>NC_037331.1:38266250-40945000 GCF_002263795.3 Bos taurus
GGGAGTGCCTCAAAATGTTAAGAGTGGCTATCCTTGGGCATTGAAATTATAAGAAATTTTAAAATATTTATTATTTTCTTGAATTTTTCAAATACTCATTTATCACACCTTTAGTATTATATTAAGAAGACTTGGGCTTCCTTGGTAGCTCAGCTGGTAAAGGATCCACATGTAATTCAGGAGATCCCAGTTCAATTCCTAGCAGGAAGATCTCATGGAGAAGGAGTAGGCTACCCACACCAGTATTCTTGAACTTCCCTGGTGACTCAGATGGTAAAGAATCCACCTGCAATGTGGGATACCTGGGTTTGATCCCTGGCTTGGGAAGATCCCCTGGAGAAGGGAACAGCTACCCACTCCAGTATTCTTTCCTGGAGAATTCCATGGCCAGAGGAGCCTGGCAGGCTATATAGTCCATGAGGTTGCAAGAGTCAGGCATGACTGACTGTTACTTCACTTTAAGAAGACTTGTAAGCCAAAAGATTAAGTTTAGTTTAGAATATTCTATTTATTAACTTATTTTAATGGAATTTTCATAAAAATTAAGCATATATTTGTAATTTCTCTCTGTTTGAATTGTTCATATTTTAGCATCCTAAGAGGTTGGCCCTTAAAGGTTCATTGGTCTTGTAACTTAAAAGTGGGCTGGGGAGGTGTAGGCATAGTAGGAGCTAGGAGGGAGGAGAAATATTTAAAGATAATTTAAGAACTATCTGTGGATAATGTGTACATATCAAATGTCAGTCTATGACCTTACTTTGCCAGAGATTTGATAGAACATTCTTTCCTCTGATTTCTGCAGTATCAAGTCATGGGTGGATAAGATGCAAGAAGACCTTGTCACCCTGGCAAAAACAGCAAGTGGAGTCAATCAGCTTGTCGATGTGAGTAAAGTTCCTCCAAACTTACACATCATTTCTTTAATTTGAGTGCAATTTTTCTAAGAAATCTTATTTCTATGTTTTAAATAGTACGTAATTTTTCATGGGAATATGATAGTGAAATTGAGAGAAACTCTTGGTATTGCTATTTATTACCATCCTTAATAGTTAGTGAGGTGTTTATATACAACCCTCACTTACATGAGTTCACGTGATATATATTCATTCCTACAATTCAAATCAGGATATCCTGTTTCCTCCATCCTTCAGAGCATATTGGAATCTCACATGTAGTGGTTACTTTAAGGCTTGTGATGGATTCTTTTGAATGTCTCAGTGGGAACATATCTTCATTCTTTGAGGGTAGATTTTATTTTCAAAAGTGGTTTCCAGTGTTTACTACAGCTATGCCTGAAGACATGAGTGAATCACTGAGATGGGTAATACAGACTTTTGTGCAAGAGAAAGAGACACTTTTATAAAAGATAGTTTTTCTTATGATTATGAAATGGCTATGAATGTCACTCTAAAATGATTTTTAAAAATGATAGCAACATATAAATACTTGTGTGGCATCTTAAATAGATCATGTTCCTTGGGTAAGAGCATATGCATATAGAGCTTCTGTAAGATTTATTAAAAAGTAAATGTCATTTCTTTGGAGTCTCACTGCTTCCATTTTAATGTAAGTAATCTAACAATTTGAAAATATCTCATCTGTGTTCCTAGTGATGCAGTGAGGTCTTTTGTTTCCAAAAAAGTGATGGGATCAATGAGGTGAAATGGTGTAAAAGTGGTTTCATGTATGGATATATGAGTATTTTTTTTAACATGTGAATATTCCTTTCTGGTGGAAACTAGAACGAATGGTTGGTTACCTTGTGAATTACTAGGAATTCACAAGGAAAACATGCTAAGCATATACTTCAATATATTATTCCAGAATTTCTTTGTAAAACAATTGTAGTTTTCAAACTGAATATCTTGAGTAAACTTAAATATCTGTGAGATGACATAGGAATATGCTTTGAAATGATGTGTTCTTTGTTAATAACAATTATCACACTTAATTCTAATGAATACTTATCGAACACATGCTATATCCCAGGCACTGTGCAGGCTACCAAGGGTTTATGGGGAGATAGTTCCTCTCCTCAGAGAACTGACAACCTAGTAATCAAAAATCTCCATTTTTGAAGGTGCAAAGATGCCTGAAAGCTATTGTAAGCTGATGTTTGGGAACTGCAGTGATTCTCTGTGGGAGAATAAATTGAAATATGAAAGTGTGGTGGGTAATAAGTAAGCCTCTATGAAAGTCATGGTGTTAGTGGAATAAGAAAAAATAAATGAGAATTGACAGATTCTGGTTAAAGATTTCATGACAAAATAAAATTAAAAATAAGCTGCTCTTGGGAGCTCTCCTTCACTCCTGCAGTGTTTCTCCAGCCTCAAAAACCAGCTTCTTGACTGACCTCTTTTTTACTTCTGGTGTTAATATGTGGACCCTCTCTTACCAAATCTGCAGTTTTCAATGAATCTATAAGGGAAACAATAAGTGTCGTCTCATTTCCATTATGCTTTATGAGGTGTGGGTTACTAAGAAGAGTGTGAATACTGATGAATGAGGAAATGGCCTTGTCTGAATTAGGATAACGAAAGAGAATTGACAGGATGGAATAAAATCCTTACAATGTTGCTTTTATAAGACATGTACCTTATTATAGTCACAGGGAAAATACAGATAAAAGAATCATATGTATGTAACAGGGAGGGAAAGAGCAAACTTTACTATTGAAATTTAAGTATTAGGGGACAAGAAGGTAAATGAATGAGTCTATATGCCTCTTCCCTTTCATCCAGAGAGAAGGTACGTGATGGGGACAAAAGAGGTGCATTTTTTTTTTGGCCACAGGAACTCAAAGCACAGACTAGCTGAAGGACACCAGAGTTGAGAATGAAATTTGTGCTGAGACCGGGGGTGTTAGGTGCATGCTGAGGACAAAAGTTGAATAAATAGAAGAATTTAGCAGGTTTATGGGTTGAAATTCAATATTTTAAAATGATGGATCTTCCAAAATTATCAAATTTAGTTTTTACTGACTTCACAGGACACATCTTGCTTTTTACCTGCAGGCTCAACCTCAGTGAGTGAACATATCTAAACAGGATATTTTTGCAATTTTATAAAGATTACTTTATGGTATCATGAAATATTAGCTCAGAGAAGATTGATAAATAGTATTGAATAAATGCAGAACTTTAACTTTTAAAAGTTAGAGACTTTGCCAGGTGCCTGCCTGCATGTACGTGCATGCTAAGTAGCTTCAGTCATGTTTAACTCTTTGTGAGCCCATGGGCTGTACCCTGCCAGGCTTCTCTGTCCATTGGATTCTCCAGGCCAGAGTAATGGAGTGGGTTGCCATGCCCATGTCCAGGGGGTCTTTCCAACCCAGGGATTGAATCCATGTTTCTTGAGTCTCGTGCATTGGCAGGATTCTTTACCACTAGTGCCTCCTGGGAAGCCCTGATACTACCTAAGTTCGGTTAAAGATCACAGTGAATAGGCCTACATAAAACTGCTCTCCCTGATGCTTTCAACTTCTAAGATATCTTTTATTGGATTTTTCCATTTCTAATAATATATTGGAAGAATACATATGTCCTTCAATTGCATATGATTATCCACAAAAGTAGATTAAATAATTGAGGAAAAAAATAAGAGAGATAAATGTATTACACTTTTTCTTAATATAATATTAGAACCTTTTAAATACAACTAAAAGGCTACATTATTTTTTCTTTCTAAATTAGTTCAAGTACTGTCCTGAGCTCTTTTCACCCATTATTTTATTAATCTTTAGGACAACCTTGTGAAATGAATATCATCATCTTTGATATGAAGAAAGAAATTGTTTGCAAGGTTAAAGTTTTTTTCTAGGTTATACACTGTTGGAATGTAATTCCAACAGTGAAGAGAGTCTTGTTATGCTTTAGAATATATGTTAATATTTTATGTTTTTATATTGCCACATGTATTTTGAGAAAGTGAGCAGATCCCCAGTTAGGTACAAGGTTAATATGTCTTCTTATTCCACTGCTCTTTTTATAAAAAATATAAAGGAGAAGTCAAAGCTTTGCCACCAAATATCCAAATATCCAAATAAAAAAGAAAAATGCAGAAGGAAATTCTAAGACCAAAACTTACATGTATAATTTTAAAAACTTCCATTATTGTGGTGTGCATGGAAGTGGCTTTGTATGTATATCCATTGAAAGAATTGCTAAGAATGGTACAGAAAGTTTTTCTTGTCTTCATGGTCATTCAGCTGAAAGAAATACAGTTAATTATGTTTTTATATAATGTTATAACATATTCTTTTAAATATCATTTTAAGACTGTTATACCTTGTGGTTCTTTCAGTTAATATAGCTTTGTGATCTACCCAAGATGTTTAACCTCATGGAATTGTTGAGATAGTGGAGTGGGTTGCCACTTCCTTCTCCAATAGTTGACATAATCCATATAAAATATTCATTGACCTGTAATCAGAACTCAACAAATGTCATTCGTTTTATTAAATAAGGATATAATATTGTATTAGTTGGAGATACAGATGGAACTAATGTAGCAAAGAGATAAGTTAACCATATGTTTTCCTCTCATATAACAGTCTGGAGGTGAGCAGTGTAGGGTCAACAGAGTGGCTCTGCCATCCTCAGTATATGGCTTCCTTCCTGGGTCTAAGGTGATCCTTCTAGTTGCCCTTATTTCCCAGACTTCATGCAAAGGAGAGAGACTAGGAAAGCAGGTACACAGTCATATTTGCTTCCATTCAAGTGGTCAGAACTTACTGTCAGGGCCATATCTTACTGAAAAGAAGTCGGAACAGTGAAATCTTTAGCTGAGTGGTCATATATCTCCTCTATAACAATGGAAGATGAGAACGAACAGTGGAGGATAACTAGTAGTCTTTCACTGATAATGTATCGTTATTTGAAGAACTATATCTAAAAATGTATTAAACACCTGCTAATACAAAATGGAATATGTATGTATATTTAAACATAATTAAGAATAAAATTGTAGATGAAGGAAAAATAAAGACTCCCAGATTATGAAACAGATGGTATTTTTTTTTCTTTAAGATCATTTTATGTAAAATATAATACAGTCTCAAATTTTATCCTGCATACAACATTACATGGGAACTTTATGCATTTACAAAATTATTTGACAGGGAGGCCTGGCGTGCTGTGATTCATGGGGTCACAAAGAGTCAGACACAACTGAGTGACTGAACTGAACTGATACATTTATGAAGAAAGATTTAGCATACTATTCTGTCCTCATTTTTAAAAAATTTATTTTAATTGGAGGCTAATTACTTTTCAATATTGTGGTGGTTTTTGTCATACATTCACATGTATCAGCCATGGGTGTACATGTGTTCCCCATCCTGAACCTCCCTCTCACCTCCCTCCCCATCCCAGTGCACCAGCCCTGAGCACCCTGGACTGGTGATCTGTTTCACATATGATAATATATATGTTTCAATGCTATTCTCTCAAATCATCCCATCCTCCCCTTCTCCCACAGAGTCCAAAAGTCTGTTCTTTACGTCTGTGTCTCTTTCGCTGTCTCGCATATAGGGTCATCGTTACCATCTTTCTAAATTCCATATATATGCATTAATATACTGTATTGGTGGTTTTCTTTCTGACTTCGTTCTGTATAATAGGCTCCAGTCTCATCCACCTCATTAGAACTGATTCAAATGCATTCTTTTTAATAGCTGAGTAATATTCCATTGTGTATATGTAACACTGCTTTCTTATCCATTCATCTGCCGATGGACATCTAGGTTGCTTCCAAGTCCTGGCTATTGTAAACAGTACTGCAGTGAACATTGGGGCACACATGTCTCCTTCAATTCTGGTTTCCTTGGTGTGCATGCCCAGCAGTGGGATTGCTGGGTTGTATGGCAGTTCTATTTCCAGTTTCTTAAGGAATTTCCACACTGTTCTCCATAGTGGCTGTACTAGTTTGCATTCCTACCAGCAGTGTAAGAGGATTCCCTTTTCAGGTGGAGTCTTTAGGGTTTTCTATGTAGGACTTCCCTGGTGGCTCAGATGGTAAAGCATCTATCTACAATGCAGGAGACCTGGGTTCAATCCCTGGCTCGGGAAGATTCCCTGGAGAAGGAAATGGCAACCCACTCCAGTACTCTTGCCTAGAAAACCCCATGACGGAGGAGCCTGGTGTTTCTATGTAGAGGATCATGTCATCTGCAAACAGTGAGAGTTTTACTTCTTCTTTTCCAATCTGGATTCCTTTGATTTCTTTTTCTTTTCTTATTGCTGTGGGTTAAACTTCCAAAACTAGGTTGAATAGTAGTGGTGAGAGTGGGCACCCTTGTCTTGTTCCTGACTTTAGGGGAAATGCTTTCAATTTTTCACCAGTGAGGATAATGTTTGCTGTGGGTTTGTCATATATGGCTTTTATTATATTGAGGTATGTTCCTTCTATGCCTGCTTTTTGGAGGGTTTTTATCATAAATGGATGTTGAATTTTGTCAAAGGCTTTCTCTGCATCTATTGAGATAATCAAATGGTTTTTGTCTTTCAATTTGTTGATGTGGTGTATCACAGTGATTGATTTGTGAATATTGAAGAATCTTTGCATCCCTGAGATAAAGCCCACTTGGTCATGATGTATGATCTTTTTAACATGTTGGATTCTGTTAGCTAGAATTTTGTTAAGGGTTTTTGCATCTATGTCCATCAGTGATATTGGCCTGTTTTCTTTTTTTTTTGTGGCACCTTTTCTGGTTTAGTATTAGGGTGATGGTGGCCTCATAGAATGAGTTTGGAAGTTTACCTTCCTCTGCAATTTTTGGAAGAGTTTGAGTAGGATAGGTGTTAGTTGTTCTCTAAATTTTTGGTAGAATTCAGCTGTGAAGCCGTCTGGTCCTGCACTTTTGTTTGTTGGAAGATTTCTGATTGCACTTTTGATTTCTGTGCTGTGATGGGTCTGTTAAGATTTTCTATTTCTTCCTGGTTCAGTTTGAAAAGTTATACTTTTCTAAGAATTGGTCCATTTCTTCCAAGTTGTCCATTTTATTGGCATATAGTTGCTGATAGTAGTCTCTTATGATCCTTTGTATTTCTGTGTTGTCTGTTGTGATTTCTCCACTTTCATTTCTAATTTTATTGATTTGATTCTTCTCCCATTTTTTCTTGATGAGTCTGGCTAATGGTTTGTCTATGTTATTTATCTTCTCAAAGAACCAGCTTTTGGCTTTGTTGATTTTTACTATGGTCTCTTTTGTTTCTTTTGCATTTATTTCTGCCCTAATTTTTATGATTTCTTTCCTTCTTCTAACCTGGGGTGCTTCATTTCTACTTTTCTAGTTGCTTTAGGTGTAGAGTTTGTGATTTATTTGACTTTTCTCCTGTTTCTTGAGGTAGGCTTGTATTGCTATGAACTTTCCCCTTAGTACTGCTTTTACCGAACCCCATAGGTTTTGGGTTGTTGTATTTTCATTTTCATTCATTTCTATTCATATTTTGATTTCTTTTTAGATTTCTTCTGTGATTTGTTGGTTATTCAGAAGTATGTTGTTTAGCCTTCACATGTTTGTATTTTTAAATTTTTTTTCCTGTAGTTGACATCTAATCTTACCACATTGTGATCAGAAAAGATGCTTGAGATGATTTCAGTTTTTTTGAATTTACCAAAACTAGATTTATAGTCCAGGATGTGATCTATCCTGGATAAGGTTCCATGGGCACTTGAGAAAAAGGTGAAATTTATTGTTTTAGGGTGAAATGTCCTATGGATATCAATTAGGTGTAACTGGTCTATTGTATCATTTACAGTTTGTGTTTCCTTGCTAATTTTCTGTTTGGTTGATCTATCCATAGGTGTGAGTAGGGTATTACAGTCTCCATTATTATTGTGTTACTGTTAATGTCCCCTTTCATACTTGTTAGCATTTGCCTTACATATTGTGGTGCTCCTATGTTGGATGTGTATATATTTATAATTGTTATATCTTCTTCTTGGATTGAGCTTTGATCATTATATAGTGTTCTTCTTTGTCTCTTTTAATGGCCTTTATTTCCAAGTCTATTTTATCTGAACTATGGAATGAGGTTCATGACATTGTACAGGAGACAGGGATCAAGACCATCCCCATGGAAAAGAAATGCAAAAAAGCAAAATGGCTGTCTGGGGAGGCCTTACAAATAGCTGTGAAAAGAAGAGAAGTGAAAAGCAAAGGAGAAAAGGAAAGATATAAACATCTGAATGCAGAGTTCCAAAGAATAGCAAGAAGAGATAAGAAAGCCTTCTTCAGCGATCAGTGCAAAGAAATAGAGGAAAACAACAGAATGGGAAAGACTAGAGATCTCTTCAAGAAAATCAGAGATACCAAAGGAACATTTGATGCAAAGATGGGCTTGTAACAAAACAGGTAGTTTGACCATTAAAAGATTACTGTTAATTAAGGAAAACCGGATATCTCAAGTTAAGGAATTTAGTGCTTTTCTGTGTATGAGAAGACACAAGAGTCTGGGCTTACTGAAATCATTCCTTTCATATGTATCTCATCTATCTAGGGTCAGCATTCTTTGATTTTATTATATCTATCCTTAGTTCCTTGCTTATTGTAAGCAGTGGTGGCAGCTCAATGGCATTGTTCTTCCTGGGCTCAGAAACTCACATTTGGAGGGCTGGAATCCCTGATGGCTGTGATATCCTTGTTTACTGATTTGACAGGAAATACTCCATTTCACAGTGCTGTAGCCATTTTAACAATATTAATTCTTCCATGTACACAGGGTATCTTTCCATTTGTTTATGTGTTTTCTAATTTCTTTCAGTAAAGACATTTTATAACTTTTAAACTCATATACAGACACACAAACACAAACTTTTTACTATCATGCTGGCAAATGAAGCTGATAATCATATATTAATAAATAGATGACATTTAAAAAATTAAAGTCTTAATATTCTTTGCATATTCTTTGTCTTAATATATTTGGAAACAAAGTTTATAAAACATTCTCTAGCAACCATTTTTTCATTTAATACTTTAATAGCATTCAACATTGTGTAATATATAATTTAATACTATAGTTAATTATAGTATATATTAAAAATTAAGATATTAAATTTAATATTTTTAAAATTAAAATATTAAATATAATATAATTTAGTAATACTTAATATGTAATAAATTTAATAATGAATTTCATTTGAGAAAACATTTAATGATAAAATTGTAGCTAAATTTCAACCAATATCTAAATGATCAGATATTCTAAATGAATTGGCTCTATAACAATAAATTTTGGTTTATTTAAAAGATTTCTAATAATAAATTGATTAGAAACCATTGTTGATTTTATAAAATGCCATTCTGAATCCACAAAAAATTATATTAAAAGGAAAGCTAAGTCTGCTATCTGTCAGAAATGCTCCGTTGCTGCACTTGATGCCCCTACCCTGGGAAAGCAAACCCCAGTAGTAATGTCAACTACAGCCATCCAGGAGCTTTGTTGTCTCCTTTGTGCACTATTCTCTTCACACCTCTTCTTTTGCCTTTAGGAGTCCAAGGCTTTCTTATTCCCTCCTCTTTATTACAAAAGGAAGGGATTGATAGTTATCACTTACACTTGCTTATTTAAGTCTTTGTTTACTCACTTTAATCCCTGAATAGAACATATTTGGTATTAGAAAGCAGGTGTGAAGGCTGCATTTTGGAAGAGGTAGAGTTTCTCCTCATACCGAGAATGTCTGTCTTTTCTGGCAGGGACTGGGTAGGGATGGGAGATTTGCAGAATCTGGAACAAGATGAGGCACACGATGCACTGAGGGTGGGGAATTTAGGGAGGCTCACTCATCCTGAGAGTCTAACGCTTGTACGATTTTCAGAGTGAGTGAGCAGCTCCTGAAATTTATTGCCTCACCCTAGTCCTAGCTCTGGGGCCCAGGAACAGTAAAGGCTGACTTGCTCTGCGTCTTCTGCTCCTCATGGCTCAAAGGAGAGGTGTTTAAGCCTTTGAACATCACAGGAATTCCAGGCTACCTATTCTTCCCTGTGCATTTCTCCCCAACATATAATGTTAGGTCTTTCTTGCAGCTTTACTTGATGCTTTATAAGCCTTCCAGACTCTTATGTCAATGTAAGGTACAGTGGCTCTTCCTCTAGTTTTAACAATATGTGCGTTTTGAAATTTTTACCCCATTATTGGACACTCTTCTCTACTTTCCCTCTATTTCAGTTCTAATGTGTTGTGTCTTATAATGAAGGATGTTAGGGAAATCCAACTTTTTGTTGACAGAGACTATTGTATTCCTCTTGTTATCTAAGAGAGTTGAAATGATGCTTGTCACATTGTTTTTATAAGACATACTTCTTAAAAGTAAATCTTGTCTGGATTTTTAACATGTTAGGCTAGAATGTGCAAACACATTTAAGAAACTTACTGAATAATTTTTCCTGGAAGTTTATTCTTGAAGTAGACTCAGGCTGCAAAGGCATTATCATAGAATTTCCTGGCTTTTGATTCACTGTTATGATTTCATAATTTAAAATTTTGTTGACATTAATATCTTCATATTTTAATATGCTCTCAAAAATGTAAATATGAAATGTGTCTAAATATTGAACATTCAGAACTCTTAATTAAGTTAGTATTTACATAACTGTTTTAAGTGAAAAATTTATTTTCATTAGTTACTTATGGGACTAACAGACTGATGCTCTGACACTGTGGTCATGCCATCTTTATGTAAATAAAATATTTTCTAGAATCAGAATGTAATTAATCATTGGTGATTGTGTCTAGGAAATCAGCAAGATGCAGAGTCAACAACAGGATTGGGGAATCTTCTTTTCTACTCTAGGTGATTCTATTAAGTAGTACCATGATGCTAGCTTTCTCTTTACCTGCTTGTCCAGTGAGGCAGATAGTAATATTCTCCCTTGCTTATAGAAATGTTACAGGGGTAAAAGGAAAATAACATGAAATGTGGAAACAATAGTAGATGCTGTGAAGAAGTTAAATTCTTATTACTTTAAAAAAAGTAGCTTTGTATTACTTTGTAAAAGCAATATATTTTATATATTTATAATTACTTTATAAAGGCAGTATAATGATTATAAAGATAATATAATTACTTTTCGAACAAGGCTATTTATTTTTGTTTCATATGTCCTGGTTTTATTTAGAGTTGCCCTATTCCCTCAATGATGAAGTGTTGTAATTAAATCAGTTACCATTGCATGTCAGCAACCTGAGATTATTATGATTTTAGGGGTGAAACACTTTTTTTCTCTTAGGAGAAAGAACTCTATTTAACTATAGACTATATTATCAGTAGAGACTGTGGACCCCCTTTACCCAACTACTGGAGATTTTAAAATAAGAAGCTATTTTTTTTTTTTTAAGACTGTAGTTAATTACATTCATTTTCAAAGTTACAGAATACACTAAGGGAATTTCTAATCTTAAAGTGACTTTCAATATTTTATTAACAGATTTTTAAGTACTGTTGTTTCACACACACGAACAGTGAAGGATTATTACAGATGTTTTCTACCTTACAAATCTGTTCCATTGTCAATCAGTAATTAACACTTTAAATTATGCTAGTACTTGAAGGATGAGTGATTTGTTATTGTTTCTCCAAATAGCAATCAAATGCTTTGGTAATAATAATTAGAGAGTAATGTATAGTCGTTGTGTTCTTTGCTTGTCTATGAGCTGCACAGAGAGAGGAAGACTAAACGCTCATAAGTGTTGTAGCCAAGTGTTGACTTCTTGTCCAGAATGAAGATGAATGGTATAAAAGACGATGATTTACTACTGCACACTCTGAATATGCAACACGGAGCTACTGCTGCTACTTTCCCCCCCCCAAAGACGTCTGTCATTAATGTCTTTATATCTAGAGCAGTGGTTCTCAGCCAGGGGCAGTTTTGTCCCCCAGGGGACATTTGTCAGTGCTTGGAAACATTTGTGATTGTCACAGCCAGGGGCGGGGGAGGGGTGAGTGCTATAGGCATCTAGTGTGGAGACTGAGGATGCTGCTAAGCATCCCATAATACACAGGACGCCACCCCACAACAGACTTATTTAGTAAAAATGTCCACAGTGCAGTGCTTCTAGAGCAAAACCGCTCTAGAAGGACTTAAGAATTTAAGGCAAGGATAAAGCTCCCAGAATTCTTTAAAAGAATATACAGTTGTAAAAATTGGATCTCAGCATCTCTGGCTAGCAGTTTTACTTTCCAAAAGCTGTTTGTTAATAAAGTATTGTGGTTAAGGGCGAATTAAACTCTGCTCCTCTTCAAAATTCTTTTGTTGGCAGTGAAATGAATTTAGGTCGTTTGAGGTTAGGGACATTAAAAGAGCCTCTCACTCAGCCTATGGTTAATTATTTTTTTAATTTAGTTTTTATAAAATCTAATATTACCTCTTTTAATTACATATGAATTTTCTGGTCAAAACACATACACAATTCATATATAGCTTCAGATATTCAAAGGGAAACAGAATAGTTTAATAAGTTATTTCTGGAATTAAAACCAAACAGAAAACTAAGTAGGTAGGTTTTATACATATCTTAATATTTTTCTTGTTTTAATTTTAAGTATTCTAAGAGAAACTTAAAACTTACCATATGTGGGCGATGTTTCCAACCTAAAAACTGAAGAATTCTTGATCTGGATTTTTTTCATGCTCATCTTAGTCTTTGTTAGAGTTGTTTTCCTTATTCCAGAAATGACCCCTCGTATTTCACTTGTATTTTTTGTTAAAAATAATCACCGATTTCCTATGTGTAGTATGGAGAAAGTGAACAGGCATATTTATGGTTGTCACTTGTTCTGTTCTTTCTTACATTTTTAAATATATTGCTCAAAAGTGTCACCATAAAATTCTTGTGACTAGGAATTAGGGCAAGAAGGAGTATATGCTGTGGAAGACTAGGAATTAGGGCAAGAAAGTGTATGCTGTGGAAGAGTCACTAATTTTGACTTCTTTCTTAATATTCTTCCTCAAAATACTGTCCCAGTTGAAATGTGATCCTGTCCCAGCTAAGATGCTGTGTCATATCAAATGGAACGAATAGGGGAAGTAGGGAAAATATTATCAAACTCTGGTGTCTTATTTTAGAATGCCTGTTTGATGTAATTATGACAGGAAAAACATGCACTGTAGAAGTGAGAACATGACATATTGTATATGTGTATTTATGCATATGTGTGTATATGTACATGATTAACATGTGTAAATATGTTTATACATACGTATGTATATATATTTGGATCATGTTTATAATAAACAAGCCTATGTTATATTTTAAATTCTTCCTATATATGAATTGTTATAATAGGCACTAGACGTTCTAGGAGTCAGTTTAAAATAGCTTGGACTTGACTACACAGTAAAAGACAAACCAATATCTTGAATTTTAAAGCTTTTCATCATAGTGTTCCAGTTTGCCTTTCAGTATTGTTCAATAATTCCTTATATCACATTCATTCGGATATCTTTCTCTCCTATTAATACATATTTCCTCTAAAACATGGCTGTAATACCATCTTTTGACTGTCACAACCCATGTAATCTTTTCTTTGAATTCTGATAGCCACATTTTCTGTACCTCTTCAGTGAAACTGTAATAATATTCTTCCTCATATTGATCAATACCTTATTTGTGTATTTATTATTAGAATCTAATTATCATTTAGGTGTTTTTATTTCATTATATAACTGCAAAACACCTTATGTAGCCTTTTTGGGGGGTTCAAAATAGATATGCATTTTTAAAATATAAGGAAGACTTTGTTAAATAAGCATTTACATTGCTAGAAAAGCCTGACGTAGTGGCAGTATCAGTGTCCATTCACTGATTCATGTCATCGGTATTTATTGAGTGCCTGCTACATGCCAGGCACTATACATGAGCTGGGCTGAACCAGTGAACAAAATGGACAAAAATCTGCCCTCTTAATACTAACAATGTGATTAAGAGAAGTAGGAAATACATAATAAACATGATACTTACATGTTAATGATGTTTGCATATGCTCAAAGGGAGCAAAAATACAGAGAACTGAAGCTGTAAAAATTTCAAAGGCAGTATCCTATCTCAAAAAACTAGGTTATTAAAAGAAAAAAGGAACTGTAATTTACTTAAAATGAAGTTGTAGACAATCAAATCTGATTCTTTTAATGATATTAACATATTCTTTCATCTTATGAATGCTTATATCTTCATAAATTTACACAAATTCTATTGGATTAATATACAATTGATGTTGTTATTCATTTTTTTACCCAATTGTGTTAGCTGATACAACACATTTTAAAAGCTTGACTTTTGTTTGAGATTGCATTATTTGCTTTTTAAATCAAGAGGGAAGAGTTTGAATAGTTTAGGGGGTTATTTAGGAAATACTTCATATTTTTTATGGCAAATTTCACCTTTTAAAATTCAGCTAGCTTTCAACGGAGGAAGGAAGGTTTTGTTTTGTTTTGTTTTGTTTTTTGATAAAATATATTCCAACATCAATTCAGATTTGGTGTTAGTAGTTACTCTTTACCTTAGATGAAGGACTCTTCACATATCTTAATGTCTCTCTCTGCTGGCCAGCTTAGATGATGATGAGATTTATAATAAATTTAAAGGAAGACTGTACCTTTGAATTGTAAAAATTTCTCAAGGGAACTTTCATCCTTGAAAGTGACCAAGAAAAAAATATATATATATCATACTTTCGTGTTACTGCATCTTTTAAGAAACAAGACATTCTTAAGTTGTTAGGAAACAAGTAATTCAGAAGCCCACAGAACACTATTACAAAGGAAAAAAAAAAAAAATCCCAAACTGCAGAATTCAACTAAAAGTAAATGAAATTGATTTTATGATTATCTAAAGCCATCGAGGGGGTAGTAAACCTCTTTTCCTGCCTGCATCAGTAGTGAAGATATATGAATTTAGTTAATAAAGATAGTGAAATTGGAGTGATGGTGAGGTGTATATTCTTTTTCTCTTACGCCACCTTTCATTATTATGAGGTAGAATCATATTTATTCACCTAATTCATATATATTTTTGTACAGTGTATGCCATCTATTCTTTATATTTTTAGCTCCTCTTTCTAATATTTCTTTTCAGGCTCCTAAACAATTATCCAGGCTATAATGTGAGTCCTGAGATAGCTTCATTATTTCATAAAGTCTAATGGAAATTGTACATTTCTCACAATAGAGCTTATTTTTTCATTTCAGTGAAGAGAGTCTGATGACTAATGAAAATGGACATTCAAAGAGTATTTAATAAACAATGTTAATCGCAACTTAGAAAAATACTCCTTAGCGTTTTTAGTTTTTATAGAGTGAATCACTTGGGGAATTTATTGTAGGACTACATGTAAAAGAAATGTAATGGTACCACATGTAAGTGAACTCAGGAAGAGTGGGTTTCAGCAAGAATTTAAGGCGTTTGGAAGATAGTTTGGGCAGTGGAAGGGAAGGTCTAGAGCCAAGACATCCCCTGAGGCTGAGTATTAGCATTGTCTCCACTGCTAACTCCTTGTGTTAGTTTTCTATTCTGAGTGTGACAAATTACTCTAAATTTATTGACGTAACACATTTATTATCTTACAGTGCTGTGGATTAGAAGTCCTTTCCTTGCCTCATGGCCCATTTTCCTCCCCCTTCAAAGCCAGCAACACATGATAATTTCTTCTCACATTATCATCCATTTGGTTTTCTCTTGCATGGTTGCGTTTTCCTCTTCTGTTTTTTAAGGATCTTTGTGAATACATTGGACTCTCCAGGACAATCCAGGATAATCTCTTTAAATGCAACTGATTAGCAAAACTTCATCTACAAAATTAATTCCTCTTTGCCATGTAACAAAATATTCACAGGTTCTAGGGATAAGGATGTGTTTATCTTTGGGAAGTCCTTACTCTACCTACCATAGCCATCATTTATCGCACTAATAGTATTTGAAGACTGTTTTTCTCCTGCTAGTCTTTTCACTTTTGCTACTGCTTTTAACTTTGATCCATCTGTCATTCTATGTGGAGAAAACTTGATTTCTTCAATATATTATCCTTGTTCATGTAGATCTTTTCTATCTGATTCCTCACAGATTATTAATTCAGGAATTAGCTGCTTCCAGGTCCAATATCAGTTCAATTCAGTCGCTCAGTTGTGTCTTACTCTTTGCGACCCCATGGACTTCAGCACACCAGGCTTCCCTGTCCATGACCGACTCCTGGAGGTTGCTCAAACTCATGTCCAACGAGTCAGTGATGCCATCAACCATCTCATCCTCTGTCATCCTCTTCTCCTCCTGTCTTCAATCTTTCCCAGCATCAGGGTCTTTTCAAAAGAGTCAGCTCTTTGCATCAGGTGGCCAAAGATTGGAGTTTCAGCTTCACCATCAGTCCTTCCAATAAACACTGAGAACTGATCTCCTTTAGGATGGACTGGTTGGATCTCCTTGCAGTCCAAGGGACTCTCAAGAGTCTTCTCCAACACCACAGTTCAAGCCTCAGTTCTTCAGCGCTCAGCTTTCTTTGTGGTCCAGCTCTCACATCCATTCATGGCTACTGGAAAAACCATAGCCTTGACTAGATGGACCTTTGTTGGCAAAGTAATATCTGTGGTTTTAATATGCTGTCTAGGTTGGTCATAGCTTTTCTTCCAAGCAGCAAGCATCTTTTAATTTCATGGCTGCAATCACCATCTGCAGTGATTTTGGAGCCCAAGAAAATAAAGTCTGACACTGTTTCCACTGTTTCCCCATCTATTTCCCATGAAGTGATGGGACCAGATGTCATGATCTTCATTTTTTAAATGTTGAGTTTTAAGCCAACCTTTTCACTCTTCTCTTTCATTTTCATCAAGAGGTTCTTTAGTTCCTCTTCACTTTCTGCCATAAGGGTGGTGTCATCTACATATCTGAGGTTACTGATATTTCTCCTGTCAGTCTTGATTCCAGCTTGTGCTTCATCCAGCCCAGCATTTCACATGATGTACTGTGCATATAAGTTAAATAAACAGGGTGACAATATATAGCCTTGACGTACTCCTTTTCCAATTTGGTACCAGTCTGTTGTTCCATGTCTGGTTCTAACTGTTGCTTCTTGACCTGGATACAAATTTCTCAGGAGGCAGGCAAGGTGGTGTGGCATTCCCATCTCTTGAAGAATTTTCCACAGTTCGTTGTGATCTACATGGTCAAAAGCTTTGGTTTAGTCAGTAAAGCAGAAGTAGATGTTTTTAGAGAACTCTCTTGTTTTTCAGTTGATCCAGTGGATGTTGGCAATTTGATCTCTGGTTCCTCTGTCTTTTCTAAATCCAGCTTGAACATCTGGAAGTTCACAGTTCATGTACTGTTGAAGCCTGGCTTGGAGAATTTTGAGCATTACTTTGTTAGCGTGTGAGATGAGTGCAATTGTGTGGTACATTGAACATTCTTTGGTATTGCCTTTCTTTGGGATTGGAATGAAAACTGATCTCTTTCAGTCCTGTGGCCACTGCTGAGTTTTCCAAATTTGCTGGCATATTGAGTGCATCACTTTAATAGCATCATCTTTTACAATTTGAAATAGCTCAACTGGGATTCTATCACTTCCACTAGATTTGTTCATAGTGATGCTTCCTAAGGCCACTTGACTTCTCATTCCAGAATGTCTTGCTCTAGATGAGTGATAACAACATTGTGATTATCTGGGTCATGAAGATCTTTTTTGTATCGTTCTGTGTATTGTTGTCACCTCTTAATATTTTCTACTTCTGTAGGTTCATACCATTTCTGTCCTTTATTGCGCCCATCTTTGCATGAAATGTTCCCTTTGTATCTCTAATTTTCTTGAAGAGATCTCTGGTCTTTCCCATTCTGTTGTTTTCCTCTATTTCTTTTCATTGATCACTGAGGAAGGCTTTCTTATCTCCTTGCTGTTCTTTGGAACTCTGCATTCAAATGAATATATCTTTCCTTTTCTCCTTTGTTTTTAGCATAGGTCTGATATGTCCTGATGCTATTAGGCAGGGGCCAATGGCAAGATCTTACATTAAAATATTGCTACCCATTTGTATAATGCTGGACCTCATTGGGATAAGAAACTCAAGTACTACATCCCGAAAGTTGTTTACACTGGCGTCTACCCGTCTTATGCAGGAGGAGGCGGATTCCTCTACTCCAGCCATCTGGCCCTGAGACTGTACAATGTGACTGACCGGGTCCTTCTCTACCCCATCGATGATGTTTATACTGGAATGTGCCTTTAGAAACTCGGCCTTGCTCCAGAGAGACACAAAGGCTTCAGGACATTTGATATAGAAGAGAAAAGCAGGAGTAACATTGTTCCTATGTAGATTTGATGTTGGTACATAGTAGAAAACCTCAAGAGATGATTGATATTCGGTCTCGGTTGCAGAGTGCTCATTTAAAATGCTGAATTATGTGCAAACTACATTTAACATAGAAATGTATCTCAAATAGTTCCCATTTGTGTTCTTTTCCATTAGAGGTCATTTCTATGTAAAACCATCAAAATTGCCTTTATAGGTCATGTCCATTTGACGGCCTCTAAACCCTTCAGTTCAGATGATAAAGCGTCTGCTTGCAGTGCGGGAGACCTGGGTTTGATCCCTGGGTCGGGAAGATCCCCTGGAGAAGGAAATGGCAACCCACTCCAGTATTCTTGCTTGCAGAATCCCATGGATGGAGGAATCTGGGGGGCTACAGTCCACGGGGTCGCAAAGAGTCAGACACGACTGAGCGACTTCACTCACTTACTCACTCACTCACTCACCCATTTGTAAGGAAACTCCTCTGACTCCTGTTTCATCAGGGACTTCCAAGAGAAAACTTCCCTCAGAAAGATGGCAGAGGTTTTAATGGCTTGTCCAGGACAAGTTCCAATGGAGGGAAGTAAATGCACAACTATTGAAGGGGCTATCAAAATGTACATATTTTGATTTACTCTGCAGACATTTGACTGTGTTTGTCTTTGGGGAACTTAACTTACTGCCAACAACAACTTAACTGAGCTGCCATTGTTTCTCCCAGAATGGGGGAAAAATTATTCTCACAATTTCAAGGTTCAGCTTTTTCAGTTTAAAACAGTCTCTTGTGATCAGTTTTATATTCAGTTAATTCAGAGTTTCAACTCCCTTTCAGTATTTTCTGATTTTCTTGACTTTTTTCTTGGGCCTCTGGGTACAAGGTAGACTGACATGACAAGATATCTGGTGTATTTACTGTTTCTGTTGACATGGATATTAATGTTATTGGTACTAAGAACTTGGTCAATCTTTCCAGATAGTTTTCACCATTATTCTTCAGCTGGATCTCTGCTTCCCACTGGCCATTCAGTCTGCATTGGGATCCCCTTGAACTCATACCAGGGTCATCTCCTAGAAGAGATAATTATCCTTAATTTCCAGCCTCCTTACTTGTTCATCCCAAGGGGCTTTGCGATGAATATTTCAGCACATCCTGCTGAAACAAAGAGAGGTCCCAGATAGACAGTGGCACTCAGATTCCCTTTGTGTAACTATGATACATTAGAATTTCATTTCCTTCTGCTCTGGGCAGTGGTTTGCTCCTGAGCGATGTGAAATGGGACTTAAAGTCTCTCCACGCTTACATTCTGGAGGCTGACACCCACTGTTCCCATGAATAAAATGATTAAATGAAAGTGGTGGATGGTTTTGGCTTCCTGGGTGGCTCAGACGGTAAAGTGTCTGCCAGCAATGTGGGAGATCCAAGTTTGATCCTTGGGTTGGGAAGATCCCCTGGAGAAGGAAACAGCAACCTACTCCATTACTCTTGCCTGGAAAATTCAATGGACGGAGGAGCCTGGTAGGCTACAGTCCATGGGGTCACAAAGAGTTGGACATGACTGAGGGACTAAGCACAGCACAGCCTACATATGAACCTGCAAGATGCAAACTTTCAAAGATGCTAAAGTGCATTCTCATGATCAATCACATGAGATTGATCACAGTAATTCACATGTGTGAAATTCATCATTACATGCATGCATCCTCTCTAGGTGTTTGTGCTTTTGTGTACTTTACAGCATAATACAGTAGTACAGTATCTTTATTTCAAGCCCAGGATATCTGAAAGCAAATGTAAAAGCAGCAGTATGTAGCCAATTGTGTTAGTTGGGTACCTTTGCTAACTTTGTTGGACTTAACGAGAAAATTGGACTTATGAACGTGCTCTCAGAAGGGAGTTCATTCATATGTAGGGGAATTACTGTATTTCACGGTATAATTCCATGGTGTGATACTAATATTATGATTTTTGAAACATTTCATTAATTATGTTTATTTAGCGATGGTGTCAGTGAGTGATGTTGCTTTTTAGATAATTACAGGTGAGTTATTTTTAAATGTATTGTTCTGGAAATTATCGCTGAACCATGGGCTTAACTATAGAGCAAAGAGACTTAATGGATGTTTTCAGTGAAAAAGGTAGGGAAACCATGGTTTCTGTAATCACAGCAAATCTTGGCCTGTGAGTTTTGTAGTGAAAGAAAATTAAAACCAGCTAGTTAAGATGATGAGAAGGAAATAATGTACAAGGCGACAAATATTCTTTTTGTCAAGACTAGTGTTAAGGGTGGCAGTGTGAAGATTTGAGTTATAGAAAAAATTAATAGCATGTTAGTGTTATCAGTCAGGAGGAAAAAGATCCTGTCTTGAATTCTCTTTATGTGCTCCATTCTTTCTAGTAGAAGAAACGGAAGCCAGTGTCACATGGCATGTGAGGAGCTGACATGTGATTTGAAAGTAGCTCTGTCTGGTGCCAGAAACTCATGTTATTCCCATCATGTTGTTTTCTGTCAGGAAAGACATTGGATAAAGGGGTAAAGCATATAATTAATTTTTTATAAAGGAAAAGAAAAACTAGGAAGAAGAAAAAAAGATATTTAAGACTCTTTAAAATATTCATGTTAGCATGTTAAATATTATAGAAATGTGGTTTATTTTAGTGGTGGAAGGAACTGTAAATACCTGTAAGTTATGGAAATATAATATCTTAAAAATCCATGTGAAACCTTCTACTCTGAAAATTGTTCACTAAACATGCACCAGGCTGTTTCTCTTTGAGAGCCATTGCAATATCTCATGCAACAAAAACAACAAGATTGCATTCTTTGAAACCAGAAGCAAAGTCCACTTCTTTTGATGGTGGCTGTTACATGATTCTAATTCATGTTTTATTACAATGAAAACATTTCAAATGTGATATTGTACCTAAAAATGTATGGCAGGGCATTTGCATTGGGGCTCTAGATTTAAGCTTCCTTGACTTTATTTATTAAAGTTTATTTGCATTCTGGATCTTATTTTTTATTTCCTAAGCTTTTAAAAATTACTGTATAAGTGGAACTTGAGAGAATATTCTCTGTTTGAGAAAATATATATACTTGAACTAGTTTTTTCTTATTTATAATTCATTCATCCTTTATAGCATTTAATATGTCTGGCATACATAGATAGTGGCTAATAATTGGCATTAGCTGTAGTACATAATATGAAGTAGAGACTGTGTCCTGAACTAATCTTTACCAACTTTCAGTTCTATTAGAGTCCCAATACCACAGGAAGGAGGTTAGACTTTATACAGAAATGAGCAAGATATTCATGATACAAAGCACATCTGCCTTTCACAGCAATTAATTATATTGGCTTTTCTGCAAAGAACTAAATATCCTTGATCAATTAGAGTGATGTTGAGTTTTATCTGTTTGTACCTCAAATCAATCTGTTTAGGAGTTCATGTTCCTGGATGAGGTCTTAGGCTGAAACAAATAGCTTTGGACTGGAGGGAGTCCTTCATGGATAACCTGGGTCTTTAAAAACAGGACACAATAATCTGTCCATCAATAAAAAGTAGAAAAAATCCAGTAATATGCAGGAATCATGAATGACATTAACTCTTGGGATTTTATATGACTAAATTACTGTGCCTTGAATAATTGGGATGAGAACCTACAAGGTCAAAGTTCAAAGTGTGAGGGAAAGCCTCATGGTTTGAAAATGATAAACAATTTTAGCAATAGAAGTTTGATTTAAATCTCCAAAAATATTTATTAGATAATTAATTTTATTATAGTTAATTATTTTAACTTATTAATTAAAATGTTGATATATTTTAAATCACTTAAAACTGTGAAACTTCATGTGAAACCAACACACTTCAAAAAATAAATGTTAGCCAATGTATATTGCTCCTTTTGAAACCAGTGTTTACCAGCAGCATTCATGGTCGGCTGGGACCAGCTGTAGAACCTGTTGGTAGTAACCAGAATGCTGGCATTATGCCAGTAAAAAGCAGGGTTGAACTGGTTCCTGCTTGTGCCTGGATTCACTTCTCATAAGACAGTAAAAACCTGCCAGTCCCTGGCTTTGAAGATGGTTTAGTCATGCATGTGCAACCCATCTGTTGGATGAATAAGGGATTTCCTTTTCAGCCCAGCCCTTCAGCAACAGACATGGTCACTGTCTTTGTGCTCCTCACTGCCCCCCCCCCCCCCCGCCCCCGCCCCACTTTTCTTTTAATCTTTATTTCCTGCCAGGAGTATACACGCTTGATAAACCAGGTGCATCTTATGCTACTCTAGGGAAATCCTTCCATAAATGTTGATGTGAGCCAGAAATGTAATTGTTTTCTCTTGCTGTCTAGGTTACTTTCAATATAGTCTTATTCAGTGAATTTAAAAAAAAAAATTCAGTTTCATAATATAAATGCTTATACTATTACAGCTTCAACCAAACTTTAATGTAGACCTCGGTGACCTTGTTCTTCACTGTGAAATGTGAAGCTCCCTGTGCCACCAGGATGAACCTGAGGAGGGGAAGGTCTTCATTCTCTGTGTTTCTCTTTTTGGTTATAAGCCTATTTAGCAGCGTACATCTTAGCTTCAGTGATGGAAAAGGTGTGAGTCTCCCTCAGTGCAATATCTTATTCCCTTGTCCTGACTTTTGTTCAGTGCACACATCCTCCAGTTTTGATGTCCCATGCTTAAGTTCTTCTATTTTCTAGAATAACCTCCCTGTTTCTTTAAAATGCTGAAGGCGGTAAATACCAGGTTTGGGGCTTCCCTATAGCTTAGCTGGTAAAGAATCCGTCTGCAGTGCAGGAGACCCCAGTTCAATTCCTGGGTCGGAAAGATACCCTGGAGAAGGGAACAGCTACCCACTCCAGTATTCTGGCCTGGAGAATTCCATGGACTGTATAGTCCATGGGGTGGCAAAGAGTTGGACAAAGACTTTCACTTTCAATTTTTCACTTTGAGGTTGGAGGTACAACTTGAATTTGCAAAATTGCACACACAAATTGTTGTGTTACAAGATGTTTTACAACCTTTTAACATGATATACTGTTTTGGTGAGCTTGTGGTCTTACAGTTAATTGATATTTATATGTATATCAACATATATATATTTATATATGCATATATATGTATATTTTGAACACACTGGAACTCCAAAAAGATCAAGATGAAGCGAGGAATAGATTTGTCTTTCTAATCAGTTGTTTATGGTTTTAAATACATTCTAATGTGAGGACGGGAACCAAATAAGCAATTATTGTTCTTACTAATTATATTTCCTCTTCATACAGATTTATGAGAAATACCAAGATTTGTATACTGTGGAGCCAAATAATGCACGTCAGCTGGTGGAAATTGCAGCCAGGGATATTGAAAAACTTCTGAGCAACAGATCCAAAGCCCTGGTGGTGAGTTTAAATTGTATCTACTCATTTTATTATTCTGTATTACTCATTTATTATTTATCTTTCATGCTTTATTTGGAGGTTTTCTTTAGTATGCTGTTTTATCTGAGAAACTGTGTTCATCTAATATATGTTCATAAAAGATAAGATCATGGTTTCATTGTGGACTTGAAATAATGAATTAGCTTGTTTCTAATTATTTTATTTGTATAAGGTGATTTTAATACAGAGAAATAGTATATTTAATTAGAACATACATCTGTTTACACATATGTAAATAATCATGTGTAATAATCCTGTTTAAACTGATCATACAGTGTAAAACCCTTGAATATTGCAAGCATCCTTAAACCTGCCTTTGTAGTATTTGTCTCATCATCCTGCGTCTATACCAGAGATAGCCAGTACACTAGATATTTGATTATTTGTTTCTTTGCTCTTTAAAAGTAGCTGTACCTCACATAAATGTTTTGCTAAACATGTGTTAGTCATGATGCTGTATGTGGTCTTCAGCTACATCCTTTCTTCCATCAACATTATGTTTGCATGAGTTTTTTAGATGTTTGTGCTTAGCTTTAATTCATTTTTATTCATGGTAAAATATTTTTTGAGCATATATCTTAATTTATTCACTTATTCTCTGCTGGTAAATTATTATTTGGATAGAACCATGAATAGGGTGGCTTCATTTTCTTGAATGAGTTTCTCAGTACATATGTGCAAGAATACGGGTCAGTATGTGATAGTAGAATATTAGAGTATAGGGTGTTCATAAAATCAGATTACATAAGTATGACACTGATTTTCCAAAATAGTTCTATCAGTTTAGACCTCTACTACCAGTATTTGAGTCCCCATTGGTCCATATTCTGGCCAATGAGTGGCAATGTCAGAGTTCTTAACTATAGGCAGCTGAGTGGGTGCCAAATGGCATCTCTGCTTATCCCTAATGACACGGTTATCTGTTTTGTATTCTGAATATTCTTGTTTCCTCTTCAGTGACATATTTCTTCATATCTTTTACACATCTTAATCATTTAAATTGATTCGTAGATTGTATATTCTTGATGGTAGTTCATTTCAGTTACATGTGATGCAAATCTCTTTTTCCAGTTTGTGACTTGTCTTTTTATTGTCTTTATGGTATATTTTGATCAAATAAGTTCTTAATTTTAATGCTGTCAGAGTCAACTTTAAAAAAAAATATTTTGAGGTGTATGCTTTGTTTAAAAAATCGTTTCCTACTCTGATGTTCTAAATATTTTTGTGTATTTTATTGTAAAAGATTCCACTTCTGTCAGATCTATTTAAGCCACCTGTAGCTAATATCAGTATACAGTTTTAGGTCACAATACAAATGATTTTTTTTTTTCTGATCAGTTCTCCTGAGACCATATATTAAATATTTTACCTTCCCTTGATGAAGCCCCATTTATCAAGCTAGTATGCTCAGCAGCTCACCATCTTCTTCTTCAAAAGGAATTGACTAGTCTTGAATGTTCACACATTATTTAAAATTTATATTCAGCATGCAATTATTTGAAACAATCTTTACTGGGATTTTAAATGGTATTCCATTGAATTCCAAATTAAGACAAAATTTGGAAGAATTTATATCATTATGATTTTTGTCTTTATATTTATATACATGATTTTTTATCCAGTTAGCTGTTTTTTATGCCACTTTATAGCATTTTAAAATTTGTTTATAAAGTTCTTATATATATCTTTTGTTAGATGTAATGTTGCAGTTTAAGTTTAACTCCTTGTTCTACAAATCTCAGCACTGTTGCAGGTGTTTGTTCCAGGATAACTCTGAATTTTGTTTACTGATCACTTACAGTTCAGATTTTTAACTTTATATATATATATATATGTATACACACACATACACATCTCTTGGCATTCAGAAATTGTCTGTTTTGTTTTTGATCCTTACACATTTCTATGTATCTTAAAATATCGAGGATCTTGTTGTAACATAATAAGAGGATCCTTTGGAATATTTGGTACACATTGCCAGAAGTTGAAACACTTTTTTTTTTTTAAGTATAGTTGATTTACAGTAGTTTGCAAATTTCTGCTGTATAGCAAAGTAACTCATTTATACACATATATATATACCTTCTTTTCATACTGTTCATGGGGTTCTCAGGGCAAGAATACTAAAGTGGTTTGCCATTCCCTTCTCCGGGGAAATAGATGGGGAAACAGCAGAAACAGTGTCAGACTTTATTTTTTTGGGCTCCAGAATCATTGCAGATGGTGATTGCAGCCATGAAATTAAAAGACGCTTACTCCTTGGAAGGAAAGTTATGACCAACCTAGATAGCATATTCAACAGCAGAGACATTACTTTGCCAACAAAGGTCTGTCTAGTCAAGGCTATGGTTTTTCCTATGGTCATGTATGGATGTGAGAGTTGGACTGTGAAGAAGGCTGAGCGCCGAAGAATTGCTGCTTTTGAACTGTGGTGTTGGAGAAGACTCTTGAGAGTCCCTTGGATTGGAAGGAGATCCAACCAGTCCATTCTGAAGGAGATCAGCCCTGGGCTTTCTTTGGAAGGAATGATGCTAAAGCTGAAACTCCAATACTTTGGCCACCTCATGCGAAGAGCTGACTCATTGGAAAAGACTCTGATGCTGGGAGGGATTGAGGGCAGGAGGAGAAGGGGACGACGGAGCATGAGATGGATGGATGGCATCACCAACTCGATGCACATGAGTTTGGGTGTACTCCGGGAGTTGGTGATGGACAGGGAGGCCTGGAGTGCTGCGATTCATGGGGTCGCAAAGAGTTGGACATGACTGACTGAACTGAACTGATGGCCTCTTTTAAAATATTCTATTAAGGTTTATTTTGAGAGATTGGATATATTTTGCTTTGCTACACAGTAGGACTTGTTTTTTATCCATTCTAAATGTAGTACTTTGTATCTGCTAAACCCAAACTCCCAGTTTATCCTTCACCCTACTCCCTTCCCTTGGCTGAACCACAAGTCTGCTCTCTTCCATCTGTGAGTGTGTTTCTATTTTGTAGATAGGTTCATTTGTGCTATGTTTTAGATTCCACATATAAGTGATAACATGTGGCTTTTATCTTTCTCTTTCTGACTTCACCTAGTATAATAATTTCTAGTTGCATCTGTGTTCCTGCATATGGCATTATTCTGTTGCTTTTGATGGCTGAGCACTATTGCATTACATATATGCTACCACATCATCTTTATCCATTCATCTGTCAATGGATATTTAGGTTGCTTCCATGTCTTGGCTATTGTGAATGGTGGTGCTATGAACATGCTGCTGCTGCTAAGTCACTTCATTCGTGTCCGACTTTGTGTGACCCCATAGACGGCAGCCCATAGGGATGCATATATCTTTTTGAGTTATAGTTTTGTCTGGGTAAATGCCTAGATGTGGGATTGCTGGTAACTCTGTTTTTAATTTTCTGAGGAATATCCATACTGATCTCCATACTGGCTACAGTAACATATATTCCCACCAACAGGTATGAGAGTTCCCTTTTTGCCATACTTTCTCCAGTGTTTGTTTATTTGTAGACTTTTAATGATGGCCATTTTCACCAGTGTGAGGTGGTACCTCATTGTAGTTTTCATTTGTGTTTCTCTAATAATTAGCGATTTTGAGCATTTTTCCATGACCCTAATGGCCATCTGTATGCCTTCTTTGGAGAAGTGTCTACAAAGTCCTCTGTGAAGCACAATTTTTAAGAAATGTGTAATGGTAAGGGAAACTTTCTTGATTAGAAGATTCATAACATTATCTTCAGATTTTGTTATATGAATTTACCTCTTTAAAGCATCATTTATAGATGTAAATATATTTTCATTAAAAGTTTATCTAATAAAAATTACTTCTTAAGTGATTAATATTCACTAATGACTACTGAAAATGATTCCATTTATATTGATTTTTATCAGCTTACATTTTTTTTTTTCGCCCTGAATGTAGGAAGCAGATAATTTGGTCATCACAGTCTTTAGAAGAATGTGTTGGAATGAAGTAGGATGTACCTTGCCTTAACTGGATTAAAATGGGAGCTTAATGAGACTTTATTTTTTATCATTTGGAATTGAAGATCTAGATACCTGGTATATTATTTGAGTCCTGTGGGATCACTGGCTATCTTAAGCGCATGATGGGAGAGTACAGAAAGCATAATTACTAATGAAATGTAGAATTTGTTAGATTTTATGTGAGGGAGAAAGATTCATGTTTGTTTGCAAACTAAATTTTTATTTAACTTTTTGAATACATGGAAATAAATACATTATTTGAAAGAGAAATATTTTGAGGATAATTAAAAAACAGGTTCTATAATGTGTTGTAAATGAATATAAGATGAATATGAATTCATGAATAAATTAATAAATTTATCCATATTCATATTCATAAATTCATTCATACAAGACGGATATGAATGAATATAATATAGTAATCTTATATAAGAATATAAGATTACTATATTATTAATAGTAATGTATATTATTAATTCACTTCTTCTTTTGTTATTGGCTTATACTCAGGGAGACTTCAGTATTAAAGGAGCTTTAATTTATCTGCATGGGGTACCAATGTAATTGCATAAATAAATACTTTGGAAATATATCTTGAATATACAGGTTTGAGATTGATGATCAAATTTAATGCCAGTTATACATTATTGAGTGTTTATTAAGTACTGTTACGTGATGATTTCTCATAATAATGCTGTGCACTATATACCATTAGTAGTCTCATTTTTCATTAAGGAAATGGAGTCTTTGAATATTCTTTTAACTTTCTTCCAAAAACATATTTAATAAGCAGTGTATTCCAGTGTTTCTCAAACTTTAATGTGCATGTGGTTCACCTCTGGCTCTTGTTAAAATGCAGATTTTTATTTAGTGTGTGTATGTGTGTGTGTGCGCTCAGTCATGTCTGACTCTTTGTGGCCCCTGGACTGTACCTTCCAGGTTCCTCTATCCATAGGATTTCCCAGGCAAAAATACTGGAGCGGGTTGACATTTCCTACTCTAGACGATCTTCCCATCCTTTGGATCGAACCTGCATCTTTTGCGTCTCCTGCATTGCAGGTGGATTCTTTACCACTGTGCTACCCTTTTTATTCAGTAGATCTGGCCAAATATACTGAATTTCTAATAAGCAAACAGGTGACGGTCCTGCTACAAAGACTGTACTTTGAATCAGTTTAGTTCAGTTGCTCAGTCGTGTCTGACTCTGTGACTCCATGGACTGCAGCACGCCAGGACTCCCTGTCCATCACCAAATCCCGGAGATTGCTCAAACTCATGTTCATCGATTTGCTGTTGCCATCTAACCGTCTCATCCTCTGTCATCCTCATCTCATCCTGCCTTCAGTCTTTCCCAGGATTGAATCAGGATCTTTTCCAATGAGTCAGTTCTTCCCATAAGGTGACCTAAGTATTGGAGTTTCAGCTTCAGCATCAGTCCTTCCATTGAATGTTCAGGACTGATCTCCTTGCAGTCCAAGGGACTCTCAAGAGTCTTCTCCAACACCACAGTTCAAAAGCATCAATTCGTTGGCACTCAGCTTTCTTTATAGTCCAACTCTCACATCCATACATGGCTACTGGAAAAACCATAGCTTTGACTAGACAGACCTTTGTTGACAAAGTAATGTCTCTGATTTTTAATATGCTGTCTAGGTTGGTCATAACTTTCCTTCCAAGGAGTAAGCGTCTTAATTTCATGGCTGCAATCACCATCTGCAGTGATTTGGGAGCCCCCAAAAATAAAGTCAGTGACTGTTTCCACATGTTTGCCATGAAGTGATGGGACCGGATGCCATGATCTTCATTTTTTGAATGTTGAGTTTTAAGCCAACTTTTTCACTCTCCTCTATCACTTTCATCAAGAGGCTCTTTAGGTCTTCACTTTCTGCCATAAGAGTGGTGTCATCTACATATCTGAGGTCATTGATATTTCTCCCGGCCATCTTGATTCCAGCCTGTACTTCATCCAGTTCAGTGTTTCTCATGATATACTCTGCATATAAGTTAAATAAGCAGGGTGAAAGTATACAACCTTGACATACTCCTTTTCCTGTTCTTACCTTGAGAATTCCATGAACAGTGTGAAAAGGCAAAAAGATAGGACACTGAAAGATGAACTCCCCAGGTTGGTAGGTGCCCACTATGCTACTTGAGATCAGTGGAGAAATAACTCCAGAAAGAATGAAGAGATGGAGACAAAGCAAAAACACCCAGCTGTGGATGTGACTGGTGATAGAAACAAGGTCTGATGCTGTAAAGAGCAATATTGCATAAGCCAACTAGAGTGATATAAAAAGATTGCAAGTTTATTTTCTCTCAAAGCAAGAAACCTGGATGTAGGTAGCTCAAGAGATTTCCAGAAGTCTCATTCTGTTACATCTGCCTTCATCCCACTGGGTTACCCTTGGCTGCAAGGGGAAATAATAGATGGAGTTTTTTCAGCTGGGACACCACCTCTCTGTACAGAATTGTGGTAGTCTTAATTAAAATGTGGATCCAGCCAGCCAGTGTCTGTATCAAATCTTTTCAAGATTGAATGTGAGTTTTAGGGAAGAAAGTCTGGAGAAAATTCATTTTGAAGAAGCTGAGGAGGGGAAGGAAAATGTTGCTTTCTTTGGCTTTTTATATAAAGTCCCATTTTGTAAGAATATTTTATTGAAAATATAATGATTGCATGGGTAGTCAAATCAGCTTTTTCTAACAAGGCTTGGCACAGTGTGAACAGCAGTAGATTGAAAGGACTATTGAATCCATGTTTTAAGACTCGTAAGAGTAAATTTTTTAAATATCATGGGTACTTGAGAATTAGTCAACGATAGTTGAAATATTTGAAATCATGAACCATGGGTAGATCTGGTAATAGTTAGAAATTGTGAGTTCAAAAGAGTAAACATTGTTACGATAATTTGTAGTGAACAGTGGAGAAAAAGAAGTTTTGATAAATAATAGAAATGAGAGAAATTAAGAGTTCTGGGTGATAAGGTTGAGGCATGAGTGAATGCTCAAGGAATTTTGAAAAATGTGTTCAACTTTACACAGCAAAGAATTCATTTCTGTATATGTATATGGAAATGTGGTTGGATACAAGCATGAGGTATTTTTTTAACAAAATAAACATAATACATGGTGTCATATTTCTCACTCAGAACATATGATTTTTCTGAAGTAGATGACAGATTTAAATGGGAAATGCTTGTCTTTCTTGATACCATTTGCTAATGTGTTAAATGAAAATCTCCAGATACAACAGCACATTTCCTCTCTCAAGTTATATACTTTAGCAGCATTTTTATGGATTTTAAATCTCAAGTAATGATAATGCTCGAAATTTGGGGTCAGACAGAATGAATGGGGAAACACTAAGTGCTGTGTTTGGAACCTCTTAAAGTACCCTAAGGAGTAAACAGATCCATATACTCATAATGGTGCTGCTACTCACTACCACACTCAGCACTTTAATTTTTATAAAATTCTGTTCTGATTATTTGAAGGTTATTTATATTATTTAAAGGTTAGCAGCAAGGTGTTTTTAAAATATTTCCTGCTGTTACTCGCGCTCTGCTATACAGTACTTTCTTCCTTGTCCATTCTGTGAAATAGTGTTCGTACTGAATTGTCTGAGCAAAGACACTTTTGGAAAAAAGATAGCTGCCAAATACCCCTTTAAGACAGAGAGTAGAATTAATGGTAAAATGAAAGTGAAAAATTTTCTCATGGAAGGTGTTCAGAAAAGGAAAAGTTCTGGGCAACACTGATAGTCTCTTTTTACTAAAAAAAAAAAACAAAAAAAAACTTTTGGAAATATGATTTTCATAGACTTGAGTTGGCTTAATTATTTAGGATCAGAAACTAATGTCAACACCGCAGTATTATCGTGTTGATAACTTAACAAACGTAATATATGCTCCGATAGCACTGCATTTGCAAAAATTAGGAGAAGAGGGAGTGTTGGGTTGTTGATCACATGAAAGATAATGAAAATTAGATGAATTGAATTGGAAATCTCACACAGGCAGTAACAACTATGTAATTTGTGGGGTCTTGTCCAAAATGAAAATGTGGGGCGCCTCTTGAAAGAAGTTATTCAGAATTTAAAGACGGCAGCCACAGAGCTTTAGAACAATTGTGGGATCCAGCTGGGTGATTGCACAGGTCCCACACCCATGGAGCTGGCCAGCCCTCACACCCAGGTGGTCAGAGTCAGAACTGGAATTGGACTTGGGATTCTTAATCATGCGTGCTGTGCTGTTTCTACAGTGATAATCATTGAACTTTACCTGGAGACTTAGGAGTCTTCAAAACCTATGATAATTGTAAAAGAATGTCAGAGTAAGATCCGTATTTCATTCCACTTCTGTTCTAGAAAATTGCAAACTCAACCCAGCAGAATAATAGACATGCTCTTATCTAAATGTGCTAGTGAATGATGTTGACAAGGGAAAAATAAATAGAGAGAAGCAGTGCTAATCCAAGGTTACCATCTTTGATTCACATAATGGAATCTTTCAATAAAACTTCATAACATGCTGTACATTTGGAGACAGTCTGATCAAGTAGTCTTTGCTAAAGGAAGGTAAACAGTGTCTTAGCTGTTTATGGAATTCAGCCTTCCATGGTGTTCTGATTCTTTTTCTGAGTCCTTACTAACTTTATTTTTTAATCTTTTGATGTTTAGTTTTCCCCTTGCCCCCATTAACTCCTTATCATCCTCCTACAGAAATACATAAACTCTCAACCTTCCTCTGAATTAATTTTTATCTTTAATGGAGAACAGAAGGCAGCAGAAGCCCTTTGTGAGATACCCAATGCCATCCAGGTTTTTTTTTGTATATACAGGAATTCTTTTAAATCTATTCCAATAATTTTTTTTTTTAGAGCTTGTAAAATCATGAACTACATTTTGCAAAGATGAGCTGTCTGTGCTTTGCTTAAAACCTCCTGACACAATTTATTGGGAGAATGATGGAATGTCCTGTTAATTTAATTAAAGTATCATAGAAACGTGAAAGTTGAAAGAATTGGGGAATTCAGTTTTCTGGTCCTCTTCTCATAAGTAGGTGAATGTCTAAACCACCGAGTTTGAGAAAATAGCTGTTTCTTTTCTCAGATATTTTTGGTGATGAAGCTTCCATAATTATAATATCCCATTATTATTGCTTAGCTTAGTATTCAGGAAATTATTTCTAACATGGATGTCCTTGTCTAATTTAAATCTATTTTCTTTTCTGTTCCCTATATATGTTAAAATTTGTTTGGCTTTCTCCTTACCAGAGTATCTCTCTGTGTTGGGTTGAGGAGTGCTGTGGGTGGGAGGACCCATCATCAGCTCCTCATAGCTAAGTGTTCCTGGCAGATCCATATTGATGATTCTCAGTTGGTGAGCAATCTTTATTGCCAGCCATCGTGTTAAATGCTTTACACACATTCTCAGAACAACTCTTAAGAACAACTCTTAATCTTCAGAACAACTCTAAGAGGTAGGTGTTGTTGTGTTGAGGTTGTGTCTAAAGCTAGAGGTATTACCTAACAAAATTGAGCCATCTCAGTTAGCAGGTAGAAGAGATCTTCAACTCAGGTATCCCTGATTGCTAAAGCCTCTGTTTTTTTTTTTTTTTTTTTTCTGTCAGTATGCTGTACTCTGTAATCTAATGAATTCTAATTTAACTCCCTTATATAGACATATTTTTTGGTTTCTTTTTCATTTCTGTATTCTGGAAATTATCAAATATTCTCCAACTTTGTTAAAACATGGAGGATGCAATGGAAGGTGGTTCTTTTATTAAGGAGTAATTTGATAAAGCATAGTATAACAAGTTTACCATTTTTTTTTTTTTTGTCACATGATCCAGGTACAGTGAGAACTGCTTTATTCTCTGTGGGTTGTGTATTAGATGATACCACTGTGAATGTTAGATGATTCTGATATATGTTATACTTATGTTGCTAAATTTATAATATATTCTTATAAATAATTTAAGCAATATAAAATGAAAAAAAAATTCCCTATGAGTTAAAAACAGTACCTTCTATAGTGTGGTGACTACCCTTTAGGACTCTTTTGAGTGTGTGTGTGTGTGTGTGTGTGTGTGTGTACTTATGAGTATTCCAAGAAGATTTTATGTCTGTGGATATGAATACATAATTGCTTCTTATGGCTTTGTATATATGAGTATATTATTTATTTAACCATTCTTCCATTGATAGTTTCTATATTTTTTATATAGACAATATTTAATATTCTTTATGTCATACCTTTGTATATGGGAAAACTGATTATTTGAATTAAGACATATAAATGGAATGGTTGAGTAAAAAAGCTTATGGGATATTATTTATATTTTTATTTTAAGAAAATAGAAATCTTTAATCTTTCCACTGATTTCTTCCCTCCTTTTTCTTTGTTTTTAAATAACAGAACTTCTGATAGACTCAGGTAGGAGTGACTAGGTTGCATTTGGCCCAATATAGTGAGTTAAATATGTACACAGAACTTAATTTTAAATGATATATATATTTCTAATTATTATAATAATGTCAAAAACTGTTCTCTAAAGATTAGTCCCTTTGTTGTTGGCAACATAATCAGTTCAGAATTAACAGGCTGGCTGGGGCAAACATCTGTCTTCCAGATTTATGAAAAAAAACAAATTCCGCCTAAGAGTTGCAGTTGCTGATTACATATACCAGCTCATATGCTCTAACTTGCATGCATCATCTCAGCCACAGGCAGAGTGCCAAATGCTGCACTGTGGATACCTGATCCTGTTGCCCACAAACCTTGTATTCTAGGGCAACTGACACTGTCAAGGCCCAGTTAAGAGCAAAATCCAAGTTATGTCTTGACAGCCAATGTATTTGTTATAGGATTCTGTCTACCCTTTCTGTGATTAAATTTATTCATTTAGTTCCAGGACTCATTATTCCCCAATTACAGCTACTCCTAGAAATGTTGGTCTATTGTTGCCTGACAAACCAATCACCCCTGATTATTTACACTGCCTTTTATAAAAAATTCTAGGTCAGCCGACTTGAAAGTCCTGTAATAAATAATAATGACTCATTTTCTCCAAGAGTGTTTACAGAGAATTTATTGCCCTATACATCACTGCCTGTACCATTTTTTTCCCCGGTGTAACAACATAATATGACCTCTTAAAAAGCAAAATAATTAAATAAATCATCCAGTATGGTATTTGTGTGCTTTGGATGTTTCTTTAAAATGTGGATGTTCAGTGGTCATTTTTTGCTTGCAGCTAGTTCACAGTAATGGGTTTGACTCTTGCAGAATATTAGTTCACTTTCATTAAATAATATTGTCTACATGAACTCTTCCCTCTAAAACAGGTATTTTTTAACTTGAGAGATAAAAATAGATTAATCAAGTGTATAGTTTATGATGCCTTTATTAATAATTATGTTTTGACTAATTATATTATTTGAAATGAAATTGATTCTCACATATTCTCATTAGAGAGTGATGGCATCTTTAGTTTAAATATTAAATTGTTTTTGTAAATAGCATTATATGACATCTTATATTGAGGGATAGTAATAACATTTTATGAAGCACTTATGATATACTAGGCCCTGTGCTAAGGACTTTATTTGGATTTACTGATATAATTCTTACAACATGCTTCCACTTCATGTATTATTGTTACTATTTAATGGATATATTTTCCCCAAGGATTTGAAACAAGATGCATTTCACTGCCAAGTTTTATAATTGTGGTTTTGCACTTATGACGTATCAGGCACTCTGCTGAGTATTTTACATGTATTTTCTGTTTCATAACTTCTCTCTTTCTCTTCCCCTGTTCCTCCTCTTTCTCTTCCACTTTTCCTCCTCTTCCTTTGACCTTCAGCTTCTTGTAATGAGCATATAATATGATCAGGTAAGGAAGTATAGAACTAGAAAATTTTTAAGTGTATTATCCAAGGTCATGTTGCTCTAGGTTGGTATTTTTGTTCCAAAATAGGATTATATATTAATGTATTTTATTTTATATAAGATTTGCTATATAAAAGAATTAGTGAAAGTGAAAGAGTCGCTCAGTCATGTCTAATTCTTTGTGAGCCCATGGACTGCGGTCCGCCAGGCTTCTCTATCCATGGGATTCTCTAGGTAAGAATCCTGGAGAGGGTTGCCATTTCTTTCTCCAGGGAATCTTCCTGACCCAAGGATCAAACCCATGTCTCTTGTGTCTCCTGTGTTGGCAGGCGGATTATTACTGTGCCACCTGGGAAGCCCCGAGCCTTAATGTTATTTGTCTTGCCTTAAGTATTTACCTAAAAATATGTGGTTGTCTGCTGATGGAGATAGAGCTAATAAGATCCAAAAGTGTTATTAAGCTCAGTGTAATTACTTGGGCTTATATCTGAAAACCAACAATTTTACAGTATCTACAAGCCACATGCTGCTGGGGCTTTTACTTCAATAAGTGGATATATTTTGAGAGTGTTTTAGGGAAACTCTGGTGCAGCATATACAGTTGTGGTCTAAAGATAAAAATTAGAAAGGTTCTTGTTTCTAAACCCAAGCTTCAATACTATGTGGATATGCACTCTCTTAATGTAACCAATGAAACCAACAACATTTTTTTGTTGCTATGCTCCTCACTTGATATTTCAAGGAGTAAATTTTAATATCTTATAAATATTGGTTAAAGACAGAGATGCAGAGCTCAGTGGGCTATTTGCATGTCCCAGCCTAAGGTATTCTTAAATTAACCAACTTTCTTTTTTTTTTTTCCAACTTTCAATTATAATGAATAGTGGGAAACCCTGGCTGTGGACACCTGTCAGCCCACTGATCACTAGGGTTGATTCTGCTGATCTGGTAGACTGAGTGGTATCCCCTCCTCCCTCATTGCTCCAAGTGCATCTCCCCTGAAGCTGTACACTGATAGAAGAGGATGACCTTCTCTGAAAGAGGCAGACATTTCTTTGGTGAAGGTTTCAAGAGTAGCTGCACTCACCTGCTAGAACCTCCAAAGTGCTCCAATGGGGTATTTGTAGGACAATAGGTAGTCAGCTTCCAGAACTCCAGACACACCCAAATGAGGTGCTGCATGTTGCAGTCAGCATTTCTTAAAAACATTGTGAGAAAGGTAGGGCTATGGTATATATTGAAAAGGCAAAATCACTCCTTTAAAGGGGAGAAAGAGGCATCATGGGAAGAGGAAAGTTAGAACTTGGAGGCCAGCTGAGTTAGTAAAATACAAAGAACCTGGATCAACTCCTAGACTTTTCATTCTTCTTCAAATGTATAGATGTTTAATATATTCACTGTCTGTCATTCCTTTGTCCCCAAATGGTGACTGTGGCCATGAAATTAAAAGAGGCTTGCTTCTTGGAAGAAAAGTTACGACCAACCTAGACAGCATATTAAAAATCAGAGACATTACTTTGTGAACAAAGGTCCGTCTAGTCAAAGCTATGGTTTTTCCAGTGGTCATGTATGGATGTGAGAGTTGGATTTTAAAGAAAACTGAGCACCAAAGAATTGATGCTTTTGAACTGTGGTGTTGGAGAAGACCCTTGAGAGCCCCTTGGACTGCAAGGGGACCCAACCAGTCCTGAATATTCATTGGAAGGACCAATGCTGAAGCTGAAACTCCAATACTTTGGCCACCTGATGGGAAGAACTGACTCATGTGGAAAAGACACTGATGCTGGGAAAGATTGAAGGTCTTTCTGAAGGAAAGAGGAGAAGGGGACTACAGAGGATGAGATGGTTGGATGGCATCACCGACTCAATGGACATGAGTTTGATCAAGCTCTGGGAGTTGGTGATGGACAGGGAAGCCTGGCGTGCTGCAGTCCATGGGGTCACAAAGAGTCGGACACAACTGAGTGACTAAACTGAACTGTTGGTTTATAATTCAGAAGTGATATTATCAGTTGGGAATTTGGAGGAGGATACCTCTGTCTTTAATTTCAGTGATGCCAAATGCCTACCTGTCATCTGGCCAGGAAAATCAGGGCTGCTTACTGTTGTTGCAGTTCTGTGATCAGATTTCCCTTCACTAAATGGTAGTGTCTAGTGGGAGGGATTGGGGGCAGGAGGAAAAGGGGACGACAGAGGATGAGATGGCTGGATGGCATCACTGACTGGATGGACGTGAGTTTGAGTGAACTCCGGGAGTTGGTGATGGACAGGGAGGCCTGGCGTCCTGAGATTCATGGGGTTGCAAAGAGTCAGACACGACTGAGCGACTGAACTGAACTGAGTCCTTAGCTGCCATTTCACACCAGTTGCTCCATTGCTGATGGAAGCTAAATCAGCGTGTCAGGAAGCAGCAAGCGGCACTAGTGCCTGTCTTGAGAAAAGCCCCCAGGTTTGAGTCGCCTTGGAGTTCCTCAGCTGCTCTCCCTGAAGAGTCTCAGACGCTGATTTGAAACAGCTTTTCTCAGCTTGGTAGAAGGCACACTGAATAGATGCTGGAAGGAGGACAGTTTAAAGACTTAAAGGCAGGTCCTGTCAAGGCAGGCCTTACTTTTGCTCTCAGCTGCACACACACTAGAGAATCAGTCCTGTGACCTGCCAGTGTTTTATTGCCGTGTTAAGTAGGCGTCCATTACAGAAGTAGCTGCAAGGCAACATTTTTGTTGTGTTTGTGTGACAATAGTAATTTCCAACCTCTCCATTTAGTGACAGTGTTTAAAAAGGAAAATAACGTTTGCATTTTAAGAAACAGTGAGCTCCAAAAGACTCTTGGGAGCTTATAGAAACACCAGTCGTGTGTGTGGTACAGCTGATGTTTAATAGTTGGATAATGTTCAACTGATGCTGACCAGTGAAAGACTGGAGTGTGCTAGTGTGCCCTTGATGATGTTGGTATACCCTATTTTGGTTCCCTTTGTGGTGTTACCTGTTCGAGTATTACTGAATTAGATTATTTTTGATTTTATATATTAGATCCTGATTCAGTTGTTTTAGCTTTCTGGTCATAGGAAATCATTCCATTATATTTAGTTCTCATTATCAAAGAGGTTCTCAATAAGTTTAATTTAAGGGCGTGTTTCCCTTGTGGCTCAGCTGGTAAAGAATCTGCCTCCAATGCGGGAGGCCTGGGTTCAGTCCCTGGGCTAGGAAGATCCTCTGGAGAAGGGAAGGCTACCTACTCCAGTATTCTGGCTTGGAGAATTCCATGGACTGTATAGCCCAAGGGGTCACATAGAGTTGGACGTGAATGAGTAACTTTCTTTTCTCTTTTTTTTCCCTTTTAAGGAACTGGATTTTTCTCTTTATAAGAAGTTGGGAGTGGGGAAAAAGAATTGACGGTAGAACCAACAAGGCTAAGGATTTTTTTTTATTATTATTGAAGTATAGTTGGTCTGGTGGGCTACAGTACATGGGGTCACGAGAGTCTGACATGACTTAGCAACTGAACAACAATAGTCGATTTACAATGTTGTGTTAATTTCTGCTACACAGCAAAGTGATTCAGTTATGTGTATAATGCATTCTTTTTTAAAAAGTCCTTTTACATTATGGTTTATCATAGGATATTGAATATAATTCTCTTGTCATTTATCTATTCTATATAAAATAGCCTATATCGGCTAAACCAACCCCCTAAATCCATCCCTCACTCAACTCTCTACCCCTTGGCAGCCACAGATCTGTTTTCTATGTCCTTGTGTGTCTGTTTCTGTTTCATAGATAGTTTGATTTGTGTCATTTTTTAGATGCCACATATAAATGATATCATTTTTTTTTCTGACTTACTTTCTCTTTCTGACTTAAATCTCTAGGTTCATCTGTATTGCTGCAGATGGCATTATTTCATTTTTCTTTTTGTGGCTGAGTAATATTTCTTTGTATATATCTACCTTGTCTTCTTTAGCCATTCATCTGTGGATGGACATTTAGGTTGTTTCTGTGTCCTGACTATTGTGAATAGTGGTGCTATGGACATAGGGATGCATTTACCTTTTTGAATTATAGTTTGTTTTTCCCCACCCGCACCGCACCCCCCCACCCCCTGCACCGCACCCCACCCCCCCCACCCCCAGGTATATGCCCAAGAGTGGGATTGCTGAATCATATGGTAATTCTATATTTAGTTTTTTAAGGAATTTGCATGCTGTTCTCCATAGTGGCTATACCAGTTTACATTCCCACCAATGGTGTAGGAGGGTTCCCTTTTCTCCACATCCTTTACAACATTTGTTATTTGTAGCATTTTTAATTATGGCCATTTTGACCCCTAGAGGTGATATCCCATTGTATCTCACTGACTGTATTATATAAGAAGATAGTGTGCTGAAAAATCTAGAACAAGAGAAACAAAGCTATTATTCCTTTTTTTTTCTTACAATGTAATATGAAGTGGAATGGTGAAACAGAAGGTGCTGAAGCCTTGATAACTATAGTCATATCTGCTTTGAATCATCTCATTATTATGAGTATAATGATGAACAAGGTTATCTCATGCATTTCTGTACCACATTAAAATGTCATTATTTCTGCTGCTAGGGTGACTGGACATTTTTCAAGTTGGGAAAGAATGCCTACTGTTTAAAATCACTAATTAAAATAGGTGAATATTTATTCCTTAACCATATTTGAACCATATAAATTAACTAAGATTTTGTATTTTTTAAAGGCAAAGGTGGCATGCAGAGGTTCAAGCAGCATAATTTCTCTCAGGAGCTTTAAGATAGCCCATGTTGTATTTTCTTACAGTTCTTCCTACATATTGTTGATATTACTATGTTTATTTGATATGCTGACTACAGGAATAACTTAGAATGCAAACTTTGCCAAAAGTCTCATTATCCTGGTTTTTTGAAAAATTGGACAAAAACAGTATTATCTGATTTTCTTACATTCTTTAATGAATAGCACAAATACCTGACTGGGAGAATAAATGGTTTTAGCATTTTGAAAACAACTACAGTCCTTTAATGTCTGTAAAAAAAACAATGAAGTTACAAATAAAGCTTTTTTTCTTCATTTTTTAACAAACTGAAGATGGAAAATATAACAAATAGAAAAAAATAAAAATCAAGCAAACCGAAATACTTACCTGTGCGCCTTGGCATCCTTTGATCCCTTGAGATTCATATATAAAAGAAACCAAACATTATTAATATTGAAAATATGATGTCATAAATACTTTTCATCCAATTCTTTTAGAAAGCCTGTGTTTTTTTCAAAGCAGCATTGGATATATATAAAAATTGTTGAAAATAATGTACCCTACTTTTCCTTAAAAATATTTAATCTATTGGTAGAAGTCATTGATGTAATATAGTTTTAATTTTTATTTAGTACTTATTAAGGTAAATTTTTTTTTGGTCTCACAGATAAGCATGTTCAATATAAGAAATATGAGAAATGGAAATACATTAAGTCCTGTTATCCAGAGACAACCATGATTTGCATTTTTAGTATTTATTTTTCAATTATTTCTGTATACATATTTAAAAGTAAAAATTGAATTGTTCTCTGGACTGTTGATGCCTATATATTTTACATGCTTGTACATGTGTTCACCAGACTCTTGTAAAATATTTCAAATGTATTATCTCATTTAATCTTGACAATTATCATTTTAGAGAGGAGTTACCTGAAACTCAGATAAATGTATTTTCCAAAATCACAAGTATAATTAGCAGTACACTTTGTTGGCAAAGTGATGTCTCTGTTTTTTATATACTGTCTAGGTTTCTCATAGGTTTTCTTCCAAGGAGCAAGCATCTTTTAATTTCATACTGGATGTTGTTTATCAGGTGATTTTTCTTTTATAGCATTTAAATTTGGAAGTTGTCATATATTCTTTATAATTCCTAATGTCAGTCTTCCAGATCCTACTTCCTTATCACTATATTGGATTGATTTGGATCTCTTTTCAAGGATGAGATTATAGGCATAGATTTTTAATTTTAGAAACTATATTATATATACTTATGATATTTAATGTCATTTTCTGTTTTATTTTTATTCTACTACAAAGGCAGATACCTGGACTGGATGTAAATTACCAACATTCTGAATGCCTTCATCTCAGTATGCTAAATATTCTAACTTCAAAGCCTTCTTTTGGTTAACTCTTAGTTTTGGTCCTCTGTTGAAAAGTGTGGTTGCTTGTATTTATACTTAAGATAGGAATAATTACTGCCCCCAAAATGGTATTTCCTGCATACTTATAGAAAATATAGCAAAACACTGGGGCTTTTAATATATATTATCTGTAAAACTCTAATTTTATGAATAACTCAGTGTTTTCAGTTTTGTTTAAGGAAGACAGTATGGTCTATATATTAAGTCATACAAGAGCTTTCAAGTTCTCATCCACTTACATATTAAATATTATTTATTTAGATAAAGTTTGTATTCCTATCAGTGCCTTTGAGCCTTTAAACATCTGGCTTCTTTCTTTCTCTTTGGTTTTCTTCATTTCCCTTGTCCTTTCACACTGCTTTAGTTCATGGGTCTTTATCTTTATTCCCATCTAAGAGTATTTCCATATTCTGTTTCCTCCCTCAACTTAGTGCTTTATTCCTTAGATTTCATCGGGAAGGTCAGTTGGTCAATATATCCATGTTTGACTATATTTTTTAAATCATTCTGAATTAGAGACTCCTATATTATCTTTAAAACAGTGATCACAAATTGGTAGTTATTGAAGTTTTTGTTTGTTTTTTTTTTAATTGTCTTTGTAAGCAGTAATGTCCACTAGGGTTCATTTCAGTTTTTATTAATCTTGTATCTGCAGTGCCTCTAATAGTACCTGATGTATGATGAATATTCAGTCAATATTTTCTGAATGTTTAAGTTCCTTCATGATTAAAATATAGTTTTATTTCCTTAATGATCTCTCTAATATTTTCTGGTTTGCTATAGTCATAATCCTTTTGAGCTACAGAAATGATTTTGAATCATTTTATTGCTACTCAAATAATAATAAAACTAAGTTTGAATGAAATAACAGTGAGGACACTTTGATGTTATATAAGCTTATTCTTTTTACATTAAATAATCTTTGCTCTTGTTTCTTAGAACATCATGATTGAAAAAAATAAAAAGTAAACAAAAAAGACCAATAAAAGTTCCTATGTTAACCTAACCCCTCTAAAAACAAAACAAAACAAAAAACTACTAAGAGTAGTTTATTGTAAGATGATCTTTTCATTTTATCTGTAGCATTTCTTTAATGTTAACCATGTGTCTATATAACAAGTAGATATTTTTTTCCAGTTCACAGGTCAGAAAAAAATAGTTTCGCAGTTACCATTATTTCCCCTTATTAATTTGTGCCTACCATAACTTGCATCATTGTGAAAGACATTTGTAGGATTCTTCAGTTTAAATAAATTCCATAGTGTGATTGAGCTATAAATATGAACTTTAAAATAAAGAGAGAAAACTAGTTCATGAGCTCTAGTCTGTAGTTTTAAAGATAGAAGATAACTGTCATTCAGATGTTATAATATATCATTCAGATGTATTATAGAAGGGAATGGAATAACCTGAATTATGACAACTCTTGAAATATATAAGCATATGAGAAAGGAAGACAATGGAATCAGAGGATTTCATAATGTGACTCTAATATAGTGTATCTTTTAGTGAAAATTAAAATTATAGTCCTTTTCTCTAATATTATTTATTAGTAAAGTCAAAAATAAAAAGATGAGTAGTCTGTGGGAATGTCTACATTTCTGTTAGGTTTCAAGTTTATAGAAAATATTTATGTGATACAGATATTTACTGCCATTATTTAATACTATAGCACTTTAAAAATTCACAATAAATATTATTTAGTAATTATAAGTAATATTTATAGTACTGCAATGACAGTATATGTTTCTTTGTATTGAATTGAAAATTTGAATAATATTTTCTAATTAGTCATGCATTTTATCATTTTCTTTTAATGTATTTAATGAGGAAAATCTTTGTTTTATTATTAAAGCTCCAATTGTACTCTACTTGATTCTAATTAAAACTGCCTCTTGGCAATAAATTCTGCCTCTGAGATATCCATACTACAAGAGTGATTGTGAAAATTGTTTGGGTCTCATTTGGTAACAAGGTTGTTAGGAAGGTGAATGAAGACATAATTATTTATAAGATTGCTTATTACTTGTTCTGTTAGATAATAACATTCTTTATTACTTGCTTTCAGCACCTTAAATAACACAATCCTTAGAATTTGTCTTATATAGAATGGACTGAACGATGCTGAAAGACACAGATATTGGTGAAGACCAAGCTAGATTAGGGCTTCCCTGGTGGTTTCTTGCCTGTCAAATTCCCATGGACAGAGGAGCTTGGACAGCTATGGTCTATGGGGTTGTACAGAGTAAAACATGACTGAGGCAATGAGCATGCCCTCAAAGCTAGATTAAAAACCTGAAGGTAATTGCAGGAATAAATGTGGCCACAACATTTTAGAAATCTGTTGTTATTATTTTTAATGAGGATCCTACTTATTCTGTAATCATAATGAACCTTCTTTTCATTTTAATTTCCTTTGAGAATGAAAATTGACCTTACTTAAGGTTTTCTAGCACTCCAGTATTCTTGCTGGAGAGGGGCCTGGCTGGCTGCAGTCCATGGGGTCGCAAAGAGTGGACATGACTGAGGGACTAAGGATACACACACAAATTCTGTACGTTCCTTCCATTACTGCTTTTATAATAAGATTAAAAGAAATTCACATCTAATTAGACACAGTTACATATGGAAAACCAGTGGTAGATTGTCTTCAACCTTCACCTCTAAAGAAAGTATCTTTATTCAGTATTAGCTGTCAGGAGACATTTATGTTACATTATCTATTATCAAAATTGTTCTTAAACTATTAAATGGGGTAGGTAATGCATTTAATGTTATTTTTTTAAGTGAAGAAACATAGTATTCTAGACCCTGAAATATAAAAGAATTTCTGCAGATATATAATCTCAGTTACATGTAGAAATCCTTTTAACATCTTAGAAACTTATTTATTGAATGTGTTTGGTCATGTCGGACTCTTTGCAACCCCATGGACTGTTGCCCACCAGGCCCTCTGTCCATGGAATAGACAGAGCACATATATTTGAGGAAAGCTTTGAATATAATGAGAACATCAAAATGACAAACAGGATAAAAAGGAAAAAGAAGACAAAAGCAAAACAGAGACAACCATGACAGTGCAGGAAACGTAAGAAAATGTCAATTAAATGATAATAAATATCCTTAGATAAGAGATCTTTCATTTCTGAATTAAGACTGGAGTGTTATGTTAAGAGAACATGTAAAAATTTGTAACAGAAACAAAAACATTATGTAAAAGGTAAGGAACGTAAAGTTCAGGACACTTTCTTAGGAAAAAAAGCCAAAAGAAATGAGACAGAATCTTAGAAAATTAGTCTAGGAGGTCTGTAGTGAAATAAGAGTTCCAAAAAAGAGAAAATGGATAGGACGAAATGATATGTACATATGTGTATATGTGTATGATTTTTCTTATGAATTTTATATACATTTTGCATATATATTCATAAATATTTATGTATTTACATTATGTGTGATGATGAAATGGACTACAGCCCACCAGACTCCTCTGTCCGTGGGATTCTCCAGGCAAGAATAGTGGAGTGGGTAGCCATTCCCTTCTCCAGGGGGTCTTCCCGACCCAGGGATTGAACCCAGGTCTCCTGTGTTGAGCTTCCCTGGTGACTCAGATGGTAAAGAATCTGCCTGCAGTGTAGGAGATCTAGGTTCTATCCCTGGGTTGGGAAGATCTCCCGGAGAAGGGAATGACAACCCATCCCAATACTTTTGCCTTTAGAATTCCATGTACCGAGGGGCCTGGTGGACTACAGTCCATGGGACGCGAAGAGTTGGACACAGCTGAGCGACTAACATTTTGTCCTGCGTTGCAGACGGATTCTTTGTAGTCTGAGCCACCAGGGAAACCCTAATTCCCTGTAACTGAAGATCAAGAAACCCAGTTTGATGAGACTCACTCTCATCAAAGTATAAGAAAGTATACTCATCAAAGTATAAGAAAAAAATCATTGGCAGGAGGTTTGAGAACATTAGAGATGATAGTTCTGGCCCAGAGAGAAAAATAAGGGATATTACATTGGAATAATAGTCAAAAGACAATGGACTTTTGAAGAATAACATTGGGAGCTAAAGACAATGGGAAATGCTTTCAAAATTCTGAGAAATGATAATTTCTATACAAGATTGCATATCTAGTCAAACTATCAATCAAGTGTGAGATAGGGTTAGTAAATTCTTATAAAGTTGTTCTTCCATACATTCTTTCTCAGGAAGCTACTGCTGTAAATACTCCCAACAAAATGAGGAAGCAAGTAACAGAAGAAATGCATGGATGTTTTAAAAAAACAAGAAAATGAGAACAGAAAAGGTAGTGAACTACATGTCAACAGAATGGCAGGCCAAGAGTTTGGAGTTCAAACATGCGCAGGGTGGTGGCGAAGTCCACCGTGAGGTCTCCAAAGAAAACATGAGTTTTATATTGCTCAGTGTGTTGATCCTGTTGGAAGGATTGACTTTTCCTTCAGACAGCCTGGCAATATGCAACTCCAGGGATATTACAAGGTTGTAAGAGAAACAGAATATTTTCCCAGTACACTACATGGCTTAGCTTTGAGTAATGTCTACATTATAATTGTATCAACACTGAGCATTGAATTATCTAAAAAATCTGACTATACTGGTAAAATTGATGGAGGAAGAAAGTGTGTGTGTGTGTGTGTGTGTGTGTATGTATGGTAGGGAAAGGGAAGTGACATAAGTCACTGACGACGTAATTTTTCATAGGAATTTTATGGATATTAGTGTCATTTTTAAATGGAGGTACATAACAAAAGAAAGATAATATGATTGAAAATGCTTGAGTTGGGGGGTCAACTGTGAGTTGAAAAAGGTGTAACAGGAATTTAAGAAATCTTTTTCCTTTTAAGAGTTATAATGCTTATTGACATTTAAATGTTTATTTTTGTTATTTTGGCTGTGCTGAGTCTTTTCTGGTTATGGCAAGCGGAGCTACTCTTAAGTTCATAGGCTTCTCATTGCGGTGGCTTCTCTCGTTGTTGAGCATGGGCTGTAGGGCACAGGGACTTGAGTAGTTGTGGCATGTGGGCTCAGTAGCTGTGGCTCCCAGACTCTAGAGTTCGGGCTCGGTAGTTATGGTGCACAGGCTTTGTTGCTCCATGGCATGAGGGATCTTCTGGAACCCAAGGATTGCACCTGTGTCTCCTGCATTGCCAGGTGGATTCTTTACCACTTAGCCACCAAGAAAGCCCCTGAATGACTTTTAAATGAAACATCTGTATTATTCGGGGAAAATAAAGTTTAATTAACAATAAAATATTCTGTGCATTTTCTAATTGGAAATAAATATCCTGCATTTTTATTGCTTCTATAAAATTATGTATTACCCTACAAATTTGGCTTGTACACTTATATCTTTGCAACACTTGTGTATAGTTTTAGGCACTATAAAACTGCTGAAAGATATATCTATTTTCTTCTTGAAATCCTGTATTTTTGTATTTAGTAAGAATGAAATAGCAACAATTTATCACTCTTCTTTCTGTGCCTTAGCACGTAGGTATATGAGGCATCCTTTGGGGCTTCCTAGGTGATGCTAGTGGTAAAGAACCCCCTTGCCAACACAGGAGATGTGAGAGACCTGGGTTCAGTCCAGGAAGATCCCCTGGAGGAAGGCATGGCAACCCACTCCAGTATTCTTGCCTGGAGAATGCCCTGGACAGAGGAGCCTGGTAGGCTGCAGTCCATGGGATCGCTGAGTTGGACATGGCTGAAGTGACTTGTAGCATTTGTATTTGTATCTTTCTGCATTATGCTTGCCCCTGTTCTTGAGTCTTCTTTTTATAGATGCTATCTTAGCCTGGATTTTTACTACTTCATACCTGTCATGTAGCAACAACTTGTGAAATGATTTTCTACTCACCTACTCTTCCCATGCTTTAATTTGTTCTACAGTGCTTACAGGTTAAATTGCAGTAATCACTACAGGGATGCAAGTTCTTTCAATAAACAAAAAAGAATTAAAGGGAAAATGATGCAAAATATTTTCATTGGAAATTAATTATCTCAGGATAGTCATTTCACATCATTGTTCCTGGTGCCAGTGATAAGGTTATTCACTCAACAGTATTTATTGATTATTGAGCAGACACTCTACTAGGTTATAAAGATTAGAAAGACAATTCCCTTTCTGTTCAGCCACATTGGTAGAAAGGCAGTTAATACTAGCATTTTCACAGAAATGGCTGGGGTTTCAGAGCCAATAGTTGGCTAAGTATTTGCCAAGAGAGATTCAGGATCATTGAGGTATATTTCAGCTGTGGTAGATTAAAAGGTGGTTCCTTTTCCCTCTTATGTTTTTACTCACTGAGAATAATGTTTATTTTTTTAATCAAAGGTTTTCAATTATCGTAAGTCACAGTTAAAAATAAATTATGTAATTGGTTACATTCTTGAGAATGGTGTACCCTCTTTCTCTGTGTTCATTTCTATGCTCACTTTTACTTACCTTTTTATTCTGGGCCTCTGCACACTTCCATCCACAAACAATTGCAATTTCAAAATGAATAATTCATCTGATTCATTGTATCCTGAATCGGCATATCTTAAAGCAAATATAATCCTGTGTGTTCATACAGGAAGCCTTTTGTTCTTTTGCAAAAGGAGAAAAAAAAATGTGAAGTGTCAAAAGATGTTTGTGTTAAATTATTTACATGTTGAGCATTTGATTCTTACAGTCATGCTAGGGGGTATATTTAAATGTGGGGATATATAACTAGATTTCATTTTCCTTTTCTGCATTGAATACATTTAAATAATATCATTTCAGTTCTCACATCACTATAAACAAATAGCATTTATCTTTTCCTTTAGAAAAGACAAATAGATAAGTATTTTAGTTGGATCCTATCAAGATGTACAACTGTATGGAACTAAATATTTGTGCTGTGTGATCATGGTGCCCTTCTGATGGTAGTGGCTGTTGCAGGCTGGCTACATGGCTGTGATTTATTATTTAACCACAGGCTGTGTTCATTTCAGCAGGGAGCCTCTCTTCCTGCAGCTCCTTTGAGATCTCTCACTGTCATCATACTTTGCACAGTGGCGTGGACATTGTTCATAGTTGCAGATCTCTCAGAACCCTCTCTCCAAGAGGGTTCATTTTCATAACCTCAGCGGAACACACAGAGAACGCAGGCCTGAGCTTCTTGACTCTCTGATAACCAGTGTGTTCATAGTAGCATAAAACCATAGGCAGCTGTTTTGGGCCCCAGTTGCCAGGTGGGAAATTACGAAGAGCTTCATGCTGCTCTAAATAATTAAAATTAATACCAGAAGAAAGCCTGCTCAGTTAGCATTAGATTCCTTACAGATATGGAAGATTAAACTAGTGTCTGGAAGAGACAGATGTGTATTTATGAGATGCAAATATTTAAGTAGGACTAATTTTTAATCTGCCTAGACTATTCAACAAAGTTTATCAATTCAGTGGCTTGGTAAGGAAGCTAAGCATTCTGGTGTGTGTGTGTGTGTGTGTGTGTGTGTGTGTGTGCGTGCGTGTGTGTATTCGTTAGGTAGGGAGCCTAAGGTTTTGATGTGAATGTTCTTTCTTCTATCTTAACCTTCAAAGCAATCCTCCCTCCCTTCAATTTCTTTAAAATAATTCATAGAATAACTTTTGGAAGACAGACATGAGACCAAAGGGAACAAGGAAAAAACATTTTTAAAAAGAAATACTGAATATCAAAAACAACTTCTAATATTGGAATGGATGTACAGATGACAACTGCAGAAATGTTTACTCTGACACTCGATGACCTATATAAAATTCTTGGGAATATTGTACCTGAAGCAGTATTTCCTACAGCAGACAACTTCAGCAGGTGCCCAGCGTCCAGTGCTCTGCTCCACATATGAGCTGAGAAAAGCATCACACTGTGAAAGTCTGTAACCAGGGTAAAAGTAAGAATATGAACAAATTCTGTTCTTAGTCTTTGTGTCTCTTGGAGCTCTACTCCTTTATAGTGATGTCATTAGATAGTTTATAGTTTGTTTTCTCATTATTTAAATTGTCTGCACCATTTTTAAAAAGGCTTGTCAAAGATATCTTGCCAAAATACATGACATTTGAATCATTAAAGGATTGTATTGTGATATCCTAGATCTGAAAGTAGAAAGTGCACTTTAATGCTCTCATTTGAGAATTTGGGTCAGTACTCCTGGGAGTTCTGAGTTTGATACTCATTTTCTTTCTCAACTACATTTTTTTTTTTCCACTGAAAAGACACTGCATTGAAGTGTATAGGACAGATGTTGTGTATGAGAAAGAAAACTGAAAAACAAGCACAACTGTGCAATGGGATGTGGTTGGGAAGAGATGTAATAGAATCCAATATGGTTATTTCTCCAGAACATCCAGCCAGGTGTAGCATCCATTCTTGAGGCCCCTGACCTTACAACTTACCTGGTCTGTCTAAATAAAATGAAAATTTATAAGAAATTGGTTTTTAGAAATAAATGAGAGATTCTCTAGTGTGCAAAAAGACAAGTAAAGAGTCCAGGCTAGACTTCCCACGTGTTAATTGATTTGTATGTTAGTAACCAGACAGTTGGTCTTGAAGCTACTTTCTGGAAATCCATTAAAAAAAAAATTTGATGCTAATTGTCACTGCCCTAGGTTGAAGACATAGGTTATTAAAAAAAGAATGTTCAAAAGACAGTGATAATAAATTGTAAATGAACTGTAAATTAGACCAGCTGATGATTAAAACACGAGGAAATTACTCTTTTAATCTGTATGTGCTTGTTAAATGGCGCAGGAGGCAGAGAGTACCTGCCTGCCTTTTCTATGCCCTGGACATGCTGTGCTTTTGAAACCTCTAGACAAGTCAAATATGTTCCCAGCAGCCCATGGAGTCCATTTTATCTTCATAAATGGAAACGCACACATGCATGTGCGCATACACACACACACACACACACACACGTAAGGCAACAAGATAAAGTAACTTGGTTAAGGTAGTTAAAAACCTATTGGGAAAATTTTTTTAATAAGGCATTTTTTTTTTTTTTGCTTCCTTCTTCCTTTCTTATCAGAACAAACTAAAGCTTTTTAAGGCCAGATGAAGTATTGAGACATGATCTAATCTGCCCTCCTCTGACCAGGCTGTGCCATCAATAACCAGAGTCAGCTGTCAGAATATGAAAGTAGGGAAATGTAGGGAAACTACAGTTTCTAGGAGTCAACTAGAAAATTCAGGACTTTGAGAAAAAAAAATTGATATGTTTCTATAATATTGTGTTTTGTTATCTTAGATTGCAAAACATTGTCGGATATTTGCCATTTTTTGTTTTAGAGTGGAACTTGTGTCTATTTCAGTGAGGTTATTTTTTGATTTTTTGAGTGGAGTATATGTGTGTGTCAGTAAAACTTGATCAAAATTTCCTGTGAGGGGTTATAAATCCACTTCTTCCTCTGAAGTATAAGAATATAAGTAGTGTGGGGACTGGCAGAGTCAGGAAGGAGAGGAACAGCCTAGATGGGGCAGAGAAGAGGTAGGAAGAGCAGAGACTCCTGGGAAGTTCCATTCTATCTGGCCCTCACAGTGAAGTTTCCCAGTAGCCGGGATCCATTTTCCCCAAAGTGTTTCCTGTTGCTCTCTGGATGACTAGGCCTACTGCTTGGCACATAGTATCCACTATGTGAACACTATTAACAGACATAAGAATGCTGTGAGATATTCCCTATAAGACATGGGAGAGAAGGAAAAACAGGAGGAAAAGTAGGAAATGATGGTGTGGTACAAGAAGCATGGAGAGCAGTGAAGGAAGAGGGACAAAAAGACAAGACCAAAGGAGAACAGCGAAATACTGCTGTTGGATTACCTTTGAAAATGCTCTCATCTTCTAAGGAGTAATTTAGTAGACTCTGGCTTTTTTCATATTTGATCTGCAAATAATGGAACTAATTATTAATTCAAATACTGTTGTTTTTTATAAACTATGTTTGTTGAACCTCTTTAACCTATTTAACTCATCATAAAGTGGGAGAGATTCTTTGTATACCATGTTCTCCATAGAGGGCTGTGGGCTCCATCCCAAATTCATTAATATGTTATCACTAAACTAATGAGGGCACCCTTGTATTCCAGTTGCCCAAGGAATTCCTGATTCTGTCTGTAATCCAGTGCATTTATATATACCACTCAATTTTATTCTTTTTGAAAGGGTTCCATTTAAATGATATGTTATATGGTCTACTTCAATGAACTCCAAGCCAAAACTGTCATAATATGTCTACAGGTGTGTCTCTGAGACTATCTCATCACCCCCTTATTGGACCTCAGATTCCTTATAAAAGTTATATGACTCTTAAAAGACTGAAGTTAATAGATATTTAAAGTTCTTTATATGTTAAGTGCACATAAGGAAATAACTATTTCAAGAGTAGCTATTACATACTATGACACTTTGCCATCTACAGTTGGTCCTTGGGACTGCATTATCCTAGCTGGGTTGTGTAGGGGTTTTGAAGGATTTGGGACCTGATCAAGGAAAAAGTCACGACCATGGGAAGCAGTAAAATACAGCAAGCTTTATTGGGTGGCACTTGGACAAGGTTGCATGAAAGGGGGGAATCCATAGCATGTGACTGTCCATAAGCGTATGGGACAAGGAGCACCTTCCAAATGGGGCGGGACAAAGGAACTCCTGGAGAAGAGGGGCATCAGAGAGGGATTTCCATATCTGGGTGGTGTTGCTTGGCAGTACTGCAGGGAGCCTCCATGTCAAAGAGCTCTGAATGGCAGAGACCTTAGGGTCCACCAATTAGTTGTTACTAGCACATACAGGGTAGGATTTTTGACGGGGTTTGCAAAGGATGCAGGTACTAAAAGGCTTAACATCTGTTTGGGTTATTTTTTAAATGGTTGTATAAATTTTGAGTTTGATGCTAGTGGGCTTTTGAGCTCACAGAACTCAGTCTGCTGGGAAGATATAAGCAACCTAGGGATCAACATACAGAGGTCGTCTTTGGCTCATTTATATAACTGACCCATGCAGTTTCCCAGAGTCAACTGAATGAAGGACTGGACCATTCTGGCCCTAATGTATGTTGAGACAATCCAAACAGCTTTGATCTTTATTAACCCCCACAGTGAGAGAGAAAATAGCAAATACTTGGACAACTCCAGTGACTTCTTATGTATCAGTTACACCTCTAAAACACTTCTTTCCAAATACACAGCGATGAGCCACCACTGCTTCCTCTCAGACTCATGGCCATCAGGGTCATTAGTCTTGTGTTTTTCCTGGTACAGCTCCTGGTATAACTTAAGACCAGCAAAACTTTGGTTGTTTTATAAATTTAGGTTTATTTAGAGTTTGCCCAAGTATTTACTTAGTTAAATACCTCTGTCTTTTCTGTAATAGAGGAATAGAGATTTTACAGTCTCTGGGTGCTTAGAGCTGGCCCAAGCTACTAGAGCACTGGTAACATTAGTAATAATAACATTTTGGATATGTTTAATGTTTTGCATTCCTGTAGTAATTGTAATGATACAGGGAACATTATTGGCCAGGTATTTTAGTTTCTAAGAAACAATGACTCTTTGGTTGAAAATCATGTCCTGTATGTGAACTGCAAAATATATAGTTTGTTTCACCCCTTTTCAGAAATAGTTGTTCATTGGCAATCTGTTTTATTGCTGGAAATGGGCAGGTTACAGTCTGGAATAGAAAAGAGGAGCACAAAGGGCCTGTAATGATACATTTTTTCCAAAACATACACAATTCAGTTTATTGCTCCTTTTTGAACATGCAGATTCTTTCTGGAATAGGTAAATGAGTCATAAGGGAATTACCTTAATAGCAAAATTTTTTCTTTTTCCTCTTCAAATATGAAGATCATGTAATTGCCCATGAAATACAACAAAGTTTTCATGAAAAGGGAAGAAAACTTTGGAGCTGATTTTCTGCAAAGTTTCTGTAAATGGAAATACTGGGACAGGTAGCTAAGTGTTGGTTGGAGGGTTTCAAGTGTGTCAAGAGCTGAAAAGGAAGTTATCTGGGTTTTAGATTTTTAGATTTCCATAAACCTTTGAAAATTACTGAGAACCCACTCATGTGTTCTGTTGACACATAGGACATTTATATATGCTTACCTTTCAAGTCTTTTTTTTAATTAATTTATTTTAATTAGAGGCTAATTACTTTGCAATATTATATTGGTTTTGCCATACATCAACATGAATCCACCACTGGTGTACACGTGTCTTATGCCCTGTTTTCCCTTCAGTGCCTTTGTTAATTTAAATTTTGGATGCTTATTCAAATGAAACTAAGACAACTTTAAACATGGAGATTAAACTACAATTTTGTACTTTATCATTAATGTTTATTTGAATTGTTACATTATTTACTCGAAAGAAAGGAGAGATGATAATTCAAGCATTTTATAACAGATTTTACCTAAGTTTCATTTTTGGAATTTGGCTTCATCCAAAGATGGGAATTTCTTCATGTAGGGAAGATGTACATTTTTGTTCATTGATACCAGTGTATTAGGTCTATCAATGATGTTTCAAAAAAATTAGTAAATTGTGTTCCATTTGTGGTATAAATTGTATTAATGTAGGAGGTTGACAGCAGTCTCCTATGTTTATAAGTGATACATTACTAAAAGTAGAATGTATGAAAGTTATACATGTTGAGAGAGAAAAGCCCTGCTATCAAATAACTAAAAATATATAGAAATTTCTTTTATGTTATGTTCTTTTTTTAAAAAAAAAAAAAAAGATTTATTTTGTTTTTTGGTTGTGGTGAGTCTCCGTTGCTGCACAAGGGCTTCCTCTAGTTGCAGCGAGCAGGGGTTACTTTCTAGTTGCTGTGTGTGGGCTTCTCACTGTGGTGTCTTTTCTTGTTGAGGAGCACAGGCCCTGGAGCGCGTGGCCTGAGTAGCTGTGGCACACGGGCTTAGTTGCTCTGTGGCATGTGAGGTCTTCCTGTACCGGGGATCAAAGCAGTGTCCCTTGTGTTGCATGTTGGATTCTTAACTACTGGACCACCAGGGAAACCCCTGGTAGGCCCTTTTTATGACGTAAGCTCCAAGGATAATTCTGAACATTTTGTTTGTATGCATGCATGGGTATATATACACACACTAATAGTTCCTTATCTCCAGTTGACGTTAGGGATTGGTCAGTTTTGTTAGGTCAAATTCCTATCATTGTCCAAACTCTATTAATGCAATCATATTAATGATTCTTTGCCCAATATCTCCAACATTACTTTTCCAGTCTGCAGTCATTGCATAAAATAAAAAAGGGGGACTGCAGTTAAGAGGTCAAATATAAAGTCCTACGGACACTGCTGTGCAGACAAATGTGACTATGCTGTTCAATAAAACCATTGGCTCTTAGATAGTAGCACTTTGAATCAGCTCTAAAAGGTCAAATGAGTTGATTTAAAAAAAAAAAAAAGAGACGGTGTCTGTCTATAACCTATCAAAGTGTCCATTCCTTGAAAGTTGTCTTCATGACATTTTTAAGTTTCATATAACAGAGAGTGGCAAGCCGATTTAAATAGCAGACGTATTTATTGCATGAGTATATTGGCTAATTCACAGAAGCACATTGCATACAGAGCCAGGCTGAGGAGGACACACTTGTCACCACCCCAAACGCGGGTACCATGGCTTACACTGCCGCCATCAGCATGGGTCACCGGGGGCGCTTGTTGCTGCCTCTGAAACTGGATGTTGCTGCTACACAGGTTGAGTGTGTCAGTGTCCCTGCTTCTCTGGGTGACAAACCTCATTCAAAATCCAGGGCAGGTCCATCAGCTTGGCTGAATCAAAGAGGTTGGTCAAAACTCAGGGGCAAAGAAAATAGACAAAATAGGTTTTTGATTTCTGTACTTGATGTGGGCACTGCCTCTCAGCATAATTTATATCTTGAGACATTCTCTAAACAGAGAGAGTGAAAAATAAGTAAACTGAGACAGTTTAGCTTGTTGTAAAGTTTAGCTTACTGCAGTTAAGTATCTCTAAACATGCCTCTGTCGAAATAATTTGACATTCAGGTTTCTGTGATTACTTTAATCAGCCTGGGCAAAATAGACTCAACTCATTTCAAGAACATGATAAAGTAAAACTGCTTATTTGATTGGTTTGCCTGTCAGGAAATTAGAACAGTTAAACAATTACTTAATTGGTATAGATGTAAATGAGATAATGTGAGTGGAGACCTTGGAAGAGCATATCCTTTATGGTGGGATATATATAATAAGTGACAGTTCAAAAGCCCATTATGATCTGCTCAATTTGCTTTTTAAAAATCTATTATGTTTCAGCAGAAAATCAGTAATTACCCTGTCTGTCAAAGGGCAAATGTTCTATCTTCTCAAACAATTATTTAGTGCTTAGTGTGTGCATGCCCCTGCACTGTTGCTTTACAAGATACACACTCACAAGATACATCGCTTGAGCACTGTTGATCTTTGCCTTCCAGTGTGTATTGCCTTTAATCAGCCTGGCAGGATGAAGTGTTGCTTGTGGAAAGTAATTACAGGCTTTCAATGGAAATGACAGTGTAAAACCAGCTAGATGATATTTGCCGCACTGGAGAGTGTATGGGAAGCGTATACAAACTGCGCGCTCTCTGCAGAAAGACCCCGTCCAGAGATAATGATAGAGCTGCTTTGGCAACTGATTGAGTCAGAGAGCAACGTGATAGGGGGTGCCGCCCTCACCTTGGGGGCACAGCTGTGCCATCTGTTTAGGAATATCAGGGAAGTTTAAAGAAAGTGTTAAATAATGAGCACATGCTGCTGGATATGTGGCTCTGAGCTGGACAGAATTTAAAGAGGTATTATAAATGGGGGTAGAGATGCTATTGAAATTTTGATTACTTGGGAAAGCAGTTCAAATGCGGTATTGTTTCCAGGTCTTTTCAGGGAACTAGGTGACAGAGCTAAAGCTCTTGTAGGTCTTGGGTAAATTTTAATGTTTAATGAAGTAATAAATTTAAACTGTGACTTAATTGGTAGCACCAGACAACTGGCTGCTTGATGAAAAAAGCTTGCATTGTACAGCAGTGTATATATTTCATATAAAACTTACTTAACATTTGCACGTGAGATTGGCTCATGAACAGGTGATTTTCATTCTGTATACTGTTATACTTTTACTGCTACATGCTAGAGGTCACAGCATGTATGTCCTCGCACAGAATTACATTTGGCTTGTTTTTCCTATTCCCTGAAGTTAATGTCATTTTTTAATGGATGCAGGTGTTGCAAGAAGAGGGACCCCTTCCAGGGCTTGAGAATGGGCTCTTGTCTAACACTTGGAAATGAACTGTCCCAGGAGACACATATGCTGACAAAGCAAGAGACTTTGTTGGGAAGGGACACCCAGGCAGAGACCAGTAGGGTAAGGGAACCCAGGAGAATTGCTCAGCCATGTGACTCACAGTCCTGGGTTTCATGCTGATGGGATTAGTTTCCAGATTGTCTCTGGCCAATCATTCTGACTCATGGTCCTTGCTGGTGGAACAGGCATTGCTCTGCCAGGATGGATTCCAATGAGAAGAATTCTGGGAGGTGGTAGGATGTGTGGTGTCTCATTTTGACCTTTCCTGAACTCTTATTAATTCCGTGTTCCTTACCAGGACTTCCTATCGTAAAACAGCTCATGCAGATGGTTACTATGGTGCCTAGCCAGGGTGGGCAGTTTCAGTCAATGCTTCCTCTAATGCACGGGATAAAATTTACTGGTGATGCCCTCATTCAATAATACATAAATATATGTATTCAACAATTTTATTTATTTTCAAGTGCCTAATTTATATCGTGTTGATTTACGGGCTAGAAACAGCAAACAGAAACTAATCACCTCCCTCATGGAGCTTATATTCTAGTAGTCTTTGAATGTAGGAATGCAGTTGCATTGAGAGGACTGCCCACGTATTGTTACTGATGTAGGTCTGGTGGTCTCCACTTTGCTTAACCCTTTGTTGTGGTTTAGTAAGGATAAACAAGCAGTAACAGACTTCAGTGAATGAAGTAGAAACAAAGAAGGAAAAAGAGTACAGTCCCTCCATATAAGCCAAGAGGGGAGACTGTATGAAGACTAGGTGATGGTCAACAAGGTATTCACTCTAGCCTTCATTCATTAGAAAATATTGCGTGAATTGCTGCTATTGAGTAGGCATATTTTTAGGGACTAGGAGTACGGCAGTTACCAAGATGGATAGATTTCCTGCTTTAATCTTATATTTTATAAATTAAAGGAGATAGACCATAAACAAGAAAGTAAAAAAGAGATTTTTTTTTTTTATAGTAAAAAGTACTCTGGGAAAAAAAAAAAAATGGTTCTGAAGATTGGTAACCAGAGGGACATAATTCTTAATTTGTTGCCTGGGCAGAATATGATTGTCAGTAAAGCTCCTCTGTGTTGATGTGAGAGGAAAATGCATTGGGAGAAGGAGCCATGCTCAGGAATGAAAGTGCTGCTCCAGGAAGAGGGCAGGGGTGGTACGTGCAGAAGCCCTGAGGTCCATGGAGCTTTACATGGTCCCAGGATAGAAGGGCCAGGATGACTGGAGTTTAATGAACAAATGTGAGAGTTTCAAAGAATAGTTGAGAGAGGCAGTCAAGGGTTAGATGACATATGGTATTCTAGAAGAGCACTGACAATGTGACTTTGCCTTACTCTTTTCTTCACTAGATGAATTACTTTCTCTTTGTATTAGATGTCGTCACTAAGTCATGCCTCAGCACTTGAAGAAGGGACTGTCAAAGAATTTGTAGACATTGTTTAAAGTTGCTCAATAGATTTTACCATTTTCTCACTGGCATATTATAGGACATTGACAGTATTACTACAGTTAATACTGGACAGTGGACAGTCAATGCTACCATCTCCCTGTCTGTAGTCCAAATTTTACTCATTTTACTATTTTACATGCTTATCATATATTCCAATTCCCGTGCTGTCATAATTGTTTATTTTTAAATGTTTGGAATGCTACAATTTAGGTTATATTCATATTGTTTAGAATACCTGTCATTTAGAGATTGTATTAGGGAAAAGATTCTGTCATACATTTTGATTCATAAATTCATTATTTGGATTTCTGCTTCAATGAGTTTTGACTTGTATAAATTTATAATTTGTATTTGTGTATACTATTTGAATTGTTGGTCTATATCTACTATCTAGGATTATAAATTTTATTTATTTCAAATAGGTTAAGATAGTCAGGAAAGAAGAAAATGATTTAGAGTTTTATACTGTAATTAACTGCGTTCCTCACTCTAGCCAGTTACTTTATTCTGAAACCTTTTTATCTCCTTGGCTCTAATTAATAACTCTCTTTCTAAACTTCAACATTGCTCAGCTTCTAAATATGGATAATAAATGAGCTTTACAGCCACAGCATGCTTGTAATATTAGTTAGCTATCACTTTCTTAGAGGTGGTGATAGTGGTGATTGCCTGAGGACCAAAATCAGCAGATGGAAAACTAGCAAGCTTGTGTGAGATCTGGCCAATTGGAATGTATTAATTTATGGATGGGAGAAGATACATAAAGTTAGAGTTAAAATCTCCATTTTAATGGAATGAGTATATTTTATGGGATAAAGAATGGAAATAAAATTTGAGAGAGAATCAAGATAATTCATAGACTACATTATAGGGGAGAAACATGAGCAAAAAGAATTGACTCAGTATTTTGAGATTGAATGATTGGGTGAATAATGGTATTTTTTTGAGTAGTAAGAGGAAAGTCTAGATGGGAAGCTAGGTTCTAGAGAAAGCAGTGGCTTTACTTGCCTACAGAGGAATTTGAGGTGATGGTAGTGTTTCTTGCTGTAGCTGGTTAACAGCCAGTGAAGTTAGAGGATTGACACTTCTGAGAGAAAGGATGATAATAGAGATGTGGTTTTATATGCTGGCAGTTGACATGAAAAGCAAGAGCAGAAGGTTGAATCTGTAGTGAAAATACGATATTTGTAAAGTGGAAGTAGGGAATAGAGCCAGAGTTCTTCTTAATGAAGAAATTAACATGACCAGTACAGCGAGGGGAGGAGTTTGCAGTTAAGTAAGAAATTCAGTTTAAGTAGGTGATTATTAAAAAAAAAATACAGTTGAGCTACAAATTGTAGATATTAGAGTAATTAGGCAGAAGACATAAGGAAACAAGTAAAAGCATGAGTGAGACCTAAAGAAGTAGTTAGAAGGAGTTGAGTAACGGAGACGGTAGGAAGTCTGTTTTTTCGAGTTCACCAGAATGGCCAAAATTTTTTTAAAGTTTTATTATGTCAAATTTTTTAGAAGACTCACTATGCCAAAGATTTTTTAAAGACTCACCATGCCAATTTCTGGAATGTAAAATACATTAGATGTAAGGATACCCATTTTTGTAGCAAACTTTGTGGAAAATTTTTTGAGAGTATCTCACCCTAGTAAATCAGTCCTGAATATTCATTGGAAGGATTAATGCTAACGCTGAAGATCCAGTGCTTTGACCACCTGATGCAAAGAACCAACTCATTGGTAAGGACCCTGATGTTGCAAAAGATTGAAGGCAGGAGGAGAAGGGGATGACAGAGGAGGAGATGGCTGAATGGCATCACCGACTCAATGGACATGAATTTGAGCAAGCTCCGGGAATTGGTGATAGACAGGGAAGCCTGGTGTGCTGAAGTCCATGGGTTTGCAAAGAGTCGGACATGACTGAGTGACGGAACTGAACGCTACGACCCAGCCAATTCTTAGAATATACTCAGGAAAAGTGAGTGCGTGTGTCTACCAATAGTCATGTAAAATTATTTGTAATAGTTTTTGCCTGAAAACTCAAATGTCCTTCAACAGAAGACATTTTTGGATAAACTTTAGTGAATTCATACTTGGGAATGTTGCACAGAAATAAAAAGAAAGGAGGATTGTTACACACAACAGCAGTTACACATCTCCCAGGTATAGATAAGAGCCCAGAAAACCAGACCAAAAAAAACTGCATACTACATAATTTGATATATGTGAAGTTCAAGAACAAGCAAAACTAACCTGTAGTAACAGGGGTTAGAATGGTGGTTACCTCAGGCATGGGGACAGAGGAGGATAGCTCTTGACTCAAATAAGCATAAATAAATGTGAATAAACCTGAAAAAGTAAGAAATAATTGGCAAAGTTAGAAATAGCTAAAGAGAACTGGTTAAGAACTTAATTAGCGGAAGCCCAATGATGGATCTTTAATTCAAGATACGGAAACCAGAGAGACAGAACAACAGTTAGAATTGTATAACAACATAAAACAATGGAGTCTCGCTTGCCTACTTTTTATGTCTCTTAGAAGTCCCAGTTTAAGGCTGTGAGCTGGGAGGAATGGAGAATGTAAATGAAGAGGTTAGTTCTTTCTGCTGCTTTCTTCCTGATATCTGTTAGGCCTCAGTCATTTATTTGCTCAGAAAAATTTTTAATAAGTACCTCTTATGTTCTAGACATTGAGCTGAGCTGGGTACTGCTGCTGCTACTGCTGCTAAGTCGCTTCAGTTGTGTCTGACTCGGTGCGACCCCATAGACGGCAGCCCACCAGGCTCCCCTGTCCCTGGGATTCTCCAGGCAAGAACACTGGAGTGGGTTGCCATCTCCTTCTCCAATGCATGAAAGTGAAAAGTGAAAGTGAAGTCGCTCAGTCGTGTCCGACTCTTAGTGACCCCATGGACTGTAGCCCACCAGGTTCCTTCGTCCATGGGATTTTTCAGGCAAGAGTACTGGAGTGGGGTGCCATTGCCTTACTAAGGAAATACAATTTAAAGATGGTATCTTTGCCTTATGGAACTTATAGTCCATTAGAGGAAGACTGTCAAGTAGACAAAAAGAAATTTTTTAAAATTATAGTTGATTTACAATGTTTTTTTAATTTCTGCTGTACAGTAAAGTGGTTCCGTTAAACACACACACACATATACACATACACACATTTATATACACACACACACATATATATGTATCCTTTTTTGTATTCTTTTCCACTATGTTTTATTACCAGAATTATTGAATATAGTTCCCTTTGCTATACAGTAGGACCTTGTTATTTATCTATTAGACAAACAATTTTAATAGATGTACAAATACTATAGATGTGGGGAGAACACTTCTCAGACTCTTGAGGTGAAGAGAAAGCTTAAGAGAATTTCAGATGGTACACAATAAGGTTATTGTGCATAAAGGAAATGATGAGATGCGAGACCAGAGAAGTCCGTAAAGTGAAGTGAAAGTCACTCAGTTGTGTCCGACTCTGTGTGACCCATGGACTGTTGGGTTTCTCCAGGCCAGAATACTGGAGTGGGTAGCCTTTCCATCCTCCAGAGGATCTTCGCAACCCAGGTCTTCTGCACTGCAGGCAGATTCTTTACCAGCTGGGGAAGCCCAAGAATATTGTAGTGAGTAGCCTATCCCTTTGGAGAAGGCAACGGCACCCCACTCCAGTACTCTTTCCTGGAAAATCCCATGGACGGAGAAGCCTGGTAGGCTGCAGTCCATGGGTTCGCTAAGAGTCGGACATGACTGAGCGACTTCACTTTGACTTTTCACTTTCATGCATTGGAGAAGGAAATGGCAACCCACTCCAGTATTCTTGCCTAGAGAATTCCAGGGATGGGGGAGCCTGGTGGGCTGCCGTCTATGGGGTCGCAGAGTGTTGGACACTACTGAAGTGACTTAGCAGCAGCAGCAGCCTATCCCTTCTCCAGCAGATCTTCCCGATGCAGGAATCAAACCGGGGTCTCCTGCATTGCAGGCAGATTCTTTACCAAATGTGCTATGAGGAAAGCCCACAGAAACCAGATAATCAATGGGGCTTGTATGACCTGTGCCCTGGGAAACCTCTACACTTGAAAGTGGACATGTCTGGACTTGAATTTTATGACTTAACCAGTAAGATGGAGAAAATGTTGTCCATTTTAAAGCATTGTGAGAATTATAGGCTTAAATCCATGCTTGCTGTTGCTTTAGTGAAGGTGGTCCTCTCATGACTAATAAAGAAAGTAAGTATTGGTATTATTTTAAATTCATGTTGGTAGCTTTAGCACTGTATGGGCTGGAGGATTTCAAAATCAGATTGGGGAAGACCAGTGCTGTAGAAATCCTAGAATGTGAAGACATCTTGAAAGAAAACTGTTCTAATGCAAATGTAGAAGGCCTCCCTTGTGGCTCAGATGTTAGAATCTGCCTGCAATGCTGGAGACCCAGGTTTGATCCCTGGGTTGGGAAGATCTCTTGGAGAAGGAAATGGCAATCCATTCCAGTATTCTTGCCTGCAGAATCCCATGGACAGAGGAGCCTGGCGGGTTATAGTCCATGGGGTCATAAAGAGTCGAACAGGACTGAATGACTACACCTGGTGTGAGATAAAAGAGGAGAATATGTATTTCATGATGAGTCTCTGAATGTGACCTTTGAGAAAAAGGTATTTATGTTTCTGATAATCAGGTGGACGCTGGTCTTTTTCAGTTGGGAGAGTGTACAGGGGCCATCCACTTTCCGTTGCAGACTACTCAAACTTTGTGGCACTTTTTTATGCCGGTTCATCTTGTGCTGTAATTCTGGCCTGTGGAAACATCATCTTTTCAAGTTCCTCTCTTCACTTTCTTGTACAGATCAGGAACTCTGGACTGAAGCTTCCTGACTTCCCTCTTAGGGAATGTATCATGAGCATATCAAAAAGTTATACTTTCTACATATCAATAAGTAAAAAATGAACAATCCAAAGAAAAGCAATGTAAAAGAAAAGTCGTTACACACCGCCTCTCCCGTACACTCCCACACCAGTAACATATGAAAGTGCTTGTTCTCTCCAAGAGAAATGCAAGTCAAAATATTGATATATCCTTTTTCTCCGTGTATATTTTAAATAATTTTAATAGGGACCTTTTTGGATTTTGATATTTACCTTGAATTTATTTGAGTCTAAATTAATTTATTAATTTTAAAGGTAGCCAAATTCTGTATACAACCATTGGAAGCATCTAGTTGATGAATCTGGTAGAAGAAAATATACTTCAGAAATAGTTTGTCCTGTTATTGAAATGTAGATATAGAACAAATCAAATATATCCTGGATGGGTTCTTCTTTAGGATAGAATAGTTCTCCTTACAGTGTATCTGGACAAGGAAAAAGGTCAAACATATTTCTGTTAAGAATTAGTCAAAGACCTTTTCTACCAATAGACAGTGATGGAAAGCTTCAGGCACTGACCTGCTATATTTGGGATTTTATAAGATAGTACTTATGAGTTGATTTCTACAACTGCTATGATTTATTATATTTCAGATGTAGATGAGAATGAACTCAGATCCATTATCACTGTATATTCTTCTAAACTAACTTAAGAGTATTTGGAGAAGCATATAATTAGTGGCAATCCACTCCAATTTTTTGCCTGGGAAACCCCATAGACAGAGGAACCTGGTGGGCTACAGTCCAAGGGGTCACAAGAGTTGGACACGACTTAGCAACTAAATCACCACCACCACCATACTTACTTAAATCAATGGAAGTACATGTGTATTTTTAACACCAGTGACCAGTGAAGGAGTCTGTCTGCTGATAACTAGTAGCACCTTGCACTTATAAATCTTAAATCAAACCTTGGATTTCACATAGGCAAAGGCGATGTAGCTCATTATTATCTAAAGGCCAGGCAATTTCTCTTTCATTTTCGAAATTGGCTTATTGAATGGAAATGCTTTCGTGGCTTTTTAAAGGTAATTGAATGGCTACGGTAAAACTGTCTCTGTCATAAATTTCATAAATGTCATAAATTTCATAAAAAACAGTGCATTATATGCACACACACAAATAAATATACCACCATGTAGATCTAATAGATGGTTTAATGAGGTAGAATATATTTCCATCTATTTCTTTTAACATCATATAGACAGAGCTAGAACTATTAAAAAATAGCTAACCAAAAATATAAGATTCTGTACTGTCTCTCATTTCTCTGAATCAAATCCTGGATAATGGAGAAGGAAAATAAAGAGGAGAATGATTGAAAAATCAAAAATTTAATATATAAAAAATGGAAAATGGGCTGCAAATAATGGCATGTTGTTGAAGTATGAGATGCAGTTTTAAGATAAATTTACTCTTGAGACTAGCTATATTATACTCTTACATGGAGCCCAAAAGACTTTTCCAAATCTTTCATAAGGGCTTACAGAAACAGGCAGATATTCGGAGAAGAAAAGGAACTCAAGGCAGATTAAATTTCTAGATTTATATCTGTACATTGATAAAATAAGCCAAAAGGACCTATTACAAGTGGGATTTGGGGATGTTGAATGAAATCCAGATGTATTCATTGTTAAATAAAGGGATGAAAACACTACAGGCATCAAAAAATGAAAAAAATTAATCATTAATATGTATGGGTTAGGTTTGGCGCCAGAGATCTTAGGTTAAATACTACTGGGTCTGCATTGCTCTAGGAAAAATGTAAGGCAATATTTAGAAGAAAAAATGATGCAGTGAAATTTAGCATTTCAATTCGAGAAATAGTGCTTTGCTTCTAATGAGCAGATGCTCAACTGTGTATTGAGAGACCTGATGCAATTAAAAGATGTTTTTAGGTGGGAGGAGATCATTCAGCCTTGTATTGCCTGTCAGATCTACCTTGGCCAGCTTTCCACACGACAGATGCAGTTAGATTTTCCTAAGTCTGTTCAGCCAGCCATTAATTTGGCAGCAGTCCTTCTAACAATAACTTGTAAGACCTGGGTTTGGGAGAAGACTTATATGTCCCTTTTCTAATATAACAGAGATCAGATGTGTCACTGCAGTGATAGGAACATGCCTAATAATACAGTGAACCTCAATGGATTTTCAGGACAGAAGAGAGAGATTGAAATTAGACACAGAGGAGAGACCTAATTGGGAGAGGCTGCTGTAATATAGGGATGTATTTGGATCTCTGTGTGTGTGTGTCTATACACACACGTACGTACATACCTGCGATAGAAAGCTCCTTAAAATAAGAGCAGAAATGCCTCTTTTCAGAGTGAGTTACTCCATCATTAATGTTGTCTTGCATCACACTAATTTTAGTTTAGAACATCTTAGGTGAGTAAGCAGGTGCATCTTAAGTAATAAAGTGGAGCTTTGAGACACCAAGTCATAAACTGGATTCAAAATTTGACTCAACTGACATGCTTTCCCTTGTCCATTCTTTTCCTTTACTTTCTTCATTTCTCTTCAGGTCAGAGGCTGGCAGCATAATTAAAATTTGAATTATTTATGAAGAGCCATTAAAGTGGGTGGCTTGCAGATTAGTCAAAGACAGCCGAGCTGACACTAAGCTGTATTTCTTTTACTCTCTCACAGTAAATGATACTGTATGCCTTGAAAATCAGCATTTGAGGTTGAAGCTTTTAAAATAGAAAAACAAAACATTGTGGCTGTTTACACTGAGGCAGACTTAAGTGTGTATCTATAATCATCTTAATGTGCAAAAACATCCTTTGTGTGTGCCTATATAAATACAAGACATTTCTTGACCAGTCACTCATTAATATTGAGTAGAAATATAATTACCACGGGGAAGAGGTTTCTGTAGATATAAAGATATGACTGGAAATATAAATGCACACACATGGGTATCATTAAGTGTGCATTTTATATTTGGATAGGGACACTGAAACAGTTCAGAAACATCTGTCACCAGTGCGACGTGTTGAGAAGCAAAGAAATGGAAATGGGTGTCTGTTTTCTCAAAAGCATTAGGATCTGTAAACATAAACATCATTTTTTAAAATCTGCCAATTAGAATGAGTTTATGGGCCTAATGCAATTTTTGAAAACAGTGAGAGCCTACATAATAACGTCAAACTAGAATATTCTCCAAATTAACAGAAAAAAATTCCCATATGATGTGCTTCTTCATAGCTTTATCCTAGTCTGGGGGAAAGCAGCATATTGTGATATGTTTCATTTGCAGAGATTGAAGCAACCCTCTCTATTTTGTTTACCATACCCGTGTAGATTTATTCATACCGTTAAGAGGAAAATTAAACATACCTTTGCTTTTCTGGTTTTATTCTTGTTCATGAGAAATGGCCCACAACAATTTAGTTCTAATAACATTAAAACTGAAAGAACATTAAATATATTCATATGTTTAATTTCATTTTTAATGTCTCTTGTAAGACATCTCTAAGCAGAATTTTTTTAATGCTCTATTAAGATAATCACTCTTCTCTGATATTTTTTCAGTCATATTCATTTGTAATTTCAGAGTTAATTCTGTGGATAAGATCAATCTCCTTTTTTTTTGTTGTTGTTTCTTTTTTAAAGGAAAAATACTAGGCTTAAAAAAAAAAAACTTGGTAGCAGTGTTTTTGGAGAAGGCAATGGCACCCCACTCCAGTACTCTTGCCTGGAAAATCCCATGGATGGAGGAGCCTGGTGGGCTGCAGTCCATGGGGTCGCTACGAGTCGGACACGACTGAGCGACTTCACTTTCACTTTTCACTTTCATGCACTGGAGAAGGAAATGGAAACCCACTCCAGTGTTCTTGCCTGGAGAATCCCAGGGATGGTGGAGCCTCGTGGGCTGCCGTCTTTGGGGTCGCACAGAGTCGGACACAACCGAAGCGACTTAGCAGCAGCAGCAGCAGCATTTTAAAAATAATAGCATCCAGGTTTAATCATTTAAGCTTAGGCTGTTTGTCTGGAGCCAAATGACCAAAGCACGATGCTTTCTATGGCGTGTTGATATATGTATATAAGAGGAACAAATCCCTCTCTCTCTTCTTGTGTTCTTTCTTTTATGTAAGGTTTTGAGTCATCTTTAGCAGATTTTTACTTGTAGTTCAGTGAATTACATGATAAAATAATAGTAGCACAGCAACAACAACAATAATAATAATGAAAAGCTTATTACTTTTTGTTAGCATAGAAATGTTGCATGGAAAGGATAGGCTGGTCGCCTTCCTCACTAGCACTTGGAATTGAACTCTTTGAGTGCAAAGGTCATTGTAAGAAAAGTACCAGAAAGATCCTGAGCTTTACCAACACCGAAATATCGTTTGTCTCAGTTTTTCCACTTACAATGAACTGTTGTTTCTATGATAAGATGATTTTTTTATTAGAAATGATTATGTACAATACTATCCTTACATACATGTAGAAAGGCTACCTTTATGATGTTGTTTCAAAAATGCTTAGAAGAGTGTTCCTTTCACCAGTCCTTATCCAATAATTGATTTGTACCAGAAAGGAGACTTCATCAGCCTAAGGGAGGGTTATTAGAATGGAAATACCTTTTTCTTAAATCCTGGGCTTTATTTTTGCTTAATTTTTTTATATTTTACTTTATTTTTTGCCTAAAGCATAAATTAGAATCTGGAGATAAAAAAATAAGAGCCAGTAGTGCAGCACTTGTAAAAGGAAATTGATCCACTGGCTTCAGCCACACCGGTCATGTGGAAAAAAAGAAAAAAGATTAGTCTGAAAAGTTTACAGATAATGAAGTTCTTAGAGCCATACTTGCTGCTAAGGAAAGGAATGCTAATTACACAATGCAGCATTTGCCAAAATGTGTTCCATAGCACCCAGGTTTAGAGAGATTCTAGAAAAATGGGGCCATGATCCATTAAATTTTGGACATACTTTATATATCTTCATAGACTCATTAAAGCCTGGGATTAGGGTCATATATTTCAGAGATTTATGTGAGTTTGTTTAGTCCAGCATTTCATATATATTCAAATGATATCATGTGTATATATGTGATATAATGGGGTCCCTGGTGGTTCAATGGTAAAGAATCCTCCTGCCAACGCAGGAAACACAGGTTTGATCCCTGGATCGGGAAGATCCCCTGGAGAAAGAAATGGCAACGCACTCCAGTAATCTTGCCTGGGAAATCCCATGGACAGAGGAGCCTAGTGGTCTACAGTCCATAGGGTCACAAAAGAATTGGACAAAACTGAGCGACTAAACAACAGCAGCAAAGGTCCTACATTTAGGAGACCTATTTAAGTTTGTTTAATCCAGTGTTTCATATATATTCAAATGATATCATATGTATATATGTAGTGTAGCATCGTGATATTATTTGGCTATTATGGGGGTGAATGTATCTATATATGTATTTTTATGGGCCAAAAAGCAAAGTAGGGAGAGGTTAAAAAAGTAGCTCAAGGTGACAAAGCTAATAAGTGGTTGAGTTAGCAGTCAAACCAATGAATAGGACTACAGAGTATAGGCTTTTTTAATTTTTTTGGCCACACTCCATGACATGCAGAATCTTAATTCCCTGACCAGGAATTCCCTCTGCAGTGAAAGTGCAGACTCAACCACTGGACCCCCAGGGAAGTCCCTCCAGAGTCTAGGCTCATAACCACTGCAGTACGTGGAGAGAAAGGCTTTGTGCACATCCCTGGTCCTCACTTCCCACCTGCTTGAGCTTGTGACCCGAGGCAATTCTAGTTTTTCAGTTCTTTATCCTTCCAATATCAGTGTTGCTGGATAGTTGCAATTGTGTCTTTCTATTTACTTTTTAACCCCTTTAGCTTTTAGGACTGAATTAATGTGTACTTAATAAGTATTTAATCAAAGAGTTCTCATTATCTTTTATCCCTTAACTACTGATCAAACCAAACAACACAACTCTAGACTTGTTTTTTGGAACTAAATTTATCAGCTGAATGATTCTCAGAGTTGTTCTGCTACCAATATGTTATCTTCCAGTAGACATTTATAGGAAAGGACTTGTTGTATTTCTCATGTTGTAAAAAGTTCCTAAAATTCTCTAAATAGTTATTCAAATGATATTCAATAGCCACTTGACAATATATATATTCCAGAGAATATAATAATAATAATGGTAATAATAATATATATTAATATTGTTACTATTAATTATATTATGAGAGTCCCTGGTGGCTCAGAAGGGTAAAGCATCTGCTTGCAATGTGGGAGATGCAGGTTCGACCTCTGGGTTGGGAAGATTCCCTGAAGAAGGAAATGGCAACTCATTCCAGTACTCTTGCCTGGAGAATCCCATGGGTGGAGAAGCCTGGTAGACTACTATGCATGGGGTTGTAAAGAGTTGGACACTACTGAGCGCCTTCACTTTCATATATATAATATATATTCCAGAAAATCTTTGGAATCTCAAAATCTGTAGAGTGTTCTGCCATTTCAATTCCTAATTGTTCTCATTTATAAAGGAAGGACAGTGATAACTGCCCCAGCAAGATTGGGAGGCTGTGATATTAAGTAGCAAAAAGAGGCCTTTAGTTAAGGTCAATGACTGAATAATTTGCATTCAAATTTAAGTTGATGGCCTAAATAACTCAAATGTATATCACAGAAAATTGCAAAGAGGTTCACATTAAAACTTTAGATTGCTTACAATGTGGGAGACCAGGGTTTGATCCCTAGGTCAGGAAGATGCTCTGGAGAAGGAAATGGCACCCCACTCCAGTACTCTTGCCTGGAAAATCCCATGGATGGAGGAGCCCGGTAGGCTACAGTGCATGGGGTTATGGGTCGCAAAGAGTCGGACATGACTGAGCTACCTCACTTCACTTCACTTCACATGAATGTTACAAGCATGTTTGTAAAAGTACACTGATATATCTATAATTTGAAATAAAATTAAAGGTACATTTTGTATTTTAACCTTATCACCACCTAAACTTTTATGTTGAGGCCAGACATAATGGTCCTTTTTTGGATGGAAGATGACACAATCCTCAAAGAGCCTATAATACTAAACATGTCTGTCTGTCTAATTGTCCATCTATCCATTTATATCTGTCTATATGTATATCTGCATAATCATCTACCTTTCTATCTATATCTATCCCAGTGTTTATTCAGGAATAAGTTATAGGATTTTATAATTTGAGTAGTTACAGTTTTCTTCTAATAAGCAGAACCACTTTCAAAAGTATTGGCTTTTGTGTTCCTCTGTTGGTTCAGATGAATGATTCAATATATAGTGAAAAGAGAACAGTGTGTTTGGAAGAGAGGGATGTGATTAATATTTAAATGCCTGCAATGGAGCTTTCTCAGTGTTACATTTTATCTTGTCATCTGAAACTGTTTCGAGTGACACTCCAGATTTTAAACTAGAAATTCACTGTTTGTCTGAGTACTACAGGATATGATTTGGGACCCTTAATTCTATAAACCCTACTGACTCAGTAAAGTTTGCATAAGCCTGGTGTAAACTGTACTAGACTTATATGTTTTCAGATTGACCAGGAAATCTTGGATGAAACTCACAGAAGCACTGTTTTTCATCTTTCTTCATAAGGAGAAAGGAGTAAGTCAATCTGACTATAGAACTGTAATCTCTAAAGGAATTGGAGAGGGGGAAAAGTCATTGTGAGTATATACTCTTCAGAATGGAGAATATTTGATTTACTTTAGTTGTGAGAGTGGAGGTCAGACTTTCTTCTTCTTTCAGCTCTAATATCTTCAGACTTTATCTCCATCTGTAGCTGTTTCCCTCCAACCCAGAATGTGTCCTTTCCTATGTCAGAAGTTAATGTCATGGCCTGTTTTTAAAACCATTTGCTTCCCATCTCTCCCCAAACTGGGGTTTCCCTCCACAATCTGAGTTCCTATTTTATTTTCAGTCTCTTCCATTTTGCTGTCTCTTGGCTCAAAGCTTACAAGTTTATACCTGTTCTAATCTCTCCCATCTTTTAAAGAGAAATCTACAAACAAAACAGATATTATTAAAGTTTGTGTTCCTTTTAATTAAAATATTTCTTCTTTATTTATAGCCAGATTTTACTAGACCTTTCCAGATTTTTAGATTTCACAGACCAGTATATTCTTTTAAATGTAAGAATTCATCTAAATTACTAACAATTACCATATCTTGCAGCTAAGTTTCATCAAAGAGAGCATCTTATATTAGTAACCATAAAGGAAGAAGGACATATTTAGGTTATTCTATTCTTACTACTTATTTTAGGGTTTACATAGTCCTGGAGTATAGAATTTATGTTTTCATTAATTCTTCATTTCTTTATTGTGATATTGTTGCAATTCAGTGCCTGTATTTAGATTTTAGGCATCACTACATTGGCTTTGAATCAAACAAAGAATGTGATTTAATTCTTTGGATTGTGTTGCCAGTTGTAAATGGGAATTATCCCAAGATGCATATGCGTTTTCCCCGAAAATAGATGATTGGCACAGAGTGTGTGTTTTCAGTGTCAAGATAGGGGTAATATATATGATTCTTGGTAAAATATAGACTGCTGTGGGCTTGGGGCCAGAATCCTGTCTCGTATTCTATGCCAGTCCCTTCGAGGAGCAGAGCTGACTGGAGCTGATCTGCTCAACTAAAATGCCATATGTAAGATACCAGACTGAGTTGCATTAAAGGAGGGAAGAACGAACTATTTTTTGGACTGAAACTCACTGAATTTTTATTTTTCTTTGTAATGAAAAGTATTAAAGGTTAACACAAATACAAATAACAATCTACTATAATCTATCTGGTTAATATGGGGAAATACTGACAAAATACTTCCAAATTGTAATAATTCAAGTTAGATTTGTTGCTCCTACTTCATTGTTGGCATCAACCCTAATCAATTATCTGAACTTATTATGAGTGAGATTTTTACATTTTGGAAACTTCCAATATATTAATATATATTATTACCAATGATGGTAATCAGAGCATCTACTAAGTCAGGTATTTTTTAATAAAATTTATCTTATTTAAGTTTTTCTGCTTCAAATTTTAAGTGACTTATGGATTCAGATTACTTCAGTTTTTTGTGCTTTTCTTTTGTCACAGTATTATCATAATATCTTTTAATGGATGGCTTGATTAAGGGTCTTCATTGTAGGTTATAACTAATTAAAGTTTTCTAAATAGGACAATAAAGTCACTCTGAAAGATTCAAATGTATTTTTAAAGCAGTTCTCATAACTATATATTCTTTATTCTCTTTGATGTATACAATAGTAGTATATGTCTTTATTTCCCTGCATCTATTAATGCATATAATTATTACATGCTCTCCATAATCAGTATTACTGTGTGACTAAATTTAATGTGATTATAGTAAATATATTAGAAAGCACACACAGTGAATTATGGAAGATATAGAATAAAAGCTGGAACTGAAGCAACTCACAACTTGGAAAGAAGATCAAAATTCGATAGTCAAATTTTAATCGATATACACAGACACATATAGTCAGTGGATGGCTGAAGCATGAATCTTAGGAATTCTGAAACCAGAATGCTTCCATAACTTGACTGAATGTATTCACTTACTTCAAAAATAAAAGTACTAAGTTAGTTAACTGACTTACTAATTAAGTTAGCCAGTTAGTTGATCAGTAGTAGTTCAAGTAAAGAAAGAAGGAAGTTTATAAAGAAAACCTTTTCTGTGTTTAAACATTACCTTTTGAGGGAGACACTTAGCCATTGGTTGTGGAACAGAGGAGCCTGGTAGGCTACAGTCCATGGGGTCGCAGGGTTTTGGACAGGGCTTAGTGTGAAACGCCATTGCTATTGACATTTAGGTACCATTCTCAAGATTATTCCTAGATGCATAATGTATTCTCACCATTTCCCTTAATTATTTAATTCATCTAAGGCCCCTTCTTCTTCTTACATGATCAAAAGCTTTTTATCATTTGGCTTTTTAAGAAGTTTTACCTGCAGCGAAATTACTGTATAGGTTATGCCAAGAATGGTGATCCAAAAGGCGATATTTCTTAGAAGTAATTGATGATTTTGTATTATACCACAGTTTTGTGGGGCTTCCCAGGTGGCGCTAGTGGTAAAGAATCTGCTTGCCAGTGCAGGAGATATAAGAGATGCAGCAGATTGAATCCCTCAGGAAGGCATAACAACCCACTCCAGTATTCTTACCTGCAGAATCCCTTGGACAGAGAAGCCTGGTGGGCTACAGTCCATAGGGCCACAAAGAGTTGGACACAAATGAAGCGACTAAGCACAGAGGCACAGTTTTGTGAACCAAGTTAGTTCTTTCCCTTGTGAAGTGTTTATCAGGATTCTATTAATAGGCCAGCTGTATTTCATACTCAGGGTAAATCAGTAAATAAACAGGCAAGTTGCTTGTCCTTGGAAAACTTAAACTGTGGAATGGTGAGGTAGACAAGATAGATTCTCAGAGAGAAAAACACAATAAAGTAAGCGAACATAATGATATAATAGAGAATAACTGGGAGAGAGAGAAGGAGTTTTTTGGAGGAAGGGAGGGGGAAGTGGAATCTGTAATGACTTTTAAAAGGAACTAAAGGCTCAGAGAATTTATTTAGCAAGTGAGAGAACAGTTTTCCAAGCAGAGAAAACCAAAAGTTCTGAGCAGACTAGAGTTTTAGTATACAAAGAAAGCTGGTAAAGGTAGGAGTATATAATACTAAGTAGAATCTTATAGATGAGGGAGTTTGGATTTTTTTTTAGATCTACTTCAAGTACACTGATGAAACCAAGATTTTGAATTTCTGAAGCTGAAAGCCTGATTCTGGAATATCATCAATTTAAATACAATAAATAACTAGAGCCTGTTATATCTTTTGAGACCAGTTTTTCTCACAACCTGAGCCTGTAGACTTTTCCTGTATATGCTAGCAACACCATGAATGATAAGCATAACATTACACATATCAACAATGCTATGTAAAATGTCATACTTCTGACCATTATTGTTTTAAATCATAGGACTGATATTATGTTGCTAACTTAGAGAATGATATACTTATTTAGGCAAAGGGAGACCATGCAACCTAAAGAGACATAAATGCTGCTTCACAGCTAGATCTTAAATACATCCTGCCTTCCACTACTGGACACATGAAGGGACTTGCCTGGTGGCACAATGGGTAAGAATCTGCCTGCCAGTGCAGGGCACATGGACTTGATCCCTGGTCCTAGAAGATTTCATATGCCATGGAGCAGTGAAGCCCGTGTACCACAGCTACTGAGCCAGTGTTCCACGCTTGCCAGCTGCAACCACCGAAGCCTGCGTGCTTAGAGCCTGTGCTCTACCAGAGAAGCTGCTGCAATGGGAAGCCTGTGCATAGCAACTAGAGAGTAGCCCCTGCTCTCTGGAACTAGAGAAAGCCTGAATGTAGCAGCAGAGACACAGTGCTGAGAAAAAGGAAATAATAAATAAATATTAATCAATAAATACAGATAGTAGTGTGTACATGTCAATTTTTTAAATAAAAGGCAGACAAAGAATTATAGCCAAAGTCAAAGTGCCAAGAAAAGAAAAGTGAGCCAATAAAACATTATATACATAAACAAGCAATCATTTATAGCTCCTTTATCTCACAGTTACCTACAAATTATACTTACTGCACTCCCACTCCCCACCAATTAAGCATATTTCAGGAAAACACAGGATTTTCCATGGAAATTCCATAAAAACCATGGAATTTATGCTGAATACTACTAATTTATTTGTTTTCTATTCAGTTTTGAATGGAAGGAATAAGAACTAGCCAAGTTGAATTCTAGAGATGGAAGAAGGTTAGAGGAATGAGAATATAATCTTTTTAAGTCCATCAGTTCAGTTCAGTCACTCAGTCCTGTCCGACTCTCTGCGACCCCATGAATCACAGCATGCCAGGCCGCCCTGTCCATCACCAACTCCCGGAGTTCACCCAAACTCATGTCCATTGAGTCGGTGACGCCATCCAACCATCTCATCCTCTGTTGTCCCCTTCTCTTCCTGCCCTCAATCTTTCCCAGAATCAGGGTCTTTTCAAATGAGTCATCTCTTCGCATCAAGAGGCCAAAGTATTGGACTTTCAGCTTCAACATCAGTCCTTCCAGTGAATATTCAGGACTGATCTCCTTTAGGATAGACTGGTTGGATCTCCTTGCAGTCCAAGGGACTCTCAAGAGTCTTCTCCAACACCACAGTTCAAAAGACTCAATTCTTTGGGACTCAGGTTTCTTTATGGTCCAACTGTCACATCCATACATGACTACTGGAAAAACTGTAGCCTTGATTAGACGGACCTTTGTTGACAAAGTAATGTCTCTGGTTTTCAATATGCTGTCTAGATTGGTCATAACTTTTCTTCCAAGGAGTAAGTATCTTTTAATTTCATGTCTGCAATCACCATCTGCAGTGATTTTGGAACCCAAAAAATAAAGTCAGCCACTTTTTCCCCATGTATTTGCCATGAAGTGATGGGACCAGATGCCATGATCTTCATTTTCTGAATGTTGAGCTTTAAGCCAACTTTTTCACTCTCCTCTTTCACTTTCATCAAGAGGCTCTTTATTTCTTCTTCACTTTCTGCCATAAGAGTGGTGTCATCTGCATATCTGAGGTTATTGATATTTCTCTTGGCAATCTTGATTCCAGCTTGTGCTTCTTCCAGCCTAGCGTTTCTCATGATGTACTCTGCATATAAATTAAATAAGCAGGGTGACAATATACAGCCTTGACGTACTCCCTTTCCTATTTGGAACCAGTCTGTTGTTCCATGTCCAGTTCTGACTGTTGCTTCCTGACCGGCACACAGGTTTCTCAAGAGGCAGGTCAAGTGGTCTGGTATCCCCATCTCTTTCAGAATTTTCCACAGTTTATTGTGATCCACACAGTCAAAGGCTTTGGCATAGTCAATAAAGCAGAAATAGATATTTTTCTGAAACTCTCTTGATTTTTTTATGATCCAGCAGATGTTGGCCATTTGACCTCTGGTTCCTCTGCCTTTTCTAAAACCAGCTTGAACATCTGGAAATTCACGGTTTACGTATTGCTTAAGCCTGGCTTGGAGAATTTGAGCATTACTTTACTAGCGTGTGAGATGAGTGCAATTGTGCAGAAGTTTGAGCATTCTTTGGCAATGCCTTTTTTAGGGATTGGAATTTTAAGTCCATAGTGACATATAATTTACTTTTTAATAGTCCCCACTTGGTAAGTGGGTGTCCCTGGTGGCTTCGACAATAAAGAATCTGCATGCAATTTAGGATTCCAGAGACCAATCCCTGGGTCAGGAAGATCCCCTGGAAGGAGGGCATGGCAACCCACTCCAATATTTTTGCCTGGAGAAATCCATGGGCAGAGGAGCCTGGCAGACCCAACTCAGTCCATGGGGTCACGAAGAGTTAGACACCACTGAGTGACCAACACACACATTTAGTAAGTAGCAAAGCAAAAATAGAATTTGTATATCCTTATTGGTCGATTAAACTAAAGTTTAGATGAATAATATGTTCATGTAGTCAACTTTTGATGTTGTTTTGTTTTTTAGTCAGATCAGAAATACTCCCCAAGCACAGATCAGCAGAAGGGTGAAGCTACTCATCAAATTGAATTGTCAGGGAAGAAAAACATTCCTTTCCAAAAAGCCTGCCACTTAAAACAATATTTGACCTCATGTTACTTAGCCATATGGGAATATACTAAATTCAAGGTTCAGTAGCTTCAGGGAATCTGCGCTAAAATCTTGCAAGTGTCTAGAGAATAAACTGTAAGTATATTTTTTTTCTAGTATAAAAATATATGATAAATACATTATGTGGGACCATAGGAGTTATTAAAGGAAAAATACTGGAGAAAGATTTAATATGAAATACATTCACAGAATTAATGCACATTTCTTTTTTGTATACCAGTATTATGTCTTACCAGATTCTTTTGGTAGTCTTTGTTTTGTGTATTAAAATATTTATTGATATATTTCAGATTTTCTTATTAAGTGATGTCATTTTTCAGAACCAGTACTTTTTATCATTGTTTCCTTGACTAATGTTTTGTACATTGTATTATTCAAAGAATATATGAAGCCATACTTAGAGAGTTTTTCTCTCATTGCTGGTCTCCCTTTTTAAAGCACATTTAAGAAGTCTTGCCCTAGTTCTCATCACTACCTCAGTTCATGCGTTTATCATTTCTGACTTGTGTTTCTGTGTGTCCTCTTGCTTTAGATTCCCACTGCTCTTTGATTCACTTCAGTTTCCATACTACAGCCAGTCTTCCTTTTCAAATTAAAAAAATTCATTTTCCTGTCCCAAATTCCATAAGGCTTCCCTGGTGACTCAGTGGTAAAGAACCCATCTGCCAGTGCCCAAGATGCCAGTTTAATCCCTGGGTAAGGAAGATCGTTTAGAGGAGGAAATGGCAACCCACTCCAGTATTCTTGCCTGGGAAATCCCATGGACAGAAGAATCCAGCAGACTGTAGTCCATGGGGTCAGAAGAGTTGGATGTGACTCAGCAACTAAACAAGAGCAGCACCAAATTCCATACTCATTTCTCCTCCCCTTCAGGATGTAATTCTCATTATTTTCAAAGTGAGACTGAGTCTGTGTTCCAGCACAGCCTCTGCTTTCTCTCTTCCTTCTTGGAGCTTCTCACACTTAGCTTCCCTGAATGCCTACAGGCTGTGTCCTAACTTTTGAACACCCTTAATTTTATTCTTCAACAGGTGAGCTACTTATCCTTACACAAGTGTTTCCCCACAAAACCTTTCTAGATTTTAGTCTCTTTGATATGCACCGCTCCCAACTCATTCTCTCTACCTTCTACAGTTTGTCTCTGGGTTGAATGTTTCTTCTTTTGCTTAAACAACTTAGCTCTTATTAATACTGTAGTGATGTTAGAAAACACTAGAAAGTGCTGTGATCCTTCCTATTTTGAAAATCCTTGAGTTTAGGAACTCTTTATCTTCACTGATGAATACAGAGGTCATTCAATCAATATATATTTAATGAGTGTTAATACATGTTTAATTAAGACAGAGAGTAGAACTGATGTAGTTGTGATAATGTCAGGCAGCTCCACTGTTACCAGCTATTATGAACAAGTAAGTTACTTAAACTCTCTGTGCTTTACTTTTCTGATTGGAAAATGAATGTTACATGGATTTCTAGCTCAGAGCATAGATGCAAGGGCATAAGGCAGTTAGCAAAATGCTTGATGTATCATCAGAGCTCAAATGAATGTTAACTGTTATTGCAAAAGAGGGAAGTTTATCAGAATTACAGTATACAGTATCTTTATTTTACTATCCCAAAGCTTGCTCACAATTTCATTTTAGAGTACAAATAAGAATAGGGTACAGCATATTTGGAAAATAGTCATTATTGTAATGTCTAATAAATGAACTGTAGTAGATAAAAATGTGATATATTTATATTTTAAGGACATAAATTCAAATAATGAAAAGTAAATGAATCATAGAAAGAAAGTAATGATTTGCTAGACTTTTTATCACATATGTCCTTTGTAGTCCTATAACTGATAAAAAATGTTGACAAAACATTAGCAAAAATGGTTAAACATCCTTAGGGAGTCAGGCATTTGGCGTCAGGCAGATCTAGGTTTGCATTCCATCTCGTACTCTCTCCATGCTGATTGACTACTTGACATTTCCTAATTCACTTAGGAGTTATTTTAATGAATATAATGTATGACAAAATTTCATTCTTTTCTGAGACTGCATACACACACACACACACCTGGAGAAGGAAATGGCAACCCACTCCAGTATTCTTGCTTGCAGAATCCCATGAACAGATGAGCCTGGCAGGATAGCTTCCATGGGGTTGCAGAGTTGGGTATGACAGACACCCCCTCTTCCCCGCCCCCCACCCCCACACTCACTCACTCACTCGCTCATCTTCTTTATCCATTCATCTGTTGATGGGCACCTAGATTGCTTCAATATCTTGGCAATTATAAATAATGCATGTATCTTACTGAATTTGTGTTTGGCTTTTTCAATTATATCCCCAGGAGAGGGGTTTCTGGGACATATGGTAGTTCTGTAGTTTGGTAGTTCTGTAGTTTTGTTTTTAGTTTTTTGAGGAACCAATAGTGTATGAGGATTCTGTTTTCTCCACATCATTGCCAACATTTCTTTGTATTATTTTTGATGATATGGTTTTGATTTTTATTTCCCTGGTGATTTTATTAAGGAGTTTTTTTTGTTTGTTTGTTTGTTTTTTAATGCAGAGGAATTGCAGGGGAAGTTTAGAGACTGATTTGCTAGTTGGCTACTCATAATTCATTTCCTACCTTTTCCCTTCTCAAGGCTTTCCTATAGTACCCAGTCAAAAGATTTAGGTTGGACTGATTTAGGCCCAGAACCCATCACTTATGAGTGGATTTTGATTGTTTAAACTACGTCAGTTCAGAATTGGAGATAAAGTCTTCCCATATCAGTCAGTACAAGATCTGTGCTTGATTACAGAGTGTTCTAATAGTTAAGATTCAGAATATTGTTTAATTGTTTTGAGAATATGACCTCTGTTCTGCCACTGGATAAAAATAAGTGTGATTTCAGCAATTTCTGGTCATTTTGCAGCAATGAGTTTGGCAAAGCTGAAGATACTTTGCTAAAGCTAACCCTAACACAGGGAGATCAAAGCTAAGGGTGTGTCTTTTCTTTCTTTAATGTGGCAAAAGTAGTCTTTCATTATCTGATTCTTGCACACTTTTTTAGCCTCGTTTCCAGGCTCTTCCCTGCTATATTCTTTAACCTAGCTGCGTCATCTGTGGAGAATTTCCAGATTGTCCCATACACTTGTTTCCATCAAATTCCTTTTTTCCTTCAAGTCCTTTTACCTAAAATCCTTCATTCAATCATGTTTCTTCAATCCACAGTTACCATTTATTTTTTAAGACTCAGCTCTAGGGAAACTGTCAGCTATGGTCTGAATGCTTGTAGGCTCCCTGCCGCTACCCCCGATTCATGTGCTGAAACTTAATACCTAATGTGATGGTTTAGGTGGGGAAAATGGGGAGGTGATGAGTTCATGACGATGGAGCGTACATGATGGGATTAGTGCCACTTACAGGTTAAATTACACATTCAGATAGGCTTGAAAAAGATCAGTTCAGTTCAGTCACTCAGTCGTGTCCGACTCTTTGCAACCCCATGAATTGCAGCACGCCAGGCCTCCCTGTCCATCACCAACTCCCAGAGTTCACCCAAACTCACCTCCATCGAGTCAGTGATGCCATCCAGCCATCTCATCCTCTGTCGTCCCCTTCTCCTCCAGCCCCCAATCCCTCCCAGCATCAGTCTTTTCCAATGAGTCAACTCTTCGCATGAGGTGGCCAAAGTCCTGGAGTTTCAGCTTTAGCATCATTCCTTCCAAAGAAGTCCCAGGGCTGATCTCCTTCAGAATGGACTGGTTGGATCTCCTTCCAGTCCAAGGGACTCTCAAGAGTCTTCTCCAACACCACAGTTCAAAATCAACAATTCTTCGGTGCTCAGCCTTCTTCACAGTCCAACTCTCACATCCATACATGACCACTGGAAAAACCATAGCCTTGACTAGACAGACCTTTGTTGGCAAAGTAATGTCTCTGCTTTTGAATATGCTATCTAGGTTGGTCATAACTTTCCTTCCAAGGAGTAAGCGTCTTTTAATTTCATGGCTGCAGTCACCATCTGCAGTGATTTTGGAGCCCAAAAAAATAAAGTCTGACACTGTTTCCACTGTTTCCCCTTCTATTTCCCATGAAGTGATGGGACCAGATGCCATGATCTTCGTTTTCTGAATGTTGAGCTCTAAGCCAACTTTTTCACTCTCCTCTTTCACTTTCATCAGTATGATTTAATTCCAAATTAGTTACTGAAATGTTATTTTTCCACTTCAGATCCTTATTTTAAAACCCCGAGAGACATAAAAGAGGAGAAAGCAGGTAGCAGGGTTGGCAGTCCTAACTCGTCCTCTTGGTCAGTGCAGCACACTGTGGCTTCCCTTCTTTCAAAGCCTGTTGCTTTGATAGATAAGTGATGGCCTGAGTTACCTGGAACGAGATACTAGGAGTGGGAAGCATCTCTGTACCTCATGTGCCCTTGGTGTGACTGTGTCTCTGTGTATGCATGTATATTTGTGAGGTAGTAATGCGTAGGGGGTGAGCATGTAGAGTATCTTGATATATAAAACTATCAGGATAAAGTCAAAAGGGTCCTAGAACCCCACTTCCCTCTCTCCCAGCCCTCTGTGTCTGTATCACCAGCCAGAGGTGGTTTGCCCTCTTCATAAAGATAAAAACTGTCTAAATATTCCCTCCAAATATGTTTAGATACTTTTATGAAACAACTGGTAATTGGAGGAGCTTGTACACTTATGTCAACTACCGTGTCAGCCAATCAAAGAATAAAGCCGTTTCTTGCAGCCCTGCTCCCTACACTGTCATTCTCCTTGCCCTGCTAACACACACAAATGCACACATCCTATAGATCAGACCAGGCTTCAAGCAGAGACTTTGCACAAGTAACATCTGACTTTTAATGAGATAAGGCCACAGACTTACTGATATATACACACATAGAATGAACATATAGCAGTAAGTAACATACTGATAAACTATCATAGAGGGATATTTAAATATAAACATAGCTTATGCTATGAAATGGCAACCCATTCCAGTATTCTTGCTTGAAGAATCCCATGGACAGAGGAACCTGGTAGGCTGCAGTCCATGGGGTTACAAAGAGTTGGACACAGCTGAACAACTTCACTTATGCTGTGCCAGAAGGTAAAGTTATCAGGGCTTTTATAACTAGCCATCAATATATATTTTATTCTTTAATAACAGTCTTTAATAAAATTCTGAATTCTCCTCTGTGAGAGTGAAGACTTGACAACATTTTCTTTGAGGTGAACTTTACAAAACTGAAGGGTTTTTTAATGTGTGTGTGTGTGTGTGTGTGTGTGTGTGTGTGTGTCGCTGGATAAAGAATTTACAACATTTTAAGTAACTAAACATTTAAGAATCCTTGGCTTTTTTACAACATTTGATGTTCCCTTCTATTTGTAGAACAGATATCTTCACCAAGCTTACTGTATATAATGTCTAGTTATTCCATTATAAGAATTTTCTTCCCCCTTGGGAAATACCAAAATGGAGAGTTTAGTATTCTAAAAAAAGTGTCTCTTTTGCATGAATATATAATTATCCAGGGGTTTATTCAAGACACAAACAAATTATGCATCAGTGCAGAGCTGAGCAGTCTGTAAGCTCAAGAGGATTCAGAGAATTTTGTTTCACCTGTGGTGAAGGTGAATAGAGTAAAACAGTTATCATTGACAGTATGAAACATTGATGTTCCATGGCTGGCCTAAGGTTTGCCATGGACATGCTGCCAAGGTTACATATTACATAGTTCTTATTAGAATTGTTGCTGTTCCCTGGGTTTAAGTGTATGTGCTAGAGTATGCTTTAAGCTTTGTTAGAAAATCAGCTTTAAGCTGTTGCTACATTTTCAATTTTATTATGCTTTTCCCAAGCGTGAGAGGCAGTAATGATCACAGATTTTTTCCCCCAAGTATAATTCATATGATGTTGATGGAAAGCACATTGCCTTTGTCTGTAAGTGGAATACAGTTAAAATTATACCTTTAAAATAATACTAGTAACTGTGTTTATATGTGCTAAAGTTGGAAAGTTGAAGTATTAGGAAAATATTTGTATTTATTTTTTCTTCATTTAATTTCATTTTCCTTTCATTTCAACTGATGTGCAGGCATTTGGCCTGCTGTGTTATTTCTACATGGACTTTAAGCTCAGCTCCTAGTAGTTATTGCTTGATTCAGTTTAGCATAGGTTAGTGATGGTGGTCTACTGTAGACAACTAAGATTAAAGCGAAATTCCAATGTGTATCTCAAAAAATGTTTGTGAAGACCATTTTACAAAAGAAATTATGATCACTAGTTACTTTAGATTTCTTTCTTCCTCAAGCTCACTCTTCCGTCTTATGGGACTGTAGAAACCTCTTTGATAAATAAAAGGATTTGTGTGTAGCTTTGGATACCTCATCCCTTAGTGTCATGAAGGATTTGAACTTAAAGCTAATTAAAATCCTAATAAATGAATATACATATGAAATATTTATCCATTGAGATAAAATGGCAGTTCCAATAACAAGAGTGTATTTTGTTTCTATGAAATGTTTTCCTTCGAGAGGCTCAATGCCTTAGAAAAAAATAGCAAAATCCACAAATTATCTCACTGATGTGCACATTAATGAATGAAGGAAAATACTTTTCCCTCTCATTTACAGATACAAATCAAGGTGAAATATGAAAGGCTTTTCACCTCTAAATTAGTCTGTCAAAAGAACAGTGAGTTCAGTCCTGAAAATTCTTAAGTCTTTTGTCTTTATTCCCTTCTTGAAACCAGCATGAAATTTCTGGTCACCTTTGAAAATGGGAATTTTGATATTTAAATGCAAGAACCACAAATCATACTTTTAAAAACTCAAAAGCCTGAGTGAGAATGTAAATAATTCTGTGATTTCACTGTTGAAGGCCATATAGAATAAAGTTTAAGGTTTGGGGATCCGGAGTCCTCCCGTGTGGGTTTTCTTCTGGCTGCACCCATGCAGTGTGTGGGGTGAGAGTGAGCAAGAGACATGACCTTTTGGTACCTCAGCTTTCTCACCTCTGCAGGGGAATCTTGACACCTTGTTTGGATTTGTTGTGAGGATTGGATGAGATACTGTATGAAACACACCATATCTGCTTGGCAGGTAGCATGTACTCATTAACAATTGGCTATTTTAATAATACTTTAATAGTAATAACTGACAATAACAAGTAAATATTTGTATAGCTAATTTGTTCTAATTGGGAATTTTACTTCCCTATTTCAGGAAGAGATGAAGCAATCATATGTCAAGCTGTTTTTTAAAAAATGTTTACAAAGCATGAAATCCATTATAGGATTGAATTTTTAAATGATCTGTAACTAAAATCAGCCAGGACTCTTCTCTTTGGGAGAATATGAATAAAATGTGTTCTTTAATGGTGCTTGTGGAAGATGGGATGGTGGAGGGGATGATGGGGTGAAAGATGGGGCAGACTTGAAATAAAAAAGAAGTCAATGGTTTAGTTCCATATACCATATTTAAAGGTTTGCTTTTATTATAAAACAAAAGATCAGAACAGCACAGCTTAAAATGGTTTTCTGCAAAACTTTAAATAGATATTTAATTAAATATCTATTAAATATCTATTTAACATATGACAAAATGTTTTGGTATCCTAACAATCCAGAGTTAAATATACAAATTTTTGATGCTTTAAAAATTTTCTTGAACATTCAATTTGTGATTTTAAAAGAAGACTGACTTTCATAATATGATGAACTGTTTCCTAATTGTGACAATAACTGTGGTTTTAAGGCACAGTCTTAATAAAATATGAACAGAATATATTTTTCTTGCTTTTGCAAAGTATTTTTTTCAATAAATTTGGAATGAGCCAACTAAATAAAATTGACTTATAACATATGGATGTGTAAATCCAAAATAAACAAATAAAAAAAAATGAATGCAGTGAGTTCATTTACCACAGAAAAAATTTATATTTTATATAATGAAAATCTCTTCCTTGTTACTTGATTTACTGAGTAAGATCTTTTGCATTTAAGAAAGCCATGTTCTTTCAGGGACTACTACTACAAAAAACTTAATGTCAGTTAGGGTATGAAGGTGAAAAAGTAGACTTTATTTAAAATGATGCAACCTAGAAAATCTTACCAGGAGAAATGAATATAAAGTACTTAAGATCCACAAATAAAATTATTAGTCTAACAGAGAAGTGACATAGTTGTAGTGAATTTGAATATGAGTGCTGCTGCTAAGTCGCTTCAGTCGTGTCCGACTCTGTGCGACCCATAGACGGCAGCCCACCAGGCTCCCCCGTCCCTGGGATTCTCCAGGCAAGAACGCTGGAGTGGGTTGCCATTTCCTTCTCCAATGCATGAGAGGGAAAAGGGAAAGTAAAGTCGCTCAGTCGTGTCCGACTCCTAGAGACCCCGTGGACTGCAGCCTACCAGGCTCCGCAGTCCATGGGATTTTCCAGGCAAGAGTACAGGAGTGGGTTGCCACTGCCTTCTCCATTGAATATGAGTAAATAACGTTTATTTTAACATTATAAGAATTGCTTATAATAGCTATGTCCATTGTCAACTATACTTTAAATTTCTATAATTTTACATCTTAGAATGTTCACTTTTAGAGATATTAATATTTCAGATAGATTAGAAAATTCTGATTATTTTAGTTTAGTGTATCATATGCTACTTTCTGATATTATTTTTTTGGCAATAAAATCCACTTGTTACTTCAAGAATATTTAGATGCACATAATATTAATTAATCCATAATTAATCCCTAGATCACATACTGAATAAGTTTGTCTTATTCAAACCTCATAGCAGACTTTGGATGACAGGTTTATCCTCTTTATAAAAGTGAAGAGAGAGAGGAAGATTTTTAAGAATAATCTTAGAAGCTTATATTTGAGATTAAATGTACTTGAGGAGGTATGAGCATAATTCTGCTGTTACAGCTCAGGATGTTATATTTTATCCTGTACTAAGATTTTTAGTAGACCAATACTATGCATAATTAGTCAGTTTTACTCCTAGAGAAATTAAAAATAGTAGCATGTATTTCTCCTATTAGCATGCCACTTTATTTATTTAATTTCATTTTTTTTCCTTCTAGAAACTTGCCACTGTATGTAAGTTCATACTGTTAATACAGCAATGTTAGCACTAAACAGGAATTATTTCCACTTATGTGTAGTTGGGTCCAGCATTATCTCTTCTGACCTGGTCTCCCTACCTCTCCTTACATACACACACGCTCTCTCTCTCTCACACACACACTGTCTGTCTCTCTCACACACACAGGCACACACATACACACTCTCTCTCCCCAGTGATCTCTCAGTCTCTCAATTCTAGAATGATTAGGAGATTAACATCTAAAAGGTAAGATTGTGTTGGTATAAGTAGAACTCTTGGGAACACTTTTCTCATGAGTTCCCAAATTGATCCCACAGAGATGAAGTGAGTATTCCCAGTGTTGCTGAAGTTTCCTTGTGGGGTATTGGCCTGTCTTCAGTTGTCTGAACGTTGAAAATCATTTCCCTGGAGCTTAAGAAGTCCCTGAATTAATTCAAAATATAGTCTAGATTAGCATGATTCTTTCTGAAGCTACTTCCTAGTGTTGAGAGCAAAATATAGATTAAAAAGTATTTAGGTCAAATCTTGAAATATAGAAACATAGTTTATCTTTAATAAGTAAGCATTCATTAATTAATAAAGCTTATAAAGATATCTGATTCATAATTGAGCTATAACTATTGAGAAAATCTAAAAAAATTATTTTCAGTATATATTTGAGTTACATCAGTCCTGCTATACAACTGATAGCATTGGAATACTGATCCAATAACCAAATTAAAGATGTTTTTAGGACTACCCTAGATTCTTTGGTTTGCATGCTGTTAATTCAACTGCAGTTTTTAAATGATTCTATAATGATAATCTACAACACCTTTTATGCAAAACCTTAAAGGTGACTTTTACATAAAATTTAGGAAGAACACTTTATTAAATAGAAAAATTATTAAAATAATTGAATTAATTAGCATATAAGGCAACAAAAAATTAAAGATACATGATTTGTGAGAATGCTTTGATGCATTCACACTGCCAGATGTATAATATAGTTATACTTGCTGCTCAATACTTGCTGCTCAACTTTGAGATTTTAAAGATCATTGTATTAATATGTTTTACATCGTCATGAAAGGGTAATATTTTTTCTAAACTCAGTTTTACATGAAATTATTAGCTCAGGAATGATTCAAATTCTCTTGAAGTTTATTGTGAATTAGGAGATGGATAAGGAATATAACATACAATGAGAGCCTGTTGTTTGAGAGATTCCATTTGATTTAATAACCACAGTAAACTTATGATGTCAGCAATGTTGTTATAGTTTTCTAGAGGAGGAAACAGAGGCTTATTAACTAATTTGTCCGAGTGATACAACTGGCAGGTGGGTGAGGGTGAGGGGTGGGATTTAAATTTGAATCCAAATATGATTTAACTGTGACTCCAAAGATGAGGATCTTTTTTCTATTCCATAGGTTCCACAGAGAGTCTGAAACTGTAATTCATGTTCATTGCTCAGTCCTAGCTACATTTTGATATTCCTATTCTTAGTTAAACATGTAACATTTACATTTGTTCTTACTTTTTTACACTTAACGTCTTTATCTTTTTTACTACGGACTGTGGAAAGAGTTTGAGCAGTGTGGCTGAGATCTTCTACATATGTCAAGACATTGGAAACTGTTCCATGGTGATGGGGTGTGTGTGTGTGTGTGTGTGTGTGTGTGTGTGTGCGCGCGCGCGAGTGTGCATGTTTACACATCATAAGCACATAGACAAGTTCAAGTAGACCTTGTGGATAGGCTAAATACTTCAACAGGCCTTCCTGCCTTGGACAAAGTCATTTGCTGGGCAGGAAAATGCAATTTCTTTCTTTCTTTCTTTTTTTTTTTTAGCATTTATTAAGCTTCTAATATAATTTAAAATGAGGCAAATGATTTAAACTTCTCTTCTATGGAAAGCTTTAGTGCTGGTTTCAACAATATAAATTATGGTATCTTTATCATGGATACTGGGACTATTACTCTTTGTGTTTGTTTTTGTGAAAAGCTTTGTAGCTACATAAATGTGCCTTAAAGAAAAAAAATTAATTTACTGGAAAAAACCGTATTTCAAGGCCAAATTTGCCTCTTACCCCAGGTGTTTCTTGACTTCCTACTTTTGCATTCCAGTACCCTATAAAGAAAAGGACATCTTTTTTGGGTGTTAGTTCTAAAAGGACTTGTAGGTCTTCATAGAACCATTCAACTTCAGCCTCTTTAGCATTACTGGTTGGGGCATAGACTTGGATTACTGTGATATTGAATGGTTTCCCTTGGAAACAAACAGAGATCATTCTGTCGTTTTTGAGATTGCATCCAAGTACTGCATTTTGGACTCTTTTGTTGACCATGATGGCTACTCCATTTCTTTTGAGGGATTCCTGCCCATAGTAGTAGATATAATGGTCATCTGAGTTAAATTCACCCATTCCAGTCCATTTTAGTTCGCTGATTCCTAGATTGTTGACGTTCACTCTTGCCATCTCCTGTTTGACCACTTCCAGTTTGCCTTCATTCATGGACCTAACATTCCAGGTTTCTATGCAATATTGCTCTTTACAGCATAGGACCTTGCTTCTATCACCAGTCACATCCACAACTGGGTATTGTTGTTGCTTTGGCTCCATCCCTTCATTCTTTCTGGAGTTATTTCTCCAATGATCTCCAGTAGCATATTGGGCCCCTACTGACCTGGGGAGTTCCTCTTTCAGTATCCTATCATTTTGCCTTTTCATACTGTTCATGGGGTTCTCAAGATAGAATACTGAAGTGGTTTTCCATTCCCTTCTCCAGTGGACCACATTCTGTCAGACCTCTCCACCATGACCCACAAGTCCTGGGTGACCCCACACGGCATGGCTTAGTTTCATTGAGTTAAACAAGGCTGTGGTCCGTGTGATCAGATTAACTAATTTTCTGTGATTATGGTTGCAGTGTGTCTACCCTCAGTCAGTGTGTCTGGCACAACAGACTGATTCCAAATAGGAAAAGGAGTACGTCAAGGCTGTATATTGTCACCCTACTTATTTAACTTATATGCAGAGTACATCATGAGAAACCCTGGGCTGGAAGAAGCACAAGCTGGAATCCAGATTGCCAGGAGAAATATCAATAACCTCAGATATGCAGATGACACCACCCTTATGGCAGAAAGTGAAGAGGAACTAAAAAGCCTCTTGATGAAAGTGAAAGAGGAGAGTGAAAAAGTTGGCTTAAAGCTCAACATTCAGAAAACGAAGATCATGGTATCTGGTCCCATCAGTTCATGGGAAATAGATGGGAAAACAGTGGAAACAGTGTCAGACTTTATTTTTCTGGGCTCCAAAATCACTGCAGATGGTGACTGCATCCCATGAAATTAAAAGACGTTTATTCCTTGGAAGAAAAGTTATGACCAACCTAGACAGCATATTGAAAAGCAGAGACATTACTTTGCCAATAAAGGTCCATCTAGTCGAGGCTATAGTTTTTCCAGTAGTCATGTATGGATGTGAGAGTTGGACTGTGAAGAAAGTTGAGCACCGAAGAACTGATGCTTTTGAACTGTGGTGCTGGAGAAGACTCTTGAGAGTCCCTTGGACTGCAAGGAGATCCAACCAGTCCATTGTGAAGGAGATCAGCCCTGGGATTTCTTTGGAAGGAATGATGCTAAAGCTGAAACTCCAGTACTTTGGCCACCTCATGCGAAGAGTTGACTCATTGGAAAAGACTCTGATGCTGGGAGGGATTGGGGGCAAGAGGAGAAGGGGACGACAGAGGATGAGATGGCTGGATGGCATCACCGACTCGATGGAGGTGAGTTTGGGTGAACTCTGGGAGTTGGTGATGGACAGGGAGGCCTGGCGTGCTGCAATTCATGGAGTGGCAAAGAGTCGAACATGACTTTGTGACTGAATTGAAATGAACTAGAAAAAACTACCAGATGACACAATTATTTTTAGCTGCTGCTGCTGTAATTACTAATGAAGAGAAACTTGGAGAAAACGAGGGAGGCATCACTATCGTAGCATTTTTTTGTTTGTTTGCTTGTTTTGATTTTTGGAGGGGATGTGGCCTATTAAATAGTTTAAAACTATTAGTTCATTGAATCATGATTGAGTGGAGCTTAAATTTTCGTTCCCTCATGGTGTTTTTATATAGTCCTGATCTTTTTTTGGAGCATACTCTGGATTTATCACATATGGCCCACATATAGGTTTATTTGACCAACTTATTGGCATTAGAGGCAATAAGATTTAGCTTTCTGCTTAGCGTACTCTTCAGTGACTTTATTCTCCTGACATAATAGTATTTCTAAATTAATATTCTGTTGCTCTTAAAGAAATGAGAGAAAAGGGGGTAAAGAGATGGATTTAACTAAAATACTGCTGTAAAAATGAACACAGGTTACTAGAGCTTCTGTTGGGTTGCCATTATTGATACTTTTTTATCAGTTTAATGTATCAGTTCCTAACATATTGTAAGGAGCCTCCTACGGATTATTACTTAGTAATATTTTAGTTTTCTCATAATGTCCTTATCCTAATACATCATCTACTGAGTAATTTTTTTTTAACTCTATAACGGTTTGTTTCCCATCTGTTTAGTGTTGGATATTGTAATGAGTTCTGGAAATAATGAGATGAATGAGTTGTTGTGGTTGTCCTCAAGCAACATCTAGTCTGTCCATAAAGACAGAACCGTCAGAGCCAACTACATGTGTGTTATTAAGCCATGACAGTTTTCGACTCCGAGAGCATTTAATGCGTGTCTGTCGTGTGACTGGTGTAGTGATAGCCTTGAAGATACTAATGTGTCTAAGTCTAGACTGTGCATTTAAAAAACTCAGAGACTTCTGGTACGTGGAGGTGTAAGTATATGGTTTGTTTTGACCGTGGCTATTAGAATTACCTTCATGTGTTTGGGAAGTACAGAGAAAGGAGTGGTTACTTGTGTTGGGCTGGGAGTAAGGAAGGTATCGGTACTACCTGATTTAGGGATTGCTGAAGCAAAAACATGCTTGCCAGCAACGATAAAATAGTAATTCGATGGGACTAGAGAAACACCATGGTTGAGAGAAATCTTTTTCTTCTGTTATTTCGGTAGCAACACAGACTGTCATGTTAACGAATTTGGGATTTTTCTTGAAAATGACATGCAGCTATAAAGAGACTTTAAATGGACTACATTGTTTTCTTAAAACAACAAAAACAACAACAAACAGCCCAGGAGTGCAAACAGGAAGGACTAAGGCCAGAGGCCAGATGATTTCTCATTAACAAGATATTTCACTGCTAAGGACCCATGGCCGGCTGGCTGTGTGTCACAGTTGGCAGGCTATTTGTTCAACTGAATTTCTTCAAGTACCTTTAATTTCCTGGGCTCTGAAAATAAGAAGACCATGACATGGTCCTTCCCATAGGCATTTTTTGGCAGATGAGTATACCCCTGCCCTGAGGTTGTTAGAGATGATCTTTAGCTATGTTGGAGTTATTAAAGACCGTTCCTCAAATTTTCTTCCATACACTTTTTCAGTTAAGCTTAATAGAGAGTTTCCTAGGTTTATAATTAATGGATGTCTAAAAATTGCATATCTTATTCCTAAAGATGCTGCTGCTACTGCTGCTGCTAAGTCACTTCAGTCGTGTCCGACTCTGTGCGACCCCATGGATGGCAGCCCACCAGGCTCCCCTGTCCCTGGGATTTTCCAGGCAAGAACACTGGAGTGGGTTGCCATTTCCTTCTCCAATGCATGAAAGTGAAAAGTGAAAGTGAAGTCGCTCAGTCGTGTCCGACTCTTTGCGACCTCATGGACTGCAGCCTACCAGGCTCCTCCGTCCATGGGGTTTTCCAGGCAAGAGTACCGGAGTGGGGTGCCATTGCCTTCTCCTTCCTAAAGATGAACATATTATAAAAGAATATAAACAAAGTGAAATATATATCAAAGTATTGTATGCCTATGAATTTGGTTCCTCAGAAGAATCTCATGTTTACCATAGATACATAATGATAAATAAAAAAGAAAATCATTTCAATGAATTTTTGACTTCCTAGCAGGTTTTGCTTTTATTTTCCTAATTTGTAAATAGGAAGAGCTCTGTTATGGGAGAGAGATTTTGATGGGAAGAAAGGCTTGCAAAGACTTTGGAAATCACCCTTAGAGGTGGGACTAATGTATCCATACTTGGCCTCTAGTTATATGTTCATAAACTCCTGATGGTTTTAGCTCTTCACCTGTAGTCCATGTTATTTTCTAAGTCTTAGGGTCCTTAAGCATTTTCAAGTCCAGTGACTTTGGTGTTTGAAGTTTTCTCTTAAGACCTGATCTGCTTTCTGAACATCACTAATCAAAATTAGTGGAATGAAAGTTAAAACAATAGTTACACACCAACTCACATCTGTCATAATGTGTATTATTAAAAAGACAAGAAATAGAAAATGTTGGTGAGCATGTGGAGAAAAGGAAACCTCTTGCACAGTTGGTGTGAAAGTGGTGTGGGCACTGTAAGAAATAGTATGGAGATTGCTCAAAAAGTTAAAAATGGGAGCTGTTAATACCATATGATCCAGTAATTCTGCTTATGGGTATTTATCTGAGGAACAAATGCACTAATTAGGAAAGATACATGTACCACTGTGTTCACTGCAGCATTATTCACAGTAGCCAAGGTATGGAAGCAGCCTAAGACAAATGGAAAATGACGTGGTATCTATATGCAATGGGATATTCTCAGCCATTACAAAAGAATGAAATCTTGGCATTAGGAACAGCATGAATCCACCTAGAGGGTATTAAACTAAGTGAAATAAGTCAGAAAAAGAAAGACAAATACTTTATGATTTCACTTACCTATGACATCAAAAAAATAACAAATGAACAAACAAAATGGAGATAGTTATAGATACAGAGAGCAAACAGGTAGTTGCTAGAGGGGAGGAAATAAATAAGGGAGGTTAAAAGGTACAAACTTCTAACTGCAAAATAAACAAGTTGCATATATCATATGTCTAGTGTGGGAAATGCAGTCAGTAATTATGTAATATCTTTGTGTTGTAACAGGTCATAACTAGACTTACTGTGGTGATCATTTAAAAATGTATAGAAATATCAAATCACTGTCCTGTACAACAAGAGCTAACATAGTGTTGCAGGGCAGTTGTACTTCAAAGAAACTCATAGAAAAAAATACCAGGTTTGTGGTTACTAGAGGCAGGAGGGGGAGGGAGAGGCAATTGGATAGAGGCAGTCAAAAGGTACACACTTCCAGTTAATGTAAGTGCTAAGGATGTAATGTACAACACCATTAATACAGTTAACACTGTTGTTAAAGGGTAAGTCCTAAGGATTCTCATCACAAGGAAAATGTGTTTTTTTCTATTCCCTTTACTTTATATCTGCGGCTTTTGTGGTGGCTCAGTGGTAAAGAACCTGCCTGCCAATGCAGAGGATGCAGGTTTGATCCCTGGGCTAGGAAGATCTGGAGAAGGAAATGGTAACTCACTCTAGTATTCTTGCCTGGGAAATCCCATGCACAGAGGAGCCTGACCAGCTGCAGTCCACGTGGTCACAAAATAGTTGGACATGACTTAACAACTAAACAGCAAGAAATTTTGTATCTATAAGACAGAGGAACCATAGATCAAATTGCCAACATCTGCTGGATCATTGAACAAGCAAAAGAGTTCCAGAAAAACATCTATTTCTGCTTTATTGACTAGGCCAATGCCTTTGAGTGTGGATCACAACAAACTGTGGAAAATTCTGAAAGAGATGGAAATACCAGACCACCTGACCTGCCTCTTGAGAAATCTGTATGCAGGTCAAAAAGCAACAGTTAGGACTGAACATGGAACAACAGACTGGTTCCAAATCGGGAAAGGAATATGTGAAGGCTGTATATTGTCACCTTGCCTATTTAACTTACGTGTAGAGTACATCATGTGAAACACTGGGCTGGATGAAGCACAACCTGGAATCAAGATTGCTGGGAGAAATATCAATAACCCTTATATATGCAGATGACACCACCTTTATGGCAGAAAGCAAAGAAGAACTAAAGAGCTTATTGACTCTTGATGAAAGTGCAAGAGGAGAGTGAAAAAGTTGGCTGAAAACTCAACATTCAGAAAACTAAGATCTTGGCATCTGGTCCCATCACTTCATGGCAAATAGATGGGGAAACAATGGAAACAGTGACAGACTTTATTTTTTGGGCTCCAAAATCACTGCAGATGGTGACTGCAGCCATGAATTAAAAGCCATTTGCTACTTGGAAGAAAATCTATGACCAACCTAAACGCATATTAAAAAGCAGAGACATTACTTTGCCAACAAAGGTCCATCTAGTCAAGGCTATGATTTTTCCAGTGGTCATGTATGGATGTGAGTTGGGCTGTGAAGAAAGCTGAGCGCCGAAGAATTGATGCTTTTGAACTGTGGTGTTAGAGAAAACTCTTGAGAGTCCCTTGGACAGCAAGGAGATCCAACCAGTCCTTCCTAAAGGAAATCAGTCCTGAATATTCATTGGAAGGACTGTTACTGAAGCTGAAACTACAATACTTCGGCCACCTCATGTGAAGAACTGACTCATTTGAAAAGACCCTGGTGTTGGGAAGGATTGAAGGCAGGAAGAGAAGGGGACGACAGAGGATGAGATGGTTGGATGGCATCACCAACACGATGGGCATAAGTTTGAGTGGGCTCTGGGAGTTGTTGATGGACAAGGAAGCCTGGTGTGCTGTAGTCCCAATGGGTCGCAAAGAGTCAGACACAACTGAGTTACTGAACTGATAATAAATGATGGCTGTTCACTGAACTTATTGTGGTAATCATTTCTTGATGTATTTAAGTCCAGTCATTATGCTGTACACCCTAAATGTACATAGTGCTATATGTCAGTTATATCTCAGCAAGGAGTCGGACATGACTGAGCGACTGAACTGAACTGAACTGAAAACTGGAAGAAGAAAAAGAAGACTGGATCTGTTCTGATCATGGCTGGTTTGACTGGTTAGTAGTTCCAGCATGCATTTGGGAATGCTCACTGGTGTGATGTGATTTTTCTTCTCTCCTTTTAGACTAGATTTAAGTGAGTTTTGGTGATAATAAGAACTTACTCAAAAGGTTAGCATAAGCCTACCTGCTTGCTAGTGAGGAACACAAGAAATATTGGTTCTGTAAGACACACATTAGTAGTTGAATGCTGGACTTTTAGACAGATAATCCTGAATCCTTATTAATATTCTTGTTGCCAGTGTGAATTTGTTGTGTGATTTCACTTTCCTTACCCCGCAAAAGAAGATAGTATCTATACTATCTAAAATGTAGGATGGTGGAGAAGATGATGGCAGATTATGTAGGAGATAGTGCGTGAAAAAAATTACTGTTACTGTATAACAATAAATACCTGAGAATAACAGTAATGGTGGGTAATGCTTATATCATCGTAAGTCCGGTTCATATTTCCTTATTTTTTATATTGACATTTCCAGCCAATTTTAAATTGGTTTCCATGTAAGCCACTGGTTGGACCAATTGCTTTGACTTTGGAACGAATTCCATTAGTGAGGTTAATACCTCCTCATGATTTGGCTGTAAAATTAAAAGTACTTACTTGCATAGGGTTTGACACAACCTATTCATACCTGAGAGTAACAGTAGAAAAAATATCAGGAGACATGGGGAGAAAAAAAAAACTCTTAAAAGTCAAACAGAAAGATATGTTTGTATGTATATGTCTGATGTTTTGCCAAAAACACGTACAACTCTGATATGTTGTGTTGAGTAATTATTCACTGAGCTAGTTTTAGAGGTTCTAGTTGTTAAATTTTCTGTTTAGTTCCTAACATTACCCCAAGTTTTAAAAGACTATAAAGGGAAGGGACTATTATTATTGAGATTTATTAAGAGTAGGAAAATACTTTAAGAACTTTAGCTTTAGGGTTTAGGAGACTGTGATTGTGAGTTTCTTTGTAATTTAAAAAAGTGTTCAGTAAGTTTTCAGCTATTAGACACTTTAAAATATATTCATGATAAGCACAATGTTATAGAATTAGTGTGACAAATTTCAGTTCTATAGGTGCTAGTATATGATTTAGGTGTACCCACTAAAATAAAGACTATTTAAATTTATAATTACATTTAAAATACCTAGTTAGAAATGTAAGTGGATTCCACTATTGCTGAGGAAACAGATTTCCAAGTTCTAGCCAACTGGGTCATTTGTAATTTTGTTTCTCTCTTCAATATAAAATTTTAGAATTCAGAATAAAAATCACCTGCAATAGATGGCAAATTAGTTTTATGTCATGGAACTCTGCCATTAGTGAGGAAACATTGTTAAGAACATAAGTCAAATAGAACTTAAAAATAATAACCTTTTTCTTCTGCTTTTGTTATATTGTCAAGTTGGATACTTTTATAAAAAGCTGAAATGTAGGCAACACTACTGAAGGAGGAGAAGAAGGCTTCTGATAACTTTATTTGAATTCCTCTTTGTAACTTAAATCAGTGAAGAAAATGGCTTCCTTGGAGTCAATTTTTCTGATATACAATTGGTTAGTGTAGAGATTAAATTATGAGTGTCACATTTAATTTAAAACCAAAGAGAGAAATAGCATTATCACGGAGAGTGTGCTCTTTTGTGAATGTCAAGTGCAACTTGTTGAAGGTCTTTTGAAAAACAAGTAAGACTTTGTGCATTAGTTATGCATGCCTGGAGCACCTACCAGTTTGGCATACAGATGCCAAGTACACTATTGATCTGCACTGTTTTTAATGCAGGTTGGCTCTTGGAATGATGCTGTCTCTATTTTCCCTTCGAGCCCAATGAGCCTGTGCTTTGGAATGGATCCAGAGCCCCAGAAAATTTGCTTAGAAATACCATTCTTGCCTAGGAAGTCGGTGTTCACTTTCTGTAAGTTTGGGGTTTACCTAGTAACAGCAGAGTTTCTAGAGAGGCCTTTTCTCTCGATGCTGCATTTTTCTCCTCATATCTTGGTTTTCCTTAGGAAGCAGGTGTCTTTTTGTTAGTCCAGTGCTACACAACTGAGAATGTTAACAGTTGTCAGTCTGCTTGTTTCTGTTCTCTTCTTAGCCTTTCACGTAAGTTTTTGAGAGTGTTAGTAGGGTTCATTCATGGAAAGTTCTTACTTAGTTCCTAGCACAAGTCAGTCATCCTTAGGGCTAGTGGGGAGTGTATTTTCATTAGAGAGAGGAGGGGAATGAGACACAGAAATATCATCTCCTTAGTCTAGAGACATCATTGGGCCTCATGCACCGTGGCGTTTTAGGGATACACCCAGGTCATTCTTGTTTCTTTAACTGTTGCCCACTGCTTATCGTGCCTCTATCGCTCCGAAGCTAAAAGTCCAACCACCAGAGTCACTGGACAGTCAGTGTTTCTTGGCATCTTAGGCAAAATCTGTGAGAATGAATAAAAAAGATAAAATTAGAAGAATCATCAGTAGATCTTTTATCAGTATTCTTCTGATTAATCTTTGATTATTCAGCTATTTCTATCATTATCATCACTTTTCACTTCTCTGGTTTAACAGAATTTGAAGTGATGTGTGAGAATGGATGGAGTTTCTGGCAGTTAAAAGGATCATTGGCAATAGCGAATTCATAATGTTGCCAGAGCAGGGAAGGAAGCATCCCTGTCTTTCTAATTCAAGTCCATTTGCCTTTGGTGGTTATGCTGGATAACTTGGCCCAAGGCACCAGCTAAAGGACTAAAATATAATTGGTGTAGTTCCACTTTACATTTAGGACTGGTTCAACTGTTCTCTCAGGAGACAAGCATATCATTTTTATCTGCAGAGAGGAGTTGATTTTTGCCGATTGCACCACGGAGAATATTTGAGCAAAATGTTTAGTAGCTTTATATAGCTTACCAGTCCATCTGTTTTGTAAGTAATTTTAATTAAGAGGAAGAGGGACAGAATTAAAGCATACCATTGTTGGACATTACTTTCATCTTTTAGTTTGCTTGTTTAGCCTGGTGAACATGTTTTAGTAATTTTACTCCTTCCCAAGTTTCTACTCTGCTCACTGCATTGGATGTTGGGTAGAGTTTAATATTTGCCATGTGATATGTTGCAGCAGTTAAATAGTAACAGTTTTATTAGTAATTCTCAAAGGCCATCACATTTAATACTAATTCTATTTAAAGTAAAACTGTATTATGAGCCCAGAGGCAGATATGCCTGTTTAGGAGAGAAGTAAGAAAAAGTTTCTCTCTTCAAATGCATAGTATATGTATATGGGACAAAGCAAGGTAATTTGTATTCATTTTCACTTTCAAAAATTATACTTTGCATTAATAAACATTTCTTTAACTACTTAATTTTCATTGATTGATTGACTCCCCTTTCAGTTTTCTGTGGGTTGTCTGAAAAATTCAAAGAAGATTATTATGGCCCCCTTGTGGTGAAATAATGTAAAATTTTTCAAGATTGAAGAATAGCTATCTTTTTCTAAAACAAAAAAAAATTATTCTTGAAAAACTTTTGATGGATAATAAAGACACAAATTCATTGAACATATATTTAACATATGGCTAGATATTTAATTTTTAGAAATTAATAGTACAAATATATTACATATGTTTATATGTAAGTGTTAATTGTTAATGCTTATGTGAATGTCATATCTGGATAATTACATTCCTTACCCCACCTTCTGTGATATTTTAGTTGAGATATATTATAAGGTAGTTTAAAAAGTATGTCTCACATGATGATGAATCTGCTAGCTATATATTATTTAATACTTAAAAACAAAATAGGATGTGAAATAGCATGTATATACTTCTGGTAATTAAGTCTTAACATTTTAATTAAAAGAATTATCTAGTTTCTCATATAATCCTATTTTATCATTGATTAGGAGAAGCATTTTGAACCATTTCTAAGAAAATAAACATTAAGAAAAGTAAATTTTGGAAGTTTTTCTCCTGTGTTCAGTGTATGTTTTATGTTTTACAAAAGGATTCAAGAGGTTAACATCAGGAGGCATCTTAATATTCATTATTTATCTTAACATATCATCTTAATATATACATTATTTTAATATATCTTAATGCATATTTCAATTAATAATTGATTGTAAATGGAACAAGCAGTTGTTCTTATCACAGTGTAATGAGGCTTTAAATTATTTATACTGAGAACATTTACTGACATGAAGAGTTTGTGTCCTACCTTTTGGAAATGACTATACATAGAAAAAATTGTCTAGATTTGGGCCAACTGCTCTCTAAAATAGATGTGAAAGGTTATGTAAGATTGTTACATGTATAAATCTTTCTACTTAAAATATGAAAACAGATGGTAGTGAACTAAGCACGAATAAATCATGTTATGCAAATATAACTACTATCTCTGAGTTGTTTTAGTGAAACATAATCTTTTTGGTTTTGCTGTGATTGTAAGAGTGGAAGGGAAAAATAGAACCTGCAAGTGTATAGTATGTGCCAATGAGAGACTTTCAAAGGCTGTCCCGATCAGTGCCAATTTGATATTACTATTTTCATCAGGTCTGCTTCACTTGATCTCAGGGGATAAATTTCTGTCTTCAGTGAAGAAATGAAAGAGCTAGCAGAAATTAAATGAATACTTCAATAAAGGTCACAAAGAATTTATCAGAGCTTTGCTAGATTAAAAAATATCTGTGAAGGCAAAACTAATCTCTGGTGTTAGAAGTTAGAGCACAAGGGACATTTCTGAGATGCTGGTGATTTGCTTTTGATGTGAATGCATCATGAGTACTTCCTTCGTGTTCAAATCATTATACTTGATACACTTTTCTGTATGGATACTATTTTTCAACAGTAAACTAACTTAAAAAGGGAAAAAATATTTGTGAACACCTGAAGAAAATTCTGGAAATGTTTGTGTTCTAAAATATTGATATGTTAGGGATAAAATGTTTTCTGGAACATACTTTTATGATGAATTTAGTTTAAGATGCTTTAGCATTAGTTCTTTCATCTAAGATAAATTTTATAAAGGGTTTCTTTTCTATAAGTAGCTCAAAGTCAGGAAAGAAAAAGTTTTCATCTAAATGTCATCTAAATTAATTGCTTTCCTGTTGTAAGAAATTACCTACCTGATTTTAAATATTGAAGGATTTCTGCTTGAAAACAATCCTGAAGCATATATATTAGTTTTAGTCTTTTCTGTGTGTATTTGTGATGTTAGAAACCAAGTGCATTACCGTGAATTTTGTACAAATGAGAGCAGTTACAATATGCTTTGCAGCCTTTGATAACACATGAGAAACTCTATAACATAAGGTCTGGTACATGACATGTTTTCAATAAAAGTTTGTATATTCTTTTTTTCCCCATGGATATCTTATCTCAATCTACAGTTAGAAATGTGTGGATTATCTGATTTGCTGGCAGCACAAAGAAGGGGACATTTGTTACTTTAAAACATGTATCACTTTATCAAAGCATTAGCCAGATGAAAAATCTTTATGTTTAGTAGATGATATGTATCAATGTGATGTGAATTGGGGCTAAATGAGTGTGGTATCCTAATTTGAGATGCTGCTGCTGCTGCTGCTGCATCGCTTCAGTCGTGTCCGACTCTGTGCGACCCCATAGACGGCAGCCCACCAGGCTCCGCTGTCCCTGGGATTCTCCAGGCAAGAACACTGGAGTGGGTTGCCATTTCCTTTTCCAATGCATGAAAATGAAAAGTGAAAGTGAAGTTGCTCAGTCGTGCCTGACTCCTAGAGATCCCATGGACTTCAGCCCACCAGGCTCCTCCGTCCATGGGACTTTCCAGGCAAGAGTACTGGAGTGGGGTGCCATTGCCTTCTCTGATTTGAGGTGCAATTTGGTTTTAAATTTTAACATTAGGACAATTTAAATTTGTAATACTGGCAAAAGTATTTTAGAAATAAAAAATGTATTTTCTTTGGCCTCATATTCCTATTGCTGGGTATATGTCCTCAAAAAATAGTTTATAAAGTAGGAAAAGGGCTAGAAAGCCACAAACACAGAATAGTAGAAAATTGTTCAAAATTTAAATATCACACAATAATAGAATATTTATAATTTAAACTTTTTTGGTGAGTAGAGTATTTTATATTTTACAAAAAAAATACTATAAGATGTTTGTTTCAATACAGACAGTGTGTCATGGGGTAAAGTAAAAGTTTAAAAGTGTATGCACATCATGATTTATTAGAATTGTACAACTGAACAAAGACTATAAGCATTAGGAAAAGTACATACCTCTCTTGGGCTAACGTTGTGGAATTAGGGGTGATAATGTTCCTTTATCATTGTTATTTTCTTTCTTTTCACTTGGGCAGGATCACCTGGAGAGCGAGAGTACGTAATAAACTACCAATGACATTTTTTTGTCACACTGGTATCTATATATCTTACAATGTAGTTTTGTTTTTTGGTGGTAGTATATTGAAATCTTACAAAAGTGAAGTGTTTTGCTACAGGGTTCTTTCTCTGGTTCTCCCCAAAACATGTTATTGGCAATCTGACCTAACCGTCTCTTGAAGTGAAGTGAAGTGAAGTCACTCAGTCCTGTCCAACTCTTTGCGACCCCATGGACTGTAGCCTCCCAGGCTTCTCCATCCATGGGATTTTCCAGGCAAGAATACTGGAGTGGGTTGCCATTTCCTTCTCCAGGGGATCTTCTCAACCCAAGGATCAAATCCTGGTCTCCCGCATTGCAGGCAGAGTCCTTACCCTTTGAGCTACCATCTCTTAGCAAGTGTAAAAGATTAATGCCAGTTAATCACAGTTAATGTGGCAACAAATGTGAATCGAAGCTTCCAGGTTTGGTGGCTCACTTGCATTTCTGACTTCTTCTTGTGCCTGGTTCCAGGTACACTGATACCAAGCAGAATTTCCCTCCATCCAGCGTTGGGGTTGGAGGGCTCTTACACAAATCATAGGTGAACAGTCTGTGTAACCAGAGTGGGTAAAATGCAAACAATTACTTTTCTTCTTTTGGTTCAAGTCCTTTCCAGTCTTCCACTGTGGCAGGGTCTCTGCAGTTTGCACTGGGGCCTGAAGCACAAACAACAAAAGGCAAGCTGGGGAGGCAGTTTTAAGTAATTTTATCAAGTGTCCTACCTTCTCATTAAAAGAACATTTCAAGGGGAACATTTGCTGATGTTTCTTTTTGAGGATTCATTTATTTTATAAGCATTGAACCAGAGCCTTCTATGTACTGGAGGTATAAATGTAGGAATATAAAGGTGAATTTGACCTGGTCCCTACCTCAAGTAGCTTATATAAGGGAGAAGTTTGTCCTGCTCAATTTTAAGATTCTCTAAAATGGAAGCAGCTTCTTTTCTTTTTATACTATATAAAAGGAAAGCCAAGGATGCTTTTATTATACTGGTATTCTTGGATAGATGTATTTCCAGTAGATGTAAATTATTTTATTTCACAAAAGCTAGTCTGTATATTTCTAGAAGTAAAACTGGCATACTATCTGCAGTGTTTTTCTTTCTCTTTTTGCAGAAGTAAAAGTTTAAAGCAGTCTTTTCAAATAACAATAGCATGATAGAGAATACAAGGTTGGGGTTGTATCAATTCAAACACTAAGTTTCTTCCTTTAGTTTTAATTGGGAGCCAGTACATGGTTTCCATGATTTATTTTTAAATTAGAGATACACTTTTGTATATATCAAAGTGAAACATATGTATACACTATAATCGTGCAGTTCTTAGATACATTTCTTGATAGAAATGTGTAGGTTGCCAAAAGACATACACTGCAGTGTTTGTTGTTGTTTAGTCACTAAGTCATGTCTGACTGTTTGCGACCCATGGACTGCAGCACACCAGGCTTCCCTGTCTTTCACTTATATGAATGTAAGAGTGCAAAAATGTTCATTCATAGCAGTGCTATTTAAAAAAAAATTATTGAAGTATAGTTGATTTACAATGTGGTTTTTAATTTCTGCTATAGAGCAGAGTGACTCAGTTATACATGTATACATAGACTCTTTTTCATATTCTTTTCCATTATGGTTTATCACAGGGTAGTGAATATAGTTACCTGTGCTCTACAGTAGGACTTTGTTGTTTATCATCCTATATCTAATAGCTTGTATGTGCTATCCCAAACTTCCAATCCTTCCCTTCCTCACACTTCTCCTCCTTGGCAACCAAAAGTCTGTTTTCTATATCTGTGAGTCTGTTTTTTCCTTTCATAGATATGTTCGTTCGTGTTGTATGTTAGATTCCACATATAAGTGATACTATTTGGTATTTGTCTTCCCCTGTCTGATTTACTTTGCTGCTAAGTCGCTTCAGTCGTGTCCGACTCTGTGCGATCCCATAGACGGCAGCCCACCAGGCTCCCCTGTCCCTGGGATTCTCCAGGCAAGAACACTGAAGTGGGTTGCCATGTCCTTCTCCAATGCATGAAAGTGAAAAGTGAAAGTGAAGTTGCTCAGTACTTACTGTTAAAGTAGTCTCTAGGTCCATCCATGTTGCTGCAAATGGTGTTATTTTATTCTTTTCAATGGCTGAGTAGTATTCCATCGTATATGTTCCACATCTTCCTTATCCATTTATCTGTCAATGGATATTTAGGTGTTTCCATATCTTGGCTATTGTAAATAGTGATCAGCACTATTTTTAATAGCACCAAACTGGAAGCTACTCAAATGTCCATCAACAGTAAAAATGGAAGCATAAACCGTGGTACATTTATGACATGGGAATATGATATGGCAGTGAAAATATGCAATAAAAAGGACAAATCTGAAACATAGCCTTGAGTGAAGAAAGCTGGATACCACAAGTGGATACTTTCCCCTAATTCCATATCAATAAAATATCAAGCAAGCCAAGCTGCACTGGGATCAGCAGTTAGCATGGAAGTTACTCTGGGGGAAACTCTAGTGCCTGGAAGGGAGTGCAAAGGAGGGTATTTGGGGGCTGCTCAGAACATGGAGTTTTTTCACCTCAGAGCTCATTACACAAGTGTGTTTGTTATTGATGTTCAGTTGCTAAGTAGTTTGACTCTGGAACCCCATGAACTGTAGCATGCCAGGCTTCCCTGTCCTTCCCCAACTCCTGGAGTTTGCTCACACCCTTGTCTACTGAGTCGGTGATGCTACTAACCATCTCATCCTCTGTCACACCTTCTCCTCCTCCCTCAGTCCTTTCCAGTATCAGGGTCTTTTCTAATGAGTTGGCTCTGTATCAGGTGGCCAAAGTGTTGGAGCTTCAGCGTCAGTCCTTCCAATGAATATTTAGGCTTTATTTCTTTTAGGATTGACTGGTTTGATCTCCTTGAAGTCGAAGGAACTCTCAAGAGTCTTCTCCAGTACCACAATTCAAAGGCATCAATTCTTCAGTGTTCAGCTGTCTTTATGGTCCAACTCTCACATCCATACTCGACTACTAGAAAAACCATAGTTTTGGTTTATAAAAATTCATTGAGTTTTATGCTTGGGAGATGTGACTTTCTGCGTGTATGTTGTCCTTCCACACAAAGTTTAAATGAATGGATGGGGAAAATGTAACAGGAAATGGAGCTGTGTTCCTAGCCTTTATGCTGCTCATACACTGACCTTTGGAAGTAAATGAAGACCTTGCCTGTTAGAAAAGACAGGCTGTCTATTCTGAGTTTTATATGGCAGCCACCATCACTTGTACTTGGCCTAGACACAGGGGCAAGGAGGGGAGTGAGACAGCATTACAAAAAAAAGAGGAAGGGCTTAGAGTGTTCTGTGATAGGAAGATGTTGGCAAGGGGAAGCTACGGAGGACTGTCCAGAAGTGGGGCATCTCATGTGATTGGTTGGGCACATAGATGGCTTTCTTTGGTTGATCCTGAGTTGTAATACAGGGCAAGAGTATAGAGATGCTGGCAGAACTTTGACCAAGTTCTGACAGTGCTGAGCAAGTTGCTGCAGAAATGTAGTGTGGTTTCCCAAGTTGGTTGCTTCAGAGGTTGTGAGTCAGAGCTCTGTTGTCATACAGGGTCTGAGAGGGTCTCATCATAGAGGGAGCCATGTGCAAGTGGAATCATTACACACAGGCTGCAAGGAAAGTGATGTGCTCTTCCAGAGCCTCACAGTTGATGCACTGTGGATCTAAGCCTCAGTCTCTTGTATTTGTGGGGCTAGACATTTTCCTCAAAGTAGTTAGACTGTGAGAAAACAACCACCTAATAATCTAAGTCCATATACACTGAACTAATTTAAGAAATTTCTAATGGAAAGACTGTTTATGTAACCTGGCAGACATATCTTCTTAAACAATTGGTCATTCCCTTTTTTGATGATGAATTTGTTCAGAGAGTCATTAGATGCTACAAAAAGGAAAAAAAAAAAAAAAAAAAAAAACCAGCAGCAGCATCCAGGATTCCCAGTGATGATATATTTAGAGTAGTGGTTTTTAATCTCTCTGATATCAGAATCAAGAGGGACCTTTGAAAACTGTCATGTTCCTGGTCATACCAGCAGAGAGAGAAATACCAGTGCAACTGATACTGTGTGGGACCCAGGTATTACTTTTTTTTTTTTTTTTAAAGATCCCTTTTTGTTTTTAGTGTGGCTAGTATTGATCACTCGGAGAAGGCAATGGCAACCTACTCCAGTACTCTTGCCTGGAAACTCCCATGGACAGAGGAGTCTGGTAGGCTGCAGTCCACGGGGTTGCTAAGAGTCAGGCATGACTGAGCGACTTCACTTTCACTTTTTACTTTCATGCATTGGAGGAGGACATGGCAACCCACTCCAGTATTCTTGTCTGGAGAATCCCAGGGACACAGGAGCCTAGTGGGCTGCCGTCTATGGGATCACACAGAGTTGGACAGGACTGAAGTGACTTAGCAGCAGCAGCAGCAGTATTGACCACTAAACCACTGGTTTCGGGCAAAGGTTGCAAAATTAGTAATTTGTTGTTGTTGTTCAGTTGTTAAGTCATGTCTGACTCTTTGCAACCCCATGGACTGCAGCACACTGTGCTTCCCTGTCCTTCACTGTCTCCCAAAGTTTGCTCAAACTCATGTCCATTGAGTCGGTGATCAGTGGATTGCCATTCAACCATCTTATCCTCTGTTGTCCCCTTCTCCTCCTGCCCTCAATCCTTCCCAGTATCAGGGTCTTTTCCAGTGAGTTAGCTCTTTGCATCAGATGACCGAAGTATTAGAGCTTCATCATCAGTCCTTCCAATGACTGTTCAGGGTTGATTTCCTTTAGTATTGACTGGTTTGATCTCCTTGCTGTCCAGGGGAACACTTAAGCATCTTCTCCAACACCATAGTTTGAAAGCACAGTCTTTTTTATGGTCCACCTCTCACATTTGTACCTGACTTTTGGAAAAAACTTAGCTCTCACTGTATGGACCTTTGTTGAAAGTGATGTCTCTGCTTTTTAATATGCTGTCTAGGTTTGTCATAGATTTTCTTCAAAGGAGGAAATGTCTTTTGATTTCATGGCTACACTCACAGTCCACAGTGATTTTAGAGCCCAAGGAAATGAAATCTGTCACTGTTTCTATTTTTTTTCCTCATCTGTTTGCCATGAAGTGACAGGACTGGATACCCTAATCTTAGTATTTTGAATGTTAAGTTTTAAGCCAACTTTTTCATGTTCCTCTTTCATCATCATTCAGAGACTCTTTAGTTCCTCTTCACTTTCTGCCATTAAGGTGGTATCATCCGCATATCTGAGGTTATTGATATATCTTCTAGCAGTCTTTATTTCAGCTTGTGATTCATCCAGCCCAGCATTTCACATGATGTACTGGGGGCTTCCCTGGTGGCTCAGATGATAAAAGAATCTGCCTGTAGGGCAAGAGGCCCAGGTCTTATCCCTGGGTCGGGAAGATCCCCTGGAGAAGGGAGAGGGTACCCACTCTAATAGTCTTGCCTGGAGAATTCCATGGACAGAGGAGCCTGGCAGGCTATGAAGTCCATGAGGTCACAGAGTCGGACATTACTGAGCAACTAACACACTCTACATATGTTAAATAAGCAGGGTGATACTATACAGCCTTGTCATACACTCCTTTCCCAAGTTGGAACCAGTCTGTTCCATCTCCAGTTCTAACTGTTGCTTCTTAACTGGCACACACAGATTTTTCAGGAGGCAAGTAAAGCAGTCTGGTGTTCTCATCTCTAAGAATTTTCCACCATTTGTTGTGGTCCGCAACTCTTTAAGTCTAAGGCTTTAGAGTAGTCAGTGAAGCAGAAGTAGATGGTTTTTTCTGCAAATCCCTTGCCTTCTCTATGATCCAGCAGATGTCGGCAATTTGATCTCTGGCTCCTCTGCCTTTTCTAAATCCAGCTTGAATATCTGGAAGTTCTCGGTTCACGTACAGTTGGAGCCTTGTTTAGAGAATGTTGACATTACTTTGCTTAGTGTGAGATGAGTGCAATTGTGCAGTAGTTTAAATATTCTTCGGCATTGCCTTTCTTTAGGATTGGAATGAAAACTGACCTTTTCCAGTCCTGTGGCCACTGCTGAGTTTTCCAAATTTGCTAGCATATTGAGTGCAGCATTTCCACAGCATCATCTTTTAGGATTTGAAATAGTTCAGCTGGAATTCCATCACCTCCACTAGCTTTGTTCATAGTAAATGCTTCCTAAGGCCCACTTGACTTTGCATTCCAGAGTGTCTGGTTCTAGGTGTGTCATGATAATTCCTGGTTTTCTATCCAGTGTTTTACGTACACTCTTTTATTAAATTATCACCAGCATCCATTAAGATAGTTGTTCTTACCTTGTTTTTCAAGATGTGGGAACTGAAATTCATAGTAACTAAATAATTTGCCTGTAGCAATTAAATAATTAATGTGAAGTCACAAAACTATAGGTACGTGAGCCCTTATTTATAGAGAGCTCTTATTTACTGAATTCCCATAACCCAGTATTAAACACAGTGCAATTGACATTTCACTGTGTTTAATATTGGGTGCTGGGAAGTTTAATGTAATAGCATATTCATTTGTATATATTCATCTATACAGTTTCTCTGTAAAATTTTTAAAAGTATTCTAAACTCTGGCCCTGAAATTTTCAGATAAAGGATTATGAAACAGGAATAAGAACAGAATCAGATCTAATCAGATCCAGAGAATCCCTCTAAATTACTAGGCCATATACTGCTATCATGTGAGGTTTTTATTAAACTGTGTTAATCTAATACATTTTCTTCATCATTCTAGGAACATGTTTATCCAGAGAACCCAAACCAGTCCCTATTACTGATAGGCCTATAATTTCTGGTTCAGAAGAGATCTTAATAGCTTTCTAAACCAATAACCAGTCAGATACTTGATGCAATATAATCTTCTCAGGACTCAAAACCTATCCTAGAGCCTTTGCCAGAATCAATAGCAAACTCTCAATTTTGTAGTTTATACAATTTATTTTCTCATACTTTTTGGAAGATCAGTTGCACTTGTATATCTTGGCGTTTAAAGACCTTTTCCTGTTCTTTGTGAGCCATGTAACACGATGACGTATTTTTGGCTGGGTCATTTTTAACTTTTTCCAACCTTTCAGACCAAAGGTCCTGAGCTCTTTTAGTATGAATAAGTTTGCTACCACGAAGGTGGGGGATGGACACTATTTTATTATTTTTTCAACTCTTTATATCCTAGAGACTGTATTTAGCCCTAGAGCAACATCTTTCAATTTTATTAATCTGTATTCAGGTTTTTTTTTTTTTTTTTTAAGTAGTTTAAATTTTAGCATGAAATTTCGGGAGCAAATCATCCCAAGGTAGTTTAAAATTTTTCATTGTCCAGCAGATAAGAATTGTACTAATTTATGTGTTTTATATAATGCAAAGTGAAAACCTCCTAAAATAGATTTTATACTACAAGTTAAACTGAGCACAGCATCTGGTTCAAGTGATTCTTCATTTAGAAGGACTAAATGAAGGACTAAAAGATCTAGTGTATAATGAAGTATATAAACACATACAATTTGGGAGTTAAATGAGAAGTGCAGAATAACAGTTAAGATAGTTTCTCTAATATTATAGGAGTAAGCCTATATATGAATCTCATATTTCTTCTTCTGTTACTGCTTAGTCATTTCACTTGTGTCTGATGAATCTGTTTTAATTTCTAATATGATGGATAATTGAAGGGATCCTTTCCTTATCTGTACTCAGAAAGCCTGTTCCATTGTCCCTGTAACTCAGCTGTTTTTTAATCAATCCCTCTGAAGAGATGATATGCTAGCAGAATGACGAAATGTCTCAGAGTCTGCACACTTGTCTGAGAAGTTAAATCAGTTCTTCCCTTTCTCCAAAAAAAATGTGTAATAGGAAAAGCCTTTGACCCAGAAAGGAGGTCTAGGTAATAATCCTTTACCTCATTTAAAATGCACTTCAGTAGCCTTCCTTTCAATCTCTTGTGAGAATAAATGAGAAAATATGTGTGAAATGCCCAGCAGAGTGTGAGTCAGCCCTCAATAAATGGTGGTTGGTGAGCTGTGGAGGCGATTGTTGGCATGTTGGTGACGGCATTTTGAACTGTTCATATTTCTTAATGAGAATCAGTGAGTCTTTGGTGTAAGAAAGTCAGTTGGTCCTAAATGGACTCTTATTCACCTGTACTTTTCAAAAGATGTCTAAGAAGGACTGACCACCTAAACCAACTGAACAACTACGTAGGACATGATTTTTTAAATATAATTATATATTTTGTACTGCTACTGCTGCTAAGTCGCTTCAGTCGTGTCCAACTCTGTGCGACCCCATAGATGGCAGCCCACCAGGCTCTGCCATCCCTGGGATTCTCCAGGCAAGAACACTGGAGTGGGTTGCCATTTCCTTCTCCAGTGTATGAAAGTGAAAAGTGAAAGTTAAGTCGTTCAGTCGTGTCTGAGTCTATCGACCCCATGGACTGCAGCTTACCAGGCTCCTCCATCCATGGGATTTTCCAGGCAAGAGTACTGGAGTGGGGTGCCATTGCCTTCTTCATATTTTGTACTGAAGCAGCACTAAAGTAGAATTATGATGGATCTTTTAACATGTGTTTTGCATTTGGGAATTGGTTTCATTTTGAATGATGAATAAACTATTATCTTTATAGCACTTAATTTCTCTACAAACCTTAGACCTATTTCAAGTCTGCATTTGCATGGAGAGCCATGATAAATATGCATGGGTGTTCAATTAAATGGGTCATTGTCAGCCATTTTGGAAATACACTTATGTTGATAGAAAATAGGATCAGAAGGACTGCCTCTGTCTATTCAACACATTAATAAATTAGCAATTTAAAAACTGTGCTCTGGTAGAGGATGAGTTGACATTCCTTTATGTAGGTAACTTAAACCCAAACGGAAATCTTGGTTGTGAGTCTTATAAAACTTCTCTTCCATATATTTCTATATGCATGTGTGTATGCATATAAAATACATAAATATCAAAGAGCACCTATTTTTCATGATTATATTGAGTAGGCTGTTTTTTCTTAAACTCTGTTAAGTCATGGAGTCCCTTGAAAAATTGGTGTAAGATGTGGAAGTTTTTACAGAAAAATTGACATATAAATGCCTACACAAAATACTGTGGACAGTTTCTAGAGATTGATGAATCTCATTCTGGTAGGTGATTCATGAATCTCAAAATCAGCACCATTCTTCATTGAACTTTGAGTCAGGCAGGAAATCTAAGTGATTACATAAATTTTATAGTGAGCTTATTAAAGTACAGAGTAGGTAAGCCAGTCAGCTACCTTTTGTAAAGAACAAAAAGTCTAGTTCTTGATTTTTATATTAGCATTCTATTCCCCTATTTCCTAGCTGTATCCATAGTGATTTAATTCCATAATTGGCAGAGGCTGTAGAATAGGTTCTATGTTATATAACATAACTACTTCTGGTCATAATTCTTACTGCTCCCTGCATTAATTTCTGTCAATTTATTTTTCTACCTTTGAACAATTCTCTCAGCAAAGTAGCAGGGTCACTTAAACAAAAATTAGTCTATAAATTAGAATACAGCAAAAGTTAAGAGAGAATGACTTTTGTATAGTTCTGTGTATTAATTTTTCATCATGAATTTGAAAGTGAATACATTTTTACATTGGACAGTCTTATCAAGCATGAATTTTGTGTCTCATTAGTGATCTAAGTTTGTTTTCCAACTGTGAGACATTCCAACTTAGTTTTGAATTTCACATCCAAATAGGAGCAGAATTTCATCTGTCATTGCACATTGTAGCTTTGCTGAGAGGAAGACCCAGATGCCGTGTGGAGGGAAATGTGGCCTGGGGATGAGTAAACAGCCACTGCATGATTGATGAACAGGAGCAGTTCATGCAGCTTCTGTTGAGACAGAGAGCTACGTCTCCTCAGACCTCTGTGAACTACCAAGTGTGGGCTGACTGAGAAATAGGTCCTGTCTTATTTCCTACCCTTCCCAACATGACAGGAAAAAATGCTCCTTGAATCGCAGCAAATCATTTGACACATAGTAACAGTAGATCAAAATGATTTTATGAACCCTACAAGAAAATGAATGTTGTAAGACTTAAAGTATTTCTGTTGTGAAGTTCTTCTTGAAAATTAGTGTGTTGAATCAGATAGACTCTGGACCCAGAATATCTGAGTTAAAAATCAGATTCCTTCCTTTGCTGAAGAAAGGACCTTGAGCTAATTATATAGCTTGTTGAACCTCAGTTTTTTCATCTGGGACAATGATTATTCCTACAGCATCAGTTTTGTGTGAGGAACAAATTAGTTAATGCCTCATGTATGGTAAATAAGCTTTCAATGAATACTAGCTATTCTTATTTTTAAATTAAAGGTCATGCAACCTAAAGGGGTGGGATGGGATGAGGAGGGATGAGAGGAAAGTTCAAGAGGGTGGGGACATGTATATACTTACGACAGATTCACAGTTTTGTATGACAGAAACCAACACAACATTATAAAGCAATTATCCTCCAAGTTAAAAAATAAAAACAAACTAATAATAGTTAAATAAAAAATTAAGTTCATGAGAAATGTTTTTCCATAATTTTACAATTCTGCATGTATTTGGAATTTTTAAGAATTATTATTAATTATATATTCATTCATTTAGCAGATACTTTTGAGGGGCCTCCAAGTAGCAGAAACTTTCTTGATCTTCAGCAGGTAGGACTGGATGAAGCAGAGTGACAGGAGTGGAGTTGCAGGAGGTTGCTGGGAAGGGGTGACGATAAGGGAATATTTGAGTAGACCATGGAAGCAAAGTAAGGGAAGTGAAAGGAAGAGCGTTCCAGGCAGTGGATCTTCAGATGTAATAAGTCTCCAAGGCCAGAGTGTGCCTAGTCTGTTTATGGAACCAGAAGGCCCCCAGCAAAGTAGTGTGAGGAATATCTCCATGGGAGATGAGGTTGGTAGTGGGAGTGCAATGCACATTGCTTCCGATCTTTCATAATAGGTGCAAGAAAGGGAAGCCATTGGATGATTTTGAGCAAGAGAGTAACATCAGATTTATATTGTAAGAAGGCTGACTGCATGTGTTGGGAATGGGGGACACACATGGAATCAGAAAAATCAAATAGGAGCAGTTGCAGTTGTTTAAGTAGAAATGATGGTGTTTTGGACAAGCCTGATGGCAGCGAAGGTTTTTTTTTTTTTTTTTTTTAATAAGGCTCAGTAATGTGTTAAATGGGAGAAGGCAAAGGCACCCCACTCCAGTACTGTTGCCCGGAAAATCCCATGGATGGAGGAGCCTGAAAGGCTGCAGTCTATGGGGTTGCTAAGAGTCAGACATGACTGAGTGACTTCACTTTCACTTTCCACTTTCATGCATTGGAGAAGGAAATGGCAACCCACTCCAGTGTTCTTGCCTGGAGAATCCCATGGATGGAGAAGCCTGGTAGGCTGAAGTCCATGGGGTCGCACAGAGTCGGACACGACTGAAGCGACTTGGCAGTTTGGCAGAATGTGTTAAATACCTACTGTGCATGGGATGCTTTCCATGTATATTGTCTAATCCACACAACAACCCTGAAAGGGAAATATCAGTACCATTCAGAGGTATGATTTGCCCACAAGGTCCTTCAACTGAAGTACAAGTATAGCACGAGGCTCACTATGTTCCCCTATTTCTACATCTAGACAGAAAGGAGAAAAGAAAAATGACAAGTACTGCATGCTGATCACGTTGCCTGGCTGAGTAAATTTTTCATGTGTACCGTAGATATTTTCAGTAGTGGATACTTTGAGGAAAGGTTGTAAGGCTGACAGATGGAAGAGAATGGAAAACGTTGTACAGTGTGTTTTAGAGTTTTTAATGTTTAGAGATCTAGTGCATTGAAAGTAAAATCTTATTTTCGGAAATAGCTGAGTGACAATTTAGCATTTTAGATAAAGCACTAGAAGCAGAATACAAAAGTGAAGCTAGGAACAATAAAAAATCCTGAAAAAACTTTTAAATTTTAATGGGATATTTATTTAATAAGTAAATAATCATTACACTTGTTTAGTATCTAGTCTGTGGCAATTAGAAACTTAACATTTAATAAAAAAAAGTTAGACATGATATCTGCCCTCAAGAGCTTAGCTGTATGGTAAATGATAATAGTTTAAAAGAAACCATAAAGTGTTCTCTAGAAAGTAGAAGGGCTTCCCTGGTGTCTCAGATACTAAAGAATCTGGTGGCAATGCAAGAGACCCAGGTTTGATCCCTGGGTCAGAAGATCCCCTGGAGAAGGGAATGGCAACCTGCTCCAGTATTCTTGCCTAGACTTCCATAGACAAAGGAGCCTGGCAGGCTACAGTCCATGAGATCACAGAGTCCAACACAACTGAGCAACTAACAGCTTCACTTTCCAGAAATCAGTAAGCAGGTATGTGTCTTGAGGATGGCAGGGAAGTTGTCACAGGGGAGAAAGTAGTTTTGATAAATAATCTCTTCTGTTAGATTGGACCCAATGAAAAAGTTCACTTGATTCATGGAATAAAAATCTTCATTTTTCAGTATATAAAGTCATACAACTTTAGCCATAGGTCCCTATCACTATAGTTAATATGTCTGTAGCCTAGAATAGCTTTTTCTGGCCACCCAGATCTCAACTGACCATGAACGATTAGCTTCTGATAATGACTCTTAAAAGTTATTGTTGTTTCTCAATTTGAACTTCATCTTTGGACTGCCTCTTTCTATTCTGGGGCCAGCAGCAACTCTATTTTTCCATCATCACTCCTTTATTGGGGCTTCCCTGATAGCTCAGCTGGTAAAGAATCTGCCTGCAATGCAGGAGACCCCAATTCCTGGGTCAGGAAGATCCGCTGGAGAAGGGATAGGCTACTTACTCCAATATTTTTGGGCTTCCCTGGTGGCTTAGCTGGTAAAGAATCCACCTACAATGCACGAGATCTGTGTTGAGTCCCTGGTTTGGGAACATCCCATGGTGAAGGGAACGGCTACCCACTCCAGTATTCTGCCTGGAGAATTCCATGGACTGTACAGTCCACGGGGTCGCAAAGAGTCGGACACGACTGAGGGACTTTCAGTTTCCTCCTTTATTAATTATTTTGCTCGTATTAGGATGATATTCTACTAGCACCTAAAGAAATGGGTCCTGATTTTGAAGAGGGGCCGTGATTCCTCATATAGTGGTAAAAACAATGGGTATTTTAGAGAGATTGAAAGGAAACCCTTATTTTTATTACAGCCGGCAGGCCTTTCATTACTTAAAATTGTTCAGCTCTTTTGACTATAAGGATTTTTTTTTTGTATCAAAATCATGGTATTGACTTTAAAAGCACCGTTATAGAAATTATTCTGTAACTTGTCTGGCAGTCATTTTGATGTGCTATTAGCATTTGTAAATACTTTAATATTTTCTAACAGTGAGCTGATTTAACAACAAATAGTTGTTTCACCCTGAGGTTGGAAATCTAAGACCATGTGCTAGCTCTGGTAGGAATTCCAAGAATCTATTGTAGACAAAGTGTTAGGAGTGAGTCTTATGTGTAATATGCAAACTCAAAGTGTAATATTTATTTGGCATGTGTATAATGTGAAAGTGTTTGAGAAGTTGTCTGTATTTAAACATTCAGAATCATTGATTCTTAAAGTGTGGTTGAGGCTCATCTGGGACTCTATAGAACCCTTTGAGAGGGAGTGCAAGTTACACATTATTCATGAGTAAAAAAAATACTTCACATGTAAAATATACCAATAATCTATTTCAGTGTAATACAGAAGGAAATGTTCGTTGATAGGGTTTCAGATTTTTCATTGCCCTAACCTTTAAGAAATTTTAGAAATTTCTATTTGTTGAGTTATGATGTGGTATCACAAAAGTTTATCCACAGTTGTCTATAAAGCACACTAAAATATTCCTTTATTTTCACACTATGTATCTTTGCCACTCTTCTCATTGTTTTCTTAAAAAATCTGTTTATTTTCATGAAACTATGTTATTTAATCATATAATATGAAGATTATTATTTTTACTAAAAGAATCAGTAGGTTATAAATTAAAGACTCTTAGTTTAATTGCTAATAGAATAAGTGCTAACAGATATAACCCACATACCCAAAACCTTTTGGAGTCCTCAGTAATTTTTAAGAGTATAAACACATCATGAGATTGAATGTGTATTGTGACTTCCAGCCTTCCAGACTTCACTTCTGTTGCTTAAGCCACCTAGTGCACAGTGATTTTTATAGCAGCCCGAAGTGAGATGCTTATAAAGGTTTTTTTATTAATGGTCATGACTTCTGTCATTCTCAGAAACCATGCTTACTACTTTTGAAGAACAAACCAATAAAGAAATCTGCAGTAATCTTAATATCATTAAAAGGGAAGTTATCCTTTCATAAAGATTCTACATATGAAAATCAACTGTCAACATTGTAGACTTTTCCTGTCTAAAATATTTTGTATGGGTATTCTATTTTTGGTAAGTACCTTTTATATTGATATTTCAATGTTCTCATCAAAATAAGATAAAATTAATCATAAAACAGATGAGAATGTTGTTCAGGTATTTTTGTAACTAAAATGTAGTTTTAATTTTAGGATCAAGTTTGTACTTTTTACTTAAGTATGACTAGATTTAAAGTTACTTTGTGAACCTTTCTAACAGTTTTCTTATTTATAAACATTTAAAGCAGGGGAACTATGAAAATATATCTTTTTTATTCAAAGAAAATAACTTTCCTTTGAAGATATTCCTAAAATGTTAAAATATAAGGTCACTTATACTTCTGGTTATAATTCTTTATTTAAAAATAAATGCAACAGGTATTAGTCTTTTAATAGTTACTAAGTATTACATATAAACAGCAAAAATAATAACGAAAAGCTTATGGTTTTCTGGTACTATTGGAGGCATACAATTCTCGAGGTAGAATCATGATACTGTTATATAAGTGACAAAGAAACTGGAAAAAATAATGTTCTCTCCAGGTTTTAAGAAAAGCTATATAAAATAATTTTTATGAAGTATGCACTATATGGCTGTCAGTAATAAAACAATGAAATTCTTACTAAATCAAAAATGTTTTACTTATACTACTTGTATCTATATAGTTATAGGTTGTATAGGTCTCTTGTAAGTCTTTGTTGTCCCAAAACCGTTTATATTTTTTAGATAAGTATATATTATGTAAATAATTTACACAATTGTAAATTCCTTAGGGGATCTTACACTGTCATTTTACAAGTGAATAAGTTTTTGAAACATCTTCTTTGATCAGTATTTTCAATTTAAAATTAATTTTAGCACCAAAGAAAAGAAACAAAGCTGTCCTGAAATGGAGGATCCCATGAAGGCCATTTAGGGAAAGCTTAAAGAGTTGACTCATTGGAAAAGACTCTGATGCTGGGAGGGATTGGGGGCAAGGAGGAGAAGGGGACGACAGAGGATGAGATGGCTGGATGGCATCACTGACTTGATGGACGTGAGTCTGAGTGAACTCCGGGAGTTGATGATGGACAGGGAGGCCTGGTGTGCTGTAATTCATGGGGTCGCAAGGAGTCGGACACGACTGAGAGACTGATCTGATCTGCCTACCCTGGTTCCTTTTTCACAACTATAGGCTAATTTCTTTACTCTACTCTTTACTCTACTCTACTCTACTCATTATTTTAAAATGTTAAAAACAAAGCTGTATGTCTCAGGAAACTCAAATAGGGGCTCTGTATCAACCTAGAGGGATGGGATGGGGAGGAAGATGGAAGGGAGGTTCAAAAGGGAGGGTTTATATGAATACTTAACGGCTGATTCATGTTGAACTTTGACAGAAAACAACAAAATTCTGTAAAGCAATTATTTTTCAACTAAATATAAATTTAAAAACATGCAATCCAAAATATCTAACTGTTCAAAATTTTAATTGGCTCATATCATAAGCCACTTGCTTGAGAGTTCTTGAGAAAAAATATTCGAACAGAATATTTTAACAGAATATTCTAACAGAACAAAATTCTAACAGAAGTCAGTAAAGATATGAAACTCAGATGGACCTGTATTGTGTCTGGTTCTCAGCTGCTATAGAGAAAATGAAGCTTTGCATCGGTATCAGAAGTTGGACCTTCCTTCTCTGATCAGTTCTTTCTTGCTGCTGCTAAGTCACTTCAGTCGTGTCCAACTCTGTGCGACCCCATAGATGGCAGCCCACCAGGCTCCCCCGTCCCTGGGATTCTCCAGGCAAGAACACTGGAGTGGGTTGCCATTTCCTTCTCCAGTACATGAAAGTGAAAAGTGAAAGTGAAGTCGCTCAGTCATGTCTGACTCCTAGCGACCCCCTGGACTGCAGCCCACCAGGCCCCTCCATCCATGGGATTTTCCAGGCAAGAGTACTGGAGTGGGTTGTCATTGCCTTTCTTGGTGATTAATAAATTTGTAACTAAAAAAAAAAACTATAAATTTGCAATGCAGAAAAATCCTACACTCCTATTCTATAATAGGGAATATCTTTGGAAATATTATCAAGTAGAAAACAATTTGGAGTAAAGAAGATAACTTAAATGGCCATCAACAGAGCAATGGATTAAGAAAATGTGATACATATATACAATATTACTCAGCCATTAAAAATAATGAAATAATGACATCTGCAGCAACATGGATAGAACTCATACTGAGTGAAGTAAGTCAGAAAGAGAAGGAGAAATATTGTATGACATCCCTTATATGTGGAATCTAAAAAGAAATACAAGTAAACTTACTTTTGAAATAGAGGCTCAGAGACTTAAAAAATGAATTTATGGTTGATGGGAGGAAGGTATAGTTAGGAACTTTGGGAAGGTCCTATACACACTACTGTATTTAAAATGGATAACCAGTAAGGACCTGTTGTATAGCACATGAAACTCTGCTCGATATTATGCGCTGGCCCAGATGGGAGGAGATTTGGGGGAGAATGGATACATGTATGTATAGCTGAGTTCCTTTGCTGCTTACCGGAAACTACCACAACATTGTTAATTGGATATAACCCAATGCAAAATAAAGTTTAAAGTTTTTGGGAAAAAATACTTGCAGATAACCTAGCCATTTCCTGGAGAAGCAGCATATTGCAGGCTTATAATTCTAGGTCTGAACTGTGTTACTCGCTCAGTTGTGTTCAACTCTAGATCTAGGTCTAGAGAAAATTTTCTCTATTTTAAGATCAGTATTTACTAACTGTCTGAACTTCAGTAAGTGAGCCTCCTTAAGCATCAGTTTTCTTATCTCTTAAGTGTGGATAAAAGTAGTACCTTCTGTAAGAATTTATCTGAGAATTAAATAATAGTCTCGGTAAAGCTGTAGCATAATATCTCCCACATTAGAAAAAACAACTTAATGTATGTTAGCTCGATTTACATTGATTATGATGATGGTGTCAAATCTGAGGAAGAAAGAACTGGACAAATGTTCAAAAAGAAATATTAATGATATTTTGCTCCTGAAACTATTTTGCATTTTAATATCCTTAAATTTATTTTTCCTTTCTTTTCATTTGAAATTAATGAGATAGACATATGGTTATGTACCAGCCTGATAAAATATTTCCACGATAGAAATATTATTTTGTATGTGTGTGGAACTTCACCATGACTGATAGTAGATCTTGCTTGTGGCAGTAATATAATAGCCACCATAAAATGATTGCAATTTTATCTTTACCTAAAATGAAATTTCCTGTCTCTCTTTAATTTTGTTTAAATTTTTAGTTGGCTTTGGAAATGCATCAGATTTATTTGACCTGGCTTTGAAATTTCTTTATGTCAAAGGCATGTTTTTTTCCTGATATTAAAACAAAGACAAACACACACAGGATGTAACAGACATCAGCATAACGTAAGGTACAAATCTAGACTTCTAGTTGCTCTCGTTATCTCCTGTGTTATACCTTATAGCTTCAGGATACTGCCATGTCGTGTGTGTGACTTGTAATTAATTGAAAGTATGTTGTTTAAAGAGTTCAGGAAAAAAGATTGTTGAGAGGAACAAATTGACTCACAGAAATCTCTCACATGCTTGGCCAGTCAGACAGGTGATAGCTTCTGTCCTTAATAGAGATGGTCAAAGACATTATAAAGGAAAAGAAAATAGCACTTTTAAAGTAGGTGACTGCAAAATAATTCTCCGCTGATCTGACTAAAGGATATCATATATTGTGATTAAAGTATCTTCAACCTCATCTTTTAGAAAAAAATGTGTATTCCTTGAATCTCTTTTTCTTCCCTCCCTCCTTTTCTTTTTTCTATCCTGTTTTTATGTTTTTCTTTTTCAAGTATTCAGCCATGAAACTTGAATTGATATTCATTTAGGCTTATAGCTAGTGTGAAGATCAAGAGGTTTTAAATTTACAATTATTTTTTGATTGTTCATTAGTGTATGTACTGGTTTTTTGGTTGCTTATTTATGGAGTTTTCTTTGACATTTGGGACATCATTTCTTTTTGTACTTTACTTTTGGATCCTTTGAACTCTAGTTATTTAATTTTGCTAGAAATCTGATCTTTGGGTAACTGAAATACTTCATAAAACCATTGTTAAGAGTAAAGTGTCTCATTATGATGATGCTTTAAGTTCCGGAATATCCCATAGAAGTAAGAATATATCAGCAGTCTAACTTTTAGAAAGGGAAAGTTTAGAATGTTTATTATGAAATATCTCATGAATATGTAGCAAATCAAATTGATTTTGATAAACTACTTCATATTCTACTGTTATTTCTCTTCTAGAAAATTTTACTTTGTGTGGTGGGAAATTAAAAGAATATAAGAAATATATTGGAAACAAGTGTATTTGGAAACAAAAAAAGTGGTCTGAATATTAGGGGAATGAAAGAAAGAAAAAGAAGCCATTACTTTTAAAATGCTGCTGCTGCTGAGTCGCTTCAGTCGTGTCCGACTCTGTGCGACCCCATAGATGGCAGCCCACCAGGCTCCTCTGTCCCTGGGATTCTCCAGGCAAGAACACTGGAGTGGGTTGCCATTTCCTTCTCCAATGCATGAAAGTGAAAAGTGAAAGTGAAGTCGCTCAGTCGTGTCCAACTCTTCGCAACCCCATGGACTGCAGCCCACCAGGCTCCTCCATCCATGGGGTTTTTCAGGCAAGAGTACTGGAGTGGGGTGCCATTGCCTTCTCCGACTTTTAAAATAGGGTAGAACAAATTCAGTACAGCAGTGCTTTGCAAGGACAAGCCTATGTTCAAGATCAGAAAATAGTTTGCAGATCTCTGTTCTGATGGGCCCTCACTTCTGGTTTTCTTATGACCTTTCAATGGATTATTCCAAACGTGGGAATGAATTGGTTCTAGACTGATGTGTTGTTTATAAAAAGCTCCCTCACCTACAGCATTCATTTGAGATGCCTTAGAAAGCTTTTTTGAATCCATATATAATTCTTCAGGATAAAGAGGTCCAGTTATTTGAAGGCCACAATGTAATATCTCTTAATGCTGAGGACAGCGCATACTGGAAAATGAAGAGGCACAGTTTTATAATTAAATAGTATGGCCAAGGAATCTGTGATAAAGTAAAAAAAATAATGTATTAAGCAAAAAAAAAAAAAAACCCTCAATTTGAGGTAAAATTGTTTTTGACTAGTTAATCAAAGGTACAATCAGGATTTATTTTGCATATTTTTTTATGTCTGATTAAATTGGACTATATGAAGTATTTATTTTGCACAGAATTTTTCATGACTATTAGAGTAAATCTGATCATTAAGAAAAAGATGCAAAGATGTTAGTAGGACTAATCAGAAAAACATTATTTTTAGCTGAAGTAAATTTTGAATTTTAGTGCTTTAAGAAAATGATTGCTGTTGAGGAAATTTTGGCATAAAAGATTAACTCATGACAAAGAAGAAATATAATTAAAAGACTATGGCATAGGAGTTTAAAGTATTAATTGGATAAAATTATTTTACATGCCTTATATATCAGAACATACTGAATAAATGAAATGGTTTAACAGAAATTTTTAAAAAACAGTTATAAAAGAGATCATATATAAATTGATTTAGACTTTATGTGTTATATAGTGTCATTTATTGCTAAATCATTCTGAGAAACTAGTATTTCTTTTTATGAAATGTGAAATAGAAGTGTGAGGCTCAGATTCTGGATGTTTTTGGACCAAAATTTTAACCTCTCTTGCTACAGTGGTTCAAGTATATGGCTAACTGCTTTCTATAAAGTTTCTTTTAATTGTTCTTGGGATTGTTAACTTTAGTGATTTCTTTCTGATGCTTCTGGAAAGGAAGAGACTATTGATAAAGCTGGAATGACATATTCTGTTAAGAATTAATGGTTAAACCCCTTGGAAATTTATAAATGCTTCTTAGGGTACCAGAATATTTTCCTTATTTTCTCAGCTACTGAGAGCTTTGGTAGTTGAGGTTGTCAACCAGAGAAAACCACTCAAGTTGTGCCCCCCCCCCAGAAAAGACCTGCAGTGAATGGCGGGTTAATCAGACGTTAAATAAAGAATGAAAGAGGCAGCCTACACACTGATTTCTTTTATAAGTTGAAGAGCATTATATCAACAATAAGGGGTAGTAACAAATCATGGAGATAGACATCCTGGAATGCGAAGTCAAGTGGGCCTTAGGAAGCATCACTATGAACAAAGCTAGTGGAGGTGATGGAATTCCAGTTGAGCTATTTCAAATCCTGAAAGATGATGCTGTGAAAGTGCTGCACTCAATGCCAGAAAATTTGGAACACTCAGCAGTGACCACAGGACTGGAAAAGGTCAGTTTTCATTCCAATCCCAAAGAAAGGCAATGCCAAAGAACGTTCAAGAAGAATGTTCAAGGTATTGCACAATTGCACTCATCTCACACACTAGCAAAGTAATGCTCAAATTTCTCCAAGCCAGGCTTCAACAGTATGTGAACCGTGAACTTCCAGATGTTCATACTGGATTTAGAAAAGGCAGAGGAACCAGAGTTCAAATTGCCAACATCTGCTGGATCATCAAAAAAGCAAGAGAATTCCAGAAAAACATCTATTTCTGCTTTATTGACTATGCCAAAGCCTTTGACTGTGTGGCTCACAATAAACTGTGGAAAATTCTGAAAGAGATGGGAATACCAGACCACCTGACCTCACTCCTGAGAAATCTTTATGCTGGTCAAGAAGCAACAGTTAGAACTGGACATGGAAAAAGAGATTGGTTCCAAATAGGAAAAGGAGTATGTCAAGGCTGTATATTGTCACCCTGCTTATTTAACTTCTATGCAGAGCACATCATGAGAAACGCTGGACTGTATGAAGCACAAGCTGGAATCAAGATTACTGGGAAAAATATCAATAACCCTTAGATATGCAGATGACACCACCCTTATGGCAGAAAGTGAAGAAGAACTAAAAAGCCTCTTGATAAAAGTACAAGAGGAGAGTGAAAAAGTTGGTTTAAAGCTCAACATTCAGAAAACGAAGATCATGGCATCTGGTCCCATCACTTCATGGCAAACAGATGGGGAAACAATGGAAACAGTGACAGACTTTATTTTGGGGGGGTTCCAAAATCACTGCAGATGGTGACTGCAGCCATGAAATTAAAAGACGCTTGCTCCTTTAAAGAAAAGCTATGACCAACCTAGTCAGCATATTAAAATGCAGAGACATTACTTTGCCAGCAAAGGTCCATCTAGACAAAGCTATGGTTTTTCCAGTGGTCATGTTTGGATGTGAGAGTTGGACTATAAAGGAAGCTGAACTCCAAAGAATTGATACTCTTGAACTGTGGTGTTGGAGAAGACTCTTGAGAGTCTCTTGGACAGCAAGGAGATCCAACTAGTCCATCCTAAAAGAAATCAGTCCTGAATATCATTGGAAGGACTGATGCTGAAGCTGAAACTCCAGTACTTTGGCCACCTGATGGGAAGAACTGACTCATTGGAAAAGACCCTGATGCTGGGAGAGATTGAAGGCAGGAGGAGAAGGGGACAACAGAGGATGAGATGGTTGAATGGCATCACCAACTGAATGGACATAAGTTTGAGTCAGCTCTGGGAGTTGGTGATGGACAGGGAAGTCTAGCATGCTGCAGTCCATGGGGTTGCGAAGAGTCAGACACTACTGAACGACTGAACTGAACAAACAAATCAAAGAAGGCTTTTTCAGAGGAGTTATATTAGTTTAGCTTTCAACTGATAGCAGGGCATTCTAGGGATACAGAATAGCATAAGTATTTGGAGGTTAAACTGAAAAGCATGGGTCCTATATGGAAGTTCCAGAAGTTCATCATGAGCGATCAACAGATACAAGTAAGAATGTTACTGGGACATGGAAATGGACAAAATCCAGACAATGACAATTCTTGCGTGTCTGTAAAGGGGAGTATACTTGACCAGTAAGCAGGGTACTGCCATAATCAAGTTTGTGTTTTAGGCATGTATTCATCTCTAATTTGAATTATAGTTAGGTTTTGTTTTAGAGTTTTTTGGCTATTAATGAGCTTGGATTTTGAATCTAGTTTTGGGGTGAGAGAGAGAGCAGAATGTTTACAGAAGTACAGCCATGTAGGAGGGAGTACTGACTTTCTTGAGCACAGTTTGGAGATATACATTTGCCTCAGGTTATATGAGCCATGTGTATACAGCCAGGGATATGTCCTCTAACCTGCCAGTCTAAAGGAGACTGGCCCTTCTCTAGAGGGCGTCTCTCTTGGAGTGTGTGTAAATGTTCTTTTGTTTTGTTTTTAAAGAACTCTTTGCAGTTTATCATGTTATATATTTATTTTTTAGAAAGACAGTCTACAATATTAAGAACTAGGATATTATATTCGTATTTTGTTTTCAGTCCCAAATCTACCACATACTTACTCTGAGACCTAAAATCTATCAAAATAATAATTGATTTCTTTATTTATGAGAATGACAAAGGCATATTAGGTCTGAATATTTCACTGCCATGTGATAGAAAACAAATTCATGTTTCAATGTAAAATTATATTGGCATAATAACTTTGAATTGTACCTATTGAGACAACATGCAGAGGCAATGTTGAATCCAGGGGTTCAAGTGACACCATCAGAACTTTGGCTCTACTCTGCTCTGTAAAGGTTTCATTCCTAGGCTGACTTTCTCCATGTTTAGCCAAGGATGGCACCGACCCAATCATAGTCTTATGTACTACAAATTTAGCCTTACCAGGAAAATATGAAGGGCTTCTTGTCTGATGGTTCAGTATAGTCTTGGTATTTGAATTTCAAATAAATGAATCATTTCTTAAAATCTTAGGTTAAAGATTGCATGGAATGCACTTACATTAAGAAACAATTTCTCTGTATATATGAAATTCAACTGGAATTGGGTATCCTGTACTTTTATTTGCTAGCTATGATAACCCTTCTTAGAAACCTATCAGTTTCTGAACTCATAACTCTGTTCAGGGTGATAGAGTGTTGATTAGGCCTGGGTAGGTACCTTCTTAACTAAACTCTCCCACCTTAAAGCAAACGGATCAAGAAAGGGAGAAAGGTAATTTTATTAGAAAATTTGAAGTGCTAGTATTATTCTGTGCATATAGAAAACCAAAAAATATACACAAATAAAAATGTTTTAGAAAAATGATATCTAATAGGACTCCCGAGGAGGTTCCATCATAAATCATCCTTTTAAAGCTGTTAGTACAGTGCCTGGCACATAGAAAATCTTAGTAAGTGCTTTCCACTGCACATACTATTACTGTTCTGGTAATTCTAATACATAAGTATTGACTGCATTCATTCAGCAAATATGTATTGAGCATGTCAATATTGTTTCAGTTTTCATGCCTTATTTCAATAGGAATAAAAGACATAATAGGAGAATGATGAGATAATTCTGTTGAACATCTTTGTTCCTTGGACTTCCCCTCCACTCCCCCCCACCCCCTGCAATGAAAATTTTCCTAGGAACAGAGAGGAATTACTAGCTGAGGGGGAATGAGTGTTCTGAAATCCAGTTACTTGTGCTGAACTGTCAGTTATAGCTCTACAGTTTCCATGTTCCAAAGTCAGAGGCTATTTGTCTCCCACTACCCATAGATTCCACCCTATTTCCAAAACCAGAGCATCCAGGTATCTACACTCTCAATCTAGTTCACAGCTCATATGACCCCTTACTAGTAAAGTCGCATGGAAGGTTAAAAATTAGTTTCTATAGTTGTCTGGCCTGAGAGAGACATTCTCACCTTCCACCCCAATACAAAAGTCCCAGTTTAGACTTGAAACTTCAGTGCTGTTACTGTTTTTCCAGAGCTCCTTACTCTTCTCTGATGACTTCTTCCAGTATATCTTTAACCTTCTGAGGTTGATTTGCCCTTCATGTAGCAGGTAAAATAAGCAGTAGATTGAAAATTTACTTAGGAAAGCCTTATCAGAATAAACCTAATATTAGAGAAAACCAGAATCTTAAAGTTGCTCAAATGACTGTTTTGAAGTGGAAATATAATCTCCAGCCATCCCCGTTGACCACATTGATCTGCTTTCCTTAATCCAGAGGTTCAAAGAATTATTCTCCTCACTTTCAGTTCTTTCTAGTTCTTTTGTTTAGAAGACTGAAGAGAAATTAATGAGGATTGCAATTTTTAAAATAAAATAGGAACTTCAAGGAAGGTTAGTCTTATTGATGTTTAGCTTTGTCTGTTAAAGAAACAAGTTCAGCTAAAATTCTCCGTAACAGGGATCTGAGTGGACCCACGTTAGGGAGTTTCATTCACACTTTAACTGTGTGTACATGTAGGAAATGGATGTCCCTCATAGCTCAGTCAGTAAAGAATCTGTCTGCAATGAAGGAGACCCAGGTTCGATTCCTGGGTTGGAAAGATCCCCTAGAGAAGTAAATGGCAACCCACTCCAGTATTCTTGCCTGGAAAATCCCCTGGACTGAGGAGCCTGGAGGACTGCAGTCCATGGGGCTGCAAGAGTTGGACACAAATTAGCAACTAAACCACCACATGTAGGAAGGCAGCCAAAAGGGTATCCTAAATTGTTTCACACATCTCTCTAAAGGAGATTGAAATTTATAGGTCAATTGGGAAATATCTAATGTTTAGACAACAACAGTCATTGTCTTAACCTAATATTCTGTTGATGCCAAAACTTCCCAGTCTCACCAAATACTACTTTATCCCTGTAGTTAAATATTTATGAAAATGGTAAGCACTCAACTTCTTTGAAAGTCAATGGTCTATCAATTCATACTTTCCACTAATATAAAATACTGTCTCTTTTTGTGTCTAAGACTGATTCTGTTGCACATTTTCACTCTTGTGGACCTGGATTTTAGTAGTGTTTTGCCACATATCCAAATACATCCTCAACACTCATGGTTTAACCATACATTTCATTTGATTGACTGGGTTCACTTGCCTCCACACCACTGACTGTATTACACAGAGGCTCATCTACTCTTGGAAGATGAGAAATTCATTGGCTTGCATAACACTTCAGATGGCTGCTTGTTCAACACTAATTTTGACAAAAATACTATGAAATCGTATAAAACATAGCTCAAAGAGTCACAAAGAAAATTAAGCTCATAATGCTGAAATTATGTTCTGCATAGCAAATAATCACGATGGTGTGATCACTCACCTAGATCCAGATATCCTGGAATGTGAAGTCAAGTGGACCTTAGGAAGCATCGCTATGAACAAAGCTAGTGGAGGTGATGGAATTCCAGTTGAGCTATTTCAAATCCTAAAAGATGATGCCTTGAAAGTGCTGCACTCAATATGCCAGCAAATTTGGAAAACTCAGCAGTGGCCACAGGGCTGGAAAAGGTCACTTTTCATTCCAATCCCAAAGAAAGGCAATGCCAAAGAATGCTCAAACTACCGCACAATTGCACTCATCTCACACGCTAGAAAAGTAATGCTCAAAATTCTCCAAGCCAGGCTTCAGCAATACGTGAATCATGAACTTCCTGATGTTCAAGCTGGTTTTAGAAAAGGCAGAGGAACCAGAGATCAAATTGCCAACATCCACTGGATCATGGAAAAAGCAAGGGAGTTCCAGAAAAACATCTATTTCTGCTTTATTGACTATGCCAAAGCGTTTGACTGTGTGGATCACAATAAACTGTGGAAAATCCTGAAAGAGATGGGAATACCAGACCACCTGACCGAGATGGGAATACCAGACCACCTGACCTGCCTCTTAAGAAACCTATATGCAGGTCAGGAAACAACAGTTAGTACTGGACATCAGTTAGAAATGAACAACAGACTGGTTCCAAATAGGAAAAGGAGTACGTCAAGGCTGTATATTGTCACCCTGCTTTTTTAACTTGTATGCAGAGTACATTATGAGAAACGCTGGGCTGGATGAAGCACAAGCTGGAATCAAGATTGCTGGGAGAAATATCAATAACCTCAGATATGCAGATGACACCACCCTTATGGCAGAAAGTAAAGAAGAACTAAAGAGCCTCTTGATGAAAGTGAAAGAGGAGAGTGAAAAAGTTGGCTTAAAGCTCAACATTCAGAAAACGAAGATCATAGGATGCAGTCCCATCACTTCATGGCAAATAGATGGAGAAACCGTGGAAACAGTGACAGACTTTATTTTTTGGGGGGCTCCAAAATCACTGCAGATGGTGATTGCAGTCATGAAATTAAAAGACGATTACTTCTTGGAAGGAATGTTATGACCAACCTAGACAACATACTGAAAAGCAGGGACATTACTTTGCCAACATAGGTCGTCTAGTCAAGGCTATGGTTTTTCCAGTAGTCATTTATGGATGTGAGAGTTGGACTATGAAGAAAACTGAGTGCTGAAGAATTGATGCTTTTGAACTGTGGTGTTGGAGAAAAGTCTTGAGAGTCCTTCAGACTGCAAGGAATTACAACCAGTCCATCCTAAGGGACTTCAGTCCTGGGTGTTCATTGGAAGGACTGATATTGAAGCTGAAACTCCAATACTTTGGCCACCTGATGCGAAGAGCTGACTCATTAGAAAAGACCCTGATGCTGGGAAAGATTTAAGGCAGGAAGAGAAGGGGATGACAGAAGATGAGATGGTTGGATGGCATCACCGACTGAATGGGTATGCGTTTGGGTAAACTCCGGGAGCTGGTGATGGACAGGGAGGCCTGGCGTGCTGTGGTCCATGGGGTTGCAAAATATCAGACACAAATGAGCAACTGAACTGAAAGCAAATAATAATGAAAATTTCTGATTGGATTTTTAAATTGATAAATAGAATAATCATGACAGAACTAGCTGCCACTTACACAATGTAATTTAGAGAATACTTTTATAAACATACAGGGCAACATATAAAAACATATTAGTGTGTCAGTTTTTCTTCCAGTTTTTGGAAATATTACCTTGCTAGAGGCATGTAATTTAGAAAGTGAATTTCATCATACTCTGGTATTTATGCTTTGCTCATCTAATATTTTGGTAATGTAACTGTATTTATGTAGAAGAGTAAATCTATGTGGAACATTGTCTTTACTTTGTATCTCATTTCTGTATTTATAATTCTGTGAAAGAATTATGCATTGTTTGACCAAGTGTCTCAATTTATCCTGTTAATATTATTAGGACCTAATAACAGTAATAATGTCCATTTATTCACTGCTCAGCATGTGACGAACATTAGTTAATTCTCTCCAGGCTGTGAAAGAGCCCTTGCTACTCACGTATTCATGGAAAAGTACACAGAATTTTATTTTGGTTAGGGAAGCCTTGAGGATATGCTGGGAGAAAAGGCCTGTAGATGAGCTAACAGAGGAAGGAGTCAAAGACAGGCTGCTAAACATAGGCCAGGAGAGATTAATTCCTTCATTTCTTAATCTCTTTTGAATTCCTTAATTCCTTCAAAATAAAGGAGTATTTTCCTCTGGGGTGGAAGAAGAGGAGAGGGTTGTAGCAAATATTAATAAATTGAAAGGCAAACATTAATGCGAGTTTGGTTGACTGTGATTATGTACTGTCTTAGGTTTTGGCAACTCTAACAAAATACCATAGACTGGGTGACTAATAAGCAATAGAAATTAATTTTTCATGATTCTGGAGCCTAGAAGTGTGAGATCATGGTGTCAGCCTGCTGAGGTTGTGGTGAGATCTCTCTTCTGGGTTGCCAAGTGCCGCGTTCTTTTCTCCTCACACAGTGAAAATGGGAGAGGCAGCTCGCTAGGGGTCTCTCCTTTTTATAAGAGCAACAGTGCAGTTCTTGAGGATTCCACCTTCCTGACCTGATTACCTCCCTAACACTCTTAACTCCAAACACCTTACATTGGAGGCGAGGATTTCAACATGAATTTTGGGGGGACATGAACATGTACTATAACATGAACCAGTTTGGAAGTGTTGTAGATGCAAAAAAGAGCAGATTTTGCTGATCCAAGACTATGAAGTTTTATGCAAGTTAGGACAGAAAGGCAAAAGAACATTCCAAACTGAACGTTAACTAATTATTCGGTTTTCAAGTTAATCATTAGATGTAGAACAATTGTGTGTGCCTCACACCATTATAGAGTATTCTCTGCTCTGAGTCTCACAGTCCCATCTAGAAGACAATACATACAGGCAAAGCTGTAAACAAGGAAATAAACTGTTAGTCCAATGGTGGATGTTAGTCATTTTACATGGCCAGTGTTCAGAGTGATGTCAGAGAAATTTTAAGTTCAAAAATTCTCTTTAAATCTAGGATGTTCCCTTCATTGTAGGACACAGGATAATACTGCATTTTTTAAAAATCTGCAAACTGTGAGTCATCATTCATTGTAAAACCAATCCAGATTTTATAGATATCAATTAAAATGGGCAAAAATGTATCTCTCCAAGGCAATAAATAGATGTGTAATACTTATATTAGAATTAAAACTTCAAACTATTGCAAATTTAACATAATTTTGAAGAGACCCATTCTGAACTTAATTTACAAAAAATGAATCCATTATTAATTACCTTCTCAATGCATCAGTACATGAAAACTTGTACAGTTCATGCCATATAGTAGGCATGGTTCTTGGGGATCATCATTTTATTTACATTAGCTTCTGTGAAAAAAATTGATTTCATGTTTGATAAGTTTTAATTAAATGACTGCTGATTTCATAGAATTCTGGTGCATAAGGTCATTTGCTTTATGGATGGCAATTCTCTTTTTAAAAAAAGTTTTTTAAGTTCACAATTAACATGATTTAAGACTTAAACTTACCTTGAGGATATTTTTAGATTGTGTTGTAAATGTTGGTCTGCAGGAACCAAAAATATACCTTAATTTGTTCATTTATAGAAGCTAAGAGGCAAGGTTTATTTGATTCGTACTGTGCAAAACTGTGGCACTGGCTATATAAGGAGCAATTTGGGAACAGCAAACCATTTCACAACATCCATTATTTCAGAAATAATGCCTGTTTTATTTCGTTGACTATAAGAAAGAATTAGAACTTTCCTGGCATATGTACAGAAATGAGCTCATTAGCGTTGGAATATCTTCTTATAACTGTTGGGAACAAGAAAAGAAAAACCAATCTGTTTGTTCCTTACTTCATATTCATGAAGCTGCTCAGAGGCAGTTTGATTGACACCGCTGGTATATGTTTTCTGCTTTCTTTAGATCAGGCCGAGGGTTTTGGTTCACCTATCACTCACTTTCACTTAGCTACCAAGGGCTATTGTGGCTTTCTAAAATTGTGTTGTGATGAATTGCCCATTTGGGAATTTTTAGGACATCTTAATCCCAACCTGACAGAAATCCCTTCGATAAATAATCTACCAACCCCTTCTGCCAAATCCAAGTGGATCAGTGGACATAGATTTATGACAGCTTTCACAAATGAAAAGCAGTGGCAGAGAGTGTATGCTTAGCATGCTCAGAATCCATGAATGGTCTCTATTTCCCAGTTTAATTTTTCCCCACATGTATTTGGTTGAAACGTGTCCTGCAGGAGTTTCTTTAAAGCTCTGTGTGTGTGTGTGATGTGTGCATGTGCATGCCCTGTGTGTCTGAATGTGCAGCTGCTTCATTGATTAAAAATGGGAAATTATTTATAAAGCAATCACTGGAAATCATTTTTATTTATCATTTGGGATTTTCTTGGGTAAATGTATAACTAATAGAATCTGAATGATAAGAATAGGTCACTCATTTTAAGGGATTAAATTTTCTTCAAAGAAAGTGGTTTTCATTGAAAAGCACATGAAGTTACCTGTGGATGAATTAATCTGATTATTTGAATCTGAGCTGTTTGGATTTATGCCATGTGATGTAGAAATAGCAAAGAAAAAATTGTTGGGTAGATGAAATACTTGTAATATTTTTAGTGTAAATTCTATTATTTATGATAAATTATTAAAAATATCAAACCGTTAATACTATGGAATAAGCTTATGTCATAGAATAGACTCAAAGTACTATTTCATGTGTATTATATACATACATATAATATGTTTTATTTATTGAACATTTAAAAAGTGAGAAGTAATTTTAGGGAACAAATTCTGATAATTAGTCTTTTTTTTTTTTTTTAGTATTTCTTGCATTATCACAGTTAGACTGTGAATTTTGTCACTCTATTACAGAAGCATCGATCTTTCTGTAAAGTGACAGCCACCTTTTCTCACCCTTAAGGCATATGGCACAAGTTCACAGCAAGTTAGAATGTGACATACTGCTTTTTCCCGTTAAAACTTAGACAGCTTTATAAGCTCCTTATGAGGCTGAGAGTTTTCTTCAGTAATGAAGAAAAGAGAGGGTTGTGTGCACACGCGCACACATGATCCCGTCTGATGGTGTACTGTGTGTTTTTTTCCTTTTCTTTTTGTATATATTTGTAAAAATACTGGCGGCAAAAAAATAAAAACAAGAACTATGGACTGGAAAAGTCTGTAATTTACTAAATCCATAGAAGTAAGTTAATATGGGCGTATTGTTGTTTAAAAAAAAAAAAAACAACTGGATTTTTTCAGAACAAATCCCAAAGAGGTTCTTGACTCTCTAATAAGTACCACCTTCTTTTCCTTTGCCAACAGAGCTACCTGCAGGTGACTGCAGCCACATTAAGGCTGTAACACAAGGTCAGGAGCGAAATTGCTTCTGGCATGGATAACTGAAAAAAATCAGAGCCTTCAAATTAGTGTTTGTGTTCAAATTAGACAGTAATACCGGTAATACATACTCTTTTTTTTTCTTCTTCAAATCTTTCTTAATGAACCCTGAAAAGTATGACACAGGATAATTGTTAAATGAAGCCAAATGTTTTAATTTTTTGTGGCACTGACATTATGCAGCACTTTTTCAGGTCATTTTCACCTTATGTCCATACAATGATTTTTGTAAGGCTTGAGGGCGACTCTTGTTGAATCCACATCACAGAAGAATAAACCAAGGCACAGAGAGCGGTAATTTACCTAAGATCACAGAGCTGCTAGGATCAGGTTTACTGAATTCTGTTTCATTTCGAGCCTTTTGATCATGTTTTCAACCAGGGGTTGATGTAATACCCCTCCTATCACACTTTCTCCCTCTGCTTGCCCAGCAAGAGACTTTTTGTGTGGGACTGTTTTGATTATCATAATATAACAGCTGCTGGTGTGTAGCGGGCAGGGCCAAGGGTAGTTCCACACAACCAGGGCTTTTTCTACCTAGACATTCTGTAATGCCTCTCTTGAGAAACATTTACAGTCACGCACATGCCGGGAAAGTGGTTCTTATAATTTTATATGAATTTTTAAATTTCTGTTTTCATGTGTTTAATAAATAAGTCTAAGATTGTATGGTTAAAAAATTTTATTCTCTAAAGAATATTATAAATAGAACTAGTAAAATAACAAATGAATAATTATAATTCCTCATTCCTCTTTTGACATTTAGCTATAATACATACACATAAAAGCATATCTATATCTTTCTATACATTTTAATATACTTCATTTATTATTCTTCCAAATTAGAAATATTATTAGGACGGTAATTTTTAGCCTCTTTTAAATTTGCTATCCCATTATTTATACTATATTACCAAATGCTGTGGTTTGCTCCTGCTGTTCTGAGACTGAGAGGGAAGGTGATAAGCCTCAGGCTTTGCCTGAAGAAGCAACAGAAACTGTCCAGTTAGCAATTACATTTGCACTTTTTTTGGCATGAGTTTAACATTTGATTTGAAGGGTGCTAATTATTTTATTTTCTAAGTATCTAATTTGGTTTATGGAATGTTAATAGTGGTAGTATTGTTACCATTTGACAAATTAGGAAATAAAATATATATGGTTGTTACTTCTAAGAAGTTATCACAATCAAGATAAATGTTTAATTTTATGGTTATTGTAGACTTATATCCTCTATGTTCCTCATTCATCAAAGGGATAAAAAAATTGGTAAATTTTTGATAGTTTACTATGTAATAGCATAGTTTTTGAATAAAAAATATATATAATATAGACATCTGCCAATAAATAACAATATATATGGCTTGTATGGAATTGACTCTTGTTGTTTTAAAATATGCTTTTAGAAGCAACAGGTTAGGATTTAGTTAATAAAGTTAAAAAGAACCCATAAAATTCACATTCATATTTTATTGAATATATATTTTAAGGTCATGATTAATAGAAGTTCAATATGCCTCAGAAACAAAGTTTTCTTTGGACATTAATGGGAAATTTCCATTTTGAAGCACATTCTTGGTGCTTGTATCTTTCTTTTAATTAGCTGATTTTTAAAATAAAAATGTTTAATATTTTCTATCAAATTGAAGAAGATTAGAAAAGGCATGTATAATATTGAAATTACTGTAGTGAATTGGTTTAATTTGATTTAGTCTTTTATGGGGACTGTTTCAGGGTTCAGCATAGCTCTATGATTTTTGTGGTTAAACCTCTTAATACTTCAAGGCATCAGCAATTGCACATTATATGAGTTGAATTTTATATTTGTGTAGATCTGTTTTTAAAAATCAGGTTTTTTAAGGAAAACTTGTTATTTGAAATGACATATAATATAAAAACAATTGCGACTACCTGCATTCTTCTAGTAACATAGAATAAATATTTGGGTTTTAATCATTTCTGACTTGAAAATTAGTTGGTGTTTCTTAAGAAAGATATATAGTATGACTATTTTATTTCACTTCTGTCTTCTTCCACTTGTGGAAAGACATAGCCATGCTATCCTAGTTATTATTGCAATTGCTTATAGAGAATAAACTGCCCAGAAATTAATATCAGAATTTCCCTAAGGGGTATCACAGTGAGCAGACTTAAAGGATAAATTACTTGAGGGGGAAAGTTAAAATAGCAGAGATCCATGTATTATATTAAATTATGAGTGACAAAATAAGCAACGTACAATTCCAAGAGGTTAGAAAATGGAATCCTGTGGAATAAATTTATTAACCCGTATAAGTCTTTTGATAAATTGTCGGTGGCTGCTTTTTAAGATTTTCATTGTAATAGTATTTTCCCACTTACAGGGAATGAGAGATCACTTAGTTCAGAACAATAGTTAGCTGGAAGGAAGTAAAAATTTAGTATGTATTGTTCTCCATTCTAGTAGAAGTGGTCTTTGTGTGTGTGTGTGTGTGTGTGTGTAATTATTTTGTAGTATTGTATTGGTTTCCAGTGCGCAACAAAGTGGTTTAGTTATGTGGGTGTATGTATGTGTGTTTGTATGTATATACTTTTTCAGATTTCTCCCAATAAAGGTTATTACATGCTCTTGAGTATAGTTCCCTGGGCTATACAGGAGGTCTTTGTTGTTTACCTAGTTTCTATATAGTTGTGTATGTTAATCTCAAATTCCTAATTTAGCTCTCCCTTGTACCTTGTATCCCTTTTGATAACTGTAAGTTTATTCTGAGTTCAGTGGAAGCAGTCTTGATGAGCTAACAGTTCTATCAAGTCTTATAAATAAGCATTTACTATACATATTTATATATATCCACATTGTAAATATGCATATAGTTTAATAATTATACACACACATATAACTGAACCACTTTGCTGCACACTGGAAACTAACAACATTGTAAATTAAATTTCAGTTTAAAATTAAAGACCATTTCTACTAGAGTGGAGAAGAATATCGACTAAATTTTTAATAAATATATATATATATATGCATGTATGTATATATGTAGAGAGAATGGCTTCCTGGGTGGGGCAGTGATAAAGAATCCACCTTCCAATGCAATGGATGCAAGAGACATGTGTTTGATCCCTGGGTTGGGAAGATCCCCTGGAAGAGTAAATGGCAACCCACTCCAGTGTTCTTTCCTGGAGCATTCTATGGACAGAGAAACCTGGAGGGCTACAGTCCATGGGGTTGCAAAGAGTCAGATGTGACTGAGTGTGTGCACACACATACACACACACATGACCACATATAATTGTCTTAGGTCTCAGGCCTCAAGGGAAAATCTATGCATTTGTATACTGGTCAGATTATTCAGACACATACTATATTGTTTGAAGTATTGTTTGTGAGTAATAACATAATCTCTAATGATTAAAACAAATGTGATTAGAACTATGAGACACAAAATGCAGAAAATATTGTTGAATTCCCACAAGTGACCAGATTCTCCCTAGAGGTTTTGCTCCCCTTCCCTCCTTCATGATTCTTCAACCAATGATCATTGCATGTGGGAAGGCAAGAGGGCAACCCCGTCCCCAACAGGAGACCAGTTTCGTGCTGTGGTTCATACTAAGTGTTTGCCATGGGATCCAGCTTACAGTTTTCTGTCCAGTATATTAGAAAATGATATGCCTGTCAGTTCTCATCTTTGCAGTAGAATGCCTTACATATGGAGAAGGCAATGGCACCCCACTCCAGTACTCTTGCCTGGAAAATCCCATGGACAGAGGAGCCTGGTGAGCTGCAGTCCATGGGGTTGCGAAGAGTTGGACATGACTGAGCGACTTCCCTTTCACTTTTCACTTTCATGCATTGGAGAAGGAAATGGCAACACACTCCAGTGTTCTTGCCTGGAGAATCCCAGGGACGGGGAGCCTGGTGGGCTACTGTCTATGGGATCGCACAGAGTCCGACACAACTGAAGCGACTTAGCAGCAGCAGCCTTACATATGTATTCTGATTTATGGTTTACAAAGTTGTAACACATACATGATTCTAAATATTTCTAGTGTTTTTCAATTATAAAACTCAGTTTATTTTAGCAATGTATTCTGAAGCACCTAAAACATCAGATATTATTCAGAGAATGATAGATAAGGTAAAATGAAAAATATCCTATTTCCAGTCACCTCATAAATTACTCTTCAATTTTAGATTTTCTCTTTGAGCATTCCTAACTTTTATATCCTGCCACAGGGCAGTGTTTTAAATTAAATGATGTTTAGTAAAGATTTATTGGCATACAACCTTTAATCTCTAATGAAATAATCTATTGTCTTTTGTGTTATAATAAAGTTATTTATGTGATAGTTAAATGCTTAATTAATTAGCCACAATTTTTCCTTGACTGATTTTATCTAGTACTGAGGTTTTCTACAGTTTCTACAATGAATACTACAATTCATTAAGACAAGGATATCTTTCCTTAAAAAAATTATACAGTAAATTTACTTATTCTCATGTAATGCTCTTACTCAAATCACCAAAAGAAATGTGTTATTTCATCTCTGTACTCCTTTCTTCCCATTCTACCATATTTTCCTTGATTTTCAAACTCCTGACATCTTTTCATTCAGATATGAAATTGAGGATGTCAGTTGGAACATCCTCAATTTCTTTGCCCAGCCTTTTCTCACCTGTAGCCATATTCATCCATCTCCTTTATTTCTGATTCAGGGAAATAATACTCTACTTTGCCCAAGTCTAACAATCTTTTATTATTTGGATCTCTTTCTCTTTTCTTTAAGGACTTTACTCCCCTCCATCAACTATTGTTGTTTTCTCCTGTTCTTTCTTTAAAGGGGGAAAAAAAATACAGACCAACTAAGGCCATAAAAAACAAAAAACCCAATAGCAGCAGTAGTTCTCAGATCTCTATATCCCAATCCTCTTAATTCTGTCTCCTTCAGTTTGGTTCAGTCGCTCAGTCAGCTCCGATTCTTTGCAACCCCATGGACTGCAGCACGCCAGGCTTCCCTGTCCATCACCAACTCCTGGACCTTACTCAAACTCATGTCCATTGAGTCGGTGATGCCATCCAACCAGCTCATCCTCTGTCGTTCCCTTCTCATCCCACCTTCAATCTTTCCCAGCTCAAGGTCTTTTCAAATGAGTCTGTTCTTCGCATCAAGTGGCTAAAGTATTGGAGTTTCAGCTTCAGTGTCAGTCCTTCCAATGAATATTCAGGAGTGATTACTTTAGGATGGACTGGTTGGATCTACTTGCTGTCTAAGGGACCCTCAAGAGTCTTCTCCAACACCACAGTTCAGAATCATCAGTTCTTCAGCACTCAGCTTTCTTTATGGATGTGTCCAACTCTCACATCCATACGTGACTACTGTAAAAACCATAGTTTTGACTAGACGGACCTTTGTTGGCAAAGTAATGTCTGTGCTTTTTAATATGCTATCTAGGTTGGTCAAAAGTTTTCTTCCAAGGAGCAAGCGTCTTTTAATTAAATGGCTGCAGTCACCATCTGCTGTGTTTGGAGCCCCAAAAATAAAGTCTGCCACTGTTTCCACTGTTTCCCCATCTATTTGCCATGAAGTGATGGGACCAGATGCCATGATTTTAGTTTTCTGAATGTTGAGTTTGAAGCAAACTTTTTCACTCTCCTCTTTCACTTTCATCAAGAGGCTCTTTAGTTCTTCACTTTCTGTCATAAGGGTGGGGTCATCTGAATATCTGAAGTTATTGATATTTCTCCCGGCAATCTTGGTTCCAGCTTGTGCTTCATTCAGCCCAGTGTTTCTCATGATGTACTCTGCATATAAGTTAAATAAGCAGGGTGACAATATACAACCTTGACATACTCCTTTCCTCTTTTCGAACCAGTCTATTGTTCCATGTCCAGTTCTAACTGTTGCTTCCTGACCTGCATACAGATTTTTCGGGAGGCAGGTCAGGTGGTCTGGCATTCCTGTCTCTTTAAGAATTTTCCACAGTTTGCTGTGATCTACATGGTCAAAGTCTTTTGCATAGTCAGTAAAGCAGAAGTAGATGTTTTTCTGGATCTCTCTTGCTTTATTGGTGATCCTATGGATGCTGGTAATTTGATCTCTGGTTCCTCTGCCTTTTCTAAATCTGCCTTGAACATCTGGAAGTTTACATTTCACGTACTGTTGAAGCCTGGCTTGGAGAATTTTGAGCATTACCATGCTGTCATGTGAAATGAGTGCAATTGTGCAATAGTTTGATCATTCTTCGGCATTTCCTTTCTTTGGAATTGTAATGAAAACTGACCTTTTCCTGTTCTGTGGCCACTGCTGAGTTTTCCAAATTTGCTGGCAGTACTTTCACAGCATCATCTTTTAGGATTTGAAATAGCTCAACTGGAATTCAATCACCTCCACTAGCTTTGTTTGTAGTGATGCTTCCTAAGGCCCACTTGACTTGGCTTTCCAGGATGTCTGGCTCTAGGTGAGTGATCACAAATCGTAATTATTTGGGTCATGAAGATAATTTTTGTATAGTTCTTCTGTATATTCTTGCCCCCTATTTTTAATATCTTCTGCTTCTGTTACGTCGAGACCATTACTGTCTTTATTGTGCCCATTTTTGCATGAAATGTTCCCTTGGTATCTCTAATTTTCTTGAAGAGATCTCTAGTCTTTCCCATTCTATAGTTTTCCTCTATTTGCATTGATCACTCAGGAAGGCTTTCTGATCTCTCCTTGTTATTCTTTGGAACTCTGCATTCAAATGGATATATCTTTCCTTTTCTCCTTTGCCTTTCACTTCTCTTCTTTTCTCAGCTATTTGTAAGGCCTCCTCAGACAAACATTTTGCCTTTTGCATTTCTTTTTCTTAGGGATGGTCTTGATCCCTGCCTCCTATACAATGTCACAAATCTCTATCCATAGTTCTTCAGGCACTCTGTCTGTCAGTTCTAATCCCTTGAATCTATTTGTCACTTCCACTGAATCTTTTTTACGTCGCCATTCCTCATACCCTTGGGTTTAGTCTTGTTTCCCATTGTTGTCTCCCGACTGTATTAGTGTGATAGGTACCTAACAGAAATCTCTACCTCAGATATATCTCTCCTATCTATCTTTCCAAACATCCATCATAGAATTCTTTAGTGTCATTGCCTTTATGATACGTTCTAAACCTCATATCATATAAAACTGATTGTTGACATGAGAGTCTTCTCATCTGGAAATTTTTTCTAGGCTCCAAAGCTGAGGATTATGAGTGTAAAGTATCCCTGTTCTAAAGAGAGTTATTAGACTGTGTATGTAGCATTTGAAAACAGTGGTTCCAAAATCTGTTTCTAGCTTTTGCTAATCTCCTCCCTTGAGGCTAGATAATAAAAAGTGAAGAGTATACCTGGTGTGAGTCAACAAGTCCCCAGCTAAAAGAGCCTGACTTGAATCATCAGAATCTACATTGGATGGAGAAACTTACACCCCATTCCAGGGGTGGGAATCACCATTTCTATGTGATCACATTGAGAGATCTCCAGGGAGGGAATTTCTGTAGAATGGTTAAGATTTCCTGGGAAACGGATTTAGCACTGGAATTCCTTCAAACCCACACACAGCAAATTATAACTCTTCAGCCAAAGGGGACCCTTTCTGCCATCATTTCTCCCTCTTCCCCTGAACCAAACTATTAAGGGTTGCGTGAAGTGTGGGAGGTAGTCTTAGAGTCTGGTGTGTAAATAGTGTTAGCTATTCTGTAGATCTTTCAACCTGAATCAGGACAAGAAGGTACAATGTTCAATCTGATAAAGATCTCACTAGACAAGAGGTTTTTTGCTTCTTAAGATCTGAAATTACAAAGTCAGAGGGGATAATATTCCGACTTAGGGAAAGGAGATTTGACATTGCAAGGAAGAAAGGCTGTTACTTGCACCATAGTGTCCTAGAGACCTTTAAAAATAATCCAGTTCTGATAGCAGGCAAAATCTTTAAATATTTGTTCCCTATTTATCTAGCAGTCCTTCAAAAATCAAACTCTTTATCTTATCAAAACACTTTGAACACCCTTCATCATCATCTTCCTTATTTAACTCCCATTTGATGTTAAGACAATTCAGGAATCACCTTCTCAAAGGCACTTCCTGTAATGTCACACCCCACCTCCTTTTACATTAGATGTTCCCATTTATATTTTTCTGGCACCTTACTTACTCCCATCCAATCACTCATCAATCTGAATAATGGTGGTTTTGTCTTTCTCCCTTATAAGACTATGTAATTCTTTAATGCACGGACTCTCTTTTGTATTTACATCCCTGACACCAATTGTATTGCCTCTTTTATTTTTTTTTTTGGTAAATGAAAATTGTTAGTGGCATTTTTGAATTGAGATATATTATAAATCTGAAGAAATACATGGAAATACATGGAGTCTAGTTCACTAATTGAAATATTTAAAAATTGCGGAGCAAAAACATTCTTTATATAAGATAAGAGGAAAATTAAAAAAGTTACCTTTGTGTTACTTCTTGTGTCGCTGCTCTCCCTACCCCTCACCCTCATTCTGTCTCATTCTCTCCTTGTGCTGAGCAGATACAGAACTGCAGTACTGCTCACCTTCCGTCTGTCAAGCACTTTCACTGTATCTTATCTCGTTATACACTCTAGATACACTAGAGAGTTGCTTTTCATTATAGGTTTGCAGCCCTTTTTTACAGAGAATATGCCTCGATATGACCTTTGCCAAACATTGTTGTTATGCCTTTCCCCCAAATCTGATCTGAACATGTTTTTGAAATTAATCTTCTTTAAACATGCAATAATATATATCAAATAAAAATATCATGTAGTTTTATTTGCCTCATCTTCTCATTAAGATTTCTGATGCTTCTGCTTTAACTTTAGCTTACTAGCTGCAATTAATTAAAAAAAAAAAAAAAGACTTAAGGAAACATGGGTATGAGATCCACCATGTAAATACCTCAACTATTGAATTTTTTTTCCACATGCAGAAACACCTGTGCATGCAAATCATTTTAGGATGATTTGTTTTTTTTTTTTTTTTTAGCTGTTCCAGTATAGGAAATAGGGACGTGCTTGGCCTAATCCTATGTGAACTTGGGAAAGTTTATTTACTTGGTATTTGCTATCTTTGCACAAAGCATAATTACATTTGTCATCTTGAAGGAGAGAGTTGTGGCAGTCACAGGAGCCTTTGTGCCCTGACGTGACTCCCAGAAGCACTTGGGGAGGCAGACCCAACTGGTGGTTGCTTGTGGTAGCAGATACCCAGGTCTTCTGAGCAGCTCATGGAAGAACACCAGAAACTCGGCTAATGACTGGTACCAACCTCTGGGGATACATATAGGGCTTTCAGCAACTGCTTTGAAATCCTGCTGGTTGGTTAGTTTTAGAGGTTTAATTCAACACAAAATTTGTTATTTAAAGGGATTTGCTACCAGAGCAGCAATGTAATCTCCTCATTTGGATGCCAAATTTATTATAGTGATAGTCCAGCCCAATCTGAAAGCAGTTAGTTGTACAAATGTGACTTTAAAAAATATATATATAAAAGTGATAAAACATGCATAAATATAAGGAATACTTGCAAAGCATTTATACATATTAGTGTGTGTGTATGTGTGTGTGTGTGTGTGTGTATATTCTTAGATTTTATTTAGGAACATCAAATGAATTTTTTGGTTTTAAACCAGCTAATCAAAGATAAAGTTAAACATAATAAATATTATAATTAGCTATCATGGTAAATTTGTTTTTAGTATTAATAATATGTACTGTTCCCATGTTGAATTTTAGGTGAAGTTGAAAGGGTAAAAACTCAGGCATTCTCCAAGATTTCCAAAACATTGCTAAAATGATTTTAAAAACTCTTAACTATGAAATGCAGTGCATTAATTTTAATACTCATTTCAATGTAGTATGCATTTCTGTATATTACAGTGTGTTCAGGTATAGTACATGTTTTGTGAAGATTCATTGTTTTAATGTACTACAGAAATCAGACTTTTCATTTTGTCCATGCTGAATCTTTATTAGACTTAAAAATGCTCCTACAAACCCACACATCTCAAAAAATTTGGCAAACTACAATGAAAGCAATTTTTGTTAATTCCAAACACTGCTAAAATTTCCCAGATATTTGTCAGTTTGCCTAGATCTATTTTGGACACACATGTTAGAAGAGATTAATTTTCTATTGTCATATGGCCATTAGTCATCAAAAAAAAAAAAAAAAAAAAAAAACCTCGATAATGTATAAATGTGTATTGTTTGAAATTACTTCAGAAAAATTTCCAGCTGTGTCTACCATTAATACTATTCAAACACTTCTCTTACCTGTTTGGCCTTGTTTGATATTTTGAATTATAAGGAGTTAGAGGCTGTTCTATTTAATGCTGTTCTCTATCCAAATCTAGCTATAAAGCTTCAGGATAAAATTTGTATACCTTTGAGATCAGCGTATCATTCACCAATATAGTTGGGCAAAAGAAACATCACAAAAGGGATTAGAAATTAGATTAGGAGTGTAGTTTCAGTTTATCTATTGATTCAAAGGTAAACTTGATAACTTTAATGTAATAAGAAAATTATGACTAAACTATCATTAATCAACTAGTATTTTTTATATAGGTCAGGACTTTAGATGTCCTTGTATGGTTGTGTGTTTGTATGTGTGTGTGCTTGCACACACATGTGCACACACAGTATTTCATTCAGGTGTTGAAATAAATTTTTTAAAAAAGGAATGACTGCTCAAGTTACTAGCATTCAAAAATCTATGTTGAAAATGCAGAGACAATGGAGCATACTGAATAAAAGAAATAAGAAAACCTATCAGGGAGTTGGCCTCTGCCAGAGGGAGACGATCTGATACTTACACCGCCATCATTTCAGCTTGTGACCTATACATTTAGGAATCAGTTTTGAATCATCTTGGATGCTGACATTCTGTTTTCTTTACTGGTTTCATTGATCCTTGTACTTAAGAAATAGATATTTCTCAAAGATTAACTCTGAACTCTCTTTGCCATTCTCTTTGTAGTCTCCTTCTAGGATCACATTTAATATTTTCACAGAGAAGAAGATGGCTGTCAGTCAGTACTTCTGCATTTTTAAGCTATTGTTCCTCATTCCAAAACATTAAAATCTTACTCAGATTTCCAGATTCCACATGTATCTCAAAATCCCCAACTCCCAAACCAAATAGATAATGTTTCCCTCAGAAAGTCCTTCTTCAAGATTTTGTGCCTTTAAAAGCAACAATGTTATTTTTGCATTGGAATTCTGCTTCCACAGTTGCAGCCTTTTTCTTACATACCTTATTGGCCCCAAAGAAGCTAAATGTGTTTCTTCAATTTCCCAAAGTGATCATGTGTGTCATACTGAAGATTTCAGAGAGAAGTTAGAGTAAGGGATTAACTCTGCCACAAAAGTCATGCTAAATTGAAAATTGAGCTTCTCAATTGTTTAAAATTGTTTTGACTGTCCCCAAATGAGAAATTGTCCCTAGTCTCTCATTCCATCTGCTCTACATATACATACAACCTTGAAGTGTCGCCTTTCCTTCCTAATACCCTCCAGAATTTCCTTCCTCACCTACCTTCCTCAGAACTGTAATTTCATTTTACCTACAGAGAATTATTCTGGTTTTCTTAGCTTGATTCCCAAACTTGTGTATGTCAAGCCAGCTAGATGCACAGCAGAACAAAATGCATTTCTTTTTCATAGGATTTAGTCTCCTTAGGAAAAATTCATTTTTTCTAGGAATAATATTTTGTGGTGCCAGCCACACTTACTCTGCTTCTTCCCTATGCAGTCCCCAAATTCCATTTTGATTTAGAAATTGAAATTAACTTTTTTCAGTCTTTCCTATGAATCAAACACTATCTGGACCGTCATTTCTTAAAAAAATATTCTCCATTTTTAAAGACTGTATTCGATAGTAAATGAAACTATATATATATAGTTTCATATATATATGTGTGTGTGTATATATATATAGTTTCGCAGGCCTGCTGGAAAAGGTTTTTACACTTAGAACATGGTGATAATAATACTGTTGATGGGTTATTGTGAGATTATCTAGCACCATACCTGGCACTCAGCACTAAGTGATTAAAAGTCATATTCTCATTTTTTCTTTGGAACCTTAGTGTTGATTACGTGACTTTAGGATGCTCTATTAATCATCCCATTAAACTTTTTCCTTTTCTCTTTCTCTACATTAAATTGTGAAGTTCTTGAGGGCAAGAACTGTATCTTGGTGCTTAAAGATATGTACATATATCTCACAGAACAAAGTGCATTTGAGTAAAGAAGATTCACGCTTTTTTACCTACATGGATTTCTGAAAATATGACTTTAAGAAGTTCCTTGTAGTGTGTGGTGAGATTGTTTTGGAGAGTTGTGGGGCTTAAACTCTCAGTAAGTAGTGATAATTTTTCTGTGGGTTTCTAAGATAAATGTGAGTCCAAATTGAGAGAAAATCATATCTGACTAAAGTTGTTTATTGCAGCCTGTCCTTTGAAATATAGTTATTAATACTGTGATTCAGCATTTTCATTTTCTTTACTTTTCTTTGTCCTTGTCTTTTGATTAGCTGCTTTCAAATGCCCATTTATGCTTGAAGATTATTACACAGGCACACATTCACACACACACACAGATATGTATGCCCCATTAACAAGAGAAAAGGAAATTAGTTGGGTTTATTCATGCTTTGATGTTTTACATTTTTTTCTTTGATTTTAAAAGATATGGAATACTTTTAAAGTCAAAACTTTCCTGGATAGAGGTGGTAATGAGTGGAAAGAAAAACCAAAAGTTTTGTACAGGATAATATTCAAAGCAGCTTGCCTATGTTCTTTGAGTTTGAAGGTGGTGATTAGGTTTTCAGATTTAGAAAAGTGTGAGACAACCTAATTAAACACCTTTTTGCTGAAAAGCAGCTCAGTAAATTCAGATTGCTTTGGGAAGCTCTCAAAGCTTTTATCAGAAAACTAATACTGCAAAAGTCTTCTAAATTAATAGCTTTTGAAAAATTATTTCTAAGGCTGGAAATAGATTATAAAGATATTTAAATAAATATGCCTGCTAGGATATCCTTACATTGACTAGATGCAAAAATATGTCTTAAAATATATGAAATATACAGTCAGTAAAAGTGTTAGTATATATTTCCTAGTAGTAGTTAAGGTGAATTAACTTAAAAGGTAACTTTTTGACCCCTTAGCTCTCTGATATTTGTTTACAGATCTTTAGTAATTATACATGAAGGGGGTCATATGGAGATCTGGATGAAGAAAGAAAAGCAAATCTCCAAACATACTAGATTTATTGAGTTGTACATAAAACCTGGATTTTCTTTATAAGCATATGTTTATTATTGCCCTCATTAGCAGTATACTTACTAAATGTGAATCATTTACCTGTAAATATAGTGGAACAGATTTTGTAATTTTGTGGTATCATGCGATAGCATACCTTCCTTTCTAACAAAAATCCTTTTGGATAGCCTTATTCAGTGCCCAGACAGAAGGATCTTTATCTAATTTGTTTTGTCATTCCTTTGTGAGAGGAATAGCCTCTAAAATCCTTTCCAATCTTTAATAACATAAGATTTTATGGCTTGATTTTTTTATCATAATGCCAAGAGGACATGGTGATGGGTTTAGATGTTGGAGGATTCCCTTATTCAATTGAAAATAGTCCAGGGTACTAGAAGAGAATATTTAATAAGATGATATTACAATTTGAAGAGAGCAGGAGATTGCAGTTAGATAATGAGTAATAGTGGTGTAAACAAATCCACACACTATTGGGTTGATTAAATTTAGCTTTCTGGGAATTGAATATATGGTGGTCTTTTATATTACAAATGAGATTTAAGGAAAGTTAATGAAGCTGAATCCTCATTAGGTGGCCATGCTTTTCTGCCTGTTTGATTGATAGCAAAGGATTGCTATTGTCTTTTAGTAATTAATCTCCTTTGTGTCATAGAACACATTTTTTATTTAAAACAATTTATTCAAAGTTAATACAATTATGGATATGAAGCAATTAAATATTGGCTCACATTCAGGATAAAGAAAAACTAATCGATAAGCTGAATTTTCCATACATACAACAAGAGCAGTACTATATTACTGTGGAGATAATTCTGTGAATGTGAATAGCAATATTATTTTGGCTTCTAAAGTTGTTACTTTTAAAGTTATAAAATTTTGCTTCTGTGACTTTATCATTTAATAAAGAGTCCAAAAATGGCAATTTCCTGTAGTTGGACACTACACTACTTGATTTCATATTCTGTAACAGAATTTTTTTTTCAAGGTAAGGCAGGTTTAGGTAATAATAAATTCATTTTAAATTGCTTATCTTTGAAATGTATCTGTGATAAAATTTATGGTTCCCATCATTTCATTTATTTACTGTAAATTTGTAATTCATAACTTAAAAATAATTTAAATTCAAAAAAATATCACATCTGAATTTTTTACAGCCATTTAAAAACATTGTATAGAAAAGGGAGGAACGGGGATGGCATTTTAATTTTTTAAATTTTTATTTATTCTTATTATAATTTTTTATTTTTCATTGGGGCACAGCCAGTTAAAACAATTCGTGATAGTTGCAGATGAACAGCAAAGGGACTCCGCCGCATGTATACATGCATCCATCCTCCCCCACATCCCCCTCTCTTCCAGGTTGAGGAATGGCATTTTTTTTTTTTTCCAGATTAGTAGTGGATGATTCTGATATGGTAAAAAATAAAGACTAGTAAATTGGGTATTTTGCCAATTTGATTGACTGATTTACAATTTTCCAAATCCTTAGAGGAAAAATTATACATGTGGGGGAGGAGCACACAGCATGCAGTTTTATCTACCAAACAATGCGATACATTGACCCCTAATGTATTAGCAAAAGCAGAAAATAAAAGGAGTATTTCTATAGCAACATTCTCAAAACACAAAATTTTCCTGCTAAGACCAGATTTTTTTTTTTCTCTTCTGAGCCAACAACCCACCCACCAAATTGGCAGCCTGTGAGTTAATTAAACTCAAAGGTAGATTATTTAAAAGTAAAAAAAAGATTAAGATAACATAGCAGGAATGATAAATAGTTTACAAGCAGTTAGTAGCCTGGGGTAAAGGAAGCAAATCTCCTTTGACAGAAGAAGAATCAAAGGGAGAGTAGTTGGAGAAGGAGAGCTGAAGTTGGCAAATCATTAGTGTAAAATTAAAAGGAGAGGGTGCTGAAGCAGCTGTAATCCGACAGGATCTTGGGTGCATGCAGTTTATTTAGACTATTGTGATATATAACTGTTTGATTATACTTCAATAAAATGAAAAAGCTCCTTATTCCTGTTCTTAATTTCTAAAAGCTTTTGTTGACAAGGATATCTTTCACTGCTATGTTTGTTTAGCAAAAATCTTAACTAATGCCTAAACAATTCTGTGAAAGGGTACTATTGACCGTTTTACAGATGAAAAAACAAAAGTGCAGAGAAATTAAATAACTTGGCCCATATTTTCAAAGTCAGTATTTTTTTTTTATGGTTTCCTTAATTCTTCTTGAACAAGCCCTGCACAAAACATTTTTTTTTTAATGTTTTTGACTATTTGGCATATTTTATTTTTTAATTTAATTTTAATTTTTTTTATTTTTTATTTTTTCCCCAAGCATCCAGTATCATGCATCGAACCTGGACTGGCAGCTCGTTTCTTACATGATATTTTACATGTTTCAATGTCATTCTCCCAAAAAATAATTTTTAATTTATTTAATTGGAGGCTAATTACAGTATTGTGGTGGTTTTTAAACTAACCTCAAAATTAAGTTCCGAATAGCTGAATACTTTCTATAATATCTTTGGTTACTATGTAATATTATGAAGCTTCTGCATTTACTGTTACTTTAAATTTATGTGCGGTAGCTACCCTCTCTAGTTATTTGTTCAAAGAGCAGGTTAGGGCAGTGGCAGGTAATGAATTTCTGTCTGTCTGTGAGTTGATTTAGAGGGTTAATAATTCAGGCTGTTTTAAAATTCTTTAATTATGACAAGGGAAATACAGTTATAAATGCTTTATTGGTTATAATTGCTGAAAGATGTTGTATCTGAAAAGAAATGATCCTTTACTAATAGGATAAACCTTTTAAGTTTTCACTATAGGATATCACAAGAAATTTGGTAGATTTTTCAGTCCACCCTTCTTGACTGGGCTTCCCTGGTGGCTCAGAGGTTAAAGCATCTGCCTGGAATGTGGGAGACCCAGGTTCGATCCCTGGGTCGGGAAGGTCCCCTGGAGAAGGAACTGGCAACCCACTCCAGTACTCTTGCCTAGAGAATCCCATGGAGGGAGGAACCTGGTAGGCTAGAGTCCATGGGGTCACAGAGTCGGACACGACTGAGAGATTTCACTTCACTTCTTTACTGGCTCAACTGGTAAAGAATCCGACTGCAATACAGAAGACCCTGGATCGATTCCTGGGTCAGGAAGATCCCCTGGAGAAGGGATGGGCTACCCACTGCAGTATTCTTGGGCTTCCCTTGTGGCTCAGCTGGTAAAGAATCCACCTGCAATGCAGGACACCAGGGTTTGATCCTTGGGTTTGGAAGATCCCCCGGAGAAGGGAACAGCTACCCACTCCAGTATTCTGGCCTGCAGAGTTCCATGGACCGTATAGTCCATGGGGCCACAAAGAGTTGGACACACGACTGAGCGACTTTCACTTCTTGATAACCACCCCCCAACTTAGTATCAGTTTATTGCTAAATATGTAAACTTATACATATGCATGTATAAAACTAAAGATAAATTATAAACATCCTGCTTCTAGTTATGGTCTTTGAAGAGAGTTGAAGCCTTTAGATTCACCTTCTGTTTTTTTCTTAAAAACAAAAAGGTCAAAATAAAGTGTCAAGAAATAATTTCAAAGGTACTTCTTACCTATTATACTACATCTTTTTAAAAATTATGTCAATTTGCATCATGTTCAATTAAATAGTATTTTTGTTATTGTCATAAACTAGTAAAACTCAAGTGAACTTTGGTTCATTCCTAGATTTGTAGGAGGGCAGAGCCTCACACAAAGCATAAGACAGTGAAAAGTGGTCTTTCCACATCTTTTGCCTTCTTTTTAAAGTGGTTATATACTTCACCAGTTCTTTTATATTACCTGCTTCCTACAAAATCTGATCCCTTTTTTAGAAGTACCACCTTTCCCCCATTCTCACTTGTCTACACTTCTGTGCTTTATGCTGTATTTGCCAACCAACATATAAAAACCAAAATGAAGCCCTGCAGCCTATAAAAGTACCTGCAAATTGTGAGTGGTGGGCTTAAAAGAACTAAGAAAGTTTAGCCCATTCAGTGTCCTGTATACAAGAAAGAAGAGAAATGGGAAGGGAAGGATGCAGGAAGTAAGGCAAGAAAGAAGGAGAGAACTGTGGGTTATAAATTAAGGCAGTGTGTTTTGATAATATATTCAAAGAATAATAGTAAGATAATTTTAGACATTTATAAAGTTCACTTTTATTGATTTCAATTAATCATGTTTTAGTATATTTTACTGAAGATTCAGAGATACTTCTCCAGTTTCTGATGTACATTTAATACTCTGTTCTATAACATTATGCGATTGTTTTACATATTTTTCAAACTGGCAAGTATTATTTTCAGTATTTTAATGCTTTGAAATTAAAGTTAATGATCTCAGATACAAAGTTCATAAACTGTATTAATCAGTAAAAGTAAGGCTCTAAATTACAAGTAGACTTCTGAATTGGTATCTTGTGATTGGGGTTAATCATATCATGGATTTTTGCCTCATGTATTCATCTCTAGTATCTCTGAGATACAAAGTTTATTATTTTAAAAAAGACTTTAGAACAAATAGTTTATTCTTATTTTATTTGTTACAGCTATAAGAGCTTACTGTTAAGATAATAGAAACTTCAGTAGAACAGGCCTTTTCTTTTAGAACAGTGCTTCTCAAACATTAGTTCACATAAGAATCACAGGGAGGGTCCTAAGATGGCGGAGGAATAGGATGGGGAAACCACTTTCTCCCCCACAAATTCATCAAAAGATCATTTGAACGCTGAGCACCTTCCACAGAACAACTTCTGAATGCTGGCTGAGGACACCAGGCACCCAGAAAGGCAGCCCATTCTCTTTGAAAGGAAATAGGACAAAATATAAAAGACAAAAAGAGAGACAAAACAGTTAGGGATGGAGACCTGTCCTGGGGAGGGAGTCATGAAGGAGGAGAAGTTTCCAAACAGCAGGAAACCCTCTTATCAATGGGTCTGTGGGGAGTTTTGGAATCTCACAGGGCAACATAACTGGGAGGGGAAAAAAAAAAAAACCCACAGAATATGTGCCTAACCACATCTCCTGGCGAAGTAGCCCAGACACTCAAACGTCTGCCACCAGCCAGTGAGCAGGGGCTGGACAGGGAGGCGTGGGTTGATTATCTCAATAGATGCAGAGAAAGCCTTTGACAAAATTCAACATCCATTTATGCTAAAAACCCTCCAGAAAGCAGTCGTGTCCGACTCTGTGCAACCCCATAGATGGCAGCCCACCAGGCTCCCCCGTCCCTGGGATTCTCCAGGCAAGAACACTGGAGTGGGTTGCCAGTTCCTTCTCCAATGCATGAAAGTGAAAAGTGAAATCACTCAGTTGTGTCCGACTCTTAGCAACCCCATGGACTGCCGCCTTCCAGGCTCCCCCGTCCAGGGATTTTCCAGGCAAGAGTACTGGAGTGGGGTGCCATTGCCTTCTCCAAGAAGGAACATACCTCAACATAATAAAAGCCATATATGATAAACCCACAGCAAACATTATCCTCAATGGGAACAATTGAAAGCATTTCTCCTAAAGTCAGGAACAAGGCAAGGTAGCCCACTCTCACCACTACTATTCAACATAGTTTTGGAAGTTTTAGCCGCAGCAGTCAGAGAAGAAAAAGAAATAAAAGGAATCCAGATTGGAAAAGAGGAAGTGTAACTCTCAGAGTCTGTGGATGACATGATCCTCTACATAGAAAACCCTAGAGACACCACCAAAAAATTACTAGAGCTAATCAATGAATACAGTAAAGTTGTAGGATATAAAATTAACACACAGAAATCCCTTGCATTCCTATACACTAACAATGAGGAAACAGAGAAATTAAAGAAACAATTCCATTCACTATTGCAATGAAAAGTATAAAGCACTTAGGAATAAATCTACCTATGTATAGAAAACTATGAAACACTGATTAAAGAAATAAAAGGTGACACAAATAGTTGGAGAAATATACCATATTCATGGATCAGAAGATTCAAAATAGTGAAAATGAGTATACTACCCAAAGCAATCTATAGATTCAATGCAATCCCTATCAAGCTACCAGCAGTATTTTTCACAGAACTAGAACAAATAATTTCACAATTTATATGGAAATACAAAAAACCTTGAATAGGCAAGGCAATCTTGAGAAAGAAGAATGGAACTGGAGGAGTCAACCTGCCTGACTTAATACTGTACTACAAAGCCACAGTCATCAAGCCAGCATTGTACAAAGACAGAAATATAGATCAATGGAGCGAAATGGAAAGCCCAGAGATAAATCCACACACCTATGGACACCTTATCTTTGACAAAGGAGGCAAGAATATACAATGGATAAATAACAATGTCTTTAACAAGTGGTGCTGGGAAAACTGGTTAACCACTTGTAAAAGAATGAAACTCGAACACTTTCTAACACCATAGACAAAAATAAACTCAAAATGGATTAAAGATCTAAATGTAAGTCCAGAAACTATACAATTCCTAGAGGAAAACATAGGCAAAACACTTTCTGACATAAATCACAGCAGGATCCTCTATGACCCACCTCCCAGAGTAATGGAAATAAAAACAGAAATAAACAAATAGGACCTAATTAAACTTAAAAGCTTTTGCACAATGAAGGATACTATAAGCAAAGTGAAAAGACAGCCTTCAGAGTGGGAGAAAATAATAGCAAACAAGCAACTGACAAAGAATTAATCTCAAAAATATACAAGCAGGTCATGCAGCTCAAACCAGAAAAATAAATGACCCAATCAAAAAATTTGAGAAAGAACTAAACAGACATTTTTCCAAAGAAGACATACAGATGGCTAACAAACACATGAAAAGATGCTCAACATCACTCATTATCAGAGAAATGCGAATCAAAACCACAATGAGGTACCATCTCACGCCAGTCAGAATGGCTGCGATCCAAAAGTCTACAAGCAATAAATGCTGGAGAGGGTGCGAAGAAAAGGGAGCCCTCTTACACTGTTGGTGGGAATGCTAACTAGTACAGCCACTATGGAGAACAGTGTGGAGATTCCTTAAAAAACTGGGAATAGAACTGCCTTATGACCCAGCAATCCAGCTGGGCATACACACTGAGGAAACCAGAATCAAAAGAGACATGAGTACCCCAGTGTTCATTGCAGCACTGTTTATAATAGCCAGGACATGGAAGCAACCTAGATGTCCATCAGCAGATGAATGGATAAGAAAGCAGTGGTACATATACACAATGGAGTATTATCCAGCTATTAAAAAGAATACATTTGAATTGTTCTAATGAGGTGGATGAAACTGGAGCCTATTATACTGAGTGAAATATGTCAGAAAGAAAAACACCGATATGGTATATTAACGCATATATATGGAATATAGAAAGATTAACGATGACTCTATATGTGAGACAGCAAAAGAGACAGATAAAGAACAGACTTTTGGCCTCTGTGGGAGAAGGCGAGGCTGGGCTGATTTGAGAGAATAGCATTGAAACATGTATATTATCATATGTGAAATAGATCACCAGTCCAGGTTCTATGCATAAGACAGGGTACTCAGGGCTGGTGCACTGGGATGACCCTGAGGGATGGGATGGGGAGGGAGGTGGGAGTGGGGTTCAGGATGGGGGACACATGTATACCCATGGCTGATTCATGTTAGTGTATGCTATTCTTGCAAATCATTCCACCCTGTGTACACCTGTGGCTGATTCATGTCCATGGATGGTGAAAATTAGTATAATATTGTAAAGTAATTAGCCTCCAATTAAAATAAATAAATAAAGTAAAAAAAAAAAGAATCACAGGGAGGTCTTGGTAAAATACAGATTGATAGAGCTTCTGATTCAACAGGGCTGAGATGGGATCTAACAATATGGGTATCTAACCTATTCCCAGGTGACTCTGCCCCCTCTGATCTAGGAATAATTTGAAAGGGGTGCAAAATGCATGCTCAGGAAATAACTGAAGAGAAAATAAAGGACATCAGTTATATGATGGTGAAAGTTTAAAGATAGGAAGATGGACGAGTGAGCATTTTCATAGAAGAGGACTCAATCAGATATGGTGTGTTGAGAAGTGAAAAGGGTCTGAGATTTTACTCTTCATGTACCTAACAAGCTAGCCAACTACCATTTCACAGGTTTAGGAGACTCCCTGAGTCGGACACAATGGACTTGGTAACTCCCAGCATGGGAAGTCCCACAGGTAACTCCTTACCATCAAGTCTAGGGCAGGCCATTTCTGAGTTGCCCAGATAGATTGTGCCTATGCTGTGAGCTTTTGTCACAGCTGAGGAGCCCTGAGCTTGGGAAATGCCCCTCTTTTAAAGGGAGTCTGCCCAAGTTTTGCCCCATGGGGTTATTTTTATTTACCTGAGGAACAGATAAATCTTTCTTCTGCCCTGCAGGGAGACACTCTGTCTTCCAACTCTGTTTGCTACACAAACATTCTTGAGAAGATAATTTAGAGCAGAATCTACCCCACCTCTGTTAACAGAATGTGCATAAACATGAGAGAATTGTCTCCCAAATGGTGATTGGATATAGAAATAGTTCATAGGGAACAGTGATGACATATTTAAGATCGTTTAAAAATCAAAATGAAGTAGCTGTGGTTCAGGCAGCCAAAATGGACCTGGTGGCCTTTAGGGATATATGTCTTGGGGTTCTGAATCGGCATTTATATTCAACATTTGAAGAATAAGGCAACTGATTATAAATTGGTTTTAGAATCTCAGAGTGGAATTAGAATTACATGGATTAGTTTGGATCCATATCACATTCAAAGCCAAATTCTACTAAATTTTAAGGATCATGTGGTGATGAATTGATCCAGCAAGTTTTAATAATTAGATAGTGATGTATTGATCTAGGAATATGCTTGTCTTGTGGGAACGAGTTTTGTGACCTCCTGAAGTATCATGAAAATGAATGATAATAATGTAGTGAACTTAGTTATTAATCTTGATACAACTGAGATAAAATATTGACAGTACTTAAAAGTGATTATTTATACATTTCCACACATAGTAATTGAGTATCTGTTCCCTGCTACACATGGCATGAAATGTTGGCTGGGTACAGACATGAAAGAAATGTGTCCTGTGCCTAATGGACTTGCTGCTGCTGCTGCTGCTGCTAAGTCACTTCAGTCGTGTCCGACTCTGTGTGACCCCATAGACGGCAGCCCACCAGGCTCCCCTGTCCCTGGGATTCTCCAGGCAAGAACACTGGAGTGGGTTGCCATTTCCTTCTCCAATGCATGAAAGTGAAAAGTGAAAGGGAAGTCGCTCAGTCGTGTCCAACTCTTCGAGACCCCATGGACTGCAGCCCACCAGGGTCCTCCATCCATGGGACTTTCCAGGCAAGAGTACTGGAGTGGGGTGCCATTGCCTTCTCCGAATGGACTTGCAGTTAGTGTTAAATAGAAAGTCTGAGAGAGAGAGAGAAAAGAGAAGGAAAAAGGGAATTAGGGAATAGGAGGGAGAGACAACAAAGATATGGATAAGTTAAGTATGTGATGGGAGTCAGGATAGTGTAAGGCTAGGGAACTAGTGGGTTATTTTTGTTTGTCTATCAACTTGTGCTACTGTTTCAAACAGTGTTTTTCAAAGTGATTAAATTCATATGTCTGGTATAGCTAAGATGTTTTTCTGGAACTCTCTTGCCTTTTCCATGATCCAGCGGTTGTTGGCAATTTGATCTCTGGTTCCTCTGCCTTTTCTAAAATCAGCTTGAACATCAGGAAGTTCACGGTTCACATATTGCTGAAGCCTGGCTTGGAGAATTCTGAGCATTACTTTACTAGCGCGTGAGATGAGTGCAATTGTGCGGTAGTTTGAGCATTCTTTGGCATTGCCTTTCTTTGGGATTGGAATGAAAACTGACCTTTTCCAGTCCAGTGTCCACTGCTGAGTTTTCCAAATTTGCTGGCACACTGAGTGCAGCACTTTCACAGCATCATCTTTCAGGATTTGGAATAGCTCAACTGGAATTCCATCACCTCCACTAGCTTTGTTCGTAGTGATGTTTTCTAAGGCCCACTTGACTTCACATTCCAGGATGTCTGGCTCTAGGTCAGTGATCATACCATCAATAAACTGTGGAAAATTCTGAAAGAGATGGGAATACCAGACCACCTGATCTGCCTCTTGAGAAATTTGTATGCAGGTCAGGAAGCAACAGTTAGAACTGGACATGGAACAACAGACTGGTTCCAAATAGGAAAAGGAGTTTGTCAAAGCTGTATATTGTCACCCTGTTTATTTAACTTATATGCAGAGTACATCATGAGAAACTCTGGACTGTAAGAAACACAAGCTGGAATCAAGATTGCCGGGAGAAATACCAGTAACATCAGATATGCAGATGACACCACCCTTATGGCAGAAAGTGAAAAGGAACTAAAAAGCCTCTTGATGAAGGTGAAAGTGGAGAGTGAAAAAGTTGGCTTAAACCTCAACACTCAGAAAACGAAGATCATGGCATCCGGTCCCATCACTTCATGGCAAATAGATGGGGAAACAGTGGAAACAGTGTCAGACTTTATTTTTCTGGGCTCCAAAATCACTGCAGATGGTGACCACAGCCATGAAATTAAAAGACGTTTACTCCTTGGAAGGAAAGTTATGACCAACCTAGATAGCATATTCAAAAGCAGAGACGTTACTATGCCAACAAAGGTTCGTCTAGTCAAGGCTATGGTTTTTCCTGTGGTCATGTATGGATGTGAGAGTTGGATGGTGAAGAAGGCTGAGCACCGAAGAATTGATGCTTTTGAACTGTGGTGTTGGAGAAGACTCTTGAGAGTCCCTTGGGCTGCAAGGAGATCCATCCAGTCCATTCTGAAGGAGATCAGCCCTGGGATTTCTTTGGAAGGAATGATGCTAAAGCTGAAACTCCAGTACTTTGGCCACCTCATGCGAAGAGTTGACTCATTGGAAAAGACTCTGATGCTGGGAGGGATTGGGGGCAAGAGGAGAAGGGGACCACAGAGCATGAGATGGCTGGATGGCATCACTGACTCAATGGACATGAGTCTCAGTGAACTCCGGGAGTTGGTAATGGACAGGGAGGCCTGGCGTGCTGCGATTCATGGGGTCGCAAAGAGTCGGACACGACTGAGTGACTGATCTGATCTGATCTGAGTATAGCTAAACTATTACCTTCTCGAGCAGGGTTTCCCAACGTCCAGGATCTAATGCCTGATGATGTAAGATGATTTAAGGTGAAGGTAATGTAATAATAATAGAAATAAACTGCACAATAAATGTAATGTGATTGAATCATCCTGAACTACCCCCCCACCCCCCACCACACACTCTCACAGTTTGTGAAAAATTGTCCTCCACAAAACCGGTCCCTGTGCCAAGAAGGTTGGAGACTGCTGTTCTAGAGGAGCCTTTTCAAGGTTTAGTCTGTGGAAAAGATGTTCTCTATGAAACAGTGTAGATTTCTGGGAATGATCCCAGAATCAGAATCTTCAGATGGTTGTGGAGTTGAGTGGGTTTGTATGTATTCTAGGTGATTTGAACAGGTTCATCTGGTGATTCTTTTCAGGTATCAAAGTGTATCAAAGAGGTGTGTATCAGGCTGTGTATCAGCTTTTTCAGGTATCAAAGAGCTGATGTAGAAATTACTTTCCGTTCAACAGCTTTTTATTTTAGTGTTTGTGCTGCAGAGCCAAAAAAAAAAAAAAAAAAGTGATAATTGCCAGTTGTGTATTATTTACTTTCAGTATTGCTAAAAGGAGTTTTGCTATTCTTACCAGATGACATCTCCTTTACCCTGGCTTATATATTCCAAGCCTCTGCCAATTTATTTGGAGCTAATTGCATCTTGGAATATTAGACTTGAAGCTTTGTAGTTAATTTCAAAAGCATTTCCTGAATATGTTAGATCCTGGCTGAAATCTATACAACAAGATCCAGAAGCCATGTTCCAAAAGATTTAATTTTCACTGGGCCACAAATAAAAGAATAAATAATGACTGGCTTGATTTCAGCAACTTTTATTTGTATGTTTTGCATATATGATACTCCCTTAAATCTTACACTAGAAAGGAAAAATAGCGTTCATATACTGATCTGTTCTTGTTTCTAATTTCATTTATTATAAGATGAAATAAGACTGAAGAACTCATTTTACTGACTACTGTGTAAATCTGCTGTATTCCCTAAATTGTGATTGCTTTAGGTACACTCTGTAGTTCCACAGATAAGAGCTTTTCTACAGATCAAAATACAGTGAAAACTTAGGGACCATTAAGATGCTTTCATTCATTTCACTCACATATGTACACATTGAAGTGGTTATCATTGATTACCGTGCTGAGATACTCTGTCCTATGTAGTTGTGTTTGTAAGATTCAAATGGAAGTAAAACTTTATTGAGTTTATAATATGGTAGATATTGAAATACCAATAGAAAATATATAAAGTAGATATTGTTGTGAAATGCTGACAGAATGTTAAGTCCATTTCCTGTGATTCCATAGTTAGTGAATAGCAGCACCAGAATTGGAAACTGGATCTGTTTGATTCAAAAGTGCATGCTTATTTTAACAATTTTTTAATTGTTTAATTATTTAACTTATTTTAATGCTAGGGCTTTCCTCAGATCAGATCAGATCAGATCAGTCGCTCAGTCGTGTCCGACTCTTTGCGACCCCATGAATTGCAGCACGCCAGGCCTCCCTGTCCATCACCAACTCCTGGAGTTCACTGAGACTCATGTCCATTGAGTCAGTGATGCCATCCAGCCATCTCATGCTCTGTGGTCCCCTTCTCCTCTTGCCCCCAATCCCTCCCAGCATCAGAGTCTTTTCCAATGAGTCAACTCTTCGCATGAGGTGGCCAAAGTACTGGAGTTTCAGCTTTAGCATCATTCCTTCCAAAGAAATCCCAGGGCTGATCTCCTTCAGAATGGACTGGATGGATCTCCTTGCAGCCCAAGGGACTCTCAAGAGTCTTCTCCAACACCACAGTTCAAAAGCATCAATTTAAAGAATTTGCCTGCAATGCAGGAGACCCGGGTTTGATCCCTGGTTCAAGAAGGTCCCCTGGAGAAGGAAATGGCTACCCGGTAGCCATTCTCCAGTATTAGTGCCTGGAGAATTCCATGGGTAGAGGAGCCTGGTGGACAACAGTCCATGGGGTCGCAAAGAGTCAAACACGACTGAGCAACTAACACTGTCCCTATCCAGACTTATCAGTGGCACCTGTACACTGTTCTTCAGAGCCCAGAAGTCTGTTCTTTTACTTGGTTGCTGTTTTCAGTAGATGTTGTTAGATCATTCAAATGATTATCCTGATTCTTTAGGTATCTTAAGAACATTGGATGAAAATAGGGAAAACTTGTCAACAGAAACATAATACAATAATTTGCTCATTCTTATAGTTTGTTGACTATTTGAACATTGATTATATTACACTTGCATTTTTTACCAGTCTATTGTACAGAACTAGTATTTACTTATTAGAAAGAAAAATCTTGACATACACTAACCAAAGAAATAGTTTTGAATTAGTTATTTATTTGAATGCTGTTTCAGTTCTTCATATTATTAACATTGAGTATCAACATTATTGGATTCTAGCAGAAATACCAGTTGATCCCTGAAGATTTCCTTTCAAAGCTATCAAAGGAAAATTCTTTGTAATTAAATGTTTCAGAGAACTTTATCTTTCATATGCAATTAGCATACAGTCTAGGAAGTAAATTTTTTACAGGTTTGGAAAATATTCCCAAGAAAAAATATCTTTAGATATTTTTAAGGAAAATGATAGAATTATTTCTTCTTACACTGTATAATTATACTGCTTTTATTAAACCTGCACATCACTTGGTAGAATGCAATGCTAGTGGAAAAGATAAAGATATGACAAAAAGGTGAAGGTTGAGAATAAATAGACCTTCAAGGGAGCTGATCTTTCTCTGATCTGATAAAACCTCTCCCATTATCTGTTTCTTTCTTTTCTTTTTTTTCCTTGCAGATCACTGCATATCAAAAGCTTTCTCCCTGATTAGCAACATTCTCTCTGGATTTGAGGGCAAGACCAAAAGAAAAAGATAGTATCCAAACTGACATATGACATTCTGTTCTATTTTTCTTGTAGTCTTTAGCAAATTCTAAAAAGTACTGGGCGTTTTTCCATTAACCTTAAATAGTTTTCTGCCTGTGTTTGTTTTTTTTTTTCCTTGATTCTACTATGTGTCTTCGTATATTCTATGAATGCCAAGTGATATTAACACTTTGATAGGTTTAGTGGTAACTAAAGGTTTGTCTTGTGGAATAAGAATAAGTTTTGGAGTTGGAAGGCTTAGGTTCAAGTCCATTTTGTTAAACTTGTTCTTAAAATATATCTTTAAGATGATTTTTTATTTTACATGCTCAGACCAACAGGTAGGTAGGGATGTATATATTATCAGTACTTTAATGACATTGTATCTATGCTTATCATTCCATACCCAAAGGACTTTTAAATCCATATGTGCTATTTTACTTTTATAAGCCATTTAATGAAAATTTCTGGCTTATCTTAATATGACAGAATCTTCAGTTTTTTTCTTGTAGGTGTTTATGCTGATCTCGGTTTTTTGTTTCTATCTGGTGCTACATCTGGTTTTAGTGTTTGATACTGTACTAAACTGTATTGTAAATTAAATGAGAGGAGATACATTTTCTTTTTCTGAAGTAAGTTAGTGTTCACTTCAGTTCAGTTACTCAGTCATGTCTGACTTTGCAACCCAATGGAGTGCAGTACGCCAGCCTTGTCTGTCCATCACCAACTCCCGGAGCTTACTCAAACTCATGTTCATTGAGTCAGTGATGCCATCTAATTATCTCATCATCTGTCTTCCCCTTCTCCTCCCGCCTTCATTCATTCCCAGCATCAGAGTCTTTTCCAGTGAGTCAGTTCTTCACATTCAGGTGGCCAAAGTATTGGCCATTCAGCTTCAGCATCAGTCCTTCCAATGAATACTTAGGACTGATTTCCTTTAGGATGGACTGGTTGGATCTCCTTGCAGTCCAAGGGACTCTCAAGAGTCTTCTCCAACACCACAGTTCAAAAGCATCAATTTTTTGACGCTGAGGTTTGTTTATAGTCCAACTCTCACATCCATACATGACTACTGGAAAAATGAAAGCTTTGACTAGACGGACCTTTGTTGGCAAATAATGTCTCTGCTCTTTAATATGCTGTCTAAGTTGGTCATAACTTTTCTTCAAAGGAGCAAGCAGCTTTTAATTTCGGGGCTGCAGTCACCATTTGCAGTGATTTTGGAGCCAAGAAAAATAAAGTCTGTCATTGTTTCCATTGTTTCCCTATCTTTTTGCCATGAAGTGATGGGACCATATGACATGATCTTAGCTTTCTGAATGTTGAGTTTTAAGCCAATGTTTTCACTCTCTTCTTTCACTTTGATCAAGAGGCTCTTTAAGGGTGGTGTCATCTGCATATCTGAGGTTATTGATCTTTCTCGTGGCAATCTGGATTCCAGTTTAATTCCAGTTGATTCCAGCATTTCTCATGATGTACTCTGCATATAAGTTAAATAAGCAGGATGACAATATACAGTACTTTTGAAAGTACTCTTTCCCTATCTGTTGTTCCATGTCCAGTTCTAACTATAGCTTCTTGACCTGAATACAGATTTCTGAGGAGGCAGGTCAGTTCATCTGGTATTCCCATCTCTTGCAGAATATTCCACTGTTTATTGTGATCCACACAGTCAAAGTTGATAAAGTAGAAGTAGATGTATTTCTGGAACTCTCTCACTCTTTTGATGATACAACGGATATTGGCAACTTGATCTTTGATTGAACACGTTATTGTTACAGGGTTTATATATATAGGCAACTATGAAAACAGGGATTTCCTACTAAGCAAACATTCACATTTTATTAGGTAGGAATTTTATCAGTCTTAACACAATTTCCCCATGGCATTTAATGGTAGATCATTGGCTTTAAAATATAAAATGTCACTTTACCAAAATAAAAGCTAATTAGGGACTTGCAGTGTCCAGAAGATGTCTTTTTTCTTTTTTTTTTTAATTTTATTTTTAAGCTTTACAATATTGTGTTAGTTTTGCCAAATATCGAAATGAATCCATTAGAAATGAAAATGGAGAGATCACAACAGACAACACAGAAATACAAAGGATCATAAGAGACTACTATCAACAATTATATGCCAATAAAATGGACAACGTGGAAGAAATGGACAAATTCTTAGAAAAGTACAACTTTCCAAAACTGGACCAGGAAGAAATAGAAAATCTTAACAGACCCATCACAAGCACGGAAATTGAAACTGTAATCAAAAATCTTCGAGCAAACAAAAGCCCAGGTCCAGACGGCTTCACAGCTGAATTCTACCAAAAATTTAGAGAAGAGCTAACACCTATCCTGCTCAAACTCTTCCAGAAAATTGCAGAGGAAGGTAAACTTCCAAACTCATTCTATGAGGCCACCATCACCCTAATACCAAAACCTGACAAGGATCCCACAAAAAAAGAAAACTATAGGCCAATATCACTGATGAACATAGATGCAAAAATCCTTAACAAAATTCTAGCAATCAGAATCCAACAACACGTTAAAAAGATCATACACCTTGACCAAGTGGGCTTTATCCCAGGGATGCAAGGATTCTTCAATATCCGCAAATCAATCAATGTAATACACCACATTAACAAATTGAAAAATAAAAACCATATGATTATCTCAATAGATGCAGAGAAAGCCTTTGACCAAATTCAACATCCATTTATGATAAAAACCCTCCAGAAAGCAGGAATAGAAGGAACATACCTCAACATAATAAAAGGTATATATGACAAACCCACAGCAAACATTATCCTCAATGGTGAAAAATTGAAAGCATTTCCTCTAAAGTCAGGAACAAGACAAGGGTGCCCACTTTCACCATTACTATTCAACATAGTTTTGGAAGTTTTGGCCACAGCAATCAGAGCAGAAAAAGAAATAAAAGGAATGCAAATTGGAAAAGAAGAAGTAAAACTCTCACTCTTTGCAGATGACATGATCCTCTACATAGAAAACCCTAAAGACTCCCCCAGAAAATTACTAGAACTAATAAATGATTATAGTAAAGTTGCAGGATATAAAATCAACACACAGAAATCCCTTGCATTCCTATACACTAATAATGAGAAAACAGAAAGAGAAATTAAGGAAACAATTCCATTCACATTTGCAATGGAAAGAATAAAATACTTAGGAATATATCTACCTAAAGAAACTAAAGACCTATATATAGAAAACTATAAAACCCTGGTGAAAGAAATCAAAGAGGACACTGATAGATGGAGAAATATACCATGTTCATGGATTGGAAGAATCAATATAGTGAAAATGAGTATACTACCCAAAGCAATTTATAGATTCAATGCAATCCCTATCAAGCTACCAACAGTATTCTTCACAGAGCTAGAACAAATAATTTCACAATTTGTATGGAAATATAGAAAACCTCGAATAGCCAAAGCGATCTTGAGAAAGAAGAATGGAACTGGAGGAATCAACCTACCTGACTTCAGGCTCTACTACAAAGCCACAGTCATCAAGACAGTATGGTACTGGCACAAAGACAGAAATATAGATCAATGGAACAAAATAGAAAGCCCAGAGATAAATCCACACACATATGGACACCTTGTCTTTGACAAAGGAGGCAAGAATATACAATGGATTAAAGACAATCTCTTTAACAAGTGGTGCTGGGATAACTGGTCAACCACTTGTAAAAGAATGAAACTACAACACTTTCTAACACCATACACAAAAATAAACTCAAAATGGATTAAAGATCTCAACGTAAGACCAGAAACTATAAAACTCCTAGAGGAGAACATAGGCAAAACACTCTATGACATAAAACACAGCAGGATCCTCCATGACCCACCTCCCAGAGAAATGGAAATAAAAGCAAAAATAAATAAATGGGACCTAATTAAACTTAAAAGCTTTTGCACAATGAAGGAAACTATAACCAAGGTGAAAAGGCAGCCTTTAGAATGGGAGAAAATAATAGCAAATGAAGCAACTGACAAACAACTAATCTCAAAAATATACAAGCAACTCCTACAGCTCAACTCCAGAAAAATAAATGACCCAATCAAAAAATGGGCCAAAGAACTAAATAGACATTTCTCCAAAGAAGACATACAGATGGCTAACAAACACATGAAAAGATGCTCAACATCACTCATTATCAGAGAAATGCAAATCAAAACCACTATGAGGTACCATTTCATGCCAGTCAGAATGGCTGCGATCCAAAAGTCTACAAGCAATAAATGCTGGAGAGGGTGTGGAGAAAAGGGAACCCTCTTACACTGTTGGTGGGAATGCAAACTAGTACAGCCACTGTGGAGAACAGTGTGGAGATTCCTTAAAAAACTGGAAATAGAACTGCCTTATGATCCAGCAATCCCACTGCTGGGCATGCACACTGAGGAAACCAGAAGGGAAAGAGACACGTGTACCCCAATGTTCATCGCAGCACTGTTTATAATAGCCAGGACATGGAAGCAACCTAGATGCCCATCAGCAGATGAATGGATAAGAAAGCAGTGGTACATATACACGATGGAGTATTACTCAGCCATTAAAAAGAATTCGTTTGAATCAGTTGTAATGAGGTGGATGACACTGGAGCCTATTATACAGAGTGAAGTAAGCCAGAAAGAAAAACACCAATACAGTATACTAACACATATATATGGAATTTAGAAAGATGGTAACAATGACCCTGTGTACGAGACAGCAAAAGAGACACTGATGTATAGAACAGTCTTTTGGACTCTGTGGGAGAGGGAGAGGGTGGGAAGATTTGGGAGAATGGCATTGAAGCATGTATTATATCATGTATGAAACGAGTCGCCAGTCCAGGTTCGATGCACGATACTGGATGCTTGGGGCTGGTGCATTGGGATGACCCAGAGGGATGCTATGGGGAGGGAGGAGGGAGGAGGGAGGAAGGTTCAAGACATCTGTTTTCTGTGAGTCATGACTAGCTGGTTTTTTGCTACAAGAAAGGGCACTATCAGCAACTATTTGTTTCCATTCCCAAGATAGGCTAAGTAGCTAAAGTTCTGTATTTTGCTTTCTCATGAAAAATGCTAGGTAAAAAAATTATTTTATTAATTTCTTTGTGAAAAAAGAAGATAGTAGTAGTGCATTTTCATAATATGTATCTCTTGATTTCCAAGCTGGGGATATAAAATTCAGCAAATTTTCAGCTCTCAACTAATGTGTTAAAATACTTTTTTGCTTCTACAGAAATACAGGTCTTTAGGCTTCTAAAGCTATTTAGGAATCTTGCAATAAATGGCATTTACTTCATAAAATTAGTGTATCTATATATATAATTATCATATATGTATAGGAAAGATTATTTGGACTCTCTACCCTCTAAGAGAGTCGTCTTATAGTTTATGACCGTTGTTCATCCCTGTTTAGTTTTTTCTAGCAATAATTAGCTGATGATTACTATCACTATGGCTTGTTATTAAACGTGGATTATGTTCCCATTATGAACCATGTGATTCTGAGTTAGATCAGAGTACAGCCCAGCATGGTTGAGTGAGACCTGGTGCCCTGAAACCCATGTATGGTCCTGTGGGTGAATGTCCCCCAGTGTGTTTTGTTGGATTAGCAGCCTCCTTGTGTGTGTCTTGCAAGGAAAAATCTTAATATCCCTCTTCAAGAAATGTTAGAGTTCTAATATTTCTTAACCTAAAAATTATATAACTTGTTTATATTCTATCCAGTATTTTGTTTAAATTTACAAAATGCTTAAGTTTATTATTGGCCCTATTTGTATGAGTAATTTAGTTCTTATATGGATTGTTAAAAATGGGGGAAGGACATACATTCTGAATTTTCTGAAGTCTATGCATTTTTTCCCCTCATTCTGTCTTTTCTTTTTTTCCTAGTAAAGTTTTCTTATAAAGAAATTGCTTCCAATTACATTTCTTTTACCATTTTATTAATTTTTTTTAGCAATATTTTTATACTGTATGGGTTTTTAATGTATTGTGATACAGTGTGACTTTCTGAAATAAATACACTTTTCCCATGATTTTGGTCTGTTTAGGAGTTTGTCTTTTTTTGTCTTTTTTGGGTTACTCTCCCTGGTACAATTTCTAACATTTATTAGATTCTCCTAAGTTACATCACTGCCTAGTAGTTGATAAACTGGAACCATTGTCATTTAAGCACACTGGGGAATTTTTCCTTTACAGTGATTCAGTGGGCTTTCCTGATAGCTCAGTTGATAAAAATCCACCTGCAATGAAGGAGAACCTGGTTGGTTTCCTGGGTCGGGAAGATCCACTGGAGAAGGAGTAGGCCACTCCAGTATTCTTGGGCTTCCCTGTGGCTCAGCTGGTAGAGAATCTGCCTGCAATGGAGGAGACAGGGGTTCGATTCCTGGGTTGGGAAGATACCCTGGAGGAGGGAAAGGCTATCCACTCCAGTATTCTGGCCTGGAGAATTCCATGGACTATAGGTATAGTTCATGGGGTTGCAAAGAGTCGGACATGACTGAGCGACTTTCACTTTCACTTTTCGAGACTCTTGAGATTTCCCACTAGGCAATATTTTGTAGTCATTGTGAATAGGTACATAATAGTTTAGAAAAATGAATGGGTTATAGCATTAAATGGGCTTCCCTGGTAGCTCAGCTGGTAAATAACCCTCCTGCAATGCAGGAGACACCAGTTTGATTCCTGGGTCAGGAAGATCTGCTGGAGAATGGATAGGCTACCCAATCCAGCATTCTTGTGCTTGTCTGGTGGCTTAGATGGTAAAGAATCAGCCTGCAACGTGGGAGATCTGAGTTCGATCGCTGGATTGGGAAGATCCCCTGGAGAAGGGAACAGCTACCCATCCAGTATTCTGGCCTGGAAAATTCCATGGATGATATAGTCCATGGGGTCACAAAGAGTCAGACATTTCTGAGTGACTTGCACTTTCACTCTCACAGTATTATATAAAAGGGAATAAAGCCAGTACAGTCTTCCCAGGTGGCACACTGGTAAAGAATCTGCCTGCCAGTGCAGGAGATGCAAGAGATGCAGGTTTATCCCTGGGTCCGGATGATCCCCTGGAGTAGAAAATGGCAACCCTCTCCAGTATTCTTGCCTGGAATATTTCATGGACAGAGGAGCCTGATGGGGGCAAAGAGTCAGACACGATTGAGCCGCCCCCCCCCCCCCACACACATACACAGCCAATATACTAATATAAAATTTATCTTAAAGAATGTTTCCATTCCTAGTCTGGGCTAGACTTCCACAACAAGACCACATACTGAAGTGTACAGTTTATACTGAAAGACCAAAAACATGAAACAGCAAACCACTATGAGATTTACACTTTTCTAAAGCCTAACTTGATCATTTCTATCTCTAAATAAATTAGTTTAATGCATATATTTACTGTTAAACTTGTCCTATTTTGCCTGTCTCCTAGCTGTCTAGGGGGCAGGATACAGATGAAGTGACATAGAGTACAAATGTAATCATAATTATCCTTCACAGTTAGATAGCTGATGTATATATTTGCTTACTGTCTGTCAGGCACTGTTCTAAGCAGCTTATATATAGTGTAGTATAGTATTTAATTCTTTCAGCAATCAATGAGGTAGATTTTGACACTATTCCCATTAGAAGTTAGGAAGAGAAACTTAACTTTCCCCAAGTTTGCACAGCTAGTGTGCAGCAGGGTTAGTATTTAAAACCAAGTAGTCTAGTTTTTAATCTATTCTTAATCACTAAGTGTTACTGTCTTTTGTGAAAACTTAGCCCAATGGAGAATGTGATAGCATCAGTGGGAAATACAGAGAGAAAATATAAAAACTATTGGAAAAAAATTTATCTGCAAAAAATCATTAGCAGGCTGACAATAGGTATTTCATCTCCAACTAAACCTAACGAAATAACCTTTTAGAAGTGCTAAAGGTAAATAAGTCAGACTAGAATTCTCTAATGACTTTGGAGTACAAGAAAGAAGGGGAAATAAAGCCATTTTTGAGTGTGTGGATTGATAGTTTGCTCCTCACAGGTATCTGAACAAACTCTTAAGAATGTATTTTACCAAGGAGAAAATTATTACAATTTTGTCTTTTTTGGTTAAAAAATAAGCTAAAAATGCTATTAAGAATGTGTGTGTACAAAATTTGGCCCATATTTATTGATTTCCGAATGTCATTTCTTTCCAGTATATGTTATAAAGGTATTCATTAAAAGCAAGGTTTTACCGATTAATATACTTTAGTGACGGAGAAGGCAATGGCACCCCACTCCAGTACTCTTGCCTGGAAAATCCCATGGACAGAGGAGCCTGGTGGGCTGCAGTCCATGGGGTCGATAGGAGTCAGGCACGACTGAGCGACTTCACTTTACTTTCACACAATGGAGAAGGCAATGGCAGCCCACTCCAGTGTTCTTGCCTGGAGAATCCCAGGGACGGTGGAGCCTGGTGGACTGCTGTCTATGGGGTCGCACAGTGTCGGACACGACTGAAGCGACTTAGCAGCAGCGGCAGCAGCATACTCTAGTGATCAAAGCTTTTCTCTTAAATAATTGTTAGTCGTTGATAGATGGCATCACACTACTGAAGAGGCAGAGGTAGTAAACTTACTGGTATTCAAGAGTACTATGCTATTTACATTTAAGAGTAAATACATATATATCAACTTTAGTAAATTAGGTTATTAAATCATTTAGAGTTTATGAATCACAAATAAGGAACGTCTCTTTTATGTGTTAATAATCGATTTGAAAACCCAAGCATTATATAACAATTATATAATCATGTGGTCATTTGAATTCTAAGAATCTTGTTTCCTTTGCAGCGTCTAGCTTTGGAAGCAGAGAAAGTTCAAGCAGCCCACCAGTGGAGAGAGGATTTCGCAGTAAGCACCCTTTTAAACTACTTGAATTAATATTTACATTAATGTCCTGTGTTTTGATAACCTAATGGTTGCATTTAAAATATATTTTTAGTGATGGACTTTGGGACAAAAAACAGTTCACTATACTTCATTTAAAAAAGTACCTTCAAATATTATCCCATACTCCAAGGTATTTATAAAATTAATAACAAAAATAACATTAAACTGTAGTATATGAATAATCTTTGCATGTATTATGAAAATATAGTAGTTGAAAAACAAGTGGCATTTTCTAAGAAATGCCATGCATAATGTAATCACTTTGGTGGGCAATACAATTGAAGTTAGAATAAATGTATTAAGATTTCTTTAATTTGTTCCACAGTAGCTAGACATTATTGATTGTCTGTTCTGGTTTGTTTTTACAAATATCAGAGGATACTAACTTTTGTCTGAGTTTTTTTTTGAGAAACTAGTTTTGTGCTTCAAGAGTCATTGGGGTGAATTATACAAATCTCAGAAATTCTTGTGATGAATTCCCTTCCTTTTTTGCCTCCCTCCCTCCCACCCTTCCTCCTTCCCTCTTTCCTTTCTTCCTTCTCTCCCTCCTTTCTTCCCTCCCTTTTGCCTTCCCTTCCTTCCTCCCACCTGTAGCTTTGTCTTATCTTCTTATGTCCTTGAAGAAGTCTGACTTTAATAGTTAAAAGACTTCTGTTACAAATATTTGAGTTATTTCATTTATAGTGAATATCTCTTTCAGTTCAGTTCAGTTCAGTCACTCAGTCATGTCCGACTCTTTGCGACCCCATGAATTGCAGCACGCCAGGCCTCCCTGTTCATCACCAACTCCTGGAGTTCACCCAAACTCATGTCCATCGAGTTGGTGATGCCATCCAGCCATCTCATCCTCTGTCGTCCCCTTCTCCTCCTGCAAGAACAGTTCCAGACAACTCATTTGGGGAATGTTAACTGTGTCCTCCCCCGTTTAAAGTATCTTTCTCTAATATGATTACAGTAAGAATGACAGCTTGAATATACTGTTCAATTGTCTTTGAAAAACAAAAATCTCAAATTTCAAGATAAAGTTGTGCTTCAATAAAACACTAAACTTGTTTAGTGTTTAGGAATTAAGGTTTAAGGTTTAGAAATTAGCAGTTTTACTTTGTGTTTCTGTGATTATATTGTATATCAAAGGAAAATGTAGTAAATGGCACTTCATTTACTTATAGGGTAATAGTTAAACAGTCTTTTGTGTTTATTAGTTCTGATATTATTTACTTTTACTCTCTTCTACCAATTTATATTTCTTAAGTAAACTCCTAGTCTACTCAGTTGAGACTCTGATTACTGTCAGTTCAATTCTTTCATTTGGATTGATCATATTGCTTGATTTATTGGTATCATGTAGATACTGGCTTAATCCACAGTTGTTTTTTATAGATGCACAGGTCAATATGGCATCCATAAAATATATATAAAGAAAAAAATTAATGATTAAGTTAAAATGCAGTCTTTTTCAATATAGAGGAGAAATTTTAAACTCATCCAGTGAAGATTTTACAATGCAGTTTGTTGCTGTTACATGAAAGGAAACTAAACTTGCATTTGTTTGGTGTGGCTTGAATAAACCAAAAATAGCCAAATATTCTTTTGATGAACTGATAATTAATGCAATTTATTTTTCCTCCCCTCTTAGAAGTGGCATAGTAAAAGCATAATAGTTGTAAAGTTAGACCTTGTAGTCTGCCTAGTCTTGATATAGTAAGTTGGTGCTTTTAGTTTTAATCATGAGTAATTCTGAGAATCTAAAAATTTTAAGTTCATTCAAATCAGACTGCACAGCATGTAGATTAGACTGGTCTTCTCAAAAGCTTCTCTTGCATTAAAGGAATTTGGTAATATTTCAGTCATTTATTAGTGGTATGTCTTTTCAAATTTTCTAGGGAGAAATGCTGTATGAAAATAACTTTACAAGTAGGAATGTAGTATATAAAATTTCCTTTCCCAGATATGTTGACTCATTAACGCTATGTTAACATTATGGCAATGATTTATTTTTCCTTATAGAAGTAATGGGTGACCATTGTAGGTGACATGGAAACTCTTAATAGATGACATGAAAACTCTTAAATGTGTGCTAGCCATTACTCTTTTATTTAATCTAAACCATCATCTATTGTATTGCACTTTACCGTTTATGTATAGCTAAGAAGGAAAAAAAAAGGGAAACCAGTCAAATTATGATACATCAACAATTTTAAGCAGTATTTATACTTTTCGGATATCAAAATGTGTAAAAATTTACCTTGAAATATAGCTTTTTAAAATCTACTCTCTCAGTGCCTGTATCCATACAGAAGTATGGCTAGGAAAAGTTATGCAAGAGAACAAGTCAGTTACACAACGACAGATGCCATCACTAGATGTTCTATTGTTAAATAGAAAGTAAATGATTTACCCAGATTTAGGAGTTCTTAGCAAATAGTCATCACTGTGTGGGAGAATTTTGAACAAATTCAGTTCTAAATTTCCCCCTAAATTACTTCACAATTTATTCAAGATCTATGAACATAGTGATTGACATTAAAAGAGACCATTTAAGGGAAAACAAATTAGTGCACTTTAGAGCCCTGTCAACTCATTTCCTGAGTACCCTTCTTGATTAACTATAAATGGTGTTCACAGTATACATATCTGTCACAATTTGCATGTTAAGAATTGATATTTTCCATGAAGTCTTTACAGTAGCTCTTCCCTTTGAAATAACACAGGTGAGGGACTGTTGAGACAATAGTGATCTTATATTTGAAGAATAGAACCTGGATGAAGATTGCCTTTGGATTCAAATAAGTAAATATTGCAAAAATAGGAGATCCTTTTCCTCCCTTTTGTTTGTTTTCTTCTCTGATAAACTAGATGATGCTACAATTCATTTACATACAGTAAGGTTAAACAAATCCTTCAAGACTGTGAAAAAAATTAAGTTCACTTTCATGAGTGGTTGGTAATTATTAAATCTCCCTTTATTTTGTGAACACAGGCAAAACAACTGCAAATTTATCAATTTCTTAACCAAACATTTAAAAATATTTAAGTTAAATTCTTCCATACTCCAAAAGATCCTTCTTTTAAACTTTATAAGCCTTTTATCTTTTGAAGGATTTAACTATTTGCATCAGTGCAATACTTCTTTAATGCCACCCTTTAATAATTTAACACTAGGATGATTTAGAAGGCAGAAATAATTTACTAAAAGGTACATTAACATTTCAAAAAGAAATATAATATGCTAGTTCTTCCCTCCAGTATAAGTAGGGTGGTTTCATTAACATTACTTAGGCAAAATGTTGATTAACATTCTGTAGTCTGTACTGTAGAGAAATCTCAAGAACAACAAGAACAAAAGGCAAAGCACTAAAATGCTGGCAACAAGAAAGGGCTCCTGTAATTCACGCTGTCCTTCAGCTCCACTCAATTCCCAGTTGGATGTACAATTGAAGGAACAAAAGGCGTATACTGTAAATGGATTAAGATTTATGTGGTCATGCATTTACAAGTTCAAACCAATATTTGTAAATAAGCTGTGTCTACCAGCTTCCTTTCAGGTCTGCATACAACTTACTGGCATTAAAGGGGACTTTTTATTTCATGTATGATGGGGCAAATTATTTTATTAAGGGCAGGTGGGAGAAGGAAAAAGGAGCTTGGAAAATTAATTGTTCTGCATTAAATAATTGCTTTTATTTCTACTGAACAGATCTTTTCCATTCGCTTCTGAAATCTCATTTGATTGCATTGCAATGGTTGGTTAACTAAAGCAATTTTGTTTCCAACTAAGCCTGCAATATTAATTGTACTTACACATGTATAAACATAAGGGGTACCTAATTTGTATTTTAATAAGTGGGATCCTTATGTATGGCTTATTAGCATCAGCTTGCTACTGTGAAGGCTGAGTACAGACAGGCTAAATTGGCCAGTAAATAAAACATTTGACGAGCCTCCTTTTAGCTCTAGCTTCACAGAGAAACTAAATTAGACAGTAGAAATTTTTCTAGTGAAGTTGAATGCTATTGAGTGTTAATCAGGCTAATTTAGTTTTCCTAATTTAGTTTTAATTATATATATATTTTTAAATTACCCTACTCTAATAATATTTTCAAATGTTGCTTTAAAAGTTGTACTGTGTAGAATTTTGTGTTTATATGAGTTAAATTAATGGGCACTGGCATTGTATATTTATTATTTCACCTATCCTTATCATTTCATGAAATAGCCTAACCTTTATTGATTGCAGCACAAACAGTTGTGAATATGGGAACTATGAAATCATACTATATTCATTTTGGTTACAATGTATAAGAGAAACACTGTTCTAAATTTGTGCAGGTGCTGGATATTAAAGTGCTGACTTCCTAGGAGTAAAAAATGAAAAATGGTGGGCAAGGTGGCATTTTGTCTTAATGAAAGAATGAATGAATTTAAAAGATTATCAAGATACTTTAGTCTGTAACGGATTTAGTCTTTGTCAGTTTCTACCTTTGGTAGAGTCATTTTTTGGAATCAAGAGCGTTCATATTTCAGTATATTTTTGCAACACTTCTTACATAGGGAAGTAATCAATTTTTTACTACTGCTTTTTTGAGTCTTACCAATTTTCTCCTCATCATCAAGACAGATGAAAAGGAGCCACAATGCAAAACTGATTTACCCCCAAATTGTGGGAAACCAATTTAATAGAAAAGATCCAGACAAATATGTGTTATCTGACTCTTGTTTGTTTGTGCATGCACATAAAAGCCCATGGTAAAATGACTATAAGACACCAGAGTAGAAAATAATAACCAGGGGCGTTAAATGATCCATTATCCTGATTACCCCTTTTTTTTCTTATATTGAAAAAAAAAAAGCAACGTATTTACTCATTATTTACCTAGCCAATACTGTTTTTTAAAAAAATAATTTTTAATATATTCTAGTAAGTATTTTGTCCTCACTATTATTTCTTTTGAAGCCAAAGTCACATGATAGTATACGATGATACAGTAGAACTCCTGCAAGTAAAGCATCATGACAGTATGTGCTGGAATAATGCAAATGTAGATCTAATTGGAGCTTCGTAAATTTTTTTTTTTTCCCTCCTCTCAGGAAGGTAGAGAGAACTTGGGACAGGTGTCTGATTTGGGAAATGGGGAGGTGGATGGAATCTTCTATATTTTTCAAACCTAATCTGCTGCTGTGTATCCCAGGATTGAGCTGATTTTACATTAAGGGGAGATTCCTGGAATTACTGCCATGTTCTAAAAATTATAACCATGAAGAACACACAAAATCATCCTCATTGATACTTAAGTTAGAGTCAGTTATTATCATCGGTAGATATTAAATTGTAATTGTCACGAGAGCTTTTGAATGTACTCATTTCATTAACTTCACTATAAGTTGAGCTGCATTTTATTACAGTTTTTGGATACCCCTTATTTGCATTAAGGTGAGGTTTACTATCTTAATTTCTCAACCGCAAAAGAAATGAAAAGATGAAGAAAAATGTATCAGCATTACAAATCAATGTAGAGTCTACAAAGATTTGCTATATAAACTTTTATCCGATTGATTTTCTTACTTAAAAATCTGCAGTTACTTTCCATTTTCAGTGGAATGGTATACCAGGTATACCAGGCCTTTCATGATCTTGCCCCATCTTATCTTTAGTAAATTTTCCATTGCAACATTTTCCCAGTAGTTATTACCCTTTCCCTGAAATTCTGAGTCCTAAGCAGAGTAAACTACTTGATGTTTTCCTTAGACAGTATTTCCTTCCTCTTCTCACCTTTTGAAAATTTCTGCCTAGAATATTTCATCTCTTCCCCAATTTCCTTTTGGTTTTGATCCACCAATCTTGGATTCATTGTTTTATATGGTCCTCTAATGCTGAGCATGTATTCATATTCAGGTATATACTCCCTATATAATTTTCCTTTTACCATATTTTTTCAGCACTGAAATGTAAACTTCTTGGGGATAAAAAAAACTTTGGCTAAAGCATAACCAAAATAACTATAGTACAGTGGAACCCCACTCCAGTACTGTTGCCTGGAAAATCCCATGGACGGAGGAGCCTGGTGCTCTGCAGTCCATGGGGTTGCTAGGAGTCGGACACGACTGAGCAACTTCACTTTCACTTTTCACTTTCATGCACTGGAGAAGGAAATGGCAACCCACTCCAGTGTTCTTGCCTGGAGAACCCCAGGCACTGGGGAGCCTGGTGGGCTGCTGTCTATGGGGTTGCACCGAGTCGGACACAACTGAGGCGACTTAGCAGCAGCAGCAGCAGCAGCAGCAGTACATAATAAGACAGTAGTGTATAAGTAAGTAATTTTTAAATTAAAAGTACTGAGATATCCATATTTTACTCTAAACATCTATTGTCAATTTTTCTGGGGGAATAATTTTTAAAGTTTGTTGAAACTGCACATTTTTAATGTCTGAATATGTTTGCCCACAGCTGTGGTATAGGTCCAGAACACTGGGCTTGGAGGTATGCAAATCTCCTTTAAGTACTGGCTTTCCTACTAACTTGCAATGCAATTTTAGAAAACTAGCAATCTTTTGATATTAATTTCTTTATATAGAAATCTTGGTTCTTTTGTCTCCACTGGCATAATTATTTTTGTGAGATGCTCTGTGCCCTCCCTAGCTCCATAACAAAGAAGCTATTTACTAGAAACCTTGAGATACATCTCAGGTGCTCACATCCAGGTTGGTACAAGACCTGTGATGGCTGTTTGCCTAGTCCAGTGAGCATCTCCCAGCTGCCTTGACTCTGGTACTCAATCTCTTTTCATTGCTCTGATGAAAGAAATACCATTCTGCTCAAGCTGCTATCAACTGGTGCGTCCTTAACTGTAAAGCCTTTGAACTGCAGTCTTAGGGTATTCTGTGCAGAAAGAGGGTAAATGACCTTATTCCTAACCATAGACAGTTTTTAAAACCTAGATAAATAATATTTTAATGTACCATTTTAAAAAGTCAGAGTTCATACAAAACATCCACTGTGAACAAAATATCAAACTTACTTTTCTTTATAGAAAATGGATTGTCATGAGAACACAACATGAGATCTATCCTCTTAAGAAAGTATAAGTAAGGGTACAGTACGTTGTTACCTAAGGGTAGTGTTGTGTGGTTGACGCTCATAGCTGTTTCTCTAGCTTGGTTGATATTTTATGCCATTGATTACTGACTCCCATTTCTTCCTCCTCTCCAAACCCTGGTAACCACCATTCCAGTCTTTGATTTTATTAACTTGACTGTTTTAGTTATTTCATGTAAGTGGAATCACGTACTATTCGTCTTTGTGTCTTCTTTATTTCACTCAGTGCAATGTCCTCGAAATCCATCCATGTTGCTGTATTTATTGTAGAATCTTTACTTTGTGTGTGTGTGTGTGTGTGCATTTAGTCATGTCCAGCTCTTTGCAATCCCATGGACTGTAGCCCCCCAGGCTCCTATGTCCATGGAATTCTCCAGGCAAGAATACTGGAGAGGGTTGCCATTTCCTTCTCCAGAGATCTTCCTGACCCAGGGATCGAATTCATGTCTCTTGTGTCTCTTGCATTGGCAGGCAGGTTCTTTATCAGCTGAGCTGTTGGTGAAGCCCTCTACTTTTTAGAGAGGCTGAATAATAATATATTGTATTTATATACCATAATTTTTTCATCCATTCATCTGTCAATGGATGTTTTGGTAGTTTCCACATCTTCAGTTCAGCTCAATCACTCAGTCGTGTCTGACTCTTTGTGACCCCATGGACTGCAGCACTCCAGGCTTCCCTGGCCATCACCAACTCCTGGAGCTTACTGAAACTCATGTCCATCAAGTCGGTGATACCATCCAACTATCTCATCCTCTGCCGTCCCTTCTCTTCCTGTCTTCAGTCTTTCCCAAGATCAGGGTCTTTCCCGATAAGTCAGTTCTTCATATCTGGTGGCCAAAGTATTGGAGTTTCAGCTTCAGCATCAGTCCTTCCAATGAATATTCAGGATCGATTTCCTTTAGAATTGACTAGTTTGATCTCCTTGCAGTTCAAGGGACTCTCAAGAGTCTTCTCCAACACCACAGTTCAAAAGCATCAATTCTTTGGAGCTCAGCTTTCTTTGGCACTCAGTCCAACTCTTACATCCATACATGACTACTGGAAAAGCTATAACTTTGACTAGACAGACCTTTGTTGGCAAAGTAATGTCTTTGCTTTTTAGTATGCTGTCTAGGTTAGTCATAGACAGAGTTCCTGAAGAACAATGGACGGAGGTTCGTGAAATTGTAAAGGAGGCAGTGATCAAGACCTTCCCCCCAAAAAAGAAATGCAAAAAGGCAAAATAGTTATCTGAGGAGGCCTTACAAATAGCTGAGGAAAAAAAAAAAAAAAAGGAATCTAAAGGCAAAGGAGAAAAGGAAAGATATACCCATTTGAATGCAGAGTTCCAAAGAATAGTAAGGAAAGATAAGAAAGCCTTTCTCAGTGATCAGTGCAAAGAAATAGAGGAAAACTATAGAGTAGGAAAGACTGGAGATCTATTCAAGAAAATTAGAGATACCAAGGGAACATTTCATGCAAACATGGGCACAATAAAGGACAGACATGGTATGGACCTAACAGAAGCAGGTATTAAGAAGAGGTGGCAAGAATACACAGAGAAACTATACAAAAAAGATCTTCATGACCAGATAACCACGATGGTGTGATCACTCACCTAGAGCCAGACATCCTGGAGTGCAAAGTCAAGTAAGTGGTCCTTAGGAAGCATCACTACAAACAAATTTCTAAATTTCCATATCTTAGCTATTTTAAATAAGGGTACAATGAAAATGAAAGTGTTATTATTTCTTCTAGATCTTGATTTTAATTCTTTTGGACACATAGCTGCAAATGGAATTGCTGGATTAAATGATAGTTCTGTTTTTTGTTTTTAATTTTTTTTTAGCAACTATACTGTTTTGTGTAATGATTGCACCATTTTGGATTCTCATCAGTAGTTTGCAAGGGTTCCAATTTCTCTACATCCTCACCAATGCTTGTTGGTTATCTAATGCATTAAAGACCTAACGGTAAAAATCTAAAACTGTAAGACACTTAAACATAGCGGAAAAGTTTCATGACATTATTCTTGGCAGTGATTTTATGGAGGGACACCAAAGCATAGGCAACAAAACCCAAAATAGACAAATGAGACTACACAAAACTAAGAGCTTGTGCACAGCAAAGGGAGCAATCAGCACAGTGAACAGCAGCCTGAGAACGGGAGAAAATATTTGCAAACCATATATCTGATAAGAGGCTTATCTCCAAAATATATAAGAAGCCCATACAACCCATTAACAAAAATAACAATCTGAGGCCTTTCTCGTCATCAGACTGTGGAGCTAGTTCTCATATTCCCATGTGTTTCAAGTGAAAGTCACTCAGTCATGTCTGTCTCTTTGCAATCCCATGGACTGTAGCCTTCCAGGCGCCTCTGTCCGTGGAGTTTTTCAGGCCAAAATTCTAAAGTGAGTAGCTGTTCCCTTTTCCGGGGGGATCTTCCGAACTCAGGAAGCAAACACAGGTCTCCCTCATTGCAGGCAAATTCTTTATTGTCTGAGCCACCAGGAAAGCCCGTTTATTTAATTCTTCTTTCAAATAGGGCAGACACACTTTTCCTTAGGAGTCTTTGAGGAGACTTAACCTTATCCTCTGGAGAAGGCAATGGCACCCCACTCCAGTACTCTTGCCTGGAAAATCCCATGGACCGAGGAGCCTGGTGGGCTGCAGTCCATGGGGTCACTAAGAGTCGGACACGACTGAGCGACTTCACTTTCACTTTTCACTTTTCATGCATTGGAGAAGGAAATGGCAACCCACTCTAGTGTTCTTGCCTGGAGAATCCCAGGGACCGGGGAGCCTGGTGGGCTGCCATCTCTGGGGTTGCACAGAGTCAGACATGACTGAAGCGACTTAGCAGCAGCAGCAGCAGCAACCTTATCCTCATCTTATAAATATCCCTGTAAACTCTTCTTCATGTTTTTCTCCTTTTGTAGAAAACAGTCCTCCTCCAGCAAATGAATGCATGAAAATAGATTTCTGATAATTTTTCAGCTTTCTTCCTATATTATTATAGTTCTTGTTCATTCTGAATGTCCTCTGTTTTTAAATACATTCATATTTCCAAAAAGCTCTTTGAAATTAAATGAGATAATTTATGGGACTATGCTTAGCACTTTTGAAGGTCTCAAAAATGGTAATTTTAATAGAGGATGCACTATCTTCTTCAAGCCTTATTCTTTTTAAGAAGTTCTCATTGCTTCTTAATGATTAAGTGTGGCTGGGTATATCTGCTTAAGAAGGAAAATATGTATTGCCCATAATAACCAATAGATGATTGCTTATTAAATTGACTTAAATCCATTTTACTTACATTCCATTTATGAAAAATCAGTGCATTTGGAAGTGACAGGTACTCAGCATGAGACTAAGAAATTTTTTTTTGTTCTTACTGATATTTGTCTTTTTGATTGTATGAAGTTCTAGTTTATTTACTGCCTAAAACTACCCTGGTAGACCTTAGTAGAATTTAAAAAAAGTTGTATCTAAAGATATTCTTAGGAAGTACAGAGATTAATACATATTTCTATTTACTGTAGATCCTTTATGATCGACCCTAGGGTAATAACTCTATTCTCAGAGATAATTTTGATATTGAGAATAGCATTAGATGTAGGAGAAAGAAGTGGCAACCCACTCCAGTATTCTTGCCTGGAGAATCTCAGGGACAGAGGAGCTTGGTGGGCTGCTGTCTGTGGGGTCCCACAGAGTGGGACCGGACTGAGGCGACTTAGCAGCAGCAGCATTAGATGTTGGAATGGTTTCACTTTAATGGCATTAGAGATATGTTAATGTTTGCACATATTGCCATGGGAAAGAGAATGCTTCAGGAATTGAAGAACTGGCGTAGAGAGCTTTTGTTCCTGAAGGACTGGCACTACAGGGATGAAATTTGGAGCTTTTTATAAAGAAGCCAAGTGATAAGATGCAGGCAATTAATATACAGTCATGGGGTTTAGTCACTAGTAGGATACAGTTTGACTTTGGGAGTCACCTAGAAAATGACCATGAGAACTGTGTTTAAATGGAGGGATGATATGTGTTCAGACAGAATACATGAAAACTGTTGAAACATGGGTCTGGATAATGTTGGGAGTATTGCAATGAGAAGTCTATCAAGTAAGTCTCTTAAGTAGACAGAAGGCATTTTTAAAAAGGTCTTTGAATTAAACTTATAAGTTTAAAAGACAATGAAACCTAGAGAATATTGATCCACGTGATTGAAAAAATATTAACTGGACTTTAGTGCTGGATTTGATTACATATAGGAAAATACTATGAAAATTTAGATAAATTATTATTTCCATTCATGCAAATCGGCTTTCTTCTTTAAAGTTCATGCTTGTGTTGTCTTTTAACCTTACAAGCCAGTTTGTCAATGGATTTTGTTCCTCATGCTATTCTAAGTTGTCAACATTTTTGTTTGTTTTACTTTCTCATCAACATAACATACTGGTTCCCTTTTATCATTAAAAAAAAGTCACCTCTTTTAGTTTTGCCACATTTCTTTTGTCTTATTCTTCAAGTTTCAAAAAAAAGAAAAAAGAAAAAAAGGTAAACCTGCTCTATCTTTTCATTTTCATCTTCATCCAGTGGCCAGCCAACTCCAGTCTAACAACAAAATTCATCCACGGTGAAAATATTCTCAGTGGTCACATTTACCTCAGGTCATCAAATCTAATGAACTTTTTTATCTATCTCTGTACTTGCTCCTTTCCTATCATTTTAGTGTACCACTTCCTATTTATTCTTTCATCAAGCACACGTTTCTTCTGTTAGTTTTCAGGAAACTCCATTTTTCTGGTTTTCCTATTTTCTCACCTTTTATTCCTTCTTAATCTCCTTTTTTAGTACTTCTTTCTGTACTGTAGCTCTACAGTACTTCTGTAGTTTAAATTTAGGGAACAGTCTTAAAGCTGTTCTAAGTTTAAGGAACAGCCTTAATCTGCTTGTTTTTAATGCCCATATTTTCTCCCAGGACACTGCATCCATTTTGTTGAAATTATATAGAATTCTACCCAAATCTCTTTTCTGAGCTCTAGGCTCATTTATGCAACTGATCATTTGCTGATTCCATTTAAATGTCTCACCTGCATGGCACTAACATGCCCAGAAGAGCTGTTGTTTCCATCCTACTCCCCACCCTCCAACCCGCCACCACCACCCAGTACCCTGATCATCTGTTTGTTTCTCTACCTCAGATGAGATCAAGTTCTCCCATTTCATCTAGCCAAAATTAAGTCATAATCCTTTATTTCAGGACTTCCCAGATGGTGCCTGTCAGTGCAAGGAGACACAAGAGAAACAGATTCGATCCCTGGATCAGAAAGATACCCTAGAGTAGGAAATGGCAACCCACTCCATTATTTATGTCTGGAAATTTCCATGGACAAAGGAGTCTGGTGGGCTGCAGTCCATGGGGTTGCAAAGAGTCAGACACGACAGAGCAACTGAGCACGTGCACGCACACACAGTCCTTTGTTTCTCCCTCTGCCAGAACTGCTCACATACTGTAATTCGTGTGTAAATTCTGTTCCAGGCCCATATATATCATGCAACCATCCATTTCTTCTTTACAAACACCATGTTTATTTGAATTACTGGGATCCCACAGGCAGAATAATCTTGAAATTATTAATCAAATTATGAATCAGAAGTCTACTCTACTGAACTGGGGGAATCCACAGGTTTGTTTTACAGAATTTTAGTGGCCCAGGATATACATAATTAAATAAGATTTTAGACTGTCAGTTCGATAGAAGAGAATGAGATTTTTTAAAAGAATAAACACAATTTTATAAGATGGCGGGAAATGGAGCTTTATATATCCTTCTGATACAAACATTTTAGACACCAAAGAAGATGAACAAGATGTACAAATTTTAAACTAGGAAGTCAGGGAAATATCAAAACAGAGTAGTTTAAATAACACAAAGCTGTATGTAGAAAGCAATAACTGCTGCTTTTCTCAAAAAACAGAGTAGTTTAAATAACACAAAGCTGTATGTAGAAAGTAATAACTGCTGCTTTTCTCAAACTATCCATGAAAAATGTGTGTTTGTAGCAGTAACAACAGTAAAATCCAGGCAGCACAAGTAACAAAAAGAGGGAAAAAAAGCCAAATATTACTTCTAGCCAAAATTAATGATACAAAATATGGAGTTTTGTATGAATTTCATTGTAAAATAGCAATATCTAAGTGCCTACTTTTGCTTTGGTAGAAGACATTATGGTCTGAGAGAGAAGGCAATCAAGAGAGCTTGTAATTGCTGGATGTTGTAAGAATCAGCTATCATGGGAATTGTGGTGTTGTGTGCCATGGGATATATTATATGTTAATTAAATTATTAGATTAAAAAATTATAAAAGTAGAAAAAGCTATTTTGTTATAATGTTTCACCAGTGTGTGTACAGCTCTCCTAGGGATCGTATAAGAATCAAGTGGAATCCTTTGTTTGTTTTCCAAAGTCTTTTCTTACATTCTCGCCATAAGGTTCTCTGTGACCTCAAAGTCAAGACATTGAGAATCCTTCGGCAGTGAGGCAGGGTAAATAACTGGAATGTGATTTCTCTCTCATGGGTCTTAAAACTGAAGAAAGCTTGACAGACACTAACTGGAAGTCTTACTAATTATGAAAATAAATATAATCAGTCTAAATGCAGTTCTAAAGGTTGGAAAAAAGGAACTGAATAGTAAATAGACCTGAGGTAGAAAAGAAAATTATAATAAGCAAGTAGAGCTCAAAAAAACTGAGTAGTATGGCTGCTCAGTTACTCAGTCATGGCCAACTCTTGTGACCCCATGGGTTGCAACCCACCAGGCTCCTCTGTCCATGGAATTTTCCAGATAAGCATACTAGAGCAGGTTGCCATTTCCTACTCCTCGAAACCATGTCTCTTGCATCCCCTGCATTGACAGGTGGATTCTTTACCACTGTGTCACCTGGGAAGTCTGGGAAGTTGGATTTAGTTAATAACAAAATAGCAATAACAGTAATAATCAGGGCTATGCAATCACTTTTTCCCTACAGTTATAATACCTTAATTGTTTTTGTAAAAGTTTTAGTATCATGATTTAAAAATTAAAATAATTACAAAAGAAAACTTAAAATCTTGCCTAAACTCCATTCCTTGTTTACATTGTCTCATCATGTTCAGTTTATCTGTTTTTACTTTTTTCATGTATTTTTTCATGATATACATACAAAATTCATTGATATAGTCAATGTAACAGAGTGTACAGACTTATAATCAGAGAGTATGCTCTATTTGAATAGATTAGCATGTCCGTGCATTCTCTCACTTTCTTCATACATCCCCCAATCTTCTTAAACTACTACTTTTAAGATTCATCTTACTTCTGTAACCACAGTGTTTAATACTGCTTCTGTAATTTGATAGATTAAATGCTATCAGTATAACTTTTATGATAATTCTCCCATTACTGCCCTTATTTTTTTCTCTTTAAATTCATAATTTGATTGAATGCATTTTGTTGTGAAGTAGTTGGAACAAGACGAGCTGTGAGATTCCTTAATTCCTGAGTTCTTGTGTGACTGAGAATATCTGAGCATTTCATTTTGGGCTTGAAAACCTTGACTAAGTATGCATTTTTTCCCACTCGAAATTTTGGGACATTACTTTACAGTCTTCTGTCAGTTTTCGTGGCCATCAAGAACTCTTAAGGGGCTTCCGTGGTGGCTCTGACAGTAAAGAATTTGCCTGCAGTGTGTGAGACCAGGATTCAATCCCTTGGTCGGAAGATCCCATGGAGAAGGAAATGGCAACCCACTCCAATATTCTTGCCTGAAGAATTCCATGGACAGCCAAGCTGCAGTCCATGCGGTCACAAAGTCAGACACAACTGAGCAACTAAATCACACACACACAACCTACTTAACTAAGCTATTCTGATTTTAGCCCCTGGTTTCCATCCTGAATTGATGTGATTCTTTTCACTGATTCTCTAATGATATGTTCTTTGTTTTTGAGGTTGAACAAGGAGTGATACATCTGATTGTTGATTGTTTGATGTCTTCTTATTAAAATTGTAATTTCATTTCAGAGATGTTTATGTTTACTGTCAGCATAGTTTTGAATATTTCTGTGTGTAATTTTTCATGGTTTTTCAAGAATATTATTTAGTGTAAGTTGGGACTCTATTTCTGGTTTCCATAACTGTATATTCCCTATTACAGTTTTTAAAAAATATATTTTTACTCAGTTACATTTCATTTGATATGATTTTCTGAAGCCTGTCTAGAATGATGGTCTTTTCACCTGCATCCGTGCTTTTGTTGTTTTCTTGTGTCTTTTTTCAATAAATAATCTTTTTTTGTATCTCCCACTTAGTTCTCTGTGTTCTGGCAGCTTCTTTGCCAACTTATATTGGTTTATAAACTAATATTTTGAACTCCTCTATCTTTTATTTTCTTTTATTTCCCCCCCTTGCCTTCTCCCTCTACCCTTTAATTTAAAGAATTGATCTACAGTTTCTCTGACCCTCTGAAGAGTCATGGATCTTAATTCTTTCTTTTATTTTAGAATGTCATATGTTGGCAGTTTTCCTATCTTCCCTCCCTTTTCCAAAATGGCTATGTGCAGGTTCCAGAATCTTTGCATTAAGTAATGATTTGATAGAAGTTGATGAAAGTTAAAAAAAAAAAAAGAGAGAACCAAAGATAATTTAGAGAAAGTTCAGGCCTTCTGCTCATAGGACTCTTCCACTAAGATGAACAGTCTTAGCTGTGTTCCTTTGTACATTTTCAGCCAGTTGTTATCATCCAAGAAGTCTGTAAGACATGGTAAAAACAATTAAGTCATGGCTTTTCTTGAAGCAATATGCTGATTGTCATTTCTCTTTCTTACCAGGATTTATTTTCTTTTATGCTTTTGGTAGTATTAATCACATTTTCAAAGTCAAAATAAGGAATGTCTGACTTATGTGTTCCTGCAAATATTAACATGTATATGTAATTATCCACTTGGTACCAGCTGGATATCATAAATTCCACTTTAAAGTACATTATTAGAAAATATGATGAAGAAAATAAAATATAATGTAAACCATTATGAAGATAGAGAAATCAGAACATACTCTAAATAGAAACCCTACAGTTACCATTTGTACATTAGAATTATTGATTCTCAGCTTATAATGTGCTTCTTGCTTCATTTAATAGGTTATTTTGTTGCATAACATTCAGTCTAAAATGATTTTTTGAGCCATGAAACAATTAAAACCTATGATATTAGAAGTGGCAAACAATAATAAATTTTGACCAGGGTCCCAGAAAGATTTAGTTTGTTTGTTTCCTATTATGTGATTTTTAGCTAACTAATGTCTAAACCACAGTTTTTTTTAACAATAAAAAGGGGATAATATCAGAAATGTTAGCACAGAATTTTGATACTTAATGAAAATTATGCATGGAAGCCTTCATGCAGGTCTTTGACAAGTAGATTTAAGCATTTGAGATAACTGAAATTTGCTTAGCAATCCAATTTAGCTTTCTTTAAAAATTTATATTCTTCCCACTTGGTTTCAAGTAGACAGCATCCTGCTATCATGAAATACCCTTCACATACACATAATTAGTCCATTTAATTGAGAACAGTTATGCTTGCAAATGTGTTGTTTCTCTTTAAACATGGTTGTAAAGATTAAAAAACAAAACAAACAAACAAAAAAAACATGAGATAGTCAATAAGGCAAATAGTACAGAATCAACATATCCATGTTGATAAATGTTTCTTTGTTCTGAGGGGTTTTGGTTGTGAAATAAAGAACATGCAGTATACTCAGAAGAGAATAGATTACAGAATTTAAGTTGTGATAAATCTAAAATACATGTTTGACTGCTAAATTCCTTTTCATCATATTTGTGCTGAGTGAAAATGACCCCATCGTATATTCAAGCTGACTTAAGTCCATTTCTTTGACTAGAAGGGAAATGAAACTACGTGACAGTGAATATCAATGTTTCTATTATTTTAGTATCATAGATGTTAATCCTAAGGCTTCCCGGAAGTGTCTGTAACTTTTACAGGTTTTTCTCTGAAATTCTGATTCAGAAAGTCATTCATTTGATGACCTAGATTTTAATCTCTGGTTTCTTCTATATTACAGGCTTTTAGTTTTAAATTTTCATTCATAATGAGCTACCAGCTTGGGGTGGCAAGGACAAGTGGTGGGAAACATGAATAATTTTAATCTGTAAATGAGTTATACACCATTTTAATCAAACTCTTATTTTCTAATCTGAACGGCCACAGAATAAGCACCAAGAGTTGTGGAACTATAGAATGCTGGCTTGTCTGGCATCTGAAGCTTTGTCTGGCTTACTTGCTCTTGTTTCCTTTCTCAGTGAAATGTCAAGGGTATTTCATTGATGATTATGAATTGTCTTGAGTCATGCCATGTGACTCAGAAAAATACAGCAATGACAAGAAAAGCCAAGGTCTCGCTACAAAAGCACTGCTCGGCCATGTTGAAAGCTTTGTGAATTCAGAATGAAGATGGGCAGTTGTACTATAATTCATAGCTCTGCTTCAGTGCCAAAGAATCATATCTTTCAATAGCTTTCAAGTTCTTCAGGAGATGTAAAATTCAAGGTTACTGTTGAGCAAATTAAATTCGTCAAATACTTAGACTTCAAAGGTATAAACATCTATTGTGTGGTTTGAGAGAAAGTCTGTTGAATCATGTTGGTACTAGTCAATTTGCTAATACAGAAACTATACAATATAAGAAACTTTCACAACTGATTATAACGTGCAAGCATATTTTCATCAAAAAGTGAAATTTCCTTGGCTTTCCTTCCACTCCCCCTCTCCATCCAATTACAAAAGGAGAAAGAAAAAATATTCTAAGTGAGGACTAAAGTTTAAGTGTGTGTGTTCACTTGTTTTTGACTCTTTGCAAGCCCATGGTCTGTAGCCCGCCAGGCTCCTCTGTCTGTGAAATTTTCCAGGCAAGAATACTGGAGTAGGTTGCCATTTCCTCATCCAGGGAGTTTTCCTGACCCAGAAGATCAAACCCATGTCTCCTGCATCTTCTGGACTGGCAGGCAAATTCTTTACTGCTGCACTGCCTGGGAAGCCCTTTAGTGATGAATAGTTTGGTTATTATCTGTTACTTGAGATTTTATACATGAATCTTTTTTTTTTTCCTTTGAGAAATATGGGTTTATTTACTCTTTTACTAAAAATCGTGGTTCTTTTTCAATTATACTTTTTCAGAGGTGCAGTTAATATAAATGTGAAATGTATATTATATATGTTCATTACATATATAATTTTTCTTAAGAAAAATGCAATATATGTATGTATGTCACATATATATCTGTTTTATATATATATATATATAATATTTTCTTAAGAAAAAATAGGGTGGCTATGTATTTATTTGGAATTATAAAGGGCAGGTTGATTACCCAGAAAAATTGGGCAAACTGTTGCTTGAGCTGCTTGTAGATTGATTTCCGAGCTTCTCGCTTGTTAAAAACTGAGTATGGCAGGAGCTTAACTGCTCTCAAGCTTCCCTGCGGCTTTATTTGTACCAGACAGTTTGGTGACAGGCAGATTCCTGCTGGGACACCTGATCCCAAAAGTAAATAGAAACCAAAAGTAAGGAGATGACAACAAAATAGGTCACTAAATAGGCTTTATTGGCATTGATTGTCCCTAAATTTAAAAGCAAGTTTTAGTGAATTAAAGCAAATGTGTGGGCAATTAACTTGTCTGCATAGTGTGTCAACACATTTTGAATAAAATTAATTTTTATCATCTTGCCAATAGGTATTTTGTAATGATATCTTGGCACACATTTAAAATTTAAATCTTACATATTAGCACCAGGTCTTTAATGATGCAAAATTCATTTGTTTCTAAACTTGACTTTTTAAAATTTTAAGTGAATTGAAATGTTTTAAGAATCAGATGAGGGAGCAAATAAAATATTACAGTACATGATACTGATACGATATAAGCAAATATGCCGTGCTGGATATGTTTCTATCCAAATGTAATTATATCTTGCTTCTGTATTTCTGTTTCTCCTTAACTTTCAGCTGTCTGTTTAGACTGCCCTCTAGTGAAATAAACAGTAATGAAAGCAGTAATGAAGACAGTCTTTGAGCTGGTGAAACCTTATTTTCTGTACCCTTTGTCGTTTTCCTCTTTATGTCATCTGCATTATCTCAATAATTTGACTTGCTAGCAATAATCAGTGAGGGAGAGTTGAAGAAGCCCAGAGACCAATTTAAAGAAAAGTCTAGCTTTGTGAAGCTGATTTCCTTTTGCTAATGGGAAAAAATATCATTTCAGAAGCTCACTGGAAGGGAACATTGTTATTCAGAAATTGAGAGATTTTGCATTTGATATTTCCATATTAAAGATGCTTGTTTGGTTTATTATATTTATTAAATATTCACAGGTTTAAAATATATAGCATATGATGTGAAATTAGTAAGGGAAAGAAGAATGTTCATTTGCTCCAGAGGAAAATATGGAAGCTTTAACATATATCTGGATTCCAATTCTGTGTTGCTTCTTACTAAGTAACTTTGAGAAATTGGCTTACCTTCCCAAACCTCCGTTTTCTCGTCTCCAAATTATAATAATATACATATCTTTAATATTTGAGATGAGCACTGCATGAGAGAGTATGTTTACATACTAAATTATCAGTAAAATGACATAATGTTATCATTATTATTGTCATAACCTGTTTTACAAAAGACAGGTCTATAAAGATTAACTGGGATTTATTCTTTGAATCATATTTTATACCTCCTTAAATTCAGTGCAAGTCTTTTCAGTGTTTATGTGAGCATGCATATATGTTTTATGTATTATGTTGTTCTTCTTCTGGAATTAGAAATGAGGGCTGATAATCTCAGATTCTTGGGTTTTCCTTTGTATACATACAAAACTCACACATTTCATAACAAAACATTTCACTTAAAGTTTTGTGCTGACAAATGTAAAAACAATCCTGAAAGAATGATATTGGATCATTGTCTGTTATTTTTCTATGCAAGTAATGTTAATACTTACTGTGGATGAAGGTTATGGGAACAGAGAGGGAGGAAGACAGAGAGTGGCTATTTAAAGAATTTTTTTGTGTTTTATCAGAAAACACCTTTGAAGATCTCCGCCCACTGTATTTTTTAGTGTCTGTCATGCTTTGGTGACAGGGAGAACCAAAAAGGATTGCTGGGAGCAGAATGGACAGTACTTAAGCATCACTTAAAATAGTTTTCAGGTTCTACCAAGATGTCAGAATTTTGTACTTTGATAACAGGAATGTCCTCTGTCTGAGAAAGTTATACTATTTGACCTAGGGTGGGAGGATCAAATAAACTATAGTTGGAATGTAAGTGTGTATGTACCTGGCCTGTCAGGTCATGGATATCAGTTTAGGTGATCTGTGCGATCGTAAATATGACAGCCTTCAAAATTTAACATACTGCTACTAAGTTACCAATGTAAACATTTTGATGATTCCTTAGTATATTTCAAAATGAGAATTAAATGAACAATATCAGGTAAATATATGTGTAAAATTGACAATACCATTGAAGCATACAGTACATTTGACTAAGCATTTATTCCAACTTTGCAAAGCAAATATCCCTTGGCCTTTATGGGTAGTTAAGTTTTCTAAAGACTGGAGCAGTTTGTAATTTTGATATCACTCCTTTGAGATCGTTGTTCCAAATTTCATTTCAAAGCTAATGTTTAATGATACAGCATCCTTCTCCCCTCCAAAATTTCCTGCAACAACATTTAATTTTTAAAGTGTTGGTAATAATATAAAATATACTTAAATTATATAATACTGTCTTATAAATTAGGGTTGCCAGGTTTAGCACATTTTAAAAAACCCAACATGCCCAGTTATATGGCATTGAAACATGTATACTGTCATGTATGAAACGAGTCACCAGTCCAGGTTCGATGCACGATACTGGATGCTTGGGGCTGGTGCACTGGGATGACCCAGAGGGGTGGTATGGGGAGGGAGAAGGGAGGAGGGTTCAGGATGGGGAACACATGTATACCTGTGGTGGATTCATTTTGATATTTGGCAAAACTAATACAATTTGTAAAGTTTAAAAATAAAATTTAAAAATAAAAAAGAATTTCAGATAAATAACATATATCTCTTATTATAAGTGTGGAACGTATTTTTACAAAAAACTATTGTCTGAAGTTCAAATTTAATTGATTGTCCTCTGTTTTATCTGGAAAATTGTATTTTAAATACTTGTATTAAGCTCTTAAATGAAAATTCTTAGCTCAAGCTTTCATCAACTTTCTATACTTATGTCTGTTTTTGCACAGTCTCTGAACGATTTCTAAATAACACTAGTTCAATCATATAACTAACTTTTATATCATTTATTTGGTGAATGGGAAGGATATTATGTATATTAGTATTTATCAGCTTGGTTAATAATTTTTAGCTTTGTTTTGTACTCTGTTGATAAATAGTTTGACAAATTTACCTTTAAAATATGAAATATAGAGGATAATTTAACTTGACCTGCTTTCAGTTTACTTCTCTTCAGTGTTTCTAGAAGAGCTATTTTAAACAAATAATCCATGAGAGATGCCAAAATATGCAACAGATTGGAGGAAAAAACACAGCTTTCTACTTTTTTTAGGGAGGAAATAGTGTCTGTAAAGGTTAATTGGCTGCTAATATATTCTATTCTCACCTAGATATTAACTTTGAAATCTCTTTCTTCTTTAAATGTAAAATAGTTTTCATACTGAGTTTCTTATGTGCTAGGAGAGAAGTGATTCTGATCAAAAGATGAGTATCCTTTGTTCAGTAACACATCTGGAAGCATAGTTTAAAATGTAGACAACTCTGTAATTGGCTTGCTTTTTTGCAAGATTTCTGCTCTCCACTGAAGTGACATCAGCCTCTTGTGATTAAAATATCTTCAATTAGTCAAGTACTTAAGCTGGTCAATGTCTCTTTTCCCTCAGTTTCTTGTTTAAAAACTGTCTAAGTGTTATTATTGAAAAGAAAAGCTATGACAAACCTAGACAGTGTATTAAAAAGCAAAGACATCACTTTGTCAACAAAGGTCCATATAGTCAAAGCTGTGGTTTTTCCAATAGTCATGTATGGATGTTAGAGCTGGACCATAAAGAAGGCTGAGTGCTGAATAATTGATGTTTTTGATATGTGGTGCTGGAGAAGACTCTTAGGAGTCCCTTGGACAGCAAGATCAAACCAGTGATCAATCTCAAAGAACATTAACCCTGAACATTCATTGGAATTTCTAAAGCTCCAACATTTCATCTACCTGATGCAAACAGCCGACTCATTGGAAAAGACCCTGATGCTGGGAAAGATTGAAGGCAAAAGAAGAGGGCAGCAGAAGATAAGATGTTTGGATAGCATCACTGATTCAATGGACATGAACTTGGGAAAACTCTGGGAGATAGTGAGGGACAGGGAGGCCTGGTATGCTGCAGTTCCTCAGGTCTCAAAAAGTTGGACACGACTTAGTGACTGAACAACAGCAGCAACAAAAATCATTATTTATGTTTAACCAAGTTGAGTGCCATTTTTATTTTTAGGAAATACTTATTTCCGTTTCAACCTTCTCTTAGTCTGTTCTGTTTATATAATCACATCTCTAACACAAATACTTTTTGGTTCTTTAAGTAATGGCATTGATTATAATTGTATAAAATAGTCCTAAAATAATTTGAATACTTGAAAGTTGTATATATAATCTATGCACATCTTAAAATTTCAAAGTTCTTTCAAATAAGTCAGAACTTAAATTTATCATTGCAGCCCTTTGAAGTTGGAGTTCTTTCCCTAGCTAATAAATGAGACGACAAAACAACTTTGGCTGTATCAATTTACTCGTTTGCTGCCACAGACTAAGAATTGAACAAAGGAATAGAATTCTAAAAGTGCTTTTTAGATGCTTTCGATTTGTGGTGCCGGAGAAAACTCTTGGGATCGCCTTGGACAGCAAGGAGATGAAACCAATCAATCTCAAGAACATCATATTTGAGGAACCGAGCACGGTCCACAGAATTCCTTTTCCCTGTCCGTTGTTTAAAAATTTTGCACAACAGATGAAATGCATTATACTCCTTAGGACTCTGTTGAGTCTTTTGGATTACTTGAGAATCTTTTGGATTGTGACTTTCATAAATTAACATTCTAACAATCATACATGTTTTAATTAGAGATGTTATATCTGAGTCACTGAACAGTTTGAATTTAAAAAGCTCTTTGAATTATGACTTAATTAAATGCAATTACTAAAACTAGGCTAATGAAGTATATGCTACTAGGAAGTTTTTTGTTGGTTTCCAAAGCAGTTATGTATTATTCAGATGGAATGGAGTGCTTCAAAATGTCAGAAATTATTTCATTTATTTCTTCTGCAGTAACCTTTCTTTTTTTTACTGTGAGCAAAATTATTTTCACAGAGAAGTAGCTCAAATTATTTAAGCTGTAATTTATTCCCTAGAAAAACACTGATTTCTACTCCAGTTTAAATAAAACTGAATGGCATTCCATTATATTAATGAAAGGTAGCAGCAATTGATCTAGAGCAGTTCCTTTCTACCGTAATGAAGAGAGTGCCAGAATAGTTGTGCTAGGAGGCAAGTGGTTGATTTAAGCTAGTTTGGGGATGCTTCTATCTCAAAACATCCATCCTCAGAAACAGGTACTGATTTTCAGAGATGAATGAATATACTTTGACTTGACGTTTCAAGACATAAAGAAAAATAACAGTATAGAATCTTCTTATGCTTTTACATGTTTCTACAGAAATATGTCAGAGACATTTCCAGTGTGGCGGGGACCGGGGTGGAGAGGAGGGGAAGTGGGGGAGAAATAGCTTTGTCTTTGTTTTAAAGAATTAAAAGACAATTGAGTTTTGTTGGCTATTCAAATGAGAGGAGAAGCAAATCTATCAAAGCCTCATTGAACAAAATAGATGGAAGACAGCTACTGGGTCTTGTGTAATCTAAAGAAAAATAGTTACTTAGTGGACACATCAAAATATATAGATGGGAGAAATCTAGAGACCATGGCTGTCCAGTGACTCATTTAAAATTGAAGAATGGAAGCCTCAGGAAGTCACAATGTCAGCTAGTCAGTATTTTAAAATCGTTTCTTGATTGAGCCATGTGCTCAGTAAGTATTTCTGATGGACTCGCTATGTGACTGTGGTAGATGTTGGTTTCCTGCCCGCAGCTCTTCAGAGCACACACACAGTTGTCTAGCTTCCTACTCTAAGCATATATAGATCTTTGCTTGAGGGCTTTCTATGGAGTCAGGAATTCACAGAATTCAACGCTTTGAACCAGTGATGACTGGTGTGGGTGAATACGAGCAATCTTCTCACTCTTCGGATACAACAATGTTGAGCCATGTTTGAGAGCATCCTAGCATCTATTATGCTTATTCTTATTGGGGTATGACCACAGGCCTATTGGTAATTGTCCACTGCTAACTACCTAGGCTTAAAGCATATGAATCATGGGTTAACTTTGATTGTATCTTTCTTTTCCTTTGTTCAGACTAGTTTCAGGGAATTTGGGGAGGTGGGTTTGGGCCCGTACACTGAGGGTATATAAGGTTTCTTCCTTCAGTACTACCTTTGGAAAAATTAACACATATTTACTCCTAGGACATCATATGCTGTTAAGATCAAGTGCTGTGAACTTTGGTCATGAGTCAAGAAAATCTATGAGTTGTGTAAATCAGTAGGGAGAAGTATAGAAACTGGAATATTTTGGTGGATTAAATTTTAATGTTTTAGTTGATGATATCCCAAGCTTCAATTGAATCATAGATTAAAGGAAATTAAAGCTAGGTCATCAGCATTTTAGATGTGTTTGTTCAGTTCTGGTCTGAATTTCCTGGGATATTTGGTAGATGAAAATAACATTTATCTTATTATATTCTACTTTGGCTTTTATCCTATAGTTTAAATAATGTATTTATTGATGCCCTTTGGAACACTACTAAAAAAGATTACAAGCAGATTCTTATTAAAATTTACCAGATGAAGAAATAAGTTGCTGCACTTAATGTTTAATAGGAATTGATTTCCTCAGAAGTTCAAAAACATGAAACTCTGGAATCACAGTCCACTTGGAATTCCACCTTGATTTCTTAGAAGAGTGAAAGTGGTCTCTATTTTAACTCATTGAGGCTTTTTAGAAGTTATATACTTTCTACTCTGATGCAGTGTATGTGCCTATGTTCATGCAAGCATTTATGGATATGTGCATTTTGTTGTTATTTTTACTCCAGAATTTCTAATAGTTCTTTATAAGCTTGTGATAGTCATTTATCCATTGTCTGTCCATTCAGTAGCTCAGTTGTGTCCGATTCTTTTGACCCCACGGACAGCACATTTTCTTATAAATCTCTTCATTTATCAGATTAAAAATAACAGCTAGTAATACCATTCTGTTATATGGAATCTTTGAAGAAGGGACTTTACATGAGTTAAATCGACTCAAGCATAATATGTGATCTAAGAACATAAAGTTGTAAACATTTACTTTAATTCATAAGTAATTACCAGATAAAGCTAATAGATAAATTCTATGGATATTCCTGATTTTTGTGTTTCAATTTGTAAAACAATAGCTTATAATTTGTAGGGGACCCATACAGGCACTCTGCTCAGCACTTGATGTCAGTTCTTTATTGTCTCTTATACATAATGTGAATCAATGTAGGTTTATCACATGATTTCAATCTAGTGATCTGGGAACAGATCTCTAAATGGACCTGTGCCCATGTTTTTCTTTTTTCTCTTCATAAACAACATTTTCATCATTCCAAACCCCACACAGCTATAATGACATAAAAACATTTTTTTTTTTTTAAGAACCACTGTCCTTAGTGCTTCAAGCTACTTTTAAGCTATCTTTGGAAACTTCACTTACATTCACACCACCTCCCAAACACACACAAAGACACACAAAATCATATACATTCTGCACCCCCCACTCACCAAAACATCTTCCTAAGTTGTTTTATTCACACAGTGCTATTCACACACCAGGGCTGCTGGTTATCCCATCTCATGTACCATGGTTGATTTGGGCACAGTCAATAGTAGTGGTGTGTCTGGTTGTATGCATGCATGCGAAGTCACTTCAGTCATGATGGACTCTTTGTGACCCAATAGACTGTAGCCCACCAGGCCCTGGGATTCTCCAGGCAAGAATATTAGAGTGGGTTGCTAAGCCCTCCTCCAGGGATTCTTCCTGGCCCAGGGATCAAACCCATGTCTCTTATGTCTGCTTCACAGGCAGGCTGGTTCTGGTTACCAGGTCAAATTGTTACTACGATATGTTAATCAAAAAAATTTGAAATTTAAATGATTTGAACTAAACAGTGTGGTTCTTGTTTGGCAGGAATCATTAACACAACTACTTTGTAACATAGAGTATCCTTTATGTTGAGCTTTCCTGGTAGCTCAGTGGTAAAGAATCTGCCTGCAATGCAGGAGATGCAGGAGGAATGGGTTCTGTCCCTGAATCTGGAAGATCCCCTGGAGGAGGAAATGGCAAACCATTTTAATATTCTTGCCTGAAGAATCCCATGGACAGAGAAGCCTGGTGGGCTACAGTCCATAGGGTCACAAAGAGACATAACTGAGTGAGCACAGCGCGCGCGCATGCGCGCGCGCGCACGCACGCACGCACGCACGCACACACACACACACGCGCACACACACACACACACACACACACACACACACACACCCTTAATGTTCATCCTACTGACTTCATATTTGGAAATAGAGATAAAATGAAAATGAGTTGTTTTTTTTTTTTAAGTGATTTAGCAGGCGATAGAGTTGCCCCCAAATTTTCATGCTGTGGATCATATGTAGAGTCAAGTGTATAACCCAGAAAATAAAATTAGTAACTTGGACAGGAAGTTAACATCTATTTGAGTTTTAAATGTGTCATATATTTCAGATATTGGCTATAAAATCCTAATATTTGGTTCGAACACTTAAATCTTATCCTTGGCAACATCTTATTCCCAGATTGAAGCTTTGTGCTTATGGTTCAGGTTTTTAACATGAACTATTCATCAGAGGCTGCCTTTTATAGGCAAGTAGCATGCAAGGTACTGTCATTCACAGTATGTTTTTATGATGGAATGGTCTATCTTGTCCAGATTGAATTTTTGACTCCCAGTAGACTCCCAGATAAACTAAAGTCATTTATCTGTCAGCTTGCTAGGGGATGTTTTAAATTTCAGTAAACAGCGGTATTGTATTAGCATGAACCATTTGGGTAAATTTGTTTCAAGGAGATAATAAATAACTAAACTACTTGGTTAAAAATCAGAAACAATTTGTTCCTGTCATCTGGTGGTGCTTAAATTAGGAAAAATAACTCTCTAAAGGTGTAACTAATCCATGAATCTAGTTTGAGGCTCTTGCTGGCTTTATCTATCAGATTGCACATAATGCACTGAAATCCATGGATATCCCCCGTGTTTGGGTGTAAAATATCTTCTAAGATGATGTTATTTATAATTTGCATGAAAATGTTTAACTAGAAGGATAGCAGGGAAAGAAGATGATTCAATTCTATAATCTGTGCCAGCGATAATTAGTTTATATACTATAGTTTTGCAGTCTTAAATGATACTGATATAACTGTGTACCTTCTGGAAAAGGGACTGAAAGAATTTTGAGTGATAGGATAGGTAAACGATTTAGGAAGAAACATACATACACATGTGCAAACACGCATGCTTGAGTTGATCAACAGAGGAGGAATGTCTCAAATATCTGAAATTCTTAACTCTCACCTGTTTTAATATCTAGGAAGGTTTTGTGTTATATGGTGTTACCATCCATGTATGATAAGACATATTCTTCAGTTATAGCAGATTGAAGCAACTGGCCCAACTGCCTCCACATCTTGTCACATGTGAATCAGGAGAGCCAGAACTTAACTCTTAGGTCAGGGTTAATAGTCTTCATCTTCGTTTCCCCAGCATTTAGCACAGAGTGACGTCAGAAGAGTACTGTTGAATGAGTGGGGTGTGTGGCGTCATCTCTTGGTCATGAGACCTCAATATCTTCCTGTACAAAGTCTAGGTGAGATGGAGGCAGAAGCAAGGTAAAGGGAGAAGGAACTCAGCTGATTGATACTCTTGCCTCTCCTCCAATTTCCCCCCCACAGACCATTAACTATTAGCTGTTTTTAAACAATATCTTTCCCTAATTTTCTTTTAGCATAGAGTTCATTTTAACCAAAAATTTTCCCTATGTAAACATCAGGACATAGAAGTAGGCCTGATTCACTGTGAATTGTCCTTTATTCCTGGAAATTGTCCTTTAACCCAATCGTCTAAAGATTATTTCTGGATTATTCTGGTGATTCAGTGATTTATGTGATTTGATTTCAGATTGATTTAGTTTAATGTAGCTGCACACATCTGAAAAAAAATATATATATATTTATATACACACACACCTATATATATAATAGCAGAGCTAATATATACCTCTCTGAGGCAGAAGAGATGGCTCTAAATGAATGTGATGAGAAAGAGAATTAAGATTATCATTATTATTAAAATTATGGTTTTTTCTCATCTATATTCAAAATTATTATTGAATCAAGAACTCTGAAATTATGCAAACAAAAGCCACAGTAAAGCAAATCACTGCAATTTTCCACAAGAAATTATGATGAATTATGACCTAAAATGTGTTTTATATAGTTACACAATTGAAAGGTCGCATGGATATTTGCCATTTATTTTAGCATCATGCTGCCATGTAGGTGGACTAGGTTGACAGATTAAATACAGAGTTACAGTTTTCCCAAGTCCTGATGCCCTAGGGTGATTTATCTTTACTAATGTTGATCAATTTAGCTTTTCTGTTAGATAAAATAAGGGAATAAAGCAGTGTTCATGCTATCAATGCAGAGTCTGAGGTTTGAGAAAGGAAAGTGTACTTATAAAGATTAAAGAAAAGCTTCTGAGCCAAAAGCAATGTGACGTTTATTGAAGAGAAGAAATTTTGTTTTAATACAGTGGACATAATCAGTTGCACATTCCACTCAGGTCTGTGTTCTCTTATTGAAATGTGACAGCCTGTCTAAGCATATGTGTTTGATTAAGTACTTCCGAGATATGTTGTTGTCATATAAAAAAGACACACTTGTTTTTCTTTGCATTTATATTTTGACCAGCAATCTTGATTCCAGCTTGTGCTTCATCTAGTCCAGCATTTCTCATGATGTATTCTGCATATAAGTTAAATAAGCAGGGTGACAATATACAGCCTTGATGTACTGCTTTTCCTATTTTGAAAAGACCCTGATGCTGGGAAAGATTTAAGGTGGGAGGAGAAGGGGACGACAGAGGAAGAGATGGTTGGATGGCATCACTGACTCAATGGACATGGGTTTTAGTAAACTCTGGGTGTTGGTGATAGACAGGGAGGCCTGGCGTGCTGCAGTCCATGGGGTTGCAAAGAGTTGGACACGACTGGGTTACTGAACTGAACTGAACTGATATTTTGACCATGTTAGACTTATAAGGAAAGAGCTCCTTAAATGTAGAAATATAAAATACCTAGTCACAAGAAGTACTGATGTTTAGCATGTAGTATTACTTTACGCATAATATGTGTTGTTTTCAGTTTGCTTAAAAATTTTTTTTAAAAAGCCAGGTTTGGCATTATATGTCTTCTGATTTCCAGAAAATTGTCTGTAAATCCATACATAAAAGTTACATACAGTTAGCAATACACATTTTTAATAACAATTTTAGCAGCAATATACAGCTTTATAGGTTTTATATAAAGTATAATACAGTAACAAAGGAAAAATACTGAAATTCTCAAAAAGATTTTTCTCTATTTTAATTTTTATTTCAACTTCAGTCACAGTCTATCTTAATAGAGTCAAATACTTAGCTTGAGTTAAAACTAGTGTTTCTTTATCACACCTTACCCTCTTCTAAAACTGTGTGATACTCTTCATTTTGTATCTGTAAAGTAAATTCTCTTTGTTACTGTGACCACATGTCACACATAAGAAAAGATTTTAAGTAATCATTGTAGTCCATTAGCTCTGGTTCCAAGGACTAAGTGTAATCCTAGATAAATGAATTATTTTATATAGTTATCTGAACATTTTATTTTACCTAAAAATAGAGGTGGGTGTCTTTAACTTACTTTGTGTCTTTCTTGGCACAGATGTATTTACAAATAGGTATTGAATGAGTGTTGAAAGGATGCTACTGAACCAGGTGAAATTTAATGCTATTTTACCTTGTTTTCCACATGTTCCAATTTGGTAAATATAAATATTCAGTTGGCAAACATAGTATCTAAAATGAAGTAAACATATTCAGTGTTTTAACATTTGATAGAATCCACAATCTAAATTGAAAATTGTCTCCTAAGTATAAATTACAAGGCTCCATGAGGGATCAATAAACTAGTAATTGGATTTGAGTCTCAGGAGAATTCCAAAGATTCTCTTGATTTATGTATGTGATGAGTTCTGATGTGTATTTTACCTTTGTTACAAACCTAATGCTATAAGTAGGAAATGTTCCAGGATATAGAAGTTTTATGTGTGTGAAAATTCTCTAGCTACTTATTCTTTTTGAAAAAACTAATATTAAATGGTAATTTTAAAAATGTTAATGATGCTAAATGAAATTAAAACTCCCAAGTTTCATTCAGTATTACAAATCATATATTTTTATATTTATTTATGTAGTATTTGGTTGGTTATTTGGTCTTCAGAGAGATCTGTATTTTATAAATCTTCATTATCATAGTATGTTTCTCAAATCAAAAAATAGGCAGAATCTGTGACCTGCCCAAATCAAAACAAAACAAGATCTCAATTTTTTTCTTCTTTTGGAGATTATAATGTGCATTCATACACTGAAGCTATATGAATTCCTGCTGAAAAGAGAGTTTTAACTTTATCATTTATTCTGAAATCATGACCTTAGAATAATTTTGATTATAAAAAATCTATTACATCTTTAAGAACTATTAATTTTCTTTAGAACATACTTTAAGAAGCACTAATTTAGTCTGTTTTCCCCAAGTAATTAAACAAAATTCTATCAATTGTGTTTTTGTTAGTCAACTTTTGGATTGTCCTTATTTGTAAATGTTTAAGAGACAGAGAAAAGTACACTTTTACATGATACTCAAAATACAAAAGACATACAGAAGATGAAGAATATGCATCTACAATCATTTCAGGAAAAGAAATAAAAAAGAAATCAGTATATATGTATTATTTTTAAATTGCATAGAACTAGCCTTGTAGATAGAAAGAACAAGAATGTAAAATTCCTTGATAGTTCTTTGATCCACTTTCCTTTCCATTTTTTCTCTGTAACACAATTTATGTCCATAATTTATACTTAAGACATATTCAGCAACATTGATAGCTAGTAAAAATGTCCACACACATTCATTCTTGAAAAGTTAACACTCATTTGCTACTTTAGTAGAATATGAAACCATTAGAGTGTTGGATTATTTGATATTTTTGCTGTCTAAATTCACAGACAATCTTGATTCCTTATCTGAGTCTGCTGAAGAAATTCCTGCCAATATCATGCAGTTACACTTTTCTTCAAAGAATAATTTCAACACTTGATATATATTTTTTAAACGTCATGGTTTTAGCCAAATTTTAACAAGCCAGTTATTCACTTGTCTAGAATTATCCTATCTATCATTTCATGATTTAGGTGAAAGAGACAGAGAGAGAGAGAGAGAGAGAGCGTGTGTGTGTGTATAAATTATTGTGTTAAGGATTTTTCAATTTTTTTCTTGACAAATTGACCTCAGATTTGCACTGAGATATTTTGCCCCATTACAAGATGTGGTTTTCTAATGTCACTGATATAGTGTTTTAATATGTTCTTATAGAAAATATTGGCTAATATTTATGCATCTTTGTGGAATATATCATAAAAGGAATACTATGTGAGGCCTTATTATTTCATATGTGAATAAAATATACTTAATGTTTGCTCCAATATGTTTTTAAGTTTTTAATCAAATCAATATCACATTCCTTTTTCCTTTTTTTATAGAGCAATGAAGTTGTGTACTACAATGCAAAGGATGATCTTGATGTGAGTATTAAAAGTTTTACATTACATTACAGGCTAAACTTAACTAGACTAGGGTGAATGGCTTTCTAAACAATCTGACCATGAAGTATATTTAGTTGGATTCATGTTCCCATCCAGCTTTAAAATTGTAGTTGCTTATAAGCATTAACACCTATGTACATTCAAACTGTTTTTCTTTCATCTTAGGCGTGCTACAGTTAATTCTGTGATCCAAAAATTTCATTGTAGTCTTACGTATTCTTGAAATCCTGCTAACTTCATCAGGTTTGCTGGAGATGGGCCATTTCATGTAAAATTTTTAAGAATTTGTAAACAATTGTAAGATAATATATTTTAAAATTCATTATAACTTTGTTGGGGTAGTTTAAAGTACTTTAGATATGTTAATAGTATTGCTCTTTTAAACCCTTAGATGGTGAATGAAAAATGAACTGTGTTTTATGATTGGTATATTGGTTTAGCTATTACAGAGAGACTGAAATATGCTAAACTGAAAATGCTAAAGCAAAACAAAAGATTATTCCTCTCTAATGGCACTTTCTGTGTGCAAGGCCTGATAGAACAACTCTCTATAATCCAGGCCCTGCAAATCTTTCACTCATGATTTTTCCTTTCCTCAAAATAGCTTTTCCATTTTATGGTCCAAAATGGATGCTGCAAAACCCACAATGATATTTGCATTCTGTCATCAGAAAGGACTCAGATGGCACTGAAGGTCATATTCTGGAAATTACAGAAGACACATCTGTCTGTACCTGTTGTCTACTACTTAATTCCTAGTGTTACCTGGTTGCCAGAAGATGTGCAGTGTAATTCCCTGTCCTCCTCCCACCTCCCATAAGCATGTAGACAAATAAAATATAAGGTTCCGTTACCAAAGAGAGAATAGAGAGAATACTAGTTGGGAGTTAATTAGTAGTTTCTATACTTAACTTCAATTTGCTCTTTCTGGCATATTGAAGTTAGTGCCCACATCTACCCGTCAATTGAGTGACTTCTATCAGTTCAGTTCAGTAGGTCAGTCATGTCTGACTCTTTAAGACCCCATGAATCACAGCACTTCAGGCCTCCCTGTCCATCACCAGCTCCCGGAGTTTACCCAAACTCACGTCCATCGAGTCTGTGATGCCACCCAGCCATCTCATCCTCTGTCGTCCCCTTCTCCTCCTGCCCCCAATCCCTCCCAGCATCAGGGTCTTTTCCAGTGAGTCAACTCTTCGGATGAGGTGGCCAAAGTATTGGAATTTCGGCTTCAGCATCAGTCCTTCCAAAGAACACCCAGGACTGATCTCCTTTAGGATGGACTGGTTGGATCTCCTTGCTCTTGAGGAGGATCTCTTCTCTCAAGAGTGTTCTCCAACACCACAGTAAACTTATATTAATATAGTCAAATTCTTCAACTTGGAATGGAGCAAAAAATTCTCATTTATAGTACAATGATTATAACATTTTGTGCTATGTTTAGTATTATTTAGTTCTTAATGCATATGTTTTGATCACTGTGACCAAAATGTTCTCTGCAATAGAAATATATAGTCCTTATTTTTTTAATTAATTTATTTTTTATTGAAGGATAATTGCTTTACAGAATTTTGCTGTTTTCTGTCAGACCTCAACATGAATCAGCCATAGGTATACATATATCCCCTCCCTTTTGAACCTCCCTCCCATCTCCTTCCCCATCCCACCCCTCTAGGTTGATGCACAGCCCCTGTTTGAGTTTCCTGAGCCATATAGCAAATTTCCATAGGTTATCTATTTTATACATGGTAATTAAGTTTCCATGTTACTCTTTCCATACATCACCCTCTCCTCCCCTTTCCCCATGTCCATAAGTCTGTTCGCTGTGGCTGTTTCTCCATTGTTGCCTTGTAAATAAATTCTTCAGTACCATTTTTCTAGATTCTGTATATATGCATTAGAATATGGTATTTATCTTTCTCTTTCTGACTCACTTTACTCTGTATAATAGGTTCTAAGTTCATCCACCTCATTAGAACTGACTCAAATGCGTTCCTCTTTAAGGCTGAGTAATATTCCATTGTGTATATGTACCACAACTTCTTTATCCATTCATCTGTCTGTGGACATTCTAGGTTGCTTCTATGTTCTAGCTATTGTAAACAGTGCTGCGGTGAACAGTGGGATACATGTTTCTCTTTCAATTTTGGCTTCCTCAGTGTATATGTGTAGGAGTGGGATTGCTGGGTCTGTGGTGGTTTTATGCCTAGTTTTTTAAGAAAATGAAAGACAGTTAAGAAGTGTTAGTAAACACTGAACTTGGATATTCACTTTAGGACTTTTAGTGGTTATACATTTTTTTCTTAAGATTATTGCTTATCAGATGAAGTTGGACTTATATAGATGATGAAATTAATTCACCCTCACCAAACATTTTGCAATATATGGTTGGATTTAGTTGGTTCTTATCCTCCAACTTTATACGTGTAATGATATTTTTATTTATCAAATGTTTGTACAATCATAATGGCATTTTGTTTTAATTTGAATTGGCTTACCCCTCACTGTTATTTATTTCACTTTTCTATGTACCAATTTAGGGCTTCCCTGGTAGCTCAGTCAGTTAACAATCTGCTTGCAGTGCAGGAGACCCAGGTTTCATCTTAGGGTTGGGAAGATCCCCTGGAGAAGGAAATGGCAACCCACTCTAGGTCCTTGCCTAGAAAAGCCCACAGACAGAGGAACCTGGCAGGCTGCAGTCCATGGGGTCATAGAGAGTCGGGTATGGCTGAGAAACTAACATATACCAACTTAGTTTCATGTTTTTAATTGCTCAAATTCCACAAAGCCATATTCATTATGAAAAATTGGCAACTGGAGATTATATGATGTGAATTTATAATCTCATACATCAATATCTAATAGCTAATGAACACAGGAACTAATTGGAATGCTAAATATTGAAATGGTGTTATCAATTAATACATTTGTCCTCATGTGTTTGAATGGGGTATAAATATCTGAGATCTAAATACGTTTTCTATTTTCTGGAATAGTTATATATTTAACCTATGAGTGGATTTTGAAACCAAGGGGCTGAAATCTTGCCAGTAATGTGAAGCTATAGAAAATAGGCCAGATTTAACTGTAGACATATTTTGATATGCTGTTGCCTTTGGATGTCATACATTCTCCAGCTTGCCTCAATTCCACTCTCCTTGTTGTTTATTCTCTGTCTATATCACACATCTACACACATAAAAAATAAAGTAGAATTGCCTTAACATAATACAGGGATAGAATCCTCAGCACACCAACATTTAAGGAAAGGTCTTGAAGGCAGGGTGTGGTGTGTAGAATAAAAGTAGATAGAAATGAGGAAAAAGTAGCTTTCATAATAGAAGTAAATCATATGTAAAAGCCCATAACTTAAGTTTATGTTGAGTTAAAGACTAATTGTTCCTATTTTTCTTCCATGTTTGTTTTATTTGTCCATCACCAATTAAGATTTGAATATAAAGAATGACATATTCAAGTGTAATCTATTGGTTTTGTTCATTATAATGATGATACATGGCCTCACTTAAAGGTAAAGCAAGCATTTAAAGCTGATCAGTTATCTCTTTGGAGTGTAACTTTCTATTAGCTACATCTGAATTAGTTTGTGGAGAGCTGTCACGTTGTAAGCTTTTCAAGGACTTTGATATAAGACAGTTCCTCAGGGGCATTTTATAATCTCCACGCTACTCTAGATCAATTCTATTTATATTCACCTTCTGGGTATAAAAATAAAAACTTAGTGACAGCCAGATTTAGCTAAAGTGGTGACTGAAATAAGGGTAAAAGTAATGTCCCTTAGGATTGTGTAATATTATATAAAAACTATGACTATAGTCATTCACACAGATTTTTGCTTTGGAACTTCAAAATGTAAGTATTACTGGGCTAAATTATTTGGTTATGTGGTTAGCCACAATTCTCCTGGTTGACATAAGTTACATAAGGTATATAGCCGTGCTAGAAATGTAAGATAATCATTTCTGTCCCTTGTGCTAGTTATATTAGCATATTCTCTCCTCTAATTACCTGATTATAATATCCTACAGTTTTTGTGCTAAGTATTCTTTAAAAACTAATTCAAATACTACCTACTCTTGAAGCCTGCCTTGGTTTTTCTAGATAGCAAATGGTATTTCCTTCTTCTGAGTTCCCTAAATAACTTGCTACACATTTTTGGTTTTAATGGTCTAATACCATACACTATAGTATTTTTAAGTATTTTTATATAGGGATAATCTTTATTAAATTTTTGTGTCTTGAGATAAGGGTCTTACTCATTTTCTCTCTTTAATGATTTAGAGTAATTGTTGACATGATGCTATTAAATTGGATAGTTGATTTTCAGTTCCCCAGTTGCTTACATCGCATTCATGAAGATTGTTTACTTTTTAGATGGTGCTGTATTTGCAAAGTAAATAGGAAACCCTTTGCAAGCATGGTAGAAAAAAAAAAGTTTGTTTTGCTTCAAGGTTGGGTGGAAACAAGATTAAGAGAGGATTGGCAAGACTGGCTTTGACTATGGACTGTCTTTGAATTAATTTTTTTTTAATATAGACATTTGAAGATGGGATCAGAGTGGACCTTGTTCCTTCCTGTACTCTCATGTGTTCCTTCTTCCTGTTAGCCTCTGGTTCAGTCATGAGGACTAAGTAAAGACAGACAGTCTGCTTTGCCCTATGTCTAAAACTGATTCAAGTTGAGAATAAGTATTAGAGTTAGAATATTTGTAGGCAGTTACTACAAGTAATAGAAGATCAGAAATTTTGGTTCTAAGACTGAAGAGATCTGATAGGCTAAGTTTTTATGAATCTTTATGAAATGTGAAATCAAGCCTATTAGTCCATTGAACTAAATTTTGTCTAATTTTGCATTTAATAAAAGTAAATTGCTGAATTTCATTTTCAAAGAGAATACAGCATTAATGTGCATAGAATGTTTTAATGTAAGATTAATTTTTAACTTTTTATCAGGAAAAGTGTTTTAAATATAAAAAAGAAAGAATAGTAAACCGAGTCTCCATAGTTGCTGTATCTAGTATTTGTGTAAATATTTTAAGATAAAATAGAGATATGATATTTCACTCCTAAATTCTTCCATATGAAACTATTTTCCCCAATTAATAACAATACATACATGTATAATTACTATCAGTAATTATACCTGTAATTACTATCAGTAATTATTATCAGTACATTGTTATATGGAGGAAATAGAGTATGATACTTAAGAGACTTTATTCCAGAGTTCCACTGCCAGCATTTGAACCCCAGCTGTGCCGTTTTCTAGCCTGGTGATTTGGCAGTCACCTAACCTCTCTGTTTTTCCCTCTTGGCTTGAAAAATAAAGGTAACAGTGATCCCTACCTCATACAGTCACTGTGAAAATTAACATTCCCTGTCTTACAGTAGGCAGTCTAGAAATATTAGTGAGTGTAATTTTTAAAATGAGTAATTATATTTTTACAATACATTTAATATTGATTTGAAGTGATTTTAGTTCCACATGGGGAAACATTTATGCATGTGGGTGTGTTAACAATAATTAAAGAGTACTAATTTGAGTTATTTTATTGTTAAGAATATCCTTATATTTGTGTGAAAAACTTAAGAAAATGCTTAACAAAATAAAAATTGAAATAGAATCCTCTAAAACACATTTAGAAATGCATGTGACTGCAATGCAGAAATTTGTTGTAAAGTCCTTGTGAGTGGTATATATCCCAATTAGAAAAGATAATTAAATGTCTAAATAAAATGGAAAATAGCTAACAATGCAACAATTAGTTATGAAATTCCACATTCAGGTTCTCCTTAGTTTTGATGGGTGGAGATACCACTATGCCAATGAGGAACTGCCCTCTCCTTAGTTTTGAAGTTTATTTAGGTTCTTAGAGACATCTGTCCCAGTAAATCCTTAACTTTGCTAAAGGTTTAGCGAAGTAGATTCTGCAGAAGGTTTGAGTTGTGCTAGCATGCAGCACTGTTTTCTTAATTCCCAAAGCAAGCAAAGAGAAAGCAGATCATTGCAAACCCTTATTAACCTAATTCGAAGATCTATGTTTTGGACTGAAATCCAAATGAAATAAATTCAACCCAGAATTCCCATGTCAATAAATTAGGTTGATTTATTTGCTACATTTTATTTTATTGATTACATTAAAAATGTGACCTATCTGGGACATTTGGCTAGTCTGCTGAATTCCCTTGCATATTTATGTTGCTATTTATTTTCTTACTGGCCTTGTCTAACATTAAAATTAATCCCAACCTAATGTCCTTTCTAAATGTCTTTTTAAAAGGCCAATCATTCATTTTATTTTATGGAAATATCAGTCTGCTTCTAGAATGAATCAAAAGCGGTATGTATCAAACAATGATGAAATATGTTCTGATTATTAAAGAAGGAATCAAAGTCTAGGTTTCTCTCTCTCTCTCTCTTTTTTTAAAATTATCTGATAGTATGTGGCCTTTATTTGAGGCTCTGCTAATGATTATTGTTGAGTCCTCATAGGAGATAGTATAGAGATAGAATATTAATTGCTTTAGTAAAATAAATGGTATAATCAGAGTTGCCTTTTTTCTGTGTGAATCCAAAACAAATGGTTTGAATATTTTCAATGCTGTTTGTTTGGATTAGATTATAATAATAGTTATAATTGTATTATATAATATATATAAAATAATAGTCACTCAAACATGTGTTAGCTTAATGGACTTCCCAAGTGGTGCTAGTGGTAAAGAATCCGCCTGCCAGTGCAAGACGCATAAGAAACTGAGTTTCATCCCTGGGTTGGGAAGATCCCCTGGGGGAAGGCATGGCACCTCTCTCTAGTATTCTTGTCTGGACAATCCCATGGACAGAACAGCCTGGTGGTCTACAGTCCATAGGGTTGCAGAGTGGGCATGACTGAAGTGACAACATGCATGCGCATACTTACTCTAAACTAGGAAATGAATGCTTTGTAGGTAATGTTATCATTCACACTCATCTTTTGTGGCACATACTATTATTTAAATAATTTTCAGAAAAACCAAGTGAAATTTAGTGAGCTGAAGTGACTTGTCCCCTATCACATATGTGTATTTGGAAGAGCAGAGAATTGAATGAAGTGCAGTCAGAGTGATGCACAGCAGGAGCCACGTGTCACTGTGCTGTGCTGCCCTGCATATGCCATGGGCATCCGCGGTGCACAGGAAGGACCCTGTGATGGAGCTGTTATAAATCAAGATTTTCAATTAAAATTTTTGAAGATGGTTTTGATTTAAAATTTTAATTTATTATACCTATCCATCATTCTTTCCATATTTAATTTTGATGTATATGGCTTGTATTTATCCAGCCAGCTTCATCCTTGACTGTTATTAACAGTGACTTGCAAGTAGGCAAAATAAAATCTGTGATTAAAAAAGATGGTTAGACTTTAAATCAGAAATCTTCACTGATCTGATCCATCATTCCCAGTGGTATTTTCCATGAACACCTTAAAATGAATGCATGCACCTTTGTGTGAAATATAGCCTTATTAGAATTCCTGGGAGGGGGAACTGTTAAGACTGATAATAAGGAAGATTATTTCAGATTCTGTTTCTTGTAGGAATAGTGCCGTGTGTTTTTGGTGCCTTCTTCCAAAAATTGAGTCTGGTTTAATATTTTTGTAATGCTTTGTACACTTGTGTATGTGCTGGTTTTGCAAGGATAGTTAAAACATTGGTCCTAAGCTGCTTTGGAGTGGTGGCATGCATAATTCTCTTTCAGATTCCACATGTCATATTCTTCCTTTACAGAAGGTAGTGTATGGTGTATTTACTTAGAACTCACTGAATTAAGTTTGGAAAATTTGGTGGTATTATGTAGGCATTATCTATTCACCCTACCTACAACACTGGGTAAATAATTATGGGGACCGGATTGCTTTGAATGAGATCTTCAACCTTTTCTTGCTTGCATATACATATCAGTTTAAAAAGATCACCTATTTACTTATAAATTATATGTAAACACACACACACAAACACACCTGAAATGATATGCTGAGAAACCTCCCAAGCGATTTCCAAATTTTTAAGATAACTGAAGTTTTATGAAGTGTTGGTTTAAGTGGCATTTCACAATAAGAATTGCCAGAAAAAAGCAAAAAGTTTTATCTAGATACTTACTTGCTAAATGCCTTTGATTATGATGACTTTGTATTACCACTGGAAATACCTCAGCAGGCCATATGAACACAGGGATTTGTTACCAATATAGTACTAAGAAATCTAAACCCATATTTATAATAATCTTCTTGATAATGTTAGCTTTTTTGACTAGTTTACTGGTTGAATTAATTGAATCACTTTTCTATCTGGTAAGAAGAGCTAGTGCTGGCAATGGAAGCATCATCTCTGTCATTCCCTTTTTGTTCAGTGCAACTTCCATTACTAGAATTTCAACTTCAGTCATTATTAATTACAGCTGGTAGCACATATGGAGTAGGTTGTAGCTAAGAAAATAGTAAGTAAATTTACACATCAGTTCAATTCAGTCACTCAGTCATGTCCGACTCGTTGCTACCCCACGGACTGCAGCACGCCAGGCCTCCCTGTCCATGACCAACTCCCGGAGCTTACTCAAACTCATGTCCATTGATTTGATGATGCTGTCCAACCATCTCATCCTCTGTCGTCCCCTTTTCCTCCTGCCTTCAATCTTTCCCAGCATCAGGGTCTTTTCAAATGAGTCAGTTCTTTGCATCAGGTGGCCAAAGTATTGGAGTTTCAGCTTCAACATAGTGCTTCAATGAATATTCAGGACTGATCTCCTTTAGGATGGACTGGTTGGATCTCCTTGCCGTCCAAGGGACTCTCAAGAGTCTTCTCCAATGCCACAGTTCAAAAGCATCATTTCTTCGGTGCTCAGCTTTCTTTGTAGTCCAACTCTCACATCCATAAATGACTACTGGGAAAACCATATCCTTGACTGCTGCTGCTGTTGCTAAGTCACTTCAGTCGTGTCCGACTCTGTGTGACCCCATAGACGGCAGCCCACCAGGCTCCCCTGTCCCTGGGATTCTCCAGGCAAGAAAACTGGAGTGGGTTGTCATTTCCTTCTCCAATGCATGAAAGTGGAAAGCAAAAGTGAAGTCGCTCTGTCGTGTCCAAGTCTTTGAGACCCCATGGACTGTAGCCTACCAGGCTCCTCCATCCAGGCGATTTTCCAGGCAAGAGTACTGGAGTGGGTTGCCATTGCCTTCTCCTATAGCCTTGACTAGATGGACCTTTGTTGGCAAAGTAATATCTCTGCTTTTAATTATGCTGTCTAGGTTAGTCATAACTTTTCTTCCAAGGAGTAAGCATCTTTTAATTTCATGGCTACAGTCACCATCTGCAGTGATTTTAACCCCCCAAAATAAAATCTGTCACCTTTTCTACTGTTTCCCCATCTATTTGCCATGAAGTGATGAGACCAGATGCCATGATCTTCGTTTTCTGAACGTTGAGCTTTAAGCCAACTTTTTCACTCTCCACTTTCATCAAGAGGCTCTTTAGTTCTTCTTTGCTTTCTGCCATAAAGGTGATATCATCTGTATATCTGAGGTTATTGATATTTCTCCCAGCATCTTAATTCCAGCTTGTGCTTCATCCTGCCCAGTGTTTCTCATGATGTACTCTGCATATAAGTTAAACAAGCAGGGTGACAATATACAGCCTTGACATACTCCTTTTCCTATTTGGAACCAGTCTGTTGTTCCATGTCCAGTATTAACTGTTGCTTCCTGACCTTCATACAGATTTCTCAAGAGGCAGATCATGTGGTCTGGTATTCCCATCTCTTGAAGAATTTTCCACAGTTTGTTGTGATGTGATTAACACATAAAGTGTGCACTGAAAGTGACTTTGTAGGAAGTAAGCTCTCCTTTCTCCTGTTGTACCTGGAGGGTGAGTGATGACTTGAGACCAACTCACATACATTTAGTAAGGCCAGAGTAGATGGAGTGCTAATGCCACTCCATTTAGTAAATATTAATAACATTTAATTTTTCTTATTTACTCAAAATGGGTGTAACTGTAAGTTCAAATGTTTTTTTCCACCCTTCCTATGAATTCTTTTGGGGACCATGGACACATGGTATATTAAGTTTTATTTTAAGTTCTTCACAGAGAAAAAGTCTTGGTTGTCACTTGAGAGAAGTAATTGAAGTAATTCTACTTGTGAAATTGAAGTGAAAAGCCCAGCTAATATTCTAAGCTATGTTCACCTACACAATGTCTCTTTGACTGATTGATATCTATACTATGTTGTGAATGCATTATCATAAAATAAAATGAAAATTCTCAGGGCCAAGGGGTTTGGAAACCAAGAGACTCCTTTGGTAAATGCTTATTTATACCCACCTTCCATCATTTACATGTTTTTGTAGTTACATGACATTTAGGAAAAGAAAGGTTGGAAACAATTCACTTTAAGTTAAAGTTCATAGATTTCAGAATTATAATTTTCAGAGCCAGAAGTAGCCTTACAAATCTTATTTTCCCCTGTTTCTTTAAAAAGAGAAACAAACAAAAAAGCACCAACAAAAAACCCTGAGGAGCCATAGCAAGAACACAAAGAATTGGAATGAGAATGAGAAGCTGAATTCCTGACTTAGGTGCTGTCTGTAAATTTACTGGGCTGCTTCCAGTGTTTGTTCTTTCTTCAGATGGAAGTAGAAAAATCATGAATTTGGGGAGTAAGAAATATAGATTCAAGTTGATTTATTCACTGAACAAATAGTATAAATAGGGCAAGCAGATACAATTCTAAACAATTTGCCAGGTGCTAGGGCCACAACTGAACAATGTCAATGAGTTCTCTTGCCCTCGTGGTGACTATATTTTAGTGTAGTGAGACAGCAAACATGGGACAGATAAAATGGCTGGTAACATTCTTAAGAGGTGCTTGCTCCTTGGAAGAAAATCTGTGACCAACCTAGACAGCATATTAAAAAGCAGACACACTGCCAATAAAAGTCCACCATCCAGTCAAAGCTATGGTTTCTCCAGTAGTCATGTATGGATGTGAGAGTTGGACTATAAACAAAGCTAAGCGTCAAAGAATTGATGCTTTTGAGCTGTGGTGTTGGAGAAGACTCTTGAGAGTCCCTTGGACTGCAAGGAGATCCAACCAGTCCATCCTAAAGGAGATCAGTCCTGAATATTCATTGGAAGGACTGATGCTGAAGCTGAAACTCCAATACTTTGGCCACCTGATGCGGAGAGCTGACTCATTTGAAAAGACCCTGATGCTGGAAAAGATTGAAGGCAGGAAGAGAAGGGGATGACAGAGGGTGAGATGGTTGGATGGCATCATTGAATCAAAGGACTTGAGTTTGAGTAAGCTCTGGGAGTTGGTGATGGACAGGGAAGCCTGGCGTGCTGAAGTCCATGAGGTCGGAAAGAGTTGGACATGACTGAGCGACTGAACCAAACTGAACTGAACATTCTTACACATCCATGAGTCCTTAAATACCATTTCGAATATTAATTTGTTGATGACAAATTTCTGATTTTAATTCAGAGAATTCTGATCATTGAATGAGCTTTGTTGCAAATTTGATTTTTAAAAGATATCTGAAAATAAAATGTGGTAAAATTATTGCTTCTAAAGTCAAATTTGGTACAATCTATGTAGGACAGAATGGAAATAGAGGCAACTGCACCAAAGCAGTTATGTAACCACTCTTTATCCTTTTTTTGACATTTTATACACAGCTGTTAATTTATTCTCTTTATCTTGAAAGGGTTGTCCTGCCATCTATCCATCTATCCAAATTCTGTCCATGTTAAGACATAGCCTGAGGTTATATCTTAGAATATGACTTAAATTTTGCGTTAATGAATCTTTGACAAAACTTACTGTGAAATTCCGTAAAGTCAGTCACATCTGCATTGCTCTTAAGGTGATAAATGTGATGTAATATTTCCATGATTCTATGGGCAGTAATTTAGATGGGAAAATCTCCAAGAGAGTACTTTTCAGCTGAGATCCGAAGAATAATCTGATACTATTAAAAAAGACCAGGAAACAGCATACCAGGCAATGGGAACAACAAGCACATGGACCTTAAACCAGGAGGAGCATGAAGTGTGTGAGGAACAGGAAAACAGGCCAGGGCAGCAAGAACACGATGATCAAGGAGGACAGGGCAGGGGACGTGGATAAAGAGTCAGGCCAGAAGTAGGTCGTTTGGAGTCTGTGAGCCATTGAGAGGTTTTCATTTCTTTATAAATATGGTAGGGTTTTGGTTTCCTGGAGTCTGGGCTCTGTGTACATTAGTTGTAAGGTGTTAGTCTTGGCCTCCGATGTCAAGGATAACATCTGGTCTACCCTACCAATTTTTTTTAAACTTATTTTGCCCTGAAAGTACTTTTTTTTTAAGTATGTTTGTCTGTCATAATCTTCACAATATAAAAATTTGCTTTTAATTTTTTAAGAAATAGATGGGCCTCATTTAAATCTTTCATAATGCAATGCATATATACCACTATGTGCTTTCCAGTGGGAGTTTCAGACTATTTGAAATCACACAGTGCTTTTCATATGTAAGAAACCATTTCACAGTCCCTTAGTAGAGAAAATACGCTCTCTGTCACTCCCTAAAATTTAGGTTACATATTTATATATAGAATAGATATGTATATGTTTTAGAGTATTACATTCCTTTGTAATGCTAATAATTTGCAAATTTATACTGCTCACGGAGTTTACATCAGCTTCCAGCTCTTTTCATAACACTTTCCTGTACCATGGTTGTGATGGCTTTCATGCTCACTGTGGGCTAGGTCCTGGATGGGTGAGTCACGAGCATTCATCCAGCGTGCAAACTATCAATAAAAATTCATCAGTTTCATTTTGAGAATATCCTCAGATCCTGTATTCCTACTTAATGTTATCGGCTTCCCTAGCGGCTCAGATGGTAAAGAATCCACCTGCATTGCGGGAGACCTGGGCTTGATCCTTGGATTGGGAAGATCCCCTGGAGGGGGGCTTGGCAACCCACTCCAGTATTCTTGCCAGGAGAATTCCCTTGGACAGAGGAGCCTAATGGGCTACAGTCCTGGGGTCATAAAGAGTCGGACATGACTGAGCGACTAAGCACAAAACATTATCATTGTAATTTTCATCAGCAACCTCAGTATCAGATCAGATCAGTCGCACAGTCACGTCCGACTCTTTGCGACCCCATGAATCGCAGCACACCAGGCCTCCCTGTCCATCACCAACTCCCGGAGTTCACCCAGACTCACGTCCATCGAGTCAGTGATGCCATCCAGCCATCTCATCCTCTTTATATTTTATTTGAAAATGCCTATTTTTGCTTTTAAATTTTAATATGCAAGTTACTACAGTGATCACTATCCCTTTTTGACAGTTGAGTTCAATGTTATGTTTCATATTTGTATTTATCTTTGAATCATTTCATCATATTTATAAAAGGTATGTATTTTTTGCTTTAATATCCCCTATGTGTTTTTAAACTTTTCCCCTGTGTTATTGTACAGTTTCAGTTGCTTACTGTTTTCCCTGCCACCAAAGTCAGGTTATTCCAGACTGTTTCTTCTTTTTATTTTATTTATCATAATTGTAGTAGAAGAACACATGGAGACTTAACAGTGCATCTAATTTTAAGAAATAGAATTATTCATTCAAGTTTCTTCTGACCACTAATGGTATTGTATCTTTTATGTTAACTGTGAAACATTCTTTTCTTAATATATTGAGTAAATTGCCTCTGAGGAATCCATTTTATACTTTTTCCATAGAGTAAATCTAAGAAGTTAAAAATTTTAACTACTTGACGACCTGGAGAAATCTTCTGAATTTAGAAGAAAACTTTTATTTGTTCATCAGACATGATTAGCTGAACTCATCTTTTTTTTCTGGGGATAATATGCTATTCATTACTTTATAATTTTTTTTGTTTTGTTTTCTTGTTGTTGGGATTCAATAGAGCATATGTACAAATATTATATCAAAATCCTTAGTATCATTTTAGTGTCATATATTCAGTGTCATCCAGTTCATATTTCCAGTTCAGTTCTATTCATTTACTCAGTGCATCTTTGACTCATAGCGTCCTCAAGGAGAAAAACAGCAGCTTAAACCAATTAACTCAGGAGACTGGACGGTGTTCATATTGCATCATAACTGAATTCATTGTTTACAGTTCAGCGTGACCTAACACCCTGACCAGAAAAATTATAACTGGCTGAAGGCTCAGCATCTTTTTCTGTCTATTCATTATTCATTAACTGGGCATGGGCAGCTGCAGCTGCCCTGATGAATCCCCACTGCTTATTGATGCAAGTGATTTACTGAAAGGGAGGCTTTCCTGTATATCAGTCAGAACTGGTAACCAGCCTTAATGCTTAGATTCCAGTGGTGAATAGTGGTTACAGAGCCAGTCTTATCTTTAATCCATAGAGCTGATAACAACATGTCAGCATAGAGCAGCCTTTTAGTCTTGGTGTCTCTATGAAAGTCTACTGTAAATATCATACATCTATGATTATTATTTTCATTAGGTGATAATATGCCTAGAGACACATTATGTATCCAAAATTTTATTTGATAACAGTGACAAAAAATTTCAAGAATCAAAAATATCTATATTGAGAAAGTGGCAAGGCCCTATTGTAAATAATATCTACTAAGTAGTTGTAAAAAAGAAAAGGATGTATTTGGAGGTGGAAGTTTTAAAATATACACATATAGACATTGTAGAATTTTATATAAGTCTATAGTCTTTGGTTTTTGAAAAACTTGTTTTGGTACACAAGAACCCATTCATTTAACCCTTTCACTGCTGCTGCTGCTGCTAAGTCGCTTCCGTCATGTCTGACTCTGTGCGACCCCATAGACAGCAGCTCACCAGGCTCCCCCGTCCCTGGGATTCTCCAGGCAAGAACACTGGAGTGGGTTGCCATTTCCTTCTCCAATGCATGAAAGTGAAAAGTGAAAGTGAAGTCGCTCAATCGTGTCCCACTCTTCGCAACCCCATGGACTGCAGCCTACCAGGCCCCTCCGTCCATGGGATTTTCCAGGCAAGAGTACCAAGCCTTTTCATGGTTTTCTATAAGTATGTGGTTTGTAATAGGTTTTATATGAAAAAAACAAACAATCAGCATCACATGAGCTTGAGAACACTGAGGGTAAATATTATTTTCTTTAGTGGAGCTTATCTCAGAGTTTTGATGTGCCAATGTGCTTTGTTATTTCCTTAATGGAAGAGCAGAAGAGTATTACTACCTCAACTTATTTTAAGTTGCAGCCAACCCTGATAGAATCTGCAGGGACTGTTTTCTTTTCAAATATCCTTTGACAAATATTACTGGCCATATTGCTATGTGCATGCATCTGTTATTCAGTAATAATAAAACAGTGTTTCTGCCCTGTGGAGGGTAGAAAAATTGAGACATCCGTTAATATGCTTATTACTAGTCAATTCTAATTTTTTAATGAAAAAAATTGTGTGTCTAATTTAAACTATTGATATTTTAAAGGAGTGAACTTGCAGTTTTAATGTGTATCACGATCACCTGGAGGGTTTGTTGAATTACTGAATTGCTGGTCCCCTTCCTGACATTGGGGCTTCCCTTGTAGCTCAGTCAGTAAGGAATCTGCCTGCAGTGCAGGAGACCTGGGCTCGATCCCTGGGTTGGGAAGATCCCCTGGAGAAGGAAATGGCAACCCACTCCAGTATCCTTGCCTGGAAAATCTCATGGACAGAGGAGCCTTGTGGGCTGCAGTCCATGGGGTCGCAAAGAGTCAGGCACGATTGAGCGACTGACATTTTCCTGACATTTCTGATTGACTGGGCCTAGGGTGGAACCTCTGACTTGCATTCTAAAATGCTTCAGTGGTTGGTGATATTGCTTCTTCAAGGACTAAACTGTTAGAAGCCTCTGCTTTAAAATAAATATTGAGGCTTTTTACTAATTTAGAATGTTTGCAGTGGAGAAGCATAATGACATCATTTATTTGGTGAGACCTGCTTTACATTCATATTATTAATGGAAGTAGTTTATTTTAATTTTCCCTCCTCTTATTCAAGTCAATTGTGCCCATAGATAATCATAGAATAGAGGATGAATTTTAAATTATAAGAAAATTCATGACTGAATCCAGGACCAAGTCCCAGTTATTATTTTTATTCTTTCCTTTATTAACAGTTGGAATCATGGTAGATGTGTTAGGTTAAGTGTTTTGTTCTGTGGTGCTTCTTTGCCTTATCATTCTTTCTTTTTCTTATCCTTAACACTGCACACACCTAACCTTTGCTTTAGAAAATAATATGAGTTAGTAATTTCTGCATGTAGGCTTTTTGTCAAATTTTAGACTTTCAGCACTGCTGTTTCATTATTTTGTATATTCAGTTTGTTACTAGAGGGGCAATTATATCTTTGTTGCTTTCACATGGATTAAAGATAATGATCCTTCTTTAACTCTGCTTATCGATGACAAATTTTACAGTCCGAATGACATATAACCAGATGTGCACACATACACAGAGAGTCATATCTAACTAAACCACAGTTGCCAAATATAGTCCTTCTCCTTATTATAGAGAGTATATTTTCATGTCTTCTTCAACATTGTTTCATTTGAAAAATAATTTGGTCATGACCTGTTAAATTGATTTCATTACATAATAATGAGTTGGACTTGCAGCTTTAGAAATCATTGATTTTTTTAAAGCCCTTTTGCTAATATTTGTGTCTAAATAATCTTTCCCATGTTGCAACTTCCCTAGGGAAACAAGGAAGTGTGTATATGTGTGTGTGTGTGTTCTTGGGATACTAATGGGTTATCTGGTTGTCCAAATTCTCAGAGCCATCTAGAAAGCTGGACACTATTGCTTCTTTGTAAAGTTTGTTTTTGCCACATCCTGCCACCCTTATGAGACTGTCCACTTAAGTTCTTTCTCTTGTTTATCAGTTGTATTACTGCAGTGTGCTGTAAAATAGTCAAATGTTGTGGTTCTTTTTTCAGTTTTGTTTTGTGGAAATTTCCTTAGGAAAGTGGAATACATTTACAGATACGCATTTTGGATAAATGAGTGAGATTGTTAGTTACTTGCCAGAGGAGAAACTGAATTACCTTGCCAGGGTAATTTAATAATCAGAAACATAGTTCAAATAGGCAGAAAATTAATCTTCAACCTTAAACTCTGTGGGATTTTCTTGAATCAATATTGATTGAATCTTTGCTCCTACCTCAGGAGACAACTTGGTTGAAGTTAGGATTCAATTGTACTTAGAGTTACAATAGATCTCTTCTTTCTGAGCATTTGTACTTTCCTTTTTTAAAGCAAAAATTGATACACATGGAAAACATGCAAAAATCAAGGGAATATGACAAAATAATCCTTCATTGCTATTATTTTTTGTGTTCATGTGTAAGATTAGTTGTCAAACCAAGAAATTATATAAAGTTGTAGCATAAGTGGTGAATTTATTTCAAGGGGAAACTTTTACTTTGGTTGTATTCTATTCTTTAAATGTATATTTTAATAAGTGCTGTGCATGGGAAAGCTCTGGTCCTCTCAGGATGTTCCTGGGTGACTCCAATGTTGAGGAAATTAGGAGAGAAGTTAGGTTATAATGTGAATCCTATCATGAAGATACAATGTGAATGTTAGTGGCTGAATGGAAATTTGTGGTGTCTGATATTATCGTGGGAATATTTTAAAATATTCTTACAAGAATATGCATTTGGCAAATGAAGAAGTGAATGTGAAACTATCTGTGTTAGGATACATTGTAATATTCTCTTTATTGTCTGTCTTTTCTTTATAGCCAGAAAAGAATGATAGTGAACCAGGCAGCCAGAGGATAAAACCTGTTTTTATCGATGATGCTAATTTTGGGCGACAAATATCCTATCAGCACGCAGCCGTTCATATTCCCACTGACATCTATGAGGGCTGTAAGTAAAAGGATGTGAACAACTCTTGGAATACCATGTTTTTAATCTAGCTTATGTATCTTATTTTTGGGAAAAAAAAAAGGGAGCAAACTTGATGCTCTCATTTATATGTTATTTAAGAGTCTATGGTAAACTCTGATTTATGCAAAAGAAGAAACCTAATTTCCATGAGCAGTATATTGTCATCGGGCCTCACTATGTGAATAATTGCAGGAGAGCCTGTAACCACGGAGGTGTCCTCCTCTTTTAACAAATAATTCTGCCTTTCCAGTTGGTATCAATAACTTCCAAGTAATACATGCATTTATAAAAAATTAAAACTATGTAGTATTAGTGCACACAAATATTTTTACAAGGACACCAAACTGGTAAAGAAAGAGCAATGTGCATTGTAGACCCTCCAGTTCTTACCACAACTTACTGTGTTTTACCTGTCTCTCGCTCTCTGATCTGCCTCACCCTATGATGTAAAGATACCGCCCTCCTAGTTTACTGTGAACTCAAGGTAGAAAAGGGTTGGGTAAAGGAATAAATGATACCCTAAAGAAAAAGAAAAACTTCAAATTGAGTGAGAAGGCTTCACTGCAAGGAAGGGAGGGGAGTACGTTTTTAGGAAGATACAGGGGAGGAAGCTTATGGCAGTGATATTCCTTGGACAGCCTATGTGCTAATAAGGGCAGAGCCTGACAGTTCTAACTAGGAATTCTCCTAAGGGCAACGTAATCGCTTAGGAAGATGAGCTGTGACCCAGAAAGCAGAGTCTTTGCCCAATCACAACTCTGGTTTTACATGTTATCCTTTTCTAACTGGTTCCTACCCTTCCTGCTTGTACCCTGCCTTTCACATAAGTAAATGGTAAGGAGAAAGAACCACTTGAGATTTTTAAAAGTGTGTTTCTAATAGTCCCCTTAATTAAAGACACTGTAAAATGTATTGAGTGTCCAGAGTGTATACATAATTGCCTGGATTCTGGATGCAGACAGCCTAGGTTAAGTTAAATTTCAAACCTAAATTTTAGCAGTATTTCATTGGGCAAATTTATTAACTTTCTGGGCAAGCATTTTTTGCACCTGTAAAGTGGGGATAAAATTACTAGCCCAAAAGTTCATTTGAGAATAAAGTAAGTTAATATACTTGAGTTTCCACAATAGTGCCAAACTCAAAGTAAGCATTATATAAATGTTTGCTGTTATGACTAATTACAAATGAAGTTTATTTAGTAGTAGTGTTAGTTAATCAGTTGTGTCCAACTCTTTGCGATCCCACAGATTGTAGCCCACCAGGCTCCTCTGTCCTTGGGATTCTCCAGGCAAGAATACTGGAGCGCATTGCCATTCTCGTCTCCAGAGGATTTTCCCGAACTGGGGATCAAACCCAGGTCTCCTGCATTGCAGGCAGATTCTTTCCTGTTGGAGCTACAGGGAAGACTAAAGTTTGTTTAGACGAAAGAATTAAGTACAGGATGAATACAAGAAATTAGCTTTTGTTTTTTGGATTCACTCTGAGATTGTTGCTTAAAAGGGAATTTTTAAGTGCATGCCTGACTAATCTCATAATATAAATCTCATCTTCTGTTTTATTTTATTCATTTGTTTTGTTTCACCTTTTTAATATTTTAAAAAGTACATGTTTTCATCATGTCATTTCTTTAAAAATATTAAACATATGATTTTGCTGTATGATAGGAACAATATGGTATATGTAAGTAGTTACATAATTTCATTTCTTTACAACTTAGCCATATTGATTCTAAGTCCTTTTAGAAATTACTAGGATCCAGGTTTGATTTTTATATTTTTTTGTTTTTACTTTGCTGCATTCTTTTTTTGAGAATATTTTTGATGTTTGCAATTAAATTTTATAACTTATGACAACAATTATCAGATAATACTGAGCTGTATGGTTGTGTTTCTCATTTTTTAAAAAATCATGTTTCATCCACTTTATTTCTATTAGAAATTGTTATCACCTGTTGATTTTTGGGTATGTCAGCAAGAAAAATATAATTTTAGAGTAATTATCTTATTACTCTAAAATTATATTTTTCTTTCGAATTCACTTTAGAAGAACAAACTGGTTGGATATAAAATTTCTGAGTCAAAGCATTTTTATGTTGACACTCTGTGGTCATCATGTCACTGTTGTCTGGTCTATATTAATATGTTGAACAAACATGAGGCCAGCTTGAGTGTTTTTAATTTGTTAGCAGACTTTCATGATCATGTTTCTGTTTTGTTGCCAATAGTGATTATCCAGATATTCTCAAACTTTCCATTAAATTCTCGAGGAAGGGTAACAGAACTTTGTCCAGGGAGAGAGAGATCCCCCTCTTCCCCAGTTCTTCTTGAGTTTTTTTTGGCTGGTCTAAAATTGACAGAAGACAGATTAATAGATTAATTTAAAATCAGTTTGCATGTATGAGTGGTGCTAGTGGTAAAGAATCTGCCTGCCAATGCAGGAGACACAGGGACACGAGTTTGATGCCTGAGTTGGGAAGATCACCTGGAGTGGGAAATGGGAAGCTGCTCCAGTATTCTTGCTGGAGAATCCCAGGGGCAGAGGAGCCTGGCAGGATATAGTCCATGGGGCTGCAGAGTCAGACACGACAGATCAGAGCAGACCAAATCATAAAAATGGTACCCTCACAGTGTCCAAAGCAGGCCAATTACATATCACTTTTAGACAAACAAACAATATGTGAAGAGATAAGACAAGGCAGCTTGTGCTTGGGGTAGCTGACTAACGAAGTAACAACATATGTTTGTACAGCTCGCTTAGCTTTGAATTCCTTACCTCTGCTGATAGGAGTGCATACCTTCATGTGGAAGATGTATTTCCTACTTTTAGAGGGTAAGAGAGAAATGGTTGTATTTTTTTATACTTTATTTTCCATTGGCTGTTTCTCACATAACTCTTAATTCAGAATAATCAATATGCTACTGAGGTATATTTTGGAGCAGCCTACTCTGGGCTACAGCAACCTCACACATTTAAAAAAAAAATTTCTTTTTCTAAAAGCTGTGTTACCACAGTAGAAGAAATTTTAATATTGCATGCATGTTTAAAATAGAAAATAAAGGTCTCAAACAATAACAACTCCCGAAGCTAATCATGACTAAGTTTGGGGCATAGTCTTATAAAATATGTATTTAAATGCAAACACAAACTAATGAAATAATCCCAATGGGATTTTTCATATTGCTTTTCAACTTGCTTCCCCACCAACCTGTTCTGCTTGCCTTGCTCATAGTAGAGAGATTTGTTGTTGTTAAACTATTAAAAGGCTGAAAATAGAGAGGAGAAAGGTATCTCTTTAGGAGTAGGTTATCCAGGGAATAGAAAAGCAAAATAACTTTGATTAACTTTTCAATGAAGTGATATTGAATAAATAAGTGAAAAATGCATTTTTCGCTAGGTAATTAGAACCTAAAATCATTAGAACCTAATTTACCAGTCTAGTAAATTATACACCAGTAAATTATAGTGTCTCATTTTATTACTGTAACTTTGTTAAAAATTTTTGAAGAGGAAACTCAAGCTGAGTTTTTAATGAAAGTCCACATCACTGGTAAAAAATGGAGTCAAGTTTCATATAAATTCTAATTCTAAACTTTATACTTTACAGTACAGTAATAGATGAAATTTCTAATGTTTTCATTTGACTTAATTTTGACTCATATTACTTGTGAGCCAAGATCTAACTCCACAGGAGTTAGTAACATACTGATTTTGCATGAGAATCTTCATTTTCTTATTTCTTTTGCTCTTTTGTTTTTCATGAAGTCACATTCATTAATGTCTTCATCTATTTTATGCTGGAACAAACATAAAATTGACACATAAAGTAAATCCAAGTATCCTTTCTTCATATTGATGTCACATAATATACATATCTTCTTTTAAAATCCTATAGAAGAGTTTTGACTTTTTGTAAATGTTTGTTTCTTATTTAGAATAAACTGTTGGTGGATATTTACAAAGGATGATTTTAATAGTCTCAGAGGCTAAAAAGTATTACTTTGATTACTTTGAAAATCAGGAAGATAGAATATTGAAATAGATGTTTTCAGAAATTGTAAGAAATTTTGGTATATGACATAATTTAAAAAAAGAAAATGAAGCTATGTCTTTGGATTGTGTATTTAGTCCTATTTATCTTGAAGAAATATTGGCTTCTCCTTTTTTGATGAAATCGCATCAGTAAGACTCTGACCTTGCCTGGCCTGCACTGCTTTAAAATTCATATCCGGTGTTATGAGCTATGTGAGTAAATGACATAGGAGTAAAATCAGAAATGTCAATAAGATCTTGAAAATTTAATAATTACTGGCATTTTTCATGCAGTTCATCAAAACATATCAGATGCACAGAATCATTCTAGATTCTGAATTTAATAAATGGAAAAGCATACTTTAATTGAAGGCTTAACTGAAGGGAACAGCCTCTTCTTGCATTCAAAGACAGTTTGTGTCTCTGAATTCTCATAAGATATCTTGTGTTCTAATTTTCCAAAGGTGATTACTTTTGAAATTCCCTTGAATTCAATATGATTGCTTTTGCTCCATGATATATTTGAAGTTTTCAAACAGTGTATTTAATTAAAATATTGTCTGAAAGCTTTTAGTTTTGAGGATTTTACTGGTTAATACTTTAATTTTAGAGGGCACCCAAACTACACTTAATTTTTTAATCACTTATCTGTTTCAGTATAAAAATAGTAAACTCGATAGAAAGGGCTGAATATTCTGACAATTTGTTTTAATCACAGAGCTTTATTAATGTGTTAATTATTTTTGATTCAAATATAAGGAATGCTTTTATAGAATATTTTGGTCATTTGTCATTAGAAATTTATGTTAATATTTATTTGCAGAATTATTATAGTTGTAAAAATTATACATTACTACGAGAAATCAGTAGGGAACTCCAACTTATGTAACTTTCAGGTACTAGATACTTTTGTCCTTATACTACCTTTTGAGGTAAACTAGAAGGCAATGGCACCCCACTCCAGTACTCCTGCCTGGAAAATCCCATGGAGGAGCCTGGTAGGCTGCAGTCCATGGGGTCGCTGAGGGTCGGACACAACTGAGCAACTTCACTTTCACTTTTCACTTTCCTGCATTGGAGAAGGAAATGGCAACCCACTCCACTGTTCTTGCCTGGAGAATCCCAGGAACGGGGAAGCCTGGTGAGCTGCCATCTATGGGGTCGCACAGAGTCGGACACGACTGAAGCGACTTAGCAGCAGCAGCAGCAGCAGCAGCAGGCGATTTATAATTTCTATTTTAGAAATTTAAAAATGAACATACTTCTGTCACAGAGATACAATGATTTTGATCCAGGAAGACAGAATTTTCTGGAGTTATATTAATATCCTTGGAGGTCTCATATACTTTAACAAATATACTCTTTATAAATTGAATTATCTATAATCACTAATACTGGGTTCTCATTTATCTTTTCTTACATTGAGGTATAGTCTGTGTACAGTATTATATATAAATTTCACATGTACAGCATAGTGGTTCACAATTTTTTAAAGGTTATACTCCGTTTATTGTTATAATAAAATATTGCCTATATTCCCTATGCTGTGCAATATATCCTGTAGCTTATTTATTTTATAAATATTAGTTTGTATCTCTTAACCCCCTACTCCTATCTTGCCTCTCTTAATGTTCATTTGTTTTGTCATAGAAAATATAACTACTGTATGTAAAATGATGTTAGTGTAAAAATTACAGAGGAGAAAGCTGCTAGGCTTTTGCTGATTGTGATAGTCTTTCATAAGCCACTAATCTATTTCAGGATATGTGCACTATTTAATTAGAGAATGCTTATAGTTTACTTTTGCTGTTTTAAAAATCTGTTTATAATGGAAATATAGCACTGAACAAACAGATTTAAAAAATCCTGTACTGAGGGAGTTTACATTGTGATGGAGATAGGGCATAAAATAAACAAACAGTTAAATAATGAAATATATTGTAACATAATAAAAGCTTGAGATAAAAATAAAATAAGGGAGGGTTATATGCAGTTCCTGGGCTTCCCTATTTTCTGGTAGCTCAACTGATTAAGAATCCGCCTGTAATATAGGAGACCCCGTTTCGATTCCTGAGTCAGAAAGTTCTCCCAGAGAAGGGATAGGCTACCCACTCCAGTATTCTTGGGCTTCCCTGGTGACCCAGACAGTTAAGAATCTGCCTGCAATGTGAGAGACCTGGATTTGATCCCTGGGTTGGGGAGATCCCCTGGAGGAGGGCATGGCAACCCACTCCAGTATTCTTGCCTAGAGAATCCCCATGGACAGAGAAGCCTGGTGGGCTACAGTCCGTGGTGGTGAGAAGACCTGGACATGACTGAGCAACTAAGCACAGCATAGCATAGGCAGTTCCTGGGTTAGGAGTTGGGGAGTTGATATTTAAAACATGGAGATAGGGAAGGCTTTGTGGATAAGATAACATAGCCTGTAGTTGGTGAGCATGAGAGTTGAAATTCTCTAGATGTTGTTGCAGGCAGAGGGAAGAGAAAGCACCAAGATCTTGAGCCTGCTAGGTTCATAAAGAGCCTAAAGACCAGGGTGGGCATAGCTGAGGTAGCAGGTGGGAAGGAGCAGGTGTAGCAGCAGAGGCCTCATTGTATACAGCCTTGTGGATAATTGCAAAATACTTTGATTTTCATTTTGAGATTATTTTAGTCTGTTTGGACTGCTCTAACAAAATGCTGTAGACAGAGTGGCTTATATAATAGATATTTATTTTTATAGTTTTGGGCACTGGAAGTCCAAGATTAAGTTGCTGACAGGTTTGATTTCTGATGAGGTACAGAGAGCTTCCTGTTTTGTAGATGGCCCCCATCTTGCCGTGTGCTCACATGACTACTTCTTTGTGCACATGCAGAGTGAGTGAGATCTGATATTTTTTCCTCTCTTTATATGACAGCAATCTGCTTATGAAGGTGAGACACTAATTCCACTACAAATGCTCTGCCCTCATAACCTCATCTATGCCTAGTTACCTCCCAGAGGCCCCACTTACTACTACTGTTGCATTGCAGATTGGGTGTTCAACATACAGGTTTTGAGAAAACATAGAGATTAAGTCCATAACAGAGAGGGAACTCTGAGGTGTTTTTTGGATGAGGAATTACACTTTCATAAAAAGGTAGATGCTGAATACTTGATTGAGAACAGACATAAAAGGCAAGAATTGAGGAGGAATGATGGGACCTTGGACCAAGGTTGCAGCTCAAAAAAGTATACCTATTAAAATATGTGGATTTTTATTTACAGGGCAGCAAAGGAGAAACGGACATAAAGAATAGACTTACAGACTTGGGGAGAGGGGAAGAGAGGATGAGATGTATGGAAAGAGTAATATGGACATTTACACTGCCATATGTAAAATAAATAGCCAACAGGAATTTGCTGTAAGGCTCAGGAAACTCAAACAGGGGTTGTGTATCAACCTAGAGGGGTGGGATTGGGAGGGAGGTTCAAAAGGGAGGGGATATACGTATACCTATGGCTGATTCATGTTGAGGTTTGACAGAAAAGAACAAAATTCTGTAAAGCAATTATCCTTCAATTAAAAAATAAATTAATTTTAAAAAATTGTGTAAATCTAATATACTTTTGAGATATACATTTTTCCTTCTTATTTTATGTGATGGAGACATTCTATTCAATTAACTTAATTATCTCAAAATAGTGTGGCAAATTTTATCCTCATAAATAAACATTATAAAAGCACTTTTAGTTGAGAACTAGTAAACTAAGATAAATTTCTTGAGATCTTTAAAGAGTAGTGAATTAATTCAAGTTCAGTAGAACATCAAAAGACCTTTTTTCTGTCTTTCTTCACAACTTTTAAATTTTCTTTTTGAGATAAATAAATTCCATGCAAGTTAGTTTCCTCTTCATCATTCAGTGTTATAAGTTAGAAACAGGATTGTAAAAACAGAGGGAAAATATATAGACATATTTCATTTTACCTGTTTACATAAATCCTTACATATCCTTTCATTGGTGCAAACTGCTGAGCTTTTTTCAGGCTTGCCTGGTGTATTTCCTGTGATAGGCTTCTGGTTTGGGATTCACATCTCAGTACTGGCAAGTTTCGAACTTCGTAACTGTTGATGTATAGGTATGTGCATGGTAGTGTTTTAGCTGTTGTTTTCTGTAAAAACAAATAATCTTGAATTAATGCATAATCTATTTCTTTCAAGTAAAATGTTAATAGGGTTGTTCCACTTCCAGAATCTTGATTGGAATAACATATGTGTTCCTGTTAAACATCTTATGACTTTTACAATTGCTTTTGAGGCAAATATAACATTAAAATGCTTATTTTTCTTACTAAAATAAGTATATGATGATTTTATGAAATACAAACTAGTGTAAAGGAAAATATGTAAAATTGCACTGATACAGATACTGTATGTCTGTGTATATGTTCATTAAATATACTAGTAGCAAATATATAATTACTAAGCAAATATACTGAAACCCTACAAAGTTTAAGCCTGACCTTTTACCTTATCAGAAAGTATTTTTATATATTTAATAATTTTTATCATGAGATATAGATAAATCTCTGTATTTCTCATTATCACCTTAAGATAAAACAAGAACTTATATTAAAAGGACAAAACTATTGATAAATTTTCTTGATATTACAGGTTAGTACCAAATTAGATTATACCTTCAATGAATTAGTTCCTTTCTAATTCCAATTTGTCAATGACACTATTATCTTTTAATTAATGTTTTAGAGATTATGTAGAATATTGATAGTATATTGGAATAGTTTACTGCCTTTTTTTTTCAGCATTGTCATATGTTTGTTCTTCAACACTAGGTTCCATTGCTATGTAAAATAAAATGCTAGGGCACTATGAACTGTAGCAGCAGTTTGTCTGAGGGATGGTAACAAACATGTTTAGAAATTACCCTGATTTTCCCACATGCTAGATCTTTCACAACATATATTGTAAAGTTTTCACTTTTACCTGATTAGCCTGAATTTAGTGACTGTGCTTAATTGAACTTTGATAAGTATATACATTTAAAATTTCAAGTAGCAAAATGTGTTTAAGTGTACTTTGGCAATAAAATCACAAGCTTTAAAAAAAGATTGTCAAGGCTGTTGGAAAATGAGAGAAAATATGAAAAGTAAGAAGTACAACTCCAGAAAGTGGAGATTAAAACCATGAAAGGGCATTAGGGGCAACTTTACAGTAAAGTGCTATAATCTGTAAGAAGAGTGGATGATTTATTATAAAATAAAGTCAGATCAACTCAATAATATGTCAGTAATCATAAAATAAATTGGAAACATTCAAGTTTATGGCCAAAAAAAGTAGTTTCTGTTGAGTCATTTCTATAAAATTTTCAAATAAATACTTACAAGTTTTGAATGTTTTTCTAGAAATGTGAAAAGTTAATTAACTCATTGCTTCATTATAAAAAAAAAGATGTAGCAGAAAAAAATAAAAAATTGTAAGCCAGTTTTACTTTATGAATAATAATGAAAAATTGAATGAAAAGATTTCCAAGCAAAGTAGCAATGAAAGAATAATGCCTGGAAACAAAACAACTGACTCGATAATTGAGTATTTTAGATGTCTAATAATGCTTTTATATTCTGTATCAATTGATGCAAATTAAGCATTTACCTTTTTTTTTTCAGTTTGAAATAGAATTGGCATATAGAACTATATAATTTTAAGGTATAAAATATAATTTGACTTACATATATCATGAAATGGTTGGCACAGTAGATTTAGTGAACATTTCATATAATTTAGTATTCAGGAAATGGAAAAAATTTACATTCATTTTTAATTGAAGTCATTTTAATTAAAATCTTATCAAAATACTCCTACCAATGATAAAAACTGCTCTGATGATTAAGGAGAGCTGAGAAATTCCCACTACTTCTGTACAGGTTTGTTTTTAGAGTATTTGTTGTCCTTGTTTTTATTTATTACAAATATGATTTTGGTTTAATATACAATTATATGAATTGTTTTGTGCTAATTTTTTTCAGCAGATAATTACCAAAAACAAAGTTTTTGAAATTCTGGGGGATACATCATTCCATGCTATAGAGTTGTGTGTTCAAAGACTAAAAAATACCAATACATGGAGAAGGAAATGGCAACCCACTCCAGTATTCTTGCCTAGAGAATCCTGTGGACAGAGGAGCCTGGTGGGCTGCTGTCCATAGTGTCGCACAGAATCAGACACAACGGAAGCGACTTAGCATGCATGCCTTGGAGAAGGTAGTAGCAACCCATTCCAGTATTCTTGCCTGGAGAATCCCAGGAACAGAGGAGCCTGGTGGGCTGCTGTCTATGAGGTCGCACAGAGTCAGACACGACTGAAGCAGCTTAGCTGTAGCAGCAGCAGTGCCACAAAGTGAAAATATAGGTCACTAACTACAAACCACCAAACGGTTCCATTTCCACTTAAACCAAGGTTGTACACTTTATGTCTGAACTTTTTTTATTTTTTGTCTTCATTCATATCTTGGTAGTTTTCCCTGCTTTCCAATAAAGTTTTTCTATGAGGGCTAACAAAAAAAAATAAATAAAAAAATAAAAAATACCAATACAATATTGTAAAGTAATTAGCCTCTAATTAAAATAAATAAATTTAAATAAAAAAAATAAAGACTAAAAAAGTGAATGACTTTAACATATTATCATGGTTATCATATTAACAAAGTAGCTTTTCTTTTTTCTTTAAAAATGCTATTTAAATCATAAAGGCATGATCCTAAGCCATGAAAGCAGAAATCTGGTAAAGGCTAAAAAAAGGACACTTTTAAGAAGTACCATTTATTCTCTAACAAAATATCATCTTATGTGTGTGTGTGTGTCTGTGTGTGTGTGTTTAAGGTTTAGCTTAATTAACTAGCATCACTCCTCATTAAGAGCATAGCAATGAAATAATAGAAACATGAGAAGACATGAGGTACTAATACAATTTTAGGATAGGATAATTTGATCATGCTTAAAAGTATGAGACAAAGAGAGGAAATTCCACTTCTAAGGGAAAGTTTGCACTTCATTTCATTGTTTTTCTCTAATGATGTTTCTATAATACATTCATCTTATAAATGCAATATAGTATTCATTTTCTAATAAGAAAATGTTGACCAAAAGTAAACCCAAATGCCAAAGAATATATAGTCTTCTGATCTTACAAGATAGATACTAGCCCTTTAATTCATTCAGACTTATAGAATAACAGACCAATTAGCAATAACAGTTTCATGGATCTTGTAAATTGCTATGGACTGAATTCTGTCCCACATGGATTCACATGTTGGAGTCCTAACCCTCAGAGGTGACTGACTATATTTGGATAGGGTCTTTAGGGGGCAGTCAAGGATAAACGAGGTCATTAGGATGGGGCCCTAATCTGGTAGGATTGGTGGTTTTATAAGAAGAGGCATTCCTGCACAGGAAGGGCCATGTGAGGAGACAGCTGGAAAGGCAGCAGTCTGCAGGCCTGAAAGAGAGTTCTCACCAGGAACCAAATTGGCACTCACCCTGATCTTGGACTCGTCAGCCTCTAGAACTCAGAGAAAATACCTAGTCTGTGTTATTTTATTATGGCAACCCAAGCTGGCTAAGACACAGTTTTGTTTCCAGGGAAAAATTGGAATAGGCTTAAACTTGTTTATATATATATATATATATATATATATAATATAAAAATAACAGTATTGGAGAAGTCTCTTGAGAGTCCCTTGGACTGCAAGGAGATCCAGCCAGTCAATCCTAAAGGAAGTCAGTCCTGAATATTCATTGCAAGGACTGATGCTGAAGCTGGAACTCCAATACTTTGGCCAACTGATATGAAGAACCAACTCATTGGAAAAGACCCTGATGCTGGGAAAGATTGAAGGCAGGAGAAGAAGAGGATGACAGAGGATGAGATGGTTGGATGGCATCACTGATGTGATGGACATGAGTTTGAGTAAGCTCTGGGAGCTGGTGATGGACAGGGAAGCCTGGCATGCTGCAGTCCTGGCATGCTGCAGTCCATGGGGTCGCAAAGTGTTAGACACGACTGAGTGACTAAACTGAACTGATATATAATGAGCTGAAAATTTAAGTTGGTTATGTCATACTTCTAAACATACATCAGAGTGTAAAGTATTTGCCTGTTTAAATTTGAATTTGCAAAACTATTTTTGGCATTTTAATTTAGAATCTTATTTTCTGTACTTCCCCTTTGAAGTAGTTGTGCTGTGGAAATCAGTTTATGCTTGCCAACTCAGTAGATGAATAGACTTACCTATTTATTGGAGAGACAGTTAATTTGTAATTCTAGGTATATATAGCAGTAATGATTAGATTGTTTTCTTGGAACATTCCCTAAGTTATAATTCCCTAAATTTATAGATCCATAGGCTGTGCAGATATAGAGCCTAAAATTTATAGTTACTGAAGTGTGGTTTTGTTTTGTTATTTTTTAAGAGAGGGCAAAAGAATATTGTAACAACTTGACTGACGGTCCATTCATTTGATCATGTATCCTGTGTCCAAAATGGTGCCAGAGTCACTCTGACAAGTTTTTTCTTGTCTGTGCAGTAAACATTCTCCTGTGTACATTACAAGGTGATTATAATACTCTCCCCTGGTTGAATCTGTGAAGCATTCTAGTCTCTTATTTGAAATTTGAAGGATATTTTAAACCACAATTATATTTAAGATCTATAAAAAAAACCTAGATCTTATTGAAAATAAAGTGGTACATTAGTTAGCCCTTGTGATAGCTTCTACTGCAAGATCGACTCAGTTCTTGTATATAAACATCTATCATGGTGATTGTATCCATCTTCTGTATCATGTATTGACACTGTTCATTCAACCATGCCATGTTTTCTCAATTCTGTTATAGGTAATGAAATTATAACAGGATTCTTAATTGGGGTAATGATTTGCTGGCCAAACAAATTTGGGAAATGTTATATAGCTTCCTCTTTGGAGATTCCTAGTACTTATTAACCTTTAAAAGTGCAGAGAAATTATGCTAGAAATAAATAAAATTTGTCATTTTACTGATAATTTTTCATATTTCTATTACCGTGTAACATTAACATACTATAAGCTAGAAATAAAATTTAATTCATTTTACTGATAATTTTTCATAATAATATTTCTATTATTTCAAGATAATATTTCTATCGCTGTGTAACAGTAACATACTATAAGCATATATTTAATTTAATTCAAATAACACTACCCAAAAATTTTATATTATTGGCAAGTGCCACAATACTTTTGATAACATTTACAACTCATTTTGTTTTCTCCTTGAGTCACCTTGTCCAACTGTGCCAGGCAGTTTCTTGTAAAGATTTAACTTTATTTTGTTAGACTCAAACTTTTTCAGTAAATGACTAGATAAAGATGACTTTCCTGGTAACAGATAATAAGATGGTCTCAGTTACTTTTAGATATAAATACAGTATATAAAAAGCAAAAACACAACCTTAGTTCCAAATTTGATTTATTATTAACCCCTACTGCTCTAGCACCCTGCACCGTAGGTTAGGGCTAATGGAAGCCGACAGTGGAAAAGAGGCGGAAGGGATGGGGTACTTCCTAGCTGAATGTATTTTGCCTCCACCAGGTGGAAGTGCTAAGGTGAAGGGAGGGCAGAGAATGGTTGGTATCTGGCTGGCTGACTTTGGCAAGGCTAGGTAGATGTAGTTATGTGGTAAATAATTTAAACTAACTTTTTCTCTTGGGGAGAGATTGTATGGGTTATTTAGAAATTTCTTATGTGGGCATCCTCTCCGTAGTTCCTTTGAACCAGCAGACACATATCTCTATATCATGTGAAGATGTTCTGCTACTGTTTTCTGTGGCTTTGGGTGTCATTTTGGATTTGTCTCCTCAGTACTATAAGAGAATAGTGCATTCTTCATGCTGCAAGGCAGCCTTAGCAGATGTTACCCAATCAGCCAAAATTTGGACATAAAATGTTGCATCATTCTTAATGTTTTACAGTATGTTTTTTACTATTTTTCTTTGCAAAATTTCTCCTATATTGTTGCATATTTGGATAAATATTTAAGAAAGGGCCACTGGAAAGTCTTTTATTTCTAGGAACCTCATGAAGATTGTTTGGTGAGTCCAGAAAAGTTTTTCAAGAATCTCTGTCAACAACGAAGTTACTCTTGGTATTGCATCAGTGTTTTTTATCTAATAATATTAATGTACATGTGTAAGTCACTTAGGTACCAGCCTTCCGTAACTCACTAAAGAAAAATCACAGATCTTTCTGTAACTTCTTGGAACTGAAATATATTTCTCAGTGTTGTTGCTAAGGAAGGGGGCCTTCAGATATTGTATAATATGATTATTAAACTTCCTTAATTTCTATTCATTTTTCATATTTTATCAGAAGTTGTGAAAATTTTTTTCTGTTAATTTTTTAAAATCTGTTACTGAACATGGATATTCAGGGATTTGTTAAAGGTCAAATTATTGCTGTTTTTTAAAAAATTGTTAGGAGAATACAAATAAAAATCCATTGTCTCATTGTTTATAAAAAGATATTAAAAAGGGAACATGGAAGACATCAAAAAGGACATGTGCACAATTCAGAATCTCTATAAATTGATAGCTGGAGATGAGACGTCTACTTGGCTAGCTTTTTATGATGGCTATAACAAGTGACAGGCCATTCAAAGGCTGAAGAAGAAAGATAATGAAATATTAAATTAGAACAGCTTCCAAAACAGACTGACAGTACTGTTCACAGCAAATTAAAAAGGGATTGACAACTGAAGAGAAAATAGAGGTCTGGAATTTGAGATGAGAATTTTTTAATCATCTGGCATTTTGCTTCATGGATAAGATCTTACTCAGATTTCTCCCTAGAGATAAAGAGGCATTTAAAAGATATTTCTAAAATCCAATTATTCAAAGAGAAAGATTCTAAACGGGTTTAAAGATTTCAAAGCTATTTTGTCACAAGATACAAGATCAGGTTTTTAAAGTATGGAGCTATGAGTTATGCTTGCATTGAGATGGAATTTAGTAAGTATTTTTGTAATTAGAGCAAATCAAGTCATATACAATTTTACCCTAATGAATAATACATGACAAAAAATACTGCAGTCCTTTCTGGTTATTTCAGTCTTACATAAAAATCGTTTTGTTTTTAATTGTTTCTTGCAAATCATAGCAACTAGAAGCTGTGAGGCAGTTCATGGTGGGGCCTTTTTTAATCTTACATTCATCCAGACTAGAACATGACTGAGGAAATGGCTCAGTACTATCCTGCCAGGTCTGTGAAGACCAGTTGTGGTTTCTGTACTTTCTGTACTTTGTTATATGATTGTTGGTAGTCACTACCCAGTATATAAAAAAATACATCAACATTATTATTAGGTGCAGAGTATAAGTCCCCAGGAGAATTGGCAAAAGACTTTATTTTTGAAAGAAATGAATATATAAGGATGGTCTCTTTCAAACTGAAAATGACTTCTCTATTTGTTCTTCATCTGTTTTAAGCCACGGAGTTTCTTTGACTCATAGAAAAACATATTTATTTCAGAATAATGTAATTCTTTTATCCTCTTCAGCTATCAGTGTTGATATTTCAGTGAATATTTAGATAAACAGCTTTTTAGCAGTACATGACAAAGTTGCTGTTTGTCAAACTAATGTAATATATATCTTACTTACCTCAAAGGACTGTTATGAAAATTTTAAAAACGTGTAAAATGACTAGAACAGTCCTTGATGAATGTTAAACTAAAATCTATCTCATATATCAGCAGGTTTTATTTTCCTGAGAAACTGGATTCAGTCCAGTTCAGTTGCTCAGTCTTGTCCGACTCTTTGCTAACTTCAGCATCAGTCCTTCCAATGACTATTTAGAACTAAATTCCTTTAGGATTGACTGGTTTGATCTCCTTGCAGTCTTTTAAAGTAAATCACTTTTATCTAAGTCTAATGAGAATATTGTCATCTACTAGAAGTTCTTAATATAGAACTGAAAACATGTACACATTTTTTCATTAATTGAGTTAAGCAAGATGAATGTTTTCATAAATATTGATAAATTATGGAATTTTTAAAATGCATTTTAAGTAATTCAGAAATATTTGATAATGATTAGTTTCTTTCATAGTTCTTTGTTCAGATATGGTTCTGTGTTCTTTGTATGGTTCTATGATCTTTGTTCCCTACTTTCTTCAATTTAAGTCTAAATTTGGCAATAAGGAGTTCATGATCTGAGCCACAGTCAGCTCCTGGTCTTGTTTTTGCTGACTGTATAGAGCTTCTGCATCTTTGGGTGCAAAGAATATAATCAGTATGATTTTGGTATTGACCATCTGGTGATGTCCACGTGTAGAGTCTTCTCTTGTGTTGTTGGAAGAGGGTGTTTGCTATGACCAGTGTGTTCTCTTGGCAAAACTCTATTAGTCTTTGCCCTGCTTCATTCCGTATTCCAAGGCCAAATTTGCCTGTTACTCCAGGTGTTTCTTGACTTCCTACTTTTGCATTCCAGCCCACTATAATGAAAAGGACATCTTTTTTGGGTGTTAGTTCTAAAAGGTCTTGTAGGTCTTCATAGAACCGTTCAACTTCAGCTTCTTCAGCGTTACTGGTTGATGCAAAGGCTTGGATTGCCGTGATATTGAATGGTTTGCCTTTGAAACAAACAGAGACTATTCTGTTGTTTTTGAGATTGCATCCAAGTACTGCATTTTGGACTCTTTTGTTGACCATGATAGCTACTCCATTTCTTCTAAGGGATTCCTGCCCGCAGTAGTAGATATAATGGTCATCTGAGTTAAATTCACCCATTCCAGTCCATTTTAGTTCGCTGATTGCTAGAATGTCGATGTTCACTCTTCCCATCTCCTGTTTGATCACTTCCAATTTGTCTTGATTCATGGACCTAACATTCCAGGTTTCTATGCAATATTGCTCTTTACAGCATCGGACCTTGCTTCTATCACCAGTCACATCCACAACTGGGTATTGTTTTTGCTTTGGCTCCATCCCTTCATTCTTTCTGGAGTTATTTCTCCACTGATCTCCAGTAGCATATTGGGCCCCTACTGACCTGGGGAGTTCCTCTTTCAGTATCCTATCATTTTGCCTTTTCATACTGTTCATGGGGTTCTCAAGGCAAGAATACTGAAGTGGTTTGCCATTCCCTTCTCCAGTGGACCACATTCTGTCAGACCTCTCCACCATGACCTGCCACCTATCTTGGGTGGCCACACAGGGCATGGCTTAGTTTCATTGAGTTAGACAAGGCTGTAGTCCTAGTGTGATTAGATTGACTAGTGATCTGTGAGTATGGTTTCAGTGTGTCTGCCCTCTGATGCCCTCTCGCAACACCTACTGTCTTACTTGGGTTTCTCTTACCTTGGACGTGGGGTATCTCTTCACGGCTGCTCCAGCAAAGTGCAGCTGCTGCTCCTTACCTTGGACAAGGGGTATGTACTCAGGGCCTCCCCTCCTGACCTTGAACGTAGAGTAGCTCCTCTTGGCCCTCCTGCGCCCTCACAGCTGCAGCTCCTTGGACATGGGGTAGCTTGTCTCGGCCGCCACCCCTGATTTCACATGTGGGGGTAGCTTGTCTTGGCCGCTGCCCCTGACCTCGGACGTGGGGTAGCTCCTCTCTTAAATTGAAGAAAGTAGGGAAAACCACTAGACCATTCAGGTATGACCTAAATCAAATCCTTATGATCATACAGTGGAAGTGAGAAATAGATTTAAGGGACAAGATCTGATAGACAGAGTGCCTGATGAACTATGGACGGAAGTTCGTGACATTGTACAGGAGACAGGGATCAAGACCATCCCCATGGAAAAGAAATGCAAAAAAGCAAAATGGCTGTCTGGGAAGGCCTTACAAATAGCTGTGAAAAGAAGAGAAGCAAAAAGCAAAGGAGAAAAGGAAAGATACAAGCATCTGAACGCAGAGTTCCAAAGAATAGCAAGAAGAGATAAAAAAGCCTTCCTCAGTGATCAGTGCAAAGAAATAAGGAAAACAACAGAATGGGAAAGACTAGAGATCTCTTCAAGAAAATCAGAGATACCAAGGGAACATTTCATGCAAAGATGGGCTCGATAAAGGACAGAAGTGGAATGGGCCTAACAGAAGCAGAAGATCTTAAGAACAGGTGGCAAGAATATACAGAAGAATTGTACAAAAAAGATCTTCAGGACCCAGATAATCACAATGGTATGATCACTGACCTAGAGCCAGACATCCTGGAATGTGAAGTCAAGTGGGCCTTAGGAAGCATCGCTATGAACAAAGCTAGTGGAGGTGATGGAATTCTAGTTGAGCTATTCCAAATCCTGAAAGATGATGCTGTGAAAGTGCTGCGCTCAATATGCCAGCAAATTTGGAAAACTCAGCAGTGACCACAGGCCTGGAAAAGGTCAGTTTTCTTTCCAATCCCAAAGAAAGGCAATGACAAAGAATGCTCAAACCACTGCACAATTGCACTCATCTCACACGCTAGTAAAGTAATGCTCAAAATTCTCCAAGCCAGGCTTCAGCAATACATGAACCGTGAACTTCCAGATGTTCAAGCTGCTTTTAGAAAAGGCAGAGGAACCAGAGATCAAATTGCCAATATCCGCTGGATCATGGAAAAAGCAAGAGAGTTCCAGAAAAACATCTACTTCTGCTTTATTGACTATGCCAAAGCCTTTGACTGTGTGGATCACAGTAAACTGTGGAAAATTCTGAAAGAGATGAGAATACCAGACCACCTGACCTGCCTCTTGAGAAACCCATATGCAGGTCAGGAAGCAACAGTTAGAACTGGACATGGAACAACAGACTGGTTCCAAATAGGAAAAGGAGTACGTCAAGGCTGTATATAGTCACCCTGTTTATTTAACTTCTATGCAGAGTACATCATGAGAAATGCTGGGCTGGAAGAAGCACAAGCTGGAATCAAGATTGCCATGAGAAATATCAATAACCTCAGATATGCAGATGACACCACCCTTATGGCAGAAAGTGAGAGGAACTAAAGAGCCTCTTGATGAAAGTGAAAGAGAGTGAAATAGTTGGCCTAAAACTCAACATTCAGAAAACTAAGATCATGGCATCTGGTCCCATCACTTCATGGCAAAGAGATGGTGAAACAGTGGAAACAGTGTCAGACTTTATTTTTCGGGGCTCCAAAATCACTGCAGATGGTGACTGCAGCCATGAAATTAAAAGACACTTACTCCTCGGAAGGAAAGTTATGACCAACCTCGATAGTATATTCAAAAGCAGAGACATTACTTTGCCAACATAGGTCACCTAGTCAAGGCTATGGTTTTTCCAGTGGTCATGTGTGGATGTGAGAGCTGGACTGTGTAGAAAGCTGAGCACCAAGGGATTGATGCTTTTGAACTGTGGTGTTGGAGAAGACTCTTGAGAGTCCCTTGGACTGCAAGGAGATCTAACCAGTCCATTCTAAAGCAGATCAGTCCTGGGTGTTCATTGGAGGGACTGATGCTAAAGCTGAAACTCCAGTACTTTGGCAACCTCAAGCGAAGAGTTGACTCATTGGAAAAGACCCTGATGCTGGGAGGGATTCGGGCAGGAGAAGGGGATGACTGAGGATGAGATGGCTGGATGGCATCACTGACTCTATGGACATGAGTTAAGTAAAGTCCGGGAGTTGGTGATGGACAGGGAGGCCTGGCGTGCTGTGATTGATGAGGTTGCAAAGAATCCGACAAGGCTGAGCGACTGAACTGAACTGAACTGAACTGACATTCTTTGTTCAGATATAATTCTATATTAAGTTTTTTGTTATGGTATCATAGTAAGTAGCTTGTGAATGAGGTTTTTTTGATAATTTTGAGATGTGTTTTAATATTTTAATGAATAAATTTTGAATCTGAATATTTGTATATGAAAGCATGTTTACTTTGAGGATCATTAAGTTACTAATTTATAGTCTTCTTTTTTTGTAATCAGGTAATATATTTTAGAGTTGTTAAGGTTTCAATTTTAAATTTGCTGCTCATACAGTAATAAAAACAAAATATTCTTTTGTTTCCATAAAGCCAGTTATTATAAATGAATAGAATTAGCTATACATAAAGTAAGGCCTCTGGATGATTGAAGCTCATGGGTATTTTAGTGTATTATAATATCATACTAGACTATATATAGTATAAATTATATATAGTAAACATTAAGAATTAGGTACGAAGAGTAGTTATTAGGGCTGTATGTCACCTCATAGCATAATCATAATATTCATTTAACCTTTCAAGAATTTCATTAAGTGGCTCACCTATTCCCAGTGCATGGTCAAAACCAGTCTTTTATTAGGTTGCTCCTCTTGTGTTCTTCTACATTAAAGTCATTATTAAGTGAAAAGCCATTATAGTCTAGTTTATAGGTTTTTTTAATGAAATTAAAAATCATCATTCAACCAGGACACCTTCCTCAGTGTGACGTGCTATATGACAAGGCCTAGTATCGATGGCATCGCTTCACTGCGTCTGAAGCTCTCTTTTGGACATGTAGGAGAATTACACCTCCTCCCACCGGCACCAGGGTGGCGGTCCATGGCTAGTGCTAGCCAGTGGGTTATGATGGAAGTGATATCTGTGCCTTTCAAGTTGGTGAATTTAAAATTGCCAGAAATAGACTCTCGAACTCTCTTCCTGCTCCAGGATCAGACGGTAGAACCATGTGGAAGGAACTTCTGTCAGTCTACATCCCCAGGGTGAATGAGCTCATACTAGAGACTACCCCCTCTTCCATACCTGGATTCCACCAGCAGTAAGCTCTGGGTTTGTAGGATGAGACAAATGAAACAAGATAGACAAATGATAGATAGAGAAAAGATAGACAAATGAAACAAAAGATAGACAAATGAACTACTTGGATATTTAATCCACTGAAATTATATGCATTTAAATGCACACATACATGCTCATGTAGCAAATAATTTTCTAATAGTTTTATCTAATTAATTTTCCTAAAATATCATTCTTCATCTAATTATCCTTACATCATCATTCTATTTACAAAATGACTAATCTCACTTTCTCAGTTTCTCAGGATTTTTTCCCCAAATGTTTAAAAACTGAAAATTTCAATCTAAAACTTTGTCTCCAAAATAAATGTTAAGAGTTACTATTTGCTAAGTGTTAAAGCTCTCATCAAACAGATTTATATTGAGGTACGAAATAAATGTCAGTTCCATTCTCTTATTCTTAATTTTTCTTTTTTTTTCCTTCTGATTCAGATTTTAAAACTATGACAGCTTAGGGAAAACAAAAACTCACTGTTTATTCTCTTATCAGGTTGGATGATAGATTCATTTCAGACTCTTGACAATTTAAAATCTATATTTGTGCTCATTTCCAAGTTAGCAAACTAGTACAAAAATACATAAATTGTACATGTTGAAAAAATACTATCTCTAAACTTATTAGTTTATTTTATAAAACTCAACAGTAAACTATTATTCACAATATGTGATGTTAACTGCCTTCCCACTGAATTATACTGCTTATAATATATGAGAAAATAAAATTGACTTAACATGTACTCTGTAATCACTAGGCTATAGTACATATTCAAATGAAGAGACTTGAATTTAACCTGGGTTAGTAGGCTATAAAGTATATCCATAAATATGTTTGCTGTATATATAAAAACATGTATGTATAAAATATATACATAAATCATATGTAAATTATTTATATATATATTATATATGTCTATATATACTTATATAGACATAAATATATAATGTACATATTGTACAAATGTATAAATTAAAAAACATAATATTTTTGCATTACAGTTGTCCATATATTAAAATACCATTACTATAAGTATGACATTGCTATACTCACCTTAGTTTAAATATTTTCCATTAATTCTTATGAAGCATAAAATTTTAATGAAATTTCAGGTTTGCAATCAAAGAGCAATATTATATACCTTTCTGATTTTCAGTTTAACAATAAGGTACATTTTATAAGAAAGTTTATTTTGGAACGTTTAGATTTTTGTTTGTCTTAGGAGTTCAGTGTCTAATTTGACGTTTACTGTTTTTAATGGGTTGAATTTCTGTGCAAATAATGTAGAAGTTGTGGCCCATCGTCTGATCTATCTCGGTTAGATTTTGGCCAAACTTACTTCAGACCTTTTATAGTAGTAAGGGACTGGGAGATCTTCACAATGAAAGTTAGGAATTCTGTTCTGACTGCGACATTGTTAACCTCCATTTTTAGAATCATTTGGTGACATTGAGTGGCACGTGTGCAAAGTTGTCTTCCTCTTTTGATTTTCGTGTTTGTTAGTGTATAGTTACTAGAAACTTAATCTCTTTACATAATATATAAGAATCCTCCATGTTAAGGAGTAGATAAAGGAATATTACACTTACACATTTATCATGTTTGCATCTACTTTTGTGTTTGGTATAAATAGTAAGGTCTAGATTTCAATATAAAATAGTGCCAAGTAATCTGTTTCAATTCAAAAATTTATCTACAAGCTCATGATCTTGAATATGATCTATACATACCAAAAATCACATTTACAGGTTCTCTATATTTCAAAAATACAAGCTATATTTCAAAAACTATAATTGTAGACTCTTCTTAGAAAATGACATTAAAGCATTTGCCAGAAGTAAGTTTAAAGAATCAGTCTTGATCCAAAATAAAGACAGGAGTTTGGAAAACAAAATCTTTGTGTGAAAATTTTTCTGAAAATTCAAATATTTAAGATACTATTTCAAATCTCCACATAATCTCCATGTTACTTGGCATACATGCACATATGTATATATCTCATGTATGTATATTATTCAAGCATAGAACTCTTCCCAGTAAGCTATTCATTGAATCAAATTTCAGATAATAATTCATTAAGCTAGGAAAAAGGGAATGCTTCCAGTCTGTATTTTGATGTTGATAGCATAAGTTTCAAATTATTCTGAGCTAACAGAAAAAAAAATTTTTTTTATAAATGACAATAACAAACAATGGTCGTGTGTTTCAGGCAAGTTTTCATTTTAATGAACACGTCTTTATACTCCAGAAAAACCTGATAATACCTGTGAAAGGTTAACTTTAATAAAAGATACTAAATTCTAGACAATAAGATGAGGTTTTTTAATGATTTTTTTAAAAGTAAATTTCCTATGAAATAGTAAGATGTGTCCCAATGCTAGGCATAACTTTGTGAGGAAATAAATGTGCACTCAGGAAAAGTCAGAAGATTACAAAAGAAAATTCAGAATATTACAAAGAAACGGTAAATCCAGTCTCAATCTCAGTGTATTTGCACTTTCCAAACCAATAAAAAGTCTGTTGATCCTCTCTAAAAATATTTATATTCAGTTTTGGCAGTGTCTAGAAGAGCTGTTATATAAATGCTTCTAAATGAATTATGTTACTGGTTATGTGTATCATAAGCATGTGTATGTGCTAGGTTACTTCAGTCGTGTCCAACTCTGTATGACCCTATAGACCATAACCCACCAGGGTCCTCTGTCCATGGGATTCTCCAGGCAACAATACTAGAGTGAGTTGCCATGCCCTCCTCCAGGGGATCTTCCCCACCCAGGGATCAAACCCAGTCTCTAATGTCTCCTGCTTTGGCAATTGGGTTCTTTACCACTAATGCCACCTGGGAAGCCCATCATAAGCATGTATCATTTTAAATAGAGATCTAAATTATATGATATGGTGCCCGTAGTGATTCACACACACACACACACACACACACCCACCCAGCTACCTTCTTGTGTAAGAAGATATTGCTGCCTTGTTTAAGGGTATGTAATTTTAAAAATAGAAGAAATATGGAAATAACAAAATGCACAGACTTTTGCTTTTAAACAAAAAATGTTGGAGATGTCACGTTTAGGAATAGCATGTAAAAGGACAAGACAGGGAGAAATTGATACTTAAATAGAATACCTATGAAAAAATGACAGTAGAAAACAAAATCAAAAAGCTTCGCTTCAAATTTATTTGAAAGGCCAGAGAACCTGACAGATAATGTAAAATATCCTGGCTTCTATCAGTCTGACGTGAAATGCAAAGTGACAAGGAAGTAAAGACTTGTTTCAAAATCATGAAAAAGGTTAATGTCAACGAAACTACAGTTTTGGTAAGAATGGTAAAATCATTTAAATAAGTTATTCATGTTTATATTAGAAAATGGTAGCTATGTTTGTAAAGTTAAATGGAATTTATTATCTCTTTACACTTGCCTAATTTGATGTTTTATGAAATAGAAGGTTTGAAGTCTTCATCTGTATGTAACCTTTTGATATTAAATTTCGATTGAAGTTTTGTTTTTAGAAATAAATATCTGAGATGCTGTTAAGTAATTAAATCTTGTCACTCTTGTGTATCGGATGAATGAGGGTGGTTGGCATTTGTTCATTTAGAGCTACTGATGCAAGTTTAAATCATTTCTGAAAGTCAAAGGCACAAGCAATTTGCAGAAGAGAGCCAACAATGATGATAAGAAAACCATGATCGGCAATTTGAAGTGTCTTTATAATACATATACGACTCTTGTGGTAGAACTTTATGGTCTTATAAGACCATGTAATCATCAAGTTTCAGTCTCGTGGGGCTCTGTGTAAGTGTAGAGGCACAATAGATTGCCTTATCATTCTAACCGAGCATAAGGGGAATTGCTTATTCTTCAAGTACACAGCAAGCATTAAGTGCTCTACATAACAAGAGTTTCAGGCATTGTATCCCTGGGTACTTCATTTAAGTCAATAACTCTTTTAAAAAGGCAAAATTCAAAACAGTGCATTAGAAGATAATGGGTTTTTATTGGTTCCAATATCTTTTCATATTATTTCTTCTTGATGGACTGAGTTGGGCACAGATACACTGAATTTGTGCAGTTGAATTCAGTGTAGTTGTTTTAACGCTGATGTAAAAATTATATTCAAAAGGCATATTTTGTGGCTTTGATACATGAAAACAATAGGTACGTATTACAGCACACTATGCCCTGGTGACTTTTCATGGGAAACAGTGTTCTTGTTTATGAGTGTTGCTGCTGCTGCTGCTAAGTCACTTCAGTCGTGTCCGACTCTGTGCGACCCCATAGACAGCAGCCCACCGGGCTCCGCCGTCCCTGGGATTCTCCAGGCAAGAACACTGAAGCGGGTTGCCATTTCCTTCTCCAATGCCTGAAAGTGAAAAATGAAAGTGAAGTCCCTCAGTCGTGTCCAACTCTTAGCGACCCCATGGACTGCAGCCCACCAGGCTCCTCTGTCCATGGGATTCTCCAGGCAAGAGTACTGGAGTGGGGTGCCATTGCCTTCTAGGTCCATGTTATTTCCTTCTGGCAATCTCTCTCGGCTAGGTAAAGCCTCCTTTGTACTTAAGGATCTGTAGCACTTATTGATGTCAGTAACCATGAACATCCTTCAAACAATTGTGACTGTCACTGAAACAATGACTTCCAAATCTGATTCTTCCATATGGATCCATGACTAAGCTGCAGATTCATTTCTCTGCCTTTTGGATAACCATTTTCAATGGATTAAAAGGCCTAGGCACCTCACATTATGACATCAATATCTCCAAATATGCCCCTCCTCCACTGTTCATATCTTTGTTAGTAGTATCATCCAGGTCCAAGCAGAAAACCAGGGCTCTTCTCTCCCCCTGCCCACCATCTGTCACTATGGTCTGTGGATTATTTACTCTTCTTCCACTCCCCATGTCCAGCACTGGTTTTTTAGTTCCAACCATTGTCATTACTCTCCAGCCTGACCATACTAGCTTTTTGTCTTCTCCCCATTCATATGTGGCTTTTCCCCAGTCCACTTTCAATCTTCTTCCATGCTGGCTTCTTGAAGCCTCAAGTACAAATATGATTATTTTGTATTTTAGCTTTTATGACTCTGTAATTCTCAGCATACAATTATTTTTGTTTAGTACTTCTGTATCATTATACAGGATGTCTGCATTCTTTGTTTTGCTGCTTTGGGCCATCAGTTTAGTTGCTCAGTCATGTCCAGCTCTTTGCTACCCCATGGACTGCAGCATGCCAGGCTTCCTCTGTATTCTTCTTTTATTCAACCATTTTGAAGCATGTAGAGCTCCTGAAATGCCTTATGCTTTTTTTTTTTTTTCCCAGCCTCTGTTTTCTACACAAGGAATTCACTGAATCAGTCACTCACTTCACTATTCTTCTTTAAAACTGTACCACTTCCTCCTGGAAGTCTTTTTTGACCACCAACCTTTTGACTCTCAAACTACTCACCTCCTGAGAGGCAGTACTGTTGTTAATAGGGTGTATGATACAAAAGCAAAATTGGATGTAAGATGCTTTGTCTCTCTTTCTCCATTAGATGCAGATCAAACTGAGAAGAATGGTCACGATTTACTTTAATTCTGAGAGCATAGTCAAGAGTTATTATTGTGCATTGAGGGACTGAATACAATGCTGGAATTAGACCTCTAGAATTCAATCTATTACAGTAAGAAGACCCAAACCATCTTTAATGTCACAGTATTCCTTTTGTGCCGTGTATTTTTGTTTGGATGTTTTGGTGTTGCAGCAAAATTGTGTGAGATTTATCCTTGAAATACTGCACTAGATCCTAAAGCTTTCTGTTAATAAAGTGAACAGTGGGAAAGGAGGTCTGGAGATGGGGTAGAAGAAGCCATAAAAGACCAACTTTTATGGAGACTTAACTGAAGACTTTTCATTCAGGAAGTCATTTGCCATGTAGAAGACCATGGCAGTGGCGGTAGGAAAAAATGGCTGAAAATGAGGTGAAATTGGAGGCAGGGAGACTAAAGGCTGTTGTGAGAGACATAAGTGAGTTTGGCCTTGGAGTGAGAAGACTGAGAGATACACGGATCTAGAACCAGTGTGGCCTGGTCATTTACCATCTCATGACATTTCGTCAGATCAAAAACCTTTAAGCCGCTTGTAAAAGTTTGTGTGCAAACTGTTTAGATCAGGTATTGAATCCTTTATAGTATTTTTTTATTACTTTATAAAAAGGTTTACTTATTCTTTTGAACATTTTTCTTTAGGTAAAAGACCAAATAAATGAATACAGGGGGATAACTTAAGAATTCATTTGATGCCATTGAGGAGATTTATGAATCTACTTTCCTAGTTACACTAAATGATTATTTTATGAGGAATCCTTTACTGTAGTTTAAAGCTATGTCAGAATAACTTGAATTTATTCAACCAATTTGGCCGATACATGAAAACTTTTGTGGGATATTAAGTTATGAATGAAAATTAAAAATACATGAATTATTAGAATAGAAAAAGAATTATTTCTTAAGGTATTTGTTGAACTGGCAGTAGCTAGGACTGATAAATATAAATTCAACATCAATAACTATAACAAATACATTAAAATCTGAACAAGTAATGCTTACTATGTTGTAAGCATCCTGAAAACTAATATAGTTGATATATTTTTTCTTTTTATATATAGATGTCTATCTTTATAAATGATAAAATAAGTTATGAGTGCTCTGTATGCCTGTATGCTTATTTGCATATGGCAATTTTTTATTTGTATTCAACTAGAGATACAAAGATATAACCTCATTTTGTCTTAGATACAGAATTAGATTTCATCCATACCTTTATGGAACATGACTCGGTAAGCAGCGATCTGTAGTACAAAAGATTTATTTTTTGTTTAATTTCACTCTGAAGCAGTGCATGGTATTTAAGTGATTGTTCTTTTTAATTATAGCAACCTACTATGTGCTGTGTTTCAGTGCATCTAATCTTTCCATCTTAAAATCACCAGGCAACTCTTTGTTCTGAAACTAGTTGACAGAAAGTCTTAAGTACTAAGCAGTCTGTGCCTCATTGACAGAATCACCCTTGCCCCCACGAGCCTTGTTATCCTTCTCCAACCGTACCTCGTTAGTCAGCTCCAATACTTTTTGATCCTTCTTTGTAAATTCAGTAGTCCAGATTTGTATGTAGACACTAAATTCCCTGTGCAGTTAGGCAGTCTCAGAGCAAAGGCAAGGGATTTCCCATATCTAATTTAGTCTGCAATCTTGGCCAGAGTTTCCTCTCTGCCTTAAAAGAACTGTGTACCCATCATTCTGTGTGTGTGTGCATGCGTGTGTGTGTGCCTGTGTTGTGTCTGGTATGTATATGAGGTCTTATATAATTTAATATCCCCTTTCAGAGTTTTAATGTTTTCATTTGTATTCACCAGTATGTATTCACCAGTTGTATTCACAGTCACTGTGGTTTATTTTCAAGAGCACTGGGAACATTCCATATGAAAAAATTATCCTCACTGAAATTATACAGTACATTACATACTATCATTACAGAGATTTTTCTTCTTCATTTGTGCCTTCTCTTGTAACAATGTAAGTGGTTTGGGAAGGGTAACAAGCTGTTTTCTTCTTGAGATTTATAACAAGAAAATTAAGTAGTATTTCTGAACGTTAATTTAGGGCCAAGGAAAGAACAAAGATTCTTTGAGGAAAAGAGAGGATGTTAGATTTTTATCACTCATCCTAGCATTTTAGCAGCATGGTCAGAATGGCTCCATAAATATATATTTTAAAAAAATCTCTTAAATGCTGAGTATTAAGAGGTAAATAAGAAAATAATGACAGAGGCAGATAGCGTTTATTGTGCAGTTAGTAAGTGACAGAAGTGTTCTAAGTACATATAACCCTCGGCACAGGGCTGTGAGGCAAACACTATTGTCATCCCCATTGTGCAGGCAAGGAAAATGAGGTTTAGAGAGGAGAAAATGCTTTCCCAAGGTCAAATGTATACTACACAGAGACTCAGCCTTTCGGTGGAGGGCAGTAAGTAACAATATTCTTTGCTCATGCTGCATACATACACGTGTGCTGTGTTTAGTCACTTGGTCATGTCCAGCTCTTTGCGACCTCATGGACTGTAGCCTGCCAGGCTTCTCTTTCCATGGAGATTCTCCAGGCAAGAATACTATAGTGGGTTGCCATTTCCTCCTCCTGAGGATCTTCCCACCCAGGGATCAAACCCCACTCTCATATATTACAGGCCGATTCTTCACCGTTTGAGCCACCAGGGAAACCATGCATATACTGAGTTCTAAAATGCCGATTTATTTAAAGGAAAAAGCATCATCAGCAAAATAAGTGGGCATCTAAAATCAGCACCTCAATTTGAAGTTCTTTATATTTGGTCTTAATTGAGCATTTATTCTTAAATGGCTTTGACTTCACCTCTGTGTTCTCATAGCTCCTGATTTCTTTTTTAAACTCATGTATTTATTTCCCTTTTTAAAGTTTAAATTTTAAAAAGGTTTAGAATATTTTTGTCTGTTTTTTGTTGGTTCAGAATTAGCAAGCTGTATTTACTAAATATTGCTCTAATGCCTACAATGCGGGAGACCCGGGTTCAATCCCTGGGTCGGGAAGATCTCCTGGAGAAGGAAATGGCAACCCATTCCAGTATTCTTGCCTGGAAAATTCCATGGACAGAGAAGCCTGGTAGGCTACAGTCCGTGGGGCCACAAAGAGTCAGACATGACTGAGCTACTTCACTTAATGTATAAAATGGATATTTAACAATCTTTCCAAAAATTTTAGTTATAAATAGTCACATTTATGATGAAAATGACTTTGTAAAATAGTGTCAATGGAGGAAATTGTGTTGTCTTCCTTAGGTAATTTCTGTAAAGTTCCAACTTTATGTTTACAAATTATGCAGTATTTCCAAAATGTAAAATTAAAGTATTTCACTATATGATTCCAGTGAAGAGTATCTCATGATGTGAGAGGGTTTAAATAAATTAGAGGGTGGACATAAGGAATGTAGTTTTATTTAAGTTGCTATATCCGAAAGAAGTTATTAAGTAAAAGAAAATAACTGACAAAATTTTAATGTTTATTCCAGCTAAGGAAAGGACTATAATCATATCATGCACCCTGACATCCTTTTATTCATAGGCTTATTTGACATTCATGTTAACTCTGTCTGGCTCCCTTAATGTGTTTATTTTTATTTTTTTTAGATGAAGGGACAACAGAAGTATAAGACATTAAATGACTAGTTTGAAGTTGAGGCTGTGCCCATGAGAGAGAAACTTAAAATGCTTGCAAGATAAACATTTTGCCTCCTAATCTTATGACATTCTTGTGCATAATACTTCTACCCCTTCAAGAAAATTTTTGCAAGTAATTATCATTTTATTAAAAATGACATTAAAAATCCTCAATTAACCAATCCATTAGGTCTGAATGTCTTCTATTCCCCTTGCATTATTCTTATTTTCTTTTATAAAAGTTGTTTCTCCTGAAGTCCTTCTATGTGCTCTGCAATTTGCACATTTTTTTTAAAAGCAGAGCAGCTGTGTTCTGAGTATTAGCCAGGTGCTCAGTCTATGGGAAACTAGACACTGGGAGCAACACCAGAAATCTCAGCAATACAGAGGTTAGAGCATTGACAAAGACAAGAACCTTTTAATATTTGTACCAAATTAACAGTAGGAATAAGGCTTATCTCCTCATCAGGGCCCACAGTGGGAGGTGTGTGGTGGTGCCTGAGATATGATTAGAGAGATTAGATTTGGTCTTCCCATCTCCCTGTACTTTATTAATATTTCATTTACACTGGCATTAGATTAGATTCCTTTAGCCAAATCCACCAAAAAGATTCGTTCATTTTAATATTTATGAACACTGCTTATACCTTAAAGTGGATTTTTTTTGTTTGTATGCTTAATTGGATCAGTCGGTTTCTTCTTATTAACATTTTTCTTTTTTGAGATGAAGGTTGATGAATTAAATTAGTGACATCTGGCTCAGCTCTTGGACTAAATGCAACTCCTTTAATGACTGTGTTATATACTGTGGGATAAAATGAACATTTGCTATAAAGATAAAATTAAATTTAGTTTAGAATCATACAGTGTTGAATCATTTTTTTAAAAAAGCAAAACTCATAATATTTTTTGAATCTAAGAACAGGAAGAGGGAAGGATAACATTTTTGGGGGAAGAGTGTAGCAGTAAGTACATGGCCTCTTATTAATTTATTCATTTTATTATTTAGTTGGTATATTTATTTTAAATTAATTTTTATTGGAGTATAGTTGCTTTACAACATTGTATTAACTTCTACTGTACAGCAAAGTGAATTATCCATATGTAGTCATATATCCCCTCCCTTTGTGGTGTTGGAGAAGACGCTTGAGAGTCCCTTGGACTGCAAGGAGATCCAACCAGTCCATTCTGAAGGAGATCAGCCCTGGGATTTCTTTGGAAGGACTGATTCTAAAGCTGAAACTCCAGTACTTTGCCCACCTCATGCAAAGAGTTGACTCATTGGAAAAGACTCTGATGCTGGGAGGGATTGGGGGCAGGAGGAGAAGGGGACGACAGAGGATGGGATGGCTGGATGGCATCACTGACTCAATGGACGTGAGTCTGAGTTAACTCCGGGAGTTGGTGATGGACAGGGAGGCCTGGCGTGCTGCGATTCATGGAGTGGCAAAGAGTCGGACATGACTGAGCGACTGAACTGATCTGAACTTTGACTTCCTTTCCATTCAGGTCACCACAGTGTATTAAGTAGATTCCTTATACTATAGAGTATGTTCTCATTAGTTAACTTATTATACATAGTATCGGTAGGGTATATATGTCAATCCCGATCTCCCAGTTACTCCCACCCCATCTTTCCCCCTGGTATTCGTATATTTTTTCTGTATGTCCTTGTGTCTATTTATTCTTTGCAATTAAGATCACCTATACCATTTTTCTAGATTACCCATTGTATATTAATATACGATATTTGTTTTGTCTTTCTGACTTACTTTACTCTATGATTTTCATTTCTTTTTGTGGCTGTATAATATTTCATTCAATGGCACTAAAAACATAGCTTTAAAATCCTTATCTCTTCAATTATATGAGAATAGTGTGTTAGAGGGAGAAGGCAATGGCACCCCACTCCAGGACTCTTGCCTGGAGAATCCCATGGATGGAGGAGCCTGGTAGGCTGCAGTCCATGGGGTTGCTAAGAGACACGACTGAGTGACTTCACTTTCACTTTTCACTTTCCTTCATTGGAGAAGGAAATAGCAACTCACTCCAGTGTTCTTGCCTGGAGAATCCCAGGGGCGGGGGAGCCTGGTGGGCTAACGGTCAAACACAGTCGGACACGACTGAAGTGACTTAGCAGCAGTGGGTTAGAATTTCTGGGACTGCAAATGAAATTTCTCAACCCAAAAAGTGTGAAAATATAGCCTGAAGTATTGACATAATTTAGTGTGAAACAATAATATTTTTAAATGTATCAGCTTTCATTTGAAGAAGTTTTCCTGTGGCTTTTTGTGGACAGAATTTGTTGGGAATATTGCTTTTTACAAAGTGAATTGATTTTGTTTATATTTGTGCTTGAGCAAAGTTTCTAAACTTGTGCCCTGCTGACATTTTGAGCTGAGTGATTCATTGTTGTGGAGATTGTCCTGTGCATTGTAGGATGTTTAGAGTGTCTTGGGTTTCTACCTAGCAAATGCCAATAGAACTCCTAGTAGTCTTTCTTTTCTATTATTTTGGCCCTGCTTTGTAGCATGTGGGATCTTAGTTCCCTGACCAGGGATAAAACCCTTGCCCCTTGCATTGGAAGCTCAGACTCTTAAATCCTGGACCTCCAGTGAAGTCCTGCCTCCTCCTAGTGTGTTTTTTTTTTTTTTTTTTTTTCTTCATTTTTCATTGAAGGATACTTGCTTTACAGTGTTGTGCTGGTTTCTGCCATACATCAGCATAAATCAGCCATAGGTATACATATGTCCCCTCCCTCTTTGAAACTCCCTTGCACCCCCTACCCCATCCAACCCTTCTAGGTTGTCACAGAGCATCAGGTTGAGCTCCTTGCATCATACAGCAAATTCTCACTGGCTATAGATTGTGCAAATGGTAATATGTATGCTTCAGTGCTACTCTCAACTGTCCCAGTCTCTCCTTCCCCTGTTGTGCATGCAAGTCTGTTCTCTGTCTCTTTTGCTGCTCTACGAATAGATTTATCAGAACCATTTTTCTAGATTCCGTATATATGTGTTAATATATGATATTTGTTTTTCTCTTTCTTAACTTATTTAACTTGTAAAACAGGCTCTAGGTTTATCCACCTCACTAGAATCGACTCAAATGTGTTCCTTTATTATGGCTGAGTAATATTCCATTGTATGTATGTATCAAAACGTCTTTATCTGTTCACCTGGTCAATGGACGTCTGGATTGTTTCCATGTCCTGGCTTTTGTAAATAGTGCTGCAGTGAACATTGGGGTACATGTATCTTTTAGAATTGTGGTTTTCTCAGGATATATGCCCAGTAGTGGGCTTGCTGAGTCATATGGTAGATTTACTCCTAGTTTTTTAAGAAATCTCTAGACTATTCTCCCTTGCGGCTGTATCAATTTAGATTCCCACCAGCAGTGTAAGAGAGTTTATTTTTTCCACATCCTCTCCATCGTCTGTTGTTTGTAGATTTTTGATAATGGCCATTCTGACCAGTGTGAAGTTACATCTCATTGTAGTTTTGATTTACATTTTTCTCATAATAAGCAATGTTGAGCATTTTCTCATGAATTTATTAGCTATCAGTATGTCTTCTTTGGAGTGATGTCTGTTGGAGCTAATCAGTGAATCTAGTAAAGTCACAGGATACAAAATCAATACACAGAAATTTCTTGCATTCCTGTACACTTAACAATGAAAAATCAGAAAGAGAAATTAAGTAAGCAATCCCATTCACTATTGTAACAAAAAGAATAAAATATCCAAGAATAAACTTACCTAAGGAGACAAAAGAGCTGTATACAGAAAACTATAAGACACTGATGAGCGAAATCTAAGGTGACATAAACAGATGGAGAGATATGGCAAGTTCTTGGATTGAAAGGATCAATATTGTGAAAACAACTATACTGCCTAAAGCAATCTACCGATTCAGTGCAATCCCTATCAAATTACCAATGGCATTTTGCACAGAACTATTATAGAACAAAAATTTTCACAATTCGTATGGAAACACAAAAGACCTCAAATAGCCAAAGCAATCTTAAGAAAGAAGAATGGAGCTGGAGGAATCAACCGTCCTGACTTCAGACTCTACTACCTGTCTTGACCATCAAAAATGTCTCTAGATATTGCTGAAAGGAACAGTCTCAGTTGATTGAGAAACAGTATTTACAAGTGCATAGGTGATTTTTACTTCTTCAGATTTGAAATTCTAAATTAGAGCTACATAAATAATGAAAGCTAGAAATAAATAGCTCATGAACAGTGAGGATCTTGAAATGTGACTTATTTGGGTGCTGTGTCTATGACTGCCTCTGCATGAATTTTGGTAAATTACTCTTTCTAGATTTTATTTTTATCATCTAAAAAAGAGTGATATTTTTAGGTTGCTGCAAAAGTAATTGTGATTTTGCATTTTTGAATTTTTCCATTTGATATTGGAATACATTCTTATATAAATGTGATTGTTATACATCATTTTAATGTACATTTCTCACTGTATTTTTTTGCTAATGACTTAATACTTGCTGTTTATTTTATATTTATTTTATACATAGAAATGATATTCAACAAAAAGCAAATTTGAGCAATTTTTTTGAGTTCAAAATGGATTGTAAAGCAGCTCAGACAACTCACAACATCAACAAAACATTTGACCCAGGAACTGCTAATGAATGTACAGTGCAGTGATGGCTCTAGAAGCACATGAGAGCCTTGAATGTGAGGAGTATTGTGGCCAGCCATAGGAAGTCAACAGTGACCAATCGAGAGCAGTCATTGAAGCTGATCCTCTTAGAACTGCATGAGATTTGGCCAGGAACTCAATGTCGACCATTCTACAGTCGTTTGGCATATGAAGTAAATTGGAAAGGTGAAAAAGCTCAATAAGTGGGTGCCTCATGAGCTGACTGAAAGTCAAAAGAATTGTCATTTTGAAATGTCCTCTTCTCTTATTCTGTGCAACAACAACAAACTATATCTTGCTCAGATTGTGACACATGATAAAAAGTGGGTTTTGTAAGACAATCAGCAATGACCAGCTTAGTGGACTGCGATGAAGCTCCAAAGCACTTTCCAAAGCCAAACTTGCACCAAAAAAAAGGTCATGGTCACTGGTTGGTGGTCTACTCCTGGTCTGGTCCGCTACAGCTTTCTGAATCCTGGAGAAACCATTACATCTGACAAGTGTGCTCAGCAAATCGATGTGATGCACCAAAAACGGCAGCTCCTGCAGCTGGCATTGGCCAGCAGAAAGGGCCTAGTTCTTTTCCATGACAACACTTGACCACACATAGCTCAACCAGTTGCTTCAAAAGCTAAATGAATTAGCTACAAAGTTTTGCCACATCTGCCATATTCACCTGGCCTCTCACCAACTTATTCAAGCATCTCCAAAACTTTTTGCAGGGAGAATGCTTCCATAAACAGAAGGAGGCAGACAATACTTTCCAAGAGTTCATCAAATCCTAAAGCACACATTTTTGTGCTACAGGAAAAAACAAACTTGTTTTTTGTTGACAAAAATGTGTTGATTGTTAACGGTTCCTATTTTGATTAATGAAGATATGTTTGAGCGTAGTTCAGTTAAGTTTAGTCACTCAGTCGTGTCCAACTCTTTGCGACTTCATGAACCGCACCACACCAGGCCTCCCTGTCCATCACCAACTTCCGGAGTATACCCAAACCCATGTCCATTGTGTCGGTGATGACATCCAACCATCTAATCCTCTGTCGTCCCCTTCTCCTCTAGCCATCAATCTTTCCCAGCAACAGGGTCTTTTCAGATGAGTCAGCTCTTCACATCAGGTGGCCAAAGTACTGGAATTTCAGCTTCAACATTAGTCCTTCCAATGAACACCCAGGACTGATCCTTTAGGATGGACTATTTGGATCTCCTTGCAGTCCAAGGGACTCTCAAGAGTCTTCTCCAACACCACAGTTCAAAAGCATCAATTCTTCTGTGCTCAGCTTTCTTTATAGTCCAACTCTCACATCCATACATGACCACTGGAAAAACCATAGCCTTGACTAGACAGACAAAAGTTGACAAAGTAATGTCTCTGCTTTTTAATATGCTGTCTAGGTTGATCATAACTTTCCTTCCAAGGAGTGGGCTTCTTTTAATTTCATGGCTACAATCACCATCTGCAGTGATTTTGGAGCCCAGAAAAACAAAATCAGCCACTGTTTCCCCATCTATTTGCCATGAAGTGATGGGATCAGATGCCATGATCTTAGTTTTCTGAATGTTGAGCTTTAAGCCAACTTTTTCAGTCTCCTCTTTCACTTTCATCAAGAGGCTCTTTAGTTCTTCTTCACTTTCTGCCATAAGGGTGGTGTCATCTGCATATCTGAGGTTATTGATATTTCTCTCGTCAATCTTGATTCCAGCTTGTGCTTCCTCCAGCCCAGCGTTTCTCATGATGTACTCTGCATATAAGTTAAATAAGCAGGGTGACAATATACAGCCTTGACGTACTCCTTTTCCTACTTGGAACAGTCTATTGTTCCATGTCCAGTTCTAACTGTTGCTTCCTGACCTGCATATAGTTTTCTCAAGAGGCAGGTCAGGTGGTCTGGTATTCCCATCTCTTTCAGAATTTTCCACAATTTATTGTGGAAATAGATGTTTTTCTGGAACTCTCTTGCTTTTTCCATGATCCAGCGGATGTTGGCAATTTGATCTCTGATTTCTCTGCCTTTTCTAAACCAGCTTGGACATCTGGAAGTTCACGGTTTACGTATTGCTGAAGCCTGCCTGGGTTGGAGAATTTTAAGCATCACTTTACTAGTGTGTGAGATGAGTGCAATTGTGCAGTGGTTTGAGCATTCTTTGTCATTGCCTTTCTTTGGGATTGGAATGAAAACTGACCTTTTCCAGTCCCGTGGCCACTGCTGAGTTTTCCAGAAGCCTAGTTATAATGATTTAAAATTCATGGTCTGAAACCACAATTGCTTTTGTACCAACCTAATAGTGTCTTGTTTCAAGTGTCATTTTTAGTAAAATGTGATAGTGGATAGAAAATAGTTAACTTATCTGCTTGCTCTTAATACAATATACTGACTGTTACTATCAGTGGAAATAGTTTAAATAATACATGCTAATTTTATCTTAATGCAAGTCTATGATAATGGTATGATTAAATGGCAATAGTGTAGTCAACATTTTGGACAGTTCCCTTTTTTAAATTATTTAATTGTATCATATTTAGTGTTGTTAAAAAAAATTGTTACTATCCACTCCCTTATATAACTTTAAGATTTACAAGTCTTAGGAAAGACCTGCCAAGGTATTTTATGTTTTATAAAGTATATTTGTGGTGCATATTTATCAAAGTTATTTTATATTTTCAGTAAATCATAAAAATTGTTTTTCTTTTTTTTCTAGCATATTTTTGCTTCATTTCAAAGCTATAGTTGATAGTATAAATAATCTTAAGGTTTTTCAAATAGTTATATAGTGCCTTCAACACACGGTGAGGCCCAGAACCCTGAATAAGTCAACAAAATAAATTCAGACTTAAGTGGGAGCAGTAGTGGAATACTTCTTGGCTGAAGTTCGCAGGAGAAAATTGGATTCTGAACTTGTTAACGATTCTACATTCATGTCATAAACAAGATACAGCTATGTCACATATTTTAGAAGAATTAGCAGCAAATGAAAGGTCCTTTTTTATGCTGTTACAAATTAGATTTTTCTTTCTTCCCTTGAGAAGCCAAACTGAACAAAAGAATCCTCTACAAGAGAGAATTGCTGAACACCAAGGCCATGTTTTTGAAAACTAAATATAAGAAGAATAGAAAGAAACACATGCTTGGCTTTCTGAATCGATTAGCAGTAAAATCCTTTTATACCATTCAGATTAGGGGCCCCAAAGTCAAGGTTTGCTTTCCCAGCATTCATTGCTTTTAATCAACTTAGCCTTGAATATCTATGAAAGATTTGTTTTCACAAACTCTAATTTTCAAACAAAGATTAAAATCTTAATTTCTTAAAAGTTGACAGAAAAGCAGTACTCATGTTACTCCTAAGGAAGTCATAAGACAGTTAGCTAAGTTCATTAGAAATGGCAGCAGGTTCAAGGCTAGATCACAATTGGCCGGTATGTCTTACACAGTGAAAAATACATAAGCCACTCATGTACTTCTATGTACACCCATGTACTCCATTCGAGCAAGAAATTAGAAATTTGAATGTGTGAATATAAAACGTTACTACTACTTTAGGAGGTGGATAAGAAAGATGTGGGTGCATATAGAATACACTATATTAAATAAGGCCATATATATCCAGTATATAATTGAGAAAATAAAATACAATATGATTTTAAAGACTGACAAATGATTTATGGAAAACCAATCAGAACTATTCCCTATGTTCTTGAGTATATCTGTCTTAATAGACAGCTAAGTTTTATTGGTGGACAAGAAGTATTTCAAGGCCTTTTAGAAAGATCATTTATTCTGGAGTTATTACATAAAATACAGTTGAGCTACTAGTTTATATCAATATTTATGCAAGTAAAGAAAATCCCTTGTGTCTTAGTTTCTTGCTCAGGATATTTATATAAAGATAATGCTTTACAGAAAAAATAATTACATTTGAAAAGTTTCAGCATTGCCAGTGTTCTGCATTAGTTTTATTATGCCATCATTTGCAAATGACCCAGTTACTTCAGTATTGTTTTTCCTTAGTTTTGCTGATAATATAGAATTGTGGAAATGTTGGGCACTTTAGTAATCTCTGGATTAAGTATTTAGTTTTTACAAGGTTAAGAAGGTAAAAATCTACTTCTTATAGAATGCCAAAGTAATATATGTTTATTGTGTTATTTGCTCAGTTTTGTTCAACTCTCTCTGACCCCATGGACTGTAGCCAGCCAGGCTCCTCTGTCCATTGGATTTCCTTCTACCCAAGATGGATATAAAAGAGGATTCATACTTATTTGTTTGCTTATATATTTTACGTATCTCCTTTTACATTTTTAGCTGGATTCCAGTGTAATTTGAGAAAAAATATTTCCTACTGCAGCAATTTATTTTTGTATTTTAAGGAATTTGAACAGTATAATTAAAAGAATGATTCTTGGTCTAAAATTCTCTGACTCAGGACTGAATATCTGTAGTCTCCCCATGGTATAAATTCTTTCAAATAGAATTGCTGGATTAATGACTGCATTTTGATAGATAGCTTTTGCCGAACTCTCCTCTGCACTAATTTTGTACTCCCATGGCAGATCCTTTTAATTTTTTTCTTGTGATAGACATTCAAATAAAAATTGTGGCCACAAGAATAATGATTGCACTCAAGTCTTTATAAATACACAACAACAAATGCAGCTCTCTTGTTACAAGAGAGCTCATTAAGTTTTATAAACTTTGCTTATTTATTAAGTGCACAATGCCATTTCTTTCATTCTGAGTAAATAACTTCAGGTGTCTATTCTGCAAAAGCTTTATGTACTTTTCTCATTTGCATATGAACGGCTTTTGTGGAAATCATTTTGCAGTGTCTTATCTGAAAAAGAATTTTCAAACATATAATCTACTATTTTAAAACAGATCACCATCATGATAACATTTCAGAGTTTGACTTTTTCCCCCAATACATAAAAGTATAATTCTTTATCAGTGTATCAGAGCCTAATACTTAGTAGTTGTTAGATAATAAAACTGAGTAAGACTCTGAACACAAAGAAAAATTCATTAAAAATAATTAGATCTCAGTTGTTGCCTAATGTGAATTAAAGAACCAAGGAAACTGAAGAGACAGACTTCATTAATCCCCAATCTATTCTAAGTATCTGGAATATAAATAAACATGATTATTTTGTTGAGTAAAATATAACTGTATAATTCATGAATGTTTAAAAAAAAGAGGATGTCCCTCTTTTTCTGTGCTATTTTGTGTAGTACCATAAATATTCATGGATAGTGAGTATCAGTTTAGGTTATCTATGTGAATATAAATTTTCATATAACTGATCACTCAGTGTTCATTGGATCATGCTTTTGAATTTGAATTCACTAGTATCTCAGATGTGCTATGGATCTGACCCAACTCATGAATATTTACACACACAACTGATCTTTCTGAAGATAATCACATCCATAAAGATGGGAAACTCATTAGTTTCCAATAATGAGAAATGCATTAGGATGCTGGTCCCAGAACAATTTGCAGTATGCTTGTTTTCATTTTTTGGGTGAGTGATAAAACCTTAAAATACAAATACATATGCTGTATGTCTTTCTTGAAAGAAGCTCTTTGTTCTTTTATCTTCAAAACATCTTGCATATGTTTTAACCATGATTGTATTTGTTTCTTTTACTTACTGTGGTCACAGAAATGAATGGAAAAAAGTTAAGCAGTAATTCTACTCATTATCCCAAGCTAATGTCCATTATTTAGGCTTGGACATATATTCTCAAAGGCAAGATTTCCCAATCTGCTAATCTGCTGGGGGCATGGTACATATTTTACATATATTAAGACCCTCCAAGAAAAATTAGATTATCTCATATGTCATCTTTTTTGTGTAAAGGGAAAATAATATTCTAAGCTGATTAAACTTTTATCATGTTAGACATAGGATGCTATGATCATGGAGAGCCATAATTAACATTTATTAGCCACAATTAACATTAATTATATTTAGCCCATGTTATAGCCTACATTATAATTGTTCCTCTTTCATTATAATGACTGGCATATGTTTGTGATACCTATGCAGGATCAGTTAGTCAGTATAAGTAGGTGTCAAAATCAATGACCTGTCCCTTGTTAGCACCACACTCTAATTGTTAGTTGAACTAACCAGAAAAAAGAAAATTATTGTTCATAAAGCTAGTAATAAGGTATCAGCTACATCTACTTCTATTATTGATGTTGTCAAGCCTCTGAATGAGTTTTTCTTTATCAACATGTATGCATTTTTGTTGTTACAGAAATATAGTTAATAAGCTATTCTCAATGACAGACATCTATTTTTTTTTAACTCAAGTAACAGATCAAACCATGTTAGTATATCACAGAGAATCATCAATAGTTGAGGAAAGTAGTCATCAAACTGTGTCCTAAGGTGCCCTATAGGTTTCTTTAGAACTGCCTCAATTGGAGAAATGCTTCCCACCACCTCTCAGCCAGCAGAGCTTGACTATTGCCTGTTTTAAATTTTGTGTATCACAGTGGTTCTCAGCAGAAAGTAATTTTGCTCCCCAGGGCTTATGTGATGATATCTAAAAACAGTTTTGCATATCACAACTGGGAACATGGTACTGACATCTAGGGTGTAGAGGCCAGAGATGCTTGTAAACATCTACAAAGCACAAAACAACCCCCACTACAAAAAAGTCACCCAGCCCCTAAATGTCAGTAGGGCCACCATCATATAAACATTTGTTTGAAGAAATTATTCCATGTCTAAACTTTCTGATTACCACCAGATCAGAGTGCTTTTATAGATAAAGCAATAAAATATATATAACATTACTGTGCACATATATGAAAACAGGCTCAGTTACTAATTACAAATTTGAATTGACTGATTTTTCCATTCTTTCACTTTTGGTAGCAACAATTGTATTAAATGAACTCAACTGGACAAGTGCCTTAGATGAAGTTTTCAAGAAAAATCGAGAAGAAGATCCTTCATTATTGTGGCAGGTGTTTGGCAGTGCCACAGGCCTGGCCCGATATTATCCAGGTAAGTACTTAGTGGTTCAATAGGTATCAAGTAAAACTGTAAATACTAGACTTAGTTTTTCTTGACAACACTCTGTTACCTTCTCCTATTTGGTAAAAGATGGTTATCACATGGCTTTTGTAAGAAAAGTCACTTCTCCTTACATGGCTCTTTAACTACCTAAATCACTATAAGTCAAAATACCTGAGAAGTAGCTGGAACCATTGTCATGTGAAATCAGGCTGGGCTGCCATTGAGACTGTAAGCAGGTATCTGTGGACCTGGAACAGGAGGTTGTCATGAATCCTAAAACAGTTCTAAGAATCCAACTGCATAACATGGACCACGTTGTGAATCACGTTAGAGACCTGAATAGAAATTTTAGAAACTAATTGAAAGATCTCTTTCCAGATTTTAAGTCTGTGTGTTTATATGAAAGGCGTTGATGCTTTTCTTTAATCAGTGAATGTGGATTTGTTAAAATGAGAAGAGGAATATATTTTACAAATTAACACGAATAAATCCTTGTGTAATGTCCTTTATTCTTATATAAAAGTTTAAGAGGAAATAAATTTATAATGAAAATGAAAGATTAATCACTAGTACATACTGAGAATCTATTGAAAAGACTTTAAGTGAAATGTCTGTTGGCATTTTTAACTTTTCCACCTTTCCAAGCAAGCTGACAAACACAAATGCATTTTCTTTCTCAAAGTGTGACTGAGTTACGGGATACATACTAGGTCATTAGGCTTTAAAAAGCACAGTATATATGAGAGTTTATTTAGACTTGCATTTTTTTAACATTTAACATTAGAGTTGTTAACAATAAAAAGTCACAACAGTGAAAAGGGGGTGAAATAGAAATTAGATAATGTATGTCTTTGTGAATAAAGTATGTGGGCATCATCAAACTAAATAGCTCTAAAATTAGGTAAAGATATATAACTTATTGCAATTAGTGCCAGATAGTAAGATCATTGACAGTGACTTTTTGCAGAAATCCAGTGGGCTAGGAAAGGCGTACTGGTATTTCATTGTTGAAAAAGATTCATGCACCACCAAAATGTAAACATTAATATCAGATGTTGGGGAGATATCACATAGCTCGTTATAATAGATGAATTTTCTCCTTGGAAATGCTGTTCAGTATAATACAAAACTTCTCCTAAAATACTGTTACAGTACTAGTATGTTCAATATCATATATCAGGAATTTGAAAACTTTCATATGTAATATAAAGAAAAAGGTATTTATTGCTCATGTACATAGTAAACCCAATATAATAAACCTTAATATTATGGCAGGTCTTATCAAAGTACATTTATAATTATAATTAGTATGCAATAACACTAATACATAAATATAATTATTTATATTTATCAGTAACTTACAGCATTATGTAGCTTTAAAATGTATTAAGTCAATACAAAATTCCATTTATGAGCAGCTGAGGATAGGAGGAAAAAGATAAGTAAGAGAAAATATGGTAACAATGAGAAACCTAGAGCCCAGAACTACAGGGAAGTTGATAATGCTGCAAAAGAAAGAACACACATTATTATAAGAGAGAAATAGGAAGGAGAATGGAAGGAAAGATTGTATAAGAAAGGGAGAGAGAACATTGGGGTCAAGAGGTAGGAGGAAAGATAGATCCTATTATGTATGTTTTTCCAAGATGAGTCTTTTTACAAGTAGTTAACTTTAGAGCATACTAATAAATCACCAATAAATTTTCTTTTAAATGCTAATTGAGGGATTATGGCTTTAATTTTTTTTTTTAATCCTAATCATATACTTCCTAACATGTTGACATTTGTCCACTTTTACCTTGGAAAAACTCCATAAAGATTTAGTTTAGTTGAATCCAAATGGTCCTCCCAGAATGTTAGTTGAGGAAGCAACCCTGGGCTTTCCTATAACTCCGTGTTTTTTAAGATTTGACTCAACAAATCATCTCAGAGTCTCATAATGGCTCTCTTGATTGCTATGGAATACACTCAATGAAATTTCATTGAGTCTATGTAGTGAGTATGTTGCTGAGGTGCTCTTTTATTAAAAAAAATTTTGACATATGAAAAGCTGTACATAGTTAACATATGTAACTGGATGAATTTGGAGATAAGTATACGTTGGTGATACCATCACCACAATCAGTGTCATCAACCTATTTATCATCTGGAAAAGTTTCCTCCTACTCTCTTATTTATTAGTATATTTTGTGTTATAAAAACACTTAATATAAGATCTAGCCTGTATGGACGGAGGAATCAGCAGCCAAGATGACTATTCTCTTGTTCTCTGTCCATATCCACTCATCTAGTCCCTGCTTCAGCTACAATCTGTTCACCTGACTGACCTTCACTCTTAATAACAGGTAGAACCTAATTAATAAATTCCTACATACTTGCTCCCAGCCCCAGCTTGTGATTATTCTAAGCTTTATATCAGCTTTATATACCTGATAGCTTATCAAAGAGCAGTGAGGGGCATGCTCTCTGCTGCCTTCACTGGTAACCTATGAGCTAAGCTGAGATCAGTGTCAATTCTCCCTATAACTGGCAACTTCCTCTCCTTCCTTCCCTCATTCCCTCCCCACTCTCCACTTCCAGCTAAGAGTGGGCTATATTTCTGCCCACCAGCAGCCACACATGGTGGAGTATTGCTTCAGGACCTTGCTTCAGACCCATAAGATCCCCCAGTCTTTTAAACCTTTGATGTCTCTGTCACTATCTCCAGGCTCTTTAGCCTTAAAGCTGCAGGCCTGTGGAACACAGCCCAATATACCCTCTTAGCAAAATTTTAAGTGTTCTATACTGTATTGTTATCTTCTGGTTCTGTGCTAAACAGAAGATCTCTAGGGCTTACTGGTTTTGTATCACTGAAACTTTGTACTCTTTAACTGATATTTCCCCACTTCGTACTTTCCCCTGGCAACCACCATTCTACTTTCCTTCTATAAGTTTGATTATTTTAGATTCCTCGTGTAAGTGATATCATATTGTCAGGGGCGAGTGTAGTTTCCTCGGTTCTGTCTCACCGCAGCAAAAATTTGAAATGACGGACCCAGTGTTACCTCTCTGTCACAGCTCAGTTTTATTTGGCAAGCAAAGGAAAATACATCCCCGAGGCATGAGGGTGGTTGACCCAAAAGAAGAGAGGGCTCAATCTTGGCTCCTCTTTTTATATGGTTTTTCTCCTCCCCGTGAGCCTGCCCTATGTAAATTGGGCTAGCCAGGCTGTTTGTTTCACCTGAGGTTCTCAGTCTGGTCCTGGGATTTTCTTTTGTTCCATTTTTGCAGGCTTTTCCTTTCTTTTTCTTTTTCTTTTAGCCACCACCATTTTGGACTCCTTTTTCTATTCTAACTACCTAACCATATAGTACTTGTCCTTCTGTGCCTGCTTATTTTGTTTAGTGTAATATCCCTCAAGTTCATTGATATTGTCACGAATGGCATGATTTTTGTCTTTTTTAAGGCTAAGTGAGTTGATCTTCATGATAATAATGTTCTAATAGAATCAAATGTCTTTAGCAAAGACACTAAGACATTATTATAATCTAAAAGTGGACCTCTATATTTCTGTGTATGCTAAGGCATGCTTTCAACACATTTTACATGTCTTGCAGGTTTAAAGAGTTTTTAAAGTAAAGGATTTAAAAAAATTTTGCAGTAAGCCATACTTTCCTCTCTGATTTTAGTCTTTCCATTTTGATACTGAACAAAATAATGTGAAACAGCTCATCCCTGATTACTGTCTGTTAAAACGAAGGTCAAAATAGCCTTTAATTATTGTTAATTATCTTGTGAGTTGAAATAGAATAGATATTACCTAACTGGATTTTACATGGTAAGATTTGGACCTCAGGCTAGGATCTCCCTACTAACTGTGAGAAACTAGATGGGTCTTCTAAATTTTCTGAGCCTTACTCATCAAATCTAAAAATAGATATGGGCACTAATGTTTCAATTTTAGAGTTCCCTGATGGCCTAATGGTTAGGACACTGAGCCACTGGATAGCCCAGGTTTGATCCCTGGTTGGGAAACTGAAATCTTGGGGCTTTCCAGGTGGCTCTGTGGTAAAGAACCCGCCTTCTTTGAAGGCAGGGGTTGAACACAGGTTCAATCCCTGGGTTGGGGAGATCCCCTGGAGAAGGAAATGGCAACCCACTCCAGTAATTTTGCCTGGGAAATCCCATGGATAGAGGAACCTGGTGGGCTACAGCTCATGGGGTCATGAAAGTCAGACATGAATTGGTGACTAAAGAATAACAACAATAACAACAAATGTTTCAATTTATCCCCTGAGAGTTGTGATCGATGAGACAATATAATGAAAAGTACTTGCAGTTACTCCACATGGTGGAGTTGGTCAGGAGATGTAGGTTTTAACCTATGACCTTAGTTAAGTCACTTCTCAAGAATGCCCAGTTAAATTTCAGTTTCAGATAACAAAGGACTTTTCAGTGTAAGTATATGATGTTTGAGAAATATTTACTCTTAAAAAGTATTTAGGATTTACTCTAAAAAATATTTTTTAATTAAAATTGATATTTAATTGGATGTCCTTAATTTTCTTTTCCTAAATTTATTAATCCTATCTCTCCGGCACTGAGTTTATGAGAAAATATGAGAAATAAACTTTCCTATTACCTCATGGCATTGTGAGGATCCAAGAATCTATTTCATGTATTAATATAAATGCAGAATTTGTGTTTTTTCTTCTTTTTTTAATTCTACAAGCTACCTTTAAAGCCTTTTTGCCATATTATTTTAAATGAGTTTGTAGAAACTAGAGTCCTCTAACTCACAATATAGGGTCTAAAATAAAGTGTATTCTTGTGAAATACTAAGATGCTGCTTAAAGCAGAGCTAATAGTATGAGTGGGTTAACCAGGTATATAACCTGATAGCCAGTGTTTAAGTCTCACTGCCATATCTTGATATCATGGTACCCTTGGGGAAATATTCAGACTTGAACTGTTAAACAAAAAGGATAAAGTAGAATTAAGAGAAGAAAAAAATTAAGTGCTTCTTATTTGCTAAGACATTTAGGAAAAAGCCAGTGATGATTAGCCACTCTGCTGATTTCCATTTTTCAGGTTATTTAAACTGCATGGAGGCACTCCACAGAGGGCTCCAGAGCTGACATAATATAAGGGCACCTCTGTAGAGCCAATTCTGGATAGCAGTTTGATATGACTGGGAATGGATTTGACCTCTCACATCTGTCCTTAGATTGAATATCAGTAATTTGTCTGTTTTCTAATTTTGGTTGATATGTATGGAAATACGGTATAAAAATGGTTGTTGTATGTCTTTTTCTTCTTTTTTCCCCTTTTCGCCTTCTTTTCCTCTTCCTTCTCCACCTTTCCTTTTTCTCCTCTCTCCTCTCCAACTTAGCAGATAGTTAGGCTGTGTGATAATAGAAGGAGGATCATTGTATTGAGAGGAGTTCTTGATTTCATATTAAAACTTTCATGGCTAAGTCATATCTCTGAACCTGTTTCTTAACCAGTAGCTTGGGATGATTGAAGAAGGTGATTTCCAAGGCAGGCACTACCTTTATTTACTTATGCATTTAGACCTCATTTGCTACACCACAGTCCTTGTTTTGTTGGGTAAACTAGAGGTACTTGCCCTAGTCATACAGCATGTCATGGCAGAGTTGAAGCTGGAACCCATATCTGATGACATCTTGTTGACTATGTGCTGACTGGACAATCAGTTTAATTTATGAGTGCTTTCTCAATTCCTGGGTTTGGAAGATCCCCTGGAGAAGGGAAAGACTACCACTCCAGTATTATGGCCTGAAGAATTCCATGGTCTATAGTCCATGGGGTTGCAAAGAAGCAGACATGACTTAGCGACTTTCACTTCACTTCCTTTAGAAGCCCTTAATTGATTTATATAAATTAACCTGACTGTTATTAAAACTCCTCTCAAGAGCTATCAACTGTTTGAATTTTTATGCATCATAAAAACTATAGGTATACACAACACATTTCATCCATTAGTGTCTCTTGAAATTGTACCAATTACTGCAATAATTAGGACTGTAATTAGGAGTTACTGGCTTGTCAGAATGCCAATATAGACAGCACTTATTCTTTTTAGGTAATTAGTTGCACTTATAAAGAAAGGAAAAAACTTAAATCTCAAACTTCATGTTACATTTTTGATTAATCATTTAATTAAATGTCTTATTGAACATTTGTTCTTTCTTCATCCTCTTTCATTTATTTGTTTCAAAAACATGGGTTTACAAAACAGGAACCTAGTATATGTTGAATTAGTATTAAATATTCCTTATGGAGACACTTCCTTGTTCTTGGATCTGCTAGGATTTTGCTAAAATACAATGTAAAGGAACCCGTGTGCAGAGTATATCGAGGGACATATTTTTGCCATGTGTATAGCCAGTTATTCTTAAGCTGCTTGACTCTTTTTGAAAAATACCTTTAAAATGTTTTAAACAGCAAATAACAGATGACAACAGAGCAGTCCAAAGAATACTTTTTTAGTTATTTATAAAGGGAGCATTTGCTAGATTTCTGGTTAATTTGAAGAAAACATGATAGCAATGGAGCCTCAGCATTTTGAGGTATTTATAAAAGAATAACTGCTTTCAGTGATCAGTTTTCTTCAAAAAAAAAAAAAGCCTGATTTTTTTTTTACTTTGATATTTGTGAATGGATATGAAATTTAACTGTAAATATGTTTAATTATATTTGTTGAATGCTGTATGAATACACTTTAAGTTGAAATGATTACCTTATTGCTTTTTTATAATAATAATGATTAGAGTCCAAGCATCAGTTAGGAATAAAACTAGCTACCAGTTACAGGAAATCCAAAACAATGGTGATTTCAACACTATAGAGGTTTATTTCTTACTCAGTCAAAGAATATCAGTTACAGAGACCAGGGCTGATAAGGAAGCCTCACATACAAGGGTTTACACTCCTGTCTATTTCTCTGACATTCTCTGAGTATATATTCTGCAGTGTCCACCATTGTTAACTTGTGTTTTTTTCTTAAGGAACAAAGAATAGTATTCCCGTTTTAAGGCACTTTCTGGAAATCACACAAAACCTTTCCTCTTAAGCAACATTGGCCAGAGTTTAGTGGTCTCATGGTCATAGTTTACCTTCAGTTTATATTGTTAATTATACAATTTGCTTTTCTGTATACCATTGATCAGTTGTATTACTTGCAAAATCATCATATATATATATATATAAATGCACACACATATACAGAAAATAATATATTTTTAAATTCTCACATGATCCCAACTTATAGAGGTAATTCTGTAACCTTATTTTTGTTTCCTTTTATATGACCCCATCTCTTACCTGAATCTGTCTTATTTTTCACATATAAGGGTGGAAGAGTCGTTAACTTTACAGTCAACTATGGGTCCAGTCATTTCACAAATGAGAGCAGTTAAGTAAGATCCTGATATGAAAATGGGATGTGCTCATAATTTGATGGAAGATAAAATTGTATGTAAAATGTCTGCATCTGTCTGTGTCTGTGCTAAGTCTCTTTAGTCGTGTCCGGCTCTTTGCGACCCCATGGACTGTAGCCCACCAGGCTCCTCAGTCCAGGGGATTCTCCAGGCAAGAATACTGGAGTGGGTTGCCATTTCCTCCTCCAGGGGATCTTCCAGACCCAGGAAAAATTAAACTTCCTCTCTTAGGTCTCCTGCATGGGCAGGCAGGTTCTTTACCACTATTACCAGCTGGAAGCCCTAAATATGTGCACGCTGCTGCTGCTGCTAAGTCGCTTCAGTCGTGTCCGACTCTGTGCGACTCTACAGACGGCAGCCCACCAGGCTGCCCCATCCGTGGGATTCTCCAGGCAAGAACACTGGAGTGGCTTGCCATTTCCTTCTCCAATGCATGAAAGTGAAAAGTGAAAGTAAAGTCGCTCAGTTGTGCCTGACTCTTCGCGACCCCATGGACTGTAGCCCACCAGGCTCCTTCATCCATGGGATTTTCTAGGCAAGAGTACTGGAGTGGGGTGCCATCACCTTCTCCAAAATATGTGCATAAGTATTAAAAATCTTTAGCTCTTTTTAAGTTCTAAAGTAGCTCATTTTATTCCTTTTTCTTTGATACATTGCTAAATTTGCTATCCATTTTTAGATACATAGAACCATCTTTGATGTGCAGCTCTTGTTGTGTTCAGTATATTTATTAAGAAAAATTTAAAACTCTTTTGTCAAAATTTAGACAACTTTTTAAGCACTTCTCTCAGATACACCGAATATAAACTTTGTAAGAAATACATCCTTTAGCCCCATTTTCTAAAAAGATTATTGAGTTATAAAAATGATAATCTTGTCCCTATAGACTCACAATTTACTTTTGTATCACTATTATCACCTAACTGGATTTATTTGCTTACAAAAGTAGAAACTTTTTTCTCTGTCAGAGTTCAGTTTTTCTCTGTCTAGCATACATGTGAAATTATTTTCCAGTAAAATTCTCTTCATGTTTTACTTAATAGAACTTGTCGTGTGCAAGTTTATTTTTGCACTAGAGCTAATAATAACATATGGACCATCTAAATGGTTAAGTCTTTGTGTACCATTTACTTTATTGAATATTTCATTTAATCTCACAGCTTGTCCTTGTTATCTGCTACTTCTGCTGACAAATAATCCTTGTTAAATGGAAATGTTTTACATGGGCTGTCTGATATATGCAGAATTACCAGCAATTTGCTTTGTAACATGTGCTTTAATTTTTAAAACTTATGATTTATCCTTGGCTGTAATACCTTATAGCTGTATGAATTTCCAATGTTTATTTACCTAAATTAGAGAAGTGTTCTGGACATATGACCATACAGACGTCAAAGGCACTCTCAGACCAATACAATGCTATCATTGAACATCAAGTCTAACTTCTTAGAAACAATATTAAAATCTAAAAAGAATTTGATTAAATATGTCAATATACTCAAGTGTAAGTTGGAAGGAGGAAAACATAAACTAGCAAAACTGCTGTTTCTGAAGGAACTGAGGTTCCTAAGGATTCAGGTACCAATAGGAGAGAATTTTGCTCTGAAGAAGCTCATAGGTAGATGAGACAGGAAATGTCTTAAACACATTAACATGCAATGCAAAGAGACATCTAGTACATTTATTAAAAAGTTATCTGGAGTTAACTTAGATTATTACTTCTCTAGTAAAATGCAACTGTCTGGGATTGTTTACTTAATGACATCTGGCTCACTTAATGTGGCTTCAGGCCATCCCAAGAATCTAACCTAATCTACATTTTGAGTTTTACAGTGGCACCCCATTCTAGTACTCTTGCCTGGAAAATCCCATGGATGGAGGAGCCTGGTAGGCTGCAGTCCATGGGGTCACAAAGAGTTGGACATGACTGAGCGACTTCACTTTCACTTTTCACTCTCATGCATTGGAGAAGGAAATGGCAACCCACTCCAGTGTTCTTGCCTGGAGAATCCCAGGAACGGGGGAGCCTGGTGGGCTGCCATTTATGGGGTCGCACAGTCAGACACGACTGAAGCAACTTAGCAGTAGCAGCAGCAGTACAGTTAAACCTCCATGTACTCCAAATTGTTTTCCCCCCCTTTAGTATTTATTTGGTTTTATTTTCTCCAACCTGCCCCATTGTTCATATCCCTATATGCTTTGATCCCAGAGCCCCATTTCTAGTCATATACAACTTATCCATAATTCCAAATAGAATACATTTGGCTTTCCCCAGAGCAGTCTGTCTTTGTTTTGCTCTCTCAGAGAACTTGTTTTTTTAATCTAGATTACAACAGCTATCAAATTTTATCCTTCTTCAGAATTTATTTGCATATGCCCTTTAAAAAAAAAGCATGGCGATGTAAGTAATTGCAGGTAAACTCTGTGTGTATGTGTGACAGAGAGAAAGAGAAAGAGATCCAAGCAATAGAATGACAGTTGGCTTTTACAGGCATTTTTTAGTATGAGAAAACTTACTTTTTTTGTCTTTCCATGAGACTAAAAATATGAAGTCTTTTTGAATTTTAAAAATGCATTTTAACTTGTTAATTGAACATGCAATTAAATGTCATTCAAAACGGTGTTTTTACCAGAGAATCAGCCCTCAGTTCATCATTTTGTACTTTATTACTTCCTAGCAGAAATGAAAAACTCATACTCTTATTTTTAAGCATATTTACTAGAAAATGGCTCAACAGTGTGCATACTTTCTCAAGAATATTTCAGTATTCTGAGTTAACATATAGGTAAACACTTCAAATCAATGGTTTGATCACTGACATAGCACACCCCAAATGTCTTGTAAAGCAGAAATGCCAAAAAAAAAAAAAAAAGGCAGAAATGCCATCAGGTAGATTTAGTCAAAGATACACCCACAGTTCATTTTTTATCAGGATAAAAAAACAAGTGATCATTATCACCATTAATGATGGCCTTCAGAAATGAGATGCCCACATTGTAGGCTTTCATTTCTACTTCTTTCTCCTGCCATTCCAAAATCTTATTGGAAAGCAGAAAGGACTTTTAAAATGAGCAACATTTCACTTTTTGCAAGGTTTGTAGAAACTCTGATTTTCTTTTACGCAGTGTTCATTGAACCTCATTATGAAACTGATTATTCTAGGGAATTGCAATGTATGGTTATTATCTTTTTTTTTTTTTTATTATTTGACCTTCCTTCTTTCTGAGCCTATATAAATAATGTACCATATAAGTACCACAATGGGATTTTATAATCAACTAATTAGTATCACAGAAGAAAGTACATTATTTAATTTTAACATAATGTAAACATCTTAAAATAACTAATGGTTATTTCCCTCTGGTAAATATCTCTGCAGACTTCTATGGGAACAATATTAATACTTTTAAATAGAAGCCATCTAAAGTTATAAAACATGTTACAATTTAATGTCTGACTCCTATTGTAAATTATGACCCTTTTTTCTGTCTTTAAAGAAATAATTTTATGGAACATATTAATAAATGTCAGTTCATTTCAATTAGCAGTTATACCAAAACCAGAAATCCTAGGTGAATTTACTCTGTAAAGAGTTCAGAAATTTAATTTTTTTAATTAATTTAGTTTATAATTTAAGGATAATTGCTTTACAGAATTTTGTTGTTTTCTGTTAAACATCAACATGAATCAGCCATAGGGGACATATGTACACCTATGGCAGAAATCTAATTTAAATGTGACTTTCAAATTCCTGTTTTTTTAACCGTTTTCAAATACACTGGTTGATCACTTTCAACTCATGGTGATCACTTTTATTGTCAGTGGTAACCAATCCCAGTTCTCCTCTCACGAAAATATTTGTATCAGTCTGAATCAGAAAAGAGATAATACAACATTTTAAACAGGGCTAGTTAATTTTTTAATAAAGAATTATTAACTTTGGCAGGGATTAAAGAGGAATTAGCTAGAAGTAGGGATAAGTCTAAATAATACAGGAATTCCAGATACAATATTGTGTAACTACCACCCGTAGAGCAGAAATAGGTAACCAAAGGAAGAGACTTTGGTCCCCAAGTGCCCCTGGATTGAGATGCAGATCCTTTTACAGAGAACATGGTTCTGGCCCACCAAATGGCAGAGAAGGTACTGCAGTGTCACAGAGTTTGCTGGAATTTCACCCTCGGAGTTGCAGGTGTCTCATCAGAGGCGCTCCACAAAAAATACCTGAGGGTACTGCTGGAGAGCCAGACAGCAATCCATAAGCCTTGTTCTAGAGAAGCTGTGCATGAGCTCTGGAGGATATGTACTGCCAGAGCCACACCAGGAAAGCTGCACTTACTGCCAGAGCAAACAAACCAGACCAGGATGTAGAAACCCTTTCTCACAATGTCTGTTTTCATCATCTGAGAAAGCTTAAATTGTCCTTGTTAGGTAAAAGAAAAATATTTAAGGGACCAGGAGACATTTTCATAATACAAGATAAAAGAGTGAATTTGGAGTTAAGAGGGAATAAATGTACAACCAGCCCAGGATTTTACTGAAAGAAGAATGAGATAAATTTGAAGTTATTACAAAGACCCAGACTTGAGGAATTATGTAATAGTTGAATGTGAACTGAAATGTCTGCCTGTGTGCTTGTTGCTGAATTAATTCTAGCACTACCACAAACAGAAAAAAAGTCATAATTTATCTCACTAACTCTAAGTTTCTGCAGATGTTAATGGGAATAATTAAACTTGCCATTTCAGTTGCATACTATATCAGTACATATTGTTGGGGCAGTGCTATATTTAAACTTAGCTGTTTCTTATAAATGTGATTAGTTATTTTAAATGAATAAATCATTTTCTGATATAGGTGCTAATAAGAAAGCCATTTCACAGTCAAGGAGAGGCTCAGTAATATATATTTTTGACAAATCTTAATTGGCCAAGTTATCTTAGTCAGCTAATAAACATGATTCTCAGAAAAGTTCTACATAATTTTCATCATTTCTCAATAAAGGGCAAAATACATTGAGAGACGTACATCATATGAAGTATTATTGGGAATTTTCCCAAGAGTTACATGTCTAAGTGTGTTCAAGGAGAAGAGGATTTCAACATAAAATTATCATCCAATTCATAAGCACTTATTGTTCTCCATTGGGTCAAAGGGGTGTGTGTGTATGTGTAAAGCTTTCTAAAGTATTTTAATTAAAGTAAGTTTAGAGTTAATTGGAATAGTATAAAATAATTACATTTTAAAAACAGTTAAACATACTTTTTTCAATTTACTGCAAAATGATAAAGACTCTGAAACATCTTCTGTTAGTTAATAGAAGATTCTTGAATCTGTACTTGAATTATTTCACATCATTCAAATAGATATCAGGAAAAGTTTTTTTCGGTGCAGTTATGTTAATTATAATTTAGTTTTTAAGTTATAATTTTAAATTATCAAATATGCCACTATAATGGCAGAAAGTGAAGAGGGACTAAATAGCCTCTTGATGACGGTGAAAAAGAAGAGTGGAAAAGATGGCTTAAAACTCAACATTCAAAAAACAAAGATCATGACATCCAGTCCCATCACTTCATGGCAAATATATGGGGAAAAAGTGAAAGCAGTGACAGATTTTACTTTCTTAGGCTGAAAAATCACTGTGCAAAGTGACCTTTTGAAATTAAAAACCACTTGCTCCTTGGAAGGAAAGCTATGACAGACTTATACAGCGTATTAAAAAGCAAAGACATGACTTTACCAACAAAAGTCCATATAGTCCATAGTCATAGTTATGGTTTTTCTAGTAGTTATGTATGGATGAGAGAGTTGGACCATGAAAGATGAGCTCTGAAGAACTGATACTTTGGAACTGTGGTGCTGGGAAAGATTCTTGAGAATCCCTTGGACAGCAAGGAGATCAAACCAGTCAATCCTAAAGGAAATAATCCCTGAATATTCATTGAAAGGACTGGTGCTAAAGCTCCAATACTTTGGCCATCACATGTGAAGAACTGACTCATTGGAAAAGACACTGATGCTGGGAAAGACTGAGGGCAGGAGAAGGGGGCAACAGGGCATGAGATGGCATCATCGACTCAGTGGACATGAGTTTAAGCAAACTTAAGGAGATAGTAAAGGACAGAAAAGTCTGGTATGCTGCAGTCCATGGGGTCACAAAGAGTTGGACACAACTGAGTGACTGAACAAGAAAAAGTACTCAATCTGAAGTTCCAGTACTTTGGCTACCTGATTGGAAGAGCCAACTCATTATACAAGACCCTGATGCTGGGAAAGGTTGAGGGCAGGAGGAGAAGTGGGTAACAGATGAGATGGTTGGATAGCATCACTGACTCAATGGACATGAGTTTGAGAAACTCTAGGAGACAGTGAAGGACTGGGAAGCCTGGCATGCTGCAGTTCCTAGGGTTGCAAAGAGTTGGACATGACTTAATGACTGAACAAAACAACAAGGTTAAAAAATTATGCTGTTATAACAATCCAAGAAAAACAGTCTTTTTATAGACCAAGATAATATAACATTGAATGAAAATAAAAGGATCAAATAATTTAAAGTACAGTTTTCATTAGTGGCAAATAAATTTTCTGTTAAATTTTTCTGTTAGTAGAGAGGAAAGAAAATGTATATTTTCTTGACACTTGGTGAAACATACTCATGGGCACTCTGAACATCCCTATGCCTACAGGTTATTTTTGAAATAATATGAAAAAAATTGACTTAAGCCACTTTCTTCTGTATTGCTATGTTGTTTTCCATTTAAAAATGAAAAAGATTAAAGGCATAAAACTCTGGTATCTCCCAGTTTAACATTGCTGTGGGTAAGTGGAATGTGTCCCTTAGTGCTTTGTAACTTTTAAAAATATTGCTTTCCTAGATAACACCTAATATTTTGGTTTTACTTCTCTATTTTAAATTTAACTTCTCTTGTTCTTTCTAATTCTTTTTGTGTCTCTTTTTTTAAAGCTTCTCCATGGGTTGATAACAGTAGAACTCCAAACAAAATTGACCTTTATGATGTACGCAGGAGACCATGGTAAGAATGTTTGGGTAATAATGAAAAGATGAAAAAGACAAAATAAGTTTTATTTCTTTTTCTTTCTTTTTTTCTGGTGTAAAAGTTGGAGGGACTTGTTCTACTATTAGTGTTAATATTGTCTGATTATTATAGAGCTCTTGTGTGTTTTTTTTTCCTTCTATACATTTGCATTTTCTATACACTTCTACTTTTAAAAATAAAGTTAAATGAAAATGATGAGTTCAGTGGGCACTGATAATGAATATTGTTGAACTGATTCATCAAATGCATTTGAAGTGGACTTCCTTTAAGTTTTTAGTTAGTGTCATCTCTAAATCTCTTTTAGCTTTTAGGGATTTCTGTTGAAATACTCCCACTTCCTTGTAGTAGGGCTCTAACAAAGTGTCCAGATAGAGTAGAAGGTAGTTTGCCTCTGGCAGTGAATTAATGAGAACTAGCCCCAAGGAAAGAGCTACCCCTAGTTATAGACATATTGCTTAGGTTTCATTTTTCCAAAAAGAAAGTTTAATTGTTCCTTCTAAAGAAACTCATTATTCTAATATATAAGTAGAAGAATACCAAAAAAGTCATAATTACCCTTGTTGGGAAATAATTGTTAAACTTATGTATTTAATTGATTTTTTAATGTATGTAATACATGGCTATACATTTTTTAATGAGTATGCATGTTATTATACAGTATACTGCTTTGTAAGCTACTATTTCATATCAATACCTTTGAGTACCTTTTCATAAGAAACACACTTAACATCGTTTTAAAAGAATGACTAAATGGTGAATTATTTTAAAAATCCTCTATTAATGGACATATAGGTGATTTCTCACTTTTTGTTAGGATTCAGACAAATTCTAAGACACATAATGGTCAATTCAAAGAAATATATTTAAAGCTTTTAAAATGCTCTGTTAAATGTCCTAGTAGCAATTTACATTAATACCAACCATGTATAATATTACCAGATGCTATTAATCCACATATTATTCTTGTTAATATTTCTCCAAGTTCGTGGCTGTGGAGCCATAGGTTGCTGAATGGAGGCAAACCCTCTGCCACCATGTGATTTAGGTTCAGGAACCAGTTGTTTTGGCAGAAAATTAGAAATTAGGTCCCAACCAGAGGAGACAGATGAAATTCTGTCCTCTCATTTTCCCATGGAGACACATGCCAGGACCATTTGTCAAAATGCTAGACATGAACTAGATTTGCCTTTCATTGAACTAACCCAGCAACCCTGCCATTTTACCCTCTGACAGAGAAGCAAACTTGAATGCAAGCTAAAAATTCTTTTCCAAGACCATATAATCCTGAACAGTTACTAACTGTGCTGAATGTTGTCTGAAAGCTAATTGGCAAGTTATCTGGCAAGCTTCTGAGAAGTTAGATTTACAGTGGTGGACAGTAAGTAGAACATGGAGTTCAGATTCAGGTCTTTTTGTTAGGCAGGCCCCAACAAAGGCAGGCCCCTAGTTCCCATCAGTCTACAGCCAGGCGCCATGAGCTTTTGGGATTATTCACCTTTAGTTAACTTTATGTCTGCAGTGACTAAGCTATTCTCCTAGAGTTTGTTTTCATACACAGAGATGCTGAATCTATAGGAGTTGGGTTTAGTATGGCAGTCAACATTTTGAACTGACTCTCCAGGTGATTTTTAGATACTGTAAAGTTTGAAAACCACTACTTGAAACTCTTGGAAATAACATTATATATTGCTGTGTTTCTAATTACTTTATTGTCCCTTTGTATTTCCCTTATATTGATACTGCTTTTTCACTTTCCTAGACTACCTATTTATTTTTGTGGGAATTGTGTGTGTGTGTGTATTTAAATTAATGACATAATCTTAGTATTTATTTTTATTATTATTTCTTAGAGTCAGTTTTGAAACTGTGATCAGCAAAATGGAATTTAGGATAACTTTTTTCCCCCTTAGGGAAATACTCTTCCAGAAGTTAATTTCTTGTACTCCTAGTATTAAAGCACACCTCTTATTCCTTTGTTATAAATACCTGTAAAACATACTTTAAATATTATACCTCTGATATCTCTATTATGTTAAACATTGTGTTTTTAAGTTGATGTTGCAGAATCATGAATTAAATAGTATCATCTACCTAGATAGGAAGGACATAGGGCCATGCTTGGAAAATGTCTCAGAGATCAGTAAATAGCAATTCAACAAATATCAGTGTTTGAGATTTTACAAGAGAAAAAAAGATACTCATATGAGTTTATTTGTTTCAGGTACATCCAAGGAGCTGCATCTCCTAAAGACATGCTTATTCTGGTTGATGTGTAAGTAGTTAAACATTACATTATTTTTTATATACTGAGAATATAGGAAGGGTTTTCAGTAACAGTAATAGTTTGAGACTAGAAATAGGTGGGGAAGAAAAAAACCAAAGAATAATTATTATGACTTTGTTTATATCCAGACAAAGAAATCAAATTAAGACAGTAACAAAACAAACAAAAATTCTCTTGTTGAAAATGAGAGGAATCTTTGTCAGAATTGAAAATTATAACTTGGTTCTGAAGTCTAAGCTTTTTGAAAAATTATTAATTTGCTTCTAGTTTTTTGCTTGTTAAACAGTATTAAAGTACATGATTGCTAAAACCAATCATTTTCTGCTACCAAAAATGTAAAATTGTTTAGGTGGCACTTAGTCACTATTGATCCAAATATCTTTTAGGGATTGGTCACAGAATAGATTACTACTAGATATATTGCATTTCCATACTGGAACTTTCTCAAGGGAAATGCTGAAATACACGAAAAAATTCATTAGTTTTTATATTGGTTATGTATTTGTCGCCTTGTTTCAAGTTAGGTATGTGTGTATAATCTTCCAATAAGATTGAAATTGAAATTTGAAACTGTAGGACATAGAGAAGACTATATCCTGCAATGAAGATTCCGTTTTTAAGACCAATACTACAGAATTAAAAACATGAGGTATAAAAGCTTTTATTATTTTCCCTGAGAGACAAAGATTATATCCTTATCTGTTCTTTATTTCTCTGGTGGTGTAAAAAGAATTTGCCTGCAGTGCAGGAGACTTGAGTTCAATCCCTGCGTCAGGAAGGCCCCCTGGAGAAGGGAATGGCAACCCACTCCAATAGTCTTACCTGGAGAATTCCATGGACAGAGTATCCTGGCAGGTACAATCCATGGAGTCACAGAGATTCGGACATGACTGAACAACTGACACTTTCACTTTCATCTGTTCTTTGCTACTGGAAGTAACAAAATTCCATGTTTTATAGGCAACTAAATTCATTTCACAGAATATTGTCAGCATTTGAAAATTTCTCCATTATAACCTGAAGTAAACAAGTTTAAAATCTTTTAATCTTGCCTGAGAAGAGAAGATAAATGAAGTCAACAAATATAACTTAAATATTAAATTTCATTTCATTTGTTAAAATGAGTTTAAACTTCATCTTTTTAAGTTAAATTATTGTAGATTTTGTACATTTGCTAATCCTTGATAGTCTTCTGAAATATAAATCTAAATGGGAATGCGATATGTTGTAATCCTATTGGATATATGCTAATGTCCAGACATAATTTCTTATATTAAGATATTTAGAATGCATAAGGTCTATTAAAGTTAAAAATAAATGAGCATGAGGTTGTAATGGCATTTAAAAAAATTATTTCAACAGAACTAAACTGAGAGTATCTTATATACAATGTGATGATATAGAGACAAAGATTATTAAGACACAGTTCCTCCTCTCAAAGATGATTCAAATGTATTAGTGAAATGAAACCTTATTCACAAATAACTTAAAACAATTATAGAAAGTGTGAGATATAAAGTATGACATAACACTGAAGGAATACATAGGTGAGAGAGCACATTTCAATTTGAAGTGTCAGGAAAGACTTCATTAAGGAGATAAAATTAGAATTGAATCCTTATAGCTAAGATTTAACAAGGCAGGCATGGAAGGGAGAGAAAAGAGTGGAATTTCAGATGGGAGAATTGATAGAAGCAAAGTAACATTGTTGAGAACATCTAGAGGGACTATATGGAAGGTGGAGGTAGGAGAGAGAGAAGACAATGAAACTTTCTGAATGCAAGGCTTTTAAGATTCTTGGATGTTTTGTAGGTAACTGTTTTGTAGGTAGGGCTTCCCTGGTGGTTTAGTGGTAAAAATATGCCTGCTATCAGGAGACACAGGTTCACTTCCTGGGTCAAGAAGAATCCCTGGAGAAGGAAATGGCAGCCTACCCCAGTATTCTTGCCTGGGAAATCCCATGTACAGAGATCCTGACGGGCTACAGTCCATGGGGTTGCAGAGTTGCCAGATATGACTTAGTGGCTAAACAGCAACATTTTATAGGTAACAGAAATGGATGAAGATATGCTGCCAGAATTTTCACCTGTTAGCATGGGGCAGAGAAAGAACTAAGAGATGAATGGTTGTCACTCTGGCTCTGGATCTTGAGGTGGTAAACACATAAGCTAGAATGGAAAGAGGATGGAGAGAATACTGTAAAGTACAATGAATAAGAGAGGCTGTCTGAATGGGAAGGAAAGTTGAGAGGGAGAATGAAATTGAATGACTGAGATCTAGTGTGGTTGGTATCAAGGGCATATGTAGGAAGGAAAAATAAGTTTTGGGACTAATGTGTCATTTTGGACATTGAACCCATAGTCATTTAACAAACAGCTAGAAAAATAAAACTGGGGAAAAGTTAGGAGCTACAAAAGTGAATACAAAAGATATAAAAGTGAAAGTTAATTGCCCAGTGGCAAGGAAAGATTGAGCGACTTCACTTTCACTTTTCACTTTCATGCATCGGAGAAGGAATTGGCAACCCACTCCAGTGTTCTTGCCTGGAAAATCCCAGGGACGGTGGAGCCTGGTGGGCTGCCGTCTATGGGGTTGCACAGAGTCAGACACGACTGAAGCGACTTAGCAGCAGTAGCAGTAGGAAAGATTGAAGGCAAAAGGAGGAGGGGGCGGCAGAGGATGAGATGATTAGATAGCATCAGCAATTCAATTGACATGAATCTGAGGAAACTCCAGGAAGATAGTGAAAGATAGGGAAACCTGGCATGCTGTATTCCATGGGGTCACAAAGAGTTGGACATGACTTAGTAAATGAACAACAGCAACAAATTGCCTGGAGATGAGCCACAGAAATAGATGAGGTCATCCAGGATCATAAAATATATAAAGACAAGATAAGTGATGACTAAATCCCTGAGAATATCTACTTTAGGAATAAAACAAGGCATTGTGTTTACAAATCTATTATCAAATTCTTATGCTGCTACATAATAATTGTTTAATCAAGTCAAATAGTGTGCTCTTAGGGCGATGACTGCATTATATTAACCTCTGTAGCCCTCACTTCTAACTTGGCTAATAGAGCTGATATTCAGTATATATTTCTTGCAAAAGTGAATATGCCATGAGTATCTGTAGTTTCTTAAAATTATCACTTGAAATGTAATTTTCATCCTTGTAATTAGAAATAAATACATTCTGATGCTTGTAGCAAAGAAAGACAAAATTTCTTGTACTTTATTTCTACTTGCTATCAAAAGTCGGACTTTTTCTAGTACTGATATTTTAAAGACAAATTATGTTAATATTATATAGCATCAGTGCATAAGTTGCATTTCCTTAGGGTGTCTGATGTTGACTAAATGCATAGTCATTAACATGTGTGGATCTGTTTTTTTGTTTTAAAATAGGAGTGGGAGTGTTAGTGGTTTGACACTTAAACTGATCCGAACATCTGTCTCCGAAATGTTGGAAACCCTCTCAGATGACGATTTTGTGAATGTAGCTTCAGTAAGTATATGATGATTGCACTTTTGTTGAGTTAAATCTGCAATTTTTATCTCTCTCTGATTTTAAGTGTCTGATTGTGTTTTGTCATAGATAGACTGAGATATTTCTGGTCCTATTACAAGACTGTCTTACTAAGCTGTTCTCTCTTGTTACTCATTCTCCTATACTTTCACACCAAGGTCCTTTCTCAGTGTTTGTGCCCATGAGAGAAATGATTAAAGCAATGAATATGAAGGGAAAACATTATATATATATTCTCCTTGACTCAGAGGAGCTTAAGCTGACATGCACCCCTGTACTCGTTGATGTCATTGTAACTCCTAATAAGTATTGACTTTGCAGTATAATTGTATGACTTTTTTGTTCATTATAATTCTCAACTTTCACACTGGACATATGTTCATAATGTAGTATGTTTTTAAAGTTTATTTATTATTATTATTAACATGAGAACTAATAGATATTTGAATCTGCTTTCTTAAAAATCTTATTTCCAGGAACCATTTTAGACCTTTCTCTCATAAGTAGAGAGATTTGATTTCTGAAGCAAATAAAGGAGGACAGAATGAATGTTACTGTATTTCATTTTAATTTATAGTATTTTGGCAGAAAATTTCATGACTGTGCACTGGTTGATTTAATTTCATGTTTGAAGTGGTTATATTCATAGAGATGAAAGTAAAAGAAGATGTAATTGTGGTGAGGTCATTTTGTATTGAATGTAAGAGAATGGCTCTGCCTCTGAAACCATGTGGGAGGAAGTTAAAGCAGGTGGTTTACAGTCAGTTTACTCCCTTCACAGGAAGGGCACCCACTAGAAGATAAAGGTAGTCAGAGGAACTGAGTTAATCTCGTCAACCAGAGCCTCAAGTAGCTAGATAAATTGTTTACTAAGGGGAAGACAAATTACTTTGAAATGCTTTTAGCAGAATATCCCTAGCTAAGGATAACATAGGGCTTCCCTTGTGACTAAGCTGGTAAAGAATTTGCCTGCAATGCAGGAGACCTGAGTTCAATCCCTAGTTTGGGAAGATCCCCAGGAGAAGGGAAAGGCTACCCATCCAGTATTCTGGCCTGGGCAATTCCATGGACTGTATAGTCCATGGGGTTGCAAAGAGTCAGACACAACTGAGAGACTTTCACACAGTTCAGTTCAGTTCAGTCGCTCAGTTGTGTCCGACTCCATGCACCCCCATGAATTGCAGCATGCCAGGCCTCCCTGTCCATCACCAACTCCCGGAGTTCACCCAGACTCACGTCCATCAAGTCAGTGATGCCATCCAACCATCTCATCCTCTGGTGTCCCCTTTTCCTCCTGCCCCCAATCCCTCCCAGCATCAGAGTCTTTTCCAATGAGTCAACTCTTCGCATGAGGTGGCCAAAGTACTGGAGTTTCAGCTTTAGCATCAGTCCTTCCAAAGAAATCCCAGGGCTGATCTCCTTCAGAATGGACTGGTTGGATCTCCTTGCATTCCAAGTGACTCTCAAGAGTCTTCTCCAACACCACAGTTCAAAAGCATCAATCCTTTGGTGCTCAGCCTTCTTCACAGTCCAACTCTCACATCCATACATGACTACTGGAAAAACCATAGCCTTGACTAGACGGACCTTTGTTGACAAAGTAATGTCTCTGCTTTTGAATATGCTATCTAGGTTGGTCATAACTTTCCTTCCAAGGAGTAAGCGTCTTTTAATTTCATGGGTGCAGTCACCATCTGCGGTGATTTTGGAGCCCAAAAAGATAAAGTCTGACCCTGTTTCCAGTGTTTCCCCATCTATTTCCCATGAAGTGATGGGACCAGATGCCATGATCTTCGTTTTCTGAATGTTGAGCTTTAAGTGAACTTTTTCACTCTCCACTTTCACTTTCATCAAGAGGCTTTTTAGTTCCTCTTCACTTTCTGCCATAAGGGTGGTGTCATCTGCATATCTGAGGTGATTGATATTTCTCCCAGCAATCTTGATTCCAGCTTGTGTTTCTTCCAGTCCAGCATTTCTCATGATGTACTCTGCATATAAGTTAAATAAACAGGGTGACAATATACAGCCTTGATGTACTCCTTTTCCTATTTGCAACCAGTCTGTTGTTCCATGTCCAGTTCTAACTGTTGCTTCCTGACCTGCATACAGATTTCTTAAGAGGCAGATCAGGTGGTCTGGTATTCCCATATCTTTCAGAATTTTCCAGTTTATTGTGATCCACACAGTCAAAGGCTTTGGCATAGTCAATAAAGCAGAAATGGATGTTTTTCTGGAACTCTCTTGCTTTTTCCATGATCCAGCAGATGTTGGCAATTTGATCTCTGGTACCTCTGCCTTTTCTAAAACCAGCTTGAACATCTGGAAGTTCACGGTTCACATATTGCTGAAGCCTAGCTTGGAGAATTTTGAGCATTACTTTACTAGCGTGTGAGATGAGTGCAATTGTGCAGTAGTTTGAGCATTCTTTGGCATTGCCTTTCTTTGGAATTGGAATGAAAACTGACCTTTTCCAGTCCTGTGGCCACTGCTGAGTTTTCCACATTTGCTGGCATATTGAATGCAGCACTTTCACAGCATCATCTTTCAGGATTTGAAATAGCTCCACTGGAATTCCATCACCTCCACTAGCTTTGTTCGTAGTGATGCTTTCTAAGGCCCACTTGACTTCACATTCCAGGATGTCTGGCTCTAGGTGAGTGATCACACCATCGTGATTATCTGGGTCTGGAAGATCTTTTTTGTACAGTTCTTCTGTGTATTCTTGCCATCTCTTCTTAATATCTTCTGCTTCTGTTAGGTCCATACCATTTCTGTCCTTTATTGAGCCCCTCTTTGCATGAAATGTTCCCTTGGTATCTCTCATTTTCTTGAAGAAATGTCTAGTCCTTTCCATTCTGTTGTTTTTCTATATTTCTTTGCACACTCAAGGGTAACATAAATAGAACTTGCTGGGGACCAGCTTCAGCAGAGTTCAGGGATATCCTCAGGATGAACGGCATTGGTGAATGAATGACACGGGGAGGCCAAGCTTCGGTGAGCAAGGCCCATAACTTTATTTTCAAAAGGAACTTTTATAACCTGACTTGTACATAGAGAGAAATGAAAGATGCAAGGTCATGCAGAGTCAGCCCAAACACTGCAGCAATTTTTCCCTTATCGAAAGCAGGATTTTTTTCTGTATGCCTTTCCATAAACAAGGGTCTTATGCTATGTACCTTATCTTCTGGCCTGGAGGCCTGTTGACATTTTGTGACCCGTTTTTGATAACGGTTGATCAACCAGAAAACTTGTTTTCCCTTGAAGTGTTTTTTCTTTATATTTCTAATCTGTGTCCGCCTCAGAAAGTACTAAACAGAGTTACATTCTCACGGAGCAAAGGTGCAGTGGGTCACAATAAAGAAAGAACTTATTAGGTCAAAGGTGTGATGTGGTTAATACCAAGGCTACTACTTGTGTTTCTTACATTCCAATACATTAACTAATGCACTCCCAGGTGCACAATGGATAAGGGATATGGGAACTTGGCAGCAAGCATTGGCTCAATCACGAAGCCCTTTACCAGTACTATTCTAATAATTTTTCACCCCTTAAAGGGCTCTGTGCCCATTAGGACTTTTAGAAAGTTTAGGCTTCCCGTACCTTGCATGGTTGGGAAGTTATGAACAATCATGTGTGTTAGTTGTAAGAGTAACGAAAAACTGTCAAGCAAGCTAGCATGCCAACGGAGGGGTTAGAATAGAAATATTCGTTTCATGCCCAGGAGACTTGTCAACTTAGAGCCCTAAGTTGATTTTCTCCAGAGAAAGGTGGTTGGGGATAGCCCCCTGCTAATATCAGAAGAGTGGTTGAAAGGCATAACATAGTGAACAGTAGACAGACAGATTTTGGTTTCGGGGTACATGCTCGAGCAGGTCCAGGGAATCCCTCGAGTCCTCATCCGCCTTTGCCTGTCAGGTCTTCTCCGCATGACCTTTGTCATGGGTGGAATCTCCCATGGTGGCTCCCGGCAAGAACTCAAGATCAGTGTGGCAAGATGGCTTTAAAAATACCTAGTAGGTAATATAACACTCTGGGTAATAAACAGGAAATATTTCATGGTTTAAATACTCCCACTATACAAGGAACCCTGCAAACCTCTTTTGAGACTTATTTCATCTGGCCCCAGAACAGTGTCTTCAATACAGTAAGGGAGGATCTGTTCTATTAGTGTTCTAAGGCTACTTAACCAGAATAATGCAGACTAGGTGGCTTTAACTGAAGAAATTTTTCTCTCACAGTGCTGGAGGGTGGAAGTCCAAGATCATGGTGCCAGAAGGGTCAGGTTCTCCTGAGGCCACTTTCTTGGCTTGCAAACTGCTGCCCTCTTGCTGCCACTTCATTTGGTCATCCTTCTGTGCAGACTGATTTCTCTTCTTCTCCTTATAAGGACACCAATGATATTGGTGTCATATGCTCTTACCCTGATGGTCTCATTTTTTTTTTCCATGTGTCCCCTCCCTCTTTTTTAAAAATTTATCTGTTCTTTAACTGAAGGATGATTGCTTTACAGAATTTTGTTGTTTTCTGTCAGTTCATTAAAAAAGATTACCTATGTTTACTGTTACATTTGGAGATAGTAGGGATTAGGACTTCAACATAGGAATTTCAGGGGCAGACAGTTCAGCTCATAACACCTAGGAACTGCCCTCCATGCCCAATTCTTTCTGTGTTTTATCTGAACATTTAGCAGTCCTTTAGCTTAGCCAAGAAAGTATTATTCATTCAGTCATGTCCAACTCTTTGAAACCCCATGGACTATAGCCCACTAGGGTCCTCTGTCCATAGAATTCCCCAGGCAAGAATACTGGATTGTATACTGACTCCCTTCTCCAGAGGACCTTCCCAACCTAGGAATGAAAACCAGGTTTCCTACATTGTAGGCAGATTCTTTACCTTCTGAACAACCAGGGAAACCCTAGCTTGTTTATATCCTTGATATTATTAGTAAAGTTTGATATTACATAAGAGCTCTGATTAATGTTAGTCTGATTTTATAACCTGACTCCATGTGTTATCTCATAACATATTCAACAAAATGTGTACAAGTAAAATGTAATGGTCAGTCTCTGAAATAAATTGATTAGAGAAGGTAATCAATTAATTTATATATAAACATATTTATTATAACTGCATTGGAAAGGTTGTTAACAAAATGTTATGTTTGGCATAGCAAAGAGGAAATTGTAAAAACACTAAATTCAGTACAGATTTGGCATATCAAATGAAATTTATATAAAACCAGCTGACATTAAACATGACTAATGTCTTAATATGGCTTCTTCCTGGTTCTCACTCATGGATTCCAGTGTAAATGGATTTATTTGTGACATGGTCCCAAGAAAAACAAGGAAGCGAGACAAGGAAAGGAAGGAAACCAATTAAAGAAATTTAATTTAAAGGAACTCAATCCTACTGAGGATGTCTAGAAGCTGTATAGTATATGAACTGTTATTCTGCCTCAAAGTCAAGTGAACTGGGGTTTTAAGTGTGTACCAGCATTCCATATGTGTGGAGATAATAGACTCCAGTCATAATAGAACTGAAACAGAAAGTTGCAGGTGATGGTAGCTAGAAACCTGCCCAGAATCCACTATATTCAGTTAATAGTCCTTAAAGATGGCATCTAACATGTCATTCAAAACCAGTGTTTCCTCATTGATTTTTTTATATGGATGATCTTGCCATTAATGAAAGTAGGGTCTTAAAGTCCTCTACTATTACTGTATTACAGTCATTTTTCCTTTTGTGTCTGTTGCTATTTGCTTTATGTATTTAGGTGTTCCTATATTGTGTGCATAGCTATTTACAAGTGCTATATTCTCTTGTTAAATTGATCCTTTTACCATTTAAAAGTTCCTGACAGGGTAACCATTGTTTTTTTATGAGTGGATACAGTCTTGTGCCAGGACATTAGTGGACTTCATGCCATGGTTCAAAGTATAAACTGCATCTTGATGGACAGCATTTTAATTCAAAGACTGAAATCTCCAAGTTGGAGCTTTCACATTTAAGAGGCTATCCCAATGTTGTTGTTTTTTTTTTTCCAGACTGGCAGTTCCCAACTGATGCATTATATCATAGACCCAGTGGATTCTGTGGTCATTTGTTTGTTGTTAGACCTCCTTTACCATAAAACAGATTGCTTGATTTAATGTGAGGTTATGCAACATTCTATAATGATAACCCTTCATGATAAATCAGACAGTTCAGAGGATTATCTTAGTGGATGAGGAAATGTAAACAGGAAGAGGAACGCTTAACTGAAATATGTATCAATAACAAGGAAAACAAAATTGACCATACCCCATTCCAGAATTATAAATAAAGACTGGTTATAACCTATTTGATATCAAGTTGTTAAATGTCTTTTTAAAGAGTGATACTGTTTTGAATTCTCACCACTGGATGATTTCCAGTGGGTTGGCCATTCACCAGTGGCAATAGGTATACATGCTAGGTGAGAAAGAGCCTGTATTTTTAGGTCCACATAAATTCCCTTTCTCTCTGCTACCTGGTTATTGCATTTATTTGCAGTTCCTACATACAAAGGCTGGATGACTTCCAGTGGACGAATCCTCCTATCCACTCATTTAGTACCTCCTCTGTAATGAATCGGAGGAGTACTCCAGTACTCTTGCCTGGAAAATCCCATGGACAGAGGGCCTGGTGGGCTGTAGTCCATGGGGTCGCTAAGCGTCAGACACAATTGAGTGACTTCACTTTCACTTTTCACTTTCATGCATTGGAGAAGGAAGGGGCAACCCACTCCAGTGTTCTTGCCTGGAGAATCCCAGGGACGGGGCAGCCTGGTGGGCTGCCGTCTATGGGGTTGCACAGAGTCAGACGTGACTGAAGCGACTTAGCAGCAGCTGTAATGAATGTTGTCCAGTGGTGATTGATTTCAAACAGACGTCTGCACACTTGATGCCTGCTCCCATAGATCCATCCTTATGCTTCTCCAGAACTCTTTGTCTTGGGAAGGTCTTCCAGTCTTGATTCTTCAAGGGCATTGGCCAACCAGCCAAGCCATTCGCCACTGTGCAAGAGTCCACGTGTTTTCTTATCTCAGTCTGCTTACTTCTTCACACCAAGTTAATACCCAGGTGGTTTTTGCCTCGTAATCCATCAACATCCATTCCCTGGCATGTTCTCCCACTATCTGCTGATTCATATTAAACAAATATTGCATCTCTTTTGTTGCATATTTTCTTCTGTTACCCTGGAACAGAGACTATTTTTCCAGGTAAGCTATGTTGAGACCTGGTCTATTTGTTGGCTAGAACCATGAGGAAGATGAGCTCAGATCTTGAGGATAGCAGGCTTCATCATGTATGCTCTTTAGCATGGAAAAACTACTATGCTCTAAGGGGAAGAGGTTACTTCTGCCTATTCAGAGGGTATAGGGGAACCTGGAAGTTTAGTGTTCTCAGTCCTATTCACTGGATGTCCCCATTCTCCTTTGAAATAGTTCATGAGGTAGGATTCAAGTACAAGTGGCTTGTATGGAAAGTAATTCTGGGAAAGATTTAGACAAATGTAAGAAGTAAAACCAAAAAAGAAGAGAACTAATACACAATGGACTACCAAATAGGTTACCACTCAGAGTTAATAGATGTAATCCTTGGAAATTCTGAGAACCAATGTAGATTGCAAGAATTGAAATTATTCTTTTTTTCCAAGCGGACGATATGTTAGAGCATTTGAAGTTAATGATGGCTCCCAAGGAATGTTAATTACCTAGTGTTCCCAGGCCACCATGGGCACAAGCAGAAGGCTCCCAGAAACCTCGTGCAATTAAATTTGAGATGACATGTGTGGAAATATGGGTGGGGCACGAGTAGCATCTACTTAAGTTGAAACTGAACAATACTTTTAAAAGTTTGTTTTAAAAGACTTCCTGACTAAACAATAGAAATGAATTTGAATGAATTTTGTGCTTTCAACATTTAGCCAGCAACTAATGATTCTTTCCTAACTAAAATAAAGAACTTTGATGGAATTGTGATTGACCTTTGCTTTTCCTGAAAATATAGCTGTCAAATGTGTGTTTCTTTAAAGAGAGTTGTTAACTAAGTTCTTTTGAAACAAAATTGCAAGATGTTTCCTTGTGATCTCAGTGAATCAGGTTAATACAGACTTTACTGATGTATTGACAGCTCTCTGACAGCTCACAGTAAATCCTTGCTGGAGCATGCTCACATGATGTAGCTTGAATATGTGACTGAAAGCATGTAAGTAAAGTGAATATGTTGCTTTTAAAAAGAACTCTGCATGCATTTGATATGGAAGTAATATATCTCAATATCTCAGGTTAAAATTATGGAAATACCTCAGTTACATATTCAAAAATAGGGGAGAAGAGTGATATTTAAAGATATATAATTCGTGCAAGTTCTAAGATGAATATTGCAAAAAATATTTGAAAGATGAAGTCATAGTGATTTCACACTCTACTCCTAGAGAAATTTATTAGTGGTCTTAGTTCCTAGTATAATTGCTTGTTTGGTTGAGATTCATTAGTATAATTTACTTTATTTTAGTGGTTTATGGCTGTTATTTACCATAAGGAGATACTTTTGTCAACTATACTCTGATTTTTTATTAACTATATATTTTTGTTTGCTTTTGTTATCTGAGAAAAATGATTAGTACATTTTCAGAATTGAAAAGTCACTAAATGATAATAACTTATATTATTCCAGACATAAATTTGTTCTTCAGAAAATAAATACAAACAAGATCTAAAGTAGATATTTGTCATTGTTTATCTAGTTTATGTATTAATCTTTAATTTCATCATATCATAGTGAATTCTTAGAGTTAATTTTTCTTACCACTGCTCATGATGTGCAGGGAGTGGTCTATGTGTTTTAATAGTTACTCATTTGTTCTCTATGACAACCTTGTGAGGGAGATAATATTACTGACGTAAACTTTATAAAGAAATAGAAAATGTAGTTTGCTATTTCCAGTGTATTCTCCTAGCAAAACTCTGTTAGCCTTTGCCCTGCCAAATTTGCCTGTTACTCCAGGTATCTCTTGACTTCCTATTTTTGCATTCCAGTCCCCTATAATGAAAAGGGTATCCTTTTTGGGTGTTATTTCTAGAAGGTCTTGTAGGTCTTCGTGGAACTGTTCAACTTCAGCTTCTTCAGCATTACTGGATAGGACATAGACTTGGATTACTGTGATATTGAATGGTTTGCCTTGGAAATGAACAGAGATCATTCTGTCGGGGGAATCTGTAATTTCCTTGGTTCTGTCTTGTTGCAACAAAAATTTGAAGCAATGGACAGACCAGTGTTACAGCCCTCAGACGGACCAGTGTTACCGTGCTGTGTTACAACTCTGTTTTATTTAGAAAGTAAAGGAAAATACATCCTCAAGGCGTGAGGGTGTGCTGACCGAAAAGACGCAAAGTCAAGACAGTCCCCTGGCTCAGTTTTGGCTCCTCTTGTTACATGATTTTTTTTTTTCTTTTTCCCTGAGCCTGCCCTATGTAAATTGGGCTAGCCAGGAGGGCTCTTTGTTTTACCTGAGGTCCTCACTCTGGACCTCAGACCTTACTTTGTACTATTTTTTTCCCTTCTTTGTCTTAGCCACCACTATTTTGGACTCCTTTTTCCTATTTTAATGACCTAACAATTCTGTCTTTTTGAGATTGCGTCCAAGTACTGCATTTCAGACTCTTGATGACTATGAGGGCTACTCCATTTCTTCTAAGGGATTCTTGCCCACAGTAGTAGATATAATGGTCATCTGAGTTAAATTCACCCATTCCAGTCCATTTTAGTTCACTGATTCCTAAAATGTTGATGTTCACTCTTGCCATCTGTTTGACCACTTCCAATTTACCTTGATTCATGGACCTAACATTCCAGGTTCCTATGCAATATTGTTCTTTACAGCATTGGATTTTATTTGCATCACCAGTCACATCCACAACTGGGTGTTGTTTTTGCTTTGGCTCTGTCTCTTCATTCTTTCTGGAGTTATTTTTCCACTGTTCTCCAGGTGCATATTGGGCACCTACCGAGCTGGGGAGTTCATCTTTCAGTGTCATATCATTTTGCCTTTTCACACTGTTCATGGGGTTCTCAAGGCAAGAATACTGAAGTGGTATGCCATTCCCTTCTCCAGTGGACCACATTTTGTCAGAACTCTCCACAGTGACCTATCTGTCTTGGGTGGCCCTGCACGGCCTGGCTCATAGTTTCATTGGGTTAGACAAGGCTATGGTACATGTGATTAGACTGGTTAGTTTTCTGTGATTGTGGTTTTCATTCCATCTGCCCTCTGAGGAATAAGGATAAGACGCTTATGGAAGCTTCCTGATGGGATATACTGACTGAGGGGGAAACTGGGTCTTGTTCCAATGGGTGGCGCCATGCTTGGTAAATTTTTAACCCAATTTTCTGTTGATGGGCGGGGCTGTGTTCCCTCCCTGTTGTTTGACCTGAGGCCAAACTATGATGGAGGTAATGAAAATAATGGCTACCTCCTTCAAAAGGTCCATGCACACACTCAGTGCCCCGACCCTGCAGCAGGCCACTGCCAGCCCACACCCCGACTGAGACTCCTGAACACTCACAGGCCAGTCTGGGTCAGCCTCTTGTGGTGTCACTGCTCCTTTCTTCTGTGTCCTGGTGCACAGAGTTTTGTTTGTGCCCTCCAAGAGTGTGTTTCCCCAGTCCTGTGTAAATTCTGGTGGCTCCATGGTGGGAAATGGCAACCTCCTCCAAGAGGGCTTATGCCACACCAGGTCAGCTACACCCAGAGTCCCTGCCCCTGTGGCAGGCCACTGCTGACCCGTACCTCTGCAGGAGACACTCAAAACACTCAAAAGCAAGTCTGGCTCAGTTTCTGTGGGGTCTCCTGGTGCTTACAAGGTTTTATTTGTAGTAGCTTTTCTAAGGGAGAAGCCAGGATTGGAGCATAGCCATATTCATTTTTTAGTCTAGATTTATCCACAAAGTTATGTGACTGGCTCCTGAAGGAAATTATAAAAAAGTTTACTAATTTTAGTGCATATCTGATGTATTTAAGTAAAATTCCAAACTATTACATTTCTTAGAAATTCAAAAGTAGAGTATGATTAGGTTATAAAAACAAGGAGAAATGCTTCTTTTAAGTCTAAATTTATTACTAACTTTTGAAGAAGAAAATTATGTTTTAGTAGAGGAATTCTTTTAAGAAATCTGCTTTATTTTGACTTGAAAAAACATATATGAATTGGATTATTATAATTACAAATAAATACTTAGACATTGTATCTGGATTATATATCTTGCTTAGGTATCTTTTTATAAATTTATTTACTTCCTTTATCATATGTCCTCTTGTTTCAGTCATACTACCTAGATTGTTATGTGCATTTATATAATATTTAATGTTAAAAACTACTCCAGTACTCTTGCCTGGAAAATCCCATGGACAGAGGAGCCTGGTAGGCTGCAATCCATGGGGTCGCTAAGAGTCAGATACGACTTGAGCGACTTCACTTTCACTTTTCACTTTCATGCATTGGAGAAGGAAATGGCAACCCACTCCATGATCTTGCCTGAAGAATCCCAGGGACGGGGGAGCCTGGTGGGCTGCCGTCTATGGGGTCACACGGAGTCGGACACAACCGAATTGACTTAGCAGTAGCTTAGCAATGTCAAAAATATCAACCTCATAATTTAAAAGAAATTCTTCAGTTTTATTAGTTAGGTGAAAATAAAATACCTGAAAGCAATACATATAAAGAGAATTAATTCTTATGCAACATTTGGGTCAAAGGAAAGTAAAATCCTATTTCTGTCTTTAACAGATAGGCCTTTCTCATTAAATAGAAATGTAACAATCTAACTAGGTAGAGATTCAACAGGAAATAAAACCTGCTAACACAGTTCTTCGGAGAAGGCAATGGCACCCCACTCCAGTACTCTTGCCTGGAAAATCCCATGGATGGAGGAGCCTGATGGGCTGCAGTCCATGGGGTCGCTAAGAGTCGGACACGACTGAAGTGACTTAGCAGCAGCAACACAGTTATTATCTCCTGGACTGTGTGTGTGTGTAGGCACACAGATGTGCCTGTATATATTTTTCTTTCTGAAACTATTTGAAAGTCTAAGAAAGAGATATTACAACTTTTAGCTGTTGTAGTTTCAGGGAGGCATAATAATAAGGCACTGAGGAAACATGGTAGTGATTCTGTAAATTTGACAATAATCTTCCCACAAAGCCTGCCTGCATTTCTCTTCATCCTCACACCTGAGATCACGTCTGCCGTCCAGAGTCTGATGCAGTCTGTATGAACGCTTTCCCAGTGTTGCCTAGAACCACCAGACAGAAAAATCAAGCAGCTTCTCACCTTTAGGCTTATATATCTAAGTTTCTTTTTTTTTTGAGACCGGTAATTTTTGTGCTTCAATCACACATAAGATGTCAAAACAAATATTGCATCATTTCCTAGTGTTTCTGTAATCTCCAGGGCTGTTCTTTGTTACAGAAAGGAAGCCTGCTGTTAGACAAAGCTTTAATGCACGCATAATGTAGCTGTTTTCCCACTAATCCAGTTATATGCTTTGATAGAAGTAAGTCGTAGATGATAAGAGCAGCAATTCAATCACAGCATGTTCTGATTTACAAGCAAGATTTCAAATGTTGACACAAAGAGGGGAATTTGTTTATGAAAGTGAGCAAGCTTGACATTTTAAGAGTAAAATACTGCAAGCCAGTGAAGGATGAAAGGAAAATGTAAGCTGATGGTGGGCAATATATAAAAATTAACAACTGAGGAAGATGGTCTTGTGTTCAAAAAGAAAAAAAAACCACGTATCTTTTTATTTAAGGACTAGATTGAAATGTTATTTATGATCTAGTAAATCTGTGAGTCAGTTTTCTTGTAGGAAGCTCTTCTAATTTATGGTCATTATAAAACTCTTTCTAAATGTTATTTATGATTTAGTAAATCTTTGAGTCAATTTTCTTATAGGAAGTCCTCCTAATTTATGGTCATTATAAAATTCTATCTTTGATTACTCATCAAAAAATAATTAAAATATAGTTCCTTATATTTGCTATTAGCTGTACAAGATAGCCTTTTAAAAATAAATAAATAAACACTACTCTTTACCCAATTGTAGTCATGAAGCAGTAGTTCTAGAGGTGACAATCTGTAAATGCCAGGGCAAAATAAAATGTGAGACCCCATAGCCTTATTGGAGGCTGGGAAGGGATGATCATGATGAAAGGATCTGGTAACAGTAGTCAGGTTCACCTCTGGTTAAGTGTCCTGTGTCCCAACCTTCTCACAATCCTGCCTCTTAGATGGACTCATAAAATTGCATAGAGATAATGCAGTTGGCTTCCCTGATGGCTCAGCTGGTAAAGAATCTGTCAACAATGCAGGAGACCCAGCTTTGATCCCTGGGCTCAGAAGATCCCCTGGAGAAAGAAATAGCAATGCACTCTAGTATTCTTGCTTGAAAAACCCCATGGACAAAGGAGCCTGGGGGGCTATAGTCCATAGTGTCACAGAGTCAGACATGACTTAGTGACTTCACCACCACCACCATGTGAGCTTATACAATCAACCTAAGGCCTGAGAGATTAGCTCTTTTCCTTCTCTTTGAAATGGACAGAATCATATTTAACTTGCCACCCTTTGTTGAGAACCAAATGGAATAACATGTAAAGTACTCTTTTTATTGTAACCATTATTCTGGTTATTATTTTTGTTATCTTTCAACACTTTTCTACCAACCATTAGCATACAGTTCTTTGTGAATATGTCACCTTTCTTCAAGTCTGAACATTAATAAATTTGCTCAGATTTATATACATTATTGGATAAGTACAGATAGAGAGGTCTCCCTCCTCAGTAGAGATTTACAATGCCTAGTAATTAAGATATTGTCAATCTGTGGGAAGGAGGAATGGGTCAGCTGTCAGCACCCCCTAAAGAAAATCAGGACTTCCTCATCTTGTGATCCCTTGCCTAAAACACACCTACTGCTTATGCATGACCCCTGGCCCTCTTCCCATTCCTCTGTGGGGATTTAAGATGGCACTCTGGCTATTGGTACTGCGATTGGTATTGCTGTGAGTAATAAGCAGCAGTCTTTGCTCTCTGACCCCAAAAGCTTCCATTTTTCTGCCAGTATCTGTGAAGCTATAGGAGGATTACTCGTTAACTTGGAAGAAGGATAAAATCTCAGAAACTTCCCAGTTCTTGGCTTGACAGTTTAATACCAGCTAATGTCAGAGTGGGGGTTTGTTTAAATATCAAATCACAGTGTATATGCAAGAAAGACATGATTTGGATTGTTCACTTTCCTATTTGATTTAAATTTCAGGGTTTTTTTCTAAAATACCCTTGAGTGTTCCTAGACAAGGGCATGCTTTTCTTAGATAGGAACTTTCCTTCTCTGCATATGACAGTGAGCACATTTGTTGGTTATGGAACAAAACTTAAATTTAAAAGTGATTTCTCCACCCTTGCAAAACAAGCCCTTTTTGCCAGGGTTCAAGTATAATAAAAGACATTTAGTATGCCAATACAATTATATGACAAATGAATTTTAGGAGAGTGATTTCATTTCATGTCTTATACAATCGTCATCTGTCTAGGAAAACTTGATGTTGATTCATATCTCATTTATGTCAGTGAACAAGAATATTGTAGTTTATGCCCTTCCTACTTAAAGTGAGGTCTCTGGCCAAGCAGCCTGAACAGCACCTGCAGCCTGTAAGAAATGCAGAATCTCGAACTCCACCCCAGACTTAAGAGCCAGAATCTGCATTTAGCTAGTCTCCCAGGTGATTATTAAGCAATGAGGAAATCAGGGTACTTTAGGGAGGTGCTGTGAGCGAAGTCATTGGACTTCGCTATTGAGGCACCTGTCTGGGCCTTGTTATGACTAATCATGCTTATCATTGTCTTAGAGTCTGACATCTTTGTAATCAGAATTACTAGTACTATGGAAATTTGTGAATATTTTATTTTATAGCCATTTGCTTTTTGGAGGAAAGTACTAAAAAAGAGAAGAAAGAAGGAGTAGAATTATGTTCATTAAAAGAACCAAAGTTTTCTCTCTTTTATATACTTGTACTTTTAAGGAAAAAAAGAAATCTGAATCACTGTGCTGTATACTTGAGCACAAGTGTACAAGTAAGTACAAGTATGTACTTGTAGTACGTACTTGTACAATATTGTACTAAGACAATATTGTAAATCAAATATATATCAATTTTTGATACTTATTTTTATTGATTGATTGCTTTACAGTGTTGGTTTGATTTCTGTCATACATCAACATGAATTAACCATAGGTACACATAAATCTCCTCCCTCTTGAATCTTTCTCCCACCTCCTGCCCATTCCCCCCATCTAGGTTATTACAGAGCCTCAGTTTGAGGCTCCATGAGTCATACAGCAAATTCCCATTGGCTGTCTATTTACATATGTTAGTGTATATGCATCCATGCTACTGTCCATTCATCTCACCCTCTCCCTCCTCTCCCCTTGTCCATAAGTCAGTTCTCTATGCCTGCATCTCCACTGCTGCTCTTTAAGCAGGCTCATCAGTACCATCCTTCTAGATTCCATGTGCAGTGCTGTGCTTGGTGGCTCAGTCGTGTCTGACTCTTGAGACCCCATAGACTGTAGCCTGCCAGGCTCCTCTATCCATGGGATTCTCCAGGCAAGAATACTGGAGTGGGTTGCCATTTCCTCCTCCAGTCCAACTCTTTAGGACCCCATAGACTGCAGCCCTCCAGGCTGCTCTGTCCATGGAATTTTCTAGGCAAGAATACTGGAGTGGGTTGCCATTCCCTTCTCCATCTAGATTCCATATATATGCATTAATATACAATATTTGTTTTTATCACTTCATTCTGTATAATGGGCTCTATGTTCATCGACCTCATTAGATCTGACTCAAATCATTCCTTGTTGTGGCTGCATTGTATTCCATTCTATTTATGTACTGCAGCTTCCTTATCCATTCATCTGTCAACAGGCAACTAGGTTGTTTTCATGTCCTGGCTATTGTAAATAGTGCTGCAATGAACATTGGGATACATGTCTTTTTCAGTTCTGGTTTCTTCAGGGTATATGCCTAGAAGTGGTTTTGCTGGGTCATATGGTGGTTTTATTCCTATTTTTTAAGGAATTTCCATCTTCCGTAGTGGCTGTATCAATTTACATTCCCACCAGCAGTGTAGGAGGGTTCCCTTTTCTCCACACCCTCTCCAGTATTTGTTGTTGGTGTATTTGTTTTTTTTTTTTTTTTTTATTATTATGGCCATTCTTTCTGGTGTGGGGTGATATCTCCTTGCAGTTATGATTAGCATTTCTCTAATGATGAATGATGTTGAGCATTTCTTCATGTGTTTATTAGCCATCTATATGACTTAGCATAGCATAGCATAGCATGCCTTCTTTAGAGAAGTGTGTGTTTAGGTCTTTTGCCCACTTTTTGATTGGGTTGTTTGTTTTTATGATATTGAATTGTGTGAGTTCCTTGTATACTTTGGAAATGAAAAGTTTGCTTGTAAGGCAAAAGAAAAAATGAGTGCTTCTTAAAATTTTATTCATTTAAAAAACATAAAAATTATAGGCTGTGCAGAAAAGACTGTATAAAGGATAAATTTAGGAATGATAACAACAGGGCAAGTGATCAAGGTTATTTAGTTTTTGAAAAGAGAGAATACCAGAGGATAATTTAATTGCTTTGCAAGTATAAGGAAAGCTTATAAGAAGGTGTTGACAGTATGATAAATATATTCTCCATTAATTATATGATGAACTAAAGTTTTAGGTAATTAGAAATTAGTTGTATTTGCAGTTTGAAATAGCAAAGGAAGGTGAGGCAGAGAGGCAGAGGAAATACTTTCATTTTGAATTGAACTGTAGTTTTTTAAAAACTATGAGAACTATTGACTTGTTTGTTGAGGCCAGAAGAATTATGAAAAGACTTCACATCCAGTAATAACAGATCAGCATTTATGAGTACAATTTTCAAAGTTCAGCCGTACCTCAGAGATATTGCAGATTCAGTTCCAGGCACCACAATAAAGCAAGTTTCACGAATGTTTTTAGTTACCCAATACATATGAAGGTTATGTTTTCACTATACTGTAGTCTATCAAGAATGCAATAGCATTATGTCTAGCAAAACCAAAATACATATTGTAATTAAAAATACTGTAATGCTAAAATATGTTAATCATCACCCGAGCCTTCAGTAAGTTTTAATCTTTTTGCTGATGAAGGGTGCTTCCTTGATGCTGACCGTTGGTTGCCGGATCAGGGTGGTGATTGCTGAAAGTTGGGGGAGCTGGCAATTTCTTAAAATAAGACGAGTAAAGTTTGCTAGAGGAAAAATTTCTGCATAGATGTCAGAATTTTATAGTAAATTTAAATCAGTGATGAAATAGTTTTGTGTTTGTAAGTGACCAGAGTCATCCTGATTCATTGTTAGTGTGTCATATCTCTGCTCTGTAAACACATTAGGTGTTCTTTCTCATTGTGTTCTTCAGGCAAATCCAACCATCATCACAAAAGTTCTTTTTTCAACTAGGTAAGCTGTTCCAGGTAATCAGCTTTGTGACCACTAAAATATTAAGCATACTGACCAGCTCTGCATCATGAGTTGGTGAAGAGAAAGTGAGAACGCTTGACACGTGATCATTTGATCATTTTAGTAAAGCTTCATCTGAGAGCTGGCACTCAAATTTCCACAGGGCTATGAAAATATACTTGTGTTAGGAATAATATGGATATGATTATTGTATCTCAAGAATGTTGGGGAGACAGCCGTCCATATTTCTAGTTGAGTGAGTGCTCTGGAGTCAGAATTGTACACTGGTTACTTATAAAGCTGTTTGAGAAAATACAAATATCAATGAGAGATGAGCAAGGAAGCTAAATACAAATTAATTCTAGAGCAAAAGAGTAGCATATGCTTGCTTGAAATTCTTCTAAATGCCTATAATTAGAGAGGTTCAAAAGTTTTCTGTCCCAAAATGTAAATTGACTATATTAAAAAAGATAATTGAAACTTATTCAGAAATTCATTCAACATTTTGACAAAATTTAACAGACTGAATTTTGAGCATGTCATGATTCAAGTTAATGGGAATATTTGAAAATGACAGCATTTATCAAAAATTTTAATGGCCAATGATTTATAATTAGAGGTAAACATAATCTTCTCGATATTTTCATATGCTATTGATGCCATTTTCTTTGGGTTATATAAAATTTATTATTCATATTCATTTATGTAATTTTCCCTAATTGGTAAAATTAACAGATATAAATGATATGATTTTAGAATTTCAGGGGCTTTCCAAGAGATCTACCAAAGCCTTTTCCTTCAGAAAAGAAAAACCTGAAACTCAGAGGGGATAATTAAATAAACCTTGACCTTGGGTGCTTATAACAGGCAGAGTGAGTGAGTGATAGGCACTCTGTCGTGTCCCACTCTTTCCGACCCCGTGCAGGGACTTTACCTTGCCAGGCTCCTCTGTACATGGAATTTTCCAGGCAAGAATACTGGATTGGGTTGCCATTTCCTTCTCCAATAACAGTCAGGGCCTGGACTAAACCTGATTTTCCTAAACTGAATTTAAAAATGGTAAATTTAAAAAAATATATTTTTCTGTAAATCAAGGAAACTGTAAACGAGCAGCCATTATTTGGGGACAGCAACATCAATTTAAGAACAGGAGTGTTCAAGTCCAGAGTGCTGTTGGCAAAGATTTTTGTGACACCTCTAACCAGGGGAGGGTGACCACACTTTCTGATTTTTGCTAAATAGAGATTAATAATAGAAATTAAAAGCACATTCACAATATTTGCCAAATCTGTGCATTAACTAACATTACTTTTAATAATATATTTAGGGTATGCATTTTACTTTTTATTGAAGTATCATTGATTTAAAATTATTTCTCAATTTTCGGTATATAGCATAGTGATTCAGTATTTTTACAGATTATACTTCATTAAAAGTTATTACAAGATAATCCCTGTGCTTTACAATATAGCCCTGTGGCTTGTCTATTTTATACACTGTAGTATGTGTATCTTAATCCCATACCCCTAGCTTGTCCCTGCCCTCCATCTTCCCAAGGTAACCACTAGTTTTTTTTCTATATCAGTAATTCTGTTTTACTATATACATTTTTTATTTTTTAGACTCCACATAAAAGTGATATGTTAAATGTCTCTCTGACTTACATCATTACACATAGTATTCTCTAGGTTCATCTTCATTGTTGTAAGTGGCAGATTTGTATTATTTTTAATGACTGAATAATATCCCACTGCATGTATACCACATCTTCTTCATATATTTGCCTATTGATGGACACTTGGATTGCTTCCAAATCTTTGCTATGCTAAGCAGTGCTACTGTGAACCTTGAGGTGCATGTATCAGTTAGAATTAGTATTTCTGTTTTTGCTGGATGTAAACCTAGGAGTAGCATTACTGAATCATACGGTAGTTCAGACTGAAATTGAAGAAAGTAGGGAAAACCACTAGACCATTCAGGTATGACCTAAATCAAATCTCTTATGATTATACAGTGGAAGTGAGAAATAGATTTAAGGGCCTAGATCTGATAGATAGAGTACCTGATGAACTATGGAATGAGGTTCGTGACATTGTACAGGAGACAGGGATCAAGACCATCCCCATGGAAAAGAAATGCAAAAAAGCAAAATGGCTGTCTAGGGAGGCCTTACAAATAGCTGTGAAAAGAAGAGAAGCAAAAAGCAAAGGAGAAAAGGAAAGACATAAACATCTGAATGCAGAGTTCCAAAGAATAGCAAGAAGATACAAGAAAGCCTTCTTCAGCGATCAATGCAAAGAAATAGAGGAAAACAACAGAATGGGAAAGACTAGAGATCTCTTCAAGAAAATCAGAGATACCAAAGGAACATGTCATGCAAAGATGGGCTCGATAAAGGAGAGAAATAGTATGGACCTACCAGAAGCAGAAGATATTAAGAAGAGATGGCAAGAATACCCAGAAGAACTGTACAAAAAAGATCTTCCAGACCCAGATAATCACGATGGTGTGATCACTGACCTAGAGCCAGACATCCTGGAATGTGAAGTCAAGTGGGCCTTAGAAAGCATCACTATGAACAAAGCTAGTGGAGGTGATGGAATTCCAGTTGAGCTATTCCAAATCCTGAAAGATGATGCTGTGAAAGTGCTGCACTCAATATGCCAGCAAATTTGGAAAACTCAGCAGTGGCCACAGGACTGGAAAAGGTCAGTTTTCATTCCAATGCCAAAGAAAGGCAATGCCAAAGAATGCTCAAACTACCGACAATTGCACTCATCTCGCACGCTAGTAAAGTAATGCTCCAAATTCTCCAAGCCAGGCTTCAGCAATATGTGAACCATGAACTTCCAGATGTTCAAGCAGGTTTTAGAAAAGGCAGAGGAACCAGAGATGAAATTGCCAACATCCGCTGGATCATGGAAAAAGCAAGAGAGTTCCAGAAAAACATCTATTTCTGCTTTATTGACTATGCCAAAGCCTTTGACTATGTGGATCACAATAAACTGTGGAAAATTCTGAAAGAGATGGGAATACCATACCACCTGATCTGCCTCTTGAAAAATTTATATGCAGGTCAGGAAGCAACAGTTAGAACTGGACATGGAACAACAGACCGGTTCTATTTGGAAAAGGAGTACGTCAAGGCTGTATATTGTCACCCTGTTTATTTAACTTATATGCAGATTACATCATGAGAAACGCTGGACTGGAAGAAACACAAGCTGGAATCAAGATTGCTGGGAGAAATATCAATCACCTCAGATATGCAGATGACACCACCCTTATGGCAGAAAGTGAAGAGGAACTAAAAAGCCTCTTGATGAAAGTGAAAGTGGAGAGTGAAAAAGTTCGCTTAAAGCTCAACATTCAGAAAACGAAGATCATGGCATCCGGTCCCATCACTTCATAGGAAATAGATGGGGAAACAGTGGAAACAGTGTCAGACTTTATATTTCTGGGCTCCAAAATCACTGGAGATGGTGACTGCAGCCATAAAATTAAAAGACTCTTACTCCTTGGAAGGAAAGTTATGACCAACCTAGATAGCATATTCAAAAGCAGAAACATTACTTTGCCAACAAAGGTTCGTCTAGTCAAGGCTATGGTTTTTCCAGTGGTCATGTATGGATGTGAGAGTTGGACTGTGAAGAAGGCTGAATGCCGAAGAATTGATGCTTTTGAACTGTGGTGTTGGAGAAGACTCTTGAGAGTCCCTTGGACTGCAAGGAGACCCAACCAGTCCATTCTGAAGGAGATCAGCCATGGGATTTCTTTGGAAGGAATGATGCTAAAGCTGAAACTCCAGTAGTTTGGCCACCTCATGCGAAGAGTTGACTCATTGGAAAAGACTCTGATGCTGGGAGGGATTGGGGGCAGGAGGAGAAGGGGATGACAGAGGATGAGATGGCAGGATGGCATCACTGACTCGATGGACGTGAGTCTGGGTGAACTCCAGGAGTTGGTGATGGACAGGGAGGCCTGGCGTGCTGCCATTCACGGGGTTGCAAAGAGTCGGACACGACTGAGTGACTGATCTGATCTGATCTGATGATAGTTCCATGTTTAGTTTTTTGAGTAATCTCCATTCAGTTTTTCATAGTGGCCACACCAATTTACCCCAGCATTGAATGTTACATTGACTGTGGGTTGTCATAAATAGCCTTTATTAAGTTGAAGTATGTTCCTTCTGTACCCACTTTGATGAGAGTTTTTATCATGAATGGATGATGGACTTTGTCAAATGCTTTTTCTGCATCTATTGAGATGGTCATGTGGTTTTTGTTTTTGTTTTGTTAATGTGGTATTTCAAATTGTTTTTCATATTTTGAGCCATCCTTGTGGCTTAGAATAAATCGAACTTGATCATGGTGTATGATCCTTTCTATGGATTCTTGGATTAAATGTACATTTAAAGTAATTATTGGTAGGTTTATACTTATTGCTGTTTTATTGTTTCTGATTGTTTTTGTAGTTCTTTTTGGTCCATTTCTTTCTTTTTTTGTTTCTTCCCCTTGGTTTGCTAAGTTTATTTTTTAGTATGCTTGTGTTCCTTTTTAAAAAAAATTTTCTGCATCTATTGGTTTTTGATTTGTGATTATTACAGGGTTCATATATGTTGACCTATAACTTATCTAATTGTTTTCAACTGATTGTCATTTAAGTTCAAGCACATTATAAAAGATCTGTATTTTATTCCTGTCCCCTACATTTTGTGTTTTTGATGTCATATTTTGCATTTTCATGTTTATCCCATAATTATTGTAGTTATGATTGTTTTCGGGTGGCGCTAGTGGTAAAGAACCTGCCTCCCAATGAAGGAGACATGAGACATGGATTTGATCCCTGGGTCAGGAAGATCCCCAGGAGGAGGGTATGGGAATCCACTCCAATATTCTTGCCTGGAGAATCCCCATGGACAGAGGAGCCTGGCGGGCTGCAGTGCATAGGGTCATAAAGAGTTGGACACAACTGAAGCAACTCAGCATGCACGCATGTTTGCTTTTACAGTTTTTTGTCTTTTAATCTTCATATTGGCATATGTAAGTGGTTGATCCTTAGTACTTTCAATATATTTGCATTTCATAGTAGGATTTTTCCTTTCATATAGATTTTTACTTCTTTTTCATTTAGAGAAGACCCTTTGACGTTTCTTTCAGGCTGTGTTTAGTATTGATGATCTCTTAGTTTTTGCTTGTCTGAGAAATTCTTTGTCTCTGCGTCTATTTGAAATTATAATCTTGGGTAGAGTATCTTGGGTTGCAGATTTTTCCTTTCAGGACTTTGAATGTATCATGCCCTCTCTTTTAGCCAGAGGGACCTATGCTTGTCAGCCATAGGTCCCTCAAATACATTTTAGATGCCCTTTTCTCTCTCTTCTCCTTTGGGACCTCTTTAATGCGAATATTGGTATACTTATTGTTCTCCCAATACAAAGAGCTGTTAAAACTGTTTTCATTTCTGAAATTCTTCTTTTTGCTCTTCTAAAGGATGATTTTCATTATTCAGCCTTCCAGATCACTTATGCATTCTTCTGTATCACTTAGTCTCCCACTCATTCCTTACAGTATTGGTTTTCCTTTTTTTCTTTTTCTAGTTATTGTATTCTTTATTTCTGTTTGAGTCTTTATATTATTTTCTAGATTTCTCAAATTTTTCACTGTATTCATCTATTCTTTTCCTTAATAAATTAACATTTTTATTACCAATGCTTTGAATTCTTAATCTCGTAAATTGTTTCGTTAGTTCTTTTTTTTCAGGGGTTTTCTCTTGCTTTTCCAGTTGATAGCAGTTCCTCTGCCTTATAATTTGCTTAAATTCCTCTGTCTCAGTGAATTTAGAGGAAACAGTTACCTACTGCAGTCTTAAATGTGTGTTCTTTTGTGGGTGCAGTCTGTCCCTATACAGACTGCGTGTGCTCATTTGCCCTTTCGTGGGAGAGCTGGTTTGATGTGAATGCAAGTGACATCTTTTTCAGGATATGCTGACATCTGTCACCTTGGTAGAGGCAGGGCTGCACACAGAGGGGTTAAAGCTGGAGCTGGATGTGAGGCAAGGCTTCCCCTCTGCTCTGTGGACGTCACTGCCCTATGGGATGTGGGGTCTGATCCCACCTTGTTGGGGAAAAGCCTTTATGGTCAGGCCTGAGTTGGTTCTGTTCTCTTTAAGTTTGTGTTTTCCCCCTCTCCAGGATGGGATCCTTGCCTCAGAGAAGGAGGGGTGCTCAAGCTAGGGGGGGCCCGAGTGACCTCTTGGCCTATCTCGTCTGCAGACAGAGATCTGAGTTATCTCTGATGAGCTGCTCCTTCAGGCACCTGCCCTTGTTTTCTTGCTCTGCTCAGACACAGCCTTGGCTACAAGTCCCTTTTGTCCCTCATAGCTCATCACAACCGCAAGACTTTGCTGCCCCCTTCTGTTTAGAGACACATCGCAGGGCAGGCAGGGCCTGTCTGGACTCTCAGAGTGTACTGGGGCATGAGGTGTGATGGAGATGGAGCAGCTGCCATCAGAAACCCAGGCTTCTTCTGAGGCACTGCGTGAGTAAGTGGCGGCAGTGGCTGCTGCCAGCCCACCCGGGCTCTGCCTGGGGACAGAGTAACCTTTGTGTGCCTGGGCTGAGTCTGCTCGGTTGTGACAACCCTGGATCCAGTGCCCATTGTGACATAGAGTGAGTGGGGCCAGAGTGTCCTCTCAGCTTGGACTGAGGTGAGCAGCAGGGTGCTTGTGGGAAACTAGCAGCCACTAGAGAAGTCTCTCTCCACCTTCTATCCCTGATTTAAGGGCTGGCTAGCTCATGCATTCCCCCACCAAGTGGGGTCCAGGCCTCTCACACCCCTCCTGTTCATCCCAGAAGCCTTCCAGCCAGCAATAGCGTCTCATCTTCCCTGAGTAGGTAGCCAGTATCAGGCCTCCCAGTCTATGGCTCTCACCGTTCACTCCCCAGGAGGCTCTCCGCCTGTGTAATCTCCCTTTTCCTTTGAGTCCCTTCCAAGGGGCATAGGTCCCTATCCATTACTTGACTTCCCTTCCTACCCAGTTTCCAGTTAGATGCAGTGAGAACTGTTCTACACATAGATATATTTTTGATGTGTTTGTCAGGGGAGGTGAAATCCATGTCCAAGTCTTACTCTGTGATCTTGATTGATCTTCTTGATTGATGCCTTGCATTTTAAGAGATGAGTATCTGAAATATATGTATACATATATTGAGGTTGATGGAGAATTCTTCCTGGATTGAAAAGTTGATTCTTGTGAAGATACCAATTTGTTCCAAAATTAATTGCTAAATGTGGTTTTAATTTGTCAGAAGATAATTCTGAAGTTCAGTGAAAAAAGTAGCATGACAGAGTATGGCAGTTTACCCTCATGGTATAAACTGAAGGTGATGAGGCACCACGGAGAAAGTCTCAAGGGGTGGAGTTTGAAGTAGAGTTCTGACCTTGGTTTCTTCGTGACTCTGAGCACTTTCTTTGACACTCTAAGCCTCATTTCCTCAACTGTACAGTGGAAACCATGTTACAGCTAAGGCCTTAATCTTGGTAAAGGTTATGTGAATTAACACATGTGACAGTTTTTGATTGGCATAGTGTGCTTCTCAGTACATGTTAGCTAATATATTAATTATTACTAATAAAAAGTTAAAAGCCAGTAAAATCATGAAAATAGTAAAGGAATACATTTACAGTTATTAAAGGAAATGTATCCATAATTTTTATTATACACAGTGGGTCAGGAATGAAAAATTATTCAATAAAAGGGAAATTGACTATGTGAAAAAGCACTTTAATCTAATTGTAACTTCATAATATTGGGGGTAATAATTTCCACCATGACTGAAAACCAAAATGTAAAATAAGCAAACAAAGCATCAAATATTAGAGAGTGCAGACATGTATTTACCTTAATAGTAGATGGTTTTATAAACGTAAAACTATCTCGCTATGCTATGCTAAGTCACTTCAGTCGTGTCCGACTCTGTGCGACCCCATAGACACTAGCCCACCAGGCTCCCCCGTCCCTGGGATTCTCCAGGCAAGAGCACTGGAGTGGGTTGCCATTTCCTTCTGCAAGGCATGAAAGTGAAAAGTGAAAGTGAAGTCGCTCAGTCGTGTCCGACTCTTAGCGACCCCATGGACTGCAGCCTACCAGGCTCCTCTGTCCATGGGATTTTCCAGGCAAGAGTACTGGAGTGGGGTGCCATTGCCTTCTCCGAAAACTATTTTAAGAAGTCATAAAGTACAGGTTCAAAATTTTAAATTAGAAGGTAAAAAACAAACTGGAAAAAGTAGAACTTACAATTCACAGCTTTATGTCAACTAATTTATGAAAAAAGTTTCACTTCACTTGCCATCAACAAATTGTAGTAATAATTGAATATTGAAATATTCTTTTCAATTACAATCTAGCAAGTAAAAATGTTGTGTTTGTGAGAGTGAATCTGAAAAGTAATTTGGCAATATATAAAAAACTTAAAATCATTCTTGACTAGGAGTAGGTACATATGCAGTTCAGTTCAGTTGCTCAGTCATGTCTGACTCTTCGAGACCCAGTGAACCGCAGCATGCCAGGCTTCCCTGTCTGTCACCAACTCCTGGATTTCACCCAAACTCATGTCTTTTGAGTTGGTGATGCCCTCCAACCATCTCATCCTCTGTCATCCCCTTCTACTCCTGCCCTCAATCTTTCCCAGCATCAGGGTCTTTTCAAATGAGTCAGCTCTTTGCATTAGGTGGCCAAAGTACTGGAATTTCAGCGTCAACATCAGTCCTTCCAATGAACACCCAGGACTGATCTCTTTTAAGATGGACTGATTGGATCTCCTTGCAGTCCAAGGGACTCTCAAGAGTCTTCTTCAATACAACAGTTCAAAAGCATCAATTCTTTGGTGCTCAGCTTTCTTTATAGTCCAACTCTCACATCCATACATGACTACTGGAAAAACCATAGCCTTGACTAGACAGACCTTTGTTGACAAAGTAATGTCTCTGCTCTTTAACATGCTGTCTAGGTTGGTGATAACTTTCCTTTCAAGGAGTAAGTGTCTTTTAATTTTGTGGCTGCAGTCACCATCTGCAGTGATTTTGGAGCCCAAAAACATAAAGTCAGCCACTGTTTCCACTGTTTTCCCGTCTGTTTGCCATGAAGTGATGTGACCAGATGCCGTGATCTTAGTTTTCTGAATGTTCAGTTTTAAGCCAACTTTTTCACTCTTTCTCTTTCATCAAGAGGCTATTTAGTTCTTCTTCACTTTCTGCCATAAGGGTGGTGTCATCTGCATATCTTAGGTTATTGATATTTCTCCCAGCAATCTTGATTCCAGCTTGTGCTTCATCCCACCCAGCGTTTCTCATGATGTACTCTGCATAGAAGTTAAATAAGCAGGGTGACAATATACAGCCTTGACATACTTCTTTCCCAATTTGGAACCAGTCCATTGTTCCATGTCTGGTTCTTCTTGACCTGCATACAGGTTTCTCAGGAGGCAGGTAAGGTGGTCTGGTATTCCCATCTCTTTCAGAATTTTCCACAGATTATTGTGATCCACACAGTCAAAGGCTTTGGCATAGTCAATAAAGCAGAAATGGATGTTTTTCTGGAACTCTTTTGCTTTTTCCATGATCCAGCGGATGTTGGCAATTTGATCTCTGGTTCCTCTGCCTTTTCTAAAACCAGCTTGAACATCTGGAAGTTCAAGGTTCACGTACTGCTGAAGCCTGGCTTGGAGAATTTGAGCATTACTTTACTAGGTGCATATGCATATGGGTAAATGCTATGAGCTATTTCTCGGATTTTAGGATAACCATTTTGTTTCTTTACAATATTTACTAGTTTCCTACAAAAACTGGAAAAATCAAAATAAAGGGAAAATATTTTGGAAGGAATAAAAAAAACCTAGACTTTAATGATCACAGCCTCTGTTCACTTTGCTTTGCTTTGCTTTTCCTGCATCGCCATCTGGTGTCCAGAATGTGGATAGCTTCTGATATCATAATTTGTAACTACTGCCTGATATGTGCAAAATTTTATGCAATTTATTTAACTTAGATACTCCATCTAAATGATTTTATATAATATAAATTTGTTATATAAACTATTTGTAGTAGACCACTATGTATAGTATTTTACACCTATTTTCTAGTTTTAGAAAATACCCATGTTCCAAGGCAGGCCAGTCTGAATTTGATTTGTTTTTGCTGACTATCTACACAGTGTGAGCCCACAGTTTTACACTGTATTACTTTTTCATGTCGAAAGAAGAAAGAATTTTAAATACATAAATGAAGTAATTAAAGGCATACTGAGTGATCGACAGTAGTAAATAGGTCACGTTTTCTCTGCAGTTTGAAGTAGAAGAATATCAGTTTTGGGTTTATTTTCCCTTTGCTTCTTCAGCATCGCAGAGGAAAACTGCTTGAGCCCACCTACCTCTTCAGGGTGAGCTTTTGTGCTCCGTGAAGGTTATTATAGGTGCCATTCCTCAACAGGGTTGCTTTCTAGGAATTTGATACTTCTTTGATTTGTGTGTATCAGACAGTGCCAGCCTTTCAGTGTTTGTATCCTAAATTAATCCAATGAGCTGTAGGGCCTCCTCTCTCAGAAATATTTTGTGTTTTTTTTTCTTATTCAGGATATCAAAACAAAAAAAGACACCGCCTTTTCAAAACCAAAGGTTTAAAATATTTCACTTGAGAAATTAACAGTTTGTTTGGGCCCTAAAGTATCTTTTAATTTGGTGTGTGTACTTGACTGTGATATTTAATAGGAAAGTTCATTGGAAGCACTGACATTTACTGTTCCTGGTTATGCTCAGAGACTGTTTCAATCACTAAACTAATGTTTGAGGGACACTTGTATCATTACACTAATGAACTTTATGTAAGCTCACTAAAGCTGATATTGCTTATATCAATCTGTCTCGTGAATATAGGAATCCATTCTTATTTCATCATGTGGCATATACTAATGGTTTTACTAAAATAGTTTTTAAAACCACAGAGTTGCAGCTGATTTAAAATATACTCTGTGTTGGGCTCCGTGCTGGGTGTTCAGCATACATCTTCATTTGGATATTTTAGTAGTATCTGTTTGGACAAAGTATATTTACAGATGTACACATTCAATAAGATATGGAGAACTAAAATACAGTTCCTACACTTAGAAGCCTTTAGCTCAATAATTGATTGATGTCTGTGCCCTGTTTTCTAATTTTCTTAAACTCCACATATTCATTCAGTAAATATTGTTTTCATGTTTATTGTATACCAACTATATGTATACCTTTTACTATGTCATTTACAGTGGTAGGATGGATGTTTTCTATGACCATAGCTTTTAATCCAGTTGAAAGTTTAATCAGAATATCATAGAAAGAAATATAGAATTATAAACATTATGTATTCCATATAAAAGATAGATTTAGGCCTATGAGAACTTTTAATGGGGATGATTTGACCTAGTCAAGGAAGATCATGAAAGCCTCATATAAGGAGAGAATGTTGAGGTAAGTGGACAGGCAAGTGAAGAAAAGAGTAAGTGGAAGGAGCAGGGTATATGGAAGAGGAGAACAAAAGAATGTCTGAGTTCTGGGGCAGAGAGACACATCCCTCCTGAATTCTACCCCAGATGCATACGTTAGCCCACACACCTTCCTGGCTCAGTGTGCTAGCAGATTTTCTCAGCACTTCTAGGAAGGAACCTACTTGGTTGAATTTTCTGGGATCAGGAAAGGAATGAGTATGATGTTAGTTTCAATTTGAGTCTTTGTAGGGTTAATGGCAACCCACTCCCGGACTCTTGCTTGGAAAATCCTATGGATGGAAGAGCCTGGTAGGCTGCAGTCCATGGGGTCGCGAAGAGTCGGACATGACTGAGTGACGTTACTTTTGCTTTTATGCATTGGAGAAGGAAATGACAACCCACTCCAATGTTCTTGCCTGGAGAATCCCAGGGACAGCGGAGCCTGGTGGGTTACCATCTATGGGGTCGCACAGAGTTGGACACAACTGAAGCAACTTAGCAGCATCAGCGGGGCTGGTTAGGTCTTTCCTGATAGCTGAGGTGGTAAAGAATCTGTCTGCAATGAAGAGAGACCTGGGTTTGATCCCTGGGTCAAGAAGATCCCCTGGAAAAGGAAATGGGAACCCACTCCAGTATTCTTGCCTGGAGAATTCCATGGACAGAGGAGCCTGGCAAGGCTACAGTCTATGGGGTCGCAAAGAGTCGGACACGACTGAGCAACTAACACACTTTTTAGGGTTAATTAAGTGTACATATGTAAAAGAAGTATTTTCTTAAAAGATGAAAAAAGCAGGATTCCTTAAGTATATTTTCAATCACCGTGTAGTATTTCAAAGTTTTATGAGTGATAGTTGTTCAGTTGTAAAGTTGTTTAGTTGAAAGAAGGTTATGCAGTTTCAGTTCATGAAAGTAAATCTGTTATTCTTTTTCTATTCTAAAAGCAAGTAAGCCTAAGATATCTGTTAAATATATACTTACCTAAGCTGGAACTTTTCACATTTCTCATCTCTTTCTTTGAGAATAAAATTTGCCATAGGGACTTATACCTTGTAAGTTATTCTTTTCTCTGCATTATTTATGCATTTTTAATTGTGATATTTCTGTTATACATCACTGAATTTGTATTTAATGAATCAAATTTACATTTAATCAGTTTGTGTTGAAGTGATTTAATGAGATACTTTCCTTTTCTGTGTTAAAAGCAGGTCAAGGTCAACTGAAAGACTCAGGGCAATACATTATTCAATGTTCATTTTTTATATATCTTGTAACTTTATCAAGTTTTATGATTTAACTAAATCACATAATAACATTCCCTGTAATAATTTCTAATTATTTTTTAAGGTCAGACGTTTTACTATTAATGTATTGACAGTCTATTGTTTACTTTTGCTTTATTTTATTTTATTTCATTTACTTTCTAACATGGGAATTCTCACATTCTTCTACTTTCAGAACAGAATATGTAGATTAAGATTGTGTCAGATTATCAAATAATGTGAGAAAAAAGGCAGTGCATTTCAGATCTGAAGATAATATTCAGGGACTTCCCTGTAGGTCCAGTGTTTAAGGCTCCACTCTTTCCTGCAGGGGCACAGGTTTGATACCCGCTCAGGGAACTAAGATCCCACATGCTCTGTGGCACAGACAAAATAATAATAATAAAAGATACGGTATTTTCAATGTTTGAATTTATTAAAACCAGAAAACAAGTATATCAAAGCTTTGTTCTCATATATATGATGTACCTGAACGTAGCGTTCAAAGTAAAACTGACAAAGAACTGAGTATTTATCTGTGTGGGACATTTTTGTTGTTGTTCAGTCACTCAGTTGTGGCCAACTCTTTGGGACCCCATAGACTGCAGCATACCAGGCTTCCCTGTCCTTCACCATCTCCTGGAGCTTGCTCAGACTCCTGTCCACTGAGCCATCTCCTCCTCTGTCGTCCCCTTCTCCTGCCCTCAATCTTTCCCAGCATCAGGGTCTTTTCTAATGAGGACATTTTACTTCCTATTTTATCTATACTCTCTCCAAACCTTCCACCTCTGCCTTTATCCTGATGGCTTTGCCTCATAGTCCATTCGAGACAAAAGCCACAAGCAACAGTGTCATCCTCCCACATCGAATTTCCATACACCCATTGTCTATATTTAGCCCTCAGTCTTCTTTCCTAGAACAATGAAGTGGACACTGTACATGGTTTCTTAAAGGGTTGTTCTTCTACAAGCCATCCGTATCCCATCCTTCCCCGTCTTTGCAAGATATTTGGTTTTCACCTCTGTTCTGTTTCCCGCATCATTTTCTTCCTTTTCTCTTCAATATATATCCTCTGTTGCTCTGATGACCCTTCGCTTTGAAGACTTTCCTTGACCCTAGTCTGTCCCTGTAGGGCCCACCCTTTTCCTTCTCTGCCTCTCAGCCGAGGTGCTCTGAACACTTGCTCTGCAAGGCCAATCCTTGTCACTGTTGTTCAGTGCCTCCATCGTTCCAGTTATGTTCCACCCCGCCTCCAGATGCTGCCTGTGCAACTGGATGAGTTCAGTGGGCTCCTTTAAGTCCTCATCTTTTCTGTCTCTGTACCACAATGTGTTCTACTTGAGACCGTTGTTCTTTTTCCCCTCTCGTCATCTAAGACAGTCCCATCTCCTGATTTCCTTCCTGCCTCCATGGGAACTTACTCCCACTCAGTTTTCTCAAGGACTCCTCCTCTGCTTCACTTTTATTCACATGGTTTTAAACCAAATTTTTCTGCTGAAGCTCTCCGTTTTTTTAATATTTAATCAAGACTTCTTTTGAGCCTATTGCTTTTAACATGATTTCTTGACATTTTCATTTGTGTATCTCACATGTTGAAATCTCACCCGCACTTGAACTCTCTGCCTCTCTTCTCTAATCCTCAAGTGTCCCTGAACCCATCCTTTCTCCAGCCACCCAGATACCCATGTCAGAAACCTGGCAGTCATTAAAGATACCACTCTTTTCTTAGTCTCCACCACCACTGCCTAGTGATTCTGTCTCCAAAATAAGTCTTGAATCCTTCTCTTTGACCACTTCCATGAATAACAAAATCCCTTGGTCTAGTAAGCTAGGTTACTACAGTAGCCTTCTGCTTATTTTTCATCCTTTACATTTCACTCACCTTAAAACTTGGGGAAGGCAATGGCACCCCACTCCAGTACTCTTGCCTGGAAAATCCCATGGACGGAGAAGCCTGGTGGGCTGCAGTCCATGGGGTCGCTAAGAGTCGGGCACGACTGAGCGACTTCACTTTCACTTTTCACTTTCATGCATTGGAAAAGGAAATGGCAACCCACTCCAGTGTTCTTGCCTGGAGAATCCCAGGGACAGAGGAGCCTGGTGGGCTACCATTTATGGGGTCGCACAGAGTCGGACACAACTGAAGCGACTTAGCAGCAGCAGCAGGACCTTAAAACTACATTCCAAACAGCAGCTACGGTGAGCTATTTAAGTTCTAGTTTAAATTATTTTACATTTGACTTAAAACTTTTTGTGACTGGCTGTTCAACAGAAAATACGTTCCTGATTGTTCAGCATTTCCATCAGACACTGCACAGTCCAAGCCTGCCTCCTGCCTGAGGTCATTTTTATGTGGCTGAGCTAAACTCTCCATTTTCATGTTTCCCTAAGAGGGTTTTTTTGTTTTTTTCTTTCTGTCACATAAGGGGCTTTTTGCATGTGTTCTGTTTGTCTGGAATGTTCTTCCTCTACTGTTTTCAAGGAAACATTTCTTTGGAATCACAGGAAATGCCATTTCTTAGGGAAACTTTCCTCCAACTGCTCACAGTCTGAATTAGAACCCATTATCTCTTAGAGCTTAATATTATATTGCTTTACAGAACACATCATGATTTATTGTAATATTTTGAGAGGTGCTGCATGAGTAGTTAAAATCCCAGACTCCTGCCACAGTGCTGGTTTGAATCCTGACTATTATTTCCTATGTGAGTATGGACAAGTCTTTTAACTATGCTTAAGGTTTCTCGTGGATAATAATAACTTAATTGTAGATCATTTCAAAAGCATAAATGCTTAATATTTGTAGAGAAGATAGTCAGTGGAGCACAAAGCAAACCTTGTGTATGTGTGTGGATAATCTACCTCACGTCTGAAGGCACAGGGCTCTCAGCTGGCACATGCAGTCCGGGGCATACAACAGGCTGCCAGCGAATGTTTGCTTCATAGAGTGGTGAGGGGCACAGTTCATCATATCAGTGTTCAGGGAGGACCTTCAGAGAAAAAAGAATGGTATTTGTAAGAGTATATAATCACTATGTAAAATTTATGTTTTGGCTTATGATACACTTTTATTATTTAATGGGAGGGTAATTGCTTTATAGTATTGTGTTGGTTCTACAGTAAAACACAAATCAGCCATAATTATATATATATCCCCTCTCTCTTGAACCTCCCTCCCCTTCCCACACCTATGTTTTTGATCTGAGAATATCTTCATTATTTGATCTATCTAGCCCCTTTTAGCACGAATGTTTTTGTTATTATTATTATTCTATTGCAGATATGACAGTCTAGCCCCAAGAGCCTAAGGGGCTTGTATGCACAGCAGAGGTAATAAATGATAGGATGATCCCCTCATAGCAGCTCCCTGGTCTTCTTGCTGAAATCTTATTGTTTCTATCTTTTTGGAAATATCCCGTGAACTATATAGATACTTTATATGTGGTTGGTGAAATTACTTTGGTGATCATTCTTAAATTTTCAGTTTGGGCAGATATTGTTAGAGCTTGTTTTCTCCTCCTGCAGCCTCTTTGGACTTCAGGCCCTTATCGCTCACAGCAGTAGCTCTGCAGTGACCTGCCTGCCCATTGTCTTGCTCCATGATTCAGCTGTTTTCCTTGTAGAACCTCTAGAGTGATAGTGCTGAAAGGCCACTTGTTGTTCTTGATTCTTTGAGATTATTGTCCTGTTTTCACTCTCATGGTGAGACTACCATCAAATTTCAAATATGTTAAACCCCCATTCCTATCATTCCATGTACTGCATTTCCATTAAGCTTTCCCTTATGTGAGGCAAGTAAAACGCTCAGTTTCTCCTGTATTCTCTGCAGGCATCATCATATCATTTCTGGATTCTGAATTTATTTCATTGTTGAGTTGTTTTTTTTTTTTTTTTTTTTAATCTAAATGCTCATAAAATTTGAGAGCTGGAAGGGACCTCAGATAACTCAAATCCCAAATTTATCATCAGGGAAACCAAGCTAGCTTCAGGAATGTAACTGAGCGGCTTAATTACTGTTACAATAGGACTTGGGGCTTAGATGAAATTACTGTTTGATCTGTAGTGCACTTTTGTTACCAGTCTATTCACTTTTCTTTCTGAACGAGAAAGCAGTGCGTTAGGATTGAGAAGTATAACATGAATTCAGTGAAAATTACATGATTGATTTTAATGTTCATTTATATATTTACCTCTTTATCTTTTGCAGTTTAACAGCAATGCCCAGGATGTAAGCTGTTTTCAGCACCTTGTCCAAGCAAATGTGAGAAATAAGAAAGTGCTGAAAGATGCAGTGAATAATATCACAGCAAAAGGAATCACAGATTATAAGAAGGGATTTAGTTTTGCTTTTGAACAGCTGCTTAATGTAAGTATCAATGCTGTCCCCTTTGTCTTTTATTTTTTTATTTTTCTGGAGACTTAAGGATTTTATTTTTTAACTTTATAATGTTGTATTGGTTTTGTCATATATCAACATGAATCCGCCACAGATATACACGTATTCCCCATCCTGAACCCTCCTCCCTCCTCCCTCCCCGTACCATCCCCTTTGTCTTTTATTATTGAGTTATAGTATCTGAATTTCAATATCCTGGTAGTTACAGCTCTGTAGGATTAAGTAATAGTGCTATTTTTCATTCATTTAGAAAGCATATATATCCAGGCTTTAGAAATCTTCTGAGCTTTTTAAAACATTTTTAAATCCAAAATTCAAATGTAGATTTTTTTTTCTTTTGTATCTTTTCTTCCATACTTTTTTTTTCCCAAACTATATTTAAAAAACACATTTGTTGGGTAATTTAACTTTGAATAAGCACTGGAAACTTAGTTGACACATTTAGAATATCATTTATTTTTTCTTATCTCAATTAGTACTATATTTATTTGGAAACTTGTGCTTTCAATCATCAAATGGTTTCTGATGAAATATTTTAGTTTTAGTTTTAAACATCAGGTTTTGAGTCTTTAGGTTGTTCCTAATGTATAGAAAGGTCCAAATGGTAAAGATCAAAATGGACAGAAGGATAAATCTCAGAGATTCCTTCCAAAGTGAAAATTCCTTTGAATGAGTCATTGATGTCTATAGTGTTTTATATTTTCCACACCTATTCCCTACCCCATATCATAACAATATTATAACATGAATCTCATACTACAGACTAATATTTTCAAATGGCCATGTTGTCTGTTTCATTTTGAACTGTTTGAAAGCAAGAGTTATCATTCGGATTTATATCTCTCATAAGGTGATATTATTGCAGTGGTTGAGAATACAGATTTAACCTCTCTCTGTCTTGGTTCCCTCACTGGGGTTGTAGAAGGAATGTCCATAGAATCTGCAGATACAGCCAACTACATGAGTGTGTAGTTATTGGGTTGGTGAAGAATTAATACATAAATAGCATGAGGCTGGTACAGAATCAGCTTATAATTCCTATCAAATTTGCTAAGTCATTGAATAAGCTCTTATATTTAGTCTTTTCTGCAAATTTGATTTTGTTATTTCCTATGTGGATCTTCTAAACAGTTTTCAAGGTCTCTGATTGGATGATGACTCATTCATTTGTTCATTCAGCCAATATTTACCCAATGCCTCACAATTTCCTATCATAGCACATTGATGAAATTGTAGAAATAAACAAGAAAGACCATTTGTTGTCAAGAAAGTTGAGCATAACTTGCTAAGTCATCATTTCTCGTATAACATGTAGTGCTGTTACGGGGTATTCATAGTGTGTTTGCTCAGAGTGTCTCGGGGAAGTGGCTCAACTTACCCAAAGAAGTCAGAAAGTGGTTGCTTTTCCTTGAAAATGGGATTTTGAAGAATGAGTAGAGTCTAGGTAGATGATGAGGGGGGCGGGCAATCATTTCAGATTAAAAGAACACCAGATTTTTAAGGAATCTCCACACTGTTCTCCATAGTGGCTGTACTAGTTTGCATTCCCACCAACAGTGTAAGAGGGTTCCCTTTTCTCCACACCATCTCCCGCATTTATTGCTTGTAGACTTTTGGATCGCAGCCATTCTGACTGGTGTGAAATGGTACCTCATAGTGGTCTTGATTTGCATTTCTCTGATAATGAGTGATGTTGAGCATCTTTTCATGTGTTTGTTAGCCATCTGTATGTCTTCTTTGGAGAAATGTCTGTTTAGTTCTTTGGCCCATTTTTTGATTGGGTTATTTTTTTTTCTGGAGTTGAGCTGTAGGAGTTGCTTGTATATTTTTGAGATTAGTTGTTTGTCAGTTGTTTCATTTGCTATTATTTTCTCCCATTCTGAAGGCTGTCTTTTCACCTTGCTAATAGTTTCCTTTGATGTGCAGAAGCTTTTAAGATTAATTAGGTCCCATTTGTTTATTTTTGCTTCCACTGCTGGGCATACACACTGAGGAAACCAGAAGGGAAAGAGACACGTGTACCCCAATGTTCATCGCAGCACTGTTTATAATAGCCAGGACATGGAAGCAACCTAGATGTCCATCAGCAGATGAATGGATAAGAAAGCAGTGGTACATATACACAATGGAGTATTACTCAGCCATTAAAAAGAATACATTTGAATCAGTTCTAATGAGGTGGATGAAACTGGAGCCTATTATACAGAGTGAAGTAAGCCAGAAGGACAAACACCAATACAGTATACTATTGCATATATATGGAATTTAGAAAGATGGTAACAATAACCCGGTGTACGAGACAGCAAAAGAGACACTGATGTATAGAACAGTCTTATGGACTCTGTGGGAGAGGGAAAGGGTGGGAAGATTTGGGAGAATGACATTGAAACATGTAAAATATCATGTAAGAAACGAGCTGCCAGTCCAGGTTCGATGCACGATATTGGATGCTTGGGGCTAGTGCACTGGGACGACCCAGGGGGATGGTATGGGGAGGGAGGAGGGAGGAGGGTTCAGGATGGGGAACACATGTATACCTGTGGCGGATTCATTTTGATATTTGGCAAAACTAATACAATTATGTAAAGTTTAAAAATAAAATAAAATTTAAAAAAATAATTAAAAAAAAAAAAAAGAACACCAGCGATTAAAAAGGCACGGAAGCATGAGGGGTTGTGCACATTGAAAAAATTGCAGGTTTGTTGGCATGGCTGGGCCATAAGCAGTAGAGGAGAAATGATGGGAATGGAAAGGCCATGAGCTATCCTTAAGTGAGGTATGGAAGAGCAAATGGAAAGTGTGTGGTTGGAGAATGATACAGTCTGATGAGTGTTTTAAGTTAAGAAGCTATTTTAGTAATCCTGGTGTTGGATTAGAAGTGATGTTAAGGTAAGTGACCTAGTAAATATTGGAGTGGTAGGAGGGGTTGCTGAGAAGGGAGTGGGGGTGACTCCAAGTTCTCTGAACTGGAAAACAAGGCGGAGGGTGGCCTAGGAGTCTACATTAAAGGAATGTGGGGGTAGAATTTTTGATTATTTGGAATTTGAAGTAATATTTTTCTTAGGTACAATTAGATAAAGCAAGTAAATAGTAGAAAGGCAAAGAAATTCAGCACTGCAGTTTTCCGGGGAAATTATCTTTGCTAAAATTCATGTGATTATTAAATGATGTATGTGCATTAATAAAAATGAAAACTCAAAACTTTTGAAATTCAAGCACAGGTGATTACTAAAATAGGATATATCCTTTCTGCAGTAAAGGAATGTGAGGGCTTTTCATAACTAATTTTTCTCTCGAGTCAATAATCAAGTTTTCTAGATCTTAGCATTTTAATTATTCTTAGTGTTGTCAGTTGGCCTCACTCATTCCCTCATATTCAAGTTTCTGTTGTGGAATGATGAGGCGTCTCAAGCCTGATGTACTACCCAAGGCAGTCACAATAGAGGGGCCGGGTTAACTCCCACATTCATTATTAGTTACTTATAAAATATGGTCGAACTTCTACTGGCCTCTCCTACTGCCTTTGTGAGTTGTAAATGATTTTTAACATGTCCTCAGTTATTCCTGTAGTAAATCTCATATATTTTGCTTTCCACATGTCCCTTAGGTATTACAATACTTCATTTAAAAATAATTTTCCCAAATGCACAGCATACCTTGTTGAGCTGAAGCATGTTTTGTCTTTTTCTTACACACAGTACCATTCCTTGTCTTCTGTTGGTCCTGGCACGGTTTACCCTTAAGATTCCTGAATCAAGTGTCCAATAGAATTAGACATTGATTTGAATTAGTCTTCAGTTAGCATTTCATAAAATATTGACAAATATATGAGATGGATTTTTCAAACAAAATTTTGAGTGTGTATGTAATAGATGCTGTGCTGCAAGCTACAGAGATACAGCCAAGTGTGCTATGAAATACCACGAAAGTCAATAACCAACCCTAGCCATTGTGTTTTTATTGACGTAATCAAGTTTTTCCTTGCCTCAATTCCTTCCAAGCCAGTTTTGTATACTTGTTGTGACAGTGTGATTCTTTAGATAGTTGCAAATCCAGTGAGAATTTGCTGAGGTAGACTATTCTACCACAAGTCCTGAGAAATCTACTTAGAAAAAAAATGTTGAAAACAAAACATTTCTTCATTTCTCCTTTTGTGAGTGTACTAAAAATGAACAGCAAGATGCAGTGTGCTAACTTTGATATTTATATTCCATAATAATAATAATAATACCCCCACTATTTTAAAAAATGAAACCAAGTCCTGTGCTAAAAACTGTCACTTTTTTGAGACGGTCTTTTAGGTAAATATTAGTTTGCCCATTTTACATATGCAGATAGAAAAGATAAGTCATCAGAGAATTTAGTTTTCGATTCAGGGATTTCAACACCTTTCACAAAAGTATATTGATGATAAAATATGTAACTATTTTATGGTCAAATTTTCAGATAATTACCTTCCAAGATAAGAATGGTTTTTGAATGTGATAAATAGAATTAGTCACTACTTGAGTTTTCACAATGCTTAGTTAAAAGCTTTAACTGCCACTGGGCTAATGGCTTAATCAGTGGAATAAGAATATATGAAACAGGAATTTTTCATCAGATAAAACAACATGTTGTCCTCATTACCTTTTCCAACAGGAAATGTGATTTACCTTTTTTGAAAAATAGAAATAAGGACCTTCAATAAACTCCAACACTATTGGAGAATTAGTGATTTTTAGACTGTGTTGTCCAGTATAACCATAACCACAAGTGGGTGTTGAGTGCTTGCAGTGTGCATAGTCTGAACTGAAATGTGTTATAAGAATACACTGAGATTTTAGAATTTACCATGAAAGAAAAAAATATTTATTTTCTCAATTTTTATATTGTTTTGATGTTGAATTGACTATTTGAGTGACTGAGTTAAATAAAATATATTATTAGAATTTCAGATATTTCTTCTTATATTTTTTAATGTGGCCATTAGAGGTATAAAATTACAAATTAGTTTCAGATTTTATCACCTTTAAATATCACTAAACTAGAAGGCTGACATTTTCAAAGAAGCTGAGCAGTCATAAATTAGTGTTATTTTTTTTTTTTATTCTCAGCAATTTTGCAGACATATTTTACAACATTAGGAAGGCTGAGATGATAATTTCAGGCCTCAAAGAAGCTCAACTTTGTATATTTCATGTGGCCCTTTGATGCTAATCCATTGTTTTCCTAAGTCCAGCTCTTTGAGGGACCTTAAAGAAAATGTAAGAGAGGATTTAACATTGGAATTGAGCCTTTCAGAATTAGAATATATGTAGTAGGTTGAGAGCAGATAAGACAATATTATGGAAATAACTGTTGACATTTACCAAAATATGAAAGAGCACTGTGTGTTGGGATCAGCATTACAATTTCAGAAATGTAAACTGAATAAAGTAGGAGGGAGGAGGAGCAAAGAGAGGAACAAATATTTGTAAATGGATTGAAAACATACATGAAAAGATATGTATGTTTTATTAATATTTTTTTGTTTCTGGTATATATTATAGAGGTATAGAATTGATACCATGTCCATTAATCACTTTAAAACCCATGTATTAATTAAACCCTGAGAGGTTATTATGTATTAGGCATTCGTTCAGACAAGGAAACTATTGAACAAAAAAGACAAAACTTTATACCTTTTTGGTACTTAATATTTTATTGGAAGTCAGTAATAAAAAACAAACACATTATATACTGCATATAACAAATGTGAAATGCTATAAAGAAGAATACACCTTGGGAGGGCAGATTGCAATTTAAAATGCAGTCGTCAGGAAAGTCCTCAAAGGTTAGGTGACATTTGATCAGAAACCCAAAGAAAGGGAGAGTGGTGGGTGTTGAAAATGAGGCAGAGCCTGTGTAGGCAGGCACAGGCCTGCTTGATCCAGGAACCTGTTCTTAAAATTGGCTTTTGAACAGATACTTCAGTCATCACTTGCAATCTGCACATACTTTCCATTTTGCTTTTATACTCCCTCCCTTTTACTATGAATGATATACAATTTTATTGATATATTTTACAGTATAATGTGTCTAGAGCCAACTGCAATAAGATTATCATGTTGTTCACGGATGGAGGAGAAGAGAGAGCTCAGGAGATATTTACCAAATACAACAAAGACAAAAAGGTGAGTGTAATTTTTCTGATATTTTAAATTTAATATTAATTTAGGTGGTTTTAAGAGAGAATACAGCAAAAGTGGTAAGGGAAGATGTTTTTGGTTAAAACATTAGTGTGCTGACTATAAAGCCATACAGCTCATGGATTATATGCCAATCACTGAATTAAATGTCAAATATCTTTTGTGAAATTCACAAGTACTTTATGGCTAATTTATTAATAAAATAATTTGAACCTATATAGAGGCCTGTATAGAGGCCTATATAGAATGTATTTGTTTCTTTGATTGCTTTAGTGCAGAGAAAAGTATTGTACACAGGCCTGTTTTGAAAGCTCACCAGTGTAGCTGAACCTACTGATATTGTGGAAGATATCAAATGTAACTATTTTTTCTATCACTCCTACTGTCAGCTTATTTTAATTTCTGATACTCTCCATATTTTATGAGAGGACAATGATTCTCAACTTAATTTCCTAAAATGCCAAGAATCCATAAATAAGTAATGAAAAATTATAGCTTACGTCTTATGCTTTCAGAACTTCAACAAAAATTATATATTTCACAAGGCACCCTTCAGGGTAAAATACCTATCAACTTTGCTTTTAATTAGAACTTTCATCATTGACTCATCATTAATGCTAAAGAATTGTTTTATGAAGGATTAAAAAGAAGGAAAAATTAAATTAATACATTTAGGTAAATATACATAAGTTATATATCGGCAGGCAAAATACTGTGGATAATAGGGTAGAGTATTAATGAAAAATTTTGAAACATTTCAAAAATACCAGTACTTTCAGAGTTGACAACACACATATGTGTAACTTTGAATTGTTTACAAAATGTTTTAATACTCAACTCTATGCTACTGCATATGCTATTAAAGTATAATGTCATATGACATAAGTTTAATGTGAGGGTTAAGGTTTTTTAAACATCTGGTGACTCTGATTATATAGAAGAGCCATTCCTTTTGGAAAAGTTGATAAATGGACTGAACTGTTAATAGCCTATAAATATTTTGAGTGGTATCTTGTTATTGTGAATATTTGTTTCAGAAATATCATTAGAATGAAAAGTAATGGGAAAATACAGATGCATTAAGATATAATGTACATTTCTTACTTTTTAGTAACTGTGACTGATCGTTCAAAATCCAGGGCAGCCGCCACCCCTTGGAGGATGTCCTGACATCCTTTCCTCCCACTTCATGTTTGTTCAGGCGCCTATGCTCTGATCCCACAGCACAGTGTCTGAGCCCTCCACGTCTCTTCACACTTATGCTACCCGTGAGGTCTTTTCTCTGTTCACCCTCTGGATCCAAGGTCCCACATGAGTAGGCCTTTGTGTTGTTTAACTATGAACTCTCAGCATCCTACAAGAAGCACAGATTCAGAGTTAATTCTCAATACATGGCAATAAATAAAACTTGAGAGTGTCTAACAAAAGTTGGAAGCATAATTTCTGTTATAGAACAAATTCATAATCATAAAAAATAATCTGGGTTACAGAATATTTCACTTATTTAAATATTCTCAGTGATATAAAATTACCATGTTTGGAAGAATTCAAATGTAATAAAATAAATTTAATTAAATTCATTTCTATTAATATAATACATTTATTTCAGTATTCTTCTAATTAATCATACACTGATAATTTGGAAAGGACTTTTTAGCATCTTCTAGTCATAAGCTTATTTTATTATCTTATGACAGAGGTGCATAAGTTCAAGCCCCAGTGCTTTTCATTTTTTAATGAATATAAGTTTAGTTAAATCATCTTTTCTTAGATTTTGATATCATCCAAACTGACAAGCAGGAATATCATTCACCTCTAAATATTTTTCTTCAAAAAGAAAGTTTCTTAAATATGGCAATAAATATTGCATTCTGTATTGCAATTTGTGCCAGAGATATATTTTAATTTCAGAGTACAAAAAAGTTTAACAAGTTTGAATAAAAGAATTTAAATGTATAAAAAGAGAAAAACAATAAACTTGTTATTTATTTTTTTCCTCTCCAAAAACTCTTTTTGCATGCAGAAGTAACACAATAACATGTCTTGGGGGCATATCATAATTTTATTTTTTTCCATAAAAGAGATTTTATGTCATAAGGAAAACAACTGTATCCTACCCTCCATTTTCACAAATTGTCTAGTTGATTGAATAAATGAAGAATTTTCTAGTTGAAAGCCATTTTTCTATGTATATATCCAAAAAATGTCCAATCTAAATATTACTATCTTGTAACACTCCTTCTCATCTCCTTCACCTTTTATAGGAACTCCACGTTTTAAACAAAGTCATTTTGTGACATTCTAAACCACATAAGAAATGATTCATATCACATTCACTTTTTTAAAACTGATGAATCTAATCTTACTCAACAATCTTGCTGTTTGCCTATTAATAATACCTCTCTGCTGTAAGTACACACACTTCTCCTAAGGACATAGAATTTTTGTGAATTCCAAAGAAACTTTGAAAATTAAGTAGTCAGTGCTTTCTATGATTTTTGAAATAAATGTATAGTTAGCTAAGAAAAATTAAGATGTCCTTGGAATTAGAAACTACATTTTTTTTTAATGGGAGTCTAATTTAGGGGCTATAGCAAAGTTCCGTGATACACACTTATACATGTGTACATATTTACATACACAAGTATATGAACACACATTTATATCTGTTTTAAATGGACATTGATTCTGTCAATCATATCTCTAGAAACAAGGGACCATGTGTGGAACTATGGCTAGCTCTCTTATGTAAAGTGCTATGAGTAAATTTTGACCACTGACAAGTGGTTAAGAAGTGATCAAGGAATGAGGAAATAGAAATCTGAACATAAACTAATTTTTTTCTAAAATCTTTGCAAATTTGCTAAGAAAAAATAGGAAAAATTAAGACAGTCAACTCTGGGTGAAGTTTTGCACACATACATGTGCATGCATACATGTTTTTTTTAACAATGGAAGAGCTAAGTCATTATTTTAACTTAAGGTTAGTAAAGGGATATCCAGACAGATAAAACTTATAGATACAAAACAGAGAAAGGATAATTGATGGTGATCCTTGAAAGAGGAGGGATTGAGAGATAGAGAGCACAGATTTGTGAATTAGACAATTAGGAATTGTGTTTCTGAAAACATTGTTGTGCCACATTTCATTGCACTCTGCTTCCAAGTTCAATGGCTTTTTAAATTTTCTAACATGGAAAACTATGTTAGACCAAAAATTTGTCTCTTGGCATTTGCATGTTCTTATCCACTAACAGTGATGATAGCAGACGATTTTTAAGTCACTTATGTTTTTGAGTGTGTTGGTATTTTGTCAAGACAACATTACACAGTTAATTGTTTATGCCAAGGGTGTATGTATGCAACTAGTGTGTATAAGAGAGATTTTTCCTCCATCTTCAAAATGGTTTGGGATGAACTGTCAAACCCTTTCTCACTTTCTCTGCTTATTCTGACTTCTCTACCTTCCACTCATCCACCCAGTGTGAGAGATTTGCCACCCTCAGACATGTGGATGCATGGAAGATCCTTGTCTATCTGTGTCATCTAAGGATGTGTATGACCAGTTATTTACCTGCAAAATTCATATTTATTATGCAATAAATTTATCAACTCAGAACTTAACTAGCTACATTTTCTTTCAAATGGCCAATATGTAAAACTGAAATTTGATAGGTAGTAAAATATAAACTTTCAATACTTGTAAAATTCTATATTCAACTATAATTTTACTTTAAAACATGCCCCTTAAGATGGACATTCACTTGTAGCTTAAAAATATAGAAATTGCAAAGTCACAAAGTTTGGAGAGCTTTTAAAGAAAAAAAATCTGAAAACCTCTTTTTGAATCCTACTTTCTCCCCAGACCTCTTGCTTGGCATGAATGTAACTGAATGCTTCATTTAAACCCATTTGTCACCCAGATGACATTAGAAATCACTCAGAGCAACCCAGATAGGTGTGATGAGGTCCACCCATAGAGCTGATGAATGAGCCTGCAGATACAGAGCACAATTTAATGAGGCCAAAAGGTTTGAGAATTAGAACAAAATGTTTGGGTTCTTTTGAAATGTATTACTCTTGGGAATTAATCTACCTGATTATAGATAGGTACAGCTTAAAACCGAGTCCATGTTAATCTCCTCACACAGCTGTTCCACATTAAAATGCATTCACTTTCTAATCTTTACCTGCAACTCTGCCATTCCTTAGGGCTCAACCATGTGTATGAGACTGCCTTAAAAATGGTGCCAAAACCAAAATGAACTCTATCACAGATTCCAAACAAATGAACAAAGGAAACTGACACCAGACACAGAGTTGAAAGATAATTCCCAGGTCTAGCAAAAGTAAAGATATTTAATTTTCTGTAGATTAGCAAAGAGATTGGTTAGCATATACACTTAAGATTGTCTAGCCAGCTATAAAATTGTTCTTGGATTTTTAGGTTAATTCTCAGAATTAATCAAAAATAAAAAGACATTCAAAAATCTATAAGATGAAAATTTCAAAATAGTAAACTAAATGAGAAGAAGAAATGAAAAAATGCATATGATAGATGTGGAATAATTTTGTAAAATAAAGAATGCACAGCTAAAAAATTATAATTGCCTGACAACAGATGCTCTATTTTTCAGATTCTTTCAAATTTGATTGGCAGTCTTTTCTATTTTTTGTCAGATCCAGAAGAGAAATAATCTGTAGTCTACAAAAATCGAAAGCAAATCACAAACGGCTAAATCTGTGTATGAGTTTTATACAGTAAAAGTGAAAATCATCAACTACTTTTTCAACATATGGTAGGAAAAATAATTCATGGGAAATAATTCATTGCCTTCTTGGTAGTCTCTGCCTGGCTTCTCCATCAGGCAAGAATGAAACCTTTGGAAGGAATGTTCAATCCTCTTATAATAGAGTATATTAGACTTGTAGAATATTTAATACTCTTTAGAAATGCACTGCTTTTAAAAATTTTCATGTAATTTGGCACTTTCAACCATTTCCAAAGGATTTTCAGTTTTAGAATGGGAACTATAGCTGTGTTCATAAAAACCAAATATATTACTTGTGCTAGATTAAGATATAACTAAAAACAATAATTTTCAGTAATATTGGCCCTGCCAATAGATGATCAACTTAAAATTCAGGTCGTGTGCATCTGTGTAGTGTCCTTCTCTGACAGATTTGTTTACATTTGTCTTCTTAGAATGATATTAGTATTGATAATTCATTACCTAAACTAAGGAACAGTTTTCTTTGGGTCTGAGTAGTTAATACACTACTTCCATACATTTTACAGAGTCCTTAATTTGATGGCTAGAACAAATCCATTGAAAAGTGAGAATAAGTATTACATTAAACAAAGTATATTACATGATATAGGCTATAGAGTGCCACAAATACACTTGAAATAATTTCTAGGTAGAATTGTGCCACCTAACATTGTGATTGCCTTTTGTTGATGTGAAATCACAGGACCAGGAAGGGCATTCTGTCCTGCTTTTCCTGAGGCTGTCTTCTTAGACTGAAAGCTCTGCTTGCCATGGAGCTCCACACAGAGATCTTCCCTGCTCAGACTTTCTAGGGTGGTCCCCTTTTCCTACACACCTCATTATTCTCTATTTCAGTACCATCTCTCCTCCTTGTTTTCTTTCTCCCAGATTACCATTTTAAAAAAATCATTTCAATTATGTACTTATTTACATTATCTTGAACTCCCTTCTGTTAAAAGCTCGAAGAGGTAGGGGTTGTATCAGCTTGTAAACCTACCATTGACTCCTTAGCGGCTAAGAAGGGATTGATGCACAGTGGTTGCTGAGTAATTACTGAAGATGCCCAACATAAATGAATAAATGTAAATATGCAATAAATAATCTCCAATAGTAAACTAAGTCTAGTCAAGGCTATGGTTTTTCCAGTGGTCATGTATGGATGTGAGAGTTGGACTATGAAGAAAGCTGAGCGCCAAAGAATTGATGCTTTTGAACTGTGGTGTTGGAGAAGACTCTTGAGAGTCCCTTGGACTGCAAGGAGATCCAACCAGTCCATTCTGAAGGAGATCAGCCCTGGGATTTCTTTGGAAGGAATGATACTAAAGCTGAAACTCCAGTACTTTGGCCACCTCATGGGAAGAGTTGACTCATTGGAAAAGACTCTGATGCTGGGAGGGATTGGAGGCAGGAGGAGAAGGGGACGACAGAGGATGAGATGGCTGGATGGCATCACTAACTCAATGGACATGAGTTTGAGTGAACTCTGGGAGTTGGTGGTGGACAGGGAGGCCTGGCGTGCTGCGATGCATGGGGTCGCAAAGAGTTGGACACGACTGAGCAACTAAACTGATAGTAAACTATATATAAAACATTCATATATGATACTCAATAGCTTTGACCTTTTACAAGAATATAATTTAAAATTATATTTTTTCCTTATAAGTGGAATGTTGTTGTTGTTGTTCAGTTGCTGAGTTGTGTCCAACTCTTTGAAACCCCATGGACTGAAGTGTGCCAGGTTTCCCTGTCCTTCACAATCTCCTGGAGTTTGCTCAAACTCGTATCGAGTCGGTGATGCCATCCAATCATCTCATCCTCTGTCATCCCCTTCTCCTCCTGCCATCAATCTTGCCCAGAATCGGGGTCTCTTCCAATGAGTTGGCTCTTCTCATCAGGGTGGCCAAAGTATTGGAGCTTCATCTTCAGCATCAGCCTTTCCAATGAATAATATTTGGGGTTATTTCCTTTAGGATTTACTGGTTTGATTTCCTTGCAGTCCTACGGACTCTCAAGAGTTTTCAAAACCACAGTTTGAAAGCATCAGTTCTTTAGCACTCAGCCTTCTTTATGGTCCAACTCTCACATCCATACATGACTGCTGAAAAAACCAGGCTTTGACTAGATGGACCTTTGTTGGGAAAATAATGTCTTTTTGTTAGTATGCTGCTAGGTTTGTCATAACTTTTCCTCCAAGGAGCAAGTGTCTTTTAATTTTATGGCTACAGTCAACATCTGCGGTGATTTTGGAGCCCAAGAAAATAAAGTCTGTCACTGTTTCCATAGTTTCCCTATCTATTTGCCATGAAGTGATGAGACTGGATGCCATGATCTTAGTTGAATTTCAAGCCAGCTTTTTCACTCTCCTCTTTCACTTTTATCAAGAGGCTCTTTAGCTCTTCTTTGCTTTTTGCCATATAAAGATATCATCTTTATATCTGAGGTTATTGCTGTCTCTCCCGACAATCTTGATTCCGGCTTGTGCTTCATTCAGCCCAGCGTTTCGTATGATGTACTCTGCATAGAATTTAAATAAACAGGGTGACAATATACAGCCTTGACATACTTCTTTCCCAATTTTGAACCAGTTCATTGTTCCATGTCTGGTTCTTCTTGACCTGCATACAGGTTTCTCAGGAGGCAGGTAAGGTGGTCTGGTATTCCCATCTCTTTAATTTTCTACAGTTCATTGTGATCCACAAAGTCAAAGGCATTGGCATAGTCAGTGAAGCAGAAGTAGATGTTTTTCCGGAATTCTCTAGCTTTTTCTATGATCCCACGGATGTTGCAATTTGATCTCTGTTTTCTCTGCCTTTTCTGAATCCATCTTGTACATCTGGAAGTTCTCGGTTCACTTACTGTTGAAGCCTAGCTTTGGAGGACTGAACATTACCTTGCTAGCATGTGAAATGAGTGCAGTTGTGTGGTAGTCTGAACATTCTTTGAACCCCATAAACAGTATGAGAAGGTAAAGGGAATGTAGAGTAAAATTAATGTTCCACCCTTGTATATGTCACTGTAAGAATTAGGGAGACTTAAGTTCATATAACAGAAAAGGCAATGGCACTCTTGCCTGGAAATCCCATGGACAGTGGAGCCTGGTGGGCTGCCATCTGTGGGATCGCACAGAGTCGGACATGACTGAAGCAACTTAGCAGCAGCAGCAGCAGCAAGTTCATATAAAAAATGATTGTACTGATGGCACCTCTCCTTTCATACTAATCAGTCCAACACATAGTTTTTCATGAGTATTCTCATTATTTGTGTCAGTGAAGTATGTAGCCTTACCCAAGAGGAACAGCTGAAATAAGTATATCACTTATGTTGTGACCTCTCCGCTGACAATAGTCTCTGCAGAGCTAAATTGCTTAGAAATGAAATGTATCCATAGCTTCTTCCTCTGTTATCAAATCCTGTCAGTGCATGCAGATAGAAGGGGAACCTGAACTTACTCCCTTATAATCTTAATATGCAAGGATGATTCATTGTAATTGTTAACATTTTTAAACACCAACATAATCCCAAGGGCATGTATCTTTGTTATATACCCACATGCAAGACATGTAAGAGAAATATCAGCTAGGTCTTTAAGATCATGTAAGCAAAAACTACTGCATTTCGATTTCCTTTTTAAAGTTGCTTGGTGTGATTTACTTAAACAAACTCACTGGTCACTTACTAAATTTGTTCTTTTGTCAGGCCCTGGGAAATTCCATACAGGCATATCTTATATGGACACAGCGGCATTTAGACAGTATCTTTTTCTTTGGAGTTTATTCTTAAATGCAGTAAAGCAAACCAAATTTGTCCCTCTGGGAAGGTATTATTTCAAGTTATGTTCTTTTTGAGGCATGAAAATGGAAAATGTTACCTCATTGAATTCTGATAGTTTGACTATAGAAGACATTGTAGTCATCATCATCATCATGTCATCTTTATTACTGCAGCTAATATTTATTGTGCTTATAATTTTCCATATAATACAAAAGCTTTTCATGTATCACTTCATTCACAGTTGTAATAGCCATATGATAAAAAGGTTTTTATCACCATCAACATCATCCTCATTTTGGAAATAAGAAAACCAAAATTTGAGAAGTTAACGAGCTTGCTGAAAGCTATACAGCTACTAAGTGGCAAAATCAATCATTTAAATGTTCTGCAGTCCAAATTTCATAACCTCATGTGGAGTGTGCTGGCTAGTCCTGCATCTCTCTCTCTAGGGCAGCCTTGGGGCCATGCCAGTCATCATTTGCCCACCCAGGATCCTTCCTTCTAGTTGGATAGCAAGATTTCACGACTAAGGAACATGCTTCCCACAGCTTTAAGAAGCTAAAATGGATTAAACTAAGCCATCAAATCTTTGCAGACTTGCAAGAACCTTTCAGATCACTGGGCTTTATAAAATAAATTAAGTGTGAAAGGTACATTTGGACACTTTTATTTATTTCATAATGCTATAAACCGAGAGATGTGGGTTATTTTAAATGCTGTGGATCCTGGTATACTTGTGAATTATGAAAACGACTGTAGAATTTTCTCCTAAAATATTCAGTCCAATCTAGTATTTTTATAGGCTTATTGCCAAAAATTTTAGTACACACAGTAAATTAATAAAACCCGTTTCTGACATCATTTTTCTAACATGATTCGATAGCTGAAGTTTTTATTTTAGTTTTATTGGCTTTCTTTCTTCATAGTCTCATTTCCATTATTCCTTGGAGATTTGCCTATTGTAAATTAAACTTGAACTCTGGGTAACTGATAATTGTTGAGGTGACAGTTTCCAGTAACTGGGTTCTGCTGGGAAACAAGAAATTCCTATGACTTTTAAAATAGGTTGACCCTGTGGTTTTGGAAAAATCTTAATTGAAGACAAGTATTTTTGTCTTCAACAAACAAGACAAAATAAAAAGCAGAGTAACAGAAGTCTAGAACTAAAGGACACATCAGTAGTGTATTATAGGAAGCAAATGAGTAACCCAGTTTGCTGGTAATTAAAAGTTTTCTCTGGTCAAATAGGCCAGGCTTAACATATAAATTATAATTCAAATTTACACTTTGGAATTATAATTTTCTGTTCAGAGAAAAATGATTTTTGGACCAAGTGAAGGCCAAATTATATAAATTGCAACTAATAATAGAGACTGATTTTTAGTTAAGTTTAATTTTATTAAACTTGTTCTCAAATTGCAGTTTATTTTGTGAATATTCTTATATAACTAAACATGAGTCAATAATTATTTTTTTATTTTCTAGGAATAATACAGCATATAAATGATATGTGTATTATACATACTTTAACTTGCCTGAAGAAATTTGCTCATCTGCATTTATAAAAAGACTATGTAACAACAACAAAAAAAAGATTACGAATTTGCCATGATATAAGTGTAATGAAACAAGGCTTTGAATGCAATTATGAATGCAAGGCTTCTATCACTCTGGTTTTGGCTCTACTCTGTTATAATGAACTAATTTATATATCAGATGATATCAAAGTGTGTCTTATATCCCTCTGGGAAAACATGAAGACCACTCATTTAGCTATTCAGTTTTTTTTCATTTAATAAATACTTATTTTCATATCTATGTAAAGTACTATAATAGATACAATAGTGCAATCCTGAAACTGTTTCAACCCAGTCCAGTGTTTATTCAATTTCTAATTTCCCATATTATTTCTGTTAGAGATCTGGCCAGCAATGTGAAAAATATTTTTCAAAGCCATCTATAGCTATGTATGTTTCATATATGACCCTCACAGAAGTGAACATTCTAAAACATAGCCTATCTAACATCAACCAGTTCAGGATCATTTAGCAAATTTTCTGGGAATATTACACTTAGAACAGTGAATCTTCAGTATGTACTTGTTCTATGGATCTAGTGTTGTGATTATAAATGCACTACTAGGCCTAAGTAAAGGGATTTTTTCTCCATAAAAGCTGACTTTGCTTTCATGGAGGCCTGATTTAAAGTAATTTACTTAATGGAGACTTTAGATGAAATATTTAGCTTGTGTGACTGCACATTGTGTTTCAAGGTTTTTTTTTTTTTTTTTTAATGTCATTTTGTTTTTTTGTAAGGCCACGTAAAGAAAAGACCTCTGAAAATGCACATCTTTGAGAATGTAATTTACCTTAATCTCTAAATTGTGCCTATTTCAAGGAATCACTTTATTATTTTATTTCCCCAAATTTATAGCTAAAGAAGAATGGAACACTTAAAGAGGTGAAAAACATCAGACTGCGGGGACAGCAAACCTCTCTGTAAACTTGGCATTGGGGTTAGTTCATTAACTCATCCACAGGGTGGCAGTCACATAGTGCGGAATAGGAGAATGAAAGTAAATCTCCCAAGTGGAAAGTTAGAGTTCAAAAATTATTTTTTAAACTATCAATTCATTGTATATATGTACTATGAAATGTTGAATATCACACCTGATTATGAAATCAATCTAGTTAAAATCTTATTACATAATTAGTTCAAATTTTTAAAGCAAAGACAAAAAGCATGGTACAGCACCTGGGATTGAAGTATAATATTCATGTGTATTTTTCATTGTCATAGAAAGAATTAAAAATTTATATCTGATTTATATTAAACTTTTTATATTTGATATGATTTATATTAAACTTTTCTCAATCAAATATATATAATATTTATCAAGTCATTTTGGAAAATTATAAGGTAATCTATAAAATCATTAATTATTTACATGCATATGTTTTGTGTGTATGTATATCTACCAAGAGACAAAATAAGTATTTTAAATATACTGGAAAGATTTTATAATTATTGTAATGGTAAGACAGTTGCTGAAACTATAGAAAGGTTGAATTTGTAATTTTTAAGATTTTAGTAACCATTGGGAGGATGTTTTCAGAAAAATGTCTTTAAAAACATCTATCACAAGGCAAATATAATTTTAAAAGTGAGTTAAAAATTATACATTTGTAATATGGGAATGATTCAATCAGTTGAGTTCAGTCGCTCAGTCATGTCTGATTCTTTGAGACCCAGTGAACCACAGCACGCCAGGCCTCCCTGTCCATCACCAACTCCTGGAGTTCACCCAAACTCATGTCCATTGAGTCGGTGATGCCATCCAGCCATCTCATCCTCTGTCATCCCCTTCTCCTCCTACCCTCAATCTTTCCCAGCATCATAGTCTTTTCAAATCAGTTAATGCATCCTACCTGTATTCAAATAGACAAGGAAGGACCTATGAGATAAATGAATAAAGATAGAGAAGAAAAAGTAAAAAAAAAAAAGTGTATTAAACTTTTATTAAATTACAATTAATTATGACAGTGTATACTTTGACACCCAGCTCTGATTCTAAATTCTTTAATTTGAACAATATCTGAGCTTTCCATGTAGGCCAACAATTAGGGTCAGGCAAAACTGTAGTAAAACAAATAAAGCAATATGTTTTGTTGTTGTTTTTTACTAGTGTGTTTTTTGCCTGTGTTGTGTTTATTTGGACTGTTTGAATAACATCAGTCAAATATTCACATGGTGTATGTCTGTGTATGCTTAGCCTCTATGTTGTTAGAAACGCTTGATTTCTAAGGATGTAGATATGTAATAATAATTCATTTAGTCTTATTCATTTATGTCCTTGTACTGAAAAGTACTTTATGGAAACCATTTTATGGAATACTGTTGTGGTAAGAGAAACAACAGACAAAGCAGTGCTTTAAATCGAAAATTTGAGACATGCTTTCAAATGTTAATCATGAAAGTGATCCCCAGGTGCTTTCTAGAACATCTGGATTGTTTCCGTGTCCTGAATTCACATGACAATTGTTTAAGGTATGGCAATTAAATTGAATCATCAGTGGGGTGGCCAACCCGTTCGTAAAAATAATCCATTTAGGAGTAATTTTAACTCTGTTAAGTAGTAACACTCCACTAAAATGCATATCCCCCAAAATGACCAATTGAAGATTTTAGGAAATGAAACTAGATTTTTGTATTTTGAAGGACTAAGGGAGAGAGGGTAGTAAGTAACACCAACTTAGGTAGCAAGAGAGGGTAACACCAGGATAGGGAGAGCGGGTAGCAAGAGAGGATAACACCAACTTCTGTTAAGCTAGAACCAGTCACCTGTCTTTACAGTTTGGGGTGATTAAAACTCTGATGTATTCACCAAATGGCTTCTTGCATAACTAGCCAAGGCAAACCTGGATGATTGGCTTGAGTGAAACTTTACAAGTGAAACAACCACCTCCCCAGTGTACTTTCTGGGGCAAGGGTTGTTATGATGTGATCTCTGTGTGGCCAAGACCAGCAAAAGAACAGAGACCAGATGTAGAATCTCTTGAGATTTGTGCTCTGCAGTCATGTGCGAAAGATGAAACAGATGAAACAATTAGAAAATGTCAATTCAAACAGTCAATCGACATGAATTAGGGAAAAGCTCTTAACATAGTTCAAACCAGACCATGAATTCATGGAAAAGTGCTTTTCTGCATGTTTATCTTTAGAAAAAACTAAACTGTTGAACTTAGAGTATTGGTTTACTCTGATTACTAAATTGGTAAAAATCAGTGTAATTCAAGTAACCATTTTATTAAATATTTGTTGACCTCATTGAATTTATTTTCTATGCTTTTATACTGTTTAAATTCAGCACCTTCCAATGAATATATAAATTACAATAATTAAACAGTATCGCAATTATATTTTAAATATTTGCATATTAGAAGCAGTCAATATTTTAATTCTTTTAAAAAATGCTCAGAGCTTAAAATATTTATTTATATGTTCCAGTCATCTTTTATAGAAAGTAAGTCATATGACTAACATCATACTCATGCATATGCATATTAAATATTTTCATGATGTGAAAAGTAGTGAAACCATCATTAAGTATAATGCTCTAAGCAACTAAACGTAGAGTGACCTCCTTTCTATATAGATTTTTGTAACCTTGTACCTATTAAGTAGAATTTTTTTTTTTTGGCAGTGACTAGATAGATATGTGAATAATATGTTTTCACCAGGTGAGACCGCTGATGTTGAGTTGAATCTGAAAGATGCCATTTCTGCTAATGAAACCTTAGTCATGATCCTGCCACAGAATTGAGATATGATGCAGAGCACCCAAGTACTAACTTAAATTTAGTAACTAAAGTCTATATTTAGAGTAGATTATGTGGTTTCTCTCTGGTGCCTTCCAAGTGATTTAGAGGCCTCAATTTTCTTGTCACATAAATTAACTGAAAAACATGCTTTTATTTATCTTTAATTTTAGCTCTTTTGTTTTGGCTTTCAATTAAATTTTATGCAGCCTAACAGATACCCATTTTTAAATTCACCAGGTCCGTGTATTCACATTTTCAGTTGGTCAACATAATTATGACAGAGGACCTATTCAGTGGATGGCCTGTGAAAATAAAGGTAACAAGTCTGTTTACATGACCACATTTTATTATAAGAAGATGAATTTAATAGTTGTTACTTCACATATTATTTAAAATACTCTAAAGTTGTAGCTAATTTTTAAATCAAGGCAAGAATAAGATATGTTTTCTCTAGAGAAAACACACGAGAAACTTTGACATCAGTGTTACATTACATTATAGTATTACTTTGACATTAGTGTTATATTTTATTAAATTATGCTAGTGACTCTCATCAAATATAACTTTTCATGAAGAATTAAGAATCAAATAATATCTGAATTGTGTAAAACTTAGCTATCAGAAAGTGTAACATTATATGGTACTATTTTTCCTGAGTGGCTAAATTATTTTTTTAAATGTCTTATACATTCCTAGATAATTCAGACTTTGTATAGTGAACCTATATTTCACTTATACTCAGAAAAAAATGTTGTTTGAACAATGACACATGACAATAGCAAGAGCCTAGATTTACTCTCAAAGTTATATTTTGGCAGATATAAAATTATTAGATACCCATCATTGTATACTTTTAATTATTTCTCCAATGAAAACAATTTTTCAGGTTTTCTACTGCTTTCTAGAACAATGACATTTATTTTATACAATATAAGAAATGTAGTGAAGTTTCTGATAAAGCTTGTGTATTTGCTATGAGTTTACGTTAATCACACATTTTCCAAACTGATCAGTGGTATTGATATTTTAGTGTTTGGTGAATTAGAAGTACTCGGTTTCTCCTAGAAAGCCATAAAATAGTTCTGTGTATTTTATTATATCATAATATGTAAACATATAAATCTATTGTGTATATATGTGTATATTTCAGGTTATTATTACGAAATTCCTTCCATTGGAGCAATAAGAATCAATACTCAGGTATGGTTATTTAAAACTTGTTTAAACTGTTTTTTCAAACTAAATTATTTCTCTGCTACTTTAAATATGCTCAATATGAAGAAAATAGGTGAAAATGAATAAATGATCGATGTATTACATGAATAAATAATTCATACTATTTCATTTGTAATGAGTATCATGGTAATGTATTGGTTTTTATTTCATTAAAGTTCCAAATGTTTTTAAATATCTGAAACTCAGACAAAGATGTGTAATTATGTTTGTCTTCTCCTATTTTAAAAACATCATAGAAAATAAATAAAATCAATTTAGTAACAATCTCATCATATAATTTCAACTTGTTTCTACGGCAAATCATTTAACTGAGTTTCCCCAAATTATAGGTTCAACACAGAAAATTAAACAATAATTATTTGCAACTTACAACAAAGAGATGGTTTTTGTACAGCCATTCAGTTGAAAACATACTTGTTAAATAGGTAGATTGAACCAATAAGTTAATTTAAATATAAATTTAATATTCATAAATTGCTGTTTAAAATCATTTATTCAGTTTTAAACATAACTGAAAGTCTACAAAATAGACTAAGTCAAAATTTAGCCCAAATAACATGGCTTTTGTGGAAATGAATACTGAATATGTTGAGTTTTGAAATGAAACAGCAGCTGCATTCAAGTCTGATGTCTAGTTTTGGCACAGTATTTCATTTATTTTTGATATGTTTAAATGTAGTTTTGAATTTCAGCCAAACAATCTGTGATATGAAAACAAGTATGTGGCTGCTTTAGTATTTCAAATTTGTGCAGTTCCATCCAGTAAATCACAGAGCCTTAAATAGTTTAGATTAACATAAAACAATTCACAGGGAACTTATTTCACTTATCCTTGGCTGTACCTCAGAAAGAGAATGTTTTGTTAGGAGGAAAAAAAAAAACAAAACTGGGGTAGATACATTGTATAAATAATACAAGTCAAATATTGTTAATTCTGAGTATGCAGACATACCATTTATGGAGTACCCAAAGTAGAAATTGAATGATTATATGCTTAACACTCTTAATAATTTTAATTCCATCTTCATTTTTACCTCTAGGTAAATTTTTCTCTGTGGAGTTTTTTTTTTTTTTTTTTTTTTAAGAACTGCATTCCTAGTTATCAACGACTTAAATTTTTTAATGTGTTTTTATATAGGAATATTTGGATGTTCTGGGAAGACCAATGGTTTTAGCTGGAGACAAAGCTAAGCAAGTCCAGTGGACAAACGTATACCTGGATGCACTGGTAAGCTAGGCTGTTCAGTCAAAGACTGTTATAACAAAAGCACACAGCTAACTTCTATTTCTCTCTAGCTTCCATTTCTCTTTTTCTCTTCATGAAACCCTTTCAGAATTCCTTCTATCACAACCTTCTTTGCTAGAATTTACATAATTTACTTAAAAATCTAGACTTGTGTGCAATAGAGAACCAGAGATGTAAAGTGTTATTTTTCAGTTGTCGTTGAGGATATAGAGTTTCAAACCTCCAATCTTGAATTTAAGATCATTCTAATAATTTTGTGAAGTTTTATGTAAAAAAAAAATCCTAAAGTCACATGAATTAGTAGATTTTGAACAAGAATTGTGAAGAAACTATTTTTAAAGTAGATTTCAGCTAGCAGAAGCTTGTAGCTCAGATGGTAAAGAATCTGCCTGCAGTGCTGGAGACCCAGATTCGATCCCTGGGTTGGGAAGATCCCCTGGAGGAGGGCATGGCAACCACTCCAGTATTCTTGCCTGGAGAATCTCCACAGGGTCGCAAAGACTCAGACATGACTGAGCAACTAACACTTTCACATTTTTAGCTAGCAGGAGTCTGTCTGCTGTCTCCTCCATATTTGAGATAGCCTCCATATCTTAAACCAGACTCAACAAAACTCAGAAGTACTTGCAATTAGATAAACAAATACCTTATCCCACCCTGGAACAATCACAAACCTAATCACCTCTTCGTATTATAAGTTCTTGCTTTAGAGTCAACCTTAAATACTTATGGAAATAGCCCATTGAAGTGATCCAGTCTGATGTGAAGTAACAAATACAAACATGTTAAGTTGCCCACTGCACAGTGGGAATTGTAGTACAGGCTTGCCATCGTATTTCAGAGCAGTGGTTCTTTCTCAACTGGGGGCAGTTTTGCCCCTCAGATCACTTGGAGATATCTATAGGTTTTATTGATTGTCATGACTGGGACAGAGTTTGCTACTGGCATCCAATGAATAGGTGTAAGGGATGCTGTTAGACATTCCCACCATGTACAAGAGAATCACACACATCCCCAACACACTCATGTGTACACACACACACACACGCACACAAAACAAAGAATTATTCAGCTCAAAATGTCAATAGGGCTGATATTGAGAAATCATATTTTAGTATAACTTTTTCTTTCCTAATATGAAATTTATAAATAGTAATAAGATTTATTCATATGCTTAACTTAATTAGAGAAGACTTAATTAACAATTTTGCTAGTGTAACATCAGAGAGACTTACAATACTAAGCTCTGAAAAATAGGTGCTGATTCAGTAACCCCTTTTCCTACTTGGAGTTTAATTATATGCTGATACTACTTTCCTGAATACAGTGATGAACCCACAGGGCAGAATGCAATCTATTTAGAAAGAATTACTTATCATTTGGTTCTTGTAAAATAAACAAATACAGGAAGTTTAGGAGAAAAACAGGCACTATTAGCAGCAGCCTTGCACGCTAAGAATGATAAAATGAAGCTTGCTTACCTCAAGCCCTTGCTAAAATTACTGTCCAGTGTTCCTTCTTGACATCACATATTTATTTAAGGTCACATGGTCATCTGAAGCTGTGGTCAAAATGTTTCACGCATTCAAATCCATCACAGGACAGAGTATGATAGGAGGAGTCAATAATTATTCCCTCTTGTATTTCCTATGAACCAGAAGTTCATTAACCAGCATGTCTGCATTGTTGGTGAGGTTCTTGCAGATATCATAAATGACTTTAGGAAGCGATTTTAGTTTTGAATCTGCTGTTCTGCTAGCTGAGACTAAATGTAAAAAAAAAAAAGAACAAAATGAGACACATTAATTGACTGGTCAGTGGATACATAGTGCATTCTTTCTTCTAACTTAAGACTCAAACATGACCCATTTTTATTTCCAATTACTTGTTTATAGTCTTTGCACATAGCACATTCAAAAAATAATCTGGTCAGATTCACAGTTTTTTTTTCTTTTTTTTTTTAAAAAGGTAAAAATATTGCAAGACAAAAACATAATGAGAAAAATGGAAAGAACTCTAAAATCAGAAGAAAGAGGCCACATATTTGGTGACAGAATAAGGTTAAAAAGATGGTGTTGTTTTAGCTAAATATATGAGTCTAGGTAAGGTTTCTACAGTTGATGTGCAGAGAAATTACAGAAAGGAATAGCAGTATGAAAATTGGACAAGTGCTATGTATATTGAAAGGATGATATTTGGTCACTTTTGCAGATAATGGAAGGTAAGACTAGAACCAAGACTGGGACAGTATTGTGGAAGGTTCATTTTATTTGAGAGATAAAATAAGATTCTTTAGAGGAAAAGAATTGCACTCTGGAAACTCAATATCAAATAAATTCCAAGATAGCAGATATCTTGTTTCATTTCTCTTCTTAGTTCTCTAGAAACTTGCACAGTGCCTTGGAATTGAGTGCAGTTTATAAGTTTGTCTAATATGTTAGAAGCCTTGTATCTCATTTGGGAGCACATATTACCATATTTAGAAAAAATTTATGGTATTCTATGTAAATGTGAAAGTGATGCAAAGAAAAAGATTGCTTCTATTATGCCATGTTAGTTAGTTCAGTCGATCAGTCGTGTCCGACTCTTTGCGATCCCATGAATTGCAGCACGCCAGGCCTCCCTGTCCAACACCAACTCCCAGAGTTCACTCAAACTCACGTCCATTGAGTCGGTGATGCCATCCAGCCATCTCATCCTCTGTCGTCCCCTTCTGCTCCTGCCCCCAATCCCTCCCAGCCTCAGAGTCTTTTCCAATTAGTCAGCTCTTCTCATGAGGTGGCCAAAGTACTGCAGTTTCAGCTTTAGCATCATTCCTTCCAAAGAACACCCAGGACTGATCTCCTTTAAGATGGACTGGTTGGATCTCCTTGCACTCCAAGGGACTCTGAAGAGTCTTATCCAACACCACAGTTCAAAAGCATCAATTCTTTGGCACTCAGCTTTCTTCACAGTCCAACTCTCACATCCATACGTGACTACTGGAAAAACCATAGCCTTGACTAGACGGACCTTTGTTGGCAAAGTAATGTCTCTGCTTTTGAATATGCTATCTAGGTTGGTCATAACTTTCCTTCCAAGGAGTAAGCGTCTTTTAATTTCATGGCGGCAATCACCATCTGCAGTGATTTTGGAGCCCCCCAAAATAAATTCTGACACTGTTTCCACTGTTTCCCCATCTATTTCCCATGAAGTGATGGGACCAGATGCCATGATCTTAGTTTTCTGAATGTTGAGCTTTAAGCCATGTTACCATTCCTAAAACTGTGCATATACTCAATATATACAGAGTTGGTCCTCCATATCTGTGTCCTGTGTCTATAGGAACAACCATTGCAGATTGAAAATATTTAGGAAAAAGATTCAGAAAGTTCTAAAAAGCAAAACTTGATTTTGCCAGGCACTGGCTTAATGTATACATAACATTTACGTTGTACTTACAACTGTTTACGTGGCATTTGCATTGTAAGGGGCTTTCCTGATGTCTCAGATGGTGAAGAATCTGCCTGCAATACAGGAGACCCAGTTCGATCCCTGGGTCAGGAAAATCCCCTGGAGAAGGAAGTGGCAGCCCACTCCAATATTCTTGCCTGGAGAATTTCATGGACTGAGGAGCCTAGTAGGCTACAGTCCATAGGGTTGCAAAGAGTCGGACATGACTGAGCGACTTCCACTTTACTTTACCTTTTTGCATTGTAAAAGGTATTGTAAGTTATATAGAGATGATTTGAAGTCTGGAAGAATGAGCATGAGTTATATGTAAATAGTCCCCAGTTTATATAAGGGACTTGAACATCCATGGATTTTGGTGTCTTTTGGATACTAGGTTTATAAATTATCTATAATATGACACTGTTTGAGGTGGAAAGTTTTCATTGCAGATATTAATTCACATATTCAATTAAGGATGTTTTCATGGTCAAATTTTCTTCCTTAATACTAAATACAAAGTCAACATACCTATCATGCAGCCAACTATGTGTCATCATTTCCTTAATTTTCTTGGTCCCAAATAATTTGATACCTTGTTCTGCTGAAAGTGTATGATTGTCCTTTCCCACTAATTCAGTTTCCACTGTTTCTGAGCTTCCCACGTGTATAATTAATAATAAACCATAGCCTAAACCATTTTCTTTATAAGACTGTGCTGTTTCTATAATTAGAACAAGAGTCAATAAATTTGGATTTGGGATCATTATTCACACAAAGATTACTAATAATTTCTCAGTAAATTCAGAATTTTCAACAATAATTTTTAAACTATTTTAAAGAGTAATTTTGTTAAAAATGTAGTTCTGACATGAAATATTTGTAACAGAAATATAATTGTTGCAGATGACAATCATAAAATGCAACCTATGACCTGAAAAATCAGTTTTTTTCCAACTAATCTCTGTGGATTCATGTAACATATGAAATTATCTACATGCTGATTAATACTGTGTGATTATTTTTACTCTACTGAACTGCTTCATGACTGGACTTTCATATTTGATTACTGCACTTGTCTGCATCGTTTCAGTTTGTCAAAACGTTCATTTTGGAGAGCATATAGAAGCAGTGTTGCTTCTTTTGAACATCATAATGCTTACCTAGAATATCCTAGAAATGTATTATCAGTAGCATGTTTTTTCTGTTTATAATTATTTTGCTACACATCTGTGATTTAGCCTGAAGCCTTTGGCTTGGGGCATGAAAAAATTTAAGAATGGAGCTGAAAAAAAAAGCAAAGTTAAATCATTTGAAACAATATTTTAATATCACTCTGTTCATAGTGGCCTCTGATATTAGGTGGACTCACTGTGGAAAAAAAGAGTAGATGGACAGGGTTACTACAAGGCTTAGTGTAATTTGACTTTTAAAGTTATTGCAATGCTCTCTTGAGAGTGTTATTTTAGATGTTGCATGCTTAAAGAACTGACTAATAGATACTACTAATTTCTAAGGCATTTATTTCATTGACTTTTAAATAAGCTTTCAAAATAAATTTCTAATTTTTATGACTGTTTATAAAGCAACTAAAATACAGTGTCAGATATCCAAAAACTAATGCATAATGACAAAGTTTAAATTGTTATTTGAATTTGACTTTTTTCTGTGAATCTATTTTTAGGAACTGGGACTTGTCATTACTGGAACTCTTCCGGTCTTCAACATAACCGGCCAAAATGAAAATAAGACAAACTTAAAGGTTAAAAGTTAATTGATAAAATTAATAATAATAAATGATAAACTATGACGTTGAAGCTCATTGTGGATAAGATATTTCTATAAGGAAATAATACAACGTAACTGTCTCATGAGGCTGAAAGTAAAAGTCAGCAGCTGTCTATGTGATAACCACCTGGGAAAAAGGAAATGCAGGACAAATTCTCAGTTCCCCCAGAGACAAGATTCAACTTAACTCTATCTAACTGTGACTTGACAAGAACACAAGTTCAGGATCTGGGAGTAATTATTGCTTGGACCAGAAAGTTCATTTGGGTTTCCCGTAAGATGTTACGGAATACATGATAAATGGGCAGTACTACTGTGTGCACATTTTTAAATGCATCTAAGATACCCATGGAGTTCAGGAAAAAAAAAATAACATGGTAATGTTTGTATCAGATATATATAGGTACCTTTTTAGGATCGCTCATCCTCCCAGTCCCATACAATAAATTATTTTTTTTTAATTATCATGTAACTTAAGGATATGATTTAAATGAATAGTTCTCTTTCTGTTTTTCTCTTTTTTAAGATTGAGGAAAAAATGCTTACTGAGTCTCATAAAAATACTTATTTCTATAGCTCTGGCATTGTCAATGCTACCAACTTAAAGTTCTACAAATGTTGAAAAATATATATCTTGTGCTTGTTAAATTATCTCATTTTAAAAAATACTTTTGATTTAAAGTAGGTTTGCATTCCTTTGTCTTAGCTTGCATTAGAAGGAATTTAAAAATCTAGGAGAATTAAGATTTTTAAATACTAAATACTGATTTTATATTTTGGCTGACATTCCTGATTTGAGGGAAATTTATTTCTAGTTTATAATATAATGAATGTTGCACTTAAGCATTATTTGTTCACTTATTATAAATTTCAGTTGAAATCCTTATTTTAATAATGTGGCCGTAGAGAAAATTGGTTATTCCTCTTTGGGGGCTCATTACCATTCTTAAATATATGCTGGTTCTGATTATTGTAACTCATGAAGGGAGTAATTCTCTTAACTCCTCATATAGACTGTGTAAGGGATTGCTTAAATTTGGGGAACATGCTCTGAGTTGGCTCTGGGTTGGTTCATGGGAAAACAGCATAGCTGTTGACCTAACTTTCTCATTCTGTGTGTACCTACACAGGATTTACAATGTGCTTATAATAACTGTTGACTGGATTTAATGACTTTCTGTGTAACATTTTATTTTATAATTTATGTAATTATATTTAAAACAGATTCCTGATTCCAAATTTTAACACCATTACCATCCTTATGTCCCATAAAAGACTATGATAACAATTTGCCACATGGATTCTTTGATTTGCAACTAAAACTATGATGCCCATTGTTTGGTATTTAGAAGTTAACAGCAAGCAGAAATAGTGTTGTGAGAGTTTCCATTTTATTACACATAAGATCACATACTTTTCACATATACACTAGTATTATCAGCAGCAAAAATGCATGGTTCTTTTTTATTTGGTATTGTCTAATTAATTTTAAGTGGTGATTTCTGAATTGTATTATAGCACAAAGTCAGTTTATACTCACAAATATACATACAACCCCCACTTAGAGCTGTTGACTGTATAGTATCAATTAAACTATAGGGTAATTAGTACAAAAAGCAACAAATTTAAAATTTCATATTTTTTTGTATTTTAGCTCTAATAATCAAGATTTCACTTTTAACCTAATAACAATACAGTTGAGGGAAAAGAAAAATCACAGCTGAGAATCACTGCAAACTGATAGCTTAAGTGCCTCACGCTTACACATAAAAAAAAATATATATATATTTAACCTAATGTGAAATACAAGCATTGTCAAGCAAAAGGAGGAATGTATGTTATAATTTTGTATAGAAATGTGCAAATTTTTGGTAAAAATATACTGCCTTTTTGCTTATTATAGAATCAGCTGATTCTTGGTGTGATGGGAGTTGATGTGTCCTTGGAAGATATTAAAAGACTAACACCACGTTTTACAGTAAGATGCAATTTTCTCTTTTGATATCTTTTTTATTTTAAAACTGTACTAATTTAGCTTGTCTTTAAGGCACTTAAGAAATTCTCAAAAATTGTGCATTTATCTTTGCAAAGTTACTAAATATTTAAAATAATTCTTAAAAGAATGTTATAATATCATGTTACCTTTCTTTATGCTTTAAAATATGTATTTAATAATTTATTATTATTATTTTTCAGTTGTGCCCCAATGGCTATTATTTTGCAATTGATCCTAATGGTTATGTTTTATTACATCCAAATCTTCAGCCAAAGGTATGTCTATAATTTGTTTACAGTGATAGTGTTCTGTAAAATTAGTGATTAATGTTCTTATTAGGTTCATCATTTTTTATTCACTATATAGCACTAAGTATAAAAAAGCATTTTATGTGTAATGTTAATAATACATGACAAAGCCACAGTTATGCGAAGAGTGAAAGCAGTTTTCATTTTCGCTTACCAGCTTAGCTCTGCAATATTCCTATCCAGTGTCCAGCTAACCAGGAGTCCTGTCTCGGAGGCAGTCATTGTCACCTCTGGGCCTGAGCTTCGCACATCCTCCTGGTGTTTTAATTAGGCTGTAAGGTAGTAAAGGCCGCTGCCTGGATGGGCATAAACCTGAGAGCATTATTCATGTTCCTCTCTGCATAGGCCATTTCTCTCTCTCTTTGATTCTGGTAATTATCTCTCCTTTCCCTCTCCCAGACTTATAAAGATATGTATAAAATGCAGTAAGTAAAACTCAGTGAGATGGACTTCATAACTGGGAAGGGGTTATTAATCAGTGAGTTATATGAAAGTTATAAAATGCCATACATTAAAGATTTTATCCAAATCTTTATTCCTACTTTCCTAAATATCTCATCCAATTCATTTCACTTTTCATTAATGCTTCACAGGTAAAGCACTTATGTATCTATATGTAAAGCTGGCAAAACCTTATTTATTTTTAATTTATAAGCAGCTTCAAGTTATTATTTAACTTTGAAGATAATATTAAGGATACTTTAAACCATGCTTCAGGGAAATCTATGCAGACTTACACATACTATTTCCTTCTCCCCAGGCATAGATATTTAATGTTAAAGATATTTTAGTGTATCAAGTAGGGTCATTAAAAATTATTCAAAAAGTAATAATTAAGAACCATTAATATTGAATATTAAAAAACATTTATTGTTATAACTAATATCTGCATTTTATTTCTCACTCTGGAAATTATTTCCATACAAAATCCATCATTATCTAAATATTTACTAATTATTTATAGCTACTGATCACACTGAATTATTTTTAAAGTTGTTACTTTAATGTAAATATGAGATAAGCATTTCACATGTTATCATTAGTCTGTCACAGCTCTTTAAAAACATGTCAAGTTTCTTATAATAGAGTTGTTTATGATTGGCTAACATTATGATTTTTTATAATTGAAAATTTTGATCTTTCTGAATCTTAAGATTTGTAAAAACTTTATAGTATTATTTTGTATTATGTTGTATAGCCAATATATTTAAATTATATTCCCATAAGTAACATGATTTAAATGCTATAATAATATAATGTGCTGAAGGGTGTGAAGGAGCCCTACTTTTATGTAGCTGGACATTTCATGATTGTGAGTGTAAACTCCTTCCCCAAAGGAACTAAAATATATCATAGACAAAATAAAAAAGAAGAATAATGAGAATAATGAATATATGTAAATATATAAATCCATCATTTAGAGGTAATTATTTGAAAAGTTTTTCCCTTTTCTACATTCTTGTACTAATAACCAGTATTTATGTGGAAAATATTTTATTACTATTTGAATGCTTTAAACATGTTTCTGGCTCATACTTGGAATAATTAATTTACTAAAATTTTGAAAGCTACAAACAAAATATAAATTATTTATAAATTCATAGTAAAGCCCAAGTGGTTGATTTTTCTTCAGGATTATGTTATTTTTTCATATTTTATATAGGAAATTATTAAAAGAATAGTTTTAGAGAACCATTTAAAATGTTTAAACTATCAGTGTATTTTTTCTGAAGTTCATGCTTTTGAATTAAATATGGTTATTCTCATTATTAACAGGTTAGATATTATAATTTCTTTTTGTGGGTGATGTTACTAGGTATACAGATAGATACAAGAACCTGATAAAGTATAATATAGTGTATTAGAAACTGATAAATACAAAGGACCAATGTGGTTAGAGTAGCATGCTAGCCAAATTAATCTTAATCTTTTTCATTCAAAATTCACCAGTGAAAATATAGAAAAATAATGCCATGTTCCATAGTATCCATTATTATTTAGCAAGATCAACATTTAATCTTACGCAGGCATTCTTTGCTGAATGCCTTGTGTTTCCTCCTGAAACTATAATCTTAATTCAACTTATTTGAGTACAATTCTGAAGTTTTTAGAAGGCAGAAAAAGTATCCTAAAGCCAAGAATAATGGAAAATAAAATAGCTGTGAATCTTTTGCTTATCTAATTTCCTAAGGAATCATTACTTATCTTCTCAAAGTGACTCTTCAGAGTCTCTACCATGACTATATTTTGACAAATGCTGAATTATGTATCCTCCTTTATTCCAAAATAGAATTTAGAATTCCCTCATTTTGTTTCATTGACATAACCAGATTAGGTATACTTACTAGATATCTCATTTTTTATCAGTCTTAAGAAATATTTATTGTATAGGAAATTGTGAATAATTTACATTCAAAATATTTAAAATGAACCTACAGTGTTATGGGGAGGGAGGAGGGAGAAGGGTTCAGGATGGGGAACACATGTATACCCGTGGCGGATTCATTTTGATATTTGGCAAAACTAACACAATATTGTAAAGTTTAAAAATAAAATAAAATCTAAAATAAATAAATAAATAAATCAGCATAAGAATTGTCTGAGAGAAAGCATCTTTCTCCTTTCCTACTTTATTACTTTTTTTTTTTAGGAATAAAAGGAAAATATTAGTAATTTTTCTTTAAATGTTACGTAATTTTACTAGCTTTACATATTTTTTCACTAAAAATATTTTTGAACTTTCGTTTATTAACTCATCATGAACTTGATGATACCTGTTTCTGATTGAGGAAATATCTGACCAAAATTGATGATAAGGTAGAACCTTTACCCAGGTTGATATGTAGTATGATGAATTACCGTCTTTCTGTTGCTTCAGCCTATTGGCTTAGGTATACCAACAATTAATTTAAGAAAAAGGAGACCCAATGTTCAGGTAACTGAAGTTAGCAGTGCCTTCAAATTTGCTAAATCAGAGTTGCGATCAAGCTTCTTTTCCTAAAAGCATATGATTAATGCCGCCTTTCTTGATAGCAAGCTTCCAGAGCATGAGATGGAGATGAGCATCATTTTTCAATAAATTGGAGCAAAAATGTTATTAATGATGGCAGAGGGTATGCATTTGCTGACTAAAGACTGCTAGCAAATTATGTAACAATGATAATCAGAGTAATCACAAAATTAAAATTAGGTTTGTTATTAAATATTATTGTGAAATCAGTGTCAAATCAGTGTAATCCTAACAATTGGTTGTAAAATTAACTTCTAAGTAGAAATAAAAATAAAATTCTGATGTGTAATTTCTATGAATCACACAATTTAAGCAAAAATTCTGGGGAATTTCTAAAAGTATATTTTCAGGTTAGCAGTTAGAGAAAGTTCACGTCACCTAATTAAAAATGTCCAAAATTGCAAATTAATACTGTCTGGAAAACTCACTTGCAAAATCTTTCCTCTGGTGGGAAAATAACTTAAAACATTAACACTAAAAATAATCATCGTGAAAGGATTCTTCCTATAGTTTAGTAAAATTTAGTAAGAGCATTTCAAAATTTTGAAGAAAGTTCAGCGTGACTTAAGGCTTTATATGTAAGCCTATTTCTTTTTAAAAAATGGTGATATTGTAATAGAGAGGTAGTGTGATATTAATGGATCATTACAGTATGCATTTGTAGAACTGAACTCCAGTTTGTTCTACTTATAACCAACACTGTATCCTTGAGTAGTGCACTAAACCCCATGGTACTTCAGTTTCTTCATCTGAAAAGTAGGAAGATTCAACTAATAATAATTTCCTATCCTACACAGGATATTCTGAGGAAGTTAAATATAGATCCCCAGCTCCATCTCCTGAAAATTCTGACTTAATTTGGCCAGGGATAGGCCCTAGGCTTATGAATAGTTTTAAAGATTCCCAGGGGATTCTAAAGAACAGAGCCTTTGGATTAATAAAAACTTCAGTTCCCTTCTAGCTCTAAAATTCTGTAACAATCTGAATTTCATGTTGCTGTGTCAATCTTCATATCTTTTATGGTTCCTCTACAGTTAAAATTTGCCTTTTCTTGATTTATTAAACTGTTTTATGTTACTCCTCTTGCATGTTTCTTTTTGTGTATTACCTTAAATTATACTCATTGCAGTCATGTGAATTTTAGCGAACTTTTAGTTTTGCGATACTTTTAAATATTGCATGTAGATATTGTGATATAATTTAAAAAAAAAACAACCTGGAAAATGGTTTATTTTTGTTTTAAGGAAACTTTAAATGGCAAACTAGCAACCACACAAGACTTCTAAATTTAGAAAATATTTTTTGAACTATGTAGTATTTTTAATAATGCTGTTAATTATTTCAATTTAAAATTTAAGAACATTACATTCTGCCTTTTATTTTAGTTCCACAAATAGTATTAATCATTTTATTAGTTGATATTTAAATTTTTCAAATGAGGATTGTTGGATATTTAAAACATTTTAAAATATTTGAAAAATGAAAAATATTAAATAATGAAAGTGTTGGGAACGCAGGGACTGGATTCAGTTCTCATGCGTCTCTTGGTTCTCTTCGATATGAGTCTGCTTTTGAATTTTTCTGTCACTTTACTTGTGATGAGTCTTTTAAAAACTGGTCAGCCAGATTGCCATATACAAAGTACAAGTGGTGCATTGACATTTTTCTTTTATGATTTCCTTTTCCTTTCTGTGTCTTTATATGTTGGATTGGGACATGATCTTCATATTGCCAATTCTTCCTGATAATGCCTCCTCCATGCATGCTGTTTGGGTCTGGTCATGCTATGCATTATCCATTGCATGTAAGATGATATTCTTATTTATGTTTATATTTTATCATTTTATTTTGACTTTGTTTTGCAGTGAGTTAAAATTGTCATGCTGATAGGGTGTTTGTGTAAAGATAATTTATTTCATATGACTTTAAGTAAGGAATTTAGAATAACTGTCAACTTTAGAGTCTCCTTTTGATAGAAATGTGTACAATTTCATATTTTAAGCAAAGGACTAGAATTATTTTCAATGCTGATTTTTATTTTCTTCTTCAGAAACATGTTACTTTTCAAAAGGGTATTTACTTCCAAACCAGTAAAATGCTGCCTAAAAAAAAAATCAGTATTTTAACCTGTTGAACAATCCAATACTTATTTTCAATAGTCTAGAACCTTCTGAATTTAGATATAAGTTTCATAAGCAGTGAATTTTTTTTTAATAGACATGCCAGGCACAGTTTGTTTTTGTTTTTTTTCTTTTTTTCTTTAAGAATTCCCATTCATCAAAACCCATGGGAATTATATATTTTTCATTATTTAAATGGAATTACTCCCTAAAGGCATTTCTGTCATTATTATAAAATGAATATATGCTATGTATATTGTGTTATTCAGCATTTGATATAAATATTTAACTTTAATATATTTCATGTTTGGCATTGTCTTTGGTAGTCAGCATTTGTAAAACAGTGTTTAAAATAATGATGATTCAAATATATTTTAGAAGAGCCTGTGAGGCTGTAATTTTTTAACTTCCAGTGACCTTCCACTAATATGGCATAATTTGTGTTTATTACTTCTATCTAATTAGTTATAACATATTGATGGTATCTAATTTAGTAAACATTAAAATCCAGTTTCTAAATTTTTAAAGTTGTAAAATTTTAGACATGTATTATGATTTTATGTTCTAGTGAACTTTGAAATTCTACTACAACATGTTGCATTACTAGTGTTACAAGAGAATAGTATATGTTTCTTTATCAAATATTTTGAGGTCCTTACTTTATGATTAAGAAAAATTTTTTAAATGTCACGTGGTCATTTCACATCCTGATTAAAGAAAAAAAGCTGTAAGTGGATCTTCAGAAGTCATATTCCCACAGGATTTGTGATTATAAATGTCCCATCTAACACAGGACTCAAAATATAAGTATCTTCAGTTGGTGATAATCAGAATTTGCCACAATTAAGGCTCAAATTCCTAGCCTACTTATTATAATTTTAAAATATATATGAAAGAATCTACATTTATACAATTATTTAGTCAGCTTTTTCATATATCTTAGGTAAGTAACTTTTATGGAATTAATTCTATATTTAAATATCCCTTGAATTATTCTCTATACAGCATTTTACAATGTCCTATATGCTTAATTGTTCTCTGTGTAGAACCCCAAATCTCAGGAGCCAGTAACTTTGGATTTCCTTGATGCAGAATTAGAGAACGATATTAAAGTGGAGGTAAGTGCAGTTGGCCTGAACAACACCCTCCTATCAGATGCTGGGATTCTTCCAGTCCACAGGATTTGTTGAGCATTTTCATGTGTTGGTTCTCTCTTTGGACTATATGCACAAAGATGACTGTCTTTTGTCTTTAAAAATTTCCAGATCCTAGGCTCTCTGATCCAAAAGATCATATGAAAAGGAATAAATATTTAAAATTGGGTGTGACCTTAGTTTTTTCTTTCTTTTTCCTTCCACAGGTAGAGTTGTGTATTTCAATACAAATATAACTTGTAAATTTCAATTAAAAAAACATAGGGAGGAGGATGTTGCCATAGAATTGAAAGAAAATTTTCAGAGAATTTAACCACTCAATAAGCAACATGAGGAAAGAAGCTGCCATGTTTTTCTTAGTACTCTATTTCAGAAAATTTCTATTTTCTTTCAAAACCAACATTGCATGCCACTTCCTCTGAGAGGACCTGCCATAATAATAAAGTGAAAAGTGAAAGTGTTAGTCGCTCAGTTGTGTCCAACTCTTTGCAACCCTATGGACTATAGCCTACCAGGCTGCTCTGTCCGTGGGATTCTCCAGGCAAGAATACTGGAGTGGGTTGGCATTTCCTTCTCCAGGGGATCTTCCCGACCCAGGGATAGAACCCAGGTCTCCTGCATTGCAGGCAGATTCTTTACCATCTGAGCTACCAGGGAAGCCCTCCATAATAATAAAGATAATTATTAATAATAACACGTATTGAGTATGTGATATGTGTCAGTCATGGCTTTTCAAGAGCTTCTGAAATAGGTTCATTGTTTTTGTTGTTATTACTACTATTATTATTATGTCTGTTGTACCGATGATCTATTTGAGGTACAAGACGTTACATAACTTATCTCCAGTTACTCAGCTATTAATAGTAAGTAGCAGAACCAGAATTTGAACCCGGCTTTCATGTGCCAGAGCAGAGATTTCTCAGATTCTTTCAAGTGGATTAACTCTGTCTCTTATCTATTCAAAGACTCTCGTATTTCTTTTACAGTTTGTCACACATTTGTACTTGCTTTCCACATTTTACACATTTACTCCCTCAGTGTAGAACGATAAAGTCTATTTATTACAATTACCTTAGACTGAGGCTTCATGCTGGGATATTTTAGGTAAACAATGAATATCTGTTGTAAAGTATTCTGACAGGATGACCTAAAATAACAATAATGCAGTAACTTTTAAAAAAGAATATTTCCACACTTGGTTGGTCTGTTGAGTGTCTGCATAAAGTAACTGTTTCAATTTCCCTTAGATTCGAAATAAAATGATAGATGGAGAAAGCGGAGAAAAAACATTCAGGACTCTGGTTAAATCTCAAGATGAGGTAAGAATTAAGCCAGATTTATTCTTAAATAAAATGTATATATTAATAATAATAATTGACATTAGTGGTCAGTTTGATCTAGTAAAACAATATTTATTTATCAAACAGATGTTTCTAGTAAACAGATTTATTTAAAACACTCCTTGCTGGAGGGATATTTTCAGTAAGATTTTAAAATCTGAAACGTTTATAAAATAATGTTGCTATAGGTTTCTTAATGTATTCTTATATCACTAATAATATATTCTTGAAAATTACATTTTTAAGAATTTTATTGAAGCATAGTTGATTTACAATATGTTTCAAGTATATAGCATAGTGTTTCAGCTATACATACATATGCTAAGTTGCTTCAGTCATGTCCGACTCTGTGCGACCCCATAGACGGCAGCCCACCAGGCTCCCCCGTCCCTGGGATTCTCCAGGCAAGAACACTAGAGTGGGTTGCCATTTCCTTCTCCAGTGGATGAAAGTGAAAAGTGAAAGTGAAGTCGCTCAGTCGTGTCCGACTCTTAGCGACCCCATGGACTGCAGCCCACCAGGCTCCTCTGCCCATGGGATTTTCCAGGCAAGAGTACTGGAGTGGGGTGCCATTGCCTTCTCCGATACATACATATACATACATATATATTCTTTTTAGATACTTTTCCTTTTAGGTTATTACATAACGTTGAATATAGTTCCCTGTGCTCTACAGTAGGTCCTTACTGGTTTTCAAAAATAGTATTTTATGTCTCCATTTTTTCTATCACAATAAGAAATAGAACACACAATATAATGTCCTGCCTGCCATGTTCTTTTAGGCCATTTCAGTCATACAATTTGAAGTCAGTACTTAATAGCTGTATGTTTTGTATGGCTTGTGTATGCAGATGTTTTAATTGTTGAGTTACATATATTAATTTTTTTCATTACTTGCTTACTTGTTTCTGGCTGGGTTTATTTTCTTTTACTCTTTCTGTATGATTGCCCTGCATTTAAATCTGAAATTAAATCGAGAAAACATAGCTACCACTTTAAAATCACTGGTACAACCATGTAATGCTTGTATTGTTTTATAATGACGTTGGGAAGTTCCTTGTGTATTGAAAGTGTGTCTCTCCATTATCAGTCACATGGGGATATGTGTTTGTATATTTGGGTATTTGAAAAATACATAGAGCCCACAAGCTTTTGAGCCTAGACATTTAATTTAAGCTTTTATGTATAATGTAAGTCTTATTTCCTCATAATCTCATCCATTTTAAGTGTAACAATTCTCCTGAGTTTGTTAAATCCATTTTAAGTGTAACAAATCTCCTGAATCTGAATCAGCAGAATTTTTTCCCTAAGATGAAGCCGGGATCCAAACATATAACTTCATCAGCACCTGCCCTTTCTCACTTTAATCAGGAGTCCCTGTTACCAGAACACAAGGGGGACACATCAGTGTCAGTCTTGAGATTTGAAATGTCAGCTCTGTTTACTTAGACTTTAGCCATGCTGTTTATACCTTCACTTTTCTGAAAGAAGAGCTAAACCATTCAGCAGTTCTGCCACTTCTCTCTGTTGATCTGCCAAAAAGAACTCTTTGACCTGTACCTTCTTTTTTTCAACGTATAAATCCATTTTGTTTCTATTAAGTCACTTTTTAATTTTTCTCCTCCAACTTACTGTAAATTTTTTTTTTTTGACCAATATCCCTCCATAGACTTTTCGTATTAATTACCTTGAAGAAAGTGGTGTCTTGTGTCTTTATTTCTCTAATCTGATACTAATTTGATACTATTGATACTCTAATTTGATACTCTTTTTTTTTTTAATATCTTGTGGAACAATACTAGTTTGCCCTGGTTTTTTAGGAGTAGTATTAAATACATAAACTTTTTTTAAATTATTCTTTTAGGAATGTTATGAGTCCAGAAACTTCCTGTGCGCTTCCTGTCCTCTCTCCCCCATCTTCCACACACATAAATAAAGCCATGGGGATATTTGATTAATAAAACAACATTGTGTGGTTGTTAGAAAATAAACTTGGAATCATGCATTTTCCTTCATCCTGCTAGTTAAAGTCCTCTTGAAGATTCATTTTCCAAATCAGTAAATTGTGGAAAAGAATAGTATTTCATTTACTCCAGGGGCTTGACTAAATGAGACAAGGACTGAAAAATGTTTTGTGTATTGCCTAATATCAAGTAATAACTTTAGTGAATATTATTGTTCTGCTGAGGATGATGACACTGGAGATAACTGAAAATATTAAAAGATGCATATGTATCATCACTGAATCTAATAGAAGAAGGAATGATAATTTCTTTACTACCCTTCAATAGCTACATAAGAAAGATTCAATATATATGAAGTCATTTAGCTCTTTCTTCCTTTCCCTGGTGGATATAGTTGTTTTTCTAACCTTCAAAAATATTAAGTAATTAGAATCTAAGATAAATACTGTAATAATACCTTAATAAGAACTGCTACTGCTAATCCTGCTGTTTAGTCACTCAGTTGTGTCTAACTGCAAACTTATGGACTGTAGTCTGCCAGGCTCCTCTGTCCACAGGATTCTCCAGGCAAGAATTACTGGAGTGGATGGTCATTTCCTTCCCTAGGGTATCTTCCTGAAGCAGGGATGGAACCTGTGTCTCCTGCTTGGCAGGCAGATGTTTACCACTGAGCCACATGGGAAGCCCTAATCATAAGAGTAATATGCTAATCATACATTTGGATCTAGACACTGCATTAAATTCCTGATATTACCAATTTATTTTAAACATACTTTACTATGGAAAAACCTGAGTGTTATGTAACATTTCAATCATGTTTCATTATTAAAATTTATTTTTCTAAGAAATGTTTTTAAAGTTTTGATGTTAGTAATTTCATTAATTACTGATTTTAAATTAAGATTTTCCACTTACATGTCCTTAAAATTGATCATGTGGGTACTTTTTGTCCTAAAATTTTGCTTTACACACACACATAACAAAATAAATAATTGTAGAGTGGAATAGATCAGACATTTGTGAAGAAGGGTATTGAATCACCACTGAATTTATAAATAGAGCCTAATGTTCTGCTGTTCTTATAAATTAACATAGGATAAAAAGTGATCATAATCAAGTCCAACTCTTTTTTAGAGATATATTGACAAAGGAAACAGGACATATACATGGACTCCTGTCAATGGCACAGATTACAGGTAATTAACCATATTTATATGTGTGCTTATAAAAAATATTCAGTTCAGTATCTTTTAACTATTTTTAGTATCTGTTTTTCCAGTGGATGAATATTGTTTTTATATATTCTCAAGCTGTTCTCAATGTAATTAAAATAGAAATATTATCCTTTCCAACATTAAAATGCATTAAAATTATACATTATTTTCAAAATGGGTAAAATGGGGGAAAGCTGGAAATATAAAATTTAGAAATGAAAATTTGTATGATATACATATATTTGATATTTTGTATATTTATGTTAGTAACAGTTGACAAAATCCTGTTACTTTGTAGTCATGACCTCCACTGACTTCCTCATTAAATTATTATGTAGTTTACAGTACTTAAATTTAGGCTGCAAATTAACTTAAAACTTCTCACATCATCATATAATCTGATATAAAATGCTCAACTGATATAATTTAACCCCATGAGTAGAAATTCTGTAATATACTGATTCTTGCAGTGGACTGGACTTTGAAAAACTGGACAGACTAATACCCTAAAATTTCTTGGAAATTCTTCATTCTTCAACACTTGCTGAGCATTTTCTTTGCTTGCTCTAACTTTAAAGTCACCTCTTTCCCTGTGGTCCTGCTTCCTACAGCCTCGTAATACTGAAGCTGATACGATTACGTCCTGCTTATCCATTCTCTCTTCCTCCTCCATCACATCCCCACCTTTGGATTTCATGTCACCAGACAATACCACCTACCATTCCTCCCTTTAAAGAGTCATCCCCTTCTCATTTCAGGGATTTTGATTCCTGGGCTGGTTGCCACCCTCTCCTCCATTCATGTGGATCACTGTTTCTCAAACTATTTGGGACATAACCACAGTTATAAAAAAAAAATGTTTACTAAAATAAACACTAAAAGATGAAAAGTCAAGTGGACAACAATTTTTATTGGACTTCATAGACATAAAATTAGTCTGTCAGATTACTATAAAAATTTCTAAATGCTTACTCTCATTTTCTATATTTAACTATTCATGACCTGGTAATGGGTAGTTTGCAAAGGGACCAGGTTCCCTGGACATACTTTAAATACCACTGGCATAGATGATTTTTCTGGTGCCTGGACTCGGTTTTTCTGTCTCCTTCTCTCTGATGATCTTGTCAATCCCATCTTAGCTAACTGCTTCAAAGTCATGTCCTGCAACTCTAACATTCAGACTTCAAGTCCTTCATAGTCTTAATTTGAGGTGTTTTGTTTTTTTTTTAATCCAACTGTCAGATGACTACATTTTAGCTTTCCATCCCCTCCTTCTGATAGCCTAACTGCAGCAATCCTTTGACTCAGTTGAGACCTGAAATCCATCAACTCCTGAGACCTTTCATTGTCCTTGTCTTCCTCATGTGCATGTACCTGTTATTTCAGCATAAATTCATTGGATCTTATATTCTCTCATAAAATGCCATCAACTCGTACTCAAGTATAGCAAAGAGTAGTTTGACCAATTTCAATCCTAGTTAAATTATTACCAGTACCACCCAGCATTGGCACAGCTACAGATGGGGAAAATAAAATATTCCTTGACTGATAATGTCTAAAACCTCTAAACCTCAAGTAGACTTTTGTCGCGCCTTTTGATCTCAATAGTCCAATAAATTTAGGAGGCTTCTAGATGACTTTTGATAGCTTCACTCCTCAAACCCATCTCTTTCCCATCCATTTTCTCTGTTGATCTGAACCTCTATTTTTCTCAGTGAAATAGGAAGCAATCAAAAGAGACCTTCTACCACCATAGAACATAACTACTAGCATCTGTTTCTCCATCTCCTATCTCTATTTCTTTTCACAACACAAGGGTCATATTTCACAAGAGTCATAGTATTAATACTTGAGTTGTATTGTTTCATTTATCTATCCACAATACTCCAATAATTTGCTGTCTTAATATTTATAAAATGTAAGGTTCGCCACAGCCACTAGAAGCCTTACAGCATATGACTTCATTTACCATCAGTCATCTGAAGTTGTCGTCTCAGATGCTTCGCTGAACCACCTTCATCTCCATCCTCCTTGCTGCTCCTCATAAACCTGGAACCACTCTGCCTCAGGACCTTTGCACCTAACTTACTTCTCTGAGGATGTAAAGTGCCTCATCATTTCACATTATATATATGTGTGTACATATATATATATATATATGTACATTATATATATGTGTATATATATATACATGTATATATGAAGCATATATAAAGAAATTTTTTCTACTGTTTATTGTCTCCCCCTCACTGTTAAGTTCTAAGAAAGCAACATTCTAAGACTGTTAAATTCTGAGATTATAAGATTGTTGCCTGCTTCATTTACTTTTGAATCCTCAGATTATAAGACAGGGGCACACAGTAGACATTCTATATATCTTTAGACAGTTAAGTAGATTTTCAACTTGTTTCTTTCTGTCGAATTCAAATAATAGTGTCCAAACTTCCATTGAAATATTCAAATATGAAGGATTCTTTGACTACATATTAATGTATGATTAATATGTAGCCCAATTAATAGGCTGTGGCAGACTCAACCATTCATTTCCTAATAAAACCAAACTATATTCCTCCTGCCTCTGTCTCAGAGCATACGCCTAACTTTGCCGGAGAATCTAGAGTGCTGGGCTTCTCTTAAAGCTGTAATACTATCACAGGGGACCATTGCCTTTTCTGTTGCTAGGATGGCATGCAGACTCAATCTAGAAGAGGAGCCCATGGATAGTAATGTCATGATACACCACTACATGCCAATATTTCTCCATTGTTTTAGTTTTTCACAGAATTTTGAATCTGCTGAAAAATACCAGTATGACTGTTTTACTTTTATGTATCTCTTGGTTTCTCTCATTGCTATTAGGCATTTCTTTATACATATACCATCTTTATGTATCAGTATATACATAGGTCATTTTTTTTCCTTCCTCTTTCATGGTTATTGCCAGCTTGATATTTTTTTTTATTTTATTTTTAAACTTTACAATAACTTGACAAAGGGTGTAATAGCCAAGAGGAAATCTGGGAGTCCTGTCTCTTTAGAGATGACTTCATGATAGGAATGTGCTCTTTGCCTCTGTTGGTTAGACAAATAAATTCCAAGTTAGAAAAATGGTTTCTTTTTGACCCTGACAGTGAGTCATTCTGATGGTTGGTCCTACTGCAGTCATAATTACACTCTGGGGGAATTTAAAATTATTATCCTTAAATGTTTTTAATAATCTCACAAATGTCTCTGATATTCCTCCCCTTCCCCTCCCACCCCGAGTCATAACTCAGGTAACCAGATTAATGTTCTTTTCTTCAGTTCTGAGTATTTCTCTCCTTGTTCACAGAACTTTAGTCTCTTTCCATTTTCATTCGAGTTCAGACTTACAGGCTTGAAATTCACATCATGCATCTCTAGCCTAACCTTTCTGCCCTGTCATTTGCCCCACCATCCTCCCCACAGTAACCGCTATTCTCTGAACAAGCCTCAACTTCATCATCTTTGCATGTTTTCTTCACACAGTCCCTTCACAAATCTATAACTTTGGGACAGATTGAATTTATTTTCATTGTAAGTACTCCCTTGAATCTCTGTGCAAAGAAAATCACAAATAACAAAGTAGAACAAAACATTACATCTAAATTGAAAAAAGTGGAAGTGTTTTTATGTAATGTATGAGATACCAAATTTTACTTAGTGATTTCTGTCTCCTTAAGCTTTGATATAACTTGATATAACATATTTTGAAGTATAGAAATTATTTTAATAGAATATTTTCTTTTTAATGAAGAGTGATTTTATGGTGATATAAATGATGGAATAGAAAAGTGTGCTATATTCCATTTAACTATGTTAACCATGTTTATGGGAGTTGCAAAAACATTGCTTGGGCTGTACCATCCATCTGGTGCCCACTGCCTTTATTAGATTTTAATCCCTTGGAGAAAATAAAGCAGCCTTAGTCAATTGGTTTTATATGGAGAAATACAACAAAGACTGCATATGGCAGCATCGTTGACTTGGAATGTTGATTAAAGATCTTATCGGCTATAGGTTGAAAAAATAACTATTGCCTCAAGACAAAAAATCATTATGTGTAACTATATGTTTCTATAAAATATAGATATTATTAATAATAGCAACTTGAGACTTGCAGGCCAATAAAATGTATATATGATATGTCAATTTTAAAATTTCTACTGTGTTCCTCATGGGTTTCCACACTAATTTTTATGGTACGTGAGCTGTAACCCAAGCTTGCAGTGTGACACTGTAGCAGCCACATGATATATTGTTATCAGTTTTAATTTGAAGTTTCTCTTAGTAATAAATGCTGATGGGCAGCATTAAAATGTCGTAATTTCCCTTGAGAGGAATTTGTGGGAGACAATCTTCAAATGCTCACTAATTCTGTGCTACATTTTATAAATGGCAAGTGAATCATGAAAGGTCATCTTACTTTCAGACTAATTGCACTGTTTTTTTTTTTTTTTAATTTTAATCTCTTCTACTTTAAAGGAAGTTACCTTTAAAATGAATGTAGAGATTTTCATTAGATCTACATAACATTTTGTTTCTCTGACCTTTACCCATAAGGGAAGTCTATGAATTACTTAATGATGGAGAAAGATTTGGGAATTGGAGGTAACAAGCATCCAATTATTTTGCTATCTTGACTGCATAATTAAACTGTAGCAAATCAGCCCTTGCTTTTTTCCTCTTCATGGAATGAATTTTTAACATATATTCATGAGAAGAAAAACCTGGAATTTTATATTTTGTCCTGTTCAATATTGTTCGTTAAAAATGCATAATGGGATTACAGTTTGGACATCTGTATTCAGAACCTGGGAAACATGAGGCTTGAGTGATGTAAAAGATGATCTTCTACAAATACCTAGAAATCTCAGAAGCCTAGAAATGGACACATTTTTCTGTATTGCTAAATTAGGGGTTAAATTGTAAAAATGAATCTGAACAACTCAATTGGTGACTTTAATCAAGCATCACTTTTTTTAAATTTTTAAATAATAGTTTAATTGGGAATCTTAAGAGATTACCTCATTTTTGGCATTAGTTTCCTTCTGTATTCAAAGGATAGCAAAGGTCATTTGCAACTGTAAGTATGGATAAGGAATAATTATGTTCTGCACATGTGTATCAGCCATTGTGACAGTAGAAGAATTGCATGTATGCAATTGTTACTGGAAACTGCATAATATTATGATTTTTTAAAACAATTCTTGTGTGTATGTTCATTAATTGGCATCTTCAAAATGAGTTGGGTTATCTGCCTGTCTGTGTTTTAATTTTTACAGTCATATTAAGACAAGGTTGGACGACAGGCTTGACAGTCTTTGTGTCTAAAATGTTCTGAATCTTGCTTAAAATTTGCACTGGAAATTGCCTTCAATGTGTATATCTACCACAAGACTAGAGTAGCCCCGTGGCTCTTGTAAAGTATAAAAATCACGATGTTTCTCCTATTGTACCTCATAACAATCTACCAAATGATATGGGATATCCACATTTAATGAATTTGAAATAAATACAGTTACACTGTTGGATAAGAACCAATGGGATGAGCAAAGGAATCTGAATTTCCCCTTCAAAAGACACAGGGGAAATTGCAAAGAGATGAGTTCTATAATAGTAGGTATTTAATCCTTCAAAAGAAAATATTTCAAATGATTGTGTGCATTGTATAATACTAATAATACTTCTTATATTTGCTATTGTTAATAGTGTACATTTGCTAGCAAGCACTGTAACGTTATGTATGATTCATTAGGAAGGGTATAGCCAATGTGCATGATGCAATTACTTTGCCTAAACATATCCCTACTATTCTTCTGTTTTTTTTTCACAAAGTATTTTAACATACTTTTCTGGAAATATAGTATCCATGACATTTTCTTCAGCTCATTTATGGGCACTCTTAGTAGCTAATTTTCCTTGTGTCTATTCTAATTCCCCACAATGTAGAGTACTGGATAACTCTGGATGGCAAAACAAATTAAGTGCCTTATTTGCTGAAAGCATTTTCCTGTCAAAGTAATGTCTTTTCCTTCCCGCGAGGAAGATCTTTGGATTTCCCGTGAACTTGATGTGTCTTTTTTTTTTTAAGTTATGTTTCATTTTTGTTTGTTTGTGTTTATGCTTCTCTTGTTTCTATTGCAGTTTGGCCTTGGTATTACCAACCTACAGTTTTTACTATATAAAAGCCAAAATAGAAGAGACAATAACTCAGGCCAGATGTAAGTACTGTGAAAGTGACTTCAGGGTCTATTTGTTATCTCCTAGTACCAGAGGTTTAAATACGTCTAGACTTTTGACTACCCAAGGCTTATACCTTTTAGTAGGTGTTATTACCAAATCAACAGCAATGATTCTAACCCATTCCAAACATGCAAGGAACAAGAAATATTCTACATGGATAGAATATGAGCAGGTACTCCAGCCTCACCGGCAGTCCCCACCACTCTCCCCTGCCTTGCTTTGTGCTCATAGAATCATTGCGGTGCTGTTGTCTTCTGTTGCTGTTGTTTTAAGGGTCTGCTAACTGGCGCAAAATGTTTCACATAGTCTCTACTCATGGCACTCTGCTAGTAAAGTTGCTATTTTTTTTCTTTCTTTTCTTCTTGTTTTTGCATTCAGAAAAATGATATGCTCCACATCTGCAACATTGTTTGAATAAATTGCACTGGTCTTTGGCTTTGGTTTAGCAATGAACTCCCTTCTAATTATCCAAATTCATGTCTTCAGTAACCTAAATGGATTAATTTTTTAAAACATCATTTGTAATGTGGAGTAATTATTAACACTAGCGCATATTTCAAGTCATTATTAATCTTTGTTTTGGGTGGCTAGATTTAGCAAGGTAAAGTGACCATCATATCCTTTACATATCACTCAAGTATTCCTGACCACCGAAATTTTTCCTGTTATGATAAAGTAAAAAAAAAATGTGTATATATATATATGTATATACTTTTTATATCTGACCTTACAGAAACTGCCATTTCTTTTGTTTCTATGTCAGTTCTCTTTTTGCTCTCCGCAGTCCTAGTCCTCATTGTAAATTGTAGTAATTTAGACATTTGTATTTCTACTTTCACTTGATAGATATGATGGTCTGTTAACAACCACTGACTTTGCATGAGCTAGTTCGTCACTTGATAAATGAGGGGATGACTAGTGGGTCTTTGATGATTGGTAAATGCTTCTGTGTATAGGCTAGCATCATTGGGATTGCACTTGAATTAGCCACTTTGCAAAATAGACCCTTGAAATAACCACAGTACAGAGAGGGTGCTCTAGTAGTAATTGACAGGACATACTTTCCAGTCTTCAAAATATGTGTCTTTTTTTTCCAGAACTACAGCTGTACATAAATAAACCTTTGATCTATGCACAATATTTTTATTCAAGAAAGTCATTGAATAAAATATTGTTTGTGACCCCCTTTGCTTTACCCTCTTTTTTTTTGTTTCCCTGCTTTCTCTTTCTGATGGATTTTCACAGCCAAAAAGGGCAGAATGAAGGGCAAGTATTTTCTTGTTGCTCAATTTCTTTTTCTTTAGTACACTTGACATTTCCACTGGTATTTCCATTCCTATTGGATATTATCCTCTGTGCTTCTCATTTGCTAGATTTTCCTCCATGATCACTCAGACCTTAGTAGCAGAAAAGGGGGAAAGAATATGCTTGTGTTTTCATATATAACCTGTTTTACTTTCTGTTTTTTTCTAAACTGGGATACTTGTGTGTTTATCCTTCCACTTACTAATTCATACTAATATGAAGAATGCCGTTAATTCACTAGGGTGTTAATGGGTTTATTGAAATAATTTTATTACAATATTGGTAAAATATTTATGTTGATATTTTAAATTAATACCTCTGGTGTAACGCTGACCTAAGTCGTTTTTTAAAGGATATCTTGGTTACTGTAGGGTTAGTTAGTAAATGGGAAAATTATAGACCTAGCATTATCTTTGATATGACCACTGTAATCCATGTTATGAAATTAAAATTGATTTTATTACTGTGAAGTATTGGGGAATCTTTATGTGTTTCAATTTAGGATGAAAGTCTATGTTTTTCCTTATTAGGTTATCTTTCTAACGCCTTATTGACATCAAATATCAGGATGCATATTCTGATTCTTATCTAACCCTATAATATTGTATTTTCAGATTCAGAAACTCTGAAACCGGATAATTTTGAAGAGTCTGGCTATACGTTCATAGCACCAAGGTAGGTTTTGTTTGGTTTTCTTTTTTAAGGCTCATTGTGGATGTATAGGCCTTCAAGAATAGGTCAGAGTTGGGGGTCAAGACTGCTCTGGGTTATGCCATGTCTAATTATGGAACCAAAGGAAACAGTAAGTTTAAAACTGAAGGAGAATTCTGTTCGTTCAGTCATTCACCCATTCAGGTACTTAGCTGCTGCATTGTGCTAAACAGGATGCCGACTTGGGGATCAGGTGGTGACTGGGACAGATGGAGGTTCTGATTTTGTTGGAGCCAACAGTGTATTCAACAGAAATGGAGAGTTGTGTATTTGCATTTGTGGCTGTGTATGCACATACAGCTCTGTATACATATACACATACAGATAGATATGTACAGATATATACCTGTATGTGTGTGTATACACATAAGAATGTGTATACCTCAGAGCATGACTAACGTCATTATTGATTTAACACAAATTTTCGGAAAATATATTTTAATATAGTGAGATTTTCTGACATAATTTTTAAAATGAGCATTCTTTTTCCTCCTACATAATTTTACTTCTCTTTCATATAATCCCCCTTTCTCTATCTCTGTACATCTTCATCTCTACCTCTATTTTCATATAATTATTTGGGACTCCATTCATGAATCCAAGATTATCCTTTATTTCTATTTCTTTCCTTAGTTTTTGACTCCCAGTCTCTAGCAGACACATGTAATAGTACATATCAACATAATTTCTATTACCCTAGGCTAAATTATTGAATAAAATACATTCAGAAGCTTGTAGTATTCTCTCCTCTCATCTTTTCCGTCTTAAAGAAATTCCTTTCAGAAGGTTCCTAAAAATTGGTCTCAGTTATTCTTTCATTTTATTTCTGCATAAGCATATCTGAATTTTCTCTTCTTGAAAAAAGGAATATGTACATATATATATGCACACAGATATATATAAAACTTTTCAGAAATCTGTATTAACAAAGCATATTCCTGCTTTGTAAGTGACTGCCCTGGAGCGGCTTTCTTGCTTGGATTTCCTTCAGTGTGGACACTGCTAATCCCATCTCTTTCGACACTTGCCTCCTCTTGCTTGTTGACGCACTTTTCTAGGTTTCTCCCTCCCTCCCCAGCTGCATGCTCAGGCTATTCCATGAGCTTCCCTTCTTGTGCACATCACTCACATGAGCTGCTGGACCCTCTTATCTTCGTAATGTGCGTCGATAGATACACCACAGACTCTCAAGTATTCTATGCTTTGGTTTGGGCTGACAGCTCCCACATCTCCAGGATGATCATATCATCCAGAAACACAACAGATATAATATGTAGTTTATTAACCTTACATTAGAAGATCAAACAGTATACCAATTTCTAGACTTCATGTGTATCCTACCTATTTCAATATGAGACGTTCATGTTTGTGGAACATGATGGGAATCTCTCTTCAAGGTCCTTCAAAGTCAGTATCTCCTGAACATTTGTCTTCTTTTGGGGGAGCTCTTCTTTCCATGTTGCCTCAGTAACAAAAATACTGTCCTCTCTAAATGCCATTCTTGAAAGCTGATAGATACAAAGAAAGGGAGCAAAGATGTCTAACTTCTGGTCAATCAATAAGTCTTGCCAAGCAGGATTTATCTTATGAGTATCCAGTATGTCTGTCAGACTCTGCTGCTTTTGTTCAGCCTGGTGTTTTCTCTCACCTAAACTAGTAAGGCTGCCTCCTAATTGATCTCCCTGCCTCCAGTATCTCTCCCTTACTTCCTATTTCTGTCTCCTTTTTATAACAAGAGGGAATTTCTAAACTTTCAATAAAGTTTTGGTTCTCATCTGCTGAATACTAGCCAGTGGCTTAGCACTGTCCTCATGATGGTCTGTTCTGCACAGGATGGCTTTCAAACATCCTGTCACTAGATACCAGTTTACCAGTGTGGTACCCTATGCTCTAAATCAGGGGCTGACAAACTGGCCTGGAGACTGGCTGCCTGTTTTAAACATGAAATTTTACTGGTAGCCATGGCCATCTGTTGAGGTACTGTCTCTGGTGGTAACCTGGACCTTTTTAGCCCACAGAACCTGAATCATTCACTCTCCTACCCTTTAAGAAGCAGTCTACCAACCTCTGCTTTAAAGTCCAGCCACACTAAATTTTTTTAGTTCCTAAATGTGTTTTATCCTGCTTACATTAACCTTTTATTCTGGTTTGAACACACCCACCACCAGTCCTTTCCACACTCCAACTTCATAGCTCCTCCACCTGGGAATTTCTTTCCTGTCCTCTCTGGATTAGACATCCTTGCTGACTGCCTCACAGAGTCCTATATTTCCCATAGTAGAGCACTGGCCACATTTCACTTTACTTACTTTCCCCAGCCGAGATGATGGCATCTCTTTGGCTTACCATTCAATATTCAATATCACATCTGCTGCCTGGCACACAGTAGGGGCTTCGTAAATATTTGGTGACTGGAGAATCTATAAATATATGAAAAGTATTTTTAAAATCATGTTAATAATGCCTGCAATCTTATAAGCAGTTTTTTGCTACAAGTAACTTTGAACAACTAAACTGCTGAAACTAGTAGGAGATGGAAAGCAGAATATTACTGTATAGCACAGAGATGAAATGGCATTGCGATACTGAGTGTGCTCTGTTGATGAGACTCTCCCTCCATCTCAGATCTGTGATTTTCTCTGGGTAGCTTCTTGACTCATTTCTCTCAATTTTTAAATAGCAGACCACGCAGATTGGCTTTTTCAACTTCACTCTTAAACAAAGTAGAAAGCATGGTAAATGTCCAAGTTCTCCTGGAGAGGATGAATATATCTCTCAATCCCAATTTGTAGGCAATCAATTTTGTTTAATTCAGCAAAGATTAGCATATGGACCACTGCTGCAGCCTTAAGTATGTTCAACATCATGGCTGGAAGAGTGGAATTTGCCTCTAAAATTTAGGGAAGGAGTAAATACCAGAGAAAGAAAGACACATTGTAGCTTGTAGGATAAATCAATGAGTGTCTCCCTCAGTTAACATATTAAGCCTTTTACATGCTATGATTACATTTACCCCTCAAAAGAATATAATAAATTAGTATTATTATCCTATTTCATGGATTAAGAAACAGTTTTAGAGGTGGTAAATAATAAGGGATTTGAATCCATTTCCTTGCTACTCTAAGGTATAAATATCTACACCGAATATGTAAATACTTAGGGAATTTCAAAAGAACATCCAGTACAGCTGAGCAAATATTTTTGTAGGGAACATTTCCTGGGAAAGTGGGCATTGAATGTATATTCAAAGATTTGTGGAAAATAAACTGATAAAAATTAAGAAAAAGAAAAAAAAATGGTGAGGAAAGACAGACATTTATGTTACCCAGGATATCAGGCATATGTTTTTGTCACTGTTATTAATGGGGAACAGTGAAGCAAATTAGAGCAATACTATCAGAGTCTGTTTCCCAGATATTCATTGTCATGCTGTTACTCAGATTTCCTGCATCTTAGTTTCTTTACTAGCAAAATAGTGCTAACAATTATACCTATCTTATAGAGTTTTTATAAACTTTAAATGAGATAATACTACATGTAATATATACTTGTAAGTTTATTACTTAAGTAATATATATTTAATATAGTTCTTGGTAAGAGATGAGCTCTAAATAAATATTAGTTATTATTTATGGTTCTAGTGGAGGTAGGAGGAAGAGGGAGTGCTATTTAACAAAGAATGTTAAAAAGCAGTTATTTTAAAATAATTTAAAGGCAAAAGCTTGCAATTTTTAGAGGTAGAACCATTTCTGTTAATTCCTAAATAATTATACTATTTGATCCTGATTAGTACTCAGTTTTAACTTTTCCTTCAGTCTTAAGACTACTGGAAAGGAAAGCATTGAGAATACAGATGCATGTAGCATTATTCCTCCCTTTATGAGAATTACCGTCAGAGGGTTGAAACATGAATTAATTTTTCTATCTTTCTGGGATAATCAGAAATAAGAAGGCACTTCAAAGATATGTTGGAATGAGAAAGAAATAAAAGTATGTGATCCCCAATAGTTAAAGACTAATTTGTGACGTATGACCTATGTAAGTGAAATAGAATGAGAACAAGCAGTATTTTAGAAATAATTTGGCAAATTTCTAATACCAAACATCTTTTAGTTTCAAAGTAATTTAAGTTACAAATTTCATTTGCTCGGAAACACAAAGTGAGCAAATGAGATCATTTTTAGCTTTCAGATTATGAAGGTATTTTCAGGAAATGGAAATTGGTCAAAACCCATCCAGAGGTTTCTCCATCTTTCTAATCTTTTTTAGAAGAAAAAAAAAAAAAATTCTCAGAAAAATTATGATCCAAAGCGTGTAAACCAGATCTCTCATAGGAAAACAGAGCATCTTAGAACGTTTGCCAGCGAGTTTTCCAACTCATCCTAAGGGGAAGTCAGCAATTGTGGTAACCGCAGTATGTTGCCTGCACAGACTTGCCTGGGGTGGTTCCTCTGGAACAGGAAGTGGCGATTATCTTCAGTGTCAAGCTCCCAGCCATGTGCTAAACAATCGTTAGGCTAACAGGCAACTGATGTTGGTGCTGTTTAGCCACACATTCACACCTCAGATACTTAAGTCAGGCTACTGCTGCTTATTGCTTGCTGCCTTGGGGGGTGACTTTCTGTTGTCCAGGATCATTCTTATTACTGGACAACTCATTCTTCTGACACAGTCAACACTTTGTTTTCTCACATTTCTGTTGTGCAATTTTTTTTACTTCTGCTCCTATCCTAATTCAGCTTGTCTCCTTAATGACAGCTCCAACACTTTTCACTGCTTTGCCATTAGAATACATCAACAAGTCAATAATATCTTGAGACTAATTCAAAATTGGGTATAATCCAGCCAGTGAGGATAAAAACAAAAGCAAAACATTATGACATTGTCTAAATTAATTGCTCAGAACAGCCTTCTGTTGATAGAGGTTGAACCTGCTTTTGGTTTGAAGCTTTGTGGGTGTAAAAGCTCATGAAGTAAAAGTTTAAAGCACATTGTATATTGTGTTAAAACACTAATTTGGGATCTGAAGACTGGCTTCACCTCTGGGCTTGACCATTTGCCAGTTAGGTGCCTTTGGATAAATCTTTTTACATCTTTACATCTCAGTTTCCTCACCATTGAAATATTAAATTATCTCCTGGTAAAATTATTTTTAGAATTAAATGAGAAAAGATAATTTTAGAAATGCCTTTTAAATAATAACATGGAATTTTAAATGATCTTTATTAATAATTATTTTATTTAGTCTTTCTACAACATTTTACTTAATCCTTCTAAAATCTTGCCATCAGCTTCTAATTCTGTGAGATGCTACTTCAATATATTGGCCTTTTGACTTGCAGGCTAGTGTTATTTCCCAAAAAGCATAACACTGTGGGAAGAAGTCGATTTTAGCTCTGTCAAAAACTGAGTATCAATTATGAAAACTTTTTAAACCTTGCCTCCAAACTAAAATTTTCAGTGAAACAAGAAGTTATGACATTCTGTTGCTCTCTGCTCCCTGAGGCTTTGTGTTTTAAATCATGGGCTTGCATCTGAAAATATTTGTTTCTTAATTGCATTTTTGTCTTGAATATTTGATTGTTTAGCCTGTTAGTTGTATTAACCTAGTTATTATGATTGCAGTCTTCTTATATTTATGGGACCTTACATTTATTCTGCATTTTCAAAGCGCTTAGGACAGCAGTTTTCAAAGTATGAAGCCCAAACAATGGTTTCCAAACACTCTTTCCAAGAATTCACAAGGACAAAGCTATTTTCCTAACAGTGTTAAGTGGCATTTGTCTTTTTCATCGTATTGATGTTTGCAGTGCTGTGACAGTACAAAAGCAACGGTGAGCTGTTACCGCATTGGGAGTCAAGGCAGTTGTACTAAAGTGTACTGGTAGTCACTTAATCTTCGATGCAAGACACCCGCATTGGGGAAAAAGCCAGTGTCACTTTAAAATATCCTTCAGCATGTATCTTTTAATACTCTGAATAAAGAAAATGGAAATCTACTGTATACTAGAGTAACTTGGCTGACTCCAAAAAAGAAAGAAAGAAAGAAAAGCACTTGTGTGATTGTTTGAATTGAGAGCTAAAGTAAGAGTGTCTTGATTTTTTTCATGAAATGTTTTATTAGAAAGAAGGAATGACAGATGAAGTATGCTTATTCAGACTTGGGATGGCAGGCATTTTTGCAAAAATCCATTAAGTGAGCCTTTTACTTTGAAGAATACGACTGAAAGTAATTGTTCTCAATGACAAAATCTGAACTTTAAAACAGAAGTTAGAATTTTAGGAAAGTTATATTTATTACTATAAGCAGGACTGCTTTGCAGTAGTTATAGACTTATCTAATGAGATCAGTGATATAATTTATGAATGTGAATTTTTAGTATAGTATAATGAAATGCGTCATTGTTTGAAAGATCTACATTATTCACATTTTCCAAATAACCAATATGATGTGAGAAAATCATGGGTGGGTAAAAGAGTCACTCAAAATGTAAGATTGTGCATCGAATTTTAATATAACAGGGTAGAGAAGTTCATTGGTATTGTTTCAGATTCTGTATCACAAATCACAAAGCAAGAAATTACAAATAATCAAGTTTTAGTGTTAAAGCATAGTGACAGTTATCTGAGAAGACAATTAAAATAATTCTCTTTTTTCCAACTGGTTATTTTTATGAGGACTGATGTTTTTCATGTGCCAAAACAATCTTGCAGTCACTTGAATGCAGAGGCACGATTGTCTTCTATTAAGTCAGGAGTTACAGAAATTTGCAAATAAGCACATCAATGACATTTGTTTTTAGTAGATTATTTTCTGAAAATTCAGTAATTTCTCATAAAAGTGCTATCATGTGAGGGGTTTATTGAGATATTTAATAAATAAATGCTTTTTAATTTCTTGATATTAATTTTTTAATTTCTTGATGTTAATTTATAAATGTAAATCACTAACCTACAGCATTCAATAATAGCTCAATCAGTAAAGAATCTGCCTGCAGTGCAGGAGACCTGGATTCGATTCTTGGGTTGGGAAGATCCCCTGGAGAAGGAAGTGGCAACCCACTCCAGTATTCTTGACTGGAGAATCCCATGGACAGAGGAGCCTGGAGGGGTACAGTCCCTGGCATTGCAAGAGTCAGACATGGCTTAGTGACTTAACCACCAAACCCACAGAAATAACAGAAGTTAATTTTTATTGAGCATCTTTTGGTCCAGAGGTCAAAAGCTTAATATATATTGTCTATAATCTTTAGCACTTAATGAAAAAATATTGTTCTATTATAGAGATAAGATGGAGATAACAATTCAACAGCTTACAAAATCATGCACTAACTAAAAAAATAAAACTAAAAATAAAAAAATTGTTTCCACTACCTATGATTGCTGTGAACATATTTTTAAAGTTTTGAGTTTAACACCTAATATCCAAAATATGTTTTTCAGAGATTACTGCAATGACCTTAAAATATCAGATAATAACACCGAATTTCTTTTAAATTTTAATGAGTTTATTGATAGAAAAACTCCAAACAACCCATCATGTAAGTATGCATTTATATGTAATCATTGTTTCACTGTGTTTATATTCAAAGTGGTCAAATCTTGGTTCAGTTTGTTGCTATGCTGGTTTATTTATTTACTTTTTGAATTTTTAATGGTAAAATGAAACAATTTGACTCAATTTTTTGCATATATTAAAGAAATTTCATGCCATTATTAAGTAAACTTTAATTTTCAAAGCCAGGTATTAAATACTTGCAAATGGTCAGCTGTAAATAAGATAGGCTTACCTTTACTCCTCTCAAATTTGAGGAATTTAATTTGGAATGATCTTTTGAAGGTTTTTTTCATTGCATTGTTCTTGCTGTGTAGAGGAAAACACAACACAATTTTATCAAGTTATTTATATCCTCCAATTCATATAATGAGTTTTAATATAGATAGTATAAACATAAAACTAAATAAAGATATAACACCTAATAATTTTCTCTCCTTGATATTCTATTTTTATCACAGTTAACTTTAATCTTAAAAAGTATGGATCTATAATTCTCCATTTTATGAAGTAAATCAAGTTGGAATAGATAAATTTTACTAGTTAGTTTTTAACCATTTTATTTGTCTTTTAGATAAATTTACATCATTTTACTATGAAACCTCATAGAGATTTATGGATTCTTGGCTCTTAAAACATTTCAAAATCTTAACTATTCTTTTTTTCCTAAAAATACCCTAGTTACTAAAATGTAACATCAGCAGAAAATGCAGAGATCATAGGAAATGAGAGGAAGAACCATTTTTAGGCTTAGAACATAATGAAAATATAAAAGAAATTGTGAAATTACTTGCAACATTGATTTATATATATTATAGATTAAAATAATGGTCTCCTTTCCTAGAGTGAATTGAAATGAAGTCTATGAAATTATGATGCTTTGAAATCCCTATTTTTTTGATAACATTTAGAAAATAACTTGCCTAATGTAGAGTTGGCTTTTCCACTTCTAATTATGTCCATATCCTGAAAAGTGGGAGGAAGAGGAACACACGTGAAAATGCAGATAATTAATAAGGGTACATTTTTAAATTCATAGAAATATTATCCACTCTAAATTGCTTTGGAAACTTAAAATATACATTTGTTTCATTATTATCCTAATTAAACTATGTGGGTATAATTAAGCCTCTCCTTTTTCTGTATTAGGCAACACAGACTTGATTAATAGAGTCTTGCTGGATGCAGGCTTTACAAATGAACTTGTCCAAAATTACTGGAGTAAGCAGAAAAACATGTAAGTATTTGTTCTTATTAATAAAAAGATATATATTCTGTATTTCAGTTTACCAACTCTGGGAAATTTGAGGGAAATTGGCCTCATAAATTTAAAGTTTATTATCTTTAATAACAATTTCTCAAGAAAACCATTTTGCAGTTGTTAAATTTTTAGTATTGGGTGTATGTCAGGGCTGAGTTTACCAACTCGGGGAAATTTGGGGGAAATTGGCTTCATAAATTTAAAGTTTATTATCTTTAATAACAATTTCTCAAGAAAACCATTTTGCAGTTGTTGAATTTTTAGTATTGGGTGTATGTCAGGACTAACATCAGCTGTTACTCAGCTTTACATATTTACACACCTCACTGTGAATAACCAAATTAAATTGATGTGCTTGCATGGGTCTCAGTGTTTGAGGTAAAATAGGATCTCTAGTGAATGTTCAGTTAGGTTTCTAATAGTACTGCCCTCCACCTAGTCAGGGAGAAGGCAATGGCACCCCACTCCAGTACTCTCGCCTGGAAAATCCCATGGGCGGAGGAGCCTGGTAGCCTGCAGTCTGTGGAGTCAGGAAGAGTCCAACACAACTGAACAACTTCCCTTTCCCTTTTCACTTTCATGCATTGGAGAAGGAAATGGCAACCCACTCCAGTATTCTTGCCTGGAGAATCCCAGGGACGGCAGAGCCTGGTGGGCTGCCGTCTATGGGGTCGAATAGAGTCGGACAGGACTAAAGCAACTTAGCAGCAGCAGCAGAACACCCAGTCAAGAAACTGAGAAATCTGACGATTGTTCTGTTCCAGTCTCTTCTCCACTCCATTTCTAATCAACCACCAAATGATAAATATTTTTTTCTAAAAAAGTTTTCCTCTCTTCTTCATTCTCAAGGTTCTAAAGTTTTTCCATTTCTAGGACATCACAAGCAGGTGATTTTTCTGCCTTTAGTGCTTCTGATTTCTCCGCCCACAACCCCGTCCCATCTATTCTCCATGTAACACAGACTTGCCAGAGTCTCACTTTTAAAACAGAGTCCTAATTTCAGGATAAAGGTGAAGCAGGCTCTCCAGCTTGGATTTCAGGATCATACATGAGCTGACCATTCTTCAGAAGCTTATACGTGGAATTTTACTTCCTATTGTTTCTCAGCTCATGCCTTACGCTTTTGTGCACCAAACGCTACCGCTCTCCACTAGCTTCCCCTCACGTGTACTCAGTGCTTCACATGTGGTGTCTTCCTGTCATCTCTGTTAAGTCCCATTTTGTCTTCAAAATGCAACTATATCATTGTTTCTTATGAAATGTCTTCCTCGAAGATCCTCTCTTTAACTATTTCTTAGACATTTTAACTGTTAAACTGTAGTGTGCATCTATTCATATATTTACCTTGACTTGCTTTGTTGTCAGTTCAGTTCAGTTACGTCCGACTCTTTGTGCCCCCATAAATTGCAGCATGCCAGGCGTCTCTGTCCATCACCAACTCCCGGAGTCCACCCAAACCCATGTCCATTGAGTTGGTGATGCCATCCAACCATGTCATCCTTGGTCGTCCCCTTCTCCTCCTATCCTCAATCTTTCCCAGCATCAGGATCTTTTCAAATGAGTCAGCTCTTTGCATCATCAGGTGGCCAAAGTATTGGAGTTTCAGCTTTGTCTTAGGAACCCATTTTATTTCTCTTTGTACCACCAACATCTAAATATTGTACAAAGACTCAGTTGAACGAAACTTTGCTTCTTCTGTCTTCTGTTTCAGCAAGGGAGTGAAAGCACGATTTGTTGTGACTGATGGTGGGATTACCAGAGTTTATCCGAAAGAGTAAGTTCAAATAACATCTGTAAAAGTTAGTACATTACAGAGGACTTCTCCATAGATCTGTGCATTACTGTATTAGGAAGCTATTCTTCAGAGAAACTGATCACTATTAAATTAGAGTTTATTTAAAGTACTTAATTATTAAACTCCATTCTTGAAAAACATGCTATGATTCTTCAATTGTATTTTTCCTTGTCACCTATATTACAAAATTTAAGAAGTTTTAAAAGAGATTTTTCTCTTTGTAGACATAACCAACCTGGTTAAATGAACATAATGTTATTATGAATATGACTATTGGCAATATTTGCATAGCACTTCATTATTTTCACTCATGTATGGATTTTATCTGTGTTTATCTTTAGAAGAGTCCATAAAGTGGGCTCTGTAGGCTTTTTAATATTAATTGACTTACTAACTGACTTGTCCTTAATTACCTGGCTAGTAAACGTCAGAGTAAAACTTGGAGTCAGCTTTTTCTGCTCCTTAATTTAACTCTGTGCTGATCTATTGCTTAGTAATGAATGTCATTTACACCATCAATTACCACTAACTTCCTTACACGTACCAGAGATGCAGACATATCTGTAAAGTTCAGTGATGTCCACAAATGGAAAAGTAAGTTATCACATAGATTAAAGAATAAAAATGATGAGCCACTTCCTCCTTAGGGCTGGAGAAAATTGGCAAGAAAACCCAGAAACATATGAGGACAGCTTCTATAAAAGAAGTCTAGATAACGATAACTATGTTTTCACTGCTCCCTACTTTAACAGTAAGTACTACTTTACAATTCATTCATCTCAATTCCCCTTTTTAAAATAAATTATTGCTCCTACCTGCTTTCCTACCAAACAATATATTTTATGATAGTTGTTCAGCTCAATCATTATTAATTATATACCATGTGCACGACACTGAAAAGACTGAAGTATCCATTTAGTTGAAGAAGTAAAATGCATCTACAGGAAATCAGCCAGCCAGTAATGTGAATACAGCATATCTACAGGCATGCACGGTACAGTGAAACAGATGTAGACAATCCCTAATTTCACCAACTGCAAATACACTGAAGAATGTTTAGTGAATTTTTAAAAACGGAATTAATCAGTTTACTCTGCTTTAATCAGTATTAGTTGCATAATATTTGTACAAATTATTACTAGTCTATATTTTAAAAATATTCTATTGGGCTGTTTCCCTAAAACTTTCTATTTTAATCCTTCAGCCTTTCTAGAGGTTGGGCTTATTACCATCATTTTCACAAATGGGGAAACTGAAGTTCAGGGAATTTCAGTTTTTTCCAGGGACATGTATCTTTTACAGCAGTTTCATGAATCTAAGATCAATCTTTCTGCTTCACTTCAATAGCCTCCTCAATATTTTAGCAGGTATCATAAACCAGAGATTTGGTGTGCATCCTTTAACTTGTGAGAGTGATGCAGCCAAGCTAATAAGTCCCATTCCAAAGTCAATTAATGCAACCAATTCATGGACACTCCAATTAGCCTGGTATAAAAAGGAAGAAAAGGGAAGAGGAGACCACCCATTCCTTGATAACATATCTATGCTAGAATATTTAAGCAAAATACTGTTTTCCTATATATATTAAAAGAAATATAATATTATTTGATTTAGCTAGAGTGGTTTGTTTTCCTTTTTTTTTCTTTCTTTTAGAAAGTGGACCTGGTGCTTATGAATCAGGCATTATGGTAAGCAAAGCTGTAGAAATTTACATCCAAGGAAAACTTCTTAAACCTGCAGGTAAGCATATATACTATCCACATACACAGGACTGAAATTAAATGTGACCTACTTTTTCTAAATCAACTGGCAGTACTTATCAGGAAAGCAATCAGTAAGCTTCAACCAAAATACAGTCAAAGACATGCGAGTGTGAAAAAGAAAATGAGACACAGTTACCTATGAGATTGGGGATAAAAGTAAATTGATACTATAAAGAGTTGACAGATTTTTGAAAGAAGGGTGTATATGTTTATACACTGTTGACACAAATTTATGGTGTCAGTTTTATACTATATATCAAAATTCTAAATGTTTGATGCAGCAATCTCCCTTTAGAAATCTAACCTATAAAGTATTTCAAATATACAAAAGTAGAGGGAATTCCTTGGCAGTCCATTGGTTAGGACTTCACGCTTCCACTGCACAGGGCACGGGTCTGATCCCTGGATGGGAAACTAAGATCTCACATGCCAGGTAGCAGAGTAGATATTGCCAAGGATGTAAATGTCTGTGATATTTTAAACATGAAAAGTTGTTTACATCATTGAGAAAGATAAATTATGTCATATCTATATTATATATCTGTTAAAAAGTAGGGATCTTTTTTAAAAGCTTAGAATAAAGAATATGAAATTTTTGGTAAACTAAGTCAAGCAAATGCAAAAGTTCTTAAAACTGAGCATCAGTGGGAGAGTTAGAAGTGGGCTAGAGTAAACAGATAAATAAAAGTTAAGGAAAAAAAGTATTGTGTAAATCAGTGTTGTTCGAATTCTATAAAGGGTTTAGAGAGGCCATATTGAAGAAGCAGATAAATCCCTTTCTGCTCCTAAGGGCAGTTTTAGCCTTCAGTGGTTCAACTACATGGATTCACTCTGTCGCTCATGCAGTGACCAGCTCATTTGCTCCTTCCTGCATTCTCGCAGTTGCTTATTTACTCATCCAGTCTTACTCTTTCAGTCTCTCATTCACGTGCCCTTTCCCACCCACTCACCTACCTACTCACATGCTCATGTTTCCACACTTTAGCAACATTTCTTCAGCAACTACTGCATGCACTGGTTAGGTGAGGGAAGCCCCTTCAAGCTCACCCTTCAAATGACTGCATATTTATAAATCTATTCCTGACACTATCAATTTTTAAGCTTATTGTATTAATTGGCAAGGTTGTAGAAAATGAACTATGAATATAAAGAAGTTTATGTAATAGTTTAAGAGCTATTAATATTACTTCTTAGTGAAAACCTCAAGAAATATCTCTAATTTTAACATTATATTCAATGTAATGCTATTTTATAAATTACCTAAATATCATATAGCAAAGTATATATCTAGCTAATTAAATGTGTAACCTTTTACATAAATTTGAATCAGCATTTCTCAGTGTATCTGCAATTAAATGGATGTTCTGGTGTTTTTTTTTTAAGAAACTTACATTTGCCTCCTTAGGAATTTTCAAATGTGAGAGTAAAGATAAGTGACAGTTATGGCTACATTTCTTTAAAATTTTGTGTTAATTTTTCTTTACATGGTTTTTCAGTTGTTGGAATTAAAATTGATCTAAATTCCTGGATAGAGAATTTCACCAAAACATCAATCAGGGATCCGGTAAGATTTTTTTTTAATTCCTATGCTACATTTACTAGTCTCAAAAACAGTGGCAAAATCAACTTTTAATGCTACTACACTGAAGCATAATTATGAATTCCTATTTTTTTGCAGATATTTTTTTTGTTTAGTCAACCAATATTAAAAATATTATCAACGTAAGAATTTAAAATGCCCATTTAAATATTTATTGATATTCTCTAATTTATAAAGGTAAAACTAATGATTAGACTATCATTTAATCTTTTATGGTAATAATTAAAATGATATAATTAAAATCCAGTTATTAAGAAAATGTGAGGTGATAATTATACTTTCTGTCTTTCAGTGTGCGGGTCCAGTTTGTGACTGTAAAAGAAACAGTGATGTAAGAAAACTCTTTAAAATGGAATTTTTAAATACAACTTTTTGTGTTACTCTTTCTAAGACTAATGGTAAAAAAATGCAGGAAGTTTTCATCAGATACCAAAATAATATTGTATGGAATGGTGAACTTATTCACTGATGAGAATTTGAATTATATGCTTTTAATTCCTAAATTTAAACTTTAGAAGCATTTAAAAATATTCATTTAAAAGCCATATCAATATGAACTATATTCTCTTTGGACCCAATTGTATTAGATTCTTTTGCACATATTTATTTCAGCTTTGTTTCTGACCATGGTTTCTAACTGAAACATACTTATTATCAATGCAGTCTTCCCTCATTTTTTGCATTTTATCTGAATATTTTTGTGCTGTATTATAGTAGTGAGAAAGTTTCTTTTAACTGAACCTTAGAACTGTAAAAAAGTTTTACTTGCCTGGATTGGATTCTATCACTTCCATTTTTGTTTCCAGTTTAAGATGTTGTACAAATGATACGAGATAAGTTATGCCTATCCTCAATAAGAAGGATGAATTCCCCTATTTTCTTTGAGTCCCTGTCTAAATGCTTCCAAGGGAAGCAGGAGTTTTGTATCATTTTATCACTCCTAAATCTTGAGAAGCCATAGCCAGTAACATTCATTTTACATAGACTATGTATCAGCTGTTTTTAAAAGAGCAAAAGATTTAGCAAGCTTCTTCCATATTAGGAAAACAGAATGTATTATGTCCTCAACTCTGAAAACAATGCTTTTAATTGTAATTTCATACAGTAAAACTATTAAATTGATTGATATATTTAAGCATAATTTAAACTGGGAACATTTTAGGATATATGATTATTTTTCCTTAAAGGCATTTTTTCCCCTTGATTCTTGCTTTTACATCCCAAATTACCCAAAAATTTTTAATATAAAACAATTATAAATAACCTCATGGTGTTGCTTTTTCTTTTTAAGTCTGTGATGGATAGTGCCCCAAATGGATTTTTTTGAATGTCTTTCTTGTCAAAATCTTAATTATGTGTTTAAATATAATAATAAAAAATAATGATACATTATTAAATATTTGATTTATCCAGTTTCCTTGTTCATTAAGATGACCACAGAGTGGCAAAAGGATTTTTTCTGATTTGTTCTTATGTATTGTTCGGACTGAGTTGACAATTTTAATGGCTGGATGGTGGTGGAATTTCAAGCCCTGATGGTTTGATAGCAATCTATGCATACCCTGATTTCATCAGAATCTCCTGAGCACATACCTTCAAGATAAGATATAGTTATTTAAGCTTTTCTCCTATTTTTATTGTTATAATCATCTACATAAAATGGAGTCATAATGTAACTTAACCTTCCTTAAAAGTGTATTAACTGCTGTTTTTATTTTGATAGGTAATGGACTGTGTTATTCTAGATGATGGTGGGTTCCTTTTGATGGCAAATCATGATGATTATACTAACCAGGTATGTACCTAAAGTGGGAAGGGGTAGAGTTTCCTAAGTGTGTTTCCCTGATCAACATTATGAAACTCCTCCAAACCACTATAAACATTGATAACCAAAGTGTTTAATGTAATAGAAACCATAAAAAAATACATCCTAAAAATAGTTTTCCTTTTACTTGTTAGTTTTACTTTCTGGTATTGTTTCTGTTAAAACTTATTTGCTAAAGATTTTAACATGATATGAACTGTTTTATTTTTGATCTCTCGGGAATTTAGAGAAATTTCACATATTAGTCTGTTGATAATATGAGTCTTAATACAAACTGGTTTGAAACAGATGAAAACACCTAATCTCATGGGAGTTCTTTCAAAGTGTCATATACTCATTTATTACTTGCTTTTGTTTTTAAGCTCCTCAGTGGTTTTAGTTCAGTTTCTTTGTATCATTTCTTTTCTTTGTACTGATTCAAGTGTTAATAAAGTTTCAAATGTGAGCCAAATATTAATTATTTTTTTCTGTACCAGATTGGAAGATTTTTTGGAGAGATTGATCCAAGTTTGATGAGACACCTGGTTAATATATCAGTTTATGCTTATAACAAGTCTTATGATTATCAGTCGGTGTGTGAGCCAGGAGCTGCACCAAAACAAGGAGCAGGGCATCGCTCAGCATACGTGGTCAGTAATATCCACTCGGCTTCCCATTGTGTCAGAGGGACACTCAGGGTTCATTAGTGTAATACTTTCTTATCCTGTTTTATAGCCATCAATAGCCGACGTATTACACATTGGCTGGTGGGCCACTGCTGCTGCCTGGTAAGTCCAAATTTTAGTTTTATGGGTAATGAGCAAAAAGTGTTGTAAAATAGGAAAGAATTTGATGAAAGTACAGACATGTAGATAATTATTATGGGAACTACATTATTTCCTACAGCACATATTGTTAACAGTCATAAGTATTTTTTTCCTAAATGATCAGTATAAAACCATTATAGTTATTCAGCTTTTTCTATGAAAACAGTTTTATGCAAACTTCAGCCTCTTCAGGGGATCCTTTTATCTATGGATCTGTTGAAATTCTTTTCACTGGTATTTTGTGTTGATATTGTACTCAGTCCTTAAATTTTAGGCATCACACGTTAAATGTCTTCATCCATCAGATTCATGATATGACGACTTCTCTTTCTACTTCTTCACTTTTCATACAAAGGCTGGCCTCGTTTTAGAGGCGTCATATTCCTGAAATGGATCTAATTCTTTTCACCAGTTCTACCCTTCCTCCCATTTCCCCTCTACCTATATCCTGCCACCAATGAAAAGAAGACATTTAAATTGCTTATTGAGGCACTGTGGAAAGTCTGGAAGATCAAATTTGTCATTGTCTGGGTCTGGTCAGTCAAGTAACTAATCCCCCTGTGATGTCCGGGTCCATCCCCCCTTTCCTCCGTGTTTCTCTTTCGTACCATTACCCAACTGGATTGTGTAAGTTTTGTTCCATGTAGGTCAATACATAAGGTTCACTTGATTTTGAGGCTTTCCCAGCTAAAATTAAATGATTATGCATTTTATTAAAGTAGCAAAGATTTTAGATTAAAAATCTGATTTCTTAAAAATTATGAAAAATGGTACTTTCTGTTGTCAAATGCTATTTTAGATAGGCTTTACAAAGTCTATCTCATAGTCATCCTGAAATACTTGTTTTTATGCTATTTTCTGGCCAGAAAATCCCTCCTCCTCAACTTCCCCTTCCCTTCTCCCCACTTTTGTTTTAACTAAATTCAGTTCCAAATGAGTTTTTACCAGTATTTGGCTCAATTGTCATTTATTGTAAAACTGAAATGTGCCATATGTCCTATATTTAAAGGTATATTTCATGAATGCCACATTATGCATTTTATTTTATGCCACCTTACGTAAATAGTTAATAAACCCATGGTACACAGTCATTTTTGTTTGTTTTGTGGTGTTTTTTCCCTACCATAATACAGCTTCAATATTGAAAATAAGGATAAAATCTTGAATGTCAAAACTATGCACTAAAATGATGACATTCTCCCTAGAGTTATCACTTCTCCTCACTCAGATTTTATATTAAGTGTCTTCACACATTATGTGTCCCTCACAGGGTCCTGAAGACAACTGACTTCATGACTTCTTTTACAGAAAGAAATTTACAATGTCTTATATAATTTAAAAACACTTCTATAAAAATGCTTGCAAATTCTCAGTTTTTCCAGAAAGATGAAAAAAGAAATATGTGTATGTGTACATGCAAAAATACTCTGGTTTTTATGATATAATTTATAAAATAAAACACCTAGCTTTTTATCAATAGTTTTCTGTATTTAAAATTTAGGTCTATTCTACAGCAGTTTCTCTTGAGTTTGACCTTTCCACGACTTCTTGAGGCAGGTATGTCATAGCTCAGATGCTATCATAATAACTTAAAATTTTCTTTTTGGGTATGCTGAGTGTGTGTGTGTGTGTGAGAGAGAGAGATCGACCATTTAACATTTTTGTAGGTTAAATTCTTTTTGTCACAACTTTCCTAATGCCTTAGAAACATTCCTAGGTCACATTGATTTCTGTTTTGCAGCTGTTATATATTCAAATTCATTTATTCTAATGAGAGTTAATGGGTACCTTTAGGAGCTGCCACTGTACCTCATGGAGTAACTAGCCAATTATGGTGCCTGCCCTTATACTGATTGATTTGTTTTGCTCTTTGAGAAATGGAGGCTCTGGGAGACCCCTCATAATAATGTTCTTTGTTTTCCCCACAGTTGAGATGGAAGATGATGACTTTACGGCCTCTCTGTCAAAGCAGAGTTGCATTACTGAACAAACTCAGTATTTTTTCGATAACGACAGTAAATCATTTAGTGGTGTATTAGATTGTGGAAACTGTTCCAGGTAATTCATTTCTTCAATTCTGGACTAGTCTTGCTTCCCTAAGAAATTGTACTCACTTGTATAATCATTACAGAAAATAACAGAGATTGTCATTTGAGTATGAGAGAGAGGAGTAACTACTTTACATTGAAAACGCCACAGATCTTCAGTTTCTCTGAAGGTTTTTAATGTTAATTCTGACTTCGATAAGTTGTAATTCCTTCAACTTATTTTAGTAATTGTGTAATCAAGAAAATTATGCCCACTTTTAGGCAGAATATAAAGGAATTTGTATTTTGTCTAAAAGAATCCATATTAAATTTTTTCTAATGTAGAGCTAGTTTCAGAAATGATATTAATTTTGATTAGAATTATACTTACTAAACAGATTAACAGACATATCCTTGGGCAGGAAATTGTTTTAGTTGTAGTATTCACTTATCTTTGATTTGAAACTGAAAAAACTAAGAACATATTTCCTGAAGTCAAGGTCAGTGTTGGTCATCACGGTCCATAAAACACTTGGAAAAATTTTTGGAAGAAATGGAAAATTTTATTTTATTTGTATCGAGAGAAAGAACGAATGGCAGGGTGGAGATTTTTGAAGTTTTAAGAGGAAAGGGATAATCTATGTCACAGTATCCCTGAGAACAGAGCAGGAAGGCACATGGAATACTTTGTTTTTAGTAACTTAGGACAGCTTATTCTAGAAGAAATGTTAACAGAGAGAAGAGGAAATATGAGGAGGTGAGGTAATCTGAGCAGGTGACAGGGCAGGAACAGTTGGTTGCTAGGGAATTTGGAAAAGAAGTTTATAACAGGTTGTTTTTTTTTTTTTTTTAGTATTTTCAGGAAGGGGTTAACTGCAACGAGCACAAATTTTTAATCGATGTGGTCAGTATGATTTTATGACTGACTTTATTAAACCTCCATGTCCTACGAGGAGGTGGAGGGTATGCAGAGGAGAGGAAAGGGGTGGAGTCCGGCATGTAATCAGCAAAAAGCAGACCATCTTATTTAGAGATTAGCATATCAGGACCTCACTTTCAGAAAATAGAACTGTGGCAAGTTAAGTGGATTTATCAGTTTAGAGTCTTCGGTCTTTCATTAATTGATGTCCAAGAGTAGCAATGTATACTTTAAAAATGACTAAGTTAAACTGTAATGTAAAGACCAGTATAATAAGTTGAACCACGGTTACTTTTGATTTGCTCTATGCTTGTGTCCCAACTTAAATAGGTTAAGAAAAAAAGAAAACCCTGCTTCCTTGAAAAATCAATTACTCTTTAACAACAGACCTACATTTTTATTGTGAAAGGTAGAAACAGCTTAAGATGTGGGAAAAAAACACTACATGGAATTCAAAGCCCTTAATTCTGTCTAGACCTGTGTTGTCCTAATTCAGTAGTAACCGGCCACAGATGGCAATTTCTGTCATCTAGTCATTAGTCATTGCAACTAATTAATAGTACAGTTTTGTACCTCAGCAACACTAGTCACCATTCCGGGCGCTCAATATAGCATCCTGTGGCAAGCGTTTGTCTACCATATTGGTTAAAGTGGACGGCATTTCTGTCTTCCCAGAAGGTTTGTTTAACAGCCCGATCTAGACTTCAGCCTGGCATGAGCCTGGGCAAATGCTGAGTCATTTTATACTCCTAGTTTCCTTCACTGTAAAATAAGGCACCTCTGGGACATTTTTAGTGATAAATACCACACTTCCTTAAACATATAAACTAAAACATTTCTTACAACTCTAAACAACAGAGTGGTACTTATTTTGCATTTGGTTTATCGCTTAAGAAACATCTCCTGTTGGAATTTTTTAGTATTCGTTTGAGAGATAATATGTCCATGTTAATCTTTCTCTTCAAAACACATTCTCATTCAGTTTTACTGCTTGTGCATGTGATGCTTTGTTTCAAAAGTCTTGTTTTCTTTTCTTTTTAATATGTAACAGTCTTTAAAAACTGTTTTTTTCTCAAATGACATTTTCTCTAATCTTTTATAATATTCTACAGAATCTTCCATGTAGAAAAACTTATGAACACCAACTTAATATTCATAATGGTTGAGAGCAAAGGAACTTGTCCCTGTGACACACGGTTGCTCATACAAGCAGAGCAGACTTGTATCCTTTCACATTGGAGAGGTTTGGAATGAAAATTCCATCTTAAAGCCATGCATTTTTAACCACATCACATTGTTCATGCCCAGAAAGAGAAAAATACCACAGAGGGCTGCAATCGCCTCACAGAGGCAGCATGGACCCGTCACACAAAATTTCATTTGGATGCCAAGACTCATGATGCTACACATGCACTCAGAGAAGGCGAGAGGCTTCTCACTTGCACAGTGAGTCTTTGTGGAGAGCGCAATGCAGATTCCCAAGGGCCTCTGAAGATGGCTAGAGAGCACCAGGGAATGCCTGGCTTGGGGTTTGGTGGTGGTTGGGAGGATGCTGGGTTTCTGCCAGTGCTCCCTGGGGCTTGTTGGCCCAAACTTCCACACGGTGCCAGATGAGGGAGTACTCTGTCTTCCCTGTCAGCTCGCCCAGGTATAGGACAGAAGGGAAAAAGGGTCTGCTTGTGCCTTGAAAGCTGTCAACAGCCAGTCATCATTAATGGCGTTGAATGTGGTCTGTACCCACAATGGAATATTATTCGGCCTTTAAAAGAAGGTAAGTCCTGTCATATGCTACAACTGTGATGACAGCAATGCTAAAAATACTTCTGCGAGTAAATATGCTAAATAGCAATGCAGTGACTATTCAAGCATTACAGGCCGAATTTTGGTAGACTGCCTCTGGTTTTTGCTGTTTCTGGGAAGATAGTTCTCCCATATGTTATGTTTGGAACTGACGTTTATTACTAGAATTAGTTTCTACTTCTATCTTGCTGAATAGGGGAAACCAGGGTCCTCCGTTATGGTCTTACGTGAATGACTCTGTCTTACAGGTGCGTCATTTGCACATTTCAACCACTTAGATTCTACAAATATTTACAGAGTACTGTCTTGTGCCAGCAACCATGCTGTGCACAGTACAGATAAAAAGTTGATCTCTTCACACAGTCCCTAGGCTAACAAAAGAAAATCTGTGGCAGTTTAGTTCCTTAAAGCCTATAGTAGTGTATGGCACTAGAATAATGTCATAGGTTTCTCCTGCTTGCTTTGAGAAATAAATATATGGCATTGTATTTTTTCAGTTTTGTGGGGGGGGGGGGAAACATAACTTCATATCCCTTAACAAGTTTTTTTAGCTGATGGTCCAGATCCTTGTGATATGGTGAAGCAACCCAGATACCGAAAAGGGCCTGATGTCTGCTTTGATAACAATGCTTTGGTAAGTGTGTCCAGAGAATTTCAGGGGACAAATTACAGTTTTAATTCCAACATAATGTCTTAACCATAGTATTCTCATTAACACGACATACTTGCTGGTATATAGATTTTTTCATTTCAGTATTTCTTCATGGTTAGCATAAGCTTAACAGTTGCTTCTTCTATCTATCTGTCCTTTCCACAGAAATTGTACTTTCAAACACAATGCCAGTTTAGCAATGTTCCAAGATCATTAATGATTTTAAAGGCTTTCTAATAAATAGTAACTGACAGTAAATGTTACTAATAGTATATGAGTTGCCTACCTTCATTTGTTATTATAGTATTTTATTAATTTGTTTAGTCTTCATTCAGTATATTTAAAAACTTGTTAAATCGCTGTTGTCCCCTTATTTTGTAATTCTATCACCTATTAGCTTTGTATTATTTTTCTTAATTACTTTTTATATTGTTTGAAATTAAACTAGGTTAGTAACACAGGATTAAGTTGGTAAAATTTTACACACCCATATTTAATGTATGTTATCTGAGATGAATAGTCCTTTTCCTATAGGTTAGCTGTCTTCCTTTCCTAAGCACTATCCAGACTACTGTATATATAAGTAGCTTGATACTTTTCAAATTAATTTAATTTTTAATAAGCTTTATTCTGAATCAAACCCCATATAAAAGGTGCTCACTACTTATAAAAACTACACTTCTTTAATATTTCTCAATTTTCCAGTCTTCATGTCTCTTTGTATGAAGGTTTGCAAAGAAAGCATTATCATCTTAGGAATTGCTTATTATAAAATATGTCAGACCATTTATTCAGTAATGTGCATTTCTAGAAGTTATTTATTTAGAACTGATTTACCTATTGTGTACTTATTTACTCAAATACACATAATCACATTTGTTTCAGAAAAGAATAAAAATTTCCATAGTTACATATTATGCAAGTACATAATACAGAGTAGAAGCAGAGCAGAGAAGTAAAATTGGTGATGGGGAATACGGGTGAAAACCCAAAATGTTTTAGCCACTAAATCCTTTTACCTCCCTAAGGACTGTTGATCAGTTCGTCTTTGAAGGGGAAAACTGATTCAAAGTTAGAGCTATTTGACCTTTTCCTCTTTTACAGTGAGGCTTACGTAAGACCCAGATACGAGGACTCTTTTGTTCTGTCTACTTTACCGTAAGGAGTTTTGCCGCGTCAAATCATTCCCCAAAGAATGTTATTTTTGGACCCAAGGCTAGTGTCACTCATTAGGGAAACTTCACTTGTCAACTGTTTGTCACCAAAGACAGATTAAATTTACTCAGGTGCACTTCCAAGATCATATAAAAACCTATTACCCAAAATATTTTCACCGTCGGAAACTGTATGTTTTGATCACGACAAGAAGAAGATTTTACAAAGACAGAAATTTCCAATATTAAAGTTCCTATAAATTGTAAAATGGATTGTGTGTGAAAGTACAACTCTTGCTCAGTAGCTCAATGTGCTAATAATGTCTTGTGTTTTTTTAGCACTGGAGTATTTTGGTAATGCTTATTTGCAATGGTCACTGTGAATCTGCTCTGAATGGAGGCTCACATAAACTGCTAACTGCCAGCAAATTGCATGAAATCTCATCTTGTATGTCTTCTTTTCTGTGTTTTCTTTCCTTTTCCTGTACTTGCTACTTTGCCCGTTATTAATAGGATCAACTTGTATGCACAACGAATCGTGCCTGTACCATGATGTCAGCTCCTATCTTCATTTTTCTGCAAGTTTTCATGTGCTGTGGATGGTCAGTCACTTTCTCGAATTTTTCTTTGTTTTTGTGTTTGGCTTGAAATTTTTAAAAGTAATCCATATCCCTAAATCCACTACAATAAATGTCCTGAAACCAGGTTATTAAAATGCCAGTAGTAATGTTGTTTTGTAAATAACAACGTTCAAATATTACATGTTTCTAATCCTGAACAGAGCATATCAGTTTCCTATATTTAGTTAAAAATTAGTTATGTCTCTTACAGGAAGATACCCTGGAGAAGGGAATGGCACCCCACTCCAGTATTCTTGCCTGGAAATGTTTCTTAAGGTTTTACTAAAGGTTAAGTCAATGTGGAAAAAAGTATACATTCTTCATGATGTCTTACTTAAGAGAAATACCCTAAGGACAATTATTAGAGACGGTCATAAGTTTTGTTTCAAAAGTTGTTAACATAAAATTAATGAAATATTTCAGTTTTATCAAGCATTATTCAGTACCTTCTAAGCTCATTATCCTAATTTTTCCTTTTCCATATAAATGGATATTGTCTACACAGCATTTCTTTAGTGAAATATTTTAGTATCACTAAGTGCTTCTAATTTCTAAGTTAATTTTCCTTACTATTATTTACATTATCTAGGCTAGGATTATCATTATTTGTTATTTTCTGACAAATTTCTGAATTACATACTCAGTACGACTGAATAGATATTTTAGGGCCTGAATTTATAGTCAGAGTTCCATTACATTTTTTCTTTTCTTTTTTGATGTTTTGGAATCCTGAATGTAGTAACTAGACAGCATTCGTTGTGTACTTTCTTCGTTGCTGTCCAGGTAGTCTTTGGTTAGGAAACCACTAGATGGAGATGTGGCCATTACTGAAGAGTGAGTTCATCAGAAGGAGACAAAAGTGGAATAGCAGGGGGAGTGTCAGAATGTAAAATAATGCTTTTGAATTTAAGTGGTAAAGAAAAACAGCAAATCAATAACATGTACTATTGAGGAAGTTCATTATTTTATGCAAACATAATTGGTAAATACATATTATTGAGAACACGAAAAATGAATATGTAGAAGAAATATGTGTGTATACATACACATACATTAAACCTACCTCATGATTGAATGTGGTTAAATGTATTAAGGTGCTATGTAGGAAATGATTTGTTAGGGACCTTATTCCTATTAAGAGAGTTATGTGTGGTATCTACCTGCGTAAATAATTTTAAATATGCATTTTCTTTGAAGCTGCTGTGGGTGATGTAAGTATGCTGCTGCTAAGTCGCTTCAGTCGTGTCTGACTCTGTGCGACCGCATACACAGCAGCCCACCTGGCTCCCCATCCCTGGGATTCTCCAGGCAAGAACACTGGAGTGGGTTGCCATTTCCTTCTCCGATGCATGAAAGTGAAAAGTGAAACTGAAGTCGTGTCCAACTCTAAGCGACCACATGGACTGCAGCCTACCAGGCTCCTCCGTCCATGGGATTTTCCAGGCAAGAGTACTGGAGTGGGGTGCCATTGCCTTCTCCGTAAGTATAGAGCTATCTAAATTCCAGATAGCTCATATTTAGTGGATGCTTTTTACCAATGATTTGAGCTTTACTCCCTGGAGGAGGAAATGGGAAGCCGCTCCAGTTTTCCTGCCAGGAAAATCCCGTGGACAGAGGAGCCTGGCAGGCTGCAGTCCATAGTGTCGCATAAACAGATATACTTACTAGTATATCTGGTCTTAAAAAGTAAGCCTTGGGACAAAATCATGAAAAAGTAAGCCTCAGGGCAAGAATATGGTTTAGATATTTTTTCCTTGAGTAGTAATGGGACAGAAAAAAAAAAAAAAATGAGGGATTCTTAGTTGAAGAGTATTTTGAGACAGGTCCCTAGAAGGAAATAAAATTATTCTTTCATATCTTAAAATATATGTAAATAGTTTTGGCACTTTATTCCTTTACTATTTAAAGCTGAAACAAGGTACCAGTCTGTTATCTTCTCCACTAACCTTTAAAAATCAGACTGATTTATCTGGTTATGGTGTTAGTGGGATTTTGGTCTCTCTAAGATAGGGAAAAAAAAATGCTGAGGTTTCTCCCACATCTATGCATTTGTGATTTAGAATGTTTTTAGAATGTATCTCATAATTTATTTTCATATAATAATTTCAAGTCTTGGTATATGTGGTTGCCCATGCAAAACATTTGAGAAAACATGATCAGGAAACTGAAGGGACAGATTTTTCAGTGTGGATCAACATGCAGACTTCAGGGACTCCAAATAAGTTATCTGAACTACCACCTCCCAGACTGAACAGACATATCTCATCATCACACAGAGGAAATTACCCCCCCCCTCAAAAAAAACACTGGAAATATAAAAATAAAAGCAATGGCAGCAGAGCCAGAAAGAATATTTTTCTTTCCATAACATTTCTAGAACATACAGATGTATTTTGCGTTAATACGTCAACGGGTCTCGTATGTTTGCTAATTTTGCATTCTATCAAATTAATACTTAACCAGAACTGGGAAGCTCTCCTAATGAAGTGACAGTTAAGCCTTTAAGTTGGTATTTTATGTTTGTATTGTTCCTAACTAATCAACCAACCACTGCTTTATTTGAGTACGAGTACTCATTTATCAAGTACTCGTAGTACACCACCTATGTGTCAGGCCACTATTATATCCCTGAGATTAAGACACATTGATACTAAACTGTAAATTTTCATCTCAAAGTCGCATGTAATTCAGCATCCTGTTTTTTTCACCTGGTTAATCTACCTAGAGGGAAGGCTATTTGAACAAAGAGAAGAGGAAATGCAAAGGTCCTAAGATAACAAATACCTTTACCTGTTGCAGAGAAAGTGTTATTGGAGCAATGTGATGTGGGAAAGAATAGAGGAGGATGAAGATGGAGAAGCAGCCAAGCTGCACATCACATAAGGCTTTGTAGCCCTTTATAAGAAATTGGGATTTTGTTCTGAGAAATTTCAAAAAGGGCATGAAAGGATTTGGTTTTAAGAAGGCTGCTTTTTGGAGAGAAAATTGTTAAAGAGCAAGAATAGAAGCAGTGAGTCAAGGGAGGCCGCAAGTAATAGTAACCTGGACATGACATAGTAAGTAGTAGGTCTGGGGATATATTTTGAAACTAGAGTTAAGAGGACAGGCTGATAGATTAGATTTGAAAAAAGGAAGACTCACAGATGATGTGTTGTCTTTGACTTGCTTCATTACTCCTAGAAATATCATTCATAAAAATAATATTTAGGGGCAAGTTTAAGATATTTCTGAGAATCAAAAGGAGAGGTGATGGAGCTCAGAGGCGCATTCAGGGGTAAAGGTTTAGAAGCGTGAGTTACTGAGTTTCTGGTCCAAGATGGTGACAGAGTAGACTTAAAACTCACCTTAACTCACAGACCTAACAAACCTACAGCTATAAAAAGAGCAATACCCTCTGAGAGAAATGTAGCAAGTAGATGAGCAACTCTTACGCACTGAGGGAATGTAATACGCATCCAAATGAGTAGGAAAAGCTGAGGAACATTGTCTCCGTAAACCACACACTCGGCACAGCAACATACAATTAGAAAGGAACTCACAACTTCCAGCTTCGACCTGAGCAGTGCAGGGTTTAGGTTGAACATCTAACATCCCAATTTTTTTTTTAATTTTTAAAATTGTTATTTTTAATTGGAGGATAATTGCTTTACAGTGTTGTTCATTTCACCTGTGCAACAACATGAATCAGCTACAAATATATGTATATCCCCTCCTCCCTCTGAGCCTCACTCACCCCTGCCCCCATCTCACCCATCTGGGTCATCACAGAGCACCGAGCTGAGCTCCCTGTGCGGTACAGCTTCCCACCAGTCATCTATTTTACACATAATAGTGCATATGTGTCAGTGCTACTCTCTCAATTCATCCCACCCTCTCCTTCCTCTATTGTATCCTCACATCCATTCTGCATCTCTGTCTGCTCTGAAAACAGGTTCATTGGTACCCTTTTTATAGATTCCTTATATATGCATCAATATAAGATAATTGTTTTCCTCTTTCTGATTTACTTTACTTGGTTTTCTTTTTATGGCTAAGCGATGGAATCATTGTATATATGTACAACACCCCAACTTTTAAGACTCTAACCTGAGGGATGGGCCCCCAAAACTTCTAGCTTTGAAAGCCTAATAGGGCTTGTGTCCATACGACAGACAAGACTACAAATACAAAGAAACAATTTTTAACAAATTTGCAAGGACTCCCTGTGGTTATCCTTCCAAAGCTCAGAAGAGGGAGCAGAGAAACGCACTTCTCCCCACCTTTCCTTTAGGGAGGCTATTTGCATACTTTAAAAGATTGCCTGCAAGTAAGGCTTCTAATTTAGCTCACATTTAGGGACTTCCCTCACGACTCCCTGGAGACAGGCGAAGGGGTAGACTATGCCCATTGACCCTCTGACTCACTCCAGGTCAGTGGTATCTTCCTAAAAGAAGCTTGTGATCCCATCTGGCACCTTGACTTTTGAGGTAGCTTCCCAAAGGACACACCCTTTTGTCACTTGGCTCTGAGAGCCGGCAGGGCTCGCGTTCACGTCCATCAAAGGACCATAGCAAACAAATAGTTCTCAAATGCCTGTCCCCTCAGAATTCAGCACAGAGGGAGCAGACAGAAATGCCCATCCTGCAGTCTTTCCCTGAAAGAGGTGCTTTGGCATACTTTGGAAGCTGCTGCCTGAGGATCCAGCCTCCAATCAGCGGGTTTCTGAGTGCTGACCGAGATCTTCCCCACTGGGACACTGACAGATGTTAGCACACCCTCAACTACTAGGATGCAAGGGAAACCACAGCACAGAGTGTCAAGGAAAGTGAAGAAACACAAAAATATGTTTTAAAAGAAAGAGAACTCCACAAACAGACCTTAATGATACAGAGAAGAGTGACTGACATGAGGAAGAGTTCAAAATACGGTCATAAGGATGGTCACCATATCAGGAAAAGAATGTATGAACTGAGAATTTCAGCAAAGAATATACAAGAAAGTATCAAACAAATGTCACAGAGCTGACAAATACAGTAAGGCCAATAGAGAGGAGTTCAAATAGCAGACTAGATGAAGTGGAAGAAAGTATCAGTAAACTCACAAACAGAGCAGTGATTCATTCCATCAGGAACCAAAAAGAATAAAGAAAGTGAAGATAAAGTGAAGCTAAAGCAACTTACAAGACAACATCAAGTAGACTGAAATTCACGTTCTAGTGTCCCAGAAGGAAAAGAAAGGCAGACGTGGGTAGAAAACTGTTTGAAGAAATAATGATTGAAAACCTTCCTAACCTGAGAAAAGAAACAGCTATCCAAATCTAGGAAGCCTAGAGAGTTACAGATAAGAGGTATCCTAATAACACGCAAACCAAGTAAGGAAGAGGAAATACCTCCAAATTCATAGCACATGATACGATTCTGTATATAAAAACTACCCCAAAAAACTCTCACTAATCAACAATTTTATTAAATTTCAGGGTCTAAAGCCAGCATACAAAAATCAGTTGTATTTCTCTACACAAAAGATGAAGTATCTAAAGCTGTCACATTCACAATGCCATCAAAAACAATGAACTATCTGAAAAGAACTTTAACCAACAAAATGAAAGTTCTCTATTAAATCAAAACTACAAGACTTTCCTGAAAGAAATGAAGCCAACACAAACAGATGGAAAGACATCCCATATTAATTGATCATAAGTATTGATATTGTTATAATATCTATACTACTCAAAGTCAACTGTAGATTCAACACAATCTCCATCAAAATACCAATGGTATTCTTTACAGATAGAAAAAAAAAATCTCAAAATTTATATGAAGTGACAAAGTCTGCAAATAGTCAAAGCATTTCTCAGAAAAAATAACAAAGCCGGAGGTATCATGTCCTGTTTTTGACTTTACTACAAAGCTACAGTAATAATAAATTATTTTTAAAGGTATGGTAGTGGCATAAAAATGGACAGAGACAACAGAACAGAGCAGAATTAAATCCCTGCATACACTGTCAACTAATATTTGCTAATGGAGCCAAGAACACCCAATGGGAAATAATAGCCTCTTTAACAAATGATGATGGGGAGATGGGATAAACAAATGCAGAACAATGAAATTGGACTCCTATCTTACACCACTCACAAAAATTAACTCAAAATGGATAACAGATTTAAAAATAAAGCCTAATAACTATAAAACTTAGTAGAAACATAGGAAGCTCCTCAACATTGTTATTGGCAATGATTTTTGGATGTAACACCGGAAGTACATGCAGTAAAAGCAAAAATAAGCAAATGAGACTACATCAAACTCGAATGCTTCTCCACAGCAAAATCAACACCTGACCAGATGAAAAAGCAACAGATTTCAAGAAAAAATTTGCAAACCATGTATCAGATAAGGGATTTTATCTCCAAAATCCAAAATATATAAAAAACTCAAACTCAAAAACAAAATAATCCAACTAACAAACAGGCAGAAAAACTAAATAGACCTTTCTTCAAGGAAACACAAGACTGCAGTGACCTGCCACCTCACACCTGTTGGAATGGATATCATCATGAAGATGAGAGACAATAGGTATTGGTGAAATACGAATAAAAGGGAACATTTATATACTGTTGGTTGAAATGTAAATTGGTGCTACCAATATGGAGGTTCCTCAGATAAAAATAAATCTAGTATTATGATCCATCAATTCTATTTCTGGGTATATATGCAAAAGACATGAAAACAGGATTTTGAGGCAATAACCGTACTCCACATTCAGTGTAGCATTATTCCCAATGGTCAGGAACAATCTTATGGACTCTGTGGGAGAGGGAGGGAAGATTTGGGAGAATGGCATTGAAACATGTAAAATATCATGTATGAAACGAGTTGCCAGTCCAGGTTCGATACACGATACTGGATGCTTGGGGCTAGTGCACAGGGACGACCCAGAGGGATGGTATGGGGAGGGAGGAGGGTTCAGGATGGGGAACACAGGTATACCTGTGGTGGATTCATTTTGATATTTGGCAAAACTAACACAATTATGTCAAGTTTAAAAAAAAAAAAAAAAAGATATGGAGACAACCTAGATGTCCGTAAACCAGTGAACAGATAAACAAGAGGTGGCATTTATGCTTATGTGTGCATATAGGCACACAACAACATACTTTTCAGCCACGAGAAAGTGCAGACTGCCCTTTGCAACAGCATGGGTGGACTTTGGGCATATTATGCTAATTAAGAAAGACAAGTACTGTGTGTAAAATCTAAAAAGCCAGACTCATAAAAACAGAATAAATGGTGGTTACCATGGAATAGGGGGTAGGGGATAAGACAGATGTTGTTCAAGGGTAAATCTTAGAACAGGTAGTAGATAAGCTCTAGAGAGCTAATGCACAGTACACTGAATATAGAAAACTACTATAGTCATCGAACTTGCTAAGAGACTAATAAATGAATTATTCCAACTACTAAAAAAAAGGATATTTATGTAATATAATAGAGGTGCTAATTATCACTACAATGGCAATTATATTACAGTACATAAATTATCAAATTAACATGTATGCCTTAAATTTACATAGTGTTTTATTTCTAATATGTTTTAATTAATGTGTCTTTGTATTGGTCTCTAAATTTTCAAGAGTAAATCTATGACAAAGATGGCAAGACAATCTCTGGTAAATCTATGACAAAGAAGACAAGACAGCCTCTTCAACAAATGGTGCTGGGAACACTGAACAGCTACATGTGTGAAAGAAAGAAACTAGAACACTCTCTAATACCACACACAAAAATAGACTCAAAATGGATTCAAGCCCTAATTGTAAAACCAGATACTATAAAACTCTTAGAGGAAAACACAGGCAGAATACTCTTTGACATAAATGACAGCACTATCTTTTTGGATCAGCCTCCTAGAGTAATGAAAATGAACACAAACAAATGGAACCTACTTAAACTCAAGAATTTTTTCACAGCAAAGGAAATCACAAACAAAATGAAAAGACAGTCCACACAGTGCGAGAAAATACTTGCAGTGAATCAACTGGCAAGGCATTACTCTCCAAGACATGCAAATAGCTCATGCAGCTCAATATCAATAAACAATGCAATCAAAAATGAGCAGAAGATCTAAATTTCTCCAAAGACATGCAGATGACATGTGGGATCTAAAATATGGTACAAATGAACCTATTTACAAAGCAAAAAACAGAGTTACAGATATAGAAAACAAACATGGTTATTAAGGGGGAAAGGGGGCAGAGGGGTGAATTGGGGGATTGGGAATGACATATACTGACTATACAAAATAATTTAAACTTGTTAAAATGTTATTATATACTATAATAATTTATGGAAACCTGTTTGCACAGTGAACTCTTTTCAATAATCTGTAATGACCTACATGGGAAAAGAATCATTCTTTTCTATCTGTCATATCATATATGACATAATCAATCATTCTATCTGTCTATCTATACACACATATAATTGATTCACTTTGCTATCTAGAGAAAACCAACAATGTTGCAAATCGTCTATACACTAATAAAAATTAATTATAAGTAACTAAAACATACATGGCCAAAAAGCACATGAAAAGATGCTCAACATCACTAACTAGAGAAATTGAAATCAGAACTGTAATGAGGTGTCACCTTGCACCAATCAGAACAACTATCATAAAATGTCCACAAAACACTGGGTGTGCAGGAAAGGGAGCCTTCCTGCATTGTTGCTGGGAAGGTGGCCACTGTGGAGAACAATATGCAGGTTCCTTAAAAGCTAAAAATAGAGTTACTGTATGATATAACACTCCCACTCTTGGGCCTGGATCTGGAGAAAACTATAATTGGAAAAGAGACAGACACCCCAGTGTTCATCACAGCACTATCTACAATAGACAGAACATGAAAGCAACCTACATGTCAATCATCAGAGGAATAGGTATAGAGAACCTGGGGTACATATATGCAACAGAGTATTATCTGGCCATTAAAGAACAAAATATTGCCATTTGCAGCAATATCATGGATGGATTTAGAGATTATCACACTAAGTGAAGTAAGTGACAAAGACAAATAGCATATGATATCACTTATATGTGGAATTTAAAAATATGATATACAAATGAACTTATTTACAAAACAGAAACAGATTCACAGACTTCAAAAACAAACTTATCGTTACCGAAAGGGAAATGTCAGGGAGGTATACATTTTGGGATTGGGATTAACATATACACACTAATATACCTACAATAGATAATCAACAAGGATCTACTGTAAACCACAGGAAATGCCACTCAACACTCTACAATAAGCTGCTAAGTCACTTCAGTCGTGTCCGACTCTGTGTGACCCCAGAGACGGCAGCCCACCAGGCTCCCCCATCCCTGGGATTCTCCAGGCAAGAACACTGGAGTGGGTTGCCATTTCCTTCTCCAGTGCATGAAAGTGAAAAGAGAAAGTGAAGTCGCTAGTCATGTCCGACTCTTAGCAACCACATGGACTGCAGCCCACCAGGCTCCTCCGTCCATGGGATTTTCCAGGCAAGAGTACTGGAGTGGGGTGCCATTGCCTTCTCCTGTAATAAGCTATATAAGAAAATAATCCCAAAAAGTAGATATATGTCTATGTATAAATGAATCACTTCGCAGTACACCTGAAACTGACATGACAATGTGTATCAACTATACTCTAATATTAAAAATTTTTAAGTAATAAGAGAATCTTAAAAGAAGCAAGAATACTTGTTACAAACAAAGAGACCTTTAAGGCTACCAGTATCTTTCCACCAAAATGAGCGAGCCTGATGTGAGTAGCATGATGTATGTAAAGTACTGAGAAAAAACCCTACCAACCAAAAACACTCTTATCTAGTAAACTGTCCTTCCAATTCGAAGGATAAATAGAGTTGTAGACAAGCGAATACTGGAGTTCATTACCACTAGACTGACCTTACAAGAAATGTTAAAGGCACTCCTTTAAACTGAAACAAAACAGCACTAATTAGTAACAGGAAAACATATCAAAGTATAAATCTCACTGGTAAAAATAGATAAATTCAGAATAATCTAATATTGTAATGACAGTGGGTTAATCACATAAACAAATATAGTAAAAATAGCTATCATACAATAACCAGTGGTTACACAGATGAAAAATATGTAAATTGTGAAATCAAAAGCACAGAACATGAAGAAAAGAGTAGTTTCAGAATACATTTGAATTTAAGTCTCAAAATAAGTCGGTAAGATGTTATAACTTATTGTATATATAGCACTAAATATTATGAGGTTTAAATAAACATGTTATATTTATAACAGTTATAATAACTATAGAGTCCCATTTCAACTTTACAGACATTCATGGACTGAAATGGAAAAAGGTATTCCATACAAATAGAAACCAGAAGAAAGCTGGATAGGTATATACGTAGACAAAATAGGCTTTAATACAAAAACTGTAGTAAGAGACATCATGATCATCACATAATAAAAAAGGTCAATCTAACAAAAGGATATAAACATTTTGTAAATATTTATGCACCCAACATAAAGTGAAAGTGAAGTCGCTCAGTCGTGTCCAACTCTTTGTGACCCCATGTACTGTAGCCTACCAGGCTACTCTGTCTATGGGATTTTCCAGGCAATAGTACTGGAGTGGGGTGCCATTTCCTTCTCCAACATAGAAGCACCTAAATATATAAAGCAAATATTAACAGACCAAGGAAGAAATAGTAATACAATTTAAAATTGCAAAAAAATCCAACAACCTAGAAGAAATGGATAATTTTTTAGAAACATACAACCTATCAAGACCCATTCATGGAGGAATAGAAAATCTAAACAGACCAGTTACTAGTAAGAAGATTGAATCAGTTATCAAAAACCTTCCAACAACGTCCACAACCAGATGGCCTCACTTGTGAATTCTACCATCATTCAAAGAACAATTAATACCTGTCCCTTGTAAACTCCAAAAAAATAAGAGAGAAATGAATACTTCCTAATTCATTTTTACAAAGCCAGTCTTATTACCATGATACCAAACCAGACAAGAGCACTACAAGAAAATTGCAAGTCAATATCCTTGATGAAAATAGATGAAAAATTCTCAACATTATCAAATTAATTCAACAATACTTTAAAAAGGTCATACACCATGATCAAGTGGGATTTATTCCTGGAATGCAATGATTGTTCACAAACCACAAAATCAACTGATGTGATATACACATTAATAGAATGAAGGCTAAAAATCATACGATCATCTTAACAGATGCAGAAAAAGCATTCAGCAAAAATTCAACACCCGTTTATGATAACTCTCAAAACCGTGGATATAAAGGGAATGTGTATCAACATAATAAAGGCATTATTTATAGACTACATGATATTATATATAGAAGGTCTTAAAGACTCAACCAAGAAACTGAGTTAATAAATTAAGTAAAAATACAAAATATAAAATTAATGTACAAAGAACATTTATTTCTGTATAATAATAATGAACTCTCAGAGAAATTAAGAAAGTAATTCCACTTAAAATTGCATCAAAATGAATAAGAATAATTTTAACCAAAGAAGTGAAAGACCTATATATTGAAAACTATAAGGCAGAGATGAAAGAAATAAATGGAAGATATTCAGAGCTCAGAGATTAGAAGAATTGTTAAAACATCCATACCACCCAAAGTAATTCACAGATTCCATGCAATCACCATCAAAATTTCAATGACATTTTTCACAGAATTAGAACAATCCTAAAATACATATATGAAACTATAGAAGACCCAAATATCCAAAGCAATCTTGAAGGAGAAAGTTGGATGCATGATACATCTTGATTTGATGTATATATAGCTGTTCACTATATTATGTTTACTATATGTATGTATAGCTGTTCACTATATTAAGCAGCTGCAGTAACAGGAAAACTGAACAGCCATATGCAGAAGAATGAAACTGGACCACTATCTTAACACCATACACAAAAACCAACTCAAAATGGATTAATGACGTGAAGACCTGAAACCATGATAAATCTAGGAGAAAACACAGGGAGTCATCTTCTTGGCACTGATTTTGGTCATGACTGTTTGGACTTGTCACCATGGAAAAGCAAAGGCAACAACAAAAAAGTGGGATAACATCAAACTTAAAATTTTCTGCACAGCAAAGGAAAACAACAGAATTAGAAGGTAGCCCATAGAATGGGAGGGAATGTTTGCAATTCATGTACGTGATAAGGGGCCAGTATCCAAAATCTATAAAGAACTCATATAACTCAATATAAAAGAAATAATCTGATTTTAAAATTAGCAAAGGATCTCAATAAGCATGTTTACAAAGAAGATGTACAGATGTCCAATAGTACATGAAAAGATACTTAATGTCACTAAACATCAGAACAATACAAGTCAAAACCATGAGTATCTCCTCATACCTGTTAGAATGGCTATTATCAAAATGACAAGAGATAAATGCTGGCAAGGCTGTGGACTATCTTTACACATTGTTGGTGGGAGAGTGCATTGGTGCAGCCACTATGGAAAACAATATTGAGGTTCCTCAGAAAATTAAAAATATAATTACTATACGATCCAGGAATCCCACCTCTGAGATGTGAAAAACAAAATGTTCTTTAGTGGATTATTTTGCTTCAGATTTACCTTTAACAGACTTCTACTGCCTTAAAATACAATTCAAGAAGAAATTTATATGCTCGGTGACAGGCACTGTATTAAACGCTACTGAGCAAAAAGAGCCATTGTTTTAGTGTCTGGGAGTTCAGAGTCTTTGTAAAAATATTCTTACTATATTCTTTCATAACCTGTTATTCTGACTATTAGATGAACCTTGGATTAGTGAATTCTTAAAAGATGTTTAGGAAAACAATGAGATAAGGGATTTTCTTGTGGAGTTTTTTTTTTTTTTTGAAGTATAATTGACCTATAATATTAAAGTTCCAGGTGTAAAATATAGTGATTCACAATTTTTAAAGGTTTTTATCCCATTTATAGTTATAAAATATTGCTACATTCCCCATGTTGTATAATATATCCTTGTAGCTTATCTTATGCCTAGTCATTTTACCTCTTAAGATAGGAAGTTTTTTTAAAATGCAATTCATAAAGGAATCAAAGGATGCAAAAAATATTACAGAATACAGAACCTAGGAATAAAAGTAACTTTGTGTTACCAAGGAATCTAATGATCCACGAGTAGACAATAGGGGATGCAAATGAGCAAATGGGTAGCTTGTATTTCATGGTTCTCTGAATAGAACAAATCTCTCTTGCTAGCTTAGCTCTTTATTTTGGATATAAGTTTTCAAAGTGTCCTTCCTTGAGGGTGCAACTACATTATTGTTTGTTTAATTCTTGACGAAGGTCCAGATGCTACATGTACAACCTTTGATACTGGATATGGAAAATAAATCCTCATTTTTCAAATTTACTTATTTATTCTACCAGTCTCAAACTTTGCCTTATAGAGCATAATTGCTAATATGTTAATTCTTTGGAATTATAAAACAGACTGTTACATTTTTATATCTTATATTTATAAATATATAAGGATGCTTGACACTGTGAAAGTAAGGGTTTTCTTTTACTTCAGAAATTGGTGTATCACTCAACTCAGCATTTATTATTAAAGTATTTCCTTTAATAATCATCAGACTCTACAACTAAAAATGTAAGGCATTCTTCAAATGGTCCTGGGAAAATTGATTAATCCAAAATTGTTGAATAGTGAAATATAGGACAATGTAATTTATCTGGATTCAAAGCAAAGCAGCATTTTAAGGTGAGTGGACTAAGCATAGGGTACTTGGAAAGATGTCTTAGGAAATATTTTTCAGGAGTTTTCTTTTCCCTTTTCTTTCCAACAGGAGGACTATACCGACTGTGGTGGTGTCTCTGGATTAAACCCCTCCCTGTGGTCCATCATCGGCATCCAGTGTGTGCTACTTTGGCTCTTATCTGGCAGCAGACACCACCAGTTATGACCTTCTCAAACCAAATCTGCAGATTCAACTCCAGACCCTGCTGAAACAGGAGCCCTCAACTGCATTAAAATAGGGTCAACTGCGAACTCAGCAGACCACTAGCTGGGCCCACCCCATGGCATCCATCTAAGACGCAGACTCATAAGGCACCCACTGGCTGCATGTCAGGGTGTCAGATCCTTCAACTTGTGTGAATGCTGCATCATCTATGTATAACATCGAAGCAGAATTCTATACATGCTCTATTGGAAATTTTGAAAACTTGTTGTTGCATTGTTGGTGATTACATGTTAAAGGGCTCCCCACACAGTTGTTTATGGATCGTGCAAATTGTCTTGATTTTGACTTGCTGCAATCCTTGTTCTTTTACCAAGAAAATCTCTTGGGGAAAAGAGTTGTTTTTTTTTTCCTTCACTTACTCTTCTGTTAAAAATTATTTCCTGCTTTGAGTAGTTATTATTGGAAATATATAGAGAGAGACAGAGGGAGAAAGAATTAACATTGGTATAATCTGACAAAATAGAAATAATGGCTTATTTTCTACAAAAAAAAAAATGCCATGAATAAAATGCCTTATGAAGAATGGCTTCTTTGCCAGAAATATAACACAAATGATGGCCAAGTTTTGGTGGGTATAATGGATTGATTGTTTGAAAATAATAACTAAGAAATTAATTAAAGGTGCTTGAGGGTAGAATTAATATGCGACATATGTCCTCATATATGTGAGCCCTTAATAAATGCTTTGATGTAATGTCCTTTTTGTTCACAGTAAAGTTCCGTAGTGCTAGCCAGAAACTTCAAAATGCTCTAAGAAAAGCTTGTTGGGGGGAGGGGAAATGTTTTTTCTTGTGATAAATGAACTTTGGTTACCAAGGGTATTTTGCATGATGCTGCTGCTATTTTAACTTCGGTTTGTTTCTCTCTTACTGTAGAGTATAGTCCATTGAAAAGTTAACTGAGTGACATTATTGTTATGTAAGAATCTGAACCTTGCAGTGTAATGCACTTAAGTCATCTTTTAAAATGTCTTTAAACTACTCTGAATATACTGTGCAATGTAAATGCTGAATGATTGGATTAGGTAAATGGTGAAATGGGAATTAATGGATTTTATACAGATTCGTGCTTTTGCCTGAAAACCTATGTACAGATATTTTAAGTACATAAATCAGATTTGACACATTTATTTTTTGAAGAGTACATATATGTTCTCAGTGAAGAGACATCCTAGGTTTCCTCTCTGTTCGCTGGAATAGTAGCACGTACAATCCCAAACTCGCTGCTGCTTTTGTTGCCTCCGTTTTAAATGATACGAGCACTTGACCAAAATTTCCACACAGTTTGATGAGGGTTTTACAATACTCTGAACAAATAGGAAACCTTGAATCTCTATGTATGCACATGAATACTTGATTGTGAATAATCAAAATTGTTTTTATACAACCTCATTAGTGAAAATGGTTAGTGTATTAAATCAGATATTTCATTATAGAGTAATATGGTAGAATTTATTTATGCTTTAAAAGATTATTTTCAGGGTTAAACAGTATTTGAAGAAAGGATAAAAACAATGAATGTGTAACAATTATAGGGAATAATTCTGCTGAAGGCTGGAAGTATGCAGATATTTGCTCTTTTTTCAAACATGCCAGAAACTGGTATGTGTCTATGCTGGAAATTTTCTTATATATCATTTTTAAGTAAAAATCTTATTAACATTATCCAGTATGCTTTAATATGCTTCATATATCAAAGATATAACCAATTCTTTAGCATAGTTTAAAAGATATATTTGTTTTGTTTTTAGCTTTGCACACATTTGTAATTCCCTTCACCACTACTATACCCTAGGCACCACTTGTGTACATTTCCTTATTTAAAATATTTTTTTATTTAAAAACGGGGCTAGGGGGAAATGGAATCACTTTGCCAACTATCGTTCTAAGAGTTGACATCAGTTACCATTTCTAATACATTGTTGTGGTTTTGTAGTCTCATTTGTAACTGGTATTGACATTTTAGAAAACACCAAAGTGATTTAAAAAAATATGGAACTTCTCACTCTAGTAACAATATGTTTAAATCATGTTGTTTGTTAATTAAATATTTAAAACTTATTGTTAACTTTTGCTAGACTATTTTAAATCATGAAAGTGTTGAGAAGGGGATATCGAAATATAGTTATGTTAGCTTGTGTACATAAACGACGCACATTAAAACAAGCAAATTGCTTCCAGCATACAACAGACTACCTTAAAATTATCTTTAAAATCTATTAAATATATTTTCATGGCTAATGTCACTGAAGTGTGTTTTCATCAACTACATGTTGTGTTCATCACAGTGAAACTTGGCATCTCCTGGCAGAGTCCTATTTGATTTCATTTGCCATCAAAATATATTTATGTATATGAGTCTTGCCATGATCCTTTATTTTCTGTTATAAATTAAACATATATTATGACAGCCACATATATGTTAATAAATTGGGTAAGAACATGCTCTCTGACTAAAAATTGTTCTCATACCTAATACTAGTCTTCATGCATTTTGAAAGACCGTAACACTCATCCCATCCAATTATTATGTTTACTTTAGGATTTTTCTGAGTTTTGATTGTTGAACAATAACTTAAATCACAGCCTGTTATAATATTAATTTTCAAAGACTTAATAGTACAAGAGATCAAGAAAAAAGCTTTTGAACTCCTTTTGCTTACCTAATGTTTTGCTGTGCTCACGCAGCTGTGTAGTTTTCACTAAAACAAAACCAAAATAAGTCTTGTATTGGAGTTGAATAACAGAAATGGATTTTGCATTAATGATTTGTTTATATTTTCTTCATTTGAACAACCAGCATTACTGCCAAACACCAATCGTGGTCCATATTTGTAACAGGTTTTTAACATGACATAGTTAGCAAGTTTGACTGAAGAGATTTTTAGGTCCTGGGTCTAATAAGATTTTAGTATGATCTTTTTTCATGTTTCTAATGCTTGAGGCATTATTGCTTAACTTGGAAAAATCTAGACAGTGTTGCTGCCATTTGTAAGTTTTCCTATACTATTCCTTTTATTAACTTTAAAACTGGCCTTACTGGGTTCAAATAGGCAGTATCCCTTTTAAGTGACCTTTGCAACTCAAGTGTTACTTGCTTATTTGATGCTCTTTTGTATTTTACATCTCATTTAAATCTTTCTCTCCACCAAAGCTTAAATTCTATGTCTTAATTTAAACTCTGAACTATTCCATTAATCATGTTAGTTGACATTAAAGTGTCTAGAGGTACAGAGGCTGACCTAGGGAAACAAAATGGATGTTGTGACTCAGAGGATACAGTAGAATGATGGTCTCACCTGCCCACAGTTTCAAATATGTTACAATTATCTGGAGCCGGGACCTGTGTTGTTTTCCCATAGCACAGAATGTTAATACTGCTATTATTCCATGTACATTTCTGTAAAGAACAAATCAATAAAGCAAAGGTATGAAGTTTCTTGATTTCTTGAAAAAGTTCCAGGATGTTAAAGTCTTAGAAAACCTTTACCAACAGTTTCATCTACTTTATTTCTAATTCACAAGATTAACTCAAAGAAATTCTGAGACTAATGGGATACTGTCTTGAAAAGATGCCAATTAAGTCTACAGTGTGACCTGACAGAGCTGTCTTTTTTGTTGTGCTGTATGTTGTTGGATCATTTCTATTAGGGATACTTTTATTGAAATGCTCAGTGTGCATCCATGAAAAAGGCCAAGTGGCTTTGTGAACAAAAGATACTTTCTCCCCTTTATTATGTTCTCTTGACACTTTTGTGGAAATTAGCCTGATAAAAACATTTTTGTAAAAATTTGTATATTACTGTTATAAAAATATTTATAATCCCAGAAAATGTTGTGTTAAATCTTGTGCAAAAACAGTATATTCAGAATAAAAGTTTATCATTTAAAGTCACCAGCTTTGATTATTTAATTATTTAAAATTCAGTTCAAAGAACCAGAGGTCTCTGTCATACATACAGTTTAAGAAAGCAGGCTTTCCAGTGGAGAGAATTGTAGATTGTGAAAATAAAATCTGGCATTATAAAAGTGCTTTTACAGTTTCAACCTCAACTCACAAACAAATTTAATTGCAACTCCTTTGCATAACTCTGACCCTTCTCACATGTGCTTCTGCCATCAAGATAGTTAGGAACTTATTAAAACAAACTTTTGACTTACGTAAGAAATTTTTTTCTATACAAAAATAATGTTTCCATGCTTCTTTAAAGACTGTGGGAAAATAGTTTGAAAGAAACAAGTGAAATATATGAAATGCATATAACTGTTATACATGTGATTAACACAACTATCCCTCCTAGCTGATAGCTACGTTATAGCAAATAAAAGCTGACACAGTGAAATATAATATACAGAATTTTTTAACTTGTATATGCCTTTTACATTTAGACCAGCTTACCACCTGCCCTCCTATGCTCACCTATTAAGTAATGAGCCTGGTATTCTGTAGAATCTAATATAATGTAAGCCTATTTTTCATTTTGGGAACTCTTTAAGAAAGAGAGCAAGAATACCTACACAGAAGAGGAATGTAGTATGTGGGCTACCAATGATGGTGATTACTGGAAAATCTGACTCCTTGTTTCTGATCAAGGCATTTTAACAGGGAAACTAGTAAAAAGGGTAAGGTGAATAACATTTGCTTTTTGAACATCTGGCTTCATTCTGAACCAATTTATCCCCTCAATCAATCCTCTTACTCCCTGCTACCCTCATTTCCTCTATCAATCATCTTGATCCCATCCCCACCTCTTCCCTAGGGACCACGCCTCATCAATCCTCCTTTCTCAAGCATATTCAGTCTCCCTTTTCTACAGACTTTCTTCCCTCTACCTGCAAACACATTCAGAACACCTCTACTTAAGACACGACTCAGTACTAAACAACAATTTAATACAGTAAAATCAACTATCCGTTGCTGCACAGTTGCCCCATTACTTCAAGTATAACACTAAAAATATGTGTGTGTATTTAACATTTATTCTTTGCAATATCTCAACGAGGCCTTAGAATTTTAGATATGAAAAGCTTGTTCTCTCTGACCTTATGGGTTAGTGCTGAAAATTTTAAGTTCCTTATATGAAGGTCTGATAACTTCAAGGTCTTGGGCACTTCTTGATTCTCAAATTCTTTATATCTTAAAATTGGGTCATTATTCACAAAGCACCAATACAGTTTTCTATAAATTGGTATATAATCAACAATACTATATAATAATATTTTTATTTAATAGATTATTTTAAATAAGCATATTTTTAAAAATTTAACATTACTATGTAACTGGAAAGCCAATGTAATTTGCTATAATTAGTAATCATGTCACATGTTCATATCTATTATAAATTTTAAAAAAGCATACACCAGTGTCAAGTGTGCTAGATTTAACATTTCTTCAACACATTTATTGTAATGATAAATTAGGCAGTTTCTCTGTTGCTGCCATGAATGTTTTCAAGATTAAATCTGGACTCAGTCACCTGACTATATATTGTAAGTAGTAGTGGATTAAAATATTTACCAAAACGCACACTCGTGAAGTTTTTCAAAGTTTGAGTTTTCTTGGATGCATGGGTTTAGTTTTTCAAAACTACTTTATCATAGTAATTTTTCAGTATCTCAGGACCCTGACATGTCTTTAAAGTTTACTTGTAAAATATATTCACTGATATAAGGACAAAATATAATGTACCAAGGTTGGAATAACAATAGCAATTTTCTATATTGAGGACTGTTTTCTCAAATTGTTTAAGAAAAACTGACCTTTTGTGAAATTATGGGATAGCTGATAACTATTGTAAATAGTGAAACTGTTAATAAACTTAGGTTAGATACCATTTTATCTGCACTCTAATCCCTCCTTTTATAATTGCAAAATTATACTGATCTGTAAAATTCCTAAACCTGATAGATACTGACCTAGTCCTTAGGAGAGCAGTGTGCCACGTAGTAACTGCAATCTGCTGTTTAGATTTGGCTTCTGACTTTACTACTTAATAGCTGTGTAACCCCGTGCAAATTATGTGATGTTTCCAAGCTTCAGTTTCCTCATCCTTAAAAAAGTAATAGTAACTGCACAGTAGGATGGTAATGATGACTAAATGATATAATTAATATATAGGGCCCAGACTGTCAGCTCTCAGCAATGGTCTCCATGATTATTATATATTGTTACCATAATCATCTTCCCAGCCAGCATCATCATTTTGACCTAGAGCTTTTCAGATCCTAATTAACTGCATCATTTGTCATTTAAGATACTTACTGATTCTCTATTCAACTGAACTGTTAGAAGTAGAGCCTTATTTAAAATAAAAAGCAGCACCTTCCTTAATGGAACTGCTGGGTAGGAATATTGAAAATTTAACAAGAATTTACAATAAAGTGCTATAAGAAATGATTGTTCCCACATTTATTTCTTATAGAAATAAGAAATGAATTATTTCTCTGATGTAAGAAATAATATATATATTGTGGGAGCTTACAATACAATAACCTAGCTAGACTGAGTGGCCAGAGGAGGTTGCCATGATACTGAGTTAAGGGAAAGAGGCAGCAATACAATTACAAGAGTGGAGAGTATGTGAAAGCTGAGGGGCGCATGCAAGAACCTGGAGGGAGCTGATTATGAGTTCAGTATGGCTTGGGGGTAGGGTGATAAGTAGCTAATATGAAGTGGAAGATGACGCTGAAAATAAAAAGGACCATAGCCTGGAGCCCCCTCCAGATGACATGGGGTTAGGTAACTGGAAGCTGCTGAAGGTTTTTAAGCAGAAAACAGTTTGATGAGATTGGCATTTCAGGGAAAACCTGGATGGAATATGGGTTATTGGTAGAATACCTACAGGAAAGAACCAATTAAGAGGCTATTGTCAAGGTGAGAAACTTCTTGATTGGCATATAGGAAGCTAGATAGAAAAAGTGGACTGATTTTAGAAGTATTCAGAAGGGAAACGGGAAAGAATTTCATGATCTACTTGTACTAAAAAAGAAAGGACAAAATATTACAGTTACTCCCAGGTTTTTGAAGTTTAATATTGTGTGGAATAATACAGTCCCCCAAGTTAGGAAAGAATGGAGAGTACTAGAAATAGGGACAGGTGAGACAAAACCAGAGGAGAAAATGAGGGCTTCCTCTTTAGAAATATTGTCTAAACGTAAGACCAGAAACTATAAAACTCCTAGAGGAGAACATAGGCAAAACACTCTCTGACATACATCACAGCAGGATCCTCTATGACCCACCTCCCAGAATATTGGAAATAAAAGCAAAAATAAACAAATGGGACCTAATTAACTTTAAAAGCTTCTGCACATCAAAGGAAACTATTAGCAAGGTGAAAAGGCAGCCTTCAGAATGGGAGAAAATAATAGCAAATGAAGCAACTGACAAACAACTAATCTCAAAAATATACAAGCAACTCCTACAGCTCAACTCCAGAAAAATAAATGACCCAATCAAAAAATGGGCCAAAGAACTAAATAGACATTTCTCCAAAGAAGACATACAGATGGCTAACAAACACATGAAAAGATGCTCAACATCACTCATTATCAGAGAAATGCACATCAAAACCACTATGAGGTACCATTTCACACCAGTCAGAATGGCTGCGATCCAAAAGTCTACAAGTAATAAATGCTGGAAAGGGTGTGGAGAAAAGGGAACCCTCTTACACTGTTGGTGGGAATGCAAACTAGTACAGCCACTATGGAGAACAGTATGGAGATTCCTTAAAAAACTGGAAATAGAACTGCCTTATGATCCAGCAATCCCACTGTTGGGCATACACACTGAGGAAACCAGAAGGGAAAGAGACACGTGTACCCCAATGTTCATCGCAGCACTGTTTATAATAGCCAGGACATGGAAGCAACCTAGATGTCCATCAGCAGACGAATGGATAAGAAAGCCATGGTACATATACACAATGGAGTATTACTCAGCCATTAAGAATACATTTGAATCAGTTCTAATGAGGTGGATGAAACTGGAGCCTATTATACAGAGTGAAGTAAGCCAGAAGGAAAAACACCAATACAGTATACTAATGCATATATATGGAATTTAGAAAGATGGTAACAATAACCCGGTGTACGAGACAGCAAAAGAGACACTGATGTATAGAACAGTCTTATGGACCCTGTGGGAAAGGGAGAGGGTGGGAAGATTTGGAAGAATGACATTGAAACATGTAAAATATCATATGAGAAACGAGTTGCCAGTCCAGGTTCTATGCACGATACTGGATGCTTGGGGCTAGTGCACTGGGACGACCCAGAGGGATGGTATGGGGAGGGAGGAGGGAGGAGGGTTCAGGATGGGGAACATATGTATACCTGTGGCGGATTCATTTTGATATTTGGCAAAACTAATACAATTATGTAAAGTTTAAAAATAAAATAAAATTAAAGAATATATATAGAAACAACAACAAAAAAAAGAAATATTGTCAATGATCTTTTGCAAGGTGCTGAGGATACAAAGATGATACATTCTCTAGTGCCTGGAATGTATACTCCAGAATAATGATTTTTAACACGGACTTATTTAGAAACCCTTGTTGGAGGTTTTATTCATTCATTTTCTTTAAAATACTGACTCAGGATGCACTCTAATTCAGAATCTCAGGTATTTCTAGTGTGCAGTCACCATTACACTACTGGCGGCGTGTTAAATGACAGGTGTGACAATTCTGGTGCAGATGATCTGAATTAGACTTTTCAAACCCAATTTAGATGTATGTTACTGGCTCAATTTTAAATTAACCCCCTTTTTGAGCACTTTTTTGGCAACATACCCTATGATTCCAACTCAATTGCAATTTTTCTGAGGACTACTTCTTAAGGTTTTATTTTCTCTTCTAATCCAGATTCTGTATCTGTACATAGCTGATAACCAATAAAGTTTTCATTGATTGTGGTTGATAAACAAGACCACCATTAAGACGATTTCTACCAGAGGAAATTCTATTCCTATTAGTCATACTGATGATATCAAATGTCTCAGAGTTGAACCACAGATTTCTATAAATATTATCAGTGAACTCCGTCAATAAGGTTCATTCTTATGGAAATGATACTGCAAGTCAGAATAAAATTAGGAAATAATATTATAACAATCTGGTTTCTATAGATACTGTATTTAATTAAATGATGTTTTCCCTGATAAAAAGCTAACCAAAACTTTTAAAATTCCACTAAAAATATAAGTGCTTCAGATTGATGTCAGACTGCCCCATTCATCTATTCCACAGAACCTCAAAGAGCTCTAACTGAAGCAAGACCATTAGGTACATAATAGAGATGCCAGGCTCCACAGTTAGACTACCTGGGTCCACATCCCAGCTCCCCAACATGTGCATGTTATATAACACCTCTAACTGTTATATATATCAGTCTTATTTATACTATTGACTCCACAAATATTTGTGTATAAAATTAATAGTCACTATCTAATTGCTGTCCAGCCTCTGCTTCTTGTTTCAGAAGCTCAATCATTCTGATGCTGATGATTTCAGGAGTGCCTAGAGAAACTTGGCATTAAGATTTCTAAGGTGTGAGGGATACTGCAAGAACTTCAGATTTTTTACTTGCTGGATAGTATGGATACAGTGATGACATTGATGAGAAATACAAACAGCAAAAGCTATAGAAGAATGTGGGGAGAAAATTCATCCAAAAATTCACATAAATATATTATTACTAGCTCTGAAAAATCATTGCAATAAAAGATCTTGGTAATAAGAGACAAATAGCAAACTAGAGAACAGGGCCAGATGGAAACTGAATTGGGTTTAGTTACAGGGCTGGGAAGAAGGAAGATCCAAACTGTCCCGGGTATTTGATCCAAATCTCAAAAACAACTATACCAATATCTCAGATGACTATAGATGCAACAATTCCAATAAAATATTAGCAAACTAAAGTTAACAACACATTAAAAGGATAATACACTATGACAAAGTAGTTATTTTTCTTAGGATAGAAGGATAATTAAATATGTTAATAAATTAATCACATTAATAGCATACAATATAAAAATATTATCATCTCAATATATGTAGAAAAAAGTCATTTGACAACAATACAACACCCTGTAATGATAAAAACACTTGACCTATAGGCCCGCACTCCCATCACACACTCCCCAGCCTGAGATGTTCCCCCATGGGTGTGGGTGGGGGCTGGGCGCTGAAGCTTAGCCTTTGGAGCTGAGACCCAGGGAAAGGACTCAGGTTGGCTGCACAGAGGCAGGCTGACGAGGCTGCAGTGTTTCAGTGAGGGTACAGTCAGAGGGGTCTGTGCCCGCACAGAGTAGAAAGGTGCCCTTGTTGCGGGGGAGGGGAGAGAGGTGGGCATGAGGAGAGGGCAAGACCACCCGAGGAGCTTCTTTCCCTGCGTGTGTGTTCTCTATAAACAGGACACCACCTATAGAAGCTCCGGGGAGCGGGTACAGGCAACTGCCTCTGCTAGGGAACCTGCGAGCAACACCGAGGACTGACCCTGCTGTCCTGGGACAGCTCAAGCAGCGCCACCACTAACACGGCCTTCTGGGGAGCAAGAACTGGCTGCCACACCTGCACAACCCATATCAGAGGAATAACGGCCGGGACACACTGAGGAAAGAGTCAGCAAGCATCCGAAGTAAAAGCAGCTGCTCGATTCCAGACAAGGTGGCAGATTAGAAGGACTTGAGCTCACCTCCTTTCACAAAAACAGCAAAATCACAACTAAATGCTGAACAACCATACATTAAAAGATTTAAAAACAAACAAACAAACTTGGAATCAACCAAAAATATTTTACATCCAAGGGCAAAGAAGAAGCCACAATGAGACAACAGTAGAGGCATTTTCATGATGTAATCAAGTCCCATACCCACTGGATGGACAAGGCAGAAATTGGAAAATAATTATATCATAGAGGTTCTCCCACCAGAGTGAGAGTTCTGAGCCACACATCAGTCTCCCCAGCCTGGGTGTCTGGCACTGGGAGGAGAAGACCAGAATATTTGGCTTTAAGGACCAGCAGAGCTTGAGTGCAGGAATCCAAAAGGACTGGGAGAAACAGATTCTACTCTTGAAGAGCACACGTGAGAAGTCACGTGCACTGGGACCCAGCACGAAGCAGTGACTCCATAGGAGACTGAGTTAGACTTGCCTCTGGGTCCTGGAGCATCTCCTGGGGAGGTCGTATTGGCTATGGCTCACTGAAGGGCTAAGGGCACTGGTGGCAGAGGTCCCAGGACATAGTGATGGGCTTGAGCTCACCTGAAGGTCTCCATTTTGGCACAAAGACCAGGCACCATCTAACAGCCTGCAGGCTCCAGCACTGGAATGCCTCAAAAAAAGGAATCTGAAAGAGAAAGGATACATGTATCTGTTTTACTGATAACTGAGCTGCAAGCCTTAAACCAACAGAATACTGTATGTCAACTATATTCTAATAAAATTAAATGATTTTAAAAGGTGGCAAATTATACCTAATTATGACTAGATATAAAATTTATACATGTAATGTTAAGATTAAAACAGAATCTGAAAGGTGAAATCTAGAATGTGCAAATTTGTAGTAATTAAAAATGTATTTCTGTCATTTTGTTAGCTTTATCAAATGTTTAACACGTACTTCCAGAGTAGTTCTATGTAATGGATTCAACATTATAATGAAAAGGGTCACAAAGAACAATGCTCCCCAACTCAGTAGATCTGACCTTGACTGAAATTCTAATATGTATGTGGTCTAATTTGAAAAAACATTATTCTATCTGAATATATAATCCACAAATTAGCATTGTGATCTATGAAATTACTACTATAAATTGTGTCCAATATATTGAACAAAAATTCTAAAATTTAGTGAGTGACAAAATCAACCAGAATTCATTTATAACACATTCCAGTAAAATGTCAATTAGAAATTAAAATTAAATAAAAGGAGAGGGAAAATTAAGAAAACAACTCCATCTACCATTACATCAAAAAGAACAAAATACTTAGGAACATATCCAATTAAAGAGATAAAATACTTGTACTCCCAAAACTCTAAGACATGAATTAAAAAAAAAAAAACACCTATATATGATGCAAACATGGGAAAATATACTCATTTATAAAATGGAAGAATATTGTTTAAATGACCATACTATACAAAGAAATCTAGAGATTCAATGCAATTCCTATGAAAATACCAATGGGATTTTTCACAGAGCTAGGAAAAATAATTCTGAAATTTATATGGAAACACAAAACACCTTGAATAGCCAAAACGATCTAGAGAAGAAAAATAAAGTGAGAGGATTGCACTTCATGATGTCAAACTCTACTACAAAGCTACAGTATTCAAAACAGTACTGGCACAAAAGTACAGACACGTAGATTAATGGAACTGATTAGAGATTCCAGAAGCAAACTCACATTTATGTGGAAAATTAATCTATGATAAAGAGGGCAAGAATATACAATGGGGAAAAGACACTCTTCAAGAAATGGCAATGGGAAAAATGAACAGCTACATGCAAAATAATCACACTGGACTGCTCTATCACAGCATGCACAAAAATAAATTCACAAATGAAGCCATAAAACTTCTAGAAAAAAATGGCAGTACAATTTTTGCCATTGGTCCTCACAAAATTTTTTTATATGTCTCCCAGCTCAGGTGAAACAAAAGCAAAAATAAGCAAATAGGATTACATCAAACTATGAAGCTTCTGCACAGAGAAATGAGTTATCAACAAAACAAAAACATCAGCTACAGAATGTGAGAAGATATTTGTAAATGATGTGAGTTATAAGGGATTAATATCCAAAAGATACCAAGAACTTATTCAACACAACATCAAGAAAATAAACAGTCTGATTTAAAAATGGGCAGAGGATCTGAATAGATATATGGTCATCAGCAAATAAAAAAGTTTTCAGCATCACTAATTATCAAGGAAATGCAAGTCAAAACCACAGTGAAGGGACTTCCCTGGTTGTCCTGTGGTTAAAACTTCGTTTTCCAATTCAGGTGGCAGTGGGTTTAATTCCTAGTCAGGGAGCTAAGATCCACATACCTCATGGCCAAAAAAACAAAACATAAAACAGAAGCAGTATTATAACAATTTCAACAAAGACTTTTAAAAAGTGGTCCACATTTTAAAAAATCTTTTAAAAAAACACAATGAAATATCACTTCACACTGTCAGAATAATGATTATTAAAAAGACATAAAATAACAAGTGTTGGTAAGGATATGAAAAAAAGCAGAAATTTCATGCTAGGGGATTGTGAGTATGTAAATTGGTGCATGGTTCCCCTACATGAATCACAACCTTGTTGTGGCAAAGGGGCTTGCATAGCTCAATGAAGCAATGAGCCATTCCATGCAGAGCCACCCAAGATAGATTATAGAGAAGAAATGTAATCCACTGGAGGAGGAAATGACAAATCGCTTCAGTATTATTGCCGCAAGAATGCCAGGAAGAATATAAATGAGACAAAAAAAAGACACTGGAAGATGAGCCCAGCAGGTTGGAAGGTATCCAATATGCTACTGGGGAAGAGCAGAGGGCAATTACTAATAGCTCCAGAAATAATGAAGTGGCTGGGCCAAGGAAGACATGACAGTTAGTTGTAAAGAACAGTATTGAATAGGAACCCGGAATGTTAGGTCCATGAATCAAGATGAATTGAACATGGTCAAGCAGGAGATGGCAAGAGTGAACATCAACAACTTAGGAATCAGTGAACTAAAATGGACAGGAATGGGCAAATTTAATTCAGATGACCATTATATCTACTACTGTGGGCAAGAATCCCTTAGAAGAAATGGAGTAGCGTGCATAGTCAACAAGACTCCAAAATGCAGTACTTGGGTGCAATCTCAAAAATGACAGAATGATCTCAGTGTGTTTCCAAGGCTACAGTAATCCAAGTCTATGCCCCAACCTCTAATGCTGAAGAATCTGAAGTTGACTGGTGCTATGAAGACTTCAAGACCTAGAACTAACACCAAAAGAAGATGTCCTTTTCATCACAGAGGATTGGAATGGAAAAGTAGGAAGTCAAGAGATATCTGGAGTAATAAGCAAGTTTGGTCTTGGAGTACAAAATGAAGCAGGACAAAGGCTAACAGAGTTCTGTCGAGAGAACACACTGGTCATAGCAAGCACCCTTGTCCAAGAACACAAGAGATGACTCTACACATGGATATCACCTGATGGTCAATACCAAAATCAGATTGATATATTTTTTGCAGCCAAAGATGGAGAGGCTCTGTACAGTCAGCAAAAACAAGATCTGGAACTGACTGTGACTCAAATCATCAGCTCCATATTACAAATTTCAGGCTTAAATTCAAGAAAGTAGGGAAAACCACTAGGCCACTCAGGTATGGCCTAAATCAGAGCCTTTATGATTATACAGTGGAGGTGATGAATAGATTCAAGGGAATAGATCTGGTAGACACAGTGCCTGAAGAACCACAGACAGAGGTTTGTAACACTGTATGGGAGGCTGTGACTGATACAGTCCTAAAGAAAAACAAATGCAAGAAGGCAAAGTGGTTGTCTAGCAGGCTTTACAAGTAACTGAGAAATGAAGAGAAGTGAAAGGCAAGGGAGATATATTCAACTGGATGTAGAGTTCCAGAGAACAGCAAGGAAAGATAAGAAGGACTTCTTCAATGGAAAATGCAAAGTAAAGGAAAACAATAGAATGGGAAAGACTAGAGATCTCTTCAAGATGGAGATATCATGTGAAAATTTCATGCAAGGATGGGCATGATAAAGGACAGAAATGGTAGGGACCTAACAAAAGCAGAAGAGATTAAGAAGAGGTGGCAAGAATGCACAGAAGAACTTTACCAAAAAGGTCTTATGACCCAGATAACCATGATGGTGTGATCACGTGCTAGAACCAGACATCTTAGAGTGCAAAGTCAAGGGGGCCTTAGGAAGCATACTATGAACAAAGCTAGTGGAGGTGATGGAATTCCAGCTGAGCTATTTCAAATCCTAAAAGATAATGCTGTTAATGTGCTGCATTTAATATGTCAGCAAATTTGGGCAACTCGGCAGTGGAAAGGTCAGTTTTCATTTCAATCCCAAGAAAGGCAATGCCAAAGAATGTTCAAACTACAAAACAATTGTGCTCATTTCACATGCTAGCAAAGGTAATGCTCAAAATCCTTTAAGCTGTGCTTAGCTGCATGTGAATCAAGAATTTCCAGATGTACAAGAAGAGTTTAGAAAAGGCAGAGGAAGCAGAGATCAAACTGTCAACATTTGTTGGATCATGGATAAAGGAACAGAATTACAGAAAAACATCTACTTCTGCTTCCTTGACTTCACTAAACCTTTGTGTAGGCATGCATGCTAAGGCACTTCAGTCATGCTTGACTCTTTTGCAATCCCATGGACTGTAGTCTCTCAGGCTCCTCTGTCCATGGGGTTTTCCAGGCAAGAATACTAGAGTGGGTTACCATGCCCTCCTCCAGGGGAAGCTTTCCAACCTAGGGATCAAACACATGTCTCTTATGTCTCCTGTATTGGCAGGTGAGTTCTTTACCACTAGTGCCAACTGGGAATGTGTAGATCACAAAAAACTGTGGAAAATTCTTAAAGAGATGGGAATACCAGACTACCTTACCTGTCTCCTGAGAAACCTATATGTAGGTAAGAAGCAACCGTTAGACTGGGACATGGAATAACTGACTGGTTCAAGATTGAGAAAGGAGTACAACGGGGCTGTACTTGTCACCCTATTTAATTTATATACAGAGTACATCATGATAAATGCTGGACCAGATGAATCACAAGCTGGAATCAAAATTGGTAGGAGGGAGAAATATAACAACCTCAGATATGGAGATGTCACTCTAGATGTCACATTAGATGCCACTCTAATGGCAGAAAGCAAAACGAATTAAAGAGCCTCCTGCTGAAGGTGAAAAAACTGTCTTGAAACTCAACATTAAAAAACTAAGATCATTGCATCTGTTTCTCTCTCTTCATGGTAAATACAAGGGGAAAAAGTGGAAGCAGAGACAAATTTTATTTTCTTGGGCTCGAAAAATCACAGCAGACAGTGACTGCATCCATGGAATTAAAAGATGCTTGGCCCTTGGAAGGAAAGCTATGACAAATCTAGACAGTGCATTAAAATGCAGAGACATTAATTTGTCAACAAAGGTCCATATAGTCAAACTATGGTTTTTCCATTAGTCATGTACAGATGTGAGAGTTTGACCATAAAGAAGGCTGAGTGCTGAAGAATTGATGCTTTCAAACTGTGGTGCTGGAGAAGATTCTTGAGAATCCCTTGGAGTGCAAGGAGGTCAGAACCGTTAATCATAAAGGAAATCAACCCTGAATAGCCACTGGAAGGACTGATGCTGACGTTAAAGCTCCAATACTTTGGCCACCTGATGCAAAGAGCTGACTCATTAGAAAAGACCCTGATACTGGGAAAGATTGAAGGAAAAAGGAGAAGTGGGTGACAGAGAATAAGATGGTTATATAGCATCATCGACTCAATGGACATGAATCTGAGCAAACTCTGGGAGAAAGTGGAGGACAGAGAAGCCTGTTGCGCTATAGTCAATGGAGTCACAAAAGAGTTGGACATGACTTAGCGACTGAACAACAAGAACAACCACAACTGTTTATTACAGTATTATGTACAATTGTCAAGGTATGGAATAATCTAAGTGCCCATCAATACATGAGTGGGTAAAGAAGATGTGGTTTCTATGTACACTAGCATATTACTTAGTCATGGAAAAGAACCAGATCTTGTCATTCATGACAACATGGATGGATTTAAAGGATATTATGCTAGGTGAAATAAATCAAAGAAAGAAAAATAGTGCATAATTTCACTTATATGTGAAATTTACATAAACAAATGAGTAAGCATAATACAGAAACAGAGTTATAGTTACAGAAAGAAACAGGTGATTTCCTGAAGGTACAGTGGTGGGTAAAGAAAGAAATAGGTAAAGAAACTTAAGATGTACAAACTACCAGTTGCAAAATAAATGAATTACAGGTATACTATGTACAGTAATGGGAGTATAGTTCAGAACTGTTTAACAGGTTTGTATGGTGACATCATAACTACACTTACTGTGAGGATCATTTTTAAATGTACAAAATTATCAAATCACTCTGTTGTGTGTCAGTAACTAACACAGTATTGTAGGGCAACTATACTTAAAACAAACAAATAATCTTAAAAAGAGTTCAGATTTATGATTACCAGAAAGGGTGACAGTAGATGGGAATTGGATAAAGTCAGTTGAAATATACAAACTTCCAATTATAAAGTAAATAAGAACTAGGAATATAATGTACAACATGATAAAAATAACTAACACTGTTTAGTGTTGAATATGAATGATACTGAGAGAAAATCCTAAGATTCTTACCAGATGAAAGTTTTTTTCTATTTCTTTAATTGTACTATGAGATGATGAATATTCACTAAACTTACTGTGATAATTACTTCATGATATATGTAAGTAAAATCATTAAGTTATACATCTTCTACTTATACAAGCTCTATGTCAATTATATCAATAAACCGGAAGGGAAAAGGAACATATAACAGGTGTCTAAGGCCTAACTAAAGTTGTCTGAATATTAAGTGCCAGGTTGACCTCTGAACCTGAAATGGCCCAACAGGAACTTCCCCTCCCTACTCTGCTCCTGTGGATGTCTCTTTATCAAGTATATAAGGAACAGTTTCTGATTGTACCCTTGTAACAAATTTCAGTTCACTGTTAGCACTTGGAGTTATTCAAGGAAGTCAATCACATTCTCCACTGGACTCAGATACAGTTTTACCTTTCTGATACTCGAAAACCTCTCCTAGTGTCTGGTGGTTCATTCTGTTCTCAAGCACAACTCCCAGGTGGACTCTTAGTGTGCACCGTGTCCTCCTACCACAGACTATGTGTATATGTGACTAGTCAAACGTTGTTGGTCTCATCTTCCCAGTGTTGGAGGTTGTGTACAGACATCCCTATAACTCTAGGCTGGTGCATTCCTCTCATGAGTGTGGTAAAAAGGCAGCAATTAAACAATCAAGTAGATAAGACAAAGAATCCTTCAGATTTTAATCAGCCTTTGCTTCTTGAAGCAAAAGAACACTAATGGAAACAAATGGACTAAGTTGAACCATGATTCCAGACACATGACGGAAGCATTCACTAAGTAAGGGAAGTCAGGAAAGGGACTGGATTGGAGGAGAAACCACGAGTTCAACTGGCAAGATTTGGTTATATGTGCCATGAAATAACAAGGTATCATGTAGCTGTAGAATAAGAGTCTACATCTCAGCAGGAAAATGCTTAGGAAAAAACACAAATGTGAGGGTTCCATTTATAAATATCACTTGAAGTCATCAGTTTACATGTGGAAGGCTAGGCAAATTAAAAAAAAAATTGCAATAAACATGTATTTATTGCAATGAATCCTTTGACTCTAAACTACTATTCATGCCAATTTACTCAAATTTCTTATAAAGGTAGAATTTTAAAGAATCATAATGATGTTTTAAAGAAAGGTGTTAATTTCCATGGGTATGTCCATAATTTCTAGCTTTTTAGGTAAATTTTATAGAGAAGCTACGTCTGAGGTCTTAGATCATATAAGAATTAAACACTAAATATTGAGAGGATTTTTTCATAAATTCCTATGAAAGAATTGAACATGTCCCACACTTGGCTTAAATGAACTTATGGCAGGAGCAGCAAAAAAAAAAGAATATAGAAAGAGAAGCAAAGGACTGGGTGGGAAAAGAAGAGGAGGAACATTCATCTCAAATATGACTTCTCCTATATAGACTTTCTAGTATTAACAGGAAAAGGAATTTATTCCTATTAAGTAATTTTTCTACTTGTTTTGTTATCTTAAAAAAAAAACAAACATTGTATAGTTGTATTTATTTATCATCATTCCCTAATAAATACTGAGATCTTCCAAACAAGGGCCAGTTATCTTTGAAATCTCACTATGACATCAAAGATGAAAAGTTTGATATTTGTCCCATAAATCTAGTAAGAAGAGATCTATAATATAGTTTTGATATGTAAAAAGAGATGATTGGAAAGCACTTGATCTATTTTTCCTCATATATTTAGGTGTGTCCCAATGAAAGACTTTTAGTCTTTCAAGGCCAAACTATACACTATTAAGGGAAAACACTATTTAGCTTCAGATTGAGATGCCAGATAACACACAGAGTTTGTTCCACATCTCAGTGAGACTCCTCTGGGAAACATGGAATGAATTACAAGGAAGAGAAAAGTATAACACCCAGGAGAATAGGAGGCGGGGTGGAGAATTGCTGACCAATGAGAAATATCAACACTTTTGTTGAAGTAGGATAGAAGATGCAACCAAGCATAGGCTAGATGGAAGGAAGGGAGGAGCAAGTTTTCACAGAGAGTCTCTCTAAAACTCTCATCTGAGAGTGAGGCGGTATGCTTAAGCATGGAAATGGAAAACAGAGCTGAAATTCACTGTAAGTGTCAGTATGGAATAACTGTCCTCAGAAGGTCATTCACATTTCTTCAGTGTTGAACACGCAAATCACTAGCAATCCATGTTCACTCCCAAGCACTGGCCCAGACGTTTGCAGAGGTTAGTGTGATTGGTTATGATGTACGAACAACCAGAGAATGACATGTCTTTGGCAGGCCAGATCATTTAATTATTACCCTTCAAGAGCCTTTCCATCAAAGACAGGCCAGCAACACTGGCAGCTTTATCAGCCTACACCCAGAGAAAAGAGATATGGACAAAGATATCTGCTGTTCTTAAAATCACTGAGTTTACTGGCTTTCTTGTTATCTTAGCAAAATCTAATCTTTTATTATTTTGGCTTTGGTCTTATCTCTATCTAAATATAATTGATTATATTCTTTGCAGCCAAAGATGGAGAAGGTCTATACAGTCAGCAAAAACAAGATCAGGAGCTGACTGTGGCTCAGATCATGAACTCCTTATCGCCAAATTCAGACTTAAATTGAAGAAAGTAGGGAAAACCACTAGACCATTTAGGTATGACCTAAATCAAATCCCTTATGATTATACAGTGGAAGTGAGAAATAGGTTTAAGGGCCTAGATCTGATAGATAGAGTGCCTAATGAACTATGCAATGAGGTTCGTGACATTGTACAGGAGACAGGGATCAAGACCATCCCCATGGAAAAGAAATGCAAAAAAGCAAAATGGCTGTCTGGGGAGGGCTTACAAATAGCTGTGAAAAGAAGAGAAGCAAAAAGCAAAGGAGAAAAGGAAAGATATAAGCATCTGAATGCAGAGTTCCAAAGAATAGCAAGAAGAGATAAGAAAGCCTTCTTCAGCGATCAATGCAAAGAAATAGAGGAAAACAACAGAATGGGAAAGACTAGGGATCTCTTCAAGAAAATTAGAGATGCCAAGGGAACATTTCATGCAAAGATGGGCTTGTTAAAGGACAGAAATGGTATGGACCTAACAGAAGCAGAAGATATTAAGAAGAGATGGCAACAATACACATAAGAACTGTACAAAAAAGATCTTCAAAACCCAGATACTCATGAAGGTGTGATCACTCATCTCGAGCCAGACATCCTGGAATGTGAAGTCAAGTGGGCCTTAGAAAGCATCACTACGAACAAAGCTAGTGGAGGTGATGGAATTCCAGTTGAGCTATTTCAAATCCTGAAAGATGATGCTGTGAAAGTGCTGCACTCAAAATTCCAGCAAATTTGGAAAACTCAGCAGTGGCCACAGGACTGGAAAAGGTCAGTTTTCATTCCCATCCCAAAGAAAGGCAATGCCAAAGAATGCTCAAACTACCGCACAATTGCACTCATCTCACACGCTAGTAAAATAATGCTCAAAATTCTCCAAGCCAGGCTTCAGCAATACGTGAACTGTGAACTTCCTGATGTTCAAGCTGGTTTTAGAAAAGGCAGAGGAACCAGAGATCAAATTGCCAACATCTGCTGGATCATGGAAAAGCAAGGGAGTTCCAGAAAAACATCTATTTCTGCTTTATTGACTATGCCAAAGCCTTTGACTTTGTGGATCACAATAAACTGTGGAAAATTCTGAAAGAGATGGGAATACCAGACCACCTGATCTGCCTCTTGAGAAATCTGTATGCAGGTCAGGAAGCAACAGTTAGAACTGGACATGGAACAACAGACTGGTTCCAAATACGAAAAGGAGTACGTCAAGGCTGTATATTGTCACCCCGTTTATTTAACTTATATGCAGAGTACATCATGAGAAACACTGGGCTGGAAGAAGCACAGGCTGGAATCAAGATTGCCGGAAGAAATATCAATAACCTCAGATATGCAGATGACACCACCCTTATGGCAGAAAGTGAAGAGGAACTAAAAAGCCTCTTGATGAAAGTGAAAGTGGAGAGTGAAAAAGGTGGCTTAAAGCTCAACATTCAGAAAATGAAGATCATGGCTTCCGGTCCTATCACTTCATGGGAAATAGATGTGGAAACAGTGTCAGACTTTATTTTTCTGGGCTCCAAAATCACTGCAGATGGTGACTGCAGCCATGAAATTAAAAAGCACTTACTCCTTGGAAGGAAAGTTATGACCGACCTAGATAGCATATTGAAAAGCAGAGACATTACTTTGCCAACAAAGGTCCATCTAGTCAAGGCTATGGTTTTTCCTGTGGTCATGTATGGATGTGAGAGTTGGACTGTGAAGAAGGCCGAGCGCCGAAGAATTGATGCTTTTGAACTGTGGTGATGGAGAAGACTCTTGAGAGTCCCTTGGACTGCAAGGAGATCCAACCAGTCCATTCTGAAGGAGATCAGCCCTGGGATTTCTTTGGAAGGAATGATGCTAAAGCTGAAACTCCAGTACTTTGGCCACTTCATGAGTTGACTCATTGGAAAAGACTCTGATGCTGGGAGGGATTGGGGGCAGGAGGAGAAGGGAACGGCAGAGGATGAGATGGCTGGATGGCATCACTGACTCGATGGACGTGAGTCTGGGTGAACTCCGGGAGTTGGTGATGGACAGGGAGGCCTGGCATGCTGTGATTCATGGGATCTCAAAGAGTCAGACACAACTGAGCGACTGAACTGAACTGAATTTATCTCTAAGTTGGTGTAGGGGGAGTAGAAAATCCAAGCCTTTTCTGTGGCTATTGGTACTCCAGCATTTATCCCTTATTGATCTAGAATTAGGAAATTCACACAAAGGAGAGGAGAGAAACAGATCTGAGAGGAAATACAATTTTTTGAATGAAAGAGTGCATCACTTTAAATGGCTTACACTTAGACATATTCTCATTGCACTTCAGAAAAATAAAAGAGAAGATATTAATGGCTTCTAAAGACAGATTTTAAAAAGTCACTCAAAAAGCAATGAAAGAAATATAGATATGCCAATAGGCACATGAAAAAATGGGCAACATCACTAATTATTTGAGAAATGCACATCAAAACTACAGTGAGATATACCTCATACCTGCCAAGAAGATTATCACCCAAAAGTATACAAACAATAAATGCTGGAGAGGGTTTGGAGAAAAGGGAACCCTCCCATACTGTTGGTGGGAATGTAAACTGGTACAGCCATTATGGAGAACAATATGAAGGTTCTTCAAAAAACTAAAATTAGAACTAAGTTATTATCTAACAACCCCATTCATGAGCATATATCCAGAGAAACCACAATTTGAAAAGATACATGCCCCTAATATTCATTGCAGCACATCTAACAAGAGTCAAGACATAGTCCATTGACATATGAATGGATAAAGAAACTGTGGTATATGGAATGCATAGAATACAATATGTAGAACATAATGGAATTCTACACAGTTACAAAAAATGAATGAATTTTCCATATGCAGCTCTTTGGATGGACATAGAGATTATCATAATAAGTGAAGTAAGTCAGACAGAGAAAGACAGTATCATATGAAAGCACTTATATGTGGAATCTTGAAAAAACAGATACAAATGAACTTATTTACAAAACAGACTCAGTGTCTTCAAAAAACAATCTTATGTTTACCGAAGGGTAAACAAGGGGGTAAAGGGAAGAATAAATTAGGAAATTGGTATTAACATACATACACTATTAGATGTGAAATAGATTATCAATAAGAATCTATTGTATAGCACAGATAATTCTACGAAATATTCTGTAGAATGGGTATATAAATATGTGTATATGTACAACTGCGGAGAAGGCAATGGCACCCCACTCCAGTACTCTTGCCTGGAAAATCCCATGGATGGAGGAACCTGGTGGGCTGCAGTCCATGGGGTCGCTAAGAGTCGGACACGACTGAGCAACTTCACTTTCACTTTTCACTTTCATGCATTGGAGAAGGAAATGGCAACCCACTCTAGTATTCTTGCCTGGAGAATCCCAGGGATGTGGCAGCCTGGTGGGCTGCCATCTATGGGGTCACAGAGTCGGACACGACTGAAGTGACTTAGCAGCAGCAGCATGTACAACTGAATCATCTATCTGTATATCTGAAACTAAAACATTGTATATCAACTATACTGCAATATATAATAAAAATTAAATTTAAAAGATAGTTCAAATAATACTTTACTATGACTATGATATGGAATACAAATATGTAAAGGTCAAATTTTAAAGAGAATGTTGAAAAATGAAATCTAGAATGTTCATATTTATAGCAACTAAAATATATATTTCAGTTTTGTTACCATTATCAAATGTTTAAATAGTACTTCCACAGTAGTACTAGTTATATAACAAATTCAAAACTATAATTAAAAGGGTCATGGAGAACAATGCTTCCCCCCTCAATAGATCTGATCTTGACTGAAATTCTAACATGTATGTGCTCTAATCTGAACAAATATTATTCTATCCTAATTTACAGTCCTTGATTTATTTTTGTGATTTTTATATTAAATTAGTCTTTTAAATGATATCCCATATAGTAAACAAATAAAATTCTAAAATTTAGTAAAAGACATAATCAGCCAGAACTGATTTCTAACACACTACTGTAAAATGTGGACTGTAAATTAGAAATAAAGAAAATAATTAAGAATTCCTACCTACCATCGCATCATAAAAACTTGTAATTCCTGGGAATGAATCTAACTAAAGGGCTAAAAGACTTGTATGCCAAAAGCTCTAAGACATGACGAAAAAAACAACAAACTGCGTGTGACACAAACAGGGAAAAAAGATAATCTGTTCATAAGTTAGAGAATATTGTTTAAATGACCATAAAAACCAAAGCAATCTACAGATTGAATGAAATTCCTATCAAAATATAAATGGCATTTTTCAAAGAGCTGGAACCAAAAAATTCCAAAATTATCTGGAAAGACAAAAGTCCCTGCATAGCACAAACGACCATGAGATGATTAGTCAATGCTAGAGGTAGCAAACTCCCTGACTTCACACTATAATACAAAAGTACAAAAAAAAAAAGACACAGAACAATGCAACAAAACAGAATTCCCACAAACGAACCCACATGTAAATGAAAATTAATCTATGACAAACAGGACAAGAATACCCAGTTGGGAAAAGATAGTCTTCAACGAATGGTAGTGGGAAAACCAGACAACTGCACACAAATGAGTGAAACCGGACTGCTCTACCACACCAGGCACAAAAATCAATTCAAAATGAAGCCATGAAACATCTAGAAAAAAATGGCACTACACTTCTTCCCAACGGTCCTCACAATATTCTTTTTTGATATAGCTCCTTGCACAGGTGAAACAAAACTAAAAATAAATAGGATTACATCAAACTATGAAGATTTTACACAGGGAAATAAGTTATCAACAAAACAAAAGGACCTGCTGTAGATGGGAGAAGATATTTGCAAAGTCCGTGACTTAAAAGGGGTTAATATCCAAAAGATACAAAAAACTCATACAACTCAACATCAACAAAACCTGGTTAAAAAATTTGCAAAGGATCTGAATAGATATTTTCCCTGAAAGGTATACAATGGTCATCATACAAATGAAAAGATTTTCAACCTTCCAAGTCATCAGGGAAATACAAATCAAAACCACAGGGAGATATCACCTCATACCTGTCAGAATAAGTATTACCAAATACAGCAAAGAACAAGTGTTGGCAAAGATGTAAAGAAAAGGTACATTCACTCTGGAACATTTGCTGCTGCTGCTGCTAAGTCGCGTCAGTTGTGTCTGACTCTGTGACCCCATAGACAGCAGCCCACTAGGCTCCCCTGTCCCTGGGATTCTCCAGGCAAGAACACTGGAGTGGGTTGCCATTTCCTTCTCCAATGCAGGAAACTGAAAAGTGAAAGTGAAGTTGCTGGTCATGTCCGACTCTTCACAACCTCATGGATTGCAGCCCACCAGGTTCCTCCATCCATGGGATTTTCCAGGCAAGAGTACTGGAGTGGGTTGCTATTGCCTTCTCCGCTGGAACATTTGAGGGTATGCAAATTGGTGTAGTCAATATGGAAAATAGTATGGCGATTCCTCAATTACAAATGGAACTACCATATAACCATATGCAATGCTGCTCCTAGGTATATATCAGAAGAAAGCCAAAACTCTAAGTAGAAAACATATATGCACCCCTATGTTCACTGCAGCCTTATTTACAATCATCAAGATATGGAAGCAACCTAAGTGCTCAACAATAAACGAAAGGGTAAAACTGATATGCTCTATATATACAATGGAATATTACTTAGCCACGAAAAAAGAGCTAGATCTTGCAATTCATGACAATGTGAATGGACCTGTATGGTATTATGCTATGTGAAATAAATAAGACAAAGAAAGACAAATCATGCATGATTTCACTTAGATGTGAAATCTACATAAAGAAACCAAACGAGTGTATAAAACAGAAATAGAGTCATAGTTACAGAGAAAAAAACAGGTGACTGCTAGAGGAAATGCTGTTGAGGGGAGGAAAGAAGTAGGTAAAGAAGTTTAAGATGTACAAATTTCCAGTTGCAAAATAAATGAGTCAAAATAAATAAGTGATGGAAATATATTCTAGAACTATATAAATGTTTGTGTAATAATATATCATAACTAAGGTTTCCCAAAGCGGTACAGCGGTAAAGAATTTGTCTGCCAACGCAAGAGACACTAGAAACACAGGTTTGATCCTTGGGTCATGAAGCTCCACTGGTGCAGGAAATGGCAACCCACTCTGGTATTCTTCCCTAGGAAATGCCATGGAGAAAAAAGCTTGATGGGCCACAGTCCATGGGGTTGCAAAGAGCTGGACATGACTGAACAAAGCAGCACACACACGTATAACTAGACTTACTGCAGTGATCATTCTGAAATGCATAAAAATATCAAATCATATATTCTGTATTTGGAACTTACACAGTGTTGTAGGCCAACTATGTTCCAAAAATGAATGAACAAACAATTTCCTAGAAAAAGAGATCAGATTTGTGTTTACCAGAAAGGGGGGCTTTGGAAGGAATTGGATGAAGGCAGTCAAAATGTACAAATCTCCAGTAATAAGACGCATAAGTCCTACAACATGATAAAAATAACTAACACTGCCCTGTGTTATATATGAATGTTATTAAGAGTGAATCCTAAGGCCTTCATCAACCAAAGAAACTTTATTTTTCTTTACCTGTATCTATGAGATGATATTCACTAAACTTACTGTGATAATCACTTCTTGATGTATGTAAGTCAAATCCTTACAAAGCTGTATACCTTAAACTTATACGAGCTATGTGTCAATTATACCTCAATACACCTGGAAGAAAAAAGAGCACAACTCTTAATATTTGTGTAGGGCCTAACTACAATTATCTGAATATTAAGTACTCCATCGACATCTGAAACTGGGATGGCCCAATTGCAAGTTCCCTTTCCCACTCTGTTCCTGTGAACAAGATATTTCTTTATCAACTATGCCAGGGACAGTTTATGCTTATAACTTTGTCACAAGTTTCAGTTTCCTGTTAATACATGGACTTATTCAAGGAAGCCAATCATAATCACCTAATGAATCCAGAGGACATTTTACTCTCTTGATACTGCAAAGCCTCCCCCAGCGCCTGGTGGTTTGTGCTGTTCTCAAGCGCAGCCCTCAGGAGCACTTTTGGTGAATACCGAGTCCTCCCACCCCAGGCGGTGGGTGTATGTGATTACCCAACTGCTATCAGTCTCATCAGCCCAGTATTGGATATTGTGTTCAGACACCCCTAAACCTCTAGCATGGGAATTCATCTCATCAGTGTGGTAAAAAGCAACAATTACAATAACCACAATTATAAACCCTTTAAATTTTTGTTTTATGAATCTATGAACCCTAACCAAAACAAATGCACCTAACTGAAGCATAATGAACCAAGTATATGTTAGCTGTAGGATATGAGTCTACATTTCAGCAGGAAAATTCATAGGAAAGTAGACATATGTGGAGTGTCAGTATATAAATAGCTTTTGAAGTCACTAGTTTTGACGTGGAAGTTCAGGCAAATAAACAGAAAATTTGGCAATAAAACACGTATTTATTCTAATGAATCATTTGACTGACTTTCTTTTGTGGAAATCTTATATATAAAAATTTGTTAAACTTTTAGATTTTGAAAGCATGTAACAAATGTTTCAAAGAAAGGTGTTAATTTGCAAATAATTTCTTGCATTTTAATTAAGTTTGACAACAAATCTATGTCTGAGGTCTTAGATCATAGTTGAAACACACTGTAAATATTTAGTAGGAATATTCTCAAATTCTGATAAAGGAACTGAATGTGTTCCATACTTAGCTTAAATAAATTTATGAGACAGCTTAAAAAAAAAAAACCAAAACCCTAGAATATGGAAAGAGAAGTAAATGCCTGGGTGAGTAAAGAAGAGGAGGAACATTCATTTCAAATACTTCTTCTCCTCTGTACAATTTTCTTGCATTTAACAGGTGAAACAAATTTATTTGTCTTCTGTAATTCCCTAGTTGTTTTGTTAAAAAAAAAAAAGTGTATTTTTATTTATGTATCTTCGCACCCTGACACTGTGATAAATCCTGAGCATCCACAAAATAAGGGCCAGTTATCTTTGTAATCCCACTCTGACAGGAAGATTAAAAGTCTGAAATTTGTCCACTAAATCTAGTAAGAACACATCTATAATATACTTTTGGTGTATAAAAAGAGGTTATCTCAAAGCACTCATATTTTTCCATATATGTGTGTGTGTGTCTCAGAGAAAGAATAAAACACGAAGCTAAATGGGGGGAAAAAAACTATTTTGAATCTAGTTTAAGATGTCAGTTCATTCCTAGAGTTTGTACCCCTTCTCTGTCAGATTCCTTTGGAATAGATGGAATGAATTATGAGGAAGAAAACAGTAGAACCCCAAGGAGAACAGCTGACTGATCAATGTGAAAGATCAACTTTTGATGAAGAGAAGGAGAAGCCGCTACCAAGCCTAGGCTAGAAGGAAGAAAGAAGGAGCAAGTCTTCACAGAGAAACTGTCGAAGCTGTCGTCTCAGAGTGAGGATGTATGCTTAAAGCACAGAAATGACAAATAGGGCTGAAGTGTTAGTACAGAATAACTGTCCTTTGATGACAATTCACCTTTCTCTGAACTTGAACATACAAATCACAAGGAATTAAAATGGCCCTGTTGCTTGTACAGGACCATGTGATCAGTTACAATGAATGAACAATCAAGAGAAATGGCATCTGTCTTTTGTGGGCTAAATCATTTAAGTATTACCTTTCCAGAGCTCTCTTTCTATCAATTACAGGCCAGCAACACTGAGATGTTGGTGGCTTTATCAGCCTACCCCCAGAGTGAAGAAATGAAGAAAAGAGAACCCAGTCTCTACTGTTGTTAAAGTGACTAAGTTTTTTTTTTTTTTTTTTACTTTACAATATTGTATTGGTTTTGCCATACATCGACATGCATCCACCACGGGTGTACACGTGTTCCCCATCCTGAACCCCCCTGCCACCTCATACCATCCCTCTGGGTTATCCCAGTGCACCAGCCCCAAGCTTCCTGTATCCTGCATCGAACCTGGACTGGTGACTAAGTTTTTTGCCTTATTTGTTATCTTAGCAAAGTCTAATCTATTCTTATTTTGCATGTCATTTTATGCAAAAATTGGAGGAGGGGGAGTGGAAAATACAAGTGTCTAGGTTGCACATTTGTACCACAGAATTTACCTCTTATTCTATTATTTGGAGGTTCACACAAAATACAGAAACATGATGTGGCTAGGAGAAAAACAGACTTGACATGCTGCTGCTGCTGCTGCTGCTGCTAAGTCACTTCAGTCGTGTCCGACTCTGTGCGACCCCATAGACAGCAGCCCACCAGGCTCCCCCGTCCCTGGGATTCTCCAGGCAAGAATACTGGAGTGGGTTGCCATTTCCTTCTCCAATAGACTTGACATGAGACACAACTTTTTAAATGAAAGTTCATCAAATGATCATCACTGTAATTTTAAAAGGCTCACATTTAGACATATTTTCATTAAACTTCAGAAAAACAAAGGAGATATTAAAAGCTTCTAAAAACATTTGTTAAAAATCTACTCAGAAAGCAATATATAGATGGTCAAGAGGCATATGAAAAGATGACCAACTTTGCTAATTATTCAGTTCAGTTCAGTTGCTCAGTAATGTCTGACTCTTTGTGACCCCATGAACTGCAGCACACCAGGCCTCCCTGTCCATCACCAACTCCTGGAGTTCACTCAGACTCACGTCCATCGAGTTAGTGATGCCATCCAGCCATCTCATCCTCTGTCGTCCCCTTCTCCTCCTTCCCCAATCCCTCCTAGCATCAGAGTCTTTTCCAATGAGTCAACTCTTCCCATGAGGTGGCCAAAGTACTGGAATTTCAGCTTCAGCATCAGTTCTTCCAAAGAAATCCCAGGGCTGATCTCCTTCAGAATGGACTGGTTGGATCTCCTTGCAGTCCAAGGGACTCTCAAGAGTCTTCTCCAACACCACAGTTCAAAAGCATCAATTCTTTGGTGCTCAGCTTTCTTCACAGTCCAACTCTCACATCCATACATGACCACTGGAAAAACCATAGCCTTGACTAGACAGACCTTTGTTGGCAATAATGTCTCTGCTTTTGAATATGCTGTCTAGGTTGGTCATAACTTTCTTTCCAAGGATTAAGCATCTTTTAATTTCATGGCTGCAATCACCATCTGCAGTGATTTTGGAGGCCCCCAAAATAAAGTCTGACACTGTTTCCCCATCTATTTCCCATGAAGTGATGGGACCAGATTCCATGATCTTCGTTTTCTGAATGTTGAGCTTTAAGCCAACTTTTTCTAATTATTAGAGAAATGCAAATCCACACTACAATGTGGCATTACATCACACTGGTCAGAATGGCTATCATGAAAATGCCTACAAACAATAAATGCTGGAAAGCGTGTGGAGAAAAGGAACCCTCCTACACTGTTGATGGGAATGTGAAGTGGAATAGTCAGTATGCAGAACAGTGTGGAGGTTCCTTAAGAAATAGAGCCACCACATGATCCAGTAATCTCACTCCAGGCCATATATTAGGAGAAAAACATAATTTGAAAAGATACATACACTCCAGTGTTTGCTGCAATACCATCGACAATAGTTAAGACCTAGAAGCAACCTAAAAGTCCATCGACAGAGGGATGGATAAAGATATGTTACATATATTCAAAAGACAACTACTCAGCATATGAAAGGATGAAATAATGTTATTTGTATCAACATGGATGGACTTAATGATGATCATACTAAATGAAGTCAGTAAGACAGAGAAAGATAAATATCACATGACATCACTTATATGTGAATCTTAAAAGAAAAGATACAAATGAACTTATTTACAAAACAGAAACAGACTCAGACATTAAAAACAATCTACGGTTACCAAAGGGGAAGCTTGGAGGAGAGAGAGGGATAAATTAGGAGATTGGTATAAACACTACTCTATATGAAATATATAATCAACAAGGATCTACTGTACAGTACAAGCAACTCTACTCAATTTTCTTCAGTAAACTATATGGGAAAAGAATCTAAAAAGAATGAATGCATGTATTTGTGCAACTGAATACTTAACTATATATCTGAAACTAATCTCACAAGGTAAATCAACTATACTTTAATATAAAGTATTAAAGAAAAAGAAAAATGAAATTTATATAAAATAAATTCATTTTTATATAAAATGAAAATTAAATAATAGACAAAGTTTTCCATTACTATTATAAATGATGTCCCATACACTGAATAAAGAAAATTCCAAAATTTACTGAATGACATAATCACCCAGAATTTTGTTCAAGCTTTTCCATTATTCAGTGAGTGCTATGAGTTAAAAATTAAAAAAAAGAGAAAAATTAAGGAAACAATCCCTTGTACCATCAGCCTAAAACAAACAAAACACCTAGGGATAATCAAACCAAAGAGATTAAAGACTTGTATTCCAAGAACTCTAGAATGTGAATGAAAGGAATTCTATACAACACACTGTGTTCCTAAATTGGAACTGTGTTCCTAAATTGGAAGAATATCGTTTAAATGACCGTACTACCCAAGGCAATGTACAGATTCAATGAAATTCCTATCTAAGTATCAGGACATTTTTCAAAGAATTCCAAAATTGTATGGAAACACAAAAGACAAAACAATACAATTTTGAGAAGTAAATCAAAGTTGGAAGTACTTCACTCCATGATTTCAAACTATAATGCAAAAATAATCAAAACAGTGCTGGGCATTAAAATCAAACACATAGATTAATGGGATAAAATAGTAATTATAGAAATGAACTCACACTTATATAGAAAATTAATCTATGACAAAGAAGGCAAGAATATACAGTGGGGAAAAGACAGACTCTTCAGCCAATGGCAGTGGGAAAACTGGAGAGCTACATGCAAAAGATTCAGACAGGACTGCTCTATCACACTATGAACAAAACTAAATGCAGAATGAAGCCATTAAACTCCTAGAAGAAAACCGGCAATATATATGTTGAACCTGGTTCTCACAATATTTTTATTTTGTTGCTATGTCTCCTTGCACAGGTGAAACAAGAGCAAAAATAAGCAAATCGGATTACATCAAACTATAAGGCCTTTGCACAGACAACTAAACTGTTGATAAAAGGACCAGTAACTGATTGGGAGAAAATATTTTTAAGTGATGTGACTTATATGCAATTAATGCCCAAAATATACAAACAACTCTTTCAACTCCACACTAATGAAACAAAAAACCTGATTTAAAAAAATGGGTATCGAATCTGAATAGACATTTTCCTCACAAATATGGTCATCAGTCAAATGAAAAGATTTTCAACATCACTAATTATCAGGAAGATGTAAATCAAAACCACAATGAAATATCACCTCACACCTGTCAGAATAACTATTATCAAAAAGGCAATGAATTGCAAGTGTTGGTAAGGATATGAAGAAAGGGAACCTTTGTGCTGGAGGATTGGGGGGTATGTAAATTGATGAAGCCAATATGTAAAATAGTAGGGAGATTACTCAATTAAAAAGAGAACTGCATATAAACAGGAAATTCCTCTCCTGGCTATATCAGAAGAAAGCCAAAGCACTGAGGAGAAAAGATATATGCACCCCTATGTTCATTGCAGCCTTATTTACAATTGTCAAGATATGGAAGCAGCCTAAGTGTCCATCAATAAATGAATGGGTAAAGATAATATACTTAGACATGAAAAAGAATGAAAGCTTGCCATTCACAAAAACATGGATGAATCTAAAGGGTATTCTATTAAGTGAAAAAAGTCAAAGAGAGACAAATAGTGTGATTTCACTTACATGTGAAATATAAATCAGCAAAATAAATGAATAAACGTATATCAGAAACAGAATCATAAAGAGAACAAATAGAGGAGAGTTGGTACAAAAGGGAAAGAAGTAGATAAATATTAAGAGGTACAAATTTCCAATTGCAAAATAAATGTGTTACAGGTATGAAATGTACAGTGATGGAAATATAGTTAAACTATAAAACAAGTTTATATGGTGATGTATCATAATGAGACTTATTGTGGTGATGGTTTTGCAATATAGAGAAATATTAAATCACTATGTTCTGTATCAGGAATTACCACAGTGTGAAGATCAAGTATACTTCAAAAATAAATGAACAAACAATCTCATGGGAAAAAGAGATTAGATTTGTAGTTATCAGAAAGAAGGTGTGGATAGGAATTGGCTGAAGAAAGTCAAAATGTGCAAACTTCCTGTTATAAGATACATAAGTCCCAAGGATGTAAGACAACATGATAAATATAATACTGCCCTATGTTACATATGAATATTTTTAAGAGAGTAGATCCTTAGGGTTCTCATTAGGCAAAGAAATCATTTTCCCTGAATTTCTTTAATTTTGTATCTATATGAGGTGATGGATATTCACTAAACTTATGTGACTATCACTTCATAACGTATGTAAGTCAGATCATTATCCTGCACATCATCACTTCAGTTCAGTTGCTCAGTTGTGTCTGACTCTTTGAGACCCCATGAATCGCAGCATGCCAGGCTCCCCTGTCCATCACCAACTCCCAGAGTTCACCCAAACTCATGTGCATCGAGTCAGTGACGCCATCCAGCCATCTCATCCTCTGTCGTCCCTGTCTCCTCTCGCCCCCAATCCTTCCCAGCATCAGGGTCTTTTCCAGTGAGTCAACTCTTCACATGAGGTGGCCAAAGTACTGGAGTTTCAGCTTTAGCATCAGTCCTTCCAATGAACATCCAAGACTGGTCTCCTTCAGAATGGACTGGTTGGATCTCCTTGCAGTCCAAGGGACTCTCAAGAGTCTTCTCCAACATCACGGTTCAAAAACATCAATTCTTCGGTGTTCAGCTTTCTTCACAGTCCAACTCTCACATCCATACATGACTACTGGAAAAACCATATCCTTGACTAGATGGACTTTTGTTGGCAAAGTAATGTCTCTGCTTTTGAATCTGTTATCTAGGTTGGTCATAATTTTCCTTCCAAGGAGTAAGCGTCTTTTAATTTCATGGCTGCAGTCACCATCTGCAGTGATTTTGGAGCCCAGAAAAATAAAGTCTGACACTGTTTCCACTGTTTCCACATCTATTTCCCATGAAGTGATGGGACCAGATGCCATGATCGTCATTTTCTGAATGTTGAGCTTTAAGCCAACTTGTTCACTCTCCTCTTTCACTTTCATCAAGAGGCTTTTTAATTCCTCTTCACTCTCTGCCATAAGGGTGGTGTCATCTGCATATCTGAGGTTACTGATATTTCTCCAGGCAATCTTGATTCCAGTTGTGCTTCTTCCAGCCCAGCGTGTCTCATGATGTACTCTGCATATAAGTTAAATAAACAGGGTGACAACATACAGCCTTGACGTACTCCTTTTCCTATTTGGAACCAGTCTGTTGTTCCATGTCCAGCTCTAACTGTTGCTTCCTGGCCTGCATATAGGTTTCTCAAGAGGCAGGTCAGGTGGTCTGGTATTCCCATCTCTTTCAGAATTTTCCACAGTTTATTGTGATCCACACAGTCAAAGGCTTTGGTATAGTCAATAAACAGAAATATATGTTTTTCTGGAACTCTTTTGCTTTTTCGATGATCCAGCGGATATTGGCAATTTGATCTCTGGTTCCTCTGCCTTTTCTAAAACCAACTTGAACATCTGGAAGTTCACAATTCACTTATTCCTGAAGCCTGGCTTGGAAAATTTTGAGCATTACTTTTCTAGCATGTGAGATGAGTGCAACAGTGAGGTAGTTTGAGCATTCTTTGGCATTGCCTTTCTTTGGGATTGAAATGAAAACTGACCTTTTCCAGTCCTGTGGCAACTGCTGAGTTTTCCAAATTTGCTGGCATAGTGAGTGCAGCACTTTCAAAGCATCATCTTTCAGGATTTGAAATAGCTCAACCAGATTCCATCACCTCCACTTGCTTTGTTGTTAGTAGGTCAGGGGCGGCGGCCTAGCTGAGCTACCCCATGCCCGAGGTCAGGGGTGGTGGCTGAGAGGAGCAACCCCAAGTCCAAGGAGCAGCAGCTGTGTGGGTGTGAGAGGGCTGAGAGGAGCTACTTCACATTCAAGGTCAGGAGGGGCAACCTCCTCCAAGGTAAGGAGCAGCGGCTGTGCTTTGCTGGACCAGCCCTGAAGAGATACCCCACGTCCAATGTAAGAGAAACCCAAGTAAGATGGTAGGTGTTGCGAGAGGCATCAGAGGGCAGACACACTGAAACCATAATCACAGAAAACTAGCCAATCTGATCACGTGGACCACAGCCTTGTCTAACTCAATGAAACTAAGCCATGCCATGTGGGGCCACCCAAGATGGATGGGTCATGGTGGAGAGGTCTGACAGAATGTGATCCACTGGAGAAGGGAATGGCAAACCACTTCAATATTCTTGCCTTGAGAACCCCATGAACAAACAGTATGAAAAGGCTATACATCATCAACTTATACAAATTCTATGCCAATTATATCTCAATAATACTGGAAGAAAAAAGAACACAAAATAGGTGTGTAAGGCCTAACTAAAATTGTCTGAATATTAAGTGCCAGGTTGACCTGTGAAACTGGAATGGCCCAATGGGAACTTCTCCTCCCAACTCTGCTTCTGTGGATAAGATGTCTCTTTATCAAACATACAAAGAACAGTTTCTGCTGTTACCCTTGTAACAAGTTTCAGTTCACTGTTAGCACATGGAATTTTTCAGGGAAGCTCATCACATTCTCTATTGGATTTAGAGCTTTTATCTTCCTGACACCCCAAAGCCTCCTCTAATGTCTGGTGGTACACTGTATTTTCAAGTGTAACTCCAGGTGGATTCTTGGTCTGTACTGTGTCCTCCTAACCCAGGCTGTGGGTGTATGTGACTAATCACCTGAACTGCCGTCAGTCTCATCTGCCCAGTGTTGGAGGTTGTGTACAGACATCCCTCTAACTCCAGGCTGGTGAACTCCTCTCTCACCAGTGTGTTAAAAAGACAGTGATTAAATAATAATTAAAGAATTCTTCAGATTTTAGTCAGCTTTTGTTTCTTGAAGCAAAAGAACCCTAATGGAAACAAATGGACTAAGTTGAACCATGATTCTAGATACATGATGGAACCGTTCACTAAGTAAGGCAAGTCAGGAGAGGTATCAATTGACAAGGTTTCATTATATGTGCCCAAGAGATAACAAGGTATCATGTAGCTATAGGATAAGAGTCAGCAGGAAATGCATAGGGAAAAATATAATTTTTTTATATTTTATAAAATATATTTTTATATTATAAATAGGGGTCCATTTATAAATATTACTTGAAGTCATCAGTTTATATGTGGAAAGCCAGGCATATAAAAAGAATATTTGGCCATAAACATGTATTTATTCTAATGACTGCTTTCACTTTAAACTATAGTTTGTGCCAATCTTATTTATTTAAATTTCTTACAAAGATAGAATTTTAAAGGATCATGGATGTTTTAAAGAAAGGTGTTAATTTTCACAGGTATGTTTGTAATTTCTCACTGTTTAGGTAAGTTTTATAGAGAAGCTATGTCTGAGGTCTTAGATTAAATGAGAAGTAAACACTAAATACTGAGTAGAATTTTTCGTAAATTCCTATGAAGAAATTGAATGTGTCCCATACTTCGCTTAAATGATCTTACAGCAGTGGAAAAATCCAGAATATGGAAAGAGAAGTAAAGGACTGGGTGGAAGAAGAAGGGGATGAATATTCATTTCAAATATTACTTCTATGCAGCCTCTTGGCTCAGAGGGTAAAGCGTCTGACCACAATGCAAGAGACCTGGGTTTGATACCTGGGTGGGGAAGATCCCCTGGAGAAGGTACTCTTGCCTGGAAAATCCCATGGACGGAGAAGCATGCAGCCTCTCATTCATTTAATAGGAAAAGGAATTTATATATATATATATATATATATATATATATATTCTCTAATTTCCTAGTTGTTTTGTTATTTTAAAATAACAACACTGTATGTGTTTATTTCTCATCCTTCCGTGATAAATTCTGACCTTTTCCAAACAAGAGCGGGTAATTTTTGTAATCTCATTGTGACAGCAATTAAAAGCCTGATATTTGTCCCATAATTCTAGTAAGAACAGATTCATAATATAATTTTGATATGTAAAAAGAGGTGATCATAAAGCATTCTATGTATTTTTTCTCATACATTTAGGTGTGTTTCAGTGAAAACCTGAGCCTGAACAGAGGGGAAAAATTGCTATTCAGCTTCTGATTGAGATGCCAGATAATACATAATGAAGTCGCTCAGTCATGTCTGACTCTTTGTGACCCCTTGGACTGTAGCCTACCAGGCTCCTCTATCCATGGAATTTTCCAGGCAAGAATACTAGAGTGGGTTGCCATTTCCTTCTCCAGGGGATCTTCTCAACCCAGGGATCGAACCCTGGTCTCCCACATTGCAGACAGATGCTTTGCTCCAAGTCTCAATGAGAGTCCTCTGGAAAACACAGAATCCAGAGGTGTGGAAGTATTACTGACCAATAATAAATATCAAAACTTTTGTTGAAGTAGAATAGAAGATGTAACCGAGCATAGGCTAGAAGGAAGAAGGAAGGACCAAGTTTTCATGGAGCATCTCTCCAGAACTCTCACCTGACAGTGAGGGGGTATGCTAAAATGCAGAAATGGAAAACAGAGCTGAAGTTCACTGCAAGTGTCAGTATGGAATAACTGTCCTTAGCACATTCGTCTTTCTTCAAAGTTGAACACTCAAATCACCAGCAATCCATGTTCACTCCCAAGAACTGGTCCAGACGTTTGCACAGGACTATGTGATTGGTTATGACGTATGAACAATCAGAAAAATGACATATGTACTTTGGCAGGCTGGATCATAATTACTACCCTTCCAGACTCTCTTTCCATCAATTACAGAAGAGCAACATTGAGATGTTGGTGGCTTTATCAGCCTACACCTAGAGTGAAGATATGTGGACAAAGATCTCAGTCTCTGCTATCTTAAAGTCACTAAGATTATTGGCTTGCTTGCTATCTCAGCAAAATCTAATCTTTTCTTATTTTGCATGTCATCTTATCTATAAGTTGGGGTGGTGGGAGTGGGAAATCCAAGCCTTTTCTGTGGATATTGGTACCCCAGCATTTATCCGTTATAATTCTAGTATTTGGAAATTCACATGAATGAGAGGAAGAAACAAATTTGACAGGAGATACATTTTTAGAATGAAGAGTTTATCAAATATTCATCATTTTAAATGGCTCAAACCTAGATGTATTTTCATTACACTTAAGAAAAATAAAGAGAAGATATTAAAATCATCTAAAGACAATTTTAAAAAGTCATTCAAAAGGCAGTGAGACACATACAGATGTGCCAAGACACACATGAAAAGATGGGCAGCATCACTGATTATTAGAGGAAATGCAAATCAAAACTACAATGAAATATCACCTCATACTAGTCTGTATGGCTGTCACCAAAATGTCTACAAACAATAAATGCTGGAGAGTGTAGAGAGGAGACTCCTCCTACCCTGTTGGTGGGAATGTAAGTTGGTAAACCAGTATGGAGGACAATATGGAAGTTCTTTAAAAACAACTAAAAATAGAACTATCACATGATCCAACTATCCCACTTCTGGGCATATATTTAGAGAAAATCATAATTTAAAAAGGTGAATGCACTTCAATATTCACTGCAGTGCTATTGACAGTAGCCTAGACCTAAAAACAACCTAAATGTCCATCGACAGAGGACTGGATAAAGAAGATGTGGTACATATATACAGTGGGTTACTTCACAGTCATAAAAAAATGAAACAATGCCATTTGTAGTAACATGGATGGTCGTAGAGATTATCATACTAAGTGAAGTAGATCAGAGAAAGACGAATATATGATATAGCTTATATGTGGTACATAAAAAATGATACCAAGGTACTCACTTACAAAGCATAAACAGACTCACGGACTTTTAAAACAATCTTATAGTTACCAAAGAGGAAACATGTCAGGGAGTGATAAATTAGGATTGGGGATTAACATATGTACACAACTATATATGAAACAGATAATCAAAAGGGTTCTAAGTATAGCACTGGGAAATAAATTCAATACTCGGTAGTCATCTCCATGGGAAACAATCTGAAAAGAATATATACATATATGATATATATACATGAATAAATGAATCACTTAGTGGTACACATGAAACTAAGACCACATTGTAAATCAACTATACAGAAAAAAAGTTAGAAATTACAAATTATACTCTAAAATTATAATTTTAGAGTAGTCTAAAATTATAGGATATAAAATTCACACATGTATGTATGAAGATTAAAAAAGAATGTGGAAGTGAAATCTAGAATGTGCAAATTTGTAGTGATTAAAAATATATTTCAGTCATTTTTAAAATTTTTTATTGAAGGATAATTGCTTTACAGAATTTTGTTGTTTTCTGTCAAACCTCAACATGAATCAGCCATAGGTAAACATATATCCCCTTCCTTTTGAACCTCCCTCCCATCTCCCTTCCCATCCCTCTCCTCTAGGTTGATAGAGAGCCTCTGTTTGAGTTTCCTGAGCCATATAGCAAATTCCCCATGGCTATCTATTTTACATAAGGTAATGTGAGTTTCCATGTTACTCTTTCCATACATCTCACCCTCTGCTCCCCTTTCCCCATGTCCATATGTCTATTCTCTATGCCTGTTTCTCCATTGCTGCCCTGTAAATAAATACTTCAGTATCATTTTTCTAGATTCCATATATATGCGTTAGAATATATTTATCTTTCTCATTCTGACTTACTTCACTCTGTGTAATAGGTTCATCCACCTCATTAGAACTGACTCAAATGTGTTCCTTTTTATGACCGAGTAATATTCCATTGTGTATATGTACCATAACTTCTTTATCCATTCATCTGCTGATGGACATCTAGGTTGCTTCCACGTTCTAGCTATTGTAAATAGTGCTGCTAGGATACGTGTGTCTTTTTCAATTTTGGTTTCCTCAGGGTATATGCCTAGGAGTGGGATTGCTGGGTGATATGGTGGCTTTATTCCTAGCTTTTAAAGGAATCTCTATATCGTCTTCCATAGTGGCTGTATCAATTTATATTCCCACCAACAGTGCAATGGTGTTCCCTTTTCTCCACACCTTTTCCAGCATTTATTGTTTGTTAGTAGACTTTTTGATGATGGCCATTCTGACTTGGGACTTCCCTTGCAGCTCAGTCAGTAAAGAATCTGCCTGCAGTGCCAAAGACCCGGTTTCAATCCCTGGGTTGGGAAGATCCCCTGGAGAAGAAATGGCAACCCACTTTAGTATCCTTGCCTGGAAAATCTCATGGACAGAGGAGCCTGGTGGGCTGTAGTTCATGGTGTTGCAGTCAGGCACAACTGAGTGACTAACGTTTACTTACTTATTCTGACTTGTGTGAGGTGATATCTCATTGTGGTTTTCATTTGCATTTCTCTAATAAGTGATGGTAGGCATCTTTTCCTGTGTTTGTTAGCCATCTGTATGTCTTTGGAGAAATGTCTATTTAGGTCTTTTTCCCACTTTTTGATTGGGTTGTTTGTTTTTCTGGCATTGAGTTGTATGAGCTACTTGTAAATATTGGAAATTAATCTTTTGTCAGTTGTTTCATTTGCTATCATTTTCTTCCATTCTGAGGGTTGTTTATAGTTTCCTTTGCTGTGCAAAATCTTTTAAGTTTAATCAGGTCCCACTTGTTTACTTGGTTTTAATTCCATTACTCTAGGAGATGGGTCATAGAGGATCTTGCTTTGTTTTATGTCATCAAGTGTTCTGCTTATGTTTTCCTCTAAGAGTTTTATAGTTTCTGGTCTTACATTTAGGTCTTTAAACCATTTTGAGTTTATCTCTGTGTATGGTGTAGGAAGTGTTCTAATTCATTCTTTTACATGTAACTGTCCAGCTTTCTCTGGAGAAGGCAATAGCACCCCATTCCAATACTCTTGCCTGGGAAATCCCATGGATGGAGGAGCCTGGTGGGCTACAGTCCATGGGGCCGCTAAGAGTCGGACACGACTGAGCAACTTCACTTTCACTTTTCACTTTCATGCATTGGAGAAGGAAATGGCAACCCACTCCAGTGTTCTTGCCTGGAGAATCCCAGGGACAGGGGAGCCTGGTGGGCTGTCATCTATGGGGTCGCACAGAGTCGGACATGACTGATGCGACTTAGTGGCAGCAGCAGCAGTCCAGCTTTCCCAGCACCATTTATTGAAGAGGCTGTCTTTGCCCCATTGTATAGTCTTGCCTCCTTTGTCAAAATAAGGTACCTATTGTACCCAAGATGCATGGGTTTATTTCTGGGCTTTCTGTCTTGTTCCCTTAGTCTATATTTCTGTTTTTGTGCCAGTACCATATTGTCTTGATGACTGTAGCTTTGTAGTATAATCTGAAGTCAGGAAGGTTGATTCCTCTAGCTCCATTCTTTTCTCAACTGGTTATTCAGGGTCTTTTGTGTTTCCATATGAATTGTGAAATTTTTTGTTCTAGCTCTGTGAAAAATGCCATTGGTCATTTGATAAGGATTGCATTGAATCTGTAGATTGCATTTGGTAGTATAGTCATTTTCATAATATTGATTCTTCCTACTCAGGAACATGGACTATCTCTCCATCTGTTTAGGTCGTCTTTGATTTCTTTCATTAGTGTCTTATAATTTTTTACCTTTGTCAAACATTTAACAAGTACTTCCACAGTCTATGTACAGTCTATGTAATGGATTCAGAATTATAATTAAGAGAGTCATGAAGAACAATGTTCAACCACTCAATAGATCAGATCTTACTGAATTCTAACATGTATATGTTCTCTGATCAAATGCTATTCTACCCTAATTTATAATCTTCAAATTAGCATTTTTTAAATTTTTATATTAAATAACTATTGCATAATGTTTCAGAAACAAATAAAATTCTGAAGTTTAGTGAATGACAGAATTAACCAGAACTTATTTTTAATATATTAAAATAAAATGTGGATCAATATGAAGAATAAATAAAAAGAAAGAAAATAATCCCATTTACTATGACATCATAAAGAACCTAGGAATTAATCTAAGTAAGGAGGTAGAAGACTTGTATTTCAAAAGCTCTAATACATAAATGAAAGAAATTGCATATAAAATAAAAATGGAAAAAATACAGTATATTCATGGATTGGAAGAATATTGTTAAAATGACCATACTATCCCACATAATGCAATTCTTATCAAAATACGAATGGCCTTTTTCACAAAGCTAGGAAAAATAATTCCAAAATTAGTACAGAAACACAAAAGACTCAGAATAGCCATAATAATCTGGAGAAGGGAAAAACCAAGGTGGAGATAGCAGACTTCCTGATTCCAAACTGTAATACAAAGCTACAGTAATCAAAACTGTAGCAGCACACACAAAAAGCACACATAGATTAATGGAATCAAATAGAGATTCCAGAAACGAACTCACACTTATATAGAAAACTAATCTACGACATAGAAGGAAGAACATATGGGAAAAAAAGAGACTTTAACAAATGGCAGTGGGAAAACTAGACAGCCACATGCAAAAGAGTCAAACTGGACTGCTCTGTCACACTATGCATAAAAATAAATTCAAATGAAACCATAAAATTTCTAGAAGTAAACTGGCAGTACATTTCTACACTGTTTGACAATGACCCTCACAGTATTCATCTTTTTTTTTGGATTATGTCTCTTCACACAGGTGAAACAAAAGCAAACATAAATAGCATTACATCAACCTGTAATGCCTTTGCACAGTGAAGTAAACTATCAACCAAAGGAGAGCTACTAAATGGGAAAGTACAGTTTTAAATGATGAGACTTATATGGGGTTAATATTCAAAATACACAAACAACTCATTCAACTCCACATCAAGGAAACAAACAACCTGATTAAATAATAAGTAGAGAATCTGAATAGATATTTTCCCTGCAAAGACATACAGATGGTCATCAGCCAAATGAAAAGATTTTCAATATCACTGATCATCAGGAAAATGCAAATCAAAACCACAATGAGATATTACCTCACACCTGTCAGAATTTAATTATTATCAAAAAGTTGACAAATAACAAGTGTTGGCAAGGATATGGAGAAAGGGAACTTTTGTGCTGGAGCCTTTTGATGGTATGCAAAGTGGTGCAGCCAGTACGGAGAAAGTATGGAGAATCCTCCAACAATTGAAAAGGGAACCACCTCATAACTTAGCAATTCCACTCCTGGGTGTATTTCAGAAGAAAACCAATATACTAAGTAGAAAATATATATGCACTACTATATTCATAGCAGTAGTATTTACAAAGATCAAGATATGGAAACACTGTAAGTGCCAATCAACTATACAATAGAGGAAAGACAGTCTCTTCAATAAATGATGCTAGGAAAACTGGACAGCTACATGTTAAAAAAAAATGCAGTTAGAACACTCTAACACCATACATAAAAATAAACTTAAAGTGGATTAAAGACATAAATCGAGACTGGACACCATAAAACTCTTAGAGGAAAACATAGACAGAACACTATCTGACCTAAATTGCAGCAGTATCTTTTATGAGCTGCCTCTCAGAGTAATGGAGATAAAAACAAAAATAAACAAAAGGGCTCTAAATTAAACTCAGAAGCTTTTCCACAGCAAAAAAAGCCACAAACAAAACAAAAAGACAACCCACAGAATGGGAGAACATATTTGCAAATGATGTGACCGACAGGGCATTAGTCTCCAAAATTCACAAACAACTCGCACAGCTTAACATCATAAACACAAGGAACCAAATCAAATACAGGGTAGAAAATCTAAGTAGACATTTCTCCAAAGAAGCCATACAAATGGCAAGAGGCACATGGAAAACTGTTCAGCATCACTAATTATTAGAGAAATGCAAATCAAAAGTACAATAAGATATCACCTCACACCAGTTAGAATGGCTATCATCAAGAAATCCACAATAATTGCTAGAGAGGATGTGGAGAGAAGGAATGCCCTTACACTGTTGGGGGAAAGTACACTGGTATAGCCACTCTGGAGAATAGTATAGAGGCTCCTTAAAAAACTAAAAATAGGGCTACAATATGATACTGCAACCCTACTTCTGCACATATATCTGGAGAAAAACATGGTCCAAAAGGATGCATGCACCCCATTGTTCACTGCAGCACTGTTTTCAATAGCCTAAACATGGAAACAATGTAAGTATCTGCTGATAGATGAATGCATAAGCAAAATGTGTTGTGTGTGCACACAGACACAAAATGGAGTATTACTCAACCATTAAATAGAATAATGAAATAATGCCATTTGGGGCAACATGGATGGATCTAGAGATTGTCATACTGAGTGAAGTCAGAGCAAGACAAATATCTTAAGATATCATATATGTGGAGTCTAAAAAAAGTGGTACATATGAACTTATTTACAAAATAAAAACAGACTCACAGACTTAGAGAATGAATGTATGGTTACCAGGGGAAAAGGGTAATGGGGGGAGGGTTAGTTAGGGGGTTTGGGATTGACATACACACACAGTTATATTTAAAATTGATAACCAACTAGGACCTATTGTATAGCACAGGGAACTCTGCTCAATATTATATAACAACCTGAAGAGGGAAAAAAAATGGAAAAGTAATAGATAAATACATAGGAATAACTGAATCACTTTGCTGTATTCCTGAAACTAAAACAACATTGTAAATGAACTATCATATAAAATAAAAATTAAATTTAAAAAAAGAAAAAGTATAACACTAAGAAAAAAAGAGTAGAGTGAGCACCACTGACCAAGGAGAAAGATCAACATTTTTGTTGAAGAGGGAGAGAAGCTGCAACTGAAACTAGGAGGGAAGCAAGAAGGAGGGAACAAGTTTTCATATGGAAACTATCGGAAGCTCTCACATTAGAGTGCGGAGTTGTACTAAAACATAAAATTTAAAAATAGGGTTGAAATTCAGTGAAATTGTCAGTTTTGAATAACTGACCTTTCTCTAATCTTGAACACACAAATTATAAACAATACATCTTCATTCCGAAGCAAATTCACTGTTGGTTGTGCAGGACCATGTGACTAATTATGGCCAAGGAACTATCAGAGATAGTGCTATGTGTCCATTTGAGGACAAGATCATTTAGTTGTTAGCCTTGCAGTACTCTGTATCCATCAATCACAGGCCAGCAACACTGAGATGTTGGTGGCTTTATCAGCCTACACCCAGAGTGAAGAGATGTGGAACAAAGGTACCAGTCTCTACTGTTGCTAACATCACTAAAATTTTTGATTTGTTTGCTGCTGTTGCTAAGTCGCTTCAGTCGTGTCCGACTCTATGCGACCCATAGACAGCAGCCCACCAGGCTCCCCGTCCCTGGGATTCTCCAGGCAAGAACACTGGAGTGGGTTGCCATTTCCTTCTTCAATGCATGAAAGTGAAAAGTGAAAGTGAAGTCGCTCAGTCGTGTCCGATTCTTAGCGACCCCATGAACTGCAGCCTACCAGGCTCCTCTGCTCATGGGATTTTCCAGGCAAGAGTACTGGAGTGGGGTGTCATCACCTCAGCAAAATCTAAACTAATTTTATCTTGCCTATTGTACTATCCAAACATTGGTAGTGGGGGGAGGGAGAATCCACGACTTTTATTGTGGATATTTTACCCTGGAATTTGGCCCTTATCATTCCCATTTCCGGAGGCTCACGCAAAATAGACAGAAAAGATGGGGAGGAGACACATGAGTGCTTGCCAAGTTGCTTCAGTCATATCCGACTCTATACAACTCTATGGACTGTAGCCTGCAAGGCTCCTCTGTCCATAAGAATCTCCAGGCAAGGGGTTCTTCCTGACCCAAGGATCAAACCCACATCTCTTAAGTTTCCTGCATTGGCAGGAGGGTTCTTTACCACTTGTGCCATCTTTTCAGAAATAAAGGGGTTCATCAGATGCCCATCTCTTTAAAAGACTCACACATAAAAATAAAAGAGAATATATTAAAAGTTTCTAAAGACACTTTTTTTAAAGCCACTCAGAAAGCAATGAGAAAATGCCTGTCATGAGTCTGAGTGATGTAGTATCTATGCAATGAGGTCTAGAGTCAGGAGCTGAAGTTTACTAACCACGTGACTGGGGCAACTTATTTAACTTGTTCAACTTTTAACTTGTGTTTAAGTTATTTTGACTATAAAATGGAGGGAGTAATAGTTTCTACCGTTTATGAGTGAGAATTTAAAGTGTTTAGTGCAGTACTTAGACCTAATAAGTTGTTAATAAGTGTTGACTATAATAATTTTCAGACTAAAAGAGCAATTCTCAATATGAGAAGAGAGTAGGGCAACTACTCAGAGCTTATAATATGCTTTAAATGATTACAGTTATGAAATGAACATAATTGCAGTGTCCATTTAGAGTGTCCATATTTCTTTCAAACTGAAATTTGTTTTTAGCTCATGAATCCCAAATAGTGTTTGGCAGTAGAAATTACTATATGGCCATTCACAGTAACTCAGATACTTAGGGTTTTTAAGCTTGGGCTCTTGAGACTCTTATCTTGCTTCTCTTGTTAATAGAAGGGATTAGTGGGAACAGGAGGTACTTAGGAGAGTTATGTCTGCTCCAAGTGCTGACGTCTATCCTTGATAGCCTCCCGTGTCTGGCCTAGGATGTTGGCGACTGTCTCCATTGCAATAATTTGTTCCCAGATGGAATAACTTATGGTCTCTAATTTCATAAGAAAAATACACTATTTTTTCTGAATTGGAGCTTTTTGGTTCTCCTCCTGTCAATCTGGGTTCCATCTTAGTCTTTGTTGCAAAGACTGATGTTCTAAACTCAGCCATCTCCCAGTACAGCCTGGACTATCTTTGTATAGCCTCAGCTACAAGATCCTTTTACCTCATTCCACCATGAATTCTCAGCAGGCATGCTGGTTCGAAATGCCAGCTACATTTTGCATTACACTCAGAAATTTCCCAGTCTTCTTCATGTTGGTGACAGCCATGAATATCTAAGTTGCAGCTATGCTTTGGCACTCAGTTGCAAGCATGCTTTTATGTACTGGGTACATACTAAAGGGTGTGTAAATCAATTATGTGACTGGTGTGAAGATGCTAATGAGATTTAGAGATGAAAGAAATTAAAGTTTTGCACAGAATCAATGAGAGAAAGAAAGCTTTATTTATAAAAAGCAATTAAAATTAAATTTAGACTAGCATATAGTTTTAGGCATTTCCATTGAGAAGAAACTTTTATTCTAAGCTTAGTCTTTTCCAAAGATCTTGATCCCATTGCTTAATCATATGTGGTGGGTACAATTTTACTCTCCATCATTTAGACATGCCATGATCAGTGAATGGATAAGAATAAACTTCAGCCCTTAATGTAACCTGATACTTAGAGAAAGTGATCTAAGGCTCTGTTTTGACCTTTAAAATTTATAAATGTCTCTGGGATTCACATACAAAGCCACTTGAATGTGGTTTCTTATGATTAAAATGTAAAGTTCATGATTTTTTTCATTTTGGTACACCTGTATTTGATAACGTAACTTTGAAAACACAACAGTTGCTATTATTTCTTGTAGGACAAATAGATACTTCTTTAAGTTTTTACTGGTCAAAGGGCAAACTATAACATGATGTGCGTATCTAGTATGACAGCTTTATTTACAGAAATATGATCCTTAAGAATGGTTTTAAAGACTAATATCAATGACAAAAAGTAAAGAGGGAAAAAAGATATGAACATTATGACTTCTTACAAGATACATCAGTAACCAATGATTTAAGTCACATTCTTGCTATTTTATTTCAAGATTCTTTCAGTATTAGAGTGTGAAAAGTAATTTGTATTACCAGTTTTTTTTTTAAAACATAGTTGTGGGGACCTATGCCTTTGAAAAAAAAAGATATCAAAATTTCTCATCAACTGATCATGTTTTTTTATAACATCTAAGTTCAAGGAAATGTGGAATGAAATGTGATAAAGGGTCGATATACATTACATATTACATTACCAATGTCTATCTTCAATAAAAACTTCATCCAGCTTCTGTACCATGTGGTATATGAGTTAGACTCACTTTAATTGACTCCAGCTGTTAGTTACTACGTGGAATAATGAATCATGATCTTTTCAGCATTGCCTAAAATGAGATATGTGTACAAAGGGAGAAAATGTGTAAAAAAAATACATAATCACTAATCTATATTTATTGAGTGTACTAGACCCAAATGTGGGAAAAGAGGGAGAATCTAGAACATGGCAAAGTAAATAATGAACTAAATTAAAGGCATTCAGGCATAATGCAAAGAACAGATGTCTAGAAGTCAGTACACCTGGTTATAGGCCCTGGCCTTACTGCTAACTTCTCGTGTAAGCAACACTTAAATGTAAATTATGCTGGCTCCCTATAGTCTAGGTTGCATATGGAGAAAGGAAACAGTTTACCAGATTTCAACAGGCTAACAGGTGAGCCAGGGTAACAAAAGAGCATCTACCAGGGAGATAATACAGAGAACAGTGGTCAAAAAAAATTGATAAACCCAGGCTTATCTAAGGCCCTAGTCCCCTGTAGGTGTCCAGTACTGGTAGAATGTCATTTAGACAGAGAAGATGGGCAGATGACATTTTACAGTCAAGTAGGATCATAGGATCATAGTTCTCATTACAGTCAAATAGGATCACAGTTCTCAGACTACTACCTGGTGGGTGAGCCCACTCTAGATTATTGAAATTGGATATTTAAGGCTCAAATCCAGACATCTGAGGTTGAAACAGAGACATGTATACATTTTTTATGCTCCACAGATAATTTTAAATGCATTCAAGGTTGGGAACTACTGGATTACATGGTCATTTTAAAGTTGTGTCCTTGAAGTGGCAGGTCACAGGACAATGGACTGGGGTTCAGTCCCCTCAGTGAAGTCAAGCTTTGAAACAGGAATAAAGAACAAAGGGTAGGCAGAGCTATCACTCCAGGATTAACATGAGTGATCAGTGGACCCAAGTGGACAGTGGATCTCACATGTAACTGGTAGCACATTTGAGATGACCACACTTAGCCCTCAGTACTAAAGAAAGACCACAGAGTAGAGAGAGGTGATGGCCTGAGTAGACTGAAGAAGCCCTATTTCGCTTTGCAGGTGGCAGTACTATTAAAGAATCCGCCTGCCAATGCAGGCGACGCAAGAGATGCGGGTTTGATCCCTGGGTTGGGAAGATGCCCTGGAGCATGAAATGGCAAACCTGCTCTAGTATCCTTGTCTGCAAAATCCCATGGACAGAGGAGCCTGGCAGGTTACAGGCCATGCACCACAAAGAGTCAGACTTGACTGAGTGACTAAGCACTATACATACTGTCAGCATTAGAAACTGCTTAGGAGAGAAAAGCAAACAGAATGATGCTAGATAAACCAAAAGGAAAAGGAAAAGCCAGATACTCCTGCTGTGATCACTACATCAGCAACATGAGGTTGACACATCGTTTTTTGCAACATTAGTGTCCCTATCAGTCATCTGTTCCACTTCAGAAGCTTCTCACACAATATTACCCTGTTAGTTACATTCTCATTTATTCTGTTTATCAGTATTTCAAAACATTCTTTCACAAAAAACTGAAAAATGACCTAATGAAATTATGACAATTTAGCTCAAGTTATCTTGAATAATAATGGACTTCCCTGGTGGCTCAGATGGTAAAGCGTCTGTCTACGATGCGGGACACCCGGGTTAAATCTCTGGGTTGGGAAGATCCCTTGGAGAAGGAAGTGGCAATCCACTCCAGTACTGTTGCCTGGAAAATCCCATGGACAGAGGAGCCTGGTAGGCTACAGTCCATGGGGTCACAAAGAGCCGGACACGACTGAGCGACTTCACGTTCACGTTCATCTTGAATAATACTATATAAATAATGCAACAAGAAAGAAAAAAGTAAATGAGTTTAAAAGTTGGAAAGGAGAACATAAAATTATCATTAATCTTTGATGAAATGGTAATAGTTAAACTCGAGAATAACACAAATACTAAGTTATATAATAAATTCATAGGTGCAAAATTAATATACAATATTAGGAGTTTTCCTCAATACAAACAATACACTGGAAGGTAGGAATAAAAAGATTAAATATCTAGGGGAAAAAGATAATAGGAAATGTGGAAAAACATGTTTAAAAATAAATGCTACAAAAGAACTTAAATGAATAATTAGAAAAGTGTGTTTTGAGCATGATTAGAAAATCTGTAATAAAGACATCAGTTATCCCTAAATTAATTTTTTAAATTAGCACAAAAAATGTAATAGGAATTCATTTTTTAAACATGTTAATTTTAAAATTCATAAGGACAATGATACCTGTAATAATATTAATTTTTCATAAGCTAAAAAAAGAAAATTAAGAATCATATTTTGGTTGCCTAGAAAAGACTACATCAAGGAAAAGGAAAGACTGAAAAACATGGGGCATCCCAGGTGACAAAGAGGTAAAGAATCTGCCTGCCAATGCAGGAGATGCAGGTTCCATCTGTGGCTCAGGAACATCCCCTGGAGAAGGAAAGGGCAATCTGCTCCAGTATTCTTGTCTGGAAAATCCCATGGGCAGTGAAGCCCATGGCTACAGTCCATAGGGTTGCAAAGAGTCGGATGTGACTGAGCCTAGAAGAGACAGCATGAAAAAAGAGGGCTTTTTGTCTAGGCAGGAAGTATTTTCTGGATGAAGGTACTGATTAGTAGTCATTCCATCACAGATGAATCACAGACAGAAGTCTGACCACTTCTTCCTCAGAAATCCATATATAAAAACTAGGCTTTCAAGGTTCATTTGATATAGGGGGCATTTATGTAGTTCATCAGTTTCATTCTTTTTACTAAATCTAATAAAACATTGCACTTCCTTAGAACTCAACATAACACTGGTAGTCTTCTGATCTGACCCACATTTTTCATCTTTGAATTTTTCCTAAGACCTTCCTCCTATCTCCTCAAGTTTACCCTACCTTGACCTCATTTTTTCCATCCTTCAGTTTTCCAAATCATATATTTCCTTCCTGTAGATTCTAAGAGAAACAAGACTTGAATCCATTCTATTTAACTGTAACTGAAAGTATTAAGCATTCCTATATTTGCTGTAATGAAGATAAGAACACTGTTGCTTGTCTTTACATACTGATTCAATAAACTTTGATGATATCACTATTTATTGAATCTTAATGTCCTTATCACAATCAAATTGTTATGACATGTTTTATTGGAAAATAATCTGCTTTCAGAGTTTTAAAAATTATTAGCTTTTAAAAATTATTAGCTGCATGCTACATGGATTTATTCCATACTTTTAGATCCATTGTTAATTTATTCAAACACTGACTAGTTTACAGTTTCATAATTTACTGTATTACTTCAGATGTATGGTATATTCATGAGTTTTGGGGAAAACATTTAGAACAGCAATATTTTAAGTCAGAAAATGAAAACACAATTTTTTTTTGCTAAAAATATATATCTAGTTGACATTATTTTTGTCTGATGTTCATCCATATGGTTGAGACATAAGTAAGCTTTATAAGACTGATGGGACATGGTACTACATTTTAGTTTAAAGTTTTGTTTTTTCTGTGAGTACAAACTGCATATATATCCATACAGGGGTGACACAAAGATTATTCTTTACAAAGAAGTTCTTTTATATTTTATAGTTTATCTATATCTTTATTGATAGTTATAGTAGAGAAAATATATTAAACATTTCTTTCCTCTAAGTGAACTGTCACCCCATAGTGTTCATTTAAAAAGGATAGATTTCTATTCATCTGAAGCATAGAATTTGGCTCCAGGCCACTGAAACAGTTTGAAAAATGATATTTAAGATGTGTAAATTAATAAAACACCTGTATTGTATGTATTCATTTTTGTTTCAGAAGTTTTTCATTTTACACCCTTTGAGCAATACAGTTAATTTATCACTGAAGTGCATTTTATGATATAATTTAGAAAAGGCATATTGTTTCAAATGAATTTTATAAATGGCATTAAGATCATATGAAAGGTTTTTACACCTCTGGAATATTTTTGCCACAATGTACACAGAGTTTGGGCTTCCCTGGTAGCTTAGGTGGTAAAGAGTCTGCCTGAAATGCAGGGTCTCCCTGGTTTGATTCCCGAGTTGGGAAGATCCGCTGGAGGAGGGCATGGTAATTCACTCAAGTATTCTTACCTGGAGGGCTACAGTCTATGGGGTGACAAAGAGTTGTGTTAGGTAGTTAGAATAGGAAAATGGAGTCCAAAATGTCAATGGCTAAAAGACAAGGAAAGGAAAAAGCCTGTGAAAATGGAACAAAAGAAAATGCAAGCACCAGAGTGAGAACCTCAGGTGAAACAAACAGCCCTTCTAGCTAGCCCAATTTGCAAAGGGCAGGCTCAATGTGGGGGGAGGAGACAATTGTATAAAATGAAGAAGCCAAGAGGGATTGAGGCTTCTCCTTTGGGGTCGGCCCACTCTTACACCTTGAGGGTGTACTTTGCTTGCCACCGAATAAAACTCTGAGCTGTAACTGAGCTGTAACACTGGTCCACCATTTCAAATCTTTGCTGTGGTGAGACAGAACCGAGGAAATTACACACACCCCCAACATATCTGGTGCCATGTCTTGGATTTAACCTAGCTGAAAGAACCTCGGCTTGGCCCTAGCAAGGCGGAGACCAAGCACAGAAGCCAAACTTGATGAAAGCTCATGCTGTGGAAGCTGGACGTGAAGGAAACCCAAGCACGGTGGAAGTGACAAGAAGCCCAGGGTGCTGGAAACTGGGACAATGACAACAAACTCGGCAGAAAGCTCACACTGCTCAGTCTCAGATTCCAGAAGACTTCTGGTTAAGGTAGGAGGTCCTCGTCCCTATGGCTGGAAGGACATATGGCTAACAATCTCTTGTTTCTTGTTTCCTCAAATATCCTTTGAACAGGTGAGTGGCAGTGTGTGCAACTGAGGGACTCTGGCAGGGACTGCTCCCCAGTGTGTCCCAAAGCCTCCATTATCAGCTGCGCCCTAGTGACTGTCGCCCAAGTGGGTTCTTCTCTCCTTAACCTCCTTTGTGCCAAGGATCAGGCCAATGAGAATTGTGGGCACATGTCAGGCATTTAGTAGTTTTCCCAGCAAGTTGTGAAAGGGGTTCTTTGGCACATTTTTCTCACTGCTTTTTTCTCCTGTCCTTCAGCTCCTCTCTCCATCTATGCCACTGTTTACAACGTATTGGGCAGCTCATTATCTTTCTATTTCCGAAAGTTGTGTTTGAAACTGTTTACCTAAGATTGGGACTCAAATCCATCTGGCAGGGACTCTGTGCTGTGCTTAGTCAGTCAGTCGTGTCTGACTGGGACTTAAGCCCAGCCAAAACCCACAGAGTGTGGTTTCAGGACATAATGAAACTCAGGTTCTTGAGGTCCCATTGCAGAAAAATTCAGTGAGAGACACAGTGAAAGGTAAGAGGTAGATTTGTTTGGATTGAGAGAGAAGCACAGTCCACAGAGCATGTGCCATCACAGAGGGTGTATCCGGCAGCCATGAAACGTGTGGTTAGTTTTTGTGAGCTGGATGATTTCATATGCTAATGAGTGGGAGGATCATTCCAATAACTGGGGAACCACTCACTCCTTGGTCTTTTGATAGTGCCTTGGAACTTTCATGGCACCTCTTGGTGTGCCATTTAGCTTGCAGATTGAGGACCAAGATTTAGTTGAATTTGACTTGTCTGCCATCTTGGACCCATTTGATTTTAATCGGTTTATGTTATTCACTTGGGCTATGTCATTCTTTCAAATGTTGTGCCTGCCCCCTTCCCTCCTGTTTCATGCTCTTTTTGTGAGCCCTGTCTGGGGCCACAGTGTTGCCTCTACAATCTTCTAGAGGGACAACCAGAAGATAGCTGACCCTTGAGAGGGAAATACTGTAAAATATCCAATCCCTCTAGATATTCAGGCCTTCAGCTTCTATGTTTCCTACAACATGTGCGTCAACAGTATCTCTTAGTGAACCTGCTAGGGTGGGTGATAGGAACACAATGCCTGCTAGAAGTCAATCGGTTGGTGGCATCCCTTCAAGGGCAACTGGGCTTTCAGGGACAATGTTTGCCATTTTGGCGGTTAGCTCAGCAGGCCATTTGGGCCCAAACCCTTACCACCCTTCTCCTAAAGTTAAAAGCATATCCCCTGGATCAAATCTACACTCCACTTTTATGGAACATCTGGTCTGTTGCTTCTCATCAATTTGTCCTTAAGCCACTTACTAACTCCTACAACCAGGACCCTGCCCCCTTGTAGGCAACATTGCTCTACCCCGCTTATTATTAAAATACTCTTAAAGCCCCTAACAATACCAAATAACCCACTCCTTTGTCATTACTTCAGTTATTACCTAGAGTGGGTCTATGACAATGAAATTTTTACCATTGGAAACCCCCTAAACTGTTCTTATGGAGGACTATGGGAGGAAATCAGTGACTTATATTACCTCAGAGCTATAAGAGGATACAGCTATTTTGCCAGGTTCCCAGTCTCAATGCACGGGCTTGGATTGCTTTACATCATAATATCTATTCCCATCCATGGTGGACAAACCAGCAATGAGTTAAGATTACAACCCCTTAATCCTACCCAGCACTAGTCATACAGGAGAACTTGGGGATGCCCAACTCTAGCCTGGGGGTCCCAGGAAGCCGACCTGCCTAGGGATCTAGTCCCCAGGAGGTCATCATGTCTCAACCTGCTTGGGGATCCACCAGCCTGGGGTCCCAGGAAGTTGACCTGCCTAGGGATTTGGTCTCCAGGAGGTTTTCATGCCTCAACCTGCTCAGGGATCCTCCAGTCCAGGGGTTGCAGGAGATTGACATGCCTTGACCTACCCAAGGACCCCATTCTCAGGAGGCTGACATGCCTCATCCTGCCCAGGGATTATATCTCCTGGAGGTTGTCACGCCTAACTTGCCTGGGGATCTTCACCCTGACCCAGGGATGCCTGGCTCTCAGGTTGCAACAGTAGTGGGTAGCATAAGCTTCAGAAAGACTCACCTCTAAGGAAGTCTACCCATGGAAATAGAAGGAAGAATATTAGTTGAGGGATTGTGCCCGGTCTCAGCAATAACTCAGGAGTCCTATGAGAACCCTATTGGCTTTCTGGAAAGGCTAAAAGAGGCCCTCCAAAAGTTTACCAATCTGGACTTAGACTCTTACAAGGGACAGGTGATTTTAAAGGACAAATTCCTGTCCCAATGTGCATCAGACATCAGGATAAAGTTACAACAGCTATGGCAGCAGGACCCTGCTGCCTCTGTCTGATGGTCCAGACAGCCTCTCTTTTGCAACAGAACAGAACAGGAGAGGGAGGCCAAGGCCCAGGAAAGGAAGAGAAGGAGAGAGACAAAGCATGCCCAGATGCTGGCTGCCCTCCAGGGAAGCCCTATAGCAAAACCCTAGTTCTTGAAGGACAAGGCACAAGGCAAATGCCTAATCTGTAGACAGGTGGGACATTGGGCCAGAGTGTCCAAACCATGATAAGTCTCCTAAAATGGCTTGCTACAAATGCCATCAATTGGGACATTGGGTGGCACTGTGCCCTTGGGACCCAAGAGCCTCAAGGTCAAGTGCCAAGCCTTCCCTCACAATGGTTCAACAGGACTGAAGCAGCCCACTCCAGCCAGTTTACTTGTCGCAGATAACCAATGCCCAATGCCCCTTGCCATCCCAGCTCAGCAGGAAGTAGCCAGAGAGACTTCGATGCCCCTATTCCCAAAGAATTGGGCCTGGGCCTCCCGGGCCTCCCATCTCTTGAGAGGGGAATGTTAGGTAGTTAGAATATAAAAAAGGAGTCCAAAATGGCAGTGGCTAAGACAAAGAAAGGAAAAAGCCTGCGAAAGTGGAACAAAAGAAAATCCAAGGACCAGAGTGAGAACCTCAGGTGAAACAAACAAACAGCCCTCCTAGCTATCCCAATTTGCATAGGGCAGGCTCAAGGTAGGGGGAGGAGACAAGTGTATAAAAGGAAGCCAAGATGGATTAAGGCCTCTCCTTTGGGGTTGGCCCACTCTCATGTCTTGAGGGTGTATTTTCCTTTGCTTGCTGAATAAAACTCTGAGCTGTAACAGAGCTGTATCACTGGTCCACCATTTCAAATCTATGCTGCAGCAAGACAGAACCAAGGAAATTACACACTCGCCTGACAGCTGGATATGGCTGAGTGACTAAGCACAGCACATACAGTTTATCTGAAGATGGCAAATTATTATTTTTAACTTTTTCACTGAAGATTTATTTCATGCCCAGTATCATGAAAGTGCCATGAAAAAGAGGAACAGAAAGAAGAGAGAAGGAGTGGGATGTGGGAGAGACTATAAAGTAACCTATTAGGTTAATGGTGTTGATGAGATTAAACAAAGTAGGTATAAAACAGCAAACAACTGACCTTAATGACTGTGACTGCAGTGAAGTGTTAAGGACAGAAACCAACCTTGATGAATTAAACAGGAATTGAGATAATGGCATTAAAAGCATGTTATGTTACTAGTGAGCCAATGTGTTTTTCAGAGAATAACTGTAAAAAGATATAGGGGAAGGTTGGGTTTGTTTTGCTTCTTGAAACAAATATGCATTTTGACCCTCTTCCAAATTTGCATTTGAATTGAAAAATCTGTAGGATTAAAACAGCCTCTAAAGAAGTCTGAGGAAACTTAAATAAATAATTGTCATCACTAATTTGTAGTATGAAATTGACAGGAACCCTTTTTAAAAAAATTTTTGCAATAGAAAATCTTTTTATTCAATCTCAATAGTCTCATAACGATGACAGTAAGGTCTGAATTATTTGTCATAACACACATTATTCAATCATCCTGCTTCAAACAGATTTTCTTAGTGTAACTGCTGATCTGTTCTTGATATTGTTTGTATCCTTTCAAAATAAAATACTAAGCCAATGGAAAAAAATTTTTAATTAGAATGAAAATTCACTATAAGTGTATCAAACATGAAATTAACATATCATCAACTCTCTTCAGACATAAAATTCTAGCAAGCTTGAGAGATTTACTTTTCTTTCAGTAGCATATATCATGCAATACAAGTCTTAACATGTTGGAGATAGCTTTATGATAGCAGATGTTAGTACAGAAAAATTTTATAGTATTTTAAGATTAACATTTTTCAATGTACAGGATTAAATACATGTACTATGCCTTAAAAATTGTTTGACCTCAAGTTAGTACATGGATCTCCATTATCTCTAAGTCATTAAAAAAGTAATAATAATTATATAAATTTCAAATGCTTCCATTATATTAATACAAACATGGATATATTTTAAGATAAGCTATGGAATCTATTAATGCCATGCCAGCCTGTCACTTTAGTTGTCTCTGACTCTTTGTGACTCTATAGACTATAGCCCATGAGGGTCCTCTGTCCATGGGATTTGCTAGGCAAGAATAGAATACTGGAGTGGGTTGCCATGCCCTCCTCCAGGGGATTTACTGATCTAGGGTTTTAACCTGCTTCTCTTATGTCTGCTGCACTGGCAGGCAGATTCTTTATCACTAGTGCCACCTGAGACTGTTAATAAAACATATTACTTCTCCCAGTGTTTCTAGGATGACGTCAGTGAAAAGAAAGTGGGCTTCCCTTAAATACATCAAAAAGTCATCAAAATATGGAACAACTCCTCCAGAACAACTTCTAAATGATAGCAAAAGACACCAGGACTCCAAAATGACAAGCTAATCTCTTTGGATTGAGGTAGGACAAAGATAAAGACATTAATAATTAAAAAAAAAAAAAAAAGAGGACTTCAGGACAGGAGCTTGTGCCCCAAGAGAGAGAGGGAGTCATGAAGGAGGAAAAGTTTTCCATGTACTAGGATACTCCCCCACAGGTGGGACCAAGGGCGAGCTGTGGAACCTCAAAGTGGCATGCGACAGTGGGGACTCAAAAGGCAAAATACAGAGAAAGCTGCAGAATACCACTTATCACACTTATCAGCCCATCAGCAGCTCACAAGCCTCAGCCTAGACCAGAGGGTCAGGGTGGGGAGCTGAGAGAAGTAGCTAGCAAGCTTAGGCCTGCAGCAGAGGGTAGGACCGGGGGTGGAGGCTCCAGCAAAGATTCCAGGAAGAGGTAGGGGGCTGGTGCCGTGAGGATGTGCTGAGAGGGCTGCTTCAGCATGGCTGCAGAAATACACATGACTACCACTGCCAAAGCTCAGAAGGGTACCAGAGGCAGTGAACGAAACACCACTGATGCAGTCCTAACCCCAGAGGTTGCAGCTACCACCAGGCTGTGTGCAGGTACAGGTTACTGCCCACACCTTGCTGGGAGTTTAAGTAGCTGAGTTCTAGGGACCCACGACCTGGGGCCTTTTTCTCTGGGAGAAATCACAACCTGACCCAGACTGTAAGAACTCCAACAGGTCTCTATTGCCCCAGGTGCTCCCCAGTACATCCCAGTTGTAGCCACCATAATCCTCCCCTCTCCCCAGCCCAAGACAGCTAGTGAGCCCTAATGAACTTTGGCCTTTGCACCGTTGGGGAACACACTGTGGACTCTAGGGGCAACTGTGAACCTTAGGAGCAACTACAAGCTGGAATAAGATTAGATCTGAAACTGAACTGACCCCATGCTCCCACAACAGGTCCAGAGACCTTCCTAAAAATATTAGAGGACTTTGGTGTAAGCCTCTGGGTGTTCTGGGCTGAGTATTGCCTTCACTGAGAGTATTAGGAACTTGTATTTTGTGCTCTGTGGCTTGTGAGGTCTTAGAGTTTCAGTGGGCTTTGAACCTGAACTCCTCAAGTGAGAAGCCCAAGACTTTGAACCACTAGAGAACTCCTGACACCAGGGAACATTAATAGACAAGAGCCCTCCAAAAGGCTTCTATGACAATACCAAAACCAAGACCACCTAAAGGTCAGCAAGCACCAGTGCCCAGATAGCCCCATGCCATTTGTTCAACAAAATAGAAATACAATGCTACACAATGCAGACAGGCTGCCCAAAGCCATACCAATCCTACAGACACCCTAAAACCTACTGCTGGACACAGCAGTGCCCTTCAGAGAAATGAGATCCAGCCCCATTGACTAGAACACTGGTATAAGTCCCCCAAACCAGGAAATCATCACAGGGTACTAGTACAACCCCACCCACAGGGGGCAGACACCACAACTAAGAAGAACTATAACCTTAGGAAATGTTATCTTTTTAAAAAATCACACTGTTCATTCCCCTTACATACTTCTACCTGTATGTTGGCCTTCTGTGATGTTATAGATTTTCCCTTTTTAAAAATAATTAAAATTTTTCTTCTTCTTTTTTCAAGTTTTTTGTTCTGTTTGACTGTTTTTCTTATTGTCCTTTTCCTGTTGTACTTATTCTTTAATATGCATATATAAAAATCATTTATATATACTTCTATTTAGCTTTGCTTTTCTATTTTTTTTTTGTCATCCTTCCCTTGCTTTTTTCTTCTTTCTTTCCCTTTTTCTTTCTTTTCTTTCACTCTCTCTTTTTTCATCATGTTTGTTAATTTGTTGTGTTTTCTTTGCTTTATTCCCCAGTTGGCACTCTGCTTTGGCTCAGTTTCCTGGTTTAAGTTTTATTTAGCTCTGTTTTTAACTGGTTGATATCATTTTGGCTTTCCTTGCTCACCAAGTCAATCTCTTGTACTTTCTTTTCTTTGGAATATTTTGGTTATATTTGTGTGTATATACCATTGTTTTTGTATTTATATGTCTGATCTTGTATTTACCACTTGTCTGGGTTCATCCTTCGTTTCTTGTTATGTTTTGCTTGTTGTCTTCATGTGTTTGTTTTAATCCCCTTTAATACTATAGTGAATGACTGTGGAGTCTTGGTCTCCTGACCAGGGATTGGGCCTGAGCCATTGAAGTGGGAGCACTAAGTCCAGGACCACAGAATGCCAGAGAACTCCTAATTCCAGGGAGTATTAATTAGTGACAACTTCCACAAAGGCCTACACCTGTATACAAAGCACGGTATCACCCAGCTGCTGACAGCACCTAGTGCAGGATGCCTCACCCAAACACGCAAGGCAAAAGCACAAAACCAATCATCAGCAGACAGAATTCCTACAGACATTCCAAAATATACCACCTCACACAGCCCTGCCCCTCAGAGGGAAAAAAGAAAATACCTCCTCCCACTGGAACACAGTCAAAAGTCACCCCCAAAAGGAAATCAACACAAACCACTTTGTGGTGGGTAAGGACCAAAACACAGAAACCGAAAGAAGGAATAGACCAACCCTAAAGCCTGGGAAAGGAAGATCTCAAATGGAGTAAGTTTGGAAAAAAGAAAAGACAGAGAAATATAGTGCAAATGGAGAACAAGGTAGAAACTCACAAGACCAAATAAATGAAGAGGAAATAGGCAAACTACCTGAAAAAGAATTCAGAGTAATGATAGTAAAAATGTTCCAAAGCCTTGAAAATAGAGTGGAGAAAATGCAAGGACCAATGAACAAAAATGAACATAGCCCTAGATGAAATAAATAGAGACAAATAACACAATTACCAAAAGTAAAAATACTCTAGAAGAAACCAATAGTATAATAAGTGAGGCAGAAGAATGAAAAAGTGAGCTGGAAGATAGAAAGGTGGAAATAACTGCTGACGAGCAGAATAAAGCAAAAAGAATGAAAAGAACTGAGAATAGGCTCAGAGACTTCTGGGACAGTATTAAACACACCAACATTTGAATTATAGGAGTCCCAGAGGAAGAAGAGAAAAATAGAGGGTGTGAGAAAATGTTTGAAGAGATTATAGTTGAAAATTTTCCCAACATGGGAAAGGAAATAGTCAATCAAGTCCAAGAAGTGTAGAGCCCCATACAGGATAAACCCAAAGATAAACACATTAAGACACATACTAATCAAGCTAATAGAGATTAAACACTAAGAAAGACTATTAAAAGCAGCAAGAGAAAAGCAATGAGTAACATACAAGGAAAAACCCATACTATTAACAACTGATCTTTCAGCAGAAACTCTGCAGGCCAGAAGGGAATGGCAGGATATATTTAAAGTACTGAAAGAAAAAAAAAAAAAATCTACAACCAAGATTACTCTACACGGCAAGGATCTCATTCAAAATTAATGGAGAAATCAAAAGCTTCACAGACAAGCAAAAGTTAAAAGAATTTAGCAGTGCCAAATCAGCTTTATAACAGATGTTAAAGGTTAAAGAGACTTATACAGACAGGAAACACAAGAGAAGGAAAGACATACAAAAACAAACCCCAAACAATTAAGAAAATGCCAATAAAAGCATCAGTTCAGTTCAGTTGCTCAGTCGTGTCCGACTCTTTGCAACCCCATGAATCGCAGCAGGCCAGGCCTCCCTGTCCATCACCAACTCCCGGAGTTCACTCAGACTCACGTCCATTGAGTCAGTGATGCCATCCAGCCAGCTCATCCTCTGTCGTCCCCTTCTCCTCCTGCCCCCAATCCCTCCCAGCATCACAGTCTTTTTCAATGAGTCAACTCTTCGCATGAGGTGGCCAAAGTACTGGAGTTTCAGCTTCAGCATCATTCCTTCCAAAGAAATCCCAGGGCTGATCTCCTTCAGAATGGACTGGTTGGATCTCCTTGCAGTCCAAGGGACTCTCAAGAGTCTTCTCCAACACCACAGTTCAAAAGCATCAATTCTTCGGCACTCAGCCTTCTTCACAGTCCAACTCTCACATCCATACATGACCACAGGAAAAACCATAGCCTTAACTAGACAGACCTTTGTTGGCAAAGTAATATCTCTGCTTTTGCATATGTTATCTAGGTTGGTCATAACTTTCCTTCCAAGGAGTAAGCGTCTTTTAATTTCATGGCTTCAATTACCATCTGCAGTGATTTTGGAGCCCCCCAAAATAAAGTTTGACACTGTTTCCACTGTTTCCCCATCTATTTCCCATGAAGTGGTGGGACCGGATGCCATGATCTTCATTTTCTGAATGTTGAGCTTTAAGCCAACTTTTTCACTCTCCACTTTCACTTTCATCAAGAGGCTCTTTAGTTCTTCACTTTCTGCCATAAGGGTGGTGTCATCTGCATATCTGAGGTTATTGATATTTCTCCCAGCAATCTTGATTCCAGCTTGTGTTTCTTCCAGTCCAGCGTTTCTCATGATGTACTCTGCGTATAAGTTAAATAAGCAGGGTGGCAATATACAGCCTTGACGTACTCCTTTTCCTATTTGGAACCAGTCTGTTGTTCCATGTCCAGTTCTAACTGTTGCTTCCTGACCTGCATACAGGTTTCTCAAGAGGCAGGTCAGGTGGTCTGGTATTCCCATCTCTTTAGAATTTTCCACAGTCTATTGTGATCCACACAGTCAAAGGCTTTGGCATAGTCAATAAAGCAGAAATAGATGTTTTTCTGGAACTCTCTTGCTTTTTCGATGATCCAGCAGATGTTGGCAATTTGATCTCTGGTTCCTCTGCCTTTTCTAAAACCAGCTTGAACATCAGGAACTTCAAGGTTCATGTATTGCTGAAGCCTGGCTTGGAGAATTGCATATATATCAATAATTACTTTAAATGTAAATGGATTAAATGCTCCAGTGAAAAGACACATACTGGTTGAATGGAAACACCAGCCATACTCCTTATGTAGGAGCACCTCACTACATAAGGCAAACACTAAAAGAGTATGGGACTTTAACACCCCACCAATGGACAGATCATCAAAATAGAAAATGAATAAGGAATGCAAATCTTAAATGAATTATTAGACCAAATGGACCTAACTGATCTCTTCAGGACTTTATATCCAAATGCAGAATACACTTTCTTCCCAAGTGTACATGGAACATATCCAGACCACATCTTGGGTAAAAATCAAGCCTCAGTGCATTTAAGAAAATTGAAATTGTATAAAGCATCTTTTCTGACAGCAACACTATGAGACTAGATATAAATTACAGGGGAAAAAACTAAAAAACACAAGCACATGGAAATTAAGCAATGCGTTTCTAAGTATTGAACAGGTTACTGAAGAAATAAGAAGGGAAATTCTTAAAAAATTCCTAGAAACATGACAGTGAAAGCATGATGACTCAAAACCTATGGAATACAGCAATAACGTTTCTAAGAAGGAAGTTTATAGCAATACAATCCTACTCCAAGAAACAAGATAAACATCTAATGGATGACCTAACTCTACACCTAAAACAACTGGAAAAAGAAGAACCAAAACCCCATAAAGTTAGTATAAGGAGATAAATCATAAAGATCAGACAGAAATAATTGAAAAAGAAATGAAGGAAACAATAGTGAAGATTAATAAAACTAAAAGCTGCTCTTTGAGAAGATAAACAAAATTGACAAACTGTTAGCCAGACTCATCAAGAAAAAAAGGGAGAAAAATGAAGTCAACAAAGTTAGGAAAGAAAAAGGAGATATTAAAACAAACAATGTAGAAATACAAAGGATCATAAGAGACTATGAGCAACTATATGCTAATAAAATGGACAACCTAGAGCTAATGGACAGATTCTTAGAAAAGTTCAACCTTACAAGACTAAACCAGAAAGAAATAGAAATTATGAACAAGTCTATTATAATGACTGAAATAGAAACGGTGATTTAAAAATCTCCTGAAAAACAAAAAGGTCAGGGCCAGATGACTTCACAGGTGAACTCTATCAAACATTTAGAGAAGAGCTAATGCCTATCGTTCTGAAATTCTTGCAAAAAAATTACAGAGGAAGGAACATTTCCAAACTTATTCTACAAGACCACCATCACCCTGATACCAAAATCAAAGACATTACACAAAAAAGAAAATTACAGGCAGACATCACTGATGAACACAAATTCTCAACAAAATTCTAGCAAACAGAATTCAACAATACATTAAAAAGATCATACACCATGATCAATTTGAGTTTATCCCAGGTATGCAAGGGTTCTTCAATATAAGCAAATCAATAAATGTGATACACCATATTAACAAATTGAAAGATCAAAACCATATGATAAAAAAAAACCATATGATAATCTCAATAGATGAAGAAAAAGCTGCCAATAAAATTTAACACTCAATTATGATAAAAATTCTTTAAAAAATGAACATAGAAGAAACCAATCATAACATAATAAAGACCATATACAACAAACTCACAATAAACATTATTGTCAATGGTGAAAAACTGAAAGCTTTCTCTCTAAGATCAGAAAAAAGACAAGGGCACCCACTCTTGCCACTATTAATCAACATAGGTTTGGAACTCCTAGCTACAGCAATCAGAGAAGAAAAAGAAATAAAAGGAATCCAGGCTGCAAAAGAAGTAGAACTCACTATTTGCAGATGACATGATACTGTACATAGAAAACCCCAAAGATTACTAGAGCTAATCAGTGAATTTAGTAAAGTTGCAGGATACAAAATCAATACAAAGAAATCATTTGCATTCCTATATATTAACAACAAAAATCAGTAATAGAAATTAAAGAATCAATCACATTTACCATTGCAATAAAAGAATGAAATACCTAGGATAAATCTACTTAAGGAGACAAAAGAGCTGTATACAGAAAACTACAAGACACTGATGAAAGAAACCAAAGACAACATAAACAGGTAAAGAGATATACAATGCTCCTGAATTGGAGGAATCAATATTGTGAAAATGCTACCAAATGCAATCTACAGATTCAGTGCAATTTCAATCAAATTATGAATGGCATTTTTCACAGAAGAAGAACAAAAATTTTTGCAATTTGTGTGGAAACAAAAAAGACCAAAAATAGCCAGAGGAATCCTGAGAAAGAAGAATGGAACTGGAGGAACCAACCTACCTGATCTCAGACTATACTACAAAGCTACAGTTATCAAGACAGTATGGTACTGTCACAAAAACAGAAATACAAACAAATGGAACAAGATAGAAACCCTAGAGATAAACCCACAAACCTATGGGCACCTTATCTTTGACAAAGGAGGCAAGAATATACAATGGGGCAAAGATAGTCTCTTCAATAGTGATGCTGGGAGAATTAGACAACTACGTGTAAAAGAATAAAATTAGAACTCTTCTTAACATCATACACAAAGATAAACTCAAAATTATTTAAAGACCTAAATGTAAGACCAGAAACTATAAAACTCTTAGAAGAAAACACAGGAAGAACACTATATGACATAAACCATGGCAAGATCTCTATGACCCACATCCTAGAATAATGGAAATAAAAGGAAAAATAAACAAGTGGGGACTAATTAAACTTAAACTTTGCATGGCAAAGGAAACTATAATCAAGGTGAAAAGACAGCTCTCAGAATGGGAGAATATAACAGCAAATGAAGCAACTGACAAAGGACTCATTTCGAAAATATACAAGCAGCTCATGCAACTCAATACCAGAAAAACAAACAACCCAATCAACAAGTGGGCAGAAGATATAAACAGACATTCCTTCAAAGAAGACATATACATGGCTAATAAACACATGAAAAGATGCTCAATATCACTCATTATTAGAGAAATGCAAGTCAAAATGCAATGAGTTATCACCTCATACTGGTCAGAATGGTCATCAAAAAATCCATAAACAACAAATGCTGGAGAGGTGTGGAGAAAAGGGAACGTTCTTGTGCTGCTGATGGGAAAGTAAGTTGATACAGCCACTATGGAAGACAGTATGGAGATTCCTTAAAAAAATTAGGAATAAAACCACCACTGTTGTTGTTGTTCAGTCAACCAGTCATGTCTGACTCTTTGTGACCCCATGGATTGCAGCACACCAGACCTCCCTGTCCCTCATTCCCCAGAGTTTGCCCAAGTTCATGTTCATTGTGTCAGTGATCTTAGTTTTTTTTTTTTTAATATTTAGTCATAACCTTGCTCTTTTACTCTCCTCTTTCACTGTCATCAAGAGGCTCTTTAGTTACTCTTCGCTTTCTGCCATTAGAGTGGTATCATTCACATATCTGGGGTTGTTGATGTTTCTCCTATCTATCTTGATTCCAGCTTGTAACTCATCAGGCCTGGCATTTCTCATGATGTTCTCAGAGTATAGGTTAAACAAACAGGGTGATGGCAGACAGTCCTGTCATACCCCTCTCTCAATCTTTAACCAATTAATTGTTCCACACAGGGTTCTAACTGCTGCTTCTTGACCCACACACAGGTTTCTCAGGAGGCAGGTAAGATGTTCTGGTGATTCCATCTCTCTAAGAGCTTTCCACAGTTTGTCAAGATCTACACAGTCAAAGGCTTTAGCGTAGTTGATGAAACACAGATAGATGTTTTTCTGAAATCCCCTTGCTTTCTCTGTTGCTGCTAAGTGGCTTCAGTTGTGTCCAACTCTGTGTGACCCCATAAACGGCAGCCCACCAGGCTCCCCCATCCCTGGGATTCTCCAGGCAAGAACACTGGAGTGGGTTGCCGTTTCCTTCTCCAATGCATGAAAGTGAAAAGTGAAAGTGAAGTCACTCAGTCGTGTCCAGCTCTTCGCAATCCCATGGACTGCAGCCTACCAGGCTCCTCTGTCCATGTGATTTTCCAGCAAGAGTACTGGAGTGGGTTGCCATTGCCTTCTCCACTTGCTTTCTCTACAATCCAGCAAATGTTGGCAATTTGATCTCTAGTTCCTCTTCCTTTTCTGAACCCAGCTTGAACATCTGGAAGTTCTTGATTCACATAATGCTGAAGCCCAGCATGCAAGATTTTAAGCATGACTTTCCTAGCATGGAAGATGAGTGCAACTGTCCAATGGTTAGCACATTCTTTGGAACTACCCTTCTTGGGAGTTGGGATGAGAATTGACCTTTTCCAGTCCTGTGGCCACTGCTGGGTATTCCAGATTTGCTGACATAATGAATGCAAAACTTTGATGACATCCTTCTTTAGGGAGGGCAATAATCCCATAGAATAAATGGAATAACCCTCATAATCAACAAAAGAATGCAAAATACAGTATTTGGTACAACCCCAAAAATGACAGAACAATCTCGGTTTGCTTCCAAGGCAAGCCATTCAACACCACAGTAATGCTGGGAGGGATTGGGGGCAGGAGAAGAAGGGGATGACAGAGGATGAGATGGTTGGATGGCATCACTGACTCGATGGACGTGAGTCTGGGTGAACTCCAGGAGTTGGTGATGGACAGGGGGGCCTGGCGTGCTGTGATTCATGGGGTCACAAAGAGTCGGACACGACTGAGTGACTGAACTGAACTGAATCCAAGTCTATGCCCCTACCACTGATAACAAAGAAGCTGAAGTTGATCAGTTCTATGAAGACCTAGAAGAAATCCTAGAACTAACATCTAAAAAAGATGCTCTATTCATCATCAGGGATTGGAATTCAAAAGTAGGAAGTCAATATATACCTGGAATAACAAGCAAGTTTGGACTTGGTGAACAAGATGAAGCATGGGAAAGGGTAACTGAATTCTGCCAAGAAAATGCACTGGTCATAGCAAACACTCTTGTCCAAGAACACAAGAGATGACTCTACATATGGATATCACTAAATAGTCAATGCCAAAATCAGATTGATTATATTCTTTGCAGCTGAAGATGGAGAAGCTCTATACAGTGAGCAAAAACAAGACCTTGAACTGACTATAGCTCAGATTGTCAGCTTCTTATAGCAAAACTCTGGCTTCAACTAAAGAAAACCAGGAAAAACACTAGGCCAGCCATGTATGACTTAAATCAAATCCCACATGAATTCACAGTAGAGGTAATAAATAGATTCAAGGGACTAGATCTAGACAACAGTGTGTCTGAAGAACTATGGACTGAGGTCTGTAATATTGTACAGGAGGCAGCAAACAAAACCATTTCAAAAAAAAGAAAAGCAAGAGGACAAAGTGGTTATTTGAGCAGGCTTTACAAATAGTGGAAGAACAAAGAGAAGAGGAAAACAAGGGAGAGAGGGAAAGGTACATTCAATTAAATGTAGTTTCAAAGAATAGCTAGAAGAGACAAGAAGGCCTTCAGTGAACGGTGTTTAATAAAACCATCATATGACCCAGCAATATCACTTCTAGGTATATACCCTGAGGAAACCAAAACTGAAAAAGACACATGTACCCCAGTATTCATGGTAGCACTATTTACAATAGCTAGAACATGGAAGCAACCTAGATGTCCATTGATAGATGAATGGATAAAGAAGCTGTGGTACATATATGCAATGGAATACTGTTACTGCTACTGCTAAGTCGCTTCAGTCGTGTCCGATTCTGTGCGACCCCATAGACGGCAGCCCACCAGGCTCCCCTGTCCCTGGGATTCTCCAGGCAAGAACACTGGAATACTACTCAGCTATAAAAAGGAATACATTTGAGTCAATTCTAATGAGGTGGATGAACCTAGAGCCTATTATACAGAGTGAAGTAAGTAAGAAAGACAAAAACAAATATCATATATTAACATATATATATTAATATGGAATCTAGAAAGATGATACTGATGAATCTATTTGCAGGGCAGCAATGGAGACACAGACATAGAGAACGGACTTATGGACAAGGGCAGGTGGAGGAAGGAGACAGCGAGATGAACAGAGAGAGAAGCATGGAAGCATATACACTACCGTATGTAAAAAAAGATAGCCAACGGAAATTTGCTGTATGACTCAGGGAACTTAAACTTGGGCTCTGTAACAACCTAGATGGGTGGGAAAGGGTACAAGGTAGAAGGGAGATTCAAGAGGGAGGGGACATATGTACACCTATGGCTAACTCATGTTGATGTATAGCAGAAATCAAGCCAATATTGTGAAGCAATTACCCTTTGATTAAAAATGAATAAATTTTTTAAAGTTTTAAAACAGAATTATGCATTCATGACACAAACCAAGAGATGTTGTGCAAAGACCTTCTTAAACAAAAAATGTGTAAGAACTTAAAATTTTGAAATATGCTATTCATTACTAGCAAACAACAATTTTTACATAGTTCCATGCACCAGGACCATTTTGTTTGAGTTAGCAATTTTTCAAAGGGAAGCTGCATATCTTTGTTAGCTTTATTTAGTTTCATTTTCCCTTGTTTTGCAAGGCAAGACAATTCTAGATTTTTCTTATCCTTTTTACTGAAATATAGTTGATTTACTCAGTTTCTTCTACAGCTTGCTTACTATCCAATAAAACTAGTACTACCATAGTCGTTTATGGTAATTGTCATTAATTAACATTTGGTTTTTGTGTAGTGTAACCAGAAAATGTTGCATATAGTAGTACTACCATATAGGTAGTATATAATATACTACATAAAATATTACTATAAAAGTAGTACTTTTAGAACATTTTCTTTGTGAAATATTATATAGTCAATTTTTATGACTACTCTATGAACTCTGCAAAAGAAGATAATTTCATTTTTATAGCACAAAGTTTGTTGTATATAAATTAGATCTACTTTCTTAATTATATTGGCCTATATCTTTCTTTAATTATCTTCCTGCTTTATTAGAGAAAAATATAAATTAAAACCTTGTATCTCTCCATAAATCACACTGTCTTATTAGGTGAAGCCTACATTCTACCTAGGAATTCTAACCAGGAAGAAAAGCAAGGAGACTAACCAATATCATGAATCAAATGGAGATAAAACTACTGATTAAAAGAATAAAAAGTGCTACCCCTCCCCAAAAAAGCCTATGTCCATAAATTCACTAACTTAGATGAAATAAATTCCTTGATAGACACAGAATACCTAAAATCGAAGAAATAGATAAATCAAATAGTCTTATGTCTGTTAAAGATCCCCTCCACTTATAGGCCCACTAAATTTACAAATATCTACAGAGCATATATTGATAAGAAAGACTAAAATCTAGCAGAAAATATCTTCTACAAAAAATACATAAAAAGGAATTACAATGAGATGAGGCAGGGCAAAGTCAGAGTATAGTCAAGATCCTTATCACAAATGTGAAAATAATTACAATTACAGAGGTTTTCCTTAAAGAACAATGGTTCTGAGACAAATATCAGGTTTCCCAGACCAGGGGTCCTATAACAGAAAGATAAGCCCCAAGAATGATTGGCTTTGAAGGCCAGCAGGGCTTACTTCTGAGAGGTGCAGAGTGTTGTGGGAAATAGACTCTGCTCCTAAAAGGCACATACAACATCTTATAAGCTCCAGGTCCCAGGAAAGAAACAATAATTTGAAAGGAGCCTAGATCAGACCTACTTGCTGATGTCAGAGGGTGTCCTGGAGAAGGAGGAAGCAACTAGAACTTGCCCTAACGACACAGACACTGCTGGTGCCATTTCTGGAAGCTCTTTCTGTCACGTGGACACTAGTGCTGTCAAGTGCCATTTGGAATCTTGCTTCTGGCATATTTAGCACCGGGAACCAGTCCCCAATACCAGTCTGTTGGCACTGACAATGGGAAGCCTCAGGCCATGCATCTAGCTAAACAGGGACACAGCATACCCACCAGCAGACAGGCTGCCCTGACTCAGCCAACCTGGGACACAGCCCTGTCCAACAGAAGGCCCAAGAGCCTGTTCTAAATCAGAGGGCCTAAGGCCCTATCACAAAGCCAGAGGGCTGGCTCTAGCCCTGTGACCATTCTCACACACTGGTGGGAAGGTACCAGCCCCAGGATACCTGAGCCAGCATGTGGACACCAATCCCAAGACCCCTGAAGTCTCACAGCTTTAAATAGCAGGCCACAAAACAAGTCTCAATAAGTTTAAGAAACCTGAACTCTTATAAAGCATCTTATGTATCCATAAAACTACTGGACTAGAAATAAACTATAAGAAAAAACTGCGAAAAACAAAAACGTGGCTAAATAATATGATACTAAACAATCAATGGGCCAATGAACATATCAAAGAGAAAATAAAATAATATCTGGAGAAAAATGAAAACAAAACCACAAAGACCCCAAATCTATGGGATGCAGAAAAGCAATTGTAAGAGAGAAGTTTATACCAATACAAGCTCTATCAGGAAACAAGAAAAATTTCAAAGAAACAGCTTAAACTTATACCTAAAGGAACTATAAAAAGAATGAAATCCAAAGTTAGTAGAAGGAAAGAAATAAAAAAGGACAGACATAAATGATATAGATACTAAAAAACAAACAAACAACAGTAAGAAAGATCAATGAAAGTAAGAGCTGCATCTCTGGAAAGATAAACAAACTTGATAAACCTCTGACCAGATTCACCAAGGTGGGGAGGCGGGGGCGGCAACCCAAATCAATGAAGTCAGTAATGGAAAAGGGGAATCATCAGCCAATACCACAGAAATATGAAGGATCATAAGAGGTTACCATGAGCAACTGTACACCAATGAATGGACAGCTTAGAAGAAATGGACAATTCTTAGACATTTACACTTTCATAAAACTGAAGCAGGAACACATAGACTATGTCTTCTGTTTCCTAGAGCAAACCAACTGCCAGTAATGAAACTGAATCAGTAATAGTACTTTTTAAAAACTCCAAAAAAAAAAAAAAATGTCCAGAACCAAATGGCTTCATAGATGAATTCTACCAAACATTTAGAGAAGAATTAATATATTTTTATTGTTACTGTTCAGTCTCTAAGTCATGTCTGAGTCTTTGCCACTCCATGAACTGCAGCATGCCAGTTTTCCATCTTTCACTATCTCCCAGAGTTTGCTCAGATTCATGTCTGTTGAATTGGTGATGCTATCTAACCATCTCATCCTTTGCTGCCCTCTTCTCCTTTTGCCTTCAATCTTTCCCATCATCAGAGTTTTTTTCCTATGAGTCTGCTCTTTGCATCGGGTGGCTGAAGTATTGGAGCTATAGCATCAATTCAGTTCAGTCGCTCAGTCGTGTCTGACTCTTTGCGACCCCATACACTACAGCACGCCAGGCCTCCCTGTTCATCACTCAATTCCCGAAGTTTACTCAAATTCATGTCCATTGAGTTGGTGATGCCATCCAACCATCTCATCCTCTGCCATCCCCTTCTCCTCCTGCCTTCAAACTTTCCCAGCATCAGATCTTTTCAAATGAGTCCATTCTTTGCATCAGATGGCCAAAGTATTGGCATTTCAGCCTCAGCATCAGCCCTGCCAATGAATATTCAGGACTGATTTCCTTTAGCATGGACTGGTTGGATCTCCTTGTAGTCCAAGGGACTCTCAAGAATCTTCTCCAACACCACAGTTCAAAAGCATCAATTCTTTGGCATTCAGCTTTCTTTATAGTCCACCTCTCACATCCATACATGACTATTGGAAAAACAATAGCCTTGACTAGACAGACCTTTGTTGGCAAAGTAATGTCTCTGCTTTTTAATATGCTGTTTAGGTTGATCATAACTTTTCTTTCAGGGAGTAAGTGTCTTTTAATTTCATGGATGCAGTCACCATCTGCAGTGATTTTGGAGCCCCCTAAAATAAAGTTTGCCACTGTTTCCAATGTTTCTCCATCTATTTGCCATGAAGTGATGGGACTGGATGCCATAATCTTTGTTTTCTGAATGCTGCACTTTAAGCCAACTTTTTAACTCTTCTTTTTCACTTTTATCAAGAGGCTCTTTAATTCTTCACTTTCTGCCATAAGGGTGAACTATGGAATGGGGTTCATGCATTGTACAGGAGACAGGGAGCAAGACCATCTCCAAGAAAGATGTACCCATTTGAATGCAGTGTTCCAAAGAATAGTAAGGAGAGATAAGAAAGCCTTCCTCTGCGATCAGTGCAAAGAAATAGAGGAAAACAAAGAATGGGAAAAACTAGAGATCTCTTCAAGAAAAGTAGAGACACCAAGGAAACGTTTCATGCAAAGATAGGCTCAATAAAGGACAGAAATGGTACGGACCTAACAGAAGCAGAAGATATTAAGGAGCTGCTGCTGCTGCTAAGTCGCATCCGTCATGTCTGACTCTGTGCGACCCCATAGACGGCAGCCCACCAGGCTCCCCATCCCTGGGATTCTCCAGGCAAGAACACTGGAGTGGGTTGCCCTTTCCTTCTCCAATGCATGAAAGTGAAAAGTGAAAGGGAAGTCAGTCTGTTGTGTCTGACTCTCAGCGGTCCCATGGCCTGCAGCCTTTCAGGCTCCTCTGTCCATTGGATTTTCCAGGCATGAGTACTGGAGTGGGTTGCCATTGCCTTCTCCGATATTAAGGAGACGTAGAAATAATACACAGAACTGTACAAAAAAAGATCTTCACAACCCAGATAATCACGAAGGTGTCATCAGTCACCTAGAACCAGACATCCTGGAATGTGAAGTCAAGTGGGCCTTAGGAAACATCACTACAAACAAAGCAAGTGGAGGTGATGGAATTCCAGTTGAGCTATTTCAAATCCTAAAAGACGATGCTGTGAAAGTGCTGCACTCAATATGCCAGCAATTTTGAAAACTCAGCAGTGGCCACGGGACTGGAAAAGGTCTGTTTTCATTCCAATCCCCAAGAAAGGCAATGTCAAAGAATGCTCAAACTACCGCACAATTGCATTCATCTCACATGCTAGCAAAGTAATACTCAAAATTCTCCAAGTCAGGCTTCAAAAGTATATGAACTGTGAACTTCCAGATGTTCAAGCTGGTTTTAGAAAAGGCAGAGGAACCAGAGATCAAATTGCCAACATCCACTGGAATAAAAAAAAGGCAAGAGAGTTCCAGAAAAGCATCTATTTCTGCTTTGTTGACTATGCCAAAGCCTTTGACTGTGGATCACAATAAACTGTGGAAAATTCTTCAAGAGATGGGAATACCAGACCACCTGACCTGCTTCTTGAGAAATCTGTATGCAGGTCAGGAAGCAACAGTTAGAACTGGACATGGAACAACAGACTGGTTCCAAATAGGAAAAAGAGTACATCAAGGCTGTATATTGTTACCCTGCTTATTTAACTTACATGCAGAGTACATCATGAGAAATGATGTGCTGGAAGCAGCACAAGCTGGAATCAAGATTCCCAGGAGAAATATCAACATTATGTATATATTATATATTTTATTATTATAAAATTATAACACATATAATAAAACTAGAAGTCAGTAACAGCTAAAAACAGGAAAATTCATAGACACGTGTAAACAAAACAACACATACTTGACAACCATTGAAGAGGAAATAAAAAGGAATTTTAGGGCATCTCTGGTGGTCTAGTGGTTACAAGTCCTCTTTGCAATGCAGGGGGCACCAGGTCGATCCTGGTCTGGGGGGAATCCTACGTGTCATGGGACAATGGAGCCCAAGCGTCAGTTACTGAGCCTGTGCTCTGGAGCCCACAAGCCACAACTACTGAGTCCATGTGCAGCAACTCATGAAGTTCACACACCCTGGGTGCATGCTGCACAACAAGAGGATAACCACAATGAGAAGCCCATGCACCACAACTGGAGAGTAACCCCTGCTCTGCACAACTAGAGGAAGCCTGAATGCAGGAACAAAGACAGAGCACAGCCACAAAACAACGAAATAACATTTTTGAGAAACAGAATTTAAAAATATCTCAAGCAGACAAACAGAAAAATGTAATATCCTAAAGCCTATGCTGCTGTGCTCAGTCACTCAGTCACGTCTGATGCTTTGTGCCACATGGACTATAGCCCACCAGCTGTCCACTGTATTTTTTAGGCAAGAATACTGGAGCAGGTTGCCATTTCATATTCCAGGGGATCTTCCCAACTCAGGGATCAAACCCACATCTCTCGTGTCTCCTGCATTGGCAGGCAGATTCTTTACCACTAGCACCACTTGAGAAGCTTCCCTAAAACCTACGAGATATAGGAAAAACAAATATAAGAGGGAAGTTTACAGTGATACTTGTCTATGTTAAAAAAAAAAGAAAAGCTCTTAATAAGTAACTGAACTTTACATCTCATAAAACTAGAATAAAAAGGACAAACGAAGTCAAATTTAGCAGAAGGAAAGAAGTAATAAAGATTATAGCAGAAACAAGTCAAATACAGAATAACACCACCAAGAAAAGAAAACAAATCAATAAAACTAGGTTGGTCTTTAAAATAATAGAGCTAGTTAGTAGTTTAGTCAGTAAGTTGTGTCCGACTCTTGCAAACCCATGGACAGAGGAGTCTGCCTGCCAGGCTCCTTTGTCCATGGGATTCTCCAGGCAAGAATACTGGAGTGGGTTGCCATTCCCTTCTCCAGGGAATACAGCTAAAATGCTGTCAATGTAAGTAGGAAGAAGATTCAATAAATAAAACCAGCAATGAATGGGAGACACTGCTATGGATTCCATAAAAATTTTAAAAATAACATAAGAAACTATTATGGATAATTATATACCAACAAACTGGATAACCTAGAATAAATGAATAAATTTCTAGAAGCAGACAACCTACAAAAATTGAATCAAGAAGAAATATTAAGCCTGAGGGTATCAGAGGAAAAAAGAAGAGGGGGAGGGAGATTAAATAAGTAATCAAAAATCTCCTGAAGAAAAGCAAATGATATGATGGCTGCATGTGTGAATTCTACCAAACATTCAAAGAATTAATACCAATTTTTACTGAACTTAAAAAAAAAGAGGAAACACTTCCAAAGTTATTTTATGAGGACAATATCATCCTGATACCAAAACAAAGAAGACACTATAAGAAAACTATATGCAAATATCTGTGATGAACACAGATGCAAGCATCCTTAATAAACTACTAACAAAGCAAATTCAACAGCACATTAAAAGCATTCTGCATCATGATCAAACGGGACTTATCCCATCGATGTAGAAATGCCTCAACATATGAAAAGCAATTAATGTGGTACATACAATACATAACAAAATAAATAAAAACACTGGATATTTTGAATAGATGAAGAAAAAAATCAACTGACAAAGTTTATAATTCATTCATGGAAAAAACTCTCCACAAAATAGCAAGATAATGATCATACTTCAACATAATAAAGGCCCTAATGAAAAGCCCACAGGAAATATCAGACTTAATGAAGTGTTTGTAGGGGTCAGGGGGAGATGGAAAGTCTCCTTTTAAAGATCTGGTACAAACCAGGGATAGACATTCTTGCCACTCATTCAACAAAGTATTGGAAATTCTATTCAATGCAATTAGATAAGAAATAAAGGACATCCCAGTCAGAAAAAGAAAACAAAAAATTACTTCCGCTTGCAGAGGACATGATCATATGCATAGAAAACACTCAGCAACAATAAAAAAAAATAGACTAGAACTAATAAATTCAGCAAAGCTGCAAGATACAAAATTGGAACACATAAATCAATTATGTTTATATACACAACCAACCAACCATTCTATAGAGAAATTAAGTAAATGATTCCATTCACAATTGTAATGAAAAATAATACTTAAGAAAAAAGAAACAAAAAAGTGAAAGACTTGCACACTTACAATGATTAAATACTGATGATGAAGGAATTAAAGAAGGCACAAACAAATGGGGAAAAACATCGCAAGCTCATGAACTGGAAGAATCAATACTGTTGAAGTGTTCATACCACACCAGGTTTCCACTATCAAAATCTCAATTACACTTTTTACAGAAATAGAAAAAAATTCATGAAGAAGAATAAAAAAATTCAAATAGCCAAAGCAATCTTGACAAAGAACAAAGTTAGAGGTAGCGCACTTCCTGATTTCAAAATGTATTTATAAAGCTATAGCTGTCAAAACTGTATGTCAGGTAGAAAACATATAGACCCGTGGAACAAAATACAGAGGTCAGACCTATATCCCCACACCTGTATTCAACAGATCTTTGAATAGAGTGCTGAGAACACACAGTGGTGGAAGGGATATTATATTCAAGAAATTGCGGTAGAAAAATTAGATATCCATATTCAGAGCAATGTCATTGAACCCTTAACTCATACCACACAAAAAAATCAACTCAAAATGGATTAAGGGAATAAATATAAGGCCAAAACCATAAAAATACTAGACAAAACCTGGATAAAAAGCTTCTTGATGTTTGTCTAGGCAATTAATTTCTAAATATGACACAAAAAGTACAGATGACAAATTCAAAATAGACAAATCATATTATAGCCATCTAAAATGCCTCTGCACAGAAAAAAAAAAAAAAAAAAAACTACCAGCAAAGCAAAAAGACAACCCACAGAATGGGTAAAAATACTCGCAAACCGTGTATCTAAAAAATAATTATAAAATATATAAAATATAAAAATACACAAGAAATCCATTCAACTCATAAGCAAGTACTATACAATACAGTTTTTAAAAGGGCAAAGGGGATTTCTGCTTCAGGAGTGTGCCATCAGAGTCTCTTGAACGAATCTCCTCCTATGGACATACCAAATATACAGCTATATACACAATTCTCCCTGAAAAAGACCTAGAAAGATTTAGAAACTAGTTTAGCAACTGCTACACACTGGGTGAATGAGAAAAACCCCATGTTGAAATTTATATAACAGGCTGAGACCTACTCTTACCATACACTCCACTTCAGATACAGTGACACACAATTAGAAGGGAATTAACAAATCCCAGCTTTTCTCTGAGGAATGAAGGGTTTGGTTGGATCCATATGTGGTGCTCCAGCTTTTAGGATTCTTACCCAGAGACAATTCTCCAAATCAAATACCTAAGAAAGCCAACAGGGTTTGCACCCATTCGAGTCACAGAGATATAGAGTATTAAGAAACAGTCTTGAGTGCTAGTTCAAGATGGTGGAGTAGGACGTGTGCTCATCTCCTTCTGTGAGAACACCAAAATAGTAACTAGCTGTTGAACACTCACTGACATGAGGATGCTGGAACCCAGCAAAAAATGATACCCCAAGCCCAAATACAAAGAAGAAAGGTGCAGCATGATGGTTCAGTTCAGTCACTCAGTCACGTCCGACTCTTTGTGACCCCATGAATCGCAGCACGCCAGGCCTTGTAGGAGGGGCTAAATCATAATAAAATCAAATCTCATACCCACTGGGTGGATGACCCTCAAACTGGAGGACAATAATACCAAAGAAGTTCTCCCACTTTTATGAAAGTTCTGAACTTCCCATCAGGCTCCCCAGGCTGGATATCTGACAAAAGGCCTGGGAATCCCCAGGGAATCTGGCTTTGAGGGCCAGCAGGATTTGATTATATAACTTCCAGAGAACTGAGGGAAACAGACACTCCAGTCTTGGAGGGCACAAACAAGATTTTGTATCCATCAAAACCCAGAGGAGAGGAGCAGTGACCCCTAGCCACTGCAGGGCACTGGCCAAAACTACCCGCTAGTGTTGGAAGGCCTCCTGGGGAGGTGTGAGTTGGCAAGGACTCACCACTGGGACGGGGCACTGAAAGACCCAAGGGCTGGGTCCTCTCAGGCCAAACAACTACCAGGGAAGAAGTGCAATGCCAACCATCAGCAGAAAATTGGATTAAACCTTTACTGAGCAAGGCCCTGCCCACCAGACCAAGACCCAGTCCCTCCCATCAAGAAGCTTACAAAAGCTTCTTAGCCTCATCCACCAGAGGAAAAACAAACAGAGATGAATAATACCCTAGAAGGAATTAATATCAGAATAACTGAGGCAGAAAGGGTAAATGACCTGGAGGACAGAATGGTAGAAATCACTGCCACAGAATAGAATACAGAAAAAAAGAATGAAAAGAAATGAAGACAGCCTAAGAGACATCTGGAACAACATTAAACATACCAATATTTGCATTATAGGTGTCCCAGAAGAAGAGAAAGGACCTGAGAAAATATTTGAAGAGATAATAGGTGAAAACTTCCCAAACATGGGAAAGCAATAGTCAACCAAGTCCAGGAAGCACAGAAAGTCCCAGGAAAGATAAACCCAAGGAGGAACACACCAAGACATACTGTAATCAGACAGACAAAAATTAAAGACGGAGACAAAGTATTAAAAGCAACAAGGGAAAAACAATAAATAGCATACAAAGGGAACTCCCATCAGGCTATCAGCTGATTTCTCAACAGAAACTCTGCAAACCAGAAGGGAATGGCATGAAATATTTAAAGTAATGAAAGGGAAGAACCTACAGCCAAGAATATCTACCCAGAAAGATTCTCTTTCAGATTTGATGGAGAAATCAAAAGCTTTCCAGACAAACAAAAGTTAAGAGAAGTCAGCAGCACCAAACCAGCTTTACAACAGATGCTAGAGAAACTTCTCTAGGCAGGAAACACAAGAGAAAGAAAAGACCTATGGAAAATAAACCCCAAACAATTAAGAAAACAGTAATAGGATCATGCACATTGATAATTAACTTAAATGTAAATGTATTCAATGCACCAACCAAAAGACACAGACTGACTGGGTGGATGAAAGCATGTGTATGCATGCACTTCCACTTACCACATTGCTCTGCTTGACTCCCTCCCCCCCAAATTGTATGCAATTATTTTATGTTGTTAAGTTAATCATGGGCCTATTATGGCTTCCAATTGTAATCATCTTTTATTTTTTTGTTTAGCTATTGATTGTGAAAACTGATAAACATCTTTTACTATTGTGATTATGTAATTATTACTCAATACCATTGTATCATGATTGGTCAACAGAAAAATGGTAGAACTCTATATCACCAAAAGTAGGATCTAATAGAGAAACCTGTAATCACTGTTTAAAATCCAGATGCATATAGAATTATACTGAAATTTTTTGAAAAATACAAATGCTCAGGTATCGCTTTTTTTCCTCCAGAGCTCCAGATATATTTCTTTTTTTTTTCTAATTTTATTTTATTTTTAAACTTTACATAATTGTATTAGTTTTGCCAAATATCAAAATGAATCCATCACAGGTATACATGTGTTCCCCATCCCGAACCCTCCTCCCTCCTCCCTCCCCCTCCTCCCTCCTCCCTCCCCATACCATCCCTCTGGGCCGTCCCAGTACACCAGCCCCAAGCATCCAGCATCGTGCATCGAACCTGGACTGGCAACTCGTTTCCTACATGATATTTTACATGTTTCAATGCCATTCTCCCAAATCTTCCCACCCTCTCCCTCTCCCACAGAGTCCATAAGACTGTTCTATACATCTAGATATATTTCTAATGAGCAACCATGTTTAAAAACAACAGGACTATATGATGATCTTTTCTTTTATATCATTTGTTTCACTTTTTCTATTTCATATTCAGTGCTCCCACTTCATTTAGTTTATGTTCTCCAATTTCTCCATCTTTTTTTTTTTTTTAATGTTCTCTCTCAAGCCTTTGAGAGTTGGATTATAAAGAGGGCTGAGCGCAAAAGAATTGATGCTTTTGAACTGTGGTGTTGAGAAGACTCTTGAGAGTCCCTTGGACTGCAAGGAGATCCAACCAGTCCATCCTAAAGGAGATCAGTCCTGGGTGTTCATTGGAAGGACTGATGTTGAAGCTGAAAGTCCAATACTTTGGCCACCTGATGTGAAGAGCTGACTCATTTGAAAAGACACTGATGCTAGGAAAGATTGAGGGCAGGAGGAGAAGGGGACTACAGAGGATGGATTGGTTGGATGACGTCACTGACTCAATGGACATAAGTTTGGGTGAACTCTGGGAGTTGGTGATGAACAGGGAGGCCTGGCGTGCCGCAGTTCATGGGGTCACAAAGAGTCAGACATGACTGAGTGACTGAATAGAATTCAAGCCTTTATTAAGTGTAGTAGAAAAGCTTTTGTACACATATACATATAAATATATATAATACATATTTTTTAAAAACATGAATTTTTGCCTAACTAAAAAAAATTATGACATTTTGATTTCACCTGTTTGACTTAGTATGAATAGAATGTGAGATTTCTAATTAATACATAGATATGCAAAAAGCAACAAAGGTTTATTGTATAGCATAGGGAACTAGAGATAATATCTTATAAAAACTTATGATGGAAAATAATTTCAAAAGTAATATATGTGTGTTTGTATAACTGAATCACCTTGCTGTGCACCTGAAATATTGTTAAGTCAACTATACTTCAATAAAATATATACATTAAAAAAAAATAGTCTTAACAGGCTCATGGGAACTCATCACGGCCCAGTGCAGAGGCAATAGACAAAAATGTCCTGTATTTCTGTGGAAGAGATTTCTTTAAAGATCCTAAAAACAGAAGCCTGAAGGTCAGGCTTCTAATTTAACATACATACAGGGTCTGACTGCAATCCTCTCCAGAGATTAATGAGGCCAGCAGATAACATTTTGGTGTTTTCCCTTTGTCTTGAATCAGCAGATTGGTGTCTCCATTAAAGGAGTTGGTTCACATGTTTGGCACCCCAGCTACTGCAGTTGTCACTTAGAGGATTTGTGATTGATAGCCTGGTTATGGTAACCAGTGAGTCTTGTATTCACCAGTTCATTGGGTTGGTAGTGAAAAATAGGTTTTTTGTTTGTTTTTTGGCTATTTCCCCAGATCTCAGTGCAAAATAGGAAGAGATAAAAATACCTATCTCCTCTAAAAGAAGCATACTTGCCTACTTAAAATCTTCTGCCCAGTGTTCAGGTTCCAATCTACCTGCATTTAGGTGCTAAGATCTTCTGAGCTACTGGACATCACTAAGAAAAAAGGTAGCTGCTTGGGCAATCACAAAAGTTTGAGAAACAATTAAGAGCTAAGTCAGGATTGAACAGCAAGATTCATCTCCCCAAACAAGACTAATTGGGAGGGATGGCTATTTAATAAATGTATTGAAACCTGAGTCAGGAAAATAAAAAAAAAACAAACAAAAAACAGAGGACTATGTTTCAAATTGAAAAAAACAAAAAGATAAAACTTATGAAAAAGACCTTAATAAAACAGAGAAGAGAGCTTCACTGATAAAGAGCTCAAAATAAGGCTCGCAGACATGCCTACTGATGTCAGAACAATGCATGAACAAAGTGAGAATTTCAATAAAGAGACAGAAAATATAAGAAAATACAAAACAGAAACCACAAAGCCAGAGCTGAAGAATACAATAATTGCACTGAAAAATTCAAGAAGGGTTTAACAGCAAACTAGATGAAGCATAAGAAACAATCAACAAATGATGAAAGCAGTGAGATTCCTACAATCAGGAGGGTAGGAAATAAAAAAAAAATAAACATAGTTTAAGGGACTTATGAAAGTGAAAGTCGCTCAGTCCTGTCCGACTCTTTGGCACCCCATGGATTATACAGTCCATGGAATTCTCCAGGCCAGAATACGGGAGTGGGTAGCTGTTCCCTTCTCCAGGGGATCTTCCCAAACTAGGGATCGAACCCAGGTCTCCCACATTGCAGGTGAATTCTTTACCAGCTGAGCCACCAGGGACATATGGGACAATATAAAACAAACCAATATTCACAGTATAGGGATCCCAGAATGAGAAGAGAGACAGATAACAGCAGTTTCTTTAGGAAATCGTGGCTGAAAACTTCTCTAGTTGAGGAAAGAAATAAAATATCTAGATCCAGAAACCTGGGTTCCAGACAGGAGGAATCCAAAGAGACTGACATAAAGACACGTTACAATTTCATCGTCAAAAATAAAGATAAGGAGAAATATCTTAAAAGCAGCAAGAGAAAAACAACTTGTTATACACAGTGAAACCCCCTAAGGGTATCAGCAGATTTCTCAGTGTAAACACTGCAACACAGAAGGGAGGAGCAAGATACATTAGACTTGCTCAAAGAAAAAAAACAACAAACTGCTAGCCAAGAATTAGTTCAATTCAGTTCAGTCACTCAGTCATCTCCAACTCTATGCAACCCCATAGGCTGCAGTATGACTGGTTTCCCTGTCCTTCACCAATGCCCAGAGCTTGCTCAAACTCAAGTCCATCAAGTCGGAGATGTCATTCAACCATCTCATCCTCTGCCATCCCCTTCTCTTCCTGCCTTAAATCTTTCCCAGCATCAGGGTCTTTTCCAATGAGTCCGTTCTTCGCATGAAGAGGCCAAAATATTGGAGTTTCAGCTTCCGGTCCTTCCAATGAATATTCAGGACTGATTTTCTTTAGGATAGATTGGTTGGATCTCCTTGCAGTTCAATGGACTCTCAAGAGTCTTTGCCAACACCAGAATTCAAAAGCATCAATTCCTCAGCTGTCAGCTTTCTTTATAATCTAACTCTCACATTCATACATGGCTACTGGAAAAACCATAGCTTTGACTAGGTGGACCTTTGTTGGCAAAGCAATGTTTCTGCTTTTTAATATGCCATCTAGGTTGGTCATGGTTTTTCTTCCAAGGAGCAAGCATCTTTTAATTTTGTGGCTGCAGTCACCATTTGCAGTGATTTTGGAGCCCAAGAATATAAAATATGTCACTTTCCATTGTTTCTCCATCTATTTTCCATGAAGTGATGGGACTGGATGCCATGATCATAGTTTTCTCAATGTTGAGTTTTAAGCCAAGTTTTCACTCTCCTCTTTCACTTTCATCAAGAGGCTCTTTAGTTCTTCACTTGCTGTCATAAGGGTGGTGTCATCTGCACATCTGAGGTTATTGATATTTCTTCCAGCAATCTTGATTCCAGTTTGTGCTTCATCTAGTCTGGCATTTCACATGATGTACTCTGCATATAAGTTATATAAGCAGGGTGACAATATACAGCTTTGATGTACTCCTTTTCCAATTTGGAATCAGTCTGCTGTTCCATGTCCAGTTCTAACTGTTGCTTCTTGACCTGCATACAGGTCTCTCAGGAGGCAGGTAAGGTGATCTTGTATTCCCTTCTCTTTAAGAATTTTCCAGTTTGTTGTGATCAAAACAGTCAAAGGCTTAGGCATAGTCAATAAACCAGAAGTAGATGTTTTTCTGGAACTCTCTTGCCTTTTTGATTATCCCACAGATGTTGGCAATTTGATCCCTGGTTCCTCTGCCTTTTCTAAATCCAGCATGAACATCTGGAAATTCACGGTTCACATACTGTTGAAGCGTAGCTTGGAGAATTATGAGCATTACTTCGCTATTGTGTGAGATGAGTGCAATTGTGTGGTAGTTTAAACATTCCTTGGCATTGCATTTCTTTGGGATTGGAATGAAAACTGACCTTTTCCAGTCCTGTGGCCACTGCTGAGTTTTCCAAATACTTATATGCAGGGTACATCATGAGACATGCTGGACTGCGTGAGGCACAAGCTGGAATCAAGATTGCCAGGAGAAATATGCAGATGGCACCACCCTTATGGCAGAAATGAAGAAGAACTAAAGAGCCTCTTGATGAAAGTGAAAGAGGGGAGTGAAAAAGTTGGCCTAAAGCTAACATTCAGAAAACTAAGATCATGGCATCTGGTCCCATCACTTCATGGCAAATAGATGGGGAAACAATGGAAAAGAGTGACAGACTTTATTTTTGGGGCTACAAAATCACTGCAGGTGGTGACTGCAGCTGCAAAATAGACACTTGTGCATTGAAAGAAAAGTTATGACCAACCTAGATAGCACGTTAAAAAGCAGAGACATTGCTTTGCCAACAAAGGTTCATCTAGTCAAAGCTATGGTTTTCCAGTAGTCATGTATGGATGTGAGAGGTGGACTATAAAGGAAGCTGAGCACTGAAGAATTGATGCTTTTGAACTGTGGTGTTGGAGAAGACTCTTGAGAGTCCCTTGGACTCCAAGGACATCCATCCAGTCCATCCTAAAGGAAATTAGTCCTGAATATTCATTGGAAAGACTGATGCTGAAGCTGAAATTCCAATACTTTACTTTGGCCACTTGATGCAATGAACTGACTCTTTGGAAAAGATCCTGATGCTGGGAAAGATTGAAGGCAGGAGGAGAAGGGGATGACAGAGGATGAGATGGTTAGATGGCATCACTGACTCAATAGACATGAGTTTGAGTAAGCTCAGGAGTTGGTGATAGTCAGGGAAGCCTGGCGTGCTGCAGTCCATGAGGTTGCGAAGAGTCAGACACAACTGAGCAACTGAACTAAACTGATTACAACACTTTCACAGCATCATCTTTTAGGATTTGAAATAGCTCAACTGGAATTCCATCTCCTCCACTAGTTTTGTTCATAGTAATGATAAAATGTGGCCCACTGGAGAAGGGAATGGCATCTCACTCAGTATGTTTGCCTTGAGAATGCCATAAACAGTATGAAAAAGCAAAAAGATAGGACTCTGAAACATGAACTCCCCAGGTTGGTAGGTGCCCAATATGCTACTGGAGAAGAGTGGAGAAATAATTCCAGAAAGAATGCAGAAATGGAGCTATGAAAACAAAGTGAAAACAAAGCCAAGCTGTGGATATGACAGGTGATGGAAGTAAAGTCTGATGCTGTAAAGAACAATATTGCATAGGAACTTGTAATGTTAGGTCCATGAATTAAGGTAAACTGGAAGTGGTCAAATAGGAAATGGCAAGAGTAAACATCAACATTTTAGGATCAGTGAAATAAAGTAGACTGGAATGGGTGAATTTAACTCAGATGACCATTATACTTACCACTGTGGGCAAGAATCATTTAGAAGAAATGGAGTAGCCATCATAGTCAACAAAAGAGTCTGAAATGCAGTTCTTGGGTGGAGTCTCAAAAATGACAGAATGATTTGTTTTTGTTTCCAAGGCAAACCATCCAATAGCACAGTAATCCGAGTCTATGACCCGACCAGTAACGCTAAAGAAGCTGAAGTTGAACATTTCTATGAAGACATACAAGACCTTCTAGAACTAACACCCCAAAAAGATGTCCTTTTTGTTACAGGGACTGGAAAAAGTAGGAAGTCAAGAAATACTGGAGTAACAGGCAAATTTGGCCTTGGTGTACAAAATGAAGCAGGGCAAAGGCTAATAGAGTTTTGCCAAGAGAACGCACTGGTCATAGCATACACCCTCTTCCAACAACACAAGAGACAACTTTTCACATGGACATCACCAGATGGTCAACACCGAAATCAGATTGATTATATTCTTTGCAGCCAAAGATGGAGAAGCTCTACACAGTCAGCAAAAACAAGACCAGGAGCTGACTGTTGGTCAAATCATTGCCAAATTCAGACTTAAATTGAAGAAAGTAGGGAAAACCACTAGACCATTCAGGTATTTACCTACATCAAATCCCTTATGATTATACAGTGGAAGTGATAAACAGATTCAAGGGATTAAATCTGATAGAGTCCCTGAAGAAATATGGATCGAGGTTCATGACATTATATAGGAGGCAGTGATCAAGATCATCCCCAAGAAAAAGAAGGCAAAAAAGCAAAATGGCTGTCTGAGGAGGCCTTACAGATAGCTGAGAATAGAAGAGGAGAGAAAGGGAAAGGGAAAGGAGAAAAGGAAAGATATACCCATTTGAATGCAGAGTTCCAAAAAATAGCAAGGAGAGATAAGAAAGCCTTCTTCAATGATCAGTGCAAAGAAATAGAGGAAAACAAAAGAATGGGAAATACTAGAGATGTCTTCAAGAAGGTTAGAACTTCAAGAAGGTTAGAACTCATCCATGTGAGTTCTGCCAGAGGTAGCCATTTTGGCACCAGACCTGGCCCCACCCAACAGCCTGCCATTTCTAGTGCTGGAAGGCCTCAGGCCAAACAACCAAAAAATTGAGAACACAGTACCACCCATCAGCACACAGGCTGCCTAAAGTCAAGCTGACCCTACAACTGCTTTTAAACAAACCCTTTGACATGGCCCTGCCCACCTAGGGAGAAAACCCACTTCACACCAGTGGGCAAGAACCAGTGCCTCCCATCAGGATGCCTGCAAAAGCCCTTAGACCAACTTCACCTGTCAGATAGACGTCAGATCCCAGAAGATTTATAATCCTGCAGCCTGAGGAACAGAGACCACAAACACAGAATGTTAGACAAAATGAGAAGACAGAAAACTATATTCCAGACAAGGAATAAGATAAAACCCAAGAAAAACAACAAAGTGAAGTTAAGATAGGCAGTCTACCTGAAACAAATTCATGGTAATGATGATAAAGATGAACCAAGATCTTATTAGAAAGCTGGTGGCAAAGACCAAGAGGAAAAAGAATGTTTAATAAAAAGCTAGACACTTTAAAGAACTAAAGAACAGAGATGAATAATATAATAACTGAAATAAAAAATACTAGAAGGAATTAACAGAATAAAGGAGGAAGAAAAATGGACAAGTGAGCTGGAAGACAGAACTATGGAAATCATTCCCGCAGAGCAAAGAAAAAAGAATGAAAAGAAATTAGGACAGTCTCAGAAACCTCTGGGACAACATTCAATGTACCATCATTCACATTGTAGAGATCCTAGAAGAAGGAAAAAGAAAAAGGCCTGAGAAAATATTTGAATACTTCCCTAACATGGAAAAGAAACACATTTATTCAAGTCAAAGAAGCTCAGCAGTCCCATACAGGATAAATCCAAGGAACAACACACAAAGACACATATTAATCAAATTGAGAAAAATTGAAGACAAATAGAAAATATTACAAGCAACAAAGGAAAAGAAACAAATAACAGACAAGAAAATCCCCACAAGGTTATCAGTTGATTTTCCAGTAGACACTCTACAGGCCAGAAGGAAGTGGCATGATATATTTAAAGTGATAGAAGGGAAGAACCTACAACCAAGAATACTCTACTCAGCAAGGCTTTTGTTCAGTTTTGAGAGAGAAATCATAAGTTTTCCAGACAAATAAAAGCTAAGTGAATTCAACACCACCAAACCAGCTTTACAAGTGTTAAAGAACTTCACTAGATGAAAAATAAATGACCACAACTATAAACTAGAAAATTATGAATGGAAAAGCTCACCAGTAAAGCCAAACATACAGTAAAGGAAGTTAATCATCCACATACAAGTACAATAGCAAAATCAGCAGTGGTGAGAAAAAGAGAAACCTCTAATGTACAATATTGGAAATGCATTTTGAAATTAAGAAACCAGGAACTTAAAACAATGTATATATACAGACTGCTATATCAGAGCATCATGGTAAATGTAAATTGCAAGTCAATAGTGGATACACAAAAAAGGAAAAGCAACCCAAACAACACTAAAGTTAGTGATCAAATCACAGGAGAAGAGAACAAAAGAGGAAAGAAGAAAAAAGACTTACAAAAACAAATCCAAAACAATTTAAAAAATGGAAATAGGTACATACATATTGATAATTACCTAAATGTAAATTAACTGAATGCTTTAACCAAGAGACATAGATTGGCTGAATGGATATGAAAATATGACCTGTATATATGCAGTCTTCAAGTGACCCACTTCAGGTTTAGGGATATACATAGACTGAAAGTAAGGGGATGGAAAAAGTTATTCTATGCAAGTAAAATCAAAAGAAAGCTGGAGTAGCAATACTCATATTAGACAAAATACTGTTACTACATAATTATCAAAGGATCAATCCAAGAAGAGAAAATAATCTTAAATATATATATGCACCCAACGTAGGAGTACCCTAATATATAAGGCAAATGTTAACAGCCATAAAAGGAAAAACTGACAGTAACACAATAATAGTGGATAAATTTAACACCCCACTTTCATCAGTGGACAGATCATCCAGACAGAAAATCAATAAGGAAACAAAGGCCTTAAAAGACACATTAGTCCCAGTGGACTTAACTGATATTTACAGCATTCCATCCAAAACAAGTGGAATACACATTCTCCAAGATAGATCATAAGCTGGGCCACAAAACAGACCTCAGGATATGTATCATATTAAGCATCTTCTCCGACTACAACACTATGAGATTAGAAATCAACAAAACACAAACACATGGAGGCTAAACAATACATCACTAATTGATCATTGCAGAAATCAAAGAGGAAATAAAAATTACCTAGGGACAAATGAAAATGAAAGCATGACAATCCACAGCATATGGAACACAGCAAAAGTAGTTCTAAGAGGGAAGTTTATAGCAATACAGTGTTTCTTCAGGAAACAAGGACAATCTCAAATAATTCACCTAATCTTACACATACAGCAACCAGAGAAAGAACAAACAAAACCAAAAGTTACTAGAAGAAAATAAATCACAAAGATCAAAACTGAAATAAATGAAATGGAGACTAAGAATACAATAGAAAAGATCAATAAAACTAAAAGCTGGTTCTTTGAAAAGATGAACAAAATTGATAAAGCTTTAGCTATATTCATTAAGAAAAAAAAGGAGTGAGCTCAAATTAGTAAAATTGGAAATTAAAAAGATGTTAAAATAGACACCACAGAAATACAAAAGATCACAAGATTTCTATGAGCAACTATATACCAATAAAATGGACAACCTAGAAGTAATGGACAAATTCTTAGACAGGTACCTAAGAGGTACCTTCTAAGACTAAACCAAGAAGAAAAAGAAAATATGAACAGACCAATCACAAGTATTGAAATTGAAAGTGCAATTTGAAAATTTCTATCAAAAAAATCTAGGACTACTAATTCAATTCACGATTGAATTCTATCAAACATGTAAAGAGTTAACACCTATTCTTTTGCAGTTCTTCCAAAAACAGAAGAAGGAACTCGCCCAAACTTATGAGGCCACCATCATCCTGATTTCAAAAGCAGACAAAGATACCACAAAAAAAATAAACTCACAGGCTCATATCAGTGATGAACAGAGTTGCAAAATTTCTCAACAAAATACTAGCAAATTGAATCAACTATACATCAAAAGGATCATGCACCCTGATCAAGTGGGATTTATCCCAAGATTTTAAGGATTTTTCAATATCCCCAAATGAATCCATGTGATACACAACATTAACAAGTTGAAGAATAAAAACCATATGATCATCTCAACAGATGCAGAGAAGGCTTTTGACAAAATTCGACATCAATTTATGATAAAAACTCTCCAGAAAGTGCATAAAGAGGATCTTCTTCAATATAACATAGGCCATATGTGACAAACCCACAGCAAACATCATTCTCAGTGATGAAAAATTGAGAGCATTTCCTCTAAGATCAGGAACAAGACAAGGATGGCCACTCTACAACTTTTATTAAACTTTTCTGAAGTCCTAGGCAAGGCAATCAGAGAAGAAAAAGAAATGCAAGGAATCCCCATTGGAAATGAAGAAGTAAAACCATCACTGTTTGCAGATGACATGAGACTGTACATATTAATAGAAAATCCTCAAGATGCTACTAGAAAACCACTAGAAGACGTGCAGATAGATGGCCAATATCATGTGAAATGATGTTTAACACTGCTAATTATTATAGAAATGTAAATCAAGACTTCAGTGAGCTTCCTGTGTCACAAAACAGATTTCCACTTGCTATATACTTTAATACAGTAATGTATATGTTTCCATGCTATTGTCAACTCATCCCACGCTCTCCTTCCCCCACTGTGTTTGCAAGTCTGTTCTCTACGTCTGCGTCTCCATTACTGCCCTGCAAATCGGTTCATCATTGCCATCTTTCTAGATTTCATACACACGGGGTGAGATGGGGTGGGAGATGGGAGGAGAGGTTCAGGAGGGAGGGGACATGTGTATACCTGTGGCTGAATCATGTTGATGTATGGCAGAAAGCAAGACAATATTGTAAAGAAATTATTCTCCAGTTTTAAAAAAAGACCATCATCAATATGTCTACAAATAATAAATGTTGGAAAGGGGGTAGACAAAAGGAAACCCTCCTGCACTGTTTGTAGGAATGTAAATTGGTACAACCAGTATGGAGAACAGCATGGGGATTCTTTAGAAACTAAAAATCAAGCTACCATTTAATCCAGCAATCCCTTTCCTGGACATATATTTGGAAGAAACCATGATTCAAAGAAGCACATGCATTCCAATGTTCACTGCAGAGCTAAGACATGGAATCAACCTAAATGTCCATCTCCAGATGAGTGGATAAAGGAGATGTAATACATATATACAATGTAATATTACTCAGCCATAATGTAGAATGCAATAATGCCATTTGCAGAAACACACATGGACCTAGAGACGGTCATAAGTGAAGTATGTCAGACAAAGACATATGGTTTCATTTATATGTGGAATCTAAGAAGCATGATATAAATGAACTTATTTACAAAGCAGACTCATGGACTTTGACAATAAACTTATGGTCACCAATGTGGAAAGGTGGAGGGAGGTGTAAACTGAGGTTGGGATTAACATATACTCATTACTATATATATAATTAATAATCAACAAGGACCTCCTATATAGTACAGGGAACTCTATTCAATATTCGTTAATAACCTATATGGGAAAATAATCTGAAAAAGAATGGATATATGCATATGTAAAACTGAATCACTTGCTTTGCACCTGAAACTAATAGAACATTGTAAATCAACTATAATATCATATAAAAATTAATTTAAAAAAGAGAAAATAACAAGCCAATATGCCCAATGATCACAGATGCAAATATTATCAACAAAATATTAGCAAACCAAGTTTAATAATACTCTAAAAGGGTCATATAACATTATTGAGAATAATACATTTCAGAAATGCAAGCATGGTTTATTTTTCATAATCAATTACTGTGATATACAATATTAACAAATTGAAGGGTAAGAATTATATAATCTGAATAGATGCAAAGCACTTAAGTCAATATCAATTTGTGATTAAAAAAATTACAATAAAGTGATTATACAGGTAATGTACCTCAACATAATAAAGAGCATATGTGACAAGCCTCTGGCTAACATCATATTCAGTGGTGAAAATTGAAAGCTTTTCCTCTAAAATCCTCAACAAGACAGGGATCCTTACCATTTCTGCCTTTACTCAATATTGTACTAGAAATCCTAGCCAGAGCAATTAGGCAAAATAAAAAAATAAAATACATTCAAATGATAATAGAAGTAAAACTGTCACTTTTTGCAGATAACAAGGTATTACATATTGAAAATCCTTAGAACTCTACTGAAAAGCTGTTAGAACTAATAAATTTAGTAAAGGTATCAGAAATATAAAATGAATACACAAAAATCGATTGCATTTTATACACTAACAATGAGGTATTAGTAACATAAATTAAGAAAATAATCCTATTTATAATTATATCAAAAAGAATACAAACACAACTATATAAAATCTATGGAATGCAGTGAAGTAATAGCCATACATGCCTTCTCATAAAACAAACAAAAAAACCTTTTTTATAAACAATCTAACCTATCACTGAAAAGAATTAGAAAAAGAAGAACAAAATCTAAGGTCAGCAGAAGGAAGAAAATAATAAAGATCAGAGAGGAAATATATAAAATAGAGATCCACAAAACAATAGGAAAAATATCAATAAAATCAAGAGCTGATTCTTTGAAAGGGGAAAGAAATTTGACCAGGGGAAAGAAATCCTCTAGCCAGGTTATCAAGAAGTAAAGAGAGATGACCCAAATAAAATGAAAAATGAGAAGTAACAACTGATACTGCAGAAATATTACACAATATAAGAGAATTCTATGAATAATTATATGCCAATAAATTTGACAACCTAGAAGAAATGGACAAATTTCTAGAAACATACTGTCTACCAAAATTGAATTAGGAAGAAATAGATAATTTGAACAGACAGATCACTAGAAATGGGGTGAAATCTGTATTTTTAAGGGAAAAACGCCATAAAAATAAGCATCCAGTACCAGATGGCTTCACAGGTGAATTCTACCAACCTTACAAAAAAGAACATATACGGATCCTTCTCAAAATCTTCCAAAGATTGAAGAGGAAAGGACATGTCCCAAAGACATTCTATGAAGCTATTATCACAATGATACCAAAACCAGACAAAGACTTTACCAAAAAAGAAAATTAGAGGGCAATTTCTTTGACAGGTATTGACATAAAAATTCTCAGTAAAATACTAGCAAACCAAATCCAGCAACACACAGAAAAGATCATACACCACCACCAAGTTGAATTCATCTTATGGTCACAAGGATGGTTCAATATATACAAATCAATGTGATACATCACATCAACAGAGGGAAAGACAAAAAAAATATGATCATTTCAACAGTGCAGAAAAAAGCATTTGATAAAATTTAATATCCAATTTTATCCATTCATGATAAAATCTATTAAAGTGGCTCTTGAGTGAACATATCTCACCATGATAAAAGCCAGGGATTGTTATACTAAGTGAAATAACTCAGAAAAAGAATGATATTGTTTTTATGTGGAATCTAAAATATGACACAAATAAATCTATTTATGAGACAGAAAAAGACTCAAGAGACATAGAGAACAAACTTGTAGTTGCCAAAGGGCAAAGGATGTGGATGAGAGATTGGGAGTTTGGGATTAGAAGATGCAAACTATTATATATAGAATGGATAAACAACAACGTCCTATTGCACAGCACAGGGAACTACATTCAGTATCCTGTGACAAACCATACAGAATATGAAAAATAATATAAAAGAGAGCATACACATATGTATGTATAACTGAACTACTTTGCTGTACAGTAGAAGCTAACACATTGTAAGTTGACTATGTCTATCTAAGTAGCCATGGCTGAGTGGTTAAGGCTATTGACTAGAAACCCATTGGGGTTTCCTTGCACAGGTTTGAATTCTGCTGACTATACACCTTTCCTATTGAGACATAGCCAGCTAGGAAAAAATGCTGTTGCCCTAAAGAAAGAAACTGGATTGATCTCCAAACTGGCTCTTTATGTTTGAAAGGCCCCCAGCATGCAGACTGTACCCTAAACAGCATGGGATCTTTTTGTTTTTGTTTTGGCTTCCCAGATGACTTAGTGGTAAAGAATCTGCCTGCAATACAGGAAATGCAGATTTCATCCCTGGGTGGGAAAAAATCCCCTAGAGAAGGAAATGGCACTGCACTCCAGTATTCTTTTCTGGAAAATCCCATGAACAGAGGAGCCTGGCAGGCTACAGTCCATTTGGTCACAAAAGAGTCACACATGACTCAGCAACTAAAAAACAAAAGCAACAAATCAACTATATTTCAATAAAATAAATTTTAAAGGGAATAAAAAAATGTTAGGATTAAATGTAACCAAGGAGGTAAAAAACCTGTAACCTGAAAGTTTGAAGAACAGATGCAATCTAAAGATTCAATGTAACCCCTAACAAAATTCCAATGGCATTTTTCACAGAAATAGAAAAGTAAAATCCTATACTTTGTTTTGAAGCACAAAAGACTAGAATCACCAAATCAATCTTGAGAAAAAATAATAAAGTTAGATGCACCACATTTCCTGATTTTAAACTATACCACAAAGCTACAGCAATAAAAACAGTATGAGTTTGTCATAAAAACAGACACATAGGTTTCCAGATTGGATCTGGACAAAGAAATGTTCAAATGAAGACTGAAGTCTCCATGAGGGATGGACCCAGCAGCTCCTGAGGCCAGAGAGACTGCAAGCTCAGGGCTTAGCAGAACACAGGCAAAAGCCACCACTAACAAGAAATCATCATGAACCACTCAACCAACCTTTCCCTCCAAGGGCAAAAACCAAAAGGAAGAAGGAATGCAACCCTAAAGCCTGGGAAAAGGAGACCTCAAGTAGAGCAAGTTAGGGGGAAAAAAAATTATAAAAAGACAGCAAAATACAGCACAAATAAAGGAGCAAGGTAGAAACTAACAAGACCAACTAAGCAAAGAAGAAATACACAAAGATGCTCTCAAGACTTGAAAACAGAATGGAGAAAATGCAAGAAACACAGCTAATACAGCTAATACAATCACCAATGACATAGAAGAAATAAATGAGATGAATAATATAATTACTGAAATTAAAAATATTCTACAAGGAACCAATAGCAGAATAACTGAGGCAGAGGAATGGATAATGAACTGGAAGATAGAATGGTGGAAATAATTGCTGAAGAGCAGAATAAAGGGAAAAGAATGAAAAGAATTGAGGATAGCCTCAGAGACTTTGGGACAATATTAAATGCACCAACATTCAAGTTATAGTGGTTCCAGGGGAAGAAGAAAAAAAGAAAGGCACTGAGAAAATTTTGGAAGAAATTATAGTTAAAAACTTCTCAAACATGGGAGAGGAAATAGTCAATCAAGTCCAAAAAGCACAGCGAGTCCCTTACAGGATAAATCCAAGAAGAAACATTGAGACACATATTAATCAAGCTAACAGATATTAAGCACAAAGAAAGAATTTTAAAAGCAGCAAGGGAAAAGTAATAAATAACGTACAAGGGAAAACTCATACAATTAACAGCAGATCTTTCAGCAGAAACTCTGCAGGGCAGAAGGGAATGGCAGGATATATTTAAAGTATTGAAAGAGAAAAACCTACAGCCAAGTTTACTACACCAGCAAAGATCTCATTCAAAACTGATGGAGAAATCAAAAGTTTTGTAGACAAGCAGAAGTTAAGAGAATTTAGTGCCACCAAACCAGCCTTGCAACAAATACTAAGGGGACTTACATAGCCAGTAAACACAAGAGGAAGGAAAGACCTACAAAAACAAGCCCAAGACAATCAAGAAAATGCCAATAGGAACCTATGTATCAATAATTACCTTAAATGTAAACAGATTAAATGCAGCAACCAAAAGATTCAGACTGATTGAATGGATACAAAAACAAGATCCATATATTTGCTGACTGCAAGAGACCCACTTTAGACCTGGACACACATACAGACTGAGAGTGAAAGGATGGAAAAAGATATTCCATGTGAATGGAAGCCAAAAGAAAGCCAGAGTGGCAATCCTTATTTCAGACAAAATAGACTTTAAAATAAGTAATATCGTAAGAGACAAAGAAGGACAGTACATATTAATCAAGGGGTCAATCCAAGAAGACGATATAACAAGTGTAAATATGTATGTACCCAACATAGGAGCACCTCAATACATGAGGCAAACACTAACAGACATAATAGTATAGTATAGTATAGTGAAGTCACTCAGTCATGTCTGACTCTTTACAACCCTGTGGACTGTAGCCCACCAGGCTTCTCCATCCATGGGATTCTCCAGGCAAGAATACTGGAGTGGGTTACCATTTCCTTCTCCAGGGGATCTTCCTGACCCAGGGATCAAACCTGGGTCTCCCACATTGGAGGCAGATGCTTTAACCCCTGAGCCACCAGGGACATAATAGTAACACAATAATAGTAGGGGACTTTAACACCCCCTGTACACCAATGACAGATCATCAAAACAGAAAATTAATAAGGAACACAAATCTTAAAGTATCAGATCAAACGGACCTAACTGATTTCTTTAGGACTTTCCATCCAAATGCAGAAGAGTACACTTTCTTCTCAACTGCACATGGAACATTCTCGAGGATGTACCACATCTTGGGCCACAAATCAAGACTCAGTAAAGAAATTCAGTTAAGAAAACTGAATTTGTATTAAGTATCTTCTCTGACCACAATGCTATGAGAGTAGGTATCAACTACAGGAAAAAAAAACTGCATTAAAAATGCAAACTCAGTATAGAATACATTACGAAATAAAGAAGAGGCTACTGAAGAAATAAGAAGGGAAATCAAAAGATTCCCAGAAACAAATGATAATGAAAACATGACAACCTAAAACCTATAACAGTAGCAGTGTTAGTCGCTCAATCATGTCTGACTCTTTGCGACCCCACAAACTATAGCCCACCAGACTCCTCTATCTATGGGATTCTCCAGGCAAGAATACTGGAGTGGCTTGTCATTCCCTTCTCCAGAGGATCTTTCTGACTCAGGGATCAGAAAGGAGAACCCAGGTCTCCTGCCTTGCAGGCAGATTCTTTACCATATAAGCTATAGGGAAGATATTAAAACCTATGGGATTCAGCAAAAGCAGTTCTAAGAGGGAAGTTTATAGTGATACCATCATATCTCAAGAAACAAGGAAAACATCAATAGACAACCTAACTCTAAAGCTAAAGCAGCTGGAAAAAGAAGAACTAAAAACCCCCTAAGTCAGCAGAAGGAAAGACATCATGATCATTAGAGCAGAAATAAGTGAAAAAGAAATGAAGGAAACAATAGCAAAGATTAATAAAACTAAGAGATGGTTCTTTGAGAAGATAAAATTGACAAATCACTAGCCAGACTCATCAAGAAGAAAAGGAAGAAAAATCAAATCAACAAAATTAGAAATGAAAAAGGAAAGGTTACAACAGACAACACAGAAATACAAAGGATCACAAGAGAATATTATGAGCAACTATATGCAGGAGGAGAAGGGGACGACAGAGGATGAGATGGCTGGATGGCATCACCGACTCAATGGATATGAATTTGAGTGAATTCCAGGAGTTGGTGATGGACAGGGAGGCCTGGCATGCTGCGATTCATGGGGTCTCAGAGTCAGACACGACTGAGCGACTGAACTGAACTGATATGCTAATAAAATGGACAACCTAAAGAAAATGGACAGATTCTTTTAAAAATTCAATCTCTCAAAACTGAACCAGGAATAAATAGAAATGATGAAACCCAATTACAAACACTAAAATCGAAACAGTGATCAAAAATCTCTCAAAAAACAAAAATCCAGGGCCAGATGGCTTCACATAGATAGATAGAAATTCTATCAAACATTTAGAGAAGAGTTAATGCCTATTTTTCTGAAACTCTTCCAAAAAATTGCAAAGAAAGGAATACTTCCATTTCTCATTCTACGAAGCCACAATCATCCTGATACTCAAACCAGGAAAAGACAAGACAAAACAAAGAAATTATAGGCCAGTAAACAGCGGAAACAGTGACAGACTTCATTTTCTGGTGCTCCAAATTCACTGCAGATGGTGACTGCAGCCATGAAATTAAAAGGCGCTTGCTCCTTGGAAAAAAAGCTATGACCAACCTAGACAGCATGTTAAAAAGCAGAGACATTACTTTACTGACAAAGGTCCGTCTACTGAAAGCTATGGTTTTTCCAGTATTCCATGTATGGATGTGAGAATTGGACCATAAAGAAAGCTGAGCACCAAAGAATTGATGCTTTTGAACTGTGGTGTTGGAGAAGACTCTTGAGAGTCCATTGGATTGCAAGATCAAACCAGTCAATCCTAAAGGAAATCAGTACTGAATATTCATTGGAAGGGCTGAAGCTGAAACTCCAATACTTTGGTCACTTGATGGAAAGAACGGACTCCTTGGAAAAGACCCTGATGCTGGGAAAGACTGAAGGCAGGAAAAAAGGAGACGACAGAGGATGAGCTGGTTGGATGGTATTACCAACTCAATAGACATGAGTTTGAGCAGGCTCCAGGAGTTGGTGAAGGTCAGGGAAGCCTGTTGTGCTGCAGTCCATGGAGTCACAAAGATTCAGACATGACTGAGCGAACTGAACTGACTGATCAGTGATGAACATAGATGCAAAAATCCTCAACAAAATGCTACCAAATAGAATTCACCAAAACATTGAAATTCTCATACACAATGATCAAGTTGGGTTTATTTCAGGGGTGCAAGGATTCTTCAACATACACAAATCAATCAATGTGATATGCCATATTAACAAATGGAAAGATAAAAACCATATGATCATCTCAATAGAGGCAGAAAAACCTTCAACAAAATTCAGCACCCATTTATGATTAAAAAAAAAAAAGCATCAACAAATGGGCATAGAAGGAACCTGCTTCAACATGGTAAATGCCATATATGATAAACCCACGGCAAACATTACACTCAATGATGAAAAACTAAAAGCACTCTAAGATCAGGAACAAGACAAGGGTGTCCACTCTCACCACTATTATTCAACATAGCTTTGGAAGTCCTAGCTATGGCAATACACAGAAATCACTTGCCTTCTTATATAAGAACAATTAAAAATCAGAAAGAGAAATTAAGCAATCAATCCTATTCACCATTCCAACAAAAAGAATAAAATATCTAGGAATAAACCTAACTAAGGAGACAAAAGACCTGTAAACAGAAAATTATAAGACACTAATGAAAGAAATCAAAGACAACATAAACAGATGGAGAGGCGTTCCATGTTCCTGGGTAGGAAGAATCAATATTGTGAAAGTCACTATACTGCCAAATGCAAACTACAGATTCAATGCAATCCCAATCAAATTACCAATGGCATTTTTCACAGAACTAGAACAAAAAATTTCACAATTCATATGGAAATGCAAAAGACTCCAAATAGCCAAAGCAGTCTTAAGAAAGAAGTTGGAGCTGGAGGAATCAACCTTCCTGACTTCAGACTGTACTATAAAGTTGTCATCAAGACAGTATGGCATTAGCACAAACCCAGAAATATAGACAAAGGAACAAGATAGAGAACCCAGAGATAAACCCACACACCTAGGGGTAACCTTATTTTTGACAAAGGAGACAAGAACGTACAATGGTGCAAAGATAGCCTCTTCAATAAGTGGTGCTGGTAAAACTTTGCCATACACAAAGATAAAATCAAAATGGATTAAAGACCTAAATGTAAGTCCAGGAACTATAAAACTCTTAGAGGAAAATATAGGCAGAACACTTGAATATATAAATCAAAGCAAGATCTTCTGTGACCCACCTCCTAGAGTAAGGGAAATAAAAACAAAAATAAACAAATGGAACCTAATTACACTTAAAAGCTTTTGCACAGCAAGGAAATTACAAAGAAGGTGAAAAGACAACCCTCAGAATAGGATAAAATAATTGCAAAGGAAATAACTGACAAAGAATTAATTTCCAAAATATACAAGCAGCTCATACAACTCAATACCAGAAAAACAAGCAACCCAATCAAAAAGTGGGAAAAAGACCTAAAAGGACATTTTTCCACAGAAGACACAGAGATAGCTAACAAGCACATGAAAAGCTGCTCAACATCATTCATTATTAGAGAAATGCAAATCAAAACTACAATGAAATACCACTTTACATCACTCAGAATAGCCATCATCAATGGGGGGGACACACGTACCCCAATGTTCATTGCAGCACTATTTACAATAGCTAGAACATGGAAGCAATCTAGATGTCCATAGACAGATGAATGAATAAAGAAGTTGTGGTATATATACAATGGAATACTACTCAGTCATAAAAAGGAACACATTTGAGTCAGTTCTAATGAGGCGAACAAACCTAGAGCCTATTATACAGAGTGAAGTAAGTCATAAAGAGAAATATAAATATTGTGTACTGACACATATATAGGCAATCTAAAAAGATGGTACTCATGAATTTATTTTCAGGGCAGCAATGAAGAAACAGACATAGAGAACAGATCTATAAACACAGGGGGAAGGGAGGAGGGAGAAGGTGAGATGTATGGAGAGAGTAACATGGAAATTTACAATATCTATGTAAAATAGATAGCCAATAATACTTTGGCCACCTGATGCAAAGAACTGACTCATTTGAAAAGACCCTGATGGTGGGAAAGATTGAAGGCAGGAGGAGAAGGGGATGACAGAGGATGAGATGGCTGGATGGCATCACCGACTCAATGGACAGGAATTTGAGTGAACTCCAGGAGTTGGTGATGGACAGGGAGGCCTGGCATGCTGCAGTCCATGGGGTTGCAAAGAGTCAGACACGACTGAGTGACTGAACTGAACTGAATGGGAATTTGCTCTGTGATTCAGGGGACTCAAACAGGGGCTCTGTGATAGTCTGGAAGGGTGGAATGGGGAGGGAGATGTGAGGGGAGTTTGGGAGGGAGGGGACATAGGTGTACCTATGGCTGATTCTTGATGTATGACAGAAAACCACAAAATTTTGTTAAGCATTAAAAAAAAAAAAGACATAGATCAATAGAGAATAGAGAGCCCAGAAATAAACTTAGATGTGTATGATCAGCTAATTTACAAGAAAGGCGGCAAGAAAATAAAATGGGAAAGGACAGTCTCTCCAGTAAATGGTGTTGGAAAGAATGGAAGTCACAAAAGATGCAAAAAGAGTGAAAAAAATGCAAAAGAGTGAAACTGGCCTATTATATCATATATACAAAAATCCACTCAAAACACATTAAAAACTGAATGTAAGACCTGAAACCATTAAACTCCTAGATGAAAACACAGTAGTATTCTCCTTGACATTGGTGCAAGCAATGATTATTTAGATTTGACACCAAAAACAAAGCAAGTTAAGCAAAAATAAAGTGGGACTACATCGAACTAAAAAGCTTAAACAGCAAAAGAAACCATTAAAAAAACAAAGCTATTCTATTAAATGCTGCTACTGCTGCTGCTGCTGCTAAGTCACTTCAGTTGTGTCCGACTCTATGCGACCCCATGGACTGCACCCTATCAGGCTTCTCCATCCATGGGATTCTCCAGGCAAGAACACTGGAGTGGGGTGCCATTTCCTTCTCCAATGCATGAAAGTGGAAAGTGAAAGTGAAGTCGATCAGTCATGTCTGACTCTCAGCGACCCCATGAACTGCAGCCTACCAGTCTCCTCCATCCATGGGATTTTCCGGGTAACAGTACTGGAGTGGGGTGCCATTGCCTTCTCCTTCTATTAAATGGGTGAAAACATATTCAAATCATATATCTGATAAAGGGTGGATATCCAAAATATATTTTTAAAAACTCATACAATTTTACAGTAAAAAAAAAAAAAAAAAAAACCCAAAAAACAAACAATCTGAATTTAAAAATGGGCAGAGGAACTGAATAGACATTTTTCCAGAGAAAACATCCAAATGGCTAACAGGTAAATGAAAGGTGCTCAACATAACTACTCATCAGGTAAATACAAATCAAAGCCACAATGAGATATCACCTCGTGCATGTTTGGATTGCTATTATCAAGAAGATAAGAAATATTCAGTGTTGGTGAGAATACGGAGAAAAAGGAACTGTTGTAAATTGATGGTAGGAATAATAGTGATTATGAAAACAGTCTGGAGGTTACTCAAAAAATAAAATAGAACTATCATAGTATTCCTCAATTCCACTTTCAGTATTAATCTGAGTAAATGAAAACCATTCTCTCAAAAGGATAATTGTGCCTCATGATCATTGCAGCATTATGTATGATAGTCGAGACACTGAAACAAGTCAAGTGTCTATCAATGGATGAATAGGTAAAGAAAATGTGACATACACACACACTGGAATATTATTTAGCCATTAAAAGAAGAAAATTTTGGCATGCAAAACCTGAATGAACATTGAGGATGTTATGCCAAGAAAAATAAGTCAGAGAAAGACAAATACTTTATCCTGTTACTTATATATAGAATTTTAAAAAAACGCCTTGAATTCATAAATATAGAGAACAGATTTAAGATTGTCAGCACAGGGCATAGAGTTTAGGGGAAATGAATAAAATTGGATCAAAAAGTTACAAACTAAAAAAAACAAAGAGAGAAAATGCAACAACAATTCATAACAGCAACTCTTAAACTAGTGACAAGGAAATTTGCACAATATGATAAAAGGTATCTCTGAACAACCTAAAGGAAACATTATACATAGTGGTGAAATTCCAAGTACTTTCCTCCTAAAAGAAGAAGCAATGTAAGGATATTCTCTCTTATGTAAAACATTTATTATTCATTAATAAGATTTTTAAAATAATCTTTTAACAACTTAAATACTGGTAGCCATGTAAAAATTTATATTTTAGGTGGTACATAGGGTAGATAGCATACAAATTAAGTAGACAAAAAAATCTAAGAAATTTTTTCAGTGTCGTGTTATAATGAAGTGTAAATGGACAAGTAGGTTACACTTAAAAAAAATACACATATTGAGAACAGAGAGAAAAGGAATCAGTGTTTGAAAATTCTTGATAAAGTAACAAAATTATACATGATATAAAAATCCATTAACAACAAAATATGTAATGAACTCTATACTTAAAAAGATCCTTAGCTATTCAGAAAACTAACAGGCTTTCCTTATGTTGTGAAAATTTAGCAAATACATTTTAAATTAAAGCAATATAATAAAAATTTTTATATCATTCTGCAATGTACATTTAAAGGAGAGTAAAAATTATTCAAAATTGAACAAAAATCAAACTGGAACTGAAGTTGATGATTTAGAACATGATATAAACACTTCAGTTCTAAAATTAAATGTTGTCAAATAAAATTTTCATCTGTAGTTGGAATTTTTTATGTTTGAAATTACAGTTTCTCTCAGATATGAAAATGGCTCAAAAAGATTTAACACATATTCTCAACATATAAAAAATATTTAAAAACAGGAAAATAAAAGCACTAGCAGTTAGATATTGAAGCATTTAAGCACATAGTGTTCTGAATAATTTTAATAAATATGATTGCAAAGTGGGAGGCCAACTACAAAAATAATCCTTCCTACTTCATAGATGTTTAAAAGTATACTACTTAACAAACAGGATCTAAAAGTGAAAAATACATTCAATAGAGGAAATAACTATTTGGCCCCAATTTTAAGTGTTTTTAATATTTATATACTATGTTTGGTGTTTCCCGGCTGGCTCAGCGGTAAAGAATCCACCTGCAATACAGGAAATGCATGGCTTTCATTCCTGGGTCAGGAAGATTCCCTGAAGGAGGGCATTGCAACCCACTCCAGTATTCTTGCCTGAAGAATTTCATGTACAGAGGAGCCTGGCAGGCTACAGTCCATAGGGTAGCAATGAGTTGGACATGACTGAAGCGACTTAGCACCCACATGTACTATGTTTATAAAATAGTTAGTTTTTAATATAATATGGAAGCTACTCATCAAATTGAGTTGTAAGGGAAGAACAGCATTCCTTTCCCAAAAAACCCTGTCACTTAAGAAAATATTTTGACTTCATGTTTCTTAGCCATATGGGTATATACTAAATTCAAGGTTCAGTAGCTTCAGGGAAACTGCTCTAAAACCTTGTCTGGAGAATAAACAGAAAGTATATTTTATTTCTAGTAAAAAAGTCATATGATAAAGAGACATTATGTGGGACCATAGGATTTATTAAAGGAAAAACACTGGAGAAAGATTTAATATGAAATATACTGACAACATTAATGCATACTTCTTTTGTATACTAGTTTTATATGTCATTACCAGATTCTTTTTGGTAGTCTTTGTTTTGTATGTTAAAATATTCATTGATATGTTTCAGATTTTTTAATAAGTGATGTCAGTACTTTTTATCATTATGTCCTTGATTAATGTTTTTGGACATTATATCCTGCACAGAATATACCATGCCTTACTTAGAGAGTTCCTTTTCATTCATTGCAGATCTCCCTTTTTAAAGCACATTTAAGAAGTCTTGCCCTGGTTCTCATCACTATCTCTATCATTTCTGGCTTGTGTTTCTGTGTGTCCTCTTGCTTTAGATTCCCACTGCCCTTTGATTCACTTCATTTTCCATACTACAGCCAGTCATCCTTTTCAGATTAAAAAAATTCATTTTCCTGTCCCAAATTCCATAAGGCTTCCCTGGTGACTCAGTGGTAAAGAACCCGCCTGCCAATGCCCGAGATGCCAGTTTAATCCCTGGGTAAGGAAGATCGTCTAGAGGAGGAAATGGCAACCCACTCCAGTATTCTTGCCTGGGAAATCCCATGGACAGAAGAATCCAGCAGACTATAGTCCATGGGGTCAGAAGAGTTGGATGTGACTCAGCAACTAAACAAGAGCAGCACCAAATTCCATACTCATTTCTCCTCCCCTTCAGGATGTAATTCTCATTATTTTCAAAGTGAGACTGAGTCTGTGTTCCAGCACAGCCTCTGCTTCCCCTCTTCCTTCTCTAGAGGGGCTCACACTTAGCTTTCCTGAATGCCTACACACCGTGGCCTGACCTTCAACACCCTTCATTATATTCTTCAACAGGTGAGCTACTTATCCTTACACATGGTTTCTCCACAAAACCTTTCCAGATTTTAGTTTCTCTGATATGCACCACTCCCAGCTCATTCTCTCTACCTTCCACAGTTTGTCTCTGGGTTGAATGTTTCTTCTTTTGCTTAAATTTAGCTCTTATTGCACTGAAGTGACATTTTCTAGTGCTGTTGTGCTTCCTCTTTTGTCACCCCTTGGGTCTAGGAATTCTGTATCTCCATTGATGAGTACAGAGGGCATTCAGTAAATATATATTTAATGAGTGAGTTAATAGATATTTAATTAAGACAGAGAGTAGGGCTAATGTAGTTGTGATAAGCTCAGGGAGCCCTGCCACTTTTCAAATCCTTGCTCCACTGTTACTGGCTATTATGAACAAGTAAGTTACTTAAACTCTCTGTGCTTTACTTTTCTGACTGGAAAATGAACGTTACATGAATTACTAGCTCAGAGCACAGATGCAAGGGCATAAGGCAGTTAGAAAATGCTTGATGTATCATCACTGCTCAGATGATTGTTAACTGTTATTGCAAAGGAGGGAAGTTAATCAGAATTACAGTAAACAGTATCTTTATTTTACCATCCCAAAGCTTGCTCAAAGTCTCATTTCAGAGTGCAAATAAGAATAGGGTAGAACATATTTGAAAAATTGTCATTATTGTAATTTCTAATAAATGAACTATAATAGATAAAAGATAAAAATGTGATATACTTGTATTCTAAAGGACATAAATTCAAATAATGGAAAGTAAACGAATCATAGAAATAAAGTGATAATTTGCTAGACCTTTTATCACACATGTCCTTTGTAGTTCTATGACTGACAAAAAACGTTGACAAAATACTGACAAAAGTCAGTAACAGTCCTTAGGAAACCAAGCATTTGGCATCAGGCAGATCTAGGTTTGCATCCCATCTCCTCCTCTCTCCATGTTGATTGACTACTTGAAATTTCCTAATTCACTCAGGAGTTATTTTAATGAATCTAATGTATGATTAAATTTCATCCTTTCTTGTGACTGAATATTTATGTACCTGGAGAAGGAGCTGGCAACCCAGTCCAGTATTCTTCCCTGGAGAATCCCATGGACAGAGGGGCCTGGCAGGCTAGAGTCCATGGGGTCGCAAAAAGTCGGACATGACTGAGTGACTAACACACACATGGAAGTCAGATTTGTCATTGCTCATCAAAAAAAAAAAATAATAATAATAATAAAGAGAAATTTTAAATTCATACAGGTAGAATGTATAGATTGCTAAATACTGAAAAAATATAACAATAAAAGAAGCAACCTATAAAAAGTGACTCAAAATTTTTAAGACTGAAGAAATCTATAAAACTTCCTTCTCTGCTTATTTTAATATGTATAAACACTCATAGTAAAAAACTTACTTAAGATTAATTGTATTGCATTAGAAATTAATTTTAATTTCACAATGAAAATTTTAAAAATCATATTTTAAAAATTAAGGTCTTTCTCCAATAATTTTGCTACAAAGCCTACAGCCATTTTCCTTAAAAATGGCACTAAGTTCAGTGTGTGCAAATTAGTTTAATTCTGCTCCAAGTAACTCTCAATATGAAGACTGCCATTGTGGGTATGAATAATAAATTGATTTGGTGGGTTGTCTTTCATATGGTAATACACATGCTATTGTTGACAAGCAATTAATTTCAACCATTTTCTATTTAACAGAAAACTGCAGAAAATCCACACTCATAAAAGTATGTGTTAGCAAACAGAAACAGTGAATTATCATAGCCACTTCCCCAGGTAAGGGCGGCTTATGTTAAGGAAACCCAGAAATCTCTGACATTTCTTTGAAATCATGTCAAATCTTTTCTTTCGTCTTCAAGGCTGACATCATCTTTGGCAAGGTATACCTTACTGATGTTGTCTCTGTCAGGCAAGAAATGAATAAAGAAATCCACATTTCAATTCTGAGGTTGTCTGAGCAGCAGTTATCTTCAAAAGAAGGCTGCAGGGCTCCCAGGTGTCTTCAGATTCTTGCTGTTAGTGAAATTGATATATAGACTCCTGACTCTGTTCTGCAGAAATAGTTCCAGCATTGGAAAGTTCACATACTGTTGATCTCCCATCTCCTCCTCAAGTGGCAACTTATATAAATAAACTAAATACTTTAGGAGAGTCCATAATATTGCCTCTAAGGCCAAGGCAAAAATATCCACCAAAAAAACCCATGTTAAGTGAAATCAGTTCAGAAAATGGAGAATTTCCTTTGAATTCTGTGAACCCTTAATTGGAAAAGAAACTGACCTCAAGGAGTTTAGTGGGGGTAGAGAGAGAAGCACTACCCCATTTTTCTGGGAAGTATCCTGGGATAGATTATAGAATAGACATTTACCTATGTTTACCAGTCTTGGTGTTTTCTGGCAATACTCTCAGCTGTTTAGCAAGGGTACCTCTCTGATAAAATACCTTGTTCCCAAACTACAGCTACAGTCTCAGCTTTTACCTCCTTTATGCAAAGATGAGGCAGATCTAATATATCCCCTGCCCCATGGTGCATTCATGAAATATCATATTATGTTGTGGGGAAAGGAGGTGGAAATGTTACTATTCTGGTGTAAATACTACATGCTGCTGCTGCTGCTAAGTCGCTTCAGTCGTGTCCGACTCTGCGTGACCCCATAGATGGCAGCCCACCAGGCTCCCCGTCCCTGGGATTCTCCAGGCAAGAACACTGGAGTGGATAGCCATTTCCCTCTCCAATGCATGAAAGTGAAAAGTGAAAGTGAAGTCGCTCTGTTGCGTCTGACTCTTAGCGACCCCATGGACTGCAGCCCACCAGGCTCCTCCATCCATGGGATTCTCCAGGCAAGAGCACTGGAGTGGGGTGCCATTGCCTTCTCCAAATACTACATAGCAGAGTTAATACAGAGATGCCTAAAGTTTTCCCATCTTTACCCATCACAACTCAATTTTATGCCTTTGCACATATGAACTTTATTTAGTAAATGACAGAGAACTGTCCCTTTAAAGTTCTGTAGGATTCTTCTTGCAATGAGTCATTTTAGAAACTTGTCCATGAGAAGGACTTAAAAGAAAAAAATTGCCTTTATGTCTCTATGCTGTCTTTGATGGCTCTTCCTTTCTTAAGACCTTCCTAGAGTTCCCAAAAATTAGATTAAAATATTCCACTACTTTAAACAAAGTCCCCCAGACTCTTGCCTTGGTAGACTTTTTTCTGGATTTCAAATTACAACATGAAGCATGTTTCCCAGTTATTTCAAAAATATATAACAAGGATTTTAACGTGCCAGACTTGCTTAGAGAAATCACCACTGAGAAAATGTTCTGCCTTATTTTTTCCTCACAAGAGAAATCAGATTATTTTGAACAGATTTCTAAAACTTAAGAAACATTCAATCAGTCAATTCAAAATCAACATGAACTTTTACTCACAAGAGCTTCCATTTTTGGTGAACTCATGGTGAGAGGTGGTAGAAGAGAAGAGAAGAGAAGAGGTTAGGATTGGGGGCAAGGGGAAATTTTAGTTGGATCTTTAAAAAAAAAAAAAACAACTTAGGACAATTATTATTAGGACCTAAAAAATACCCTCCCTAAAATCTTTTGGGAGGGATAATAATTATAAGCTAACTATTTCTGTGTCTTTATAATCATCCTATGGCTGGAGTATGTTCAACAACAGGAAAATCTCACTAAATTTCTGCTCAGGGAGATGGCTCAAGTTGTTCAGGCTATCATTGAAGACAAATCAGAGTCAAAATTTTATTTTTATCTCATCCAAATTTTCCATAAAATGTGTTGCCTTCCTGGCTCCTCTTCCCTTTTTCCCTTCTTGACTTCAAATTAAGATTTTCACAGTGTATTTATCTTTTCAAATTAATATTTTTGTTTCATTTATATATACATATCCAGGAGTTAAATTTCTGAATCACATGGTAGTTATATTTTTATACAGGGATAGTTGATTTGAAATCATATATATAAAGTATGTGTGTGTGTGTGTGTGTGTGTGTGTGTGTGTATATATATATATATATATATATATATATAATGCAACATTACTTAGCCATAAAAAAGAATGAAATTCTGACATTTGCTACCACATTGATGAACCTAGAGGGTATTATGCTTAGTGAAGTTTGAGAATTGTATGTTATCACTCGTGTGTGGAATAAAAAAAAAAGCCAATGAGAATAACAAAACAGAAATAGACTCACAGATACAGAGAACAAAGTAATGGTTACCAGTAGGGGAAGGGATGCGGGAGGGGAAAAATGGGGGTAAGGGATTAAGATGTATAAACTATTATGTATAAAATAAGATACAGGGATATATTATACAGCAGAGATTACAGTCAATAATTTATAATAATTTTAGATGAAGTATGATCCATAAAATACTGAATTACTATTTCTATATCAAAAATCAATATAGTATTAAAATCAGCTATACTTGAATTAATAAAAAAGAATGGACTAGAGCTACATTCAACAACATGGGTGAATATTACAAACAAAATGCTGAGTGAAAGAAGCCAGATTCAAAAGATTACACATTGTATAATTGCATTAATAAAAAATTCAAAATACAGATAATATGGTATTTTATTATTTAGAGATGCATGCCTATGAAGAAATATATCAAAAAAAAAAAAGAATTTAAGAAAAGTTCAGAAAAGCAGTTACTTTGACAGGATTTGTAGGAGTTTATAAGTTTCTTTGGGTACTGTAGTTGTGGTGGTTGCTTATGGTTGTTTTGTGATAATTCATTTATGCTTTACACTTTCCTGGGCATGCGCTATATTTCATAATAAAGAGTTTAAAATACTTACTTGGAAAATTATTTTTGTGTGTCAAATCAGATCAGATCAGATGAGTCACTCAGTCATGTCCGACTCTTTGCGACCCCATGAACTGCAGCACGCCAGGCCTCCCTGTCCATCACCAACTCCTGGAGTTCACTCAGACTCACGTCCATTGAGTCAATGATGCCATCCAGCCAGCTCATCCTCTGTCATCCCCTTCTCCTCCTGCCCCCAATCCCTCCCAGCATCAGAGTCTTTTCAATGAGTCAACTCTTTGCATGAGGTGGCCAAAGTACTGGAGTTTCAGCTTTAGCATCATTCCTTTGAAAGAAATTCCAGGGCTGATCTCCTTCAGAATGGACTGGTTGGATCTCCTTGCAGTCCAAGGGACTCTCAAGAGTCTTCTCCAACACCACAGTTCAAAAGCATCAATTATTCGGCGCTCAGCCTTCTTCACAGTCCAACTCTCACATCCATACATGACCACAGGAAAAACCATAGCCTTGACTAGATGGACCTTTGTTGGCAAAGTAATGTCTCTGCTTTTGAATATGCTATCTAGGTTGGTCATAACTTTCCTTCCAAGGAGTAAGTGTCTTTTAATTTCATGACTGCAGTCACCATCTGTAGTGATTTTGGAGCCCAGAAAAACAAAGTCTGACATTGTTTCCACTGTTTCCCCATCTATTTCTCATGATGTGGTGGGACCGGATGCCATGATCTTCATTTTCTGAATGTTGAGCTTTAAGCCAACTTTTTCACTCTCCTTTTTCACTTTCATCAAGAGACTTTTGAGTTCCTCTTCACTTTCTGCCATAAGGGTGGTGTCATCTGCATATCTGAGGTTATTGATATTTCTCCAGGCAATCTTGATTTCAGCTTGTGTTTCTTCCAGTCCAGCGTTTCTCATGATGTACTCTGCATATAAGTTAAATAAACAGGGTGACAGTATACAGCCTTGACGTACTCCTTTTCCTATTTGGAACCAGTCTGTTGTTCCATGTCCAGTTCTCACTGTTGCTTCCTGACCTGCATACAAATTTCTCAAGAGGCAGATCAGGTGGTCTGGTATTCCCGTCTCTTTCAGAATTTTCCACAGTTTATTGTGATCCACACAGTCAAAGGCTTTGGCATAGTCAATAAAGCAGAAATAGATGTTTTTCTGGAACTCTCTTGCTTTTTTTATGATCCAGTGGATGTTGGCAATTTGATCTCTGGTTCCTCTGCCTTTTCTAAAACCAGCTTGAACATCAGGAAGTTCACAGTTCACATATTGCTGAAGCCTGGCTTGGAGAATTTGGAGCATTACTTTACTACCGTGTGAGATGAGTGCAATTGTGCGGTAGTTTGAGCATTCTTTAGCATTGCCTTTCTTTGGGATTGGAATAAAAACTGACCTTTTCCAGTCCTGTGGCCACTGCTGAGTTTTCCAAATTTGCTGGCATATTGAATGCAGCACTTTCACAGCATCATTTTTCAGGATTTGAAATAGCTCAACTGGAATTCCATCACCTCCACTAGCTTTGTTCGTAGTGATGCTTTCTAAGGCCCACTTGACTTCACATTCCAGGATGTCTGGCTCAAGATGAGTGATCACAGCATTGTGATTATCTGGGTCATAAAGATTTTTTTGTGCAGTTCTTCTGTGTATTCTTGCCATCTCTTCTTAATATCTTCTGCTTCTGTTAGGTCCATACCATTTCTGTCCTTTATCGAGGTCATCTTTGCATGAAATGTTTCTTTGGTATCTCTGATTTTCTTGAAGAGATCTCTAGTCTTTGCCATTCTGTTGTTTTCCTCTATTTCTTTGCATTGATCGCTAAAGAAGTCTTTCTTATCTCTTCTTGCTATTCTTTGGAACCCTGCATTCAGATGTTTATATCTTTACTTTGCTCCTTTGCTTTTCACTTCTCTTCTTTTCACAGCTATTTGTAAGGCCTCCCGAGACAGCCATTTTGCTTTTTTGCATTTCTTTTCTATGGGGATGGTCTTGATCCCTGCCTCCCATACAATGTCACGAACCTCATTGCATAGTTCATCAGGCACTCTATCTATCAGATCTAGGCCCTTAAATCTATTTCTCACTTCCACTGTATAATCATAAGGGATTTGATTTAGGTCATACCTGAATGGCCTAGTGGTTTTCCCTACTTTCTTCAATTTAAGTCTGAATTTGGCAATAAGGAGTTCATGGTCTGAGCCACAGTCAGCTCCTGGTCTTGTTTTTGCTGATTGTATAGAGCTTCTCCATCTTTGGCTGCAAAGAATATAATCAATCTGATTTCGGTGTTGACCATCTGGTGATGTCCATGTGTAGAGTCTTCTCTTGTGTTGTTGGAAGAGGGTGTTTGTTATGACTAGTGCATTTTCTTGGCAAAACTCTATTAGTCTTTGCCCTGCTTCATTCCGTATTCCAAGGCCAAATTTGCCTGTTACTCCAGGTGTTTCTTGATTTTTATGTGTAAAAGGTGTCAAAAGAAAATTCAGGATATGGCTATTTTATTGGATGAAAGACAAATTGTTGTTGAACAGGAAGTTTCAAAATCAAAACTGGAAGGAAGTTTGTTTCAAGAAGGTTACAGTAAGGCTTATGGAGTATAAAAAAAGAAGTTCATAGAACTTAATTCTCATTGGTTTGGCCAAGCACTTTACTTAGGTCATTACTGATTGGCTACAATGTGCTGAGTCATCCTGACAAGGAAACTTTGCTTACAGTTTAAAGGATATTTCAGGAAATGGATTTTCATGAGTTTTGCTAAAATAGGGTAATTTAAGAATTTATTTCAATCTTGATATATTTATGTATAGGAATTGGTAGATTCTTGATTTAAGGAAAAAGCCTACTCTTCTTTTCCTGAGCTACCTGTTGACCTGAATTCTAGTTCCCTTGGTAATATGGCTCCCAAAGTGTAATGTATTTCTTAAAGTTATACAATAAATTTAGAGTTGTCAGAGATTCCCTTGGTCTAGAGAAACATCCACAGAAGGCAATGGTACCCTACTCCAGTACTCTTGCCTGGAAAATCCCATGGGTGGAGGAGCCTCGTGGGCTGCAGTCCATGGAGTCACTGAGGGTTGGACACGACTGAGTGACTTCACTTTTACTTTTCACTTTCATGCATTGGAGAAGGAAATGGCAACCCACTCCAATGTTCTTGCCTGGAGAATCCCAGGGGAGGTGGAGCCTGGTGGGCTGCCGTCTATGGGGTCGCACAGAGTCGGACACGACTGAAGTGACTTAGCAGCAGCAGCAGAGAAACATCTTCATTGATAGAAACCGATTCCTGAAAAGAAGTTAACATATGGCTGCCTATTTCTACATGTATTGGCAGGACTTACACCCAGAGAACTCATGGGCAGCTGTTTCTGATACATTGTTGCTGGTAACCTCCAACTCCACTTTTTTTCAGGGACTAACCTCATTACTGGAACAGTTGATGGCTCAAAAGCTTCTCTATGTACTGTGGAGTGAAGATGGCATGCAGCTGGGTGATGTTACAAAGGGGTGGCCCTCTGCCAGCATTTCTAATTCTACCAACCTCCTCAACCATTGAAGGAAATGGCAACCCACTTCAGTATTCTTGGCTGGGAAATCTCATGGACAGAGGAGCCTGGCAGGCTACAGTCCAAGGGTTCACAAAGAGTCAGACACAACTTTAGCAACTAAACAATATCGACCCTTGGTCTTGGTTTTGCCTTATTGCCTGATTACTTAATCTAGGTTTAACTAGTTATATACAGTTGCCTGTATATAAAGGCAAGTAAATGGACCATAAACCATTCACAAGTAGGCCTCCAAATTTTAATCTATATGTATAATTTATTTTTGTTTCTATTGAAGATACTTGCTCTTAAGTTGATGTTTGTCATGTTGACTTTCAACAGAACAGATTGTAAAATATGATAAAGAGCAGATTACAATTTAGGGGTTAAGATAGGTAGCACCATAAATAACTCAGAGCTAGACCTATATAGTATTTATTTGGGATATCAAATACTTTTGTCTGGTGCACAGGAGAAAAAAAGTAGTTACATCAAAGAAAACAGCTCTCTTAAGCAACCAAATAGCTCTACAGAATGACTGACTAAATAGCACAATATTTGTGGGCTGTTTTTTATAACACATATTCAGCAATTTGCTGTTTTTAAGTCAGTATTTGCCTCTTAACCTTTCCAAACTGGAGAAAAAAGCAAGTCTAATCTATTTATTCTAATCTCCTTCTTTTGAAAATGAGTATACTCACAGCCAGAGAGAATGCCCATACTAGTTGCTTTCTTGGTCAGCCCAGGCAGACTGCCAATTATGAAACCATGGAAATGTGGGGGGAAAAAGTCTAGATATTCATTCCCAAAGCCGAAATTGCTAGCATATCTGAAGCATCTGTATTGGTGGTAACTGTCAAACTTTGCATTGCAAAACTCAAAGCCAGAACTTGAGTGGGATATTAAATATGAGGATTCTGTTCTCAAGCACTGTAAAAGGCAAAAAAGGAAACTAAAAGCCCTAAGGCAAATATATTGCACTGACATTTGAAACTCTTACAATAGATTTTATTATTATGCTTTTTAAAAACAAAGAACTAGAAATACACATTCCATTTTGCAAGGTGAGATACAGTCTCTCTATGACAATAAAAATGTAAAAATAAGGTATTTTATGTATTGAAATCCCAATGAATTTGGAATTTGCAAATGATCTCTTTCAGAGGACCTCAGGACAATAGTTTAAAAAGCTCTGGTAACTATATAATGATTCATATCCAGAAAGTGCTTGAAAATTGTTAAACACTGATGGTTTGTAATGCAAGTTGAAATAGTCCATACTGAAATGACCTCTGGTGAATTGGACTGGGGCTGAAAAAACTGTTTTGCCAGGGATCATGTTAAGTGAGTGCTAGCAAGCAGAGAGACAGGTGTTTCCTGTTCCCAACCACATGGCATAACCATATAGATTAGCTGCAGGGAATCTAGCCAGAGTATTTTTTTAAAACCTAATTCAATTTACCACCACTCACATGGAAATTGGTTTAGGTTTAAATTATATTCTAAATAATTTGGGACTCATAATTAAGATTTATATGCTTTTCTATATTCCTAATATAGAAAAACAATATAATATCCCAGAATCATAAATGCTAATAACAGAATGTGCTCTTGAACTATCTCATCCAAACTCTGTTAATATAGGTATTCTGTCTATTACTGTCTTGGAAGGTAGGCTACCACCCTTTTCGTGAACACTTCCAGTGTAGGGAAGGGAGGAAGAAAAACTCAAGAATGATTGAGACAAATTTGGTTTGTTTTTTTTTAGATACCTCTGAGGCTGTTTAATGCTGACTGTTTGGATATTTAAACTATAATTTAAATAGTAAGTGCATTATATGCAAAGTGGGAAAACATCATATTTGCACATCCTACTTTAAGTATATATTAAATATATTAATGCCAACTTGGACTACCACACAATACTGCTTTTACATTTCTCAAAGAATTTTATTATATCTAGCAGAATAGTAAATTGGAAGGGATGTTTTCTAGGGAAAACACTAACAATGACATGAAGTGATTATTCTCCATATGTCTGTCACACTCCTTCCCCTGAACATACCCATCCAATATACTATGGGATGTTGGGCACTGCAGAGTCTTTAAAGAAGAGAATTTCCAGATTCAGTATCATTGCCCTGCCATGTACTATAGTAAATCATCTGATTAGTTGTTAAAGAGTGAGAGAATGAAAGAGGCTGAGTCATGTGGCACCTCATAGGCTTATAGAGGAGGGAGTCTTGGGATGTCACTGAGGAGAGAATCTAAAACAGTATGTGTTAAGGGTTGAAAACTTTGTGGAAGTTATGGGCCCACAAAACAGCAGATCCCTTCCATATTCTCTTATTAAAAACTAAAAAAATAGTTATAATACTTTATTATCTATGGTACTATGAAAATTCTAAAAAAGATATATGGATCTCATGCATAAATCTATTCTAGTGATGGGACAGCACAGGCCAGGGTCCTAGTCTGTGGGAGTAGGAGACCCATGAGTCAACTTCCAGCACCACTACTTAAGCCCTAGAACTTTGGATAATTTAACTTCTCTGTGCCTCAATTTCTTTATGTACAAAACAGAGATAATAATCTGTACTAAATAGACTTAAGAGTGAAAGTGAAAGTGAAGTTGCTCAGTTGTGTCCAACTCTTTGTGACTCCATGGACTGTAGCCCACCAGCTTCCTTAGTCCATGGAATTCTCCAGGCAAGAGTACTGGAGTGGGTTGCCATTTCCTTCTCCAGGGCATCTTCCTGACCCAGGGATCGAACCCAGGTCTCCTGCATTGCAGGCAGACGCTTTACCGTCTGAGCCACGGCAAATGAAACAAACAAACAAACAAAAAATAGACTTGAGGTGATGAGTAAATAGGTAAACTCTGGCACAGAGCTTTCATTTGGTAAATAGATTATTTTTCACTTTTGTAGAAATATTCTTAAATGTCATTAAGGGTGCTCTGTGTTTTTTGTTTTCACCTATAAGGGAACATACACTCCTGGCTCTCTGCTTTGTGTGCAGCTCTGGCTATGAAACCCTAAAAGATGGTATTTTGGTGAAATTGCAGAAATTTCTTTCTTTCCTCTTTTCTGTCTCTCTCTCCACTTTGCCCCTCGCCTCTGCTTCCCCCTCTTTCTTTTTGCTGAGTCCTCAGTTTTGTGGGACCTCACAGTTATGCACTGAGGATCTGCCCACACAGGTAGTAATTTCCTGGGCTGCAGGCTGAAAGCACAAAGGCTTGCATGTGGTGGCCGGGACTTCCTCTGCTCTGGACAGATGCGAGCATAATTTTGGCCAAAAGGCAAGGGGGTGGGAAAGGGAGAGATTTCTCAAAGCAGTGCTTTGCTGATGTCTTTCAAAAGGGGAAAAAAAAGATTATACCTCTAGGTTAAAAAGTAAGACTAAACCACAGTTATGTAATTTTGAAAGATTCCTAAATCTGTATTGGCTCATTTTAAAAACATTAAACTTCAAAGAAATAACAAAGAATTTCTCCTGACCTCATACTACATATATTCCATTAAAAATTCAATTTGTAAAACATATTTCAAATGGTTATTCTCAAGAGAATATGCCTCAGTGAAGACCAGACACATGGAATATTTCAACTGTGTGTGGTTCTTCTTCATTTTTTTTCCTTTCTCTTCACATACAGGATAGACCTTCTAGATGAATAAAGATATGGTGTGTGTATTTTCCAGGACCAAATTATCTTCGGGTTGTGATCAAGCATGAGAAATTTCCACCCTGAGGAAAAATATTTGAAGGGTGCAAAATGAATGTAAGTTCATGGATAAAACTACTTTTCTACTGTAAACATACTGTGTTCCAAATATATTTTCAATAGAAAACACCTAGGAATTCCTAAATTATGTAATCTCTGGGGACATATAGATTGGTGGGCTTCATAAAAATTTCAGGGTGGCAGAATGTTTAGAGATTTTCCTGTTCAAATGCCCCATTCTGCAGATAAATAAACAAACACCTAAATTATTTCAAGGGGAGAATTCATTCTAACTTTGTGATAGAAAATAGCTTTGTGTTTGAATGCTAACTAAAGCCAATTGCTAGTGCTTGTGTGCAAATTTCTTTTGAGACAGATTGAGAGTTAAGTTCAGATTTGGCTGGAAAGGGTGCTAGAAAGGGTCCATTAGCATCTGCCCCAGCCTCAGGATCAGTTATAAGACAGCAAGAATGTCATGTGGTTGCTGACGGTAGCTGTTGGCTATCGAGAGCAGAGCCTTTAAAATCAGTTAAGGTCTGGCAGTGGGTCGTGGTGTTACTTCTGCTTGTTAGGTAGATTTGTTTCTTAACATTTCTGCACTTCAGTTTCCTTATTGATCAAGTGGGAATTAATTAGTTATTGGGAAGAGATTTATTGATATAATCAGAGCTTTATCTACAGTTTTAGATTTGGTTTTTAGAATGAATGATGCTATCTTTCATATTGAGTGACCTCTTATCCAGGTTGGATCTGGTAGCCCAAGACTATGATTGCAAAAAGAAAATGGAGGGAAGCTGTGAAAAATTTGGTATGACCAAACATAGTGAGAAAACGAAGAGCTTTGAGCAAAAGTCATGTGGAAGGAAAACCTGAGGAATATCACTATACATGAATGTTAACACTGCTTATAAGAAATCTGAACAGTGAACAGTGAAGTCGCTCAGTCATGTTCGACTCTTAGCAACCCCATGGACTGCAGCCCACCAGGCTCCTCCATCCATGGGACTTTCCAGGCAAGAGTACTGGAGTGGGGTGCCATTGCCTTCTCGCATAAGAAATCTGAAGAACCATATAAAAGTCACCTCTGTGGAGATTCTCTGAAGGACAAGGTCGAGAAATCATGGCAACATCAAGCCTATCAGAGATCAGGGTGTGCTGCAGAAACAATACTTTCACAAGACCAGGAAACTGGTGTCTCTAAGCAAGAAAACTTGAAAGACTGTAGGTAAGCTGGGACCAGCGTAACAAGCATGACAGTATAAGCTTTCCTGTCAACAGCTTTGATCATCTGAAACAAAATAGTGGCATCAAAATAAAAACTTCTCTGCTTTTAAGCTATAGAAAAAAATTGAAAATACTTATCTGTAGGTTTATAGATAAAACATGGACTTTTCTGCCTCTGTGGACCATGCGTATGAGAAAAAGTGCAACACCAAAGAAAAGTCTTTTAACATTCTGCAACCAGCATGAGTACATCTTTGTGGGTATCTTCAGTAACACCCAGAGTGTCCAATAGATCTTGGGTTTTCAATAATGAAAATTGTTTCAGTGGTCAGTTTATACCTGATCCTATTTTCCTGATTCTAAGATGTAGTATTAGAGGAAATGACAACCCACTCCAGTATTCTTGCCTGGAGAATCCCATGGACAGCGGACTCTGGTGGGCTACAGTCCATGGGATCACAAAGAGTTGGATACGTGATTAGTGACTAAACAGCAAAAAGCTGTGGTACAAGAACTAGATTGTCAAAAGGAGCCGCTGTGAGAATTGTGAAGATGGAGATTTTGTAAAATGACTAAAGGCAAAGAAAAATCTATGGTTGACAGAGAGTTGTGATGGTATCCACTAGACCTGGGGAGAAAGTGAAATGAGGACAGGCCGTAATAACATTACTAGAACTGTTCAAGGCCAAAAAATTCCACAAGAAAGACAGGACAATTTTTAGAGCTGAAGAGAACATTTGAAATGTTACTGCCTGTTTTAAACACACTTGTATAAAACACGTTTGCTCATGTTTGACTTGGCAGGTGAAATTGATATCTTTATGTGTCATGTGAGACTTTCTCTTCGAACCTACATAAATATTTAAAGCTAATAATAATAAATACTTAGTTCCTACTCTATGCTAGTCACTGATAAGTTTGTTTACCTACTTTTAATGATTAGGAAAAATATATTTATGATACCTGAGAGGGTAACTCCTTGCTGAAGGGTGGTTATTATTTTTCCCACACCCACATTGTTAGGAAGGGATAGAGTATGAGCTAGAATTGAGCCTGTGCTCTTTTTTCTATTATACTAGGCTTGAATTTCTGAAAGCCAGTCATATTATTTTAATAGTCTCCTGATGGATGAATCACTTTTATCTCATTTATTTATTATGCACCCCCGAACAATTCATGACTTATTTTCCTAATAAAACTTACATTTATAGATGTTACTGTCTTCATTACTTCATAGAAGATTGAGGGAAGTTAGATACTAATGGCAGAAACTCATGTTTGTCATGAGAGTAGGAAACACACACAAACATCTGGAAACCTATTGCATATATATATATATATTTAATGTAGGCCATTATCTGATAAAAATTATATAGTACCTATCATTTGTGTTGTCTCATATATAATGGCCTACATTAAACTATCAAAAGATGTCATTAGTCTTGAAATTCCCTTTGTAAATGATTTAGGGGGTCAACAATGGAGTGGTTCAAAATTGGAAAAGGAGTACATCAAGACTGTATATTGCCATCCGGCTTATTCAACTTATATGCAGAGTACATCATGTGAAATGCCAGGCTGGATAAAGCTCAAGCTGGAATCGAGATAGCCAGGAGAAATATCAATAACCTCAGATATGTAGATGACACCACCCCAATGGATAAAGTGAAGAGGAGCTATAGAACCACTTGATGAAAGTGAAAGAGTAGAGTGGAAGTTCAGTTCAGTTGCTCAGTCGTGTTTGACTCTGTGACCCTACAGACGGCAGCATGCCATCCATCACCAGCTCCCGGGGCTTGCCCAAACTCATGCCCATTGAGTCGGTGATGCCATCCAACCATCTCATCTTCCATTGTCTCCTTCTCCTCCTGCCTTCAATCTTTCCCAGCATCAGGGTTTTGTCCAAGGAGGCAGTTCACATCAGGTGGCCAAAGTATTGGAGCTTCAGCTTCAGCATCAGTCCTTCCAATGAATATTCAGGACTGATTTCCTTTAGAATGAACTGGTTGGATCTCTTTGCAGTCCAAGGGACTCTCAAGAGTCTTTTCCAACACCACAATTCAAAAGTATCAATTCTACAGCACTCAGCTTTCTTTATAGTCCAACTCTCACATCCATACATGACTACTGGAAAAATCATAGCTTTGACTAGACAGAAAAAACTAAGATCATGGCAAATAGATGGGGAAAAAATGGAAATACTGACAGACTTTACTTTCTTGGGCTCTAAAATCACTATGAAGAGTGACTGCAGCCATGAAATTAAAAGATGTTTGCTCCTTGGAAGAAAAGCTATGACAAACTTAGACAGTGTATTAAAAAGCAGAAACATCACTTTGCCTACAAAGATCTCTAGAGTCAAAGCTATGGTTTTTCCAGTAATGTATGGAAATGAGACTTGGACCATTAAGAAGGCTGAGCACCAAAGAATTGATGCTTTCAAACTGTAGTGCTGGAGAAGACTTTTGAGAGAAAGGAGATCAATCAAGTCAGTCCTAAAGGAAATAATTTCTGAATATTCATTGGAAGGACTGATGCTGAAGCTGAAGCTCCAATACTTTGGCCACCTGATGTGAAGAGCTGACTCACTGGAAAAGACCCTGATGCTGGGAAAGATTGAGGGCAGGAGGAGAAGGGGATGACAGAGGATAAGATAGCTGGATGGCATTACTGACTCAATGGACATGAGTTTGAACAAACTCTGGGAGATAGTCAAGGACATAGAAGCCTGGTGTGCTGCAGTCCATGGGGATGCAAAGAGTTGGACGTGACCAAGCAACTGAACAACAGAGCATCAAGTTATGCCGATGCATGGTAACTAGAATTTGGTGATGACCCTTTTAATTAATACATATGTCAAATCATAACGTTGACACCAGAAAGTTATATAATGTTATATACCAATTTTACCTCAATTAAAAATATTACGCTAAACATTCTATCACTGCAATGTGCTTGTAAATGAAGAAAATCAGTCATTGTACTGTGAGTGGAAGATCTGGTTAGTGTGTAAACAATTGGATGGAATGGATTCTCAGAGTTAGGGAAGATTTTAAATAGAAAAGATTTATACTTTACTGTTGAAATCCTTTTGAGCTTAATTAGGCCCCATTTGTTTATTTCTGCTTTGTATTTCCATTATTCTAGAAGATGGATCAAAAAAGATATTGCTGCAATTTACATCAAAGCATGTTCTTATGTTTTCCTCAATTGTTTTATGTTTTTCCACTAATTGTTTTATCATTTACAGAATCATGCCTCATACTTAGACCCTTTAATCCATTTTGAGTTTATTTTTGTGTACAGTGTTAAAAAATGTTCTGGCTTCATTCTTTTACATGCAGGTGTCCAGTTCTCCTAGCATCATTTATTGAAGAGACGGTATTTTTCTCCAGTGTAAAGTCTTGCTTCCTTTATTGTAGACTGATTACCACAGATGTGTGTGTTTGCAAAATGAAAAGACAATCCAAAGAATGGGAGAAAATGTTTGCAAATTAGGTGACTGGCAAGGGATTAATCTCCAGAATATGCAAACTGCTCGTACAGCTCAATATAAAACAAAACAAAAAAAACCTTAAAAAACAGGCAGAAGATCTAAATAGACATATCTCCAAAGAAGGTATTACGGATGGCCAATAGGCACATGAAAAGATGCTCAGCATGGCTAATTATTAGAGAAATGCAAATCAATGTCACCTTACCCCAGTCAGAATGTCCATCATCCCAAAGTCTACAAATAACAAATGCTAGAGAGGATGTGGCGGAGAAGGCAATGACACCCCACTCCAGTACTCTTGCCTGGAAAATCCCATGGGCGAAGGAGCCTGGTAGGCTGCAGTCCATGGGGTTGCTAAGGGTCGGACACTACTGAGCGACTTCACTTTCACGCACTGGAGAAGGAAATGGCAACCCACTCCAGTGTTCTTGTCTGGAGAATCCCAGGGACGGGGGAATCTGGTGGGCTGCCATGTATGGGGTCGCACAGAGTTGGACACAACTGAAGTGACTTAGCAGCAGCAGCAGAGAGGATGTGGAGAAAAGGAAATCCTCTGACTGTTGATGGGAATGTAAGTTGGTACAGCCACTGTGGAGAAGCATATGGAGATTTTTTTTTTTTTTAAGATTTATTTTTGGCTGAGGGCCGAAGAATTGATGCTTTTGAACTGTGGTGTTGGAGAAGACTCTTGAGAGTCCCTTGGACTACAAGGAGATCCAACCAGTCCATTCTGAAGGAGATCAGCCCTGGGATTTCTTTGGAAGGAATGATGCTGAAGCTGAAACTCCAGTACTTTGGCCACCTCATGTGAAGAGTTGACTCATTGGAAAAGACTCTGATGCTGGGAGGGATTGGGGGCAGGAGGAGAAGGGGACGACAGAGGATGAGATGGCTGGATGGCATCACTGACTGGATGGACGTGAGTCTCAGTGAACTCTGGGAGTTGGTGATGGACAGGGAGGCCTGGCGTGCTGCAATTCATGGGGTCGCGAAGAGTCGGACACGACTGAATGACTGATCAGATCTGATCTGTGCTGGATTTTTGTTGCTATATGAGGGCTTTCTCTAGTTGCAGAGAGAGGGCTACTCTTTGCTGTGGTATCTTCTTTTGTTTTGGAGTATGGGCCCTAGGCACACAGGCTTCAGTAGTTGTGGTGCACGGGCTTAACTGCTCTGCCATATATGAAACCTTCCCAGAGCAGGGATCAAATGTGTGTCACCTGCATTGGGAGGCAGATGCTTAACCACTGGACACCAGGGAAGCCCTGGAAGTTCTTGAAAAACTAAAAATAGAGCTTCCATATGATATAACAATCACACTCCTTGGCCTATATTTGGAGAAAACCATGGTTCGAAAGGATATATGCACCCCAGTGTTCACTGCTGGGAAAGAGTGAGGGCATGATGAGAAGGGGGTGACAGAGGATGAGATGGTTGGATGGCATCACTGACTCAATGGACATGAGTTTGAGCAAACTCTTGGAGATAGTGAAGGACAGGGCAGCCTAATGTGCTTTAGTCCGTGGGGTTACAAAGAGTTGGACACAACTGAGTGACTGAACAACAACAATGTTCACTGCAGCATGATTGGCAACAGTCAAGACCTGGAAGCAATGTAAATGTCCATCAACAGAGGAAGAGATAAAGAAGATGTGGTATATGCATACAATGGAATATCACTCAGCCATTACAAAGAAAAATGAAAAAAAAATTGCCATTTGCAGCAACATGAATGGACCTGGAGATTATCATACTAAGTAAAATAGGTCAGACAGAGAAAGCTAAATATCATATCATTAATATGCAGAATCTAAAAAATGATGCAAATAAACTTGTCTAAAAAATAGAAACTCACAGATTTAGAAAACAAACTTTTGCTTACCAAAGGGGAAAGGTCAGGGGAGGGACAAATTAGGATTTTGAGAGTGACATAACCAGCAAAGACCAAATAGTATAAATGAGAAAATAATTTAAAAATCGATATGTATATATGTACATATGTATGGATATGTATATATGTACTTTGCCGTACATCTGAAACTAACACAACATTGTAAATGAACTATACTCCAATATGACATAAAATATTTTTAAGAAGATTTAAAGTTTGTATTATATTCCCAAAACTTGTTTCATACTGGAAGAACAAACATCATTTTACCCTGCAAGGCAAGTGGATATTCTTGAGGAAGACAGCATACAAAATCCTGTATTATTTCCATTTAAGGGGATATTGTTCTAAGGTTCTTATATATACATATTCACATATAATATTCAAAAACTACCCTATATGTACTACTGTTATCAAATTATTTATTTTCAGAAAATAATCATATATGATGATCAAAAGTAAAATGTGCTGTATATTACAATTTCCTCAGTGAAAGCTGTCATGAGCAAACTTCATTAATCTCACTGACCATTTAATGGGCATTTATAGGAATTTCTCTTAGTTTTTGTTTGGATTTTTTTTTAACTATGAATGAACTCTCTTTGGATAGGTAAGATTTAAAAAGCTAATATGAACTGGATAGGAAGACAAAAAAAGATGTAGAGCATCTTCCTCACATACATGAAAGGAAGCTAGACACGTGTGCGTGAGTGCTCAGTCACTTCAGTTGTGTCTGACTCTTTGCGAGCCCATGGACTGTAGCACACCAGGCTTCTCTGTCCATGGGATTCTCCAGGCAAGAATACTAGAGTGTGTTGCCATGCCATCCTCCAGGAGATCTTCCCAGTCCAGGGATCAAACCCACATCTCCTGTGTCTCCTGCATTGCAGGCAGATTCTTTACTCAGTCATATGTAGTGTTATATATGCCATCTGTCTGTATTATTTAGTTTATGATGATTGTTTTTTAAAATCAGAAATTACTATATGACCTTTTAACATTGAAAACAAAAGAGAATAATCATCCCAATTCCACCACTCCAAATAGTTCTAAATATTTCCTTTTGTTGTTTTCCATCAATGGGACTGCATAGGGTATGTGTCAAAATCTCACTTAATATTGTATCATGAGCATTATCCCAACTCCTAAAATTGTGTGAAAATGTATTATTTATGTTATAACAAATGAAATTTAGTCATTCTTCTATTGTTAGACCTAGAGTTGATTTCTAGGTTTTGTTTTTATTTTTTACTAATATCCATCTATTTGCAATAAATATCTCTGTACATCAAATTGTGTATATGTGTATCACTGATAACTCACTTATAATTCCTTGTAGCAAAATCATAGGGTCCTAAATGATGATCATTTCTAAGGCTTTGATACATTCAGTTTTTGTGTGGTCAACTTTGCTTTAATTGTATTTCCTTTCAGTTTGTTTTCATAATTTATACTTAAAAATCTGAACAAATCTAGATTTTGCTGCTATTATTATTTTGTAGGAGATAAGACTCCATCTTGTATTTCCTAAAATATCACATATTACAATTCATTTTTAAAATGTGCTTTATAGGTAAGATACTGATGTATCAGAGCCATACAATATTGAGATTCTGAATAATATAGTATATTTTGCTGATATCTAGGAAATGGCAACCCACTCCAGTGTTCTTGCCTGGAGAATCCCAGGGACAGAGGAGCCTAGTGGGCTGCCTTCTATGGGGTCACACAGAGTCGGACACGACTGAAGCGACTTAGCAGTAGCAGCAGCAGTATCCAAAAAGCTCTTGTGGGAATAATTCTCTCAATTTATTAGAGAAAGCAGAGAGGCAAGTTAATTTCTAGAAGATCTGTTCAGGGATGTAGAGGTCTAGTGTGGAATGAATATTTGTTGAAGTTTGTAAATAAAGAGTTGAACTGAATGTTACATAAAACATATGAATGAAAAGCTCTCCCAGGATGGCTTGTGGATCACCATGAATTTTCTTATTAAGAAATAAAAAGATTTCTTTTTATTTTATAAAATAAAAATATTTTCTTAATAAAAATATTTTTCTTATTAAGAAAAAAATTATGCCTATAGATTACAATATTTATTGAAATATTTGAATTTAAAGGATCAGAAGTTGATCCAATTGAACCAATCAGAAGTTGGCCTGATCCAATGGAGGCATAAAACCCTATTTGCCACTTTTTATTTTCCCACTATTGGCCTGTTACCTGTTCTGTCCTCTAGTATTGACTGTTACTCATAAAATTGACACTATACCCTTGTCTGTACATTTAAGGAAATCACACTTGGTGGCTTTGTTGTCTGTGCAAATTCAGAAGTTATTGAAAAATCATATAACTCACATAATTAGATTGGGCTTCTCTGGTGGCTCAGTGGTAAAGAATCCACCTGCCAGTCCAGAAAACACGGGTTTGAACTGTCAGGAAGATGACCTGGAGAATGAAACAGCAACCTACTCCAGTAGTCTTGAGTGGAAAATCCCATGGATAGGGGAGTCCGGCAGGCTACAGTCCATGGGGTTTCAAAGAGTAGGACACAATTTAAGCAACTAAACAACAACAATTAGGATTACATTATAGCAAACACTCAGAAGAGACTTGGGTTACAATTTCCCGAGTCTCCAAAAAAAAAAAAAAAAATCTTTTGTTGTCTTGCTGCTTAATCAATTCACCTTATTTTTAATCTTTATTCTCAAGAGAACGCTTAAACCCTGTAAATTCTTAAGGGTTAACCACGACTATAGGGTAAAGTATACATTGGAATAAACTTTCAATAAAATCTTACAAGCACATTTGGGCAGTTCATTTTAGATACATTCCAGAAAGAATGAATATTTTTGTGTGTGCAATTCCAGATAATTTCACCATACACATCATCCCTGAGAGTTTAGGATTTATGCTGATTTTATTATAGTCATAATGAATTTATTATATTGTTACTAGAACTGACACAGGGAAATTTAATAGTCTGAGCAAAGTGTATTTTAAAATAACAACAATGATTCTATTTGATGACGGTTAAATTAATTGCTCATAGCAAAATATTACAAGAGGCTTTCCCTCTATTCTGTCATTATTTGTTATAAGGCTTTTATTCAAACAGCTTTTTGGTGAGACTGAACTGGATGTTGAACACAGTAATGGTAACAATGCCTATAAATAATTGAGATACTATAGGAGAAGGGGACAAGAGAGGATGAGATGGTTGGATGGCATCACTGACTCAATGGACATGAGTTTGAGCAAGCTACGGGAGGTGGAGAAGGACAGGGAGGCCTGGTGTGCTGCAGCCCTTGGGGTTGCAAGGAGTCCGACATGACTGAGCAACTGAACAACAACAACATTATGTGTCAAACTGCTCAGAATTAAAATTAACAAAAAATCTGTATGTTCAACATTAGCAGCCCATTTTTTCTATTTGGAAATTGTGCATAAAACAGTTAAGTAATATGCCTAAATCCCAAGGCTTATAAGTAAGAGAATTAGGATTTCAAACCCAGATTCGAATGACTCAAAAGTCCTACTCTTTTCCACTATGATGCATCATCTTTACTTGATGAAAAGGATCCAGGCAATGTTGAATCAGAAATTAGTTCAAGTGACACATATGTGACATCAGTGCTTGATGTGAGGAGAAGAATCATGTATATTCTATGTGAAGTTAATGCATTCCAGCAGCTAGAAAGTCACATCATAATTCTGTGAGACTCTAGACCTCAGAGAGAAGAGAGAGAAGTCGCTCAGTCATGTCCGACTCTTTGTGACCCCATGGACTGTAGCCCACCAGGCTCCTCGGTCCATGGGATTTTCCAGGCAGGAATACTGGAGTGGGTTGCCATTTCCTTCTCCAGGGGATCTTCCTGCCCCAGGGATCGAACCCAGGTCTCCCGCATTGTAGGCAAACGCTTTACCGTCCAAGCTACCATCTGAAGTGTAGAGCAGTTCTTGCGTCTGTGTCTGTTGTTAGGAAACCACAGAGCAGGTGAGCCCTAGGGCTAGCAGCTTCACTCTCTGTCTATAATAATACAGTTAAAGAATATTGGTCCAAATTCTCTATACAAAAAATAATCTATATGTAACACTAGCTCTGTGATTCCTCTCTCAATTATTTATAGAAAGATTTTTTCTTTTGTTATGTATCTTTTGTTTCATATTGTTAAACTCTTACAGTATAGTAATATATAAAACAACTTGAATAAGCACTGACTTGATCTTAGAAACATGATTTATACTTAAGAAGTTGCCTTATCATGACTGGTGGCTTATAGCAGTCAAAAAATTTTTCAAAATCAGATTACTAGTACACTCTTAGTTTAAAGACAAGACAAAAATTTAGCCTAACAAATACACATAACATGGTTTAGTGGTATAGACACAGGCTTAGTATTCTCAGTCGGAGTTGAATTGCTTTAAATTTTATTTTTTACTTTTAAAATATTTCTACATTTCTTATTTTATTAAAAATATAAACTTAACAAATATTGTAAATGACCAAAAATTGTAATATGCCATGTATAAAGTTTCCCCCTCAATACTCTCAGCCTTCAGTCCCAATGGTATTTATGATATAAACTATTTTTAATTTGTTCTTATAATGCACTGAGGCAAATTCCAAGTATTTATGTATCTTTATTTTCTTTAACAGCATCATAAACTTTCATAGGGTTCAAGTATACTAATTTTCAAAAAAAGTATTGTTATGAATAATGATGCTGGTTAGAAATTTTATTAGTTACAAAGACAGAAATCAGTTGGTAATAGCTTATCAAGAATAAGCAGTGTATTGGACATATTGTGGTAGCACAGAGACCTGAAAGAAAAGCTAAACACCCAAATCGTAGAGAAAACAGCTTCAAAACTAGACCAGTTCAAATCACCCAACAACCTCCTGTAAGATTTTGTCCATCACTGGTTTCTATTTCTTCCTGTGGGTCGCCTTTATTATCTTAACCATAGATGGGCTTCTCTACAAGATGGGGGTGGAAGTAGCCATCTACAACTCTGTACCCAAATACTTTCAAAAACCCTTGAAAAAAAAAAAAAACAACAATTTCCAAAACCATCTGCCTTTCAAAAGGGCCAATTTGGGCACTTTTTGACATGAACCACTATGGCTGGGAGAATAAAATATCATTTGTGATACAGCTGGAGTTCCTGCTCTATCTCCAGTGCCTTAAAATTCTCAACAAGTATTTATGGAATTACCATCCCAAAGACAACTTTATTAAAATAGTAACATTGAAAAAAGCCCAAGTACTTAAGAAACATCTTGTGTTGATAAACTGTAATTATTGTAATTTTACAATGTATATATATATAAATTTTCTCTGTAGACACAATGAATTAAAATGTATTCAATGATTTTTACTAATTCTGACAAGATTATTTCTACATAATCACTAAATCCACCATTTAATCAATCTATTGTTGCTATTTGAGATGAACCAAGAGAGAGATGACTACATGCCTAGTTTGAGTATATGAGAATGTCATCTCCTCAATTTGATTTGAAGCAATGAATAAACTTTTTTCTTGAAAATTAATGGTTTAAAATCTTTAATCTATCCTTCCTTCCAGCAATACTCATTGAAATTATACCCAGTGTGAGGCCCTTGTCCAGGTGCTAGAAATACAGCTGTTTATAAGACAAATCTTTGTTATCGTTGAGCTTATAATTAGAAGGGTAATAAATCCAAAAAATGCAAATCAAAACAGATATTAAAAAGAGTTATTAATAAAGCACAGCTATTAGGATAAAGCAAGAGAGTAATGACATAGAAGACGCTGGTATTTTAGACACGGTGCACAGATTAGCCTGTTCTCTGGGTGTTTTTTGAGCAAGCCCTAAATGAGGGAGGGGGGTTGTGCAAGTAACTCAGGACAGAGAGAATTACATGTATAAGGATCTAAGGAAAGGATCCAGGGTCCAGAAATCTCCAAGATAGCTGTAGAGGCTTGAGGAGGCCTGAGAGTGGTAGGAGATGGGGTTGGATCATATAAATCTTTATAGACTATGTAAGAGGTAAAAGAGTTTATTTTTGTTTTAAATTATCTCTGGAACTGCCCCATATCTATTATGTTAAGACTGCTGTTAGGTGAGCAGATCTGCAGAATGAACTGGGGACTCCAACAATTGTAATTTTTATTATTTTTTGCCTAGTCTCTATTGTGCTAGCAACTTTTATTTGATGACTTCAAATAAAATAAAATTTCCACAAAAAATTTAAATTTGATTGCATCAAATCAATTTTATGTTTTAGATGGGGGATCCACTAAGCATTGAGAATAAAAATACAGAACATATTTAAGCAACTTCCAATTAGAGGAGACAAATAAAATGATTAATAGATGGGGATGCTATGGTGTGACAAGAAGACCATCTAAACCAGTCCTTAAAAAGACAGGAGGTTCCTTAAAAAACTGGAAATAGAACTGCCTTATGATCCAGTAATCCCACTGCTGGGCATACACACTGAGGAAACCAGAAGGGAAAGAGACACGTGTACCCCAATGTTCATCGCAGCACTGTTTATAATAGCCAGGACATGGAAGCAACCTAGATGTCCATCAGCAGATGAATGGATAAGAAAGCTGTGGTACATATACACAATGGAGTATTACTCAGCCATTAAAAAGAATACATTTGAATCAGTTCTAATGAGGTGGATGAAACTGGAGCCTATTATACAGAGTGAAGTAAGCCAGAAAGAAAAACACCAATACAGTATACTAACACATATATATGGAATTTAGAAAGATGCTAACAATAACCCTGTGTACGAGACAGCAAAAAGACACTGATGTATAGAACAGTCTTACGGACTCTGTTGCAGAGGGAGAGGGTGGGAAGATTTGGGAGAATGGCATTGAAACATGTATAATATCATGTATGAAGTGATTTGCCAGTCCAGGTTTGATGCACGATACTGGATGCTTGGGGCTAGTGCACTGGGACGACCAAGAGGGATGGTATTGGGAGGGGGGAGGGAGGAGGGTTCAGGATGGGGAACACATGTATACCTGTGGCAGATTCATTTTGATATTTGGCAAAACTAATACAATTTGTAAAGTTTAAAAATAAAATAAAATTTAAAAAAAAGACAGGAGGGTCTAACAAGGCTTATTGAAAGGTAATTTTTAAATTATTCTAAAAATTGGTGGAGACAAAAGCATGTACAAAGACTGGAGGCAAGGAGGGGGAGTGTGGTCAATTCAGAAAATAAATGATCAAGGAAATCAGCATGACGGAGACAAAGGGCAGAGAGGATTGTTTCATTGTTGGCTTGTTTGCTCATTGGGATTTGGATTCTAGAGGTAGAGTTTGGGAGGCTGGGAGAAATAAGGAGCAAAGATAAGCATAGGTCAGTTCAAGAGACATGAAGAAAGAATTACTAATACTTGATCAACTTCAACAGTTGGGAAATGCCATCAGGCAGGTTACTATAAAAAAGACTATACACAGAGAAAGATTAAAAAGATACTGAGTCCTCAAAAACCCACCATTCTAAGTCCCTTCCAGGGAATTCTTGTCATCTAAGTCATGGTGTGAAAAGTCAAAGTTGCTCAGTTATGTCCAACTCTTTGTGACCCCATGGACTGTATAGCCCGCCATGCTCCTATATCCATAGAATTCTCCAGACAAGAATACTGGAGTGTGTAGCCATTCCAGTCTCCAGGGGATCTTCCCGACCCAGAAATCGAAGCTGGGTCTCCTACATTGCAGGCAGATTCTTTACCATCTGAGTCACCAGGGAAGTACAAGTCATGGTGCACATATGCACAAGTTAATTAGATTGCCCACCATGGGGTCATTGTTAGAAAGACATGAATTAATATAATTTCATTTATGAAAGGCATCATCATTCTGAACCCCTAATTAAATACTACTCTATTGGAAACATTGGAATGGTGATTTTTTACTCTTATTACTATTATTTCAGACGTTCAGATATGATTTTTTCTACGACCTTTGCCCTTGTCAGGTTTACATTTGAAATTGTAACGATTAAGACACAATCTTTTAGTTGCCTATCATTAAAATAGTTCTCTAAAGGAATAATTTCCAGAGGAAAATGAATACATCAAAGCTTGCACCGAAAGGAATCAAAGGCAACATTCTCTTCCTTTGCATTTTTCCTTAATGCATCTGTGTTTGCAGAATGAGTATTTGTTTAGTCATGTTTAACTTCGTTAAATTATCTCTGCATAAAAACTTAATAAAGTTCTCTTTGTAAGTTTCAATAAATCCTTTTTAAAAATATAGAGTCTTGACTATCTTAACAATTCATTGATACTGTTTGTTTTTATCTTATGCAAATGGTAGGATCAGTTATAGCAATAATTTCAGATTCTTTTAAATAAACATCAGATTCTAATTACTGTAAACTGAAACACTTCTAAGAAAACAGTTTAATTTATGCAATTTAAAAAAACCCTGAAGCTGTACTTGTGAGACACATCATTGCTTTGACGCCAGTGACCTAACCACATGTACTATTTTTCTCTTGCAACATTTTTTAAAGTGTCCTTGACAGCATATTTTACGATCTTTGATGTCTTAGCCATTCCCCAGAAATGCTTTCAGACAAGAATTTCTAAGTAATATAAGTACATCATTTACATGGAAAAAAGATGAGTGATTCTAAACATTGAGTAGACATTATCAAAAAATTAGTTTTTGGTTTATATAGCCTCTTACACTGTGTTATGAAAATAAAGCATGAAAACGTGTGTATTTTAAAATGAATAAATTAAGTTGTGAAAATTTCAACTAGTTCGCTATTTAGATCAGCAGTCTCCAACCTCTGGGATGTCAACTGGTACCTGCTGTCAGATCAGTGATGGCATTATATTAGAAATAAAGTGAACAATGCACTTGAATCATGCCAAAACCATCCCCCAAATCCCTGGTTTGTGGGAAAACTGTCTTCCACGAAATCAGTCCCTGGTGCCAAAATGGCTGGGGACTGCTGACCTAGAGAATCTTTATACAACAACAATAAAACAATATGTAACGTATCTTAAAAGAAACAAAAATATCTCAGAAAGAACATACACCCCAATGTTCAGAGCAACACTATTTACAGCAGCCAAGACATGGAAACAACATGTGTCCATCAATAGATGAATAAAGAAGATGTGGCAAACACATACACACACACACTGGAGTGCTAATCAGTCATAAAAGCAATGAAATCTTGCCATTTTCAGCAGTTTGCATGGACTTGGGGGGCATTATGTTAGGTGAAATAAGTCAGAGAAAGTGTATAATGTCAATTATATGTGAAATATAAAAGATGGAACTAGTGAGTAAAACAAAAAAGAAATAGACTCACAAATATAGAAAACAAGCAAGTGATTACCAGTGGAGAGAGGGAACAGGAGAGGGGCAAAATAAGGGTAGGAGAAGAAAAGGATTATTTCAGAATTACATGAAATCATGTGTGTGAAACTTTTGAAAATTGTATAGCACTACAAAATTTGTCATTTAATAGGAAAAGCAATATTGTAGCATATTTTATATTTTATAAGATAAAGCAGATAGACAAAATATTGAGTTTCTTCAGAAGGGTTAATGAATGAATTGATAAAAATGAGTATTCTGTTTTCCTTCAAAACAATTCAAAGTTCATCTCAATTCATGGTGAGTCTGTTCTTCTCACCGGTCAGACAAAACAGTTGTAGACATTCCTATTCTTTCGCTCACACTCTTTATGCAAACCGTAAGTAAATATTGTTAGTTTTACTTCCAAAATACACTGAGAATATGACTACTTCTCATTACCTCCACAGCTATCACTTGATGCCAGCCACAGTCATCTCTAGCCTGAGTTATTTTAAGATTATTGCAACTATCTCTGCCACATGTGCCCCTACAGTCTGCTCACATCACAGCAGACAGCATGATCCTATTAAATAACTTATCTTTTACACTTGAACCTCCCAATGGCACCCCATTTTACAGAGGGAAATCCAAATTCCTACAACAAATGTTAAGTTCATCCAAGCTCCTCTCTTCCTAATCTCATTTCTTACAGGTCTCTTGCCTACACCGCTTCATCAAAACTTGCCTCTTTGCTGCTTCTTAAGCAAGGAAAATGGTCATACTCTTGCCTCAAGGCCCTAGTGTTTCTCTCAATACAGAATAGTCTTTCCAAACATATTCATATCGCTAGCTCCCTCTTAAAATATTTTTGCAAATCTTACCTTCTCATACTTCCATCAGACCTTCCATGTCGGCTGGCGTCCTGGCAGAAATGCGTTGGTAGCTTAAATTTGTAATCATCAGGGATTATTCGCAAAAGCTGTGTAAAGGCTTAAGCAAACTACAAAATGATGGTGAAGCAGCCAAAAATTAGCAACAGCTGTAAGCCATTACCATCCCTAGGTGAGAGCACCAAGGAGAGAGACTCTTATCTGAAAGTAGTAAGAGCTGTAACATTAAGAGGAAAGTTACCTGATAGAAGCCTGCACCTGTAAATAGAAAAGCAAAGGCACTAACAAACTATACTTCATCAGGGAGAGAATAAGGGGAAATAAATATGCCGATCTCTCTTTCTTCTCATCCTATGACTGACTGCTGGACCTTACATTTGCTGTATTTCAATAAAAGCCAAAGAGTGAGGGAATCTTGGATATATACTCTAAGAGCGCAGAGTGGGGGCAAAGAGAGAGACTAGATCTGATGGGTAAAATGACAAATAATCACAGGTGTTCATCCCTTTCCCACTCCCAGAATCTACTGTTTTTCAAAAAAAATAATAACCGTACCAACAAAATACTTTACATGCCACAAAATTGGCATTTTCCCACCAAGAAAGATAAATAGAAGTAATTGGCTTGCACCTGGAAAAATCAGAAGTCTGTGCTCACTGCTTACCTCAGGGTTATGCCAGCTTGTCTCTCTGTTGTATTATAGTCCAGAGGAACCACAGTTATCTTCCTGGCTCATTATAATGACATCCTACCAGTACCTAATGTGCTTGCATGTCACATCCTGGAAAATCCCATGGACAGAGGAGCCTGGTAGGCTGCAGTCCATGGGGTCGTGAAGAGTCGGACACGACTGAACAACTTCACTTTGACTTTTCGCTTTCACGCATTGGAGAAGGAAATGGCAACCCACTCCAGTGTTTTTGCCTGGAGAATCCTAGGGATGGGGGAGCCTGGTGGGCTGCCGTTTATGGGGTCACACAGAGGTGGACACGACTGAAGCTACTTAGCATGTCACATCCAGCAAGCAAATCTTCCACCTTTCCAGATGCAAGTCAGCTCCTTCTCTTTGTTGGTGACAATTGAAAAGAAAGTGATGCCTCATCAATAGCTATATATCAGGTACCAAGAACTGATTTGCTGCAATTATACCAAGAAAAGCAGCTGTGATTAGCCCAAGCTACTGACCATCCTCAAGAAAATCCGGTCATTATTCAAGAAACATTTGGTTTTATAATGGCTAAAGAGACAAGTTAAACAGGGATCTGTGAGGAATTACAAACCATGCATTTTTCAAGACCTTAATGATAGTGCTAATCTGTGTAATTCTCCTAGAGATGCAGTATTGCTTTGAATGTACCATTTTGGGTGTAGAGCAACATTTATAGAGGCTTCCATTGGACTTTTTTTTTTTTTTTTTTTATCATACTAGCCCTTACTCCATTGGAGAAGGAGATGGCACCCCACTCCAGTACTCTTGCCTGGAAAATGCCATGGACGGAGGAGCATGGTGGGCTGCAGTCCATGGGGTCTCGAAGAGTCGGACACGACTGAGCGACTTCACTTTCACTTTTCACTTTCCTGCATTGGAGAAGGAAAGGGCAACCCACTCCAGTGTTCTTGCCTGGAGAATCCCAGGGACCGGGGAACCTGGTGAGATGCTGTCTATGGGGTAATGAAGAGTCAGACACAACTGAGAGACTTCACTTTCACTTTTCACTTTCATGCATTGGAGAAGGAAATGGCAATCCACTCCAGTGTTCTTGTCTGGAGAATCCCAGGAACCGGGGAGCCTAGTCAGCTGCCGTCTATGGGGTCGCACAGAGTCGGACACAACTGAAGTGACTTAGCAGCAGCAGCCCTTACTCTATGGTCAGGTAATTAATGTGGGGAGTTTGGCCAGTTGCTAATTAGTATATGCATTCTTACTGAGCGTGCTTGGACTAGACAAATAACCACAGGATGGATTATTGGTTTCATGGTGAGACAGATTCAGATCAAGACTCCATCACTGTACTTTGATAAAGCTCCACTCTAAGCTGTAGCTATAGTGGCATTTTGGAGTTATAGGGATTAGCTTTAGTGAAGAGGCCCTGTGTAAGTCTAACAGCCTTCTGAAAACACAGCGTTTTCTTCTCTGGTATAGAGTTCTACCACCCCCTCCCTCCATTTGGAGAAGACTGCAAGAAAGATTCGTGGTATAACTTGCGGCCACATTGCAGTGTCCTTTTTCAAATACTTAAGGTCTATTGTCTTTAATGGTTTAGCCTGTTTCTGGCACATTTGACCAGGAGTTTTGTATTAAAATTAAACTCGAAGATTTCATTTCCATCATTATCTCTGGTCTAGAGGGGACCGCCATCCCACAGCTTTCACTAATGCTTTGGAAAAGAGCATAACTTCTGGGTTTCCAAGAAGACAGGATGTGGCTGAGCAACTTACGCAAGCAGCACATGGAGATCCACTGCAACATCCTTAGGCTTTCCCGCCCATTCATTGGCATGCCAGGTAGTGTTGTCATTTCAGTTTCATTGACAGTACTTCACCACAGGGTTCAGTTTCACTGGGTTAATGAATCAAGCCACTGTTAACCCTGCTACCAAGTGTTCAAGGTAACATGTAAGATGCATCCCAGTTTCCCTAAGTTCAGCCAAAATCAATAAATCAATATTTTATCCTACTTTTTCCTATACTCTTGTAAAAAATTTTCACTTATATTGCCTAATCTCTGGATTATGCTAGGTCTTGACTATATAATGGGGCTTTCAGTATATCTCTCTGTTTTCATGTTTTTAAGTTATTCAGAAATGACTAGCTCATCCCACAGTTCTTTATCATCGTCATCAGAGTGACTGAAGGCTTTACTACTACAGATTTGCAAACGCCTTATTCTCCATCAGCGTTCCATCCCATGTCACTACCAGTATTAATCTGAGTAATGCTAATACAATGCAAGCCACAAATTGTGTCCCATTTATTCCTACAAGGAGATTCTTCATTTGCATCTTTCAATATGTGAGCAATAGTTCCAAATTTAATGTAGAAGTTCTATTTGGGGATGCCAAAATTTGCTAAAAATTATAATATTAGAAATTAGCCAAGCAGGACACAATATACTCAAAACAATTTCAACAGTTTAGTTGAGAAACAATTTAGGCATCCAGTCCCATCACTTCATGGGAAATAGATGGGGAAACAGTGTCAGACTTTATTTTTCTGGGCTCCAAAATCACTGCAGATGGTGATTGCAGCCATGAAATTAAAAGACACTTACTCCTTGGAAGGAAAGTTATGACCAAACTAGATAGCATATTCAAAAGCAGAGACATTACTTTGCCAACAAAGGTCTGTCTAGTCAAGGCTATGGTTTTTCCTGTGGTCATGTATGGATGTGAGAGTTGGACTGTGAAGAAGGCTGAGCACCAAAGAATTGATGCTTTTGAACTGTGGTGTTGGAGAAGACTCTTGAGAGTCCCTTGGACTGCAAGGAGATCCAACCAGTCCATTCTGAAGGAGATCAGCCCTGGGATTTCTTTGGAAGGAATGATGCTAAAGCTGAAACTCCAGTACTTTGGCCACCTCATGTGAAGAGTTGACTCATTGGAAAAGACTGTGATGCTGGGAGGGATAGGGGGCAGGAGGAGAAGAGGATGACAGAGGATAAGATGGCTGGATGGCATCACTGACTCGATGGACGTGAGTCTGAGTGAACTCCGGGAGTTGGTGATGGACAGGGAGGCCTGGCGTCCTGTGATTCATGGGGTCACAAAGAGTCCGACATGACTAAGCGGCTGAACTAAACTGAAGGACAATAAAGAGAAGTAATGAATGCACGTGTGCAAAGTCACTTTAGTCATTCCTGACTCTGCAACCCTATGTACTATAACCTGCCAGGCTTCTCTGTCCATGGGATTTTCCGGCAAGAATACTGGAGTGGGTTGCCATGCCCTCCTCCAGGGAATCTTCCTGTCCCAGGAATCAAACCCACACCTCCTGTGGCTTCTGCATTGCAGGTAGATTCCTTACCATTGAGCCATCAGGGGAAGCCCAAAGAGAAGCAATAGCAGATGGCATTGCACCCAGAAAGATTCACTGATGAGAATCCCTTAAAACACCTAGGCTTGACAGACAGAGGTAGGAAACTATTAAGAGAAACTTGAGAGCTATCTCCATAGTATACAAGTTTCCCAGCAGTAACCATGGTTAGGTTAGTGCACCAAAGAGATGAAACATGGTGGCTGGTTGGGAGAATAATCAGATTTCTCTCACTTCATATCTCCTACTGGTAACTTCTTTGCTCAAATTCAACTAGAAGTCCAGAGGACAAGAGAACTGGATGATACATACAGTCATAGTGATCATTTTTCTGGGGCACAAGACAGGACACAGAAGTGTGAAGAATGGATTTAAATAGGCAAAGGGATGTAACTAGCATCCTTTCTGAACTCTGACCTCCCTATTAAAATCTGCACACTCCCTCCTTAATTTTTCCCAAATAACACTGTCATATTTAATAAACTATAGTTTACTTACCTATTTTGCTTATCATTTGTCTCTTCTATTATAATGAGAGCTTCATAAATTTCCCTGTTTTGCAGTATTCTCAGTGCCTAGAGTGGCCACGGGACTGGAAAAGGTCAGTTTTCATTCCAATCCCTAAGAAGGGCAATGGCAAAGAATGCTCAAACTACCGCACAATTTCACTCAATTCACACGCGAGTGGGCTTCCCTGGTGGCTTAGACGGTAAAGCATCTGCCTGCAATGCAGGAGACCTCAGTGTGAGCCCTGGGTTGGGAAGATTCCCCTGGAGAAGGAAATGGCAACCCACTCCAGTATTCTTGCTTGGAAAATCCCAAGGACGGAGTAGCCTGGTAGGCTACAGTCCATGAGGTCGCAATAAGTTGGACACGATTGAGCAACTTCACTTCACTTCACTTCACACGCTAGTAAAGTAATGCTCAAAATTCTCCAAGCCAGGCTTCCACAGTATGTGAACCATGAACCACCAGATGTTCAAGCTTGTTTTAGAAAAGGCAGAAGAACCAGAGAACAATTGCCAACATCTGCTGGATCATTGAAAAAGCAAGAAAGTTTCAGAAAAACATCTATTTCTGCTTTATTGACTATGCCAAAGCCTTTGACTGTGTGGATCACAACAAACTGTGCAAAATTCTTCAAGAGATGGGAATACCAGACCACCTGATCTGCCTCTTGAGAAATCTGTATGCAGGTCAGGAAGCAACAGTTAGAACTAGACACGGAACAACAGAGTGGTTCCAAATAGGAAAAGGAGAACGTCAAGCCTGTATATTGTTACCCTGCTTATTTAACTTATATGCAGAGTACATCATGAGAAACGCTGGCTTGGAAGAAGCACAAGCTGGAATCAAGATTGCTTGGAGAAATATCAACAATCTCAGATATACAGATGACACCACACTTACGTCAGGAATTGAAGAAGAACTAAAGAGCCTCTTGATGAAAGTGAAAGAGGAGAGTGAAAAAGTTGGCTTAAAGCTCAACATTCAGAAAACGAAGATCATGGTATCCAGTCCCTCCACTTCATGGCAAATAGATGGGGAAACAGTGGAAACAGTGCCAGACTTTATTTTGGGGGGCTCCAAAATCACTGCAGATGGTGACTGCAGCCATGAAATTAAAAGACACTTTTTTGGAAGGAAAGTATGACCAACCTAGATGGTATATTGAAAAGCAGAGACATTACTTTGCCAACAAAGGTCCATCTAGTCAAGGCTATGGTTTTTCCAGTAGTCATGTATGGATGTGAGAGTTGGACTATAAAGAAAACTGAGTGCTGTAGAATTGATGCTATGGTGTTGAAGAAGACTCTTGAGAGTCCCTTGGACTGCAAGGAGATCCAACCAGTCCATCCTAAAGGAAATCAGTCCTCAGTGTTCACTGGAAGGACTGATGTTGAAGCTGAAACTCCAATACGTTGGCCACCTGATGTGAAGAGCTGACACATTTGAAAAGACCCTGATGCTGGGAAAGATTGAGGGCAGGAGGAGAAGGGGACGGACGACAGAGGATGAGATGGGTGGATGGCATTATCAACTCAACAGACATGAGTTTGAGTGAACTCCGGGAGTTGGTGATGGATAGGGAGCCTGGTATGCTGAAGTCCATGGGATTGCCATTTCCTTCTCCAATGCGTGAAAATGAAGTTGCTCAGTCGTGTCCGACTCTTCTCGACCCCATGGACTGTAGCCTACCAGGCTCCTCCGCCCATGGGATTTTCCAGGCAAGAGTACTGGAGTGGGGTGCCATTGCCTTCTCCCAAAGATCCACTGATAATTGCTTATAGCTAAAAAAAATCTAATGTAAGAATAAGTGCATAACAGATTAAGAAATAGTGGCACCTCTGTGCAATCACATATCTCTGCAACATCCACATATGACTTCAGTTCACTAAAATATTATATATACACATCTGAAAACTTTTATCATCCATGAGGATTTTAGAGGAAGACTGAAGTCAAATGGAGTCCAAGATGTTTCAGTAATCCTCTGTTACTGCTATATCAAGTATATCAACAGTTCAGTCTTATCCCCTTGGACGCCATGAAGACACATATTTACAACAGCGATATTATTGGGCCATAGCTTATTCTTCCCTTCAAGTTTCCCTACCTTTGACTTTTTCTTGGTGCTTTTCTTGACCTCAATTTTCAACTTAAAATTTATGATCTCTGGTCTAATTTATCTCTTTTCAGTTCATCACTTTATATTATTTTTGTATTCTGAAAGGTTATTTTCAAAGTTAATCTAACATTTTCTGCAGTGTTCTAAATGTCAAGTGGTTGTTCCTGATGAGATCATAAATTCCTACATCACAGACCAATAGAGTGGATGGACTGATTAAGTCTCCATAGAGCTCAATACTAGAGAAGGCAATGGCAACTCACCCTAGTACTCTAGCCTGGAAAATCCCATGGACAGAGGAGCCTAGTAGGCTGCAGTCCATGGGGTTGCTAAGAGTCAGACACGACTGAGCAACTTCACTTTCACTTTTCACTTTCATGCATTGGAGAAGGAAATGGCAACCCACTCCAGTGTTCTTGCCTGGAGAATCCCAGGGACAGAGGAGCCTGGTGGGCTGCTGTCTATGGGGTCGGTCACGACTAAAGCAACTTAGCAGCAGCAGCAGAGCTTGACACACATTGGGCTTTAAAGTATTATAAACATGTGCTCATTTCTGAACTTTAGAGTCTGCTAGGTAGGATATACCTTTTATTAAAATAAGGATAACACAACGGTATTGAAAATCCTCTGTTATATTGAAATAATGTGAATATTCCAGGTGTATCTTAGCCACTCAGTTGTTCAGTTTCTGAGTTCTGGATTATTATGACTTTCTTTTTCCTTTTCTTTCCTCGTAGGGTTACTTTGCTACCTTTTTATTGATGTTTCTCTGCCATATTTGTGAAATAGCATAACTTCTCATCATGTTTTAGAGTGTTGTGTACTTGCTAAATGTGTGGATGAGAGATTTTTGTAGCATTCTTATTTTTTTAAATAGCTGTTTTTGAAAATCATTTTCTATTTACCTCAGCAGGTCTGTGATCACACCAGTAAAGTATTATTTCAGTAGGATATGAAAAACAATAACAATGCTGATCAAAAGAGTTTGAGGAAAGATGTGATTACAATTCAGAAAAACAAAAGACAAAAAAAGCAGATGAACAGATATAATCTATTATAACTGCAGACTGAGAGGTCACTATAGCTGGAATGAGCACAGAATAGGTGGGTTTTGAAATAACATTGTTTTATTTTTTTTCCTGATTTGTAAAAGTAACACATGGATATGACTACTAGAGAAAATTTTAAAAAAAAAGATAAATATGTAAAAAGAAAAAAAAAGTGGCATCTAGAAAAATACATTTTGACAAATGAATACCTCAAAAAACTGTGGTACATAATTTTAACATTTTTTTTGATATTTTACTATCAATTAAAAATCATTTAATATAAAGGCTTTGCTGCTGCTACTTAGTCACTCAGGCATGCCTGACTCTTTGGGACCCCATGGACTGTAGCCCACCAGGCTCCTTTGTCCATGGGGATTCTCCAGGCAAGAATACTAGAGCGGGTTGCATGTCCTCCTCCAGGGGATTTTCCCAACCCAGGGATTGAATCCAGGTCTCCCACATTGCAGGTGGATTCTTTACTTTCTGAGCCACCAGGGAAGCCAAGAATACTGGAGTAGGTAGCCCATCCCTTCTCCAGGGGATCTTCCCAACCCAGGAATTAAACTGGGGTCTCCAGCATTGCAGGCAGATTCTTTACCAACTGAGCTACCAGGGAAGCCCATAAATGCTTTATTACTATGTAAATAATATATACTTAAATTTTTATCATAAATGAAGCCTTTATAGCTTTGTACTTATTTTTTTTAACATACTTCCAACTATTTTCTAGAGAATACATTTCTCAAAGTGAAATTATTGTGCCAAAAATATGAACGTTTTACATCTCAATAATTACTGCTAAATTTCCTCCAGAAATGTTGCCAAATCTTTGATAGCACATTATGAAATGTCTGTTTCTTTAAATCATCACAAGTATGTATATATCTGCCATGGGTTGAATTGTGTCCCAAAAAGATGTTGAAGATTTAATCCCAAGTACCTGTGAATGTGACCTTATTTGGAAATAAGACCTTTGCAGATTAATGAATTTAAGATGAGGTCATACTGGATTAAAGTGGGCTCTAAACCCAATGAGTCATTTCTTAATAAGGAGAGGGAGCTTTGGAGATACAGAAATACAGAGGATAGCAGGGTATATGGTCCTCTGAAGTCAGAGCAAAGATTGGAGCTGGGCTACCACAAATGAAGGAATGATAGGGATAGTTAGGAGCCCCCAAAACTAGGAGAGGCAGGAAAGGATTTTCCCCTAAAGTCATTCAAGGGATCATGGCCCTGCCAACAACTTGATTTTGGACTCCTAAACTAAGCCTCCAAATTTCTGTAGTTTTAAGCCAACCAGTTTGTGGCAATTTGTTATAGCAGCCTTGGAAAAGTAATACAATAAATACCTAAAAAGAAATGTCTATAGTTATATAGCCTTTTAAAGATGTATGTCTCTCAATAATAGTGAGGAGAAGCCATTTTCCTTATGTTTGTGGCAGAGTAGCTGTTGTCTGGCACGTCTGCTTTGACAGATCCATCTGAGGGTCTGTTGTGACAGACCTCTTATTTCCTGGTTCTTCTTTATGGCAGATATTTTCTAACTGTGGCTTTCTAATTTTTATTTGTGAGGTTCCCTCATCACAATCCCAACCCTCCACCAAAGGATGCCGTGGGCACAGCGCTATGTAAAAGCTTGGAATTCTTACTTTGCATGAAAGACTATTTTCAATACCCAAATCCTGACACAAGCAAAATTTCCCTGTTGTGTCCCTGGGACAAGGACAATTATTTTTTCTAGGCCCTCTTCTTTGTCTTAAGTGGACAAATGTGAATTCCAGGTGTATTTCGAAGTCTTATTTCCAACTCTACACTTAATTCAGATTCAATACCCCTTTTCTCTTGTCAGTTTTATAAAACTGCAGCTCTCTAGACGTGGATTCTTTATTGGGGCCTAATTCTCCTGCTGAAGTATGAACTAGTGAATTTTCCATTTGCCTTGACATTCCCTCTTCATTACTGGAATGAAATGAAGCTTCAAATTTCCTTCTGAAAGCTTCAAGTTTCATTTTCTTTACAGTTCAGCTATGCTAAAAAAACAAAACAAAACAAAACTCAACCATTCATAGTAGTTACTACTAGTTAATGTTTTTAGCTAGTTTGGCTCATGTTTATATCTCAAGCAAAACGGGGGATGGGAGAGAAAGAGAGAGGCAAGGAGAAAGTTACTGAGGCAAAAGTTATGTGATGTATAAATATGATGTTACTATAGTGAAATGGAAGACATTAAACTCAGGCTAGAAGTATTACTCCAGTTAATTAGTGCATGTGATTATAATGTATAACCATCCAAATTCAATGGTTTAACACACTGAAGGTTTATTTCTTGCTCATATAATAAAAAAGATAATAGTCTGAGCAAGTGGTGACTCAGGGGCCCAGTTTCTTTCACCTGTGATCCTGCCCTCTTGATCGTATGGCCTCCCAGATCACTACTGAAATAGGTGGAGTGAGGATAAACACAAAGGCCTAAAGAGGCCACAGCCAATGCAGGAGAAGCCAGTCACTTGGTCCAAACTTAATTTGAAGGGATCTTGGAAATGTAAGCTTCCTAGATTCCTAGGAAGAGAAGTAGATATGAGTAATCAGGCTGTATCCCAATAGGTGAAGTGAGGAAGATCCCCAGGAGATGCTAATAAAGTGTCTATGTCATTATATTTACAGGTTCTCTAAGAGATCGATAGCCAAATATAGCAAAGTTCCTTAAATCTGTGCACTGAGAGGAATGCAGGAAATTAAGAGTTCACAAATGGCATATATTCAGAAACAAACCACCACCAAATATATCTCATTTTTGATCTTGCCTTGTTGAAAGGAAAACTAAGATCACAGAAAAAACATAATTCTCTTTCAGTAATGCAGATTTATGAAACAATGGATGACTAGTGTAATTTTATATTGCCGTTTCTTAAGGGAGCTAAATATTACACCGCTTCAAGTTATTGATGTTTCTTCTAAAGCTTTTAGTGTTCTATTCTGTTCTCATCTTTTAAAGTATCTTTCAAATTTATACACACCTGCTTTTAACCTGAAAGCGAAGCTTCCTGGCCAAGGCTAGCTTTATAAAATGCTTACTATTATTTAATATTGAAACTTTTATGTACAGAAGTTTCTGTGATTGAACTCTGGACACCAGAAAACCCACTAATCCAGAGTTTTCTCTTATCCTCTTAGTCATTCCCTACAACTCAGCTTATTCCAATTGCTAATTAGCTCTGCAATTTCCTCATTAGATTTAAGGCTTACTCAGAGGCCCACACCTGGATTGAAAAGATGAGTCCTGTGCTCTCTACTCTTTGTACTTTCATTTGCTGACTGACATACTATTTTAAAATGAACTGATATCCTGGTCAGTAACATTGCCCCCTACTCAAAGTAATATGATTCCTTGAGGATTTCAGCTGTTGGGTTTTCCTCCACCAAATCAGGCTACCTTCAACAGAAAGGCCAGTCAAAATCAAACCTATGTGGATCATATCCATTTGGATGACAGAATTGGATCTGCTGGGCATCTTCTTTAATCAAAGAGATTCTCTAGGTCAGATCTCCAAACTGCTTTAATAAAAAGTTCTGACAATACTGGCATTATCTTTTCTTAAGCACTGTAGCTAAGACTTTTTTCTTCAAGTTCACTTATAAAGTTTCATAGCTCATAATATATCTTCATTTCTCAAAACTGTTTGAGTACCTATAGAGCCAGCAGTAACACTGAGTACTATAAAGAGAAACATGAGTAAGAATGATGTCTTATTCTGAGATATTCATAATCTAATCAGAGTAATAGATATGTAAATACATGTATCATTGTTGTTTAGTCCCTAAGTCATGTTCAACTCCTCTGCAACCCCATAGATTTCCCTGTCTATGGGATTTTTCCAGGCAAGAATACTGGAGTGGGCTGCCATTTCCTTCTCCAGGGTATATTCCCAACCCTGGGATTGAGCCTGAGTCTCCTGCATTGCAGACAGATTCTTTACCACTGAGCCACCAGGGAAGCCCAAATATATATATAATACAACATAATTGCTACAATGACTATTTGAACAAAGTGCTAGCAATCTGTTAAGGAATAAAAAGCAATCAAATATTAAGGAATATATCAAATTAATGAATATTTCAATATTTTCTTCTCTCTTTACAAGGACATTTGAGAGTGCTTCTTCATTTGTGGCCACTATATTTTACCCACATTTCAATGTGGCTTTCAGTCTGCAATCATACTCTCAGAGTCTACATGCTCTAGTTCAAGTTTCTTACAATACACTGAGGGACAGGACCTGTTGGGTGGCTGAGGCGCTGGAGGATGGTGACATTACAGTAAACTCATTTGGAGGAGAGAAGGCTAAGATAAGGCAACAGTTAGTGCAGACACCAGTGTGAGGATGGGCAGTGAGAAGGAGCCAGGGACTTGCAAGAAGCTGCCTACTATTCAGGAAAGTTAAGAAGTTGAAAGACTGTGCTCCTGGGTGAATCGATAAGTTGCCTTTCACAGGCTGTGTGTTTCCTAATGCTTTCTGTTCTTCATGGTAAACTTATGTTGATGGGCTCTGCTGTTTATCATTTGGTCCTTCTGGCTGGGTGGTAACTCAGTTGCAGAAGGAATAGCATGACTTCTGAGTTTGTTTGGCAGTTGAATCTCATTTTCTAATCTAGCTCTACTGGAAATAAAGAGAAAATCTGAAGTTCCATCTGATCCTTGTATCTATTTCTCAATCAGTTTAGTATACACTTGGCATGCTGGGTCAGAAAACTTGAGAAACAGTCTTAAGAAAATTAGCATTTGGGGTCCAATTAATTGTATAGGGAGACAGCAGATTTTTATTAATGATGCCAGGTGACTTAAATCTTTTCATGAGGCAGAGAACTCAAGTTCTGAGATAATACATGGGCATTGTTCTAAGCCATTAAGTTGGCTTATTTTTTTTTTTTTTTCCTAAAGCAAAAGAAAGATAAAACAGGTAGAGTGGATGGAAGAGGAAGGGTTATGAATCCAAGAAAGACAACAAGGTAAAAATTACCTTATTCTCGATGTTCTAAGTCTTAAATGAAGCGGGGAATGGATTCATGGTTGCTCTTTTACTGTCCTTCATCTGTGTGTGCTAAGTTACTCTGACCCTTTTCAACCCCATGGGCTATAGCCTGCTAGGTTCCTCTGTCCATGGGATTCTCCAGCAAGAATACTAGAGTGGGTTACCATGCCTTCCTCCAAGGGATCTTCCTGACCCAGGGGTTGAACCCACCCGTCTTACGTTTCCTGCATTGGCAGATGGGTTCTTTACCGCTAGTCCCACCTGGGAAGCTCACTGTGCTTCATACCATATTTTAAATATTTAATACTTGTTTCTCTTGTATGCATCTCATATTACCTAGAAACAGTTTAAATCTCTTGTGCTGTTTCATTCATGGTTTTGTGGCAAAAGCAAGGTATAATAAATCACAAATATTTTCAAATGAAACTTTCCCTTCATGAAAAAGATACACACTGCACAATGTATTTTCAGGAAGGACAGGAGTGAGGTTCTCATTCAGGCTTTTTGATTCATGTTGATTCCATGCTAACATTAGAAATATTAAAAATTTGCTTCCCCATCATATTAATGAAATTTTAAAAACCCATGGGATAAATCTTTGCTTTACTTTTTGTCCCTCACATGATTTGCACTACGTGAATTGTGGTATTAAAAGAGAAGTTAGATGCCACTTAGCACACATATTTATTGAGCACCTCCTAGGTGTCTGGCTTTCTGCATTTGGTGGTGCCTGCGCCTATTTAACGGTCAGTAGTCACAACTGAAGGGTGTGTTTTCTTCAATTTGTAATCTTGGATACTATATTAGTTTCCTAGGGCTACCAAAATAAATTGGGCTCCCCAGGTGGCGCTAGTGGTAAAGAATTCACCTGCTAAGAGACGTGGGTTTGATCCCTAGGTTAGGAAGATCTGGAGACCTGGAGGAAGAAATGACATCCTGCTCCAGTATTCCTGCCTGGGAAATTCCAAGGACAGAGGAGCCTGGCGGGCTACTTTCCATGGGACTGCAAAGAGTGGAACATGACTGAGCACAGCACAGCACCTACAGCCAAAACACAGGACCATAAAGTAGGTGGCTTGTAACAACAGCATGTATATTTTCACAGTTTCGGTGGTCAGAAGTGTGAAACTGAGGTATCAGCAGACCCAAGTTCCCTGAAAAGGCTCTAGGGGACAATCCTTCCACGCCTCTTCCAGCTTCTGATGCCACTGATATTCCTTCATTTGTGGCTGCTGAACCATGATTTCCGACTCTATCTTCACCTGGCTTTTCTCCTTCTCCCTGTATGTCTTTCCTTTGTGTGTCTCTTCTAAGAACACTTATCACTGGATTTAGGACCCATTCCGATAAATGCATAATCATTTAATTTTGACATCCTTATTTTAGTAGACTTTTTATTTCAAAGAAGATCACACTCTCTGGTTCTGGGATTAGAATACAATCATATCTTTTGACTGCTACCATGTAACTCACTATAATTCTAGTCTAGAATTCACAACATTGAAATGTTAATGATACTATATCTTCATTAGAATTACATGACTCCTTATACTACTTTGTTAATAAGTAGTATAATACTTATATTTGTAAAATGTCTAAGTAGTAAATGAGAATTTCCTTCAATAAAATTTTAAATGTTTAAAGCAAGAAAGTAGTTCCCTGCTTTGTTTTAAATTTAATATATTTTAAATTTTATTTATGATCTTTTGACCCCTAATAAAAAATTCATCATTTTAGAGTTATTCTCCACTAGGGATTGGACCAAAAAAAAAAAAACAACAAAAAACCATATTTTCTGAGGAAAGGGCTTACCATTACCAAGGTTGTAGATGGAAAAATTATTCTGGGATTTATGAAAAACACTGGTATACCTACTGCCTTTATAACCCACAGTAGATATCAAAACTGAAAAATTATTCACACCTTGAAGGGATTCAGTTCAATTCAGTTCAGTCGCTCAGTCATGTCCGACTCTTTGTGACCCCATGAATCGCAGCACGCCAGGCCTCCCTGTCCATCACCAACTCCCAGAGTTCACTCAGACTCACATCCATCGAGTTGGTGATGCTATCCAGCCATCTCATCCTCTGTTGTCCCCTTCTCCTCCTGCCCCCAATCCCTCCCAGCATCACAGTCTTTTCCAATGAGTCAACTCTTCGCATGAGGTGGCCAAAGTACTGGAGTTTCAGCTTTAGCATCATTCCTTCCAAAGAAATCCCAGGGCTGATCTCCTTCAGAATGGACTGGTTGGATCTCCTTGCAGTCCAAGGGACTCTCAAGAGTCTTCTCCAACACCACAGTTCAAAAGCATCAATTCTTTGGTGCTCAGCCTTCTTCACAGTCCAACTCTCACATCCATACATGACCACAGGAAAAACCATAGCCTTGACTAGACTTTGTTGGCAAAGTAATGTCTCTGCTTTTGCATATGCTATCTAGGTTGGTCATAACTTTCCTTCCAAGGAGTAAGCGTCTTTTAATTTCATGGTGCAGTCACCATCATGGCATCTGGTCCCATCACTTCATGGGAAATAGATGGGGGAAACTTGGAGGGATAAGGAGAAAGAATTATAGGTTTAAAATGAAACAAATAAATAACCTCTGATCAATAATCATACCATTAGTAACCTCATAGAGTTCATATCTATTAAACATATTTTTCTGTCACATTGATTTAGCACTAAAATACTTATGCTAATTATATTGCAAAACTGTGCAATAATCCTTTGGGCTATAATGATGACGATTAAACTTACACCTTAAAATTCCTGTCTGCTTGTATAATCTAGTGATCATAGGCTTACATAGGCCTTATAATATGTCTGTTCAATTCCTTTGCAAAATTTCCTTAAAAATACTTTTTTAAATCTTAGTTTTAAAACATCAAGAATATATTACATATTTTCCTTCCTGTATTGAGAGCTTCATAAACTTAGAAAACATACTTCACCTATTAGAAAAAGCAAAGAGCAATAACATTTTGCCTCACATCAGTGGTAATGTATTTCCTTCAAGACTCATGTGGACCTAAATGCTATGTCATAATTTTTGTCTCTTTTATTGTATTACATCTCCCTCTCTCTTTCCCTATCCTTTAAAATAATGCTTATGACAAATGCTAAATACATTTTGGCCAATTTTTCCTTCTATTATGAGAACATACTTTGATTTCAGGGGCTACTCCCAAATACCAATTCATATCAGGAGATATGTACACAAAGGAAAAAAAATGTAAGTTAATGAAATACAAGATAAAATACAATTTAAAATGTAAGATACAAAAAGTTTGAAATGTGGTTTGAGACATTTGATGCACTTGTGTGCTCAGGTTTGATTAGCATGTCAGGCAAACTGAAGGGTTGATCTGTTATTTAGAGCATGGATCAAGAAGCACCCAGGCGAAGGAGAATGACTCTTAGTTCAAAAGTGTGGGTCAAGTGTCTTTTCCTATACTACATCATTCGTATTTATGTCATCATGATGAATGCAATGTAACCTAACACTAATACTGTCTAAATCCAGCTGAAAAGTGGGCAATTGTATCACAATCTATTTGTTTTTACAGCCTACCACTCGACAGCACGACAAAAGTCAAGGGTTATCACCAATGGTCAGCAACATCCTATAATAATTCCATGTGAGCCAAGGAAGGCTTTTGTACATTTCAAAAAAAAAAAAAGCAAATGTGTCCCCAAACTGTAAAACCTGAAGCATTTTCTTCTGGAAACTTAATCTGGACATATTTTATTTCCTTTCATATATCATTAGCATAAGCTTAAAATTAGAGGAAAATACTTGTGGATGCTATATTTTTTACCATAAACTTAAGAATGTAAGGTTAAAAAAAAGTGATAACCTGTGTGCTTTCTAAATGTATCCTTTGCACATAAATCAAACCGTAAGCAAATAATCATTAAAGTAGGAAAATGCCATGAATTCTGTTCATGCATATTAATAAATTCAGCTGAAAGAACATACTCTGTAATGTTATTTATTTTAAAAAGTGACATTGTTCAGTATAACCTTTTCCTTTTTAACAGAAGGTGACTCCTTTTCAATAGTCTGATCATCAGAATTAGATGATAAGTCAGAACAAGTTCTTCTGAGGTTAAACCAGAGGGCTTTTCCCCTCAGTTTTCATGAATCAGAAGTTTGTCTCCATTGCTTTTCTTAATCACCACACAATAAAATTCAAAGGCAATAAGCAGGGTTTTATTTGCTTTTTTGAGCAAGCTTAAGGTGCTTCAGGTTTTCTGAAATGTCTACATGGTGCGCTAAGTAAGCTAGTTTTGAAAAGATACTATGATTTATGGCTTCTCATGTTTACACTTGGTCTATATTTAATTACCAGTATCTGGATGTCAGTAAGTCATATATTTTTAAAGGATAAAACCAAACAAATCTAGGCTTCTTTAAGACATTTGTAAGAGTAGGTCTAATTAAAGCACATCCGTCACCAAAGTCACTTTACAACATTACTCTGAAGTACAATACCTCCTTATCATAAAAATTCATTTGGAGTCAAACATTTGCCTTCATCACAACAATGATCTAACAATGAATTAAATGAAAAATAATTACTACGATTAAGAGCAATCTTTTTCTGATAATTATAATGAAAACCTAACCAATAAGGAAGGTTGCCAAAATTAGATTTAAGTGGAACAAATGCATGTATACTTTTTTATCTTGAGATAAATTTATTTATTTTGAGATTTCTTGAAAACTGCCTTCTATCAATTATGTGGGATTTAGTTAGGCTAAATGAAGTTCAATGTTATATTTGCATTTTCCCTCTGATTCTCATAGAGCATATCTTGTTACTTAGAAAGGTTTTCCATAAGGGTGGGCTTGCAAAAGTTTGGAAAAGTATTCACATTTTTATAGTCATGGAAAATTTGTCATATGGCCAACGTTTAGCATATTTTCTTTACTCTGATATAACTTTATCCTGGAATTGCCTTCCTCCTTCCTGTCTTATCATATATAGATTTGCTTCATACAACTATACAGAGTTTATACAACTATACATACAACTCTACAGTAAATCCACTAGGCTTTTGAATCTTTGAGCCTCAAAAAAGTATTGTTCTTACTCATATTTACTGAAAAATCAGTTCATTCTTATATAATATATGCTATTTGCATGCAGTTTCCCTTTATTTGTATGTACGTATGGACAGGGAGGGGGAATAAACCTACTTGCTATTAGGAGGGCGCTCCAGAATCAAGCATTTTCTTCACCTTTCAGGAAACTTTGGTCATCTTGGGAGTCACTGATGCTGTGGACATATAAGCAAGGCAGAGGCCTGCTTGAGAGCTGGGCTTTCCAGAGACTAGAAATAAGAATTAAAGCACAAGAAAGTGTAGTTCAATCAACTAATCTTATTGATTATTTTTATATTATGAATTTTTTGAAATTCATACATAAATTAATGGAATAGTAAAATGAAACCCATATATGTATATTCTAATTTCAGTAATATATCTAATTATCTTACCTACTGTATCCCTCCAGATTATTTTCATGTGAATCTGAGATATTGTATCATTTCATCTATATGTATATCAATAAATTTCTAAAAGACACATACTCTTTAAACAAAAACATAACCATAATATAGTTATGACAACTAAAAGTGAATAATAATTCCTTACACTGCAGAATATTTTTATATAAGTTTTAGATGCTTGGGCCATATTGAGTCAGGTGCTATGCTAACTTCTCTATTTGAAACAGAATTTGGTTTTCTGAACAACACTTTGTAGCAGGTATTATTATTATGTCATTTTTTCACATTGAAATCTACATGAAATTAATTTCCCAAGGTAATGGTAGCAGAACAGGTTCAATTCCTGAAAACTTGTTCCAGTACCTTCTCACCTAGATCCATATAATTTAGTATTTCAGAGTAGCAGAATTATACCCAAATGTATATATCACGTTTTCATAAAATTCCACATGTATTTGAATATACATAAAAACATACTTTTCTTGTATCCTACAAATATCTATTTTTTCCCGTTCTTTCCTTTCCTTTCCTCTTTTTGATTGATAGTAAACATACTTGAGTATTACTCATAACTCAGAAATGCCTATCCTATATTCTATAAAAATATTCTATATTCTTAATAATGAATATACTAGAAGTTTCTGTTTTATTTTCTATTAGTTTATGTATTTTTGTTGTTGTTGTTCAGTCACTAAGTTGTGTCCTACCTACTCTTTGCAACCCCAGGAACTGCAACTCACCAGGCGTCCCCGTTTTTCAATATACTATGCTCAAATTCATGTCCATTGAGTCAGTGACGTTATATAATCATATCATCCTCTGCCACCCTCTTCTTTGGCCTTCAGTCTTTCCCAGCATCAGGGTCTTTTCCAATGAATCGGCTCTTTGCATCAGATGGCCAAAATATTAGAGCATCAGTTTCAGCATCAGTCCTTCCAGGAAATATTCAGAGTTGATTTCCTTTAGGATTGACTGGTTTTATCTCCTTGCAGTCCAAGGGGCTTTCAAGAGTCTCCTCCAGCACCACAATTCAAAAGCATCAATTCTTCAGTGCTCATCATTCTTAATGGTCCAACTCTCATAACTGTACATGACTACTGGAAAAACAATAGCTTTGACTACATGGACCTTTGTCAAAAAATACTGTCTTTGCTTTTTAATATGTTGTCTACATTTGTCATAGCTTTCTTTCCAAGGAGCAAATGTCTTTTAATTTCATGTCTGTAGTCATCATCCACAGCAATTTTGGAGCCCAAGAAAAGAAATTCTGTCACTGCTTCTACTTTTCCCCATCTATTTGCCATGAAGTGATGGGACTGGATGCTATACCTTAGCATATGCATACCTTAGCATATAATGCTTTTTTCATTTGCCTAAAATATTTCAGAAAGCAAGAGTATTAGAGAATATTTAAAATATATTTTGGTATGCAATTCTACATTTTCAATTTTAAAGTAGGTTCCATAGTTAATTTCTGCATGATAAAACATAAAAAGCTTAACAGTTTTAGGACTTTGAAACTATAGGAACTATAAAATCAGGGAAAACACTAAAATCAGGGACTTGGCATATACAGAATGAGCACTGGCTGTAGCAAAAGAAACTCACTTACAAATGTATTGGTTTGAACTAAACTGTGACTGAACCTTGTTTAAAAGTTTATATGTGGTTGTGAGCACTCCTGCAAAGTTGATTACAACTGTTCTTTTTATTTTCATCTTGTGCTTCCCATTGTCCTGAGATGTGAGAGTAAGAATTGGTGAAATTAACCACTTCTGGGAAATTATTCCTACATATGGACTCCTTACTTCAGTTATTAGGGTAGTCTACTATGTGGAAGATATTCTACCAAGCTTTGCCATGGATGTAAGGATGAATAAAGTTCTGTGTCCTCCAGTGGAGAGACTGAAATTCCCTATAGAGGAACCTTACCGGTTTCCTTACAGTAAAGAGTGGAGACTCAGAGCCTTTGCACGTGCAGTCCCCTCTGTCTTGCTGTGCTTAGTTGCTCAGTCATGTCCGACTGTTTGCAACCCCATGGACAGTAGCCCACCAGGCTCCTCTGTCCTTGGGGATTCTCCAGGCAAGAATACTGGAGTGGGTTGCCATGCCCTCCTTCAGGGGATCTTCCCAACCCAGGGATTGATCCCAGGTCTCCCTCATTGCAGGCAGTTTCTTTACCATCTGAGCTACCAGGGAAGCCCAAGAATACTGGATTGGGTAGCCTATCCCTTCTCCAGAGGATCTTCCTGACCCAGGAATTGAACCAGGGTCTCCTGAATTGCAGAGGGATTCTTTACCAGCTGAGGTACCAGGGAAGCCTCTCCCTCTGTCTTACATCACTTCATTCTCTCATCTTTTCTTGTGACTAGGATCTCAGTTCAAAATCACTTCATTGAGAAACCCCTGCCTCCCAAACAGTAGAGAAAAACTCTTTCCTATAGCACTATGTATCTTTTGTTTCAAGGTTTTGTTTATAATTTTATAGGCATTTCTGTTTTACTTATGTCTGTTTTCTGTCAATAGCCTATAAGCTCCACAATAGTCTGTTTGTATTCATTATTATAGGGTCAATATTTAACAGATATCTGGTAAGAACTCAATATTAATGTGGAATAGCCAGAATTTACTTTTCTTATTCCCTTTCTTCCTTCCTTTCTCTTTCTTTTTCCTTTTCCACATCCCTCCCTCTTTCTCTATCTCTTCCACAGCTTCCTCACTCTAAGAGATCAGTGAGAGAGATTCATTCCTATAATCTGCAAGTTATTCCGAAAGCCTACCTACGAGGCTGTAATGGTGTGATTCTTAACCATGGCTGCATATTAGAATCACCTGGGGAGTTTTCAATAAATACCCATGCCTAGGCCCACCACAGACCAATTAAATCAGCATTTCTGGAGGTGGGACTCGGGCAGCATTTTTTAAAAGCTCCCTAGGTGATTCTAATGTATAGCCAGGGTTGTGAAACACACTCTAATGGATGAAATCTGAACACCCGAATGTTCGTGAACTAGATGAGCCATTATGTTTGGCCTAGGAAACTTCTAATTCTAATTAAATTATCCTTACTCATTCACTCATTCATATATACACTCAAAATTTATAATTTTAAACCATATGTTATTAAATCCTGTATTTGTTGTACTAAATAGTGTATTTATTACTAGAACCAAAGATTTCTACTAGGAGTTGTAAAAGGCTATACAATGTGGCTAGATACTTTCCAGAGTCTGATATTTTGAATGAACTCTTTCCTCACTTTGCTGATACCATGGGTTTTTTCAATTTAACCCCATACTTTTCTCTTTGCTTATCCTTTTACTGTACATATTACTTGAGTATACAGTAGACTTTCACACTGATTGTGCATATGTGATAATGCAGTCATTGTTTTTGCAAGAAAACCTGTGACCCTCTTCTGTGAAATAGGCACATCCATGCAAAAAAAAAAAAATCTTTGCTCTACAAACTGAAGGGTAGCCTTTTTGATAGCTATGGCCTCTAGGGGACAGTGGTTAGAGACGTTGCAAAAAGAGAAGCTGAAGAGGTGTTGGGGGTGGGCAGGAAGGGCAGAAATATTTAAAAAGAGACATGGTGAAATCAGGAAGCTTTTTCTTCAAAGGGCAGTTACTGCTGGAGCAACTGAATCATCCTCCCAGTATTGTCTGTCCTAGTTACAGTGAACAGGAAGTGAAAGTTCAGTGTTGGTTACTGTCAATTACCATCCACATAAACAGACACAGGAAGATCAAGTCATGTTATTTAGCCTTATTGCCCTTGGATGTTTTGATAAACATGTTAGCTATTTAGTCAATATAAATACTAAACTTACATACCCCAAGGCAAAATTTTATAGTTTTTCTTTTGAATTTCTGTCTTTTAAAAGCTTTCTCTTTTCCCATGCATTTTCTTCTGAATTCATCGGAGCCCTTTGCCTCTCCTTACCTTCTGCTTATGGGAGGGAAGGTCTCATCATCCAGGCCCCTCATAAAGGTAAACTTGGTGCCAGGGAGTAATCCCCTTGGGTCACTAATGTATATTCACACATCTGAGAATGCTGTTAAGAAGCTTCTGAAGTGGAATGCGATTCCAGCCATAGCAATTACATACTGCTCATATTTCCTAGTTTAGACTCCAGGGAGTTCAACCACTGCTTATTAGCAAGCTGACGATGGAAGGAAGTGCTGTAAATCTCACAACAATGATAAAGCTGAAGCTCCTGGAAGAAGCGGGAAAGAGTGAATTGCAATTAAAAAACAGAACCGTGAACCTTGGCCTTTTAAAAGAACACCCACAGTAAGTTAATGAAGAACACGAGAGGATAAACTAAACTGTAAACATTTCTTATATCTCTTTTCAGTTATCATCTGGGTTGTAAGCAGAATGAAAGAGGAAACTAAACATCAAGAATCCAAATTAGTCTGTAAGATACATCTAATTCTCAAACAAATACCATATCACTTTGAACTTTTTAGAATATTTGGTTTACATATAATTTGGCCACTCCTGTTAAGACAAAGAGGCAAAGAGTTTACAGCTCCTATCACATGTGTGTGTGTTAGTTGCTTGTTCGTGTCTGACTCTTTGTGACCCCATGGACTGTAGCCCTCCAGACTCCTCTGTCCATGGGGATTCTCCAGGCATGAATACTGGAGTGAATTGCCATTCCCTTCTCCAGGGGGATCTTTCTGACCCAGGAATCAAACCCAGGTCTTCGGCATCGCAGGCAGATTCTTTACCATCCATCCACCATACTTTCACTCCTTTTACGTTCTCTACATTTTTAACGGTGAGTAAGAGAGTTTTAAAATATTTTTATAGGATCTGAATGTCATGGGACCATGGTATTTTTCAGCCATGGATGAAACTGATGGCTTCTTTTTCAGCTTCAGCTTTCAGTGTCATTTGATGGTCCTGAACTCCCCTGTCAAGTGAGGCCTGTGTGTCATTCTGTGCTTGATGGCACTGTGATAACCAAATCTTGATATTTTACTTACAAAGCCACCATTCAGAGTGTATTCGTTGGCCTAATTTTCTTTACCCTTTGCACTCAGCTGACTGTTGTGTCCACTCTTTATCCTTTATCTCCCCTCCCCCCAAGGCAATCCATCTTTTTCTTCCTCCCCTGTTCCTCTTCCTCACCCTAGTTTCTCTCCCTCCCCACTCTTCTCAAATTAAGTCTGACTGACAATATTTTATTAGTTTTCAAGTGTATTCCATAGCAAGACAATATTTTTGTACATGACATGGGTACCATTAAAAAACACTTAAAAATAAATAGTTCTCCAAATACAAGTTGACCTTCATTGTTATCGGAAAATGTACTAAATCTCATGCATAGTTTACTAAATGTAGTAGGTTGCATATTAAGCTTTATAACAATTTAAGAGGTTTCATTTCTGTGCTCACTAGACAGCTATGAACACTGATATTGAGAAAAATTATGTAGTTCACTGGTGAGTTCAGTGGTAAATCCACAAACACAAAATAACAAACTAGGAATGGGGGCGCAGTTCTGTCTGACTCCACTGACTCCAGAGTTCATGTGTTTAATTTCACCTGGTGTTTCCTACTGTGAATCTAACTAGGATCTATTGGAGGGAGGTGGAGATAGGAATTTAAAGACCCGCAAGGAAGTATCAAATCACAGACACTTTAACTAGAAATGTTGGATTTTTAAAATGGCACTATGGTGCCATCATCTCTTCCCATTGCTTAAACATAGCAAATTAAAATTTTGGAATATGACATATGGTCAGTTTCCTGACCATACTCTATATAATGGCTTCATTGATTAATAACTAGTCAGAAATCTACCCTGTGTGGAATGAAGGGAGGGCATTTTGATACTTAGGAGGAAGGATAGGGAGAGGGAGATATAATATAATAATAAAAAAAAGATGTAAGAATGATGAAGAAGAATACCTAGTTTACACTTTCCATGGTGATTTTGCATATATTATCTTGTTTTACATTCATGGTTTGAGGAGTATGATCCACTCTCTATTAAAGCCATGGGACACTTAAAAATAAGAAAAAACAAAAATTGCCATATACCACAAAACTGTAGAGCATTATTATCCTTTTGCTTGACATAAAAGAGGTATGGCATTTTTAAGTATTTTGCTTTTTTTAATTGTTAATGTCTCACAGTACCATTGCCAAGTCTATGAAAACGATACCCATGTGCCTTATTGTCAAATGTACCCAAAACAATAACACTAGATGAGATAGGACCATCCTAAGTAAGTATAGCTATCAATAGTCCATTTTGAAATGGGAGAAAAATAGAACTATAAATTTATGAATATGTTTGTAAAGCATTCTCTCTAAGGTGCATAATTTAATCATTTTTACAGTTTAAATATCTTGACTTTGTATGGCATTGATAGCAGGTGAAAGGTTAATCTGTAAAATTCACAGTTCACCAAGAACTTAGGAAGTACCAATGAAGAACACATTTTTAACACGTGGAAGACCCTACCTACTAAACATAATCATTTTGTTTTCCTGCAAATACATTTAGCATTGCATTGCAAATGAGCTTACAACATTTTTTGACCAAATCTTTCGAGCCATTGGCTTTAAGTAGAATACATGACTGCTCCTTTCTATATAATGGAAAGTCCTATTCCACTGCCAGCAATCAAGATAATTTTGGGAAAATTTGAGGAACCATATTTTACAATGTAAATACCAACTTTATTTTCTTGGGCTCCAAAATCACTGCAGATGGTGACTGCAGCCATGAAATTAAAAGACACTTATAATTGGCTTCTTCAAAGAAAAGCTATGAGAAACCTAGACAGTGTATCAAAAAGCAGACACATCACTTTGCTGACAAAGGTCCATCTATCAAAGCTATGTTTTTTTCAGTAGTCATGTATAGATGTGAGAGTTGGACAATAAAGAAGGCTGCATGCCAAAGAATTGATACTTTTGAACTGTGATGTTGGAGAAGACTCTTGAGAGTCCCTTGGACTGCAAGGAGATCAAACTAGTCAATCCTAAAGGAAATCAACTCAATATTCATTGGAAGGACTGATGTTGAAGTTGAAGCTCCAATATTTTGGCCATCTGATGCAAAGAGCCAACTTATTGGAAAAGATCCTGATGCTGGGAAAGATTGAAGGCAGGAGAAGGAGACAACAGAGGATGAGATGGTTGGATGGCATCCCTGACTCGATGCACATGAGTTTGACAAACTCTGGGAGATGGTGAAGGACAAGGCAAAGACTGAAGGACTGAACAACAACAACAAAAAATTTTACTAATTTATTTACTCTGTCTCAAAAAAACCAGTGAGGACAGATGAACTTCCCAAATAGTCTAGATTCTGTGTAAGTTAAATATATGCAATTTCATTTCTTAATTTTTTTTTCTTTTTCTTTTTTTTTTCTTTAATAGAAAATTATTTAATTAGTATACATGTGTTCCCCATCCTGAACCCTCCTCCCTCCTCCCTCACCACACCATCCCTCTGGGTCATCCCAGTGCACCAGCCCCAAGCATCCAGCATCGTGCATTGAACCTGGACTGGCATCTCGTTTCATACATGACGTTTCACATGTTTCAATGCCAAGACAGCAAAAGAGACACTGATGTATAGAACAGTCTTATGGACTCTGTGGGAGAGGGAGAGGGTGGGAAGATTTGGGAGAATGGCATTGAAACATTTCTTAATTTTAAATGACACCTTAGAATTAGAGAAAAGGAATGTTATCAGAAAGTTTTTCAGAGAGAACTTTTTAAAGACATTGTTTTGTATTAGCCTATAGCTGATTTAAAATGTTGCAATAGTTTTTGGTGAACAGCGGAGGGACTCATCCATATGTATACATGTATACATTCTCCCCTCAAATCCCCTACCAGGAACTTTTTATTAATTAGACCAAAAATAAAGTCTAGATAGATTTTAGTGGGTTCCTTGAGACCAACTCCTATAAGTACATAAAATGCTCAAAAAACCTCCAAAGCCTCCGATTGACAATACTATGTGCACCACATATGTGTATATTCAACAGTTTTCTGTAAATGAATTATTCAATGTGCATATCACATGATATTAGTTGATTTTGCTGTTCAGTCTCTCAGTCATGTCCGACTCTGTGACCCCATGAACTGCAGCGTGCCAGTCTTCCCTGTCCTCCACTGGTTGGTTGACATATTTAAGAAGAGTTCCAAAGAGCCATGTTAGATAACACTAGTGGTAAAGCATTGCAGACTCTGGAGCCAGCGTGTCCAGACTGCCTAAGTTCATATCCAGGATTTACGTAGTCCTTAACTTTTTATAATTTAGCTTTATCTATAAAATAGTTTGTCAATAGTACCTACTTCATAGATTCACTGAGCTTCCCTGGTGGCTCAGACAGTGAACAATCTGGACTGAAGGAGCTAATGTTTGTAAAGAGCTGTAACAGTGCCTGGCACCCAAGAAGGACCGTGTAAGTGTTGTCTATTGTCCTTTCCCCCTTTATCGATTTTATAGATCTATTTCTCATATCTGGGCAGCTTTTATTTTCTGAAAGGTTAATAAAATTTAGGGGTAAATGTGGAATCTTTACAATGTATTTACTAGAAAACAGTATAAATAAACATGTGGTAGTTGCCCTCATGTTCCTTAGGATTTAGTGAGTAAAACGGGAAAAAATGGAACTTATGAATATATGATTAAATTTGAAAGGATTGAAAACCAGTAATCTATGATAAATGATATGAAATAGCAGTGAAGAATCAATGGCAAAACAAACTGATTGCCTCCTGGAGTTGACTAAAACAGCCAAGAAGACTTAATGGAAAGAAACAAAGCATACTTATTGTTAAGTATTTTCATGAAATAAAATTAAATAATATTGCTAAGAGTTTAAAATTTAAACATACATACATACTATCGAACTTAATGCCCATTTAAATCTATTTTCTGTTGCACACACTGGGATATTTATTAAACACATACAATTTAGATCTTGCTTTTTCACTTGTTATTTTTGTTAAATATGCTCTGTCAAGTTCCTATAAAGGTTCATAATTACTTTTTTAATGGCTGCACAATTTCACATCAAATAGCATATTCTCTTAGTGTTGTACACATTTGCTATTTTAATATTTAACAATTATAAATCATAAATTATAGTTTATAAATAAACTAATTCTGTAGATTTTTCTTATTTTGAACTATTATCTTTGGATTAACTAGAATAAGTGAGATTATTGAGTCCAAATGTATGACTTTTTTCTGCTCCAACTTTTCTTTCAAAATTGATCTTATGTTAATGTTTTGTAATTATAAAAATAATCTTTGATCTGTGTGAAAACTTCAAGCAGTACAAAAATATATGAGGTAAAAATCTAAAATTTTTTATCTTCCATGCTGCTGCTGCTAAGTCGCTTCAGTCGTGTCCGACTCTGTGCGACCCCATAGACGGCAGCCCACCAGACTCCACTGTCCCTGGGATTCTCCAGGCAAGAATACTGGAGTGGGTTGCCATTTCCTTCTCCAGTGCAGGAAAGTGAAAAGTGAAAGGGAAGTCGCTCAACCGTGTCCCACTCTTCTCGACCCCATGGACTGCAGGCCACCAGGCTCCTCCGTCCGTGGGATTTTCCAGGCAAGAGTGCTGGAGTGGGGTGCCATTACCTTCTCCATATCTTCCATCAGATCAGATCAGATCATATCAGTCGCTCAGTCATGTCCGACTCTTTTCGACCCCATGAATCGCAGCACGCCAGGCCTCCCTGTCCAGCATCAACTCCTGGAGTTCACCTAGACTCACGTCCATCGAGTCAGTGATGCTATCCAGCCATCTCATCCTCTGTCGTCCCCTTCTCCTCCTGACCCCAATCCCTCCCAGCATCAGAGTCTTTTCCAATGAGTCAACTCTTTGCATGAGGTGGCCAAAGTACTGGAGTTTCAGCTTTAGCATCATTCCTTCCAAAGAAATCCCAGGGCTGATCTCCTTCAGAATGGACTGGTTGGATCTCCTTGCAGTCCAAGGGACTCTCAAGAGTCTTCTCCAACACCACAGTTCAAAAGCATCAATTCTTTGGTGCTCAGCCTTCTTCACAGTCCAACTCTCACATCCATACGTGAACACAGGAAAAACCATAGCCTTGACTAGATGAACCTTTGTTGGCAAAGTAATGTCTCTGCTTTTGCATATGCTATCTAGGTTGGTCATAACTTTCCTTCCAAGGAGAAAGCGTCTTTTAATTTCATCGCTGCAGTCACCATCTGTAGTGATTTTGGAGCCCAGAAAAATAAAGTTTGACACTGTTTCCACTGTTTCCCCATCTATTTCCCATGAAGTGGTGGGACTAGATGCCATGATCTTCGTTTTCTGAATGTTGAGCTTTAGGCCAACTTTTTCACTCTCCACTTTCACTTTCATCAAGAGGCTTTTGAGTTCCTTTTCACTTTCTGCCATAAGGGTGGTGTCATCTGCATATCTGAGGTTATTGATATTTCTCCCGGCAATCATGATTACAGCTTGTGTTTCTTCCAGTCCAGTGTTTCTCATGATGTACTCTGCATATAAGTTAAATAAGCAGGGTGACAATATACAGCCTTGACGTACTCCTTTTCCTATTTGGAACCAGTCTGTTGTTCCATGTCCAGTTCTCACTGTTTCATCCTGACCTGCATACAAATTTCTCAAGAGGCAGATCAGGTGGTCTGGTATTCCCATCTCTTTCAGAATTTTCCACAGTTTATTGTGATCCACACAGTCAAAGGCTTTGGCATAGTCAATAAAGCAGAAATAGATGTTTTTCTGGAACTCTGTTGCTTTTTCCATGATCCAGCGGATGTTGGCAATTTGATCTCTGGTTCCTCTGCCTTTTCTAAAACCAGCTTGAACATCAGGAAGTTCACGGTTCACATATTGCTGAAGCCTGGCTTGGAGAATTTTGAGCATTACTTTACTAGTGTGTGAAATGAGTGCAATTGTGTGGTAGTTTGAGATCATTCTAATTATTAGATGTATATTTTTCCAGACTTTGTCTTAATATTTCGGGATTATGCTCCATAGTGTAGACACAAACTGAATATAGTAATCTGCTTTATATTACTTGATGTTTTATGAACATCTGTTTATTACTTTGTCATAACTGAGAATATTTAATGACTGTATAATAAATATTTCCCTGCATGGTTTTGCTTATTTGTGTGTGTGTGTGTGAATAATCCACCACTGTTGATCATTCAGGGTGTTTCCAAGTTATTATTACTATGCTCAAAGGATCAAACATATCATATTTTTTGTGCTTGTCAAAATATTTCTATTTAATAAATTCTTGGATTACAAATAAGGAAAAGTACATAATCACTTGTCAAATGAATTTCCAATCTTCGTTTATGGTGACTTTTGCTGTGTAGTAACTTTTGTTATTATGTTTTATGTAAACAAATATATCTGTTCTTTCCTTTATGGTTTTTGTTCAAAGCTTCTTTTTTTCTAAACTTAGACCCTCCCTACACCAAGATGATGAAAATAGTCTCTTAAATGTTTCTTAAATTTTTATGGTTCTATACTTTAAATTTACACCTTTAATTAAACTGGAGCCTGTGAGTGTGTTTTTATAAAATGGGGGGGGGGGTATATAACTTGTTTGAATAACTTTTTACTAGTTTTAAATTTGAATTTTATCATTTATGAAGTTATTGCCAGAATTTCTTTTATGTTTGTTCATGCATGTGTTTATTCTTATTCCTTCCTACAACAAACAGAGCTTATTTGTTCTTTTTTTTTTTTTAACTGATAGGATGATCCACTGAACTATAGTTGTAAAGTTGTCCTATTTTCTTGTTTTTCAAATAAATTAATTGAGTCACACCCTTCCAGTGGAATCATAATTATGGAGAATTATAATAATTAATTTGGAAGAAAACGTAAATCTTTACTGGTTGAGTTTCTCTATCCAGGAGCAACCCACACCTAATTGCTCACGTGTTCTTTTCTTTTGTGATTGAACTTTTCTTTCTTTTGGTCCTTTATACTTAGTTTTTTAGTTCTTTGGTTGAGAGCAATGAAACTACTCTAACAAACCATTTCAAGTCAACTGAACCTTTATAGGGTAAAAACAAACAAAGAAAAATAATGGATTCAGACAAAGCAGATGGCCAGCTGGGGACCCACACAGTAGCATGTAATGGGCATCTCGAGATCCTCACAATAGAATGAGGAGTCTGCTTACAGAAAAGGAGGAAGAGACAGTGGGTAGCCAAAAGCCAAAGTAGACTCTATTTTAAGCTTATTATCATTATTACTAGAGTGAATAGAATAACAGTTTTAATTTGATGACTAGTTGATTATTTCTGGTATTAAATTATTTTTTAATCTTGCTTTAAGAAAATTTTCTATATTTTCAGTAATTTGAATATTTTTCATTTTTATTGAATTCTCTAAGCATTCAAAATATATAATGATTACTTTCTCTATTCCATTTGAAAAATTATTATTATATCTTTTCTTATGTTATTATAATATAGAGAATAATCCAACATGGTGATGTATGTCATGCTTTTCTTTTTCCTAATTCTATTAGAAATAACTCTAGTAGTTCACTATTGAATAAGATATTAAAATTTTTAATGTATACTTTTTACCAAGTTAAGAAAGTTTCTTTCATTCACTAGAATAGGATTATAATTTTTTATATGGATTGAATATTAAATTTTTTGAATACTATTTGGGATATGTTGAAATGTAGTTTTTCTTTATTATTTTTGAGATTAAATATTGCCAGATTTGATTTTGTTGAATCAGCCATGCACTTCTGAAATAAAGCCTTCTCTGTCATGTGCATTATTTTAATAAAAACATAGGCCTTGTTCATATTTTATTGGTATAACTGCATCAACCATTGGAAGCAAGCTTTATTAATAATTTTATCACAACTATCTTTGATAGTTCAAATTTCTTTTCTCTTCAAATATAAACCAAGAATAAGCTTTTGGCACTTTGCAACTTTTTATTCTATTTCAGAATTTCTCAACTTTGGCACTCTTGACATTTTGGGCTAATAATTTGTTGCTGTAAGACAGTCCTGTATACTGTAGGATGTTTAACAGTATTTTGACCTATGCCTTTTCCTACTGGAATATGACCATCCTCAAGAAAAAGACATACAAAAAGGCAAAATGGTTGTCTGAGGAGGCCTTACAAATAGCTAAGAAAAGAAAGGAAGCTAAAGGCAAAGGAGAAAAGGAAAGATATACCCATCTGAATGTAGAGTTTCAAAGAATAACAAGGAGAGATAAGAAAGCCTTCCTCAGTGATCAATGCAAAGAAATACAGGAAAAGAATAAAATGGGAAAGACTAGACATCTCTTCAAGAAAATGACAGATACCAAGGGAAATTTTCATGTAAAGATGGGCACAATAAAAGACAGAAATGGTATGGACCTAAGAGAAGCAGAAGATATTAAAAAGAGGTGGCAACAATACACAGAAGAACAATACAAAAAAGATCTTCATGACCCAGATAAACATGATGGTGTGATCACTCACCTATAGGCAGACATCCTGGAATGTGAAGTTAAGTGGGCCTTAGGAAGCATCACTACAAACAAAGCTAGTGGAGGTGATGGAATTCCAGTTGAGCTATCTCGAATCCTAAAAGATGATGCGGTGAAAGTGCTGCACTCAATATGCCAGCAAACTTGGAAAACTCAGCAGTGGCCACAGGACTGGAAAAAGTTTTCATTCCAATCCCAAAGAAAGGCAATGCCAAAGAATATTCAAACTACCACACAATTGCTCTCATCTCACACGCTAGTAAAGTAATGCTCAAATACTCCAACAAAGCTTCAACACTAAGTGAACCATGAATTTCCAAATGTTTAAGCTGGATTTAGAAAAGGTAGAGGGATCAAAGATCAAATTGTCAACATTTGTTGGATCATTGAAAAAGCAAGAGAGTTCCAGAAAAACATCTACTTCTGCTTTATTGACTATGCCAAAGCCTTTGACTATGTGGATCACAATAAACTGTGGAAAATTCTGAAAGAGATGGGGAATACCAGACCACCTGATCTGCTTCCTGAGAAATCTGTATGCAGGTCAAGAAGCAACAGTTAGACTGGACATGGAACAACAGACTGGTTCCAAATAGGAAAAGGAGTACATCAAGGCTATATATTGTCATCCTGCTTATTTAACTTATATTCAGAGTACATCATGTGAAATGCTGGACTGGATGAAGTACAAGTTGGAATCAAGATTGCCAGGAGAAATACCAATAACCTCATATATGCAGATAACACCACACTTATGGCAGAAAGTGAAGAAGAACTAAAGAGCCTCTTGATGAAAGTGAAAGAGGAGAGTGAAAAGTTGCCTTAAAACTCCATTCAAAACATGAAGATCATGGCATCTGGTCCCATCACTTAATGGCAAACAGATGGGAAACAATGGAAACAGTGACAGACTATTTTCTTGGGCTCCAATATCACTGCAGATGGTGACTGCAGCCATGAAATCAAAAGACACTTGCTTCTTGGAAGAAAAGGTATGACCAACTTAGACAGCATATTAAAAAGCAGAGACATTACATAGCCAACAAAGGTCCGTCTAGGCAAAGCTATGCTTTTTCCAGTAGCTATGTATGGATGTGGGCGCTGGTCTACAAAGAAAGCTGAGCACAGAAGAATTGATGTTTTTGAACTGTGGTGTTGGAGAAGACTCGTGAGAGTCCCCTGGACTGCAAGGAGATCCAACCAGTCCATCCTAAAGGAAAGAAGTCCTGAATGTACATTGGAAGGACTAATGCTGAAGCTGAAACTCCAGTACTTTGGGTAACTGATGAGAAAAGCTGACTCATTTGAAAAGACCCTGATCCTGGGAAGACTGAAGGCAGGAGAAGAAGGGGATGACAGAGGATGAGATGGTTGGATGGCATCACCAACTCGATAGACATGAGTATGGACAAACTCCAGGAGTTGGTGATGGACAGGAAAGCTTGTGCTGTAGTCCATGGGGCTGCAAAGAGTTGGACATGACTGAGTGACTGAAGTGAACTGACCTATTCCTCCTAGAGGCCAATAGAATACTCTCCTTACACCAGTCCCTTTCCCAGTTGTGACAATCAAAAATGTCACCCAAAATGATGAATGTCTCCTCCCAAAAAAAAACTGCTCCCTGGTTGAAATCCACCGGTGTATGCTTTGGAAAATTTTAATGTTTGTGAAACTTCTCTGTGAATCATTTGAATTTGGTACCTCATGTGGAGTTGTATGGAGTTTGGAGGAAGCTGTTTAGTTTTTTAAAATATTATCTTTCCAGTTGGGTAGTTAATGTCACAGTTTAACCAAGTCCTGTGATGTCTCCCATAGATGTCTCTCCTATGATTCTTTCTTCTGCATGCTCTTCTTTCTCATCTACATGTTTTTCTTGAGCAAGTACATCATTCCCTATGGTGTCACACCATGCTTGTTTTACTGCTGCTGCTGCTAAGTCACTTCAGTCGTGTCCGACTCTGTGCGACCCCATAGACGGCAGCCCACCAGGCTCCCCCGTCCCTGGGATTCTCTAGGCAAAAACACTGGAGTAGGTTGCCATTTCCTTCTCCAATGCATGAAAGTGAAAAGTGAAAGTGAAGTCCCTCAGTTGTGTCTGATTCTTAGCGACCCCATGGACTGCAGCCCACCAGGCTCCTCCATCCATGGGATTTTCCAGGCAAGAGTACTGGAATGGGGTGCCATTGCCTTCTCCAGCCTGTTTTACTAATGAACTCCAAATCTTTTTCTCCTCTCTAGAGTTTCTAGAGCTCCAGATTAACATATCTATCTATGCTTTCTGCATCCATGTCTGGATATCCCACTGGTACCTGACACACCACACATCTACAATAACATTTACTGTTGTAGTTACCTCTTCCTAAGTCCCATCCTCTGTCAGCTGCAGTGCTGCATATACTCCATCACACACAACACAGATTCTGCCTCCCCTTTTTTAAAATTCACTTTGAATTAGCCCAAGTTCTGCAGATTCTACACTCAAATATTTACTTATATCTTTTATATCAGATACCTACTATTTCTACCTGAAATATTTGTATTTTACCAATGAAAAAGAAATTTTAACTATGAATTTTAAATGCTAGAATACACATTTATTTGTTGAATATTTTCCAACTACTAACAACATCAATGTTATAGTAGCAAGAAGGGAAGGGCTAAAACTCATAGAGTTACTAAAGACTTAGTAAATTATGGAACGTATTAACTCAGAGAATTTTCTGTATAAAAGAGCTGCAAGTCTCTACACTTGACTTGTCCAAAGTTTGCTTTAGTTACTTAGTAGATATAAGGGGATAATTATAATTTTTTTCAGAAGCTTTAAAACTAGAATGCATATGTGTAACTTACGGCTGAAAAGGTGTTTAAACATGAAATGATGTATCTAACTAGGCAAATGTAGTAGAGACACTAGTGAAGTTCTATTTTTGTTGTTTAGTTGCTAAGTTGTGTCAAGCTGTTTCGACCCCATGAACTGTAGACTGCCAGGCTCCTCTGTCCATTGTATTTCCCAGATAAGACTATTGGAGTGTGTTGCCATTTCCTTCTCCAGGGGATCTTCCCAACCCAGGGGTAGATCCTGGGTCTCTCATGTCTCCTGCATTGGCAGGTGGGTTCTTTACCACTAGCAGCACCTGGGAAGCTCAGGGTCTTCTATGTACTAAGTCACTTCAGTCGTGTCTGACTCTTTGTGACCCTTTGGACTACAGCCTGCCAGGCTCCTCTGTCCATGGGATTCTCCAGACAAGTACACTAGAGCGGGTTGCCATGACTTCCTTCAGGGGATCTCCCCAACAAAGGGACTGAACCTGTATCTCCTATGTTCTTTACCACTAGCAGCACCTGGGTGTTCTATACTGAGGTTCAAAAAGTGAACTATAACTTACAGTTTATTGCTAAAACAAGCAACATGGAGCAACCAAAAGGAAAGAATAAACAGAAAACATGAACACTTTAAAGGCCCTTTGTGAATGTTTTGGGACTATAACTCTATGCTAATTTAAAAATGGTCACAAACTTACATCATCAATTATATGGGTAGTAAATACTATTATTAAGACTAAAAATAATTCAAACTGTTACACAACACTCAGTTAACCACTATTTACATTAAAAAAGATGAAAGTAGCTGTGACTTACCAATGCTTAGCAGATCATGTAGATCACCAGGAGTGGGACCTGAATTTGGCCCTGTGTTCTCATGGAGTTGACACTAAGGGATCCAGAGCCTAAGCAGAAGCACACAAATCAATACAACAGGTAGTACAGGAACAATTACAAATGAGGATGCTGGGATAGCAGGGAAACACAACAGCCAGATTCTTTGTGAGATACAAGCAACTTACCATTTGTCTAAAGGCAGTAATAGCATCAGTTACTGTGCTAGGGCTTAGGGTCTAGGCACATGTTTTGGAATGGCAAGGTTCCAAGCAGGAGCTTCTGCACAGGTAAATAAATATGCAGTGACTCAGTTATTAGAATAGAGATTCAAGTGAGAATAAGGTAAAAGCTGAGTTATCTGAACATAGCTGTGGGTGATTGCAGGGGTGACTTCTGTTTAGTCTGATAGTTAGCTAGAGCTCCAAGTATCCCTCTAGGATGTAAGGAAGTACTGAGCCTGCGGGTGGTTTGCAAGGAATTCCAGCTGCATAGAGATTACTGCTTCAGCCTTGAGAATTTTACTTGACTGTGAATTCAATATAAGCTAATTTTGGATACCTAGGAATATAATGTAGTTGTCATATAAGAATATAGCATCATAATAAGAGTGGTCTAAAAAGTTCTGTATTGTGCTTAGTTCTGGATGTAAAGTTTTATGAGGGCTAGTGACATACAATTTAGGAACAAATTTAATTGCTTTTAAGGTACCAGGTATGTATTGTAAAGAAGTTAAGTGGACCTAGAACTGAAAGAAAGAAGAAAGGAAGGCAGGAAGGGAGAAAAGGAGGAAGGAGAAAAAAAGGTGGAGAGGAACAAAGAGAAAGAGGGAGCCAGATGTTAAATGGCAACTGCCGTTTGGCCACCCTCAGGAAATTAGAACAGGCAAAGCATATGGTGAGCTGGGTGGTGCATGACCCGTCAAGGGGCTACCACTCCAGGGGTCTTTGATCTTGGGATCTTCAAGTATTTACCAAACTGTGAGATATATTTATTAGTGTCTATTATCTTCTGATTTTTAATCCCGGCAGCTAATTTTTTTTAGCTATGTAATGGGCCAAGAAAAATATTCTGCACACACGGGACTGTTCCTCAGGGTAGCCTCTGTTCCTCAGGGTAGCCTCTGTTCCTCAGGGTGGCCTCTGTTCCTCAGGGTAGCCTGTTCCTCAGGGTAGCCTTATTCCTCAGGGTAGCCTCTGTTCCTCAGGGTGGCCTCTATTCCTCAGGGTAGCCTCTGTTCCTCAGGGTGGCCTCTGTTCCTCAGGGTGGCCTCTGTTCCTCAGGGTAGCCTGTTCCTCAGGGTGGCCTCTGTTCCTCAGGGTAGCCTGTTCCTCAGGGTGGCCTCTGTTCCTCAGGGTAGCCTGTTCCTCAGGGTGGCCTCTGTTCCTCAGGGTAGCCTGTTCCTCAGGGTGGCCTCTGTTCCTCAGGGTAGCCTGTTCCTCAGGGTGGCCTCTGTTCCTCAGGGTAGCCTTTTCCTCAGGGTGGCCTCTGTTCCTCAGGGTAGCCTCTGTTCCTCAGGGTGGCCTCTGTTCCTCAGGGTAGCCTGTTCCTCAGGGTAGCCTCTGTTCCTCAGGGTAGCCTCTGTTCCTCAGGGTAGCCTGTTCCTCAGGGTGGCCTCTGTTCCTCAGGGTAGCCTGTTCCTCAGGGTAGCCTCTGTTCCTCAGGGTAGCCTCTGTTCCTCAGGGTAGCCTCTGTTCCTCAGGGTAGCCTGTTCCTCAGGGTAGCCTCTGTTCCTCAGGGTAGCCTGTTCCTCAGGGTGGCCTCTGTTCCTCAGGGTAGCCTCTGTTCCTCAGGGTAGCCTCTAGAAGAATGCAAGTTGTGACTTTTCTCCCCACAAAGGACAAACACCATAATGTTTAGTCCAGACAAGTCATGAGACATACTTCAAATATGTCTAAGACTACTGTGTGGAAAATGTAATGGTTATTTGAAAAACAGGACTAGGACTAATGAGGCAGCTTTTCATACAATGTAATAAAAGACTTTCTAATGATTAGAGCTGTTCTGGCACAGAAACGTCAGAGCATCTTCTTGTTTAAGGCATGCTGCACCTGGTGGATAAATATTTATTGAAGGAATAAATAAACCATTGAATTGCATTGGGATAAAAGATTTGGACGCCTCTCTAGGACATAGGAAGACATCCTATGTATTGACAATACATATATCTTTAAGTTGGTTGATGATAGTACTGTCTCAGGAATGTAAAAAATTTGAGACTTCTTTGGATATGTATTTTCCATTATTACCCTTTATTTAACGTGGCAAACAGATTTACTACTTCCAAACATATGTCTTATATTGATATAAATTTTAAGAAAAATATTATTTTTTTGCTTTGTTTTTATCATTTAATTATGAATTTGCTCCTAGATCTTTTAAAGATGGCTCACAAAGGAGAAGCATCATGAACTGTGTGGAAATTATAAGATTTGAAAGGTGATGGAAATGGGTTAAAATTGTGAGTCCTCTTAATGTGATTTAACTAATTTCTATGAGTCTTAGCTTTCTCATCTACAAAATACTTAGTTTGCTTTTGCAAACTATGTTTAATTTTAACATCTGTAATAGAATACCAGTATTTACTACAGAGTTGAAGGAATCATGGGAGCTAAACCATGTCAAATGACTGATCTGTATTTGCCTACAGTTTGCAATACACATTTACAACTAATCCAAATTCATGTGCAAATACTATATTTCCCAATGGGTAATGCGAGAACCTGTGCTGAGTGCTGAGCTTAGTTGCTCAGTCATGTCCGACTCTTTGTGACCCCATGGACTGTAGCTCACCAGGCTCCTCTGTCCATGGGGATTCTCCAGGCAGGATTACTGGAGTGGGGATTACTGGAGCCTTCCTCCAGGGGATCTTCCCAACCCAGGAATCGAATCAGGGTCTCCTCCACTGCAGGCACATTCTTTACCAGCTGAGTTATCAGGGAAGCCCCAGTGCAAGTACCTATAACAGAATATTCCCTTCCCTTAAGCCATAGCTATCATTCATTTCACCTATCCACAAGCTATAATCACCAAATATGTTGTTGTCATTATTTTGAACAAACTGTTATCTATTAGATCAATTAGGAATAGAAAAATAAGGTATTTTACCTTCGCTTATCCTTCTCTCATACTCTTCCTTTCTTCATGTAGATTTGAGTTTCTGATCTGTATAATTTGCCTTCTTTTTGAAGAACTTCTTTTAATATTTCTTGCAAGGCAAATCCAGAGGCAGCAGTCTCTGAATTTTTGTTTGTTTGAGAAAGTATTTCTGCTTTACTTTTTTCTAAATATAAAAATGCAATGTTTTCAAAGACTTTATTTTTTAGCAGTTACAGGTTCAAAGCAAAACTGAGGTGAAGGTACAGACATTTCCCAAATACTCTCTGTTCACACATGCATAACCTCCCCCACCATCAACATCTCCTGCTAGAGTGGTATGCTTGTTATAGTGGTGAACCAACACAGACACATCATAATCACCAAAGTACTCTCCTTTCCTTTGAAGGATAATTTTGTTGGATTCAGAATTTTAGGGTGGCATTTTTTCCATCTCTTAACACCTTAAATATTCCATTCCATTTCTTATCTTACTTGCACAGTTTCTGAAGAGAAGTCCAGTGCAATTCTTATCTCTCTTTCTCTGTAGATAATGCAGTTTTCTCCTCTTTGGGCTTCTATCAAGTCTTACTCTTTGTCTTTGATTTTTAAAATTTGAATATGATGAGCTCAGGTATAGAATTTCTAGCATTCTTCCTGCGTGGTGTTTCTTGAGCTTCCCCTATATCTGTGATTAGGTGACTATCATTAATTTTGGAAAATTCTCAGCCATTTATTTTTTCAAAATTTTCTTCTACTTTTTCTTTCTTCTTTTGGTATTCCCATTATACACATGTTACAATTTTTATAATCATTCATCAATTGTTGGATAGTCTGTTCCATCATTTTCTTTTTTTTTTCTTTTTGTTTTTCAAATTCTGATTCTTTTTCTTTAATAATGACCTTGTTTGCAAGTGATTTTCCAGAAGATGGATGTTAACTTAATTGGGGAATTGTATATCCAAAAGGCAAATTCAAATCACAAGTAAAACGCACAAGCACCTAAATAAATAGCTCAAACAAAACCAGTGGAAATTATCTTTGGGAAAGACTTACTGGGAGTTGAAGAAGCAATGTTGATCTATGACAGCTGCTTAGCTGAGAGGTTCTGATGAGGGTCTCTCATGAAGTTGCAGGAAAGATGACTGCTGGGGCCACAATCTTTGAAGCCTTGCCTGGGGCTAGCTTTTTTTTCTTTATCTTTTTTTATATGTCATTTTCCGAGGTTTCTGTTGACATATCTTTAAACACTGATTCTTTCCACAGCTATGTACAATCTTCTGATGAGATTGCCACCAAAGACATTCTTTTTCCTGTTCATCTTGTGATCACTACTATTTCCTTTTGAGTTTTTCTTAGAAGTTTTATCTCTTGGCTTACAGTACCTATTTGGTCCTGCATGTTGTCTGCTTTTTCCAGCCCCTGGAATATTAATCATCGTTACTTAAAATTCCTAGTGTGATAATTTAAAAATCTCCATTATATCTGGCTTTGGTTCTGACACTTACTTTGCCTCTCAGAGTGTATTTTTATCTTTACCAGGCCTTGTGATTTTCTTGTTGAAAGCTAGACATGACTATCAGGCAAAAGAAATGAGGTAGCGTGACTTTTAGTATGAGATTTTATATCTTTCTGTCCAGGGCTTAGGTTGTGTGTATGCTTGCTGTATCCATAGTTTCAGAGACTAACATTTCATTTACTGTCTATGTTTCTGCCTCTCCTGTGATTCTGAGTTTTCCTAGAGACTTCTTAATAGTGTCTGAGGTTTCAACTTCTTTTAGTTGTGTTCTTGCTATTATACAGGAACCCTGTTGATATGGTGGTAAGGTGTAGGGGAAGAAAAGTTATCTCTAGTACCATAATTAAGTCTCTCTTTTTTTTTAAAGTGAGTCTCAGTTGGGTATTTCCCTTCTTTAATGTCAAAGGCTAGATGAGGCTTGAGTTGGGTATTTTCCTCCAGGTGGGTAGCCTCTGATAGAACCTCAATCAATTAGACTTTGGTAAATAGTTTCCTTGGGGCCAGGAGCAGAGAACTCTGAAAATACATTAGAAAGGTTACTTTTTCCTGCCCCCTGCTGCAAACATGAAGTACTTTTTCTCAAATCTTCACAGAATTTGATAAGGCAACTGGGAGTAAAAATCATGAAAGCGTGCCCCTCTCCCACCAAGAATGTGCCACCTCTGATTTTTTTTTTAATGAAGACTAGTTTCTATTTATTTATTTTAGTTAGTATTATTATTATCATTTTTTTTGCTGTGCTGGGTCTTTGTTGCTACATGTGGGCTATCTCTAGTTGAGGCGAGTGGGGCTTGCTCTGTTGTAGTGCACGGGCTTCTCGTTTTGGTGGCTTCTTTAGTTGAAGAGCACAAAACTAGGCATGCAGGCTTCAGTGATTGCAGCTCATGGGCTCTAGAATGCAGGTTCAGTATTTGGTGGTGCCCGGACTTAGTTGTTCCAAGACCTGTGTGTTCTTCCTGGATCAGGGATGGAACCAGTGTCCTCTGCAATGCAAGGTGGACTCTTAACCACTGGACCACCAGGGAAGCCCCCAACTCTGAGTTTTTAAATCTCACTGTGTCTCCAGCAATTCATTAATCATAGCTTAGAGTCTTCCTATTGATACTAGCTCCATTACAGATTCTGCTCCAGTGAGTCTGCTTCAGGTTAAGTAGTGATTCTCTGTATCTGCCTGTCTGTCTTTCTAGTGGTCAGAGTAACAGAGCTACAGCCTCAGTTCTCTGATGTATCTAAGATTTCTTGATTTTCAGTTCGTTTAGCATTTCTCATGCCTGGATGTGAATTATGACTACCAAGCTGTTGCCATCAGAAATCAAAATTCAACTGGCCCATATTAAATACTCAGCAAGCATTGTATCTCTTATCTATTTTATATTTTTCTTTTTACCTTTACCATATATATAATTATTTTGTTGTTGAGGGTCTACCATTTTGTTTCTTTAAATAAAATTATTCTATCTTGCATAACTTTCTAAAATATAAAATTAGAAAAGTCATAATTAGGTGCATTTTTGCCTCACATGTATTAAAATGTGCACTTTGGCACTGCTATATTTAAAATGGATAATCAACAAGGACCTACTATATAGCACATAAACCTCTGATCAGTGTTATGTGGCAGCCTGGATGGGAGGGGAATTTTGGGGGGAATAGATACATGTATATATATGGCTGAATCCCTTTGCTCTTTACCTGAAATTACTGCAACATTGTTAATCAGCTATATTCCAATACAAAATAAAAAGGTTTCTTTAAAAATGTGTACTTTGTTATTAAAATAATAAAGTGAAAATAGATGTGCAGGTTGTTTGTGTGGGAATTGTTGGTCTTCACTGTGTAGTAAGTGTCTCATTATTTGAATAACACTATTAGCATAATCAGTGTCTGTATAATGTAAGTCAGAAGCTAGAATGCAGTATACAAAAGCTACTATTTCATGATGGAAAATTCCTTGGTGGAAAAGGAACAGCATTGCAGCCCAAAACACAGGTTTATACTCAGACTCATTCCCCCCCACCAAACACACAAATAACTGGAGGAGTGCAAGAGAATTATTTTTGTTTTGCTCGTACTTCCTATTTATTTTTCAGGAGTCAGCTCTCTATAATTTGTGATGTAACTTTACCTTTCGTCTTGGAGTTGTGTTTTCTAATTTTCTTATATTATCAAAGTCTACTTTCTCAGTTCAGTGTAAAGAGGAAAAAAAATCCTTAAATCGCACTTGGTGAGAAGCAGCAGGTGCTCCATTCTTTGCTAAACCTATTCTTCTCTTGAGGGGTAGCATATTCTGTCTCGGATCTCATGATGTCTCATTTCTGCCTAATCAATAAACATGGCTTCTATTGATGTGTGTGTTCCAATAAAACCAGATCATAGTGTGCACACTCAGGAATGCCATCATATGTCAAGTATCCTTAGCACAGAATCATGCCTGGAGTGATAGCTCTACTAAGCTGACACGCTAACTGTCTTCACCATCAAACCTTTCTTCTCATTTTGCAAGCATCCATTTCAGTAATAGAAGCCTGCCACGTTTAAGTATCTTATCTGACCTCTTACTGTTCATTGAAATGGTGTGAACTTGTTTCCTAAAAAACCTATGCTGGTCTCATTCATACTGGTATGGTAAAAATTGCTCTCTCTTGAAATTCCATACACATCCTAAAAATAAATTGTCCTCCTTCTTATTTTGGGACTGTCAGTTATGTTTAAAGAATGTAGTAGGAAAGCAGGCTGTGCTAATCCAAAGTACCCTGCCTGGTGGAAAGTCTCCTGAGGCATCTGTTTTAAAACCAAGAAAACGTTTGAAGGCTTTACATCTGAGTTTTTAGACAGCTGTGCTAATTTAACTAAAGGAGTTACAGGAGGGGATGGAGGGGAAAAGTCTGTAAAGTGTTTGGTTGACATTTGAAAAAGAAATTGGATATTTTCTCCATAGCTTCATAGCAGTGTATGACATAAATTGTGATACTGTTCCCAGATTCATAGGGATAGATATAAGAATTGTAAAGCATATTTCTAGATTTTTTCAGGAGCAAATGCATCCAAATACACATATTAATTTGTATATTTAGGTGTACATATGTATATACTGGTGTGAACAACATAAAGTTATTCAATAATAGTTATTCATGCATGTGCTACACACACATGCTAAATGTAGCCACTTCATATATTTTGATTGAGAATTCATCTTGAAAAATAAAGGTTAGGGGTAAGTTAACATTTAACTAAGTAAATAAAACCAAAAGTTTTATTTACTTTAAACCAAAAGTTTATTTACTGAGTTTTCAAAATTAAAATATTTCATTAAAAAGCGAATAATTCAGATAGTTATTACATAGATGGATATAAAAATGTCTTTTTATGATCACAAAATTGGTATATAAATAAACTGCTTGCTTTTTGTCTTCAAAAAAATGGAATGTGAGGATAGACCATATGGAATGTAATTAATCTTCTTAATGTTTAGAACAGAGGAATGAATAAATTTTAGAAAGAGAGAAAAGAGGAAGCAGGAGTAGTGAGAGCAGGAAACAGAAAAGCATACAATTCATAAAAAGAGGAAGAATTTCTGAGACTGTTTTGTGATTGAATCAATGGATCCCCACTTCTTGGTTGGACTAGATGATCCGTTGTTTTCCCACTGCTTTCCTCAGTTGAACAATTATTATTTTTACCTGGAGTTTGCCACTTTGTTCCTGTGACAAGTGGAAAAAGGGATTCAAAGTCCTGGGGAGGCAAGCTATGATTTTACCAGGGCCAGCCCTAGGGTTAAGGAGCAGTGGAATAGAACAAAAATAATCTGTACTCAAGGTGGATATCACTATCGCCATCTTGTCTTTGTTAAAAATACATGCTAATAAACTGAATCAACTAGCCAGAGGTATATATTTTTCTTTGTTTTCTTTTTTTAAAGTCTTTTTAATATAAAGCTAAAATTTAAGCAACATATTAATAGTACAGAATGAGGATTGATTTGACAGGAAGAAAAACTTACCCTAATATGGAATCAACAAGATACCTAATCTGATAATATAGTATAAGAATTTTTATAAAAGGGCTAGATATAAAATAATAGATATTGTAAGAAGTACATAATGCCAAAATGCCAGCAAAATATCAGCAAAAGTATCCAATCTGGATACTTTGACCTTGTGGACAATATTCTCATCTACTTTTCCTAGTAGATATTTGATTCGCAAGTATATATGTCAGAATATTGCATGACATCTATGCAAATAAGAAAGACAGAATTAACATTAATTGAAAGATTACTTATGTAAAATTAAAACCAAACAACAACTCTACCTGATTAGTATTATTATTCCCAATTTTCTGCAGGGAAACCTGCTGATTTCCAGGGCAGCTAGAATCCAAGGTCTGCACCATATGGTTGCACATTTTTACTTCTACTGCAGCAGGTGAGAAATACTATTCAATACGTTAGAAATAAAAACAAATAATATATTTGGTATTCATTCTATAAAAATACGAAAAAGACAAGTAAACATACAAAGAAGGTTTTGAAAGGATCTCTATTGTTTGTGGGAGTCCAGATCAGTCCAATAAATTCTTCTAAAAAGGCTGCTTATAGCCACAGACATAGGTCACTTTATCAGACAATTACTTGACTGTCCAACAAAACCACCTTCTTAAACATTCCAATATGTTGTTAAGAAAAAGATATGAAGTGTGATGTTAAGTATTAAAGTACTTAAAAGCATGCCTGCACTTCTTTGGTGAATGGACGTGTCATTAATGAACGTATATAAACTTCAGTAAATAAGAGCAGAGTGTGCGAGGAGAGATTTACTTCAAGTGAAATCCTCTGCCCTCAAAGGGTTAAATGTTAACAAAGTTAAAAAGCAAAAATCAGGCTCCTATTAGTCTTGAACACTAATCTTGTTGACGGCTGAAGTGTTTCCTTATTTTATCCATATTTATTATATTGAAGGTGGGTTATATGGTGGTGACTAATGACCAAACATCTGGACCTAGTGACCCTTAAAATCCTCCAGCCATTGCTGTTCACAATTAAATACCACATGAACTAAAATGATATTTTGGCTTGACCAGGACAAATTAGTGTGGCAATGCTAAAGAAATAGCCTTGTCTTTAGTTGTAGAAATCACAGGGAATAGAACTATTAAAATTTAAAAAAATAAAAATGTTTATAAAATTTGCATATCTCATCATCATTATGGAGCTACAAAAGGTAAAAATGAATATTTTCAGAAGAAAATGAGTATTCTGGTGGACTGATCATAGTTGATATGAAGAACATTTGTTTCAGAAGTTTTACCTACCTCCCAGAATTTTGACTGAGCTGTGGAAAATGGGATTACTTCAGGTTAAATAATTGGCAAACCTCACTTCCAGAATAATTAATTTTATCTGCAGACAGATGGCTAAAGAGAAGAAAAGGCAAATGTCATCATCATCATAAGAATTATTGACTGAAGATGAATGAGTTTGTCTTCTTACAGGTAGAAGGGCATGGAAGCAACAATAAAGATGGAATTTTCCAGACAGAAACATGAGAAAGTAACTTACACGAGAATCTCTGAGGTTGTGTAAGAACCCAAGGGAAGGGCCTCACAGGAAGCTCTATTTGAGCGCTACAAAATGTGTCTAGTTTTCTGTCCTCTGGCTAAGAAAGGAGGTGGAGAGCTGCTGGGGAAAGTTTGGCAGAAGTGCAGAACTCAACTCCTCTGACTGAGTCCTTGAGAGATGGCATCTTCATAATTTGACTTCAATATTCAAATGTATCTCCTGTTGCCCTAGGAGAAACCTGTAAGTAGATGGTATGAAACTTTTAATAAAAAAAAAATCAGAGAACAAATGTACCGATCATATCAACACATAGCCTCTCCTGATGAATCCATGCCTCCTATCTAAAATAAGAGCACAAAAATACAGACAGAACACAAAGCAAAAAATAATCAGCCCTCAAATTTCATGATAGTCTGGGGTGAACACCAAAAGAATTCAGATAAAAAAGTAAAAGAATCACAGGGAATTATATAAACTATATCTGCAGAAAAATATTCAGATATAACTACCCACATTAAATATGAGAAAGATGAAAAGAAAAACACTGACCACTATGGAAAAAAAATGCCACCACAATTTAAGAAGATAAAATGCAATACAAGCTTAAAAACATTTCTTATGGAATTTACGCAAATACTGAAAAAGATTTTCTTAAAAAATACTTTCAAATACAGATGATATACTACTGCTAAGTCACTTCAGTCGTGTCCGACTCTGTGCGACTCCATAGACGGCAGCCCACCAGGCTCCCCTGCCCCTGGGATCCTCCAGGCAAGAACACTGGAGTGGGTTGCCATTTCCTTCTCCAATGCATGAAAGTGAAAAGTGAAAGTGAAGTCGCTCAGTCGTGTCCAACTTTAGCGACCCCATGGACTGCAGCCTACCAGGCTCCTCCATCTGTGGGATTTTCTAGGCAAAAGTATTGGAGTGGGGTGCCATTGCCTTCTCCGAGATGACATACTAAGAAAGATGAAATCAATAAAACAAAAATTAAATCAAAATTAAGATAATGAAACCTCAGACAGACATATGTTGAAATGGTGGAATTAGGAAAACAAATTGAGAATCAAAACATATCATTACAGAATGAACAAATAAGTGACTATTAGGAAAAAATAAATAAATATGTATATCTAAAACCTAAAATAATGACATTAAAAAAAGACATAGAAAGTAGTTAGTAAAAGTGTTAGTCACTCAGCTAGGTCCAACTCTTTGCAACCCCATGGACTATAGCCTGCCAGGCTCCTCTGTCCAAGGGATTTCCCAGGCAACAACACTGGAGTGGGTAGCCGTTCCTTTCTCCAGGGGATCTTCTTGACCCAGGGATTGAATCTGGGTCTTCAGCTATGCAGGCAGATTCTTTGCTGTCTGAGCCACCAGGGAAGCCTGGGGGGGAAAAAAAAAAACAGCTAAAGATAGTTTATATTGGGCACAGAATTAAAACTAAACTTCTAGGAGATGTCCCTAATGTTACTGAACTAGAGAATGAATCATTTAATACAGTTGACCCTTGACAATACAGATTTGAATTGCAAAGTACACTTACACTTATTCACAGACTTTTTTTCAATGGTAAACACTATAGTACTGCAATGGCACCCCACTCCAGTACTCTTGCCTGGAAAATCCCACAGCGGAGGAGCCTGGTGGGCTGCAGTCCATGGGGTCGCACAGAGTCGGACATGACTGAGCGACTTCACTTTCACTTTTCACTTTCATGCATTGGAGAAGGCAATGGCACCCCACTCCAGTACTCTTGCCTGGAAAATCCCATGGATGGGGGAGCCTGGTGGGCTGCAGTCCATGGGGTCGCTAGGAGTCGGACATGACTGAGTGACTTCACTTTCACTTTTCACTTTCATGCATTGGAGAGGGAAATGGCAACCCACTCCAGTGTTCTTGCCTGGAGAATCCCAGGGACGGGCGAGCCTGGTGGGCTGCCGTCTATGGGGTCACACAGAGTCAGACACGACTGAATCGACTTAGCAGCAGCAGGAGCAGCAGTTGGTTGAATCTTTGAATGGATACAGAGGGCTGCCTAAGTTATACACAGATTTTTTAATGTGCAGAAGGTCAGTGCTCTTATCCTACATATTGTTCAAGGGTCAACTATATATCAAACAAGAATGGCAGATTTTCAAAGACAAACCTATAGAAACAGGACAAATAAGAGGGTAACTCAAGAAATCCTATAATCCCAGATAAAACAAGTAGATAAACAAAACATTATAAATGTACATAGTTGTAAAGAAGATTGATCCAAATATATGTATGAAAAAATATTGTGGCACTAAAGTAAGACTTCTTGTTATTTTATAACATTTCCCCAAAATAGTATATTTTGGATAACATTCTCATATATATATATATATATATATATATGAATATATTTGTGTTTGTGACTATACTTAATATTCAGAATAGACAGAAAATATCCAAAATGAAATCACCACATACACAAAATATATGATAAGAGCTAAACTTAGGTCTTAGATGAAAAATTTAGAGCTTTACAGATTAATGCTACTTAATTTGATATATAATAATGCAGAAGAGTAAACATTTAATACAACAAAATAGATCACAAAATAAACTAACAGAAGATTAATGAAGGGAACAAATAGAGTTAAAAGCAGCAATACATTAATTAACAAATAGAAAAAATACAGTGAAGAACCAAATTTTTTAGATAAAATAATTTACATAAAGAAACAAAACATAGTTACACAATCATAAAACCTGGAAAGTAAAAAGGCACAGACACAGAGGTAAACCATTTTTAGTGCCCTATTTTGCAAAAGTAAAGGTAAATGAATGCAGAAACAGAAGAAATGGAAGATTTTCTGCAATAAAAGCCAAAGTACATAATTAACTTGAAGAAGGAAATGGCAACCCACTCCAGTACTCTTGCCTGGAGAATTCCACAGACAGAGGAGCCTGGTGGGCTACAGTCCATGGCATTACAGAGTCAGACACTGAGCGACTAACACTACTACATAATTAACTAAAAAACAAAAACAAAATAACAACACCAAAGTGATCCTAGAAAAGAGAACACTGAGCAAACAGTTACCCATGGAAACAAATTGCCATGGGTTAATATTCCATGCAGTGTCAGTCTTAGATAATTTCCCAGGTAACTTTTCTTCTTCAATCCTTGAAGGAATAGACAATGCTGATATTTAGTGGGTTCCATAACACGGAGACAAGTAAGTATAATAACATAACTCTGAACATAAATCCACATACAGATTTTTAAAAATTTATAGAAAATTTACGCATGAGAATATCTTATATGATCTCTCCTATTGTCTAGTATCAGTTTTCAAATAACTAAATTACTCCCTTTAAGTCATCTGTCCTAACTCATGAGTGTAAGGTACAGCAGTAGTTTAGAAGCTGTAATTATTTTTCCCATACCATTTCTCCCATCACAAGCTCACAAGCCGGCTCAAATTTGTTTAACATCAAAAGAAAAATGAATCCCAAGTGAATAGTCCTTCCCTCTAGTGGTTTGCATTTGGAGATTACACACACACACACCACTGCATATGAATATGTGAAACTGATGATTATTGCATCAAGTTCAAGTCAGTAAGTCAAATCAACAAATATTTGTTCAATACCTATTCCTCTCTAAGTAGTTTACAATCTGTAAAGAACCAATTGGAGAACATTTAAAAAGAATGCATCCTCAAAAGGTATTTTTTTTACAGTAGAGATTGTAAATGACATGTAAGTTGAGATAAGAGAAATATCAAATTATCTACAAAGGTCAATATCTTTATTAAAAGAAAATAATGAATTCCTAAAATTTTAAATCCCTATCCCAAAATAACTCTATTTTGATCAGGTAGTAAATCACACATGGAGAATAACAATGTGGTAAAAAAAACTAAAATTAGTCATGGGAAATAATCTCCAGTTTTTGAAATGCGGTTATATTTTCTCAATAAATGAGTTGAGCAGACACCATTTGTTGATAAGCATCATATGGGAGAACGGAGTGGTTTGCCATGGTCAGAAAGTAAATCAATCATAGGTTTGAAAATAGAATCCACATGTGCAGACTTGCAGAGCTGGTTGAGCCACTGGCCAATACTCTCTCATCACACTATATTAGCTCCATTTCTGTCCAGGAGAAGATTGTTAATGGTGAGTCTGATTAAACCATGAAACTCAATCCCAAGGGGACTGACAAAGGCACCATCTTATGTGTCATTTAAAGTAACTTTAGGACCTGGATGATGTCATTTGGTGTTAAGAAGTAAATAAAGGGCTTGATTATCCTGAGATATTTACTAAATCCATCAAACTTGAGTAAGCCACTTTAAGGATTTTTTTTTTTTTTTTTTCCAGAATCAGACATCACTGTCACCCAGTACCATGCAGTACAATAGTCTGAAAATAATTTTTACTCAGGAATTTTTTTTTGAGAAGGGCACCAAATTGTTGGTGTGCTAGAACTACAACAAAAATGTGTGTTTGCCTGTATTCCTAGGATACACTTCACTTCTTTCTTTCATTCATCCATTCATTTCTTCATCTCTTAATGTAAATAAACTGAGTACTCACTTTGTTCCAAGTCCTTTCATAGAATAGAAGAGGCAATTTCTACATCACGGTGTAGTGACAGACACAGACATGATGTAATAATGCAGACTCTTCTGGTTGCAGATGATGAAAACTCAGCCTAAACTAGCTGAGAGTAATGTCCATTAGCAAGCATACCTGGAATATCCAGGGGGTACAAATGGCTTCAGCCAAAGCTAAATCCTGGCACTAAAATAGCATTTTACTGTTCATTCTCTTCCTCTTGACTTCTTGATTGTTCTTTACTTTTTAATAACTTCACTCTCAGGCATGCTTCCAATAAATGGGGGAAAATCCGACCCTCAAATTTACATGATGCCTAGCAATTGCAATCTCAGAAAAGAGGCCTTTCTTTTCAGGTGTCAATATCAATTTTAAACTGGAATCTGGCTTTTACCTCTTGGGTCATTTGTTCTTCCTCAGTTATTCATTGTGGCCAGAGGAATTTTGTATTATGATTCGCTTGTGTGTCTATCCTGTGAGCAGGAAGGTGAAATCAGTTCAGCCCGAACTGTAGTGACCAAAATGAGGAGAAATAACTTTCCAAAAAGTATCTAAAAAGGTAAAATATGTTTGTGATGAATATTTTAAGGATATGCTATATAACTTAGGTATTATTATAGAAATAGAGAAGAGCTTAATCAGAGCACAAAGGAATTGGTGTCAGGAATTCTAGAGGGATGGGAGGGGTCAAGAAAGGCTTATGAGATTAGGTAAATTTAGGCCTGAGTTTTAAAATATAAAGAAGATGTTTAATTTTTATACTGTTACAGTAAGACATGCAAGAAGAGACAGCAAGAAGACAGACCTTAAGTGGAAAGTAAAGAAGCTTTAAACAGCCTGGGAAGGTATTTGTTATGAACTCAAGACAACAAAAACTGGTAAAGTTTTAATCCACAGGTTGACCAGTTCAATTCAGTTCAGTTGCTCAGTCATGTCCAACTCTTTGCGACCCCAAGGACTGCAGCACGCCAGGCCTCCCTGTCCATCCCCAACTCCCGGAGTCTACTCAAACTCATCTCCATTGAGTTGGTGATGCCCTCCAACTATCTCATCTCATCCTCTGTAATCCCCTTCTCCTCCTGCCTTTAATCTTTCCCAGCATCAGGGTCTTTTCCAATGAGTCAGTTCTTCACATCAGGTGGCCAAAGTATTGGAGTTTCAGCTTCAGCATCAGTCTTTCAATGAATATTCAGGACTGATTTCCTTGGTAGTATTTATTCAATAAAAGTTTGATGAGTGAAAAAAAGTTAAACAATTTTCAAATCAAGTATGAAATTATGGAGGAGATAGAATGAACATTTGCCAATTACAATGATATTTTGCAAAATTAAAGATGAGGACTTTGGAAGAATTTGAAGTTTAATGACGTTATTTTAATTTCTGGACAAGCTGCTAGAAGAAAATGTGAATAAGCTAATCTCTTTGTTATATATTCAGCATCCAGCAGGACATGTAGATTCAGTCTTCTGCTTGAAAGAAGAAAATCATTTTAGGTGACACAGAATTCTAGTAAAATCTAGAGGCCACCCGATGTCTAAACATTTTTTCCTTTCCCTATTGAGTTAATTTTTAATTCAATTAGGACTTTTCCCAATGTTATAAAATCTTTTGACCTTATTCTCTTACTGTCTTCTCTCTTCTCATTATCTTCCAACATTTTCACTTCTCTGTCAAGTCACCTAGCTCATGACTTAGGAGAGATATCCTTCCAATAATGAAGACTCTGTGTTATGCTCCCTGAAGGTAGATAGGGGTGCCTTACCTGTCATTTTTGGAAGAGTTTTAAAATATTTCATATATTTACAATTGGAGCATCACAAAAGCTAAGTAAACTATGCCATTGCTGGTATAGTCCTCCTCTTACCAAAGATATCCTCTGCCCTAATCTTAACACCATGGGTGAAGAAGGGAAGGGACAAAAATGAGGAGGGAAGTATCCTGACCTCCTGAATTTCAAAGTTAAGAAATGTATGTTTTTAAAGAATCATCAAAAAAGCAAGAGAGTTCTAGAAAAACATCTATTTCTGCTTTATTGACTATGCCAAAGCCTTTGACTGTGTGGATCACAATAAACTGTGGAAGATTCTGAAAGGGATGTGAATACCAGACCACCTGACCTGCCTCTTGAGAAACCTATATGCAGGTCAGGAAGCAACAGTTAGAACTGGACATGGAACAACAGGCTGGTTCCAAATAGGAAAAGGAGTACGTCAAGGCTGTATATTGTCACCCTGCTTATTTAACTTATATGCAGAGTACATCATGAGAAATGCTGGGCTGGAAGAAGCACAAGCTGGAATCAAGATTGCCAGGGGAAATATCAATAAACCTCAGATATGCAGATGACACCACCCTTATGGCAGAAAGTGAAGAGGAACTAAAAAGCCTCTTGATGAAAGTAAAGGAGGAGAGTGAAAAAGTTGGCTTAAAGCTCAACATTCAGAAAACGAAGATCGTGGCATCTGGTCCCATCACTTCATGGCAAATAGATGGGGAACAGTGGAAACAGTGTCAGACTTTATTTTTCTGAGCTCTAAAATCACTGCAGATGGTGATTGCAGCCATGAAATTAAAAGACGCTTACTCCTTGGAAGGAAAGTTATGATCAACCTAGACAGCATATTAAAAAGCAGAGACATTACTTGTCAACAAAAGTTCGTCTAGTCAAGGCTATGGTTTTTCCTGTGGTCATGTATGGATGTGAGAGTTGGACTATAAAGAAGGCTGAGCACCGAAGAATTGATGCTTTTGAACTGTGGTGTTGGAGAAGACTCTTGAGAGTCCCTTGGACTGGAAGGAGATCCAACTAATCCATCCTAAAGGAGATCAGTCCTGGGTGTTCATTGGAAGGAATGATGCTAAAGCTGAAACTCCAATACTTTGGCCAACTCATGTGAAGAGTTGACTCATTGGAAAAGACCCTGATGCTGGTAGGGATTGGGGGCAGGAGGAGAAGGGGACGACAGAGGATGAGATGGCTGAATGGCATCACCGACTTGATGGATGTGGGTTTGGGTGAACCCCGGGAGTTGGTGATGGACAGGGAGGGCTGGCATGCTGCGATTCATGGGGTCGCAAAGAGTCGGACATGACTGAGCAACTGAACTTACTGACTGACTGACTGATGGTGAATTAAGAGTGTATTTTCTTCAATATTTATTAGCCATTTCCTATTCCGTCATACATGTGCATATTCTCCTAATAAAAATTCCTAGTTAGTTCAGTCTCTCAGTCGTGTCTGACTCTTTGTGACCCCATGAATCGCAGCATGCCAGGCCTCCCTGTCCATCACCAACTCCCAGAGTTCACTCAAACTCATGTCCATCAAGTCGGTGATGCCATCCAGCCATCTCATCCTCTGTCGTCCCCTTCTCCTCCTGCCCCCAATCCCTCCCAGCATCAGGGTCTTTTCCAACGAGTCAACTCTTCGCATGAGGTGGCCAAAGTATTGGAGTTTCAGCTTTAGCATCAGTCCTTCCAATGAACACACAGGACTGATCTCCTTTAGAATGGACTTGTTGGATCTCCTTGCCATCCAAGGGACTACATATTATTAAATCCCATAATAAAAGTTTACTTAAGATCTTTTCCTTGATATTAGACATCTTCCAATATTCTATTAAAATCAAGGTGTGCTCATTAGTAGAACTGAAATATTTTCTCACTGAACCTATGAGTAGAATGAAGAAAGGGACAACATAAATAAATATATAAAATTTCAGAATCCTTTGTCTGAACCAGGCAAATGCATTGTTAGACATTTCTCAGATATCATGTCTGAGAAAAAGAAAACGATTAGAGGACAGCAATTGTTTGGATTTGCAATATCCTTTGTGACTTGAAGTATAAAACTAAGTACAAGGAAATATGCCTGGTGGTTATGGCACTGAGATTTAAATTAACCCAAAATATATTTGATTTTGAGTCTCACCACATTTTTATACTAGTTTTACTTTGGGCAAATCAGTTCAATTTTCTGAAATTCATTTTCATTATTAGTAAAATAGGAGTAAGTTATGAGGACAATTGTGAAAATTAAACGAGAAAATATGTGTGAACTAATTAGGTCTTGTACATAATAAATCGGTGCTCCATAAATATAACTATTATGGAGAAATCTGCCTTTGAGCAAACAGAACAGATCCCAGGTGATACCAAAATCAAAGGGAGGTAACAATGTATATAAACAAAGAGGGTGTTGCTTTTAAAAGCAGTTCCTCAGCAATAGAGATTCTGAGAAGGAATTTCACTGGCAGTGCTCATTTACTTACAGCCAGGAGACAGGAGAAAAGGATATGAGCTGTTTAGTCAGAAGGCTGGTATGTGTTTGATGTGGAGGTCAGCACATTTGATTGACGTAGAGCGAGTCCAGTGCACGTTGGATGGTCTCTACATCACATGCAAAGTGGTGCCAAAACTGAGCTACTTTCAAAGTACAATTCCCATTCCCCACCCATCATCTCCAGAGAATGGTTAGATAATCTATACTTTTAAGCAAGCTCTTGAGCTTATGATCCAGATGCTGCCAATGTAATTCTCTCTGTTCTGATTTTGTGCTTCACCCTTAATTTTGGTTTGGATCCCAATGTTAGTCTCTCAAATACAGAAAATGAGCCAGTCACATGGGCAAGGTTTTCAATTTCCCACACAACTGTGTATTTCTTGCTGTAGACTGATAATTGTCATTCTGGTTTACCCAGAGTTTACTGTGAACAAGATTAATATATTTGCTTTAAACCACTTCTGGTGTGGTGACTAAAATTTCTACACTTTTTTAATTATGAAGATTGTATAACTCCCTTAGGGAACTGTCAAACGGTGAAGCCTTTTAGAAAGTCACATAGCTGGCTGAACCCAATCTCAGCGTAGTTGCCGTATCCCCAAAGACCAGCATTGCGGGCCACCGTGACTCCATGTCCTGTGTTCACAGACATGTACTTTCAGTTAGTGTAGTTAAGAGTCACTCAGTATCAGGGTCTACTGGGCTGACCTATTCATTCAGTGTCTGGTTTTCTTCACAAAGTACTGTACAGGAATTTCAGAAATTCCTGTACAGTAATTTCCATGTAATATCCATCTTGGATGGATATTACAGAATTTGCTGTCTTTTCTTTGTCTCTAAAGTAGGCTTTGTGTGGTGCCAAGCAGTCCGCTGAGAAGTGGAACTTTATTTCACATGGTTGACTTTGCTGCATCAGGTGTTGTTGATTTGGTCAGAGTCTCCATGTATGTATTGCCTTCTTAGGAATAAAAAGAGGAATTTTTCTCTCATTTGCTTTTTTTAAAAAAACAAAAAAACAATGAACTCAAGACCATTAAATAATGCTTAAAAATAATCCTGCTGCCTCAGCAAGCAATCCCCATATTGTCAGCACAAGACTCTGGTAGACCACATGACCATGTAGACTGGTGGGAGTTCAGAGTCTTGCACTGACCACTGTAAGCAAGGCTTGTAGTCTTCTTCATTCCAGATCCCTAAGAGACTAAGGTTTCTTCTTAAGACAGTATCACTTGCTTCTCTTTTCATCTGTAAAGGGCCATTGCTCTAATGTTTAGTTAAAACCAAACTCTTTTAAGCATGGCGATGCCAACTCTGGAAAGTATCAAAAAGTAAAGATTAATGTAAAGATTTTACCACTATAAATATATTTATGTCACAAACTCTTGCTCAGTTCCCTAAATTAACTTTGGTATTTCTGGTGTGACCACATACGTAACTTCACTTCCCCCACTTGGTGCTTATGACTAACGGGATCAAGTTATAGATGAAACTTTTAAAAAAACATCTAAGTTTTTCTCATGAGCATGTAAGGTGTCTCGCAGCAGGCTGCCAATAACCCCAAAGCAGCATAGCAAACAGGCATTCAAGCTGGGCTTCTAAGATTTCGTTTCCCTTTAAAACTTGTTTTAATGCTCAGTTTAATGTTTTGGGAAGTGTCTCGAACAGAATGACGTTCCCTTGGATTTGAGCTCTTCTAAGTGAGACCTGAGTGGAGATTGTTATAAACCAGCTGATAGGAGGCTGAGACGATGCCTCTTTGCAGCTGTGCAGTCCAGGGTGGAGAGTAAAGCTCGTCCCCACTGCATTCTCTTGAGTGGTGAGTGGTAGAGCAACGTAATCGAGGTCCAAGGAGAGTAGGCACTCATCTCTATTGCAGTTCGTGTTAGTATGCGCCAAGCTTGTATTTATAAACCGTGGTTTTGTTAGAAGACAATAAACAGAGGCTTTTCAGAACAGTGCCACTGCATCTTTCAGCCCCAAGGAGAGTGGTATGCGTGTGTGTTTGTATGTGTACTGCATGTACACAAGCTCATGCCCTTAACCTCTGTTCCCTAGAACAGTGCCAAGCATGGTGGGGTGCTTAACAGTTTTATTAGGTTTTATGTTGTCTCTGTAAGGGTTGCCTCATTGATTGTTCCTAACAGCCTAGAAAGAAAGGCCTGATTAGCCCTATTTCATAGAAAAGGCAAAGGGAAATGAAATGACTTGTCCTGGAAGCTGAGCTGGTATTTGACGAACTCTGTCTTATTTCAGTGTTTAGATACATTTGATGTTATCTCTGGGTATGGTAAAGACCAAGCCTCTGAAACTAAAAAATATTTTATGAAAAGAATTCTACACGCCAAACTCTGGAATAAAGGAAACGGAATCTTTTCCACTGAAGGTTGCTGGTGCCAGGGAATATAGCAGAATTCTTGTGAACGATTTGTACAGTATCTTTATGATAGGAATCACAACACAAAACATGAGAGTTTCCCTCAGAATGGGAGTGAATAGAGAAAAATATCACTGACTTTCAGATGAATAAACATACTATTTTACATTTCATTGATTAAACAGGGAAATGCCTGTAGGAAGTTCATAAGTTTATCAAAATTGAGGAAAATTTTCTTTAAATGGAAAATACACATATATTATATTGCTCTATTATTAAAATATTTAAATTTTAATTGAAGACAGATGCAATTTATAATTTCACTTGCATAAAATAAGCTTAGTGCCCAAATGGATTAATATATAATGAAAGAAAAGAGATGTATTTGTAATATGCAAGTTATAAATTTTTAAAGCTATTTCTAGTATGAGGTTATTTTTTATTTAAATTAAAATTTTTATTTAATCTTAATGATTCTAATAATCAATAAAAACTAAAGCTAAATTAAAATATATATTCACAAATTTATTAGCAATAGCATTATGAGCATCGTCCGTGCTTGTTTTCTGTTATATCTGTGAAAGTAGGCACCTGGATGATTCCCTCTGTACCTGTTTTCCTGACCCTGCCTTGATGATGAGCCTAAAATGTTATTTAGATACAGTGTAGGTCGCAACTGGGAAAGGAAAATTCTGCCAGTAGCAAACTGTCAGTGGGTCGGGAATGCTTAATCTTTCAACAGCACATGTGTCTGTCTACTTGTTTGAAGTTCTAAACATCTATTAATACTATTTTTATCCAACTCTCCTTTCTCTTAAAAGGCAACCTTTTTCTCTATTTGTAAAGGATATTTAAATCTTCATAAAATCAAGAGTTTTGAATTAAAGATAATTCAAAGATGTTTAATTCATTATACAACTTGTTTTTTAAATTTCTTTATTCAATCTATTACTGATGTCATCCCATATTGCCAAACATTTGTGATTCTCTCATTAAAAAGTAATAAAAATAGAACTTCAAAGCTGTCTCCAAAAACTAATAGTTAACAAATGTTCTAAGTATATTACTTACTTTAAAGGTCACAAGAGCCCAGTGAGATGAATATTATCATCTCAAATTTACATTGAGGGAACTAAATTTCAGAGATGACATACATTTAAAAAGACTGAAATCAGTGTGATTTGCCCAAGGCTCCTGAGGCAGAATGGGGATAAGATAAAAAAAAAAAAATTTGGTTCAGGGAATTCCCTGGTGGTCCAATGGTTAGGACTCAGTGCTACCATTGCCATAAGAGTGGGTTTGATCTTTTGTCAGGAAAATAAGACTCTGCAAGTGGCTTGGCGTGACCAAAAATTTAAATAAATAAAAATTTTAGTTCAGTGCTTTTTTCATACAAAAATATAGAGAAGTTTCCAAATATTTCTTAAAAAAGAAATCAGAAATTATCATTGATTGAAACTCACTTAGAGATTAAAAAATTATAACAAACACATTATGAACAGAACAATGGAAAATAGATTTCCCAAGGCTTAAATGTTAAGAAATCTTTGAAAATGCATTGTGTACAGTGACAGGAAAGCAAAAGGAATATAAAATCTTTACCTTCAGTGACATCAACCTCTTTTTATAATAGTGAATTTTGAGGTCAAGAAGGTCACCATTGTGATGGCACAACAGTGTAAAGGCAGAAAACTGTCTCATTTCTTACTGTTCTGTCCCTTTTATGTCCTGCTAGATGTTGAGAGATGGTGATAAACAACACTTACCCCAACAGTAGGCCAATGGCACTGTCTGCAAGACTCTGGACCTAGAGATTCTGGAAAGGACTCCAGGTAGAGGCTGGAGGAGACACAGCAGAACTCAAGTATCAGAAGTTCAGTCAGTTCAATCGCTCAGTCATGTCCAACTCTTTGCGACCCAATGGACTGCAGCATGCCAGGCCTCCCTGTCCATCACCAACTCCTGGAGTTTACTCAAATTCATGTCCATTGAGTCAGTGATGCTATCCAACTATCTCATCCTCTGTGGTCCCCTTCTCCTCCTGCCCTCAATCTTTCCCAGCATCAGGATCTTTTCAGATAAGTCAGTTCTTCGCATCAGGTGGCCAAAGTATTGGAGATTCAGCTTCAGCATCAGTCCTTCCAATGAATATTCAGGACTGATCTCCTTTAAGACGGACTGGTTAGATCTCCTTGCAGTCCAAGGGACTCTCAAGAGTCTTCTCCAACACCACAGTTCAAAAACATCAATTCTTCGGTGTTCAGCTTTCTTTATAGTCCAACTCTCACATCCATACATGACTAATGGAAAAACCATAGCTTTGCCTAGACAGACCTTTGTTGGCAAAGTAATGTCTCTGCTTTTTAATATGCTGTCTAGGTTGGTCATAGCTTTTCTTCCAAGGAGCAAGTATCTTTTAATTTCATGGCTGCAGTCATCATCTGCAGTGATTCTGGAGCCCAAGAAAACAAAGTCTCTCACTGTTTCCACTGTTTCCCCATCTATTTGCCACGAAGTGATGGGATCAGATGCCATGATCTTAGTTTTGTGAATGTTGAGTTTTAAGCCAACTTTTTCACTCTTCTCTTTCACTTTCATCAAGAGGCTCTTTAGTTCTTCGCTTTCTACCATAAGTGTGGTGTCATCTGTGTATCTGAGGTTATTGATATTTCTGCGGGCAATCTTGATTCCAGCTTATGCTTCTTCCAGCCCAGTGTTTGGCATGATGTACTCTGCATATAAGTTAAATAAGCAGGGTGACAATATACAACCTTGACTATCAGAAGTTAGGGACCAAGAAATAGGAGTGAAGCATTCAAGAGGGGTTCTAGAACATTTTGGAGAAGGAAATGGCAATCCACTCCAGTATTCTTGCCTGGAGAACTCCGTGGAAAGAGAAACCTGGTGGGCTACAGTCCAAGGGGTCCAAAGAGTTGGGCCCAACTTAGTGACTTTCACTTCGCTTCACTAGAACATTTGCTGGTGATTAAAAATTACTCTGTTTTCTTCTTTTCTTATGTTATGCTCTCCTTCTCAACTTCATTATTGGCTTCTCTTTTGTCCTCTTTCCTTTTCACTTCCTCTCTGCTGCAGCAGGAGAGCTGTAGAATACTCTGGTTTCTAACAACCTAATGACATCTGGGGCACAGGGCACTCTTCTCAGGCTTCCCCTCTCCTCAACTGTCAGGGCAGCCATGTCCCACTGCTCCATGGGCTTCTAGAATGAGGTAAGCAGAAAGAAATGGTGTTAGACAGTTGTGGTGGGTTGCAGTAGACTTGTTAGACATCAGTCGGGTCATGTTCCCCATCAGATGGGTAAGGTAAGTGTTACACTTTACAATAACACATAGGGTAAGCCCCTTGGCTGGCCAGTTGAGGTAGCTATCAGTAAGTAGCCAACACAGATGTGTGTAGTAGTCAGAAATTAATTGCCATATATATTTTATATCTTATGTAAATATCTTTATATCACTAAGAGATAAGAACAAAATCAAATACACACACACACATGCACCAAAGAAAAAAAACACAAGAATTTTTTTACTTGTTGGCTAACTGTTAACCAGATGCAAGAGACATGGGATTGATCCATGGGTTGGAAATATCCCTTGGAGTAGGAAAGGGCAATCCACTCCAATATTCTTGCTTGGAATATTCCATGGATCGAGGAGCCCGGTGGGCAACAGTCAATGGGGTTGCAAAGAGTCAGGCACGAATGAACACAGCACAGCACAGCAATTGACTAAGTAGGGATTTTTTTAAAGGTAAATATAAAGCATTTTTAGATTAAAAAATTATATATGTCCTTTTGATATATGTTCTTGGAAAGGCCAAGGTTATTATCCCCAACATCCAGATAAGGAGACTGATATGCAAAGTGGCTGCAGCACTTATCTGGGGTTGACAGATAGTAAGTTTGAATAAATAAGATTTCTTAATATAGCATTTTGTTTTTACTTATACCAGAATGGAAATGAATTTGTTTCCCAATTTCCTGTTTACTAATTTTGATGGTATGCATCTGAGTGTCATAGAAACAGTTATATCTCAAGAGATATATAAACACTTTTATCTCAAGAGATATATATCAGAACTTTCAGCAGTTCTCCTGAGTCATATTTCCAACCACTTTTAGGGTATTGCCATTGAACTGTTTGCCACTGCATTAAGTTTATCAAGTCCTAACTGCATCATATCTCTCACAGATACTATTATTCTTCTAGTCATCTGAATGAGACTAGAAATTTTGGAGACATCTTTTACTCATTCTGCTCCTTCATCATCTAATTACAATCTGTCCCCAAGAGTTATCATACCTTCATCTTTGCCTCCCCTGCTGGATTCCCTCAGCTACCTCACTACTAGGGGTTTTCATCACCTCAGGCTTAAATTACTGAAAGAGCCTTCAGGATGACTCCCTTGCCTACACTCCATCATCTGCCACTCTGGCCTCAGATCAGTGGCCGTCAATATGCACAGCCACTAGCTAGTCCAAACACTTCTTCTGGGATTTGGGACCTTTCTAATCTAAGTTTATTTTCTAGGAAAGTCTTAACCTTTACTCTCAGCTCAAGGGAAGCCATTTTCCATACATTCTCCTGCACAAAGTCACCTTTCTCCTTCAAAACTTTAGCTTGAATACTTTATCTTTCTTCCTTCTTATCTTTTATTAAAACTGTAACCACACTTGGAGGGCCACCTCAAAAGCACTGTCCCCCATCTTCTATGATCAAGGAAGTTCATAATGATGTTTCCATTTTCTGAATTCACATGATTCTCATCAGTATCATTTGCTTTGGTCCTTCATTGTGCTCTAATGGATATGGTATGTTTATTTTACCAAAGAGATTATACATACTTATTGTGCTTCCCTGGTGGCTAAGAGGTTAAAGCGTCTGCCTGGAATTCGGGAGACCCAGGTTTGATCCCTGGGTTGGAAAGATCCCCTGGAGAAGGAAATGGCAACCCGCTCCAGTATTCTTGCCTGGAGAATCCCACGGAGGGAGGAGCCTGGTAGGCTACAGTCCACGGGGTCGCAAAGAGTCGGACATGACTGAGCAACTTCACTTCAATGTTAATTGCACTTTTCATAGCACCAAAACAATTCAAGTCACATAGAAGTGATATTATACTAATTGGCTAATTCACTGCTGCTGCTGCTGCTAAGCCGCTTCAGTCCTGTCCAACTCTGTGCGACCCCATGGACTGTAGCCCACCAGGCTCCTCCATCCATGGGACTTTTCAGGCAAGAGTACTGGAGTGGGGTGCCATTGCCTTCTCCAGGTTAAGTCACTAAACGTACATTATTATTTTTTATAAGCAGGTAGGAAAAGCTGGAAAGGTACCCCTCAGTATCAAATATCTCAAAGAGGTCAGTGACTTCTTTAGATTTTACAAGTCTAACCATTTTGACTTTATTTATATACCTATCATGAGACAGCTACTCTGAATATTCTGCTGACAAGTGAAGTATCAGAATAAGATGCATCGTTTATTTCATGGATCAGAGATTTACAGGCAGAATTACATACGGACATTCTTCACTATTACAAAATGTAACTAATGTCTGAGATACATCCTCTTTCTAATTGTCTTTCCCTATTGAAATATCAAAATGGATGTGCATCTGAACACATATGCATGGCCTGAATTTCTGCATTTTTTTCATGTCAGCAGTATATTGTCACGAATCAAAAAACTGGAAGATACACACAGCTCCTGGCTAGGTATTCTTGGACTTAAATAGAAAAATATTTAAACCAAGTCTTTGCCACTCTCGCCACTTATTCAAAATCTTTGCAAGAAAAGGCAGAAAAGAAACAAATTGTTCTAGTAAAATGAAACTGTGCATAAAATCCCCAGCAGTTCAAAACTTGGCTTTCTGGACTTTTTCACGAATTACAACTGCAAGTTTAACAGCCAGCCTTTGGGACTTCAGTGCACCAGGTAAGGGATATTGTTCCATAGAATAATTGCTCTCTGAGGAAAAGGCATTTCGGTGACTTTCATGTTATAAGGCAGCACGAGCCAGTAGGTCATTAATCATTAGTGAGTGTCACTGAGGAGTTTAAATATAAAAAACAGGATCCAATGACATTAAATATCAGAGCAAAAAGGAATCTTGCAAATTTTTATGATAATCTGTCTTACTGATACTAAAGTTTCATAACTATACCTTGCAGCAAATTTCAGATTTAAAGGAAATCTGATAAGATAAACTTAAAGACTAATTTATTACATTGAATAAAAATTTATATCTTCCCATTTGATTCTTTAGGGCTATGTATAGGAGAGCAGCAGAGTAGATGAAAATGCTTTAGAGTCTGATATAAAAGATAAGTACCATCTCTATTTTTGATTTATTTTTTAAACATAAAGGGAGCAACTTGGAATACAAGGCAAACCTTTGTTGAAATTTAAAGTAAGTTAAAAAAAAACTTAAAAATAAGGTAAAGAAGTACTATTAGCAGAAAAACGACATTATTATTTTCCTCAAAATCCTAGCTTAAAGATAACCACTATAGTCATGAACTATTTCTGGTCCTAAAGTTCCTAGTGGCTAGGCAAAAAGAGGAATAGAATAAATTATCTAATGAGAAGCACGAGATAGAATGCCAGGAAAGCAAATTTTCTCCTACCACTAATTTTCAGGAGTTTATCTCATAAGTGACACTCTACATCATTGATTCAGTTAGTCTTCAGCTTCAAACAGCAGAAACCACCTCTGGGTAACTTGAGGAATTCTCTAAAAGATATGATGCAGCTTGCAGACTCAAAGGGACAGTAGAAAAAACTAGACTCGGACCCCAGAGGAAGCAAACTTCAACAGTCAAAGTCTCAACAAACTTCAAAAGTCAAAGTCTCAACAGCTGGAACGATCTGACAGCCACTCTCAGGCAATAACAGTTCAGTAAGTACCACTTTCCTGCTCTCCCTGAGTCTATTACTATAACAAGGTGACTCCTGTCTCAATAGTAGAAAGTATTTGACAGTTTCTCCCAGGCACTATCACTCTAACGAACGAGTCCAACTTTTCCATTACGTTTGCCTTTATAACAGGCATTTAATTGTGGCAGTCACTCAAACTCTGTAACTGCTTTCCTTCTCTTGCCATCAATGTCAACCTCCTCCCCATCCCATTATGCCAGTAGCTAGTAGCCCTGTCAGGTCAAGATAAATATGGTTAAGCAAATTATTCTGAGGGGAGAGGGAATACTGCACTGAAATGAGAGTGAAATTTAATAATCTGATAAGACTACAGGTCATTGCTCCCAGAGACAGAAGTTTTCAGGAGAAAATGAAACACTTTAAATGGGAATCTTAGTCTTGTTCCTCCTCACCCCTGCCCCCTGGCCAGAGTGCAGAAGGAAGGAGTGGGAGGAAGTAAGCCTATCGCCTTCTGGGAAGGAGAGATATAAGGCTGCACCCACGAAAGCAAAGAAGCATATTGGATATTTTTTCTAATGGGTTCATATGGGTAAGGAGCTCAGGATAAACTCCCATACGGGAGTGGCTGGCTGAGTTTGGTGACATACAGTAACTTACAAGTGCTATATGGAAAGAGAGAAGACGGCTCTGAAGTAAGGAGCCTTCAGGGACCACGCTGGCTTCCCTAGTGGGAAAGAAGGTGCTGAATTTACAATCTCCTCAAGCCACACAAAGTGTGGGAGTGGAAATTCCCCAACAAAGATCAGTATTGTCTTTAGAAAGGGGAAATGGATTGCTAGGCAATCAATCCAAATGTATCCAAATCCAAATGCTCATCATGCCTGGCAGTGGCAAGAGCAACAGCAATAGTAGCTGACCTGACACTCGGTAGGACCTGTTATCTGTCTGGCACTGTTTGAGATGCTTTACCTTTGTTCATCCTCACAATCTCCCTATGAAGATGGCATACCAATTGATGACTGTAATTTTAATAAAAAAGTTGCCAGAGACACTCAGATGATAAGGGATGGCATTAGGATTCAAATCCTACTTCTGGATTCATGTTATTAATCCGTATGGACACCATCAATAGCTGTTTTAAAATAGATGCAGAAAGTGCTTCCATACAGCTGCTTCTCATAAAAATAAATATAAAATCAGAGATTTTGAAAATAATGTGTGTATTCAAATGCATTCTGAAAATATATGTTAAATATATTATTTTCAAAATTCTGTGGTATCAAGTACATACCGAAAATAAGGCTATGTAAATGACACATAGAGGAAAGTCAGTATTATTTTAGAAAAATATTTTTTTATATGGTAGACAGTTTAAAATAGCTTTCCTGAAAACATATCTTTCTAATCTAAATAGGGTAATTTAATTGTTTTTGCTACTTGCGTATTTTTAAAAGGAAAACCAGTAATAAATACATTGCCAATAATTTAATAAAAATTTACATATTTCCTACTTTCAAAGAAAAAGTTCCTTGTCACTGATGCCCAAATCCTCTACCAGTTCCATTCCCTAGATGAAAACAGTAGGAGGTATCATTTTTTAAAACATTCCTGTTCACAATAAAACAGGCAGACTCTGTGATGGCTGTGGGATTTCTATCTCAGAATTAGAGCCAGAGAAACCTATTAATTGAAATTCTATATCACCAAATCTTAAACATATCTTTCATTTTTCTCCAAAACAATGATAATCAAATTATTGGAGTGGCAAGGATAAGAAGTTGAAGAAAGATATCCTTCTACTTTTCCCAAATTCTGTCACTGCTCTGTATTCTTAGTTTCACAAAAAAGAATGATTTTTTAACTTTGTCAACATTCGTATCCATGGAGGATTTGATAATTCTGAAATTTCTTTGTCTCTTTCTTTCAGGGGAAAAATACACACACACACACACACACACACACAAATACACACGAACACAGACTCATCAGACTCATATAGAAATATGTACTTCCCACAAGTCTATAAATGATTGGGGGCATTAATTGTATAATAAAGTCATTCTAGTGACAATAGTTTTATGGTTCAGTTCAGTTCAGTCACCCAGTTGTGTCTGACTCTTTGCGACCCCATGGACTGCAGCACGCCCGTCTTCCCTGTCCATCACCAACTCCCAGAGCCTGCTCAAAGTCATGTCCATCAAGTCTGTGATGTCATCCAACCATCTCATCCTCTGTCATCCCCTTCTCCTCCAGCCTTCAATTTTTCTCAGCATCCGGGTCTTTGCAAATGAGCCAGTTCTTCACATCAGGTGGCCAAAGTATTAGAGTTTCAGCTTCAACATTAGTCTTTCCAGTGAATATTCAGGACTGATTTCCTTTAGGATGGACTGGTTGGATCTCCTTGCGGTCCAAGGGACTCTCAAGAGTCTTCTCCAACACCACAGTTCAAAAACATCAATTCTTTGGTGCTCAGCTTTCTTTATAATCCAACTCTCACATCCATACATGACTATTGGAAAAACCATAGCTTTGACTAGGTGGACCTTTGTTGACAAAGTAATGTCTCTGCTTTCTTTTTTTTTTTTTTAGTTCTACCAGTTTATTGCTATCAACCCATATCCCTCCAGGGATTCCCTGGTGACTCAGATGGTAAAGCGTCTGCCTACAATGCAAGAGACCCAGGTTCGATCCCTGGGTTGGGAAGATCCTCTGGAGAAGGAAATGGCAACCCATTCCAGTATTCTGCCTGGAAAATCCCATGGATGGAGGAGCATGGTAGGCTACAGTCCATGGGGTCGTGAAGATTTGGACATGACTGAGGGACTTCAGTTTCAGTTTCATATCCCTCCACCCTCCTCATACATATGTGCTCAGTCATGTAACCCCATGGACTGCAGTCTGCCAGGCTCCTCTGTCCACAGACTTTTCCAGACAAGAATAATGGAGTGGATCGCCATTTCCTTTTCCAGTTTCTCTGTTTTTTAATATGTTGTCTAGGTTTGTCATAGCTTTTCTTCCAAGGAGCAAGTGTCTTTTAATTTTATGGCTGCAGTCATCATCTACAGTGCTTTTGGAGCCCAAGAAAATAAGTTCTGTCACTGTTTCCGTTGTTTTCCATCTATCTGCCATGAAGTGATGGGACTGGAGGAAATGGTTTTAGTTTTTGAATGTTGAGTTTTAAGCCGGCTTTTTCACTCTCCTCTTTAACTTTCACAAGTGGCTCTTTAATTCCTCTTCACTTCCGTCATAAGGGTGGTGTCATCTGCATATTCAGAGAAGGCAATAGCACCCCACTCCAGTACTCTTGCCTGGAAAATCCCATGGATGGAGGAGCCTAGTAGGCTGCAGTCCATGGGGTCACGAAGAGTTGGACATGACTGAGTGACTTCACTTTCATTTTTTACTTTCATGCATTGGAGAAGGAAATGGCAACCCACTCCAGTGTTCTTGCCTGGAGAAGTCCTGGGATGGCAGAGCCTGGTGTGCTGCGGTCTATGGGGTCGCACAGAGTCGCACACGACTGAAGTGACTTAGCAGCAGCAGCAGCATTTGCATAACAGAGGTTATTGATATGTCTCCTGGCAATCTTGATTCCAGCTTATGCTTCATCCAACCCAGGGTTTTGCATGATGTACTCTGCATATAAGTTAAATAAGGAGGGTGACCATATACAGCCTTGTTGTACTCCTTTCCCAATTTGGACCCAGTCTGTTGTTCCATGTCCAGTTCTAACTGTTGCTTCTTGACCTACATACAGATTTCTCAGGAGGCAATTTTATGGTAACACTTCTCATTTTAATTTAGTCTTTTTTAAAATTTGAGAACCTATTTATTTCTGCTTTATTAACTATGCCAAAGCCTTTGACTGTGTGGATCACAATAAACTGTGGAAGATTCTGAAAGAGATGGGAATACTAGACCACCTAACCTGCCTCTTGAGAAACCTGTATGCAGGTAAGGAAGCAACAGTTAGAACTAGACATGGAACAACAGACTGGTTCCAAATAGGAAAAGGAGTACGTCAAGGCTGCTTATTGTCACCCTACTTATTTAACTTATATGCAGAATACATCATGAGAAATGCTGGGCTGGATGAAGCACAAGCTGGAATCAAGATTGCCGGGGGAAATATCAATAACCTCAGATATGCAGATGACACCACCCTTATGGCAGAAAGTGAAGAAGAACTAAAGAACCTCTTGATGAAAGTGAAAGAGGAGAGTGAAAAAGTTGGCTTAAAGCTCAACATTCAGAAAACGAAGATCATGGCATCTGGTCCCATCACTTTATAGGAAATGGATGGGGAAACAGTGGAAACAGTGGCTGACTTTGTTTTTCTGGGCTCCAAAATCACTGCAGATGGTGATTGCAACCATGAAATTAAAAGACGCTTACTCCTTGGAAGGAAAGTTATGACCAGCCTAGATAGCATATTCAAAAGCAGAGACATTACTTTGCCAACAAAGGTCTGTCTAGTCAAGGCTATGGTTTTTCCAGTGGTCATGTATGGATGTGAGAGTTGGACTATAAAGAAAGCTGAACACAGAATTGATGCTTTTGAACTGTGGTGTTGGAGAAGACTCTTGAGAGTCCCTTGGACTGCAAGGAGATCCAACCAGTCCATCCTAAAGGAGATCAGTCCTGGGTGTTCATTGGAAGGACTGATGTTGAAGCTGAAACTCAATATTTGGGCACCTGATGAGAAGAGCTGACTCATTAAAAAAGACTCTGATGCTGGGAAAAATTGAGGGCAGGAGGAGAAGGGGACAACAGAGGATGAGATGGTTGGATGGTATCACTGACACAATGGACATGGGTTTGGGTGGATTCCGGGAGTTGGTGATGGACGGGAAGGCCTGGTGTGCTGGGATTCATGGGGTCGCAAAGAGTCGGACACAACTGAGTGACTGAACTGACTGAACTGATTTATAAAAATGTGTACTGAGAAATTAAACCAGGAAATATGACTTGCAATGATATCCAATTATATTCTATATTAGATAATATACTAATATATACAATATATAATAGATTATGTATACTATATTTTATATATTACATTATTAATGCAAAATCATATTTTATTTTGTACAAGTTCAAGTTGTGTTTCTGTCACATAGAATGAAATGATACAGTGAATTTTTATTCTTTGAGTACATTTTGAGAAAAGTTACTGACTAGAAATTGCTACTAGAAAAATTGCACTTTGGCATATTTTTCAAATTTTAAAATTACCAAGACTTTGAATATGATGTGAGTGTCAGTGAGACAATTAAAATGAAACTTGATTTTACTAATTTTTCTCAGTATTAATAGGATTTTCAAAACTTTTCTAACTCTTATTAATGCACCAACTCTTTCTATAATTAAAAAGATAGAGGATGAAATTCCCACATATGTGTGTATGGGACACAGAGGCCTTAACATTTTCTCAAGTTCACAATAAACACTAAAGAATCTTATCTTGAAGTTACCTGTTATCTTCTGTGCCTGAACCAACTTCATATAATGAGAGTGTCCTTTAGCTACTCAAACAGCATTACTTCCATTAAGTCAACTGTAAAATTTTCTACTGTTTAACTCTTGAAATGAATCATTTGTTAAGCGTTTGATGATAAAATTATAAGATCATCAAAGGAGATGGATTTTCCTGGGAAAATAATGTATAGAGCTGTATTCTGCTACATGTGGGAAAGATAAAGATGGGTTTGTTTTCATTTTTACCTTGGTGTGACCCTAGCTTGAAAGGTGATTTTATCAGTATTACACTTAATTAGATATTTGTTCCATGGAGAAATTGAATGTCCCAAGAAGAAGCTTTAAATCCCTGCAGAAGCGGATGGCTCCTTGACTGAGCACTTTTAAGACAGAGCAAAGCCCTTTGTCTGTGTACACAGGAATACCAAGAGCATTGTTAATCTTTTCATCTTAAAAACACTGGACAAGCAACCAAAGAGGTTTGAAGAGTCATAGAAAAGAAGCAGGACAAGGCAAACAATGAGAATAACACTGGCCCAAGAAGGAAGAACAGACTTAGGATCAGGAACACAATCATATAATTTGCAGGGCCCAGTGAAAAAAAACTGGGGACCCTTTGTTCAAAATTTATTAAAGATTCCAAGATGGCTATAGCAGAGCATGAAGCCAGGAGACATCTTCTAACAGGGCTCCGTAATACGCAGAGTTGCCTACCCATGAAGCAGGCCCTCCTTGTTTAAAACACAGAAACAACTTGAATAAATCTTTATGGGCTACCCTCAGAGAGATTTGAAATGATAACCAGTTCCACAAACCAACAGTAAGACATAATAAAGGGGAAAAAAATAGGAGACAAGAAAGAACTCATGAAGTTTAAATATATTTAGAGATGAACCAAGGAGATGTTTAAATACATTTAGAGATACAGCAAGAAGAGATAAGAAAGCCTTCTTCGGTGATCAATGCAAAGAAATAGAGGAAAACAAGAAAATGGGAAAGACTAGAGATCTCTTCAAGAAAATTAGAGATACCAAGGAACTTTTCATGCAAAGTTGGGCACAAAAAGAACAGAAATAGTATGGACCTAACAGAAGCAGAAGATATTAAGAAGAGGTGGCAAGAATACACAGAAGAACTGTACAAAAAATACCTTCTTGTCTTTTTTGACATGGTGGTGTGATCACTCACCTAGAGCCAGACATACTGGAATGCAAAGTCAAGTGGGCTTTAAGAAGCATCACTATGAACAAAGCTAGTGGAGGTGATGAAATTCCAGTTGAGCTATTTCAAATCCTGAAAGATGATGCTGTGAAAGTGCTGTGCTCAATATGCCAGCAAATTTGGAAAACTCAGCAGAGGGCACAGGACTGGAAAAAGTCAGTTTTCATTCCAATCCCAAAGAAAGGCAACGCCAAAGAATGTTCAAACTACGACACAATTGCCCTCATTTCACATGCTGGCAAAGTAATACTCAAAATTCTCCAAGCCAGGCTTCAAAAGTACATGAACTGTGAACTTCCAGATGTTCAACCTGGATCTAGAATAGGCAGAGGAACCAGAGATCAAATTGCCAACATCTGTTGGATCATCAAAAAAGCAAAAGAGTTCCAGAAAAACACCTACTTCTGCTTTATCGATTATGGCAAAGCCTTTGACTGTGTAAATCACAACAAACTGTGGAAAATTCCTAAACAGATGGGAATACCAGACCACCTGACCTGCCTCCTGATCTGTATGCAGGTCAAGAAGCAACAGTTAGAACTGGACATGGAACAACAGACTGTGTCCAAATTGGGAAAGAAGTATGTCAAGATTGTATGTTGTCACCCTGCTTATTTAACTTATATGCAGAGTACATTATGTGAAATGCTGGGCTGGATGAAGCACAAGCTGGAATCAAGATTGCCAGGAAAAATATCAATAACCTCAGATATGCAGATGACACCACCCTTATGGCAGAAAGTGAAATGGAACAAAAGAGCCCCTTGATAAAAGTGAAAGAGGAGAGTGAAGAAGCTGGCAAAAACTCAACATTCAAAAAACTAAAATCATGGCATGTGGTGCCATCACTTCGTGGCAAATAGTTGGGGAAACAATGGAAACAGTGTCAGACTTTATTTTATTGGGCTCCAAAATCACTGCAGATTGTGACTGCAACCATGAAATTGAAAGATGTTTGCTCCTTGGAAGGAAAGTTATGACCAACCTAGACAGCATATTCAAAAGCAGAGACATTACTTTGCCAACAAAGGTCTGTCTAGTCAAAGCTATGGTTTATCCAGTAGTCATGTATGGATATGAGAGTTGGACTATAAAGAAAGCTGAGCACTGAAGAATTGATGCTTTTGAATTGTGGTGTTGGAGGAGACTCTTGAGAGTCCCTTGGACTGCAAGGAGATCCAACCAGTCCGTCCTAAAGGAAGTAAGTCCTGAATATTCATTGGTAGGACTGATGTTGAAGCTGTAATTTTAATACTTTGGCCTCCTGATGCGAAGAACTGACTCATTAGAAAAGATTCTGCTGCTGGGAAAGATTGAAGGCAGGAGGAGGAGGGGATGGCAGAGGATGAGATGGTTGGATAGCATCACTGACTTGATAGATGTGAGTTTGAGCAGGCTCCAGGAGTTGGTGATGGACAGGGAAGCCCAGTGTGCTGCAGTCCATGGGGTCACAAAGAGTTGGACACGACTGAGCAATTGAACTTAACTGAGAGATGCACCAAAGTTTCCCTCCACTTTTTATTTGGCCTACTTCTGCTAATTGGCTTTGGTTTCCAGCCTCACTTTTTGGAAAGTCAAAAAGGTGAATGTTTCCTTGTCATTTTGGCATTTCTCAGCTTGTATATGAAAAGTTGATTTCCCAGGTGGCTGAGGAGTAAAGAATCTGCCTGCCAATGCAGGAGATGTGGGTTCAATCCCTGGGTTGAGAAGATACCCTGGAGGAGAAAATGGCAACCCACTCCAGTATTCTTGCCTGGAGAACCCCATAGATATGGAGTATGGCCAGCTACAGTCGCTGGTGTCACAGAGTCAGACACAACTGAGCATGCGTGCATATGAAAAGCACCTGAATTCCCATGAACTCTAATTGGCATATCAATGCCACTAAAAGTAACAGGCCCTCCAGTTCAGAATTATTTTTCACATGTGAGTATTTACTTTCTTTGGAGTAAAAGATTCTTGTGTATTTCATATGTTGAATTCTATTAGTAATTTAAGTGTAACTATGTATTTATTATTACAAGTGTAAAAATGCCATAATATTTAATGATGCCTGTATAAATTTGCATTTTCATAAGAAATGTAGTTAACTTTCAAACAGCTAAAGTGAGAAGTAAATCAGCAACCAATTTGAATACTGAACAAAAATCCTTAATTTGAATATGGAAATCAGTGTCATAGGACATATGTGAATGCTATAAATACTACAAACACTTTTATATATTTATCTTATTGAAAGGATACAACAATCATTTGAGATAAGTAGAGATCATCACGTACATTAGATATTTGAGAGCACAGAGGCTCAGAGTAGTTAGATTTTCCCAAGGTCACCCATGCTGAAAACGGAGGCAAACAGAACCAATATAGATTTTTTTGCTCAAAATCCACTGTTATTTCATACCACGTGTCTTTTCAGGATAACTATGGATGACTCCTCTTTCACTTTCATCAAGAGGCTCTTTAGTTCTTCACTTTCTGCCATAAGGGTGGTGTCATCTGCATATCTGAGGTTATTGATATTTCTCCCAGCAATCTTGATTTCCAACTTGTGCTTCCTCCAGCCCAGCGTTTCTCATGATGTACTCTGCATATAAGTTAAATAAGCAGGGTGACAATATACAGCCTTGACATACTCCCTTTCCTATTTGGAACCAGTCTGTTGTTCCATGTCCAGTTCTAATTGTTGCTTCCTGACCTTCATACAGGTTTCTCAAGAGGCAGGTCCAGGTGGTCTGGTATTCCCATTTCTTTCAGAATTTTCCACTGTTGAGGCTGAAACTCCAATACTTTGGCCACCTGATGCGAAGAGCTGACTCATTGGAAAAGACCCTGATGCTGGGAAAGATTGAGGGCAGGAGGAGAAGGGGACAACAGAGGATGAGATGGTTGGATGGCATCATTGACTCGATGGATATGGGTTTCGGTGGACTTTGGGAGTTGGTGATAGACAGGGAGGCCCGGCATGCTGCAGTTTATGGGGTCGGAAAGAGTCGGACATGACAGTGACTGTATTGAACTAAACTGATGGATGATTCACATAAAATATTTTTCTAAATAAATGGAAAAGACTACTTAAAAGTGTAGTCATTGTTGTTAAGGATTCATTGGATCAGACTTTTAAAAAAAAAAAACTATGAAAAAATTCCTGAAAAGATTGTTTCAAACTGGGTTCCATGGTACATTAAGATGGTAAGATGGTTGGGATCAGAGTATGTAGGTTTTGCTCGAAGCTGAAAGAATGCCAAAGTACCATCTCCACTTCAATCAGAGAAGATGGAGTTTTATGTTTCTTAGATAGCAGGCATATGAGTAAGATATCTTTTGAAGTAAGGATTTGATGATTAAACAAAAAAAAAACAATTAAATAAACAAAATAAGATGATAAAAAGCCAGTGAGACACTGACCTGCATTATTGTTACTAAAACAATGTGTTCAGTGTTTTATCTGTGGCCCAACAAATATCAAGTGAATAACTGAAAATTTACCACTTGTTTAGCAATCGCCTCCATATAGATCTTTATGGATAGCACACTGCATATGATTTAATTTTGAACTTCTTTTAGATATTATTTTCTAAAACATGAACCATGAACATGGGCTTGGGCATATGGCATTAAAAGAATTATATGCGAGTATTTCAGTCTTTTCCTGATATTATTTCCACAATTCCTATTGTTATGAGTAATAATTCCACTTTCTTTTATATAGAAATACCATGATCACAATTCTCTGGAAAAAAAAGCCCAATTTTATATATATAGTCAGCCATGTGTAAAGCCAGATTTACTTACAAGAGTATAAATCATGCATTTACACCTGCATAAAAAATCCTGCACTGTACAAATTATTTGCTTTTGCCAAGATGATATTAAATAGAGCCAAACCTAGCAAAACTGTGGCGTTTTCTATTCCTGTCCTCTGTCTGAAGGACATAAATAGACAGGCTATCATTTATTAAACTCCTCTTCTGCATCAGGCATTTTACACATGCTATTTGTGAATCTCAGCACAACTCTGCAAGACATTTATTAGTTTCCATATTTTTCAGATGAGAAAAGCGTGGTTCAGGAAACCGAAGAGATCACACTGATAATCGCTGTGGTTTCATAGCTACTTTTTCATGTCACCTTCTACAAGATTTTCTTTCTAGTCTTTGAAGGGAAATTGAGGATAAAATTTGATATATTCCTTTGTAGCCTAAGCTTATTTTGGAAATTAACTTGATATATGAAGGAGTTACTGAATACTGTTTTTACTCAAATTTGATATCTTTCCTGACTTTTTGATATTTTTCAAGATCAAATTTCAAGATCAAATTTGTCCAGCATGTCACAATTTCACAATCAGAAAGTAACATTTTTTAACATTTTTACTTTGCAAAATAATCTTTTTTTTCTTTTCATTTCCCTTTGTAAAAGTATCAGTTGTAGATATTGCTGAGTTTATTTCCATTATTCACTTTATTATCAGTGACATTGTTTCAAGTTCTTCAAATGTTTGCTTCCTTTCCCACTTTGAAGATTTGCACTTCAGTCAAATTGTTCACATTTTTAGTGTCAACTTTTTCAATTTTGTTTATTTTGAATATATTGTATATTTAAATAATGATTTTAGTGCAACAGTATTTAAGGTTTTCGGGTTTAGTGGTGTTATGAGCTATGTTTCAGTATTTAATATTCACATAGAAGAAATAAATGAAAGATCCACTTTTCAGTAGATAAACCAGCCAAGGGAAAAAGAGAGCTGTAGGGCATTAGAGAGTGGTCACTGGGGAGATGGTGCTGCAGGGCTATAAGGAAAATTTAAATGACTGAAATAATCCATAACTTACTTATTCTCGGGGTGATTAAATAATAATTTATATTATTTCATAGACAAATCTATTTTTGTCTTATAAATTAATACTTCATGTCCATTTCCATTTTTATTTTATTTTGATTTTTTTAGTTGGTGTGTGGTTCTGTAACATGCTTTCTTAAGCAACAGAGGTAAGAAAAGAAAAAATATCACCGGAATTCTATTGATCTGATTATGCACGGATGGATAGCATCACAACTCAAAGGGTACATAGTAATGTTCCTCCCTTTTTCAGTTTATGGACTTTGTTCCAATTAGTCAACACCAAACTAAAATAATTCTTTAAAGTACACATAAGTCTTAATTGTTTCATGATCAGATTCTTTTATTTAATAAGGATCAAATAAACAGGTTACTTCTTTTTATCAGAAATTCACACTCTTTTCTCTCCTCCATTAAAAAAAAAATTTCAAATGAAAACTTCTTTCCACAAGAATTTATTTAAATTTGTCACCTACTTTTATATGCTTCCATTTTAACATCTAGTTAAATATGCACACATTTGGTCAATTGCAGATATACATGCAGAATATTTTATGAGAGACACTATGGAATTGTAAAAAAGTGTTCTGGTCTTTGAATCAGGAAAACAGATCTCTAGCTCGTGTTTGCCAGTAACTGTCAGTGCACACCGCAGCAAATCACTCCAGTGATCTGGGTTTTAGTTTCCTGATCTACAAAGTGCAATGGTTAATTTACATAATTTCTAACTCTTTATGCTCTAATATTCTAATGAGTCTATTCTTTCTCCCCACTTCACTAAGAAATCACAATGATGGAGAATGATGAGAAAGACTTCAAACTATAAAGTTCTATTTATTTCCTTTAAACATTTTTAAATAGAAATAAAACAGTTTTCATAGTCTTCAGAAGGCTCTCTCTCAGATCTATCTATAAATTTTAGGCACTGAATAAAATTCACTGTGTATGTGTGTGTTCCTTGGTAGACTGGTAACTATTAACTTAATGTGACATTTCCTTCTTATTTTTCCTTTCAGAGAAAAGAAATCAAATTTAGAATTAAACATTATAACCCTTATTATTTCATTCTTTGCAACTGCATAAAATGGTTTACAAATGAGATTACTATGTATTTGAGAGAAAAATTTGCAGGTTAACCTTCCTGATATTGGTTAATTGCAACCTTCTGTGAGTCTATGGTAACCTTATTTCCAGGGTTAGAGCCAGTTTTTTGCATTAGTTCTTCCAAAGGGACCACATGTCAAATATCCTTGGAACAGGGTACAATTTAAATTACTGGTGGTCTACTAGTTACTTTCAGTCTAGGAGAACAAACACCAGATGTATTATAGACAGACTTTAAAGGGCATTATAAAGAGAAATTGGCTGGGGCGGTGTTGTGGGGGAATGATCCATTTCTCAAACTGTGGGATCCAGCCACTGTTGCTCTGCATAATAATCTCATTCTAGAAGAATTCAATTCATATTCATCATCATGTTCTTTGAAATGAATCCATGAATGAAGATTCTGTGCATAGAGCAACCTTATACAAGCAAGACATAATTCACTCCTGATCTCTAGCAAGTGACTTGGAATTTGCATGCCTGAATTAAAGAGAGGAATTGATGATGTACAGTGTGTCAAATCTTATTTAAGGTTACTTGATAGTGTCCTGTGGTTTTGTTTGAAAATCAAAATATTTACTAGTTCAAAAACAGTTTAGGAAAAGTATGTATAAAATTAATCAGCTTATTAAAGATGAAATAATTTTAAAGCCCAAATCACTTTTCTTCTCTGTAGAGCAAGTTTTTCCTGGGGATTTTGCCAATATTTTCAGTTTCTCTTACAACCCCCACTCCATTTACCTCCCCTGATCTCCAACTATACACTGCTTTGGGGGTGACACTGACCCTCAGCATAACTATTAAACATGACTTTGTTAACTGCTCAGTGAGGCCTGGTGTGAATTGAGTGGCCACCATCGCCAGCTGTGCAAAGCCTTTGATCTTTATTTACATTTTGATTTCACATATTGGCAATAGAGGTGGAGATTTTCTAACCAACACTGGTAAATGGATTTAAAATTCGATACAAATATTCTTTTTAGCCATTATCTAACTAGTTAGAATCTATTAGAAACCTTTTCAACATAGGGTTATAACACAATGAAGAAAATAACTACTACTTATTTTCCCAAACATAAAGAAATATACACACTACATTTTAAGGTAAACATATTTCCTATTGAGCCTTGACTATTTTCTAACCTATATCTACATTTCCATCAGGAGTAATTTAAAGTTCTTACCAGCTCAAGAACATCACTGGACAATGTGCGTTATAGAATTCACCTGAAAATATTTGCATTCTTTGTAACAATGCATTACAATTCCTTAAGGTATTATTAGGGAGATAAAGATCAATCAGGGAATTTTATTACAGTATCTAAGTATTTGTAAATACATACATTTTAAAGTTCTTTTAAATCAGAAGTAGGGATTATAGATAGAATCTTATAGGCATGACTAAATATACCAGGATTTAAATCTGTAAGTTTTAAACGTTCTTGTGCATTTTGAGTTAACAAAGCAAATATTTGTACTTGCAATCAATATGTACAGACAAATTTGTATATCTACCTCTATCTTCAGTTCAGTCGCTCAGTCGTGTCTGACTCTTTGCAACCCCATGGACTGCAGCACACTAGGCCTCCCTGTCCATCACTGACTCCCGGAGTCCACTCAAATTCATGTCTATCTAATTGGTGATGCCGTCCAACCATCTCATCCTCTGTCGTCCCCTTCTCCTCCTGCCCTCAATCTTTCCCAGCATCAGGTCTTTTCAAATGAGTCAGTTCTTCACGTCAGGTGGCCAAACTATTGGAGTTTCAGCTTTAGCATCATTCCTACCAATGTATATTCAGGACTGATTTCCTTTAGGATGGACTGGTTGGATCTCCTTGCAATCCAAGGGACTCTCAAGAGCTTACTCCAACACCACAGTTCAAAAGCATCAATTCTTCAGCACTCAGCTTTTTTTATAGTCCAACTCTCACATCCATACAGGACTACTTGAAAAACCCATAGCTTTGACTAGACAGACCTTTGTTGGGGCTTCCCTTGTGGCTCAGCTGGTAAATAATCCATCCACAATGTGGGAGACCTGGGTTCGATCCCTGGGTTGGGAAGATCCCCTGGAGAAGGGAAGGCTACTCACTCCAGTATTCTGGCCTGGAGAGTTCCATGAACTTTTCAATATTCAATTTTTATCTTTTATGGGATCAAATAATTAAATGAAGCCATAGAATATTTAGAAGCAATGATATCATTCTGTTAGACATAAATCACATTTCAGAAGAAAAAATCTACAATGTTTAACCTGTTTCTTAATGAAAAGATATGTTAGAAATGAGATATTTAATGTAGAATTACTTATGATAAATCTAGAAACAACCAAATCTACAGTAACCCTGTTGGTCATCTAATGGCATATCCTGGATGATTTAGTCTCAAGTAATTGATAGCCCCTGAAGATTCTTGTATGCACCAGGACCCAGGGACCCCACAAAACTGAGACAGAACTGTGTTTGAGCATCTTCTGTGGAGGTACGGGCCAGCAGTGGACTGCCACAGGGACAGGGGCTCTGGGTACAGCAGACCTGGGTATGGCATAAGCCCATTTGGAGGAGGTCGCCATTAACCCCATCACAGAGCTGCCGGAACTCACACAGGACTGGGAAATAGGCTCTTGGAGGGCACAAACAGAATCTTGTGCACCAGGACCCAGGAGAAAGGAGCAGTGACCCCACCAGAGACTGACCCAGACTTGCCTGTGAGTGTTGAGCACTCTCCAGCAGAGGCGTGGGTTGGTGGTGGCCTGCTGCAGGGTTGGTGGCACTGAGTGCAGCAGTGCATGCATGGGACCTTTTGAAGGAGGTCACCGTTATCTTCATTACCTCCACCAAGTTTGGCCACAGGTAAATAACAGGGAGGGAACAAAGCTCCACCTACCAATAGAAAATTGGATTAAAGATTTACTGAGCATGGCCATGAGAACAAGATCCAGTTTCTCCCTCAGTCAGTCTCTCCTATCAGGAAGGTTCCATAAGCCTCTTATCCTTCTGCATCAGAGGGCAGACACACTGAAAACCACAATCATAGAAAACTAACCAATCCAATCACATGGACAACAGCTTGTCTAACTCGATGAAACTATGAGCCATGCCATGTAGGGCTACCCAAGACGGACAGGTTATGGGGGAGAGTTTGACAAAATGTGGTCCACTGGAGAAGGGACTGGCAAACCACTTCAGTATTCTTGCCTTGAGAACCCCATGAACAGTATGAAAAGGCAAAAAGATAGGACACTGAAAGATGAACTCCCCAGGTCAGTAGGTGCCCAATATGCTACTGGAGATCAGTGGAGAAATAACTCCAGAAAGAATGAAGAGATGGAGCCAAAGCAAAAGCAATGCCCAGTTGTGCGTGTGACTGGTGATGGAAGCAAGGTCTGATGCTGTAACAGCAATATTGCATAGGAACCTGGAATGTTAGGTCCATGAATCAAGGCAAATTGGAAGTGGTCAAACAGAAGATAGCAAAAATGTCGACATTTTAGGAATCCGGGAAATAAAATGGACTGGAATGGGTGAATTTAACTCAGATGACCATTACATCTACTACTGTGGGCAAGAATCTCTTAGAAGAAATGGAGTAGCCATCGTAGTCAACAAAAGAGTCTGAAATGCAGACTTTTTGGATGAAATCTCAAAAATGACAGAATGATCTCTGTTCGTTTCCAAGGCAAACCATTCAATATCACAGTAATCCAAGTCTATGGCCCCAATCAGTAATGCTGAAGAAGCTGAAGTTGAGTGGTTCTATGAAGACCTACAAGACAGTTTAAAACTAACAACCCAAAATAATGTCCTTTTCTTTACAGGGCACTGGAATGCAAAAGTAGGAAGTCAAGAAACATCTGGAGTAACAGGCAAATTTGGCCTTGGAGTACAAAATGAAGCAGGGCAAAGGCTAACAGAGTTTTGCCAAGAGAACGCACTGGCCATAGCAAACACCCTCTTCCAACAACACAAGAGATGACTACACATTACATCAGCAGATGGTCAACACCGAAATCAGATTATGTTCTTTGCAACCAAAGATGGAGAAGCTCTATAGAGTCAGCAAAAACAAGATTGGGAACTGACTGTGGCTGAGATCATGAACTCCTTTATTGCCAAATTCAGACTTGAATTGAAGAAAGTAGGGAAAACCACTAGACCATTCAGATATGATCTAAAGCAATTCCCTTATGATTATACAGTGGAAGTGAGAAATAGATTTAAGGGACTAGATCTGATAGACAGAGTGCCTGAAGAACTATGGATGGAGGTTCGTGACATTGTACAGGAGACAGGGATCAAGAGCATCCCCAAGAAAAAGAAATACAAAAATGCAAAATGGCTGTCTGAGGAGGCCTTACAAATAGCTGTGAAAAGAAGAGAGGTGAAAAGGAAAGATATTTCCATTTGAATGCAGAGTTCCAAAGACTTGCAAGGAGAGTTAAGAAAGCCTTCCCTCTGTGATCAATGCAAAGAAATAGAGGAAAACAACAGAATGGGAAAGACTAGAGATCTCTTCAAGAAAATTAGATACCAAGGGAATATTTCATGTAAAGATGAGTATTGTTCTTTATTGTTAAAGAACAGAAATTGTATGGACCCAGCAGAAGCAGGTAGCAAGAATACACAGAAGACCTATACAAAAAAAATCTTCAAGACCCAGATAATCAAAATGGTGTGATCACTCACCTAGAGCCAGACATCCTAGAATGTAAAGTCAAGTGGGCCTTAGGAAGCATCACTATGAACAAAGCTAGTGGAGGTGATGGAATTCCAGTTGAGCTATTTCAAATCCTAAAAGATAATGCTGTGAAAGTGCTGCACTCAATATGCCAGCAAATTTGGAAAACTCAGCAGTGGCCATAGGCCTGGAAAAAGTCAGCTTTCATACCAAATCCCAAAGAAAGGAAATGCCTAAGAATGCTCAAACTACCGCACAATTACACTCATCTCACACGCTAGTAAAGTAATGCTCAAAATTCTCCAAGCCAGGCTCCAACAATATGTGAACCATGAACTTCCAGATTTTCAAGCTGCATTTAGAAAAGGCAGAGGAACTAGAGATCAAATTGCCAACATCCGCTGGATCATCAAAAAAGCAAGAGAATTAAAACAAACAAACAACAAAAAAAAACTGCTTTATTGACTATACCAAAGCCTTTGACTATGTGGATCACAACACACTGTGGAAAATTCTGAAAGAGATGGGAATACCAGACCACCCGACCTGCCTCCTGAGAAATCTGTATACAGGTCAAGAAGCAACAGTTAGAACTGGACATGGAACAATAGACTGGTTCCAAATAGGAAAAAGTATGTCAAGGATGTATATTGTCACCCTGCTTATTTAACTTATATGCAGAGTACATCATGAGAAATGCTGGTCTAGATGAAGCACAAGCTGGAATCAGGTTTGCCAGGAGAAATATCAGTAACCTCAGATATGCAGATGACACCATCTTTAAGGCAGAAAGTGAAGAAGAACTAAAGAGCCTCTTGATGAAAGTGAAAGAGAAGAGTGAAAAAGTTGGCTTAAAGCTCAACATTCAGAAAACGAAGATCATGGCATCCGGTCCCATCACTCCATGCATATACATTGGGAATCAGTGGAAACAGTGGTATACTTTATTTTTGGGGTTCCAAAATCACTGCAGATGACGACTGCAGCCATGAAATTAAAAGACACCTACTCCTGGAAGCAAAGTTATGACCAACCTAGACAGCATATTAAAAAGCAGAGACATTACTTTGTCAACAAAGGTCCGTCTAGTCAAGGCTATGGTTTTCCAGTAGTCATGTATGGATGTGAGAGTTGGACTATAAACAAAGCTGAGCACAGAATTGATGCTTTTGAACTGTTGTTTTTGAGAAGACTCTAGAGAGTCCCTTGGACTGCAAGAAGATCCAACCAGTCCATCCTAAAGGAAATCAGTCTTGAATATTCATTGGAAGGATTGATGTTGAAGCTGAAACTCCAATACTTTGGCCACCTGATGAGAAGAGCTGACTCATTTGAAAAGACCCTGATGGTGGGAAAGATTGAAGGCGGGCGGAGAAGGGGACAACAGAGGATGAGATGGTTGGATCACATATCTGTTTCAATGGACAAGAGTTTGAGTGAACTCCAGGAGTTGGTGATGGACAGGGAGGCCTGGCCTGCTGCAGTGTATGGGGTTGCAAAGAGTCGGACACGACTGAGCGACTGAACTGAACTGAACAGAAAGATTCTGGAGGCTTAAGAGGTGTTAACTTTTTGTCTTTTGAAAGAGTACTGTATGACATTTCCATTAGCAGTTTAAGAAGATGAGCACTGTTTACTGTAATGTGGAATTAAAGCTTTCTCAAAAAAGAAGGGGTTTAAAAAAAAAGGGGGTTTGTTCAAATATAATTGACAAATCTTGGGAATGGCTTTCCAATGGACACTTTTTCAATGGTCATTTCTTCTCTTGCTGTTACTCTTTAGTGCCAACACTAAACATCTGAATTTGTAAAATCTGATTAATGTCTGAATTTTTATTTTTGTTGTTTGTTTCACACATTATTTGTAAGATATATATAATTACCCCCATATGAAAACAATTAAATTAAACCCAAAATATTGTCTCCAAGCAGATTGTGGACAAACCATGAATAATTGGGACACTGGTTTATGAACTTGCTGGAATTGGCACGTGCGTTCAACAAACTTCTGAATTCAAGAAAGTAATTTAGCAGTTCTACTGACCTATGCCTCAGAATTAGTAGGAAACTTTAAAACATATACTCTTCTGTATTCACAAATATTTAGCAGTTGTTCTTTCAACATTCATATTGTGTTCCTCTAGTATGTGCTTCAAACTAAAAATACATGATGTTAATAAAGGCCTTGCTTTCAAGGAGCCAAGAGCCAAAAGTGAGAGAGAAGTCATGTGATAAATATTTTATTCAGTTTATGTACAAATCAAGAGGAAGGAGCTACTTTTTGTCTGGTGAAGACAGAGAAGATAATTCAGTAAAGGTGTTGGATTATAAGATGGAATGATGAATGATCATGAGGTAGATAAACTGGGAAAAGTGTGTTCTAAGTAGAGGGGGTCCTCCATGGGCATTTTTGGGGTTAAGTGCACAGAACATTTATAAAGCTTGCCAATAGTTCTGGTGAGCTTCGACATTTCCTTGAGTGGAGAAATTTGCCATGAGATGGAGCTGGAGATTTTGATTGGAACTGGGTTGGGTTCACCACCAAGTGTACATGTGAATCTAACAGCCAGCTACACTTTGAGAGCTGAATTCAGAGACAGACCACCACCAAGATGGCAGGCTGGCTACTGGTGATACATACATGGAGTTGATAAGAACAGCACTGAAAAGGCTTTGAAAAAGAAGCTGACATTGAAGCCATACTCACTGAAAGCTGATCATAACTTGTGGTCTGTTAAAGTTAAAATAACAACATTCACATCAGTTTCTCAGGCAAATAAATGTCATGACCATGTTTTGAGATAATTCTGGTGTAGAATAAATTTGAGATAGATAATGGAGACACTGGAGAAATGTAGAACATTATTAGAGTAGTACAAGGAAAAAAGTGATAAGAATGTAAATAAGTAGAAAAAAAGAGTAATAAAGGTTATTTGAAAAATATGAGTGAACAGGTAGATAGCAGGGACTTATTTAATACAAAAAGGTTAAACAAAGCAGAAGAAATGAAAATAATAGCTGTTTCTTCCTTTAAAAAATTCCCACTACTGGAGATAAGATGGGAAGGCAGTAAGGGTGTATGGAGAAGATAATGAAGTCACTTTAGGATATTAGAAGAACTTTCAAAAATGTTCACATAGATGGTGCTGAGTAATTACAAGCTCAAAACTAGATCTCAGGGAGAGGCAGAGATGTACAGTAACAGTATTGTAGTCATTGGGCTGTACAGAAAGCAAAAAGAAAAGATGAGAATTATAATAATATTAATAATAAATAAATAAATACCATCTGTCTTAGATTAAGTTCCACAGAGACCGTTGGAACTGAAACAAGACTGAAACAAGGACACGTATGAGTGATTTATGAAGGAGTCACCCCAGGTAATGTGGGAAAGGATGGAGAAGCAAAACAGGGAAGGGAAATAAGCCAAACCAAGGAGCATCTCAGGCAAAGCCTCCAGAGGGTAGCTTCACCATGACTGTGTAGAGGAACTCAGAAGTTTAAGACTTGCCTCAGGTGTTATTCCTCCAGGCAAGGGTGCTTTGGAAACTTTCAGGCTTGCTTACCATTTAGAGATAACAATATCTAAGTCCTTACAGTCACCCTCAGATGAAGAGTCACAGATGCTGAACACTGATAGCGAAATTACACAGTGGAAGGGTGGATGACCTAAATCAAATCCCTTATGATTATACAGTGGAAGTGAGAAATAGATTTAAGGGACTAGAGCTGATAGACAGAGTGCCTGATGAACTATGGACAGAGGTTCCTGACATTGTACAGGAGACAGGGATCAAGACCATCCCCATGGGAAAGAAATGCAAAAAAGCAAAATGGCTGTCTGGGGAGGCCTTACAAATAGCTGAGAAAAGAAGAGAAGCGAAAAGCAAAGGAGAAAAGGAAAGATATAAGCATCTGAATGCAGAGTTCCAAAGAATAGCAAGGAGAGATAAGAAAGCCTTCTTCAGCGATCAGTGCAAAGAAATAGAGGAAAACAACAGAATGGAAAGACTAGAGATCTCTTCAAGAAAATTAGAGATACCAAGGGAACATTTCATGCAATGATGGGCTCAATAAAGGACAGAAATAGTATGGACCTAACAGAAGCAGAAGATATTAAGAAGAGGTGGCAAGAATATACAGAAGAACTGTACAAAAAAGATCTTCACGACCCAGATAATCACGATGGTGTGATCACTCACCTAGAGCCAGACATCCTGAAATGTGAAGTCAAGTGGGCCTTAGGAAACATCACTATGAACAAAGCTAGTGGAGGTGATGGAATTCCAGTAGAGCTATTTCCAATCCTAAAAGATGATGCTGTGAAAGTGCTGCACTCAATATGCCAGCAAATTTGGAAAACTCAGCAGTGGCCATAGGCCTGGAAAAGGTCAGTTTTCATTCCAATCCCAAAGAAAGGCAATGCTAAAGAATGCTCAAACTACCGCACAATTACACTCATCTCACACGCTAGTAAAGTAATGCTCAAAATTCTCCAAGCCAGGCCTCAGCAATATGTGAACCGTGAACTTTCAGATGTTCAAGCTGGTTTTAGAAAAGGCAGAGGAACCAGAGATCAAACTGCCAACATCTGCTGGATCATCGAAATAGGAAGAGAGTTCCAGAAAGACATCTATTTCTGCTTTACTGACTATGCAAAAACCTTTGTGTGAATCACAATAAACTGTGGAAAATTCTGAAAGAGATGGGAATACCAGACCACCTGACCTGCCTCTTGAGAAACCCATATACAGGTCAGGAAGCAACAGTTAGAACTGGACATGGAACAACAGACTGGTTCCAAATAGGAAAAGGAGTACGTCAAGGCTGTATATTGTCACCCTGCTTATTTAACTTCTATGCAGAGTACATCATGAGAAACACTGGGCTGGAAGAAGCACAAGCTGGAATCAAGATTGCCAGGAGAAATATCAATAACCTCAGATATGCAGATGACACCACCCTTATGGCAGAAGGTGAAGAGGAACTAAAGAGCCTCTTGATGAAAAGGAAAGAGGAGTGTGAAAAAGTTGGCTTAAAGCTCAACATTCAGAAAATGAAGATCGTGGCATCTGGTCCCATCACTTCATGGGAAATATATGGGGAAACAATGGGAACAGTGTCAGACTTTATTTTTCTGGGCTCCAAAATCACTGCAGATGGTGACTGCAGCCATGAAATTAAAAGACGCTTACTCCTTGGAAGGAAAGTTATGACCAATCTAGATAACATATTAAAAAGCAGAGACATTGTCAACAAAGGTCCATCTAGTCAAGGCTATGGTTTTTCCAGTGGTCGTGTATGGATGTGAGAGTTGGACTGTGAAGAAAGCTGAGTGCCGAAGAATTGATGCTTTTGAACTGTGGTGTTGGAGAAGACTCTTGAGAGTCCCTTGGACTGCAAGGAGATCCAACCAGTCCATTCTGAAGGAGATCAGCCCTGGGATTTCTTTGGAAGGAATGATGCTAAAGCTGAAACTGCAGTACTTTGGCCACCTCATGGGAAGAGCTGACTCATCTGAAAAGACCCTAATGCTGGGAGGGATTGGGGACAGGAGGAGAAGGGGACGATAGAGGATGTGATGGCTGGATGGTATCACTGATTCGATGGATGTGAGTTTGAGTGAACTCAGGGAGTTGGTGATGGACAGGGAGGCCTGGCATGCTGTGGTTCATGGGGTCACAAAGAGTCAGACATGACTGAGCGACTGAACTGGACTGAACTGAACTGGGTGGATGAGAAGGGACATGCTGGGTGGGAGGATGACATCATCCTAACCATCTAAACCCAGCGGTTATCTATCACTTGTTTCTAGAAAATTAGGCACAATTGATGTGAGAGGGAAACATGAAGTGGCTGGACAACAGGAGTAGAAATGATTTGACTTTAGGACTCATGTCAGTTTGGTGTAATGGGATTTTTCAAGTTCCTTGACCTCTTTATTCTATAGTTTTCGAATCTGTTAAATGGAAAAAGTGACATTTGCCTTGCTGCTTGGGAAGTAATTTGATTTAATGAAAAAAAAAGCAAGTAAAATTTCAAACTGGAGCTGAAGAATCTTTTTCAAAAATTTCTGTTTTGGAATGTTACAACTATTAAAAAATAATCCTTAATAAACTACATATAAATGCAAGTGTTATGGTCCAGACCTCTCTCTATTATATTACCAATTCAAGAAAGATTTAAGGACTGAAGAGAAATCAGCTTTATCAGAAATGATTAAAATGTTTCTCTTGAAAATCAACTCCTATTGCTCAAATTCAGAAGAAAGGAAACTTTTGCCATCAACATCTAATAACTTGGCAAAAACAAATGTACTGTTCTGTTCTTCTTCTCCTTGTTAAAACTTTTTTTCACAGTTAGGTTTTTCTATTCACCCATCTTCTGTGAATAGGTATTATCCAAATTTATAGGCACTAATATAGTTATATGAGTTTAGGACACTTGTTTAACATCTGTGTCTCAGTTTACTCATCTACAAAATGGGAGATAATACATATTTCATTAGTATTAGTGGGTAAAGTGCTTCAAGCAATTTCCAGCACAGAAAGACATAAAAAGAGCTCTGTAGTTGCTGGCCGATATATATATATATAAATATAATATTTATTTATATATATTTATTATATATAAATATATAAAGGCTACCCACTTTAGTATTCTGGCCTAGAGAATTCCATGGACTGTATAGTCCATGGGGTCGCAAAGAGTCAGACATGACTGAGCAACTTTCACTTGTCATATATTTTTATGTTATATACATATATATTTATTATATATACATGTCACAGGGTCATATACGCACATATATATATATACATGTTAATGTATATAGTGCTTCCCTGGTGAATCGTCGGCAAAGAATTCGCCTGCAATGCAGGAGACCTTCTGCAGTACAAGAAACGCAAGAGATGTTGATTCGATCACTGGGTTGGCAAGATCTCCTCGAGTGGGAAATGACAACCCACTCATTTTTGCCTGGAAAATTCCATGGACAGAGGACCCTGGAGTCTACAGTTCATGGGGTCACAGAGTCAGACACAACTGATGTGACTGAGCACGCACACACCATCAGATCAGATCAGATCAGATCAGATCAGTCGCTCAGTCGTGTCCGACTCTTTGCGACCCCATGAATCGCAGCACGCCAGGCCTCCCTGTCCATCACCAACTCCCGGAGTTCACTCAGACGCACGTCCATCGAGTCAGTGATGCCATCCAGCCATCTCATCCTTTGTTGTCCCCTCTTCCTCCTGCCCCAAATCCCTCCCAGCATCAGAGTCTTTTCCAATGAGTCAACTCTTCGCATGAGGTGGCCAAAGTACTGGAGTTTCAGCTTTAGTATCATTCCTTCCAAAGAAATCCCAGGGCTGATCTCTTTCAGAACGGACTGGTTGGATCTCCTTGCAGTCCAAGGGACTCTCAAGAGTCTTCTCCAACACCACAGTTCAAAAGCATCAATTCTTCGGTGCTCAGCCTTCTTCACAGCCCAACTCTCACATCCATACATGACCACTGGAAAAACCATAGCCTTGACTAGATGAACCTTTGTTGGCAAAGTAATGTCTCTGCTTTTCAATATGCTATCTAGGTTGGTCATAACTTTCCTTCCAAGGAGTAAGCGTCTTTTAATTTAGGTATATAATAAAACATAAATAATTTTTTGCTTACCAGAGAATTATAACTGTTAGAGCCATAGAGAGTATTCAACAACATGTTAAATGAGTGGTTGAATTCTGTCCTGATTCTTTGGCCAAAGGAATGATACTAAAGCTGAAACTCCAGTACTTTGGCCACCTCATTGCGAAGAGTTGACTCATTGGAAAAGACTCTGATGCTGGGAGGGATTTGGGGCAGGAGGAAGAGGGGACAACAAAGGATGAGATGGCTGAATGGCATCACTGACTCGATGGACGTGAGTCTGAGTGAACTCCAGGAGTTGGTGATGGACAGGGAGGCCTGGCGTGCTGCGATTCATGGGGTCGCAAAGAGTCGGACACGACTGAGCGACTGATCTGATCTTATCTGATCTGATGGTGTGTGCGTGCTCAGTCACATCAGTTGTGTCTGACTCTGTGACCCCATGAACTGTAGACTCCAGGGTCCTCTGTCCATGGAATTTTCCAGGCAAAAATGAGTGGGTTGTCATTTCCCACTCGAGGAGATCTTGCCAACCCAGTGATCGAATCAACATCTCTTGCGTTTCTTGTACTGCAGAAGGTCTCCTGCATTGCAGGCGAATTCTTTGCCGACGATTCACCAGGGAAGCACTATATACATATAACTGAAATTATTAAAAATAAAAATTAAAAATACTATCTGTTCTATTCTGCCCCCATTAATGTCCATTATTTACTGAGTCTGGGGAAATTACTTACTTTTAAGAGCAAAAATGTATTCAGTGAATTCAATTAAACATTCAAAGAACTAAGATCATGGCATCTGGTGCCATCACTTCATGGCAAATAGATGGGGAAACAATGGAAACAGTGACAGACTTTATTTTATTGGGCTCCAAAATCACTGCAGATTGTGACTGCAGCCATGAAATTAAAAGATGCTTGCTCCTTGGAAGAAAAGCTATCACCAATCTAGACAGCATATTAAAAAGTAGAGACATTACTTTGCCAACAAAAAGCTATGGTTTTTCCAGTAGTCATGTATAGATGTGAGAGTTGGACCATAAAGAAAACTGAGAGCTGAAGAATTGATGCTTTTGAACTGTGGTGTTGGAGAAGACTCTTGAGAGTCCCTAGGACTGCAAGGAGATCCATCCAGTCCATCCTAAAGGAAATCAGTCCTGCACATTCATTGAAGCTGAAACTCCGATACTTTGGCGACCTGATGTAAAGAACTGACTCATTGGAAAAACCTTGATGCTGGGAAAGATTGAAGGCAGGAAGAGAAGGAGACACAGAGGATGAGATGGTTGGATGGCATCACCAACTCGATAGACATGAGTTTGAACAGGCTCCGGAAGTTGGTAATGGACAGGGAGGCCTGGCGTGCTGCGGTCCGTGGGTTTGCAAAGAGCAGGACAGGACTGAGTGACTGAACTGACTGACTGATTGATGCAAATAATAACTTATTTACTTTAAAATTTGCTTTTTAATCCTATATGTATGCCACATTCAGGATGACATAATTAAAATTTCAGTTATTTATAAAGTAGCTTTTTTCACACATAAGATGGTGTGAATAGATAGATAAGGTTGGACCTTATAGATAAGGTATTTAGCTAACAAGATTTCTGAGAGAATGTCAACCAAATTTGAAAAATGTACAAGATTAAATAATTTACTTAAACATGATTAAAAAGATATATCCTTTTAAGGTGCTTCATTGTATATGCTTTTGTGAAATACTTCCTTTTGTCAATGCCATATTGCTTTTTGTTTGATATATGTACAATTTTGCTCAGCATGAATGGTTCGTAACTTTCTTACAGTTAAAAAGCACTCAGCAGAACTGGTGGTCCAGTTCCTTCACTGAGTGCAGTTGGTTATCTGATTCTGTAAAAACATCCAAGTTCCACATTTGGTTCTAGACCAATTAAGCTCTGCCACCTATAATTACTTTAAAAAGTCCACCAAGGACCTTAGAGAATGATTAATTGTAAAATGGAAAGGAATACCTGAGAGCTGGATTAAATACTGTTGATATTCAGTCTGTGATAAGAAAATGATTGCATCATGGACAAAGCTGTGGTGAGGCAGGCAGCTGAGCCACATCGCTTCCTGCTCTACCAGTGTGACCATGGGTGATCAGGGGTTTCAAAGCCAGTGCTCTTTGTATTAATGGCTTATTCCTCTACATCACCAGTCTTGCTGTTTAGCCCAACATACTTTCTGCTTAGCCAGTTCCATTCAGGATTTTCTAGTTCCTTCCCATTTGGCTGCAGCAATGCAGTTTTGTGAATGGGTCACATTCTGAAAAGTTTCCATTTTTCTCTCTGGGAAAGAATGTGGAAATTAGACCTATTCTAATTTTTATTCAAAAGAATTCCATTTAGTTTGATTTTCCTGAGAAAATAATCATAATGCTGATAGTAATAGCAGTAATTGAAATGTACTGAGTATGTAGTACCTGCGAAGCTCTATGCTAAACACTGCGCATTTATTATTGTAACACTTAAAACAACCATAAAAATTAAATGTTGGTATTATCACTCTTTTATAGATGAAGATAATGAAGCATAGAGATGGTAAGCAGCTTATTTACAGGGCCGTGGCAATTAAGTGGTAGAGCCAGGATTCTAGCATTTGAAAGCTGACTCCAAAGACTGGGCACTCGTGATACGTTTTTTAAAAGATATATGTAATTATCTCATAACCTTCTTGGTACTTACCAGAATTCATGCATTGAGTAAGTAATAAAAAACATATACAATTAAGTCCTATGCGTTTAGTAGTTACCACAGGCAAATGAGGGAAATCAAAAGGTAAATGTGAATCTGGGAATCTTCAGGGAAGATGGTCAGGTTTTTGAGTTTTTAGAAAATACATTAAAAAAAAAAGGAAGAAAAGAAAAAAAAAAGAATTGAAGGTGGGAGCACTTAATGGAAGAACAAGTTAGAGGGGAAAGGGGAAAAGGAGGAAGCATTTCAAAGACATCAAGAAAAGAGCCTTGTTCCTTCTGAAGGCTCAAAGTATCAAGAGCAGACAGATGCATCAACGCTCTTCTAGCCTAGTGGCTTCCAAGTGCTCTCCTGAACTCTAAAATTTCTGGAGTCAAGTAATGCCATGCCTGCTTCAACTGAAGTTGCTCTGCACCTATTTTCACTATTTGTACATACGTGTACTTTCCAGCAGACAGTTAGCAAGTAATCCTTACAGCTTGTCTCTTTGCCCTAATCACTTTATTTGAAAAGTTAACAGCCACACTGACTGCTTATGTCTGTTTTTAGGTTTACAATCCACATGAATAGCTTTCATGGCATCATATCCTCTCATCTTTCTTACAATCTGGAACACAGTAGATGTTCAGTAAATGAATTTTAAAAGAACAATAAAGAAAGAAAAAGGAAAAGGAAATCTGTTATAGGTATATCAGGAACTCCTGCTTGCTTATTCCCCAAGAACAAGATTTTAAACTTTTGAAAGTTTATTTTCCACTATTGGCTCTCTTCTGCCAGATTAGATCTGAAAATAAAGAATGTAGAGACTGGGTCCCTTTTTCCCTGTTTGTAATTATTTCCTCCAATCAGGATGTAGTTTCAAGGGTGGCCAACACTGTCAATCACTCTCTACCCTCCTTTGAAACTCCTTGATTATGGGAAAGGGCTTTGAATGTAATCACTTCAATTACTTGGTAAAACTTCCTGTGTTCCATCTGCTGTGTTTTGAATTTATTTAAAGAGGCTTTGCACTTTTTCCTTACATTCTTTAAAAAATATAAATACACACACACACATATATATATATTTGGAAGGAATAGAACAAAATGGCCTTTAAGGATGACCAAACATCTAGTTGTCCAAATTAGCTTATCCAGCCTGGAGAGTCCCCAGAGTTGGAGCAGACAATTGGATGCCAGAGGCATCAGAATGAGGGGCTTTTAGCAGAGGGTTAATCTGAAACTGCAGATTCCAGGGAGATTGCAAGCTGGGAACTTGGTAGCAAGCTGTTGCATTTGAAACCATTCATTTTGTCAGAAATTCCTCTGGCATGAAGTTCTGGGGTTACTTTATGGGTGATACACTTCTTTGGCCTTGAACTTGGTTTAAAAAAAAAAAAAATCAAAAACAAACCAAAACCAAAACCAAATAAAGCAACCACAGCAAAAGACCCTCTTTGCTGGACCTCCCAGTGCAGGGAATGATAGTTTCAAAAAGAGATCCTCTCTTGATCTTTGAGGGCTTGACCTGCTTTATGATATTATAGTCACTCTGTTGGCAAAATCTGCAGAGTAAGCTGCCAGGCTCCTGATCACAGGGGGTGGTGTGGGGTTTACAGGACTAGGCACGGACTCTCTTCCCAATTGGCTCAATGACTGCAGTCCTTTCAGAACAACCAGTCATTCAAACCACACAGTGCCAGGGGTCACAGATTTCCCCGTGTGAATCTCTGCACCCTTAGAAACTCAATCATGGGAAGTGTGATGAAGTTTTATATTTAGTAATATATCCTTCTCTTATTGAAAACTTACTCAAGACCATATCAGCATCACTTGAAAATAAATACATTTTAAGCACCTACCATATTCTAGGAACTATGCTAGAAACTAGGCACGGGTGATACTGAGGCAAATAAGACCTGTGACCCACCCAGGAGTCACAGTTAAATGGAGAAGTTTCTCCTTCTGATGGAGATTGGAACCCTCCTTCTATCTTGCACAGACTTAGGCTTTCATTCCCAAGGGACTATTTCGGGTAGAGGGAAATCAAATGATACTTGAACTGTCACAGCTCTTCTCAATGACAGTTTTCATCTCCTATAATCAATTCTAGTCAAATCTCCAGGCTGTGTGCGCCAATGTAACAATTTCCATTTGCTAGATAAGAGAGGTAAAGACACAAGGATTCTGAATTTTTCACTTAGCCAAAGATTAGAGAAAAATTCAACTGGGAAGAGATGATGATTTGAATCAGATAGTGACATTAGGAAAGCAAGAGCAAGAAAGATAAAAAAGAAACCAACAAAGTATTTGACAAAATATCTTATACCATCAATAAAATAGTTTCTCAAATCATTCAGTTCCACAATCAAAACGGACAGGAAGTTTGCTTAACATTAACTAAATACTTGTTAGGTTTTTGGTGTGATATCTTCCCCTATCCTTTACAAAATTTTTGTGAAGCAAGTACACCATATCTACTTTATGAATTCTCTAAGATAAGGAAACTGAGATTAAAGTAAGTTGTCACATAAAGAGGGTGTGGAGAAAAGGGAACTCTTCTACACTGTTGGTGGGAATATTAACCTATACAGCCACTATGGAGAATAGTATGGAGATTCCTCGAAAAGACTAAAAACAGAGCTACCATAGGATTCAGCAATCCCTCTCTTGGGCATATATCCAGAGAAAACTATAATTTGAAAATATACATGTACCCCAATGTTCATTGCACACTATTTACAATAGCCAGGACATGGATGCAAGCCAAAAGTTCAACAAAAGAGGAATGGATAAAAATGATGCAGTACATATATAAAATGGGATATTACTAAGCCATAAAGGATTAAAGAAATGCCATTTATATCAACATAGATGGACATAGAGATTGTCATACTGAGTGAAGTAAGGCAGACAGAGAAAGAAAAACACCATATGATATCATTTATATGCGTAATCTTATTATTTTTTTTTAATATGCGTAATCTTTAAGAGAGCTAAAATCTGAACTTATCTACAAAACAGAAATGGAGTTACAGATATAGACAATAAACTTATAGTTACTGGCGGGGGTGGTGGTAAGTGGAGGGATAAACTGGAGGACTGGGATTGACACATACACACTGCTGTATATAAAACAGATAACTAATAAGGACCTCCTGTATAGCACAGGAAACTCTACTCTATACTTTGTTATGGCCTATTCTTGAAAAGAATGTAAAAAATAATGGATATACTTATATGTATAACTGACATAACATTGTAAATCAACTATACTTCAATAAGAAAAAAATTAAAAAGTAAATCAGTTGCCACAAAAAAGCAAAAAAAAAAAAATACTAAATTATTACATTTCTGAGGTCATAGCTAATAAGTGGTGACCTACATTTTAAATTTGTTTGGCTCTCTCCAAAGCCCATGTTATTTCCTCTAGAAGTATATACAGTTATTACCTTTGCTTTACAGAATAAACTTTGTTTTGAGAAAGTCATGGAATTAGTCTAGGCTGATGCCTGCAGGAAAGTAAAAAGAAAGAGATGGGAGAGCATGACCAAAGAATATTGACTGATGTTTTCTGAAAAGAAAGGAAGTGGGTGTCAGCTAACTCAAGATTCTGAAAGTGTGTTAGTTGCTCAGTCATGTCAGACTGTGGAACACCATGGGCTGTAGCCCCCCAGGCTCCTCTGTCCATGGGATTCTCCAGGCAAGAATACAAGAGTGGGTTGCCATGCCCTTCTCCAGGGAATCTTCCCAACCCAGGGACTGAACCCAGGTCTCCCACATTGTGGGCAGATTCTTTACCATCTGAGCCACCAGGGAAGCCCCAAGATTCTGAACTTGATACCAAAAATGGTAACATCACCAAAAAATATTTTAAAGGTAAAGGGTTAGCAAGTTTAAAGAGGAAGTTAATAAGGTGGTCTGCTAAACTGACTCTGAGTTGACATCCAAATATTTATTGAGATGACCAGAAGGTAACTAAAGATAATTAAGAGGGTAGGTCACGTGACAAGCTTACTCTGGAAATACAACTTTGAATTATAGCTCCTATTTCCTTTAGATATTCTGGTCTTAACTCTCTTGTTACCTCTCCCACTTAGTCTTTCTTAATTCAATCTATATTTCTACCTATGTGTCACTGTTCTATGTTCTCATAACACTTATTATTTCTGAAATAGCCTTAATCATTTTTTTATTTACTTGTTTGCTGTCTTTTCCCATTAAAATATATCCAGGTGACCAGGGGCCTTTGCTTATCTTGTTTACCAGTGTATCTTCAGAGCCTAGAACTTTTATTGGAAGAAAGTAGACAATGAATAAATTTTTATACAAAAAAAGTGAAAGAAGGAATAACTGCAAATAATTAAGCTGAAATGTATGCGTGTCTCTGAGTTAAATACCGAGGATTCATAATTTAGTGAAGCTTATTACTTGGTGTTAAGGAGTTAAGCCATGACCGTAAAACACTTCTCTATGAGAAAGTATTTAGCTATAAAGACAAAATGAAAGACTTAACTCTGGAGAGCAGCCAAAGGTACGGTGTATGAGACAAAACTGATGCAAGGAAAAAGAAAATGAAAAATATATAATAAGAATCTGATAAAACAATATAAAAACCATAAGAGAAAATTCATTGTGGTGAATATTTGTGATAATAGGATAACAAATTAAATTGTATTCACTGATTAACTTCAGAGATAGGAAAAATATGTAGGGCCTAGTTAGATGCTAACTTACTAACTCTACCTTTCAGTCTTTCAGTCTTATTCAAAGATAAGTAATACTGGATTAGTCAAAAAGTTGATTCAGGTTTTTCCATAAGATCCTACAGAAAAACTCTTGGCCAACCCAATATGTTAAAAATGTATAGTAATTTGGTTTTTTGTTCCAAACATTCCTGAAATGTTTCAATGATGATGTCTGCAATACAAATTTGTATGTGGTTTTGGATCACATTTACATAGTATAATAAGTATTTAAGAACAATAGCAAACAGTTGGTACATCTGAACAGTTAAATGGAATTATCCTTCTCTACATCAGAACACATTATTTGGCCTGTTACATATCATCATTTTCCTCTGAAATCAGTGGCCCTATTTGGAGATAAGTGTAACATTAGTGCTAGTTCAATAGCTGGAAAAGATTAGCAAGAATGAAAACAGTATTTCTCTTGGCAGAAAATTAAAATTACATTTTAATTAGTACCACTAAAATTTTTATTTTAGTTAAAGTTATACTCAATTTGTAGCTCATGGGGTATCATGTGCTTAATAGTTTAGTCTCCAAATTTGTTTGAGTTTTGACTATTTTATCTTGAATGTTTTTGTTATTATGATATATTGAATGGGAAGTGAAAAAAAATTGAGGTTCTTTGTTTTTATTTCAAGAATTAAAATAAAACAAAGAATCTATAAAACAAATCTATTTTTTCAAAAGTCATTTTCCTTTCTGTCATTAACAATCACTTATTGGTCCATTTAGAAGGTTCACATTCTCTATTTATATAACTATATCCTATATACATTTTAACCATAGCAGAAGAAAATTAGGTTAATCATGAACACAGTTAATGTACCACATCAGTAAGGCCTTGGGTAACTTTTATCCTATTGACAACAATTCATTCCTAAATATTTTGACTCACTTTTAAATTTTAAAATGGATTTGTCTTTTAAAAATACTATACTTCCAGAAATTTTTAATGGATAGCTATCAAAATCTTTGTAAATAAAAGCAACACAGTAATTTCTCTGCACACATTTAAAATATTTATATATATATGCATTCATGTTTCATTAATATTTTCTTGTTTTAATAAAGAATGGTAATTTAGATGTATTATATTTCTATAAATATTAAAAAATACTTCTTATCCATTGTTTTATTATTTCTTTTGAAAAAGCCACAGCCTAATATTCCATGCCTAAAGTCCAGTAATACAAGGGTGATCAAAGTTCTATATACCAAGGTTCTATTTAAATTCAAGTTTTAGATGAAAACAAATTTAAGAGATCAGTGTATGTGACAGAATCATCTAGTTAATACGCTTATATTCATCTTTCTCACTCATTATCATGACACATTTACTTCAGTAAGATTTTGATAACATTTGCCAGAATGAGTAGAATTCAGGTTGCAGCAAATCTATTTTAGAACTTTATTTCAAAAAAAAAAAAAAAAAAGCAAAAGAATGGTAAGCATATGATAGATAAATACTAAGGGAACTCATTATTTCATCATTTAGCTTCAACCTGCTTTGCTCTGCTGCTTTACTTTCAAGAGGTTATTTTTCTTACTCATTTTAAACTTTAATCTGCAATATAATTTTTTTTCTCCTGCAGGCATTCTGCCAAACCTCACTAATAAATTTAGTGAGGTCTGACAAGTCTGTTTATATTTTTGTGAACTATGAAGATCAGGGGTTCCTAGAGTAGATGTGAAAGAGTGTAAGGTGTCATTTGCTTAATTTAAAACACATTATTGGACAGTTATTCCTGATCCTAATGGTATCATAATTAAATTTTATTTCAGTTAAAAAGCAGGATATTTAGTTTTAAATGTGGGTAAATATTTCAAAGGCTTTTCTTTGTGATTTATGAATATTTTCTGCAGAGCTGTTTTAATTTTTATGTTTCAAACAGCTTTCTCTTAATGACATGCATTTTTTTCCTATTATGGTGTACTTTAATTTTGAAAAAAAGATAAACATTCTATTACCAAATATTTATCTGTAAATATTAAATAATCATCATATGTAAATATGAGCTGACATAACCTTATAATTCAGTTCAGTTCAGTCGCTCAGACGTGTCCGACTCCACGCGACCCCATGAATCGCAGCACGCCAGGCCTCCCTGTCCATCACCAACTCCCGGAGTTCACTCAAACTCACGTCCATCGAGTTGGTGATGCCATCCAGCCATCTCATTCTCTGTCATCTCCTTCTCCTCCTGACCCCAATCCTTCCCAGCATTAGGGTCTTTTCTAATGAGTCAACTCTTTGCATGAGGCGGCCAAAGTATTGGAATTTCAGCTTCAACATCCATCCTTCCAATGAACACCGAGGACTGATCTCCTTTAGGATGGACTGGTTGGATCTCCTTGCAGTCCAAGGGACTCTCAAGAGTCTTCTCCAACACCACAGTTCAAAAGCATCAATTCTTCGGTGCTCAGCTTACTTCACCATCCAACTCTCACATGCATGCATGACTACTTGAAAAACCATAGCTTTGACTATATGGACCTTTGTTGGTGAAGTAATGTCTCTGCTTATAAATATGCTATCTAGGTTGGTCATAACTTTTCTTCCAAGGAGTAAGCATCTTTTAATTTCATGGCTGCAGTCACCGTCTGCAGTGATTTTGGAGCCCAGAAAAATAAAGTCTGACACTGTTTCCACTGTTTCCCCATCTATTTCCCATGAAGTGATGGGACCAGATGCCATGATCTTCATTTTCTGAATGTTGAGCTTTAAGCCAACTTTTTCACTCTCCTCCTTCACTTTCATCAAGAGGCTTTTTAGTTCCTCTTTACTTTCTGCAATAAGGGTGATGTCATCTGCATATCTGAGGTTATTGGTATTTCTCCTGGCAATCTTGATTCCAGCTTGTGCTTCTTCCAGCCCAGCATTTCTCATGATGTACTCTGCATATAAGTTAAATAAGCAGGGTGACAATATACAGCCTTGACGTACTCCTTTTCCTATTTGGAACCAGTCTGTTATTCATGTCCAGTACTAACTGTTGCTTTCTGACCTGCATACAGGTTTCTCAAGAGACAGGTCAGATGGTCTGGTATTCCCATCTCTTGAAGAATTTTCCACAGTTTATTGTGATCCACACAGTCAAAGGCTTTGGCATAGTCAATAAAGCAGAAATAGATGTTTTTCTGGAACTCTCTTGCTTTTTCTATGATCCAGCAGACGTTGGCAATTTGATCTCTGGTTCCTCTGCCTTTTCTAAAACCAGCTTGAACATCAAGAAGTTCACGGTTCACATATTGCTGAAGCCTGGCTTGGAGAATTTTGAGCATTACTTTTCTAGCGTGTAAGATGAGTGCAACTGTGCGGTAGTTTGAGCATTCTTTGGCATTGCCTTTCTTTGGGATTGGAATGAAAACAGACCTTTTCCAGTCCTGTGGCCATTGCTGAGTTTTCCAAATTTGCTGGCATATTGAGTGCAGCACTTTCACAGCATCATCTTTCAGGATTTGAAATAGCTCCACTGGAATTCCATCACCTCCACTAGCTTTGTTCGTAGTGATGCTTTCTAAGGCCCACTTGACTTCACATTCCAGGATGTCTGGCTCTAGGTGAGTGATCACACCATCGTGATTATATGGGTCGTGAAGATCTTTTTTGTACAGTTCTTCTGTGTATTCTTGCCATCTCTTCTTAATATCTTCTGCTTCTGTTAGGTCCATACCATTTCTGTCCTTTATTGAGCCCATCTTTGCATGAAATGTTCCCTTGGTATCTCTAATTTTCTTGAAGAGATCTCTAGTCTTTCCCATTCTCGGAGGCAGAAATAGGGCCAAATACATGAAAGTTATAAGGTGGTAGACTTCAGATCAAGATGAAAGCGAATTATCTAACAGCACAAATGCTAAACAGAAAGAGCTACTTAAAATGATGGTAGATTTCTAGTCTTCGAAGAAATAAGAGAGATAGTATGACTACTAGTTCACGTGTTATTTGCAAGAATGGGCCACTAGGATTTTGGAATCAATATTTTATTTCAATATCCGATAAATCTGTGACCACTGAAAGAGTTCAGAAAAAAAAAAAGGAAAGTTATATAGATGTATACAGGAGTGAGGAAGTTCTGAGTAACGATTAAGAGAAGAGGCTAATCCATACCGTCACCTACCAGACGGGGATATCAGTTATATTAATGGACAGGTTTCTCCCTTTTTCCAGCCTTAATTCAAATTCAAAGAGAGGAAAGTCTTTGCCCTCTATTCTTAGGCTACTGTGCAGTATTTTACTCTATTTTTTTTTTTTTTTGTTAAAGATAGGCTAGCAATATAGACTTCAGAAGCAGAATGCTTGGCCAATCCTATATTTGCCATATACTAGTTGTATATAGTAAAACTCAGAACCTCACCTGTAAAGTGGAGATAACAATAGTACCTATCCCTATCTCTTTTTTGATGATTTTTTTATAGATTGTGTATTGAATAGTGCTCCAGAAATGTTTACTATTATTTATGATCTGGAGTTAATGCATTTAAATTATTTGATGCAAAATCAATAAGGGAGATAACCTGATGATTTCCCAGGCACATTTCTTAAATTAGTGAAAACAGTATTTCTAGTTATTTTTAAATTAGAAAATACTGTAAAAATAATAAGGCTGGCAATGAATGATCATCAACACCAAAATCTATGATAAGTGAGAAAGAAACAAAGAAAATAAACCTAGTTCTACTTGCTTACTCAACAGTTTAAAAATCACAAGAAATGTAATACAAAGAATGGAAACACAAAATTAAATATAAAAATACATGAAATAATGCAGTATATCTCTAGTGGCTCTCTCAGGTTATCATTGTTAGGCTTATTGGTAGATAATTCATCCTTTGGAAGGGATCATGTCTCCTATTCCTTTGTATGATCTCACATTTATTAGTACATTGGGCACTCAACGATTATTAATGTCATTTCCCAGCAGGTGCAAGAATTGGAGTAGGTTTTAATAAATGATTTATGTTAGTAATAAGATGTGTAAATACAACAGTCATCCAAGAAAAGTAAATGGGCCAACGAGGTTGGGGGATAAAAGTACTTTCAATTACCCACTTTACACCCACAGGTCTAAGATTATGTGGCCAGGATTTTTAGCAAAACCCACCTGTGTTTGACAGACTTCGTGTAATTCCTATAACTATTTTTCTGCTCCTTTAAAATAAATTATTTGACTTTTTCTTTGCACTGCTACATCAATTTTTCAGTTACTTTTTGCACAAGAACTTTGGATTTACATCCCAGAGGAGGCTCTGGGAAGTCTTAGGGTATCAGATAAACTTGGACTGGAGGAGTGCCAGACATATTAAAGCGTCTACAACAAGGATAAGACTAGTCGTAAAATCCTCCTTCCTTAGGAATCTGAATAGATAAAGGAAAAGACAGTTTTGCAACTTCCCCTTTCAAAGATACAGATCTTTGTCTTTCAAAACAGCACTATTGTTTGTTAATCTTCCTGCAATGTCAAGTGTGACTTTTTCTGTCTTTATTTCCTTTCTCCTAATTACTTGAATAAACAGCACATTGCAAAATGTTTCTCTCAGAGAGCAAGTAGTGCATCACTGCAAAGGGCAAGGCAGAAACCAAAATGAGGTTAAGATTGCCATCACAAACTGGTTAGTACAAACTTTTTTTTTTTTTAACTTCCTTATTATATCATTCAATCAAAACATTTTGAATACTTACCAAGTGAAAATACTAAGTGAAAGCATCTCTTCAAATTACCTTTCCAAAGCTAATTTGGAAAAATAATAAGGAAATATAAGGCTCAACTCCTACCTTTAAAGACTTTACAGACTACTCAGGGAGGTTAGACATAAACATATGCACTGGTTTTCATCTTTGCTGTAACCAATAACTACAAACCAAAAACTACAAAATCTTGGCTTAAACAATACAATTAGTTATCTTCTTAGTATGTCAGAAGTCTGACTTGGGTTTCACTAGAAAAAAATCAAGGTAACAACAGGGCAATGTTCTTTCTGGGTGTTCTAGGGGAGAGTCTGTCCTAATTCCTTAGCTTGTGTCCCATTCCCTTTTATCATCAAAGTCAGCAATTTGCATTTCTCTGATTCTTCATCAGTCATCATGGCTCTCTCTGAAACAGCTGGGAAAGTTTCTCTGATTTAAAGCACTTATGTGTTTGGGGAAAATGGATACATGTATTTGTATGTCTGAGTCCCTTTGATGTCCACCTGAAACTATCACATTATTGTTAATCAGCTACAAAATATAAAGTATTTTATTAAATAAAAAGTTAAAAAAATTAAATAAAAACGTCACAAAGGGAAAAAAAAGACATGTCATGAGATAGGGTCCACATTGATAATCTAAAATAATCTCCCATAAAAATATCCTCAACATTAATCACATATGAACAGTCTCTTTTGCTATATACATTCATTGGGTTGAGGGATTAGGACAGAGACATCTTTAGGAGCAATTCTTTCGCCTCAGTTCAGTCGCTCAGTCGTGTCCAATCCTTTGCAACCCCATGAAAGATTACAGCATGCCAGGCCTCCCTGTCCATCACCAACTCCCAGAGCTTGCTCAAACTCATGTCCATTGAGTCGGTGATGCCATCCAACCATCTCATCCTCTGTCATCCACTTCTCCTCCTGCCTTCAATCTTTCGAGCATCAGGGTCATTTCCAATGAGTCAGTTCTTCACAGCAGTACTGCTACGAAGTACATTCATTCCTTCCAATGAATACTCAGGACTGATTTCCTTTAGGATGAACTGGTTGGATCTCCTTGCAGTCCAAGGGACTCTCAAGAGTCTTCTCCAACACCACAGTTCAAAAGCATCAATTCTTTGGTGCTCAGTTTTCTTTATAGTCCAACACTCACATCTATACATGACTATTAGAAAAACCATAGTTTGACTAGACAGACCTTTGTTGGCAAGGTAATGTCTCTGCTTTTTAATAAGCTGTATAGGTTGGTCATAAGTTTCTTCCAAGGAGCAAGCGTCTTTTAATTTCATGGCTGCAGTCACCATCTGCAATGATTTTGGAGCCCCCCAAAATAAAGTCTGTCACTGTTTCCACTGTTTCCCCATCTATTTGCCATAAAGTAAGGGGACCAGATGCCAGGATCTTCGTTTTTTGAATGCTGAGCTTTAAGCCCACTTTTTAACTCTCCTTTCACTTTCATCAAGAGGCTTTTGAGTTCCTCTTCACTTTCTGCCATAAGGGTGGTGTCATCTGCATATCTGAGGTTACTGACATTTCTCCCTGCAATCTTGATTCAGGCTTGTGCTTCATCCAGCCCAGCATTTCTCATGATGTGCTCTGTATATATCAAAATTCCCCAAGCCAGGCTTCAGCAATATGTGAAACGTGAACTTCCAGATGTTCAAGCTGGTTTTAGAAAAGGCAGAGGAACCAGAGTTCAAATTGCCAACATCTGCTGGATCATAGAAAAGCAAGAGAGTTCCAGAAAAACATCTATTTCTGCTTTATTGACTACACCAAAGCCTTTGACTGTGTGGACCACAATAAACTCTGGAAAATTCTGAAAGAAATGGGAATACCAGAGCACCTGGACCTGCCTCTTGAGAAACCTGTATGCAGGTCAGGAAGCAACAGTTAGAACTGGACATGGAACAACAGACTGGTTCCAAATAGGAAAAGGAGTACGTCAAGGCTGGATATTGTCACCCTGCTTATTTAACTTATATGCAGAGTACATCATGAGAAATGCTGGGCTGGAGGAAGCACAAGCTGGAATCAAGATTGCTGGGAGAAATATCAATCACCTCAGATATGCAGATGACACCATCCTTATGGCAGAAAGTGAAGAGGAACTAAAGAGCCTCTTGGTGAAAGTGAAAGAGGAGAGTGAAAAAGTGAGAGTAACAGTACACCTATAAATATACCACTGGTTTTAATTTTAATTTTGTGAAATTATGAAAAATAATGTTGATGCATGTAATAGTTTCTAAGTTTCACTATTACTGATCATGTACTATTAAGATAGCATTTATTAGAGCTGAAATCAATCTCAAGAGTATTAATGGACACAGATCTTGTGTTTTTGTTATAAATCAATGTCTAAAGATGTATGTCAGATAATAGGGGATCTTTAAGTATTCTACAAAAGCAGAACTTTGCTTTCAGCTTAAATTTCTATTCTGTAAAATGATAGACTTTGGTTTACTTAAAAATCCAGCGGTCTACTAAATGGTAACCTGACTTTCCTTAGAGGAGTTTATGGTAGTTTTGGCCAACATAATTTTTTTTAATGTACTCATGTGTATATGTGTGCCTAAGTGCATAAAATCAAATGGTGAATTTTACTACTATTTGTAATGCTGTTTGAAGAAAAATATCAAAATTTTTTCGATACGTTAGGTAAAAATTCATAAAGCTTATTCAGAATATAAATTGCTTTTGTTAGTCACTAGGATATTTCAGTGGAGAAGGCAATGGCACCCCACTCCAGTACTCTTGCCTGGCAAATGCCATGGACGGGGGAGCCTGGTGGGCTGCAGTCCATGGGTCGCTAAAGTCGGACACGACTGAGCGACTTCACTTTCACTTTTCACTTTCCTGCATTGGAGAAGGAAATGGCAACCCACTCCAGTGTTCTTGCCTGGAGAATCCCAGGGATGGGGGAGCCTGGTGGGCTGCCGTCTCTGCGGTAGCACGGAGTCGGACACGACTGAAGCGATTTAGCAGCAGCAGCAGGATATTTCAGACATTGTTGTGGGCTCTAAAAAACCATTGTCCTTCTGCTTCCCATAAAATTATGGGAGTAAAATCTTCGAGCGAGGAATGAGACAGGAGGGAAGTCAGCATGGCACAACTATTAGCCATTGAGGATATGACAAAAAGTGATTAGAATCAACCAGGCCCAAGATGGTGGTAGATCTGACTTCCCGTAGAACTTCAGCCTTATTGTAATATATAAGTATGCTAAATGACACACCCATAGGCAGCAGGACAGTTCTAAGGCTGACCATAAAAGACCAAAAAGTGAGCAGTGATCCAATTCCTGGAAATCTCCTCCCTTCCCCCAAATAGTTGGAATAATCCTCCCACTCATTAGTCTATGAAATTACTCAGCCCATAAAAACTAATCACCCTATGTCTCAGGCCTCTCACCCTGTCTGATAGCCCATACACTGCCTACGAAGTGTGCATCTTCCTGAATAAATTTGTTTTCACTTAAAAAAAATTATTATTACAACCCTTACATTTTGCCAATGAGTAAAATGAATTAATTTTTCCAGGTTTGCTCAGTAAGTTAGATAATTAGGACTTGAGTTAGCTGGTCTTGACTTTGCACTGTTGACATACATTAAGAAAGAATTAAATAAATCTATAACAAGAAATGGTAAATTGTAGGGCATTAAGGTTATATATTGTATAGAAATCCTGAATTAGAAATTAAGCAAGACACAGTTTTGTTTTTTTTTTCTGATAAGTTGTCAGATGATGCAGAATAACCATAATGTGAAAGAGTACTTGAAAGAGTCAGGAAGTTATTTCTAAGGAAAAACACAGGGAAAAAAAAAAGAAAGGAAAAAAAAAAAAAAACCAACAAAAAAAATCCAAAACCCAAAACCTGAAAAATAAAATATTTAAACATAAGAAATGTTAAAATAAATATATTGTTTGGGGAGGGTAGATGGAATAAAGAAAATATTTTATTTATTTTTAAAAGGTTATTCATAAAGAATAAAAGTTTAAAGTAACTGCAATCTAGTGTTCTCCATTATGGGTATTCTGCTAAATGTCATCACCTATTCAATATTTGAGGTAGAATTCTGTTTTAGAGTTTCAGGGTGACAACATTTGGTTCACTCTAGAATTATTTTTTCTCCCTTCATTCAGTATTAGATTAAAACATCCAGTAACATCCTTCATCTGTTCTTTAAGCCTGGCATTTTACATAAGTTTGCTATTTCCCCCAAACATTGTTGTGAATTGAAAAAGCATGTAAATTTTAGCAAGATTAAACAAGTAAAGAATATAGATAGTTTTAGGAACCATGAATTGAATTGCCTCCACATATTCATTCAACATTGCGTGGCCAGTGAAAAATGATATTTCTGATGGATTTGGTTGTCCCTTGGCTCTATAAAGTCTGTAGGGGTCCCAATACCGCCAAACTTGAGAGAGGCAAGTCAGCCAAGGACCCTACCATATAGAGAAATAAGTCCCAGGCTCATAGATTAGGAAAAGGGTAAGCTTATTTAACAACCGAAACTGTATTGCCTTACAACTAAATTAGATAGAAATTCAGTCATTTAAAAAAAATTACCGTTAGTATGTTATATGGGACTATGCTACTACAGCATTAGTTAGATGTCTCTTTAAGTAATTCATAAGTAGAGTCAATAGACCAGATGAGCTATGTACAGTATAGTATAAGCAAAAAGCACCCCCACCCACCTGCCCACATACACATTCACGCAAAAGCAGTACTCAGCTGGGTGAAGACTTTTTCTCTCTAGTTTGAAATGTAATTCTTGGTATGAAGTGCCATCTGGTAAATGGAGTTGCCCTCAGTTATCCCCAAGACCACAATAAACATGCAACGTGTACATATAATAAAAAAGGAAACCTCCATTTTATTACGTGGCTTTTAAGATGTAAAATAAATGGATTAAACAGTTGCTTTGAAAAATACCTCATTGTGAATATTTCAGTTTTCTTACACTATGATTTAATCATTGTTGGATTCTAAATTCAGAGAAAAGACATGGATTCCCTAAATTCATACATTGTACTAATATACTAGTGTCCAACATCCCAGGTGTGGAATGCTTAGGGTTTATAAGTTTGGGGGCACTCCCAGATTTAACAAAGCAGCCAACAGCTGGAAATACATAAAAGCTGGCCTCTAAGCACAAGGTGATGAGTGTTAGTTAACTAGGCCCCCTAGATTCAAAGAATGGCCCCTCGTGGCTCAGAAAACAAAACTGAAAATGCAACATCATAGAGTTTAGTTTTAGCTCAGATTTCCTGGTGTTTTCAATGCCTATCTTCTCTTTACTCCCCAAAGACAAGGAACAGCTCTAATCATATGACTATCCTTTGATTTTAGAAGAATTGTTTAAATCCACTGTGCTATTGCTTTATAGACATGAATGAACTTCACAAAGAAAAGTGATGTATGACACATTTCTAGAGGAAAAAAAAAATAACACTGCTTTTTTACACACTTGACGATTCCTACCTTGTGACGATGTTATTGTCATTTTTCTGGATGTTGCCTTGTGGTTGGTCTTACCACAAATTTGGCAACAGATTTCCTGGGAGGGTAGCAAAAATTCGGGTGAGGGATGTATGATTTGATTGAATAATCATTAATCACTTTAGTGTTTAAGCAATGTTGAATCAATTTAAAGCACCTTACATCACATCTATAATGTATCATTAAGTCTTGCCAGTCGTTTTCAATTAGGTCATTAAAAAAAATGTAATGGACAAAAACTTGCAGGTCACTTTCTCAGTAGGTGTGGATTGTATCACATTCCATAGTAGACAGGTGTCTTGTTACAAATATAGCTAACTTTAAAAGTTTTTCTCATGACAAAGTGTTGTGTGTGTGTGTGTCTGTCCTGTGTGCCTGACATAGTCTCCAAACAATGAGCTGTCGAGCTGTCTTCTATCACAGCTATTTTATGCTCAAAAGATAAAGTAACTGGAGTCCTGTTATACTTGTTCCAACAATATAAAATACTAATAGAAAGTGGGGGGCTTTCAAAGTATCAATAAATGTCACCAACATACAAATTATGTTTTAGTATTCTAATTTTCTTACATCTTTAACAGTCATTGTTTACCCCTCTGCTTGAGTCCAAAATCACATTTAAATGACATCTTAGACTAGATCAATATTATCTAATAGAACTTTCTGCAATGATGGAAATATTCTATATCTGCATTGTTCATGATGGGAGCCACAAAAATTTGACTGCTAAGCATTTGAAACATGGCTAATGCAACTTTGAAAGTTTAGTATTAATTTTACTTAATATAAGTTTTTACGTAGCAACATATGGCTTTGTGCCCAATGCTGACAGCACAGGGTAAGGTAAGGTTTTTATGTGGCCATTGTACCCTGTCTTGGAGAAATTTTCAAATAAATATGCCATCATGCCTACTTTTATCATGTTGTTTTCTGATTCTGCTTCCCTTATTTATAAATGTTTTCTGTCTGGGCCACAGTTTTAGTTGCACTAGTACTCAGTGTTCGGAGAAGGCAATGGCACCCCACTCCAGTACTCTTGCCTGGAAAATCCCATGGGTGGAGGAGCCTGGTAGGCTGCAGTCCATGGGGTCGCTAAGAGTTGGACACGACTGAGTGACTTCACTTTCACTTTCCACTTTCATGCACTGGAGAAGGAAATGGCAACCCACTCCAGTGTTCTTGCCTGGAGAATCCCAGGAATGGGGGAGCCTGGTGGGCTGCCGTCTATGGGGTCACACAGAGTTGGACACAACTGAAGCAACTTAGCAGCAGCAGCAGCAGTACTCAGTGTTAGACTGAGTACTTCAGACATTAGTACTGAGTCTGAGTACTGAGACTTTAGTACATTAGACATGAGACTCAGTACTCAGACTGAGTACTGAGACTTAAGTACATTAGACATAACTTTAAATTTGTTTTCTGAAAAGCAATTACCCAATAATCATTTTCTATCCCTAGAACATATACTCCTTTTTCATTAGGAACTACTGGTATAGTATCTGTGTCTTAGCCTGTTTGAGCTGCTATATAAAGACTGGGTGGTTGATAGAGCAGAAATTTATTTCCCACAGTGCTGGAGGCTGGGATTTCAAGATCAGGGCACCAGCAGATTGGTGTCTAGTGAAGGCCTGCTTTCTGGTCCATAGATGGTACCTCTTATTGTTCATCCTCACATGGTGCATGAGGAAAGGGAGCTCTTTTGTACTTTAATAAAGGCACTAATCCCATTCCCAAAGCACCTCCCAAAGACTTTGCCTCCTAATACTATCATTTTGGGGGTTATAATTTCCATATTAAATTTGGGAGGGAGCAAAAACATTCAGGTAGTAGCACTTTGAATATAAGTGAAGGCAAATTGATATATTGATCAAGATTTTATGTACATGTTCTGTATTATCGAAAGGAAATCAATACAACTCATAATGAAGTTTGTAATATTTCCTATATTATATGTAGTCAACATGATTATCAGTGGTGAGGCCTACATTTGAAAAATTACCATTTAGAAGGTGGAACATATAAGAGGGCGGAAGAATGAGAAGATATGGTTGTATGGGAAAGATAAACCATCTCAAAGATTACATAGGAACTTTTTTCTCACGTGGAAAGATCAGAATTATATAAAAGTATAGTGACCATTAAGTAGAATAGTCAAATTTTAAAGCTAGGAAGAAGGTTGCTAATCTTTCAATCTGGATCTCTGTCTCTGTGGTATACTATTTGATAGCAATGACTTGATATCTAGACAGCTGGGGCTTAGAACCACATGTTATTAGCAGCTTAACTAATGCAAGTTACTTGTCGTCTCTAAATCTCAGTTTTTAATATGTAAATCAGAGACAGTAATAACAAATACATCTTACGTAGCTTCTGTACAGGGGTGCGTGGGTGAGATAATGCATTTGAAATGTTAAGCAAAGTACTGCCACATAGTGTCCCATTTTACTGGTGAGGAAGCTGAGTTTTAGGGAGATTAACTTTCTGAATTAGTAACTCTAGGGAAATTAAAATGGATGAAATCTTGTTTAGGCTTCAGAAGCAGGAGAGCAGGCCTCTGACCTTGCTTCTGACCTGCTTGGACACTGCCCTGGTTCCATGCCTGCCCATAAGCACAGCTAGTCAGGTGGCACTTTAGATAAGAAAGGGAGTGAGTCTTAGAATTCTTGAGCCCTGGAGGTCTGGCCAGCCTTGCCTGGAGTTTAACAAAATCCCATGACTCATGAGAAAAAACAAAGAGCACTGTACACATGTTAAAGTAAAAGCAGAACTGCATTTTTGCATGCACACTGATGATGTGCATATCAGTTTGCAGCTTAGGATTATAAGCTAGAACCCCCCAAACTGCAACGTGAAGTTTCATCTGTGGAGCGGACACACTGCATGGGACCTGTTCCCCACTGAGACTCCGGATTGCTGTTACTTGAGACTTCCCAGCATGCTGTTCAAGGCTGGATGAGGACTGGTCCAATTTGGTGATGTATGTGGTCTTACTCTTCTCTATTGTTTCTATTTTTCTTTTCTTTTAAAGACTGTATATTGAAATTAAGTTAAATAATCCTCTATTAAATATTGAAATTGTGTGTAACAAGTGGTTTCTTTTGTTCATGAATCTTTTGAACCTGAAACAAAAGTAAAACTTTTGGCAAAACATAAATTATCACTGTGAGAAGGATTTGTGAAACAAAATGCCACTCTAATAGGAAAGAGGCTAAAATTAATGAAGTTTTCATTCCCGAATGGGAAGATTTCCCTTAGTGCTCATTAACTACTGAATACGGCACCCTCACTGGATTGTGTGAAAACTGGGACTCTGAATTAAAGTGGGCTGAACATTTTGAAGTTATTGTATGCTTGGGGTGTGCATCAATTTAGAAAGGACAAGAATGTGTCTCTTAGGCTGCTGTAAGGTACATGAAACCAAAAATTAAAATTGGTTGAAGAGAAGTCACAATTGCAAAAATAAGTATGTGATTTGCTAAGACAACTGTCCTTGTCAAAATTATATTTTAGCTGACCTAGTCTCCACATTTAAGTTGGCAGCTGAAAAAGCCACCATAAAGGTTATGTAAGCTAAATATCAAAAGTGGCACAGCAAGGTTAACATAAAAGAAAGTTCATCTGGTAATACCTAAAGCAGGTGTAGACTGGGACCCTGATGCTTGGGACGGGAGATTAATCCTTCCAAAATTCATGGACCCACCCAGACTATAAAGTTTTGGGAATATAATGGGCTAAAGAACATAGAAATGTAAGGGCAATCGGTTTCTGGCAACAGCATATTCCATATTTGGGCCAGATATTGAACCCACTTTACAAAGTAACTTGGTGTGAAGAAACTTTTCAGGAAAGAAAATGTAAATGAGAGAAGAGGTGTAGGGATAATTATGCTTTATGAATTTCTACCTAAAATAGTTTCTCCAGGTTTTGGTGACCTGCATTTCTAGAGTTGTACTTAATTAAGCTAAATGATGGAAGTTTAAATAATTAGGCCATTTCCAAATAAAATAAGATGCTGAACCAATAATTACTAAACACTGGCTTTTTTTTTTTTTTTAAACAGAGAAACAAAACACTTAGAACTATTACTGGATATGTTTGGTATCATCCTGAGATGTTCTTTATAAGAAAGCAAAAAAGTTTTAGAAATTATCACTGGCATTTATGTTCACCAATCAGCAGAATGCTAATATAAAGGACAGTTTACAGTTGCTTAAGGAAAGCAGATGTATGTTTTGAGTAAATAAGTCATGAAGAATGGAATTGCATTTTATTAAGGAACAAGAAAGTAGATCTGACTTACATGTGTCTGTTTCTGAATGGGAAAATAAAGTGATGAATACAGAGTGATAAAAAAGGTTTGTGAAAAGTGGATCCTGAGAACAGAGCTCTATGCATGGTACAAGTTTTCTGGGGATGTTGAACTGCCTTTGACAACAGATATTAAGTTTCTTTACCTCTTAAGTGATATATTCTGTATTAGCTTCTTAAATCTTTATTGTTACTTTGTCTAACTGAATACTATTGTTTCATAGTGACCTATGATCTCATCTGACAGTGTTCTAAATGCTTTGACGCATTTTGACAGAATCTCCTAAAATCAAATTCCAATGAACTTCTTTTGACCTCTAGTTAACTTTGTGGTTAACTGACAGAATGTGGTCCACTGGAGAAGGGAATGGCAAACCATTTCAGTATTCTTGCCTTGAGAACCCATGAACAGTATGAAAAGGCAAAATGATAGGATACTGAAAGAGGAACTCCCCAGCTCAGTAGGTGCCCAATATGCTACTGGAGATCAGTGGAGAAATAACTCCAGAAAGAATGAAGGGATGGAGCCAAAGCAAAAACAATACCCAGTTGTGGATGTGACTGGTGATAGAAGCAAGGTCTGATGCTGTGAAGAGCAATATTGCATAGGAAACTGGAATGTCAGGTTCATGAATCAAGGCAGATTGGAAGTGGTCAAACAGGAGATGGCAAGAGTGAACGTCGACATTCTAGAAATCAGCGAACTAAAATGGACTGGAATGGGTGAATTTAACTCAGATGACCATTATATCTACTACTGTGGGCAGGAATCCCTTAGAAGAAATGGAGTAGCCATCATGGTCAACAAAACAGTCCAAAATGCAGTACTTGGATGCAATCTCAAAAATGACAGAATGATCTCTGTTCATTTCCAAGGCAAACCATTCAATATCACAGTAATCCAAGTTTATGCCCCAACCAGTAATGCTGAAGAAGCTGAAGTTGAACGGTTCTATGAAGACCTACAAGACCTTTTAGAACTAACACCCAAAAAAGATGCCCTTTTCATTATAGGAGACTGGAATGCAAAAGTAGGAAGTCAAGAAACACCTGGAGTAACAGGTAAATTTGGCCTTGGAATACGGAACGAAGCAAGGCAAAGGCTAATAGACTTTTGCCAAGAGAATGTACCGGTCATAGCAAACACCCTCTTCCAACAACACAAGAGAAGACTCTACTACACATGGACATCACCAGATGGTCAATACCAAAATCAGACTGATTATATTCTTTGCAGCCAAAGATGGAGAAGCTCCACACAGTCAGCAAAAACAAGACTGGGAGCTGACTATGGCTCAGATCATGAACTCCTCATTGCCAAACTCAGATTTAAATTGAAGAAAGTACAGAAAACCAATAGACCAATCAGGTATGATCTAAATCAAATCCCTTATGATTATACAGTGGAAGTGAGAAATAGATTTAAGGGCCTAGATCTGATAGATAGAGTGCCTGATGAACCATAGACTGAGGTTCGTGACACTGTACAGGAGACAGGGATCAAGACCATCCCCATGGAAAAGAAATGCAAAAAAGCAAAATGGCTGTCTGGGGAGGCCTTACAAATAGCTGTGAAAAGAAGAGAAGTGAAAAGCAAAGGAGCAAAGTAAAGATATAAGCATCTGAATGCAGAGTTCCAAAGAACAGCAAGGAGAGACAAGAAAGCCTTCTTCAGCGATCAATGTAAAGAAATAGAGGAAAACAACAGAATGAGAAAGACTAGAAATCTCTTCAAGAAAATTAAAGATACCAAGGGAACATTTCATGCAAAGATGGGCTCGATTAAGGACAGAAATGGTATGGACCTAACACAAGCAGAAGATATTAAGAAGAGGTGGCAAGAATATACAGAAGAACTGTACAAAAACGATCTTTAAGACCAAGATAATCACGATGGTGTGATCACTCACCTAGAGCCAGACATCCTGGAATGTGAAGTCAAGTGGGCCTTAGAAAGCATCACTACAAACAAAGCTAGTGGAGTTATTTCAAATCCTGAAAGATGATGCTGTGAAAGTGCTGCACTCAATATGCCAGCAAATTTGGAAAACTCAGGAGTGGCTACAGGACTGGAAAAGGTCAGTTTTCATTCCAATCCCAAAGAAAGGCAATGCCAAAGAATGCTAAAACTCTCGCACAATTGCACTCATCTCACATGCTGGTAAAGTAGTGCTCAAAATTCTCCAAGCCAGGCTTCAGCAATACATGAACCGTGAACTTCCAGATGTTCAAGCAGGTTTTAGAAAAGGCAGAGGAACCAGAGATCAAGTTGCCAACATCCGCTGGATCATCAAAAAAACAAGAGAGTTCCAGAAAAACATCTATTTCTGCTTTATTCACTATGCCAAAGCCTTTGACTGTGTGGATCACAATAAACTGTGGAAAATTCTGAAAGAGATGGGAATACCAGACCACATGACCTGCCTCTTGAGATATCTGTATGCAGGTCAGGAAGCAACAGTTAGAATTGGACATAGAACAACAGACTGGTTCCAAATAGGAAAAGGAGTACGTCAAGGCTGTATATTGCCACCCTGCTTATTTAACTTATATGCAGAGTACATCATGAGAAACGCTGGTCTGGAAGAAGCACAAGCTGGAATCAAGATTGCCAGGAGAAATATCAATAACCTCAGATATGCAGATGACACCACCCTTATGGCAGAAAGTGAAGAGGTACTAAAAAGCCTCTTGATGAAGGTGAAAGAGGAGAGTGAAAAAGTTGGCTTAAAGCTTAACATTCAGAAAACAAAGATCATGGCATCCGGTCCCATCACTTTATGGGAAATAGATGGGGAAACAGTGGAAACAGTGTCACACTATTTTTTTGGGCTCCAAATCACTGGAGATAGTGATTGCAGCCATGAAATTAAAAGACACTTACTCCTTGGAAGGAAAGTTATGACCAACCTAGATAGCATATTGAAAAGCAGAGACATTACTTTGCCAACAAAGGTCCGTCTAGTCAAGGCTATGGTTTTTCCAGTGGTCATGTATGGATGTGAGAGTTGGACTGTGAAGAAAGCTGAGTGCCGAAGAATTGATGCTTTTGAACTGTGGCATTGGAGAAGACTCTTGAGAGTCCCTTGGACTGCAAGGAGATCCAACCAGTCCATTCTGAAGGAGATCAGCCCTGGGGTATCTTTGGAGGGAACGATGCTGAAGCTGAAACTCCAGTACTTTGGCCACCTCATGCGAAGAGCTGACTCATTGGAAAAGACTCTGATGCTGGGAGGGATTGGGGGCAGGAGGAGAAGGGGACGACAGAGGATGAGATGGCTGGATGGCATCACCGACTCGATGGATGTGAGTTTGAGTGAATTCCGAGGGATGGTGATGGACAGGGAGGCCTGGCGTGCTGCGATTCATGGGGTTGCAAAGAGTCGGACACGACTGAGCGACTGAACTGAACTGAACTAACTTTGTGGTACCTCAGAGGGCCCTTGAACCATCCCAAAGAAAGATATTAAACTAATTAGGTTCATTTGGTATGCTAAAGTTATATGGGAAATACTGTCAAATAAGTCATAAATCTTTTCAATAAGTTTATATTATATGGTAAATGTTACTAATACAGATATTCTAGAAATTATACAGAATTCATAAAGTTCTGATAGGTCCTGGTAAAATATTATCAGTCATAATTCTAGTTATTACATTAAACTGTTACATGTCACCTCAGTGACCAAGTTACTTTGTCACATGGATATAATCAGGTTTTAAATGTACCTTCTTAAGCCTTTTGTCATCAGCAGCTATAGTTTTACACTGATGCCTTTGCATAAAAAAAAAATAAATTACTATCACCTCTCTAAGATTTACAGAAAGGACTTTCTAAATCTAAGATAATTAAGATTACCTAGATAAACAAAATTTTTTATTAACAATAAGCTGGTATCAGACTGGAATTATCTTTTCTCTCTGGGTTAAGAGAACAGTTTTCTTGACACTCTTTGACAAAAGTTGAAGCAAGATCCTGTATGACCTACCTCCTAGAGTAATGGAAATAAAAGCAAAAATAAATAAAAGGGACCTAGTTAAACTTAATAGCTTTTGCACAGCAAAGGAAACCATAAACAAGATGAAAAGACAACCCCCAGAATGGGATACGATATTTCAAAATGAAGAAACTGACAAAGGGTTAATCTCCAAAATATACAAGCAGCTCATGCAGCTCAATATCAGAGAAATAAACGACCAAATCAAAAAACGGGTAGAAGACCTAAAGAGACCTTTCCCCAAAGAAGACACACAGATGGCCAATAAACACGTGAAAAAAATGCCTGTCACTATCAGAGAAATGCAAATCAAAATAATAATGAGATATCACCTCACACCAGTCAGAATGGCCATCACCAAAAAATCTACAAACAATAAATGCTGGAGAGGATGTGGAGAAAAGGGAACCCTCTTGCACAGCTGGTGGGAATGTAAACTGACACAGGCACTGTTCTCCACACTGTGGAGAACACTGTGGAGATTTCTTTAAAAACTAGGAGTCAAGTTACCATGATGACGTGAAGTGAAGTGTTAGTCACCCAGTCATGTCTGATTCTTTTCGAACCCCTGGACTATATTCTGCCAGGCTCCTCTGTCCATGGGATTTCCCAAGTAGGAATACTAGAGTGGGTAGCCATTCCCTTCTCCAAGGGATCTTCCAGACCTAGGGATCCAATCTGGGTCTCTCTTGCATTGCAGACAGATTCTTTAACATTCCGAGCCACCAGGTAAGTCTAAAGCTACCATATGACCCACCAATGTCACTACTGGGCATATATCCTGAAAAAAACATAATTGAAAAAGACATCTATACCTCAATGTTCATTGCAGCACTATTTACAATAGCCAGTACATGGAAGTAACCTAGATGCCCCTTGACAGATGAATGGATAAAGAAGTTGTGGTACATACATACAATGGAATATTACTCAGCATAAAAAGGAACAAATTTGAGTCAGTTTTAGTGATGCAGATGGACCTAGAGCCTGTTTTACAGAGTGAAATAAGTCAGAAGAGGAAAAGAAACATCATATATAAACACATGTATTTGGAATGTAGAAAAATGGTACCGATGAACTTATCTGCAGGGCAGGGAAAGAGACACAGACATAGAGAACAGACTTGCGGACACAGTAGGGAAAGAAGAGAGTGGGAAGAATTGAGAGAGTAGTATTAAAACATATACATGTCCATATGTAAAATAGCCAGCTAGTGAGAAGTTGCTGTGTAAAACAGGGAGCTCAGCCTGGTGCTCTGTGTGTGTGGATGGGGTGGGAGGCATGTGAGGGAAGTTCAAGGGGAGGGGACAAATGTATACTTATGGCTGTTTCACATATTGTTCAGCAGAAACCAACACAACATTGTAAAGCAATTATTGTCCACATTAAAAAAAAAAAACAAAAAGAGAGAGAGAGAAAGTGTTCTTGCAATGTGGCTATTGATAATAGACAATGTGATTTCTCTGCCTTTAAGTTATTTATATTTGTTTTTCAAATCTTTTGTTACTTTGGTAAGGTAAATATTATTTCACAATGATCTATGAAGATTGTGACGTAGATAACGCTCATTCTCCTTCTACAAAAAATTAACCACTCATTGTCAGACTTTTGCTATCCTGATGTCCTTAGAAAATGGCAACAGTTTACTCCTAAATCAAGGAATTTAAAATGTGTAAACAATAGCTGTAAATCCAACAGTTGGAGCCTTTTCTGGTAGTTCAGTGGTAAAGAATCTGCCTGCCAATGGAGGACACATGGACTTGATCCCTGATTCAGGAAGATCCCACGCGCCATGGAGCAACTGAGCCTGTGTGCCACAACCACTGAGCTTGTGCTCCGCAGCCCAGGAGCCACAGTTACTGAGCCCGCAGGTCACAGCTACTAGAGCCTGTGCTCCTAGAGCCCATGCTCCACAAGAAGAGAAGCCACCGCGACGAGAAGCCTGCTGAGCACTCCAGCTGGAGAGCAGTCCCCACTCACAGCAACTAGAAAAAATGCAGAGCAGCGGCAAAGAGCCCGCACAGCCAAACGTAAAAATAAATAAATAATAAAAGACAAAACAGTGGGTGCTGTGGGAAATCCAAGACAGTCACTTGCTTTTTCCTGGCTCCGTCAAAACCTTCATTTTGTATTTTATAAAACCTTCCCTGACTGCAGGGTTAATGCCCCACCTCCTACCTGTCTACACACAATTATGTATTTTACTGAATATTAAATTCTAGCTTAACTAACTGAAATTTATGTTGACCAAGACTCACTTCCCAGATAGTTACTGACTGTTATGTTTTATTGCTAAAAAGTTTAATTGAATTATTCTAAAGCTTATCTCTGCAATCTATCTTTGGATGGAGATCAGATACCCCATGAACTATAGCCAGGGGACATAAAATTACATGTATTTATCAATGAACTATATGCTAATTGAAGCTTATGGCATAAACAGCATGGCAAATGAGTGCCTTTGGGCTTCTGGAGTAGGAAATTTCCAGAGGCTGGGAGAAATTACATTACCTTTGAAAAACAGCTATTGGTTTATTATCGGGCTTTGATTGATATGGAACAATTGACTATAGATCATACTGTAATATTAAGACATCAAGTGCCAATCATGCAATGGGTACAAAGTTTACCCCAAACGCACAGGGTTGGGTAAGTTCAGGAGTCCAGCATAATAAAATGGAAATGGTATATTCATGAGCAAGCCATATCTGTGCCATATGGGGTTACTGCCTTGAATGAAGAGATTTCTGAAATTGCTATTGAAGGCCATGAGCAAGAGGCTATAGTTACACATGAGAACTGAGCTGTCTATAAAACGGGAAAGCACTTTGACTCTTTAACTGCACAAGAAAAACACCACACATGATTCACTGATGGATCAGCTAAATATATAGGATTCACTTGCTATTGGAAAGTGGTGGCTCATAACTCGGTCACTACTAAATTGCTGACATATGCTGAGGAAAGTAAAAGCAGCCAATTTGCCTAGTTATATGCTGTTTATCAGGTAGTACAAGATAATTTAACTGAATGCTGTATATACACAGATTTTTTATCAGTAGCCAATGGATCGGCCACCTTACTTCCCCTATGGGTAAAAATTAACTGGCAAATTCACTCTGAAGAGTATGGAGAAAGCAATTATGGTCTGATGTTTGGGAAATTGTTTAAACTACTAATGTTTCAGTCTTTCATGTTGATGCTCAGAGTGTTCCAAATTTTATGGAACAACAGTATATCTCTATTATAGATGAGCAAACCCAAATCCAAGCAGTAGAAGTCTATTCAGACTCCAGAGAGTTGAACACTTCTACTTTGTGGGCACACCAATAATGTGGCCATCTGAGAGAAAAAGCAACATACAGGTAGGCTCAGGATCAAGATTTCCTTAACTACGGATCTCATTAAATCTATTTCTTTACAATGTCTAATTTGTCAACATAGCAAGCTTGGAAGCTTTCCACAATTAGTTAAAGGAAAATTGGCATGTGGCAAGCTGCCTGGGGAAATATGCTAAATTTTCTATCAGTTCAGTTCAGTTCAGTTGCTCAGTCATGTCTGACTCTTCGCAACCCCTTGAATCGCAGCATGCCAGGCCTCCCTGTCCATCACAAACCCCCCGAGTTCACTCAGACTCATGTCCATCGAGTGAGTGATGCCATCCAGCCATCTCATCCTCTGTCGTCCCCTTCTCCTCCTGCCCACAATCCCTCCCAGCATCAGGGTCTTTTCCAATGAGTCAGCTCTTCGCATGAAGTGGCCAAAGTACTGGAGTTTCAGCTTCAGCGTCATTCCCTCCAAAGATATCCCAGGACTGATATCCTTCAGAATGGACTGGTTGGATCTCCTTGCAGTCCAAGGGACTCTCAAGAGTCTTCTCCAACACCACAGTTCAAAAGCATCAATTCTTTGGCACTCAGCTTTCTTCACAGTCCAACTCTCACATCCATACATGACCACTGGAAAAACCATAGCCTTGACTAGATGGACCTTTGTTGGCAAAGTAATGTCTCTGCTTTTCAATATGCTATCTAGGTTGGTCATAACTTTCCTTCCAAGGAGTAAGCGTCTTTTAATTTCATGGCTGCAATCACCATCTGCAGTGATTTTGGAGCCCAGAAAAATAAAGTCTGACACTGTTTCCACTGTTTCCCCATCTATTTCCCATGAAGTGATGGGACCAGATGTCATGATCTTCATTTTCTGAATGTTGAGCTTTAGGCCAACTTTTTCACTCTCCACTTTCACTTTCATCAAGAGGCTTTGTAGTTCTTCTTCACTTTCTGCCATAAGGGTGGTGTCATCTGCATATCTGAGGTTATTGATATTTCTCCCAGCAATCTTGATTCCAGCTTGTGTTTCTTCCAGCCCAGCTTTTCTCATGATGTACTCTGCATATAAGTTAAATAATCAGGGTGGCAATATCCAGCCTTGATGTACTCCTTTTCCTATTTGGAACCAGTCTGTCGTTCCATGTCCAATTCTAACTGTTGCTTCCTGACCTGCATACAGATTTCTCAAGAGGCAGATCAGGTGGTCTGGTATTCCCATCTCTTTCAGAATTTCCCACAGTTTATTGTGATCCACACAGTCAAAGGCTTTGGCATAGTCAATAAAGCAGAAATAGATGTTTTTCTGGAACTCTCTTGGTTTTTCCATGATCCAGCAGATGTTGGCAATTTGATCTCTGGTTCCTCTGCCTTTTCTAAAACCAGCTTGAACATCAGGAAGTTCACGGTTCATGTATTGCTGAAGCCTGGCTTGGGGAATTCTGAGCATTACTTTACTAGCGTGTGAGATGAGTGCAATTGTTGATCCATTAATTCTGAGATAAAGGATGCCAGTAAGTGTGTACTCCTATGGACACCTATTCTCAATATTTAGTGGCTATTCTTTTTGGGAAAGCCAATCAGACTATAACTATTAAAACATTGGAGATAATTAATTTATATTATGGTGTTGCACTTCAAATTCAGAGTGCCAATGGGTGACATTTTAAAGGTAAATTAATATAAAAATTTGCTCAGGAACATAATATACAATGGGTCTTTCATATTCTTTATTATTCTCAAGCTGCCTTTGACTGATAGAATGAATGGTATGCTTAAACAGCAATTAATTAAACTTGGAGACGGCTCTTATAAGAACTGGAGGACTAACTCAAATATGGGGCTTCCCAGGTGGCGCTTGTGATAAAGAACCTATTTGCCAATGCAGAAGATGCAAGAGACGTGGGTTCAATCCCTGGGTCAGAAAGCTCCCCTGGAGAAGGGCAAGGCAACCCAATCCAGTATTGTCTGGAGAATCCCATGAACAGAGGAGCCTGGTGGGCTTTGATTGTTAGGGTTGCAAAGAGTCGGATACAACTGAAGTGACTTAGCATGCACGCACACACAACTTAAATAATGCTCTCAATATTTTAAATAATAAACCTATAGGAGAATCAGAAACACCTTTGATGAGAATGGGCATTTCAAACTTAACCAACTCATAAAATAGACTTCCATCCTGAAACAATTGAGTATTAGAAAATTAGCACATGAGTTTTTATTCTCGTGAATAGATTATTCTTGGAAGCCTGGCTATAATGCAGCTTGTCCTTCATGGCTCAACCTTCAAGGATATGCTACAATTAAAGGAAAAACATGAAGAAAGCTATTGGTGAATCTTTAGCTGGAGAAAGCAGAGCCAGACCAGAACTCAGGATAACTTCATCTGCCCAAAAGACTTCAAAGCCAGTCTTTTCTTAACTTTACCTTTCCATAGACAAAATGTATCTGTCTGTTAGATTATACCGGAGAAGGCAATGGCACCCACTTTAGTACTCTTGCCTAGAAAACCCCATGGATGGAGGAGCCTGGAAGGCTGCAGTCCATGGGGTCGCTGAGGGTTGGACACAACTGAGCGACTTCACTTTCACTTTTCACTTTCATGCATTGGAGAAGGAAATGGCAACCCACTCCAGTGTTCTTGCCTGGAGAATCCCAGGGACGGCGGAGCCTGGTGGGCTGCCATCTATGGGGTCGCACAGAGTCGTACATGACTGGTGACTTAGCAGCAGCAGCAGCAGCTAGATTACACAGCTCTGGTAAAGATTCAGCTCAAGCCTTTAACACAAGTATTATGTGACAATTTCCTGTGTCACTGTAATTGTCGCAACAACTTACTGATAGACTGTGACAAGAGTAATGAGAGACCACTATGTGGACCAACTTCTTGCACTTGGGGAACTCCACTTATTGGAGAACCCATCAACTATTGTGAATGAATTGTTTTCCCTAAAACCTATGATATGTTTTTTGAAATAGCCCCTGAATTAGTATGTATTGTAACTGATGATGTAAACACTCCCTCTATGTATCTGTTAGGAAGCCTTTTCCAGATGTCTAACATGTGTTGATCATTTATATTGGAAGGGGACCATCTATTATTTTCTCTCCATGAAAATTCAGGTATTATTGACTCAAATGTCCATGTCACCGACTCAGTGGACATGAGTTTGAGCAAGCTCTGGGAGTTTGGCATGCTGCAGTCCATGGGGTCACAAAGAACCAAACAACTGAGCGACTGAACTGACCTGAACTGACTCAAATGCTATTTCCTACTTTGTCTGTTGCTAATATTAGCTTTTCCTTAGCACCCCTATGTAAGATTTTGCAAAGAACTAAAGTATTACAAAATTTCATAGAAAAAAGGAATCATTCCTTGATAGAACATTCTGTTGTTACTGCTATTACAGCCAATAAGTTAATTGAAATAGGAGTTAATGTACAAAATCTTACTTCTAATTCATGGTGAAACTTTTTGTTTACAACATCCCCTACCACTCAGAAATGGTTTTCTATATTGTTTAACCCCTTGCTTGTTTCTTTAATTATCTTGTTTCTTTTGGGCTGTTTGGAATTGTTATTTGACCTACAGAATTAACAAGACTGCTCGTGTTATATTGCCTTATTCCTATGTTCTTCAGCCTCAACAATCCTGCGGCTGACTGTAAGGAAAATTAAAATGGAGGAAGTCTTGTTCAGGTTTCAGAAGCAGAAGAGCAGTCTTCTGATCTTGCTTCTGATCTGCTTGGACACTGCCCAGATTCCATGCCTGCCCACAAGCACAGCTAGTCAGGTGGCACTTTAGATAAGAAAGGGAGTGGGTCTTGGAATTCTTGAGCCCCTGGAGGTCTGGCCAACCATGCCTGGAGTTTAACGAAATCCTATGACTCACAAGATAAAACAAACAACACTGTAAAAATGTTAAAGTAAAACCAGAGCTGCATTTTTGCATGCACAGTGATGATGATATCAGTTTGAGGCCTAGGATTATAAGTGGGAACCCCCAAAACTGCAGTTTGAAGTCTCACCCATGGAGCGGATGCGCTGCATTAGACCTTTTCCCAACTGGGACTCCAGACCGCTGTTCCTTGGGAATTCCCAGCATGTGCTGTTCAAGTCTGGATGTTGACTGACGCAATTTGGTGATGCACATGAGGTTGTTAACTCCATTGTGTCTATTTTGCTTTTCTTTTAATGGTTGTATATTGAAATTAAATAATCCCCTACTAAATATTGAAATTGTTTACTTGTGTATAATGAGTGTTTTTTTTTGTTTATTAATCCTTGGAAACTGAAATGAAAGTAAAACTTTTGGCAAGATAGTAACTGGGATTTGAAACCAGGCATAGGACTAAACTGAGTCTACAAAGTAGTAGAAGCAAACAGAATGACACAATATATGTGCCTATTACTTAATAAATGAGACGGGTTGTCCACGAATGTAGAGCTCTTTAGTGGTCTACAGAACACAAATTCCTATCAGTTTCGTTCTAATGTAAATGGACTCAAGCACCACTTGTGATTGAGAAACATGAGGCTTTTGAAGACAGGGATTTTTTTTTTTTGAGTTGGGGGGATCAAGTATAGGCTTTTAAAAAACATCAGCGGTGCACTTGTACTTTTTTTTCCCCATTCAATCAATCTAGTTCGTGTGGAATACTAGAGTTAAACTTATGAAAGATTTAAAATGATATTATGTAGGCAATGAGGATCCATCTTATATTTAAGGAATTATACAAGTTGTAGCATTTAAAATATTGTCTTCATAAAATTTTCTGTCTTATCAAACAATTTTCACACTTTTGGGGATTTATACAGTTTAACAACTAAGGAGTATAAAGGAAGAGCAGAGCATGGGGAAAATGTGATTATGACTTGAAAAAAATAATGAGAATCTTTATCAAGACAAAGTAAAATAATAGCATGTTTCATTACTTTGTGTATTTCATCATACTTTTGGGAGATTAAAAATTATTTATACTTTCATTTATTTCATAAATTATTGTTAAGCACCTCCTATATGTTTGGTCTCAGGATAATTTTAGTGATTAACGTCTTGTTCTTATAAGGTTTACAGAAATTTATCCCATCCCATGTGTTGTGATCAACAATGTTCAGCTCTCCCACCTGAATCTTTATTCCTTTGGGATCTAGAGCAAGTTATTTAAGAATAAAAATAATTTACTTAAGCTGTTTCAACTATAAATGGGGATTTTTTTTTTTTTTTAATGTAGGTTTATTGTAAGGATTAGTAAGAATCTGTTTAAGAGTATTTGGTACAATGCTTAGCATACACCAAAAATTCAATGCATATTAGTTGTCATTTCAATATAGATAAACCAAATAACCTGTCAAAATAGAAATATAAATAATAATTCTAAATAAATTATATTTAATGTGGCAATAAAAACTGTGAAAATGTGTGACCTGTTAAATAAGATTGTTCAGTTTCTTTTTGGTGCCCTAAGTTTCTTATCCAGGATAGATTTTGCCCCAAGCTGTAATGATAATCGCAATTATGCTTATAGTCCTGATTCTGCTTTCTCTGAGAGAGAGAAAACAAATAGGAAGACTGGTCCTTCATTGTTTACCTACAGAATTTACTTATCAAAAAATCTAGCTTCTTTAAAAGGAGCCTGAATCCCTAGTGAAGCACAGGAGTTACCATGGGGCAAATCAGGATCATGGTCACACAAGAACATACTGAAATTGAGAATTTGCAAGAAGTGTAATAGAAAGCGTGTGGGCTTCCCTGGTAGCTCAGACCATAGACAATCTGCCTTCAATGTAGGACACCCCGGTTTGATCCCTGGGTTGGGAAGACCCCCTGGAGAAAGAAATGGCAACCCACTCTAGTATTCTTGCCTGGAAAACCCCATGGACAGAGGAGCCTGGTGGGCTACAGTCATGGGGTTGCTAAGAGTTGGACTAAAAAGTAAAGTAAGATGAGTACTTAGGACATTAGGAAAGGTTGACAAATTATTTGTGTGTTTGCTTGGTTTTGTTTTTATATGGAGAAAATGAGAAAAGAAAAGGATTAAAAATAGGAAAAGGTAAGATGAAGTGGATTCCTCAAGACTAGTTCTCTTAATAGCTAGCACTTCCCTGGTGGCTCAGACGTTAAAGCGTTTGCCTCCAATGCAGGAGACCCAGGTTCAATCCCTGGGTTCGATCGCTGAGTCAGGAAGATCCACCTGGAGAAGGAAATGGCAACCCACTTCAGTATTCTTGCCTGGAGAATCCTATGGTCAGAGGAGCCTGGTAGGCTACAGTCCACGGGGTCAAAGAGTCGGACACGACTGAGTGACTTCACTTTCACTTCACGCTCTTCCTCAGGTTCAAGTCCTTTCAGGAGGTGGGGGTGGGCTGAACTGAAGGATGAGGAATGAGAGCTGTGGAGGAAAGGCTGTTTTGAAGATGGCTTTAATTTTGCCCACTACCATCTCTCTACAGCTCGAGACAGGCCACATTATGCCCATTTTCCCTTCCTCTGTAGACAGAGACATTGTTCTTATTTGTATCCATTTCAGAAACACATGGGGCAACTATACCCCAAATTCATTAAAAATAGCGCAAGCTATTACCTAAAATAATCAAAGCACTACCTCAAGGTGCAAAGACAAACCTCTGTATCACGAGTGTCCATTCCTTATCTTCTCCCTTCCTCCCAGTGCAAGCCCTTCATCCCCTCCACTTTGAGGGAGGCTGGGAAGTGCATGCATATGGGATGGAGCTAGAAAAGAGGAGGGTGGGGGGAGGCAGAACATGGAATCCATGCCACATTTATGTCAGAGAGAGGCAGTGCATAATCTCAGTGTTTCAGACATTTTAAGAAGAGGGCATGACCAAATTGTATCACAGTCCCCACATCAGACAAGTTTATGTGCTTTTGGTACCTTTGCTGTGACTGGGGAGCTTAGCTGAGCTTCTGAAAAAAGTTACCTGCTCTGAGCCCATTGAATAGGGGCAATTTTTCTGCCTGACAATCGTGGGTGTTTTTGTTTTGTTGGTTCATTTATTTTTACCCCACAGTATCATATTCTGTTCTCATGGGACTTCTTTCTACCTGGGCTTGGACCTGTCTGCCATCTGCCTCCCAGACTGCCTCCCAGCTCCTTCCCGGGCTCTAACACCCTAGGGAAACTGCCTCAGTGTTTGGAATCCCTAGATTGCTCATAGCAGTGCAACTAGACAGATTAGGAGTTGAAGCACATTTAACAGAAAGGCAGTGCTTTGCTTTCTTCTTATGCTGCTTCCCCTTCCTCTTTTCCCAAATAGATATGTAAACACATGTATTTTCCTGTTTAAACTTAGCGAATTGGTCCTCTGCCTGTGCCTTGATTTAGCTATTGGGCTGAGCCTTGCTCCTCCCTTCCTTACTCGGATAGGAGCCACTGGGATCTGGAGCTCCAACTTCCAAATTGCAGCTGGCCTCAGGCCAGGTGACCTTTTCTTTGTAAGTTTCTTTCCTAAGCAGAGTGGGGGTGGGGGGGTGGGGAGCTGGGATCTGTTTGGTGGTGTGGTGGGCGAAGGGGGGGGGGCTGGGGGGGTAGTGAGGAAAGGAGGGGGGGTGGGAGAGAGTAAAGGGCTGTTGTTAAACAGTTTCTTACCGTAAGAGGGAGTTCAGACCTAGATCTTTCCAGTTAATCACACAACAAACTTAGCTCATCGCAATAAAAAGCAGCTCAGAGCCGACGGGCTCTTTTAGGCTCTGAGTCGGAAGAGGGTTCTTTCACCCAGGCATCTGCTCCAGTGGGATCCGCCAGCACACCCAGCAGGACCATGTGGGTGACCAGACTTCTGCCAGTCCTGCTGCTGCAGCACGTCCTCCTCCACCTCCTCCTGCTTCCCATCGCCATCCCCTATGCAGGTTAGTTTTCTCCTTTAATATTATTATTTCACTCTCTCTTGCTAACCTTTGCTTTCCCTAGCTCTTCCCTTTGCCTTACTCCCAGCATCCTTCCTTAACTCAGTTTGTGGTAAGGTTTTTTTAAACCTCTCATTTATCTTTCTTTTGACATGCTTTTGCTGTTTGAAAAGCATTTAAAATGATAATTAGCATCCCCCCTGTTGTTTCCACCCATTTCCCATTGATCCAGCCCCATCTCACTTAGCCTGATAGTCCTGGATGGTGGAATGGGAATGGAGTGCTAACACAGGCTTGGAGAAGTTTAAAGCTGAACAGAGGGTCTAATCTGAACGGGGACAGTGATGGTCAGTACAGCAGGGACACAATTTTTTTTTTTTTTTCCAGAGACAATTTTCCACGACAGTCCGCTATCCCACATCACTCAGTCAACATTCAGGGCCAAATTATGACTTAATACAGGTTTTCATTTGGAGAAGGCAGATTAAACTCTGAGTATATGCATGTTATAAAAATGAAAGAGAAAGCCTCTCTTCTAAGGTCTTATTCTTTCTGAGTATGGAAGCCTGCCTTTTGGACACTGCAGTGCAAAGGAGGCAAAAATTGTGTGACTTGATTATAGCTGCAGAACTGCTCCTTTTGGTGTCCTGCTTTCTCCCCAGAATTTACAGGTTGGGAAGGAGTTGCTTGGGAGTTCATATTGTCTGGAAGTTTAGACTTTAATTTGCTGCTTTGGGAAGTTTTCTGTTGTTATCAGGGCAAGAGGAAACATCTGTATTTGGTTGTATTATCACTGTCGTGGCTGGGATGCCAACAGGAGAGGGTAGTGAGCATCAGAGGTGGGCACAGGGGAATAAAGGAATAGAACAAATGCCCAGATGGTAGACATGGTTTTTTAAAAAATAATACAAGACAGAGAACTGGCTATATTTTTTGAGATAAGTTAAATATGAAATTTATCAGACCTCTGATCTAGTTTTCGATGTAATCCAAAGGGTGAAAACACCAAGAATTTGCAAGTGACAAGAAAAGTCATTCAGTCCTACCTGGCTTTCTTTGATTTTGTGATGTGTTCTTTTTGGAAAACAACACTGTGTGGAAAGGGTCAGTTTGAAAACATTTATGTTAGATTTCTAAACAGATCGGAAAAAAGTATCAATCTAACAGGTTATCACCCTTGAGATGTGTCCTGTTAAAATTAATTCTTATATGACATTGCTGGTTTGGGGGATTTTGAGCCTAAATTGAAATGATGGCTAACATTTTGAGGATTTTCATTTCTAAAATTAAAATGTTGATGGGCTGACGTAGAATATGGTTACCTAGAGTCATCTGTGCTAATACATGGGGATCGCGGCGTGGAAAACCCAAACAGTAGATCAACCATAGACAATGTCTATCTGCTTTTGGCATGCATTTTGAAACTTTGGCAGGAGATATACATTTGCAATTATATTTCACTTTGGCTAGTGTTGAAATGACTGCATTTCCTGAATATAGGGAGAATGGAACCCAAGAGAATGCTGCAAGCAAGAAGAAGACAGTTGGGAATTACAGATAATAGAATAATTCCTAGAGTGGATAATGTTAAAATTGTTATCCAAAAGAGGATTTCCCTTTGTCAAGTTTATTTTGATAGTTTTTTAAAAAACATAACATTCTTCAAAGTAGAAAACATGGCTAGCCCTCTTAGAACATACAAAGAAAGTCTGTTCTTTTTTATAACATCTAAAATGGAACATTGAGAACTTTGTTATTGCTGTTACTTGCTTAGGTTATACTTTTTTGATTTATCTGATGACTGCATTTTTACATACTGTGAGATAACACAATATTTAAAACGAAGTCGGTATTATAATGAGCTGATAACCAGTTATGAGCAGAATGTATTATGGAGATATTTTTAGAAAAGTTTCAAAAAACTTGAAGAAATATTGATTGTTACAGACCCAAGCCATCTTTATAAGAAACTAGTCCACATAGGATTATCCTCCATCATCCCACCTGCACTGGATACAAATATCCAATTCCTTCTAACAACAACAAAGGAACATTAAAGGAGCCCCTATTGTCAAGGAGTCTGTGCAAGATTTACAGATGAACAAATGGCAAAAAGACCTACATTTGTTGAGCAACTGTTATGGACCTGGTTCTAAAACAAAGCTTATTTAATTCTAATAAGATTGGCATTATTGGATTGACTCATTTTACAGAAGGAAACTGAAGTTAAACTCTTAAATATTTTGGCTTATTATCTTAGATAATGGATAGAACTGAGATTCTTACCTAAATCTACGTGAATGAGATATGCAATGTGCATTTTTTCCTTTTATTTATATTGAAAACAGAAGCAGTGAAATCAATCAAAACTTACTTAAAAAAATCTACTTTAGTTAGTAATACAAGGATGATTCTGTGTTAAAAGTAGTATTATGTTACGGTTGAGAGTTCATTTCTAGCTTAGAAGATCAAATAAGGTTTAGGGGGTATGTAATAGCCGAGTGGAGTATGAAAATATAGGTAGCAGTATGCTCAGTACTTAAGTCAGGGAAACATAAAGTGGCTGAAGGTACTGAAATAAGCAAGTATATCAAAGGACAGGTAATCATGTAGGGGTGTACTGAGTGCCTGAGGAGGAGGAGTATGACCTAGGTCTGGAAAAATAGACTAGCATGTATATGGGCTTCCCAGGTGGCACAGTGGTAAAGAATCCCCCTGCCAATGCAGGAGACAAAAAAGATGCAGGTTCAATCCCTGGGTTGGGAAGGTCCCCTGGAGGAGGAGGAAATGGCAACCCACTCCAGTATTCCTATCTTGAAAATCCCATGAACAGAGGAACCTGGTGGACTAGAGCCCATGGGGTCACCAAAAGTTAGACACGACTGAGCGTGGTGCATATGTATGCTTGAACATCACACTAAATTACATTATTTTAAACATTATGGATGGTTCTGAGTTCACAAATACATGGATGAAGTGTGGTTGCTTTGGCTGGGGTGTGGAGGAGAGCTGTAGAAAGAAACAGACAATGAAGCAAGAGACCAGGAAGAGGCTGAAGGAGGAAGTGGAATGAAGTAGAAGGAAGGAGATGCCTAGGGAGGGTCCTAAACTCATACTGAACATCATTTCATTTGTAAAACTTTTTGGAAGAGATAATTACGCTGCTTCTCAAATACTAACATTTGATTGAAATCTGATTTGATCCTTTCTTGATATCTTTACTTGTGATATTGTTCACTTCTCTAAAGAAGGGGAGAAAATTGTCTGCTTATGAATCCAAGTCCTAGATAATAGAAATGAAGATTTGGACTTGTTTTTATGATTTTTGCCTCTGGGAAGTAAATTTCCAGTCACCACCATTCCCTTCCATTAATTATTTGTATACTTTCATCTTAACATCTTGCCACTTCAAGCTGTTAATCACTAATCACGTGGGTAGGTTTCTCAGAATATGTGGAGCCAGATTCCTGCTTCTTTCCACACCCTGCAAATCCTTTCCTTTGCATGATTTTCCTTTGAAGTCAATGGTTAGTCCATACAGAGAAGAAATATATGAGGTACTGAGAGAAATGAGTGTGAGGCCTGGGGACCAGAGGGAGAAATGTGTCTTTCTTCAAGCACCTTGATACATTTGACCCTACTTTCTGTTTGTAGGTTTTCACTAAGATCCTAATGATTTCAATTCTAAAACTGGGACTTAAGTTTTTTTTTAGGAAATATAGCTTTGAGAATGTTTTCCCATACTGAGGGAAGAGGGAAAAGGAGTTGCAGTTTAAAATACAGGAAAGTATGACAAAGTTGCAGTGATCTCTTACCCTTTGATTTCATTTCAGTATTTTGTTTATAAACTTCAACTAACAGTCATGCACAAAAAAATAGTAGGGAAAATCTTATCCAAAGATATTTTTGAGTTTCCTCCAAAATTAAGTTTGTGTTTTAACTGTTTTTAGCAAAACAAGCATCAGTTGTTAATACATATGGAAGAGTAAGTATTTTCAGCAAAGGAATTTTATTTTCAGATGCTGTTTTTGAATGACTCCTGTTTTAAATTTTTCTTTTATTGAAGAAGGAATTAATTTTATAGGTGTGTGGATTACATGATGTACAACTAGCTTGAACTTTCCAGTTTTGAGTAATCATTTACTGACCTAGTAGAGATGACTGAATTATAAGGGAAAGCTTCTAAGTCAGTAGAAATAAAGAGTGAAGAGGGAATCCTAGTATCTGGTTCTGATTGCCTCTGATTAGCTTTGTAACCCCAGACAAGCTTTTCTCTCCTATTTATTATCTAGTAAAGGGAAATTATAGATTTATTTGTTTTTCAGGATACTTTTTGATCTTTAGATGAAAGGTAGTGATCGAAAGTTTGTCAGCAAGCAAGAGTAGACTATTTTTATGAGGTACAGCCACACATTAACACATTTCTATAGGTCAGCTGAGGATCTGCAGAATTAAACATAACCAATGATCCCACAGAAACCCCTTTTCTCTATAGTCATCCTCAATGCCTTCCTTCTGTTGTCTGGTTCTGAGAAAACAAAACAGAGCACTGACCAGGGGTGCTATTTTTTGTAATTAGTAAAACGCATATCTGAACTCAGTGTTTGTCTTAGACTTTTTAAATTTAGTTTTACATTCTTCTCTCACACTTAAACATATGTAATAAATGCAATATACATTAGGCCAATTTAAGTTCTGTACTTTTAGTTAATTTAATTGATGATATATATATATAACATATTTTTTCCATTTTGGTAATAGTTTTTTGAATATATTTTTTGCATCTATTACTATTTGTCTCTAAGAAATATTCCAATTTATACAGAAATTCAGATGATTTTTATGAAATCATCTGAAGAAATAATGCATCTATGAAATAGTGCACCAGGGTCAAAGGAAGGAAAAACTCTTAGTGGTGAAACTTAGCTCCCATTAACATGGTCATGTGGCAGATATCAAAATTTGAAAAGAATAATACCACTTCTTAGCTTGGGAGAATAATGATTTCTTCTCTTATGCCAGAAATTAAAGGATGAAATTTCAAAAACAAAAGTAAAATTTTGCATATTCATAATGTTTCATAATCCAAATTGATTTCCATATGATTACAGTTTAAATCACTCCTTTTAGTTCAACTATAACTTTTATTTTGTATCAATAGATTGAATAATGGGATATTAGCATTTAAGGTAATAAAACAAAGTCACTTGGAAAGTCAATAAGAATGCCAGAATTATCATCAGTCTGCCAACATTATGCAAGGCATTTGGTCCACACTCAATGAGTAACATGTTGATAGATTATTTGGTTGACTGAGTTTCTATGTTAAAATGTCTTCTAAATTATATCTCTTTTACCATAGCCATTTCATCTTGTAGGGCAAAGAAAAGTTGAAGAAAAGAAAATAAAATGTAAGCATTATTATAGAAATTAGTTCCAGTCTTTTGGGGATTTTATTCTGGGGTTTTACAGAGAACCAGAAATTCAGAGGAATTCATGTTTCCTCCTGTTTCTTGTGGACTTCATGTTAGGATAGATATTAGCGAGTAGCATTTGCATGTTTAATAAAATGACTGGTGGCAACTAGTGGTTGCTGGCAAGCTTCAGAGTATGATGCTATTCTTGTTATCTCACTCTGTTAAGCCATATTCCCAAATTTCCTGCACAAAAATTTTCATCCTCTTTTCTTGACACATTTCACCATGTTTAAAGACCGGAAATGATTTCTTTTTCTGACATGCAAGTTATTTCTCTATTGATACCTTTAACCAAATCTTCAGAAACTATATATAAGCCATATTTTTATATACTGTCTTAGCAAATCTTAGAGGAGGATGGCATTGTAAGTGTTTAAGAGTGGGGGTTCTGAATCCAGGCAGCTGGATTTTGAATCAGATCGTCTAAGTTGTCAGTTTTCCCCTGTATCTTGGTTTCTTTATCTTAAAAATTTATTGCTACCTTTGTTATAAGGGTATTCGAAAGTTGGACAGGCAGGGGAGGGGCACAGTTATGTCCATCCTTTATAAAATAGCTACTGTCTCTTAGACAATTTGATCCTCATTGTGAAGAGGAGATTATCATTAGAGACCAGGTAACTTTGGATAAATTAAGAATGAAGAAGTTCTTCATATTCCAAAATTATTCAAAGATTAAGTCTTTTGGGATGTTTTGGCTCTGCTCTTTGGGTTTTTAGTAGGAAGCTTCATGTATCTAGGGGCCTGGTAGAATACTATGATGAAGAAAAATGATATTGCTTCATTAAAGGATGAAGTTTTACATTCATTTGATTTATAGTTTTTGGCTTGATTTCAAAACAAGCAGTTCAGCGATACTAAGAAATAGTGCCCCCAAACACAGAAAACTCTTATGTAGGAAATGAGAAAGACTAAAATATGAATAGAATGAAATATTTTAAAGAGCAAGTCAAGTATTTATCCAGTGCACCATTTTTAAGGAGAAGTTTCTCACCTGTCATTGAATTGGCTTATGTAATTAGTATTAATACTATAAGTTACATAAGATCAATTGTAGAAGGAAATGACAAATTAAATTATAGAACATGATATGATATGATATGCCCTGGCACTTGCTTTCATACTGTTTGGAGAATATCATGTTACTTATTTCTTAAGAGTGAACTCTGTCCTAATTTTTAAAAGCATCCTTCATTTGAAAGAATGTAGATAAGTGACTCTGTATGAGAAGTTATTTTTTCTTCACAATTAAGTATTCCTTTCTTGCTCTTAATTATCTGAGAGTATCATTCCCCACATCATTCTACCTCCAAGCCCTGGAGGTCCGGTATGTTGTCAAAATCACTATCTTCTAGATGATTCTTCAAGGATATTTTACTATATGACCCTTAAAATATTTTCCCCTATGTTTTTAAAAATTATTATTATTAATAGAAGGACAGAAGAAAAGAAGAAACACACTTCATGAATTCAAAAGGTCAGCAAAGACTACTCTAATTAAAGAGGACCCATTACTGAAGATAAAAACAAAAAAAATGAACACTGCAGACCAATGTGCCAATAGATGTATTAGGAATAAAGGACTTCCATTCACTTGCAAGTAAGTTGCTTCATTTTGTTCTTAGAATAATTTTCCAAATATAGAATGTGCTCATTATCATCATTGGTTTTAAATTCAATGGGATGTGCTCTTAAAATTATAAGCTTGATTTTAGTTTTAACTCATTATAACAGAAGACTTAGCTCTCATTTGATGGAAATATGTGTAAGGGAGAACACATGAGCCACAAGATTGTTTAGAATTCAGTGGTTTTAGTTATGGAATTTGTATTTTCTCATTTTATGAACAATTGAACTTTAGGAACTAAAATTCAATTAGATTAACTTTTTATTTCTGATATTTTAAAATATTCTGTTCAGAGTAAACTTTTTCTTATTTTCCTCACAAGAGGAGTGGAGGAATTTTCAGAATATAAATTGGGCAACAGTCAAAACTTACTGCAACATATTGTCTTTAGGGCTAGAAATAAAAAGTGTTGATATAATTAGATTAAAAACCTAGGGGTATTGGTGTCAGCAGCAAAAGCTTAAACAGCCTCTTAAAGTAGTTAGGAGGTAGTGTGATGAAGTTTTAGATGAAAAGTGATGGAGCAATTCAAGGAGGCACGAGGGGACTCAAATCGGGAGTTGTCTCATCTTTTGAAAGTTCTTCTGCACCTTCCAGGAAAATTCCTTCCCACTTTGTCAGTACTCTCAGAGCATAAAACTTGGAGTTTGGGGCCATGAAGGTGACAATTTCATCTGAATAGTTTTCCAAATTGCCCGAAGAAAATTCATGTTCTAGTTCTGCAAAAAACATTCCTTCCTCTCACTTTTCATTGTTTTTTCCCCTATTTCATTCCATTTCAATAGCACTGCACAGGGCCGCCTGTCACTTTTGAAGTCTACTCTATTACATTTGGCTTGTGACACATGATGTGAACACAGATTTTAGGAATGTCATGGCCAGAATTCCTATATTCAAATTGCCTTTCTCAGGGAAATAAGTGTTATGGGTCTGAGGAGAAAGGACATGGTCAGAGGAAGTCTTCCATAGATTTAGTGGGAAGACAGACTATCTCTTTTCTTTTCATTTATATCTCCTCTAGAAGTATTATAGCCAAATTGCCACTTACTGGGAGATATTTCCTGGCACAGGGAGTGGGGAATTAACTTTGCAAGTAATTCATATGATAATTCCATCTTTCTCTGACTTTCCTAGAAAAGTCTTGATATTAAAAAAAAAATAGAGAAAATTACTCTCAATCAACATCTCAGCTGTGTAGATTTATGGAGATGTTCTTCTGGCAATTGAGGAGGTTGGATTTATTGTATTTTTCCCTCTCAGGGTTAGAAGGGCAGGGCAAAGGGAATGGGAGAAGAACCACATCTCATTGTTGATTTTTAACTTTGAATCTGAAAATGCACTCTCCTGGGTCCACAAATAAGGAAAGTACTGGTAAGCCTCAAGTTTTACACTAGTCAGCCCTTTGGCTAGAAAAAACAAAACAGACTTCCCTTTGTTTTATTTAGGAGAAACTAAAATGATTTTGTTGTGTTGGAGAAGACATGTGACCTGATTAATAAATCTCTACATATCCCATGTATATGAGGTTTCACACTTTTCTGCCATATTCTGGTTGAGTTATATTTAGTCACCAAATTTAAGCCAACCTGTGCAGAAAACCACTTGTGGTAATACCAATGTACGACCAAAATTCTCTGCCCAGAAATGGTGTCATCCTTCACACTTGTCTATCCTAAATATATATTGGCTTCCCAGACAGCACTAGTGGAAAAAAACTTACCTGCCAGTGCAGGAGAAGTAAGAGACGTGGGTTTGATCCCTGGTTTGGAAAGATCCCCTGGAAGAGGGCAAGACAACCTGCTCCAGTGTTCTGCCTGAAGAAGGCCATGGGCACAGGAGCTTGGCAGGTCACAGTGCATTAGGTCACAAAGCGTGACACAAGTGACCTAGCATCACTTCAACAGTATGTGAACCGTGAACTTCCTGATGTTCAAGCTGGTTTTAGAAAAGGCAGAGGAACCAGAGATCAAAGTGCCAACATCCGCTGGATCATCAAAAAAGCAAGAGAGTGCCAGAAAAACATCTATTTCTGCTTTATTGACTATGCCAAAGCCTTTGACTGTGTGGATCACAATAAACTGTGGAAAATTCTGAAAAAATGGGAATACCAAACCACCTGACCTGCCTCCTGAGAAATCTGTATGCAGGTCAGGAAGCAACAGTTAGAACTGGACATGGCACAACAGACTGGTTCCAAATAGGAAGAGGAGTACGTCAAGGCTGTATATTTTCACCCTGCTTATTTAACTTATATGCAGAGTGCATCATGAGAAACGCTGGGCTGGAAGAAACACAAGCTGGAATCAAGATTGCTGGAGAAATATCAATAACCTCAGACATACAGATGACACCACCCTTACGGCAGAAAGTGAAGAAGAACTAAAGAGCCTCTTGATGAAAGTGAAAGAGGAGAGTGAAAAAGTTGGCTTAAAACTCAACATTGAGAAAACTAAGATCATGGCATCTGGTCCCATCACTTCATGGGAAATAGATGGGGAAACAGTGGAAACAGTGGCTGACTTTATTTTTCTGGGCTCCAAAATCACTGCAGATGGTGATTGCAGCCATGAAATTAAAAGACGCTTACTCCTTGGAAGGAAAGTTATGACTAACCTAGATAGCATATTCAAAAGCAGAGACATTACTTTGCCAACAAAGGTCCGTCTAGTCAAGGCTATGGTTTTTCCACTGGTCATGTATGGATGTCAGAGTTGGACTATAAAGAAAGCTGAGCGCCGAAGAATTGATGCTTTTGAACTGTGGTGTTGGAGACTATTGAGAGTCCCTTGGACTGCAAGGAGATCCAAACAGTCCGTCCACCAGGAGATCAGTCCTGGGTGTTCATTGGAAGGACTGATGTTGAAGCTGACACTCCAATACTTTGGCCACTTGGTGCGAAGAACTGACTCATTGAAAAGACCCTGATGCTGGGAAAGATTGAAGGCGGGAGGAGAAGGGGACCACAGAAGATGAGATGGTTGGATGGCATCACCGACTCAATAGACATGAGTTTGGGTAAAGTCTGGGAGTTGGTGATGGACAGGGAGGCCACACACCTATTTAAGTAATATATTTAGTGATTCCATACAGAATAGAATGGACATACTGCAATACTCTAAAAGTAAGTTCTTCAAGAATTGAAGATCTTTTTACAGCTTGTAACATGAACTAGAATCATTAAAAAACAATGGCAATTACACAAAAACCTTTGGAAAATACCAACAATGCTGCGTGAAAGCATCTGTGATTCAGTGGGCATGAGGTGGAAGTCTCAAACACTGTTTCCTCTGAGGAAGTGTCAACAATACTGATTTTATAGAGACTGAAAGTTTTTTTTTTGCTGTACGAGAAAGATGACCAGAATGCCTGATTCTAAGCTTTTCAGAAGATTTACGTTCAAGAACTGACTTAAGAGATGAAAATTTCTAACTACGACTGGGTAAATGGTATTGAAAGTGCACTCCTGCCATAAACAATTCAACATAATGAATTCTTGAAAGGAAGATGGTAGTTAAAAATATGACTAAGATAAAGACTCCTACAATCAAACTTAAAAGAAGATATGCAATTCATGGAATTTGTTAGCTTGGATCCAGTCCTTATAGAGGTGTAAAATGATATGAGCAAAAACAGTTTTCTGAGAGTAGATGAACTGCCATGGACTGTGAGAAAATGGTGAATGAAATAGGCAATCTTACATGTTCTTGATGGGGTTCAATGAGTCACCTGCCCTGTTATTGACAGAAAAGTAGTACATGTATGTGTGGTACATTTTAATTTTAAGGTGAAGTTAAGGGGCAGGTATTTGATTTTGTAATTTTAAGATTTCTTTTTAGGTATTTGTTTAGTTTTTTATCTTCATGTGTATTCTTTATCTAATTATTACACTTTCAAAGTCATTTAACACTCTCTCCCGAACACCCTACAATAGGAAAATGTAACACGTATTGCATAAGTTTACTATCCTCCAGATCAAAATTCAAATCTATCATTAGTCAGTTTTTCTCTTATTATTTCTTCTCAGTTGCAACAATATATTTTTATGTTTGTTTTCTAATGCTATTACAGGTATAAAATGTTCTTGTAGGTGGATTTTTGAAAATGTCTACATGTAAACCAAAGCACAGACTTTATATATATAATTTTTGAAGTTATTTAGCTATAGACTAAAATGTACTATGTAAAAACATAATAATAGATAAAATATTTTAAATAATTTTATAGCATCTTTTTAAAAGTTGTTTTATAAAAGTTATTTCCCCTCATTTAAAATTATTTAAAAGCTGTTGAAATGTAAAGAAATAAGTGATTAACTTGAACTATCTAAAATTGCAAGAAAATTGAGGTTTCAAAATATATGGCCTGGGAGTGAAAAATATTCTTAGAAAATCTGTGTATTTCTCTTAATTTGATGCTTATACATGGTGGCATTATAGTTAGCATGAACATGGTAAGAAGGAGTTTTAATATTATTTCTTAATGGAAAGAAAATAATTCAGGTTCTAACTTTATTTTTTGTATTGTAAAAAATGGTAACACTTAATGTGTTGAAAATTTTAAGTACTTTACTATTCTCAGTTAAGGGATTTTTGTATTTATCATTCTGCTTTAGAAACATATTTTTTTTAGAAATATATTTTTTAATGAGCAACAAAAATCCAATATAATACTTAGCTGTAGGAATGATGATTTTAAGAGTTAACACATTTTAATTATTTTTGTCAAGATGATATATTAGAAGCATATTCTCTATTATATTAATAGTTTCTTAAAAATTAAAAATGCTTATGCAAGCAAATCTATTTAGGAAACATTGACTTATATAAAGCTAACTAATAGAGGGATTTTCATAGCCTTTAATAAGTTTCAATGCTTTATAACTCAACAAGAAAGGATGTTGTATGTAAAATTTCCCAAACATTTGATTTTAGATCCTTCTTTGCTAGCGGGATCTCTTGGGGTTGTGATTTGTCTATTGCATTTTAGGACATGTCAGTTTAGAATGTGCTTTTTATAATTATAAACTTTGGAAATTAATCATGATACTTCAAATATAATCATTTGTATATAACCACAAAAAAACCTTCCAACTTTCTGTGTACTTACAAAAATAATAAAATCTTCATAAATAAGCCAAATAATTGTGTTGTATATTGATTGTGCTTGTTGAAGCCCTCATTTTTCTACATTTCATGTAGAATAACATGACACCATTTCAAGTTTTAGTCTATCTGGTATTTAAATCTACAGCTATAAAAATTTAATTTTGTTCTGTCTCATTTCACTATCAAAATTGTGGGTTCAAATATCCTCTTTTCTGTATATGTAATAATTCATCTGTTTTTATATTATCTTCCTTGGTTAAACCATGTACCTATTCTTTAAAAGCTGTATAAATAGTAGTATTCCTTCTTTTCATTCAGATATTTTTTTCAGGGCCTTTGTTTTTGATAAAGCAAGAAAACGATGCCTCTGGTTCCCTTTCAATAGCATGTCAAGTGGAGTAAAAAAAGAGTTTGGCCATGAATTTGACCTCTATGAAAACAAAGGTAACTGGCTTTTCTCTAAATATTTCATAATGAAATAAAGTATATGTAATTACCTGCCACAGTATTCTTTCTGACTTTTCCATCATATCCTGATCTGTTATGCAGTCAATTCATCCGTTAAGACAGATGACACTAACGCCTTGACTGTTTTCAGTGTGGCCCTTTAAAAAGAGCTTGTCCCAAATTTTCCATAATTAGATTACCCCCTCTCTCTCTGTTTATTTCTAGTAACATCTCCTGGGACTGATATTCTCCACATTCATTTTAGAATGTGCCACCTTAAGTTATTAGTTTAAGATGTTTTATTTTATTATTTTTCTGGGGGGGTATAATTAGGTGCAGCTTTTATTTATTTATTTATTTTTATTATTTATTATTTTTTTTACTTTACAATATTGTATTGGTTTTATATATTTATATTAGTTTAATACATTTTATATATATAAATATATAAATGTATATTTATACAGTATTCTAAATTTTAACAACTTTTTTCTAATAACTAAATTTTAATCTATGGATAATTAATCTAAGTTATACTTATGATGGCTGATAATAATAAAATATGGAGGTTTTGAAAATTTAATTGGATCTATTGCTAGTTATATACTTAAAAAAATCTTTAAAAGAATTGAGACCATATTATTTGTTAATTTGTCTATGCTGGTAATTTGATATCGTATTCTCAAGGTATTTACTTTGCTCAAAAGCAGATTTATATCAATAAAATAATCTCTCATCACACAAAATAATAATCATGAGTTATGTTTTTGATAATACTATGTGTCTCAATTTTAATGTTTTGTTATATCATATTTTCATAAATTTAGTTATTTAGTAATACACATAGACATTTCTTTGTTAATAGGGAAAATGCTTAGATTACATTAAAATTAATTCATGTTAGAAAATAAGATGATCTCTATGCACCCCAATAATTCTATAAATCCTAAACATGATTCATAATCTAGTGTAAAACCAGCTTCAGTCTTCTAGGTTGCTAATTGAATATACTGTTATTTGATAGGAATATACAGCTTGTTTCTATTTGATTGTCCTATAATTTAGCAGCCAATCTGTTAGAAAAAATATGGAAAATAATAATCAGAATAATGTAATTGTCACATACACACACATACACAAAAACTCACACGATTTTACTGATGTAAAGGCAAATCAATAGCATTGGCATATATACACTCTATGTGTAAGCTAGATAGCTAGTTGGAAGCTGCTGAATAGTACAGGGGGTCCAACCTGGTGCTCTGTGGTGACCTAGAGGGAGGGGATATACATATAGATACATATACACTTATGGCTCATTTGCATTGTTGTATGGCAGAAACCAACACAACTTTGTAAAACAATTATCCTCTAATTAAAAAAAAAATGAATCAGATCACTTATATCAAAATAATCAGTTATTTCCATTACCTCAAAGTAACTGCTTGAATTCAAATAAGTTTACAAATTTTTATTTTTAATATTTTCTTAAAATGGTCTCTGCACTTAAGCAAATAATTGGGCCAAATTAAATTTGCCTTGTCAATTGAGTATATAGAATAATCTGTGTTAAACAGGTAGACTAATCTCTAGAGTTTCCCAGGTATATACTCACAAAATTAAAACTTCTCAATGGTCTGTTGTTTTTGTTTGTTTTGGCTTACTCTAAATGCATTATTTTGAAAATATTAGAAGTTTTGGGCAAGAAATTGCAGTATTTGTGGTGGTTTATAAGCATTAATTACTTAAAGATTCAAATGGAATTTTATAATTTTTATTTTTAATATATACAGCGTATATTACACATGGTTATAACATTTTTTTCTGCTTTCTTTTAATAGACTACATTAGAAACTGTATCATTGGTAAAGGCGGTAGCTACAAGGGGACGGTATCTATCACTAAAAGTGGCATCAAATGTCAGCCCTGGAATTCCATGATACCACACGAACACAGGTAAGACCAACACGAAGAAAGGAGGATAGAGCCTTTCTTGCACGGGTCTGTTAGCAGGCCCAGGTTAGTCCTTCAGATTAATCCTACAGTTCTGTAATAGTTTAGCCAACTTTGCTGAAATGTATTAGTCTAAGGCTTATCTGAATTAATAACTGATAGTTAGCCAAAGAATAAAAAATATATATCATTAAGATGTAGCCTAACATTATTTCACCACAAAACCTCAATTTATAGATCTTGGTGTTTGGGAAGAAATAATAAAAAAGTAATAAATTGTTTTTTTTCCTTCTCTTTGCCTGTGAGAAGGCACAGCACTCTGCAGCTGGAGTGGAGAGGTTGCCTGTGCTAAGTTGGAGATGGAGAAATTCTGATCTTCCCCAGGGGCCAAATGTTGTTTAACCATGGTGGTTCTCAAACTTGGCTGCACATTAAAATCGCTAAAAGCCCTTAATGAATCCTACCACTTGGGTGTCAATATGGACTGATTAAATCAGAATCTTTTGGGGGAAATAACCTAGCCACCAGTTTTTCTATAGAGCTTTGCTAAACATTTGTGTCTCAGATGACCACCTTTCCCTTTTCACCTAGCACCTAATGACTGGAGAAAACTTATTTCTTGGAAATTAAATATCTATAGTTAAGAGAAAGATTGTGTTCATTATAACAGATGAATGCTATTTAAAGATGAGTAAATATAATATCCATAGGCTCATTAGTCTGAGAGTTTTAAACATCATGGAGGAGAAACAGATATCTACTCATTGGAGAGCTATATATAGCCAAAGTTTTTCAAGACTTATTCTGGAAATAATTTTAACAGGAACTAGTTTAAAATCAGAGAAGGCAATGGCACCCCGCTCCAGTACTCTTGCCTGGAGAATCCCAGGGACGGAGGAGCCTGGTGGGCTGCCACCTATGGGGTTGCACAGAGTCGGACACGACTGAAGTAACTTAGCAGCAGTATTTTAAAATAGCTCTACCTGGTTATTAGACGCACTGGAAGATTTATATTACCATGTGCCTAGTACCTTGTTAAACAGTATACCTAGGTTATCTCATTTAATCCTCTCAAGAACCACCTGTGTGCTCAGTCACTAAGTCGTGTCTGACTCTCTGCGGCCCTATAGACTGTAGGCTGCCAGACTCCTCAGCCCATGGAATTTTCTAGGCAAGAATACTGGAGTGGGGTACCATTTCCTACTCTAGGGGATCTTCCCAACCCAGGAACTGAACCCATGTCTCTTGTGTCTCCTGCATTGGCAGGTGAATTCTATATCACTAGCACCATCTAGGAGGCCCCCAAGAACCACACAGTAGGTGATTTTATTAGTTCTGTTTTTTATACGGTGAAACTGAATGGCAAAGATCTTAGTAAGTTTTCAAAGTCACACACAGCTAGCAAGTCGTGTATCCAGAATCTGAGGCCTGCCAATGCCACTCTAAAACCTGTGCTTTTAACAACTTTCGGGCCTTAAACACTCAGCAAATCAGGATACATACTGTGACTTCTTTTTGCAATAGTGGTAATTTACTTGCCTTGATGAACCCACTTTGTCCATTTTCATTCATTTGGTGGGGAATAACCATGCAAGATGATTTTACTTCAGTAAACAGAGTTCATCGGTCCACATATAAAGAAAAAGAGTTGGTTGGTCTACACTGGGATGAAATCTTTGATGTTGGTCTAGTTAATGCCAACCAGCAAGCGTCCAAGTGAATCAGTTTTACAGTGTTTGAATAACAGAAAGCAACTAATTATTTTTGTCAAATTCATTACTTATAATTATGCATGAATACCTCCAAAAAATAGTTTTATCATTATAGTACAAAGCAAACAATATAATTGGTTTTGTCCTCTCATAGGATTTGCATGGTGCCAGTCCCTGCATAGTGAGGAAAACATTTTGCTTAAATAGATGGATCTAAGAATTTCATGAACAAAGGAATAGTGTTTGAAATCAATCCTACTGTAGTCAAGGAGAGCGCACTGGACTGACCCAGGGAAGGTCTTATTTCAACCCAAATTCTCTGTGATTATGATTCTCTGCTACAGGAGTACATATGAAATAGATCTCCCTGGGAACTAGCTTCCCAGTCCAATCAGCTATTTTATCAACAAACATTTCCTTGTGATATAGAGCTTTAAGGAAGAGAAGACTTCATAGGTTAATCAATTTTTGTATTCAATGGGAGCAACACATTTTCATCAATTAGCGGCTATTTGGAATATCTAAATGATAGGTTAACACTTTTAAAGTGATAACTAAAGATTAATTGTATGGAAAGTGGAAAAATAAATATATATCTATATATGACTCTGTCTAGAAGGGTGATTTATTGCGGACTCCCTAAATTGAAATATTTTACAAGTGGCTTAATGGGAAGATGATGATAGATGATGAAATTAGTATAAAGCTTAACTAGAAAATCAGGTGACCTGATATCTCCATCTGTATCCTTCACTGGCCACCCAGCATTCATTAAAGAAGCAGATGATGGAATGGATCAAGTTTCCTATAAACATAGTTCATATTAAAAGAAAAGAAAGGGTGGTTAGCACCCAGAAGATCTAAGTTATATTTCCAAGTATATTTGGATATAAATCAATTTTACATTTTCTTTCACTTATCTTTCTAAAAATAAAGCTTTGGTCACAAGGACAAAGAACCAAAAATAGTATGCATGTGAGTAAAAGTTTATTACAGAGCTTATTGCCTGGCACAGGGCATGGGTGTAATAGATTTTCATAAATATGTGTTGAATGAACACAAAAGAACAAAGAACAGGGTTAGGCTTCATCACTTGGTCAAGTATGATATATTAAAGAAAAGCACACTAAAAACCTCAGAACATTGAAGAATGCCAGTTAATTTGGGTAAAAGTTATATATACCAAAGAATGAAGAGAAGAGATGACCTAGACTGCTCTTTACCCTACCTGTCCTAAAGAGGAGTTTGATATGCACTGATACAGAACTGTGGAAAGCAGCACATATTTTCCTCTTCATTTTTCATTTGTATTAACTCTATTGGGAAAACTTTATTCTTTTAACCATACCTATTTTAGATTTTTACTTTATCTCTCTTCCTTCCAACTTGCATCTTTCCTACTAAACTGTTGACTTATGCATTCATTACTTCTTCACAGCTTCTTTTTCACTTTACAAATCTACTGGAAAAGTTTATGTTTGTGTATGTGTAGTGTATACATGTATGTGTTTTGTGTGTGTGTGTAACAAAAATCTCTAAAACTTCAGGTATTTTATAATGTGTGCATTTAACGTGTTAAATCATCACTTAGCTTTTTAAACTTAATACATAGAAGGATAAAAATAAAGGACCTTATAATAATCTAATTCACTCCATTCATTTTGTAAGTCAAGTTGAAAACCCAAAAAGCAAGTAAATTGCCTAAGGACTAGTGTTGTATACTAGTCGAGTGAAATGTATAGGGCAACTATGTAGATTTTCATGATTAACAATAACCTATTCTTATTATTATAATAAGCCAAACTTTTAAGAAAGTAGAGTTACAGGGGGGTTTTCTTAGGTAGATTTGGTAAAAGCAATGCTTTATGAAAAAAATATAAAGTAAAATTCAGTTTTGATTCTATCAGAAAAATGAGTATTTCATTATAAATTTACTATGAAAAATTAGATAACTGGCAAAAATGAAAAGAAAATACATTTCATGCAATGGCACAAAGATTATCTTAAGTTATTCTGGAATAATAGAGCTAAAACTAAGACAAAAGATGACATTGTTTTCTTTGAAATTTAAATACTGTTAAGAACTGTAAAGTCATGATAAACTTTAATTATAATTTGTATCAATCATAAGACCAAATGTTTAATTATTATTCCCCAGTATTTAAAATGCTAGTGGAATAAGAATTAAACTATTTTGACATTTCATAATGTTAATGATGCTTAATTCATATCTTGAAATTGTTTAGTTAGTAGTAAGTCTCTTAGACTATTTTTGACCAATAATTTATATTTTCTGAGGACTTTATTGTATTTCACGTCCAAAGTAAATGATTTCTTTGCAAAATGTTGCTTGGTACCCAAGGCATGTTTCTATTTATTATGTGCTACAGCATAATGAAAAACCATTATTTCTTAACTAAAAGTTTAAGTGCATAGAAAACATATTTGAATAGCATTTACTGACAGACTAAAAGCTTTGGATTTGACTGTTGTTTAAGTACCATTTAGAACTCCGAGATCAGTAAAAGTAGAAATAAAGCTTTATGGAAAACATTGTACTGAATATTGAAAATACAGTTGGATTTTCCAAAAAAGCGCTTACAAATGTTACCTACAGATGTATATTGTTTACTTCTGCTGTTTATGTGTGCAGTCTAGGAGACACATGCAGTATCACTGAGGCCAAGGTCACAAGCAGTGCAAAAGAATAAAAAGAGCTTTGGACTTTTTTGCTTTTATGTTGAAATACCTTATGCTGATAACAAAATTATAACTAGGGCATTAGAAATTTTAAACAAAGGTCCTGTATTTCAGTCTATGGCCAAATACTATGAACTAAGCCTGAAAGCACCACGCTCCAGTCACAGTGAAAACTTTAAAAAATTTTAAAGAGAATGGCATTTCTGTCTTTTACTATGACATCTAAAAACTAAGTGGAGTGTGCTTAATAATAGGTAGCATTTATTAAGTCTCAGTTACTCCTCTCTTTGAACTTCTCAAAACAACCACATGAGGTGTAAGATGTTACAAGTTATGGTTATACTCAGTGTACAGGTAAGCTAACAGGCTGAAAGAGGCTACATTGCCCACTGGGGTCTCCAGTTAGTAAGATAGAGCTGAAATTTGAGTCTGGGTTTAGTTTGAGTGTAAAATCTTTGTTTCTGTTACTTCATCAATTTGTTTATCAATTGTGAAGAAAAGGGGGGTATTATTCATAAGAAAATATGTAAAAAACAAGTAATTATCTCAGATAAACAATGTAATAGTGAGATGTCAGTGCCTCTTCTCAGGGGTTCTCCTCTATTATTTGCTACCTTTGAGTGGAACTTTGAAACTATGGTTCAAACAGTGTCAGTTAGGTTCTAGAATGATTAGCAAAGTCAGAGATGAATCATTCTTATTGGCGCAGAATACGAGAATTCAGTTAGGTAAATGTCTATAAAATTTAAAGTATTTTAAGAATGGATGGAAGTGATAGAATTCAAGTTAATATATATGGCTGTCTGAGATAGAGTAAAGAATTTCTCTACTTTCAGGAAAATATATCCACTAGTTAGTAAAATTAATAGGCCCCCCAAAGTTGCATGCTCTTATACTGTAATGATTATCATTTTAAAACTAGCTTTTTGCCTTCGAGCTATCGGGGTAAAGACCTACAGGAAAACTACTGTCGAAATCCTCGAGGGGAAGAAGGGGGACCTTGGTGTTTCACAAGCAATCCAGAGGTACGCTACGAAGTCTGTGACATTCCTCAGTGTTCAGAAGGTAAATGACCTGAGTGCCATGTGGGGCACTCTGTTCCCCCTTTGTGTAAAACTGCAACTCACATTAAAGGTTAACGGAATTGAATTAAATCACAATGAATATGCTGTCCATGCAAATGCAACTGTAGATCATTATTTGAGCATTTTTATAGGATGTTTTAAAAATTAAAAACTGATTATCATCAAATTAATGCAAAGTAATGGAGGGAGTTAGTTTGAATTTCAAAGGAGCCTGAGGTATCTCTCTGGGTAGAGTAAAATTTGGGCTTCTTCATCTACTGTTTTGAGCTCATATACCTCAATCTATTCCCTCAATCTCCTCACCGGAAAGGAGCCAAATGACACTTAGCCCTTTACTTGTAACACTAATTCTATACATTCAGAACCTGCTTCTGCAGAAGTTTTGTCAAATCTGTATTGAAGTGGTGTGGCAAGGGTATACAGAACCAGAAGAGAATGAAGAAGGGGGTAACTGAAATTTTGAATGCCCTGTATGTGTTTTGGTGAATATGTGTCTAGAACCAAATTTGACACGTAGTCTGGAACTAAGTACCATTCAGAATGTTATCTGAAGAGCTCAAATCTATAGATTCCAGCTGTCTTGAAGGCAGCCACTCCACATCCGCGTATTCATCTCCTCTCACAGCATGAAAGGGCCCTTCCTTACTTTTCCAGTGGAAAATGAATGACTGAAGACAAGGAAAAGTAACCGTTTCAGCATTGTACTCTGTTTTCTTAGTCTCTGGCTACGTAATAGCTGGCTTTTTAGTGGTGTCCGAAACTAAAATTCTAAAAATCACAATGAAACATGGATTAAATTCTGACAAAAATTTGGTAGGGTTTTGAAGTGCTTGGGGTGGGGGTTGCTGCTGGAATGCTGTCCAATCTTTATAGTAGGATATCTTGCTTGTTTGTTATTAATCAGATATCTTTGAACTATTTCTTCCATAGTATTCATTAAATATTAGGTTGATATTTATCACGTAAAAAGGCCGTTGTTAGCTATTTGTCACAGAGAAGTCAAATTTTGTTTTTTGTTGTTAGTTAGTTTAAAATTCTTGAATTAATGTGCTAGAGCCAGTCCCAACTCTGTTTGTAAATTCTTACTTTCCATTCCATATCATATTCTGTTCACTATAACTTATTCATTGTTTTCTTTTCTTTTAAAAATAATAAACTGATCTGTGATAACGTTATGAATAAGTCTGTTTTGTATGAATAAGTCTGTATTTAATATCTGTCTTAAGTTTGCACATGGAAGAAAACTACTTTTAGGGATTTCTCTGCTATCACAGTTTTTTGAGGTTGGAAATTATTGGCAAAGAGTTTTATTTATTGGTTTTGTTTGACCTGGGACAGTGTTTTCAAGGAAAGGCAAAATGGTCAAACTTTAAACAGTTTAGCATTTTTTCTGTGTGCCTAGTTTGTGGGAATGTGATTTTTCAACCCCTGATTTATAAGAAGAAACTTCATCGAAATATATTCACACAGATTTAAACTATCAGGCAAAAAATAAGTGTGCTAAAAAATAAATGACTGGGAAAATTTCTGGTCATTCTTATTAGGGTATACATCTTGAATTTTTTTTTTTCAATGATTTGAGATTATCACACCTCCCTTAGAAAAGGACCTTGTTCAGTAGCACGAATGGCACTTGATGCTGTTGGTCACCATGGCATCAAAGATTGTGGGTATACTTTTCTGGAAACTACTTAGTCTGACAGTACTTGCAAAACTCTCCTGTGAGAGAAGTAAACCAACACCTGTCCTGTGGGCTAAATATATATCAGGACTGTGAATTGAGCTTTGATATTTAAGCTCATACTAAAATGAACAATGTTTTAGAAGGATTTTAATAAAGAAGCTCTAAAATAAGAAGAAGCATAGTCAAACATTAATAGAGAAAGAGTTATTTACAAAATGGATAATATAAAATATACAAAATAATGTACATATGATGTAAATTCTATTAAAATATATATATGAGGGAAAAAGCCTCAAAATTCACAATGTTTAAATAGTTTGATGGGTGAGACATTTTAATAGATGGATATTGCAAATGTCAAGTTCCAAAGGTTATTTATATGAATGAAACATTAAAGATGCCATCATTTTGTATATTTTAAAATTAAAGTACCTTTAATCAACTTTGGACTATTTGGAAAAGGACAAGTAAAACAATATATATTTTTTGAAATCTTTCTATATATTTTGAAATCTTTCTAACTATATTAAAATTTTTGCTTTAAATAATTATCTGAAATTTGAAATTTTGGTTCATAAAAATATATCTGATATTAAAGTTATTATCTTATAAGTTAAACCTTTGAAGTATATTAAGCATTCCAAAAGAAAATGAATACTCATTTATCACATTTAAAACCTTACATAACTATGTAAAGAAAATACTACCATTAATGTTTAATTCAAAGATTATGGAAAATTGAGGTATATGAAATCTGACTTTTTGCTTTAACATTTGCTTGGGATTTAAAATAAAGCAATCATTTTTCATTGAAACAGGTTTTTTAAATGATAAATATTCAAGTAAATGCATTTTATTAAGACATAATTATATTTTTAAATATTTACACATAAAATACCAAATAATTCTGCCATAACTTTAAATGTGTAATTCCTGTGTGGCAAAAGACTTTTAAAAACAAAGATTTAAATAAAACTATTATTTATAAATGGGGGTTTGTGAGACTATTCATATTTTAAACATTCTGTTTTGCTGAAGTAATCACCAGCATGGATTTATCTGAGAGATACTTTCAAAATAGTTTTAGTCTGTAAACTCAGATCACTTGTGACTTTATGACTGAGAAAAATGGAACAGAGCAACTTTCGAGTTTAGTTGGTTAGTATACCAGAAAGGTGTTAAATTAATCCTACTTATGATTAATGTATAGTGTGTGTACCTTTGTATTATCAATTAGGGCAGAACTATAATGAGAAAAAAATATTCTACTTATGAATAGAGATTTTGTTTGAATATATGAGAACTGGGACATAATTTTTTTTTTTTTTTAATTTTAAGGGAGAGCTTTCTGGAATGGTTAAGGAATACATTAGCCATAACAGAGAGAGTCAAAGAACATAGAACAGGAGATGCAATGCTTACCTTCTTGAACTATTATCTAGTTAATGCTTTCACCTGAGTCCTTAGATGGGCTTGGTTTACACCTGGATGGCTTGACTATGAGCTGGGAAAACTTAGAAGAGTCTTAGAATTCTCAAAGATTGAGAAGTAAATATGAGATCAAAATTTGCCTTTCTCAAAGTAATTTTTATGACTAACCGGATGGTTTGATGCAAAGGAAGAACCACACATTTTTTACCCTTAGATAAGTTTCTCGTAACCTCCAAGAGGTGAGAAACCAACAGGAGAACAACTGATGGCTGTAAAAAGAGGGAAGAGGGTAATGAGGACAATATTTAAAAAAGACAGGGAGACTGACCTTCTAAAAGTTTTACTTTTGGTCTATCTTAAAGTATGGCCAGTTAGAATGTATAGGAAACAAGTTAAATATATAGGATGGATAGACAGTTAGGGGAATGGAGAGAGCACTGGACTGTGGGTCTGACCTGTGTTCTAGTTACAGATCTGGCATTTTCTGTTTTAGGTAAGTCCCTTAAAACTTTTGTGAGCTTTGCTTTCCTCACTGCAAGGATCAAATGATTTCTTACATGTTCAAAATACTGAATAATCAAAGAATATGTAACTATATTTTTAGCATCTCAGTCCTCACAGGATACATTTAATTCCTACCCCAACAGCAACTTTCATTGCCTTCCAAAACTGAACATTATTCATGTTAAGTTTTATTATTTTTCAACTTCAGTAGGTTTGCACCTGCATTCATAACTCTCCCTTCACTGTACTATAAACATAGCATACTAGTTCATTTTTTGGGAACCGTTTAGGTTATTTTGCTCCCTTTATAGTTTATCCACATGTCATCCATTCTTCAAGGTCTAAGGAAAATCCATTCTCTCCTAAAAGCTATTACTGCCAAACACTAAGAACTTTCAGAATTGAACAGATTATCTACAAACTTGTCACTCAATGTGAGGTCCAAGAACCAGAAGCATCAGCATCCACTGGGAGCTTGCTATTAATGCCCCAACCCTGATTCATCGAGTCAGAACTTGTCCTTTATTGGACAAGATCTCAAAGTAACGTTTATGCACATTAAAGTCTGGAGAAGGTCTGATCTACCACTCATGCTGGAAAGTGGTCATCTTATAGAATCACCTGTTTCATTTGTGTAGCTATTTTTCCTTTAGAAATTTAAAAATTCTAAAGTTTCAGGAGAAACGGTCTTTTAATAATGCTCCACAACAATTTCCCAAAAAATAATTTTATTCGTTCTAATTTGAAAAGGATATACTCTTATAAACTGCATTTTCTAATGGACACAAAATAGGTGTATTCTGATTCTTAAGTACTATTAAAGATTAGAAATTGTACATGTGTATATTTATTCCTTATCTGTGATTGTAGGATTCTATTATATGCTTTCATTCAATACAAAGGAGCAAACGACAATGATCGATGATACGTGAACCTATCAAACCTTACATTCTTTTCAAAATGGAGACTAAGTAAGCTTGTAATCCTATTCAGATGGAAAGCGGAAATGTGATGATCCGTAACCTATGCGGATTTGATCTTTGCCAGCCAGAGCGCTTTTATCTACATGCTCTTGGACCCCCTCAGGTGTTTACCGACTGTTTTCTGGGGGAGCTCAGTATCAAATGAGAGGAAGCTGAATCTGTCTCTTTTCTTATTTCATAGATTAACTTACATGAAAAGAAGTAGATAGATCAGGCCAAATGGTTTCATGTTTTAGATATTTAATTGTTAATGTCCTATTAGATTATAAAAATTAAAGTTTCAAAAGTGATGATTCTAATAGTATATCCCAAACTACTATAAATACTCATTAGCCTAGACCCCAGTGGATAAAATGAAACCCTGATATCTTTTCCCACTTCAGCTAATGTTAGATGATCAGTAATCACAAGATACAAATGATGTGTTTGGGGAAGTTTGCCGGATTCGTAGGAAAGCCAAGCAATGATTTATTCCACAGGGTGCCTGCTGTGCTACATCAAATCAACCTGTCCATTTGAGAAGTCTCATTTTCAGCTAGTTGATATGATTCAGAGTTTTCCGTGTGGCCTAAGGTGCCAGCCAGAAAACTATTAATTAACCTCAGAGAATCAACAGTAATATTTAGCATAGTTAGATCAGTTTATAGATTTTTAAAAATAGTGAGTACAAGAAGTTCAATAGTAGGTCATATTCCATCCTAAGCTTTAGATAAGAATGTAAGTCTGCTCGGTTATTCGATGTGGATGCTCACTAATAGAAAGGAACTGTGATTTTTTGTTTTAAAATATTTGTATTCTTTAAATAGTACTAGATTACTATTTGAAGCTGGTCTCTCAAATCTGTGTGGTCCTGATCTTTGCATTAACGGTAGCAGTATGATGTGTACTCATTTCAAACTGTGCATTTTCTGTGTATGTATTGCAGGGTAAGTTGAAAGAGGAGCACTATTATGTTGACAGTATAGATGTTGAGATCCCTGGCATTATAGACCGACACAGGGAAAATTCCCAAGGACTTTTCAGTTTCTAGGTACCTTTCAGATAGTTATCAAAAATTAGGAAGGTAGTATCTTGGCCCTGTGGTAATTTTGTATGACACTAACTACAAAAATTCCATTTAAACTGTGTGAAAAGTTCTGTAGGGAGTATTTTATGCCACTGTTAATGGACATTGAGCCCTAATTTAAAGTTAAAATAGTATATAAGTTTTCCTAAAAATATCCTTGCTGTTTAGGTGATTTACTGTTCTTTAAATGGAACAGTGGTGCTCTTGATTTTGCTGTCAGAAGCAATTAATATGCCATGCTTTGATTTTATTAGTTGAATGCATGACCTGCAATGGGGAAAGTTACCGAGGTCCCATGGATCACACAGAAACAGGCAAGATTTGTCAGCGCTGGGATCATCAGACACCACACCGGCACAAATTCTTGCCAGAAAGGTAAAATACCACCAAATCACGTTTCCAAGTGATCCTCTTTACAAACTGTAATTTGTCCCATGACAAATTACATGGAAACTCTCTTTCTATAATGTTTGTCTGATAGTCTTGGGACAGAGGGATTTATGATGAGGTACATGAGAGTGCTGACTACAGCGTCAGCTGGTCTTGGCTGATTAGGTTGCGAGTCCCTGAAATCAGGATGGTCCTGAACACAGGAGCATCAGTGGGTACAAAAGGAAAACACTAACAGATGCTTCCTCTTTCTCTTCCATGGCAGCAAAAAAGATAAAAGTACATTCACTAATAACCACTTCGACAGGTCCAAGCTGGGGAGGGTGGCATTATTGTTAACCAAAAGCCAATCTCCTCCTTGTGCCATACCTTCCTGTGACTCAGGTAAAGTGGGGTCATTGTATGACACCGTGTCACAGGCTAAAGGTGGAACAAACAATTCCTTGGCTGCTTTTTTATGGTAGATTTTTAAATTGCCTCTGTGGCAGTCAGGCAACCAAGTTTACATTTCTCCTCAGGAGAACGTTTTGAGTTTAAAAATTATGTGTATTTTGGTCTATAAATTTCATAGGCAACATTTTAGTTGAAAAAAATTTTCCCTTTTTTATTATAAAGACTGAAAATACAAATAAATACAGAAGAAGGCCTTTCTGCCCCGTTCTCTGGAAATTGCCAAATGGTGTTTTTTCTTTATATTTTCTCTTTTTTGTTTGTTGCTTTTTTAGATGAAATTAAAACTGCTTTATTTTAAAACGCATTTCTCATCTTTCAAGTGAGATCGGAAGGGATATGGTAGTAATTAAAAGCAAACCACCAATTCAGGACCCTGTTAATTTAAAGGGAGGTGGGTATAGAAAAAGAGGTGTGATGGAGTTTGTCTTTTACTCTGGTGGAGGTGAGGGCATGACCTAGACAGCTCTAGCTCCAAAATTGAGCTATCATTAGTAACATAGCTATTGAAACCTAACTTTCAGTTTGAACTTTAAGCCTGCTGTAGAAGAGGACCTATTTTCTTAATAAATAATCTATTCAAGGTCAACGTGTATGTAACCTGTCCTTAATTGGGCTTGTGAGAAGGGGCTTCAGTTTGAGACCTAACTGGTGTACAGGTGCCAAATGGACCTAACTTACTATTGAAGGGGATGGTACTCTAGCCTTACTACTATATGCACATTAATACACTCAGCAGTCAATGATGAGCAGTCCTTGTAAGGCAAAACATAGAAAAATCTCTTCTTTCACCAGTTAAAATAGTATCCGAGCTAAGTCAAAAGTTATTTTGTGAGCTGAGGGCTGGGTAATGTTCCAGGAAGATTTACATGACACTTTTCTTGGTGTGGTTTGCAGATATCCTGACAAGGGCTTTGATGATAATTATTGCCGCAATCCTGATGGCAAGCCGAGGCCATGGTGCTATACTCTTGACCCTGACACCCCCTGGGAGTACTGTGCAATTAAAATGTGCGGTAAGTTAGGGTCAAATTTATTGCTTCCTTTTCCTCTCACAGACTGGATCTAAGCAGGCGATTATTAGTGAGACAGGTTAACAACTGTTTGATACTTTAATGCGTATAGGTTTTAAGAACGTGTTACATAAACTTATCCATTTTCAGATAAGTTTTGCATTTCAGATAAGTTATTGCATTTTCAGATGCAATAAACTTATTGCATTTTCAGAGAGCCATTATTTTGAGATACACATGTAAGTGTCACATACACACAAAACAAACTCATGGTAAAGGCCTACACATTCTCATGTTATCAAGGAAAAGGAAGGAAAAAAAACAGAATGAGAAAAAGATCAGGGATTATGTGCAGTATCATAATGTCATTAGGGCTGTAAGAGTGAGGACCTTAGACTCTTACCTACCAATCCTGGATCCTTTCCCTAACCTATCCTCCTAGACATAACATGAGCAGTCAACCGACTATGGACCTCTTCTGGTGAATGATAGAGGCGGCAATGCAGAAAACTAAGTCAGAGAAGATTCTTACAGACATCTTTAATCTCTAGCAGCTAATTTTCACCACTCTGGCTGTCCTTGTGCACAGCCTGCATTCTCTTTCACCTTGTATTTTAGCAGTCCTATAGCCCTTCTGCATCCTGGCCTTTACCCTACTCTCCTGAGTTTATGATAAGGCTTCTTTTCTTACTTGCTTTGTGATATCTCTTTAAATCTGTACACTTGGTCCTCTTCTTCATTAGCTCACACATTTTTATTCTTCTCTAAAATTATCCTGGATAATAATTAGATGTAGATATGCTTTTATTTCTGTGTATAAGAAGTCTTATTTTTTTCAACAAGATCCTAAAATGCTTTCAAATCAGTAGAATTGCAAAAATGTAGTAAGTGTAATCATGTTATAAATTGTCTTGCTAATATAAAAATATGTATATATGGAGAGAAAAATATAAAGACAGATAATCAGGTGCCAGCACACTAAATGATAAATATACAATTACTAGGCTATGCATAGGGATTTGCATATTTCCTTAGATTGGCATGATGAGACTGTTTCTTTGAACAAACTTATTCAGTATTATCTACACTGTGATACTGCCAAGGTAAATATCTCTCCACTTAAAGCTGCTAATAAAAAGAAATGTTTTGGACGACTCAAATAAAACCCATAGAAAAGAGACATGTCTGGCATATGTGAAATAACTGCAGAATCTGGAAGGCTTTTAATGTTCCAAGGAAACTGAACCATCTGTTTGGTCTTTTAAAATAAAGGATGATTTTTGTGACAGTGTTTCTCTGTATAGATTGGGTTAGTGCAACTCATTGACTTTTTAAATGTTATTAATCTGTTTATTATCTAGACCAGGCAGGTACAATAAACCAATAGTTTCCCTTCTTTGTGTGTGTGTGTGTGTGTGTTTTAGGCACTCATAAATTGTCTCTGGAATAAGACCAGTAGTAACACACACACATACACACACACACACATGCATATTGGCTGGCACATTCACCTTTCAACTGGCATGTGCAAGATTGGCTATTTTTAAAAGACATTGGGAGAGGAAAAAAAATACAATGAATATGACACTTCTGTTAGGTAGATTTTTTTTTTTTTCTCTTCTGTCCAGAGTTGACTATTTATACAACATGCAACAATTCTGATGGATTTATTAAACAGAGGGTGGTGTTTATAGGATGCTAATTCCAAGAAAATGGTGGTAGAATTTGTGAACCACACCTCTATACATTTGGGCCTTAAATAACATGATGATTAGGTGGCACTGACTCTCCTGGCTCCCCTTGTATCTGTGAATTCAACCAACTGTGGGATCTTGTAGTACCAATAGGTAATAGCATCTACCATAGGAAAAAAACCAGCATATAAATGGACCTATGGAGTTCAAATCCATGCTGTTCAAGGATCAATTGTAGTTAAGATAAATTATTTTAAGGGTTTGGGAATATTTTTAAAATATTTAAGTTTTAGTTTGTAAACTTATATAGAGAGACTATACTTTTATCAAAATTAGTGAAATAAACTGGCATTTAGGAATTTTGGAAAATGTAACAGATACTTTCTTCCAGATATTTTGTCTTGTACATATAAGCCTATAATGAAAAACTAAGAAAATTGGCAATGGTTTCAATTGTGTATTAATTTTCTATTGCTATATAACAAATTATCAGAAACTATCAAATTATCAGAAACTTGGTAGCTTAAAGTAACACATATGTATTATCTCAAGTTTTCTGTGGGACAGGAGTCAAGGCATAAATGAGGTGTGTTCTCTGCTTAGGATCTCACAAGGCCACAGTCCTGGTGCCCACCAGACATACTATCTCATCTAAGACTGAGTGTCCCCATTCCAATTCAGTTTCTTGTGGTTGTAGTGCTAAGGTGCTCAGCTCTTAGAAACTCCCTGATGTTTTCTTCCACATGGCCCTCTTCAAAATACGGCAGTTTACTTCTCCAAGACCAATAGCATAGCTTTCTGTTACTTTGAACCTCTGGTGTCTGCGCCTTCTTTCATTTATTTACTAAGATTTTTTTTTCAAAGTTATTAAAATTTTATAAGCCAACTTTCTCCAAGATTCTGCACTAGGGATGAATTTCAAAAGGACCTGTTAGGAAATTATATCTTTTAGTGCTTCTATATAATTTCTTTCATCTTAACACAGAGTTGTGAAAGGCAAAAATAACCGTGTTTTATTTTTCCTGGGAAAATTGTATATGTTTATTGGGGACAATGATTGAAAAATAACTGGTCAGTTTTTGCCCTCACTCTGTATGATTTGATACAGAAAGCTCTGCACCCTTTTAAAGAGCTCACCTCATTAGGTCAGCCCACCCAAGGAAGTCTTCCTTTAATTAATTTAAAGTCAACTGATTGGGAACTTTAATTACATCTAAAAAAGTCTCCTCACTTTTGTTGTACAACATAAACTAATTACAGGAGTGGCTTTCCCAAGTGGCTATTCACAATTTATACCCATACTAGAGGGGAGGGGATTACAGAACATACATCAATGGGCAGAAATCTTAAGGGCTGTATTAGAATCCTGTATACCAACACAGGTTTATATGCACTGGCTGTAAAAGAATATTGGTTTATTATGCATTACTTATATCATTTGATTCTTGGGTTATCTCTCTGGCTATCTCTGGTTAGCTCTCAGTCTCAACTGCTTGAATTCATTCTGAGCTTTCAATATGTTTGAAGAAAAGAATAGAGTTTATGATTGTGTCATTTGTCTTCTCTAAAGTTGAAGGCAGATTTTGAAACTCTTGTTTTATTATGTAACAACTGTATAAGAAAATTATAACTGCTATTATTTATTTAACATCTGCTGAAAGGTGCTTCCCATCTATTAACAATAATCTCTATCTCAAAATGGCTGTGATTAGGTAGGCAGTGATGAAAGGTGTGCAAAGACATGATTAGTGGCACAGACTGCAATATTCATGACATGGTAATTAGGTTGATATAGATAAGGATGTGATAAAGACAGAGAAAAGGAAGGAGATGAGAAAATTAGATTAATGTGAGGCAGATGAAGTAGAATCTGAGTATCCCAGCTAGTTGCCATGACAAACACTGAAAAATTAAGCAGGGAGAATGATCTTGTTCGTCATCTAGAACAGTAGCTTCCAAATCAGTGTGCATGAAACCCAGCAGAACACAAAGCCTGTCCTAGGGATTTAAGGGCATGAATAGGTTAAAAGCCTCGAATTTCAGCTCCTCTTTTTCCATATGAATTCTTTCTCAAAATCTTTCGCTTGAGGTGCATGGGTTGCTAAGGGGTCAATCAAATTCAATATCCTACCTGTCCACTGACAACTGCCTCTTGCTACTGTACTGAAAAAAGGTAAACTGTCAATCCTACCTGAATATTAATGGGGTATATTGTCCTGGGTGTAAAAATCTTGGGGACACTAAACAAAGAGACCTTTGAAAATACTATGTATTCATACTGTTTATCATCTACATACTGCTAATAATTATATAACTCCATCCATAACAGATAATACCAAAGAATATCACAATAATACTAAAGAACTGCTCACACTGTTGTGAAAGTTCTAGGCCCCACATCAGACTTTCCAACCAGGGGATCTGGCAAAGGGACTCCCCAGGGAATCCGACTTTGAAAGACAGTGGATTTGATTCCAGAACTCCCACAAGACTGGGGGAAACAGAGACTCTTGGAGGGCACAAAATCTTGTGCACACCAGGAGCCAGGGGAAAAGAGCAGTGACCCCACAAGAGACTGAGCCAAACCTGCCTGTGTGTGTTGGAGGGTCTCTTGCAGAGGCATGGGTTGGAAATGGCCTGCCGTGGAAACAGGGGCACAGGAAGCAACAGTTCTGGGAGGCATGTGTTGGGTATAAGTCCTTTTTGGAGGTTGCCAGTAGCCCTACCATAGAGCCTATACACTCTAGGACTCACCTTAGGCCAAACAACTAACAGGGTGGGAGCACAGCCCTCCCATCCAAAGACAGTTTGACTAAAGATTTACTGAGCATGGCCTTGCCCACCAGAACAAGACTCAGTTTTCCCCACAGCCAGTCCCTCCCATCAGGAAGTTTACATAAGCCTCTTATTCTCATCCATCAGAAGGCAGACAGAAGTAAGAACTTAAATGTCACAGCCTCCAGAACAAAAACCACCATCACAGAAAGCTAATCAAAATGATTGTATGGATCACAGCCTTGTGTAACTCAGTGAAGCTATGAGCCATGGCATACAAGGCCACCCAAGATGGATGGGTTTTGGTGGAGAGTTCTGACAAAATGTGGCTCACTGGAGCAGGGAATGGCAAACCACTTCAGTATTCTTGCCTCAAGAATCCCATGGACAGTATGAAAAGGCAAAAAGATATGATACCAGAAGATGATCCCCCTAAGTCGGAAGGGAGAGTGGAGAAATTCCTCCAGAAAGAATGCAGACGCTGGACCAAAGCAGAAACAACACTCAGCTGTGGATGTGCCTGACGGTGAGAGTAAAGTCTGATGATGTAATATTTCATAGGAATATATGGGACACATATTCAGAGAACAATATTTCATAGGAACATGGAATGTTAGGTCCATGGATCTAGGTAAATTGGAAGTGGTCAAGCAGGAGATGGCAAGAGTGAGCATCAATATTTTAGGAATCAGTGGACTAAAATGGACAAGAATGGGCAAATTTAATTCAGAGGACATTATATCTACTCCTGCAGGCAAGAATCTGTTAGAAGAAATGGAGTAGCCCTCATAGTCAACAAGAGTCTGAAATGCAGTACTTGGGTGCAATCTCAAAAACAACAAAATGATCTTGGTTTGTTTCCAAGGCAAAATTTTCAAGTCACAGTAATCCGAGTCTATGCCCCAACCACTGATGCCAAGGAAGTGGAAGATGACCAATTCTGTGAAAGCCTACAACACTTCCTAGAGCTAACACCAGGAAAAAAAAAAATGTCCTTTTCATCAAGGGGATTGGAAAACAAAAGTAGGAAGTCAAGAGATACCTGGAATAATAGGCAAGTTTGACCTTGGAGTACAAAATGAAGCAAGGCAAAGGATAACAGAGTTTTCCCAAGAGAACATGCTGGTCATAGCAAACAACAACACAAGAGATGACTCTACACATGGACATCACCAGATGGTCAGTACTGAAATCAGACAGATTACATTCCTTGAAGCCGAAGATGGAGAAACTCTATAGAGTTAGCAAAAGCAAGACCTGGAGCTGACTGTGGCTCAGATCATGAACTCCTTATTGCAAAGTGTAGGCTTAAAATGAATAAAATAGGGAAAACCACTTTCGGATATGACCTAAATCAAATCATTTATGATTATACAGTGGAGGTGACAAGTAGATTCAAGGGATTAGATCTTGTAGACAGAGTCCCTGAGAACTATGGACAAAGGTTTATAACATCGTATGGGAAGTGATGACCAAAACCATCCCCAAGAAAAATAAATGCAAGAAGGTAAAGTTGTTGTCTGAGGAGGGCTTACAAATAGCTGAGAAAAGAAGAGAAGTGAAAGTAAAAGAAGAAAGGGAAAGATATACCAACTGAATGCAGAGTTCCAGAGAATAGCAAGGAGAGATAAGAAAGCCTTAAGTGAACAATACAAAGAAATGGGGGTAGGAGGTGGGGAGGGGAAACAGAATGGGAAAGACTAGAGATCTCTTCAAGAAAATTAGAGATACCAAGGGAACATTTCATGCAAAGATGAGCACAATAAAGGACAGAAAGAGTAAGGACCTAACAGAAGCAGAAGATATTAAGAAGAGGTGGCAAGAATACACAGAAGAACTATACAAAGAAGGTCTTAATGACCCAGATAACCAGGATGATTTGGTCACTCACCTAGAGCCAGATATCCTGGAGTGTGAAGTCAAGTGGGTCTTAGGAAGCATTTCTATGAACATATTGAAAAGCAGAGACATTACTTTGCCAACAAAGGTCTGTTTAGTCAAGGCTATGGTTTTTCCAGTAGTCATGTATGGATGTGAGAGTTGGACTGTGAAGAAAGCTGAGCGCCGAAGATTTGATGCTTTTGAACTGTGGTGTTGGAGAAGACTCTTGAGAGTCCCTTGGACTGCAAGGAGATCCACCCAGTCCATTCTAAAGGAGATCAGCCCTGGTTGTTCTTTGGAAAGAATGATGCTAAAGCTGAAACTCCAGTACTTTGGCCACCTCATGCAAAGAATTGACTCATTGGAAAAGACCCAGATGCTGGGAGGGATTGGGGGCAGGAGGAGAAGGGGACGACAGAAGATGAGATGGCTGGATGGCATCACCGACTCGATGGACATGAGTTTGAGTGAACTCCGGGAGTTGGTGATGGACAGGGAGGCCTGGCGTGCTGTGATTCATGGGGTCGCAAAGAGTCAGACACGACTGAGTGACTGAACTGAACTATGAACAAAACTAGTGGAGGTGATGGAATTCCTGCTGAGCTATTTCAAATCCTGAAAGATGCAGCTGTTAAAGTTCACCCAATATGCCGGCAAATTTGGAAAACTCAGCAGTGGCCACTGGACTAGAAAATGTCAGTTTCATTCTAACCCCAAAGAAAAGCAATGCCAAAGTATGTTTCAACTACTGTACAATTGTACTCATTTCACATACTAGCAAAGTAATGCTCAAAATCCTTCAAGCTATGCTTCAACAGTACATGAACCAAAAATTTCCACATGTTCAAGCTGGATTTAGAAAAGGCATAGTAACCAGAGATCAAATTGCCAACATCTGCTGGATCATAAAAAGATCAAAGGGATTCCAAAAAAATATCTTCATCTGCTTCATTGACTATGCTAAAATCTGTATGTGGATAACAACAAACTGTGGAAAATTCTTAAAGAGATGAGAATACCAGACCACCTTATCTACCTCCTGAGAAACCTGTGTGCAGGTCAAGAAGCAACAGTTAGAACCAGGCACACTGAACAATGGACTGGTTCAAAACTGGGAAAGGAGTAGGTCAACGCTGTATATTGTCACCTTGCTTATTTAACTTCTATGTAGAGTACATAATGTGAAATGCTGGGCTGGATGAATCACAAGCTATAATCAAAATTGTCAGGAGATATGCAGATGATACCAATAATGGCAGAGAACAAAGGGGAACTAAAGAGCCTCTTGATGAGGGTGAAAAAGAACAGTGAAAAAAATGGCTTACATTTAAACATTCAAAAAACTAAGATCATGGCATCCAGTCCAATGACTTCACAGCACTGACAGATTTTGTGTTTTGGGGTTTTAAAATCACTGTGGACAGTGACTGCAGACATGAAATTAAAAGATGCTTGTTCCTTGGAAGAAAAGCCATGACAAACCTAGACAGTGTATTAAAAAGCAGAGACATCACTGCTGACATAGGTCCATATAGTCAAAGCTATGGTTTTTTCAGTAGTCATTTATGGATGTGAGAGTTGGACCATCATGAAGGCTGAGTGCTAAAAAATCAATGCTTTTAAATTGTGGTGCTGGAGAAGACTCTTGAGAGTTGCTTGGAGAGCGAGGTGATCAAACCAGTCAATCCTAAAGGAAAACAACACTGAATATTCATTGGAACGGTTGATGCTGAAGCTGGAGCTCCAATACTTTGGCCACCTGATGTGAAAAACCAGCTCACTGGGAAATACCCTCATGCTGGGAAAGACTGAGGGCAGTAGGAGAAGGCAGCAGCATAGGATGAGATGGTTAGATAACATCACTGACTCAATGAACTTGAATTTGAGCAAACTCCGGGAGATAGTGAAGGACAAGGAAGCCTGGCGTGCTGGAGTCCATGGAGTTGTAGAGTCAGACACAGCTCATCAACTGAACAACAATCCATAATACACATAATAGGCCCGCAATGCAGGAGATGTGGGTTCTATCCCTGGGTTGAGAAGATCTCCTGGAGAAGTAAACTGCAACCCACTCCTGTATTCTTGCCTGGAGAATCCCATGGACACAGGTATCTGGTGGGCTACAGTTCATGCTGTCACAAAAGTGTTGGACATGACTTAGCATTTAAACAGCAAGAACAATTCATAACATGCACACATATATATGTGTGTAGTATTTGTACATTTATGCCTGTGCATGTATTTAGTGTGTATTTGTCTCAAAATTTTGTAGTCACAAGAGATTTTTATATGATTTAAATATATAAAAATCTTTCAGCAAAGTATGAGAAATGAGCAATAAAAGACTCTCCAACATAAAATAAAATACATTACACTAAAGTAACATCCTGTGGTTAAAGTGGAATAGAAAATGATTTGATGAGAAAAAGAACTTGATAATGTACGTTTTATCAAGAAAAAGGTAGATGTAAATCCCCGTGGTATTTAGAGAACCTTAAATCCATTCAAAAGAGTGATATACAATTTTTTGTTTTAATACTGTCAATAATTAAAACATGCTAGAAATCACGTCTTTTGTAGCTATTTAAACTTAGCATAAAAATGTAGATGGCGACTTAAAAACATGAGAGGGAATAGAAGTAATTTTTCATAATAATTTTAGTAACAAGAGCAAAACCCAAAAACAAAAAAATGCCAACATTTGAAGACTACTGGTCCATTCTAAAGTAGATCAGTCCTGGGTGTTCATTGGAAGGACTGATGCTAAAGCTGAAACTCCAATACTTTGGCCACCTCATGTGAAGAGTTGACTCATTGGAAAAGACTCTGATGCTGGGAGGGATTGGGGGCAGGAGGAGAAGGGGACGACAGAGGATGAGATGGCTGGATGGCATCACGGACTTGATGGACATGAGTTTTAGTGAACTCCGGGAGTTGGTGATGGACGGGGAGGCCTGGCGTGCTGTAATTCATGGGGTCGCAAAGAGTTGGACACGACTGAGCGACTGAATTGAACTGAACTGATCCATAAGAATTACTATATATTCTGGGTGGTTAGCATAGTGTTGCACAGAAGGCAGTGGCACCCCACTCCAGTACTCTTGCCTGGCAAATGCCATGGATGGAGGAGCCTGGTAGGCTGCAGTCCATGGGTCGCTAGGAGTTGGACATGACTGAGCAACTTCACTTTCACTTTTCACTTTCATGCATTGGAGAAGGAAACGGCAACCCACTCCAGTGTTCTTGCCTGGAGAATCCCAGGGATGGGGGAGCCTGGTGGGCTACTGTCTCTGGGGTCACACAGAGTCAGACATGACTGACTTAGCAGCAGCAGCAGCATAGTGTTGAACAAGGAGGCAGGTGCATCTCATAAGAGCTTATTTTAACAGTAAAGTAAGAAAGAGAATGTGAACTAAGGCAGTAAACAGTGACAATAACAAGGTGAAGAAGGATGTGAACAATATTAAAGAGTTCAAATATATAATGATGATATAAAGTGTCCCATATATAATGACAAGTTGGATCAACTTGAAAATGAGATAGGGAAAAGGTAAAGTCTAAAGGTTTTTTCCCTAAATTGATTAAATGATGCATATTTAAGAGGAATAAATTTGAGGAGAAAGATATTAAGTTTGGTTCTCTTTATATTGAGATGCAGGTGCTTCATGTCAGTGCTCAAAGCATATTTAAGTTCAGTCTTCCATGAATGTCATGCAAAATCAGAAGTGAATAGTGAAATCAAAAGCCTTGGACATAGCAGCACTCCGAGGAAGCATAGAGAGAGCATGCTGCTGCTGCTGCTGCTGCTAAGTCGCTTCAGTCGTGTCCAACTCTGTGCGACCCCATAGACGGTAGCCCACGAGGCTCCCCCATCCTCGGGATTCTCCAGGCAAGAATACTGGGGTGGGTTGCCATTTCCTTCTCCAATGCATGACAGTGAAAAGTGAAAGTGAAGTCACTCAGTCGTGTCCTACTCTTAGCGACCCCATGGACTGCAGCCTGCCAGGCTCCTCCATCCATGGGATTTTCCAAGCAAGAGTACTGGAGTGGGTTGCCACTGTAGAGAGAGCATAAAGAGGGGTATTTGCCCCTTTTGTATAGAATTCATTAAACAAATATTTACTGAGTAGCTCTTATATGTCATTTTTTTAGATTCTGGGGATAGAGAAGTGAACAAAACAGAGCAAAATCTATGATAAAATTGCAATTTCATAATTTTATCATAAACTAGTAAAGTGAAAAAAAAGCTGAATGAACTATAAATGTATAATTGTCACTTTGCTTCTGAGTTTCTCATCTTGAAATCAGTGTATCAGTGAAAGTTCATCACCTGACACGTGTACCAGGCTGTTCCGGGAGAGGCCTTGTCAGTCCCCCTTCACACCATATTCTTCAAAAGGTGATTTCTCCCCAGATGACAGCAGCCTACACATACTCTGCTATATAACTTTAACAGACTTCCAAGAATTTTAAAACACTGCAAACATGTAGTAAGATTGGAGGTCCCGTGTAGTGCTTAAATGAAGTACTTATTTTTTAATGGTTTTTCCCTATAACAATAACTCTGTATTCTGAGTAAGTTTGTTTTATGTATTAGTCCATGCTTTTCAGAGAGAAATAAAATATGTGTTGGGACTAATTGTGCTTTTCTGAAGTGAACTTTAGTAGCTCTCTGCAACTGAAAAACTAACTTGTGGTTTATGTCCCTTATGATGTGGTTGATGTCCCTTAGGTATCCCATTGATTATTTAAATCAATTAAACTGAGGATATCTTTACACATTATTGAGAACATCAAATTGTCTGAGTGAGTTATATGAGTCAATATCTAATGTATTGGAAATTAAAACATAAATTAAAAACATTTATTAATTGATTAGACATAATAAGCTCATTCAGTGTTAATAAATATGACATTTTAAAGGAAAAAAAACTTTTTTCAGAAAAATAGAAAAATGCTAATAATGGTTTAGATTTTTTTTTTTGTAAATTTCTTTAATGTTACCTAAATTGTAAGAAGATAGCTGAGTGTCTTGTATTTGCTTCTGCGTTCAGTCTTTTGGGATGGATATCACACATCAAAGTGCACCTGGATATACCACTGTAAAAAGGACAAGTGGCATTCTAGCATGGTTATGAAAATAGTTTTGGCTTCCTAGATTCCTGCAAAGATCTCCAGAATGCAAGGTATCCCTCTGAGAACTTTTAGCTCCATGTCAGACATGTAAGGCTCATGTCCCATAAAAATACTCTAATTAGGATATACTTGTTGTATATCCGTTCCCACCCTTCATCACCAGCAACTTGCCTTCTTGGAGACTTCTATCACTTATTATCTTTCTCTCGGACTTTCTTCATTTATCCTGTCAGATCAGATCAGTTGCTCAGTCGTGTCCAACTCTTTGCGACCCCATGAATCGCAGCACGCCAGGCCTCCCTGTCCATCACCAACTCCCAGAGTTCACTGAGACTTGCGTCCATTGAGTCAGTGATGCCATCCAGCCATCTCATCCTCTGTCGTCCCCTTCTCCTCCTGCCCCCAATCCCTCCCAGCATCAGAGTCTTTTCCAATGAGTCAACTCTTCGCATGAGGTGGCCAAAATACTGGAGTTTCAGCTTTAGCATCATTCCTTCCAAAGAAATCCCAGGGCTGATCTCCTTCACGATGGACTGGTTGGATCTCCTTGCAGTCCAAGGGACTCTCAAGAGTCTTCTCCACCACCACAGTTCAAAAGCATCAATTCTTCGGCGCTCTTTATCCTGTAGGATGGTCTAATCTGCTTTGTATGCTCTCTTTTGCATGACTGATACCACCATTTACACAGTTTAAAATCCAAAAGCTTAAAATAATTCTAAACGTGCTCTTTCCTTCATGTCTCACATTTGATACATCATAAGGCCTGTAAATTTTATTTTCTATGTAGCTCTCAAATCTCCATTTCACTTCATCCCTTTTATCTAAGCAGAATTATTTTTGAACTTTCTTGAATATTCAGATGGACTTCTGAGTGGAGCTATATCCATGTTCACAAGCTTTTCCCCTCCAACTCCTTCTCCACTTGGCAAATAGACTATTTAAAAAAAAAAATCTGAATATATCATTCCCTATGCCTAGCATATCACACACACACACCAGTTTAAAACTCTACAGTCACTGCCTTTGATCTTAGGACACAGACAAAATAAAACCATCTTTTACTTCTCCACCCGACTCTCCAGCCTCATATACACGTCTCTCAATGCTCTCTGTACCAGCCAGAATATGTTTCTTCCTATGCCTCATATCTTCCATATTCTTAATATAGTTCCTTCAACCCCTGCCATGTCCTCGGCCTTAAAAAATGTTCTCTTCCTTCCTAACCTAATTGACAGCTACCCATTGTACAAATTTCAAGTCAGTTATCATTTCTTCATTTGACTTCCCAGACTGGGTCAAATTCCTTACTGTATATTTATAGCAACATAAACCTCTCCTTCCATGTACTTCTCAGAGTTTGGTTTCCACATTTACTTTTGAAGCTATTTGGTTAATAGCTCTCTCTATCAAAATTTTTAAGCTCCAAAAGAGTAAGGACTATGTCTTTTTTTGTACCCCAGAGACTTACCACATTGCCTTGCCTGTGACAGGAGTTCAACAAGTCTTTGTTGAGTGAATGACTGTTCCTTTCCTAATCAGTGGTAGTTTTTCATTTTCTTTTAATGTCTCTTGGAATTTATACTATGCATTTTGATTTTCATGTAAAAAACAGGCTTTCCCCAAACATTTCCCACTAGGAAGATTTGCTTCTTAGCTTCTTCCCATCACTTCAACTCACTGTCAGAGTTCATGCTTCCCTGAGCTAGTTTTGCACCCTTTGCTGCTTGTCTTGATGGGTTTTCCTTCAATAAAATAAACAAAGCTTGTGACGTCCTCCCTATTTTTTCACCTCCTTTTTCTTTTCCCTCTTATTTTTTAAACTTCTGATATATGTGTCCAGAGCCATTTTATATTTTTAAGCACTTTACTGAGCTATAACTGATGTTTAAAAACATCACATATTTAATGAACACAGTTGGATAGCTTTGAATGTATGTCTATGAATCTGTCTCCACAATCAAGATAATAACCATATTACTTACCTTCAGAAGTTTCCTCCTGACTTCCCTTGCCTTTTTGTGTGTGTGTTTGGTAAGAACACAACTTGAGGTGTACTCTCTTAACAATCGTTTAGTATATAACACAGTATTGTCAAGTATAGTTACTCTGTCATATCATAGATCTCTAAAACTTACTCATCTTGCATAACTGAAACTTTATACTTGTTGAACAACTCCCCACTGCAGAAGTGTGGCCTAGGCAGATCTCTGATAGCTAAGACTTCTATCAAAATTATCATTATGGGTTGACTTGTATTCTACTCAAAATTCATACGCTGAAGTCTAAACCCTTATTGCATTTGGAGTTGGGTTCTTAGGAGACAATTAAGGATGATGAAGTATAATGATGGGATCCTAAAACAATAGGATTTGTGGCCTTAAAAGTAGGGGATGAGCATAATCTCTCTCTCTACAATATGAGGATATACCAAAAGGGTATGTCTATACCTACATGTACAAGCCAGGAATAGAACTCTCACCAGAAATCACTGGCTACCACCTTAATCTTGGACTTTATAGCTGCCAGAATTATAAGCAAATATATTACTGTTGATTAAGCCACCCAGTTTTATTTTGTTATGGTGACTTGAGAAGATATGTTGCCATTGGTACTAAATTAAAAGAATCCTTTCTCCTAGTAACCAATGTACATTGGCATCAATATATAACCTTTTAAAATTCCATGTCTTTGTGTGTTGGGAAACTTACTTTAGCAAATCATTTTCTTTCTTAAAGAAAGCTAATTATTTGTCTAAATTTTATTAATTAATTCAAGGCCGGAACAGAGATTCATAGAAATATAGTCCTCTCATTGTATTCAGTGTTAGGAAAAAATTGCTATCAATATCCTTTCTCAAGGGAAAAATCTTGTACTGGAGGTCTTTTCCAAGTCATCTTCTAAGGAACAAGAGAATAAAATTGAAGACCTTTCATGAAAGTCTTGTCTCCTGAGCATTTTACAATAGAAAAGAATTGGATAAAGTCCAGGGGAAAGTTTCAGACATGAATTCCAGGTTCACATGGAAAGAAAACATGGAAGCAATTTGAGGTTTGGGTTTGGAGGTCTTTATATCATTCTCTCACAACAGTTTAAAACAAGGAGCTCTTTAAATTTACATTGAGCTTTATCCTGCCCTTTGTGGCCCAAAGAGCAGAAGTCTGATGATGGGAGAGTAGCTTTACACATTGTTCTAAATATCCAGGGACCATCGTAAAGTAAATCCTACATTTCAATTGCTCTTCAGTAGCTGGGAATAAGAAGTAGGTTGGGTTGAATTATTCTAAGAATTATCAGGTATTTAGCCAATGGCTTATGAAGCAACTTGTTCTTAGCTATAGGCAAAAGAATGCAATAGCTTTTCACCACTAAGAAATCCAGATTTTTTGGAGGGCTAAGGGGACTGTAAATGTAGATTTACTAATTGTCTATGTAAAAGTTATGGAGCCATGGGTGTGGCTTTCTGTCACATACGTGTGTACTCACATTCTCTACTGCCTTTCACAGGCCTCTGTCAGGGCCTCGTGGTCTCTCCGCAAGGACTCAGCTAGCCTTTAACAGAGAAAAAGCGTCAATTTATTATACATTGTCTTGGAGGCAAGAGGGCTTTCCTAGCAATTACATAACAATTAATGTTAATTCTCTCAAAAAATCTATTCAGACCTTAAAATTCTCTACCAAATAGTATAATAATAAGATCACAGCACATCCATACCAGCAAAGTGAAATTAATGTTCCAAGAGAAACCCGTTGTATTTGATCATGTTCTAGCAAGACAGTGAAATTTTTCAATAGCGCTTGTTTTTTTTTTCCTTAAAGCATTTCCAAATAGAAAACTTTGTGTCAGTCATCAAAGAAAAACATTCCTTCACTCATAGGCCACTGAGGATCATACAGATATCTTTGCCTCTGCTTCCAAAGGGTGACCACTACTTACACCCCTGGCAAAATGTTTTATTTGTTAGAAACTCTCAGAAGAGTTCCTGGTATTTTTGGTGTAAGCCTGGTAGACATACTTGCAGAAAAATTTGTGGATGTTGAGATGCAATATTTTAAAAACATGTTGCTTTAGCTAAACTTGGTAATCTTCAGCTGATACTGGGGTGTTTCTGTGCTTCTTTAATGCTTTGCTAGGCCACTGGAGACTCTTCAAAGCCTTCCCTTATTCAGGTCTAATGTTTAAGTATTAAGTCCAAAAGAATAGATTTCCCAACATTTAACAGCCCTTTCAAATCAAATAGCATGAAACATTTGTTTTGTTTTTGCTCCAAGTTTTGATGTTTATATAGTAGGACAGCTGAGGGAGTCTATTTTATTGCAGACCAGGAATAATTCCTTTTGTTTGAATCATAAGTATTTGTGTAGGCGGCAGAGATCATTTATATCAGTTAAATGGTCTATGGACATTCATGTTCCCCCTCAGATATTATTTATTAAATAGCTGCATAAAATCTCACAATAACTGTTACTAATTAATAAAAGCTATGTAGTTACCTTGTTGTACTAATATATCTTTTTTTGCTTATATTATTTATTCTATATATAGAATAAATATATATATTTAATAAATAAATATATATAATATATATAATATATATTATATATTATATTCTATATATATATAGAATATAATTCAAATATATAGAATATAATTGCCATCAGAATTATGTAGCTTTGTTTATGGGGCCTCTTCTAGCAGCTGAAATGGATAAATACTGACTTCAGAGGGTCAAATAAAAATACTATATAAATATTGATAGTTTGTAGTTAAATCACAAGAAATATTTCTACTGAGTTAAAACATATCATCAAGTTGTTTCAGGTTACATATTTCAAAGTTCAGTTCAGTTCAGTTCAGTCACTCAGTCGTGTCCGACTCTTTGAGACCCCATGAATCGCAGCATGCCAGGCCTCCCTGTCCATCACCAACTCCTGGAGTTTACTCAAACTCATGTCCATCGAGTTGGTGATGCCATCCAGCCATCTCATCCTCTGTTGTCCCCTTCTCCTCCTGCCTCCAATCCCTCCTAGCATCAGGATCTTTTCCAATGAGTCAACTCTTCGCATGAGGTGGCCAAAGTACTGGAGTTTCAGCTTTAGCATCAGTCCTTCCAATGAACACCCAGGACTGATCTCCTTTAAAATGTAAGCTACAGATGCTTGTTAAAATAAGAGTCAAAAACAATAATATTATTTAGATTCTTTATATCTTGATAGGGCCAGACTTATTTCAGGCTGCTATAAGAGAATACCATAGATTTGGTAGATTCTAAACAACAGAAACATATTTCTCATAGATCTGGAGGCTGAAAGTCCAGGGTCAAGGTGCCAGCAGGTTTGGTATCTAGAGGGGCTGATTCCTGGTTCATAGATGGCTAACTCTTCCCTGTGTCTTCATATGGTAGAAGAAGCAAGGGAGCTCTGCAGGGGCTCTTTTATAATCCCATTTATGAGGGCTCTGCTCTTACAAACTAAACATTTGCCAAAGGCCCCACTGTCTAGTACCATAACATATGAATTTGAGGAAGACACAAATATTCAGTTTATAACAAGACCTAATGAAATTATATTTATTCTGTACAATATTGTATTTTTACTAGTGTGCAAAAATTCTTTGTATTCTATAAATTTTTATAATTTCAAAATTAGGAATTGTTCAATAATCCTCCAAATTAGAATCTGTTCAATAATCCAATTATTTAATCCAAATCCAAAAATTTAGTTTTTAATCTAACCATTTTAAATTACACTGTCTTTTAGTGAATAATCAGATCAGATCAGATCAGTTGCTCAGTCGTGTCCGACTCTTTGCGACCCCATGAATCACAGCATGCCAGGCCTCCCTGTCCAATAGTGACTCCTTATAATAAGTTTATATCATTTTTAAAATATAATAATAAAAGTTCAGAAAAAATATTTAGCATAATTGTTCAAATGAGGATTTTATGATAGTTAAAGTGAAAACAAATTCTTTAAAACTTTCTGGGAACCTCTGCAGTTGAGGTGCAAGGTCAGTAAAACAGTTCAGGTCTCTGAACTTGACACTGAAATTTTAATGCATTGATCAGCAAAGAAATATTTTCCTCCGTATTCTTATACAGGTAGTCTTTTCTTTGACTTAGAGTTTTTGTAATATAGATAATTCTTTTCACCAGGACTCCAAAAATTTGAAAACTTAACCTCAAATTAGAAAAATATTTATCTTTTACTAGCTTTTAAATTTTATCATTCCTCTTTTTACATTGTTTAGGTTGATGTCTAGACAATCATAGTGGAGTACAAGGAGTAGAGTGTGTTAACCTCTGATGGGCGTGCAAGGCCCATTATCTAGCCAAAGGTGGCCCTGGCTGCCTGGATTCTACAGTTGCAAGTTCATAGTGCCAAAATGATACTGAGAAGGATGGATCACTAACACTCAAAACAACACACACACATAACTAAGAAAGTAAGAGAGCGGTAGTACCCAAGTCAGGCAATGAAGTCCATGAGAGTAGAGGAAGTGTTTTTGCTCTGGCTGCCCTAACTCTGACCTTCTTGCCATTGTCAGTAATCTGAGACCTGACTGAGGTCACAAGTTTACTGCCCAGGAGCTTGTGTCCAAGAAGTGGGGGATCAAAAGTTTTCTTCTTAAAATGTTAAGCTAATGAAGTGACAGATTCCTGGGGACATTCCTTTTGTCTTTTTTCACATCATAGTTTTATAATTAGATGTATATGTCAGTACCTGTTTTAGAGTTGTCACCCTTTAAAGACTTCCGGCACATACCCAATCTCCTCAAATCATTTAACAATCCACTCAAATTATCAGAAAAAATAGCTTAGTAGCATTTGTTTTAATGAAATATAGTTCTAACCCTCAGAATCTATGAAATTTAATATTTTCTATTTCATCAAAGAACTTCAGGTAGTATTAAAATCATAATGAACTTAAATAGTATGAACTTCTATACAAGTACTTTCTCAGTTCAAAATTTTTGTTCTTCCTGAATCAATGAAGTGAAGTGAAAGTTGCTCAGTGTGTCTAACTCTTTGCAACCATGGACTATACAGTCCATGGGATTTTCCAGGCCAGAATACTGGAGTGGGTAGCCTTTCCCTTCTCCAGGAGCTCTTCCCAGCCCAGGAATCGAACTGGGGTCTCCTGCATTCCAGCCAGATTCTTTACCAACTGAGCTATGAGGGAAGCCCTCTGAATCAATATACATTGCCAATATCAACAGATACTAATTTCTAAGTCATCCACTCTCAATGTCCATTTTATGGGTCAATCTGTGGACATTTTCTCATGTCCATTTGGATTTCTTTTTAATTTAGGATGTTTCTAAGCTGCATTTCTATTCCCTAAAGCAGATGCATAAGAAATAACACATTTTAAGATGAGCTGAAGAAGAAGTTTTTTTAAAAGAAAAATTACTAAATCAGCAGTTTGTGAAAATTTGTGTTTAAAATGTTCTAGTGGAAAAAAAAAATGTTCTAGTGGTTGAGATGGTCATTAATTAATCCTTATTTTTCACAAAGCTTCATAGAACAACTCCAAACTTAGGCTCTACTACCTTTGCAAGGAACTCGATGAAATAAAGCATTCAGCCACATAAGGTAATAATTATTTGCAAGAAAGAAAGATTCAAAATGAAGCTAAAGAGCCACTTTTAAAGTATTTACACTGTTAAATATATTACATTTTTATACACATCCCTAGCCTCTGAAGACATGTCTAATTCTGACCTCTCCTTTGGAGAAATGATACATCAAATTCCAGAATAGATGAATAAAAGACATTTATTCACTTTTTAAACTATCCTAGACGGTGTCAACTTGAGTTTTATCCAGAGGCATCTTGAATAACCATTTAGGTTAAAGGTAACTGGTGAGTTTACATGGAAACATAAACATTTTCATGCATGTTTTGAGAAGGTATATGAATTTTAGTTGCTCCAGAATGCTTTGAGTTATATTTTGTATAAGTGAGTATATTTTAAGACAAAGAGAGAGCTCAAGTTTTATAAGTTTAATTTTGTACTTTAAATATTTTCTTACTGAGATTTTCAGGATCTTTATCAGGTATGGTAAGCACTGAAATTGGACAAACAAAAAGGCAATAAATAAATCTGCTTAGAGGCAAGCAATATTTTTAAAATGTCAACAAGTTGAGTCCACCATTTTAATCCTCCTTTTGGTTGAATGAGATAGTAATAATGATAAACTGAATTTTTTATTTCATTCAATTATTGTAAAAACTTATGTGACAGAAAATCCTACAAATAAAATGCAAGTAAATTCTAAGAGGTAGATGACAAATTAAATTATTTTATTTAAATTTATATTTCTTTTTACCAATAGCCCACAGTACTATGAATGACACAGATCTCCCTATGCAAACGACTGAATGCATTCAAGGTCAAGGAGAAGGTTACCGGGGCACCATCAATACCATTTGGAATGGAATTCCCTGTCAGCGTTGGGATTCCCAGTATCCTCACCAGCATGACATAACTCCTGAAAATTTCAAGTGCAAGTGAGTAAATTAGGGAAATTATACATTTCAGTAGGCAGAATGGTTGATTTTTACTAATTTCTATGTTAGTGATCCTTAAACTTTAGTGTGCCTAGGGAAAATTTAGCAATTAAAAGGCAGATACATGCACCCCAAATTTTTGATTCTTCAGGTCTGAAATTTGGACCTCAAATAATACATTTTAGCAACCACTCTTGTTGATTCTGAATCAGATGGTTGATGTACCATCCATGCTTTGGGAAACACATCTTTAGGTTTCTGATCACAGCTTTGTTCTTGCAGGTCTATTTAATGAACAAATCAGTGGTAACTATAACCAGGAAACTTTCAAACTAGTGCTTCCTTAAATTTTCATATTAATTTGAGGGGAGATTACAAGGCATACCTTAAGTCAACACTGTAAACTGATGAGATTTCAGCCTTGAAGAAAATTTATAGTTTTATATGAAATTTTTTTTATTGTTTCAACATTTTATTTAACAAGTAGGGAAGTAAAACAATTGTACAGATGAATCAAGCTGAAGAAACTGCCCTTGAACATCAGTTATATACTTGTTATGTTCTTCCCCATGGCTGCTGTTCTTCACCACTTGAATTTGTTGGACAGCCACAGTGCCATGTGTTTTTAAATTGTCCACCTTGTTATTAGGAACATAAAATGATTGCTTTTCAAATTTATAACACACGTGTCATTCATAGTGGCTTTGCTGAAATAGCACCTATAAATAACATATATTGGCTTTATGTAACTGACTTTTAATAAGAGGGCTTAACATTTCAAGATGGAGATCTATGAACATTAGTTGGCCCATTCACTGGAGAGGGGATATAGTTTATGGTTTTTTATATGATTTAAATTTTTTAAACCAATTCAGAGTTCTTTGCTTAGATACTAAATATTCACCTGTTGTATTTAAAAATATATTTATAATAAATGTATTGTTGCCACTCTGTTTATTTTTTATTTCCCTCATTTTTTTCACAGCAATTCACTCTATTTTTGACCCATGTGTTTCATGCCTCAGAAATAAACATAAAAGTAGAGAGAACAAATAAAATGAGAAAAGAATAGTTAAGAGAGAAAGAAGACAGTATCAGTGCCATGTACACTTCTGGTTCTAATGACTGGTAATACTCAAGATTGTATATGTGATCCAAATTAACCTCATCTGTAAGAAAAAGAAATTCATTACAGAAATTCAATCCACACGTTTCACAATAAAAAATGATCAAAAGTTTAGTTGCTATATATTATTGGAATTTAAGCTATTCTTTTTTGGGGGAAGGCTTCCCTTGTAGCTCAGTGGGTAAAAACTCTGCCTGCAATGCAGGAGACCTGAGTTCAATACCTGGGTTGGGAGGATCCCCTGAAGAATGAAATGGCAACCCTCTTCATTACTCTTGCCTGGAGTATCACGGGCTACAGTCCATGGGGTTGCAAGAGTCAAACACGACTTAGTGACGAAACCACCACAACCACCAAGCTATTCTTTCTTAACTGGTTATTTGGTCAAGATAAACATAAATATGAAAAAACAAAAAGTGAGTTGTGTTATTAAACACATAAAATCTGATGCATCATTTTGCTCAGAGTATTGATGCATTTACTGTTTGTGGGCTAGCAAAGAATGGAGTTCTGGTCAGGTGTCTCTGGTTGTACCAAACACTGTTTGCCCCAGTACTGAGATTCCTTACAAATGACAATTTTTAGAGCACTATAACTAAAAAATACTGCCTGTGATGATGTACATGAATCATACAATCATTAATTTGTTTTAATAATTGTAACTGATTCTTCAAGTGAGGTGAATAAACTTAGAAAAAATATTTGAGCAAACCATGACTTTCTGGTTTAATCTAGATTAATGAGGTGCTTCTAGATATAGATTATAAAAGGGGAACTTTAAGTTTTTTGATAGCCTTAGATATATGTTTAATTATCTTGCCTTAAATTACAACTCAAAGTTAACTAAGCAATTATTCATTTAAAATTGCAAATTTCTATACACTTTATATAAAATTCAGTGCACATATATTGTACTGACATAATCTTTTAAAATTTGAGTATAAACTAGTTAGAAGAAAAGATTTTCTTCATCTCTCCAGTTAATAATTTTATGATTTTATAAGAAGTGTAAAGGTTTAAATGTGGGTTATAAATAAGAACATTTGCTATAGAATGGTCAAATCTATTGGCACTCACTGTTCTTACAACCTTAAATAACATAGTTTATGTCAGGACCTATTTTGGCTTGATAAACTATTACTTGTTGACTTTATAACCAAACTCAAGCTTTTTTAAAAAATGGTTTTCAGTTTCTAATGGCCAACTGATTAGTATTAAATGTGTCGTATTTTTAATTGGGCCTAAGTGAAATAGCATGCCTTCCTATAGAATGAATATTAATTTTGTTAAATTATTAGAGAGATCTATGGAAAGAAAGTACACACTTTCTTCAAATTAGAGACCACTATCAGGGGAACAAATCATGAACTCCCCATTTTATTTAATGTGAACTTTGTATTAAAGGTAAAATCCTTTTACACACAGATAATATTAATTTAGACTTTTTCCTTATCACAAGCTCCAAATGTCTAACTGTATCATTGATAAAATAAAGGAAGTACATGTGCTATGTTGACAACTTTTTCTATAGGTAGGTTTTCTATATTGTAATTAGGCCTTAATTTTACAGAAATATAAAATTTCAGGTAATATCTCTAAATCAAGAAAGAACTACTTTGTAATTAAAAGAAATCTATGTGGTGAATTAAATAAATAAAAGAAATACAGAATTTAAAGAATAAATATTTTTTTCGTGGCAAATGTTTGATTAGGTAGAACTTCATTTTTAACAAAGTAATTAAAGACTGTTAATTATAATAGTCGTTCTTCTGCAAAGAGAATGTTGTTTCTACATTATCTATGATCCATGAAAATACAATGAGTAACAGACCAGACTTTAAAAATTGTAACAGTTGAGAGTCCAAGTCTTAAAAATGAGTGAGAATAATGAAGTGGTATTATTTCTCTTTTTCATGAAGCAGTAGTATTTGTGTGAAACTCCAGGTCTGTGGAAGTAAAAGAATTCTGACATCTGACAGCATTTATTTCAGTAATGTGGGCAGTGTCAGCTGTGTATATTGAATTCTAAATTGTTAAAACTATCCCAAATCTAAAATGTAGAGTTCTGTTTATAGAATGCATACATTCTGGGATTCTAGAAATGTAATAACACTGACTTCACCAATGTAAGAAACCCTGGCAATTTACATTAACGTGCTTATTCTCAATAGGGACCTAAGAGAAAATTATTGCCGAAATCCAGATGGGGCTGAGTCACCGTGGTGTTTTACCACTGATCCAAACATCCGAGTTGGCTACTGCTCCCAAATTCCAAAATGTGACGTGTCAAGTGGACAAGGTAATAGCTGACATTTTGCAGTGTGGGCATGATTAAACTCAGTGGAAATGCCTAAAGGGAGTATACATTTTATAGGAGATGAGCTATTTCTTATTGCACGTTAGCAAACAAAATCACAAAGTCCAAAGTTGGATTTCTTTTTTATATTAATTTGCTCAATATCCATTTATTTATGTGACCGTATACTAGTGCCAGGGACAATTTTAGGCACCGTGGATATACCAGTAAACAAAATTCTCTGGCCCCATGGAACTAATGTCCAGCAAATAAAAAACAAGCAAAATTAAAATGGAGGTGGGGATAGAAAGCTAATTTGTGTAAGTGCTAGAGAGATAAATGTCCCAGAGTTAGAGAGGAGGGTGTTGCTATTTTACGTTTTAATGGTCTGAGAATACCTTACATATTAAGGTAACATTTAAGGAGGACCTGAAAGAGTGGGAGAGCAGCATGTACCATGTGCATAATTGTAAAGAGCATTCTGGGGAGAGGAAATTGCAGATGAAAATGAGATGAGATGGGAAAGTGCTTGAAAAGTTAAAAGAAAGAAACAGCACAGAATGAGCAAGATAGAGAGTAGCAGAAGATGAGGTTAGAGAGCAGCTGAGCTAAAACTTCATAAGTCTTGTACAAACTGGAAGGATTTACACTTCTATTCTGAAAGAGAAGAGACTGCCATAGGATTCTGAGAAAGGAAATTAAATGATCTGTTTGATTTCAATTCTAACTGGATGACTCTGGCTGCATTATGAAAAATAGCCAGAACTCCTGACAAGGGCCAAAACAAGGGGATCAGTTGAATGATTGTTTCGGTAATCTAGGCAAGAAAGGAGAGTGATGTGGACAGGAGTGTTAGCAGTAGAGATGATAAGCAACAGTGGGCTTTGAGATAAATCACCATTGTACTTGGAAACACAGACAACCATTGCAAAGAATTGTTTTAGGGAGCAGTGGTTAAGAAAAGTCACATTGAAACAGGTTTAAAAAATCATTTGTCAAACAATAATAATAATGTTGGCCTCTGGGCATTTATTGCTATAGAATGAATTGGGAGTTATGATTTTTTATAATCATATTCTTTCACATAAATTTACTTTTGATGGTCATGGCCGTGGTCAGTTCTAAATCATTCTAAAAAGTCCAAACCAAATTCAAAGCTTTGTTTCATGGATTTATTGCCCTATACATACTTCTTCCATCCCCTGACTTTCCCTCAGTGCCATTTTTCGTGAACAACTCCGAAAACAGTTGTAGAGGGAAGATTCCTTTTCAATCAATTTCACTCTTCCTGGGCAGACTTTAAAGGTCAGTTGGAAATAAAGTTGAAAACAATGATTAAAGAAGGTTTGGTACCAGCTGGATCTATTTTGTCCCTGCTTTATTCATTTAAACAATTACTGCTAATTTCTGAGTGACAGAGGCAAATGAGAATAATTGTTTTGTAAGCTTCTGGTGTGTATTAAGATGCTTTTATGTACAGATATATCACTTATCAAAGGATCAGGTAATAGAATATAGATTTTTGGTTTTGAAAACAAAGTTGATGTTATTGCTTATATAATAAACCTACACATTAATAGATGAAGAAATTAGTTTTGTGGAATTCAAGTAACTTGCCTAAATTCTCAAACTAACACAACTAGGATTTACCTGAATTCTCCTTAAAATGACCTTTCCATTACCCCCATGCTTTCTGCTTTTCATTAATATTTTAACAGTATATTATAATCTTTTTATTTAACAATATACCTGATATGCAACAATCTGCAGGGTCCTGTGGGGCAATTTGTATTGAGACAGTTAGCCAACAGAGTTGTGAAATTTTATCAGACAGTTATATCATTGTATAATACTGCCAAGCTAATAGTAGGCATTGTTACATATATGATATGTATGCATGGAGAGACACACATATACATATGCCTGTCCAACCCTCCCCCCACACACACACATTAAAGGATGGTGCTCTTATCCCTCTGTATATAACAGGAAACATAAATTTTACATATAGGTTGATGAGTTAAAAACTTTTGCTCAAATCTTGCAGCATCTGAATTAGCATATATATAAAAGCTTTTCCATTTGTATATTAAATAACTGTTAAAAAAATCGAAATTGTAGAATTTCTTTAAAAACACTGATGAAACACTGTATTAGATTATATAAGGTACATTTAAGGTAGAAAACAAACAATTCACATTTTAAATATTTATATCAATAATACATGATAAAGAGAGGGGAATGAAATTTCCCACTCCAAGAAGTGTAAAAAAAGTAAACCAAAAGCAACAGAAGAAGGGAAACAACTAGGACAAAAGCAGACATTATAAAAGTAAAGAAAAAATAGTAGAACTAATGAATAAAGCTAAATGATGATGCTTTGAAAAAATTAACAAAATGGACAACCATTAGCCAACTGACTCAAGAGAGATGGTAAATATATAAAATAATAATTATGAAGGTAAAGATAACCAATGAACTGGAAAATTAGAAAACATGAGATTATTTTATACAACCTCATATGAAAACTGAAAATGAAAATAAAATGGATAGATAATACAGTAGGAAAATTCAAGTTAGTTGAATTGACCCTGATAGAGAAAGAAAATTTAGACTCATTCCTATAGAAGAAACATGGAAATTTATAATAAATTGTTCCACCACAAACCACATCATGCCTTGATGAATTCACAGATCAAGTGATCACAATGCTACATAAATTATCCTATAGCTTAACAAATGTAATAAAAATTTCAAATTATTTCTGGATGAAATTATAATATTGAATCCTAAATATGATAAAGGAATCAGAGAATAAAACTATACATTCATATCATTTGTAAATATTAATGTAAAATCTTAAATGAAATTTGAATGAACAGTTTAATAAAGAAATTAAGAAAATAATACATAATGGTTGAATATAGTCTGAGTACAAAAATGGTTCAGTTTTAGAAACCCATTAATATAATTCACCTTAGTTGTAAGAAAAGCAACCATATAACAAATCTCAACAGATTCTGAAATTACTGTGACAAAAATTCATGCATTCTTCATAAAAATACTCAAAAATATTCAGTATACATACAAACTTACACACCCATATATCTGTATCTATATATGTGTATGTGTATGTGTGTGTGTGTGTGTGTGTGTATGTGTGTGTATATATATATATATATATATATAGCATCCTCAGTCATGTCCAGCTCTTTGCGACCCCATGGACTATAGCTTGCCAGGCTTCTCTGTTCATTGGATTTCCCAGGCAAGAATACTGGAGTTAGTTGCTATTTCTCTCTCCAGGATATCTTCTCAAACCAGGGATGGAACCCATATCTCCTGCATTGGCATGTAGATTCTTTACTACTGAGACTCCAGGGAAGGCCACTATCTCCCTTACTATTTAATATAAATATTTTAACATTATATTTTCTTTGACATTGCAATGTTGACATTTTATACAATTAGAAGGCATATTTATTGACTGAGTAAAAAGGCAAAAGATCTTTGCACAAATTATATAATAGTAATATTCTTGGAAATCTAAATTCAAATAGTAAAAAAAATTACTAAGGTAGCATGATATATGACTAATATACAAATATTAATAGCATTCACATATGCGTTTGAAGATATAATTAAAGAGAAAACTACATCTGTAATAGGAAATAAAACTGATGAAAACTTAGGAGTAAACTTAGAAAAGATATGCAAATCTATGTAATTAAATTTCAGATTACTACTGAAAGTCCCAAGTTGTACTTTAACATGTAGAAAAAATCACTTGCTGTTGATATAAAATCTCAATATCACAAATACATCAGTTTCACCTAAGCTCATTTGTAAATTTAGTGTGATATTAATAAATAGATTACTGTCTTTTTTGATATCAAACAAATGCATTCTAAATCTTTCCTAGAAGAATAAACATGTAACTATAGTAAGGAAAATGTGAAAAAGAAATGATTAGAGGTAAAAAACTTTATCAGATACTAAAATATTATTAAAGAGTTTATAATTTTATTTATTTTTTTTAAGAGTTTATAATTTTAAAAATGTAGTTCTACCCCAAGAGTAAATTGACAATTAGAACAGAACACAGGATCTAAAAATAGACTCCTTACTGAGATTATATTTAAAATGTGGCACTATATGTCACTGGGTAAAAATTAAAAAATAATAGTGGATCAATAAAGTTCTATTTGGAAAAATAATAAAATTAATCCATGCTTTGCACCATACCTGAAAATAAACTTCAAATGGATAATAGATATGAGCATAAAAATGGAAACCATACAGATACGAGGAGTAAACTTGGAAAAATACTTTATTTCTTAGATGTAGCAATGTGGGTTCTAATTAACACTCAAATTCTAAAGACAATAAAAGAAAAAAAATAAGCTACAAAAGGTGTCATGACAAAAACATAATCAAACCTATATTTTTAAATTCAAAAGACAAATGACAAATTTGGAAAAAGTTTTAAAATGTATATCACAGATAAAGAGAAATATTTCTAATATATAAAAGCTATGAAAGTGAAAAATATAGGACCAAAAAATTAAATAATGGACAAAACATATGAACATTTCTTTAGAGAACATTAAAATTATGCTTAAAGTCACATGTAACAAGAAAAAATTAAAATATAAGTAGAGATTTTTCATAAATCTCATAAATATGGGACTTCTGTTTTTCACATATAAATTCACAAAGATTCAAAATCTTGTCAACACTATTTTTTGGCAAAACTGTATGGGAATATGAACTCTCGCACTTTGTTCTTGGGAATGGAAAATGGTAAAATCCATATGGAATGGAATATTACAATAATTAAATTACATATACATCCATCTTTTCACCTAACAATACACTATCTGAATATATAGCTCCAATAATATGGAAACTCATATGCACGAGTTTTTGATTTCAGCATTTTTTTTGTTAGCAAAACAACACAAATCTACTCTGGCAAAATCACACAATGGAACACTGTGGATTTGCAAAAAGAATGATAAAGTTTTTTTGAATTAATATGAAGTGATTTTCAAGTATATTATTAATGAAAAAAGCCACTAAAATATATATTTGGTGTTCTATTAATAAAAGTTATTTATTCCTAGTAATAAAAAATGGGATATAATAATATATACATAGAACATATACATATAATTTATATAGTCATATTACATATGTATATATGTGTGTATCTTTGCCAGAAAAGTAAAACAAAGAAACACAAGCACCATAAACAAAAAACTAATGAAATTGGTTACCCTAATGGTGGGTAGCAGTGAGTAGAAATATGACACAGAAGCAAGAGGGAAAATGAGAACAGTCTGAATACATACTCTCATATACCAAAACTAATGTTTTAATAGTGTTTTAAATGTTCAAAAAGTAATCTCAAGAAAGATGGGGGAAAAAGCACAGAAATATGCCTATCTGTGTATCAAAGAGATACCATTACTACAGAATTTGGAAATAAATTTCAAAATGATTTTTAAACGTATTTTTTTATATATAGCCTCACTGAAATACATTTAAAAGTAGATAACTATAAATGTGTTTTGAACTTTAAAATATAAATTTGTTGTTAGGAGATTTGACATTATCTTGTGTGCATTGAAGAATTCAGAAAATGAAGAAATACATTCATGTACCTACAATCAGCGTTCTTACTATGGGAGAAAGGAAATACACCATTAAAATAGAGAAGAGGAAAAATTCTTGTACTAGATTGGAGTTAGAAGTGATCAGTTACTCATGAACACACACACACACACACACACACACACACACACACACACACACACACACACACACACACACACACACACACAGAGCTTGGCTCTATCAAATGAAAGGGACCAGAAAATAGAGAAGAGGAAAAATTCTTGTACTAGATTGGAGTTAGAAGTGATCAGTTACTCATGAACACACACACACACACACACACACACACACAGCTTGGCTCTATCAAATGAAAGGGACCAGAAAAAAATGGTAGCAAATAGCAATGAGCACACCTGTTTCTCGTCTTCTTACTTTTCATCACTAACAATGGCTCTCTGGTGAAGTTGAAGAATCCATGCCTAGGGCAAGAAAAACACAAAGTAAGGCTGGAGTATCTTTGCCAGAAAGCTAGCAAGTGCTCAAAAATTCACGTCTCCCTCTCAAAAACTTATAACCTAGATCTAATCATGAAGAAAATATCAGACAAACCCAACTGATGGACATTTTATAACATGACAGTTCTCATTAAAACTCTTAGGATCATCAAAAAAGAAAGTCTGAAAAAACTGTTACATCTAGAAGAGCCGAAAAAACATGACAGTTAAATGTAATGTGGTATCATCCTAGAACACAAAAAGTACTCTAGGTAAAAACTATGAATAAATTGGAGCGAAATAGTCTTCAGTTAGTAATAATGTTGAATAGTGGCGTTAAAACCATCGTACCAATATAAGATAGTAGGGGAAACTATGTGGTGTATTAGAACTTTGTACAAACTTACACGTTTTTTTGTAAATTAAAAGCTATTCTAGAATATAAAGTTTACTAAGAAAAAAAAGCCTAGCTTATAAATCATCCTCTTTCTCTAATACAGAAAACATAGGTGTAAAATGAAAAATGTATTAAAGAGCAGTACCATATATTGCATTGCACAATTGTTTTCTTCAATGAGAGCTTATTTAAATAATTTACTATTTAACAGCCAAAGGTTTAAGATTACATAATAAAGGAAAAAATAGCATTGTCAGAGGAAATTTTAATTAATACATTCTGCATATGTACAATAATTGGATTTTACAAAATTATGCTTTCTGAAAACAATTTTATTGTGTATTGTAATGATTGCTATATTATTTGTACCAAATCCCATATCATTTGAATTTGTATATTTAAGTTTAAATCATGAATACCAAAACATAGCTATTGAATATACTTACTGTATATTTTATATATACTTTTGTAAATTAATTTATATAGTTTACTAAATTATATACTTTACTAAATTAATTCCTGGACAATTTATTTAAAATTTTTATTAAGCTTTCTACCTATTATTTTGGGGCTTCCCTGATAGCTCAGCTAGTAAAGATTCTGCCTGCCATGCAGGAGACTCTGGTTCGATTCCTGGGTCAGGAAGATCCCCTGGAGAAAAGATGGGTACCCATTTCAGTATTCTTGGGCTTCCCTGGTTGCTCAGATGGTAAATAATCTGCCTGCAATGTGGGAGACCTGGGTTGGATCCCTGGGTTGGAAGGTCCCGTGGAGGAGGTAATGACAACCCACTCCAGTATTCTTGCCTGGAGAAACCACATGGACAGAGGCTCCTAGTGGGCTACAGTCCATGGGGTCACAAAAAGTCGGACATGACTGAACCATTAAGCACAGAACACCTATTATTTATTCTAATCACATAGCATATTTAAAACCAATGATAATATTCTTTGGCTTACCAAATTTAAAAGAAAATAATGTTGATGTACATTTCTAGGTAACATTTTATAGTCTTTTATCATATTTATTCACATAAAAATCAGAATTTTTAGTTACTTTTAAAATACACAAGATTATTTAAGAATATGTAGTGCTTTTTTCAAATGCAGAAATTGCTACATATATATTAGAAAGAACTTAACTTCTTTTTCTTAATTTTAAAATTAAAATATGGTCACTCCTATCAATGTTTAACAGAATGCAAATTGCTCAGTTGAAAAAAAGTGAAAAACTCACATGGAGCATGATAAAAGGCACAGGAATCATTTTAACATGGCTTCCATTGGCTAAATTTGTAACAACTTGAGCATTAAAATGAACAACAGGAATAGATTATATATCATGTTGAATAAAAAGAGGATCCATGAGTCCATCATTACATTACTACTTCTACTAGTAGGTCTGCCAATACCATTGCTAGTATTACTACTAGAAGTATTTAATAATACTTAAATGAAGGGAGTCGGGGGAAAAGGTAAAACTCTGTGTTAGAGAAGAATACCAAGAAAGAAAGAAATATAAGAAAGAAAGATAATATTTTAAAACCAACATAGTAATAACTGATTTATGCAATATTAATCAAAGTATTCCTAAGCCATTTTAAAAAAATTTGTTTGGGAATAGGATGTTGTCAGTCTCAAAGGTCTCAAAACTTTTATTTGCTTGTTTTTGTTATATATGAAGAGAAGTTTTTCCTTTTTATCACTTAACCAAGTTATCAAACTCATCACCAATAATTGAAAAAACTGACATCATGTGTCACATGAAATAATGCTATAAATGCAACAAAATATCACCTTATATAATATTTCTGTATTTAACTTGATTTCATTCATGAGGATAATCAGACAAAATTAAAGAGTGTTTGCAAGACAGCTGGCTTGGATGACCCAGAATGTCAACCTCATGTAAGACAAAAATAATAAGTCAACAAATGTGACTGGTACATGAGTAGTCATTATATCTCTTGTGACTCTTCTGTGGAGTAAAATTTTTCCGTTGGAAAATATATATTAAAGAAAGGCAATGCAAAAGAATGTTCACACTACTGTACAATTGAGCTCATTTCACATGCTAGAAAGGTAATGCTCAAAGTCCTTCAAGCTAGACCTCAACAGTACATGAACCAAGAAATTCCAGATGTAGGAGCTGGGTGTAGAAAAGTCAGAGGAACTAGAGATCAGATTGCAAATATCTGTTGGATCACAGAAAAAATAATGGAATTCCAAAAAAAAAAAAATCTGCTTCAGTGACTATACTAGAGCCTTTGATCATGTGGATCACAATAAACATGGAAAATCCTTAAAGAGATAGGAATACCAAACCACCTTTCCTGCCTCCAGAGAAACCTGTAAGCAGGTCAAGAAGCAACAGTTAGAACTGGAGATAGAACAATGGACTGGTTCGAAATTGGGAAAGGAGTACATCAAGGCTATATGTTGTCACCCTGCTTATTTGACTTATATGTAGACTACAACATGTGGAATGCTGGGTTGGATGACTTACAAGTTGGAATCAAAATTGTCAGGACCTCAGATATGTCAGCAACCTCAGATATACAGATCATACCACTCTAATGGTAGAAAGGGAAGAGGAACTAAAGAGCCTCTTGATGTGGGTGAAAGAGGAGAGTGAAAAAGCTGGCTTAAAACTCACATGCAAAACACTAAGATCATAGCATCTGGTCCCATCACTTCATGGCAAATAGATGCGAAGAAAGTGGAAACAGTGACAGATTTTATTTTCTTGGGCTCCAAAGTCACTGCAGATGGTGACTGTAACCATGAAATTAAAAGATGCTTGCTTGCTCCTTGGAAGAAAAGCTATGACAAACCTAGACAGCATATTAAGAAGCAGAGACATCACTTTGCTGACAAAGGTCCCTCTAGTCAAAGCCATAGTTATTCCAGCAGTCATGTACGGATGTGAGAAAGAAGGTTAAGTGGCCAAGAATTGATGCTTTTGAACTGTGGTGTTGGATAAGACTCTTGAGAGTCCCTTGGAAATCAACCCTGAATATTCATTGGATGGACTGATACAGAAGCTGAAACTCCCAACACTTTGGCCACATGATGCAAAGAACCTACTCATTGGAAAAGACCCTGATGCTGGAAAAGATTGAGAGCAGGAGGAGAAGGGGGCAACAGAGGATGAGATGGTTGGATGGCGTCACTGACTCAATGGACATGAGTTTGAGCAAACTCCGGGAGATAGTGAAGGACAGGGAACCCCGGTGTGCTGTAGTTTGTGGGGTTGCAAAAAGTTGGTCACGACTGAGCGAATAAACAGCACAAAGTTTTTCTTTCTTTGATGTCCCTAAGAGGCACTTATTTAATTTTTCTTTGGGTTTTTTTTTTTAAGTTTGTAATTTGATGTACAAACTTCCATTTTAATGAAGAAATCTGGCTAAAAAAATGTTTTATTAGAGATAGTTAAGTCTGTTTGCTTTGCACATATTTCAGTGTGTTGCTTTCATTTTTATGTTGATTTTCATGAATTCATATGTTTGTAAAAATGTCTTTAAGAATACTCCCTAGGATTCATTAGTTTTCATATATTTTATGTTTAGATTGTTATCGTGGGAATGGCAAAAACTATATGGGCAGTTTATCCAAAACACGATCTGGACTAACATGTTCGATGTGGGATAAGAACATGGAAGATTTACACCGGTATGTAAATTTATTTCTTTAAATATATAGTATGTAGTGATAGCAGCAGATACATGTATGGAGATGTGGTGGTATTTCTTTCTATTCATTTACATATCTTAGTAACCTAATAGAAACATTAGATTGATTATTCAATGTAACTCAGTATAATATTTTCTCCCTATGTGGCAAACAATTCAAACCAGCAAATATTTATTGAGCATTTACTGTGTGTTCTGGTCTATAAAAGGTGCCTTGGGGACATTAACAAAAAGTAGACATATGTTTTGGCTTCACCTTTAAGCAGGATGTGTTCATATTGAGAAAACAATTATACAACTTGATAAGACATGAATAATTAAATGTCAAATCTAGTGTTTCATATAGTACATTACATGTTTATATTCTCATAATTATTTATTCATAGTAGTTTATAAAATTGATGTTATCATCTTCATGTACTTAGATACCTTAAAATTCTACTTTACTAAAAACCTATTGAGATATGTTTCCTTGTATACCTTTATTTTGACACACAATTTTTCTATAATTAATGGAATAGATATGGAATTGAAAACCCATATATTTCAATGAGATTTTGACATTGAATATATTCACAAAAAAGCAGTTGCCTTCCACTATCTTTCCCCAGCAAATCGCTAGTGTGTTTGAAATAATAAAAGAATTATGAGACCTATTTATCACATAGAAGAGATTTTTATTAAATATCCCAGAATATATGCAAAAGGATTAAGAGAACAAAAAGGTAGTGTCATTTAACAAAGTATCTACAACATGGTTGCTTTATATGAGTTGTTATCACATTTGACCATCATAATTATATACTGAAGATAGTTCTATATGTGTGTATAAGAATTTAAGGATCTAGAGAAGTTGAGTCATTTTGCTCTCAGTTCCACTTTAAAGTTCTTCTGTTTCAAAATTTACTCATTAGTGGATTATACAGTTTTGATTGATTTACTGCCACGAACAGTGATAGTTCTAAAGCAGTGTTCTCTAACATCAATATGCAATTCAAATATGTAAGCCGCACTTGTACTTTTAAGTTTTATAGTAGCCTGTCACTGTTTCCATTGTTTCCCCATCTATTTGCCATGAACTGATGAGACCAGATGCCATGATCTTAGTTTTTTGTATGTTGAGTTTTAAGCCAGTGATTTCACTCTCCTCTTTCACCTTCAATAAGAGGCTGTTTAGTTCCTGTTCATTTTCTGCCATTAGGGTGGAGTCATCTGTATACCTGAGGTTATTGATATTTCTTCTGGCAATCTTGATCCCAGCTTGTGCTTCATCCAGCCTGGCGTTCTGCATGAGGTACTCTGGGTGTGAGTTAAATACGCAGGGTGACAATATACTGCCTTGATGTCCTCCTTTCCCATTTTGAACCAGTCTGTTGTTCCATGTCTGGTTCTAACTGTTGCTTTTTGACCTGCATACAAGTTTTTTCTGGAGGCAAGTAAGGTGGTCTGGTATTCCCGTGTCTTTAATAATTTTCCACAGTTTGTTGTGATCCACACAGTCAAAGGTTTTAGTGCAGTCAATGAAGCAGAAGTAGATGTTTTTCTGAAATTCCCTTGCTTTTTCTGTGACACAACAGATGTTGGCAATTTGATTTCTGGTTCCTCTCTTTTCTAAACCCAGCTCCTACATCTGGAAGTTCTCGATTCACATATTACTGCAGCCTAGTTGAAGGATTTTGACCATTATCTTACTATCATGTGAAATGGGAACAGTTGTGGGGTAGTTTCAACATTCTTTGGCATTGACCTTCTTAAGGATTGGAATGAAAACTGACTTTTCCAGTCTTGTGGCCACTGCTGAGTTTTCCAAATTTGCTGGCACATTGAGTGAAGCACTTTCACAGCATCATCTTTTAGGATTTGAAATAGCTCAGCTAGAATTCCATCACCTCCATTAGCTTTGTTTGTAATTATGCTCCCTGTGATCCACTTGACTTCACATTCTGGTTCTAGGTGAGTGATCATACTATTGTGGTTATCCAGGTGACTAAGACCTTTTTTGTATAGTTCTTCTGTGTATTCTTGCCACCTCTTCTTAATATCTTCTGCTTCTGTTAGGTCCATACCATTTTTGTCCTTTATTGTGTCCATTTTGCATGAAATATTCCCTTGGTATCTTTAATTTTCTCAAAGACATTTCTAGTCTTTCCCATTCTATTGTTTTTTCTCTATTTATTTGCATTGTTCACTTAAGAAGGGTTTCTTGTCTCTTCTTGCTATTCTTTGGAACTTTGCATTCAGATGGGTATATCTTTCCTTTTCTCCTTTGCCTTCCATTTCTCTTCTTTTCTCAGCTATTTTAAGGTCTCCTCAGGCAACCATTTTGTTTTGTTGTATCTTTTTCTTGGGGATGGATTTGGTCACCACCTCCTGTTACAAACCTTCATCCATAGATCTAATCGTTTTATTTTTCACTTCCACTGTATAATCAATCAATTATAAGGAATTTGGCTTGTCATATCCAAATGGCCTAGTGATTTTCCCTTTCTTCAAGTCTGAATTTTGCAATAAAGAGCTCAGGATCTGAGCCACAGTCAGCTCCCAGTCTTGTTTTTACTGACTGTATAGAGAGCTTCTCCATCTTTGGCTGCAAAAGATGTAATTAATCTGATTTTAAATAATAGGTTTATATTATTCAGCATTTCTAAAGCTTTTCATTTCAATATGTATTCAATATAAAATTACTAATGAGATATTTTACATTTATATTAAAGCTTCAAAATTTGGTGTGTATTTATAATTACATCACCTTTCAATTTGGAGAGGTCATGTACTACTTTGTCACCACATTTGGCTAGTAGTTACTCTATTGGAAATTTCAGTTCTAGGACTCCAAAATTACGTAGAATTCTGCCATCATGGATCTTACTCTGTAGTATGGAATGGCTGAAACAGCAATATTTTAAAAAATCCATTGTTTTTATTCACTCAGCCATGTCCGACTCTTTGCGACCCATGGACTGCAGCATGCTAGGCTTCCCTATCTATCACCAACTCCCGAAGCATGCTCAAACTCATGTCCATCAAGTCAGTGATGCCATCCAACCATCTCATCCTCTATTGTCCCCTTCTCCTCCTGCCTTCAGTCTTTCCCAGCATCAGGGTCTTTACCAATGAGTCAGTTCTTCATATCAGGTAGCTAAAGTATTGGAGTTTCAGCTTCAGCATCAGTTGTTCCAATGAATATTCAGGACTGATTTCCTTTAGGATGGACTGGTTGGATCTCCTTGCAGTCCAAGGGTCTCTCAAGAGTCTTATCCAACACCACAGTTCAAAAGCATAAATTCTTTGGTGTTCAGCTTTCTTTATCATCCAACTCTCACTGGAAAAACCATAGCTTTGACTAGATGGACCTTTGTTGGCAAACTGATGTCTCTGCTTTTTAATATGCTGTCTAGGTTTGTTGTGGCTTTTCTTCCAAGGAGCAAGCAAGCATCTTTTAATTTCATGGCTGCAGTCACCATCAGCAGTGATTTCGGAGCCCAAGAAAATGAAGTCTGTCACTGTTTCCATTGTTTCCCCTTCTATTTGCCATGAAGTGATGAGACTGGTTGCCATGATCTTAGTTTTTTGCATGTTGAGTTTTAAGCCAGCTTTTTCACTCTCCTCTTTCACTTTCATCAAGAGGCTCTTTAGTTCCTCTTTACTTTCTGCCATAATGGTGGTGTCATCTGCATATCTGAGGTTACTGATATTTCTCCCAGCAATCTTGATTCCAGCTTGTGCTCCATTCAGCCCAGCATTTCACATGATGTATTCTGCATATAAGTTAAATAAGCAGGGTGACAATCTTCATGTACTCCTTTTCCAATTTGGAACTAGTCTGTTGTTCCATGTCCGGTTCTAACTGTTGCTTCTTTACCTACATACAGGTTTCTCAGGAGGTGGGTAAGGTTGTTTGGTATTCCCATCTCTTTAAGAATTTTCCATGAAAACACCACATTTTATGTTATGGGACTGCAAAGAAGCCAGCCAGACTTAGATGGTTAGGAAGCTTTCCTAGCAGAAGGGACATTAGCAGGATACACATAATTGGTAGGAGTTGGTCAAAGAAGTGTAGGAGGAAAAACACATCAGGCAGAAGAAACAACTTGTCCAAAAGCTCTTTAAATTGAACTGTTTGAAAATCGGAAATACTTTTATTAACCATAAGGTTTAAGCAGTTTCATTTGGTCAGTGGGCATAGAGAAGAAATTCTCTAGTGGCAAAGCCATACAGGCCCTTTAACCTCTGTTAAGGAGTTTGGGTTTTATCCTAAGCCCATATGGGTCCATTAAGAATTTTAGCAAGAATTGGCATGGCCAAAACTAATGCTCATTTTAACACTGATAGTTTTAAATCATTTTTAGAAATATGATGGGGTAGAGTGAGCTCTTTACCTGCTTGTGAGAAATAACTGTAACCAACTCTGCCTTCGGTGATTCCAGCATTAGATGCTTGACAGTTTTATGGTGGAAGTAGTTATGCTACAGAAATCTGCAAGGACAGCAAATAAAGACTCCCTGCATACACATTTCAAAATGCCAGTTGCTAAATATTTATCAACATATCACTGGAAATTTACAACGTATTTATTCAGGAACTACAATTATTATAACTTTAAATTCACTGTGTTTTGATTTGCCTTTGGGAATAGTTAAAAGTCATTTGGAAAGAACTTGTAGGCTATTGATGAATGAGTAAGTTGCATGGTACCATTTTGGTTTAAGAACAAATCTGTGACTGCGTGAAGAGGTAATGCGATGTGATGATTTTGAACGAAGACTCTGGAAAATGCTACGTGTTCAAACACCTGACCTACAGCTGAAAAAATATGTGACCCTAGACAAATTAATTGTTCTCTGTGGATTTCAATTTCCTCAAACACAAAGTTGCATAATCTTAGAGCCTGCCTCATCAGGTTGGTCTAAGTAAGTATGCAAGTCTACATAGTAGAATCTGTTACATGCGTGTCTTTCTTGTTTTATTGGTCCAAAAAGTGAACCTGAGTTTGGAAAGACAGTCTAAGTTTCTATGTTGAAGTTCCTCCCAAATTTTAAAAATGACACATTAATTAAATTCAAGCATGATGGTTAATTAATGTTGATGTTATATGAGTGGGCAGGCTTCCCTGGTGGCTCAAATGGTAAAGAATTCACCTGCAATGCAGGAGACCTGGGTTGAATCCCTAAGTTGGGAAGATCCCCTGGAGGAGGGGATGGCAACCCATTTCAGAATTCTTGCCTGGAGAATCCCCATGGACAGAGGAGCCTGGTAGGCTGCAGTCTATGGAGTCACAAAGAGCCCAGCATGACTCAGAGACTAAGCACAGAACACATATGAGTGGGCATGGTCTAATAAAATAATATATAGCATTTTTTGCTTTTCTTTAGTACTAAATTTAGTTAAGATGTAAAATGAGATAGCCTGAAATGTTACTCAGTTATCTTTCAAAAACTATATCTTAAATGACCAGTGAAATTCTCAGATTTAATGTTTATTAGCACACTGTGCTTTCAGTGTATCTTCCTGTATGTTGTCATAGCAGTGTTGCTAATGAAGCTTGTTTACATGTTTCTGAAACATGAAAAAATAAATATTTTTGCAATAGCTTATATTTTTATACATTTTATAACTTAGATCTTTATCATCTGCTTCTTTCTTGCATGGTGCATTGTTACCTTCCCAGTATAATTATTTAATAGAAACAATGTAATAAATTTTTTTATCATTTTATCTATGCTAATTATTCAGCCTTATTCCTCAGTTAAAGAACATGCTTCCAAACTGCAAGAACAACAACAAAGTCTCAAAAAATAAAAAAGAAAAGTTCACAGCAGGTAGTTTATGTTGTGCCTGTAATGAAAATTATGTGCTAGGGTTGTATCTTCCTGTTTTGTTTCTCTTGGACAAGATGTGTGCTTCTTGTGATGTTCCGAGTTTGCTGTTTATGCAGGCATATCTTCTGGGAACCAGATGCTACTAAGCTGAATAAGAATTACTGTCGGAATCCTGATGACGATGCCCACGGTCCCTGGTGTTACACAGGGAATCCTCTCATTCCTTGGGATTATTGCCCTATTTCTCGTTGTAAGTACATTTTGTGATCTTTTTCAGGTGAATTATTTTAAGTATACTGCATGCCCTAAAATGATAATTCAGTTGGAGGTGGAAGTAATACAGGAGGGCTAGAGTTGATCCCCAAATAAGGATGCACTCCAGACAGCAATACATATACACACAATTTCATCTCTCCTCTAGACAAAGAGACATTTTGCTGACCTTTTAAAAGAGATTTTTCCTCCCTCGAAAGATTCCTATTTGGAATCCAGAAGCAATACATGGCCATGGTTCTGACTGGGCTAGAAAGACTGCCTTGCCCCACCATCAATAAACTTGATATTAGCAATATATATTGATTCAGGAGGGCTTCCCTCATAGCTCAGTTGGTAAAGACTCTGCCTGCAATGCAGGAGACCCCGGTTCAATTCCTGGATCAGGAAGATCCACTGGAGAAGGGATGGGCTACCCTTTCCAGTCTTCTTGGGGCTTTGCTGATAGCTCAGTTGGTAAAGAATCTGCCTGCAATGCAGGAGGCCCTGGTTCAATTCCTGGGTTGGAAAGATCTGCTGGAAAAGGGAAAAAGCACTCCAGTATTCTGGCCTGGGCCACAAAGAGTTGGACAGGACTGAGCAACTTTCACTTTTTTGGTTTTCCTATTAGCCCAGATGGTAAAGAGTTTGCCTGCAATGCAGGAGACCCTGGTTCGATCCCTGGGTCAGGAAGATCCCCTGGAGAAGGAAATGGCAACGCACTCCGGTATTCTTGCCTGGGAAATCCCATGGACGGAGGCCCCTGGCGGGTTACACCACATGGGGTCACAAAGGGTTAGACACGACTAAGCAACTAACGTACACACAGGCTGTAGAGCAGAAGTTCAATAGTTGTGGCACACAGGCCTAGCTGCTCCTTGGCAAGTGGGATCTTCCCAGATCAGGGATTGAACCTATGTCTCCTGCACTGGCAGTCAGGTTCTTTACCACTGAGCCACCAGGGAAGCGCTAATTAAAGAAGTTTTTAAACATATGGTCAACTAACATTTTTAAACTAAAAATTAGTAATGTGGTATTGAAAGACTTGGGGGCGTTACTAGTATTTGATTAAATGCTATTGCAGGTAACATTTATTTCAATGCATTCTGAACATTAATTTCAGCAAATACTTTGCTGATCATTTTTCTAACTATATATATAACCAGGATTTCTTTATATTTTATCACTAGTGAAAGGCTAAAAATATTTATCTTCAGAAGATTTGATTTCTTATCTATTTAACTTCAGAGATTGTATATGTCATTTTCACACTGTACATTTGCATTACAAAACATGCAAAGGTTTCTATTTCTTTTTTTTGTATTCCTTTAAAAAGTTTTACAAAATGATATGTTATATATTTTAAGATTATCAAGATGCAAAAGTAAAACTGTAGAAATGTCTGTATTTGTCTATACATGTACACACACTATATCTTAGTATTAAATAGATATATATCTATTTATATAGTATCTAAGTATTAATTAGATATATGTTTCAGTATCTAAGTGTTAAGAGAATGCAGTGGTTTAGAGTTGCAACTCTGACTTCCTAGGTAAAAATTATAGTTCTAACACTTTAAGTGCCTTGGGTAAATTTCTTCCACTTCAGTTTGCATTTACTTATTCATTTATTAATAATTTTAAATTGAGCTGCTACTGTGTGCAAAGCCCTATATAACATTTTAGGTATAGAAAATATAAACAATGTCTCCTGTACTCAAATCATTTTCAATGTAGAGAGGAGAGAGCTACATACCTAATCACAAATACAGTCATTTAAACACATACATGTTAATATTAAAATATATAATGAAATGGGAATACAAATATCAGTCTGGAAAGTATGTGTTGTTCATAAAGTTTTGAATTTGAGTTGAAACTTTAAGGATCTATTAAAAGAAAGTTTTCTTTATGCTTTCACTAAGAGCCCATGTTTTTTCTGAGGCCATATATCAACACATAGACACATATATCTCTACTGTTCCACAGGAAAAACTTTTATCATTGACAAGTTTTCCCTCTTCAAAGTTAAGTTGAGTCAATATAAACAAGATTTCTATCATATATAGTTGTTCAGATTTGAGTACTATGGTAGACATATGAAGGAAAAGTAAAAGAAGTGAAGTGAAAATAGTATTTTAAGGGAAAAGGGAAAAGGCCTTGAAAGCTGAAGAAACTAGAGAAGCTAGTTAAAGCTAGTTAAGAAGCTTTTTAACAATTTGCAATCTAACAAACTACCCAGAATATTTAGAAATCTGACTTTAAGTGGTATTACAGCTTTTCTAAATATTGGCTTACAGAAAAAAAAAAATATATATATATATAATTATTAAAGCCTCTAAATTATAATATCTAAACATTTAAAAAATTTAAATATTTTAATGAGGCACAATAACAAACTGAATACTTTGCAGAACTATTAGCTTGATGCTTAAAAGTAGAAAACTTGATACGCAATTAACAATACAATGAATATGCAATCAATCACAGTGCCTCGAAAGTTTTTAATTTTGGAGATTAAACTCTTTTGTTTTAAGAACTATAGTTCTCTGTTTTGTTTTTTTAAGTGCCCTTTAGGCTCTATCCCAAATGTTATCTTATTAAACATTTATTTAAAAAAAGAATACAATGAATAGTCTAGTCTTTTCTCACCACAACAATATAAGAAATAAACAGCTTTTCAGTTTGGAATTTTTAGAAATTAAGTGGAAAAACCAATATCCTTGATGTTTTAATGACCACATTTATACTATGAACTAAAACAATTACCTCAGCTGACTCTAAGACAAAACTCTCCCTCGGGATAAACTAAAAGGAAAGGGAAATGATGAAACTTATAGTTCACCTTTATGCTCATTCACTTAAAATATCTAGATCTGGAAAATGAACATAAACAAAAAAGCTTTAGCATGTGTTAATTTTCTCAAAATTCCCCCTAAATGAAAATCAACTTTTCATCTATTACAAAGGCATCCATATGCCATTTTTGTTTCGTTGCTGGTTTATTTGAGCTCAGGGCACTTCTAAGGACTAACAACCAGCTGGGTCTAAACAATGTCTGACTAAACTCTATGTCATCAATTCTAAACAGTCACACATTAAAATCCAGGAAATGTCTTGGGCCTCATTCATTACTACTTAAGTATTTTTAAATTCTAGAATCTTCCAAGCCAATCTCTTTACAGCAGTTAAACCCCACTCAGTAGAGAGGTTATAAAAAAGAATTAAGTATGAAGTGTTAGTCATAATTTATTTGCAGTTTCCAAGTACTCTTTTTTTTTATACTTTTCCCTTTACTACCTAGAAAAACCAATCTTTGAAATATTCTGACAAAACATAATTATATTTTGTTATTCCTCTTTTTCCATGAGTGAGGTGGATTTCTATATTCTCAAATTATTAAAAAAAGTTTTCTGAAACATAGAAGAAGATTCAATTATCCTTAATCATATAAAAGATAAAAGTAATTTTCAGCAATAATGTAAATGGGCCAAAATTACAGTAAAGCTATATAGTTTATATGAATGGCCCAAACAAACAATAATAAGCAGTGGACTGTTCATTGTGTACAGTGTTTGGCATGTTGGGAGAATGAGGCAGCTCCTCGGTTCCAGCAGTGTAATTCAGACTGCCAAGATCATCGAACCACATGCCCGAGAGTCTTCAAAAATCATAAAACAAGGCTTTCCTCACATCACCCACTACCATACTTTCAACTTTGTCTAATAAAAGTGATACAGAATTATCCAAAAGGGTATTATTACATTATATTTTTGAATAAATGTAAAGAATTGTCTTAAATTATCAATTCATGGATATTTGGGTTTCAGTACAAAATGATGTACTATTGAATAGTACATTTTATTTTTACATACAGAAATATGTATACATGAATTATGTATATATGTATATATTTGTTTTTACAGGTGAGGGCGATACCACACCTACAATAGTCAATTTAGACCGTAAGTAATCCTTCAAAAGAATTTATTATATCTTAGTGTCTATGTGTCATAATGATCATTATTTACTTCATAAAAATATCATTATATAAACTTCCATCATAAATTGTTTTATTTGAACACTTTTCCTGTGTGAATGTATAAAGGTATTACAAAGACAGCTGCATGCTAAATATCAAAATTCATTGCTCTGTCAGAAAATATTATATTAAACTTTGAAAAAGCATGTATGGTGCTTTTAACTTGGGGCAGAATATATCCAGTGGACCTTCACCATCCTTTAAATTAAATCAGGATGCCAAAGTTAGAAAGAATGAAACTAGAAGGTTGGAAAGTTATGCACTGTCTTTATCCTGCTCTATCTTTAAAGCTCTTTGCATTTTCTATGAGGCAAAAGATGACACAATGTGAAAGGTTTAGTTAATCCTCAGTTTGGGAAAATCTAAACTGCATTTAGGAGCTGCTTGTATCACACATTTCTTGGGCTGAAGGAAGTTACTCAAATGTTTTGGTTTGAGAGACCACCTGCTGTGTCTGAAGAAGCAAATGGAAATCTATTTTAGACCATGGACAAGAGTAGATGGGATAAAGCAAAGAACACTGACGAGGGTCAGGAAAAAGTTTACTTCAAAGAGTCTGTGTTATATCATTTGGATATAATGATTCAAACAAAATTATGTCATTTGGATAACATTTCAATTAAGATCACTTTGGTTAACACCTTGCAAAACAGTTCTACATTCTTACTATACAAATTCAGAAGTAATAAACCAAATATATATATATTTTCCCCCACTGGGGCTTTCCATTGATATTTAGGGAAAAAAGCACTGTAAATAGCATCATTCTGTCGTGTTGAGGTTGGTAAGGAAAATACAGTTGCTGTTAGACCTGAAGAACTTGTACATAGAGAGCAAAGTCTGTCACTATGATGTCAATTCTGCTGACCTTGAGTTGATTACTTTTTCTTTGTTATCTACCTACTTAGATGAGGAGAGCAAACATTTTGGGTCTGATCTGGCACTGTAGTCACACTATTTACCTTTGCTTTTTTCCAAAATGTACTTCTGACACAGTTACAGTAGTTACATTTGTGTAGTGACCGTCAAATGCTTAAGAAAGCTGAGAGGCACAGGTTGTTTCAAAATGTTTTGTCAAAATGTTGTTTGGTCCTCTTTTTAGATCCAGTAATATCTTGCGCCAAAACAAAACAATTGCGAGTTGTAAATGGAATTCCAACACGAACAAATGTAGGATGGATGGTTAGTTTGAAATACAGGTAATTATTAATAGACACAAATCACACATATTTGGGTTATTTGCAAATAGTTGTATTCCCAGCAGTATGGCCATGTGCAGCCGTGAAGGTTGTGCCCTGCACAAGACACCCATATGAGGGGGACACAAGAGGGACGAATCCCATCCTGCTTGCCAAACATCCCTGGGTTTTGCAGTTTGTGCCTCCAGAGATAGAGCTGTTTTAAATGTTTACAAAGGTCCCATATGTGTTGCCATTGTCCCTGATGTGACATTTTAGTTGTTAAGCAAAAGACAACTACACAGGAACCTACTTATACCTTGCTATAACCATGGTAGTTGTAATACTTATGTTAATTTCCCAATTAAGGATATTATGAGATTATTTTCTAGCATGTTTATGCACAGTCATAGCAAAAATTTATATTTGATTTTAATTTCTGACTTTTTCATTGTCATTCTAATGAAAAATGGCAATAATTTAAAATACTAGAATATTTTATCATTAAGAAAAGTATAAATTGTACTGATAGTTTAACAGTCTTGAAATTATAATATTTGATATGACAAGACATGTCTATTGCTTAGTGTAAAAATCAATGCCATGTTCTATGTAAAATAGGTTTTAAAAATGTATTATTATACAAAATTAAGATTATTTATTATAAGAAGTAAATACTGAAAATAGGAGCTAGCTTTAAAACCTGATCTTAGAACTTTCTATATACTACACATATTATACTGTATGGTAATCAGAACATTAAAATTTTTTTTTTATATATCTATCTCTATTGGAATGTCATCGTGAAACATACCCCAAAGTGCACCTGAATTCTAGCCGCATTTTCCCTTGTTTTCAAGACCCTCCATGTTTCTCCCTCCAGCCTTTGTGCTGCTGGAGCTTTCTTCCTCCATATTTTATGCCTACAAAATTTGTATGTTTTAAATACAAACTGGAATATCTCCTTTTTTTCTAAACCTTCCCTGTTTCTTTAACTCTAGCCTCCTAGAATTTAGGAATAAAATTCATTTTTACTATAATTAACTCACAGTGATATTAAAGTAGAATAGGGACAACTTGAAACTGGTTATTTTTCTTTCAATGAATAAGTCAATTCTTAATAAGCATGAAGTTTATATTCTTTATACACCAAGTAGAAAATGACCTAGAGTTCCCTTAGTGTGTCTTTCTTTCAAGGAATTAACATCAATTTTTATAAATCTTTATGCTGATAATTGTAGGGTAGTAACTAAAATAGAGTTATGAAACTCACCAGAATATTAATCATGCAATGTGAAGACATAATGAAGGCTGTAAAATTTGAGGGTGGTATTTTCTTTACTGTAGAAAAATTTCCAATAATCTACATCTTTGAGCTAATTAGAGGATCTCTGCAAATCTCATTACTCCAGAAGAAAAGGCAAATACTTTTGAATTTATTCTTACTTATAGGAGACTTCCTTTTGAAGTCGCCATCTTTGGAGAAGTAGGTGAAACTGTTTTTCACCAGATCAGTGTAGTATAAACTTTTTTTAAAAAGTACTCTTTTCCTTTTAAATCTAAGTTCTTAGTAACAACAGCTGTTTATCTATTGTTCCAAAACTCATAGAGAGGAATAGAAACTAAAACTCTCTATATATTCTTATCCTCCTGTGTGGTATAGGCCGTAAATAAATGTGGTCTTAGTCTGGGAATCTTATTCTATTACTCTCTGAAGCACTGAACATCTGTACTCTTTGGAAATGTAAATTGTGAGTAGTTGTACTTTTTCCCATGTGTTTGCCAAAAAAGAATACATTTACAGATTTTGGATATCATCAAATAAATATTCTAGTATTTATTATTCTTTACAAATATATTATAATTTCCTAGATGATATATCTTGAAAAACTGTTTTAATTTGATAAGTAAAATGTTATATTGTTGATATTAAGCTGGACAAACAAATTTACTGTTATATCCTGTTAATGTATCAGAACTAAATAATGGTAATGAAAGAAGCAAATAGTGCATAAATATTATATATGGTTACCACAAGATGGTTTTCAGAATTTAAATAAACACTCAAATTTGTCATTTTCATAATCAAACATTGAATTTAAATTAGGTCTAATAATCCTATGTTTATAGCACATACTTTCTTTTATAAGGATAGACTACACACATGTGAACATGTGTTTGCTAATGAATCAGTAAAGTTGATTATATAAAATTATAATCACATTTTGAAAAACAAGTTCTAATGCTACATCATCAAGTATCATCCTTCTGATAAAAAAAATACTCATTTATTCTATTTGGGTTAATATCTACAGTTTCCTCTCAATGTGTTCATGCTTAACAAATGGAGCCATAGGTTTTGCATTAATTGGCAAGCACTCTTTCTGTACAGATGTTACTTGTTTTTCTTTCCTCTTTCTTTTAGAAATAAACATATCTGCGGAGGATCATTGATAAAGGAAAGTTGGATTCTTACTGCAAGACAGTGTTTCCCTTCTCGGTAAAGTGAAACCAATATTTGTTTTAAGCATTTAAAAATATGTATGGCTTCCCCCTAGATTCCCCCTAGAATGTATAGTCATTTAACAGATATTCACCAGCATAGGGTGAACAAATTATTTTTATTTTAGATTTAGCTTATGAAACTGACTTAATAGTTATGAGTACTACTTCTGTCTACCTCTTTCCACGATTAGCACTACTCTCATTTGGGGGAAAATTTTGCTAGAATTATGTTAATAATTTTTACCCTAACCTCCTTCTTGAATTCTATATTTCTAGAGAGAAATTCTTTTTCTGAATTAGCAACAAACTTCCTTCAGTCCTCACTTCTTTCTTATGTACAGACAGCCTCAAAATAATACTGAGAATGATTTTCAGAGTAAATTAGCCTTAAGGAAAAGATAAATAGCATTTGTTAGCTTACTTCTTGATTCTCATCAAGATTATACTGATTTTGTTAGTATAAATCTTCAATCCTTATTAATAAGGCAAACATATACACCTTTGAGATAAAGAGGAAAACTTGCAATAAATTATAATTCTTGTAATATGCTTTACCTGAGAATTTTTCATAAATAACCTACTCTCTAGCAAGAATAAGCAAGTTGAAAAAATAGCCGTTTAGAATTTCAGCAATTTAAAGGCTCTTCCTGCTTATATGTTCTTGTAGTATTCAGAATCTTCCAATAAAAAATGTGTTGCTCTTTATTATACTTTAAACTTTAAATTTAGGTTATTTATCTGCCCTTGTAAGCTAATATAACAATACATATAAATAATATTACATAATTTAAAGTTATATTTTATATTTTAATTTTTTATTTAGAAACAAGGACTTGAAAGATTATGAAGCTTGGCTTGGAATTCATGATGTCCATGGGAGAGGAGATGAGAAACGCAAACAGGTTCTAAATGTTACCCAACTGGTATATGGGCCTGAAGGATCAGATCTGGTATTACTGAAGCTTGCTAGGTTAGTTCCTTTAGATAGTTTCATATTTTTAACATACACTTGAATGGTTGAATCTTTTTATTCAACTATGTGGTTATTCTTTCTCTCTCATGGGCTTCCCTAGTGGCTCAGACGGTAAAGGGTCTGCCTGCAATGTGGGAGACCCGGGTTCGATCCCTGAGTCGGGAAGATCCCCTGGAGAAGGCAATGGCAGTCCACTCCAGCACTCTTGCCTGGAAAAATGCCATGGACGGAGGAGCCTGATAGGCTACAGTCCATGGGGTCGCAAAGAGTCGGACATGACTGAGCGACTTCACTTTCACTTTCATGTAAATATATTATAAAGCATATGTCACATGTCATATGTGTGTGGATGTGTGTAGATGCATACAGAGGCAAAGAGAGGGGCATTTTCAAATTGTTCATATGTAAATAAGTGAAATTGGGCCAACAATATGGTTAGCCTGCTCTAAAACCAAAGCTTAGTGAGCAATTATATGGTAACTTTTAACAGGTAAAATAATGATTTAAAAATCACAATGACCATTTACTCTTAAATATTTTCAAATATTCATTTCTTTACTACCTACGTGAAGCAAAATTGTTTATTCTTTCTAAATGAAGTATATTAAACTTTTACACTACATTTTAATATGTTTATTTTGTGCTGAATCCAGTCAAAGGTACTTACCATTATATTTTCTCTTTTCAGGCCTGCTATTTTGGATGATTTTGTTAGTACAATTGATTTACCTAATTATGGGTGCACAATTCCTGAGAAAACCACTTGCAGTGTTTATGGCTGGGGCTACACTGGATGTAAGCTATTTTTTAAAAGATAAGGCAATATCATATTTATTTTACAAAAATAGTTGGTAATTGTTTATTTTCTCACTTTACCCTATGCTCATTAACCATACGTATTTTGCACCATTCCAGTGATCAACTCAGATGGTCTACTACGAGTAGCACATCTCTATATTATGGGGAATGAGAAATGCAGCCAATATCATCAAGGGAAGGTGACTCTGAATGAGTCTGAAATATGTGCTGGGGCTGAAAATATTGTATCAGGACCATGTGAGGTAAAAAAGGGGGATTTTAAAATAAGTAACACGTGATAGATAGCATATTTTTTCCTGTTTATAATTTTTTTCTATTTTTCTCAAGTAAGAATCATTGTACATCTGCCTGTTGTAAGAGAAAGGAATTGGAAAATATAACCCTTATTATTCTTGTATATCTCTTTTAGCTAAACAGTGAACAATCCATGTTTCATTAGCAGCAAACTAAGATGCCATTCATCTCTCATATAGCAAGAAATTAATACAGCCAAAACTCTAAGAGAAAGCTGTTCAAATTAGAAGTAGCCAACGTGCAGTTTGATACCATAGCTTGCATTTTTTCTAATGTTTTTCTAAATTTATCTGATCTTCCCAAATTCTAAGCTAACTCTATTAATTTTAGTAAGAGATCCATGCCTGGTTTTAAACCTTTAAATGTGTTTTTGGTTAAGCCAGTGTGTGTGTGTATGTGTGTATGTGTCTGTGTGTGCGTGTGTGTGTGTGCGTGCGCGCTTCTATTTTAAAAAACCAGAAGGTCAAAGTTTGTGACTTTAAGAGTTTGGACATTTTCATTTCTTAGGCAACTGTTCCTTTTACTTGGCAGTGTTCCTATCCCTATTTAACATAAACAAGCTGTTAAACTGCTATTTTAGATGTATTTTCAATGCAAGAGACAAGTTCTCCAACCCTGAGAACTCTGGAATTATAGAATACTATGTGTAGTAAAATATGGAATGAGTTCAGTAATAGTGAAATATCTTTTGACTTTTAGGAAAATGTCCTATGTATGGAGCATAAATTTGTATTGAAGTCCATATGTTATGTATATATTGCTTTGAGATTTCATCTTTGAAAAGAAAATAAAATATTTTTAAGTTAAAAAAAAGTTTAAATTGCTTGAAAATAATATGAGTAGAAACTGATTATGTGTTTATAACCACTTTGGAATTTGGCGTTTTTTGTTCCAGTAAATCTAACATCATTAAGTCTATTATAACAAATGAAAATTTATGAGGAATATTTTTTATCTATTTATTTATTCCCCAAAGAGCTCTGTAAATACAAAAATGTTGAGCTAAACCAAGTCTTTGAGATAGTTAGGAAGTTTACACTTATTCAAGTTCTACTGCCATTATTACTTTGACAACTGCTTTTCTGGATAGCCTGTAATCTGGTTTATCATCTATATACTCTTAGATTCCTAACTTTAGCACTGAAAAATTTATCATATTATCACATATTTGCTATTTTTTATCCATTTGCTTCAAATTGATTCAGCCACTTCTTAAAAATGCTTAATTTTTTTTTATATCACTGTTATTTGAAATGATAATTTAATCACCAAACCACTGAAATCTAAACACTTGAAAAAGAAATCTCTTAAACATTTGTAGGGTAGCAATAGTATCACATTTAGTGAAAGTCTCTAAAAATGTAATTGACTTGAACAATTTGTATCAGTGAACACTGGTGCATTAATTTAAAAACCAGATAAATTCATGTGGCAGAGTTTACTCAAGTCTTTAAAAAAAATCACTGGAATATAGCTGCTTTATAATGTTGTGTTAATTTCTGCTGTACAGCAGTGTCAACCAGTTATATGTATGCATATATCCTCTTTTTATTTTTAATTAAAAAATTAACCCCTACTCTTTATTGAATACTTCAGTTCAGTTATTAGTTTCTAATCATTTGCTACTATTAGCAGAGCTATCCCTCTTGGCTCAGATGGTAAAGAATCCGCCTGCGTTTAAGGAGACCTGGGTTCGATCCCTGCATTGGGAAGATCCCCTGGAGGAGGGCATGGCAACTCACTCCAGTATTCTTGCCTGGAGAATCCCCATGGACAGAGGAGCCTAGTGGAATACACTCCTTGGGGTTGCAAAGAGTTGGACATGACTAAGAGACTAAACACACAGCAAAACTGATATTCCTATAGAGAAATCTTTTTGCATGTGTCTGAATCATAAGTTCTTTAGGATAGATTCTTAACATGGAATGACAACATTAAAGCAAATTTAGATAATTTATACATTCTGTCAAATTGCCCTCAAAAGTTTATATCAATTATTCTTCCAGAAACACTATATGAAAAAGAAGCCCCCTTTTCCCATTGCTAAGACTCAGTATCATCAATTTTTAATATTTTGGTACAAATGAAGAAGTGAAAGTGCTAGTCACTCAGTTACATCCAACTCTTTATGACCCCATGGACTGTAGCTCTCTGTCTATGGAATTCTCCAGGCAAGAGTGCTGGAGTGGGTAGCCATTTCCACTCCAGGGCATCTTCCTGATCCAGGGATCAAACCCAGAACTCCTGCATTGCAGACAGATTCCTTACTGTCTGAGCCACCAGGGAAGCCAGTTCAAAATTTATCTCATTTTTGTTTGATCAGATTTTATTGCTCACATATTTAAGCATCTGTTCCTATTTCATCATACTTTGTAATTACTTTTTCATTCATTTGCAAATTTATCTGTTAAGTCATTTGTCTTTTTCAAATTGATTTATAGGAGTTTCAAATGTTCTTTCAATCTATGGCTTTATTTGAACATTGTTTATGATGAATTTTGGCATTCAGAAGACTTTCACTTCATTGCACTTTTTTGTGGGTTATTTATTCATTTATTTTTAATCGAAGGATAATTGCCTTTCAATGTTGTGGTTTCTACTGTACAACATGAGTCTGCTATAAGTATACGTATATCCCTACCCACCCCACCCCATCCTGCTCCTCTAGGTAATCACAGACGCCAAGCTAAGTTCCCTGTGCTCTACAGCAGCTTCCCACTAGCTATCTATCTTCCACATGGTAATGTGTGTATGTCAACGCTACTCTCTCAGTTTGTCCCATCCTCTCTTTCCCCTGCTGTGTCCACAAGTCCCTTCTGTACTTCTGCATCAAGTCTCTTTGAATAAACTATTTTCCTTAGTATTTTATCTTCTGTGTCACCCCCACCTTGATTTTATCTATCATAGAATGTTGATAGCTCTCTTCTTTCTACTTGTATTACAGAATTAAATTTTGCAGTAGTTTAGTTTATCTCATCACTGTTGGGGGAAAATGAAGATAGTCCCAAGCACTCTTCTAGATACAAAGATACCAAAAGTCAGTCACTACAATCCCAGGAGGCTGCTTGGCATAAAAAAAGTGATGCAGCACATTTTAATGATGACATATAACAATGGTATAAACATAACATCTATATTAAAAAAATATACAGGCAAATCTTTTTATCAATCTATTCATCTTTCATCTATCACTTATGAAGATATGATCATACAACAGGGTTACCATACAACCTTTCCACAAAGAGTAAGACAAATATAAATATAACTCTGTTAACTACTAATACTAACAGTAAGTGCAGGAACATTCCTTCTTTAGGCCCAGAAAAGCAATTTCTAAACAGTAAATAGAATTATTTTACTGCCTACAAGTTTTTGTTTAACTTGTTAAAATCATTTTGGGGGCAGGGTTGAGAGAAGGGAAGAAATTAGATAAAAGTTAATGTGGCTTAATCATTTAAACTGTATGATTACAGGTGAGGTTTTTTTGATACTGTATTTGTCTATATTTTCCATTTTTTCTATATTGAACATACTCAGAACACCAGAAGAAAACCAGAATGAATATAAAATCTACTTTCTTAAAAAGCTATCAGTGGTTATGTATTAATTAGTCTGCTTGGAACAAAAGCAAAAACCACTTTAAAATATGAGTGACTATTTTAGAAAAGACAAATCATTCTTAAATGATTACTACACATGATAGAACACTATTGAACCTTTGTACTTATCTCAGTCTTGAGTTGTCTAATAGAAAGACAACCAATGGTTTAGTACATCAATTGAATGTCTTCATATTTTAGTTGAAGTTATTCTCTTTTTTACATATATATATTTGAGATATAAATTGATATATGAAATGTTAATGATTTGTTAATTTTTATTTCTAAAATAATACTTTGTTGTTATTATTGATGTCTTCTTCCTAGGGAGATTATGGTGGCCCACTTGTTTGTGAACAACATAAAATGAGAATGGTTCTTGGTGTCATTGTTCCTGGTCGTGGCTGTGCCATTCCAAACCGTCCTGGTATTTTTGTCCGAGTGGCATATTATGCAAAATGGATACACAAAATCATATTAACGTATAAGGCACCACAGTCGTAGCTGGTATAACTGTCTGAAGCTTCCAATAACACAAGTCTCTTTTACATGAAGATTTTGGAGTACATGGAATTAAAATGTAACTTAAAAATCCTGAGACAACTACTTGAGTGTCATGTTTGTTAAGATACTCATTAATATTTATGGGCGTTTGCTGTTGTTTTGTTTGTCAGTGTTATTTTGTAAATGTTGAAGTGAATTAAGGTACATGCAAGTGTAGTAACATATCTCCTGAAGATACTTGAATGAACTAAAAAATGCAAAGGTATAATTGCTGGATGCTAAAGATACAATGGAAAAGATCAATTAATTTCTCTCAGCTGCTTTCCAAGGTTAGTTTCATAATAATAAATAAACCATAAGTTAAACATTATTTCAACCTCACAAAAACAATTTATATCTTGTGTCCTTAAACTGTAACTCTATATTAAATTATATTACCTTTAATATGCTATACATTATAGTTCATTCATTTCTCCTCATCATGTATCCTGTAATACTGGTACATATACTTTTTACAAAAACATATGCCTATATGCAAATACATGGGTACACATGTGCATACACTACAGTTCAAACTGTGGTGTATCTAATGTAATCCCTAAATATGCTGAAATTGTATATTTATAGTTTTTCCTTAAGAAAAATATTAAAAGAATTCTAAAGACTAGTAGGAATATTAAGGAAAAGTGCAAGATAGAAGTGACTAGATCATCCTCCATATAATCTGCAGATGGCCTCTACTCCTTGGCAATTGAGGTGTGGTCATGACACACAGAGTTAAATAACACCTAACCTAGGTGCTTACGTATATTTATTATCCAAGTTATTTTAGATAGTTTCTGATTCTTAAAGGGAATAGGCTATTTGTTTATTAGTATTCTTTCTTTCAAATTTAGGGACACTTATTTATGCAAGGTATTTTTAGATCTTTTTTCCTAAAGTAGTTAAAATCGTGAGAGATAACTAATTGAAATTTAAAAGTGTTATGGTCCTTAAGATGTATTTAAGGATCTAAGTCTAAGACTTGCTGCTGTGATTGGCTTCTTTCTCATCTTCTTTAACTTAAAAGCAAATATTTAAGAGGAAAATTCCCATGTCTCTAAAATTTGTAAATAGCCTTTCACCAAATTATGCATTAAAATATATATTGAAGAAAGAAATAAAAATAACTTTGTATAACTGGAGGTGTTTTAGTCTAATCAAACTTTACTCAAGTAAAGGAAAAAATGTAAAAGGAAAGGAACTAGTTTGTCTAAACTCTGTATTTGATTATTTTTTAAAGTACAGTTAAATCTGCTGAATGAGGTATTTTATCAAAATACCTTTATTTTATCTTACTTAGTTTTACATAGATCTTTCCTAATGCATGGGAAATTTCAGATTTTGTATTCTGTATGATAATAACCAGACCATATTTATTACTGTATTAGTCATGATTAGCTAAAGATCATGTATTTGTCAAGAAATAACAAAGAGTAATTATTATATGTTCTGAAGTTTCACAAAATATCCCTGTATAAGAATTCTTTAAAAATAATTATTTGAACATTTTGAATCTAGTATGTTCATTTCTCTAACTTGTTTCTTTTGGATGATCTCAGTTAAGGCCACGGATCCAAATGATGCTCTAAAAATTCCAGAAGACACTGTTCAATCTTGAGTAAAATGGTTTTAATTTTACTCAAGAACTTAGTTCAGATTATGGGCAGCAAATCCAAAATTCTTTTCAAAATTGTGCCATTTTCTTTATTTTTTGTAATAATATATGTGCTGGTATCAAGAAACGGTGACAGTGAAGAGAAATCCAACAAGTTGCTAGTACATAACAGTGTATTGTATTTTTCTCTCCCTTATGTAATATACCATTATAATCAAACAGAAATTTCCAAGGTAAATTGTCTAGATATTAAAGTATTTTTCAGTTTCTTCTCGCTAAATGACAAAATTTTATTGTCACATATTAATTATATTTGTAAAACACTAAATTGCAATTCTTTTAAATACTCACATTTAAAAATATTTCTTTTATGTCTTTTCCTCTAAATTTCCACTGAGGGTAGAGATGACATAGATACAAAATGAAGCTAACTTTATAGATGTTTTGAACTCAGTGTTTTCCATTTTAATAAGGATAAAACAAGACCACCAATAAACTATCAGACATGTGTAAAAAGCAGTTCTTTTCTTTGGGAGTTTCCTTTTTATAGGAGATTGGTGGAATAGATATAAAAGCAAGATGAACAAGACTCATGTTATTTTAGGTGGTGCAACAGGGAATAACCATGTCATTTTTCTCTGGTGAAAAATACTATTTCCTGGGCATTCTTTTTTCTTAATAAAAAATAAAAAATCCAATTTATGTAAAAATCCATTTTATTTGAGTCATGGAAAAAAATCTTTAAATTAGAAGTTTTCAATGATATTTTTATTTTGGCTGTTTGAATAATGGTTATGTGCTGTTATAATTGTGGACATTTTCTTATGTCTACCAGGAATAGTAATGTAAAATTAAAATATTTGTCATAATGCCTCTGCCGTGCAGAAGGAATGATAATCCTTTTGTGTACTTCTTTAATTTTATTGTGAAATGTGTAATGACTTTTACCTATCTGCTGTGGGCAGGTCCTCAGTAAAATGGTTTATATTGAGTGAATCTCTAGTATTAACAGGCTCTTGCTTGCTATCTAAGTGTTTCAAACTATGGGAAATGTGAGACACTGGAGGGCAAGAAAAATAACAATAATGACATGTGATAACAAAATTGTATTTCACTTATTCCTGTGAATATTTCTTGTTGGTACCAATGGTACTGTAGAAAGTGAATGTTATAGCCACAACATTCTCTTGAAAAAAACACTGTCAAGAAATAAGAAATTGCTGTCAGGAATTTTCTTGCTTTTTCTAAACATTAAAAAAAAAATACTGGCTTTGCAATATAAGGATCATGTGGTGAAGAATTTTAATAAACTCACACTAAAAATATTTTAAATTGACATAAGTCCAAAAAAGAACTACTTTCAATCAATTATACCCCATATATATAGACAAACTCATTTGAGAAATAAAGTTAATTTGAATGAAATATAATCTTTATGTGAATAAATTATGTTTCATAATAAAATCCAAAAGAATTTATCTTTCAATATTCAACAATTTTGAACTAAGAATTTGCTAATATAAAAAAAGTTAAAATTCTCTGGACCCTATAAATATTGACAGTGTGGTTTTCAGTAGGTTCACTTCCATTTGCACAGAAAGTTTCTGTCTTTAGGAAACTGAAAATGGAATACTGTGGATGTTATTACTGTTTGTCTTGTATGTAAATAGGAAATAGATAAGCTGCCTATTGAGTGGTATAGCTGGATGCTTACCCAAAGGGGAACACTGTGGTTATGACGTGTATATAAATTTTCTGTAGTTAATAAAGTTGTTATTTTTATAACCATGCTTATTATTATTAATAAAATATTTTATCAAAATGCTCTCTTCATTTTAGTTATATAAGTGGACATATTTGAATCTGCTCTGGGGTTAATGCAGAAAACAAACAACAATGATCTCATTGACAGAAATTATATATGCTTAATTGCAAGAAAGATTATATAACTTGTGTATAGAACCAAGACAAAAGTTATTATTCTGTTACAACTTCTATCTACGGTAATATCAGTGATCTTCAGTAAACTGTTAATTTCTATGGACTTCAATTTTTTCCACTGCAAAATAAAATTATTCATTCTTCATATTTGCTAGAGTGATGCTCTGATACAAGTTGTCATGAATGATCATCTGAATTCCTTTACTATGTTACTATATATTACAAAGGGTATTATAAATCAGTTAATCACTTTAGAATTTATCTTCAATGTATACATTAAATTCAGAATAAATATGAATCAAATTCACTCTTTTCATTCAAATTGGAGGCAAAATTGGAAGAACTAATTATCAATTGGTCTAACGAAAAGAGTTCTATAACACCATTGACTATTTCAAGTTATATTATACTGTCTATCCCTCAAAAAGGTTGCTTTACCAATTTTTCTGGCATAAATACTCATCTCAAGCGGTGATTAGTATATCTAATTCTAGAGCCCATTATAAAATATTTAATCTTTTTAAGGTTATGATCCAAGTAGAATATATGTATTCACTCATTTTTGGTGTCAATAAGAACATTTCAAATGTATATATTGTTAATTTTTCTAATTTTTTATTTTTTCTCACTCTTTTCTAAAACTCCATTTCATCCTAAACCTATATTGTGCTATTTTAAGTAGAATAGTCCAGAAAAGCTCCTTTGAGAGATGGTATTATAATAGGATACTCAGTGAAGTGAGAGAGCAAGTGAGAAAGTTGTAATAATATCTGGAATCTGAGAAGGAGAGCTTGGACAATATTTTTGCTGGCTTCTTAATATAATGTATTCATTTACTCTTACAAATTATAATGCTTTAATTAGTCACCGTTTGTCAGTGTTCTGAATAGAATCACCTTGGTTTGCAATTCCTCAGTGTTTTAATCCAGGAGTTTTATTGCCATTCTATTCCATTAGAACTTCCCCGGGTGGCTCAGACGGTAAAGCATCCGCCTACAATGTGGGAGACCTGGGTTCGATCCCTGGATCGGGAACATGCTCTGGAGAAGGTAACGGCAACCCACTCCAGTACTCTTGCCTGGAAAATCCATGGATGGAGGAGCGTGGTCGGCTACAGTTCATGGGGTCGCAGAGTCGGACATGACTTAGCAACTTCACTTTCTTTCACACCATTATTACATTGCACAGGCACCATCCTTAATCTACACAGCCCTAGATGTGCTTTCCACATCATTTCACCAAGTTACACCACTTTCATGTATAACTTATATTAAAAGTCTTATTTTAGCCAGTATAAATTTTTCTTTTGGTTCATGAATTTGCAAATATCTCTATTGCATGTGTTGTTTGGGAAAGCTGATTTTAAAAGTCTTAATAACTTTAAGATAAAACTATATGTAAGGTAATTCGGAAGCATTTTATAGTACTATGAAGAACGGGCTTCCCAGGTGGCTCAGTGAGTAAAGAACCCGCCTACAATGCAGGAGACGCAGGAGATGTGGGTTCAATGGCAGGCTAGAGTCCACAGGATGCCAGAGTCGGACATGACTGACGCGACTGAGCATGCAGGCACAAACGCACTATAAAGAGCAAGTTCTTTTTTTTTTTTTCCTCATGGTGTCTTTATCTGGTCATGGAATGACTTCAGATGTGTTCCTACCCTTTCGTTTTTTGGGAATAATTTAAGCAGGGTAAGTGTTAATTGTTTGAATGTTTGGTAGACTTCACATGGAAACCATCTGGTCTTAGACTTTTGTTTGTTCAGATGTTGATTTTTATTACTGATTCAGTCATTACTGGTAATTTATCTGTACATATTTTCTATTTCTTCCTGATTCAGTCTTGTGAGATTGTCTGTTTTTCGGAATTTATCCATTTTTTTAGGCTGTGCATTTTTGGGGGCATATAATTGTTCATAGTAATCTCTTACTGTTTGTATTTCTGTGGTATTTCTGGTAACTTTTCCTTTTTTATTTCTGATTTTATTGATTTGGAAAAATCATTATGTTTCTCTTTATGAATCTTGTTATTCATTGTCCAGTCGCTGAGTTGGGTCTGACTCTTTGCGACCCCATGTACTTGCAGCACTCCAGGCTTCCCTGTCCTTCACTGTCTCTTGGAGTTTGCTGAAACTAATGTTCACTGAGTCAGTGATGCCATCCAACCATCTTATTCTCTGTCACCACCTTCACTTCCTGCCCTCAGTTTTCCCAGGATCATGGTTTCTTCCAATGAGTCAGCTCTTCGCATCAGGTGGCCAAAGTATTGAGAGTCAGCTTCAGTCCTTCCAAAGAATATTCAGAGTTTATTAACTTTAGGATTGATTGGTTTGATATCCTTGCTGTCCAAGGGACTCTTTAAGAGTCTTCTCCAGCACCACAGTTTGAAAACAATTCTCTGGCACTCAGCCCTCTTTACGGTCCAACGTTCACATCCATACATGACTACTGGAAAAACCATAGCTTTGACTAGATGGACCTTTGTTGACGAAGAGATGTCTCTGCTTTTTCATATGCTATCTAGGTTTGACACAGCTTTTCTTGCAAAGAACAAGCATCTTTTAATGTTGTGGATGTAGTCACCGTTTGCGGTGATTTTGGAGCCCAAGGAAATAAAATGTCACTGTTTCTACTTTCCCCTCATCTATTTGCCATGAAGTGAAGCGATGAAGCTAGCTAAAGGTTTATCAGTTTTATTTAACTTTTCAAACAACCAACTCTTAGCTTCATTGACCTTTTCTATTATTTCTTGTTGTTGTTGTTTTTAATTAATTAATTTTTTTGAAGGGTAATTGCTTTACAGAATTTTGCTGTTTTCTGTCAAACCTCAACATGAATCACCCACAGGTATACATATATCCCCTCCCTTTTGAACCTCCCTCCCATCTCCCTCCCATCCCACCCCTCTAGGTTGATACAGAGCCCCGGTTTGAGTTTCCTGAGCCATTGGCTATCTGTTTTACATATGGTAATACAAGTTTCCATTACTTCTTCTGTACATCTCACCCTCTTCTCCCCTGACATTTCCCCTTAGGGAAATTCCTTTCATGCTGTGGTAAAGTCAGTGCGGCTGAATTCTTTTAGCTTTTGATTGTTTGTAATCCTCTTTATTTCTTCTTCAAATCTAAATGACAGTTTTGCTGAGTAGAGTATTCTCGGTTTTAGATTTTTCCCTTCATCAGTTTAAATGTATTGTGGCACTCTCTCCTGGCCTGCAATATTTCTGCTAGAAAGTCACTGGACACCTTCTGCTTTGTTTTCAATGTACATTCTACCTCCACTCAGTTTAAATTCCTTGAAGGCATCGGCAATATCTTGTCATTAATATTTGTATATCCTTTATTCTACAGTGTTTTCACATGATAATATCCCAGTCATATAATTATTAATATTTTATAGTCCATTCTCTTTTTGAAGGCTTATCAATATCATTCAGAGATTTAAAGTGTTTATACAAATTGTGCAACTCACACTGAAGGTTAAGAATTTGGGGTTTTATATATAATTGCATTATTAATTTGAATTAGTAATTGGGGCTATTTTAAAATGTTTATTGTATTTCAATACTAGAACATACAACTAGAAAAGAGAGGAACTATTTAAGAGTTTTACATGTAAATGTATAAATGTAGTTATTAAAATGAAAATGGAAAAGAGAATTTAGTTTACTAATGGACACTAATATTTACTTCATACAACCTAATATAATTTAGATTATGTTGGTAAACATTTTCTGGTCTGATTTTGTGTGTGTGTGTTGGGGGGGCGGGAATGTTGATGTCATATCTTTTAGGGGAAAGGGATTATGTCAGTTATTGCCAAAATATTCTGAGTCAAGAATAGTCCACTTATGACTTATGTTAAAATATGCCATCTGCTGTGCATTGAAAGTTTCACAATATTGTTACTCAATTAGCAAAAGATCCTCATTTGATGAATTTTCTTAACTGATAGAAATCTCAGATAAAATGTTGCAATAAAATGAAACAGAGAAAAGGCAGATTTGGATTTTAGTTGTTTTTTTTCCATGTATTTTAATGCTTTACAAAATATTGTCTAGTTTTCATATATCTTATTTTTCACGTGGCTAAACTCAAATTCAATGAAAGTATGGAATATGACTATACCCTAAACCTTTATTTTTTATAAAATAATAATAAAATATTTAATAAGTAGAAATTGGACACCATGGAGTGTTAAAAGTTAATAAAGTCTTTTCAAAATAGAGAAGGTACAGTTTAGTCACTCAGTCATGTCCGACTCTTGGCGACCCCATACACTGCAGCACGCCAGGCCTCCCTGTCCATCACCAACTCCCAGAGTTTACTCAAACTCATGTCCATTGAGCTGCTGATACCATCCAACCATCTCATCCTCTGTCTCCCCTTCTCCTGAATTCAATCTTTCCCAGCATCAGGGTCTTTTCAAATGAGTCACTTCTTCACATCAGGTGGCCAAAGTACTGGAGTTCCAGCTTCAGCATCAGTCCTTCCAATGAATATTCAGGACTGATTTCCTTTAGAATGGACTGGCTGGATCTCCTTGCACTCCAAGGGATTCTCAAGAGTCTTCTCCAACAGCACAATTCAAAAGCATCAATTCTTCTGGGCTCAGCTTTCTATAAAACCTTATTGACTAGATGGACCTTTGTTGTCAGAGTAATGTCTCTGCTTTTTAATATGCTGTCTAGGTTGGTCATAACTTTTCTTCCAAGGAGTAACCATCGTTTAATTTCATGGCTGCAATCACCATCTGCAGTGATTTTGGAGCCCCCCAAAAAAAGTTTGTCACTGTTTCCACTGTTTCCCCATCTCTTTGCCATGAAGTGATGGGACAAGATGCCATGATCTTCGTTTTCTGAATGTTGAGTTTTAAGCCAACTTTTTCATTCCCCTCTTTCACTTTAATCAAGAGGCTCTGTAGTTCTTCACTTTCTGCCATAAGGGTGGTGTCATCTGCATATCTGAGGTTATTGATATTTCTCCCAGCAATCTTGATTCCAGCTTGTGTTTTATCCAGTCCAGCATTTCTCATGATGTATTTGCATATAAGTTAAATAAGCAGGGTGACAATATACAGCCTCGAGGTACTCCTTTCTTGACTTGGAACCAGTTTGTTGTTCCATGTCCAGTTCTAATTGTTGCTTCCTGACCTGCATACAGATTTCTCAAGAGGCAGGTCAGGTGGTCTGGTATTCCCATCTCTTTCAGAATTTTCCACTGTTTGTTGTGATCCACACATCAAAGGCTTTGGCATAGTCAATAAAGCAGAAGCAGAAGATTTTTTTTGTACAGTTCTTCCATGTATTCTTGCCATCTCTTCTTAATATCTTCTGCTTCTGTTAGGTCCATACCATTTCTGTCCTTTATTGTGCCCATCTTTGCATGAAATGTTCCCTTGGTATCTCTAATTTTCTTGAGATTAGAAATTTTCTTGAAGAGATCTCTAATCTTTCTCATTCTATTGTTTTCCTCTATTTCTTTGCATTGATCACTGAGAAAGGCTTTTTTTATCTCTCCTTGCTATTCTTTGGAACTCGACATTCAAATGGATATATCTTTCCTTTTCTCCTTTGCCTTTCACTTGTCTTCCTTTCACATCTACTTGTAAGGCCTCATCAGACAACCGTTTTGTTTTGTTGAATTTCTTTTTCTTGGGGATGGTCTTGATGCCTGCCTCCTCATTTTTGTACAATATACAAATGATACAAAACTCCATCCATAGTTCTTCAGGCACTCTGTCTATCAGAGAAGATACACACATGATTTAACATATTCTTTGGTTGTTCAAAGTGTCATTCTGAGAGGAAAATAATGCTTAGATATTTCTGATTAAGAAAGTAAGAATTTGGGGAAAGTAAGATTGATATTTATGTCAGTTTAAGTATCAGGTAGGGCTCCATAATTCTGAAGACTATAAAATACAAAAATGAATAAGAAACCTCAGAACCTCTTACTATGGACACTTCTTAAAATAGGAAATGTTTCCTCATTGACTTAGGTAAGTTTACCCAGACTAGTCTGTTATGGACCGCCATTCTGTAGGATACTAAAAGCTGTGCTGAGAACAAAGTGTTTGGGGTTTGAATAAGTTTTAGAGATGCTCGGTTGCTTTAAATAGGTCACTTACCTGCACAGTTGTCAAGGGCCTTCAGATGTTCATACGTGTTTTGAAGCTACACAAAGGAGTATGGTATAGCATGTTTTTCAAATTTACTGTACTAAAAACCTCCTTACAATTATGAAGATGATATTTATACCTCTCGCATTAAAGTTCTGATAAATGAAGTATAGGAAAAGATTTACATATTTTCTGAACCAGAGGAAGTAGTAACTATACAGTATGAGTTTTCTATTGTCTTTAATAATCTACAGTAATTTCTGTCTCCCAAAAAACATCTCTCAGCAATCTTTCCATTTGGCAAATTTTTCCAGATCAATCTATCTTTCTTTTTTTTTTTTTTTTTACATGATTTGCCCTTTGTACTTAATTTGAGTAAAATTTAGACACTTAGGGGGAGTTTAGGAATATACTTTTGGTATATGTACACCACTTACCTGATTTCTCATATCATTAATATGAAAGCAGAATTGATAACAAAATTATAAGATAACAATATTTTACCATCCAAAACTAAAAATAGAAAAAAAGAAAATAGCCCATTTCCCCCCATTTTACTAGTGCTCACAGTATCCTCTCATCTGCTGAAATTATTTGGAAGTGAGGAAACCAAGAGGGAAAAAAGACGAGAAAAGATTATAAAAGGAAAAGAAAGAGAAAAAGGAAAAAAAAAAATATCTGGAAGGGAGCTGGGAAAGTTTTCTGGAGGTTGTTTACATGTCCCTGGAAGTAAAGTCAAGAAAATTATGTAAAGCATTTTTCTTTTTTAGTCTGTTTCCTTCTTTGTCACAGTCATTTGTATTTCTAAATCTACTTGTAAAAACTAAATATAAGGAGTGACCCTAAAATTAACAAATATAGAGTATGAGTATAGATCTTCTATATTCATAGTCAGGGTTCCATTTTTATTCTTTCGTCTTCTCCATTCCTTTTTTACTTGCTGCCTCCCTCAATTACATCATACCCATGATCCAATAAGGAAAAACAAAATTCTCAATATATTAATATTGCTCTGTAAAATATTATAACACCCTTCTCACCTTCAAGGGCTTCAGTATCTTTCCTCTGCCATAGCAAATAGATGAACATGGCTGGAACTTCACTAAGATTGCACAACAATAAAGAACCGAGGTATCGAATGGAAGCACAAGGCAAAAGTCCAGCTGCCCACTTGACATCACTCCTCAGATGCACTCTCATCATCTACACTGAATGACTCCAAAACTAAAGACTACTCCCTCCTTTCCCCTCAATCTTGTTTTCAAAAGGCACATCAATCTGGCTTTCCCAAATCACAATCCAGAGACTCCTTTATTCCTATTGGCCTACTATGTCTATATGAACTGTCCATGACTATTTAACTCATCCACCATCCACTCTCTTCTCTTTGCTCACTATATTTCAGCTACATCAGACTCTTTCCATTGTGGGAGTATGTTAAACTCTTTACTTCCTCAAAGTCTTTGTATCAGCTATTCTTTCTGCCTGGAATTACCTTCCACCCACCAGTTTTTCCCTGACTAATGCTTACTTCATCCTTCAACTTAAATGTCACAAATTGTCCCCTCACCACTGCTCCAGACCCAGTTACACATCTCAAAGTATGATGCACTTTTATTTCAGAACATTTATCTCCATTAATTAAATTGTTATTTGCATAGTCTCTCTTCCTAGATTGTAAGCTCCCTGAGAATGTGGGCTAGAAGTAAATTCTTCACACATGTATCTTCAGTACCAACTAAGTATTACATGATAATATTTTAAAATAAATGTATCAGTAATTATCTGCTTGCAGGATATTTTATTTTTCAATCAATTCCAATTTCATAAATTCTAAATTTTGTTTGCTATTAAAATAATAACACTTCCAAATTTCTTCAGTAGTAGTGTTAAGGAGGAGGTTTCTATCAGCCTCTGTCACATGCTTCTATTTCATGTCAGCTCATATTTATTGATCACCTACTGTGATAGAGCTAGGTACTGGAAATATAATAGTGAATAAATAAAATTTGGCTTCTACTTTAATTATAAATACAGACAAGTTTGGGAGATAAGCATAAGATAAGGACCTGAAAGTGTTAACTAGAAGTGTGAATAACTTCAGAAGGATATGGTAAGATTTCACTGAGCTTTTTGTTCATCTTCCCTTAATTTTTCTGTACTGCTGTAGTGTAAAATCCTGACAATTTGAATATTAGTTTTATTCTATTTTTTGAACATTTCCTTCATTGCATTACTAATTATTTAACTAAGTACAGAGTTTCTTTTTTTTTTTTTTTTCCCATCTTCTCCCTTATTAATCAGTTTTCCAGGATACTAATCTTTTCATACTAATTCAATTCAACTAATTCAATACTAATTCTGCACCCTTTTCCTTACATTCCCAAGAATCTTCTGATGCTTTTGGTAGATTCAAAGAGGTTTAGGCATTTATTATCAAAGGAATAATGTAACTTCTCAAAGGGAAAGAACACTAACAAATTTTAGAGATGAAATTATAAAGGTTTCTTCAGATCCTGTTCCATGTAGTGAATGTCTGGCTGTCACTCAAAGAAACCACAAACATCTTTTCCTCTGGGCAGAAAGCGCCTGGCCACCCCCACCCCACCCCCAAGCTAGTCCCCACTCTGCCTTAAAAAAAATAAGAAAGAAAGAAAAGAAAAAGTATAAAGATTTCCTTTGCTAGTGCAAGACTGATAAGTTTATCATGATAACTTTTTAATTATATTTGAAGATGATCTAATAACAGATAACATCCATTCAGCGCTTTTTATTTGTCAGACTCTGTTTTATCTCATTTAATCAGCATCGCAATGTTACATAGGCAGGTTCTATAACTATATTGGCCTTCCCTGGTGGCTCAGAGGGTAAAGCGTCTGCCTGCAATGCAGGAGATCCGGGTTTGATCCCTAGGTCGGGAAGATCCCCTGGAGAAGGAAATGGCAATCCACTCCAGTATTCTTGCCTGGAGAATTCCATGGATGGAGGAGCCTGCTAGGCTACAGTCCATGGGGTCGCAAAGAGTTGGACGTGACTGAGCAACTTCACTTTCATAATTATATTAATTTTAGAGAAAAGGAGATGTTCAAATAACTTGTAAAAAGAACACAGGAGCAGATTTTCAGTATTAATTCTGCTTGATTCTTCCCTTCTAGCCTATCTAATGTATATTTAATTATTTTCTAGCAAAGTAGGGCAAAGAGGGAAACTTATTTAAACAAGAAAACACTGCCATCATCTGGACAGGATATGAGCAAAAAGCTATTCCAGGGACAGTTGCTTTTCAGCTGGCCTTCCCCAAAGTTCTATGAGTCATCATCAGCTAAAAGAGCATGCCCTTCTCACCTTTAAATAAATGACTAAAAGATGAGTTCCTTGTATTGCTACTTATGGTGGAGTTGAAGGCCAGAGGGGTAAGGAGCTAGTTCCACAGAAGAGGTTTCTTTATCTTTGAGGGGAGAGTTGGATAATAGCTATTGACAAAAATAGTACAACAGCCTTGTGAGACAAGTAATAAAAATCATAGAGAAACATGTGGTGGTAAGAATTCAAAAGGGTCCCAATGGGGGGAAAAACTCAGAATTTATTCTAAAGCAAAGGCGTAATGGTGCTTGCCCTGTAAGTACTATATGAAAGAGGGAAAAAGCTCCCAAGGAAATTATAATCTTTTACAAATAGTCACTGCAGTCCTTGGAAAAACTTGATTTACACATTTATGTTTTTGCATTATATTACATGGAATCAAGGGCTTGCAAGGTGGTGCTAGTGGTAAAGAACCTGTCCACCAATGCAGGAGACATGGGTTCAATCTCTGGATGGGAGATCCCCTGGAGAAGTGCATGGCAGCCCACTCCAGTATTTTTGCCTGGAGAATCCCATGGACAGAGGAGCCTGGCAGGCTACCATTCACAGGGTTGCAAAGAGTCGGACAAGACTGAAATGACAGCACACATGTGGAATCAAAGACTTTCACAGCCGCAAAACTATACTAAAAGTCACATTTTCAAATTACAGAGGAAAAAACAAGAAAAACAGAATGACTTATCTGTTATGTCATAGCTAGACATAACTAGCTATGACATAGCTAGAGGCAGAGCCAGTTCCAGAAACAAATCTACTCCTTTTTAAAATTCAAAACTTTGGTTTTATTATTTACTTATTTTGAAACAAGATCAAAAAATACATAATACTGAAATTTAGTCAAAACCTCAAAAGAACCATAGTTTAAAAAAATAGTAATTTAAAAAGAACGGTTAATAAAAACTTAAAATGCTGTCCAGACAAAAGTGAGGTTCAATTTACTTTACAACCTAAAGGAATCTGGCCTAATTCCTGGCAGAGAGGCCCAATACTAGATGGAGATACAGCAAACTCCTACTAAGGAATAAGCCAAGGTGGGTGTCATCAGGCTTCCTTCCCTGTCTCAGTCTGTGATCTGATCCCATCTCTGACTGGGAAGAAGCCTTCTAAGGACAAGCTGGGGTGGGACGGGGGGAGGAGTGGGGATGTGTTAGTTTTTTGGCAGAAACAGAATTGAAATGCAGAAGAAGCAAAAACATATGCTAACAAGCAGTAGCATAAAACGAAATGATGTGCATAGGACTGTTCTTCCTAACCCCTGGGTAAATAAACCTCCTGGGGATAACCAATTCAGAAATTGGCAAGAGTTCCTCACCCAGGGATTTTATTTTTAAAAGCAGTTTTTAAAAGTTTGGTTTTACTTGCAGATTAGAATTACTTTCAGTTCCTCATGTGGAGTCAGTGGTGTTCTGTGGTTGTGCAACCTGAAGGAGATGAGTTTAAAACTCTAGCTTTAAATTTCCCAAATACAAGGTCATACCCTGAGATTAAAGGCTTATTGAAATAGTACTTATAGTTCTCAACATTATACACATGATTTATATATTGCCCAGCTACCTTAATTCACCAGTTTGATTTTTCAAACTCTGTCTCTATGTACCTAGTGAGCATTTTCAGGATGTTTATCTGTCTAAAAACATACCCAAAGCCTACTTTAGTCTAGTGATCCTGTCTGGGAACCATGCAGTCTCATTCCTTGATGTTATAGTCCTGAAGACAGAAGGAGTAGTGTTGGCAAATGTGGCCCCTGGATCATTTCAAGTTTTATCACTTAAGTATATGGTCAATGATGTCCAGTGGATAAGCTTGATTTTGTGGGGTTTTTTGGTAATAGTAACAATAACCTAAAAATAAAGGTTATTTTTATTAACCTCATAATAATGTGGCCTACGTTTTAGTCAACTGATTTTTTTTCTTACAGTGTTATGAAGTAAAATGAAAGAAAGTGAAGTCACTCAGTCGTGTCTGACTCTTTGCAACCCCATGGACTATAGCCTGCCAGGCTCCTTTGTCCATGAGATTTTCCAGGCAAGAATACTGGAGTGGGTTGCCATGCTATGCTTTGAGTTTAATGTATCTAGAGTCCAAAATGCTCTTCTGAGATTTACTAAAAAGATAAAACTCTACCAAACCCAGAATTTGTTATTTCCCACTGAACCTGATTTTCCTCCAATATTTTCTATTTCAGTCATGGCAGTACATCTGCAAACCCACCAAACAAGGGCACTGGCTCTTACAGTGACAGCCCTGGTTCATACCATTCTTCTCCCTGCTCCCTACAGCTCAGGTCTCCAGCTGTGCTGATTCTGACATCTAACTATGTCTTGAAAAGGCTCATTCTTCTTCCGTTTTACCTCTTCTCCCCTAGTTGAAGCCCTCATTATTTCCCTCCACTGCCTCAGTATCGTAAAAGGCTAAATACAAATTGGTTCTGCCTTAAGCCATCCTCTTCCATAGTTGGAGTGATCCTTTTAAAAGGCACACATGACAAGGGCAGATCATAAATATGCCTCTCCATCTGCCAGGATGTAGACACCAACCTTCTTAGTGACCTCAGAGCTCACTCCATACCTCTTCCCTCCTTGTTCACTCTGCTTCATGCAAACAGATATCATGGTAGCTGCTTGAAAAAATGGTGATTTGTTTTACCATTTGTTTCTTTTCAGTTGTTCCTCTGTTTCTTCCCTCAATAACTATTTCATGGTCTCTGTCTTCCTGATGTAGTTCTGCCTACCATCTCTAGTAGTTGCTAACTTCATAAGTTTTGAGATTGACCCTAGGTGTAACCTTCTCTTGTCCTTTATCCTGACCAGCTGACTGGCTGGATCCCACTTTCTTGTTCAGTTTCTGCCAGACCTGTTGTCTGGGAGCAAAACACTGCTCTAGATCAATTCCATCTGTTTTTAGATGAATATCCTTAAAGAAGCTACTTTCCCTGGGGCAACAGGATCTCAGTTCTGTGGTTGTTAGCTGGGACTAATCCTTTGGAGTTTGAACAACAGTCACATGCAAAACTCCTGTGATGTTATTCTCACAGTTCATCCCTCTTCCTTGGAGCTTCTGCTTCCACATCAAGTGTCACCTAATACATTCAGGACTGCAGGGGGACAGGTGTTTATCAATGAACCACAGATTCTGATATTTTGCTTTCCCTTCTATGAAATGGAATTTAGAAAGCTACACACATAAGTGATTTTAAAAATAATTATGACCTCGGGTTTATTTTAATTTTAGATTTTAAGTTAATCAATAGTAGTTTGGATCCCCTTAAGTCTTCAGTTAAGTATCAGTACTTAACTTTCCATCTATACTTTTGTGGGGTTTTTTTGTTGTTGTTGTTATAGTTTGTAATATTAAGTATTCTGACAGTAATATAAACAAAAATCCCACAGCGGTGGGTTTTTCAGTTAAAATTAGGTTTGGCTACAATAGACAAAAATTCAAAATAATAATTTTATTCCTGTTTCATATAAAAGCAATCTGGAGGTAGGAGTCCAGGGTTAGCATGGTAAATTAAGGGAATCCTCAAGGAATCTATTTTATTGCTGCATTATTTTCAGTACTCAGTTCTTTTTCAGGTCCAAAGTAGTTGCTCAGAGTTCTATCATTAAGTCTGTTTTCCAGACAGCAGGAAAAAGAAAGGAAGGCTAGAAGGACATCCTCCATTTGAGATCACTTCCCAGGAGTCCCCTGCCCATAACTTAGTCTTATGGCCAAACTTTAGCTGAAAGAGTTGGTAGACTCTTGGGCTCCATATGCCCAAGTAAATATTGTGGATGCTATTTTTAAGGAAGAAGTGGAGAATGAATTTGGGGGAATGCTATTAAGAGCAAACTATGTGATGGGAAGATTTACTTTTTTAAACAAAACATTTAAATTTTTTAGGTGACTACTTATAAGTAGTTACCCCTCTGCCAACAGGTCTAGCAGAAACTGAACAAGAAAGTGGGATCCAGCCAGTCAGCTGGTCAGGATGAAGGACCAGAGAAGGTTACACCTAGGGTCAGTAGTTACTCTCTCTTCCTTGTGTAGTGGGGCTTAGAGGAAAAGGGTGGAAAGATAACAAATCAGTATTATTATACATGTAACACTAGTGGTAAAGAACCCTCCTGCCAATGCAGGAGACATAAGAAACACAGGTTAAATCCCTGTGTCAGGTAGATCCCCTGGAGGAGGACGTGGCTACCCACTCCAGTGTTCTTGCCTGGAGAATCCCATGGACACAGGGGCTTGCCAGGCTACAGTCCATGGGGTCGCAAAGAGTTGGACACAACTGAAGCAACTTAGTAGGCATGCTAAGAGGAAGTACTTACTTAGAGGAAGACGTACTTAGAGGAGGTAGTGACAATTATGTAACTCACCTAGTAATAATAACATTCTCTTTAAATGACAGGATCAGGCTATATAAAGGGACAATCAGGTATTTGTAAGGGGTTCAAATAAGTACTCCATGTTATTTAGACTGAGAATGGGAATATACGCTGAAGAAAATTCACATCCCCTCACATTCTCCTTTTATATTCATTCTTTTACTGTTTTCATCTGATCACAGCCCTGAAATTTCACTTTTTAAAACAGTTTAATTTTCATTATGTATACTTTTATTGTAAACAGTTTTGTGGGGAAGAATGTACAGTGTACAATTGTTGGTATTTTGATAGTGGTTGCATTGAATCTGTAGCTTGTCTTGGGTGGTATGGTCATTTTAACAGTATTGATTCTTCCAATCCATGAATACATACACCTTTTCATCTGCTTGTGCTGTCTTCAGTTTCTTTCATCAGAGTCATAGTTTTCACAGTACAGGTCTTTTGCCTCCTTAGTTAGGTTTATTCCTAGGTAGTTTATGGTATTTAATGTGATGGTAAATGAGATTGCTTCTTTAATTTCTCTTTCTGATCTTTCATTGTTAGTGTATAGAAATGAAACTGATTTATGTATATTGATTTTGTATCCTTCAATTTTATCAAACTCTCTAATGAGCTCTGGTAGTTTTCTGGTCGTGTCTTTACAATTTTCTATGTGTAGTTCATGTTATCTGCAAACAGTGACAGTTTTATTTCTTCCTTTCCAACTTGGATTCCTTTTAGTTATTTTTCTTCTCTGATTGCTATTACCAGGACTCCTAAAACTATGCAGAATAAAAGTGGTGAGAGTGGGCATGCTTGTCCTGTTCCTAATCTAAGAGGAAATGCTTTCAGCTTTTCACTGTTGAGTATTATGTTAAATGTGGGTTTGTCATATATGACCTGTATTATGTTAAGGTATGTTCCCTCTGTGCCTGATAAACAATATCTTGTTTAAATTAGAAAGACAAAACTGTTTTTATCATCTTGTCATGAGTATTCAGGCAAACTCATGTGATTCCATTGTATATTGTATAATTATGCAAGAGTTGGATTTTATGCACAGGAGAAAGTGGAATAATACTTTTTATGCATGCTCCATTTAAATAAACATAATTATATTCTCATGATAAAACATGTAGATTAAAAATATTACCAAAGCCTGATACTCTACATAAATTTCTTATGTGGAGTCTATGTACTTATGAGGAAGAAAGTTTTATTCTACAATGCCAAATTCTACATTAAAGTGTATATCCAATGCAATGCCTACTTTTTCATTATCAAATAGATGTTTGATTTGAAAAATATTTATGATTTGGTAATCTACTTCAAAGAAGTGATGTGCTATATACCCTAAATATAAAGTATATTTATTAAAAATTAAACAGCTAGTATTTATTGAGTGCTTCTTATATGACAGACACTAGAGTGAGAAATGAATATAGATTTCTAATTTAATACTTAAAAATATCTGTATATCTTCATTTTACTTGAAAGTTAATGGAATATTAGAAAGTAGGTATGGTTGATAGCGATTGAATGTTCACATCCAATTTGTGCTTTTTAACCACAGATTTTTTTCATCTTCCTCTACCATGACATGCACACTTTATTCTCATTATTTCAGAATACCAGGATGAAATAGCTAAAACATCTATTTTGACAGATAAACTAGTATTGTTGCTATATTTCTATGGTCTGCCTTCCTGGTTTTTAAGTACATATGTCAAGGCAATTATTTTTTGCTTGTTGATACTCATGAAAATTTCTTGAAGCAGTACAACAAGCCATTTATTCAAGAATGTGAAACTAGGCCCTGCTGTAAGTTACAACATTTGTTAATTAATTTAACTTGCACATATTTATTGAACAGATGTCATGTGTTGGGTACTTTTCTAGGCACTGGGAACACAGCAGTGAATGATCCAGGCATAAACAAGTAAACAGATTTTTAAAAATATAAGAATAATGGTTTTAGAACTTTTAAATAAAAGAGTAGGAAGATAAGAAAATTCTGTGGTATTAGATCTATAATCAGGGAAGACCTCTTTCTTCATGAAGATCATATCCGAGTAGAGGAAGAGAATATAGGGAGGAAAACAATGTGCTCCACAGGGAGAGCAGAGAAAATAAAAGACATGAGACGTCAGATTCTTGTAGAATGAGAGCAGCAAGAAAGCCTGAGTGTCTAGAAGAGGATTTGGAGAATAGAGAAAGATGAGGTTTGGATGCAGAAAGGAGACAGATCATCTATAGTTTTGTCGTAGGCCATGGTGAGGGGGTTGAGCTTATTCTAAATGTAATAGGAAGCTCCACCTAGTCAGCTTGATGGAAAAGTTTCAGTCTAGACTCCTTCCAGTCATCACTGTAGAAAGGACTTTACGCTGCTGCCCACAGGCAACACATTTCACTTCTGGATTCAGTTCATTGATGATAGCATGTCATGTGGCTGAGCCCGCGTCTGTGAGACAGATGGTGTAATCCTTCCCCATGGAGTGTGAATGAACGTTTATGAATAAAAACATAATGCATCACAATAGATGTCACTTTGAGGGTCTTTTGCCCTCCCCACCAGATAAATCTCAAATATGCATATAATTTAATCACATAATTTTAAGTAAATTTTCTAAATTTTGCAAAAAAAAAAAAAAAAGGAAAGAAAGAAAAAAGAAACCTACCAAAGTTCCAGCTATTTCAGAAACAAACATATCCATCAAACACACAGGTCAAATTTTCTATTTGTTTAAAACTCTAGAAAAATAATTGCTGGATTATTGAGATAATTATTTTAGAAGCTTTTCACATATAATCTAGTTGTCTTCAAAATAGGTAGGATGAATTTAAACTTCCATCGACAACATATGAAAACTTAAGTGTCACTGGAGTATAATTAGTAGTTTGTTTTCTAGCTTCATGTGTTTTCATTTCTTCACATAGCACAGTAGGAACACTTTCTTCTACTCTGATTTCCAAAAGGAGCTAGACCAACCTTTTGGCATCAGGGACTGGTTTCCTGGAAGACAATTTTTCCACAAATGGGGTGGGGAGGGAAGGGGTGACAAGTGATGGTTTTAGGATGATTCAAGTGCATTACATTCATTGTGCATTTTATTTCTATTGTCATTGCATCAGCTCGACCTCAGATCATCAGGCATTAGATCCCAGAGATTGGGGACTCCTGAGCTAGAGTTTGAACGCCCCTGCAAGTCTTTCTAGTTCCTAAGATGTCCTTTCCCATGCTCTTTCCACTAGCATATGGGAGATGAAAAAAAAACAAAAACAACTTTGTTTTGAAAACCACTTAAGATATTCATTCTGTTTATTACCATGACATAACCTAGCCTATCTTGACTGATAGAATTATGCATCTGAGGATTACAACTAGGATACACTAAGACCCCCTACTTGGAGGTCGATCAACAACAGCATACAATAAGCACTAAGATTCAATGACAGAAGCTTCCCTGATGGTACAGTGGATAAGAATCCACCTGCCAATTCAGGGGACACAGGTTTGACCCCTGGTCCAGGAAGATTTCACACGCTGTGGAGCAACTGAAGCCCATGAGCTTCAATTACTGAGCCTGCGTGTTATAACCACTGAAGCCCACGTGCCTAGAGCCTGTGTTCCACAGTAAGAGATGCCACCACAATGAGCGGCTCGTGTACCACATCAAAGAGTAGCCCCCACTCACTGAAACTAGAGAAAGCCCATGCACACCAACAAAGCCCAAGCACAGCCAAAAATACAAATAATTAAATTTTAAAAAGGGATACCCTGTTCTCTACTTATCCACTCACCCTATCCTTAAAAAAAAAAAAAAAATCCAGGACAATTTTGTCAATTATACCTCCATAAAACTGAAAAAAAAAAAAAGAAAAGATTCTATGGAATGAGAAAACAAATGATGGCTTTCATGAATGAAGACAAAATTAAAATTCAGCTAGGCAGATACTCTAAATAAAGAGGTGTTGACTTAGAGTTGACCTGTTTCTCATAGGCCATTCTGGGTTGCACCAGGGTAAGTGGTGTCAGGGAGTCATTTTTATACATATTATTATTGATTCTTGATAGTATGGCCAAGATAGAGAGAGAGAGAGAGAGAGAGCATGTAAATATGTTTAGCATAGCAATTTTACAATATTTCAACTCTGAAGGACCGTAAATGGCCAGCTTTAGAATGATGAAATGTATAATACAAACTCATAGATATATTTTGCTGCTATGAAAATACACTACATTGCTGAGGTTACGTGTAAAATGCTTGTGCTTGTGAAGTCTATATATAGTATAGTAAAAGTAAAAAATGAAAGAGAAAACCGTGGGATGGCAAGAAACCAAAATGGTGACAACTATAGTCAAAGGATGAGGAACAAAGAAGGGATTTCAAATTAGTCTTGCTACTTTGTACAGTTTTTACTACTTTATAGTATATGCATGCATCCACAGTTTAAAAAGGAAGAAACAGGGGTTGTAGGATTTGGAAAGTTCAGTGTTATGTTGAGTGTTATATCTTAGGAAGACAAGATTCAATTGAAGGTGAAAAGAAATTAAATATTATGTATTGAATTAGCAGGTAACTTTAGTTTTTTTTTCCAGATGTTCCCTCTCAGCCTTGGTCTTTCTAAGCAGAAAAACATAGTATATACAAATGCAAAATGTTCATAAAGTAAGTGTTTTAAAGAGAAAATCATAGTTCTCATCTACATGAAAAATAGCATTTTCCCCTTTAACATTGCCAACATTCTTTAGTGCAACACACAATGAGACTCTTCATGGCTCCATATTAATCCACTTCATAATCTTATACCATCAATTTATCATTTGAAAATGATGAAAACTTTAACTCTAGCTGAGTCTCCAAAGACATATCTTGTGTCACTGTAGGTGCCATTTGCTAAAGTTTAATTTCATGCTATTTATCACATCAGTCCCTGACCCTTTCTGCCTCTAATTTAGTGTAGAAAAAGGGGGAGATTTATCTTTACTTATTTAATTGTAAGCCTCACAGATTTCCTCTGCTGTTCTTGTGAGGCAGCGGTGTTAGTAATTAGTAACCAACCATAAAGGAGTGGAGACAAGGCTCCGCATGTCTCTTCAATTACTTTCCCCTGGAATTTCTCAATGTCAGCCTTATCATTGAGATAAAGCCACCACTTCCCCTTTGCATTTTTGTGAGCTGGATCCCTTTGTAAAAGGAATTGGTGTTTTGTTCTTTAATGCTATCTTTGGTGTATTATCTTCAGTTCAGTCCAGTCCTGTCCTACTCTTTGTGACCCCATGGACTGCAGTACACAAGGCTTCCCTGTCCATCACTAACTCCCAGAGCTTACTCAAACTCATGTCTATCGAGTCGGTGATGCCGTCCAACCATCTCATCCTCTGTCGTCCCCTTCTCCTCCCGCCTTCAATCTTTCCCAGCATCAGGGTCTTTTCAAATGAGTCTGTTCTTCGCACCAGGTGCCCAAAGAAATGGAGTTTCAGCTTCAACATCAGTCCTTCCAATGAATATTCAGGATTGATTTCCTTTAGGATGGACTGGTTGGATCTCCTTGCAGTCCTAGGGACTTTCGAGTCTTCTACAACACCACAGTTCAAAAGCATCAATTCTTCTGTGCTCAGCTTTCTTTATAGTCCAAATCTCACATCCATACATGACTACTGGAAAAAACCATAGCTTTGAATAGATGAACCTTTGTTGGCAAAGTAATATGTCTGCTTTTTAGTATGCTGTCTAGGTTGGTCACCAGAAAAGGCAATGGCACGCCACTCCAGTACTCTTGCCTGGAAAATCCCATGGATGGAGGAACCTGGTAGGCTGCAGTCCATGGGGTCGATAGAGTCGGACACGACTGAGCGACTTCACTTTCACTTTTCACTTTTCACTTTCATGCATTGGAGAAGGAAATGGCAACCCACTCCAGTGTTCTTGTCTGGAAAATCCCAGGGACAGGGGAGCCTGGTGGGCTGCCATCCATGGGGTCTCACAGAGTCGGACACGACACGACTGAAGCGACTTAGCAGCAGCAGCAGCAGCAGGTTGGTCACAGCTTTTCTTTCAAGAAGCAAGCATCTTTTAATTTCATGGCTGCAGTCATGATCTGCAGTGATTTTGGAGCCCCCCAAAATAAAGTCTCTTATTGTTTCCCCATCTATTTCCCATGAAGTGATGGGACCAGATGCCATGATCTTAGTTTTCTGAATGTTGAGTTTTAAGCCAACTTTTTCACTCTCCTCTTTCACTTTCATCAAGAGGCTCTTTAGTTCTTCGCTTTCTGCCATAAGGGTATTATCTTAGTGTAAATTTGTGTTTGTGTGTGTGTGTGTGTGTGCATTTGTTTTATCAAGTTTTGTATTCATAAAAAAAAATCATACATGCCTGAACAAAAGCAAAAGATGCAGAACAATGTAACAATATACGGTAAAACTGAAAGTGACATATCATCATAGAAATTATATTAACAGTTTGGCATATATCTTTTAAATTATATCTATTTATATTACATACATATATATATACACTTTTGTGTGCTCAAGACTATAGGGTAGTGCATCTTCCCGTGATCACATTTATAAACAATTTCTTTCTCTCATTACTGAAATCATTCTATATTTTTAGTTTGTACATTGTTGTTAGCATTTCAATTAAAACCTACTACTTTTTTGTTTGAATGGATATCACATAACTTTGTCATGTCACTTTTTCTTTTTAATCACACTACTCAGTCCCCAAGATTTCCTTACGGTACCTTCAAAATGAATTTATTTTTGCTTTTTCTCATGAACAACACCATGAAAAATCTCTATTTCAGTTTAAAAAGAAAGAAAAAGGGAAATAAAACATTGTGTTTTACATATGCCAGCATTATACTAGAAACTTTAACTGTATAAATTATTTTTTATCTTCATGACAACCCTGCGAATAAAAGCCATTGGTGATAAAATATCTACTGAACATCTACTATGTACCTGATACTCTGTGATTTCCAGCTATCATGCAAGTTAAATATATAATCATCATTTTACAAAAGGGAGGGAAAACTGGTTCTACATTTTAAAAAGTAAAGGTGATAAATGACTGTGATAGTATATGAACATGTCTGTATAAATACATGGCCTTTAATCTTTCCATTAAGCCATTTAATGTCACTTATTTAAGTGTTCATAATAAATAACATTTGTTTTACACTGCTCCACATTTTATCTTTGAAAATAAAATTTAATAATCATACTTAAAAACTTTCATTGGCTTCAAATTCTCTAAAGGATCTAGGCTTAAATTAACAAGAATATTAAAAAGCCATTCAAACTTTTTTTGTCCCCTACTTCAGGAAGATCCACTGGAGAAGGGATAGGCTACCCACTCCAGTATTCTTGGGCTTCCCTTGTGGCTCAGCTGGTAAAGAATCCACCTGCAATGCAGGAGACCTGGATTTAATCCCTTGGTTGGGAAGTTGCCCTGGAGACGGGAAAGGCTGCCCACTCTAGTATTCTGGCCTGGAGAATTCCATGGACTGTATAGTCCATGGGGTCACAGAGTCAGATATGAGTGAGTGACTTTCACTTCACTTCACTTCCCTATACCATAATTGTGCAGAACTCATTTTCACTCACTAAACATGACATACTGTTTTACAACTTTCACTTATTTCACATCCTATACCATAATCATGCAGAACTAACTTTCACTCACTAAACATGGCATACTGTTTTACAACTTTGCGTATGTTTTCTCACATGTTATCTCAACTCATTCCTACAAATGGTGAACTTAAATTCATATTTCACATGCCACTGAATTGTCACCACCTCAGGGATATTTTCCCAGACTTCTTCAGAGAAAAAAATCATTTCCTACTATGAACCTCTGAAACAATTTTTATATGCCTTTACCATAGTACATATCATAAGATAGTATGACTATGCTTATATTTTCACTAGAACACAAACTTTTGGAAAGTAGGATCACTGTTTGACGCTACTGTTTGTCTTCCCAACAGTCTAGTCCATTGGTTAAAAGAGTTAGTGCTCAAGAAATGAAAGCTAAATAAATCCCACCAAATAATTACTTTAAGGTTATATACCAATTCTGACAACAGACTAAGAAATCACTAAATCTATAAGAAGACTATTTAATAAAGGTAAATCTACATCTTTTGTGGGGCTGTATGTCTGTACCATGCAGATGACAGTCAGTCAGTTCAGTCGCTCAGTTGTGTCCAACTCTCTGCGACCCCATGGACTGCAAAACGCCAGGCCTCCCTGTCCATCACCAACTCCCAGAGCTTACTCAAACGCATGTCTATCAAGTCGGTGATGCCATCCAGCCATCTCACCCTCTGTCGTCCCCTTCTCCTCCCACCCTCAATCTTTCCCAGCATTAGGGTCTTTTCAAATGAGTCAGTTCTTCGCATCAGGTGGCCAAAGTATTGGAGTTTCAGCTTCAACATCAGTCCTTCCAATGAATATTCAGGACTTATTTCCTTTAGAAGGGACTGGTTGAATCTCCTTGCAGTCCAAGAGACTCTCAAGAGTCTTCTCCAAAACCACAGTTCAAAAGCATCAATTCTTCGGTGCTAGCTTTCTAAAGTCCAACTCTCACATCCATACATGACTACTGGAAAAACCATAGATGATACTAATCATGGTGTAAAACATTACTTTTGTGGCCTATTCTACTCTAGAATTGATCATGAAAAAGGTCAGAACACAGTACAGACATCTCTTTTATAAGATAACTAAAGAAGCCAAAAGATATTGCCAGAGTATACTACAATCTTAAGTCCCAATCATGTATTTTGTTTTGCTGACCACAGGAAGAAGAACTAAGGAAAGACTCTCCTGGCCTCCTTTTAAAGGTACCAGAAGTGTTTCATGATAGCTGTACCTTCTTCATTTCTAATTAACTAGTTCTAGTGACACCAAATCCTGAAAGATGATGCTGTGAAAGTGCTGCACTCAATGTGCCAGCACATTTGGAAAACTCAGCAGTGGCCACAAGACTGGAAAAAGTCAGTCTTCATTCCAATCCCCAAAAAAGGCAATGCCAAAGAACGCTCAAACTACCGCACAGTTGCACTCATCTCACATGCTAGTAAATTAATGCTCAAAATTCTCCATGCCAGGCTTCAGCAATACATGAACCGTGAACTTCCTGATGTTCAAGCTGGTTTTAGAAAAGGCAGAGGAAGCAGAGATCAAATTGCCAACATCTGCCGGATCATGGAAAAAGCAAGAGAGTTCCAGAAAAACATCTATTTCTGCTTTATTGCCTATGCCAAAGCCTTTGACTGTGTGGATCACAATAAACTGTGGAAAATTCTGAAAGAGATGTGATACCAGACCACCTGATCTGCCTCTTGAGAAATTTGTATGCAGGTCAGGAAGCAACAGTTAGAACTGGACATGGAACAAACAGACTGGTTCCAAATAGGAAAAGGAGTACGTCAAGGCTGTATATTGTCACCCTGTTTATTTAACTTATATACAGAGTACAATGGCACCCCACTCCAGTACTCTTGCCTGGAAAATCCCATGGACAGAGGAGCCTGGTAGGCTCCAGTCCATGGGATCGCTAAGAGTCGGGCATGATTGAGAGACTTCAGTTTCACTTTTCACTTTCATGCATTGGAGAAGGAAATGGCAACCCACTCCAGTATTCTTGCCTGGAGAATCCTAGGGACAGAGGAGCCTAGTGGGCTGCTGTCTATGGGGTCGCACAAAGTCGGACACGACTGAAGCGACTTAGCAGCAGCAGCAGCAGCAGAGTCCATCATGAGAAACACTGGACTGGAAGAAACACAAGCTGGAATCAAGATTGCGGGGAGAAATATCAATAACCTCAGATATGCAGATGACACCACCCTTATGACAGAAAGTGAAGAAGAACTAAAAAGCCTCTTGATGAAAGTGAAAGTGGAGAGTAAAAAGTTGGCTTAAAGCTCAACATTCAGAAAACAAAGATCATGGCATCCGGTCCCATCACTTCATGGGAAATAGATGGGGAAACAGTGGAAACAGTGTCAGAATTTACTTTTTTGGGCTCCCAAATCACTGCAGATGGTGACTGCAGCCATGAAATTAAAAGACGCTTACTCCTTGGAAGGAAAGTTATGACCAATGTAGATAGCATATTCAAAAGCAGAGCATTACTATGGTGTTGGAGAAGACTCTTGAGAGTCCCTTGGACTGCAAGGAGATCCAACCAGTCCATCCTGAAGGAGATCAGCCCTGGGATTTCTTTGGAAGGAATGATGCTAAAGCTGAAACTCCAGTACTTTGGCCACCTCATGCGAAGAGTTGACTCATTGGAAAAGACTCTGATGCTGGGAGGGATTGGGGGAAAGAGGAGAAGGGGACGACGGTGATGAGATGGCTGGATGGCATCACTGACTCGATGGACGTGAGTCTGGGTGAACTCCGGGGGTTGGTGATGGACAGGGAGGCCTGGCGTGCTGCAAATTCATGGGGTCGCAAAGAGTGGGACACAACTGAGCAACTGAATCGAACTGAACTGAAATGGGTAAATTCCAGCTAATACTTTCAGCTCCTATTCTCCATCTCTGACTAGAATATTGTTACTTTGGTTATATCATGACTTAATTTCTTCAGGTCTTTGTCAAAGAGCAAAGCTCTCACTGAAACCTTCCCTCCATGAAATGGAAATGATAATGGTATTCTTATAGGGTAAAGTGCTTACAGTTGTGTTCAGTTTACTTCAGTTCAGGTGCTCAGTCATGTCCGACTCTTTGCGACCGCATGAATTGCAGCACGCCAGGCTTCCCTGTCCATCACCAACTCCCAGAGCTTACTCAAACTCATGTCTATCGAGTCGGCGATGCCATCCAGCCATCTCATCCTCTGTCGTCCCCTTCTCCTCCTGCCCCCAATCCCTCCTAGCATCAGAGTCTTTTCCAATGAGGCAACTCTTTGCATGAGGTGGCCAAAGTACTGGAGTTTCAGCTTTAGCATCAGTCCTTCCATAGAACACCCAGGACTGATCTCCTTTAGGATGGACTGGTTGGATCTCCTTGCAGTCCAAGGGACTCTCAAGAGTCTTCTCCAACACCACAGTTCAAAAGCATCAATTCTTTGGTACTCAGCTTACTTCACAGTCCTACTCTCACATCTATACATGACCACTGGAAAAACCATAGCCTTGACTAGATGGACCTTTGTTGGCAAAGTAATGTCTCTGCTTTTGAATATGCTATCTAGGTTGGTCATAACTTTCCTTCCAAGGAGTAAGCATCTTTTAATTTCATGGCTTCAGTCACCATCTGTAGTGATTTTGGAGCCAAAAAAATAAAGTCTGGCACTGTTTCCACTGTTTCCCCATCTATTTCCCATGAAGTGATGGGACCGATGCCATGATCTTCGTTTTCTGAATGTTGAGCTTTAAGCCAACTTTTTCACTCTCTTCTTTCACTTTCAAGAGGCTTTTTAGTTCCTCTTCACTTTCTGCCATAAGGGTGGTGTCATCTGCATATCTGAGGTTATTGACATTTCTCCCAGCAATCTTAATTCCAGCTTTTGCTTCCTCCAGCCCAGCGTTTCTCGTGATATACCCTGTATATACGTTAAATAAGCAGGCTGACAACATACAGCCTTGACGTACTCCTTTTCCTATTTGGAACCAGTCTGTTTGTTCCATGTCCAGTTCTAACTGTTGCTTCCTGACCTGCATACAAATTTCTCAAGAGGCAGGTCAGGTGGTCTGGTATTCCCATCTCTTTCAGAATTTTCCACAGTTTATTGTGATCCACACAGTCAAAGGCTTTGGCATAGTCAATAAAGCAGAAATAGATATTTTTCTGGAACTCTCTTGCTTTTTTGATGATCCAGCAGATGTTGGCAATTTGATCTCTGCTTCCTCTGCCTTTTCTAAATCCAGCTTGAACATCAGGAAGTTCACGGTTCATGTATTGCTGAAGCCTGGCTTGGAGAATTTTGAGCATTACTTTACTAGCGTGTGAGATGAGTGCAACTGTGCTGTAGTTTGAGCATTTTTGGCATTGCCTTTCTTTGGCATTAGAATGAAAACTGACCTTTTCCAGTCCTGTGGCCACTGCTGAGTTTTCCAAATGTGCTGGCATATTGAGTGCAGCACTTTCACAGCATCATCTTTCAGGATTTGAAATAGCTCAACTGGAATTCCATCACCTCCACTAGCTTTGTTCGTAGTGATGCTTTCTAAGGCCCACTTGACTTCACATTCCAGGATGTCTGGCTCTAGGTCAGTGATCACACCATCGTGATTATCTGGGTCGTGAAGATCTTTTTTGTACAGTTCTTCATATATTAATTATCTAATATAAGATTAGATAATATTTGCACCATCATCCAATCAGTTACTAGGTCTTGACAAATCTTTTCTCTTGGTATCTCTTAACTCTATCCTCTCCTTTGTGTTACCCCTGAATGACAGAGTATTATTTTCCAAATTGTACACATGTCACTAGCAGTACGGAAGATTATTTTAGATTGCATATAGGGATAAATTTTAAAAAGGAGCCATTATTTATTTTATTTTAAGATATATAAATTTTCTTTCTGAATCAATAGGTTTGAAATTTAAAGCAAGTTGATATAAAAGTAAGGATTAAGTAAAAGACATATGCTATGCTATGCTAAGTCGCTTCAGTCGTGTCCGACTCTGTGCGACCCCATAGACGGCAGCCCACCAGCTTACTCTTTTCCTAGACCACCTTTTTCTGGTCTCTTCTCCAGGCAAGAGCACTGGAGTGGGTTGCCATTTCCTTTTCCAATGCATGAAAGTGAAAAGTGAAAGTGAAGTCGCTCAGTCATGTCTGATAGGCCATAGATTTAAATGCAAAAAATCTTGAAGACTTTTATGGGAATAACTGATATTTGAAAAGTATGCTACCTGGACTGTCTTTATACCCTAGCCTTATCCCTACTTCTTTCTGTCTCCATACTATCCCCTGAGTTATCTTTCTAAATAAAAATCTGATCCTATAGCCCTTTGCCTTAAGCATCATCCACCCTTAAGCTTCTTTATAGGACAAATCCCAGTCTTAGGAATGCATAGAGGTCTTCATCATCTGGACTGTGTTTTTGTTCCTGACTTCACTGATTGCAACTTCCATAGCACAATTTATGCTCCAGCAAAATCAAGCTGATGAAATTCCTTGATCATATTCCAGATAACTTTACAGCACTTTGCATTCAGGCAAACTGTTGTGTTTTTGTTGTTGTTTGGTTTTTGTTTGTCTTGTTTTGCTTGAGTACTCATTTATTTGCTCATCCAAATGGAGAATTTACTTCATGCCAGTACCACAGTGTCTTTATTACTGTAGTTTTTAAAAATTTTGAAATTGGGAGGCAGCTGTTTTCTGCCTTGCTTTTTGGCAATGCTTTTTTTGCTATTCTTGGTCCTTTATATTTTTATATAAATTTGAGGATTAGAAATTTATCAATTTTGGGGGAATAAAGCCTGCTGGAAATTTAATAAATTTAATAAAGTTTTACTCAACTGTATTTCATGTGATTTTTCTTCTTTAGGTTGTAATATGTAATATGTAATCTACAATGTATGTAGATTACATTGATTTTTGAATGCTGTAGCAGTTTTGTATCACTGGAATAAACTTCATTTGGTCATGAGGTATAATTATTTTATATGTTGCTGGATTCCATTTGCTGATATTTTGTTGAAAAATTTTATATCTATATTTATAAGGAATATTTGTTTCTTGTTTTAATAATATATTTTTAATGGCTTACATATCAGGGTAATATGGCCTCCTAGAGTTGAAGAGGGTTGCTTTTTCCTCTATTTTCTGAAAAAAACTTTGAAGTGTTGATGTTATATATTCTGTAAATGCAATTAACCAATTAATCCATGAAATTCTGGGCTGTTCTTGTGGGGCAAGACTTAAATTTACTAATTGCTTACTATTACTATGGGATATAAAATAGTGCAGTCATGTGAGAGCTGTGCTGGGTCTGAGGTCTCAGTCAACTGTCTTGGGAAGACACGAGGGTAGGAATGGAAGGCCAGGAAACAAAAATTAAAACTTTACTAAGATATCACCATATACCCACCAAAATGACTACAGTATAAAAGAAGGGAAATAGCTTGGAATTTTTAGTGTTGGAAAGGGTATAGAGTAACTAGAACTTGTATCTGTGCTGGGGGGAGTGTATGTTGGTGTGGCCCCTTTGGAAAACTAGTTTTATAAAATAAGCTGAGCATATTGATGCCCTGTGACCTGGCAGTTCAACTCCTAGATATATACTTAATAGGAATTCATAAACATGTTCACCAATAGATGAGTACTAAAATATTTATAGCAGCACTATCCATAATAACCCCAAGCTACAGGTCATCGGATGCAAAATACCTTTGCTGTGCTTACTCTTTTCCTAGACCACCTTTATCTGGTCTGCTTCTTTATTCCCCATTCAATGATAAATCACCCAATTTTTCTAGACATAAATTTTAGCATATTTCCTAACAATGCCCACTTTGTCCCAAACCATATCCAACTGCATAAAAGTTTTGGCCATTACTCATTAGATTGATTTTTAATGTTAATGTTTTGTGCATTCCACAGTATTTCTGGCTTGAACTCTCACCTTGATATCAAAATGCCTTCTTAAGGTCTTGTGTCAGAATCTCAAATCCAGGTAACTTATTTTAAAAAGTGGGGAAGGGGGGTGGGATTTGTTGGCTTATGGTACCAACTATGAACTGCCACAATAATGCTGCATCAGAAAATAAAACAAAATCTCTGTGAAATATAATACTAAAATTTATTTTGCTCTGTAAGTCTGTGAATTAGGTGAGCAGTCTGTGGATTGGACTGGTTTGAATAACCTTGGCTGGGCTAGTTTATGTGTCTGAGGTAGACTGGCAGGTCGGCTGCCTAGTATTTGGGCTGACTCAACTTTTCTCTATATGGTTTCCCAATTTTCAGCATGTTGCCCTCAGTTTGTTCTTATGGCAATGGCAGGGTTTCTAAAGAACAAATTGTCTTAGGCTTTCTGAGGCCCAGGCTCATAACTGAAACACAGGCACTTCTGCCTCATTTTGTTGCCCAAGGCAAGTCACAGATATGCCAGATATAAGGCATGGAGAAATAGATGCTGCATTTTCAAGGAAGGAGATGAAAATTCACACTGCAAAGGGCACAGGTAAAGAGAGAGAGGAAGACTTGGTGCCATTTTCACACTCAATATACTATACTCATATAAACAAAACTTAGAAATGGGATGAAGCTATTTTCAGAGAAGATTAGACATAAGGATAGAACTCTTTTCTCTGTTCAGCTGTAATCTGTAATTTTCAGGCAGCTAGCATATACTCTTCTCTGTTCCTTTCACTGTGGTCATGGATAAATGGTTATTATTTATCATTAACCCAGTCAAGATAAGGTAGGATGCTCTTTCCTTCTACATTCAGAAAAAAAAAAGGGAAAGTGCATTTACTAAAAAGGGGAAGAAGAGTGATGGGAAGGCAAAATTAACATGACTCTGGTCTTAAGCAATTTAGTTCCTTCACATTCTTATACTATACAGCATCAGTGGAGTTTTTCTCTATTAACATCTCATCATGTTACTTCCCAGCTTAAATTCACTGCCTGAAGTTAAATATAAGCCTTTTAGTATGACATGATGTGCTTGTCAATGTGCTGCAAACGTATCTCTCTAGTCTTTTTTATCTGCTTCTTCTTTCCTTGGTTACTCAAAGATATAGCCATAGTGACACATTTGCCATGACAAAAATATATGATGCACTTTTGCCAAAGTTTTAATTATGTTTTCTTGATTATTTGGCCCAAATCTATATCTCCTCCATGTTTTCTATCAGGCCATTTCAGCACCTAGTAATATATGATTGAGTCATACTGTATTTCTGTCCCTAAACTCCTGATATTTTATGATCCAGTGCCTTTACTTAAATAGTATGCCCCTTAAAGAGTATGCCTCTCCCTTTCTCATTCTCTGGCATAAACTTGATTATTCTTCATATCCTAGGTCCAATACTTTCCTCTCCACGAATCTTGCTTTATCAATAAATTAATTATTCATTGTTCTCCCATAATCCCTATCATACTACATTATGAGTATTTGTACTTTTTCTAGCACTTCTCCCTCTGGAATTCTTTTATTTCTTTTCTTTTAATCCTCTGTGTTAGCATCATGCCTAGACTATACTACCTACATAGTAATTCCTGATAATTATTTTGTTTTTAGTAATTAGTGCTGCTGCTGCTGCTAAGTCGCTTCAGTTGTGTCCGACTCTGTGCGACCCCATAGACGGCAGCCCACCAGGCTCCCCCATCCCTGGGATTCTTCAGGCAAGAACACTGGAGTGGGTTGCCATTTCCTTCTGCAATGCATGAAAGTGAAAAGTGAAGAGAAGTCGCTCAGTCGTGCCCGACTCTTCGCGACCCCATGGACTGCAGCCCACCAGGCTCCTCCGTCCATGGGATTTTCCAGGTGAGAATACTGGAGTGGGGTGCCATTGCCTTCTCTGATAGTAATTAGTAATCTTCAATAATTTAAGTCTACATAAATGTTGGAGGCTAAATTGAAAAAGGATACTATGTAGTCATGAAAAGTATTTGCAAATCTCCTTGAATAGAAAAACCACTGTTTCAATTCTGAACACTAGAATAAAAATAAATGATTATTTTGAACATTCAGTCTTCTGCAAAACCTTTAAAACACCTGAAACCAGTGGAGTTCAAAACTCACTTATCAACTTTATCTTTGAAATTTCATTATTGTATTAGATGTGAATTATTCTCTCCTCCCATACAAAAACCGTGTCACTCTCTTTTGAAATTAAATATCCAATATTTCTTCCTTGGTCTAATTCGAATGTATCCTCTGTCTAAGCAGAGATAGATGCATTTTTACTTTGTTCTGTAAAACCATATGCACTAGTGATAAATGAGCAGTGTCTGTGGTTACAGTTGTTCTTATCTCTTTTGAAGCAGAAAATCTGGCAGTCTCTTATCTAAACTTTAACAAGTGGAGATAAACCTTGATAGAAAAATGTTTCTGGACTGCCATCACTTTTAGCAAGAGTAAACTATTTAAACTAAAAGCAGCTGTTTGTTTCCAAAAAATAAATCTAAAAGTAGAATTCTCTCCAAAGAATGGCATATAATTCAATGTAGCTTTCAATCAAGCACAAATGCAACTGTCCCGCACATTAATCTGTTATAAATACAAAGCCATTTTATAAATTAAGTACTTTTGGCTTTGAACTAAGCTGGCTATTGAAATAATGGCCAGTCTGTGCCATTAATATTATCAAGGAAGTAGTGTTAATGTTGTAGTATAAGCTATTAAGCTTATAAACACCAATATTTTATTTTTCTAACAATTGGTAAATCCATTTGCTAGATTTTAACTTATGTCTCATCAAGTGGGAATTCCCCTGAAAGTTCTTAGAGTACAGTGGCTCCTGATGGAGGAACACAGTTCAAGATCAGCATTCCTATTCCTTTTCAGAAGGAACTACAGAAAGAAAAAGAATTTCATGGAAGAAGAGAAAAAGATAAATCCTAACGGTGAAGAAGCCAGTAAATAAACAACTATTTCTGTATTATGAGGGATGGACATGTACATTTTAAATCTGAAAATTGTCATCCCCATTTGTTGCCTTCCTTGCTCCAATTAGCTCAGGGCTCTGATGTGCCTGATCTAATTGCTGACACAAATTGGCTTTTTTTTTTTCCCTTTCTTTAATGATTATTCTTTGGCATATGTAGGTACAATTTTTTTCTCTTGCACAAATACCAGGCTGATGTATAATAAAGCGTGTATTTTCAAGTTATTTCATTAACATAACTTTCAAATTTCTTTCCCTCTTCTTCCCTTCCTTTTATTCTTTTCTGTTTTTCCTTTCTGTTCATCAGAGCAAAAGTGAACATTACCACAGTTGAGCCTAAAATATTTTTCTTTATAAATAAATTAATATAAGATATGTATGTATATACATTTAAAATAAATCATATTAAGATAAATGGCTAATTAAGCTAAATTCCCTTCAGTTCAATTCAGTCGCTCATTCATGTCCGATTCTTTGCGACCCCATGAACTGCAGCACGCCACGCCTCCCTGTCCATCATCAACTCCCGGAGTTCACTCAGACTCACGTCCATCCAGTCGGTGATGCCATCCAGCCATCTCATCCTCTGTCATCCCCTTCTCCTACTGCCTCCAATCCCTCCCAGCATCAGAGTCTTTTCCAATGAGTCAACTCTTCGCATGAGGTGGCCAAAGTACTGGAGTTTCAGCTTTAGCATCATTCCTTCCAAAGAAATCCCAGGGCTGATCCCCTTCAGAATGGACTGGTTGGATCTGCTTGCAGTCCAAGGGACTCTCAAGAGTCTTCTCCAACACCACAGTTCAAAAGCATCAATTCTTTGGCACTCAGCTTTCTTCACAGTCCAACTCTCACATCCATACATGACCACTGGAAAAACCATAGCCTTGACTAGACGGACCTTTGTTGGCAAAGTAATGTCTCTGCTTTTGAATATGCTATCTAGGTTGGTCATAACTTTCCTTCCAAGGAGTAAGCATCTTTTAATTTCATGGCTGCAGTCACCATCTGCAGTGATTTTGGAGCCCAGAAAAATAAAGTCTGACACTGTTTCCACTGTTTCCCCATCTATTTCCCATGAAGTGATGGGACTGGATGCTGTGATCTTCATTTTCTGAATGTTAAGCTTTAAGCTAACCTTTTCACTCTCCTCTTTCACTTTCATCAAGAGGCTTTTTAGTTCCTCTTCACTTTGCCATAAGGGTGGTGTCATCTGCATATCTGAGGTTACTGATATTTCTCTCAGCAATCTTGATTCCAGCTTGTGCTTCTTCCAGTCCAGCGTTTCTCATGATGTACTCTGCATAGAAGTTAAATAAACAGGGTGACAATATCCAGCCTTGATGTACTCCTTTTCCTATTTGGAACCAGTCTGTTGTTCCATGTCCAGTTCTAACTGTTGCTTTCTGACCTGCATACAGGTTTCTCAAGAGACAGGTCAGATGGTCTGGTATTCCCATCTCTTGAAGAATTTTCCACAGTTTATTGTGATCCACACAGTCAAAGGCTTTGGCATAGTCAATAAAGCAGAAATAGATGTTTTTCTGGAACTCTCTTGCTTTTTCTATGATCCAGCAGACGTTGGCAATTTGATCTCTGGTTCCTCTGCCTTTTCTAAAACTAGCTTGAACATCAGGAAGTTCATGGTTCACGTATTGCTGAAGCCTGCTTGGAGAATTTTGAGCATTACCTTACTAGCATGTGAGATGAGTGCAATTGTGTGGTAGTTAGACTATAATATATGCCTCTATGAATCTAAGTAGCAAGGAATCATTTTCCTATAGTTTTGCAGAATGGAAGTCACCAAGTTTGACTTCCAAAATACTATAGTACTTTCTAATTCTTTTCGATTTTCGCTTAAAGAAAGACATTTGATCTGTAAATTTAAAGTTTTCTTTCGAATTAGTGGAAATTTTGTTAGCAATTTGGAATGCAAGGATTTTGCACTGTAAAGCTCAACATTCAGAAAACTAAGATCATGGCATCCGGTCCCATCACTTCATGGGAAATAGATTGGGAAACAGTGGCTGACTTAATTTTCTTGGGCTCCAAAATCACTGCAGATGGTGATTTCATCATGAAATTAAAAGACACTTACTCCTTGGAAGGAAAATTATGACCAAACTAGATAGCATATTCAAAAGCAGAGACATTACTTTGCCAACAAAGGTCTGTCTAGTCAAGGCTATGGTTTTTCCGGTGGTCATGCATGGATGTGAGAGTTGAACTGTGAAGAAAGCTGAGTGCCAAAGAATTGATGCTTTTGAACTGTGGTGTTGGAGAAGACACTTGAGAGTCCCTTGGATTTCAAGGAGATCCAACCAGTCCATTCTAAAGGAGATCAGTCTTGGGTGTTCTTTGGAAGGACTGATGCTGAGACTGAAACTCCAGTACTTGGGCCACCTGATGTGAAGAGCTGACTCATTGGAAAAGACTCTGATGCTGGGAGGGATTGGGGGCAGGAGGAGAAGGGGTCAACAGAGGATGAGATGGCTGGATGGCATCACTGACTCGATGGACATGAGTTTGGGTGAACTCTGGAAGTTGGTGATGGACAGGGAGGCCTGGGGTGCTGCAATTCATGGGGTCGCAAAGAGTCGGACACGATTGAGCAACTAAACTGACTGACTGACTGATATGAACAAATAATTTCTACTCTAGGGATTTTTTTTTTTTTTTTGGGTAAATTCAGCTGTCTTATTACTAATCACTCTCCTTCATAGTTGATGTTGAGATTAAAGTTATCAGTTTGGTTTATCTTTATCCATTGGGAGAACTACAATCTTTGAATAAGAGTTTGTGTCTGGTTATCATATTTTAGTTGTGGTCCCAGTTTTCATAGAAGGAAATATATAATAGAGGAATTCAAGTAATACTACTACTTTAAAATTATGAAATATTTCTCTTGGCACAGCCATGCATTTTATAGCTATGATTTTCCAACTCAAATGATTAGTGACAACAGATAGCAGTGAAGGGGTGAGGCACTTCTGTTTCAGTTGGATTGGGTGGAGGTAATTCAAAGTTTTACTGGAAGACAAGTAAATTTATTCAAGAAAAAGAAAGCCAGAATCATTTCTTAAAGAGAAGTCTTTAAGACTTACTATCAACAAAACTGAGCTGGTAAAGCAATTTTCTTCATTAAATTGTAGCATTCTCCCCTCCCCCAAAAGGACTTGATTTTTCTTAACATCCTGCCTCCACACTGAATAATCATACTCTCTGAAGGTACTAAGTATATACCAATTCCAATTACTTCATTACAAAATAGAGATCTTCAAAGAGGAAAATTGCTAATGAGTTGTAATGATAAAGTAAATATAGTTTTAAAATCGTTTTATCCACCCTAATGGACTGGTCTACTTTCTTTCAGTCCTTCACAGCAGTTAGAATTTAAAGTTTGTGGAACAACATACTTTAGGGCTGACAAAGGTTCATGTAGTCAAAGCTATGGTTTTTCCAGTAGTCATGTACAGATGTAAGAGTTGGACCATAAAGAAGGCTGAGCACCAAAGAATTGATGCTTTAAAATTGTGGTGCTGGAGAAGACTCTTGAGAGTCCCTTGGACAGCAAGGAGATCAAACCAGTCCATCTTAAAGGAAGTCAATGCTGAATATTCATTGGAAGGACTGATGCTATGGCTGAAGCTCCAATACTTTGGCCACCTAATGCAATGAGTCAGCTCATTGGAAAAGACCCTGATGCTGGGAAAGATTGAGGGCAGGTGGAGAAGGGGCCGACAGAGGATGAGACAGTTAGATGGCATCATCAACTCAATGGACATGAGTTTGAGCAAGCTCTGGGATATAGTGAAGGACAGGGAAACCTGGAGAGCTGCATTTCATGGGGTCACAAAGAGTCAGACATGACTTAGTGACTGAGAAACAGTGAACAACAACAACCACATAAAGCCTTGTGTTTAAAGCAAAATTACTCTTGGAAACATTACAAGCTAGTCACTGTCTTCTGCTTAATTATAATTCCCCTATCTCTTGAACTAGTTTCCAGAGTTAGCTAACAGCGCAGTTTATCAAGATGGTTCTTTAAGCATTGATTCTAATTTTCTCATTTTTTTCCTGCACAATTTTTACTTATTCTTTCAAGTTTTACTAGTTACCTTTAATGTTTACATTACCATATCACCTATATTCAGATATTAATCCAACTTTAAATTGTCAAATGGTTGTTTCCTCATATACTTTTACTATTTAATCTATTATCATTACTATATCTATCAGTGAATTGAATATGTACCATAAAAAAAAAAAAGAATATGTACCTTAAGTCTATTAAAATATGAAAAGGACAAAACTTCACCTTCATACTTATTGCATTTTTGTAGTGAATTTGTGTTGAAATTGGGCTTCATGACTGATTCATGCCTGGAAAAGCATCTCAGCATCAATGAAAAATGGTCTCTGTCTATATGTATTCTCCAACATTTAAAGCAGTAGACTTAAATGATAGTATCAAAATTTTACTTCAGTTTTACAGTTTATTATGCTCTAGTATAATCCTTTATACAATTTAGACATTCCAGCTGCGACGGACGTGCAGAAGGGTGGCCGAGAGGAGCTACCCCTCACCCAAGGTCAGGGGCGACCGAGAGCCCCAGGCTGTGACGGTACAGGAGCGGTTGAGAGGAGCTACCCTACATCCGAGGTCAGGGGCGGAGGCCAAGAGGAGCAACCCCACGTCCAAGGAGTGGCTTCATGGGCGCAGGAGGGCTGAGAGGAGCTATACCACCTTCAAGGTCAGGACGGGTGGCCCTGAGGAGATAACCCTCGTCCAAGGTAAGGAGCAGCACCTGCACTTTGCTGGAGCAGCCATGAAGAGATACCCCAAGTCCAAGGTAAGAGAAACCCAAGTAAGACAGTAGGTGTTGCAAGAGGGCATCAGAGGGCAGACACACTGAAACCATACTCACAGGAAATTAGTCCATCTAATCACACTAGGACCACAGCCTTGTCTAACTCAATGAAACTAAGCCATGCCCCTGGGACAACCCAAGATGGGCAGGTCATGGTGGAGATGTCTGACAGAATGTGGTCCACTGGAGAAGGGAATGGCAAACCACTTCAGTATTCTTGCCTCGAGAACCCCATGAACAGTATGAAAAGGCAAAAAGATAGGATACTGAAAGAGAACTCCCCAGGTCAGTAGGTGCCCAATATGCTATTGGAGATCAGTGGAGAAATAACTCCAGACAGAATGAAGGGATGGAGCCAAAGCAAAAACAATACCCAGCTGTGGATGTGACTGGTGATAGAAGCAAGGTCTGATGCTGGAAAGAGCAATATTGCATAGGAACCTGGAATGTCAGGTCCATGAATCAAGGCAAATTGGAAGTGGTCAAACAGGAGATGGCAAGAGTGAACGTCGACATTCTAGGAATCAGCGAACTAAAGTGGACTGGAATGGGTGAATTTAACTCAGATGACCATTATATCTACTACTGCGGGCAGGAATCCCTTAGAAAAAATGGAGACCCCTTCATGGTCAACAAAAGAGTCCGAAATGCAGTACTTGGATGCAATTTCAAAAACGACAGAATGATCTCTGTTCGGTTCCAAGGCAAACCATTCAATATCAAGGTAATCCAAGCCTATGCCCCAACCAGTAACGCTGAAGAAGCTGAAGTTGAATGGTTCTATGAAGACCTACAAGACCTTTTAGAACTAACACCCAAAAAAGATGTCCTTTTCATTATAGGCGACTGGAATACAAAAGTAGGAAGTCAAGAAACACCTGGAGTAACAGGCAAATTTGGCCTTGGAGTATGGAATGAAGAGGGCAAACGTTAATAGACTTTTGCCAAGAGAACGCACTGGTCATAACAAACACCCTCTTCCAACAACACAAGAGAAGACTCTACACGTGGACATCACCAGATGGTCAACACCAAAATCAGATTGATTATATTCTTTGCAGCCAAAGATGGAGAAGCTCTATACAGTTAGCAAAAACAAGACCGGGAGCTGACTGTGGCTCAGATCATGAACTCCTTATTGCCAAATTCTGACTTTAATTGAAGAAAGTAGGGAAAACCACTAGATCATTAAGGCATGACTTAAATCAAATCCCTTATGATTATACAGTGGAAGTGAGGAATAGATTTAAGGGACTAGATCTGATAGACAGAGTTCATAGCCTGATGAACTATGGATGGAGGTTGGTGATACTGTACAGGAGACAGGGATCAAGACCATCCCCATGGAAAAGAAATGTAAAAAAGCAAAATGGCTGTCTGGGGAGGCGTTACAAATAGCTGTGAAAAGAAGAGAAGCAAAAAGCAAAGGAGAAAAGCAAAGATATAAGCATCTGAATGCAGAGTTCCAAAGAATAGCAAGGAGAGATAAGAAAGCCTTCTTCAGCGATCAATGCAAAGAAATAGAGGAAAACAACAGAATGGCAAAGACTAGAGATCTCTTCAAGAAAATTAGAGATACCAAGCGAACATTTCATGCAAAGATGGGCTCGATAAAGGACAGAAATGGTATGGACCTATAGAAATAGAAGATATTAAGAAGATGTGGCAACAATACACAGAACTGTACAAAAAAGATCTTCACGACCCAGATAATCACGATGGTGTGATCACTCAGCTAGAGCCAGACACCTGGAATGTGAACTCAAGTGGGCCTTAGAAAGCATCACTATGAATAAAGCTAGTAGAGGTGATGGAATTCCAGTTGAGCTATTTCAAATCCTGAATGATGATGCTGTGAAAGTGCTGCACTCAATATGCCAGCAAATTTGGAAAACTCAGCAGTGGCCACAGGAGTGGAAAAGGACAGTTTTCATTGCAATCTCAAAGAAAGGAAATGCCAAAGAATGCTCAAACTACCACACAATTGCATTCATCTCACACGCTAGTAAAGTAATGCTCAAAATTCTCCAAAGCCAGGCTTTAGCAGTACGTGAACTGTGAACTTCCAGATGTTCAAGCTGGTTTTAGAAAAGGCAGAGGAACCAGAGATCAAATTGCCAACATCCGCTGGATCATGGAAAAAGCAAGAGAGTTCCAGAAAAACATTTATTTCTGCTTTCTTGACTATGCCAAAGCCTTTGACTGTGTGGATCACAACAAACTGTGGAAAATTCTGAAAGAGATGGGAATACCAGACCACCTGACCTGTCTCTTGAGAAATCTGTATGCAGGTCAGGAAGCAACAGTTAGAACTGGACATGGAACAACATACTGGTTCCAAATAGGAAAAGGAGTACGTCAAGGCTGGATATTGTCACCCTGATTATTTAACTTCTATGCAGTGTACATCATGAGAAACGCTGGGCAGGAAGAAGCACAAGCTGGAATCAAGATTGCTGGGAGAAATATCAAATACCTCAGGTATGCAGATGACACCACCCTTATGGCAGAAAGTGAAGAGGAACTAAAGAGCCTCTTGATGAAAGAGAAAGAGGAGAGTGAAAAAGTTGGCTTAAAGCTCAACATTCAGAAAATGAAGATCACAGCATCCAGTCCCATCACTTCATGGGAAATGTATGGGGAAACAGTGGAAAAAGTGTCAGACTTTATTTTTTGGGCCTCCAAAATCACTGCAGATGGTGACTGCCGCCATGAAATTAAAAGATGCTTACTCCTTGGAAGGAAAGTTATGACCAACCTAGATAGCATATTCAAAAGCAGAGACATTACTTTGCCAACAAAGGTCTGTCTAATCAAGGCTATGGTTTTTCCAGTGGTCATGTATGGATGTGAGAGTTGGATGGTGAAGAAGGCTGAGCTCGAAGAATTGATGCTTTTGAACTGTGGTGTTGGAGGAGACTCTTGAGAGTCCCTTGGACTGCAAGGAGTTCCAACCAGTCCATCCTAAAGGAGATCAGTCCTGGGTGTTTATTGGAAGGACTGATGCTGAAGCTGAAACTCCAATACTTTGGCACCTGATGCGAAGAGCTGACTCATTGGAGAAGATCCCGATGCTGGGAGGGATTGGGGGCAGGAGGAGAAGAGGACGACAGAGGATACAATGGCTGGATGGCGTCACCGACTCTATGGACAGGAGTTTGGGTAAACTCTGGGAGTCAGTAATGGACAGGGAGGCTTGGTGTGCTGCGATTCATGGGCTTGCAAAGAGTTGGACACGACTGAGTGACTGAACTGAACTGAACACTTGGTGGGAATGGAACAGTCACCATGGAGAACAGTACGGAGGTTCCTTAAAAAAAACTAAAAATAGAATTAACATATGACTATGCAATTCCTCTCCTGAGCATATCTTCAGAGAAAACAATAATTTAAAAAGACACATGCACCCCAGTGTTCATAGTAGCACTGTTTACAATAGACAAGACATAGAAGTAACCTAAATGTTGATGGATAATTGAATGAATAAAGATGTGGTACACACACAAACACAGGCATACACAATGGACAATTACTCAGCCATAGAAAGAATGAAATAATTTCATTTGCATAATGTGGATTCATTTAAGAGATTATCATACTAAATGAAGTAAGCCAGGCAGAGAAAGAGAAATATCATATGATATCACTTACATGTAGAATATAAATATAAATATATATATATATATATATATATATACACACACACAATGGAACTTATCTACAAAACAGAAAGACTCACAGACATAGAAAACAAATTTATGGCTACCAAAGAGGAAAGGGGTGGGTATAAATAAATTAGAAGGCTGGGATTAACCTCTCAACCAACAAGGACCTAATAATGTACAGCACTGGGGTCTACACTCAATATTTTGTAATAACATTTGTAATAATCTATAATGGGAAAGAATCTGAAAAAGAACACACACACACACACATATATATGTGTACATAATCTGAAGCAATGTGTTGTACATCTGAAACTAACAGTATACTGTAAATCTGCTATATTTCAAAAAAAGAAAGAATTACACTGAATAAGTTAGACAGGCAAAAAAAAATACATTGTTAAAAAAATAAATACTTCCATGTAATATATACCACAATTATTAATGGAATTCATAATTACCAATATGCAAAATGTTAGCTTCTATTTTAAAGAGTCTTTGTCTCAAAAGTTAAACTTTATAATTAGTAATAACTGCTAATTTTTTTATGATAATTAATATTTGTCAAAATAGAGAGTAGTTGTCTTTGTCAATGTATTTATTATCTAAAGATTTTTTTTTAGAGGAAAAATATCAGTGTGGTCTTTTAGAGTTTAATTTGTGGTGTTAAAGTCACATAAATATTTATCAAAAAGAAACTTGAAGTCTCTTATGGTATACATCTGCTATTGAAGAGCTGCAACTTACACATCATATGTCTTTTCTTGACAAACAGCGTGTCAGAAAGGAATGTTTAAAAAAATGAAAAATAAAAAAATGTAAACTCCTATCAAACATATTAAAATCATGGGTACATAATAATATAATTATGTCTCATTAAAAGATTCTAGAAAAATATCTGGAGCACATATGGAATAAGACAGCTGTTAGGTTGCTTTTTAAAGGTGAAACAGATTTATAATATCTCTATTATAATCCCCATGTATAAATATCAGAGATTTCTCAGAGTAATTAATATTCATGACATAAAAAAGAAAACAAGTATGTCTTTGAAAAACATGAGACTTTGCATATTAATTTTAAATTGACTCAAATTATAAAAGTAAGTACTTTGGCCACCTCATGCGAAGAGCTGACTCACTGGAAAAGATCCCGATGCTGGGAGGGATTGGGGGCAGGAGGAGAAGGGGACAACATAGGATGAGATGGCTGGGTGGCATCTTCGACTCAGTAGACGTGAGTTTGAGTGAACTCCGGGAGGTCTGGTGTGCTGTGATTCATGGGGTGCAAAGAGTTGGACATGACTGAGTGACTGAACTGAACTGATAAGAGTAAGTAAGATGTGTTATTTTATGAAAGACTGAAGGATGTCTTAAATCCAAATGAAAATGGAAAAATATTAAAAGATTACAGTTATTTTCAGCATAGACATGCAAAAAAAGTTAATTGATTCTTCTTATAAATTGTATTCCTTAACATCCTTTTACAACAATCTTATTCCTTAACATCCTTTTACAACCATAAAGAAAGCAAAAATGAATTAAAAAAAACAGAATAAATTACAAAATAAAATACAAGTTCAAAAGCAATTGTGCCTTAGAAATCTGTTTACAATCATTACAAACATAATATTTATATGGCCTCTCTTTCTGAATCTGTGTCTCTCTTTGACTCTCTCTGTCCTTTGCTTCCTGTCTATCCAGACTCTGCTGTGTCCCAAAAGTATTTAAGATCCCTTATATGGAAATACATGAAATTCACCAAGAGCATTGTCATGGTCGAGCCAGGAATACAGAAACTGCTCTGTGTTTTAAACAGTTAGTTTAATGACAGAAATTATTTACCCAGGGGTTACTAAACTGATCTGATCTGATTAAACTGGTGAGAGTCCAAATAGGGGACACTAGGCAACAGAGAATTCACTAGGCAACAGAAATTCACTAGGCAACAGAGAATTTATAAACAACAGGAAGTAGCTACCATCTTCAGTTGAAGGGACGGGGAAATAAAGCTGCATTAGGGATTAAGGACTAGAGTCTCCTCATAGGAACTAAACCCACTGCAGGTATGTCTGACAGGAAGGAGCCAGGTCCATGTGGAGGAAGTAGTTACTGACTGCAAGCCTGCAGAGAAAGAGCTAAGAAGTACTGTGGCTTCTACCATCCTGTGGACTCCATCCTCTCTTCCAAAAGAGCCTCCTATAGGCAGAAAATAGTAGGAACCCAGTTGAGGGAAGCTGGGAAGTGTAGGCTACAGGGGTCAGCCTCGCTGTGAAGAACAGACTAGGGCAATGTAATAATTGATACATGTGATGTCCCCATGAGGTGTATATCCAGCTTCTAGCAGCTAGCTACTGGCTAGAGTTACGGCCTTTATTTAAGAGAAACAGGGTGTAATCTACTGGATGAGTTCATGGAAGGACTGTGGTTAAAACCAGGCCCAGAAGTTAAAGGTCACTCCACACTTGCTGTCTGTATCACACAACAGGTTCCATTGGGATTCCCTCTTTACCCAGGTTGGGCTCCAGGAATTACTGGCTTTCCAAGGTCCTTCTGCAACAAGAGGGAAGAGGGCAAGGCACAATCTTTAAAAGAATGACATAGCTATTGGATATGACAAAAACTGGTTCAGTTCAGTTCAGTCACTCAGTCGTGTCCGACTCTTTGTGATCCCATGAACTGCAGCACACCAGGCCATTCTGTCCATCACCAACTGCCGAAGTCTACCCAAACCCATGTCCATTGAGTTGGTGATGCCATCCAATCATCTCATCCTCTGTCGTCCTCTTCTTCTCCTGCCCTCAATCTTTCCCAGCATCAGGGTCTTTTCAAACGAGTCAGCTCTTTGCATCAGGTGGCCAAAGTATTGGAGTTTCAGATTCAACATCAGTCTTTCCAGTGAACACCCAGGACTGATCTCCTTTAGGATGGATGGACTGGTTGGATCTCTTTGAAGTCCAAAGGGCTCTCACGAGTCTTCCCCAACACCACAGTTCTAAAGCATCAATTCTTCAGCACTCATCTTTCTTCATAGTCCAACTCTCACATCCATACATGACCATTGGAAAAACCATAGCCTTGACTAGACGGATGTTTGTTGGCAAAGTAATGTCTCTGCTTTTCAATATGCTGTCTAGGTTGGTCATAACTTTCCTTCCAAAGAGTAAGCATCTTTTAATTTCATGGCTGCAATCTCCATCTGCAGTGATTTTAGAGCCCAAAAAAGAAAGTCTGACACTGTTTCCACTGTTTCCTCATCTATTTCCCATGAAGTGATGGGACCAGATGCCATGATCTTTGTTTTCTGAATGTTGAGCTTTAAGACAACTTTTGCACTCTCCTCTTTCTCTTTCATCAAGAGGCTCTTCAGTTCTTTATTTTCTGCCATAAGGGTGGTGTCATCTGCATATCTGAGGTATTTGATATTTCTCCCAGCAATCTTTATTCCAGCTTTTGCTTCTTCCAGTCCAGTGTTTCTCATGATGTACTGTGCATATAAGTTAAATAAGCAGGGTCACAATATACAGCCTTGACGAACTCCTTTTCCTATTTGGAACCAGTCTGTTGTTCCATGTCCAGTTCTAACTGTTGCTTCCTGACCTGCAGATAGGTTTCTTGAGAGGCAGGTCAGGTGGTCTGGTATTCCCATCTCTTTCAGAATTTTCCACAGTTTATTGTGATCCACATAGTCAAAGGCTTTGGCATAGTCAGTAAAGCAGAAATAGATGTTTTTCTGGAACTCTGTTGCTTTTTCGATGATCCAGCGGATGTTGGCAATTTGATCTCTGGTTCCTCTGCCTTTTCTAAAACCATCTTGAACATCTGAAAGTTCACAGTTCACGGATTGCTGAAGCCTGCTTGGAGAATTTTGAGCATTACTTTACTAGTGTCTGAGATGAGTGCAATTGTGCAGTAGTTTGAGCATTCTTTGGCTAGAGCTAACTAGATCCAAGACAGCAGAAGATTTGACTTCCAACAGACCTTGAACTTCGTTATATGCTCATTGAAATATGTCAGCATTCTAAATGACATACCCACCTGAACTGTGACAGTTCTGAGATAAAACCATAAAAAAGAAAAACAAAAAGTGAGGTGCACCTCAATTCCTAGAAATCCCTGCCCTTCTCCAGAAATCCCCGCCCCTCCCCAGAAATAGTTGGAATACTTCTCGCAGTCATTAGCCTATGAAATTACCCAGCCTGTAAAAACTAAGCACCCCATATTTGAGGCCCTCTCATCTTCTGAGATGGCCCACACTCTGGTGTGTGTTTCTACCAAGGCCATTCTTGCCTTTTGAGATGGGCCACATTCTGTCTATGGAATGTGTATCTCTCTAGATAAATCCACTTCTTATTTATCACTGTATCTCTCACCGAATTCTCTCTGTTGTAAGACATAAAGAACCTGAGTTACATTAAGTCCTGAGACCAGGTATGTGATCTCAATTAAAAGACACCATGGATTCAAGTCCCAATCTGCTTTAGACAGAGTTCAAGTCCCAATCTGAGGTGCACTGTTTCACCTCTGAACCTCCTTTCTCTCCAGGCCCTACTCTCCAGCTGCTATTTCAGGTGGCTTTCTGCAATGCCATAGTTTTCATCATAATTGGGGCTGGTGATTTCTATGAGTACCACTACTAAAATAGAAAAGACATCTGTGATATCTCTCCCTGAAGGAGGCTAGCTTATCTGACCTAGAGAGGGGGGAAAAAAACAGAAAGGAGTGTATTTGAGAAATTTCAGAGGAAGAAATGATAGGAACATAACACTGAGCAAAGATGAGGTTAGTATAATTTACTGTGTATGCTAAGTCACTTCAGTTGTGTCCAACTCTGTGCACCCTATGGACTGCAGAGGAGTCCTCCAGGGTCCTCTGTCCAGGAGGATTCCCCAGGAAAGAATACTGGAATAGGTTGATATTTTCTTCTCCAGGGCATCTTCCTAACCCAGGGATTGACCCGCACCTCTTCTGTCCCCTGCATTGGCAGGAGGGTTCTTTCCCACTAGGGCCACCTGGGAAGCCCTAATTTAGTGTGCTGCTGCTGCTGCTAAGTCGCTTTAGTTGTGTCTGACTCTGTGCGACCCCACAGATGGCAGCCCACCAGGCTCCCCCGTCCCTGGGATTCTCCAGGCAAGAACACTGGAGTGGCTTGCCATTACCTTCTCCAATGCATGAAAGTGAAAAGTGAAAGTGAAGTCGCTCAGTCGTGTCCAACTCTTTGCAACCCCATGGTTTGCAGCGTACCAGGCTCCTCCGTCCATGGGATTTTCCAGGCAAGAGTACTGGAGTGGGGTGCCATTGCCTTTAGTGTGAGTACCTGACAATCAGCTTTTTGACTGTAATGTAAGTGACTGACATCAACCTTTTGATGGCTGAGACATCCATTTCAAAGACACTCATCTCAAATAAACATATTGCCAGCTATACAACTAAATAAAGATTCAGACCACTCTACCCATAAAGTTACTTTTAGAAAGCCCCGAGTGACCTAGATTACTGACTTCTTGAGGGAGCACTCTTCTATTCCCATGCTCTCATTCCTACTCTTATGTTTTAAATTAACTAGTAAAGAGTAAACCCACAAAATCCTGGGGACCCCACCCATGACCCCAACAAAGGCAGAACCCCATGTTGTTGCTTTCTCTCTGTCTTTCTGTTTGACTTAGCTGTGTGGCCCTGGGCATAGTGTGTACCCTCCAGGACCTGTGAGTAATAAAACTTGTTTTTCAAAATTTCCTGATAGTTGTTGCTGAGGTGCATCCTGCAATCATAATAAGAATCAGAAGGGCTGGTCCAGCCACAACATTGGCTCCTCCTGGAGAAAAGTTTATGGCAAATCCCTGCAAGTCCCATGTGGTGCCCCAGGCAATCCTAGCTGATAGATGAGACCCAGCTAAAGCATATGCAGAAGCCATAAAATTTTAGTAAATTATAAATGGAGGCAGCCATTTTAAAAATCTTCCTTACCAACAAATCTAAAAGTAATGTACAGGTAGCCATATAGTTTACAGAGACAAAAATTACTCAGAAGAGGCAGACCTTTCTTGATGCCAAAACAAGAAATGAGTTTGTTCTACGTCTTGTAACAAAAAGAGTTTAAAGTAAAGAATACTGTCCTCAAAATCCTTGTAGTGATGAATTTCATTCTTCATGATTTTTAGAAATCTAAAAGAATACTACTGAACAAGAAACAGTAGGGGTTCAGAACAAGCTTTCCCCCAAATGTATCACATTTGCAAGAAGATTATTTTGAGCTAAAGACAACCTAGCTACAGGTTCAAGAGAAACTACTGCCTATCTCTTAACTACCTAGAAGAAATTAAATTGTGGATTTTTCCAAGAAAAATAATTATTACTAGAGACAAATTTTATCTAAGTGGTTCCATCTATATGGCAGGGCAAAGATCTAATTACCAAACATCTGCTTTTCTTATCATTCTGTGAATGACCCTCTTGTCCTTAGAATCCCTGGGCTCCTATCCCATTCTTTAGACAAGAATGCCATATATAAATAAATAAATAAATATATATATATATAATTTTATCTTTCTGTCTCTGAACTTCTCATGTGTGTTAGATTCCCATATGTACAAAATTAAGTTTAATTCTTTACTGTTAATTTGTTTCATGTTAGTTTAATTCTTAGGCCAGCCAGAAGAACCTAGAAGGGTAGAGAAAAGTTTTCTTTTTCTCCTTTCTGACAGTTTTGGTACCTAACATGGGCATTCACTGGCTGGAAAACTGCTTTCTCCCAAAAACAATGGCAGATGAATAGATTCTGGGACATCTGACAACAGCAGGCATAATAAGGTGGCATTTCTTGCCATATCAATTTCCCAGATTTCAGCATGCTGTAGGGTACATTAGAAGTGAAAGTGGTAAGAACTGTCTTTTTTTTCCCCCCTGACCCCCTCTCTCTTTCCTAAATTAAGATAAGCAAGTTCCCTGGCGAATCAGTGGTAAAGAATCCACCCGTCAATGCAGGAGACACAGGTTTAATCCCTGGTCCGAGAAGATCCCACATGCCTCGGAGCAACTAAGCCCATGTGACACAGTTTTTGAGCCAGTGCTCTTTATCCTGGGAGTCGCTGAGCCCGTGCACTGCTTGCTGCAACTAGAGAAAAGCCCATGTAAAAAAAAAAAAACAAAGAAAAAATAAACACAGCCAAAATAGATAAATAAATTCAGATTAGCAAAAGAAAGTATACGTGGAGCTAGTTCTTTGGGCTAAAAGGACCCTAGAAAATATTTGGATGTTATATTCAGGTTTTCTGTTGATCTTGTTCCTGCCAGAGATGGTCACTGTTTTCTCTCTGATTGCTGCCAGTCAGAGGATATGTGTGCACCTGGTGGGCAGCTGAGTAGGCTGTGGATCTAAAGAAATGGATAACTTGTGGGTTGGTGAGTCACTCTGTTCTGTTCAATAGGGGGGAAAATCTGCGATTCTCTGCTGCGTAAAAACAGAGTCCCTCATAGTTACTGCCTTTACTTTCTTAGGTTTAACTCTGAGAGTGAACTTCCTGGATCTTGTAAGGGCTGCAGTATTTCCACTCTTTTATAGTATAGCACTTACCTACATGGTTTAGCCACAAAAAGGCTTATTGGACTCAGCTGCTGTTAAGATTAACAGATACTACTCATCATAATGGCCACATAATGGATTTATTTGAATTGATTAAATTAAAAACAAATACTGATAGCTCTAATATTGGTATAAAGGCTAGGTGTTAGGACTCCTTTAATAAGATTGAAGATAGACAATAGAACAAAAATCAAAATCCACTAACATCCCTTTCTATTTGCCTTCAAATACTTGAACATACTTGTAAAAACAAACAAAACAGGGCATTGGAAGTACAGCTGGTCCTGCATGTAAGAAACAAGTTTTTTCTTAAACCCAGGGACAATCCTTAAAAAGAAATTTCATTTTTTAAACAGATTACCTCCTGAGATTAATGGATAAATTAAAAAAGATCAAAGAAATGAGATGAATAAAGTGAACACTGATGGGATTAAAATAAAGGTTTTAATACAGAAATACAAAAGGCTGGGTGGGCCAAAGTGACTCAACTTTAGTAGGATGGTTAATTAAGTTAAAAGAGCCAAAATCCTTTGGCCTGACTCTTCACTGGGGATGCAAAGCCTTTTGCACAAGAGTGGGTAAAATGGGCAGGAGAGAGAAAGGTGAAATTTCCAGGACCCTTTGATATCAGAATCCCATGAACTGTGGTACCAAAACTCATTGGTGAAGCTGATTCAGGCTAAAATTAGGTTGAAAGAATATATAATAGAAATGTAAGTGTTGACAAAATTATGTCAATTTTACCTGAATGTTTTATGGGATAGATATGTATATCTGACTGTGAATACTTTCTCCTGAACAATACTGCATAACCAAAAGTTATTTTTGAAGTCCTAATGGGGGCTACAGTTAGAAATGTAAGAGTTGATAGAATTAAGCCAAAAAGTTTATAGGAGAGTTGGTATATTTGAACAGTCTTTATATAAAAGGTTGTGTTTCTGGTATCTGATTCTATTATGGGGATGGATATTGTATTTCACTGGGGAATGTCTCCCCTACCTAGTATTATGAAACAGAAGACATGCACATCTATTCTTCAAGCAATTTTAATTGGACATGTTAAAGGAAACAAAAATATTACCTGAGCAGAACATAAAAACATTATAGCTTGCATCTAGGAAACCTCCATGATATAAAAGAGCAAATTGAGGATGATGTAGTTGGACAGGTGGATCAATCCATGATGCCATTTAAACTATATCTTACAAATATTTGCAAAACCAGAAATGTAGCTCAAGAGGTAGGTCAAATTCTACCCATTCCTTCATGAACCCTCAGACCTCCCCCTTTTATCTCAAAAGGCTTCTAACCTCTTCAGGAACACTGATCTAGACCATCTTCAATTACTAAGACTGAAAAACAAACAAACAGACAGAGAAAGGGGTCTTTTTAAATATATGAACTGCTATAGAAGCACCCTTACCAAAAATCTAGCTCAAGGAAAAATTTTAAACAAAAAAATGATAAGACCTCTGCTTTTATTTGTCTGCATGTTCATGTGTGTCTATATATACATGTCTTGTAAACATGTGGGGTTCTTTTTATACCTCTTGATGGCACTGATAAAATTATTTTGTAAAAGAGTTCTATTTAATTGTTTTAACAAACAAGCCCTATATAAATCTAGTATGTGTGTGTATATATATATACACACACACATATGGGCTTCTCTTGTGGCTCAGCTGGTAAAGAATCTGCCTGTAGTGTGGAAGACTGAGGTTTGATTCCTGGGTTGGGAAGATCCCCTAGAGAATGGAAAGGCTACCCTCACCAGTATTCTGGAGAATTCCATGGACTGTATAGTCCATGGGGTCACAAAGAGTCAGACACAACTGAGTGACTTTCATATATATATATACTCTCAAAATATAATAAAAATTGACTCAAATGTTTTTCAGGTCTGTATGTTTTAGGATTAGCCTTCAGTAAATAAAAGACAATTTAAGGTTATTGGTTTATGTAAAACCTATATGTCATTAGACTTGTCACCATTAAGTATAAAACTTCTATTCTAACTAGGTTTACTTAAAGTCAAATAGGCTCTTAACAAAAATTGTCAGCCAAAAAAATAATTAAGGATGATGACTGATGATGTCTAAAGCCTAATAAAGATTTTTTTTGGCAGGTAATTTAAGCATATGTCAAGAACATATGAATAAAATAAATGTCAGTATCACAAGCTGGAAGCAAGATTGCCGGGAGAAATATCAATAACCTCAGATATGCAGATGACACCAACCTTTTGGCAGAAAGTGAAGAACTAAAGAGCCTCTTGATGAAAGTTAAAGAAGAGAGTGAAAAAGTTGGCTTAAAGATCAACATTCAGAAAACGAATATCATGGCATCTGGTCCCATCACTTCATGGGAAATAGATGGGGAAACAGTGGAAACAGTGGCAGACTTTATGTTTTGGGGCTCCAAAATCACTGCAGATGGTGATTGCAGCCATGAAATTAAAAGACATTTCTCCTTGGAAGGAAAGTTATAACCAACCTAGATAGCATATTAAAAAGCAGAGACATAAATTACTTTGTCAACAAAGGTCCATCTAGTCAAAGCTATGGCTTTTCCAGTAGTCATGTATGAATGTGAGAGTTGGACTATAAAGATAGCTGAGTGCCGAAGAATTGATGCTTTTGAATTGTGGTGTTGGAGAAGACTCTTGAGAGTGCCCTGGACTGCAAGGAGATCCAACCAGTCCATCCTAAAGGAGATCAGTCCTGGGTGTTCATTGGAAAGACTGATGCTGAAGCTGAAACTCCAATACTTTGGCCACCTGATGCAAAGAGCTGACTCATTAGAAAAGACCCTGATGCTGGGAAAGATTGAGGGCAGGAGGAGAAGGGGACAACAGAGGATGAGATGATTGGATGGCATCACCGACTCAATGGACATGGGTTTGGGTGGACTTGGGAGTTGGTGATGGACAGGGAGGACTGGTGTACTGCTATTCATGGGGTCGCAAAGAGTCGGACACAACTGAGCAACTGAACTGAACTGAACTGAACTGATTACCATTTTTAGGTGAACTTTTTAGCAATAATCGTTTTATGTTGTTTAGTCACTAAGTCATGTCCTTCTCTTTTGTGACTCCATGGACTGTAATCCCCCAGATTCCTCTGTCCATGGGATTTACTAGGCAAGAATACTGGTCTCGGTTGCTATTTCCTTCTTCAGCGAACTTTTATGGCTCCTGTACTCTTGCCTGGAAAATGCCATGGTCAGAAGAGCCTGATGGGCTACAGTTCATGGGGTCGAAAAAGTTGGATACGACTTAACAGCTAAACCACCCAGGGATTGAACCCATGTCTGCTGCTCTGCAGGCAGATTATTCACTGCTGAGTCACCAAGGAAGCCTAATTGTTTTCTGAGCTATTTACTTAAAAGAGTTTCCTGAATCTCTGGTAATTTTCACCATCAGAGTTTTGCTAAATTAAGTTAATGATTAATTAAATGAAATTCATTGAATATTTAGATCATTCCCAAATGAGATACTGAAACAATTAATTATTAAACATAGACTTCTCTTTTACAGAGAAACTAAAGATATTCAGAACTATTAGTAAACATGTTTGGAGCCACACTGAGAAGTTTTCTATGAGCAAACGTGTTTTGGAAATTAAAAAAATTATTTTTTGCCAATCTACAGAATGCTATAATGTAAAATGCAATTCATAATTGCCTAGTTCTTGATTTTCACTAGAAACTACAACTTTCTAAGGGTAAAAAAGGAGGGGGGCACCTCTGTATGCAAGAAAGTAAGATGGGTGTTTTGGTAAAACAACATTTATGAAAAAGGAGTCTTTGAAAATAAATTTTGTGTGTTGTAAGGACTGGATAATACTGGAATGAATTTAACCAAGCAAATTAGTTTTAATATCAAGAGTAAACTGGCACAAAATTGGAATTTGGTTTTCTCTCTGTTAGAAAACAAAGTTGCTTTATTTTTACCTACTGGTCTGCTCTTGATAATAGAAGATTATGAAAGGTTTTTCTTTAGTATTAAGTAATCCAACTATAAAAAATATATATTTTGTCTTCTGAAAACAAACACTTATGTTCTGTGTTGTCTTTGAATACTTAAGTAAATCTAGTCTGTTCTATATTAAAAGAGCTAAGTGATGCTCAGAACCATATAAACTTCTATATTTGCCTTTAACTGTCATTTTGATTAAACGGCTAACTAAGCATTGTTTCACAGTGACCTATGATCCTATCTGACAAAGTGTTTTAAAACCTTTTGGATATTTTTGACAAACTTCCCAAAGTCAAATTGTAAATGAAGTCTTTTTGATTTAGAACTAACTTTGAGATATGAGATACTTTCAGAAAGTCTCTGACATATCTTAAAAAATGTGTTATCTTTCCTTATAAAAAGATGGGTATTATATTAATTAGATATATTAGATATGTTTAGTTACATGGGAAATATTTTCAAATAAGAAATAATGTTATGCAGCAAGATGGATGAACCTAGAGATTCTTATAGTGAGAGAAGTAAGTCAGAGAAAGACAAATATCATATGGTATCATGTATAGCCTAAAAAAAAGGCTACAAATGAACTTATCTACAAAATAGAAAGAGTTAGAGATATAAAAAACAAACTTGTGGCTACCAGGGCTAAGAGAGGGAAGGACAAATGGGAAGAATGTGATTGACACATACACATAACTAAGGACCTACTCCATAGCACAGGGAACTCGATACTCTGTAACGACATACATGGGATAGGAAGCTAAAGAAGAGAGGCTATATGTACAGACTGCTCTACACCTGAAACTAACACAACATTGTAAATTATATCCCAGTAAAATTAAAAAAAAATAATGTTACAGCTTCTCAATTGCATCTGTATAGGTATAGGTTGTCAAGTGTTTCAGAAATTGTGTGCAATTCTTGGAAGTTTGATGTGTCCTGACATAAAATGTTATCTATCATCAAATCTGGGACAAACCCTAAGAAGGATTGAATCTGTGTATCAGTAAAATACACTAGATGACTTGCATGTAAAGGCAGTAGGAGCAGAATCTGTAAACATTGTGTCACATGTGAATGAAGTCCATCCCACTTCTGCAAAAAAACAAATTGGCCCCTCATTGTCGGACTTTGGTCAACCTGATGTTTTTGTAACAGGGCGTCAGTCTGCTCCTGAATCAGAGAAATTACTGAGATAGTCAACTCCTAGAGAGGTTGATCAGAGAAGGCAATGGCACCCCACTCCAGTACTGTTACCTGGAAAATCCCTCGGGCGGAGGAGGCTGGTAGGCTGCAGTCCATGGGATCGCGAAGAGTCGGACACGACTGAGCGACTTCACTTCCACTTTTCACTTTCATGCATTGGAGAAGGAAATGGCAAGCCATTCCAGTGTTCTTGCCTGGAGAATCCCAGGGACGGGGGAGCCTGGTGGGCTGCCATCTATGGGGTCGCACAGAGTTGGACACAACTGAAGCGACTTAGCAGCAGCAGCAGCAGCAGCAGAAAGGTTGATAGGAAGTCCAGGGTTCCTGAGGAGGAGAAATGGGTCTGGAGGCCTTGAGAAGGCTTGGAAAGGGGTCTGGGGCTCTCAAGGAGAAAAGGACAAACAGTTCTTCCCTACATTGCTTTGTCTTAGTCAATATAACAATGTATCTTGCTCAAGGACATGTTTCTCCTTAAAAAGAATCTTCTGACTAATCCCGTCATTTTAAAATGTATATTATGGGATTGGGTCTGGTGAGATCTTTCTATTGTTCATTTTAATCTTGTTAATTTCAGATGTTTGTTGTGGGAGTGGGTCTGGGGCACTCTCCATCCCCTTTCTGATGTCTCTGTCAGAAGCTTTCTCTGTCCCTTTTCTTACTTTAATAAAACTCTGCTACACAAAGGCTCTTGAGTGATCAAGCCTAGTCCCTGGTCCCAAAGCTAAATCTTCTTCTTTGGAGATCACAAATCCGACATCGTTCACCATAAGCTGTCATTATGATGGGTAAATAATAGCTATAAATTAAACAGTATTATAGGCATTCCTAGAAGGCCACTGATTCTTCTTAGCTTCCTGGTGAACCCCATTTTTTTTGGCATTCCTTCATCGACCATAGTGCATTTGTATGCCTGTGTTCAGTTGCTCAGTCGTGTCCAACTCTTTGCAACCCCATGGACTGTAGCCTGCCAGACTCCTCTGTCCATGGGATTGTCCAGGCAATCTGGAGTGGGTTGCCGTTTCTTCCTCCAGATGATCTTTCCCACACAGGTATCGAACCCATGACTCTTGTATCTCCTGCATCTCAGGTGGATTCTTTACCACTGAGCCACTAGGGAAGCATTTAAGAAACTCAAGTTGTAAATGTGTGCATGACAAGTCGCTTTAGTCATGTCCGACTCTTTGCGACCCCATGGACTGTAGCACACCAAACTCATCTGTTCATGGGATTCTCCAGGCAAGAATACTGGAGTGGGTTGCCGTGCCCTTCTCCAGGGGATCTTCCCAACCCAGGGATTGAACCTGGGTCTCTTGCATCTCCTGCATTGGCAGATGGGTTTTTCTGTTTTTTGTTTTTTGTTTTTACCACAAATGCCACCTAACCGAAACTGTAAGTAGACATTGCCAGAAAGATTTCTATAAAATTATGAAAACTGTCTACTAGCACTCTCTGACCTATCAAGGCCATAACCCTGGAAAAATATTTATGTCATCAAAGGCCTCAGACCTCCTCTCTCCAGGTCCTTTGAACATCTGCAGCTGAACCTCATTCAACTTTCATAGTATAAGTTATTAAAATCTTCTTGTTAATTGTATGTATATTTTCCTGATGGGTTGAAGCATTGTTCTGCTGCCTTGTAAACTTCTTGGAATTATCACTGTCCTTATCATTTTCAATAATCAGACAAAGTCAACAGAATTAATGGAAAAACTGGACTCAAGCAAACAAGAATTAATTATATGGAACTGAATGAACTAATGAATATGATTATACTTTTGTGACTTTATCTAAAATACTGGATTATACAAAAAGTTCATTTGTGTCTTTCCCTAATTTGATACAATCCAATATTCAGTTCAGTTCAGTTGAGTTCAGTCAATCAGTCGTGTCCGACTCTTTGCGACCCCATGAATCACAGCATGCCAGGCATCCCTGTCCGTCACCAACTCCCAGAGTTCACTCAAACTCTTGTCCATTGAGTCAGTGATACCATCCAGCCATCTCATCCTCTGTTGTCCCCTTCTCCTCCTGCCCCCAATCCTTCCAAGCATCAGGGTCTTTTCCAATGAGTCAACTCTTTGCATGAGGTGGCCCAAGTATTGGAGTTTCAGCTTCGACTGATCTCCTTTAGAATGGACTGGTTGGATCTCCTTGCAGTCCAAGGGACTCTCAAGAGTCTTCTCCAACACCACAGTTCAAAAGCATCAATTCTTCTGTGCTCAGCTTTCTTCACAGTCCAACTCTCACATCCATACATGACCACAGGAAAAACCATAGCCTTGACTAGATGGACCTTTGTTGACAAAGTTATATCTCTGCTTTTCAATATGTTATCCAGGTTGGTCATAAATTTCCTTCCAAGGAGTGAGCGTCTTTTAATTTCATGGCTGCAATCACCATGTGCAGTGATTTTGAAAAATAAATAAATCACCCCAAAAATAAAGTCTGACACTGTTTCCACTGTTTCCCCATCTATTTCCCATGAAGTGATGACACCACCCTTATGGCAGAAAGTGAAGAAAAACTAAAAAGCCTCTTGATGAAAGTGAAAGAGGAGAGTGAAAAGGTTGGCTTAAAGCTCAACAATCCAATATTAATATTTTAAAAATCTTTTGTTTTCCAGATATGAGGTTTTTTTCCCTAAGCTACACATAACTTACAGTAATTTGGTAAATTATACAGCTATGTGCATACGTTCTAAATCACTTCAGTGGTGTCCAACTCTTTTTGACTCCATGGACTATAGACTGCCAGGATCCTCTGTCCATGGGATTCTCCAGGCAAGAATACTGCAGTGGGTTGCCATGTGCTTCTCCAGGGGATCTTCCCAACCCAGGGATTGAACCCAGGTCTCTTACATCTCCTGCATTGGCAGGTGGGTTCTTTACTACTAGCACCACCTGGGAAGCCCTTATACCTTTATAAGCAGTGTTAAAATACTTATCTTTTTCTCTCTACCTGATCTGCTTAGAGTTTGGAAGCTCTTAGTATTGTTACTATGATGGCTATATAGTTATTTGCTTAAGCTCAATAAGAATCTGTTCTCTTTATAATAGGACACAATTAGAAACACTGGTTTAATACCAAGGTTTTAGCTGGAATATCATATTAGGAACATGCATAAAATCCAATATGACCAGTCAGCTTTAAGAAACTAAGATTGACTTTATGGAGCCAATAAAGCCCCTCAGGGAAAGAGCTTGGTACTTTGCTTATAGAGTTCCCAGCAGCCTTACCATGTGAGTAACAAAAGTCATTTCCTGGCAGGTGCTGGAACCTCAAGATATTTTGATGATCTCAAAAAGAGAGGAATTCACCCAAATATTTTTGTAAGATATTACAGAAAAACCTGAACAAACTTTCTGGTCAACCCAATGTATAAGTATTACAGGTGAAGTTTGATAGCAAGTTTTTGGCTTAGCTTTCCTGGCCTTGAAAAGCTTTTAAATATTTAATGAGAGATTCCTTAGGAAAAGTTCCAGCAGAGCAAATTTTTTAAAGCTTATATAATCAGTTCCTATTCTTGTTACATCTTTGTAAATAATCAGGACAAGTTTATTAAAACCAGACTTATTTAGCAAAAAGTTTTAATCTTAATTTGGCTATCTTTGATAGAAAAAAAGGGTCATTTTATAGAGAAAAAATTAACTTCAGTAATACATATCTGTGGATATTAGGTAAATTAACTTCAGTAATTCAGATTTGTGAATATTAGATTTTAGAGCTGTCCATTGTCTTTTAAACTTTCTACTGGTAAACTGGATAAGATCTTTTTTTTTTTTAATTTTATTTTATTTTTAAACTTTACATAATTGTATTAGTTTTGCCAAATGGATAAGATCTTGAATTCTAGTTTCCTTCAATATCTGGCTATGACTCTTCAGACTAATGTTCCCAGTTTTTCTCCTATCCTTCTTATTCAGAATCACTGATGAGAACTAAAGCTGTCCCTTTTCTGAAGCTATGAAAACTGAAGTTGGATAACTTGATATAAGTTTCAGAGAAATAACCTTATGTATGGACAATCTTCATACCTGTTTATATGGGCTGATCAGAAAGATCACCGAAGACATTCAAACCACAACCTAGGAAAACCTGTAAATTGTCACTGCCTGCGTTTGCTCAGCCTGAGAATGCTTTGAGACTGTCATCTACAGTTCTTATTGACTGGGTAGCTTCAGAACTCAAAAACTGGGATTATGGTTAACTCTAATCACTAACTTGTTTTCTTTTGTTTTTATAGAAATGCCTTTTATTAAATACCTGATTACCTGCGCTAGAGGCCTAGCTTTGTAAGTGCACCTGCATCACGACTTACTGAAATGAGATACAACTATTTTACTAAACTGACTTGCTTTCAGAACTAAGAGACTATTTTAATGAAAAAGAGGACTCTACTTACCCATTCTCCTCTTCAGGGTCTCCAGGAATTGCCAGGCCAGAATAGTGGAGTGGTAGCCATTTTGTTCTCCAGGGGAATTTCCCAACCCAGAAATCAAACCCAGGTCTCCCACACTGCAGGTGGATTCTTTACTGTCTGAGCACCAGGGAAGACCTCATAGTGACCATTCAGCTTTTTATATGTGAAATTTCCAGAGATGTTTCAGAGGAGGGAACTGTAGGGGTTCAGAAAGAGCTTCTTTAAAGTGATCCCCTTTTGCATGAGGATTATTTTGAGCCAAACACAATCTAGAGGTTCAAGAGAAATTACTGCCCCTTCCTTAACTACCTAGGTGACTGTAAATAAGGGATTTTTTTTTTTGTTACATACAAAGAGTTATTCCTGGACCTGGAGATAAATTAATGGTCCCATCTACATTACAGGGTAAATATCTTATTATCAAATACCTATCCTTCTTAAATTCCTGTGACTGACCCTCCTATCTTTGGAAGACCCATGTCCTTTTCCCATTCCTTAGCTTTGGATGGCATGTAAACTTCACTCACCTTTCTGTCCCTGAATCTCTCATGTATGTGGAATTCTCTTACATATTAAGTTAAATGTGATTTTCTCTTGTCAACCTATCTCATGTCAATTTGACTCTTAGACCAGCCAGAAGAACTGAAAAGGGTAAAGGAAAGTTTTAAAAAATCATTTCAGAGGAATCTTTTCCAAGAGGAAAATGCACCCAATATAATCCAGATAGACTATTCTCTGGACTTCCCTGGTTGGTGGTCACTGGTAAAGAATCCACCTGCAATGCAGAAGCTGCAGGAGACACAGGTTAGAGCACTATGTCAAAGATCCCCTGGAGGAGGGCATGGCAACCCTGTCCAATATTCTTTCCTGGAGAACCCCATGGACAGAGGAGCCTGGTGGGCTATAGTTCATAGGATTGCAAAGAATTGTACATAACTGAAGTGATTGAAGAATTGATGCTTTTGAACTGTGGTGTTGGAGAAGACTCTTGAGAGTCTCTTGGACTGCAAGGAGATCCAACCAGTCAATCCTAAAGGAAATCACTTTAGAATATTCATTGGTAGGACTGGTGCTGAAGCTGAAGCTCCAATTCTTTGGCCACCTGATGTAAAGAACAGGCTCACTGGGAAAGACCATGATGCTGGGAAAGATTGAAGGCAGGAGAGAAGGGGATGACAGAGGATGAGATAGTTGGATGGCATCACCGACTTGATGGGCATGAGTTTGAGCAAGATCCAGGAGTTGGTGATGGACAGGGAAGCCTGGTATGCTGCAGTCCAGGGGGTTGCAAACAGTCGGATCGGCTGAGTGACTGAACTGAGAAAGGTATAAACTCAGTATAAGTTTGATTAATTAAATTTAATTATTAATTAAATATTAAGTGACTGAGCATGCAGTTTATTTTTTTTTCCTAATTTTATTTTATTTTTAAACTTTATATAATTGTATTAGTTTTGCCAAATATCAAAATGAATCCGCCACAGGTATACATGTGTTCCCCATCCTGAACCCTCCTCCCTCCCCATACCATCCCTCTGGGTCATCCCAGTGCACTAGCCCCAAGCATCCAGTATCGTGCATCGAACCTGGACTGGCAACTCGTTTCTTACATGATATTTTACATGTTTCAATGCCATTCTCCCAAATCTTCCCACCATCTCCCTCTCCCGCAGAGTCCATAAGACTGTTCTATACATCAGTGTCTCTTTTGCTGTCTCGTACACCGGGTTACTGTTACCATCTTTCTAAATTCCATATATATGCGTTAGTATACTGTATTTATGTTTTTCCTTCTGGCTTACTTCACTCTGTATAATAGGCTCCAGTTTCATCCACCTCATTAGAACTGATTCAAATGTATTCTTTTTAATGGCTGAGTAATACTCCATTGTGTATATGTATCACAGCTTTCTTATCCATTCATCTGCTGATGGACATCTAGGTTGCTTCCATGTCCTGGCTATTATAAACAGTGCTGTGATGAACATTGGGGTACACGTGTCTCTTTCCCTTCTGGTTTCCTCAGTGTGTATGCCCAGCAGTGGGATTGCTGGATCATAAGGCAGTTCTATTTCCAGTTTTTTAAGGAATCTCCACACTGTTCTCCATAGTGGCTGTACTAGTTTGCATTCCCACCAACAGTGTAAGAGGGTTCCCTTTTCTCCACACCCTCTCCAGCATTTATTATTTGTAGACTTTTGGATGGCAGCCATTCTGACTGGTGTGAAATGGTACCTCATAGTGGTTTTGATTTGCATTTCTCTGATAATGAGTGATGTTGAGCATCTTTTCATGAGTTTGTTAGCCATCTGTATGTCTTCTTTGGAGAAATGTCTATTTAGTTCTTTGGCCCATTTTTTGATTGGGTCGTTTATTTTTCTGGAGTTGAGCTGTAGGAGTTGCTTGTATTGAGCATGCAGTTTATTCTCTGGTCATCCAGATTCTAGATTAGTCCAGTGACTGACTTAGAAAAGGGATTGTGATGCAAATTCATCAGCCACTGTTCAATAATGAACTTTTGATAAACATTAAGTGAAAGAAATTTAAGATTAAAGTTCGGAGTATTTTTGTAGAGCTATTTAGTTTTGTCAGTTTACTCTGGAGATTTTGTGCTTTAGAAAGCAGTTGCCCTGGATTAAGAGCCAATCATGTGCGTGTGTGCTATATCTCTTCAGTACTGTCCCATTCTTTGTGACCCTATGGACTGTAGCCTGCCAGGCTTCTAGGTGCTTGGGATTCTCCAGGCAAGAATACTGGAGTGGCTTGCCATGTCCTGCTCCAGGGGATCTTCCCAACCCAGGAACAGAACCTGAGTCTTATACCTCCTGCATTGGCAGGTGGGTTATTTATCACTAGTGCCATCTGGGAAGAACCATTCACATTTTGGAATTACAATACAGCAGAACATGATGGCTCGAAGTGGGAAAAAGTTACATATGATTAATGGTTTAGCTACGTTGCTATGCTAAAAGATTCAAGGTATTAGTAGCTAATAACAATTTCATTCCTATTTAGAATATTATTTAATATATTCAGAATATTATTTAGAATAATAAAATTATCCAAATTTAGTGTGAGATGTCATTAACGCAGTAATCCCTCATTTTTCCTCTATGAATTAGCTGAAATGTGCCCTTTTTTTTCTATGACTTTTTTTCCTTTTCTTTTTTCCAGAGTTTTCAAGTAATTAGTAGGTCGACCAGAGCTACCTTTAGTGTCTAATACTATAAACATTTGGCTTCATTATATTATTGCTGATAGTTACATATCATAACTAAAGTCTGCTAGGACAGAAGATAAGTCACAAATTAATAAAAAAGAACTTGAAAGTTCAATCCAAGTATATACAGTCTTCTTTTGGATATAGTATGAGTGAAATAAACTCCTTATAATTACTGTTCTCTACATGCAATGGCACCCCACTCCAGTACTCCTGCCTGGAAAATCCCATGGACGGAGGAGCCTGGTAGGCTGCAGTCCATGGGGTCACTGAGGGTCAGACATGACTGAGCGACTTCACTTTCACTTTTCACTTTCATGCATTGGAGAAGGAAATGGCAACCCACTCCAGGGTTCTTGCCTGAAGAATCCCAGGGACAGGGGAGCCTGGTGGGCTGCCGTCTATGGGGTCACACAGAGTTGGACAGGACTGAAGTGACTTAGCAGTAGCAGCAACACACTATATGACTCTCTTAGATAATATTATTTGTCAACCCTCACAAAATCCATTATGTATTTGGTGTTATATATAAAAACTCTTGCATCCTACTTTTTACCAAGAATGTAAAAAAGTCTGATAAAATATATCTGAACATTCTATTAGTGTGGGAATATCTCTTGTTCCCTAGAAAATAACAATCCATTCCTTTTTGCAGAATCATGCCAAATTCAATAACTATGTAGATCAAGTAACTATTGAGAAATACAAGAATTATCTTAGAATACTATTACTTAATATTAGAAAAAATAATATTTTTAAAAAGAGATAGCACAAGCTCGGGGATTTATAATATTAAACAAAACCAGCTTTGACTTTTCTTTCACAACCCATAAGTGACCTTGTCTACATGCCTTTCAAGCAAGAGGCAGCAGAGGCCTAAGGTTCAGAACCCTGACTCAGACGCCTATCTGCTGGTGCTGAATCTGGCTTGGTTACTTACTAGCTGTGCAACTTGGAAATTTACTTTATTTCTATTGCCCTAGTTTTTTTAACTGCAAAATAGAGGCTGTATTAGAAGCTTATTCATTAGTTCTTACTAGGTATTACAAATAGTTAATATTTGTAAATTGCTTTAAACATTGCCCAGCATACAGTAAGTGCCACTAAATGGCTGTTAAATTAAAGCCTTCAGTATATTTATTTTTAAAAATGAACAGTAAAACTATCTGCTTGTTTTTAGTGTATAAACTTAGAATATTTTGTATGTAAGGTTAAGGACTATTTTACAATGTTTTCATACTCATATTAATCAACCACTGACCTACCTATAGGTGCTTCCTTGTGAGCAACACAATTTATCAGATGAAAGCAAAATTGTATTCTTTACCCCATTTAATTATTCTTACTACCGAATTCTGCTAGAGCAAAAAAAAAAAAAAGGAATCAAAATAGACAGTAGATGTTTGAAGGTCTTTGTATGCATACAATTAGGAAAAAAAAAATGTGTCTCAAGACAAAAACACAGCTGAAGTTAGGTTATGGTTAAATGCCTGAAACATAAACATTTTTGAAGTACTTAAATAAGTTCTACATCTGTCTGGCCATTTATTATTCATCCTACTTCCTAGGGGGAATACTGCAAATAACAAAGCATATGTTGATTTGGGATCATTTCAACAAATACTCTTTCGTATGCAAATATTTATCTTAAATTCCTTAAAGCTACTAATGAAGGCAAAGACTTTACACAGACAATAGAATATTGCAAACCCTGGGATACTGAAGGCCTAGATTCTCGAAGTTAAACTGAAATTCTCATTGTGTTACGGTCAAGAAATTATTATGTTGTTTAAATCTTGTTAAAGTATGCACGTGCTACTTTATAGGCAAGGAAAAAAACTCTACAGAGAGAGTCAAACAGAAGTTAAACATGCACTCCTATTGAAACAGTTGTAGTAGAGCTATAATTTTTACTGCAGTAAATGCTTTCCACATATTATCTTATTTAATCTCAGTTCAGTTCAGTTCAGTTCAGTTGCTCAGTCATGTCCGACTCTGTGACCCCATGAACAGCAGCACACCAGACCTCCCTGTCCATCACCAACTCCCGGAGTTTACCCAAACTCATGTCCATTGAGTCGGTGATGCCATCCAACCATCTCATCCTCTGTCGTCCCCTTCTCCTGCCTTCAATCTTTCCCAGCATCAGGGTCTTTTCTAATGAGTCATCTCTTTGCATCAGGTGGCCAAAGTATTGGAGTTTCAGCTTTAACATCAGTCCTTCCAATGAACACCCAGGACCGATTTCCTTTAGGATGGACTGGTTGGATCTCCTTGCAGTCCAAGGGACTCTCAAGAGTCTTCTCCAACACCATAGTTCAAAAGCATCAATTCGGCACTCAGCTTTCTTTATCTTCCAATTCTCACATCCATACATGACTACTGGAAAAACCATAACAGCAATAGCCATAAAGAGGGCAGCATTTTTAATTCATAACAAAGAAAACTAATGTTAAAAAGTATTTACTAACAAAAATTATTATTATGTTTGCCTGATTACTATGCATTTTCCTCTCTAGAATGTAGTCCCTAGGGGAGCAGAGACCTTGCTCTTTTTTTCTGACCATATCCTCAGTGATTGCATCAGCAGAATGATGAAGAGGATCATACACTGGCCCCTCACCCCTATATTAAAAACAACAACAACAACAATAAAAATGTCAAGCCCTAGCCAGCAAAGCAATTATTTCAGGTAAACACAGGACTCGAGAATGACTCTAATATATAGAATGGAGATGTAGAGGTGTTTCACATAAGGAGAGTATATGGAGAAAATTTGTCTTTGCCTCAATGGATGCTAGCTTTTCTGTGCTAGTCATCCAGAGTGTACAACTTGAGGTATTAGACTTAATTGGGAAACTTCTTTCAAGTGGTCAGTTTAGCACTGTGCATGTTCCCGTTGGGGGCTTCCCAGATGGCTCAGTGATAAAGAATCTGCCTGCTGATGCAAGAAACACAGGAGACACGGGTTCGATCCCTGGGTTGGGAAGATTTCCTAGAGTAGGAAATGGCAACCCACTGCAGTATTCTTGTCTGGGAAATCCCATAGACAGACAGAGGACCCTGGTGGGCCACACTCCATAGAGTTGCAAAGAGTTGCATACGACCAAGTGACCAAGCGTGCACACACACACACACACACGTTCCTGTTGAGGGAGAAGTCATTGATACATATTCTCTCTCCTCTCAGAAAATGACATTTTGGCCAGCCCAGAGTTAATGTGCACATCCAACATGTCAAACTCTCCTACTTGATAAGTTCCTCCTATGCTGAGCTGGATATGGTCTCTGGGGATGACATGTCTTCCAAAGGCTTTCACTTGACACCTGAATCCTAGGAAAGGTTTGGACTCACCTCCAAATTTGTTTCAGTAATATATTTGTTCTCAAGAAATTTTTGAACTGAGGTTGCAGCTGATACTTCTTGAACTGCTTAGTTAAATCAGAACCAGTAGCTCTACATGTACTTTCCTAGGCACTATCTTTCTTCAGCATTTTAAAGCCTTGTGTAGCTTTAAGGCTTTGAGTAGCAGGAGTAGATAATGCCTACAATATTGAAAATCTCTATATTTTTATCCTTTTTACGACAATTTAATTGAGTGAGTACAAGTTCCAGTTCTTTCCTTTCCATCTTTACTGCACTTGGAATAAAATTGAGTCTATGTTTTCTTTCATTTTCCTTTCCCCTTTTCTTTCTTATTGTAATATCTGCATAGATCTCTACTTTCATAATGTTCTATTTGTTGTCATGTGTTACCTCCTGTAAGATCAGGTCAGGTCATTGGCTCAGTTGTGTCCGACTCTTTGCAACCCCATGAACTGCAGCACGCCAGGCCTCCCTGTCCATCACCAACTCCCAGAGTCCACCCAAACTCATGTCCATTGAGTCGGTGATGCCATCCAACCATCTCATCCTCTGTCATCCCTTTCTCCACCTGCCCTCAATCTTTCCCAGCATCAGGGTCTTCTCAAATGAGTCATCTCTTTGCATCAGGGGGCCAAAGTATTGGAGTTTCAGCTTCAACATCAGTCCTTCCATGGAACACCCAGGACTGATCTCTTTTAGGATGGACTGGTTGGATCTCCTTGCAGTCCAAGGGACTCTCAAGAGTCTTCTCCAACACCACAGTTCAAAGCATCAATTCTTTGGCACTCAGCTTTCTTTGTAGTCCAACTCTCACATTCATACATGACTACTGGAAAAAACATGGCCTTGACTAGACGGACCTTTGTTGGCCAAGTTGTCTCTGCTTTTTAATATGCTGTCTAGGTTGGTCATAAGTTTCCTTCCAAGGAGTAAACATCTTTTAATTTCATGGCTGCAATCACCATCTGCAGTGATTTTGGAGCCAAAAAAAGAAAGTTGTCACTGTTTCCACTGTTTCCCCATCTATTTGCCATGAAGCAATGGGACAAGATGCCATTATCTTCGTTTTCTGAATGTTGAGCTTAAGTCAACTTTTTCACTCTCCTCTTTCACTTTCTTCAAGAGGCTCTTTAGTTCCTCTTCACTTTTTGCCATAAGGGTGGTGTCCTCTGCATATATGAGGTTATTGACATTTCTCCTGGCAATCTTGATTCCAGCTTGTGCTTCATCTAGCCCAGCATTTCTCATGATGTACTCTGTATATAAGTTAAATAAGCAGGGTGACTATATACAGCCTTGATGTACTCTTTTTCCTATTTGGAACCAGTCTGTTGTTCCATATCTAGTTCTAACTGTTGCTTCCTGATCTGCATACAGGTTTCTCAAGAGACAGATCAGGTGGTCTGGTATTCCCATCTCTTTCAGAATGTTCCACAGTTTATTGTGGTCCACACAGTCAAAGGCTTTGGCATAGTCAGTAAAGCAGAAATAGATGTTTTTCTGGAACTCTCTTGCTTTTTTGATGATCCAGCAGATGTTGGCAATTTGATCTCTGGTTCCTCTGCCTTTTCTAAAAGCAGCTTGAACATCTGGAAGTTCATGGTTCACGTATTGTTGAAGCCTGGCTTGGAGAATTTTGAGCATTAATTTACTAGCATGTGAGATGAGTGCAATTGTGCGGTAGTTTGAGCATTCTTTGGCATTGCCTTTCTTTGGGATTTTAATGAAAACTGTCCTTTTCCAGTCCTGTGGCCACTGCTGAGTTTTCCAAATTTGCTGGCATATTGAGTGCAGCACTTTCACAGCATCATCTTTTAGGATTTGAAATAGCTCAACTGTAATTCTATTACCTCCACTAGCTTTGTTCATAGTGAGACTTCCTAAGGCCCACTTGACTTTGCATTCCAGGATGTCTGGCTCTGTGATTATCTGGGTCATGAAGATCTTTTTTCTACAGTTCTTCTGTGTATTCTTGCCATCTCTTCTTAATATCTTCTGCTTCTGTCAGGTCTGTACCATTTCTGTCCTTTATTGAGCCCCTCTTTGCATGAAATGTTCCCTTGGTATCTCTACGTTTCTTGAAGAGATGTCTAGTCTTTCCCATTCTATTGTTTTCCTCTATTTCTTTGCACTGATTACTGAGGAAGGCTTTCTTATCTCTCCTTCCTATTCTTTGGAACTCTGCATTCAAATGGGTATATCTTTTCTTTTCTCCTTTGCTTTTCGCTTCTCTTCTTTTCACAGCTATTTGTAAGGCTTCCTCAGACAGCCATTTTGCTTTTTTGCAAATAATAAAAAAATTAGTTCATTGACTCTCCAAACCATTCACTGTCCAAGTAAATCTTTTCGCCTTTAAATTCTTCTTGATTTGGAAAAATGACACCCAGAGGATATTCTCCCATCAAAACTTTACCCAGGCCTGGAATCAATCTGTCTCTTTCCGTTTCTGTCGTCTATGTTTAATGTGTCTCTTTTTGTGGACCTTCCCTTCGAAGTCTTATTTTACACATCCCTTAGGCACAGGCAGTATCTGTAGCTCCACTTATAATATCTTGAAAATCAATTATTAAAGCCTGAATATTTTATTTCAATATTTCCAGTCATCCCTTCTCAAGTCAGTGAATTGTTTTTTATAACTGTGTAGCCTAAAGTCTCAATCTTTAAGGAGACAGCTTCCAAACTACTCTTACTATGGAAATTTAAGAAGCATCTCTCAATTATTTTTTTGAATCTTAGCTTGCTTTGGAAGAATGATCCAATCTATTCTTCCAGAATTTGCTCCACTGGAGACTCAATATGAATTGGTAACAACTAATATATCTTCCTCCTTTATATATCTCTTTATGAGTAATTATATCTGAAGGCATTAACTTTTCCTTTTAATATATCATTTTTCCAATTTATATCTCTAAATATTGGATTGATCTTTTCTAAAACGATATCTTTCTTCTTCCAGTTGAATCATATCTTCCTTCTTGCTCCTCCTTTCCATCTTCCGCCCCTTCCTTCCTTCTCTTACTTGTTCTCTCTTTATCTTATTCATCTACTACTCCTTTTCAGTTGAGCATCTTTTGCAAATCACCATATTTTCTCTTTGAGGAAACCTGATTGCTAGGCAGTGTTTTATCAAAGCCCTGTTTAATTACCCTTCTATGTGTATGATTGAGTAATTTTAACCATTTGATTTTAACCAAAAAATTGTATATTCCCTTTATAATATTTATCTACATTCCTTTTACTTGTTCATGGAGGAAAGCTATAATGTTTCTCTGGGTGAATTTGAGACTTAAGAGTCCTAGATTCCTGATTCAAAGAAATAAAAATATTTCTTTGTTCAGTCACCAAGTCATGTCCGACTCTGTGACTCCATGGACTGTACCATGCCAGGCTTCCATGTCCTTCACCATCTCTGGAGTTTGCCCAAATTCATGTCAAAATGAATTCAAGATGACAAGTATAATGTTTCTCTGGGCTGAGTTTGAGACTTAAATGTCCTTGATTCCTGATTCAAAGAAATAGAAATATATCCTATGTTCTTGGATTGTTGTTGTTGTTCAGTCACCAAGTCATGTCTGACTCTGAGACTCCATGGACTGCAGCATGCCAGGCTTCCCTGTCCTTCACCATCTCTGGAGTTTACCCAAGTTCATGTCAGTTGAATCAGTGATGCAATCCAGCCATCTCATCCTCTTGGATTAGAAGAATTAATAGTTGCTAACATGGCCATAATATTTACAGATTTAATGTGATCCACAGGCAATGCACAGGACACAAGAGATGCCAGTTCAATCCCTGGATCTAGAAGATCCCCTGGAGGAGGAAATGACAACCCACTCTAGTGTTCTTGCTGGGAAAATCTCATGACAGATGAGCCTGGTGGTCTACAGTTCATAGTGTCAAAAAGCGTTGGACACAACTGAGTGATTAAACATTCACACACACACTATCAAATAGCCATAAGCTTTTCATAGAATTAAAGCAAATAATCCTAAAATTTATATGGAACCATAAAAGACCCAGAACTGCCAAAACAATCCTGAGGAAAAAGAACAAAGCAGGAGGAATAACCTTCCCAGACTTCAGAAAAACCTACAAAGCTACAGTAATCAAAATAGTGTGTTACTGGCACAAAAACAGACATATTGACCAATGGAACAGCTCAGAAATAAAATTACACATATATGATCAACTAATCTGCAACAAAAGAGGCAAGAATATACAATGCAGAAAAGATAATATCTTCAGGAAGTGGTATTGGGAAAGTTTGACAGCTGCATATAAATCAATAAAGTTAGAACACACCCTTATGCCATACAGAAAATGAACTCAAAATGAATTCAAGGAGCAGCTGCAGACTTTTCAAATAAATTAAAGTTTAAAGCAAAAAAAAAAAAAAAAAATGAATTCAAGACAAGTACAAGACAATGACACCATAAAACTCTTCAAAGAGAATATAGACAAAATATTATCTGACATATCATACCAATGTTTTCTTAGGTCAGTCTTCTAAGGCAATGGGAATAAAAATAAAAGATAAACAAAAAGGACCTAGTCAAACTTACAAGCTTTTATATAGCAGAGGAAATCATTGTTGTTGTTTTACAGTCGCTGAGTCAGGTCCAACTCTTCGTGACCCCATGAAATGCAGCTCACCAGGCTTCCCTGTCCTTCACTATCTCCTGGAATTTGCTCAAATTCATGTCCATTCAGTCTAAGATGCCATCCAACAATTTCACCCTCTGTTGTCCCCTTTTCCTCCTGCCCTGAATCTTTCTCAGCATCAGGGTCTTTTCCAGTGAGTCAGCTCTTTACATCAGGCCAAATTACTGGAGCTTCAGCTTCATAATCTGTACTTCTGATTAATATTCAGGGTTGATTTCCTTTAGGATTGACTGTTTTCATCTCCTTGCTGTCCAATGGACTCTCAAGAGTCTTCTCCATCAATGAACTTCAAAAGCATCAATTCTTTGGTGCTCAACCTTTTTTATGTTCCAACTCTCACATCCATACCTAACTACTGGAAAAGCCATAGCTTTGACTAGAGGGACCTTTGTTGGCAAAGTAATGTCTCTGCTTTTTAATACGCTGTATAGGTTTATCATAACTTTTCTTCCAAGTAACAAGCAACTAGTCTAGCATTGCCTGACAACATGGCACTAACAATTGAAACTGGAACTTCAGACACAGTGTCCTATAGCTCATACGGAAATTAGGTGTAACCTAATAGCCTGATTTGCACAGCCCAGAGACATGGTATTGCTTTTGTTTTTTAACTCAGTGTTAACTGGAATGGGTGGGAGTGGTTCCAGGGGATGATGCTTTTTGTTTCCTATCACAAGAGTCCTTATTCCATGGGTTTGGAAACAAATATGGAGATTCTGTTAGTTATTACATATATTTATTACCACTGTACATTCTGTATAATTAGTTTTCCTAAGTAATATAACGGAGAAGGCAATGGCACCCCACTCCAGTACTCTTGCTTGGAAAATCCCATGGACGGAGGAACCTGGTAGGCTGCAGTCCATGAGGTCGCTAAGAGTCGGACACGACTGAGTGACTTCCCTTTCACTTTTCACTTTCATGCATTGGAGAAGGAAATGGCAACCCACTCCAGTGTTCTTGCCTGGAGAATCCCAGGGACAGGGGAGCCTGGTGTGCTGCCGTCTCTGGGATTGCACAAAATCGGACACGACTGAAGCGACTTAGCAATAGCAGCAGCAGCAGCAAGTAATATAAAGGTTAAATGTTGGGAAATTGTAAATATCTTACTGACATGCTGTATATATTATCACTTTTTAAGGTTCTTCTCTGTTGTTCAGTCACCCAGTCATGTCCGACTCTGCAACCCCGTGGACTGCAGCACACCAGGCTTCATTGTTCCTTACCATCTCCCAAAGTTTGCCCAGGTTCATGTCCATCACATTGGTGATGCCATCCAGCCATCTCATCTTCTGATGCCCTCTTCTCCTTCTGCTCTCAATCTTTCCCAGCAGTTGTTTACAAATATGTAATCAATACATAACACCATAGAAATACATTTGATTTTCATATTAATCTTTATCTTTAACCTTTCCAATTTATTTATTTTAGTAGTAAAATTACCTTTCTTATTTTTTACTGGCTAAGATATTCAGAACAATGATCAGTAGAAATGATGATAAAGCATATTCTTGCCTTATTTATAAATTGGAGTGTGAGGGATATTTCCAGTATTTCAAAAATATAGATGTCTTCTTTTCAAAAAAATTAAGTATGCACGCTTTCTGGTATTTATGGGAGTACGGTTGCTTTACAATGTTGTGTTAATTTCTGCTGTACAGCAAAATGAATCAGTTGTGCTCACTCTTTTTTAGATTTCTTTCCCATTTCGATCACCACAGAGCACTGAGTAGAGTTCCCTTTGCTATACAATAAGTACTCATTTAATTATCTATTTTATATATTATACTGTCTATTGTAAATAGTGATGGAATGAACATTGGAGTGTATGCATCTATTCAAAATTATGGTTTTCTCCAGATAAATGCCCAGGGTTGGAATTGCTCGGTCATGTGGTATACATTTTCTGAAGGTTTTTGTATTGCAGATGTTTTATCTCACATTAAGAATATATTCTTTAATTGCTTGTTTCTGAATATTCAGAAATTCTCATATATATATATATATATATATATATATATATCTGGATTCAATTAGCAAATATTTATTTTGACATTTGTGATGTTGCTTATGAGAAACACTGACTCATAACCTCCCTTTCTATTGATGTATTTCTTGTCAGGGTTTTGTATCATGCTTATGCTCATGTCATGAAGAATAACAGTTTCCCCTCTTTTTACATTCTTTGAAAAGTTTACGTAATATTTTTGTCATCTTGTTCCTATTGCTTTCTTGTTTAATTCAATTAGTTTACAAATATATTCTCTATTATTTTTATCCCTAGAAATGTATTCAGACTTCCTTCCAGCATTTTGGTAAATGTTCCATTTGCACTCGAAAATAGCCATTTTGCTGCAATTATTGGACATGGGAACCTATACATGTTAATTAGAGCTAGTTTGTTAATGGTGTTATTCAAATCTATATCTTCTATATCTTGTACTAGTTATTTGAAATATTTATTAAAAATTTCCACAATAATTGTTGACTTTTCTATGTTTCTATAATTACATAGATTTTTGCTTTATATAATTTGTGACTATGCTATCAGATATAAGCACATTTAGGATTTCATATTGTCTCGATAGAGTCTTTTATCACAGTTAAATATCTATTTCATCTCTAGTAATGTTTCTTGCCAGAGTCTTTGTCTGTTATTGTATGGCTATTCAACATTTTAGTAGTTGCGGGTAGTGTTCATACAATAAACTTTTAAATATAAAAAAAATTTAATATTTCTACATCATTAGATTTCACACACATCTCCTTAAGCAGTACGTAATTGTTGATTTGTTAATGAAATCTGGCAATCTTTTCTTTTCTTGGTACTTTTTAATCTATTTACTTGTAATCAATTAGTGATACACTTAGTTTTACAGCTAATGGTTTTATATCCATTTTACTATATCTCTTTTGCCTTTCTTCATCTTTTATTAACAATTTTCTTCTGATTATCATGATACTCTCTCAACTTCTTTATGGTTACTTTGGAGATAGCAATATACATCCTTGACTTCCTGTAGTGTAATGTACATTAGTATTTTCATCATTTCTAAGACAGTGCAGGGATCTTAGATTAGTAAGATCTTCTTTTACTTCTCTTTGTTCTTTGTGCTTTTTAAAATATATTGACTCATAATATTTTACACAATCAATATGAATTCACATTTGCCTATTTATTTCCTCATTCTGATGTTCTTCTTCCTTTGCAAATATTACGCTTTTGTTATAGGTAATTTTCCCTCTACTTGAAGAGCTCTTTTAGAAGTGTGTGCATGCTCAGTCGTGTCTGACTCTTCACAACCCCATAGACTTTAGCTCACTATGCTCCTCTGTCCACAGGATTATCCCAGCTAGAATACTGGAGTGGGTTGCCTCCTTCAAGGGATCTTCTGACTCAGAGATTGAACCTGGGGCTCCTGCGGCTCTTGCATTGGCAGGAAGATTCTTTACCACTGGGCCACCTGGGAAGCCTCTGCTTAAACTAAATTCTCTGTTTTGTTTTTTCCCTGAAAACATCTTTCATTTGCTTTCAATCTTTTATCATGAGGTACTTTTTTTTTAGTAACACAGGGATGGAGACAGATAACTATTTTCAAAGAGAAAAATACCTTCATTAAATTTTTACAAATTATTTTTTAGTTATAGAATCTTACCTTTTATTGTTTTCTCTTTTTTCAGATATTTACCCAGAAGTAGAATTGTTAAGTCATATGATAGCTCTATTTTTAGTCTTTTTTGAGAAAGCTCCATACTGTTTTCCACAGCATCTGCCTAATGTACATTCCCACCAATAGTGTGCAAGCATTCCCTTTTCTCCACATCCTTACCAATATCTGTTATTTGTGTTCTTTTTGATGATAGCCATTCTGACAGGTGTGAGAAGATATCTCATTGTGGTTCTGATTTGCATTTCCTTGATATTTAGTGAGGTGTATCTTTCCATGTGCCTGTTGATCATCTGCATTTCCTTGTAGTGAAGAAGTCTATTCAATTGTTCTGCTTATTTTTTAATTCGGTTGCTTATTTTTTGGACATTGAGTTGCATGAGCTGTTTATATATGTTGGATATTAATCAGTCACACCTTTTGCATATATTTTCTCTCATTCAGGAGTTTGTCTTTTCATTTTGTTGATGGTTTACTTTGCTGTGCAAAAGTTTTTAAGTTTAACTAGGTCTTTCATTTATTTTTGCTTTTATTTCCTTTACTTTAGGAGATGGATCAAAAAATATTGTTGTGATTTACATCAGGAATGTTCTACTTCTATTTTCCTCTAGCAGTTTTATAGTACCCAGTCTTACATCTGGGTCTTCAATCCATCTTCAGTTTATTTTTGTATATGATGTTAGAGATTGTTCTTATTTCATTCTTTTACATGCAACTGTCCAGTTTTTCCAGCATTACTTATTGAAGAAACTGTCTTATTCATTGTATATTCTTGCCTCCTTTGTCCCAGATTCATTGACCATAAGTGTGCGGATTTGGACTCTGTATTCTCTTTCATTGATCTATGTGTCTGCTTTTGTGCCAGTATTATGCTGTTTTGATGACTTCAGCTTTGTAGTGTAGTCTGAAGTCAGGGAGAGTCATTTCTCTAGCTCTGTTCTACTTTCTCAAGATTGTTTTGGCTATTTTGGGCCTATTGTGCTTCCATACAAATTTAGAACATTTTTTTCTGGTTCAGTGAAAAGTTTCATTAGTATTTTGATAGGGATTGCAATGAATCTGTAGATTGCCTTGGGTAGTATGGTCATTTCAGCAATATTAATTCTTCCAGTATAAGAACATGGTATATCTTTCCATCTGCATTGTCTTCAGTTTCTTTCATCAGTGTTTTGCATTCTTCAGAGTTTAGGGCTTTTGCCTCCTTGGGTAGCTATATTCATAGACATTTTATTCTCTTTGATGCAGTGGTAAATGAGATTCTTTCCTTAATTTCTGATACTTCATTGTATATACAAATGCAACAGATTTCTGTATATTAATTGTGTATCCTGAAATTTCACCAAATTCATTGTTAAGCTCAAGTAATTTACTTGTGGCATCTGTAGGATATATATATTTTTAATGTATAATGTTACCTGCAAACAGTGACAGGTTTTTACTTCTAATTTACATCTAATTTGAAAAGATACATGCACTCCAATATTCATAGTAGCATTATTTACAATTACCAAAATACGGAAGCAACCTAAGTGTCCAACAGAAAAAAAGGATAAAGAAGATGTGGCTTATATAGAAAGTGGAATACTATTCAACTATACAAAACACAAAATTTTACCATTTGCAGCATCATGGATAGACTAGAGGGCATTCATTATACTAAGTGAAACAAGTCAGACAGAGAAGGACACAAACTGTATGACATCATTAATATGTGGAATCTAAAGAATACACAAAAGTGAGTGAATACAACAGAAAAAGAAGCACTATGTTCCTGTTGAAGTTGTGCTAGTTTTTCAGATTCTTCTGCTTAACTTGGCTTCTTGGTCACTTACCTTATGCAACAGAGGGATTAGGAAATACTCCAGAAAAAGCATGGCACGATTCCACACTTATTTCCCTATAGTTTTGTTTTGTGACGTCAGCCCTTTAGTTGTAACTTGTAGTTATAATTTGTAGAAACAGTTTATAATCCTCAACTCCATTGTTTTGTCTACCCACTTTCTTCAGTTTAACAAAAGCACTGAGCTACTGATCAGCCTGTATAAGTTACACATCAGCCTGCTTAAGTTATACATATGCTAACACCTTGGGTTTAAAATCAGTGAAGAATTTAGGACTTATCTTTATGTCCTGTCTTAACAACCTAGTTCCTCAAGTCCTGTTTGCCTTCAGGTGCTTTTCTAATGCCTCTCAATAGCTATTAAAAAAAATGTTTATAGCTTTTATATTTATTCACTGCAGGAGAATCTGTCTTTTAAAAACAACTCAATCACAGTTGAAAGAATAAGACAAAAGAATACACTGATCTGTGTTTTGTTTCCAGGGCTCTACCAGCAAAAAGTATGACTTGAGTACTATACAGTCACACTGTATATATATCAACACTATGAAATGATTATGACAACTGAATGAATTTAAATAATAGTAAAGTTAAAACAATATCTATACAAAGCACTCAAAAAATACGTTAACAAGTTTTAAGTTCTGCATAGTATAACCCCTTCCTTCATCTTCATATTCATCTCACAAGCTATCCCAAATGCTTGCCTTCCAACCAAGCTTTAATTCCAGCCTTGGTGGGGGTGGTTTAGTCCCTAAATTGTATCTGGCTCTTGTGACGCTATGGACTGTAGCCCACCAGGCTCCTCTGTCCATGGGATTTCCCAGGTAAGAATACTGGAGTGGGTTACCATTTCCTTCACCAAACTCCAGCTTTACTGGTCTTTTTATAGTTTTGTAAATGCCATGAGAACATTATTCCCTAAAGACCTCACATCTACTGATTTCTGCTTTCAATTCTAGTGTGTGGCTTTATTTTCTGATTTCAAGAGAGTTTAAGCCTTCTAATTAATTGTTATCATTAGAAATATTTGATTATAATGACTTCAAATAAGTACTGTAGACTTGACTGTTCTCTAACTTGAAGGTCTCATACTGGGATCTTTGTACATATTTTCCTCATTTCTCAGTCACAGCAACATATAAATAATATACAGCACATATTAGCTACCCAGAACTTTTTGTTGAATTATGCTAGAACAATGAAAGGAATCCTGGACCCTCCAAAATGATAAAAATCGACTCATATAGGAGGAAATGGAATGATAGTAGAGAACTGATAATTATGTATTTGGGGAAATTGAGCTTGAGGATCTGGTGAGACGACTGTGAATTGCTCAGGAGAGAAGAGACATTTTCTACTGTAAAGACAATTCTAACAGTTAAGTTCCAGAAATAGAAAACTGAATAGCTGGGATTAATACCAAGGCAAATCTAGCTAAAATAAATATCTAGCACAATTTTGTCAAGTATGAACTATACCTAATATGGGTATTTTGTTTAACATAGTTAACAGAATACTTTTTTTTTTTTTTCCTTTGGGGACATCTTTTGAGAATCCTTTATGTAGTCAGTTTTTTTTCTTGTCTGTTTCCCTTTTTACCTGCCAGCAATCCACAAAGATATTTTTAACCATATTAAGCCAATCTCTTTCTCCCCAGAGGCCTAAAACCATAAGAAACCACAAATAGGCATGTATATATTTGAAGCTGAAGTTTTGCCAAAGAAAAGTATTCCTGCCAAATCAAACTTGAGACTCTAATGCTTTCACACTTAAAACATTGCAGTTTCATGGTAATGCAACGTCCAAGAAAGCCACAACATTAAAAAATTTTCAACACTTCATGATGTGAAAGGATAAATAAATAAAACATAACATTTTGATTAAACTGGAAATCAAATAAAATAAAGGTACATTTTTTTCTTCTTACTAATTTTTAATACAGAAATTTAATATATTTTTAAGCCTAAGTAGAACTAAGATGTAAAACATTATAAAGTATGGTACAAAATACACTTTAAAATGATAAATGCTAAAGTTAAATATGTATAAGAAATATTGTAAAGATTCTTTAAAGAGAACTTGATCTCAAAGTCAGAAATAAACTTTGGTTTTGTGAAACTGCAATGTATAACAAATTTTCTACAGTCTGTTTTTGCTTAATAGTAAACAAGGACTTTCCCAATTTTTAAAGATATTTGTAGTGTTTACAAGTCTTCTGTTTTCAATGAATAGATTTAAAATTATATAGAGGCTCCTTTTGATTGTTGTCTTTTTTAACAGTGTTTAGTAAATATAAAAATGTAGGGTCAGAATACAATTTATTAGTTCATTAATCACATACTCTATGCCTATATTCTAGGCTTCCCTGGTGGCTAAGACAGTAAAGAATTTGCCTGCAAGACCTGGGTTTGATCTCTGGATCAAGAAGATCCCATGGAGAAGGGAATGGCTACCCATTCCTGTATTCTTGCCTGGAGAATCCCATAGACAGAGGAGTCTGGTGGGCTACAGTCCATGGGGTCGCAAAGAGTAGGACACGACAGAGCGACTAAGCATGCATACAAACACATGCCAATATTCTAAACACAAGTGCATTAACTCATTTATTTTCAGAACAATATTCTATAAGTACTATTATCAAATCTATCAAACAGATGACGAAACAACAGCATGAGACTCTGAACTAATTTCCAAATCTACACAGTTTTCAAGTGGCACAATTGAGATTTGAACCTTGAGAAGCCTGTTTTGTGCTTGGTCATAAACAGGCTGCCTAGAATTTTTTACCACCTGTTTCCCTCTCAATCTAAACCAATTTGGCTTTCATTACAGTAAAACTCTCTTTGATAGGGTCATCAAGTCTTTCCTAATTGCCAAATCTCTTGCTGCTGCAGCTGCTAAGTTGCTTCAGTTGTGTCCGACTCTGTGCGACCCTGAAGACAGCAGCCCACCAGGCTCCCCGATTCCTGGGATTCTCCAGGCAAGAATACTGGAGTGGGTTGCCATTTCCTCCTCCAATGCCTGAAAGTGGAAAGTGAAAGTGAAGTCGCTCAGTCGTGTCCGACTCTTAGCGACCCCAGGGACTGCAGCCCACCAGGCTCCTCAGTCCATGGGATTTTCCAGGCAAGAGTACTGGAGTGGGGTGCCATTGCCTTCTCCACAAATCTCTTGGATGCCTTTCTGAATTTAACTTCTTTACTACAATTAACATCATTACCTACTTTTTTGTTGAAATTCTTTCCTGTTCAGCTTCCATGAAAACACCCTATGTTTCTTAACATTCTGGCCAATTTTTAAAAAATTGCCTCTTTCACATACTTTTCCATATCATCCAACCTCTTAGCTGTATTTTGTTTTTGTTTTGTTTTTGAACTCAGCCCTCAGCGCAGTTGTCATTACTTAATTTCATTGAAAGGCTAATTCATATGCCTAAGTATTTTCTGGAAATCTATGCTTGCATATCTTATAGGCAACTAAAACTCAACATGGTGAAGCAGCATAGAATGCACTATCTCAAAATATGCCATTCTGGCATATTGACTATTTTGAGTCAAAGCATCGGATGCAAGAATAACACTCTGACTTTCCTTATTTTTCTTAAAAGTAGATGAAATTGTTATGTAAAAGGTGTCCTCTCTATATCAGAAGGAAAGAAACATTCTCATTACCAAGGATGGGAGGTAAAAAACAAGAAAAATTTTCACAAACCTTATTAAACTAATCTTTATCCTCCTGGTGACTTCTCCATCAATTAACTACCCCAGCCTAAGTCCCTTTGCCTTGTCACATTTTCACAGATTACTACTTTTTGTCCAACTCAGTGTAAGCTTTTAATTCTGCTTTTTTTAATCTTCATATTTCTGGTAAAGTTTCCCATGTATATGTTAAAAAAAAAACTTTAATGGTTTTTTTCTGTTAATCTGTCTTATGTCAGTTTACTTTTAAGCACTAAGAGAGTAAAGAAAAAAATGTCCTCCCCTACACTGACTAAACTTAATTCTCCAGTTTTTCTTCTAGAAATTGGCTCTTTATAAAGGGGGATGTACATGGCATACCTCTCACACATAAAGTCAGCCTTTTTATTTCTCTTTCACTGCGTCAGTCCTCAGGTCCACCCTTTCACACTGAGCCACTGCCACTTCCTTGCTATAGATAGGCCTTACAATTTTTTACCAGGATTAGCGTTATAGCTTTGGAATTGTCTCTAACTTCTTTCTCACCACACCTCTCTCCCCCACCACATAAATAGACTGATCATTATAAAACCAAACTACAGTCTTATCACTTGGCAGCATAAAATCTGTAATGCTCTTGTCTCATTCATAGATTCTTCCAGGTTAAAATTTCCAAGCTTGGAGTCAATCTGATATAACCTTTTCCTACACTTTCTATATCATATCTCTTCCCTATTTATATGTTACCTGTGAATCTTTCACATACAGATTCACAATATTCACAGATTCCATATTTGAGAATCTGTCTAGTTGCTATAATTTATTTGTAACCACAAAATCAATACTCACAGATCTTTCACAACCATTCATGTTCTTTGAGTTCCCCAATGTACAAATTCTCAGTGATGGTCAGAAAGGTGATGCACTGCCTTGCTTTAGCTCAGGTACTATAAATATGTGTTCTCGTCACCATCTCATTAGTGTGTGTTGTCCACATTTTTGTGCTTTTTTTTGGTGGTGAATTTGCTGTTTAAAATGGACCCCAAGCATAGTGCTAAAGTGGTATCTAGTATTCCTAAGTGCAAGTAGGCTATTACGTGCCTTACAGAGAAAATGTATCTGTAACTTAGAAAAGTTACTTTTAAGATACATAATAGTGCTGCTGGCTTTGAGTTCAGTGTTAATGAAACAACCATACACATTAAATAATGTGTCTTTAAACAAAAATACACATAAAACAAGGACACATAATTTTAACTATATTCATTAATAGTATTATTTTTAAACATATTATAGATAAAACAAGAAATTATGCTGATATTATCAATTAAGATTTCAACACAAAAGAGATATTGAGTAAAATCAAATGTTATGAAAAATATTTATAGTTTTATAAATTATTTTGGAATATCAGAAAGATTTAATACTTTATTTTTATATTTCTAAAACAAATAACTACTTTCAAGCTCCACTTATTGAAAAAGCATAGAAAAATAACAAGCTAGTCTACAAACATAGATGATTCAATAGTAATTAACACCACTAACACCCAGGTTTGGATCTCTAATTATGATGCCCCACTAAAAGGAACCAAAACTCTTAAAGAAATGGTTGGTTACAAGTCTAGAGCAAGAAAAGTACAATCTGGTCCTGGAACATCTTGTGCCAGAAACAAAGGACACTATCAAGTATCACTGGAATCCAGTAACATTCCAAACAAAACTAACTAAAAAAACTAGGAAACCACTGAATGTGTTCCCACTGCTTAATATTAGGAAAACTATAGTGTCAAAGAAAACAGTAACTGCAATGATTGAAACCCCAAGTTATATTAAAGTTCATGAGTACATATATATTTTAAAAATCTTATTGCTTATCTTTACCTTTGGTGATTTGCTAGGACACACACTCTTTATTCTAAACCAGGGGGTGGCAAATTTTCTGTAAAAGACCACAAAGTAGATATTTTAGAATTTAGGGTCTACATTCAGTCTCTGTTTCTTCTCCCTCTCCTACCCCTTCTCCTTCTTCTTTTCCTCCTCCTTCTTCTTCAAAAAGTCTACTTAATGTTGCATGTTCTCCTTTATTTTTATTAATATCCAGTGGAAAATGTACAAAATAATTTTAGCTTATGGGCCACACAAAAAGAGGCATGGGCCATATACAGTACATAGACTATAGTTACCAACACCACTTCTAAAGAAAGTCAAGATAAATATGACAAATTTTATCTAGATTTCTTGTAGAAACTGTACTTTACCTTAACCAAAGAGTTAATGAGAAAATTTTCTTTATCAAAGTCCAGCAAATGATCTCAGAAATAATGATAGAATTTTAAAAAGCCATCATTTGTGTACCATGATAAAATAATCAGATCAGATCAGATCAGTCGCTCAGTCGTGTCTGACTCTTTGCAACCCCATGAATTGCAGCACGCCAGGCCTCCCTGTCCATCACCAACTCCTGGAGTTCACTGAGACTCACGTCCATCCAGTCAGTGATGCCATCCAGCCATCTCATCCTCTGTCGTCCCCTTCTCCTCCTGCCCCCAATCCCTCCCAGCATCAGAGTCTTTTCCAATGAGTCAACTCTTTGCATGAGGTGGCCAAAGTACTAGAGTTTCAGCTTTAGCATCATTCCTTCCAAAGAAATCCCAGGGCTGATCTCCTTCAGGATGGACTGGTTGGATCTCCTTGCAGTCCAAGGGACTATCTAAGCAATGATCATTATACTAAAACAGAGTTAAGTAAATACATAGATTAAGTTAGCATCACTTTGATCCACTGGATCCCAAACTTTGTCACATTAGCAGCATTACCTGGTGAATTCTAAAAACCACTGAGGATTCTCAGCCATGGATATGCAGATTTAATTGGCATGGCTTGTACCTGAGTCTCAGTTTCCCAATTCCTTTGATCATTCTTAACATCATCAAAAATGGAACAACTAGGTATTATGTACTTTGTGATGAGATATAACAGGGAGTGTATAGCACTGCCAAAATACATAGTGCTGCTACATACACATTATATGAAAAAAATCATAGATCTAAACAATGCTATTTAAAAGCAGTGGTCATTATAAGATGAGAACTTTTTTTTTCTTTTCCATTCACTGATTTCATTCAAATTTTAAATGGACAATAAATCTATAATTTGGTGAAATTAAATTTTTCTAACTCCATTATATGTTGCTGCTGCTGCTGCTGCTAAGTCGCTTCATTCGTGTCCAAATGTGCGATCCCATAGGTGGCAGCCTACCAGGCTCCTCTGTCCCTGGGATTCTCCAGGCAAGAACACTGGAGTGGCTTGCCATTTCCGTCTCCAACGCATCAAAGTGAAAAGTGAAGTAAAGTCGCTCAGTCGTGTCCGACTCTTCTCGACCCCATGGACTGCAGCCTGCCAGGCTCCTCTGTCCATGGGATTCTCCAGGCAAGAGTACTGGAGTGGGGTGCCATTGCCTTCTCCATTGAGTGCTTAGTGCAGGTCAAATACCTGACAATACTAGGGAGGTCCATGCATTCTTTGCACAGAAAAACATAAATATGTACTATTTTTACATATAATAGTATGTAAAGTATATAAAATATAATAGTATTTCTTAATGAACCTAAGAAATCAAAGTTAAAAATACTCTTCTAGAGGCAGGAGAGATAATAATTTTTGAAGAAGGAAATTATAAGAATCAGACTTCATTTTTAGTGTGTAAGAAAATGATCCAAGATAGTTGCTTACATCTAAAATTTTCTTGCAATATTTTCTTGTCTCTGAAATTTTTAAATTGATCTATCTGAATGACCATTCATATAGCCATTAAGAAGGCTGAGAGCCGAAGTATTGATGCCTTTTGAACCGTGGTGTTGGAGAAGATTCTTGAGAGTCCCTTGGACTGCAAGAAGATCCAACCAGTCAATCCAAAATGAAATCAACCCTGAATATTCATTGAAAGGACTAATGTTGAAGCTGAAGCTCCAATACTTTGGCCACCTGACATGAAGAGCCAACTCATTGGAAAAGATCCTGATGATGGTAAAGATTGAAGGTGGGAGGGGAAGGGGATGACAGAGGTTGGATGGCATCACCAACTCAATGGACATCAGTTTGAGCAAGCTCTAGGAGATGGTGAAGGACAGGGAAGCCTGGCATGCTGCAGTCCATGGGGCTGTAGAGTCGGACATGACTGAGTGACTGAGCAACAATAATCTGAATGATTCTTAAAAGCTGATAAAATTTCATGTTTTCTTTTAGAGGAGATTCTCTCTACCATACATCTAATCCTTTTTAAACTAGATATTATTTTAGCTTTAACTGTATTTAATACACTCTGAATTAAAAATTTCACTTTGAACTTACAGATTTTATAATTTTATATCTATAAAAGGATTCTTGTATAAAATAATATTTTTTTACTGAGGATATCTTATAAATCATGCAATCTTTATCTTTTGAGATTGAATCTTTCCAAACAAAATATTGTATAGTGAAATGGTCACTCACGCTGCTCTCTCATTACTATTTGTTATTTGATTTTGAGAACAAACTTGTTATTTTAGGAATAAGTTGGGGTAAGGTAATTATTGCTATGCTTCTTGTTTTTTCTTATATGTTTCATTTACTTTAGCTACAATATTCTTTCTTCCATTTCTCCTGTAATTCAATTCCATTTGTTTTACATCTTCAAGCATTTTCTCAAAATTTTCAGATTGCTTAGGGTTCCCTTTTAGGTTTTCTAAGCCATTACATTACAGCCCATTTCATATACAGTTAGCCTTTGGATAGATGGAATGGGCTGAATTTGTATACTGAATTTAACATCGTCAGTCAATTTCTAATTAACAATGTACAATACTGTGTTTCTTTACCTTTCTTATCTTTTGTTAGATTCCTTGTCATACTTTTCATCGCCTTCTTTAATCCATCTACTCAGACCTGTTCTCCTCAACCCCTACAAGCTTACATCCTATTTTTCTTCAAGAAATTATGAACAATCACAAAGAACCGAACTTCACTCCCTTCGTACAGGTCAATTTATCTACATTGCCCTATGATTATATTTTCTTTCTATCCTCAATACTTGAGAGGTCTTCCCCTTCTTCTCCAGAAGGATGCCAATTCTTACTTCTGGGCTCCTGATTCCATCTCATCTCTTCTTAAGAAGCACCACACGAATGCTTATCTGCATTGGTGCTCTTCTCTATCAGCTGCATTGTTCAAGTTCCTCCTATTCTAAATAACTTTGTATCTATTCTTCAGTTTTAAGATTGTTTCAAACAAAATTCTTTCTGCTTGTTCAATCATTCTTTCCCTTGTTCTCTGCCCTTCTCTCATCCACTCTCCCTTTTCAGAGGAGTTCTTGTGAGTGAAATCTACAAGTCACCCTTCCCATTCAACATTTTGACAATCTTTCTATTGATTTTGTCTTCTTCTTCTTGTTCAGTTGCTAAGTTGTGTCTGACTCTCTGTGACCCCATGAACTGAAGCAGCTAGCCTTCCCTGTCCTTCACTATTTTGGGGAGTTTGCTCAGATTCATGTCCATTGAGTCAATAATGCTATCTAACCATTTCATCCCCTGCCACCCCTTTCTCCTCCTGCCCTCAATCTTTGCCAGCAATGTTGTCTTTTCCAATGAGGAGGCTCTTTGATCAGGTGGTCAAAGTATTGGACCTTCAGTTTTAGCATCAGTCTTTCCAATGAATATTCAGGGTGGATTTCCTTTAGGATTGACTGGTTTGATCTCCTTGCTGTCCAAGGGATTCTCAAGAGTTTTTTCTGGTACCACAATTTGAAAGCATCAATTCTTCAGTGCTCACCCTTCTTTATTTTGTCTTTTATATTTTTAAATCATATTTTACCATCCTCCATTGTGGTATTGTCTTTGTAAGACTTCTTAAATAGTGGATTTTTTTTTTTAAGTGCGCTGTATTCTTAAAAATGTGTGCTGTTTTCTATGCCAGATATTTGCTTCTTGACCTGATCTCTATTCTAAACTTTAGAAAAATATTTATACAAATTACCTAGTGAATAACTACTTGGATGTTTCACATGTGACCCAAACTCATTCACTACTCTCTCCTTGCTCTCAATGTCCCAGTGTTCTTTCTGCATTTCTCATATTACTTAATAACACCTCCATCTATATAATACCCAAGATAGGACTTTGTGGAGCCAGTCAGGCTACACTTTAATCCTGCTAGCCACATCTACCATTTCATCATTTACATACAATTTAAAAGGTGGTTCCGCTCCTGCTCCTCCCGCCGCCGCCCTGAGTCACTGCCTGCGCAGCTCGGGCCGCTCGGCTCCGCGCTCGCCACCGATATTTGGCATTTGTACAACATGGCAGACATCGACAACAAAGAACAGTCTGAACTTGATCAAGATTTGGATGATGCTGAAGAAGTAGAAGAAGAAGAAACTGGTGAAGAAACAAATATCAAAGCGCGTCAGCTGACTGTTCAGATGATGCAAAATCCTCAGATTCTTGCAGCCCTTCAAGAAAGACTTGATGGTCTGGTAGAAACACCAACAGGATACGTTGAAAGCTTGCCTAGGGTAGTGAAAAGACGAGTGAATGCTCTCAAAAACCTTCAAGTTAAATGTGCACAGATAGAAGCCAAATTCTATGAGGAAGTTCATGATCTTGAAAGAAAGTATGCTGTTCTTTATCAGCCTCTGTTTGATAAGCGATTTGAGATAATTAATGCCATTTATGAACCTACAGAAGAAGAGTGTGAATGGAAACCAGATGAGGAAGATGAAATTTCGGAGGAGCTAAAAGAAAAGGCCAAGATTGAAGATGAGAAAAAGGATGAAGAAAAAGAAGATCCCAAGGGAATTCCTGAGGTTTGGTTGACCGTTTTTAAGAATGTTGACTTGCTCAGTGATATGGTTCAGGAACATGATGAACCTATTCTGTAGCACTTGAAAGATATTAAAGTGAAGTTCTCAGATGCTGGTCAACCTATGAGTTTTGTCTTAGAATTTCACTTTGAACCCAATGAATATTTCACAAATGAAGTGTTGACAAAGACATATAGGATGAGGTCAGAACCAGATGATTCTGATCCCTTTTCTTTTGAGGGACCAGAATTTATGGGTTGTACAGGGTGCCAGATAGATTGGAAAAAAGGGAAGAATGTCACTTTGAAAACGATTAAGAAGAAGCAGAAACACAAGGGACGTGGGACAGTTCGTACTGTGACCAAAACAGTTTCTAATGACTGTTTCTGTAATTTTTTTGCCCCTCCTGAAGTTCCTGAGAGTGGAGATCTGGATGATGATTCTGAAGCTATCCTCGCTGCAGACTTTGAAATTGGTCACTTTTTACATGAGCATATAATCCCAAGATCAGTGTTATACTTTACTGGAGAAGCTATTGAAGATGATGATGATGATTATGATGAAGAAGGTGAAGAAGCCGATGAGGAAGGGGAAGAAGAAGGAGATGAGGAAAATGATCCAGACTATGACCCAAAGAAGGATCAAAACCCAGCAGAGTGCAAGCAGCAGTGAAGCAGGATGTATGAGGCCTGAGGATAACCTGTACTGATCTACCTTCTGCTTCCATGGAAAGGATGAATTTATATCATTTGACAAGCCTATTTCAAGTTTTTTGTTGTTTGTTTGTTTGCTCATTTTTGTTTTTGCATCCTAAAATAAAAATGTCATATAATTTTAGTTCTCAAAAAAAAAAAAACGTGGTTCCTAGACTGCCGTGGTGGTGCTGTGGTTGAGAATCCTCCTGTCAATGCAGAGGACAGGGGTTCAACCACTGGTCTGGGAAGAATCCACATGCTGTGGAACATCTAAGTCCATGCACCACAAGTACTGAGCCGGCATGTGACAGCTACTGATGGCTACACTCTCTAGGGCCTGCACCACAACCACTGAACCAGTCTGCTGCAACTACGGAAGCCCTCATACCTAGAGCCTGAGCTCCACAAGAAGCCACCACAATGAGAAGAGTAACTCCAACTCTCTGCGACTAGAAAGAGAGAAAGAAAGTGAAGTCACTCAGTCGTGTACGACTCTTTGTAACCCCATGGACTGTAGCCTACCACGCTTCTCCATCCATGGGATTTTCCAGGCAAGAATATTGGAGTGGGTTGCCATTTCCTTCTCTAGAGCATCTTCCCAACCCTGGGATTGAACCCGGTTCTCCTGCATTGTAGGCAGATGCTTTACCGTCTGAGCCACCAGGGCAGTCCTTGGTGCGACTAGAAAACCCGAGCACAAAAAAAGGCTGTCTGCCTTTCTTCCATTTGTGTTTATGTTGACTTAGCTTGGATCTTTATTATCACTTGAGTAACTACAACAGAGTTCCATGTGATTTGTGTATTGGATTTTACCCCTCAAAACTTTGCAACACACTCAAATCAATGAGTCTAAAACACACATCTGATTATGCTGCTGCTAAGTCGCTTCAGTCCTGTCCAACTCTGTGCGACCCCATGGACTGGAGCCTACCAGGCTCCTCCATCCATGGGATTTTCCAGGCAAGAGTACTGGAGTGGATTGCCATTGCCATCTGATTATATCATGCTTGAAAAAAAGTCATCACCTAACAACTTCTATTCAAGGTGCATCATCTGTCATGACCTTCTTCACACTTTATTCATTATTTGAACTGACTTCCTTTTCTATTTTTTACACACACACACACACACACACACACACACACAGATGGAGAACAGAAGGTACTATATCATTACATACTTCTGTTTGTCCATATCATTTCCTTTCCCGGGACAGACTTCCTTTCACTTCTTGGTTAGAATACATAATGCATTTAGACTTGACTCTTATATTACTTACTGAGGGAGGAGTATTCTAATTGTTTTTAAACTTAATCCCTCACCTAAATTACTATAATAGATTTAAATGATTTTTGTCTTTTCATTTCCCCATGAAATTATAATTCCCTTTGGGAGGGGATGGTATCATATTCATCTTCCCTTCCTTAAGTGCTTGGTTCAGTAGTGAGGTAGGTGGTGGGTCCTTAATAATTGTGGGCATTTTGAATTGAACAAATATATGTACTACATGTTGCCTTGGGGAAAAATGCACAATTGAAGTGCTTTAAGGCTTAAAATTTTTTAAATGGTATGAAAAATGGAATAATCTTTATATTTGTTAGTTCTTTCTTTCTTTGATTACAGACATTTTAATAATAGTATATTATTATGTTACAGTGTAATACTGTAATATTAAAAATAAGGTGAAATTGGAGTCTGCCAAATATTATTTATCAATCTATATATTTAAATATACTACTTTCAAAAGATAAAATTAGTAAATGTTCCACTTTAAAAAACGACACAAAGAACACATTTAACAAAATACAAACTATTAATAATAATTTTGATATAAATCAAGGGTTTGAGAGTTTACCTACCATATAGATATTATCTCAGAGAACTTTATTATTTTGGCTATTACTTGAAATGGAGTATAATATATGGTGTTTTCTTTTTTTTTTTTTTGCTTTTCTTTTAAAATTTTTCTAAATCAATGAATTAACTATTTTTCATAAATGGCTGCTTCAACTAAGATATTTTTCAAATCTGGACTCTGATATTCCACAAAGTTAAACACTATAATTATCCAATTGAAACATTATCTCTTGAAATGCATAAAGACATAAATCCCTCTGCTTATTTGCAGTGTTCTATTTGTGGATCTCTGCACGAACTGGACTGTATCTTCCCAGGATGACCCCTTGGCCTGATAGACACCAGAGAGCTTTAGACCATTCCCTTGCTAGACTGACATTTATATTAGGAGAAGAGACTCTTTAATCTATAACTCTACAGTATATCACATTTCCATTTATATTGTGTCACTACATTTTATTAACGCTTCCTGATACGTTCAAATAAGTTATGCTCTCATGCCAAAAATGACTGTACTGTCTCTGTTTTTACTGGTTTACCATTTTCTCTAGGGAACTGACTAAGAGGCATACTTTTGAGATTGCTGTGAAAGTGAAAGTTAATACTGGATCCTGAGAGAAAAAGTTGAAAGTCTTGGGGGGTGGGGGTGGGGAGAACAGTTTTGTTTTCCTATTTTTATTTTTTACCCCTCCTTCTTTAATCTTACTGTTCAAGTTCCTATACATTAAAAATGAAATATGATATATGACCTTTATAAGTGTGTCCAAATCAGGAGACTCAAGTGAAGAGTCACTTATATCCAGAGAGAATTAGTTCATCCAAAGGATAAATTTGTTGAAATGTGATTATATGAAAGTAGACAGGGTTTTGGCTAAGGAAATATCTTCTTGAATACTATTTTTCATATGTTTTATCTATGGATCATTTTGGGGACACCAAAGATATCTAAAATGGGCTGACTTATTGAATAATGTTTTCGTCAAGTACAGTCAAGCTCGTTTCTACTTCTCTAGGAGTGTAATTCTAGCAACTACTAGAATAATAGATTAATATGGAATAATAACTCTATGAATAGAGATTTACCATCTTTAAACAACTTCTGGTGATTGTGATGCATTTATGATAATTAGAAAGCCACCAACTTTGGCACTAGACAGACTTGTTTTTGCCCTCTGATTTTATCATTGATTGTTACATGAAAGCATATATCTTTGATATGTTATTTTCCAACAACAACAACAAAAAATCACCTATCTTATAAAAATCAACAGTTCCTGTACATAGTAGGAGATAACAAATATTTGTTCTCCATTCTTTCTAACACTTCATCTTTCTTTTTTTTCTCCAAAACCTCAGCTCCTTCTCCTTGACATCTTTAGACTAGGACCTAAAAAACTAGGCAGATATTTCTGAGTTCCTTTGGTAATTTTTTATTGTATTGAGATAATATCTTCACTGCTGGTAATCATCTTGAGTGAGTTTATCCAACCAGTCTGAAATTGAATTACAAAAACTGTTTGATTGCTTTATTAATTCAGATAACAGAATGGTTAAAGGAAAGCCAAACAGTTACATCATTAAAAATCATGAGAACTTTGGTAAATACTTTTTTAGTCTCCATCTCTGTTTAAATATGGAAAAGAGGAGTAATGAGAAAATAAAGTTGATGTTTCCAAACTTAAAAGTAAAGATTCTATTCATTTCCAGATTCATTTACCCTATCACATAAAATCATTACTGCCAATAAAATATTTTTATATTTTGATAAAGTGGTTTTTTTTTTAATACAATGTGAAATGAGCTCAATTCTCATGTGAGCTCATTTCACAAGCTGGCAAGGTAATACTCAAAATCATTCAAGTTAGGCTTCAACAAGAAGCCTATGAATCAAGAACTTCCAGATGTACAAGCTGGATTTAGAAAAGGCAGAGGAGCCAGAGATCAAATTGCCAACATCCATTGGATCATAGAGAAAGCAAGGGAATTCCAGAAAAACATCTGCTTCATTGACTACACTGAAGCCTTTGATTTAGTGGAAACAAACTGTGGAAAATTCTTAAAGAGATGGAAATACCAGACTATATTACCTGTCTCCTGAGAAACTTATATGCAAGTCAAGAAGCAACAGTTAGCACTGGACATGGAAGAATGGACTGGTTCAAAATTGAGAAAGGAGCTCATTAAGGCTGTGTATTGTCACTCTGTTTATTTAACTTATATGCAGAGTGAAGTGAAGTTGCTCAGTCATGCCTGACTCTTTGCGACCCCCATGAACTGGGGCCTACCAGGATCCTCCGTCCATGGGATTTTTCAGGCAAGAGTACTGGAGTCAGTTGCCATTTCCTTCTCCAGGGGATCTTCCCTACCCAGGGATTGAACTTGGGTCTCCAGCATTGTAGGCAGATGCTTTACCATCTGAGCCAACAGGGAATATGCAGAGTACATCATGTGAAATGCTGAACTGGATGAATCACAAGCTGGAATCAAAGTTACCAGGAGAAACGTACAGAAGCTCAGATATGCAGATGATACCACTCTAATGGCAGAAAGCGAAGGAACTAGAAAGCCTCTTGATGAGGGTGAGAGAGGAAAGTGAAAACGTTGGCTTAAAACTCAACATTCAAAAAGCTAAGATTATGGCATCTGGTCCCATCACTTCATGGTAAATAGATGGGGAAAAAGTGGAAACAGTAACAGATGTTTTTTTCCCTTGGGCTCCAAAATCATTGCATACAGTGATTGTAGTCATAAAATTAAAAGATATTTGCTCCTTGGAAGGAAAGTTATGACAAACCTAAACAGCGTATTCAAAAGCAGAGACATCACTTTACCAACAAAGGTCCCTATATTCAAAGCTATGGTTTTTCCAGTAGTCAAGTAGTCACAAACAAATGTGAGAATTGGACCATAAGGAAGGCTGAGCACCAAAGAATTGATACTTTTGAACTGGGGTGGTGGAAAAGACTCTTGAGAGTTCCTTGGAAAGCAGAGATCAAACCAGTCAATCCTAAAGGAAATCAACCCTAAATATTCATTGAAGAACCGATGCTGAACCTGAAGTTACAGTACTTTGGTCACCCAAGGCAAAGAGCTGACTCATTGGAAAAGACCCTGATAATGGGAAAGATTGAGAGCAGGAGGAGAAGGAGATGACAGAGGATAAGATGGCATCACTATGTCAATAGAGATGAGTTTGAGCAAACTTCACAAGATAGTGAAGGACAGGGAGACTTGCTGTGCTGCAGCTCATGGGGTCACAAAGAGTGGGACATGACTTAGGGACTGAATAACAATTAAATACAGTAGACAGATATAAAAGTACACATGTCATAAGTGTACAGGGATCATCACATTACAAACAGATACATATCCATCAATGTATTAAAATTGAAAATAAAACAAAATATTTATTAATATAACAATAAAATCATTAAAGGTAATATAAATAGTGCAAAATAACTATATTTTTATGTAAAATAACTATATTTTTCTAAACAAAAATATAGGAAGTGTGTCACTGTTTCACATTTTCCAAAACTCCTTAATAAGTGTATCAGTAGAAGCAAGTTGGATTTTTATATCAGTTTCTCCATTTTTTTTGCTATATGCTATTCAGTTGAATATTTTGAAGGACATGTAATTTCATGCAAGTATTTACTTGGAAGGAAAGGATGTTTAAATATCTTTTTCAATAATTGTGCATATATTTAACTTTGATACAACAGAAAAGCTCTACAAGTGGTAATTTCTTAAAGGTACATTAGAATGTGGAACTGAAACTATCACCCCTCATACCTCCCATTCTTCCACCCCTGTGCTTGTGCATAGTCGCTCAGTCATGTCCGACTCTTTGCAGCCCCATGGACTGTAGCCCACCAGACTCCTCTGTCCCTGGAATCCTCCAGGCAAGGATTATGGAGTGGGTTGCCATGCTGTCCTCCAGGGATCTTCCCAACCCAGGGACTGAACCCAGATATCCTGCATTGTGGGCAGATTCTTTACCATCTGAATCACCAGGGAAGACCCCAAGAATACTGGAGTGGGTAGCCTATCCCTTCTCCAGGGGATCTCCTCACCCAGGAATTGAACTGGGGTCTCCTACACTGCAGGCAGATTCTTAGCCAGCTGAGCTATCAGGGAAGCCCCTTCCACCCCTAGATACAACAAACACTTTATTTCTGCCACTTTATACTATTTTTTCCTGGTTTCAGACTTCCTATAAGTGGAATCTGATTCTGAATAGTTGAGAGACTACAGAAGTGAAGACCAAATAACATCACAGCATTATTATGAAAACAGCTTTGCCTTTGTAAAACACCTGCAAGAACCTCAGGGCCCATTAGGGTTTCCCCAACTACCCTCTGAGAACAACCGTATTGTAAACTACTTCATTATGTGATACATATAATTTATTAATATTTTCTATTAATTAACAGATAGTTAGGTTGTTTATTGAAAATATTATCCTTCCCCCTACTGTTCTTCTGTCTACTTTTGTTTTATTTGCATCTATTTCTGGGTTCTATAATACTGCATTGTCTTAGCTATCTAATATTTTAACAAGATAACAAAATATTACTTATTATAGCTTTATAATAACACTAGATATAATGTAGACTAAATCCTCTAATTTCCTTCTTTTGATATTTTTCTTTACTTTTGACTTTTTGCAGTTCAATATCCCTGTGATTTGTTGTTTTCTCTGTGGACTCTTACAAAACATTGGTTAGATTCATTCTAGGTACCTTATGCTTTTTGTTGTAATGGTTAATAAACCTTTAAACATTTTTTTCAGCCTCTAATTGTGTTGGTTTATGTAAATACATTAACTTTTCCGCAGTGCAAACTTGCTAAATTTATGTATTTATTTGAATAATTCAGTATAGATTATCTCATGCAAATTCATGCCATCTGAAATAACAATTATTCTTCTTTTTGATTATTTATTTTACTTGATATATGGCATTGGATAGAAACTGCCTCAGGAAAAATATGAAATAGAAGCAATGATATGATATAGTATTGCTTCATTCCCAAGAGAGGCTTCCCTGATAGCTCAGTTGGTAAAGAAACTGCCTGCAATGCGGAAGACCCAGTTTGATTCCTGGGTCAGGAAGATCCTCTGGAGAAGGAATAGACTACCCACTCCAGTATTCTTGGGCTTCCATTATGGCTCAACTGGTAAAGAATCTACCTGCAATGTGGGAGACCTGGGTTTGATCCCTGGGTTGGGAAGATCCCCTGGAGAAGGGAAAGGCTATCCACTCCAGTACTCTGACCTGGAGAATTTCCGAACTCAAATAGAAAGATTTCATTGCTAATAATTTAGTAAGTAATTAATTAAATTTCATCATTAGGTATATGTTTGCCATGGAGTTTTGAAGAAAATTCCTTTATTTTTCTGGTTTACATTATTATGCAATGAATGTGAATATTATCAATTCCTTTTTTGCACATAAAATGACCTTTCTTTTTGTATCCTTGTAATACAGTAAATTGTATTAATGAACTGTTAAAATAAATTTGTATTCCTAGGATAAATCCAAATTGATTGTGATTTTATACACATACATAAGTGTGCATGCACACACACAATTAATTTAATTTGAATTGCCAATGTTACATTAAGATTTTTAAAACCTATATATTTATGGGAGAGATTGGCTGGAACTTACGTTTTCTTACATTGTCTTTGTCAGGTTTGGTATTAAGATAGTCTTAAACCAAGCTATTAAGTGTTACTCTTATTTTTGTTGAGAGTGTGTAAATTGGAATTTATTTTGTTGGAGGTGGAGTAATTTCTTACTCAGTATCTTTAATGATTAAAGAGTACAAAATGTTTATGTCATTTTTATTTATTTATTAAGGTATAACATATACATACTAAAATGTCTATATCTTTAGTGTTAAGTTCCTTGAATTTTAATAACATTATATATCCAACTTTGCATTCCTTTGTGTCCTTTCCTAGCAATCCCTGATAACTCTCCTACTTCCATCCTGGGATACAATAAATTTCTTATTTCTGTGTCCTTGGATTAACTTTACCTGTTCTTGGACTTCATATAAATGGAATGATATAGAATACATCCTTTGACCTTTGCCTTCTTTCTGTTAATGTAATGTCATTCAAATGCATCCATGTTACTGTATATATGAGTAGTTTATTCCTTTTTTAGCATGTAGTCTTATTCCACTATATGAATATATCACAATTTATCTGTTATCTGATAATGGACATTTAGGTTCTTCCCAGTTTATGGTTATCATGAATAGACCATTATGACCTTTTATAAAAGGTGTTTGTGTGGAAATATATTTTCGTTGGGTAAATACCCAGGAAAGGATTGTTGGGTCATTGGCAAATGTGTGCTTAACTTAATTGCTATTGTTGTTCAGTTGCTAAGTTGTGTCCTCCTCTCTGCGACCACATGGACTGTATCCATGGGGTTCCGCAGGCAAGAATCCTGGAGTGGTTGTCATTTCATTCTCCAGTGGATCTTCCTGGGTCAGGGATTGAACTGGTGTTTCCTGCATTGGCAGGTGGATTCTTTACCACTCTGCCACCAGAAAAGTCCATGTGCTTAAGCTTATAGGAAGCTCCGATCAGACTTTCAAAGATGTATCAAATTTAACTCCCACACGATGTATGCATACTCTAGCACCTTCACATCTTCCAACATTTGGAAATGTCAGGTTTCTTTATTGTTTTGGATTTTTTTTGGGGGGGAGGGGCTTTCCAATGTGTTAAATAGAATTTCATTGTGTTTTTAATTTACATCTACCTGATGCCTAAATTGTTATCACACTTTTAGGATTTTTGGCCACTCAAAAATCTTTTATAAAGTGTGTGTTCAAGACTTCTACCAATTTTACATGTGCTGCTTGTCTTTTTTTATTACTTACTATTAGCATTTATGATGTATTGTTCTTAAAATTTCTTTGAAAGATTAACCTATAATGAACATTTTCTAATGACATATCTTGTCAACTCACTTCTTAATGGTATCTATTCATGAATAGAAATTTGTAATTTTGATGAAGTTCAGTTAAAACTTTTTCATTGTTGTGTTTCTGTAACCTATAAAAATGTCTACAAAAAAATCCATGAAGTTATTTTCTTGCATTTTCTTTTAGAAGCTTCATGGATATATATGATTTAGAAGTATATTTTGAAAATACAATAATTGCATTTTACTGTAGTGTCCAATATTCTTATTAAGAAGTTACTGATTAGGCTTTCTGTTGCTTCTTTGAGGATAATATGCCTTTTTTTCTGATTGCCTAAAACTTTTCTCTTTGTATCTAGGTTTTAAGTTAATGTATATGAATTTTATGTAATGAAATTAGATATGATTTTCTTTATAGTTACTTTACTTGGGTTGATGTAGTATAGCTTCAATCTGTGGCTTGTTATCTTTTTTCTTCTTTGGAATATTCTTGGCCATTATCTCTTGCAATACTGTTTCTTTACAATTCTATCCTTTCTCCTCCTTTGTAAAAACAATTACACATATAGTATTATTTTTAAAAACTGTCTTCTGTATTTTTTTTTGGCATGCAATTTCCATGCCTACATTCATCTATGACTATAGGATGGATATATTCTTCTGCTTTATCTTCCCATTCACTCAGTCTCTTCAACTTTATATAATCTCATCTATCAATTTCTTAATTTCAGTTATTTCATTTTTTCAATTTTTAATTTTGCAGTGAGTTCATTTTTTAAGTTTCCTATTTTGTGATTATACCTTCTATTTAGCAAAATTTTTCAAACCTGGGCCTTAGACCTTGTGAAATCTGGTAAATTTCTATTGCATTATACTCTGACTCCTGTCATGTAGTTTAAAGGTCTTATCTGAAAAAAATGTTGAATTTACTAGTATCTTCTTATTTAGAAGGTCTGAATTCTACTGAAAGAAATGCTTAGCTACTCAGCTTCTCACCTTTAGCTTTCAGAGTAAAAATTTGCTGTGAGGAGAGGAGAAAATTCTTAAGTTATTTTTATTTTCTCTTCTGTATTATACCTTGAAATTCTAGTTATCCAATGCCTCAATAAGACATTTCAATTATAAAATTGGTGTGAAAGTTACTTTGGTCCAAAATTTATTTTTTAAAATTTCTATTTTTTCAATTGTCAATATAATATAAAAGAACTTACTGCTGAATAAGTTAGTATGAGAAAAAAATATATACTTTAATTGTTGGAAAAATTAATAAAAATAAAAGGCAATATCTTTTGCAAACTTTTGAAGTTTTAAAGTTAATTTGTTCTCTGATAAATTTGCCAGTCTATACAACTTATAATTTATATGATTCTATTAAGTTACTTTTATTCTAGATATTCACATTTTCATCAATTTAGTATTAGAAAATATATTTCATAACCATTCGAACCAAATACAAACTAAATATCCATCTTAAAACGGATACTTATACAAGAAATCTATATTAGAGTTTAAAAAATATATGAAGCAAACAAATTCAGAATTAATATACAGAACTTTTAAAAATATTTATTTCCTATTACCAAAGATAACAGTCATTGTTATTTGCTTATTATTTATATATTATTATGTTTGCTTTAGAACACAGTCCCACATTTTGTGATAATTCTCTTATGGAGAGGTGGGTTCTAAATTTTTCTTTTGTGTCTGTTTGTTTTTCTTCATCCATAAGAATATAACAGAAATATAATTCTATGTGATTTCCAAGTTTGGTAATAAAAGACTGCATGGTTTTCACCTTTTGCTGCAACACTCACTCTTAGAAACATGTATTCATATAAATCTGACTACCCGGAAAAGTCCATGACATGAATAAGCCAAACCAAAGGGAGAAGTCTGTTCAACACTTTTAGCTAAGCCTATGCACTGGGTCTTCCCAGTCCAGGTGCCAGATAAATGAGTGAAGAAGCCTCCAAATCATTTCAATCTCCAGCCATTTGAGTTACTTCCAGTTGTTTTGGCTTTTCCAGTTGAGATTAAAAATTCTATGATTCAGAGGCAAGCTATCCTCACCCTGTTCTATTTTAAATCTTAACCCATAATACCATAAGCAAAATAAAATTATTGTGTTTTGGTGATTTGACATTTAAGAGGTAGAAAACCAGACCATAATTTGGGCACAGGACCAAAAATTTGGAGAGTTTCATAAAAAGCCTATGACACGCTGATTTGGGGAGTAAACATATGGACTCCCACCAGTCCTTAAAGAGCATGTCTATGGAAGATTGAAAGAAACTGAGGAAAATGTTATTGGAAGCTCAAGGAAAAAAAAAAAATTCTTTTCTTTGACAGTCTTTATAGCCTGCAAATGGAACTCAAAGAAAGAAAGATTGAAAAAATAAATAAATAAAATAAAATCTGCAGTATTGTCAAAAAAACATGGCCTCAGAGTAGAAATGAAGGCAACGTTTGAGAGAAAATTTCTTCGTTGAGGTCCAGAGAGATTTAAGGTGCTTTCTTGTAGATGTTTCAGAAAGTCATAAGGTCTTCTAACACTCTTAGAGTTAGACCTTGCAGATACTGTTGCTGCTGCTAAGTCACTTCAGTCGTGTCCGACTCTGTGTGACCCCGTAGACGGCAGCCCACCAGGCTCCCCCGTCCCTAGGATTCTCCAGGCAAGAACACTGGAGTGGGGTGCCATTGCCTTCTCCTGCAGATACTGTTAGAGAGTAAGAATTCTAAGGGCTTTTCATACAGCAGTCTCAAAATTGTGACGCCTAAAATAGTGAAAGACTTAAGTGGAAGAATTTGGAGTTACGAGTTTTGTGAATTATGAATCATGCATTAAAGAGATGTTTTTAAAGGAATTTTACCAGTCTGCCCTGAAGGGGATAAACACAATATAAAATAAATCGTGCTCTTTATATGTTTATAATGCTGTGAGTATCAAACTCAAATGTGAACACGAACAAGGCAGAGCCACATGCTGCAGAGAATTACGTTCAGGAAAAAAGACTGAGCCCAATTTAAGTAACTGGTTTGTGCACATGCCTGGCTTATGAAATTACTATGAACTAATTGTGTACCTTTTCTTTTCCTCTACTTTTTGAGATACAGATTATGTAAAACATTATATTAGTTTCAAAGGTAAAACATAATGATTTGATATATGTATATATTACAAAATGATCACCTACCTCAAGGATGTAAGCTCCTATGTTTCCCATTTAGAGGCAGAGGATACAAGAAAAGATATGATGAATATGCTAAGATTACTACTAATTGGCTGATGGGCTTACTAATTTATTCTTATTTTGTCCAAAGTTTAATTTGCATAAATTTGGAAGAAGCACAAGCTGGAATCAAGATTGCCGGGAGAAATATCAATAACCTCAGATATGCAGATGACACCACCCTTATGGCAGAAAGTGAAGAGGAACTAAAAAGCCTCTTGATGAAGGTGAAAGAGGAGAGTGAAAAAGTTGGCTTAAAGCTCAACATTCAGAAAACTAAGATCATGGCATCTGGTCCCATCACTTCATGGGAAATAGATGGGGAAACAGTGGATACTGTGTCAGACTTTCTTTTTTTGGGCTCCAAAATCACGGCAGATGGTGACTGCAGCCATGAAATTAAAAGACGCTTACTCCTTGGAAGGAAAGTTATGACCAACCTAGATAGCATATTCAAAAGCAGAGACGTTACTTTGCCAACAAAGGTCTGTCTAGTCAAGGCTATGGTTTTTCTAGTAGCCATGTATGTATGTGAGAGTTGGAGTGCGAAGAAAGCTGAGCGCTGAAGAATTGATGCTTTTGAACTGTGGTGTCAGAGAAGACTCTTGAGAGTCCCTTGGACGGCAAGGAGATCCAACCAGTCCATTCTGAGGGAGATCAGCCCTGGGATTTCTTTGGAAGGAATGATGCTAAAGCTGAAACTCCAGTACTTTGGCCACCTCATGCGAAGAGTTGACTCATTGGAAAAGACTCTGATGCTGGGAGGGATTGGGGGCAGGAGGAGAAGGGGACGACAGAGGATGAGATGGCTGGATGGCATCACTGACTCGATGGACGTGAGTTTGAGTGAACTCCAGGAGTTGGTGATGGACAGGGAGGCCTGGCGTGCTGGGATTCATGGGGTCGCAAAGAGTCGGACATGACTGAGCGACTGAAATGAACTGAACTGAACTGAACTGAGGGACTGCACTGAACTGAACTGAGGTATTAATCACCAATTAATGAGATGAGTCATAAAATAAGAGTCTATTGTTTATCTATTCAATTATCATTTGAGGGTTTTTTAAATTTCATTTATTAGGAGCCACTTTATATGTTTTAGATCATGGCTCCTGACACATTGAATTTTAAGTAATTCTTTGTGCTGAAAGTAATAGGGACTTTGTTTTTCTGTAGATTCCAATATATTTGTTAAAAACTTATTAAATGAGTTTTTTTAAAAAATGTTCTTTGATTTATATGACCATGCTTTTTGTGTTCTAACATTGAGTTGCTATAAGAAGTTTTAACTTCCTCAAGTTTATTCAATTTTATTGAATCAAGATCTTCTAAATTGCTTGCTCAGTCTTAGTTACCATTTATCAGATGCAGAACCTAGCAATTTCCCGTAGGCCCATAAGACCATTTATGAAAGGAAACTATTGTCTATGAATTAGTCATTGTAGTCTTTTGGTATCATATATTTCAATACGGCTTTCTAAACTTAGTGTAAAAGAAAATGATGTCACAAGTATACTCTGATTGGAAATTCCTAAAATCAAGTTATTTTCATTTTCATAGAGCATGGAAGATTGACTTTCAACATCTGTGTTCTTTAGAGATTACTGTAGCACAGATAATCATTAAAGTGTCATTTACCTTTGCTCTCACTACATTTGTAACATTAAAGTACCAACTGGGTCTTTTTGAATTTTTGATTTTAAAAGGGTACACATACATTTTTATAAATAAATGAAAGTTATATAAATGGATTCAGAAACCCTAAAATCTATCTCAATTTATTCTTAAATGCACATGAAATATAGAATGCAAACATTCTATGAAAAAATTAATTCACAGGAGACTAACTTATAAGTTCCAAGAATACTATAATAGTTATATCTTAACATAATGTTAATAACTGTACAATATAAAAAGAGGTAAATTGTGACATCAAAGCATAAAAGGGATGGGTTTGATTCCTGGGTTAGGAAGATCTCCTGGAGAAGGGAATGGCTATCCACTCCAATATTTTTGCCTGGAGAACTCCATGGGTAGAGGAGCCTGGCTGGCTACAGTCCATGGGGTCACAAAGGGTTGGACATGACTGAGTGACTAACACTTTCATTATATATAAATAGTTACTCTAAACTCTAAATGTAAATGGATTGAATTCTCCAATCAAAGGCACAGAATCACTGGATTAAAAAAAAAAAAAAAGCAAGATTCAACTACATTCTACCCATGGGAGACTAACTTCAGCCTGAAGACATACATAGGCCCAAAGTGAGGAGATGGAAAAAAGATATTGCATGCAACTGAAAGAGAACAGTGCAGGCAAATTCTATCAAATATTTACAGAAGCACTAATGCTTATTCTTCTCAAACTCTTCCAAAAAATAGCAGAGGGAGGAACACTTCCAAACTCATTCTACATGTCCACCATCACTCTGATACCAAAACCAAAGACATCACAAAAAAGAAAATCACAGGCTAAGATCACTGATGAGCATAAATGAAAAATCCTCAACAATATTCTAGCAAACAGAATCCAGCAATGCATTACACACCATTAGCAAGTCAGGTTTATGTCCAGGATGCAAGGATTCTTCAGTGTATGCAAATCAATCAATGTTATACACCATATTAACAAACTGAAAGATAAAAATTATATGATTATCTCAATGGATGCAGAAAAAGCTTTTAAGAAGATTCAGCATACATTTATGATAAAAAAAACTCTTCAAAAATATGCATAGAAGGAACCTACCTCAGCATAATAAAGGCCATATATGATAAACCCATGGCAAACATTATTCTCGATGGTGAAAAACTGAAAGCATTTCCTGTAGGATCAGGAACACGACAGGGTGCCCACTCTTGCCACTATTACTCAACATAGTTTTGGAATTCCTAGCCGCAGCAATCAGAAAAGAAAAAGAAATAAAAGAAACCCAGGTTGGAAGAGAAGAAGTAAAACACTCCCTATTTGCAGATGAATGATACTATACATAGAAAACTGTATTATATACTTGAAAGCTGCTGCTGCTGCTACTGTTGCTGCTAAGTCGCTTCAGTCGTGTCCAACTCTGCACGATCCCATTAGACGGCAGCCCACCAGGCTCCGCCGTCCCTGGGATTCTCCAGGCAAGAACACTGGAGTGGGTTGCCATTTCCTTCTCCAATGCATGAAAGTGAAAAGTGAAAGTGAAGTTGCTCAGTCATGTCCGACTCTTCGAGACCCCATGGACTACAGCCTACCAGTCTCCTCCGTCCATGGGATTTTCCAGGCAAGAGTACTGGAGTGGGTTGCCATTGCCTTCTCCGTGAAAGCTGATAAGGTGGTATATTTTAAATTTCTCACCACACAAAATAAATGATAGGAAGTGTTAGCTAACTCCATAGCAGTACCTGTCTTGTAATATATGAGTGTATCAAACCAACACATTGTATAACTTACACAATTTTATGTTAATAAAATTGGAAAAAGATAAGCTAGGTTTAATATAAAAATGTGTATGCTGATACATATGAAATTTAAGACAGAAATATTCTGAACAATATTTTAAAATAGACAGAGGTATTAAGTCATCATATCATAAAACAAACAGAAAAAACTATGCTTGAACCCAAGATAGGTATTCCAGCAATTTTCAACAAATTAAAAAGAAGGGATGATATTTCATGATAATATGCAATGTTCCTAATCAAGAGGGCTTTTATAACTTTAAAACAGTACAACTTTCAGAAAAAAATATAGAGATGTAGCATATCTTAATTAAATGTAGTATAAAATCATCTATTCTGTTTGAACTATTCTTTTATTCTTTCATTAAAACTTCCATACACACACACACACACACACACACACACATATGGCTGCCCAGGTGGAGACAGTGGTAAAGCACCCACCTGCCAATGCAGGAGATGTAAGAGATATGGGTTTGATCCCGGGGTTGGAACAATTCTCCTGCAGGAAGGCATGGCAACCCACTCCAGTATTTTTGTGTGGAGAATCCCTATGGACAGAACAGCACGGTAAGCTATAGTCCATAGGATCACACAGAGTCGGACACAACTGAATTGACTGCACATACGCAAGAATATATGATTGAGGTAATAGTAAAATGGTTCATATTTTCTATTTATCATTTAAATTGCAAATAAAACAGAATACTGCTATTAAGGAAAAATATAAGTGGAGAAGTGTTGTTTTTCCTTTTCTAGACAACACAAAAATATTTCTAAACATACATTTCATTCTACTGCTAAAAATTGCCTTTAATCCATATTTTTTTCCAGCCAATAGCCAGTTCCAATAGGTCATTTAGATAATCTATAACTATTCCACATTCTCAGGACAATGTCCAGCTCTATGATATGGAAAAATGAATTTTTACCCCAGTGATATCAAACTGGGAGGGCCACTGGATCAGTTTTGGAACAGGGTCAAGGTCTCAGTGTTCTTTCCCTCAACTGAATTCTAGAAGAGCCCCAGATTTTCCCTAACATGTAGCCATTGAAAGACCAATATCCTGTAAATGAAGCCGAGTGATCATATGGCAAAAACTTAAGCAATTAACATACAATGGTATTTTTACCATATAGACTGGTATTTTTAGAAACATGACCGTTATTTGAATAATGAATTTCATTGGCTAATCAGGGAGAGAAGAGAATAATAAAAAGATATCTAACATATACAAATTAATGTTACCTGGAAGAAAATTCTATATAACATAAATACAAATAGTTTCCCCAAAGAATGATATTTTAAATGAAAACATTTGAATGTGGAAAGGCATGGGGGAAGAAACAAATAATGTTTGCTTGTTTTTTTAATAATTGTTTCTGTATCAATTTAATGAGTAAAGTAAAAAATCAATGTTAACTTTAGCATTGTAATCTCCTTTAACAGCTTTCTTTTTTAAAATAACATTTATATATCACAGTGCTCAGACTATGGAGGTATATTGTGGATGACAGAGATATACTCTTTCAATGGAAATATAATAATTATAATTTTGCTACTTAAAAGAATATTTAGACTTACTTTTACTCATTTTGATACCTAAGACAGGGAATACAATCTTAAATATTTTCTTGTCTTTCAGGAAACTCCTCACAAATCATAGGTTAAGAGCAATGTTAAGAATAATTTGGTTAAAGAAAATACTATATGACTTAAAACTAGGTTCTTAAAACAGAAAACTATACTTTTGCCAAGATTATTTTTTACTTTGTCACATACACAGTAGTCTGTTTTTGAAAAAAAATAAGAAAAACTTTTTCTGTTATTTTTTAATGATATTTAAAATTTCTGTTATTTTTCAGCCTGCGAATTGCAAATAAAATTTGATAAGAAGTTTATTTATTACACACCTTTTGATAAGAGATTCTGAAATATGTATTTGCAGTAGCCACTGATGGCACACCCAGAAGCTATGCTGTCATTCCAAATAGGTCTGTCTAACTTATCACTTAAAAGTAAAGTAGTTCCCTTTGGATCAAACACATACAAGGTTTAAGACTTATGGTACAAATTAGAGGAAGGGAAATGTTCTTTAAAAAGCCAACTGTTTAAAATGCAAAATTGTCTTTTAAAAATTCTCCTTATGGAAATACAAGCTTTCACTGAAGTTTTGTCTACACCGGTAATCTTTCTCTATGATATTTGCCAGTGTTCACTGTCTATCCCCACTGGAAAGAAAGAAAATGGATGCTTTCCATCTGTAGCAAAATAGAGTCAAAACAAACGTATTTAAATTGGAAACATTTGTGGGTAAAAGAGCTATTCTCCATAAAAACATCTGGTTGTACTTTTAAGTCATTGCCAAATAAACGCATGCTGGAAAATCTATTTTATGCCACACATGGTCACCCATGTAGATGTAGCTTAAAACTGTTTTTGTTTGAGGTCAACACCCTATTTTAAGAAGGAAAGTACAGATTTATAAGTGTGCAGTGATTTTTTTTTAAACAATACTACTGGAATGGCCATGGAAGTTTGAATATGTCTATTTTTTTTTCCCAGACAAGGAACAAAATATGACACACAGTGCTTATGATAGTTCTCAGGTAGACAATGCAAGGATTGAAATAATGATGGTTGTGGGGCAGATCAAATAGCTCCTTATTTGTGGACAAAGACTGCTTGTGGTTTCTGGTTTCAGATAGTTTTTTTTTTTTTTTTTTTACATTGACACAGAGAGATAATCAGCTAAAAAGATGTGAAGAGAGAGCATCTAAGACTGTTTGATTGACTAAGTTTGTTAGTGTGCGTGCATGCTTAGTCACTCAGTCATGTTCAACTCTTTGTGATCCCATGAAATGCAGCCCACCAGGCCCCTCTTTCCATGGGATTCTCCAGGGAAGAATCCTAGAGTGGGTTGCCATTTCATTCTTCAGGGAATTTTCCTGACCCAGGGGTTGAACTTGGATCTCATGCTTTGCAGGTGGATTCTTTACCATCTGAGCCACCAGGAAAGACCGTTTGTTAGCGTGGGTAATCCCCAAATAACAATGGCTTAAAGTAGAAGTAGAAGAAGAAGAGTAGAAGTTTCTTTCTCACTCAAGTTTAATGCAGATGTTTCCGGTTGGTGGGCAGCTTTCTATATTGTCTTTTAGATCTAGGTTCTTTCAGGCAAGTGGTTCTTCCAATCTGTAGGGCTCAAAGACTACTGAAGGTTTTTCTATGTTGAATAATCAAAGAATTTAAAAAGTATGCTGGATATTTTCCCATGCTAGGTCTGAAGCTGTCCACATCTTATTGGCCATACCTAGTGAAAGGAAGTCTCAAAGTTGTCATCTACCTGTGTAGCAGGACATACAGTATACAGGTTTTGGTAAAGGCAAAGCTGTGTCTGCTGTACTCAGGAATGGAGTTAAACAGAAAGCTCTTGAAATATCAAAAGAAAGCATTTTAAGTTTCATTATATCTCATGCACATATCAGAACAGGGTCACTGAACTTTGTCTCTCCTTTTCACAAAGAATATCAGCTACCTATAAATTAACCCTCAAATGTGCTTCTGAAAATGTGTCATAGGCTACATGAACACATCCACTACTGCCACACCACTTTTTATCTGCTTAGCAACTGCTGTGTTCTACTGTTTTCAAACATCTTGTACCCCTTACTGGAACCTCTGCCACCATCTACTGATGGTCATCTTCTAGAGTGTGCTGTGTCTCGACAACTATGCACATTTAAAGACAAGACAGCACAGACCTTTGTGCTGTCAAATTTATACAATGTTCAGTTGCAAAATGGAAAAAAGGCTGTTAGAGGTGTACCCACTTGTAAGGAAGAAAAAATTTTACTCTAGTATTTTAGAGTCTCTGTCTAGGTCTTGGGATTAGACATAAAACAGATCAACAAGATGAAAGCATATACATTTTTACATGTATATGGAAGCTTCCACAGGAAAATACTTAAAAAGACAATAGACCCAAGTGTTTATAAATGGTATACTAGGTTGTTAAAAAGAGTAATGATTGTGGAAAAATAACAAAAATATATGGGAAGACTAAAGCAAGGTAAAAGCAATTTGGCATTGTTTAGTCATACAATTTTCTCTTGGCTTCCCCTCTCCAATGATAAGCTTTCTTTCCTCTTGGTACAGGGAAGAAATCTTTCACATGAGAGTTTTATCTTTTCATATTTTTCTGTTCTTCCCCACCCCCCTCTAAAATGTCTATCATTCTTTTTTTACTGAGAATAGTGGTGTTCAATTTAGAAAAATTCTCAATTTTTAAAAAGTATAATAAAACCCACTGAATCCCAGGGTCAAATTCATGGACTAGTGGTGAATGAGAGAATCTGTATGTGAGAATAGAGGGACAGGAATTATATGTGCCAGACTAGAAGGGGCAGCTACCATCTAACTTGAGCCAATAGTTGTCATAATGAAATGCATACAATCTATTGCCAAATTTTATTATTTTCCAAGGACGTTAGGAATTTGGATTTTTTATGTGCAATCTCTAGATTTTTAATTATTGTCATTTTACTCACTTTTAAAAATTGAGTTTCTAATATGCAATGCCTGAGTGAGGTCCTATTGACCCTCTAGTTATATTTATGGGTGTGAAATAGAGAGACTGCACTCTCCATATTGGTTGTGTTCCAGATTTAATAATCATTATATATTTATGGCTTTACTCATTCATTCAGTTTGTACATTCATTTACTATTCCATTATTCAACAAATTTTGTACTATGTGCAATACACACTCTACTAAGTCGAAAATAAATCATCCTTGCCTGGAAGGCGCTCATAACAAGTATGTCTTGTTAGAGACATACTAACAACCAATTAAAATCCCTTTTTATAAGTGCATTAATGATAAAAGGAGTGGTAACTCTCTGAGGATGACATTTAATGATAAGTGGGAGTTTGCCAGGGAGAAAAGGCATGGAAAAAATAGTATAGAAAGCCTGCATGCACACTCATTTACTTCAGTCGTGTCTGGCTATTTGCAACCCTGTGGACTGTAGTCTACCAGGCTCCTCTGTCCATGGGATTCTCTAGGCAAGAAAACTGGAATGGGTTGCCATGTCCAGAAAGCCTAGGTGGTTTAAAACAGCAGAATACAGGTGGTAAAACCTGCAGAAATTGTATATGGCTTGAGCAGAAGATGCTATTGGGAGTGGTAGGAACAAAAAATACAGATTTGTGAGAATAAACAAAACCTGACACAGTACTTATAATACTGCTAAATAGTAACACTGATCTTTATCATTACAACTACATTCATTGGCATATTATTTGATTACAAAACTGAGTCACAGAAAATAACTACTTGTGATATAGGAATTTGATAATTCATACAGCAAATATAAATTTTACTTTACTAAAAGATGAGCACTTATTACATTTTTATTTTGTCTAGAGATTATTTCTTATCTCAAGAAAGTACAAGAAGTGACTAGTATAACTGCTATGTTAAATTTAAATATGAAAGAATAAGGATTAAGTGACAATGTTTTCTTGGGGAAAATGATCATGCCATTTAAATGTGTGTGATGGCCAAGACAAAAAGCACTGAGCATGATTAAAGACATTTCCTTTACCTTAAACGTATGAACTTCCTCAACTCCGACAAAAAGACTTCGCACCTTAAAATTTTTGTGGCTAATAAAGAAAGGGAATATTTCAACTCTATAATTTCAAGTTCAGTTCCTTTCAAGAAACAAAATGTAAAATCAGCTAAAAGACATGAGGCTTCCTAGAACAATCTATAATGTTGATGAAAAAATAAAATTATGACATGATAGTAACCTGCTAATATCACAATTAATTAATGTGTGTTTCATTAATGTTTGCTCCTTGGAAGAAAAGCTCTGACCAACCTAGACAGCATATTCAAAAGCAAAGACATTACTTTGCCAACAAAGGTCCATCTAGTTAAAGTTATGGTTTTTCCAGTAGTCATGTATGGACGTGAGAGTCAGACTATAAAGAAATCTGAGTGCTTAAGAACTGATTCTTTTGAACTGTGGTGTTGGAGAAGACTCTTGAGAGTCCCTTGGACTGCAAGGAGATCCAACCAGTCCATCCTAAAGGAAATCAGTCCTGAATATTCATTGGAAGGACTGATGCTGAGGCTGAAACTCCAATACTTTGGCCACCTGATAGAAAGAACTGATCACTGGAGAAGACCCTGATGCTGGGAAAGATAGAGGGCAGAAGGAGAAGGGGACGACAGAGGATGAGATGGTTGGATGGCATCACCGACTCTATGGACATGAGTCTGAGTAAACTCTGGGAGTTGGTGATGGCCAGGAAGGCCTGTGTGCTGCTGTCCATGGCGTCACAAAGAGTCGGGCATGACTGAGCAACTGAACTGAACTGAACATGCCAGATACAATAATTAACACAACCTATAACATGAATATTATTATACTCATTTTATGAAAAAGACCAGAGAAACTTAAACACAGTACTTCCCAAACTAATATAATAGAGATTATGGTATAAAAAATAGGCTTTGTGACTATGCAGTTAGTGTTCCAACCCAAGTTACTCTGAATATAATTATAAACGTGTTGTTCTCAAACATAAAAGAATATAAACAAAAGTTACTAGAGAATAAAATAGCATTGTCTTCTTTTATTGTTGTTTAATCACTGTTTGACTCTGTGACCCCATGAACTGCAGGATGCCAGGCTTTTCTGTCCTTCAGTGTCTCCCAGAGTTTGCTCAAACTCATGTCCATTGAGTCAGTGATGCCCTACAGCCACCTCACCCTCAGCCACCCCCTCCTCTTGCCCTTAATCTTTCCCAGAATCAGGGTCTTTTCCAATGAGTAGGTTCTTTGCATCAGGTGGCCAAAGTATTGGAACTTGAGCAGCAGTCCTTCCAATCAATATTCAGGATTGATTTCTTTTAGGATTGACTGGTTGACCTCCTTGCTGTCCAAGGGACTCTCAACAATCTTCTCCAGCACCAGTTTGAAAGCATCACTTCTTAAATGTTCAGCCTTTATGGTATGGCTCTCACATACATACATGACTACTGGAAAAATCATAGCTTTGACTATACGAACCTTTCTCAGCGAAGTGTTGTCCCTGTTTTTGAATAAACTGTCTACGTTTGTCATGATTTTCTTCCAAGGAGTAGGTGTCTTTTAATTTCATGGCTGAAGTCCCCATCCACAGTGATTTTGGAGTCCAAGAAAATAAAGTCTGTCACTGTTTCCATTTTCCCCCATCTATTTGCCATGAAGTGATGGGACCTCATGCCATAATCCTGGTTTTCTGATTATTAATAAAGTATAATATATGCTGCTGCTGCTGCTAAGTCACTTTAGTCGTGTCCGACTCTGTGCGACCCCATAGATGGCAGCCCACCAGGCTCCACTGCCCCTGGGATTCTCCAGGCAAGAACACTGGAGTGGGTTGCCATTTCCTTCTCCAATGCATGAAAGTGAAAAGTGGAAGTGAAGTCGCTCAGTCGTGTCTGACTCTTCTCGACCCCATGGACTGCAGCCTACCAGGCTCCTCCGTCCGTGGGATTTTCCAGGCAAGGGTACTGGAGTGGGTTGCCATTGCCTTCTCTGAGTATAATGTACATCACAGTATAATTGCATTCTACTTGGAACCAATCAACCCTCCTTTGCAGGTTTTAATAGAGTTCAGGATATCACATTTCAGAAATATTCAGACCTGTCTTTGGAAAAAATAACTACATGTTGGAGAACACTTAAGGTTATATTACCTTAAAAAATGACAGGTCTAGTGATGTTTGGAGAAGGCAATGGCACCCCACTCCAGTACTCTTGCCTGGAAAATCCCATGGACGGAGGAGCCTAGTAGGCTGCAGTCCATGGGGTCGCTAAGAGTCGGACACGACTGAGCGACTTCACTTTCACTTTTCACTTTCATGCATTGGAAAAGGAAATGGCAACCCACTCCAGTGTTCTTGCCTGGAGAATCCCAGGGATGGGGGAGCCTGGTGGGCTGTCATCCATGGGGTCGCACAGAGTTGGACACGACTGAAGTGACTTAGCAGCAGCAGTGATGTTTAAAGTACAAAATAGGACCATTGAATACTTAAGGAAAATATTGACATTCCTTTTCAAATTAATCAAGCAATAAAAAGAAAGTCAACAAAGTTCATTTAATGTAGCTCCAGAGAACAAATTTGGGATGGTGAGTGGAAGATAAAGAAAGAAGCTATGGAGATGAAGACTTTTAATATCCTATGATCTGAGAAATGTCATATGTATGTCATATATATATGATAATAAATTCTAAACTTTGTGAGGAAGATTTCTTCATTTTAAAGAGGAAAAAAGTGAGGGTGTTTGGAGAAGTTATAAATAAGAGAGCTATTAAGTGGTAAGCAGCCTGCCAGTTCTTTTTCAAATCAAACCCTGTATATAAATAGAGTTCTCCAAGAATGGAGTGAAACATTCAACATATCCTTTGCGATCTTGGTTCTCTTAGGTGCAAAAAAAGATTCTGGAAGTCAAGATTGTATTCTCTCCAGTTCCAGAAAAGATTGCCCCATGTTATTCTATTAGATTCATCACTTATTTAGATTGCTTTCATATGTTCAGTTCATATATTTAAAGTATAATAATAAATTATTTTTTATCACTACTTTAGGAAATAGAGGGATTAGTGTAATTAACTTTGATTCTTTAAGACTGTTTAAATCTCAGCAAAATGTTTTCCAGTTTTTATTTTGTGACAGATTGATTAGGCATGACCCATATACTGGTAGATAACTTTAAGACTTCAAGGCCTGCCTACTCCCAACTATATAAACAATGAAACTTTCAAAGGAACATTTTAAGGAAGCAAAGAGAAAGAAAAAGAAAAAAAAAAAACAAACTTAATTTGTCCTTGCTTTTTTTCTCTTCATTATCTCCTTGTTATCATAAAGATTCTATTCAGGAAAAACAAAACCCAAACCAGAGTGCCTTTTTTCTGTACACCTTTTCCACCAGTTAAATTAGCAATTAAAAAAAAAAAAAAAAAAGACTAAAATGTTTTGGGAGATTTATGAATAGAAGGTAATTAAAAACCCACCAAACCACCAAATAACAGGCAAATACCAGAATGTTTCTTTTAGTCTTACTAAACTAAATTATATGATCCTAAATAAACAGATCAACAAGATAAAGACTACTACTGTGTAAAACCTGTATCTGTCAGTTTGATATCCTGTATCAGAGAATTTATGTATTAAGGGGATTGCTCCAGTTATAAGATTAGATAGGATCTGGTAAACCAGTTATAAACTCTCATTTCCTCCAAGGGTTACTTAAGCTTTTAGTTAAAAAGAGTTTGAATTACTCATGAAAGATCTGTATTTTTCAGACACACAACCAGTGACTCACAGGATGAGTAACACGCAGACCAGTCCTCTTTATTCTTCCTCCACCTCCTCAGTTCTCCCCTGCTTAGCCAAAACACACAAATTAATTAACTGCTTTCAGCATGCCCGTCTGCTGCTTATTTTAGTTCTTGTCTTTCAAAGATGCTTTTAAAAAACTACAGTTTTTTCACACATTAAACTATATTTGAGGAGTTGACTGACAGATACTCATTGAAAGATTAAAATATTATATAAGCACATAAATTTATATTTATCTATCTATCTGGAGAAGGCAATGGCACCCCACTCCAGTACTCCTGCCTGGAAAATCCCATGGATGGAGGAGCCTGGTGGTCCGCAGTCCATGGGGTCATGAAGAGTCGGACACGACTGAGCGACTTCACTTTCACTTTTCACTTTCCTGCACTGGAGAAGGAAATGGCAACCCACTCCAGTGTTCTCGCCTGGAGAATCCCAGGGACGGGGGAGCCTGGTGGGCTGCCGTCTCTGGGGTCGCACAGAGTCGGACACGACTGAAGTGACTTAGCAGCAGCATCTATACATCTATCCTGGTCCTGGGAGGAAATATGAAATCTGTAATGGAGGCATTCTAAGGTTCACTTCAATATATTAAACCAAATCCTTTTACTTTTCTCTGAATCAGTTTTTATAATAGGCTGAATTCAGAAAAAAAAAAAAAAAACCAAATGAGAAAATTTTGTCTATAGTTTGTCCCTTACAGTAATTATTTCAAATAATCCTCAATCCTAGTGTTCTTCCAGTTATTGAGATGACTCCTTGATGAAGAGAGAAAAAATGTCCCTGAGCTCATGTTGTTTACATTGCAGTGAGTGGAAATGGACAACTGATAATATGAACAACTGCACATGTTAAAGGATGATTACTATAGAAAACAGTAAGACAGGGGAAGGGGAGAATGAAGAATTGCTCTTTATGTCAGAAGTTTACCAACTTTAAAAAGAAAATGATAATTGAGCAAAAACTTGAAGGAGATAATGGATCGAGACATGTGAACATCCAGCGGAAGAATGTTCCAGGCAGAGAGAATGGTCATTTCAAAGGCAGCACTCTGTTAGGATGTGTGCTAGAGAGTTTTGGACTTTAAGATTCTGTAAGAATATACATCCTTAAGATGCAAAGGAAGTAAATTCTCATGATATAATTTAATCCATAATATCATAGTTGACACAAGAATCTTTTGTTCATTCATTTATTTAAAAGCCCGAACGATAAGTAATATGCCTTTCATTGTCCTGAGCACTGGAAACACAAACATGAGTTAGACAATGAGGAGACACTTCTGGAAGCACATCTTTAAACTTTGTAAGAACCATAACACAGTGTGTACAAAACTCTTTTAGATGATAGTAAGTTGGATGACTAACCATCCTGGGAAAATCATGAATTTCTTCACTGAGGAAGTGATATTTGATTTGGTTGCTGAAGAATGAGTAAGCTTTTACAAGCACTAAAGCAGGGACAGGCTTTTCTGGGCACAGAATCATATCTGGAAAAACAGAGATTTTGAAGATAATACGATAATGCCTTGATTTTACTAGATATGTGGTGCATGAGAGGGCGGAAGGAGAAATGAGTAAAATGTGAAATACTGTATGCTTAGTTGTTTGGACTCATATGAATGTTTCAGTAGAAAACTAACATAATTAGGTTTATAAATTAGAACTGTTTGATGGTGGATGTGGAGAATGAATTGTACTATTTAAGCAACTTTCTACATTTACCAGCTGTTTATAAGAGATCCCTGTAGATACATGTATAAAGATGCTTCCGTTCTTTAGGGAAGGCTTTATAACATTACATAGGAATCTTACTGCAAGTGTTGATGTTGAACAGAACTTCAGAATAGGATAGATTACTTCTGAAAATATTCAAATCACAATCCCAGGGAGTGTACAATGTGAGGGTCTGCATGTTTCTGTTCTAGATCTTGAGCTATTTAATGAGGTATCCTAAGTAACTTTAAAGCAATATAAAATATTTGTTGAGTGCTTCTCATATATCCTGTACTGTACTGTGCTTTTTCCTTTTATGGATTACCTCATATACTCTCCATAATAGCTCTGAGGTAGTTATGTAATTTTCCACATATTATAAATGAGGGAAATGATGAGTAGGAAGGTTAAATAACATCCTTAGATGTAAAGCTTCTATTGGAATTAGGTACCTTTGATTGCAAGCGCTTTGCTATACTACTTCCTGGAAAATCTGACCTCTACTGTATAAGAATCTCTAGCAGTTTGCCACTAAGGGATAATACACATTGGAAATATTTCCTTTCTATAGGTTTTGAACTTGCTCTGTTGTATACACTGAGATCTGTTTGAGTGATTAGAAAGATACACTGAGGTTTATCATGGCAAGAACTTGTGAAAGGCATGAGATTTTGCGACACCTACAAGCAGAGAGGTTTGCTTCTCCTAGCTTCATGCTTGCTGCTGTGAGAACCATGGTTGCTCACGGTAGGAGACATGAGTTTCTTGGGTCAGAGACAAAAGAAACTTACTCAAGGGAACTATAGATGCCACAGTGTCAGCATTCACACTGGATCTTAAGTCCTGAATTTCAAAGAGCGATTCAAAGAGGCCATGTGATGCCTGATATATTGCCACAGGTTGGGTTATGAGAGAAGACCTTTGAGTTTAGGGATCTCAGGTTTTTTCTAAGGATTATTATGTCTGCATGACTTTTGCATTGGAGAGAGACTTTATTATACTAGACAGTAAACAAACTAATCCCTTATTTTAGATATACCATTTCATTCTTTCAAAATTGTTCCCTACACAAAAATCCTTAAAGATAGTCTAGAACAAAGGTGGTCAAGTTCTGAGTTTAAAAGATAAACAGAAGTGTAAGAAACCCATGGAGAATAGTCTCCTCGGATCTCACTCAAAAGGCAACTGTGCTGGAGTATATGTCAGGAAGTCTAATCAACCACCATTTCTACCTTACATACCTGGAATCCCATGGCACCTTTGGGATGCAAACATTTCCTAAAAAATTTCCCCGGTAGCTCAGCTGATTAAGAATCTGCCTTAATGCAGGAGACTGTGGTTTGATCCCTGGGTTGGGAAGATCCCCTGGAGGAGATCATGGCAACTACTCCAGTATTCTTGTCCGAAGAATCCCCATGAACAGAGGAGCCTGGTGGGCTACTGTCCATGGGGTCGCACAGTCAGACATGACTGACTGAAGTGACTTAGCACACACAGCCCAAACCAAGTTCAGTTCCACTGCCAGAGCTATACAGAAACTTGCGGATTTCAATTCATTATTAATAAGGCTGTATGGAATTGATTTTTTTTTTTAGCTAGAGATTTTATTTTATTTATTTATTTATTTTTAATTTTATTTTATTTTTAAACTTTACAATATTGTATTAGTTTGATTTTTAATCTAATATAGAAAACACTCATTCCTTGGTAGACTTTGATATCATCATTAAAGGAGAATGTGCTTGAAAGAATTTTTCTAGCACTGTGACTGGTTGAATCATATATAACCGTGTTTGTTCTTGGTGATAGTCACTGCTGGCAAAATAATCTAAAATTTAAAGCACTTCTCATATAGATGATGACTCTGATTCTCTCAGAGTCATGAATGAAAATGTGAAATTTTTCTTTTAACTACCAAATACAATTTAATTTTTCCAGTCAATAGATCAAGAAATTATTTCAATTTGTAAAGTCTGTAACCTTAGATGGATTCTCAGACAGGCTATTGACACAAAAACTGAAGATCAGGCAATTTCCTTATCTGATTTTTGGATAAAATATGAGTTAAAGCATGAATGGAAAATCATGAGCGCATCCAGGAAAGAAGGAATAGCAAAGAATATGAATGTAATGCGGCAAAACATTTACCACACTTGCAAATAACTGCAGGATTCCAATCAAAAATAGATGAAGTTAACAGAAGAAATAAAAGACTGTGGAAATATTGATGCTGCCACCTTTTGAGAAACTCTATAGATATGAAGCTAGAGGAACACAGTGAAGGTGACCTATCACCATAAATGAAGACAACAATTGTGCCAAAAGGATGAAACTGTCCCAGAGGTATTGACATTGTCAAAAACTTCACATTAAAGGAAATCTCAAAGACATTGGAAGTACATAGGATAAAGTATGGGAGGCTGATCCAATCTGGAAAGAAATAGAACAATTTGCCATGGCACAGAAAAGATTTCTATTCTGTATCTTAAATTATATGATAAGAAGAAAGCAAGCGCACTATTCAAACTAATCTGGATATATATTTTCTTTTACAAAGAAAACATTTCTATTCTCATTTAAAATACAGTGAATCAAATAAATATTCATCAATTTAAATTACCTATCTATATATGTGTGTACATATAAAATGGTTTATAATATTAATATATATTCTACAGACCAGAGATTATTCTATAAGTATAAAGAATAAGCATCTTTCTATATTTCTGACAACTTATTTTGGATACTCATTATATCTTACGTCAGTTCAGTTCAGTTCAGTCGCTCAGTCGTGTCCAACTCTTTGCGACCCCATGAATCGCAGCAAGTCAGGCCTCCCTGTCCATCACCAACTCCCGGAGTTCACCCAGACTCACGTCCATTGAGTCGGTGATGCCATCCAGCCATCTCATCCTCTGTCGTCCCCTTCTCCTCCTGTCCCCAGTCCCTCCCAGCATTAGAAAGCTATAAAAGACTTTTTACCATTGTATCCTCATCTTTCTCACGTTGCTAGTCAACACTTAGTGTCCCTTATATGAATATTTCTAAAATGCATCTGTAGTCATGCCACAGCTTATTTTGTTATACAAAAATATTTTCCAACATCCTAATTGTGCTCATACTGCCTTCACCACAAATGTCTCAATCTCCCCTTTTCCTCTTCCCTTTATTACATGAATGCAAAAACTCGCAAATATTTACTGGTGACATATTTCATATAAATGAAGTAAATTAAGATAACATTCTCTTAGAGGTACTCTCACCCACATGGAAATATGGAAAATAACCTACTGTACTTCCATAAGGAAACATTAGAACTTCTAATTACATTTAAATCTGAAATATAAAAGAGGAGCAAAGTTTTTATATTTATTTAGGCAGTGGTATTCTTATGGATCCTCATGTCAAACAGTCACAAGTCACATGAAGGCCAGAGTAGGAAGGCCATTGTACAAACAAGGGATATTTGCTCACATCTGGCATGTTGCAATCATTTGCACATCACGTAAATATGACTAAAGTGAATTTATAAATTATATCATTTTGCTTAAATTAAATCTCACTTTAAAAATTAAAAAATAAATTTAAATTCAATGAGACAAGAATGAAGCAAAACATAGGGGGAGCAGGAACTGACACTGGATATGCATGCTTGCTGCTGGTATTCAGTTCAGTTCCGTCGCTCAGTCGTGTCCAACTCCTTGTGACTCCATGGACTGCAGCACACCAGGCCTCCCTGTCTATCACCAACTCCCGGAGTCCACCCAAACCCATGGCTATTGAGTTGGTGATGTCATCCAACCATCTTATCCTCTGTCATCCCCTTCTCCTCCTGCCCTCAATCTTTCCCAGCATCAGGGTCTTTTCTAACGAGTCAGCTCTTCACATTAGGTGGCTAAAGTATTGGAGTTTCAGCTTGAACATCAGTCCTTCCAAGGAACACTCAGGACCGATCTCCTTTAGAATGGACTGGTTGGATCTCCTTGCAGTCCAAGGGACTCTCAAGAGTCTTCTCCAACACCACAGTTCAAAAGCATCAATTCTTCGGTGCTCAGCTTTCTTTATAGTCCAAATCTCACATCCATACATGACTACTGGAAAAACCATAGCCTTGACTAGATGGACCTTTGTTGACAAAGGAATGTCTCTGCTTTTTAATACGCTATCTAGGTTGATAATAACTTTCCTTCCAAGGAGTAAGTGTCTTTTTATTTCATGGCTGCAATCACCATCTACAGTGATTTTGAAGCCCCCCAAAAGAAAGTCTGACACTGTTTCCACTGTTTCCCCATCTATTTCCCATGAAGTGATGGGACCAGATGCCATGATCTTCGTTTTCTAAATGTTGAGCTTTAAGCCAACTTTTTCACTCTCCACTTTCACTTTCATCAAGAGGCTCTTTAGTTCTTCTTCACTTTTTGCCATAAGGGTGGTGTCATCTGCATATCTGAGGTTATTGATATTTCTCCTGGCAATCTTCATTCCAGCTTGTGCTTCCTCCAGCCCAGCATTTCTCATAATGTACTCTACATATAAGTTAAATAAGCAGGGTGACAATACACAGTCTTGACGTACTCTTTTTCTTATTTGGAACCAGTCTGTTGTTCCATGTCCAGTTCTAACTGTTGCTTCCTGACATTGCATACAGGTTTCTCTAGAGGCCAGTCAGGTGGTCTGGTATTCCCATCTCTTTCAGAATTTTCCACAGTTTATTGTGATCCACACAGTCAAAGGCTTTGGCATAGTCAATAAAGCAGAAGTAGATGTTTTTCTGGAACTCTTTTGCTTTTTTGATGATCCTGCAGATGTTGGCAATTTGATCTCTGGTTCCTCTGCCTTTTCTAAAACTAGCTTGAACATCTGGAAGTTCACGATAGTTTACTTAACTTGGTGGTTGTTAAAGATGGAAAAGATGCTGCAGATGCCTCACAAATATGTGTAACCTTGCAAATATGTGTAGAACTAAATGGATGAGGTATATAATTTTGTAGTTAAAATATGAAGGCATCTTTTAGTTTTATCTGCCAGTTCCCAAAAGGATTGAATATTGATAGCATAAAATATTCTTAATCTTTGATGCAAATCTGATATTTCAAACTAATAGAACAGTATTGCATTTTACATTCTTTAGTCAATTATTTTAAAATGTGCTGAGTTTTTCAGGTGAAATAGTTTTAAACCGATTAGAAAATTCTGTTTTCCTGTACAAGTGGGCTGACATAAGAACTTTTGTAGGTGGCATGCTTTCAGTGATTTGAATCACAGAATGATGGAAACATTTACAAACACATCTTCATAGCTTGAATTTTTTTCAGAAAGCAGTTGCTTTCTTATTCATCACCAAATGCCACATTTATTTTTAAGGGATTGATAGAATATATCAAGCCTGTATATTGTCACCCTGGTCATTTAACTTATATGCAGAGTACATCATACAAAATGCTGGGCTGGATTACCCACAAGTTGGAAGCAAGATTGCCAGGAGAAATAAAAAGATATATACAGATGATGCCACTTTAATGGCAGAAAGTGAAGAGGAACTTAAGGACCTCGATGAAGGTGAAAGAGGAGAGTGAAAAAACTGGCTTAAAACAACATTCATGAAAGAAGATCATGGTTTCTGGTCTTCTTATCACTTCGTGGCAAATTTACACAGGAAAAGTGGAAAGTGTCAGATTTCAAATTTTGTGCTCCAAAATTACCGTGGACAGTGACAGCAGCCACAGATTAAAAGACACTTGCTCCATGGATGAAAAGTTATAACAAACCAAGACAGTGTATTAAAAAGCAGAGACATCACTTTGTGACCAAGGTCCATCTAGCCAAGGCTATGGTTTTTCCAGTAGTCAAGTATGGATGTGAGAGTTGGACTATAAAGGAAGCTGAGCACTGAAGAATTGATGCTTTTGAACTGTGGTGTTGGAGATGACTCTTGCGAGTCCCTTGGACTGCAAGGAGATCCAACCAGTCCATCCTAAAGGAGATCGGTCCTGGGTGTTCCTTGGAAGGACTGATGTTGAAGCTGAAACTCCAGTACTTTGGCCACCAAATGTGAAGAACTGACTCATCTGAAAAGACCCTGATGCTGGGAAAGTGAGGGCAGGAGGAGAAGGGGACGACAGAGGATAAGATGGCTGGATGGCATCACCGACTTGATGGACATGAGTTTGAGTGAACTCTGGGAGTTGGTGATGGACAGGCAATGGCACCCCACTCCAGTACTCTTGCCTGGAAAAACCCATGGACGGAGGAGCCTGGTAGGCTTCAGTCCATGGGGTCGCTAAGAGTTGGACACAACTGAGCGACTTCACTTTCCCTTTTCACTTTCATGCATTGGAGAAGGAAATGGCAACCCACTCCAGTGTTCTTGCCTGGAGAATCCCAGGGACGGGGGAGCCTGGTGGGCTACCATCTATGGGGGTCACACAGAGTCGGACACGACTGAAGTGACTTAGCATAGCATAGCATAGGGAGGCCTGGCATGTGGTTCATGGGGTCACAAAGAGTCAGACACGACTGAGCGACTGAACTGAAGTTAAACATAAATGGAACATTGACCCTGGCTCTGAATAATCACAAAATGCAAAAATTGGATTGTCAATAATAATGAAGCATATTCATTTGCTCTCAGTCTTCAGTATTATTAAATAACAATCAACATTATATTTGTATAGTTTATATAAAATAAAATTAAGAGTTTAATATGTGAAATGTATCTTATATGATTAATAAGAGTTTAAAGAAATATTATTTGATTTCTCCAGCTGATTCTTTACCTCATTATGAAATATTATTAATAAAGTCATAAAAAGTAATTTATGTTATTTATAATATTTTAAAGAAAGAAAAGCTTTTTATTGTAGCATATTCATGTCATTTTGCATTACAATAATATTTATGATCATTATAACACATTATGTATAACACTACATGGAAATCATCATTATATTATATTATATCATTATATATAATATATTATATCATTCTTTTAAATTTATTCTAAATTTTATTTATATTTTATACCATATTATATATTATGCCATTTTTGATATAAATACTTTATAAATATATAAAAGTACATATATTGATAGATACCCACTGAAACCATTTTACTAGAAAGAGCAAAAGACTTTGATGCTTGACAGTCTCATTTTGTAGAAGTCACCTCCTCCTTGAAGCTTTCTTCTTTTTCCCCTCTTTGGAAGTGTCTCCTCTGTCTCTTGAATTTTGATACTATTTTACTGAAACATATCACCCACTCTGCTGTGGTGTAGCAATTTTAACACTCCATTATCTTTGCTAGGTAACAGAAAACCTAAGAATGGTTCTTGCTCATCTCTGGAGCTCCTCAGACATCAACAGGTACTGAGTCCATTGATAGTGCCTCTCAGAAATACATGTGGACTGAATTGTCTTAGGGTATAAAAATATATACAGAGTCTTGTTAGAAATAATTCTTTATCCTATTATAGAGCATTTTCTCTTAGGTAAAGAGGGATTAAATTGCAAATCACTTGGGCTGCTTGACAAAAAATCTCCTTAGGATACCTCGTCTCAAATTCAAATACTTGTAATTTAAATTGATGTTACATAATGATCTTGGCTTTGCTGATAGTATTCTCATTGATATATATGGGAAACAGAAACAGAAGCTGAACTATGACCTGTGTGCTTAATCACTTAGTTAAACAGAATAACATTATTGGTTTCAATGTTGAGTAATAATTTATTAACATTTTGGCTTAAATTCTAGTAAAGACTGAATTTGTATAAATAGACAAAGCCATGCATTTGCTAGTGGGTATTGCTATGGGCGTTAGGCAAGCAGGTCTAGATATGAACATCCTTAAGATTTTATTAATGTGCACAGGTTTGTTTAACTTCTGATGTTTCCTTAGCTCTTAAGACAGTTGAGGTTAAATGTTAGTTAAGGAATTTGAATTCCTTCTGAGATCCTTTTCAATCACTGAATATTATTTTCTCTTACTCTCGCACTCTGTCTCTTGTGTGTGTATGTTTGTGTATTTAAATGAAAAAGAAAACTCAGGACTTATTCTTTGATTATTTCAAACAAGACTCTACTTTTGGTATTATTTTTTACCTTTAGAGTCCTCTTTTCCCTAGAGTAATTTGCTATATAAAAACTCTATTATATAACAAAATTTATATAAAATATTTAATTTAACTATTGTTTTAATATTGTTCTATTTTTAATATCATTTATATTGCCTTTTAGTCACACTACATACTCTGGGAGTGAGTTACAGGATATGGCTATTTCTGCTTTTTACTCTAGAGGTGCAGCATAACACAATTTACAATGAGTCACAACTTAAGCAAAAACAGAGCCTCTTTTTTCCTAACAGAAATAAAAGCAGTAAAAAATAACTAAATAAATTAATGCAGAAAGAATGTTTCACTGATTTTTTTCAACTAGCATTTTAAAATAAAATACAACAAACGTTTACATGAAAAATATTACTTTTTCAAATATGCAAAATGATTTGACGGAAAAGATAAATAAGCTAAAGTAGGGAATTAACGAAACTTGCTTTTAACAGAAATAACCATTCTATATTACAGTTTCCAATGAAGGTCTAAAATAAAATTGTAGTAAAGCTGGTATCTCAAATTTTTCATAGTTTTGCTCTGCATAGTATACCACAGAAGAACAATATTGAAATGAGTTAAAAGAAAAAAAAATGACTTAGTTTTAGATTAAACTTTTTTTCAAAATTATAATTTCATTTGTAAATGTAATTTATAGGGGCAAATATGTGAAATAATTACTGATAAAGCTGTTAATTTTAATATGTTTCATTTTATTTAAAAATCTGTGTTTTCTCTTTAGTGTTCTCACATACTGCAGCAGAAATTCAGTTCTTAATTAACCCAGTGTATTTGCCTGAAAACATGCTTCCTGGGACACAGCTAAGTAGAGCTTATGACAAGGATGTAGCTGGAAATGCTGATGTCTATTACTTTCTGAGTAAAACAAAGGATTTTATCATCGACACAAGTAATGAATTTCAGCATTATTTATTTATTTTAGGCTTTTAAGATTCAGAGTTTAAAGAAAAATATTTAATTAAACCTAAGTGTTATATTATATTTCTTGGTTAAAACCTGCTGCAGATAGTTATATAAACAAAATTCCCCGAGAAGCTTCTTGTTACTGCCCTAATTCATAATTCTAGTGTTGTCACAAACATTTTCAAAAGAAATAAAAACTTTGGTTATTAAATTGTCATGAGAGTCATCCTATGCTTTTCAGAGAAAAAGTGTTCTTTGAGTAATAAGAAAAATCATCCAGAATATATATTTTGCATTAATTTCAAGAAAATAATTAAAAAAAATTCTGGCCAAGTGAATTGAAAAGTTTCTTAAAAGGAAGAATAAATGAGTCAGTTAAGACAGGAAATACATGTCGTGCCTTGTGTTGCCCATAGCATCCTGAGCCAAAGCGGTGGCCTATGCAGTAGGTCCTCAATGAGTTCAAAGAAAAAGCAGAATGGTGTCTCTCAGTTAAAATCCAAATTAAAAAATCCTTTGCTTTCACAATTATAATTCAAACAGGATCGGTCATAAATACAAATGCTATTTCTGAATTCCTCCGAAATAGGGTCCACTTGTTTCCTTACCAGGTTGCTCTTTACTCAGGTTATGATTTCCCTACTGCTGCTGCTGCTAAGTCGCTTCAGTCATGTCCGACTCTGTGCGACCCCATAGATGGCAGCCCACCAGGCTCCCCCGTCCCTGGGATTCTCCAGGCAAGAACACTGGAGTGGGTTGCCATTTCCTTCTCCAATGCATGAAAGTGAAAAGGGAAATTGAAGTCGCTCAGTTGCGCCTGACTCTTAGCGACCCCATGGACTGGAGCATACCAGGCTCCTCCGTCCATGGGTTTTTCCAGGCAAGAGTACTGGAGTGGGGTGCCATTGCCTTCTCCATGATTTCCCTAGCTAAGTGCAATTAACTATATACTAATTCTAAACTGAGACCTAAAATAGCATAGTTGTTTTCTACATTTCAAACACTGGCAATATTGTGTATATATTTGTGTGGTACGCTCAGGAAATGTTAAAATATTGCCAGACATGATTTTTATAAATTTAAGAAAATGGTTTTGAAAACAGGAATAGACAGTTTTTTGTCTCACTCATTGCATAACTGCACTTCACTGGACAATGAGGCTTGTGGCTCAGGACAGTACCACACTTTGATAACAAGCCCAGCCTCTTTCTTCAGAAGTCAATACTAAATTATGTTGACTTGCCTACTCACTTCTTCTTAATAACTAAGATTTTGCTCAAAATCTCCAAATTTTGAATAATATCTGAATAATCCTAGACCTTCCACTTCTCTCCTACAAGGTATAAGATACTGGAAGACTTCCTTTGGTGGGAGAGCTCTGATTCCTCATAGTCAAACTATAATAATGCCTGCCTCTTTAGGCTTCCTGATTGCCTGCCACTTGGTCCTAAAATTTTTTTAAAAAAAATTGACCTTTGCTGGGAATGACATCACAAAACTTGGCTAGAATCCCAGAAGAATTCCTCATCATCTTTATACACTGCTTTCTTAATAATATGGAAATATCTGAACCTAATTATATGAAAAATGTGTATCCACTTAATGTATATATACTTAAATGTGTATCCTATTTCTCATATCCCTGCTATCCTTGGTAATTCCCTAAGATAAACAAATATATGTTTATCGTCTTTTCTTTTTTCTATTTTCATCTCCATACAACTCCAGGCTTCCTTTCCCCTAATCTAACCTCACATTCTTCTTACATTCTCACACCTTTCATTTATGGATTGTGAAATCCCCATTATGCAGCAAACAAACAAACAAATAAGTCTCTTTCTTTTCCATTTATTTTGTGACATTTCTCTACCTCTTGCTTTAACTGAACTTTGTTTATTTGTAGGACAATCACAGCATGCCTCAAGCTGATGTTAGTCATTCACCCACACATCTCATATCTCTGGTTCACCAAGTGGGAATTCAGCATTCTTCTCATTCTCCAAGCTGATTCCTACAATTATTCCAATTCTCTCTGGAAATTCCCTTGCTCATTTGGAGCTCAGGACATTTGGCTCCTTACCAAGTATACTAATCACTCTCCCTCAAGCCTTGGGGACTTGAATACATCACTCTGTGTTTCTCCCAATAACAAATCCTACCACTGTCTCTTAGGTTACTTCAATATTCACATTATGGCCCAGCCAGCATTCCACAAGCACAACCCCTCTACATTATCTAGTGTAAATCTTGGAACCTAAAGCCTTGTGACTTTAAAATTTACTTCCACCCACACCCTCCCATGGCTGCAGCCAGCGCTTCTTTCAGCAACCAGAACAATTCCACTTCTGCACTATTAATCTTGGACATCTCACTCTGATGTTCTTTTCACTTCTTTTACTCAGTTATCCTTACTACTGTACTGTCTCACCAGCATCACCAAGGGTACACATCCACTGATTTATTTTCTCTCAATTATTCACCTCTTTACTTCTCTATATAGCATTAGAACCCATCTTTCAACCTCTCCATGATAATATCCTTAGATAACTTGCCTTGTTGTTATTCTATCCTTTTACCCAGGAAAACTCAACATGAGATAAATCCAATAGCTTATATTTCCCACTACACCTGGGCTAATGAGTATTGTTAGAATTACATAAGATGGCATATTAACTCTAACTTTCACTTGACTCATCCTTTATGGTAATCCTTCAAAATTCCTTTAGTCAAATTTTCTTTCATTGCCAACTTGGCTATTTAAAATGTTCTCCAGTCTCATCTCAAATCTTCTAGTCAGTTAAATTTTTTGTCTTATCAGATAAATTCAACTGTATTTGGGGGAAAATAAATGTTCTTGCCTGGAGAATCCCAGGGACGGGGGAGCCTTGTGGGTTTCCGTCTATGGGGTCACACAGAGTCGGACACGGCTGAAGCGACTTAGCAGCAAAAGCAATGAGGAAGAAATATTCTTCTATCGATATATGTAGACAGATGGTTCTTTCTAATCTACTTCTTTTTTCTCTCTTTTCATAAAGGAAGATGCAAACTTGCTTTCATGTACTTCCATTCAGTTCAATTTTATTCTGAATTCGACTTTTTTGCCCTCTTCAGACATCTTGCTATAGAGTTGATATCCTTTTTTCTTATGTTTTTTCTTCTTTTCTGCTGGTTCCCTTCTATTAAGTTTTTAGTAGTCTCTTAAGCTCCCCACCCATGTTAATAAAATCCACTCCTGACTGCTGTCTCTTTCCTTTGTCTTCCTTTTGACCTTTTATAAAGTGTCTCACTCCTCCTCCAACTGCCCTGACATCTTTAAACAATTCTCTACAGCACTTTTACCACTCCAGCCCCTCCGTTTATTCTTGGACAAAGTTCAGTGTGCATTTTGACGAATCACGCCACTGAGACGTGTCACCATATGTACCAGTCATACTCATTGTTAAATACAGTACCGTATTTGGCCCTCATCTCGCAGAATCTCCCTTTAGCATTTGGAACATTGAGTAGCATTCTATTCTTCTGCAACACTTTCATCCTTTGATTCCTATGACACTGCATTCTGCTGGTGGTTTTCCCCCATCCCTGTGATCCTCCTTCTGATTGTCCTGCCTTTCCAACTCTTTCTCTATGTTCTTTTTTTGACATATATTTTTCTTCTATTTATTTTGTCCATGTATAAATCAGCCCTGGGATTTCTTTGGAAGGAATGATGCTAAAGCTGAAACTCCAGTACTTTGGCCACCTCATGCGAAGAGTTGACTCATTGGAAAAGATTCTGATGCTGGGAGAGATTGGGGGCAGGAGGAGAAGGGGACGACAGAGGATGAGATGGCTGGATGGCATCACTGACTCGATGGACGTGAGTCTGAGTGAACTCCAGGAGTTGGCGATGGACAGGGAGGCCTGGTGTGCTGTGATTCATGGGGTCGCAAAGAGTTGGACACGACTGAGCGACTGATCTGATCTGATGTGTTTCAAGGCTATTTAAGGTTTCCTTTTCTTCAAACTCTTCATATTCTCTCGCTTCATATTCTGAGCAATCTCATCTATCTCTTGACTACAATTACAACATATATTCTGATGATACTCAAGTATATATACAAACTCAAACACTCTGACTAGAATTCAGACTAATATATTTACTTTACTGAAATAGTCACATATAATATTAAATTTAGTTATTCTAACCTGGACTGTTTTTTTACCCACTAAACTACTTTAACTTTTGTGTTAAAGTAAACTAGGGAGCAGAGGCAGTCAAACAATGAGGCAAAGAATTCTGAACCTCTAATTATCATCTACTATTTTGTAGGACATCACAAACACCTTTATATGTAATAAATTTGTTGCCATCTACCTTTCAAAAAACTTTGTGATATGCATGACTTATTGAGTCATTTTGTCACACCTTCCAACTCTGATTATCACCAAAATCTCTGGATTTTAAATCTGGTATTGCATCCAAATCCCATTATCACTATTTGAAGTTACTTCCCCATTAACTTTTTCTCCAGATTTTTGCATCTACCTCCTCATTGTCTTCTTATCTCCAGACCGATTCAACAATTTTCCCTTCATTGAGTTGGTAATCTTGTTAAGGTACAAATAGATCAATAGCACTGATTATTTGCTATCTATCATTTACCATTTATCAATGCTATTCCACTTATAATCTTTGACAGTTCTATTCCCTCAAGGTAAGACCCAAACTCTTTAAATTGACATACAAATCTCTTTAAGATGTGGTTCCTGTTATTTCTCCATATTCAAAGGAATCACTTTCCATTACATGCTATATATTTCCAAGGAAGGGGAGACTGGCCGGCTACAGTCCATGGGGCTGCAAAAAGTTGGACATGATTGAGCACACACATACACACATATGTGCAGCATTTCCTAAGGCAAAAACTGTCTTCTGCCTGTGTGCCTTTACACATATCATGTCTTTTTCCTTCTTCATTTTGCTTCATGTGACCAACCTCTTCACATTTTTCAGGCACTAGTTAAGAAATAATTCCCTGCAGGAAGAAATTTCAGTATACATCCTGATCTGGTTTCATAAAATGAACTTTTTATGTATTTTTACATGAATTCAGTTCAGTTCAGTCACTCAGTCCTGTCTGACTCTTTGCGACCCCGTGGACTGCAGCACACCAAGATTTCTGTTCATCACCAAATCCGAGAGCTTACTCAAACTCATGTCCATCACATCAGTGGTGCCATCCAACCATCTCATCCTCTGTCATCCTCTTCTCCTCCCTCCAATCTTTCCCAGCATCAGGGTCTTTTCAAATGAGTCAGCTCTTCCTATCAGGTGGCCAAAGTAATGGAGTTTCAGCTTCAGCAGCTGTCCCTCCAATGAATATTCAGGACTGATTTCCTTTAGGATGGACTCGTTGGATCTCCTTGCAGTCCAGGGGACTCTCAAGAGTCTTCTCCAACGTCACAGTTCAAAAGCATCAATTCTTTGGTGCTCAGCTTTCTAAATAGTCCAACTCTCTCATCCATACATGACTACTGGAAAAACCATAGCCTTGACTAGACGAACCTTAGTTGGCAAAGTAATATCTCTGCTTTTTAGTATGCTGTCTGGGAAGGTCATAGCTTTTCTTCCAAGGAGTAAGCATCTTTTAATTTCATGGCAGCAGTCACCATCTGAAGTGATTTTAGAGCCTCCAAAAATAAAGTCAGCCACTGTTTCCATTGTTTCCCCATCTATTCGCATGAAGTGATGAGACCAGTTGCCATGATTTAGTTTTCTGAATGTTGAGCTTTAAGCCAGCTTTTTCACTCTCCTCTTTCACTTTCATCAAGAGACTTTTTCGTTCCTCTTCACTTTCTGCCATAAGGGTGGTGTCATCTGCATATCTGAGGTTATTGATATTTCTCCCGGCAGTCTTGATTCCAGCTTGTGCTTTATCCAGCCTGGGATTCCATATAATGTACTCTGCATATAAGTTAAACAAGCAGGGTGACAATATACGCCTTAATGTACTCCTTTCCTGATATGGAACCAGGCAGCTGTTCCATGTCCAGTTCTAACTGTTTCTTCTTGACCTGCATACAGATTTCTCAGGAGGCAGGTCAGGTGGTCTGGTAATTCCCATCTCTTGAAGAATTTTCCACAGTTCATTGCAATCTACACAGTCAAAGGCTTTGGTGTAGTCAATAAAGAAGTGGGTGTTTTTTCTGGAACTCTCTTACCTTTTCTATGATCCAGCGTATGTTGGCAATTTGATCTCTTGTTCCTCTGCCTTTTCTAAATCCAGCTTGAACATCAGGAAGTTCATGGTTCATGTACTGTTGAAACTTAGCTTGGAGAATTTTGAGCATTACTTTGGTAGCGTGTGAGATGAGTGCAATTGTGTGGTAGTCTGAGCATTCTTTGGCATTGCCTTTCTTTGGGATTAGAATCAATACTGAGCTTTTCTAGTTCTGTGGCCACTGCTGAGTTTTCCAAATTTGCTGACATATTGAGTGCAGCACTTTCACAGCATCATCTTTTAGGATTTGAAATAGCTCCACTGGAATTCCATCACCTCCACTAGCTTTGTTCATAGTGATACTTCCTAAGGCCCACTGACTTCACATTCCAGGATGTCTGGCTCTAGGTGAGGAATCATACCATCCTGATTATCTGGGTCATGAAGATCTTTTTTGTACAGTTCTTCTGTGTATTCTTGCCACCCATTCTTAATATCTTCTGCTTCTGTTAGGTCCATAACTTTTCTGTCCTTTATTGTGCCCATCTTTGCATAAAATATTCCCTTGGTATCTCTCATTTTCTTGAAGAGATCTCTATTCTTTCCCATTCTATTGTTTCCCTCTCTTTCTTCACACTGATCACTGAGGAAGACTTTCTTATCTCTCTTTGCTATCACTTGCAGCAGTATTTCTTCTCTGGTTCAATCTCGAGCACAAGGCCTATGCCTGATTCCGTTTTCTCTCTCCTGATTTTGTATCTCTATGAATGTTCCTACACTAATAGACACTTGGTTGTATTTCTAATTCTTAATCCAACTCTTTGTATGCCTCTTATTTCAATTGTCCACTTCTGCAAAATAAATCACTCAAAAATTTGGTTGCTTAAAACAACACTGTTTTATTTCTCAAAATTCTGTGGGTTGGCTGAATGATTCATCTGCTATTTTTGCCTAGTTTGCTCTTATGTCTGAATTCCAAGGGTATGTTCAAATCTATTCAAAAGAAAAACCAGCTTATCTTCTGAAACCGAGTCTAACCACGAGTCCCTAGATGAGTGCAACCAATTAACTTGAACCAAAAATTGACATATTGTCAATACTGATACCGGAACTCTTTCTCCTTTATATTCTTCATGCCAAAATAAGGTGTAAAAAAATCTTTCTTGAGCTGGAGGGATCAAGGAGAATTAGAGAATTATTCAGTTAAGTTTCACTTCTATTAATATGGCTATAAGATACTTTTTAGTAAACATTATAATAAATAACCATGCAATGGTTAAATCTATTAATATTCCCTGTAGGTTTCATCTACCAGCACACTTTGAGATTGTTTATTGTCCTTTTTGGAAGGGATATGTAACATCTATTTCAATTTGAAAGAAGTTCTACATTGGGTTATTACTGTTTCTTTTTATGATCTAATTGTAATTGACACATCATTCCATAAAATGAAAAAGAAAATACAAAACATTGAAAGAAATTAATTTGTTACAGAATAGTTTTTGTTTATATTAAATTCATTAGCTATGATTTTTTGGTACATACTTTTAAAAAGTGTTGCCTATCAATAATAGTGACTTTTCCAAATTTAAGAATACTATTTCTACCTCTAATTCAATAGCCTTAGTGATTCATGGCTTTCTAAGAATATCCAAAATATTTCACTCCCTTTAAAAGATACTCTTTGCTTTAGGTGTAGAGTTAGGTTACAGTATACTAACACATACATTGTCAGTGAAGCAGAAGTAGATGTTTTTCTGGAACTCTCTTGCTTTTTTGATGATCCATCGGATGTTGGCAATTTGATCTGTTTCCTCTGCCTTTTATAAATCGAGCTTGAATATCTGGGATTTCTTGGTTCATGTACTGTTGAAGCCCAGCTTGGAGAATTTTGAGCATTACTTTGCTAGCATGTGAAATGAATGCAATTTTGTGGTACTTTGAACATTCTTTGGCATTGACCTTCTTTTGGATTAGAATGAAAACTGACCTTTTCCTGTCCTTTGGCCACTGCTCAGTTTTCCAAATTTGCTGGTATATTGAGTGCAGCACTTTCACAGCATCATCTTTTAGGATTTGAAATAGCTCAGCTGGAATTCCATCACCTCCTCTAGCCTTGTTCATAGTGATGCTTCCTAAGACCCATTTGACTTTGCACTCCAGGATGTCTGGCTGTAGATGAGTGATCACACCATCCTGCTTATCTGTGTAATTAAGATCTTTTTGTATAGTTCTTCTGTGTATTGTTGCCACCTCTTCTTGATGTATTCTGCTTCTTTTAGGTGCATACTGTTTCTATCCTTTATTGTGGCCATCTTTGCATGAAATATTCCCTTGATATCTCTAATTTTCTTTTAGGTCTTCATGAAACTGTTTTATTTCAGCTTCTTCAGCATTAGTGGTCGGGGCATAGATTTGGGTTTCTTTGATTGTAAATAGTTTGCCTTGGAAACCAACCAAGATCATTCTGTCATTTTTTGAGATTGCACCCAAGTACTGCATTTGGACTCTTTTGTTGACTATGAGGGCTACTCCATTTCCTCTAAGGGATTCTTGCCCACAGTATCATATACAATGGTCATCTGAATTAAATTTGCTTATTCCCATACATTTTAGTTCAATAATTCCTAAAATGTCGATGTTCACTCCTGCTATCTCCTGTTTGGTCAGTTCCAGTTTATCTTGATTCATGGACTTAACATTCCAGGTTACTATCCATAATTGTTTGTTTACAGTATTGGGCTTTACCTTCACCACCAGACACATCCACATCTGGACATTGTTTCCACTTTGACTCAGCCTCTCCATTCTTTCTGAAGCTATTTCTCTGCTCTTCTTCAGCAGCATATTGGGTACCTACTGACCTGTGGGGTTCACTTTTCTGTGTCATATCTTTTTGCCTTTTCATACTGTTTATGGGGTTCTCAAGGCAAGAATGCAATGTGGTTTTCCGTTCCCTTATCCAGTGGACCCCTGTTTATCAGAACTCTCCACCATGACTGTCCATCTTGGGTGGCTTGCAAATTTATATTGATTTATTTTTTTATTTGGCAGATAATCACTTTACAATATTGTGTTTGTTTCTGCTGTACAACAATGTGAATCAGCCATAAGTATACATATCCACTCCCTCTTGAGCTCTTTCCCACAATCCCTATAGGTGAAATACAGATTCTTAAAAAGACTTACATCAAGAAGAGCAAGGCAGGACAGAAAAAAATATATATAATGGGTCTTGACAACTTAATACATAAATTTAAACTCTTGTTTGTGAAAATGCCTCAGAGTAATTTACTTTTACTACCCTTAATGTTCAAAGGATATTTTCATATTATGAAAGCCCATAATGTGTGTGTGTGCATGTGTGTGCATTTGTGTGTAGGCATTGATCAAGTCAGACTTTTAGGGAAGTTTCTCTAAGGAACTGATAATTTACTTTAGATCAAAACTCTGATATCAGTAAATAAACAAGAGAGGGAAGAGTATCTTCATGTAGAAGGAACTACATGTAAAAAGCCTTGAGACAGTACAGAACAAGGCAAGAACTGAAAATTTAGTGGCAGAAAATGAGACATCACTAAGTATTATGACACAAAATGAATACTGAAAGGTGATACAGGCATTTTAAGAATGTTGATCTTTCCCCTAAAGGCAGCAGGAATTCTTTGAAATATTATATGCAGATAGGTGTTTTAAAAAGATCCATCTGTTTGAGGGGAGAGAAAGATTTGAAGGCAACAAAGGTAGAATAGGTATCAGTAGATGCTGTGAAGGGTCAGATAGTAAATAAGTTGGGTTTTAAAGTCTAAAAGGTAAGATCAAAAATAGTATTTATGTTGGGCTTATGTAACAATGAAGGAAACAAGTTTGTATAAATTTTTATTAAGAAATTAAATTTTAAAATATAATAATACTAATAATTGGTTACAAATTTTAACATAAATATACTACTGAGAAGAATGTACTCATTTTTGGAAGGAAAGGTTCCCTTTTAATTGTTAAAAGGTTTAATAAGTCAACATCAGTGAATAGTTTTCCTTGCTTATTTGACAAGTGAGCCACTCAGAATCTTATTTTGGTGGCAGCTTCATTTTTATCTTTGTGAATAAAAGCTGTCATGATGAGATATTTTGTTACACATTTACCATTTTTTCTGACCATTGTTTTTTGTCAAATGGGAATATAGAGATGAATACTTAGCCTTATACTTCTTTTATATATTGTATTTTTTTTATCAGCCAAGCTGGAATCAAGATTGCTGGGAGAAATATCAATAACCTCAGATATACAGATGACACCACCCTTATGGGAGAAAGTGAAGAGGAACTCAAAAGCCTCTTGATGAAAGTGAAAGTGGAGAGTGAAAAAGTTGGCTTAAAGCTCAACATTCAGAAAACGAAGATCATGGCATCTGGTCCCATCACTTCATGGGAAATAGATGGGGAAACAGTGTAAACAGTGTCAGACTTTATTTTTTTGGCTCCAAAATCACTGCAGATGGTGACTGCAGCCATGAAATTAAAAGATGTTTACTCCTTGGAAGGAAAGTTATGACCAACCTAGATAGCATATTCAAAAGCAGAGACATTACTTTGCCAACAAAGGTTCCTCTAGTCAAGGCTATGGTTTTTCCAGTGGTTATGTATGGATGTGAGAGTTGGACTGTGAAGAAAGCTGAGTGCCGAAGAATTGATGCTTTTGAACTGTGGTGTTGGAGAAGATTCTTGAGAGTTCCTTGGACTGCAAGGAGATCCAACCAGTCCATTCTAAAGGAGAACACTCCTGGGTGTTCATTGGAAGGACTGATGCTAAAGCTGAAACTCCAGTACTTTGGCCACCACATGCAAAGAGTTAACTCATTGGAAAAGACTGTGATTCTGGGAGGGATAGTGGGCAGGAGGAGAAGGGGACGACAGAGGATGAGATGGCTGGATGGCATCACCGACTCGATGGACATGAGTTTGAGTAGACTCCAGGAGTTGGTGATGGACAGGGAGGCCTGGCATGCTGCAATTCATGGGGTCACAAAGAGTCGAACATGACTGAGCGACTGAACTGAACTGAACAGATAACACTTTGTATAATAAGCAGAATGCTTTGCCACATCCATTGTGCTTTGAAAGTAATCCACTCCCTCATACCTTTAAAGTATGGCATTCAAAGTCCACATTTCTATTCTTCTTTTATTTAGCCATGATGGGTAGGCATGGTAACAAAAAAATAACATGGTACTCGGAATGCTATTGTGACTGGATTACTGCACTTTATACTATGTGAAGTGATGAGAGCATCATTTATGCTCTCTATTTCTGTTATCAAATCTACCAGCATAGCAAAAGTGCAGCAACAGACACTACATAACCAAGTGAGTGTGTATGTGTTCTGTAGAAAGTGAAAGTGGAAAGTCACTCAGTCTTGTCCAACTCTTTCCAATCCCATGGACTATACAGTCCATGGAATTCTCCAAGACAGAATACTGGAGTGGGGCTTTTCCCCTTCTCCACGGGATCTTCCCAACCCAGGGATTGAACCCAGGTCTTCCACATTGTGGGTGGATTCTTTACCTGCTGAGCCACAAGGGAAGCTCAAGAATACATGGGTTCTGTTAATGCTTGATAAACACTGAAATTGGACTTTCAGTGCCACAGATATTACTCTTTCTTTTGATTTTATAAAACCACTTAAATATGAAAAAAACATTCTTTGCTCATAAGGCCATACAGAAATAGGCAACAGTGTAGATTTGACTTATGAGCAGTAGTTTGAAGACCCTTGGAGAATAGGGAGGAAGTCCAGTTATCAGGTTGTTTCAGACTAGAGATGGTATAATTTGACCAAGGAAGGTGATGGAGATAAAAAGATAGTCTTGAGATAGGTAAAGGGTAAATAAACAATTTATTTACCAGTCAATATATCTGGTACTGAATTAAATATAAAGGAAGTGAAGAGGACTCAGGTTTATGATTTGCATAAGTAGCTTGGAGATTCTCAGTTAAATTAGGAAAATCTAGAAATAGATCAAATTTGGGGAGAAAAATTATGAGTTCACTTTTGAACATTTTGCTTAATTATGCCTTTGTTATATCAAAGGATAGATTTAAGTAAGCAGTGAAGCTCACAGTTCTTGCCTAGGGCTATAAATGTTTTGTAATTGAAAACATGAACTGGGATAAAATTACTTAGCTAGAGAGTATAGAATTAGAAGAAAGCAAGGCATAGGGCCAAACCTTGAGAAACTCCTACACTTAATGACGTGGGGGAGAAGCTTAGCTTGCCAAGGAGAGTAAGGAGCAGCTAAAGTGGTAGTATAAAAAAGAGAAAGTTATGCCCTGAATGGCAAAGGGAGAAGTTCTTGAAAGAGAGTGCCCTTGGTTAGTAGACTTGAATTCTACAATCAAGTAAGATGATATTAAAATGTTCGTTGCACTTATTTAGTGATATGGGGATAATGAAACGTAATGAATCTAGTGAGAACTATTGTATTGGTGTTTTAGAGGAAGAAACCAGAATGGAGCAGAATTAGGAGTGAGGTCATGAAAATTGAAACCATGTTTTAGAAACCTGCATATGAAACTGTAGAGAAGTCACTGGCAGAACTATATCGATAAAAGCTTTGTCTGGAGCATTTGTTTTTAAAGGATGATGCTTGGGTAAATTTACAAAGAACTGGGGTGAATCCACTTGACTTGGTGATTGAAGATACATGAAAAAGTAAAAGACAGGTGGGATCAAAGCCCAGGTGTAATTAATCAATCATTAATCCCAAGTGACACTAGTGGTAAAGAGAACCCTCCTGCCAATGCAGAAAACGTGAGACATGGATTCAATCCCTAGGCTGGGAAAATCCCCTGGAGGAGGAAATGGCAACCCACTCCAGTATTTTTGCCTGGAAATCCCATGGACAGAGGAACCTGATGGGCTGTGGTTCTAGGGTCACAAAGAATCTGGCATGACTGAGAGGCTAAGCACAGCACACATACAAATGGGCATGGTCTTATAAAATAACATAAGCACTTTTTGCTTTTCTTTTTTATTACTACTATTTATATTTTCTATTCATTTTCATATTTCATAATTCAAAATGCCTTGAAGCTTTAACTTTTCTCCTTTCAGAATGTACTTACAACTCTAATCGCTGGAAATCAATGAGTGAATTGAAGGTACCAGTTCATTTGATCATGTGCCTGACAGAAATTTTCTTTATCAATCCAATTAAAATACAGTATTTTGGAAACACATTATTATCCCTTAATTTAGAACCCCTCTTATATCAATGGACAGATTGCCCAGATGGAAACACCAGTCTTAAATGACACATTTGACAAAATAAACTTAACAGATACATACAGAACATTCTATACAAAAGAGGCTGAATGCACTTATATTCATAATAGTCTATCCAAAAGAAGCAGAATACACATTCTTTTCAAATGCACATGGAACATACTCCAGAAGAGATCATACTCTAGGAAACAAAACAAATCTCAATACATTTAAGAAGACTGCCATACTATCAAGCATCTTTTCTGACCAAAATACTATAAGACTAGAAATAAATTATATATTTAAAAAAAAACTTGCAAAACACAAACATATAGGCTAAAAAACATGCTACTAAAGAACATTCAATGGATAACTGAACACATCAAAGAAGAATTTTTAAAATACCATTTCAAAAATGCAAATGAAAACCCAGAAAACCAAAATCTATGGGATGCAGCACAAAAGTAGTTCTAAGAGGGACATTTATATGATGCAAGCCTAACTCAGGAAACAAGAAAAATCTCAAATAAACAACCTAAACTTAGACATAAAGGGATGAGAAAAATAAGGACAAACAAAACTCAGAGTGAGTGCTGTGCTGTGCTTAGCTGCTCAGTTGTGTCTGACTCTTTGCAATCCCATGGACAGTAGCCTGCCAGGCTCCTCTGTCCTTGGGGATTCTCCAGGCAAGAATACTGGAATAGGTTTCCATGTTCTTCTCCAGGGGATCTTCCCAACCTATGGATTGGACCCAGGTCTCTGGCATGGCAGGTGGATTCTTTACCATCTGAGCCACCAGGGAAACCCAAGAATACTGGAGTGAGTAGCCTATCCCTTCTCTAGGGATCTTTCCAAACCAGAAATCAAACTGGGGTCTCCTGCAGTGTAGGTGGATTCTTTATCAGTTGAATTCTTAGGGAAGCCTGAATAAGAGGAAAAAAATAATTAAGATGAGAGCAGAAATGTATAAAAATAGAGACTAAAAACACTTGAAAAGATTAGTAAAACTAAGAGAGACTGTTTGAAAACATAAATGAAATAGATAAACCTTCACCCAGACTCATCAAGAAAAACAGAGATGACCCAAATTAATCAAATCAGAAATTTAAAAAAAGTTATAACCAACACCACAGAAATGAAAAGAATCATAAAGGATTACTGTAAACAATTATAGGCCAATAAAATGGAAAACATAGAAGAGAATCACACACAATGATCAAGTGGAATTTATCCCAGACATGGAAGGGTTTTTCTCAATATCCACAAATCTATCAGTGGTACACCACATTAATTGAGAGTGAATAAATTGAAGAATTAAAATCCTATGATCATCTCAATAGATACAGAAAAAGATCTGATAAAATTCAACATCCATTTTTGATAAAACACTTGATAAAGTGAGTATAGATGGAATATATCTCAATATAATAAAGGTCATACATAATAAGTCCACAGTTAAAATTATATTCAGTGCTCAAATGCCAAAAGGATTTCCTCTAAGATTAAGAAAAAGACAAGGATGCCCATTCTTTTATTCAAAATAGCACTGGAAGAGGTAGAAACAGCAATCAAACAAGAAAAAGAAATAAAAGTAATCTATACTAGAAAGGAAAAAATAAAATTGTCACTGTTCACAGATGACATGATATTAAACATAGAAAATTCTCAAGATGCCACCAAGAAACTACCGAAGCTCGTCAATGAATCCAGTAAAGTTGCAGGATGCACAACCAATATACTGAAATCTGTTGCATTTCTATATACTAAAAATGAACCATTACAAAAATGAATTAAGAAAACAATCACATTAACTATTGAGTCAAGAGGGACAAATATACAGGAATAGAACTAACTAAAGAAGCAAAAGACCTGTACTCAGAAAACTGTAAGAAACTGATAAAAGAAACTAAAAAAATACAAATAGAGACACTGTGCACATGAAGTGCAAGAATTAATATTATTAAAATGACCATACTATCCAAGGAAATCTATGGATTAGATGCAATTCCTATCAAAATATCAATAGCATTTTTTCACAGAACTAGAAAAAATAATATAAAAATGTGTTTGGAAACACAAAAGACACTATAAACAGTGAAACAATCTTGAGGAAAAAGAAAAAGCTGGAAGTATCACAGTCCTTTACTTCAAACAGTCCTACAAAGCTATAGTCATCAGAATAGTATGGTGCTAGCACAGACTTAGACACATAGATTAATAAACAGAATGGAGAGCCCAGAATTAACCCATACTTACATAGTCAGCTAATCTATGACATAGGAGGTAAGAATATACAATGAGGAAAAGACAGTCTCTTCAATAAATAGTGTTGGGAAAACTAGATAGTTACATAAAAAAGAATCAAACTGGACTACTTTCTCACAACATGTACAAAAATAAACTGTAAGTAAATTGAAGACTTAAATGTAAGATCTGAAATCATAAAATATCTAGAAAAAACAGGAGATATGCTCTCTGACACGAATCTTAGGAATATTTTTTGGTATGCCTCCTCAGGGGAAATAAAAGTCAAAATAAGCAAATTAGACTCCAACAAACTTGAAACTATCGCAAGTGAAGCAAACTATCAACAAAATGAAATGCAAACTAAATGAGAGAATATATTGGGAAGTGGTATATCTGATAAGAGATTGATATTCAAAATACACCTAATTAAACTTAAAAGCTTCTGCACAACAAAGGAAACTATTAGCAAGGTGAAAAGGCAGCCTTCAGAATGGGAGAAAATAATGGCAAATGAAGCAACTGACAAACAACTAATCTCAAAAATATACAAGCAACTCCTATAGCTTAACTCCAGAAAAATAAATGACCCAATCAAAAAATGGGCCAAAGAACTAAATAGACATTTCTCCAAAGAAGACATACAGATGGCTAACAAACTCATGAAAAGATGCTCAACATCACTCATTATCAGAGAAATGCAAATCAAAACCACTATGAGGTACCATTTCACACCAGTCAGAATGGCTGCGATCCAAAAGTCTACAAGCAATAAATGCTGGAGAGGGTGTGGAGAAAAGGGAACCCTCTTACACTGTTGGTGGGAATGCAAACTAGTACAGCCACTATGGAGAACAGTGTGGAGATTCCTTAAAAAACTGGAAATAGAACTGCCTTATGATCCAGCAATCCCACTGCTGGGCATACACTCTGAGGAAACCAGAAGGGAAAGAGACACGTGTACCCCAGTGTTCATCACAGCACTGTTTATAATAGCCAGGACATGGAAGCAACCTAGATGTCCATCAGCAGATGAATGGATAAGAAAGCTGTGATACATATACACAATGGAGTATTACTCAGCCATTAACAAGAATACATTTGAATCAGTTCTAATGAGATAGATGAAACTGGAACCAGAGTGAAGTAAGCCAGAAAGAAAAACACCAATACAGTATACTAACGCATATATATGGAATTTAGAAAGATGGTAACAAAAACCCTGTGTACGAGACAGCAAAAGAGACACTGATGTATAGATCAGTCTTATGGACTCTGTGGGAGAGGGAGAGGGTGGGGAGATTTGGGAGAATGGCATTGAAACATGTATAATATCATGTATGAAATGAGTCGCCAGTCCAGGTTCGATGCACGATACTGGATGCTTGGGGCTGGTGCACTAGGAAGACCCAGAGGGAGGGTATGGGGAGGGAGGAGGGAGGAGGGTTCAGGATGGGGAACACAGGTATACCTGTGGTGGATTCATTTTGATATTTGGCAAAACTAATACAATCTTGTAAAGTTTAAAAATAAAATAAAATTAAAAAATATATACAAAGAACTCATAGAACTCACCATCAAAAAAAAAAAAAGAAAAAAACAAACATCCTTATTTAAAAGTGGCAGAGGATTTGAATAAACACTTATCCAAAGCAGACATACACATGCAAAATAGGCACATGGAAAGATGCTCAGCATAACTAAACTTCAGGGAAATGAGAATGTGGATAAAGGGAACCCTGGTACACCATTGGTAGGAATGTAAGTTTTTACAGCCACTGGTTCCAAATAGGAAAAGGAGTACATCAAGACTGTATATTGTCACCCTGCTTATTTAACTTATATGCAGAGTACATCATGAGAAACGCTGGGCTGGAAGAAACACAAGCTGGAGTAAGGATTGCCGGGAGAAATATCAATAACCTCAGATATGCAGATGACACCACCTTTATGGCAGAAAGTGAAGAGGAACTTAAAAGCCTCTTGATGAAAGTGAAAGAGGAGAGTGAAAAGGTTGGCTTAAAGTTCAACATTCAGAAAATGAAGATCATGGCATCTGGTCCCACCACTTCATGGGAAATAGATGGGGAAACAGTGGAAACAGTGTCAGACTTTATTTTTTTGGCTCCAAAATCACTGCAGATGGTGACTGCAGCCATGAAATTAAAAGACGCTTACTCCTTGGAAGGAAAGTTATGACCAACCTAGATAGCATATTCAAAAGCAGAGACATTATTTTGCCAACAAAGGTTCGTCTAGTCAAGGCTATGGTTTTTCCAGTGGTCATGTATGGATGTGAGAGTTGGACTGTGAAGAAGGCTGAGCGCCAACGAATTGATGCTTTTGAACTGTGGTGTTGGAGAAGACTCTTGAGAGTTCCTTGGACCGCAAGGAGATCCAACCAGTCCATTCTGAAGGAGATCAGCCCTGGGATTTCTTTGGAAGGAATGATGCTAAAGCTGAAACTCCAGTACTTTGGCCACCTCATGTGAAGAGTTGACTCATTGGAAAAGACTCTGATGCTGGGAGGGATTGGGGGCAAGAGGAGAAGGGGACGACAGAGGATGAGATGGCTGGATGGCATCGCTGACTCGATGGATGTGAGTCTGAGTGAGCTCTAGGAGTTGGTGATGGACAGGGAGGCCTGGCGTGTTGCGATTCATGGGGTTGCAAAGGGTCAGACACGACTGAGTGACTGAACTGAACTGAACTGATGGAAAACAGTATGGAAATTCCTCAAAAATTTAAAAATAGAATTACCATATAATCCAGCAATTTCACTACTGGGTGTCCAAAGGAAACAAAAACATTAATTAGAAAGGATATATGTACCCCTAAGTTCATTGGAGTTATTATTAATATTTAATATGGCAAAGATATGGAACCAAACAGTCAATTAACGAATGGATAAGTAAGCTGTGGTACATATACACAATGGAGTATTCAGTTCAGTTCAGTTCAGTTGCTCAGTCGTGTCCGACTCTTTGCAACCCCATGAATCGCAGCATGCCAGGCCTCCCCGTCCATCACCAACTCCTGGAGTTCACTCAGACTCACGTCCATCGAGTCAGTGATGCCATCCAGCCATCTCATCCTCTGTCGTCCCCTTCTCCTCCTGCCCCCAATCCCTCCCAGCATCAGAGTCTTTTCCAATGAGTCAACTCTTTGCATGAGGTGGCCAAAGTACTCAGCCATTGAAAAGACTACATTTGAATCAGTCCTAATGAGGTGGATGAAACTGGAGCCTATTATACAGAGTGGAGTAAGCCAGAAAAAATAACACCAATACAGTATACTAATGCATATATATGGAATTTAGAAAGATGGTAATGATAACCCTGTATGCAAGACAGCAAAAGAGACACAGATGTATAGAACAGTCTTTTGGACTCTGTGGGAGAAGGAGCGGGGGCATGATTTGGGAGAATGGCATTAAAACGTGTATAATATCATATAAGAAATGAATCGCCAGTCCAGGTTCGATGCAGGATACAGGAAGCTTGGGGCTGGTGCACTGGGATGACCCAGAGGGATGGTATGAGGAGGGAGGTGGGAGGGGGGTTCAGGATGGGGAACACGTGTACACCCGTGGCGGATGCATGTTGATGTATGGCAAAACCAATACAATATTGTAAAGTAAAATAATAATAATAATAATAATAATAATTTTTTAAAAATAATAATTATGCAACATCTTTGTATGGTAAGATTTATCATGGTGATCATTTTGAAATGTATAGAAATCATGATGTTGATTAACGGGAACAAACATAGTGTCATAGGTCAATTATGTTTCAAAAAAACTCACAAATAAGAGATTATATTTGTGGTTATCAGAGGTGGAGTTGGAGGGAGGGAGAATTGGATAGAGACAGTCAAAAGGTACAAACCTCCAGTTATAATTTCTAGGAATGTAAATTACAACATGAAAACATAATTAACACTGCTGTCTATTATATATGAAAGTTTTGAATTCTCATGACAATTAAAAAAATTTTTTTTAAATTTTGTATCTATATGAAATGATGGATGTTCAGTATACTTATTGTAATAATCTTTTTATGATGTATGTTAGATCATCAAGCAGTACACCTTAAACTTATACAGTGCTATATATCAATTATATTGGAAAATGAAATAGATAGTATTTTGGAAACGTGGATTATTATCTTTTTCTCTGAAGAATCATGAATGTAAATTATAAATTTCTTTTAAAAATATTAAAGAAATTTTAAACTTACCATTTTGAAGTTTGGACCACATAAGCCAAAATCTATTATTTATTTAATTAAACTGTCTTATTGCATATCTTGAAAGTTAATTATAAAAATATAAAGTTTTTTATACACATTTCTACTATATTGTGCTCAAATATCACATTCATTTTCTTAAAAGCTATAGATTACACCATATTGATTACATTCAGAAATGTAATATTTATTATTTTGACTCAAAAGCATTCTTCTTTCTAATTTTCACAATTAAAGTTCTCTGATACCATGTGCTATTAATTTTCAAAACAAACTTGCACACACATACAAACACAAAAACATTCACATGTTCACAGGCAGTCTTTCAAACAAAATTTGGAGGAGCGTTAACACCTATCCTTCTCAAACTATTCCAAACAATTGTAGAGGACGAGCTCATTCTACAAGGCCACCGTAACCTCAGTATCAAAACCCACCAAAGATACCACAACACAAAAAAAGAAAATTACAGGCCAATATCACTGATGAACATAAGTGCAAAAGAAAGAAAAATCAAAAAACTCAACAAAATGCTAGGAAACCAAATTAAACAACTCATTAAAAGGATGATACAACAATATACTTAAATCAAGAAATGTGATACGCCACATTAACAAATTGAAGAATAAAAACCAAACGACCATCTCAATAGATGTAGAAAAAGCTTTTAGCAAAACTCACCACCCATTAGTGATTAAAAAAAAAATCTCTCCAGAAAGTGGGCATAAAGAGAATATATCTCAACATAATAAAGACAATATATGACAAATCCACATAAAATATCATTCTCAATGATGAAAAATGAAAAGATTTCCTCTAAGATCAGGAATAAGACAAGTATATCCATTCCAATTTTATTCAGTATGGTTTTAGAAGTCCTAGTCATGGTGATCAGAGAAGAAAAATAAATTAAAGGACTCTAAATTGGAAGAAGAAAACTGTTATACATATAAGCTTTTCCGGTTGACTCAGCAGTAAAGAATCTGCCTTCCAATGCAGGAGACTTGGGTTATCCTTGGGTCTGGAAGATCCCCTGGAGTATGAAATGGCAACCTGCTCCAGTATTTTTGCCTGGAAAATTTCATGGACAGAGGAGCCTGGTAGTCTACAGTCCATGAGTCCATGAGGTTGCAAAGAGTTGGACACAACTGAACAACTGAGCGTGCACACACACACACACACACACACACACACATACACATAACTGATTCATTTTGGTATATAGAAGAAAGGAACACAACATTGTAAAGAAATTATACTCCAATAAAACTAATTGAAAAATATATACAAGTTCAATAATGATATTGGCTATGGATGTGAACAATTAACTAGGATCCCTTCATAGTTCCCCCCCTCCTTTCTCTCTTGATCAATGTATTAAGACTACATAATCTTTCCCAAGCTCCCCTGGGCTCTCAGCCTCCTTCTCTGTCATACTGAGGGCACTTGAGTCCTTACTGTTTCTGTTCCTAGTGCTGGCTCTGCCCAGGATATGAGGTTCAGGATATGAGGTGGTGAAAAGTGTACACTCAAGGATTATAGATTAGGGTGGTAGTTAAAGGAGACTTCAGGTTATTTAGAAGTTGTTGATTCAGATTTGAAAAGCTGTACAAGTATTTTGTCTAATCTGAGAACTTAATGGCTCTTCAGGAACAATGCCAAGTTTAATTTTCCAGGGCAATTTTTCCAAAGGTATTGAAAATTTTAGAGCACACCCTATTGATTTGCAATAATGTTTTTCTGCCAAGAGGAAAAGCAAGCATCAACTGTATAAAGGTCAAAGAGAAATGAAATAAGATGGACAGTGAGTATGATTGCTCTATCTATATAGACTTTTACTGACATTTTAGAAAACAAGATTGATGTTCATAGTGGGCAGAACCTCTAGTAGACTGGACTAAAGACTGAGAGGGAGGTGAAGAAATACACAAAATTCTAGTAGAGAGACAGGGGCATCGCTAAAGTGAGTTTACAATTAGGCTGCTTTTTTTAAAGGATGAGATTTGAGCATGTTTAAGTGGTAATACAAAGTAGACAGTAGTGAGGGAGTATTTGAAAGAGGGATATAGAGCTAAGTTCCTGAGAAATAAGAAGGGGAAGATACCTTCCAGTGGACAGGGATTATCATTAATAACAAGCAGTTCTATCCTTTTACTGTGAAACAAAGGGAAATGATGCAGATATTAGTGGGACTACAGATCTTATGAGAAACTAGTCTAACAGTTTCTCTTTACTCTGTGTTTAAGAAGAGAGATTGTCTTTGGGAAGTAGGACAGACAGGAAGGAGTAAGAGGTTTGGGGCAAAAGGCTAAAGTTTAAAGTAATTTTTGAAGAATGGTGAATAATAAATAGAATAGAACTTGCTTAACAGCAATGAGAGGCCAATGCACTTATTTATATATTAATTTTCTTTTCAATAAATAGTTCAGGCTTATACATATGATGTGTTACAGAATCTGACTTTTGTCTAAATGTTGGAAAATTAAAAAAAAAACACAACTTTTAAGTGCAAATTTTTGATTGAGATAGTGTGTAGATGCCAGTATATCTTGTTGTTATTGTTTAGTCAAAGTTGTGTCTGATTCTTTGGACCCCATGGATTATAACCTGCCAGGCTCCTCTGTCCATGGAATTTCCCAGACCAGAATACTGGAATGGGTTGCTACTGCCTTTTCTAGGGAATCATCTGAACCCAGGGATCAAACTCGTGCCTCCTGCATTGGCAAACAGATTCTTTATCGCTGAGCCTTTAGGGAAGCCCCCAGTATATCTCTAGCGTACATTTTACTTCATTCACTGTTCTGTTCAAAAATATTTATATCTTAAAACAAGTTTTGTTTTTATTATTACTTGCCTTTAAGAAAAAAAGTGGGGGATATGAAACTTGCTTTTTTCATTATGCATTTCCTTAGAGTACTAAGCATGGTGCTTTCAACGTAATAGAAGTTAGGGCTTTTCTTTTACATTTTTACTTACTCTTTCTGATGGTAATTTTACATCAATCTTAGGCCCGAAGTTTGCTTTATCTTTTCTCTTACCAGAAACTTTTCTGCATCATCCTTTGCTAGACATAAGCCTCATGGTGGGATGAACACCTGTGATATTATTTGCCAGGATTTGTTAAACTTTTTCATTTCTTTCTTTTATTTTTTAAATATGAAGTTTGGTCACATTCTATCTCCTGGTTCCTCTGAGGACAAATTTCTTCCTTATTACTGTATTGCTTTTGGAGAAATTATTGGCTACATGCTTTAAGACAGCTACCATTATTTTATTATCTCAGCTTCACGTACCCTGGCATTTCCTGGTCACTCACTTTAAATGTAATTATATTACAAAATGGTGAGGGACAGGGAAGCCTGGTGTGTTGCAGTCCTTAGGGTTGAAAAGATCTGGACATGACTTGCTGACTGAACAATTAGGAATTCAATTAGCTTTAGAAAAACAAAGATAATTAAATTTAGTTGGCCAACCTGTTAAAAAGTATCATGATGTATAAATTTAGTTAAAAAACATAGGTGTGTAAGAAACAGAAAAGTTGCAAATGTCTTACACTTTGTGTTAAATTCTATTCCAAACTTCTACTCTATGGATTGTAATAAACACACACACAAACATATATGAGACGCACAAAACACCAGAAAATAAATAAGTAAAACAATTAACCTACATCTTTCCTGAAGTCACTCTACCCATGTTACATTGTAGTTGTGGGCTTTCTTTTTTTTTTTTTAACCCAATTGGTCAAGGTTTTGGGGAGATTTTAGAAGGTGTGTGAGAGTTGGAGATCAACCACAACAATCGCAAATGTCCACAGACATATTTCTGTAAGAAAGAGTTCCTCCACACATAGCTCCATCAGTTCTAGAAACTGGAGTACAAAAATCTTTTATAGCAAACCTGGCTGGCTTCTCCTGGGGTAATCTGTCAGTATATATGTCATGTTCTTTTGTTTAAGCTATAGTTGCCACGGACAGTGCTAGGAAGTAAGGAAAAGGAGCAAGAAAGATGGCAGGAAGCTAAAGGGAAAAAAACAAAAATAAGAAAAAATAGATCCCTATCTTAAAATATTATCCCAACCCTACCCTAAAATCTAAAATTAATGTTGTCCTGTTTTTATTACATAAAGACCTAATGAAAGCATCATATATGCTAATTTTTGATACATGTTGATTTTTGTTTCACAGCTACCTTAGAAATTGATGACAACTATTCATATATCAGTCCATTTATAGAGTGACAGCCACAGATGAGGACTCTTCAAATGGTGATAGACTGATGGTAGGTGGTGATCATTGGGTGAAAAACATATATTGCTTCAGCATGCACTTAGAATGGCAAAACACATGAAAGATGTGATATAAGCCTTATATATAAATTTGAAGCTAATGTGGTAGGAAAGAACAATTTCTGTTATTTCCATGAAGAAAATCAGGAAAGCATTGCTGGGAACTTTTCTGAGCACAGTGCTATGCTTTGAAGATATTTTTCAAGATTGGTTAATATATTTAATTTGATAATTAAAAGAGAGCACAATGAATTTGGCAAATACTCTATCATAATATTCACATTAATGCTGGAAATAACATTTTTTTAAGAAGAATTTTTCTTGATGAAAATAAGAAAATTATATAACTTCTAATTGAGGTGGACAGCTGCAAGAAAGATGTCAACACTGAGCTGAAACTGGCGCTTTGCCTTTGGGATTGTATTCAGAACTGTTCCATTTTTCTAGTTATTCCAATGTCACATGTGAATGTGATTATATTTTTTGATATTTCATTATCCTAATTACTAGATATCTAACTAAAAGAAACTTGCTTTTCTCATAATTGTCTCATGGTTGTAAAGTCTCTTAGAGATTTGGCAAAATAAAAAGAACCTACAAATCTTTAAATGGAGACTAGTGGTACATTGGATGACGAAAGTCAGCATGCTTGCTCTGCAGCTGTTCTTTTTAAACATGTATTGAAAGAGTTTTCTTCCAATTTAGCAATTCATAGTATGAAGTGATGGAGCACTGAATGGGGGTGAAGTAATGGTGCTTCAGGTGACTTGGGTCAAGTTAGGACTTTACCACTAACTAGCGCTTTAATCCTGGGGAAGTCACTTAATCCCTTGTTCCCTCGATTTCCAGTTAACCTCCAGTGATACAGGGCTGCTGTTAGCCAAGGTACTCAAAAGCTCTGCTTAAAAATAGTTTGCTGTAGACCAGCCAGTATAACATTAATATGAAACCGTTAAGAAATATGAGACTTTTCCTATTTGATAATATCTTTCCCATAGGTTAAAAAATAACCTATGATCCAGTTGAAAATAGTTATTACCAATTGTGTCATCTGCAAGAACAGAGCCCAGCCGGTGTATTTTAAAATTTAATATTTGGATACATAGAGTTACGTTGGTGAAGTCTAGATCCTTAACACATTTTAAAAATATATGGTTATAATTGAACTTTTCTTTAATCAAATTTAACCTAATTTCAAATATTTTTTCAGACACTTTTAAGAAAGATTTATCTACTCTCACCTCTTGTCAAACATGGTGGCAAATAAATAAATAGTGTGATCAAGAAGAAAGACAAATTATAAACTGTATTCAACTGTATTAGTATTTGAAATTAGTTTATATCATTATAATTCTTATTTCATTTCTAAGAAGTCAAACAGTGACGGTGAGTTTATTTTGTACATTCTTTCAGAGGTATATTAACTTGCAAAATCAGATGTTATTTTTGGAATTCTCATAAAGAAATATGTATAGTGTTATGTAGCTCTATAAAAATAAAGCAAATCTTTTGGTTGGGTTAATGAACTAAACAACACTTAGTTTTCTTGTATTCTGCATCAATATATTCCAATAGTTTTAATACAGGCTTAGATAATAGAGAAATTAATGTGAAAATAAAGAACTTTCTACTACTGTATATTTGCACCATTGTTGTATCTTAGTGATCTTCCACATACCTTTTCATTTCAGTGTGATTAATGTATTATTTTGTTTTTCTACTGCTCCATTGAGACACAGTTATCTGGACCAAAGCAAGGAGCAAATTCTTTTGGAGTGGATTCTATAATTGGCATTGTTAGTGTGAGAGGCAATGATCTCTTGGACTTTGATTCTGGATACCATGTAATTAATATATTTATTATTTTACAGAGCAACAAGGTTATTTGTAACTCTGAACTCTGCCTGAAAAACACACTATTATTTTAAAGGAAGAGTAATAGTATGTGATCCATTAATAAGGATTATGCAGCTAACCAAATATCAAAAGATCCAGTCTTTGCAGATATCAAAGCATACAGGTCGTGTCTTAATTTTTTTTGATATCTAGCGAAAGAAGTTTCATAAAAAAGATTTTGAATAGTTTTCTAATTAGGTAAAGTTAAATCAATACACTAACATTTATTCTGAACATCACTGACGAAAAAAAAAATTAAAAGTCAAGTTTCTTATTGAAACAAGTTTCTTATTGAACATTCATATCTTGTCCCACTTAGAATGGCAAAACACACAGGTAGCCCAAGGAAAGATGAGGTATTCACTTTATAGATGATTCTGATGCTAATATGGTAGGAAAGAAGGGGAAAAATCTGATTTTCCATGAGAAAAATAAGAAAAGCATTGTTGGGAAGATTTTTCTGAGTAGAGAATGATGTATTAGTAGGAACAACTGATTGGAAAGGAAAGAGCTAGATGGCTATAGTGGTACCCTATGCACACAGAAATGGACTGTGAAATTTGAGAAATAAGGGATAAATTATTATTATTGGCATTGGTAAAACATTTTCATTTTCAGAAATTCTCCACATGTATTATTTAAATAATGTGGTTGAGAAAATAGTCATAGAGAGCGAATGCAAGAATTTATAGAAAAAATAGTGAATTTGCTGCTGAATAGATATTTAGGAGAAGGAAGTATTAATAACAAGATAATCGTAACCTTCTAGCCCAAGGAATACAAAGGGTAGAAGAAAGCCAATGATTTCCATTTAAATTTGGAAATGTTAAATGTCACAGAAGGATGGAGAAGCTGATGATACCTATCTTTTAAGTGATCTTAGGACTACAATATGAGGTTAAAATTAGGTGAGAAAAATGAAGATTGTACATACGAGCTACATACATATTAAGCAGTTGAGCTCCATACTTGTGCTCATTCCCTACCTCACCTCCCTTGCTTGCCTTGACTCAAATATTCAACCAAACCTCTAGTAAGTCCTTTAAGACCTACCTCATCTTTCTACTATGTAACTAACCAATTAACTTTATGACATTTTATATGTTAGTACCTATCCAAGAGATTTAAGAACAATCGTTGACAACTCTGCACTCAGCACAGGCTCTTGTACATTGTAAGGGCTCATTTAATGTTTGCTTAAGAAAAGTATAATAGATACCTTATTGCCTCAGGAGTGTTTTTTCTTTTCAAAAGAACACTTACTGTATGTCTGAACAAATAATGTCTAAAGGGTAAGATGTGTGACAGGATAATGAGGAAAATATTCGAGATCTGATGACATTCTTAGAACTTATCTCCTGTTCTTGATCCCAAAGAGTAACTCATAGTTCTGTTTCCAGGAGTTAGAATTAAACAGCTTGCTTTGTGAATATTTTAAGTGCATTGTACTTTTAGTTAATAACTGACTCCGTGATTCATTCATTATCTTTTTTGTTCAGTTTCGTCTATATCTAGGCATACATCTAAGCTACACATTTGAGTGAGGCTTAATGGCATATGAAATGAAGCTATTTTGAAATATACAATTAATCTAATTAACTGAGAAAGCACATGTATTTCTTTTAATCGCCTAGGAGAAAAATAAGTCTATATCTAACTGGAGAATACTACAACAAAAATCTAACAGGAGACATACTATAAAGATATATATGTATTACTAAATAGTATAATTTTTAACTCTTTTCCAGGTTTTCCAGCTTACACTGAGAGCAACATATTCAACAGGTCTGTTCTGTCAAGAGACATTGATTATCACAATTAGAAACATAAATGATGAGAAACCTCAATTTGAGTAAGCATATTTATTTTGAACTGTGGTGCTGGAGAAGACTCTTGAGAGTCTCTTGGACTGCAAGGAGATCCAACCAGTCCATTCTGAAGGAGATCAGCCCTGGGATTTCTTTGGAAGGAATGATGCTAAAGCTGAAACTCCAATACTTTGGCCACCTCATGCGAAGAATTGACTCAATGGAAAAGACTCTGATGTTGGGAGGGATTGGGGGCAGGAGGAGAAGAGGACGACAGAGGATGAGATGGCTGGATGGCATCACCGACTCGATGGATGTGAGTCTGAGTGAACTCCGGGAGTTGGTGATGGACAGGGAGGCCTGGCGTGCTGCGATTCATGGGGTCGCAAAGAGTCGGACACGACTGAGCAACTGAACTGAACTGAACTGATTTATTTTAAAGTGTAACCATAAGAGAATACCTAACTAAATTTTTCACATATATTATAAATAATAATAATAAAGATTATGTAACTACATATAAATATATTATAGGGTTATATTAAAATATATTACTAATATATTAAAATATATAAATATAGGGTTATATTTACATATATTAAAATATATTACTATATATGAAAATATATTACTATATTATAGTAAAACATATTACTATATACAAATTTGATATATGTAGCAATATAAAGTAAAATACATTTTGTAAAATATTGGAAAATAAATATAGAAGTGAACAATATTGTAATATGGTGAAAGCACTTTTGTGTCTTTCGGTTGTCTTCTGTAAAAGTTTTGTAATGTTGTCTGGTTGTTATATATTAATTTTAAATTATAGGAAAAGTATACCTTAAAATGTAGTTTTAAATGTTTAATTTAAACTACTTAACTTCCGTACTCAGGTATAATTGTAGCTTTCAAAAACATTTTCAGATTATGAATGACTGTTAGATGTTTTTCTTTATGTTAAAGTGTTGTAAACAAAAATATTACTACAATCTAAGGAAAATTAAATACTTCTTAGATTGATGAAGAGGAAAAGCAACATTGTAATATTCAAACTATTTTACTTCTACCCCTAAGTTATACCTCTACAGATGACTAAGAAGAGTGACACTGTCGCAGTCCTCAAATTCATTTTTGTATTATCTGAATAATAAAAGCAAATATGGAGCTTTTATTTCTTAGCTTTTCTCTTATTTCTTGGGTTAGTTACCCTACCTGCCTACGTACATTTGGGCTAGAGGTGTTATCAATTTTTAAAATAATTTTTGTCACCTGCATGCTTTTTATAAGCATAAATTTATTTTACTTGCTTAGTAGATTTCAATGTTAGATATTATAAGCAATATCAAAATTTTGAAAATATGGTATGGCTGCAAAATATTGTTTTCATTTCTTAAGAGACACAGTACATTAAGTCACAATTAATGAAACAGAAAAGAAAATGATGCAAAGTGGTACAGCATGTAGATATTGTGAGTTATATTATACTATGGTAAAAGGAGAAATCACATTGTAAAGGAGAAACCACATTAGATTGTGGTGGTCAAGAAAGTTGCTCAGAGGAATGGCCTCACCCACTCACCTCCCTTTTCCTTTAATCCCACTGAACTTCTCTTCTGACCCCAGATTTAGCCTTTCCTTTCCTTTAAAATATCCAGCAAAGTTATAGTATCTATTACACAGTACTGTATTTATTTATATACATGTTCACCACTAGCAATGAGATCTAATAAGCAGAAACCAGCTTATCATGTGTATAAATTGGAATAATATACTGTAGGTTATTGATAAATGTCTGATGCTTGAATGGAAGTTTTAATAAGAAAGAAATTTAAGTTTCAGAAATGTTCTAGAAATTGATCAGGGATTTGAAATGTACTTTAAATAGATGAACAATACATTTAAAATAAATGTCCTGATAACTTGCTTTAATAAGTTCTGACTTTGGAAATCATTTCAATATACCAGATAACAAGATGAAAATGAAAATATTTAATCCCTTATGTTCAGTTGCCAACTGTTCCATGCATTTGATATTTGGAATATAGAGGTGCACTATTTCACTCTGTCTTTCAGCTTTATTTCTTTGATGTCATGATTATCTTTGCTATCTGTCATGATTCCAGAGACTAAATCATTAAAAATTATTGCTTATGCAAAGATTACACAACTTAATGCCAGAAAAGGATTTTCTTAACATTTGATTACCTTTGGAACTCAAATTCTTGACATAGTGAACATAGTACTATTACAAATCCAAAAGATTCTTTGCAAGTTATCAGAACTAGGCAGGTATGTGCATACAGATTTGCATTTGCAACATCCTTTGATCACTATATTTTGTAGACCATTTCTTCTGAATTCTATTAATGCGACTGGAAAAAAAAACCCTGTTGGAGGAATTATAGCAAGAGTAAAAGCAACAGATCGAGATGAAGACAACAGCATCACTTATTCCTTTAGAACACAGCAGGAAAAGTTTGTTTTGGACTCTTTTAAGTTTTAGATACATACTTTTAGCTTTCTTTATTTAAGCATTCACTATCTAATCTGTATTTCTTTTAGAAATTGGCCTAGTAAAACTACTCTTTCAAAATTAAATGTGAAGAAGGAAACACCAAAAATGTGTGGTATTTCACAGTTGCTATTTTCCTACTTGAAAAAATGACCTTGTGAAATAATGACTGTCATAATAACTTATTTTTATAACTGGCTATTGGCTTACAGAAGCAATCAACACAATATTTCTGTGAAATCTCTGTAGACTATAGGACAGATAAGTCATATCTAATTCTTTAATTTCTCTTGAGAAAATCAGAACTTTTCCTTAACAATTATATTTTGAATACTTGATTATAGATATATTCCAATATATGTGGACATGAGAGTCCCTTGGACTGCAAGGAGATCCAACCAGTCCATTCTGAAGATCAGCCCTGGGATTTCTTTGGAAGGAATGATACTAAAGCTGAAACTCCAGTACTTTGGCCACCTCATGCGAAGAGTTGACTCATTGGAAAAGACTCTGATGCTGGGAGGGATTGGGGGCAGGAGGAAAAGGGGACGACAGAGGATGAGATGGCTGGATGGCATCACTGACTCGATGGACATGAATTTGAGTGAACTCCAGAAGATGGTGATGGACAGGAAGGTCTGGCGTGCTGCAATTCATGGGGTCACAAAGAGTCGGACACGACTGAGCAACTGAACTGAATTGACTGATGTAGACAGAATTACCACTCCAAGATACCGCTTTCTTATGGCTTGTCATAGTATTTGACAAGCATTCAACCAGAGGAAAAAAAACACCACCAGCAACAGCACTCTGAGAATTTCTTAGGCAGACTGTGTAAGACTGTTCTCTCTCTGTCTGATTCAGGGAGCTTGAGGTTCACAGGCCCAGAAATCAGGAGGGAAGATGGATATAAAGTAGAGGAGATTAAGGGTAGACCGGAAAACACAAGCAGATGTAGAAACAAACTTATTGTTATCAAAGGGTAAAGGGAAAAGGGATAAATTTGGAGATTGGGATTGACATATAAACACTACTATATATAAAATAGATAACTAACAAGGACTTACTACAGAACAGGGAATACTACTCAATACTCTGTACTGGCCTATATGAGAAAAATCTTAAAAAGATGGATATATGTATATGTATAATTAATTTACTTTTCTGTACACCTGAAACTAATAAGATATTAGAAGTCAATTATACTCTCATAAAAATTTAAAAAAAAGGAATAAGTTAAGTGAGATGGCAAAAATAATACATGATTATGATTTTAACATAGTTTTTTTTCAGGCTCAAAAACACTGATAAATTTTTATTATTATAACTAAAATAAAATATTATAATCTAGTATTTTAAAGTACAGATGCTACCTATGCTTGGCATATCCATAAATTACAATTTAGAGATTTGGGTAACAATATGATAAAATCATTTTTTAATATTAAATTATATTTTAAAGGTAAGTATAAAGCAAGTGAGCATTCCTAAACAAATATTTTCGTTGAATATAGAACTGCTAAACATCACTTTTCTTATTCACTAAACATATACACTATTAAATGAATTAAACTACTATCAATATGAATAAATTGACATTTGCTTAATTATTTGAGTTTGGTAATTTTTCTTTATTTCTTTTCATTAGTCACAGGCATAATTACTCTTCTTCAGCCTTTGAATCTTGACAACCCAGAAAATCCTAAAACCTACTCTTTGGAAATTGAGGCCATAGATAATGCGAATAATACAAGTACTTATGTGTTTTCAGTTTTTGTGGAGGATGTAGATGATCCTATTGTCTGTGACCCAAGTTTTTCAACAGGAGCAGGTATACTACAAGTCCATTTTATTGATAACATTCATGAAATGAAAGAGAAAAAAAACAACTAGAGTTGGTGTGATTTAAAATAACATTCAAATAATTGTGTCTTTATGTGGCAGACTGGACATAGGAATAGTTACAAACATATTTTAAGTTTATCATAACATATGAGTTAACAGGCAGCTTCACAATATTAAGATATGTGAAAATCTAAATTATAAAATACAACTTCCATCTTCTAAATTGACCAAGGCTTTAAGATAATTGGGGGGAAAGGCAGTGCTGACTAAGTATAAACAAATTAACACAATGCAGTACTATTCAGACATAAAAAAGAATGGATTTTTACATTTGCAGCAATATGGATAGACTTGCAGAGCATTGTGTTAGGTGAAATAAGTCAGACCGAAAAAGACAAACATTGTATAATATGACTTAATGTGGAACTGGAAAAAATACAGTGAATATAACAAAAGAGAAGCAGACTCACAGATCTAGAGAACAAACTAGTGTCCACCAGTGGGAAGAGTGCAGTTAGAGAGGAGACAATATAAAGGGAAGGGATTTAGGGGAACAAATTAGTAGGTATAAAAGAAGCTACAAGGATACATTATACAACATGGAGAATATAGCAAATATTTTATAATAACTATAAATGAAGTGCATGCGTGCGTATTCAGTAGCTCAGTTGTGTCTAACTCTTTGTGACCCCATGGACTGTAGCCCACCATAATTCTCTGTCCATGGAATTTTCCAGGCAAGAATACTGGAGTGTGGGTTTCCATTTCCTACTTCACAGGATCTTCCTGACCCAGGGATCAAACCCACATCTTCTGTCTCCTGTATTGGCAGGCGGATTCTTTACCATTGAGCCACCTGGGAAGACTATGAATCACTATATTATATACCTGTAACATATAATACTGTACATCAACTATACTTCAATAAAAAAGAAATTAACACTTCATAAAGCAAAATTTTGAATAGCAATCTAAAATACTATTTCAGTTCAGTCCAGTCACTCAGTCGTGTCCGATTCTTTGCGACCCCATGAATCACAGCACGCCAGGCCTCCCTGTCCATCACCAACTCCCGGAGTTCACTCAAACTCACATCATCGAGTCAGCGATGCCATCCAGCCATCTCATCCTCTGTCGTCCCCTTCTCCTCCTGCCCCCAGTCCCTCCCAGCAGCAGGGTCTTTCCCAATGAGTCAACTCTTCACATGAGGTGGCCAAAGTATTGTTTAGTAACTGCTTATAAAGAGTATTAAAATTATTATCTTCATTTCATTATTTTTGTTTCTTGGTTTATTTTTACAGAATTAGACATGTATTCAAGGTTTATGGGCAAAACTTATAGTAACATAATATTTTAATATTTATTTTTTAATCCTCAAACATGTATAAAGTGTTTCAGGTTCTTTCTAAGCCACACAAAACATAATGTCCCAAATACAAAGATGTGGCAACATGTAAAATAAAATGAAAGCATGTGTTTAAGAGGGGTTTCTCTGGTGGCTCAGCAGTAAAGAATCAGCCTACAATGCAGGGGATGTGGGTTTGATCCCTGAGTTGGGAATATCCCTTGGAGAAGGGAATGGCAAGCCACTGTATTAAGAGATTGAAAAAGTGAAGTTGCTCAGTCGTGTCCGACTCTTTGCAACCCCATGGACTATAGCCTACCAGGCTCCTCCCTCCATGGGATTCTCCAGGCAAGAGTACTGGAGTGGGTTGCCATTTCCTTCTCCAGGGAATCTTCCCGACCCAGGGATCAAACCTGGGTCTCCCGCATTCCAAGCAGATGCTTTAACCTTAGCATGTTATTAAGGTGAAATCACTCAGTTGTGTCTGACTCTTTGCGACCCCATGGACGGTAGCCTGCACCAGGCTCCTCCGTCCATGGGATTTTCTAGGCAAGAGTACTGGAGTGGGTTGCCATTTTCTTCTCCAGGGAATCTTCCAGACCCAGGGATCGAACCCAGGTCTCCCTCATTGATAGACAGACGCTTTATTGTCTGAGCTACCAGCGAAGTCCAAACCACTCTATTATTGCCTGGTAAATCCCATAGACAGACGAACATGGTGGGCTACAGTTCAGGGGTCGCAAAAGAGTTGGACATGACTTAGTGACTAAAAAATAGCAACATTTGAAAGAAACAAAATGTCTAACAACAGAAAATTGGTTAAAAGATAGTATATCCATTTGATGAAATGTTACCTAGCAATTAAAAATTGTCTTTACAAAAAATAAAAAGCATGAGACGAAATAAACTGTAAAAAGTTTTCTTAATTATATTGAATACAATGCTATATGATATTAGCCAATAATTGTAAATATCATTTTATTTATATGATCATATTTATCTCTATTTTTGTATAGTTACAAAAACTATTCTTTATTTCATAAATGTTTTAAAAAATATATCTATTGTTAATTTTTAAAATGTTTCTCAAGTTAAAATTCTAGCCATGGTTATAAACTTCAACTTCTTGAATAATCACCATCATACTCCTAATAGTTTGTAGCTATCTCAACTGATATTCTTGCTCCCAAAAGAGTACTTGGTTAAAATAGGTTTTCAATTATATAAATTGCAATAGAATAGATATTTAAAGTAATATATGAAGGAACCCTTCAGTATGAGTAAAATAGATGCTCCTGAAAAGTTTGGTATAAGTTAAAATTTTGTCAAGTGTATTTCATCTTAAAAATTTCACTCATTAAAAAACACTCATAATATATTAATTAAAATCAGTATACTGTCAATGCATAAGAAAATGAATTATGTTTTCAATAGCACCAAACAAATCACAACTTCACATACTGTTTTCTGACTTTATCAGTATATGTGTTTATGTTTTTCATAAAGACCTCCTGAAAATAAAACTTTTAAACATTTAAATACATTAATACCTGAGACTTTGTACATAGTAGGATCTCAGAAAATCCAAGTTGGTTTGGTTTGAATTTGGTTTGGTCAATTCAACTCCTTAATTATATCTGTTCTGCTAGTTACTCTCTCCAGTCTTTTCTTTCATGTATCTTTAATCTTACTTGCTTGCTTATCTATCATAGTCAAACCCTCTCTCCTGTTTCTGTCTTCTCTGTTCTGACTCCTTTATTTTTTCTAGCTGTTTCTATTAGGAGAAACTATCCAGTTAACCAGGAAACAATGAGAGGATAATAAAGTTGAGGGTAAATGGAACATAGCAAGCTTTATTAAAACAGTTTGTTTTTGCTTTAAAAAAAAATTCCTGTCCATTATTGCTTTGTTTTCATTTCACACAGCCATTGTTATCATTTCTCCATTCTTAAAGAAATATCACCCTTTAAGAAATGGAAATTTTCCAAAACACACACGTATGTGTGTGTGTGTGTACTTCCATCTTATTTTGACCTAAAACATATATTCTGGTATGTTATAAATCTATCTGAAATAAGAATTTGTGTTAAAGGGACTTGTTCATAGATGCTAAACCTCAGAAAGAAAAACCTCCTAGTAGGCCTTGGCAATGAATCACCTTATAGGCCTGGTGTTTATAAAAACTTTATCTTTTGGATCACTTTGAGACAATCGAACTGATGTTCTTCATAATTTACTCTTCTGGTCTCCCCCAAATCATGGAAAGCTTTAAAAAGATACACATGGATCACAAGGAGGTCATTCTGACCCAATTTCTCCCACAGACTTGGCTGAACCAGCATAAACTGCTTCGGCAGGATCAAGATCAGGTTCTCTTCTCTTCCATCATGTGGGTTCATGGACCTTGTGACAGAGAAGTAGGAGAAAATAAAATTCTACCTTCTATGTAAAATAGTGTAAATCTGCTGCTCTCTGTGAGATTTCTTAAGATAAGGTATCCAATGGCTTTAATTAACCAGAGCAAACCACTAAATTAGGGAATCCGTTTATATGTCGAGTTTGAAACAATGAGTTCAAAATAAGCAAGACCTGTTCACATAACAATTGTTCCATTACATTCTTAGAAATAGTCAAATTACATGAGGCTTTTTCAGGACTTCCTAGTCTAGTTTATAGACTATATTCAATATTCAAGTGAACAGAAAGCAGAAATAATTTTAAAAGAGTATCATTTGTAGAATCATACAATAGGTGAAAAAAGTTCCTATGGTTTAATGTGTGTGTGTTTGTGTAATTTGGTTTTGAGGTGAGACAGAATCACAATTGGTAACACTGAAAGAAAGATAAGAAGCAGTAGTTGAAGAAAGGAAAGTAACTTTTATTGATCACTTGTGAGATGCATTATGCATAATATTTAATCCTCAGAACTACTCTAACGTTGAGAATATATCTTATCCTTTTATATAGATAAGATTATTGATGGATTAGAAATTCAACACTATTTTTTCCTGACTCCACAGCTTTTGCTCTATTTCTTGTACATTATTGTGAAAAGAGATAAAAGACCAATTATCAAACAAAGGAATCAGAGTTGAAAGCATATCTTAATGGTCACTGACTTTGTGCCAGACACTGAGCAATTATATCCTATTCCACACACTAGCTCAAAATTTAAATGTAGAAATATGTTGGTTTTCTTAAAATGAATGTTAGTTGAAAAATTATTTGTGATTGTTTTTCTCTGAAATAAATATCATTAAGAAAACTACCATAGGGAGAAATTCTTACAGCATGACAATTTATGGAACCATTATGAAACAAAACGTGGTAAAAGAATGTTTGAATTTAAATTACTGCTCATGGTTTATGTAATTTTATAGGTGTTTCCATGTCTGTTCCTGAAAATGTTCCTGCATCTGCTTTTACATATATGATTCTTGCAAGAGATCCAGATCCAGGACAAGAAGTTGAGGTAAGCATTTCGTTATTATCTATTAATTTTTTCCAACTTTCACTTTTTAAAAAGTGGTCAAATATTCAATGAGCAAAAAATTATTTCATCAGACTTTGAATTAATGTCATCTTTATTATCTTATGGTAGTCAGTGAAGTGAAAGAAACCTCTGAATAAGTACATTCTAAAAATGATGACTTGGAAATGAAAGTAATAGACCTTGCAAGATACTCTAAAAGGTATTTAGAAAAACTAGAGCATACATTTATTTGATGATATTTATACAGCTGAGAGAGTATCCTTTCATGTTTATTACCTTTTATTCATCCTAGATCAGGAATAATTTCTTTACTACACATATAATTTGAATAAATGATATGTTATTGGATTGGCCAAAATGTCTGTTAGGGATTTTCTGTACAATGTTATGGAAAAACCTGAATGAACTTACTGGGTTTTTTGTTTGTTGGTTTGCTTTGTTTTTTTGCTTCGATGGGTTTTGGTTGCTGCACGCTGGCTTTCTTGAGTTGTGGCGAGTAGGGGATACCTCTGGTTGTGGTAGTGTGCTTCTCACTGTGGTGGCTTCTCTTGTTGCAGAGCCCAGGTCCTAGGTCGTGCACACTTGAGTAGTTGCTGCTCACGAGCTCTGGAGCATGAGCTCAGTAGTTGTGACACATGGGCTTAGTTGCCCCATGGCATGTGAAATCTTCCCGGACCAGGGATCAAACTTGTACCCCCTGCCTTGGCAGGCAGATTCTTAACCACTGGATCATCAGAGAAGTTCCCAAATGGACTTTTTGGACAACCCAATATACCTTCATATAATTTCTAGTTACAAAAATAAATAATAATGCTGCTGCTGCTGATGCTAAGTCACTCAGTCGTGTCCAACTCTGTGCGACCCCACAGACAGCAGCCCACCAGGCTCCACCGTCCCTGGGATTCTCCAGGCAAGAACACTGGAATGGGTTGCCATTTCCTTCTCCAGTGCATGAAAGTGAAAAGTGAAAGGGAAGTTGCTCAGTCATGTCCGACTCTTAGTGACCCCATAGACTGCAGCCCACCAGACTTCTCCATCCATGGTATTTTCAGGCAAGAGTACTGGAGTGGGATGCCATTGCCTTCTCCAAACAATAATAGTGATTTAATAAATAATAGATGACAAAATAATTACATTAAGAAGCAGTAAAGAAGAAGAAATTCAGGATAATTAGTCTAGATTTTCTCAGGAATTTTTTATGGTATACATATGAATGATATTCTAATTGCAAGAAAAAATTGATTTTTTGATTATAGAATTATAAATCATATTAGTACAGTGGACTATTCTGCTCTAATTCTCTTTAGAGCTAACTGCATTTTTTCTATTTGCTCATATTTACTCTAGCAACTGGCTTGTAAACATTGTTTGAAGAATAAGGCTGAAGCGATAGGGGCATTGTTGGAAAATTTAGTCTGTATACAGTTTTTCTGGTGATATGATTACAGTGATGCATTGATCAATAGTCCCAATTTCATTTTTTTGCTCATGTGAATTTTAGATTGAGGAAAGAAAATAACACAGGAAAAACATAATTTCTTATTTACTCAATTCAGAAGCTCCATTTATATGGATGTGTAAATGCTTGTGGGAGGATAGGGTCTGGATATGTATATTATGTGCATTTAGGGTGTGTAGATATATATGGGGATTTAGGCCAGGATTATATCCATATAGGAGAAGGATGGGGTTTCTATATAAATACCAATTATAATTTTATGTGTTTCCATGTATATATTTCATAACTAAATATTATATGAATTATAATGTAAAAGTCACTGGGAAAGAAAAACAAAGACTTGGAAAATAAATTTTAAAACAAATCCCAAAGTATAATAACATGGGGAGAAACAGGCAAATGAGATTTTCCCATAAGAACATTTAATGTATTTTAGTCTAACATAAGCCAACTTTGGTTGTTCACTTATAGACAAATAAAAATCAGTTAGTATACCCATCAAAATGACTGTGATGTCTTTTTGGAAATGGCATTGGAAATGTCTCCCAGGTCTTATTGTTTTTCTTCGGAAAACAATTTTTAAAAAATATGATATCTTTACTAAATCCTTGAAACTGAGTCTATTTATAAGCAAAGTGATAACAATGGTGAGGAATGTGATGATGCCCATAAAAATATCTGTCTAAGGCAATATTTTATTGTGCCATACAGAAAATCAATACAGAGATGATGTCTGATGGATTTTTCCAAATAATTCAGTGCATGTATACAAGAAGGAATGGCTTATTTATATATTAGAAAAATCTGTAAATTGCAACACTAGAAATAAACTAATTATAAAACCAATAATGGATGTTTACCAAACATGCTCTAATATTTAAATATAAAAATCTTGGGGGAAAAAAACCCTAAAATACTGAAAAAATTTCAGATTGCTTTTGAAGTCTGGAAAAGAAAGTTTAGCTTTTATTTTATGGGCACTGTCTTCACAAAATTAATTTTGGTTTAGTTAGGTATGCCAAAAAATTGATCAAAACTGTCAGTTCAAAATTCATGCTTTTTCAATAATATATTAACCATTATTTTGTGTGTGTTTCTTAAAAGTTTTTAATATCAAATTCTTCAGTTAATGCCACTGTCTACCTTGCTTTGGATTCCCATAATGGTGTCATTTCTAAAACCATGAAACTTCTTTTGGATTATGAAACAAACCCTAAAGTAAGAATATATATGAAACTATATTAAAATAATAAATATATTTAAATGCCCTACATTATGAATAATTTTCAATATATTTAATAAGAATAACTTGTGAAAACAAAACACACCAAATTCATGTAAATTATATTTTCATATTCACATAGATCAAGCAAAATTTCACTTTAAGAAAATAAATTTAGAGGTTTATTTGATTTATTGTACTTTTTCCATTAGACTTTTTAAAAATAACATTTCATTTTTGTATTTGCTTCTTTAAGTGGATATAAAAGAGAGAGAAGGGATTATCTCCATATTGAAAAACATAAAAAAGTTGGAGAAGGGACTCCCTCCATATTCAAAAGCATAAAGCTTAAGCAATGTTCTAGGTAATTAAATAAAATTGCCCTATTTTACAGTCACGATTTATCTGGAGTGTTGCCTTTATCCTTGGCTTTACTTGACTACAGAAATCTGCCCTAAGTCTTTTTTCCCCCCAATGTCCTGGTCAAATTTCAAATTTGCAAATATTTGGAAAGAAGAGAGAGGTATAAAGGAAAGGAAAAGCATAACAAATCACTTTTCCTACAAAGTCATTCTGGGAAATGGGACCACTTAAATTTCAAATGTTTACCAGTGTCTTTAAACATTTCTCAAAATTTCCAGTAGTAGACTTATCAGGCACATTAAAAAAAAAAAAAATCATATTACCTAAAATAAGCCTTTATAAGCTGCAAAAAATTTTTTTTGTAAGTTGCAAATATTTTGACCAGGATTTTCTCACTGTGTGACAGAAGAAAGAAATAAAGCAACAACTGGTGCTCTAGGACAATTGGCTAATAGTCTCTAACATTACTTTTAACTTTGGTATTGTAGGATCTCTCTCATATATTCAATTTTGTTGTTTGAAACAAAGTGCCTCTGTTCTATTTGCTTCTTCACTCTTTCAAATAATGTTAAAAATTAACTTTAGGAAAAAAGCCTGATTCATATTTTTATTTTAATTGCACTGAATTTATAAATTAGACAGAAGAAAATTAGTGTTCTTATTATTCATAAAGCAGGATGATTTATTAACTTATTCTGAACTTCATTAATTCCTTCCCTATATTTTACATTTTCTCCACAAAAGAATTTACTTTTACACATTATATTAATATTTATTACATTCCTAGGCAACTTGAGTTTTGTTGCTAAATATTCATTCCCTAATTGTTCTTCAAGGTTATAGAGGAAACTTGGTATTTACACCTTGATATTTAATGGCAGCTTTGCTAACTCCTTGTATTAATTCAGATAATTTCTATATGATCTTTCATTTTCTATGTGTCAACATTCATAGTTAAAATGACAGTCAAGAATGACATTTTTTTCTCCTTAATTCTTTGCTATAGCTTTTTATTTATATCATGGTGATGGTGGTTTAGTTGCTAAGTCATGTCCCATTCTTGCAACTCCATGGACTGTAAACCACCAGGTTTCTCTGTCCTTGGGGTTCTCCAGACAGGAATACTGGAGAAGGTTACCATTTCCTTCTTCAGGGAATTTTCCAGACTCAGGGATCAAATCCTCGTCTCCTAAATTGGCAGTTGGGTTTTTTACTGATTAAGCCACAAGACTTATTTTTTTTTATGAGGACTTCCAGAACAATGTTTACTAGAAGTGGTAATAGGAGGCATTGTTGTTTTGTCATGATTTTAAAAGGTATTGCTTAAAGGTTTCAAATAATGGTATTTCTTATAGGGCTATAGCAGATTTTTTTTTTTTTTAAATAAGACAAGTATTTTTAAATTCTTAGTTTGTTAAGGGCTTCTATCAGGAAGTTGATATTGAATTTTATTATATTTTTTTCCATTTGCTTACAAAATTATATGGCTCTTTTTTAAATTTATTAAACTTCCAAGTTACTTTAATACATTTTATGCTACTATATCATATTTGTCTTTCTGGGATATGTCCTACCCCATATGAGGTAGTTTTCAGTATAGGTTACTTTATTCAATTTGCTAATTTTTAATTTAATTTAGGGATTCCAAACCTAGATGTTCTGTTTTCCATGTACACTAAAGTTCAAGGCAGTTTGTTCTCTCATTTTTTTCCCCCAACATATGAGCTTATGTTTAGAAGAGCTTCTATACATTTACACATTTAAACAGTATTGACCAATTGTCTCTCCAAAAGGATATACTTTTGGCATTGCTAAGACATCACTGACTTTATATGTTAATTTAATTTTCTCCTTGGAAGAAAAGCTATGATCAACCTAGACAGCATATTAAAAAGCAGAGGCATTACTTTGCCAACAAAGGTCCGTCTAGTTAAAGCTTAGGTTTTTCCAGTAGTCATGTATGGATGTGAGAGTTGGACTATAAAGAAAGCTGAACACTGAAGAATTAATGTTTTTGAATTGTGGTGTTGGAGAAGACTCTTGAGAGTCCCTTGGACTGCAAGGAGATCCAACCAGTCCATCCTAAAGGAAATCAGTCCTGAATATCCATTGGAAGGACTGATGCTGAAGCTGAAACCAATACTTTGGCCACCTGATGCAAATAACTGACTCACTAGAAAAGACCCTGATGCTGGGAAAGACTGAAAGCGGGAGGAGAAGGGGATGATAGAGGATGAGATGGTTGGATAGCATCACTGACTTGATGAACATGAGTTTGAGTAAGCTATGGGAGTTGATGATGGATAGGGAAGCCTGGTGTGCTGCAGTCCATGGGGTCACAAAGAGTTGGACATGACTGAGTGACTGAACTGAATTGAACTGAATAGCCTGGCTCTTCCTGAATCAAATGTGTTGTAAAGCCTAACTTTTATGAATCTCTCTCTCTCTTTTTCTTTTTCTTCTATGATTTAATTTCAGTGCTATTCTGAAAGGATTATGACAAATGATTTTACTCTGTCCACCAATCTGCTCTTAAAAAAAAAAAAAAAAAAACCTTCATTTGATAAACTTTTCTCTTCCTTTGATCTATATATTAGTCTTCCCCATTAGAATGTGATTTCCTCCATAGTGAGGTTATTTCTAATTTAGTGCTTATCTCTGATGTACTGGCTTCCCAGGTGGCACTGATGGTAAAGAATTCGCCTGCCAGTGCAGGAGACTTAAGAGGCACGGTTCAATCCTGGGGTCCGGAAGATCCCCTGAAGGAAATGGCAACCTACTCTAGTGTTATTGTCTGGAGGATTCCATGGACAGAGAAACCTGGTAGGCTATTTTCCATAGGGTCACAAAGAGTTGGACGTGTCTGAAGTGACTTTGCACACTGGTGTACCGTGCTGTTGCATCATATAATCAGTGCTCAATAAATATTTATTGAATGAAAGCATGAACTCTCTCTTCTAATTTCAAGAGTTCACGTATTTTGTTAAAACTTAAAACAATGAGAAACAATAGATTCATTAGGTTGAAATCATTTTTGAATTGCCAAGTATTGTACTGGAACACTTACCCTGATTTTCAAGACATCACATGTTTATTTTTTTCCTAGAGCAGCAAAATACTTGCATTAGGTTGAGTATGTGTTAGGCACCAGTAAGGTGCTTCATAAATTATAACTTAATGCTTATGAAAGCCTTGTGAGGTAGATACCATTTTAACCTCCATTTTTATGGATGAAGACATTAATAAATAAGTAGCCTACTCAAGATCACCCAGCTGGTAAATGGATGAATAACGATTTCAACACAAGCAGCCTAACTTTAGCATGGGTTCTTCACCACTTTGCTATCTTGCCACTATTGGCTTCTCATCTCTTCTAAAAAGATGTTACTATCCTCCTCATACTTTCATGCTCTGCTGTAATCTCTGTGTATGCAGAAGCTGTGTGTGCTGCTTATTTTAAATATCAGTGTTTGGTACTTAAATGATGTACTAAGGATGAATGAACAAGTGATTGAATGATTAATTCAGAAGAGCTGTGCTGTCATAGGGAATCCCATTTTTTCAGACAGTTTCAATGAACAGAAAATTGACATATGTGAGGACAAACTTTTCATTTTAAATCACCCTTTTCACTTGTTGTTTAGGCAGTTTTTACATTTTTTGAATAATAATTTACTTCAGTGGTAATATGTTTTTGGTCAAGCCACAGTTTGTTACATATTCCTTGTAATCTTCAGTTTTTTTCTCATTGATTTGAAATATTCTTGAAATAGAGGGCTCTATAAGATACGCTGCTGCTCCTGCTGAGTTGCTTCAGTAGTGTCCGACTCCTAGCGACCTCATGGACTGCAGTCCACCAGGCTCCCCCGTCCCTGGGATTCTCCAGGCAAGAACACTGGTGTGGGTTGCCATTTCCTTCTCCAATGCATGAAAGTGAAAAGTGAAAGTGAAGTCACTCAGTCGTGTCTGACTCTTAGTGAACCCATGGACTGCGGCCCACCAGGCTCCTCCATCCATGGGATTTTCCAGGCAAGAGTACTGGAATGGGGTGCCATTGTCTTCTCCGAAATAAGGTATATCCTTCTATAATTAAAAGCACTTAGATTTGTTTTTCTACATATTCTGCCTATTAATTATATAATTAAGTTTGATAAAACAAAAATTAAAATCATTCTTTGACTTCATCAAGCTTTTAACTATCACCCTATTAGATCACATTTTTAATTATTATGACAATTGAATATCAACTTTTTATATGAAATTTTACAACTTTTTAATGGGGTTTCTAAAGTATGCATTATTTTTCTTTTTTTTTTTCAAAAAATAAGATAGCTGTTTAGCTTCACATAGTTTTTTTCCTAAATACTGAAACTTAGTTATTCTTTTAGTTTGCTATTTCAACAAATTTGACTATGTTACCTTAAATGTAGCATACCAAACCTAAAGTTTAAAAACATTGTCAAAATTCTGTAACAATTAGTAGGTAGCTTAAACACAGAAATCTATATGAGGGTACAAAAGATACTCCTTTTGACAAATCATCTTTATTTATTTTTGTTTTCTTTAGGAATGGACCTACATTCTTAAGCAGCAATTTTTAAAGCACTTTTCACTTGTATATATAAAGTGCTCTTTTGTAAAGGGAAATTGCATATTTTAAGGACTCAAAAAAACCATATTCTGTCATGTATTATTTATTTTAGCATCTCCAAATAGTGGTTGCTGTTAAAAACAGGGAGAACCTGTCCCTGGATTCATGCGTTGGCAACATCATTTTAAACATCAGGAATGTTAATGATGAGAGTCCTATTCTTACATGAATAATGACTAATCTAAATATTTAGATTTTACAACTGAAACTTTTTTATAATGGAATAAATATCAGAGTTTTGCTATTATTTCCATTGTCATTTTTTTAAACAAATATTCAAAGTAGCCCAGAAGCAAACCTCTATTAGTTCTACACTGTAACTCTCTTTACACACAGTGAAGGTAAACCTCATTCATTTTTTATGCTTGAAACCACAGAAAAGAGTCAATTTTTATGGAATAAGAATTCAAGGCTTTCTACTTAACTGTTAAGTAATATATTGTAAACATTCCTTAATAAGTAAAATATTGTAGGAGATGCACACGGATACACTCATAATGAAGAGAATTGGGAACTTGCTCTGGATTAGGTTTTGGCTTACAGGAATATTGTGGCCGGTTTGATCTTCTATCCAGACCACTAAAACGTTCTCCATATCAAAAATAAAGCTGTTTCACTTATTATCACTAGTGATTCACTAGAGCAGCACTTTTAATTTCCTTTAAAAAACTTTTCCCTTGCACTCAGAACTTGGATAACTGTTTGGCACAAGAGGTCTAGCTTTCAGCCTATTTTGGCTTTCTACGTGTATTCTTCACTAAGCTTAATCATTTCTAGCTTTTGATTTAAATTGAGAGAGATGTCATTCATTCCTATGCATATTTAGACACTACTGTAGGGTAATTAATATTGTTGTGGCTCAGGGAATAGGGTGGACAAGGAGAAAAGAGACAAAGGAATGGCCAATCAGTGGAGCAGTCAGAAAACACACCATATTTATCCAAGTCCATTGTCTCATATTGGCATAGTTTGTGGTGTCCCAAAACAATTATAATAGTAATATCAAAATCACTGATCACAGATTATCATAACAAATATCAATATTATAATAATAATAATTAAAAAAGAAACACTATGAGGATTTCCAAAATGTGATGTGAAAGTGAAAGTTGCTCACTTGTTTCCTACTCTTTACAACCACATGGACTATACAGTCCATGGAATTCTCCAGGCCAGAATACTGACGTGGGTAGCCTTTCCCTTCTCCAGGGGTATGTCCCAACCCAGGGATCAAACCCAGGTCTCCTCCATTGCAGGCAGATTTCTTACCAGCTGAACCACAAGGAAAGCCCAAGAATACTGGAGTGGGTAGCCTATCCCTTCTCCAGTGGAACTTCCCAATCCAGGATTTGAACCGGGGTCTTCTGCATTGCAGGCAGACTCTTTACCAACTGACCTATCAGGGAAGCCCAAATGTGATACAGAAACATGAAATGAGCAAATGCCAGAAACTTTCAATTTGTAAGAAAATGCAATATCTGCAAAATGGTTTAAAGTAAATGCAATAAATGGGGTATGCCTAAATATGAAATGAAACAGTGATTTCCAAAGTGTTTGTAGTAATTTTGTTATCTGGAATAACAAAAAGATATAATTTACTGGTCACTAGAAGGACTAGAGAAAGGGCATAGATAGGTGAAAACTTTCAACTGCACTTTATAATACTTAAACATTCCCTAATACATGTAGTAATTTATAAACAAAAAGAATTTTGAAGCCAGGGACTTGAGACTCTTACAAAATAAGTATGATTTAAAATATTTGTTGTGTGACAGATGAAAAGAGACATTTGTCTACACTAAGTGATTAAAAAAATCCCTTTTGTCCCACAGATATATACCAGATGCATCTATAAATATTTATGAAAATCTGCCTGTTGGAACAAGCTAGTGAAGCCAACAGTAACTGATAGAGACATAGGGGACTTGGTACATTATGAATTTATAGGTATACAAACAGAATTTTCAATAAATGAAGGTATAATAATTTTTGTTGCTAATAATTTTATAGAGTATATTATAAAATGTGTCGCAAAGAGTCAGACACGACTGGGCGACTTTCACTTTCACTATACATTCTCGTAAGCACTTTGCATATATAATAACTTCTTTGTTTACTGTCCTAATTCTCATCTAACATATGATGCTTGGAGAGAAATCTGAATTTATCCAAGTTCATGCAGCTAATTTGCATATCAGATCCTGTATCTGAATTCAGTCTGCTTGAATATAAGACCTATAACTCTAAGTACATTCTATATGACTGCAAGCTAAGAATTCATGCCTTTCAAAACACTCTCTGACAAAAATCACAGCAGGATCCTCTATGACCCACCTCCTAGCGTAATGGAAATAAAAGCAAAAGTAAACAAATAAGACCTAATTAAACTTAAAAGCTTTTGCACAATGAAGGAAATTATAAGCAAGGTGAAAAGACAGCCTTCAGAATGGGAGAAAATAATAACAAATGAAGCAACTTACAAAGAATTAATCTCAATAATATACAAGCAGCTCATGCAGCTCAATTCCAGAAAAATAAACAACCCAATCAAAAAATGGGCCAAAGAACTAAACAGACATTTCTCCAAAAAAGGCATACAGATGGCTAACAAACACATGAAAAGGTGAACAACATCACTCATTATCAAAGAAATGTACATCAAAACCACAATGAGGTACCATCTCACGCCAGTCAGAATGGCTGTTATCAAAAAGTCTACAAACAATAAATGCTGGAGAGGGTGTGGAGAAAAGGGAACCCTCTTACACTGTTGGTGGGAATGCAAACTAGTACAGCCACTATGGAGAACAGTGTGGAGATTCCTTAAAAAACTGGACATAGAATTGCCAAATAACCCCGCAATGCCACTGCTGGGCATACACACCAAGGAAACCAGAATTGAAAGAGACACATGTACCCCAATGTTCATTGCAGCACTGTTTACAATAGCCAGGACCTGGAAGCAACCTAGATGTCCATAGACAGACAAATGGATAAGAAAGCTGTGGCACATATACACAATGGAATATTACTCAGCTATTAAAAAGAATGCATTTGAATCAGTTCTAATGAGGTGGATGAAACTGGAGCCTATTATACAGTGAAGTAAGGCAGAAAGAAAAACACCAATACAGTATATTAACTCATATATATGGAATTTAGAAAGATGGTAACGATGACCCTATATGCGAGACAGCAAAAGAGACACAGATGTATAGAACAGACATTTGGACTCTGTGGAAGACGAGGGTGGGATGATTTGAGAGAATAGCACTGAAACATGTATATTACCATATGTGAAATAGATTGCCAGTCCAGGTTCGATGCATGAGACAGGGCGCTCAGGGCTGGTGCACTGGGACGACCCTGAGGGATGGGATGGGGAGTGAGGGAGGAGGGGGTTTCAGGACGGGGGACACATGTACTCCCATGGCTAATATATGCCAATGTATGGCAAAACCACTATAATATTGTAAGATAATTAGCCTGCAATTAAAAAAAAATTAATTTACAAAAAAAAAAAAAGAATTCATGCCTTTAACAATTTAGGCATTAAAAAAAAGGAATGGGATAAAGAAATGTTTTTTCATTTCTTAAGAGGTATTGTACATTTGGTATGCATAAAAAGAGCACTATTAAAAACACAGTGTCTGTCATATTGGTGAAGAGTCCCACATGGGAGTGGAATCTCCCCTTACTCACCTTTTGGTGAGTAAGGGGACATGGAGGGGAAGAGCCACCTATGGCAAGCCAGAGCTATAGCAAAGGGAGAAGATGTTCAAGTCAGGAGTGATGGGAAGAGAGTGGCAGCAGAAATAGATTCATTATATAAAGTATGATTTCAGTAAAATCTACTTGTTAAACATAAATTAAAGCTGGTGTCTCCTGTCAGACATGTGAATTACAAAAGCAGAGAATGAGAAAACTATAATGAACAATATGAGGATAAATGAAAATTGAAGGTGTTAGAGTAATCATGTTTTTCATTATATGTTTAGGTACAAGAAGTATGCATGCATGTGTGTGCATATATAGTTACATAAATACTGATGTAACTGTACACACAGGCACACCTATACATGGATACACTTCTATAGTTATATTTACTAAAAGAGTGAAAGAACTTAGGAGGATGATACCTCAGTAGCAACGAGCACACTGAATACTCAGATACTGACTTCTATATACCATTTTACCTTACAAGAGTTCCTTAGAGAAAAAACTCATTTTGAATATGATAGGGTTAAAATATAAGATGAACTTGGAAATATTTGGTTGTGACAGAAAACAAAAACAGGCTCAAAGAATATTGAGGGTATGTTACACACACACACACACATACACACACACACACACACACACACACACACACTCAGAAATTAGCTTGAATTGGCACCCAAATCTTATCATGGGCAGACATCAGGCAAATCCAATTTGAGGATAATTCTCCTAAAAGTTACCAACCTTTAATCTTCAAAATGGTCTTGAGAAGATTTAAGAACTTTTGAGATTGAGGGAGACTAAAAGAATGTGACAACCCAGTCTTTCTGCTATAAAAATATTATTAAGACAATTACTAAAACTTGAAAGGAAGTCTCAGTATTATGTATGTTGATGTTAACTTGTGGATTTAGTTATTTTTATTGTGATAATGTTGGGGGATGCTCTTAGCAAATATACCTTAAAGTATTTGGAGATGATGAGACATCAGGTCAGCAAATTATTCTCAAATGGGTTAGGAAAAAAATTTCCTACATGTTTATGATTATTTAAAATATTTAACTCTTACAAAGACTAAAAAACAGAAATAAAGAAAGAAAATTTGATATTGAAGACAGGTAGAAAGGGGCAATGGGTTTAAATCATACTATAAAAATTCCAGAAAAAGCGCATAAAAGCAGTAGAAAAGAATACTGAAAAGTCACACTCAAGAAAATATTTCTAAAATAAAAGCAATTTTGAGGCCACACAGTTAAAGAAGGTTTCTAGGTTTCTGGAAGACAAATACAGAGTGGCTGAATCTGAAATATTTTTCTAGTAAACCATTAGATATTAATGAAAGAAGAAAGGAAATATTTGAGACTCTACACAATAAGGTTAAGTTACATATAAGAGAGTGATAATCAAATCGTAAGAAGACTTTATCATAAGACTTTTCCCACATTTAATGGAGTTACATATTTAGCAAACTTGTGGACACAAATTGTGACTTTAAAAATTTATACAAATGAAAATGATCCCATAGATAAAGAAGGCAAATAAAATTTTAGGAACACGGAAACACCAAGGAAATATTATTCCTATGAGTTCTTCCTGAGAAATTTGCTAGAGAATGAACTCTAGATAATCAAAATAACTGGAGAATTATCAATAGAAGAAATGACGGTAAAAGACAGATACATTATTTATTTTCAAAAATAACAATTAAAAACTTTTTATTTACTTTTTATTTACTACACATAAGGGCTGCATTAGCTGCAAATATAAATAAATTAAATTATAAAGCAACTATTAATTAAAATATTACCAGTTTTTACTTTTGCTGATTTTTGTTATTGCTTAGGTATTTTTCTTGGCACACACATCCCTAACCTAACTCTACTCTGCCTGAAGCCAGAAGAACTAAAACTGTGAATTAGTAGGGGAAAAAAAAATTGGAACAGAGGTGCAATGAGGGGAAACTAGCATATATTAACGCCTCTAAATCGCAAAAGTGTGATAGATAAATGACTATTCATATAGATATATGAAACATAATATATAATCTTGATAAGAGTATGTATCTCTTGATACATACTTGATAATCTTGATAAGAGTAAGAATACATTCATGAAAACTTAAAAGTGAAGAAAAGATAGACATTTTAAAACTATGCAATAACAGGATAGCAGTAGGAAAAATAAAACATTTTTGTACTCTGGAGCAGAGAAAATCAAATTGATTAGACATTTTTTAAAAAATGCAATCATACACATAATAGAACAAAATATAAATGGATTTCTTTATATTTGGGAATAGGAAAAACTTTTATAACTGCAACTCAAAATCCAGAAACTACATGGGAATAAATTCACGAATGTGACAAAATCATGATATAATCAGCATCATCACTATCATCACAACTGCAACAGCAATAACAATAACATTTTTATGACAAACAAATAAAATCACCATAATAAAAGTAAAAATACAAGTGAGAAAATGGGAAAATATTTGCATATTAGAAACTAAAATAATCATATATGAAAATGAACTAAGATAAGAATCAACAACTTAGAGGAGCTGCAAATGACTCTAAAGCATATGAAAATATGCACTATTTTATCCATAATAAAATTGAAAATTAAAACAATACTACACATATTTTGTAACCTGTAAGATTACCAAAATTTCATGTTTGACAATATCTTCTTTTGGTAATGCTGTGTAAAACAGGCCTTGTATAAGTATTGGGGAGGATGAAAAATACTACAACCCTTACTGAGAGAAATATGGTAGAATCTAGGAAAACTGCATATGCATCTGCACCTTAATGCCACAATCTCACCTCTAGAAAATATCTCAAAGTACACTGGCAAAAACATAAAAAAGATGTATGCAGATGCCATTCTTTGCATCATTATTTAATAGCAAGATTGAGAATATCCATAGGGTAATGACTGTATAAACTGTAATAATAGACAATGGAATATGTCCACAGAAATAAGGACTCTTTATATATTATTTATATTATATATATAAATATCTCAGTGTAATGGTCTCTGAGATACTAGAGGTGGAAAGGTGGAAAAAAGTATGCACAGTGTGTTACCATTAAACTTATCAAGGAAAGAATATACAACTAGATAACAAAATTTTTTAAACCCTGAAGAATTTTGTAGAATAGAGTTGAGAGACATATCAACTAATTAAAAAGTGTGAACTTAGATAATGATTTGAAAAGCAATAAAACTTAATAAGACAATAAAAAATGTTATAATTACTGAATATATGATGATGCTAAGGATTTAATGTGATTCCCTAGGTATGCTAATTATATCATAGTTATATTTTAAAACAGGGGTCTTTTGCCTTTAAGAATAGATAATATAATATTTACAAATAAAATAACATATAGTTTGGGATTTTCTTCAAAATAATTCAAGTAGGAGATAAAGTACGCAATGCTATACATGAAATAAAATTGGCCATAAATTTGTAATTGTCAAGGCTAGTGATATGTACATAAGAGTTTATTCCATTATTCTCTCATGGGGTTGCAAAGAGTCTGAGATGGCTGAGTGACTGAACTGAACTGATCTTGGATTTAATACATGTGAATTTTTAACTAAAATGTTTTATTCAGGAAAATATATGCCCTATCTTAATAAAAGTAAATATACTTTCAAATGCAATAAACTGCATCTGTAAAACAACACAATTTAAAAATTGGATGGAAGGCTGACACTCCAAAGTGAGCAAGTGAGTGCCTTCTACAGGATGCCTGGGCATGTCTCCCTCCATGCTCTTCCATACTGGGCTCTGGGGCAGAGGATGTATTTCACACATATCTATAGATTTGGTGTGTCTGTGAGAGAACTGACTTCCTCCAGAGTCACCACGGAGTAACTTATTATAGATTCTTCAGTTCCATTATTTATATTTGCGCTTCTGCATCTAGATACCACCCTACTGTCATCCACTTTATATGATAAATGGTGCTTAGAACTTGCTACCATCAAATGTTGCAAAATAAAATATGTATCACAGTCATCTAAAGTTAATACAGATGCATGCACTGCTGCACTGAGTACCACCATCTATGGAGCAGGCCACCGCTGATCCATGCCTCTGCTGGGTTAGGGTTAGGGTTAGGGTTAGGGAGACCTCTGGACACTCACAAGCAAGTCTGGATATCAAGCCCTGAGCCTTTGGAGTGGGAGCACTGACTCCAAGACCCTAGACTACCAGAGAACTAACCGTAGGGAGTATTAAATAGTGAGAACTCACACAAAGGAAACCACTTGAATAAAAGACCCAGCATCACCCAACCACTAGTAGCACCCTGTGCAGGATGCCTCATTTAAACAACAAACAAAACAAAAATACAAACCCAATCATCAGCAGACAGGATTACCACCTCACTCAGCCTTGCCCATCAGAGGAAAAACAAACAAAAACTCAGCATAAATCTCACCCTACATGAAGCTTATACAAACCACTGGACCAACCTGAAGAGGACAGAAACCAAAAGGAAGAAAGAATTCAACCTTGAAGCCTGGGAAAAGAAGACCTCAAACACAATAAGTTTAAAAAAAAAAAAAGAAAAGGCAGAGAAATACTACACAAATGAAAGAACAAACTAGAAACAGAGAAGTCAAAATAAATGAAGAGGAAATAGGCAAACTACCTGAAAAATAATTCAGAATAATGATAGTAAAGATGATCAAAAACCTTGAAAACAAAATGGAGAAAATGCAAGAATCAATTAACAAATACCTAGAAGAATTAAAGAATAAACATACAGAGACAAACAACATAATTACTGAAACTAAAAAATACTCTAGCAGGAATCAGTAGCAAAATATCTGAAGCAGAAGAATGAATCAGCGAGCTGGAAGATAAAATGGTGGAAATAACTTCTGAAGAGCAGAATAAAAAGGATGAAAAGAACTGAGGATAGTCTCAGAGACCTCTGGGATAATATCAAACACACCAACATTCCAAGTATAGGGGTCCCAGAAGAAGAAGAGAAAAAGAAAGGGTATGAGAAAATTTTTGAAGAGATTATTGTTGAAAATTTTCCCAACATGGAAAAGGAAACATTTAATCAAGTGCAAGAGGCACAAAGAGTCCCATACAGGATAAATCCCAAGGAGAAACACACCAAGACACATACTAATCAAACTAACAAAGACTAAACACAAAGAAAGAATGTTAAAAGCAGCAAGGGAGAAGCAACAGGCAACAAACAAGGGAAACCTCATATGCTTAAGAGCTGATCTTTCAGTAGAAACTCTGCAAGCCAGAAGGCAATGGCAGGATATACTTAACTTACTGAAAGGGAAAAACCTACAACCAAGATTACTATACCTGGCAAGGATCTCCTTCAAAATTGATGGATAAATAAAAAGTTTTTCAGATAATCAAAAGTTAAGAGAATTCAGCACCACCAAATCAGCTTTACAACAAATGTTAAAGGGACTTATTTAGTCAAGAAATACAAGACAAGAAAAAACATCTATAAAATCAACCCCAAATAATTAAAAAAATGGCAATAGGAATATTTATATCAATAATTACTTTAAATGTAAATAAATTCAATGCTCCAACCAAAAGACACAGACTGGCTGAATGGATACAAAAACAAGACCCATGTATATGCTGTTTACAAGAATCCCACTTCAGACCTCAAGACCCATATAGACTGAAAATAAGAGGATGGAAAAATATATTCCATGCAAATGGGAAGCAGAAGAAACCTGGAGTAGCAATCCTCATATCAGACAGAATAGACCTTAAAATAAAGATAATTACAAGAGATAAGGAAGGACACTGCATAATGATCAAGGGATCAATCCAAGAGGAAGACATACCAATGGTAAATATCTATGTTCCCAACACAGGAGCACCTCAGTACATAAGACAAACACAAACAGACATAAAAGGAGAAACTGAGAGTAACACAATAATAGTAGGAGATTTTAACACCCAACTCATACCAATGAACAGATCATTAAAATAGAAAACTAACAAGGAAACACATCTTAAATGATACATTAGATGAGATGGATCTCATTGATATCTTCAGGACATTCCATCCAAATGCAGAAGAATACACTTTCTCTCAAATGCACATGGAACATTATCCAGGATAGAGCACACTTGGGTCACAAATCAAACCTCAGGAAACTTAAGTAAATTGAAATCATATCAAGCATCTCCAACCACAATACTATAAGACTAGATATCAATTACAAGAAGAAAAAAAAAAAAAAACTGTTACAAACACAAACAAATGGAGATTAAAAACACATTTCTAAATAACCACTTCCATGGTGGCTCAGATGATAAAGCGTCTGCCTACAATGCAGGAGACCTGGGTGGGGATGATCCTCTGGAGAAGGAAATGGCAACCCACTCTAGTAGTCTTGCCTGGAAAATCCCATGGATGGAGGAGCCTGGTAGGCTACAGTCCATGGGGTCTCAAAGAGTCGGACACCACTGAGTGACTTCACTTTCACTTTTCTAAATAATCAACAGCTTACTGAAGAAATCAAAAGTGATATAAAAAGAATTCTAGAAACAAATGACAATGAAAACATGAGAATTCAAACCCATGGGATGCAGTTCTAAGAGGGAAGTTTACAGCAATACAATCCTACCTCAAGAAACAAGAAAAACAATGCATAGACAACTTAACTTTATACCTAAAACAACTGGAAAAACAACAACAACAACAACAAAAACCCAAAATGAGTAGAAAGAGAGAAATCATAAAGGTCTTAGCAGAAATAAATTAAAAAGAAATGAAAGAAGCAATAATAAAGATTAATAACACTAAAAGCTGTTCTTTGAGAAGATAAACAAAATTGACAAGCCTTTGCCAGATTCATCAAGGAAAACAAGAGAGAAGAATCAGTTCAACAAAATTAGAATGAAAAAGGAGAGGTTACAACAGACAATGCAGAAACACAAAGGATTATAAGAGACTATTATGAACAACCATATGGCAATTAAATGGATAACTTGGATGAAATGGACAGATTCTTAGAAAAGTTCAGTCTTCCAAGACTGAACCAGAAAGAAATATAAATTATGAACAATCCACTTACAAGCACTGAAATTAAAGCTGTGATCAAAAATCTCCCAAAAATCAAAAGCCTGGACCAGATGGCTTCATAGGAGAATTCTATAAAACATTTAGAGAAGGGCTAATGCCTATTCTTCTGAAACTCTTTCAAAAAATTTTAGAGGGAACCCTTCCAAACTCATTCTATGAGGCCACCATCACCCTGATACCAAAACCAGACGAAGACAACACAGAAAAAGAAAACTGTAGGCCAATAGCACTGAAGAACATAGATGCAAAAATCCTCAACAAAATTTTAGCAAACTGAATTCAACACATTAAAAAGCTCATACACCATGATCAAGTTGGGTTTATTCCAGGGATGCAAGGATTCTTCAATATATGCAAATAAATCAATGTGATACCATGTTAACAAATTGAAAGATAAAAACCATATGATAATCTCAATAGATGCAGAAAAGGCCTTTGACAAAATTCAGCACCTATTTATGATTAAAACTCTTTAAAAATGGGCATAGAGGGAACCTACCTCAACATAGTAAAGGCCATCTATAATAAGCCTACAGATCAGATCAGATCAGTCGCTCAGTCGTGTCAGACTCTTTGCGACCCCATGAATCACAGCACGCCAGGCCTCCCTGTCCATCACCAACTCCCAGAGTTCAATGAGACTCACGTCCATCGAGTCAGTGATGTCATCCAGACATCTCATCCTCTGTCGTCCCCTTCTCCTCTTGCCCCCAATCCCTCCCAGCAGCAGAGTCTTTTCCAATGAGTCAACTCTTCGCATGAGGTGGCCAAAGTACTGGAGTTTCAGCTTTAGCATCATTCCTTCCAAAGAAATCCCAGGGCTGATCTCCTTCAGAATGGACTGGTTGGATCTCCTTGCAGTCCAAGGGACTCTCAAGAGTCTTCTCCAACACCACAGTTCAAAAGCATCAATTCTTCGGTGCTCAGCCTTCTTCACAGTCCAAATCTCACATCCATACATGACCACTGGAAAAACCATAGCCTTGACTAGAGGAACCTTTGTTGGCAAAGTAATGTCTCTGCTTTTGAATATGCTGTCTAGGTTGGTCATAACTTTCCTTCCAAGGAGTAAGCGTCTTTTAATTTCATGGCTGCAGTCACCATCTGCAGTGATTTTGGAACCCAGAAAAATAAAGTCTGACACTGTCTCCACTGTTTCCCCATCTATTTCCCATGAAGTGATGGGACCGGATGCCATGATCTTAGTTTTCTGAATGTTGAGCTTTAAGCCAACTTTTTCACTCTCCACTTTCACCTTGATCAAGAGGCTTTTTAGTTTTTCTTCACTTTCTGCCATAAGGGTGGTGTCATCTGCATAGCTGAGGTTATTGATATTTCTCCCAGAAATCTTGATTCCAGCTTGTCTTTCTTCCTACAGCAAACATTATTCTCAGTGGTGAAAAACTGAAAGCATTCCCCTAAGATCAGGAACAAGACAAGGGTGTCCACTTTCACCACTATTAATCAACATAGTTCTGGAAGTCCTAACTATAGCAATCAGAGAAGAAAAAAAAAATAAAAGGAATTCAGATCAGAAAAGAAGAAGTAAAGCTCTCACTGTTTGCAGATGGCATGATACATACATAGAAAGTCCTAAAGATAGTATCAGAAAATTACTAGAGCTAATCATTGAATTTAGCTAAGTTTCAGGATACAAAATCAATACACAGAAATCACTCTCATTTCTTTACACTAACACTGAAAAATCAGAGAGAGAATTTAAGGAATCAATCCCATTCACTATTGCAACAAAAAGAATTAAATATTTAGGAATAAACTTACCTAAGGAGACAAAAGAAATGTACACAGAAAACTATAAGACACTACCTAGATAGCATATTGAAAAGCAGAGACATTACTTTGCCAACAAAGGTCCATCTAGTCAAGGCTATGGTTTTTCCAGTGGTCATGTATGGATGTGAGATTTGGACTGTGAAGAAGGCTGAGCACCGAAGAATTGATGCTTTTGAACTGTGGTGTCGGAGAAGACTCTTGAGAGTCCCTTGGACTGCAAGGAGATCCAACCAGTCCATTCTAAAGGAGATGAGCCCTGGGTGTTCTTTGGAAGGACTGATGCTAAAAGCTAAAACTCCAGTACTTTGGCCACCGCATGCGAAGAGTTGACTCATTGGAAAAGACTCTGCTGCTGGGAGGGACTGGGGGCAAGAGGAGAAGGGGACGACAGAGGATGAGATGGCTGGATGGCATCATCGACTCGATGGACATGAGTTTTAGTGAACTCCAGGAGTTGGTGATGGACAGGGAGGCCTGGCGTGCTGTGATTCATGGGGTCGCAAAGAGTCGGACACGACTGAGTGGCTGAACTGAACTGAACTGAACTGAATGAAAGAAATCAAAGACTACATAAACAGAAGGAGAGATATTCCATGTTACTGGGTAGGAATAATAAATATTGTGAAAATGACTGTACTACTAAACACAATCTACAGATTCAATGTGATCCCTATTAGATTACAAATAAATTACCAATGGCATTTTTCACATAACTAGAACAAAAAGTTTCACAACACATATGGAAACACAAAAGACTCCAAATAGCCAAAGCAGTCTTGAGAAAGAAGAATGAAGCTGGAGGAATCAACCTTCCTGAGTTCAGATAATACTACAAAGCTACAGTCACCAAGACCTTATGGTACTGGCAGAAAAACAGAAATATAGACCAACAGAACAAGATAGAAAGCCCAGAAATAAACCCATGCACCTATGGGTACCTTATTTTTGACAAAAGAGGCAAGAATATACAATGGGGCAAAGACAGCCTCTTAAATAAATGGTTCTGGGAAAACTGGACAGCTACATGTAAAAGAATGTAATTAGAATACTTCCTAACACCATAAACAAAGATAAACTCAAAATGAATTAAAGACCTAAATGTAAGACCATAAACTATAAAGTTCTTAGAGGAAAACTTAGAACACTCCATGATGTAAATCAAAGCAAGATCCTCTATGACCCACTTCCTAGAGTAATGGAAATAAGAACAAAAGTAAATAAGTGGGACCTGATTAAACTTAAAATCTTTTGAACAGCAAAGGAAACTATAAGCAAAGTGAAAAGACAGCCCTCCAAATGGGAGAAAATAATAGCAAATGAAACAACTGACAAAGGATTAATTTCCAAAATATACAAGCAGCTCATACAACTCAATACCAGAAAAACAAACTACCCAATCAAAAAATGGGCCAAAGACCTAAACAGACATTTCTCCAAAGAATACACACAGATGGCTAACAAACACATGAAAAGATGCTCAACACCACTCATTATTAGAGAAATGCAAATCAAAACTACAATGAAATATCACCTCACACCAGTCAAAATGGCCATCATCAAAAAGTCTACAAACAATAAATGCTGGAGAGGGTGTGGAGAAAAGGGAATGCTCTTGCACTGTTGGCTGGAATGTAACTTGATACAGCCACTATGGAAGATGGTATGGAGATGCCTTAAAAATAGGAATAAACCCACCATATGACCCAGGAATCCTACTCCTGGGCGTAAACCCTGAGGAAACCAAAACTGAAAAAGGCACATGTATCCCATTTTCATTGCAGCACTATGTACAATAACATTATGTACTTCCTAATGGAAGTAACCTAATGTCCATGGACAGATGAATGGATAAAGAAGTTGTGGTACACATGCACAATGGAATATTGCTCAGCTATAAAAAGGAATGCATTTGAGTCAGTTCTGTTGAGGTGTATGAATATAGAACCTATTATACAGAGTGAAGTCAGTCAGAAAGAGAAAGGTAAATATCGTATTCTAATGCATATAGATGGATCTAGAAAAATGGTACTGAAGAATTTATTTACAGCAGTGGAGAAATAGACATAAAGAATAAATTTATGGACATGGTGAGAGGGAAAGAGAGGGTGAGATGCATGGAAAGAGTAACAGTGAAACTTACACTAACATATGTAAAATAGATAACCAATGGGAATTTAGTATGTGCCTTGGGAAACTCAAACAGGAGCTCTGTATCAATGTACAGGGGTGGGATGGGGCAGGAGATGGGAGGTAGGCTCAAAAGGGAGATAATATATGTGTACCTATGGCTGATTCTGGGCTTGATAAAGGACAGAAATGGTATGGACCTAACAGAAGCAGAAGATATTAAAAAGAGATGGCAAGAATACACAGAAGAACTGGACAAAAAAGATCTTCATGACCCAGATAATCACGATGGTGTGATCACTGACCTAGAGCCAGACATCCTGGAATGTGAAGTCAAGTGGGCCTTAGAAAGCATCACTATGAACAAAACTAGTGGAGGTGATGGAATTCCAGATGAGCTATTCCAAATCCTGAAAGATGATGCTGTGAAAGTGCTGCACTCAATATGCCAGCAAATTTGGAAAACTCAGCAGTGGCCAAGGACTGGAAAAGGTCAGTTTTCATTGCAATCCCAAAGAAAGGAAATGCCAAAGAATGCTCAAAATCCCACTCAATTGCACTCATCTCACACACTAGTAAAGTAATGCTCAAAATTCTCCAAGCCAGGCTTCAGCAATATGTGAACTGTGAACTTCCTGATGTTCAAGCTGGTTTCAGAAAAGGCAGAGAACCAGAGATCAAATTGCCAACATCCGCTGGATCATGGAAAAAGCAAGAGAGTTCCAGAAAAACATCTATTTCTGCTTTATTGACTATGCCAAAGCCTTTGACTGTGTGGATCACAATAAACTGTGGAAAATTCTGAAAGAGATAGGAATACCAGACCACCTAATCAGCCTCTTGAGAAATTTGTATGCAGGTCAGGAAGCAACAGTTAGAACTGGACATGGAACAACAGACTGGTTCCAAACAGGAAAATGGGTACGTCAAGGCTGTATATTGTCACCCTGTTTATTTAACTTCTATGCAGAGTACATCATGAGAAATGCTGGGCTGGAAGAAACACAAGCTGGAATCAAGACTGTTCAGAGAAATATCAATAACCTCAGCTATGCAGATGACACCACCCTAATGGCAGAAAGTGAAGAACAACTAAAAAGCCTCTTGATGAAAGTGAAAGAGGAGAGTGCAAAAGTTGGCTTAAAGCTCAACATTCAGAAAACTAAGATCATGGCATCTGGTCCCATCACTTCATGGGATATAGATGGGGAAACAGTGGAAACAGTGTCAGACTTTATTTTTCTGGGCTCCAAAATCACTGCAGATGGTGATTGCAGCCATGAAATTAAAAGATGCTTACTCCTTCGAAGGAAAGTTATGACCAACCTAGATAGCATATTCAAAAGCAGAGACATTACTTTGCCAACAAAGGTCTGTCTAGTCAAGGCTATGGTTTTTCCAGTGGTCATGTATGGATGTGAGATTTGGACTGTGAAGAAGGCTGAGCACCGAAGAATTGATGCTTTTGAACTGTGGTGTTGGAGAAGACTCTTGAGAGTCCCTTGGACTGCAAGGAGATCCAACCAGTCCATTCTGAAGGAGATCAGCCCTGGGATTTCTTTGGAAGGAATGATACTAAAGCTGAAACTCCAGTACTTTGGCCACCTCATGCGAAGAGTTGACTCATTGGAAAAAACTCTGCTGCTGGGAGGGATTGGGGGCAAGAGGAGAAGGGGACGACAGAGGATGAGATGGCTGGATGGCATCACTGACTCAGTGGACGCGAGTCTCAGTGAACTCCGGAGTTAGTGACGGAAAGGGAAGCCTGGCGTGTTGCGATTCATAGGGTCACAAAGAGTCGGACACGACTGAGCGACTGATCTGATCTGATCTGATGGCTGATTCATGCTGAGGTTTGACGGAAAACAACAAAATTATATAAAGCAATTATCCTTCAAAAAATTAACAACAAAGAAGAGAATCCAAAAATAAATAAATAAATTTAATACAACTTGGCAACTATCTGACATGGGTTAGAGCATTGTAACTTCTCAAATTCAGTAGAGCTGGCCATTTAGAAAACCAGTATCTAAAAAATTATAAAAGTATTAAGAATACTTAAAGCATATATAATGTATGTTCAAGCGGGATTTCGAAAAGGCAGAGGAAGGAGAAATCAAATCGCCAGCATCCATTGGATCATAGATAAAGCAAGAGAATTCCAGAAAAACATCTTCTTCTGCTTCATTGACTATGCCAAAGCTTTTGACTGTGTGGATCACAACAAACTCTGGAAAATTCTTAAAGCAATGGGAATACCAGACCACCTTACCTGCCTCCTGAGAAACCTGTATGCAAGTCAAGAAGCAACAGTTAGAACCAGACATGTATAACAGACTGGTTCCAAATTGGGAAAGGAGTACGTCAAGGTTGTATATTGTCACCCTGCTTATTTAGCTTAAATGCAGAATATATCATGTGAAATGCTGGGTTGGTTGAATCACAAGCTAGAATCAAGATTGCCAGGAGAAATATCAATAACCTTAGATATACAGATGACACTACCTTTATGGCAGAAAGCAAAGAGTAACTAAGGAGCCTCTTGATTAAAGTGAAAGATGAGAGTGAAAAAACTGGCTTAAATCTCAACATTCAACGAACTAAGATCATGGTATCTGGTCTCATCAGTTCATGGCAAATAGATGGGGAAACTGGAAGCAGTGAAAGACTTTATTAACCAAGACTGTGTTACTAATGTGCTTCATGAACATAATTCCTATTAAAAGGCATGAAAGTATTACAGAAGTCTAGTGAATAAACAGTTTTTGTTAACTACATTTTCTAGCAAAGTTTTTGGAGTTGCATTTATCTCAAATCTTTTCAACGTGCTCATTTTGAAAGTTTTTCTATTTCTAAATCCATCCTTATAAAATATCTATATATTTGACAATCTTTTAAAATAGTTCAATTTTCCTCCCATGCAATACATTTTAAATACATTAAAAAGCCTTGAAATAAATTTGGTACTTGTGAGAAAAATAAATTAAAAAACAGTGGATGGGATATAGTAAAATTATTAAGAATTTCTTTTATTGTTTTCACTCTACTTCTGTTCTTTCCAAGACAGATGCCTAATCAGCTAGAATATGTTTATCAATTCTATCTGCTAAATACAGATTAAAATCCTTTTTTTCCATCACTATTATAATTCAAACTCTCACCCAGTCCTCAGCAGTGCAATTTGCTTTTCTCAAAATACTCTGTTCTTGTACATATTTCTGCCCCTCCATGTGTTATTCCATTTATCTGGAGTGTACATCCTATTTCTTCTTCTCTTTTGGCTTCTCTTTACCATAACTCTCTCCTTGCAACCTCCACTCTCACCAGTCTTCTTTATCTGGATTTCCTGTGCTTGTTTTTCAGCACTCAGTATAGGCTTCATCGTGCACCCATCACCCCTCCCAACATGACCCTCTTATGAAATGCTTTCTGACTTATGTAGTTCAGGAGGTCTTCCCTTGCATGTCACTAACCATTCCCCATAGATACTGAATGGTGACTGATTTATAAGCCTCATCAAATCAGCAACTGTTTTGTCCTTTAATTTATCTGCAGAACTATTTTCTCCATATCACTATTTTAATTTATGTTTTCACCTTGTGAATGTTGAACAAATATGCATGGTCTGCTTTTTAGATTCAGGAGAGGTTACAACTGTCTATCCTTTGGATTATGAAGATGCAGCCACCCCACATTTTTGGGTATTATATTTTATACTTTATGACAATGAACGAGTATATTCCACAACTGGAATACTCACAGTGATTCTACAAGATGTTAATGACAATCCCCCTCAATGCAACTCAGGATATTTACATGTAAGTTATTATAGCAAAATTGTTCAGATTTTGGCATTGAAAGAAAAATAAATGTATAAACAACATATTATTCCTGGAATGAAGAATAAGTCCTTCCTTCCCTCTTTACTGTATTATTAACTAATTTTCAGCATCTCTGGTACAGTTAGACCTGCTTTATTTTGACTCAGATTATTATAAAAATAAAGCTAGAAAGGAACACAAAAAGTGACATTTGTCTAACTCCTTGATTACAGGGAGGTAAAACAACTATCACATTAAAAATTATATATGTGTATGGATGTGTGTGTGTGTGTGTGTGTGTGTGTGTGCGGGCGTGTGTGCATGTGCCCACACATGCTCAGTGGTGTCTGACTCTTTGAGACTGCATGGACTGTAGCCCACTAGGCTCCTCTGTCCATGGGATTTCCCAGGCAAGAATACTGGAGTGGGATGTCATTTCCCCCTCCAGGGGAGCTTTCCGGCCCTGGGATGGAACCCGTCTCTCCTGTGTTGGCAGGCAGATTCTTTATCATTAGCGCCACCATTCATTTAAAAAATATTTTTGGCATTAATTTAAAGATAGATCTAAAGCTACATAAAAATAGATTTTTAATTACATATAGATTTTAAGGTGCAGGCATGAGAAATTATTTCCATTATATAAAAGGTGTACCAAATTTGTCAGATTTCATTCACTGAAGCACAGATTTCCTGATCCCTAGTACATTTTCCCCTACAGAATATCTGATTGCTTGGAAAATTCTTAATCTGTTCTGGGAGAACTCTGGTAACATACTCTTTGGTATTCTCGTCGCATATCTCATTCCAACAGTGTATTCAGTGATCCACCTTTGAGGAAAACCATAGATATGTGTGCTTTATATCATCAAGTAACAGAAGACAATCTAGATGGAATTAAAATCAACTACATGGAGTAGAACTTTTGACAGTCCTGCCTGCAAGCTGAGCAATAGAAGCAGCCCCTGCTTAATCAGACCTTTAACTTACAGAGCCCAAACAATATTTATACAATCCTATAGAATTGTTTGGTGGTCTGCTGTTGAATAACTTACTTAAACCATTCAAATAATATTTTAGAAATACTTCTGCTGACATATATTTGATAACTTTGTAGAAATGAAACATAATCCAAAATCCACATATAGAAATAGTGCCATTATACTACTGTTACTTCAAAAATCAATTTCTAGTTTGTAAACTTTTTTCCAGAAATATATTTTATTAAAAACCTGAGATGAAAAGAATAAACAATAATTCTGTGGATACTCCAATTGTAGTTTGCTTTCATTTCCCATTATAGCTAGTAGTTTACTGATTCTTAGTGGAAAAATATTAGAATTTTTGGTCTCTAAAACATTCTGTCAACAAATTTGACAACTCACTTTTTATTCCATCTAATTTTCAAACTTAAAGTATTTTAAGTAATTAAAATGAGAAATATTCTCTTAAAAATACAGATCTGTTTTTATTGGTCAGGATATTTAACACTGGTTTCTGTAATACCAGTGACAATTTTTTTTTTTTTTTAATCAGTGGCTAAATTCATTCAGCATTTCTTTGCCCCTTCTGCGAACAGTAGTAAAGGCTGATTGGCCCTAGGGTGTTGCACTCCTGTCTCTCTGCTGGGGCTCAGGGATCCTGGCTTATTGAGTCCTGGACTTCCGTCCTGGTCCTATTGTTGCCTTTTGCTTCTAACCACTTGGACAGAGAGATCGTGTGGAATGTACCCAACATATTTAATCACTTTGCCTAGACTGAACACAGCCTTTCAACTTATATTTCATTTTTAAGCACATCCCCTCTTCCTCCTGACCCCCAAAGCCAACTGCAGAAGCTGTTGGAAAACTGGGACACAGCAAGCAGCATAAGAATATAGATAAAAATTAGCAGTCCCTGCTAACCATTAAGCAAATTTAATAGACAGTAACAGGACTACTACAGCTTGAACTGTGCCTAGAGTGACCAAAGCAATATTAATTTTCAAGTCTAATATTAATTTTAGGAAATTTCTTTAAAAAGACAGCTTTAAATACCAAGAACACAAAGAAAATAATAGTGCAAGGAAGGCAAAAATTCAAAGGTTCATTCTTTCCTTCAGTCTTTTTAATTGTCATTTAACTACTCTAGTTCTCAACATCCTAGTTTTAAAAATGGGGAAAATATAATTTATGTGCCTAAGGGCAAGAGCATGGAGCAAGTAATTTCAGATCAGTTTTAGCTGTAGGATGTATAAATAAAAAATTTATGAAGCTGGGGTACTACTGTCATTTCTTCAATGATAATATATGTGTGTATGTTACTAAAGTTGCTGCTTATTAATCCAACATAATAGCTGTTCATTTTTCCTAGGCCTTAAAGCAAGAATGCCAAATATTTTTTTAATCTTTAACATTTGTTCCCCAACATTATAATTTTATAATTGGCAAAGGTAGTTATCTAAAAGAATATATTTTAAAAATATTTGAAATTAAGTATTATCATTTGCATAAATCTAAATTAACATGCTATATCACATTTTTTCTCATATTTTACTTATTACAGAATTGAACTTCCTGAAAATATTCCAGCTAAAACTCTTAGTCTCTTTAACTTGTACAGATAAGGACAAAACTGTCCCAGATAACAAAATAACTTATCATTTGCTTATGGATACTTTTTCAAATGAAACCTTTATCCTCACAAACAATGAACTGAAAGTTGGTATTCTAAAAATTCTCTCTTATTGTGGCCTTGTGACTGAACTAAGAAAAACATTTTATTTTTATTATTGTAAAATTCTTAATGAACTACAGTAGTTCAAATAGCTGATGGCAGAATCTGTTCCTGTATTTTCAACTGAACCTTAAATTGCCAACAAAACTTTTTAGTTTAGGATGAATGCTGGAATGCAATTTTGATCTTGGGAACTGAACTAAGAAGTTTATAAATTTCCTAGGACAAATAGTTCTGTGATAAAGTACTGGCTATTCTTTTGGAATGTGTTAAAGTTACCATAATTGCCATAAATAAATATAATAAACAACTATTGAGCATTATATAAAATAGAATATGCATATTTTATTACTACATCTTGGAAATAAAATAGCTTAAATATTTTAACAATTCAGTAAATCTTAACTTTATTTTAAACAATTTTTTGAGACAAAAGTCAGGCTATAAATTGCTATATTCATATATATTTAATAGAATTGATAGGGTTGGTTAAGTATTGTGTTCATCCAGGATTTGTGGGTAATGTGTGGATATCATTATGATAAAAAAGTTGCTCATTTGACAAGTTGGCTAAGACATTGGACATGGTCTGAATAAGTAAGACATAGATAGTTAATATTCAGTTCTTTGGCTTTGATTTGATACAATCTCTTGCAGTTGGACTCCTATCCAAGCCCCACGTTGCACTTAATACTAACTCTGCTGCTGCTGCTGCTGCTAAGTCGCTTCAGTCGTGTCCGACTCTGTGCGACCCCATAGACGGCAGCCCACCAGGCTCCCCCATCCCTGGGATTCTCCAGGCAAGAATACTGGAGTGGGTTGCCATTTCCTTCTCCAATACTAACTCTAATACCCTTTCATGTGCTGCCTCACCCTGTAATAGAGGTGCACAGAATCACTTCCACAACATTAAACACAGTCTGTTAGCTCTTTTAGTCTTGGTAGACACAGTTTGTACCATTAGAAAAATGCTCCAGCACTTTGTTACCCACAAAGTTTTGCACAGTCTTCATAACTTTGTTTAGACATTTATTTTAAGAAGGCTTCCCTGGTATTTATTCTCTCTATTGTCTGTATCGGGTGATACTTTGCATTCTCACAGCACTTTGTATATCTCCCATGAAAGTCCTAATCACATCTCTGTATGCCCAAATAAACAGGGAAAGAAAAAATGTCTGTTATTAAACTAGTGCCTGGCACATACTCAGTACTTCTTTGATATATGTTAATTAATGACTGAATTAATGAGTTATAAGTGAACAAAATTAAACTGAAAAAAGTTTGTAAGGCATTGAAAGGATTTAGTAACAAATTATACCCAAATGCACCAATACTACATTTTCACAATTCTTTGCAACTAGAAGTTATTGTTAATATGACTAGAATGTGAAAACAGATTTTATAACCTACATATACTACTTTGTACCTGATAATGATGAAAAAATAATGCAATATCAAAACATTCTTCATTAGGAGTATTAAGATCATAGCACTTATAACATTTCCTTGAAAAAATAGTAAATAAAATAAGCTCACAAAATATATGAACAAACAGTAACAGATTGTTGCACTCTACCTGCTCTCATTTTGACAAAACCCATAAAACTTGCCACATAAATTTCCTAGAAGCAAAATCACTGAATCAGGGTACCCATGCTGACTTTTCCTACGTTTTCCTGTATATTATTGAATGTTGAGCTCACAGGTATATAGTACACCTCCCTTTTTTTAAAAAAAAACATTATTAGATTATTTGAATGAGAACAAGAGGATATTTTTTTCAAAAGGTTATTAAGTTCAAAAAAGGTTATTAAAATGGCAACAGTCTTATCTTGCTACAGCAGACAAGCCAAAAGAAGCCAGATGATAGAAGAAAAGAAACTGACATAATTTTAATGCTTAGTGAATAAAAACTTTATTAAGAGAACATAGAACACAAATTTGGCTTTTCAACAATGTCTTAATTTTAAACCCACAAAGGGACATAATTAAGATTCTAACTTTAAAAAATAAAATTGATTTGTTCCAAGATGGCTATACATTTGCAGTGTATTTTACTAAGTGGAGAAAAAAACAGTCATAGCATTCCCTCAAAACTGAGATTTACAATATTCATTGAGTTTTACATTAAAGTAATGAATAAATCTCTCATAAACTAGTAGATACCATTAACTCTAAATTTATCTTAAATCACTGAATAGTGATGTTCACCAGGGTACTGGTGATAGCTATGTGAATTTAATGTTGGATGTTGAATAATGAATTATTATATAATTAATTCAAACTGCTTCATTTGTAATATATTTAAATTATTAATAAAATAATTTAAAAATAAATGTTTCTTTATATTAGTATTGCTAATCACATATTTTATTAGGTCATTTCTCTTTAATGAGTATTCCTAAAACATCATCCCAAAATATTTTATTAGTCAATTCATTTTTAATTATTAATACTATTTAATGAAGTAATATTTGGTATTTATAAGATAACATTTTCAAGCTATGACGCATAGCATTAAAATGAACTCTGTTAAAATATTTACAGAAAATGATATATTTTCCAGAATGAAGAGTCATTTGTGTATTGTATCTATCTATCTATCTATCTATCTATCTTCTATCTACCTACCTACCTAGTTGCTATAATGTTCTCTTACATGCTTTAATATCCCATTGTGTGACTATAACCATTTTCCCATTGGAATTTGGATTTCTTCCTGGATATCACTTAAGGTTGCAATAAATATTCTTTTATGTTTTTCATGGTGCCTACACGCAACACATTTGGAAGAGTATCTACTTAAGGACAGACGATATTGCCATATTTTTTTTTTTAATTTTATTTTATTTTTAAACTTTACATAATTGTTTTAGTTTTGCCAAATATCAAAATGAATCCGCCACAGGCATACATGTGTTCCCCATCCTGAACCCTCCTCCCTCCTCCCTCCCCACACCATCCCTCTGGGTCATCCCAGTGCACCAGCCCCAAGCATCCAGTATCGCGCATCGAACCTGGACTGGCAACTCGTTTCTTACATGATATTCTACATGTTTCAATGTCACTCTCCCAAATCTTCCCACCCTCTCCCTCTCCCACAGAGTCCATAATACTGTTCTATACATCAGTTTTTTTGTATGTAAATGGTCAGTTACATGATGTAGTGCCAAATTGGAGAAGGCACTGGCACCCCACTCCAGTACTCTTGCCTGGAAAATCCCATGGGCGGAGGAGCCTGGTAGGCTGCAGTCCATGGGGTCGCTCAGAGTCGGACACGACTGAGCAACTTCACTTTCACTTTTCACTTTCATGCATCAGAGGAGGAAATGGCAACCCACTCCAGTGTTCTTGCCTGGAGAATCCCAGGGATGGTGGGGCCTGGTGGGCTGCCCTTTATGGGGTCGCACAGAGTCGGACACGACTACAGTGACTTAGCAGCAGCAGCAGCAGTGCCAAATTATTTTCCAAACTGGTTGTATCACATTATACTCTCACCAGCAATGTATAAGGATTTTCTTGATCAATATCCTTCTTATAATAACAGGTGCTCTTGCATAGTTTAACATATTTTTTGCCTGATTAGCCATGAGGCTAAACATTTCTTCATATATTAATCAATTGAGTGAAAAAACTTGAAATACTTGTTTTTCCTTTGTGTGATACACAAAGTATATATTTATCCATTCTTATTTTGTTTTCCTTACTGAATCAAACAATACATTCTGGAAAATATCTCATTTTCTCTAAATATTTTAACAAGAGGATTTTCATACATAAGTTTTCTAAATACAGGAGAACTGATTTTGTGGTTTGAAGTGAAGTAGGGATTTCAATGATTTTTTCACCATTTGTAATACCAACTTGCAGTGATGTTTCTACAGTCACCTGCACTGCCAACTTGGACATAGATAACTTTTCATGTATTTTTGTGCACCTGTTATTTTCTTTTTTTGTTGTTGTATTTCTTTTCAGTGCTCAATTTATTTCTATTTTTAATATTATTTTAATGTAAATAGGATGAAAAAAGCACACAACAAATTAACAGGAGCATTACCTCTGTGGATTATTAACTTCTTAACTAATAGTCTGGTTCAGTGGTCATCACATCACCTCTCTTTACCTAATTAGAATATAGACTACAGAATTTTATCATTGAAAAGTAGTTTAGAAAACACATAATATTATACTTTATTCATGCAGAAACATTTTTTCCCAATTGGACAATTCATTCTCAGTACTTGGTTTCTATAATTCTTAGAGCATTGTAAGAATATCTTAGAATCCTAAGGAAACAATGCTTTTCACGTATGCTTTTCTGCACCAACTTATCACCTCATTGCTACACATAACTTTCCTCCCTAATAGGTGTTGGCTGTTTGTTGAGGAAAGATCCTTAATGCATCATGGATGCCCTGCACATCCCTCTCAGGAGAGTAAAGTGAAAAACAGATTATGTGAGATGTTTGATCTCTCACACAGAGTAGATCTCAAATTCTGTTTTTGCATTTCAAAGCTTGCAATTTAAAGCTTGCTTCTGAGAGATTATTCTTGCTAATACTAACTCATAGCTAATTCACTTTTTAAGAATGCAAATAAATTTATGACAACTACATTTTACGAATCTTAATTATCCATCAGAGCAGTTATTTATGAAGAGGATGTATGAAATAGGAAGAATACAATGTATGGCAAATGAATCAGTGTGAATAAATGCATATCAAATATAGAAGCCTAGTTTTGCTATCAGTATACTTTCACAGTATGAAATAATGATTACAAACTGCCATAATATACAGTAATAAAATCTTAGGTTGTGTAATAAATTTATAGATTTTGTATTATAAAGCTTTGCTTGCCAGTATGGAAGCTATCAGTTACTTGTGCTTTTGAACACCGAGGACATGGCTTGTCTGAACTGAGATATGATACAAGTATGAAGTAAACAATGAATTTCAGAGAATTAACACAAACAAATGCATGTTTGTGCTAAACATCCCGTTAATAAATTTTGGTTGTTATTACAAGTTGAAATGATAGTATTTTAGACATTTTTATTAAATAAAATACTTTGTTAAACACAATTTTTTTTCCTGTTTCTTCTTACTTTTTAAAAATGTGCCTACTAGAACATTCAGTTCAATGTCAAAAAGGAAGGATGGCATGGGACATCCTTGTCTTGTGCCTAGTGGGAAGCTATGAGTTTTTCACTACTGCATATGATGTTAGATGTAATTCTTTGTATATATTCTTTATCAAGCTGAGGAAGTTTTCCTCTAATTCTGGTGTACTGCGAGCTTTTATTATGAATTTGATTTTTTTTTCTTTCCTTTTTAGCCTGTTGATGTGATGGTAACATGGCTTCTTGAAAACTTAAAATTACATATATGATTCACATTCAGTTCAGTTCAGTCGCTCAGTTCAGTTCAGTTTAGTTGCTCACTTGTGTCCGACTCCTCCCGACCCAATGAACCACAGCATGCCAGGCATCCCTGTCCATCACCAACTCCCAGAGTCCACCCAAACCCATGTCCATTGACTTGGTGATGCCATCCATCTCATCCTCTGTCATCCTCCTCCTGCCCTCAATCTTTCCCAGCATCAGGGTCTTTTCAGATGAGTCAGCTCTTTGCATCAGGGGGCCAAAGTATTGGAGTTTCACCTTCAACATGAGTCCTTCCAATGAACACCCAGGACTGATTTCCTTTAGGATTGACAGGTTGGATCTCCTTGCAGTTCAAGGGACTCTCAAGAGTCTTCTCCAACACCACAATTCAAAAGCATCAACTCTTCGGCATTCAGCTTTCTTTACAGTCCATCTCTCACATCCATACATGACCACTGGAAAAACCATAGCCTTGACTAGACGGACCTTTGTTGGCAAAGTAATGTCTCTGCTTTTGAATATGCTATCTAGGTTGGTCATAACTTTCCTTCTAAGGAGTAAGGGTCTTTTAATTTCATGTCTGCAATCACCATCTGCAGTGATTTTGGAGCCCCCAAAAATAAAGTCAGCCACTGATTCCACTGTTTCCCCATCTATTTGCCATGAAGTGATGGGGCTAGATGCCATGATCTTAGTTTTCTGAATGTTGAGTTTTAAGCCAAGTTTTTCACTCTCCTCTTTCACTTTCATCAAGAGGCTCTTTAGTTCTTCTTCACTTTCTGCCATAAGTGTAGTGTCATCTGCATATCTGAGGTTACTGATATTTCTCCTGGCAATCTTGATTCCAGCTTGTGCTTCATCCAGCCCAGCATTTCTTGTGATGTACTCTGCTTATAAGTTAAATAAGCAGTGTGACAATATACAGCCTTGATGTACTCCTTTTCCTATTTGGAACCAGTCTGTTGTCCCATGTCCAGTTCTAACTGTTGTTTCTTGACCTGCACACAGATTTATCAGGAGGCAGGTAAGGTGGTCTGGTATTCCCATCTGTTTCAGAATTTTCCACAGTCTGTTGTGATCCAATGATTTACTTACTATCAAATATATCCCCACTGAATACCATTGCTGAAGAATGTTATTTTCAGTTATTTTTTATTACCAAAGGTTTCACAAGTCTTAGTTTCAGATTCATGTAACTGACAACATGGTGTTTACTTTTAAAAATATCAACATGATTATTTTTCATCTGCAGATTGGATCTACACATCTAGAGTATAATAATGCTATTTTTGCAGAAATGCAATTCAAATAAACATTACTTGTGAGAGTATCTGTTGAAGGAAGTCCTGTAGTCTCAAGTGAGAAGTTACTAGTTTGACATATTAAAATGTTTTAGTTATATAAAATATAATTTTATAACAAGTTATTTAAGAAATTAGAAATTTATTATACTTTTAAGTATTCTGATGATCTGGTATAATAAACTATACAAATTATTACTTATATTAATTTATTTAGTGCATATCCACTGCACTTTAAATAAGAAAGTCCAAATAAAAATTGGAACGTAAGTGAGAGAATGATGTCCAAATGCTATTACAGCATGTTGCAGCTATTTAAAGACAATGTCAAAGTTGAACTTTTCTTAAATATTTGTTGTTTAAAGGATATCTCAGGGAATTAATTTATTTTTCCATAGAGAAAATATTAATATTAATGTTTATAGAAATTGCACTTCATATTCTTTATTATATTGTCCTGCTGAAGTATTATAATCATATTTCAATTAGAAATTGAATTGCTTTTGGAAACTATAATTTTTAAATCACAATAGTACCATTATGTATAAATATATTATAAAATGTAATTGTTTTGACAGGCATTTAAAATCAGTTAATAGAGTGTTTTAATCCTAAACTTATTTTCAAATGTTTAATAATTTAAGAGGTAATAATTTAATAACTAAAACTTAATAATATAGATATATGTGTATAATTTATATACTTATATAACATTATGTTAATTAAAAAGAAAAGAAACTATGAGAATTATGGAAGGCACATGATCATCTTAGTTACATCTTTATGTACTTATTTCTTCATAGCATCTATTACAGTTATTATAAGGGTGAGTTGCATAAATGAATTAAATTCAATTGGTACTACATTGGCATTTACCTTCACTGTATTTGAAAACAGTTCAGTTGATACTCTAGTTGGAAAACTTACATTTACAGGTGGAGGCTGGCTGTTTAATAATATAAAATATACAATTGGTGGAGGAAATTTAGGATCATCTCCCATATTTTACATTGGACCAGACACAAGTACTGTAAAAATGCTGGTATCAGTAACAAAAATAAAGAAATCATATATACTCATTTAAAATGCATTTTACTGAGAAACAGTTGATAGTGGAAATCTTTTTTTTTTTTTAAACAGCTTTCTCTTTACCTATAAATGTTTACCTTGGTTTGTTAGCTGTATCCATAAATACAGGAAAAGCACTGAATCTTTGGTATACAGATCTTCAGAAAGCCTATGCCCATGTATGTCATCCATGTATCTAAGAATACATAATAGGTAACTCAAATGGTGTGTGAATTAATGTCTACAATAGTTTTGCTGTTGGATATGCATGCTGGGACTATGAAAGCTGATTTGTATTAATTCATTCCCATTTGTTATTATAATGATTACTTCATTCATATAGTTTATAATTTAGCATAAATTGACATTCAGTGATCCCGGACAATCATTCTCCTTTCATTTTTCTGTCAGGAATGAAAAAGCTATTGGATTCACTGGACAGGGAATCTGAAACACAGTACAAGATAGATGTGAGAATAAGAGACTTGGATAATGACGCTGTTCCTGACCCCCTCAGACAGAGAAACAGTACTGCGCAGGTGACTGTCAGTGTTCTGGTAAGAATGAATCATTACTTGTAATAGCGTTATCCCTTAGGAGACATATTCTTGGGAACTAAAAATGAGAAAATTATGAATGGTTAAATTCAGTCCCCTCAGCATGGACCCAATTCAGAGAGTGATACAGGGGTTCAAAAATGGTAACACACAATGAGAAAACTGCCATTATATACAAACTAATCTGTGTGAATTCTGAATCTGATGGTCTCACAAATCTGAGACAATCAGATGTCTTCCATGATGGCTCAGCCAGTAAAGAGTCTGCCTGCAACGCGGGAGACCTGTGTTCAACCCCTGGGTTGGGAAGATTCCCTGAAGGAAATGGCAATCTACTCGAGTATCCTTGCCTGGAGAATTCCATGGACAGAGGAGCCTGGTGGGCTACAGTTCATGGGGTTACAAAGAGTCGGACACAACTGAGTGACTAACACACACACACACAAATCGGAACTTTTATTTAGAGTGCCTGATACCTAAAGTTGTTATGTAAGAAGTTGGAAGAATCATCCCCTTGTCACATATAGTTTCATAAAGAAACACACATATGTTCTAGAGTTTCAGGAGGTCACTCTGTTTGATATTAAATAAAAACAAACTCTGTTTTTATGCTCATTTGGTTGCCCTATCCCTCTCTAGTTTTCACCTAAGCAATATTTTAATATTTTCCATAACGAAGATTCTGAGAGATTAGAAGTTCACAAACATGAACCATAGAGGCAAGAACTTCCAACTTATAAATAAATACTATTTAAATATTCAAAGTAAAAACATTTTGACTTGGTTTAAGACATATCAATACAATTCTGTACACTTCTAATATTGGTAGGACTGTACACTACTTATATTGGTAGGACTATACAAAAGGAGAAATTCTCTTTTATAGATAGTGCTAAATTTTCTTTATATTATGACTTTATTTGTGCCCTTTCTTGCTACTTGAGAGCAGTAAGAATTCTAACAGGAGATTCTATGAAGCAGGCAATGAATTTAATGAGATGATTTAAAACCACAAACACTGTTTAGAGTCTATGCATACCCCTACACAGCAGACATTTTCACATGTGTTCTTGGTGAGCTAAAATCCTTACTGGAGCCCATGACTCAGTGTCACAATCCCCACTATAGGATCATTATGTCTGGAAAGCATGATAAACAAGGCCAAAAATCTTTGTGGAGAAAAATTTAATGAAGTAATTTGAGTGGTTTCAGCCATGACTCAGAGGATATCATAAGCTAATGAACCTGCAGTCTTTCTGTAAGCTTTCAGTAATATACTCCAAGTGCACTTTAAGTTACAAGTTTCAATAGATGTCTTTTGCATTTGTGCTTCTAAAACTGATTGTTTCCACTTTCATTTTGTTTGCTAATTCTTATATTTGGATTGGTATAGAACAAAATATCTTTGTTCTTCAGCTTTGAAAGCATTCACATTTCTTGTGGGGCTAGAAAGATTCACTTAGGAATGAATATCTGGTTTCTTGGCACTAGGAAAAATGCTATACATTTCCCACAATCAAATAGTATGGTAAACTTTTGCCTAAGACGTTGACACTGAATTCAGATACCCTTCCTCTAAAGAAGGGTACTTCCAACCAAATTTTGAGAGGAAGGTATAAAAATGTTTTACTCAGAAAAATAAACTGAGGCCAAAATTCTCTGTACAATGTAATTATTTTTATACTACAATTTGTCCCAAGAAAGACTGAAGCTCATACAAAAGATGAGCACACATAACAATACTACTTAAATTAAAATTAGATAACTATATCTAAATTTCATCTGTAACAACAAATAAGAAAAATTTGTATCTTTTATAAAATGAACGATGAATATTGTTATGTACTGAATGCTTGTGTCCCACCAAAATTCATATAGTTATAGCCCTAATCCTCTCTGTGACAGCATTTGAGAATGAGGCCTTTTAGGTTAGGTCATGAGGATGAGGCCCTGGTATGATGACATTATTTTCTTATTAGAAAAGATATCCGAGAGCTTATTTTCCCTCCCTGCCATGTTAGGATATGGCAAGGAGGTGACTGTCTGCAAACCAGAAAGTGCTTTCACAAGATACTAAAACCTGCTTGCCTTTGATCTTAGACTTTCTAGCTTCTACTATTTAAGCAACTCAGTCTATAGAATTTTGTTATGATATCCCAAGCATACTAAAGCAAATATAATTTGTTTAAAGAAACACAAAGATGTTATAAACTATAATATTAAAAGATATATTCCCAGTAAATAATAGATATATAGCTATATCTGTGTAACATACTGGGAAATCTGGGATGCAAGATAGAAGATAGTAGGTTAGTGATAAATTCTTATACAACCTGTGTTAGAATAACTAACAAAAATGTTTTGGCAAAAATGAATGCTATTTCTTATTTTAAATAGGAATCTTAGAGAAATAAATGCAAAATAATAAGCTATAAATAAATATATATATGTATGAAGAAAAATAAGTAAGCATTTACAAAATCTTGAACTTGAGGAAGGGCTTCTACTCAGTATTATAACAAGGAGGCATCATATAGGACAAGATAGCTAGATCTAACCACAAAACATGAAAACTGCGTGCATTTTAAAAACCGCAGAAAGCAAACTGAAAGGCAAACAGAAAGTTGACAAAAATATATTCATAGCATTTATAACAGAATTTCAAATATTTATATCTTTAGTCAATAAGAAAATATTATGTATATCTTTAGTCAATAAGATTATTATAATCATAAGAAAAGCAACTTTACTAAGTAAACTAAAGAATGAAAAATTTTTGAAAACTAATATACTTCTGCAAATAAATTAGCTAAGAGAGAATAAGTAGATGATATTTCGTGTTGGAAATAATATAAGAAATAGAAAACTCATTTATCTGGGAATTTAAATTGGCACAATTTTTCTGAAGCATTTTTTGGGAATGTATATAAATTCACATTTCGAATGTGAAGAGGCTAATATTCACAGAGGTTAATAAACCTCAGACTAGCATGGCTATCAAAAGAAGAGTCAGTTCTTAAACTTTTAATCACTGAACTCTTCAAGTATTTTTTCAAAAGCATCAATACAAAGACTATACATATTTGCAATTCCTGTAATGGAAAATTATTTCAAATCATAGCATATATGTCATTTTTAAATGGTATTTTATTTGAAAATATGCCATAGATATATTTCCATGTCATTAAATATTCTTCTTGCCATCATATCTATGTCATTTTAAAATTTTAATAGAAATAATTATAGTACAGAGTATTTATCTTTGTTTCTAAAATTGTAAAAAAAGGACAATCAAAAACACTCCCCATTGAAATGCTCTAAAAGCTTGTAAACAATCTCCTGCTATATCTTTCAAGATAAATCAGTTTCAAAATATATGCCAAACTTTTGTAGTGAGATGAATTTTATAGACATCATCATCTATTGCCAGATTCAAATTTATTATTATCAATTGATTAGTTCATCTGCAGTTCCTTTTTTATGGAATAATTAACTTCTTGTGTCATATGATTCTAAGAGAACTCATAAATTATGATAATAAATAGCATAATGAGGATAAATTGGCTTGTTGGAACATGCTATGTTCCATAGAAGTAAACGTTGTAGAGACATGCTTTTACTTTGACAAAATTGAGCCCCAAATTTTTAGGACCATTTTAGAAAGAAGTGAAGAACTCATCTCATTCTCATTCTATAGATAATTATTATCTGTTTTATAGAAAGATAAATCCTAAGCACCATGCCTCCCAAGGAAATTAGAAAATCTCTCTAGGTTACAGGCATTACCTAATGACATCTACTGTTATCCAGTAGATGAATATCTACTATTGTCCATAAAAAGCAGAGAGATTACTTTGCCAACAAAGGTACGTATAGTCAAAGCTATGGTTTTTCCAGTAGTCATATATGGATGTGAGAGACCATGAAGAAGGCTGAGCACCAAAGAATTGATGTTTTCAAACTGTGGTGTTGAAGAAGATTCTTGAGAGTCCCTTGGACTGTAAGATCAACCAGTCAATCCTAAATGAAATCAGTCCTGAATATTCACTGGTAGGACTGATGCTGAAGCGTCAATACTTTGGTCACCTGACGCGAAGAACTGGCTCATTTGAAAAGACCCTGATGCTAGGAAAGATTGAAGGTAGGCGGAGAAGGGGATGGCAGAGGACAAGATGGTTGGATAGCATCACCGACTCAATGGACATGAGTTTGAACAAGCTCTGTGTGATGGTGAAGGGCAGGGAAGCCTGGCGTGCTGCAGTCCGTGGGGTTGCAAAGAGTCAGACATTACTGAGTGACTGAACAACAAATACACTATAACATATGCTTCCAGGCTTCTAAATTGTGTTCTCAATTTAATATGTCCTATACTTTATTCTGTATCTATTACTATTCTACATGTCTTTCAAATTCCAGTATATTACTTCTAGAAGGCTTACTTTTTAAATGAAATGCAAGTATTGTGTGAACTGTTAGGTCAGGTCTATACTCAAAGTTGAACTCGTTTCTCTGCTCTCTAAGAGTTTGTAGTCAGGACCAGTTATTCTTAGCTAGGGTGCACATAGCTCACTAAGCTATCATTGTGAAAGATGTTCCTTCCAGGATGGGACACCTACAGATTTGTTCAGAATGCAAATTACAGAAAATACAAATTAATCCATAAAAGAAAAAATTGATGCTGCTTCTTGCTGCTATTCAGTCTAGGAGTTCCCAGATCAGTAGGATTCCAATCTATACAGTTTACCATTTATTTCTATTTCACCTGTAAGATAAAGGAAGTACCCTCAAAGAATCCCCTGGCACAAAACAACTTGACATGTGTGATAAAATTTAACACATAAGTCTTGAAGCTAGAAGACTGACCTCCAAAGAAATTAGGGAAATTTTTGGAAGCAAAAAATGAAGAAGCTATTCAAAGCTGCCAATTGTCCTGGGACCATTTTATTCTCTATAAAGAAAAAGCTTGCATTTTCACAGCTACTTGGACAGGAAATAAAATCTGGGGACAAGGCAGAGAATTGGAATCCCTTATAGCAATGGAGCCTTTAAAATGGTCAAAAATGAAATAACATTTTAATATACTGGCCTGCAGAAGGGAACAAGGCTTGCTCATCGAGACCTGGGATTAAATTAAGTGGAAAAATATGCTCCCAAAATTCAAAGCAAATTTATTCTGTTTGAATTATGCACACTGTTAGATATCAGAAAACCCAAGACTAGACATTAGCAGAAAAAGTGGTCCTGAAAGTTTCGTTTTGAGGAATTTCTGGCAGAAAGAGAATCAAAATTTCTCAAGAGAGCCCTAACCTACACCTGAACTGTAAAAAAAATCTTACAGATAAAACTTGGTTAAATATGAGCTTAGACTGTACAATCTAAAACTCTTTAGAAAAAGGTCACAATATGTAGAATACTAATCTCACCAGTGCACAGTATTTCATGCCCGGCTCACTAGCTGGAATGTAAGCTGGGATGATGGGAGCCTGGGTGACCTGTGCAGCCAGCACACCTCTATGAGGTAGCTCCACGACCAGGGGAGGGTTGCTTCCTTGTGTTATAGAGTCTATTTCTGACTTACGCACAGGTGATGATCTGACAATGCTGTTTTGCTTTATGTTAGTTAGCCAATTGTTACATCATTTGGTTACTAATTATTAACACATTGTACACTGTTTACTTCATACTGAATCTGCATACCACATCTAGGTAACATTGGCATATTTGGAGATGTCTTTTGTGGAAGGAACTTACGTGGAAAATAACATATTGGTTCTTTGTTTTGTTTTCACTATATTCTTATTAGATCATTTATATGATAAAAACAGAATTTAGTGACTATAATGTTTACATGGCACCTGGTCTCAAATTACCAATGTGTTCTGAACATTTTAACAAAGTCGACAGTAGTAAAAAATTTAGATATGCTCCTGACATTTAGAAGGGCACTATTTTATTACAATGATAGAAGCTGGAGGTCATTTAGTAATGTCCTGATTGAGAAGTTATTATAAGCTTCCAACCAAGTTGCAGTTTTATGTGACAAGGAGTCCCATGTAGTACCTAAAAAGCTAGGAAACCACACTAGTAAACTAATATTAGAAAACTAAAGAATGGCGTTGAGACTAGATGTACCAAAGAAGTTTCAACAAGTTTTCTCATCAAATGGTAATTTATGAGCTGGAACATCATATCTGAAACGAGTTTTTGAAAAGATAGAAACACTAGTCCTTTCAGGTGAATACAACCTGCCTGAGTGGTAGCTTCAGTCAACTGTTAGTCTGTGCTTTGTATCAGTTAGAAAGTGACCACAGAAGAAAGAATATAGCTAAAAGGAAATGTGCTTTTATCTAGCCAGAGTCAAAATGTTTGCACATATGACACTCAAAGTAAGTAAACCAATATTCACAAGTAACACTCCTGCTTGGATCTGAAGTGCAACGAACCAGGAATTTTTTTACTTATGTAAAAAAAAAAAAGAGTAGTAAAAACAATTTCATAGCGTGATCATACATTGTCTATTGCACCGTTGTGTACTCGCTGACAAGAATGTGCCTACAAAACTGAAGGCTGTTTTGTCTCCTGCAAAGCGCATGATATATTTCCTCAGAGAATAGATTCGAAATCATCACTGTCTCTTCTTCATGATTCTTTTGAAGAAACTATTACCAAGCATATTCCCTGTCTTTCCAAATCAGAGTGCAGTGGCTCTCCCCTGGCCATATGCTTACTTCATTTCTAGAACATGTAAATATATAAGCTATTTTCTTTACCACTAAAATAGTAATAGTGGAATACATACAGATTAATCTTTGTCCTTCCCTGAATATGATTATAAGACTATTCAAACTTTTAGAACCTATTCCAGTTCTAAAGGAATTAGAATGCAAGAGCATGGAAATGGCCACACTTAATTTATCTGGTTTTATAAATAAACTGTCTATTGGTTAGGCAAATTTTACTAACTTTTATAACAGAAAGGTGTTAGAAAAAACAGAAATAATCACTTGAGATGACAACGCATTACCAAGAGTTGATTGCTTCTCCATGGCTATTTTTCTCTTGGAGAGCTCTTGATCCCAAAGAAATATATTGGACCTGTATATCTTTTTAACCTGAATGTCTATTAACCACAGGAGCCAGAAACTATATTCATATATATTTAGAGATGACAGTGTTTCCAAATATTTTTATGCCATTCCATGGTGTTTAAGCTGTGTTTGTGAACTTGGACATGTTATTGAATTTATTGAGCAAGTTGCTGAAACCTTGCTTAGTCATTAAAATATGAAAATAACATTGCCTATCCCAGAAGGCAGAGACGAGATTTTAAAAAGTATTTATAATGCACTGACTGTCTCATAGTAAGCAACATATGAGTGTTGGGTAAACATATAAACTAGAAGCATTTTCACAGCTGGGGAAAAAAGGATGGAGATTATTGTTGTATTGAGTCTATATACTTGATTAAGTTTGGATTTTTATCACTTAACCATTAAACAAAGGCCAGAAACCATTTAAATATGATGGATAAGCACTTCAAAATGTTATTTTTTGTAGATATAGAATAATGCTACAGCATGAAAATCACTAAGCTTGCACATTTTAAAAAGCATAATACTTCTTGCATTATTTATATTATGAAACTGAAACTGTAAATCAATTTCTTTCATGTACTAAATATGACATGGTTTAAAGAACTTTAATATATAGCATAAAGAACTAACTTACTACAGATTTTATTTATAAGATGTATGAGATCACATTTTGAGAAAAATTTTAAACAATTCAAGCTGAAGGAAACAAAAGGAAAAAAAACATTATTTTTTCTAGAGAAGTATATATCTCTATATCTATTGTGCATTTATTCATCCATCTATTTTCTATATAAAGAGATTTATTATAAGCAACTGGCTCACATGATCATGGAGGATGTAGAGTTCCATGTTCTGATGTCTGCAAACTGGACTCTGGAAAACTGAGTGTAGTTCCAGTTTGAGTTTGAAGGTCTGAAAACTAAGAGCACCAATGTACAGGCCCCAGTCTTAGAGCAGGAGAAGAAACATGTCCAGCTTATCAGTCGGGCAAAGACAGCAATTTCTCTTTCCTCTGTTCAGCTCTATGCATTGGATGATGCTCACTCACTCACTTTGGGGAAGGCTTTACTCAGTCTCACGATTTACATGCTAATCTCATCCAGAAACACACACACATATCTGGATATCCCATGACCCAGTCAGACTGACACTTAAAATTAACCATCTCACCCACACAATTATAGTAGATCTCTGAACTCTTACACTGTTGGTGGGAATGCAAACTAGTACAGCCACTATGGAGAACAGTGTGGAGATTCCTTAAAAAACTGGAAATAGAACTGCCTTATGATCCAGCAATCCCACTACTGGGCATACACACCAAGGAAACCAGAATTGAAAGAGACACGTGTACCCCAATGTTCATCGCAGCACTCTTTATAATAGCCAGGACATGGAAGCAATTTAGATGTCTATCAGCAGATGAATGGATAAGAAAGCTGTGGTAGATATACACAATGGAGTATTACTCAGCCATTAAAAAGAATACATTTGAATCAGTTCTAATGAGGTGGATGAAACTGGAGCCTATTATACAGAGTGAAGTAAGCCAGAAAGAAAAACACCAATACAGTATACTAACGCATAGATATGGAATTTAGAAAGATGGTAACGATAACCCTGTATGCGAGACAGCAAAAGAGACACAGATATATAGAACAGTCTTTTGGACTCTGTGGGAGAGGGAGAGGGTGGGATGATTTGGGAGAATGGCATTGAAACATGTATAATATCATATATGAAAAGAATCACCGGTCCAGGTTCGATGCAGGATACAGGATGCTTGGGGCTGGTGCACTGGGACAACCCAGAGGGATGGTACGGGGAGGGAGGAGGGAGGGGGGTTCGGGATGGGGAACACGTGTACACCCGTGGCGGATTCATGTTGATGTATGGCAAAACAAATACAATATTGTAAAGTAATTAGCCTCCAATTAAAATAAATTTATACTTTAAAAAATTAAAGAAAAAATAAAAATAAAAATCAATTATACTTTCTTAGTGTTCTAAAGTTTTTATGTCTATATTTTGTCATCAAAGTCTTTCTGACTTAGTAAAAACTGTTCTTTATTTTTTTATTCTATTAACTTGTTAAGTTTTTGTATTCTGAATTCTTTCTTGTGTGTGTATTGGATGCTTAGTTGTGTCTGATTCTTTGTGACCCTGTGGACTGTAGCCTGCCAGGTTCCTCTGTCCATGCATTCTCCAAGCAACAATGCTGGCATGGGTTGCCATTTTATTCTCTAGGGGATCTTCCTGACCCAGGGGTCAAAGCTGGGTTTCCTGCATTTGAAGGCAGATTCTTTATGAGCTGAGCCACCAGGAAAGCCCTTCTTCTTTTTTTTTTCCTATGCATTTAAGCAGAATGTCAACAAAGGTCTGTCTAGTCAAGGCTATGGTTTTTCCAGTAGTCATGTATGGATGTGAGAGTTGATCTGTAAAGAAAGCTGAGCACCGAAGAATTGATGCTTTTGAACTATGGTGTTGGAGAAGACTCTTGAGAGTCCCTTGGACTGCAAAGAGATCCAACCAGTCCATCCTAAAGGAGATCAGTCCTGGGTGTTCACTGGAAGGACTGATGCTAAAGCTGAAACTCCAATACTTTGGCCATGGATGCAAAGAGTTGACTCATTAGAAAAGACCCTGATGCTGGGAAAGATTGAGGGCAGGAGGAGAAAGGGATGACAGAGGATGAGATGGTTGGATGGCATCGCCGACTCAATGGACATGAGTTTGGGTAACTCCAGGAGTTGGTGATGGACAGGGAGGCCTGGTGTGCTGTGGTTCATGGGGTCACAAAGAGTTGGACATGACTGAGTGACTGAACTGAAGCATAATGTTTCATTAATTATTTACTGAATATATATATATGACTACAAATTCAATTGGAATTCTGAATGGAGGGGTAGGGGAAAGAGCCTAAGTACTTACATGTCATTCAGTATGAGAATTTGAGGGCTGGAGAAAACCTAAGAAAAACCTTGTATTTTTTCTTCTCTCATTTTATACAAAAGAGACTTACCTTATTGAAGCTGAAAAGCATTGTAATTATCAAAGATTCCCCAAATGTGTAGTTTGTAGTTGAGATAATGGCAGACACATTGCTTTTGCTCATCAGATCCTGTTTGGTTTTCTGAGTACACAAGACTACATTTTCTGGCTACTTTTCAGTGAGATTGCTGCCATGTGATTTGTATGTAGGCTGAACCCCTTCCCCAAGCCCGGTTGTGAAAACTCCAATATGATTAACTACCCTTGTGCAAGGTGATTTTCAAAACCCATCTTTTAAATATGGAAAAAAAAAATTACAAGATGGAAGTCACTGCATGAAAAAGAGCCTCCAAGAAGACCCACCTAAAATGTTTGATTGTAACATGGACAAAAATTAACCTTATTCATGTTAAATCAATCAGATTTCATGCTTTAATTGTTACTGCAGCATAGTTTAGCCTACTGTGCTTTATGTGGAATTTTTCTGGATGACAGTTGGATTTTCCCAAATTGTTGGAATTCTCACAAATTCTTTCCATCTCTATGTTCCTGTGGCTTTGAGACTAACCAACAACCTTTTTATAAGACACACTTTCATGGTTTTTTAGGTTATAAAAGTACATAAACATTTACATAAGAAACTTTTTCTCAGAAAAATCAATAGAAATGTTTATCAGTTAATTTTATGTAAAAGTACATGCTTAACTAATTGCTTCATAATTTTTCCAGTGTTAGTGAATGATAAAGAGAAACTCAGAAGGTTCTGGATAAAATTTAATCATTATTTCAGCAATCATAATTTAAGTTTCAACAATAAGAAATAAATATAACAAAAATAACAACAAAAATAAATCTTTCAAAATCACAAAGATTGAGATAAATATTTGTGAAATTCTAAAATGTATTACCGATATTGGGATTTTTATTCCAATATTATATGATTTATGGGATAAACTTCTTGAGATGAACATTGTCTCTTATTTGCTCTCATCTTTTATTTTTACTGGAATATAACTGTCCTGAGAGCAATGACTTGATGTTTTGTACGATACATATACATATATATGTATATATAAAATAAGAAACCAGTGTATTCCTGGGAAAACAATTTTTTGAGAGAGATAATTTGACAATTACTTTAAACAAAAATTATAAAAGACATAAAAGTGAATATAAAATGACATTTCCTGTGTTGCCAATTTAAAAGTCTTCTCTAAGTATTACATGGTCAAGAAGAGGAGAAATAAATCGCTTGACTTATTTCTGACAATATGTTATTATGATAAATGAAAAATCTTTTATGTAATTTAAATTCTAGGGTAAGTGATGACAAGTAGGCTTCCCAGGCGGCACTAGTGGTAAAGAATCCACCTGCCAATGCAAGAGACACAGAGACTCAGTTGGATCCCTGGGTCAGGAAGATCCCCTGCAGGAGGAAGTGGCAACCCACTCTAGTATTCTTGCCTAGAGAATCCCATGGACAAAGGAGGCTCCAGTCTAAAGGGTCTCAAAGAGTCAGACACAACTGAAATGACTGAGCATACACACAAGCATATATGACCCATTTTTGAATGAAAACATGTATATTTATTTTCTCAGTTAAAATTTTTATGTTATCAATAATTTAGATACATTAACTTGAAAATGGTTTTAATTATGTTAAATTACATTGTGATCTTGGGGGTGAGATTTATATTCTATATTAACCTTTCCTAATAACTCTGCTTATATTTCTGCAAATATAAGCAATGTGTGTATCCTATTAGATTTAAATACTGAGTATACATGTTCACTGCTGTTAGTTTTCTATGACTGTCACAATCAAGTACACAGACTAGGTGGCTTAAAGCAATAGAAGTCTATTCTCTCACAGCTTGGAGACTAGAAGTTTGAAAACAAGGTGTCCCCGGAGCCATGTTCTCTCTGAATGCTCTAGGGGATAGTCTGTTCCATGCCTTTCTTTTGGCTTCTGCTGTCAATAGCAATGCTTGTCCTTTCTTAGCCTGTAACTACATTTCTACAATCTACACCTTCATCCTAATATACGGTTCTTCTCATATGTCTCTTTTCTGTGTTTCTTCTCCTCTTCTTCCTACAATACCGCACTGTATTAAGTGCTTGCTCTACTCCAATATGACTTCGTCTTTATTTGATTACAGTTGAAAGACTCTATTTCCAAAAACACATCAGATTCACAGATACCTGGGGAAAAGTATTTGACCATGTATTTGGGGGCTGCACAATTCAACCCATAACAGTCACATATATCATCTTAGTCAATTCTATTTTGAGAAGGATGTTTAAAATCATAGATAGGATCATGGTATTAGATAAACTTGTTAGTAATCACATTTTGCCTTTATGGACTATATACCTTAAGAGACTTACTTAACTCTGTGGGCCTCAGTTTCTTCACAAGGAACATGTGCTAACAATAGTACACACATAAAAGGTTTTAGGAATTGGAGAAGGCAATGGCACCCCACTCCAGTACTCCTGCCTGGAAAATCCCACGGACGGAGCAGCCTGGTAGGCTGCAGTCCATGGGGTCACTGAGGGTCAGACACGACTGAGCAACTTCACTTTCACTTTTCACTTTCATGCATTGGAGAAGGAAATGGCAACCCATTCCAGTGTTCTTGCCCGGAGAATCTCAGGGACGGTGGAGCCTGGTGGGCTGCCGTCTGTGGGGTTGCACAGAGTCAGACACGACTGAAGTGACTTAGCTTAGCTTAGCTTATATCCAGAAGAGTGCCAGGGATATAGTAAATGCAAAGGAAATTTCAGTGTCTGTTCTTCCTATTACTACAACTACTTGAGTTTTGAACAAGTTTCATGGAATGGTTCCATAGAGAGACCGAAATTCTCTCTATCTTTTACAATATCGTGTTTATTTACCAGTTAATATAATAAACATACATCTTGGTAAAGGCTATTTGAAAAATTTGGCCAGAATTCAATGACAATGATCAGTTTAGAACTAAAGAAAATGTGATATAGATAGATGAATGGATAGATAGAGGTAGATATAAGAAAATATACAATCAGTAACAGCAAACATTTTTTATCCTCTGCTCAAATTCATGGGGTATTAATAGGCTAAAATGCAGTTTGAATCTGTGAGGGGGTTGAAAGTAATATTATATAGTAGTTTCCAAACTCACTTTCCATGAATAGTTTTCTTTTTGTCCATATTACACACATCATGTTGGATTTAGTTCCCTGACAAGGGATCAAACCCACAACCCCTGCATTGGAAGCTCAGAGTCTTAATCACCAAACCACCAGGGAAGTGCCTCCATGAACCAAATTTTTATGGTGTATCTTGGGAAAGGTACATTCCTTAGAACATGCATTGAGAGATAATGTAGACAATCAATAGATAATTGAGAGTAAAATAAAAGCAAAAAACAAAGTACAATAATGTGGCTTAAATAATACAGATATTAGTGAACAATCTAATCTCTTAAACATATACTTTTAACACTAATACATCTAAAAAGTTTATTTATTACAGTATTCAGAATAACATTAGATATTATTTTTAGGGATTTTGCTGCTGAAATTATTAGCACTAAAACCTACAAACAAAATGTTTTGGTTGGAAGACTCAATATTGTCAAGATGTCAGTTCTTCCCAACTTGATTTATAGATTCAGTGCAATCCAAACCAAAATCCCAGAAAGTTGTTTTATGAATATGAACAACATGAATCCTAAAGTTTATATGGAGAGCTAAAGACTTAGAATAGCCAACACAATATTAGAGGATAAGGACAACATTTGAGGACTGTTACAACCGGCTTCCAATAAAGCTATAGTAAGTGAGATAGTGTGATAGTGGTGAAAAAAGAGACAAATTGATCAACAGAACAAAACAGAGAGGTCAGGAATAGACCGATGTAAACCTTTTTTTTTTTTTTGATGTAAACCTTTAGACTGATCTTTGATAAGGACTACTTGACATCTACATGCAAAGAAAGGAATCTAGACACAGACCTTACACTTTTCATGAAAAGTAACTTAAAATGAATCTAAACTAAAACCCTAAACTATAAAACTTCTAGTAGATAATAAAGAAGAAAAGCTGAATGACCTTGAGTATGGTGATGACTTTTACATATAACATAAGATATGATCCACAGAAGAAATTTAGAAAGTTGTACTTAATTAAAATTAGAAATATCTGCTCTGCAAAAGACAATGTCTAAGAAATAAAAAGACAAGTTATATACTGTAAAAGTCTCTTTGACAATGATATATCCAATAGATAACTGTTATATAATATGTCTAAATAACTCTTAAAACTCAACTAGAAGAAACCAAATAGCCTAATTTTAAAATGGCCAGAAGACTTGAACATACACCTCACTGAAGAAGATATATAGATAGCAAGTAAGCATATGAAAACAGGTTCAGCATGTTATCATTATGGAATTTCAAATTAAAATAACACTGAGATACCACTACACACCAAGTAGAATGGTCAAAATCCAAAACTTTAACAATGCCAAATACTGGCAAGGATGTGGAGTGGTGGGTGGGAACTTTCATTCACTGATGGCAGGGAAGCAAAATGATACAAACACTTTGGAACACAGTTTGACATTCAACATATAGCACAAAACTTAGATATACTCTTATACTACAGTTGAACAGTCATTCTCTTTGGTACTTACCTGTGCTGTGCTTAATTGTTCAGTCATGTCCAACTCTTTGTGACCCCATGGAGTGTAGCCCACCAGGCTCCTCTGTCCATGGGGATTCTCCAGGCAAGAATACTGGAGTGGGTTGCCATGCCCTCCTCAGGAGCAGAAAACATCTCCACATGAAAGCCTGCAAATGGATGTTTTAGTTCAGTTGCTCAATCATGTCTGACTCTTTATAACCCCATGGACTGCAGCCCACCAGGCTTCCCTGTCCATCACCAACTCCTGAAGCATGCTCAAACTCATGTCCATAGAGTCAGTGATGTCATCCAACCATCTCATTCTCTGTGATCCCTTCTCCTCCTGCCTTCAATCTTTCCCAGCATCAGGGTGTTCTAATAAGTCAGTTCTTCGCATCAGGTGGCCAAAGTATTGGAATTTCAGCTTCAGAATCAGTCCTTCCAATGCATATTCAGGACTGATTTCTTTTAGCATTGACTGGTTTGATCTCCTTGCAGTCCAAGGGACTCTCAAGAGTCTTCTCCAATACCACATTTCAAAAGCATCAATTCTTTAGCACTGTTTTCTTTATAGGCCAACTCTCACATCCATGCAGACTACTGGAAAAACCATAGCTTTGACTAGATGGACCTTTGTCAGCAAAGTAATATCTCTGATTTTTAATATTCTGTCTAGGTTTGTCATAGCTTTACTTCCATGCAGTCACCACCTGCAGTGATTCCGGAGCCCAAGAAAATAAAGTCTGTCACTGTTTCCATTGTTTCTCCATCTATTTGCCATGAAGTGATGGGACTGGATGCCATGATCTTCGTTTTCTGAATGTTGAGTTTTAAGCCAACTTTTTCACTCTCCTCTTTCACTTTCATCAAGATGCTTTTTAGTTCCTCTTCACTTTCTGCCATAAGGGTGGTGTCATCTGCATATCTGAGGTTATTGATATTTCTCCTGGAAATGTTGATTCCAGCTTGTGCTTTATCCAGGCCAGCATTTTGCATGATGTACTCAGCATATAAGTTAAATAACCAGGGTGACAGAATACAGCCTCTAGTACTCCTTTTCCAATTTGGAACCAGTCTGTTGTTCCATATCCAGTTCTAACTGTTGCTTCCTAACCTGTATACAGATTTCTCAGAAGCCAGGTCAGGTGGTCTGGTATTTCCATCTCTTTCAGAATTTTCCACAGTCTTTTGTGATCCACACAGTCAAAGTCAGTAGTCAGTAGTCAGTAGTAGTCAGTAGAGCAGAAGTAGATGTTTTTCTGGAACTCTTGATTTTTCAATGATCCAACAGATGTTGGCAATTTGATCTTGGTTCCTCTGCCTTTTCTAAATCCCAGTTGAACATCTGGAAGTTCATGGTTCATATACTATTGAAACCTGGCTTGGAGAATTTTGAGCATTACTTTGCTAGCATATGAGATGAGCACAATTGTGTGGTAGTTTGAACATTCTTTGGCATTGCTTTTCTTTGGGATTGGAATGAAAACGGACCTTTTCCAGTCCTGTGGCCACTGCTGTTTTCCAAATTTGCTGGTATATTGAGTGCAGCACTTTAAAAGCATCATCTTTTAGCATTTGAAATAATTCATCTGGAATATAGTAGCTTTACTCATAATTGTCAAAGCTTGAAGCAACCAAGATATGCCTCAATATGTGAATGGATAAATACATTGTGAAATATCCAGATGATGGAATACTGTTCAGCACTAAAAGAAGTGAGCTATTGAACCAAAAGACATAAAGTAAACTTAAATGCATATTACTGAGTGAGAGAAGCCAATATGAAAAGGCTACATACCATACAATTCCAACTACTTGACATTCTGGGAAAGACAAAATACAGATAGAGGAAAAGTATCTGTGGTTGTCAAGGTTTATAGTGGGGGGAGATGAATAGAGTATAGAGGATTTTGGGGGTCAGAAAAATTATTCTGTATGATAATACATAAGGAATAGTTATCATTATACTTTCTGCATACTCATAAAATGTACAACACTAACAGTAAACCCTAATATAAATTATGAACTTAGGGTGATAATGATGTGTCATTATATATGTACCTTGAATGTGACAGAAGCTCTGATGCAAGGTGTTAATTGTGAAGGGGTTTTGTGTGTTCAGGTACAGGGTTATGTGGGAACTCTATACCTTGCTCTGTATTTTGCCATAAACCTAAACTTCTCTAAACTGTGGTTTCAATCACTTTATAGTCGTGTCCGACTCTTTCAACCCTATGGACTACAGCCCACTGGCTCCTCTATCCATGGGATTTCCCAGGCAAGTATAGTGAAATGGCTTGCCATTTCCTTCTCTAGGGGTCTTTCTGACCCAGGGATGAACCCATGTCTCTTATGTCTCCAACACTGGCAGGTGGTTTCTTTGCTACCAGCACCACCTCTCTAAACCTTCAGTTCAGTTCAGTTCAGTCGCTCAGTCATGTCCAACTCTTTGCCACCCCATGGACTGCAGCACGCCAGGCTTCCCTGTCCATTACCAATTCCCGGAGCTTACTAAAACTCATGTCCATTGAGTTGGTGATGCCTTTCAACCATCTCATCCTCTGTCATCCCCTTCTCCTCCTGCCTTCAATCTTTCCCAGCATCAGGATCTTTTCAAATGAGTCAATTCTTTGCATTGGGTGGCCAAAGTATTTTGAGTCTTAAGACTTAAATAAGTCTAAACCTGATCTTAAATGAGTCTAACTCTAAACCTTAAAGTTTATTAATTTAAAACAAATTGTTCACAGATGAAAGTGTGACTTACTTCCAAAGAACAGTTGTAGAAACAGTTGTACTTTTTTCTAAAATAAGAGGAAGGAACAAACATATGATGACTGTTGTGAGGATCCGTGGTCTATAATGGAAAAATTAACCTAGGCTCTTTGTAAATCCTTATGTAAGAAATCAAAGTTGGACACAGAATTTATGTAGTTTGTAAGTATTTATTTATTTATTTGGGTTTTTATTTTTAACAGTCATAAGCTCATGGATGCTAGAGACAGCTCACACTGGTTCACAAGAGTGCATTGTTAGTGTCTCTTTCCAACTCTGCCTTCAGTAATGTCTTGCAGGTCACTTAACATCAGTTATGGTGGAAGTATTCACACCATGGAATATGGAAAATTCTATGAATCAGAGTTTTAGTCCTTTGGGGAGGAATGTAGAGTCAACTGTTAAACAACAGGGCACCAGTAAGATCTCTGAAACCTCAGATTGACCAGACCTCCTTCTCATTCCATTTTCTGTGTGTAGCAGAGGCCATGACTCATTATTAGAGTTTGAAAAATATAGGTTGAACTGATGAAGGCATTTGAAAATGATTTGCAGTGATGTTATGATCGAAGCCAATTGAGAGAATTTAGGTGGAAGTATAGTGAGAAATAAAGTTGAAATGAATTTGATAAGGCATCTCACTCAGATAGAAAGAAAAAAAAGAATGCATTTTCATGTCGATGTATGGCAAAACCAATATAATATTGTAAAGTAATTAGCCCATAATTAAAATAAATAAATTTATATTTAAAAATAAACAAAAATAAATAAAAAAAGAAAAACCATGAAAAAAAAACAGAATTAAAATAGGAAACTCAATATGCTCATTATAGTGGATGGCAGAGATATAAGAAGAAATAAAAAGTTTTACATGTTGAAGAGAGTGAGACAAAACCTTCATTTTAAGAAGAGTTTTGGGGCAAAAATCCAAAAGGCAGGATACAGATTAATAAATTGGGGTGTAGAAATGGAGATATTAAAGAGCACTGCTCCCTTCGGAGAACCTGTTCCCTTCAGACTTTGGTCTGCTCCTACAGGTAGGTGCCTTGTTTCCTTTTAGAAACCACAAGCTTCTCTGAGCGATATGTGCCTAACCTGTGAAACAAGTGTGATGAACTAGAAGGTCTGATTATGCTGGTAGAGAGAAAGGGAAAAATCCAAGGTATACAGCGGGTAGATTATTTAAATGGGGAGAATATTCAAATGGGGAGGATATGAGGATATTATAGACTGAAATGGGAAAAGGAAAAAAAAGTAGGGGTATTAGTATGGCAATTTAAAAAAAAAAATCATTGCGTTCAGGAAATAAGAATAGTTAACTTTTACTAAGGATAACATAGGTGTTTTTCTAAATGTTTTATATGCAATATATATTTTAATTCTCACAAAATCTAAAAGTTAGGCAGTTTTTATTCCTATTTTTACAAGGAACTGAGAGATTTCTTATGCTGGAACCTGCCACAGATACATAATTTTACCCAAAATTCTGACTCCTGATTGTGTAGGCTGGTAGACAGAAGCCTATAATTAGAGACCTGTTTGATAACTTATCCAACTCATTTACTACTTTGCTCTCCATTTCCTTATTCAACAAACAGCCACAATGTTTTCTTTCCCATCTAAATTTTAGGGCTATTTTGAAATTGTACTTTATGAAAGTTAAACTATGACAGATATGCAGAATATTTCTCATAAAAAAATAGACAAAAGGACATAAGAATGTTAAGAGGATGAAAATCAAGTGGCTTAATCTTGAATGTCCTTGATTACTTCATTAATGTAGATGGGGTCGTATACTAAAAAGGAAGAGCTACAGCATTGGAAGTATAAGAGACGGAAAAAAGTTCTGGACAAGTTAATACCAGATGATCCCCAGTAGTTCTACTATTTTTACCCTAGTTGGATAATGGGACATTTGCCAGACCATAACAAAGGAAATTCCAGATTATGATTTAGCAGATACTCTTATGTTGGCTTCAGTGCCATTTTGCTTTCTATTGAGTCTGTCAACATTCATACCATCTTCTATTAGTGTGTCAGACATACAACTCCACTCACTATGGAAACAGATTTCTCGTGAGAATGTGAACATTAGGATGACAACAACTTTGGACACGTATACCCACACAGAGTTTTCCTTTCTGAGTTTTTGCTTTTGCTTCACTGGCTGAAATAAGAAAATGCAGAAATAAAGCCGGAAGGGTTTGGAGGTTTATTTTTGCTATTTGTTTGAACCAGAATATGAGTTTGCTTCTATTTTCAGTGCTGTTGTTGTTTAGTCCAAATGATTTCACTTTCCTTTTTACAATGCAGCAAATCTTAACAGCATAATGAAAGTATGGGTGGGAAACATTATTATTACATCTTTTGCTATTTTGGCTCAAAGAATGAGCGTGGAAAAAAAAAGGCAAGGGGAAAATTATGACTATGCCCACCCACAATTGGAAAACCCTCCCTAGTTTTTACAGTAATTAAAGTCCAGTTTCTGGCTGGAGGCTGTATGTGTATAAACCCTGGAGATAACATAAAAATGGCTTTATGGGCATCCTCTGAGAGAGAGGATGTTCAATCAGATTCCAAGAACTCAAGAACATGTGCTTTACAAGAAAGAAAGCCAAAATACAAACTTGCCTGTAAGAACTACAATTACCATATGGAAAATTGATCCCATAAACTAAGAAGAAAAACAATAAAGGAATATCTTTTGAATCCCACTATGCCAGTTAAGTGATATAGTCCTGCTTTTCATCCTAATTAAAAAATATGTTTAGTTAAAAGGGATCATTTGATTAGTAACTCAAGTGTCATTTCTTTTCATCTTAGCAAGCCTGCTACAGTCTGATACATTTTGTAAAAATAACCCATTTTTCCAAAGGAAAGATATGATTACTTTCATTGATTTCCTGTACTATAAGTTATTTTGGGTTACTGTTTATGTTTTCTTTCAAATAAAGGTATATCTTGTTTAAGTTGTAAGGAGTCTCCCGATAAATAGGGAGAAAATAAATCATCTCTGCATTTTGGGTATTTATTTATTCATTTTATTTGCTTATAATTAGTAAGGCAGAGTAGAGTTCAATGGTGAGAGTATAAACTACAATTAGCATAAACTCCATACTTATATAAAATATTTTACATGATTTTTACTATTAATTCCAAATGAAACAGGATGTGATGAAAAATAATTGTATCTTATAAAATTTTATATTTTTCATAAGGCCTTATACTTTCCTTATGGTTTATAATATTTAAAATTTACTTCAGTCAATTTAAGAATACTTACTTTAATTGTTCCTTCTAGATAATTACCATTTGCTGGAGGATTACTTCTATTTGTGTTTTATTATTTTGCATTGTTCACTTATCTTTTTGCAGGGATTTTGGTTTTTGATAGAAAGTCCACTGACTGTCTTGTAAAATTATCTCTCTAGAACAGATTTGCCTTTATTTCTGCTCTGCACTCTCTAAATGTCATGTGTTCTGGATCCAATTTTATACTACTCTTACCAAGATTTCCCACAGTAGGGTAAATTTGAACTCCCTACCAGAACAAATATGGTGTTGTGGTATTTATTTGTTCCAAAAAACTTTTCATTTTTCCCTTTCAGATCCCTAGGGAGAAAAAAGTTTTCTTGCTGTGGATAGAATGTATGTATTCTACTCCAAATGAAACTACCAGCTTTCATGAGTTCTGACTCTGCACAGAATTTTCACTTTCAACTCTTTGCCTCAGATAGTTTCAGATGTATTCTTCCATGACCACTGTGCAGACATTAACTTCAAGATTCTTACTATTCTTACTATTTAGATCTTATGCAAATCTGATGATCCTCCAGGATCGGGGCAGAATGAGTTTGTATCCTTATTGCTCTGCCTTTTAGTTTCCTTTTCATTGCATAGCATTTAGGGACTTCCCTCTATTTCTAAATTCAATTCAGTAGGCTCAAATTTGGCATTTTAGTCAGTTTGTAGTAGAAGATATTCCTCTTACTTTCCTAGAAATCTGAAAGGACCTTTGCATTTATTTTATAAAATAGGACATTAGGTGCACAGACTTGGATACTTTTGTAATCCATGGTTCATAACTCTTACCATTGTTCTTTTGCAGCCTGCTTTTACTTATCTTTTTGAATAATTAGTATGTTCAAGACTATCACTAAATAATACTCAAGATCTTGATGATAAGGTAGAACAGTGGGCAAAATGAATGATTTTGAATGAGCAGTAAAAATGAATAATTCACAGTAATACCCTGTCATATACATGAATCTTAACAATAAGCTGTTAAGTGTTAATAAGCTCCAAAAGTGGATATCACTATTATGCTCACTTTTGGGCTGCCCTGGTGGCATAGACAGAAAATAATCTGTCTGGAACGTGGGAGACCTGGGTTCGATCCCTGGGTTAGGAAGATCCCTTGGAGGAGGGCATGACAAACCACTCAAATATTCTTGCCTGGAGAATCCCTATGGATACAGGAGCTTGGCAGGCTATAGTCCATGGGGTCGCACAGAATTGGACACAACTGAGCAACTAAACACAGCACAGAGAGCAGCACGTGCTCACTTTCAAAAGTCATGAAAGCAAAACAAAGCAAGATATTATTGACTACTAACTGCAGGATGAAGTTTGCCTTTGGTGATATCTGGGAACTTCTGTAAGAATAGGATGGTACAAGTAGGAAACACTACATGGTTAGATGCAGATTTTTTTTTTCCAACTCAAAATAACATGTAATGCGGTGTTTCAAAGAATAGCAAAGAGAGATAAGAAAGCCTTCCTAAGTGAACAATGCAAAGAAGTAGAGGAAAACAATAGAATGGGAAAAACTAGAGATCTCTTCAAGAAAATTAGAGATACCAAGGGAATATTTCATGCAAAGATGGGCACAATAAAAGACAGAAACAGTATGGATCTAACAGAAGCAGAAGATATTAAGAAGAGGTGGCAAGAATTCACAGAACGACTATACAAAAAAAAAGATCTTAATGACCCAGATGACCAAGATTGTGTGATCACTCACTTAGAGTCAGACATCATGGAGTGGGAAGTCAAGTGGGCCTTAGGAAACATCATTATGAACAAAACTAGTAGAGGTGATGGAATTCCAGTTGAGCTATTTCAAATCCTAAAAGATGATGCTGTGAAAGTGCTGCACTCAACATGCCAGCAGATTTGGAAAACTCAGCAATGGCCACAGGTCTCCAAAACGTAGGTTTTCATTCTAATCCTAAAGAAGGGCAATGTCAAAGATTGTTCAAACTACCACACAATTGTATTCATTTCATATGCAAGCAAAGTCACACTCAAAATTCTCAAAGCTAGGCTTCAACAGTACATGAACCAAGGACTTCCAGATGTTCAAGTTGGATTTAGAAAAGGAAGAGGAACCAGAGATCAAATTGCCAACATCTGTTGGCTCATAGAAAAAGCAAGGGGAATTCAGAAAAACATCTACTTCTGCTTCATTGACTATGATAAAGCCTTTGATTGTGTGGATCACAACAAATTGTGGAAAATTCCTAAAGAGATGGGCATATCAGACCACCTTACCTGCCTGCTGAGAAACCTGTATGCACGTCAGGAAGCAACAGCAAGAACCAGACATGGAACGATGGACTGGTTCCATATTGGGAAAAGAATACTGAAGGCTGCATATTGTCACCCTGATTATTTAACTTCCATGCAGAGTACATCATGTGAAGTGCTGGGCTAGATGGATCACAAGGTAGAATCAAGATTGCCAGGAGAAATTTCAATAACCTCAGATATGCAGATGACACCACCCTTATGGCAGAAAGCGAAGAAGAACTAAAGCACCTCTTGTTGAAGGTGAAAGAGGAGAATGGAAAAGCTGGCTTAAAATTCAACTTTTTAAAAAAACTAAGATTATGGTATCCAGTCCCATCATTTCATGACAAATAAACAGCATCTGTGGCAATAATGTTAAGTCAAGCTTTTTGAGAAAGGTGAAGAAAATATGATTTTATAGAGAAAAGATAAAAACCGTAAGTCCCCTATATATGAACCTTTCAGTTGGGAACTTTCAAAGATGCAAACATGAGTTTGCATGTGTAATCACTTAAGTTAGTTCACATGTCTGGCATATATTGTCATGTGCATAGATGTTCTACAAAATTTTCTGTGCACTTTACTGTACGATGTGTTTATTTCATGCCCAGGATGTCCTGAAGCAAGCACAAAAGCAGCAGTGGTGTAGCTGGTAATGTTAAGAGGTGCCAGCTGTTGTACTGTACTGCTGTATAGGCCGAATTTGTTGGACTAATGATTTCAGAGGGGAACTTATTCATATGTAGGGGACTTACTGTAACAGAAAAAAAAATGTTATTCTCATCTTTTTTTTTCCCAGAGAGAGGAAAAATTAATCAAGTCTTTGGTGACTATCTGGGAAATTTACAATTGCTACATGGACAAACAGTGCTCTGAAACTGATTGTAAATTAATCTACTCCCTCTAACTTTCAGAATATTCTCCCTGACTTCTCCCTAGCCTGGGGGTTCTGAAGAATAGACTAGTTACTAAGGTATTTTCTAAGTAGCAGGTTAACTTCTTCTTTTTTAATAATTGTATTTATTTATTTAGGCTGTGCTGGGTCTTCAAGGGTACACGGGCTTTTCTCTAGTTGCAGGGATCAGGAGTTACTCTCTAGTTGCAGTGTGTGAGCTTCTCATTGTGTGGCTTCTCTTGTCGTGGAGCACAGGCTTTAGTGTGTGCAGGTTTAAGCAGTTGCAGCTCATGGGCTCAGTTGGGTTTCCTAGGTGGTGCAGTGGTAAAGAATCTTCCTGTCAATGTAGGAGAGACCCAGGTTTAATACCTGGGTCAGGAAGATACCCTAGAAGAGGAGGAAATGGCAACCAACTCCAGTATCTTGCCTGTCCATGGATAGAGGAGCCTGGCGGGCCTCAGTCCATAGGGTGGCAGAGTCGGACACAGCTGAACATGCACACATGTGGGCTCAGTAATTGCAGCTCCTATGCACTAGAGCACAGGCTCAATAGTTGTGGCACATGGGCCTGGTTGCCCTGTGGAATGTGGGATCCTCCCAGACCAAGGATCGAACCCATGCCACCTGCATGGCAGGTGGATTCTTTACCACTGAGCCACCAGGGAAGCTTCTAGTAGATTAACTCAAGATGGTGTAGTCCCCTTTCTTCCTACTCCTTGCTAAGTACAACTATAAACCTTGGAAATAACATGAGACACAATTAAAGAAGAGTTCTCAAAGGTTCTAAGAAGAAGATGAACTTGTTTAGAACACCAGGACTTGAGGAACTATATAGCGGCCACCCAGCAGAAGAGAGTAACCCAGATCCGTTATTTCTTGAACTTCAACCTAACAACAGAAGGAAGGTCGGGCAGGCTTATTCTTCCCTAGGGTGGAATAGGACTCTGACAATATCAGGGAAGCCCAAAAGCACTGAGATGGGTCAGGATCTCTGCCAACAATAAGCAACTACTGGAAATGCCCTCTTATTGCTTGTATCAGCAAATGCTCACTCATTAGACTTTTTTCCTCTATGGGATACTTGGTTTTAACTCATATGTGAATAATCTTCCCATAAAGTAGCACTGAAATGAAACTGAGAATGCGTTCTTTCAAAAAGAGTTGACTTTTTACCTCTGCTTTGAGAAAGACTCACTACCTGCTAAAAACTACTACAGTCTCCTTCATGCAGCTTAACATAAATATCTTAGTTTCAGCTTTCCTGGTTTCAAATACGAGTCTCAGGATCACATACCAAAATGATCACTGTCAGATTTAGCATTTACTTACACAGTTAAATTCCAGTTTATCTCTCTTTATCATAAAATATTAATTCTCTAAAGGCCATCAATGCATTAATCATCGTATTTTATCTATGTTGGCACAAAAGTAATTACCTTTTTGGACCCTGAATTTTAAATCATTATAACTAGGCTCAAACACATCTTTATTAATCAAAATAGGAAACATTACAATCAACATATTTTTGCCAACAAGAAATGTTTGTTTATTCCTATAGCATAAAAAAAAACAGGCTTTGGGATTTGACAAACTCTTGGAAAGTATTTTCTGTGTCCTGCTGGTTGTGGAAGCATTTTCCCTGGAAAAAGTTGAGATACTTGAAGAAGTGGTAGTCAGTTGGCAAGAGGTCAGGTGAATATGACAAATGAGGCAAAATTTCGTAGCCCAATTTGTCCAACTTTTGAAGCATTGATTGTGCAACGTGTTGAGCATTGTTGGAGAGAAGAATTGGGCCCTTTTTGTTGACAAATGCCTACTGCAGGCCTTGCATTTTTTGGTGCATCTCATCGATCTGCTGAGCATACATCTCAGATGTAATTGTATCACCGGGATTCAGAAAACTGCAGTGGATCAGAAGGGTAGCAGACCACCAAACAGAAATAAGTTTTTTGGTGCAAGTTTGGCTTTGGGAAGTGCTTTGGGTCCTCTTCTCAATCCAAACATTGAGCTGGTCTACACCAGATGTTGTATAAAATCCACTTTTCATCACACATCACAATCCAACTAATGGTTCATTGTTACACAGAATAAGAGAAGACAACACTTCAAAACGACAATTTGTTTGACTTTTGGTCAGCTCTTGAGGCACCCACTTATCAAACTTTTACACCTTTCCAATTTGATTCAAATGTCAAATGACTGTAGAATGGTTGACATTGAGTGCTTAGGCAACTTCTCCTATAGTCATAAGAGGATCAGCTTTGATGATTTTTCTCTATTGGTCGTTGTCAACTTTCAATGACCAGGCACTACACTCATAATTTTCAAGACTGTCCTTTTCTTTGCAAAACTTCAACCACCATTGCACTGTATTCATTGGCAGTTCCTGGGCCAAATATTTTGCTGATGCTGCAAGTTGTCTCTGCTGCTTTATGACCCATTTTGAACTTGAATAAGAATATTTCTCGAGTTTGTTTTTTGTCTAACATCATTTCCTCAGTCTAAAATACCTATAAAATAAGCAGCAAGTCATAAATCATTAGCAAAATCATAGGAAGTAATGCACATTAAAATGATGTGTAACATAACCACGTTTAAGAATGTATTCCAACATACAAAGGCAAAGCTCAACAATGCAAAGCCACAATTAGTTTTACACCAAACTAATAGAATCTATTTATTTGTAGAAGCACGGATCTTCAGAGAAACTGTCTGTTCACTATACAGAGCAGCTGCTCAAGTAGACTTTTTGATTCTGTTCAGTTCAATCGCTCATGTCTGACTCTTTGCTATCCCATGGACTGCAGCATGCCAAGCTTCCCTGTCCATCACCAACTCCTGCAGCTTGCTCAAATTCATGTCCATCAAGTTGGTGATGTCATACAACTGTCTCATCCTCTGTCTTTCACTCCTTCTTCTGCTTCAATCTTTCCCAGCTTCGGGGTCTTTTCCAACAAGTCAGTTCTTCCTATCAGATGGCCAAAGTATTGGAGTTTCAGCATCAGTATCTGTCCTTCCAATGACTATTCAGGATTGATTTCTTTTAGGATTGACTAATTTTATCTCCTTGCAGCCCAAGGGACTCTCAAGAGTCTTCTCCAATGCCACATTTCAAAAGCATCAATTCTTTGACACTCTGCTTTCTTTATAGGCCAACTCTCACATCCATACATGACTACTGGAAAAACCACAGCGTTGACTAGATGGGCCTTTGTCAGGAAAGTAATGTCTCTGCTTTTTAATATTCTGTCTAGGTTTGTCATAGCTTTACTTTCAAGGAGCAAGAATCTTTTAATTTCATGGCTGCAGTCACCATCTGCAGTGATTCTGGAGCCCAAGAAAATAAAGTCTGTCACTGTTTCCATTGTTTCCCCATCTATTTGCCATGAAGTGATGGGACTGGATGCCATGATCTTTGTTTTCTGAATGTTGAATTTTAAGACAACTTTTTCACTCTCCTTTTTCACTTCATCAAGAGGCTCTTTAGTTCCTCTTCACTTTCTGCCATAAGGGTGGTGTCATCTGAATATCTGAGGTTACTGATATTTCTCCTGGAAATCTTGATTCCAGCTTGTGCTTCATCCAGGCCAGCATTTCACATGATGCACTCTGCATAGAAGTTAAATAATCAGGGTGACAATATACAGCCTTCAGTACTCCTTTCCCAATTTGGAATCGGTTTGTTTTTCCGTGTCTAGTTCTAACTGTTGCTTCTTGACCTGCATACAGATTTCTCAGGAGGTAGGTAAGGTGGTCTGGTATTCCCATCTCTTAAAGAATTTTCCACAGTCTGTTCTGATCCACACAGTAAAAGGCTTTGGCAAAATCAATAAAGCAGAAGTAGATATTTTTCTGGAATTTTCTTGTTTTTTTTTTTTTTGATGATCCAACGGATGTTGGCAATTTGATCTCTGTTCCTCTGCCTTTTTAAAATCCAGCTTGAACATCTGGAATTTCACAGTTCATGTACTGTTGAAGCGTGACATGGAGAATTTTGAGCATTATCAGGGATCCCTGAGAGCTCAGTTGGTAAAGAATCCACCTGCAATGCAGGAGACCCCGGTTTGATTCCTGGGTTGGGAAGATCCCCTGGAGAAAGGAAAGGCTACCCACTCCAGTATTGCCTGTTGACTTTTTGATTACTTAAATGCAATTAATATATGCTGGTGATTCTGTAAAAACTTGAAGGCTAATTATTGGTGTATGCAGTCAAGGCACTGAAGCATATTTCAGGGAAAATTTTTTGCATTTTGATTAAAATGTTTAAGAGCTATTCATCACTGTCATTAATTTTAAATTGATGAGGGTCATCATTTATTTTTCTCCTGAGTTTCCATTTGGGATTTTTAAACATCATTTAAAAATATAATGATATTCAACTTGAAGAGATATTTTGATGCTTATTCTAGATGATTATTTTTTAAACAGCTACCTAAATATTTTGCCATATATATAAAAGAAATATTTTATTTTGAATTAAGTTATTAAAAACTAGAAGCTAAATTCAAGTGCATAAATTTGTGGGAACAACAAATAATTCACTCTACTGAAACCTGATTTATCCTAAATGAAAGGTTTCGTATTAATAACAGCACGGCTAATATGGGCTTTAATGGTGGCTCATATGGTAAAGAATCTGCCTGCAATGCAGGAGACCTGGGTTCAATCCCTGGGTTGGGAAGATTCCCTGGAGAAGAGAATGGCAACCCACTCCAGTATTCTTGCCTGGAGAATCCCATGGACAGAGGAGCTTGGTGGGTCGCAAAGAGTCAGACCCTCTGAGCGACTAACACACACTAACTCATTTATCCTGGAGAAGGGAACAGTTACTCACTCCAGTATTCTGGCCTGGAGAATTCCATGGACTCTATAGTCCATGGAGTGTCAAGGAATCAGACACGACTGAGTGGCTTTCACTTTCATTGCTAATATAGTTATTGATTTAGCTTAATATGCCACATTCAATCTTAACTTGTATTCATATAACATTATTGTTCTTGTTTAGTTGCTAATTTGCATCTGACTCTTTGCCATCCCATGGACTGTAGCCCACCAGGCTCCTCTGGTCATCGGATTTTCCAGGCAAGAATACTGGAGTCGGGTGCCATTTCCTTCTCCAGGGAATGTTCCCAACTCAGGAAACGAAATCATGTCTCCTGCATTGTAGGCAGATTCTTTACCACTGAGTCACCAGGGAAGCTCAGGGTATAACAATGTCAACCATTGTAATAGCATTAGAGAAAATAAACCCATAAAGCATTCACAAAATGTAGCTTATACTGAAATTTTTGTCACTTCACAAAAGACATGCACATAAACAATAAATAGAAGTCTTAGTCCTAAAACTCAATTGAGAAAGTGAAAAATCTTAGTAATATATAACTATGTTTTGAATCTAGAACCCTATTGACTCAGAATTTTTCATCAAATTCTCAACCATATTTTCCAGAATTTATCAACTCATTGCATCAGTGGTCTCATGCATAGTGTACACCACAATCACACAAGCAGCTTTTTCAAAACAGGGATTCTTGGAATTCACAAAAGATACACAAGTAAAATCTCTAAACATGGAGCTTAAAAAATTTAGTTTTTAAGATTTTCAGGTAATTTTAGAATAAACAATTTGAGAACTCTAAACTAGATGATCTCTAACTTAATTCTTGCATTCAAATTCTATGATATAACTTGGATACCTTCATTAATCAATAATTAGGCATATATTAATTTTAAAATTTATTTTTAATTGCTGGATAATTGTTTTACAATATTGTATTTCTTTCATATATCAACATGTATCAGCCATAGGTATATGTATGCCCCTCCCTCTTGAAAATCTCTCTCACCTCTCACCCTATCCCACCCCTCTAGGTTATCACAGAACACTGAATTTGAGCTCCTAGCATAATACAGTAAATTTCCACTGGCAAAGTAATGTATAGGTTTCAATGCTACTCTCTCAATCCATCCCTCCCTCTGCTTGCCCTGCTGCACTGTGTCTGCTTTCTACGTCTGTGTCTCCACTGCAGTCCTAGAGAGAGGTTAGTCAATACATACCATCTTTCTAGATTCCATACATATGCATTAATCTATGATTTTTATCTTTCTCTTTCTGACTTACTTCACTCTGTATAACAGGCTGCAAGGTCATCCATTTTAACTGAGTTAAATACATTCCTTTTTCTGGCTGAGTTACATTCCATTGTGTTTATGTTTCACAAATTCTTTATCCATTTATCTGTCGATGGACATATACATTGCTTCAATGTCCTAGCTATTGTAAATAGTGCTGTGATGAACATTGGGGTGCATATCGATAATGGGTTCCTCAGGGTATATGGCCAGTAGTGGGATTGGTGGGTCATATAGCAGTTTTCAGAGAAGGCAATGGCACCCCACTCCAGCACTCTTGCCTGGAAAATCCCATGAATGGAGGAGCCTGGTGGGCTGCAGTCCACGGGGTCGCTAAGAGTCAGACACGACTGAGCAACTTCACTTTCACTTTTCACTTTCATGCATTGGAGAAGGAAATGGCAACCCACTCCAGTGTTCTTGCCTGGAGAATCCCAGGGACGGGGGAGCCTGGTGGGCTTCTCTCTATGGGGTCGCACAGAGTCGGACACGACTGAAGCAACTTAGCAGCAGCAGCATGGCAGTATTATTCCTAGTTTTTTAAGGACTCCCCATACTATTCTCCACAGTGGCTGTATCAATTTGCATTCCCACCAATAATGTAAGAGGGCTCACTTTCTCCAAAGCCTCTTCAACATTTTTTGTTTTGTAGATTTTTTGACAATGGCCATTCTGACCAGTGTGAAGTGATATCTCATTGTAGTTTTGATTTGCATTTCTCAAATAATAAATGATGCTGAGCATTTTTTCATGTGTTTATTAGCCATCTAAGAAATGTCTATTTAGGTCTTCTGCCCACTTTTTGATTGGGTCGTATTTGTGGTATTGAGCTGAATGAGATGCTCCTATATTTTGGAGATTAACTATTTGTCAGTTTTTTAATTAGCATTATTTTCTCCCATTCTGAGGGTTGTCTTTTCATCTTGTTTACAGTTTCCTTTGGTGTGCAAAAGCTTTTACGTTTAATTAGGCCCCATTTATTTATTTTTGTTTTTATTTCCATTAATTCAGGAGGTGGGTCATAGTAGAAGGAAAGGACTCAAAGATCAGAGCAGAAATAGATTAAAAAGAAATAAAGGAGACAATAGCAAAGATCAATAAAACTAAAAGCTGATTCTTTGAGAAGATAAACAGTAAAGTCTCCAAATCACAATTATGGAGAGAATTACTAATCAGACCATTCACAATGGCAAAACAAAGCAAAGAAACTATACGCATGACTTGGAGATATTTTGGGTTTAGTTTCAGATATTGGCAATAAAGGGCATATTGCAAAAAACTGAACTGCATGAAATTAAGTTTCTCAGTACACATATAAATTATGTTAACACTATATTGTAGTTTATTAAGTATGCAATAGCACAGTTTAAAAAAATGATGTACATCCTTAATCAGAAAATACTTTATTTCTAAAAACTGCTAACCTACCACTTAGCTTTCAGCAAGTCATAATTTTTTTTTTTCAGCAGTAACATCAAAATCACTGATCACAAACCTCTGTAATGAATATAATAATAAAAAATGTTGGACATATTGAGGGAATTACCAAAACATAACACAGATACTAGAATTGAACAAATGTTAGAAAAATGGTGCCAATAGATTTTCTAGATGCAATGTTGCCATAAACCTTCAATTTGCAAAAATAAAGTATACATGAAGCACAATAAAACAACATGCCTATATTTTTTCTGGCCTATTATAAATTTTTGAACTATGTTCTTCCCCTTCTTCCTGTAAGAATTCTTTTCTAACTACTATCTCCCTGTCTTTTAAAAGCCTGTAACAGTACCTCATAATTTAGCATACTTTTTTCCTATAGATTTCCTATAAAACCATTTTATCTTATAGCTAGATTCTTGGGATTAGGGACTAATGCCATATATTATCATGTTTTCACACAATTAGTAGAACAATATTTAAAAGTATATAAATGTGAGTTTCAGTGGATAATCTTATTATTGATTTCATATATATAATTATGTACAAGCAATGCAGCAATTATATTTCAATTTATTTTTTTAATTTATGGATAGCACACTACAATAAACACACACACACAAAAATCACATTATTATTGTCCAGTTTAGGAGCTTGGGAGTTAGGTCATTTGATCTACTGCATACAACTATACCTCATATGGCTTCTGGGATCTCTTTCTTTTCCATATCTTGGTTTATGTTATTTTCCAGAGATTATAGCTTCCTTGCGATAGGTATAGTAAGTGTAATATTATCTTTTGTTTTGAGAAACAAGATCCTTATCCATGCCTTTTCACAAAAACATTTCCACTACTTAGCTTTACCATGTCTTATATAGGTTAGTGTTTTGGAGATGTTTTAAAATTAGAATTTTATTAGCCATATATATTGGAGAAGGCAATGGCAACCCACTCCAGTACTCTTGTCTGGAAAATCCCATGGATGGAGGACCCTGGTAGGCTTCAGTCCATTGGGTTGCTAAGAGTCATACATGACTGAGCACTTCACTTTTACTTTTCACTTTCATGCATTGGAGAAGGAAATGGCAACACACTCCAGTGTTCTTGCCTGGAGAATCCCAGGGATGGGGGAGCCTGGTGGGCTGCCGTCTATGGGGTCGCACAGAGTCGGACACGACTGAAGTGACTTAGCAGTAGCAGCAGCCATATATACACACACACACACGTGGGAGATATATATATATATATATGTATAGTTGTATGCAGGAGATATATATATATATATATATATATATGTATAGTTGTATGCAGGAGATCAAAAAACCTAATTCTCAAGCTCCTAAACTGGACAATAACAATGTAATTTTTTGTTTGTTTGTTTATTGTAGCATGCTCTCCATATATTTTATGTATATATGTTTATATATCCCTCCTTTGGGTTTTTTAACACATTAATTTGAATTTTTTTAAATAATAAGGCTTTTGCACCATAAGTACAAATTTAGTCAGGGAGATGACCTGAGTGGTTAGAAAAAGGTTTGAGTAGCTACATTCTAAAAGTTCGGCTCACCTAGAAAAATGGAAATAAAAACAAAACAAGTGGGAAGGGTAAAAAGTTTTTTCACTGCAAAGGAAACTGTAAACAAGGTGAAAAGACAACCCTCAGAATAGGAGAAAATAATAGCACATGAAAGTAACAAAGGATTAATCACCAAAATATACAATCAGCTCATACAGCTCAAAACCAGAAAAACAAGCAACCCAATCAAAAAGTGGTCAGAAGTCCTAAACAGACATTTCTCCAAAGAAGACATACAGATGGCTAATAAACATATGAAAGGTGCTCAATATCACTCATTATTTGAGAAGTGCAAATCAAAACTACAATGAAATATCACTTCACACTGGTCAGAATGGCCATTGTCAAAAAATCTACAAGCAATAAATGCTGGAAAGGCTTTGGATAAAGGGAACCCTCTTTCAAGTGTTGGTGGTAATGCAAATTGAAGTCATCACTATGGAGAATAGTTTGGAGATTCCTTTAAAAACTAGGAATAAAACTGCCATATGATCCACCAATCCCTGTACTGGGCACATACTCTGAAGAAACCATAATCAAAAAAGACACATGCACCCCAGTGTTCATCACAGCACCATTTACAATAGCTAGGATATGGAAACAATGTATATGTCCATCGACAGATGAATGGATAAAGAATTTGTGGCATCTTTGTCAGGTTTTGGTATTAGTGTGATTGTGGCCTCATAGAATGAGTTTGGAAGTTTACCTTCCTCTGCAATTTTCTGGAAGAGTTTGAGTAGTTTAGGTGCTAGCTCTTCTCTAAATTTTGGTAGAATTCAGCTGTGAAGCCGTCTGGACCTGGGCTTTTGTTTGCTGGAAGATTTCTGATTACAGTTTCAATTCCATGCTTGTGATGGGTCTGTTAAGATTTTCTATTTCTTCTTGGTTCAGTTTTGGAAAGTTGTACTTTTCTAAGAATTTGTCCATTTCTTCCACGTTGTCCATTTTATTGCATATAATTGCTGATAATAGTCTCTTATGATTCTTTGTATTTATGTGTTGTCTGTTGTGAAATTTATAGGCCAATATCACTGATGAACATAGATGAAAAAATATTTAACAAAATTCTAGCAGTCAGAATCCAACAACATATTAAACACATCATACACCATGACCAAGTGGGCTTTATCCCAGGGATGCAAGGATTCTTCAATATCTGCAAATCAATCAATGTAATACACCACATTAACAAATTGAAAAATAAAAGCCATATGATTATCTCAATAGATGCAGAGAAAGCCTTTGACAAAATTCAACATCCATTTATGATAAAAACTCTCCAGAAAGCAGGAATAGAAGGAACATACCTCAACATAATAAAAGCTATATATGACAAACCCACAGCAAACATTATCCTCAATGGTGAAAAATTGAAAGCATTTCCCCCAAAGTCAGGAATAAGACAAGGGTGCCCACTCTCACCACTACTATTCAACATAGTTTTGGAAGTTTTGGCCACAGCAACCAGAGCAGAAAAAGAAATAAAAGGAATCCAAATTGGAAAAGAAGTAAAACTCTCACTGTTTGCAGATGACATGATCCTCTACATAGAAAATCTTAAAGACTCCACCAGGAAATTACTAGAAGTAATCAATGAATATAGTAAAGTTGCAGGATATAAAATCAACACACAGAAATCCCTTGCATTCCTATACACTAATAATGAGAAAACAGAAAGAGAAATTAAGGAAACAATTCCATTCACCATTGCAACGGAAAGAATAAAATACTTAGGAATATATCTACCTAAAGAAACTAAAGACCTATATATAGAAAACTATAAAACACTGGTGAAAGAAATCAAAGAGGACACTAATAGATGGAGAAATATACCATGTTCATGGATGGGAAGAATCAATATAGTGAAAATGAGTATACTACCCAAAGCAATTTATAGATTCAATGCAATACCTATCAAGCTACCAACAGTATTCTCCACAGAGTTAGAACAAATAATTTCACAATTTGTATAGAAATACAAAAAACCTCAAATAGACAAAGCAATCTTGAGAAAGAAGAATGGAAATGGAGGAATCAACCTGCCTGACTTCAGGCTCTACTACAAACCCACAGTCATCAAGACAGTATGGTACTGGCACAAAGACAGAAATATAGACCAATGGAACAAAATAGAAAGCCCAGAGATAAACCCATGCACCTATGGACACCTTATCTTTGACAAAGGAGGCAAGAATATACAATGGAAATAAGACAATCTCTTCAACAAGTGGTGCTGGGAAAACTGGTCAACCACTTGTAAAAGTATGAAACTAGAACACTTTCTAACACCACACACAAAAATAAACTCAAAATGGATTAAAGATCTAAAGGTAAGACCAGAAACTGTAAAACTCTTAGAGGAGAACATAGGCAAAACACTCTCCGAAATACATCACAGCAGGATCCTCTATGATCCACCTCCCAGAATATTGGAAATAAAAGCAAAAATAAACAAATGGGACCTAATTAAAATTAAAAGTTTCTGCACAACAAAAGAAATTATAAGCAAGGTGAAAAGACAGCCTTCAGAATGGGAGAAAATAATAGCAAATGAAGCAACTGACAAACGACAAACAACTAATCTCAAAAATATACAAGCAACACCTGAAGCTCAATTCCAGAAAAATAAACGACCCAATCAAAAAATAGGCCAAAGAACTAAATAGACATTTCTCCAAAGAAGACATACAGATGGCTAACAAACACATGAAAATATGCTCAACATCACTCATTATTAGAGAAATGCACATCAAAACCACAATGAGGTACAATTTCACGCCAGTCAGAATGGCTGCGATCCAAAAGTTTACAAGCAATAAATGCTGGAGAGGGTGTGGAGAAAAGGGAACCGTCTTACACTGTTGGTGGGAATGCAAACTAGTACAGCCACGATGGAGGAGTGTGGAGATTCCTTAAAAAACTGGAAATAGAACTGCCATACGACCCAGCAATCCCACTGCTGGGCATACACACTGAGGAAACCAGAAGGGAAAGAGACACGTGTACCCCAATGTTCATCACAGCACTGTTTATAATAGCCAGGACATGTAAGCAACCTAGATGTCCATCAGCAGATGAATGGATAAGAAAGCTCTGGCACATATACACAATGGAGTATTGCTCAGCCATTAAAAAGAATACATTTGAATCAGTTCTAATGAGGTGGATGAAACTGGAGCCTATTATACAGAGTGAAGTAAGCCAGAAAGAAAAACACCAATACAGTATTCAGTTCAGTTCAGTTCAGTCGCTCAGTCGTGTCCCACTCTTTGCTACCCCATGAATCCCAGCACGCCAGGCCTCCCTGTCCATCACGAACTCCCGGAGTTCACTCAGACTGGTGTCCGTTGAGTCAGTGATGCCATCCAGCCAGCTCATCCTCTGTCGTCCCCTTCTTCTCCTGCACCCAGTCCCTCCCACCATCAGAGTCTTTTCCAATGAGTCAACTCTTTGCATGAGGTGGCTAAAATACTGGAGTTTCAGCTTTAACATCATTCCTTCGAAAGAAATCCCAGGGCCGATCTCCTTCAGAATGGACTGGTTGGATCTTCTTGCAGTCCAAGGGACTCTCAAGAGTCTTCTCCAACACTACAGTTCAAAAGCATCAATTCTTCAGCACTCAGCCTTCTTCACAGTCCAACTCTCACATCCATACATGACCACAGGAAAAACCATAGCCTTGACTAGACGGACCTTTGTTGGCAAAGTAATGTCTCTGCTTTTGAATATGCTATCTAGGTTGGTCATAACTTTCCTTTCAAGGAGTAAGCGTCTTTTAATTTCATGGCTGCAGTCACCATCTGCAGTGATTTTGGAGCCCCCAAAAAGAAAGTCTGACACTGTTTCCACTGTTTCCCCATCTATTTCCCATGAAGTGATGGGGCCGGATGCCATGATCTTCATTTTCTGAATGTTGAGTTTTAAGCCAACTTTTTCACTCTCCTCTTTCACCTTCATCAAGAGGCTTTTTAGTTCCTCTTCACTTGCTGCCATAAGGTTGGTGTCATCTGAATATCTGAGGTTATTAATATTTCTCCTGGCAATCTTGATTCCAGCTTGTGTTTCTTCCAGTCCAGCATTTCTCATGATGTACTCTGCATAGAAGTTAAATAATCAGGGTGACAATATACAGCCTTGACGTACTCCTTTTCCTATTTGGAACCAGTCTGTTGTTCCATGTCCAGTTCTAACTGTTGCTTCCTGACCTGCATAGGTGGTCTGGTATTCCCATCTCTTTCAGAATTTTCCACAGTTTATAGTGATCCATACAGTCAAAGGCTTTGGCATAGTCAATAAAGCAGAAATAGATGTTTTTCTGGAACTCTCTTGCTTTTTTGATGATCCAGCAGATGTTGGCAATTTGATCTCTGCTTCCTCTGCCTTTTCTAAAACCAGCTTGAACACCTGGAAGTTCACGGTTCACGTATTGCTGAAGCCTGGCTTGGAGAATTTTGAGCATTACTTTACTAGTGTGAGAGATGAGTGCAATTGCGCAGTAGTTTGAGCATTCTTTGGCATTGCCTTTCTTTGGAATTGGAATGAAAACCGTGGCCTGTGGCCTGTAGAATGAAAACTTTCCAGTCCTGTGGCCACTGCTGAGTTTTCCAAATTTACTGGCATATTGAGTGCAGCACTTTCACAGCATCATCTTTCAGGATTTGAAATAGCTCAACTGGAATTCCATCACCTCCACTAGCTTTGTTCGTAGTGATGCTTTCTAAGGCTCTTCAGGCAATTATTCTTGACTGAAGAATTCGATGGACAGAGGAGATGGCAGGCTACAGTCCATGGGATCGCAAAGAGCTGGACATGACTGAGTGAAACATGTATAATACCATATAAGAAACGAATTGCCAGTCCAGGTTTGATGCAGGAAACAGGATGCTTGGGGCTGGTGCACTGGGATGACCCAGAAGGAGGGTATGGGGAGGGAGTGGGAGCGGGGGTTCAGGACTGGGAACACGTGTACACCCGTGGTGGATTCATGTTGATGTATGGCAAAACTAATATAATATTGTAAAGTAATTAGCCTCCAATTTAAATAAATATATACATTAATTAATTTTAAAAAAGAATTTGTGGTACATACACACAATGGTATGTGACTCAGCCATAAAAAGGAACACATTTTGACTCAATTTTAATAAGGTGGATGAACCTACAGCTTATTATATAGAGTGAAGTAAGTCAGAAAGAGAAAGACAACATATGTTAATGCATATATATGGAATCTGGAAAGATGGCATTTATTGATGAACTCATCTCTTGGACAGCAATGGAGACACAGAGGTAGATGGCAGATGTAGCGTGGCAAGGAGAGGTAGGGACAGATTAAGAGAGTAGCTTTGAAAAATGTACATTACCATACGTAAAACACATGGTCAACAGAAATTTGCTGTATGACTCAGGGAGCTCAAATCCAGTGCCCTGTGACAACTAGAGGGATGGGATGGAGTGGGAAGTGAGAGGGAGGTAAAAGAGGGAGGGGACACATGTATACTTATGGCTGATTCATGTTGATTTATGGCAGAAACTAACACAATATTGTTAAGCAATAACCCTCCAATTAAAAATAAAATAACTAAAATAAATATAAAAGTTCAACTCAGAATTTTCTGTATAGACAAGTTGATGACTTCTAATATAGACAATCTCTAAGTTTCTTCTTTCAAAATCAATGAAATATTTTGGGTTTCCATTAACTGATAACTGCACATATATTTATTTTTAGGGCTTCCCTGGTGGCTCAGATGGTAAAGAATCTGCCTGCAATACTGGGGACCTAGGTTTGCTCCCTGTGTGGGAAGATACCCTGGAAAAGGGAATGCCAACCCACTCCAGTATTCTTGCCTGAAGAATTCCATGGACAGAGGAGATGGCAGGCTACAGTCCATGGGATCGCAAAGAGCTAGACATGACTGAGTGACTAACACTAACTTACATAGTCAAATCCTAATTTTCTAGAGGTTTTCTTTCCCAATTATTCAAAATGCCAAGAAGTCACAAATATTTTTATGAGATTGTGGCTTTAATTTCTGAACTGTATTGCCTCCTTATCTCTTCTATAAAGTGTTTCCAGCGATTATCACTATGTCTTCTAAACTTTAATAATAACACATTGTTTAGCAGAGTTTTTCTCTTCATGTTTCACAGTTTTAACCTAATAGAAATAAGCTCCTTGAGTTTAGGTACTATGTCATAGACTAATTTTGATTATTAAAGTTATATTTAAAACTAAAACATTAAATCACTATATAACAGAAATTGACTAGTTTAAGGAATAATTTCAACCAAAATGGAAAAAGACTAGTTTATGTTAACTAAAAATTTAAAGAATGCTTAAACTCAAATGAGAAATATATAAATGCAAGAATTATTATATTTGTAATATTTATAAGGTATAATTGTCCTTCACTTTTGAAGATGGATTTGTTCTTGTCAGGTATTATGTAAAGTATAATTCATGAAATACAGCATGATTTATCACTAGAACTGATCATTTTGTAAACTGGAAAATTTGCAAATAGCTTTGCCTCACTTGATAAATACAGAATTCTATTTTTTTCGGGGGTGGAATTGGGGTGGAGGGTATAAATGTTTGAACACCAAAGTGAAAACTTAAAAACTTGTCACAAACTTGCATTGTAGGATTACAGTTTGTGGAATTACAAAAAAGTCTTTGCTATTTCCTATTATCATAATTTATTTAATCCACCTGTGAGGAGAAAGATTTTTAAAACACTGGATAATATAAAACCTCATTTGTCTCTTCATGAATTTCATGAACATTCATATAAAGAGTTGGCTATTCTTTTTAATTAGATATTAAAACCTCATATCTGATTTAAACATTTCTGTGAGAGACTGCCCTGTCTAAAGACACTGGAGCTTACAATTTCCTCTTGCAGAATAACTAGTTTCATTATTATTTATGTAGTACTCTGTTCTGTATAATAAGAATCAGTGTAGAGTACTCATGATAGCATATCATTTTACTATCAGAAAATTTGCTTAATTTAAATTTGTATTTGACATTTTTCAATTAATTTCTATTTATATTTAATAAAATGGTTCATACCTGAATAAATGATCCACCAATTAATTTTATTTTAACAATTGATACATTTTCTACACTTAAAAGAATATTACCTGTCCAGAAGATAAAACAAAAAAATAATACTATCAAGAATTATAATTTCTACATTAACAATAGTTTCATAATTATCAAATATAAAAATATAGGTAGTTTGTTTTCTTCACTAACAAGAAATTGAAAATGATCTTTACTTGATGATAATCTTAATTTATTTAGCTTTAACTGGGAGGAGTGGTGGCTGCACGGGTGCAGGAGGGCCTAGAGGAGCTATTCCACGTTGAAGGTCAGGAAGGGCAGCAGTGAGGAGATAACCCTCGTCCAAGGTAAGGAACAGCAGCTGCGCTTTGCTGGAGCAGCCATTAAGAGATACCCCATGCCCAAGGTAAGAGAAACCCAAGTAAGACAGTAGGTATTGCAAGAGGGCATCAGAGGGCAAACACACGAAAACCATACTCACAGAAAAATAGTCAATCTAATCACACTAGGACCACAGCCTTGTCTAACTCAATGAAACTAAGCCATGCCCCTGGGGCAACCCAAGACGGGTGGGTCATGGTGGAGAGATTTGACAGAATGTGGTCCACTGGAGAATGGAATGGCAAACCACTTCAGTATTCTTGCCTTGAGAACCCCATGAACAGTATGAAAAGGCAAAATGATAGGATACTGAAAGAGGAACTCCCCAGGTCAGTAGGTGCCCAATATGCTACTGGAGATCAGTGGAGAAATAACTCCAGAAAGAATGAAGGGATGGAGCCAAAGCAAAAAGAATACCCAGCTGTGGATGTGACTGGTGATAGAAGCAAGGTCCAATGCTGTAAAGAGAAATATTGCATAGGAACCTGGAATGTCAGGCCCATGAATCAAGGCAAATTGGAAGTGGTCAAACAAGAGATGGCAAGAATGAATGTCGACATTCTAGGAATCAGTGAACTAAAATGGACTGGAATGGGTGAATTTAACTCAGATGACCATTATATCTTCTACTGCAGGCAGGAATCCCTCAGAAGAAATGGAGTAGCCATCATGGTCAAAAAAAGAGTCCGAAATGCAGTACTTGGATGCAATCTCAAAAACGACAGAATGATCTCTGTTCATTTCCAAGGCAAACCATTCAATATCACAGTAATCCAAGTCTATGCCCCAACATGTAACGCTGAGGAAGCTGAAGTGGAACGGTTCTATGAAGACCTACAAGACCTTTTAGAACTAACACCCAAAAAAGATGTCCTTTTCATTATAGGGGACTGGAATGCACAAATAGGACGTCAAGAAACACCTGGAGTAACAGGCAAATTTGGCCTTGGTATACAGAATGAAGCAGGGCAAAGACTAATAGAGTTTTGCCAAGAAAAAATGCACTGGTCATAGCAAACACCCTCTTCCAAAAACACAAAAGAAGACTCTACATGGACATCACCAGATGGTCAACACCGAAATCAGATTGATTATATTCTTTCCTGCCAAAGATGGAGAAGCTCTATACAGTCAACAAAAACAAGACGAGGAGCTGACTGTGGCTCAGATCATGAACTCCTTACTACCAAACTCAGACTTAAATTGAAGAAAGTAGGGAAAACCACTAGACCATTCAGGTATGACCTAAATCAAATCCCTTATGATTATACAGTGGAAGTGAGAAATAGATTTAAGGGCCTAGATTTGATAGATAGAGTGCCTGATGAGCTATGGAATGAGGTTCGTGACATTGTACAGGAGACAGGGATCAAGACCATCCCCATGGAAAAGAAATGCAAAAAAGCAAAATGGCTGTCTGGGGAGGCCTTGCAAATAGCTGTGAAAAGAAGAGAAGCGAAAAACGAAGGAGAAAAGGAAAGATATAAACATCTGAATGCAGAGTTCCAAAGAATAGCAAGAAGTGATAAGAAAGCCTTCCTCAGCGATCAATGCAAAGAAATAGAGGAAAACAACAGAATGGGAAATACTAGAGATCTCTTCAAGAAAATTAGAGATACCAAGGGAACAGTTCATGCAAAGATGGGTTCGATAAAGGACAGAAATGGTATGGACCTAGCAGAAGCAGAAGCAGAAGACAGAAAGAAGAGGTGGCAAGAATACACAGAAGAACTGTACAAAAAGATGTTCATGACCCAGATAATCATGATGGTGTGATCACTCACCTAGAGCCAGACATCCTGGAGTGAACAAAGCTAGTGGAGGTGATGGAATTCCAGTTGAGCTATTTCAAATCCTGAAAGATGATGCTGTGAAAGTGTTGCACTCAATATGCCAGCAAATTTGGAAAACTCAGCAGTGGCCACAGGACTGGAAAAGGTCAGTTTTCATTCCAATCCCAAAGACAGGCAATGCCAAAGAATGCTCAAACTACTGCACAATTGCACTCATCTCACACGCTAGTAAAGTAATGCTCAAAATTCTCCAAGCCAGGCTTCAGCAATACGTGAACCATGAACTTCCTGATGTTCAAGCTGGTTTTAGAAAAAGCAGAGGAACCAGAGATCAAACTGCCAACATCCGCTGGATCATGGAAAAAGCAAGAGAGTTCCAGAAAAACATCTATTTCTGCTTTATTGACTATGCCAAAGCCTTTGACTGTGTGGATCACAATAAGCTGTGGAAAATTCTGAAAGAGATGGGAATACCAGACCACCTAATCTGCCTCTTGAAAATCTGTATGCAGATCAGGAAGCAACAATTAGAACTGGACATGGAACAACAGACTGGTTCCAAATAAGAAAAGGAGTACATCAAGGCTGTATATTGTCACCCTGATTATTTAACTTATACGCAGAGTACATCATGAGAAACGCTGGACTGGAAGAAACAAAAGCTGGAGTCAAGATTGCTCAGAGAAATATCAATAACCTCAGATATGCAGATGACACCACCCTTATGGCAGAAAGTGAAGAGGAACTCAAAAGCCTCTTGATGAAAGTGAAAGTGGAGAGTGAAAAAGTTGGCTTAAAGCTCAACATTCAGAAAACTAAGATCATGGCATCTGGTCCCATCACTTCATGGGAAATAGATGGGGAAACAGTGGAAACAGTGTCAGACTTTATTTTGGGGGGCTCCAAAATCACTGCAGATGGTGATTGCAGCCATGAAATTAAAAGACGCTTACTCCTTGGAAGGAAAGTTATGACCAACCTAGATAGCATATTCAAAAGCAGAGACATTACTTTGCCAACAAAGGTCCGTCTAGTCAAGGCTATGGTTTTTCCTGTGGTCATGTATGGATGTGAGAGTTGGACTGTGAAGAAGGCTGAGCACCGAAGAATTGATGCTTTTGAACTGTGGTGTTGGAGAAGACTCTTGAGAGTCCCTTGGACTGCAAGAAGATTCAACCAGTCCATTCTGAAGGAGATCAGCCCTGGGATTTCTTTGGAAGGAATGATGCTTAAGCTAAAACTCCAGTACTGGCCACCTCATGCGAAGAGTTGACTCATTGGAAAAGACTCTGATGCTGGGAGGGATTGGGGGCAAGAGGAGAAGGGGACGACAGAGGATGAGCTGGCTGGATGGCATCACTGACTCGATGGACGTGAGTCTGAGTGAACTCCGGGAGTTGGTGATGGACAGGGAGGCCTGGCGTGCTGCAATTCATGGGGTTGCAAAGAGTCGGACACGACTGAGCGACTGAACTGAACTGAACTGCCTTATTATTTACATTTTTATATTGCAAGTAACAAGAAAAGTCAAACATTACCTCTCCTTTTTTTCTTAGTGAAAAGAATTTCTTGTTCAGCCATTACCATTCCACAAGTTTAATAATTCTAAACCTTTGAAATGTACAAACAGCCAAAACTTAGTTTTGCTGTCTCTCGTAGAATTTGTATTGAAAAAATTTCCATAATCTGATAGCTGTATTTCTAATATTTTAACTAGAAACATTTAGAGCAGTAAATGTGTTACATTATCCCATAATTGGAGACTCAGTCAGGATAATAATGGTCTTTGGCCAAAATTATTCTGACAAGCAACACTGGCATTGTATATTAAATGTCAGGCCATAGAAACAGCACCCCAGAAATAGGAGCTGATGATTCAAGCTTGGCAGAGTGTCCTGTACTCAATGTTAAGAACTAGCTACAAGGCTCGTCATAATAATGTTGGAGAAAAAAGAATTCTTCCTTCCAACATGTTTCTCAATGGAGATATCAAAATGACTGCTGAAAATTACAGGTCTAGAAAATAAGGCCAAGTGATGAATTTGGAAGCCACCAATAAATAAAAGCCACAAACAACATATATAATTTTTTTTCTGAAAGCTTTTAAACCGTTTCTAGCTGAGAACTGTCTGTGGGTCCTAAATCCTCTATCCTTCTTAGTAATGCTTTTACTCTTTAGGTTTGTTAATTTCTCACTAAAGTTATGAGGAGGATTGACTTTTAAAGGTAACAAACTTCACAGTAAAATTAAAGAATAATGTCAACACATTTAATAAACTCATGCCCTTTTCATTGGATCTTGTCCTTAGTAACTAAAAAGTGCTTTTTCTTTTTAAGTTCTGGTTGTCTCTGCATAATTTCACAGTATCCTTACAGTTATAGTACTAAGCTAAAACATTCAGAATAAAACCATCAGGGTTTTTAACTGGTATACTTTAGAATGAGACACTTTAATAATATTTTCCTATATAATTTTTATGAAAGAGCTACTGCATATTCAAATCAATATTATTAGAAGTCAAGTATGTCTATTTTCATAAATTCTGCTGCTGCTGCTAAGTCACTACAGTTGTGTCCAACTCTATGTGACCCCATAGATGGCAGCCCACCAAGCTCCCCAACCCCTGGGATTCTCCAGGCAAGAACATTGGAGTGGGTTGCCATTTCCTTCTCCAATGCATGAAAGTGAAAAGTGAAAGTGAAGTTGCTTAGTCATGCCTGACTCTTAGCTACCACATGGACTGCAGCCTACCAGGCTCCTCCGTCCATGGGATTTAACAGGCAAGAGTACTGGAGTGGATTTTCACAAATGAGTAACATGAAAATAGAAGAAAGGTAAGTGAATGAATGAGTCCAATAGGAAAGGTAACAGGAATTTTCTGTGAAGAGAGCATACTATGCAAAGTTGTAGAGGTGAGAAACTCCAGCTTTGAGCATTTAAATAAATCACCTTAGGTATTCATCAATCATAGAATCTGAGCCACTGGATATAGATATGCACAAGTGGGTATATTGCTACATAAATATACTACATATTGATTTATGTAGATGCATCAAATTATCTATAGAATTGAGCAGTCTCACTCCCAAAAGGAAAAAAGCTATATAGATCACTTGGTCCAGATAATATGGTTCCCTGAAGGACTCTCTTCACTTACCCAAAGTTAGGTTAGTAAGCATCCATTACATGGAAGGAATATCATCTTCCTAGTATGGATCTTAAAGCTAATATGAAATTGGAATAAAATGTACACATGATGGTATTAGAAATGACTGAGTGGAGTTCAGTGTACCTGAGTATTAACATGATATTTCTGTTACCGAAAAGAAACAAGTTTTTCTGAATGATTATTATACTTCAGGAGAAAATCAGACTATAATAACATACAATAAAACAGAAAATGCTATGGAAAAAGTTTATTTTGGCATAATTTCCACCTACTTCTTACTATGTGTATTTAGTATCCATTTCTGCAATATTTTCTTTTGTGCTTCCAATATCATTTCTATATCTAGCCTTTTAAAGGCATTTTCCCCAAGTATATCTGTATACCTATTATTTTTCATTTCCACAAAAATGGAAAAAATTAACAGATAAAAATGAAAAGTTAGGTCGAGTACTAGGCAATAACTTTTCTTTTCATCAGTTCAGTTCAGTCCAGGTGCTCAGTCATTCTGACTCTTCGTGACCCCAAGGACTGCAGCACGCCAGGCCTCCCTGTCCATTACCAACTCCCAGAGTTTACCCAAACTCATGTCCATTGAGTCGATGATGCCATCCAACCATCTCATCCTCTGTCATCCCCTTCTCCTCCTGCCTTCAAGCTTTCCCAGCATCAGGGTCTTTTCCAATGAGTCAGCTCTTCTTATGAGGCGGCCAAAGTATTGGAGTTTCAGGTTTAGCATCAGTCCTTCCAATGAACACCCAGGACTGATCTCCTTTAGGATGGACTGGTTGGATCTCCTTGCAGTCCAAGGGACTCTCAAAAGTCTTATTCAACACCACAGTTCAAAAGCATCAATTCTTCGGTGCTCAGCTCTCTTCACAGTCCAACTCTCACATCCATGCATGACTACTGGAAAAACCATAGCTTTGACCAGATGGACCTTTGTTGGCAAAGTAACATCTCTGGTTTCTAATATGCTGTCTAGGTTGGTCATAACTTTACTTCCAAGGAGTAAGCATCATTTAATTTCATGGCTGCAGTCACCATCTGCAATGATTTTGGAGCCTCAAAAATAAAGTCACCCACTGTTTCCACTGTTTCCCCATCTACATAGACACCTATATTTGTATTTAAAGTGAATTTTATAGGTAATTTTCAGTTTAAAGTGTTTAAAATGTGTTGGTCTAAAGAAAAATAGTATTTGAATAGCCAAACCTATTTGGGATTTTATAAAAATTTCAGATCCCTTGTGGCTCAGCTGGTAAAAATCTGCCTGCAAGGCGGGAGACCTGATTTCTATCCCTGGGATGGGAAGATCCCCTGGAGAAGGGAAAGGCTACCCACTCCACTTTTATGGCCTGGAGAATTTCATGCACTGTATAGTCCATGGGGTCACAAAGAGTCGGACACGACTGAGCGACTTCCACTTCACTTCAGACCATATATGAAGAAGTTATAAAGCATAAAATACACAATTTCTTAGATCCAGAAATGCTTTAAGAGTGCATTTAAACCAAATCAGCATTAAAAAAATAAAGGAATGTCCCCCTTTAATGAATTAAAATCACTCAGAATATCTTTTAAAGAGTACACGGGATGGGATGTATGTATACATATAGCTGATTCACATTGCGGTACAACAGAAACTAGCACAACATTGTACAGCAATTATACTTCAATAAAATGAAAAGAACACAAAACAGAGTAGGCTAGTGTCAGAGTAGTATAAAATGATATGATTAAGTAGAATGCAGTCATAAATAGACAGTATAGCACATAGGTTAAAATCTTATTTTTGAATTCTGACACTTGCACACTTCATAGCTGTCTGAGCTATTTCATCTCTTTTCAGCTTCTGTTTTAGAATAACAATACTTCACTTTCATTGGGTTGTTGAATATATACTAATGTAGGTAAATTAGAGTCTATCACATATTATTCATTCAGTAAATATTAGCTGTAGTTATTACAAAAGCAGTTATAGAGAAATTGTGAAAGAATAAATAATATCTTTCCTGTTTTTGAACTATGTGTGGAAGGAGACTAATGATTCATTTTCAGATATATATGAATCTTTAATCTGAAAGATTAAAGAAATTAGTCTTTAATCTTAAAGAAATTAGTATTTAATTAGTGAGACAGCATTTAAGTATTAGCAAGTGTCCCCTTGTGGCCCCCAGTGGGCAACCCAACAAACCAAACTTCACTGTACTGGAGAGAAAAACAAAAAAGACTGGATTTGCTCTCTACTCTCAGGTGGATTCTAAGGAACTGACTGTTCAAGGTAGAGTCCAAGAATAGTCAAGAAATATTACTAAAGGCAGAAAGGAGAGCCTAGATAATATTAGACACTTCATTTTCCTAAATCAAGGACATAAATTGGTTCCATTTCACATTCTATTCTGATGAATCGATAGTCTCTTCACTGAGGACTACTCTAATAACATCTCTGAGGTCATGTTTATGGGGGCGTGGATGGAATGACAATATCTGTTATAAGAAAGAAGGAGGTTGTAATAATGGCAAGTAGTTTATCAGATATTTTCTATCCTAGATTATTGAGTCAAAGAACTTTAGAATCTAAACATTCCCAGAGATAATATAGTTCTTTTTTCAATCTCATTGCTGGAATCTCCAGGTGTTTCAACTTTAAGCCACATGCTCTACTAGATTTTGAGTTTCTTCTGAACAAAAGCTAGAAATAGTAGGTTGAATGTGCAGACAAAAAAACCCCTTGAGATCAATAAAAATGAATATTTCTAATAAATAATACTTCTCAATGGTGAAATATGCTTCCTTTTATACAGTGAGTATCCCTTTTGAGGAAATGTTGAATATAAGACGATGATATATGAAAGAAAGTGAAAATGCTAGTTGCTCAGTCGTGTCTGACTCTTTGCAACCCCCTGGACTGTAGCCCACCAGGCTCCTCTGTCCATGGGATTCTCCAGGCAAGAATACTGGAGTGGGTTGCCATTTCCCCCTCCAGGGGATTTTCCTGACCCAGAGATCAAACCTGCGTCTCTTATGTCTCTTGCTCTGGCAAGCACATTCTTTATTGCTAGTGCCACCTGATGACATATAGCATCGAGATTAAAGGAAAGTAATTAGAGTATATAACAAATTTCACTTTGATTGTAAAACTTAATAATCTCATGACTGTCATAAGTTCCTGTCCCAGAAATATTATATAGCTTATAGACATTTATTAAAAATAGATTCCTTGCTCATAAATTAAGAGGAGGCAATAAACTATATTGATGGGTAACATCAAAACAAATTTTGCATGATGAAACACCTAAATATAGTCTTCAAATGTAAAATAAGTAAGATAAATTGTAAAAGTATACCTGAGAAATATTGTGAAGATGAAAATAATGAATAATAAAAATTGAACAAGCGATTGATTACATATGGCGAGATTTTTAAGACACAATCTAAAACAGATAATATTCTTGTGTTATAGAATATGAGTGATGAACCTCTTTTGGAAACTCTGATTTACTCCACTACTAATATTCCTTTTATTCATCTCAACTGTTCAGACAAAGATTCTCCACAGGGACAGCAGAGCTATTCAATTGTAGGAGGTAAGACATAATTTGAAATAATTCACTTTTATGCTCTTTTAAAAGGTACCCTATATGAGATATTTTATAGCTGTTGAAAACATATTATCATAGAAGATATTTTTAAATAAGAACTTCAACAATAGAAATAAAATAATATGCAATGTAGTCTTATTTCTGTTTTATTACCTAATCATTTTCAGGAAATACAAACAATCAGTTCACACTTTGGAGACTAGGCGTTGATCCTCCTTATCTGGCTACCACTCAGAATTTCCAGAATGATGTATTTCAAGGGATTCAAGATCCTATGACGTTCCAGCTACTTATTGAAGTTACTGATGAATTAGGTGGGAATAAAACTAGTCAGCTGTCAGCCACTACAACAGTCATAATTCATGCATTTCCTTGGACCACAACAGAGCCAACTTCTTCCACAAAAACAACTACAAGTAAAGTAAGTACTTAGTAACGAAATATAATTCTAAAGTAGTTGAATTAGTCATAAGCATAGAAGTATTTGGGAACTCTCATAGGAGTTGTCTTTATATTTTGGCAATAAAAGGCATCAATAAAAAAGTTACTTTAACACATTAAAATTTCCATCATTAAAATAAGGAAAAAATATTATAGATGTTAGTCTTTTTGAATCAGGGTAAATATATCAATGTTGATAATTTTTTAGGCCCTTTTGCTATTTTTTAGTTTTGATTCTTAGTAATTCTGTTGATTCCCATCATAGTACACTTTTCTATAATTGGCCGAATATTCCTGAAGATTTCTTATGTGCAAGCACCACATAAGGTTTTAAAAACAAATATTTGACAAACTTGTTTCCTTAAAAGTATACAGTCCCACTGGAAAAGAAGATAAGTACTTAGAACAACTTAAATAATACTAGTCAGTGTCAAATGATAGTATAATTGTTATAACTTTGAGGTTGAAAAGCAAGTAAATTTATTTGGGCTGAGGTAGTAAATTGTCTATAAAAAGAGGAAGAAAACAATAATGCAGTTCTTTAAAAACAGATTTTTTTCCATGTAAATATAAAAGAAGTGCTTTTCAGAGAAAAGGTATAGAATTATGCTGGAAAGAATAAAATATATTCTGGGGAATGCTGAGAAGGTAGTGAAGCTGAAGTCTAGTTTTAATGTTAGGAAAAATGAAGTTCATGGTACACTTGTAACATATTTGAGCATAGACATATCTTATATGTGAAAAAAATTTTTGGATGATTACTGAAGGAAGGAAGTTGTAACATTTTGCAAGCAGGAAAGACAGACTTACAATACCTCATAAACTTTGCTAATATAAACACAAAGAGAAATATCAATGAGAGGATGGGATTGATTTGTATGGATTTGTTTGATTTCAAACAAGTGGTGTTTGAACAGTCAAGTAGTTATTGACATCCATGCCCTCAGTAACATTGTTATGGTGTTTTTTTTATGGCTCTTCATATAACTGAGTTAACACTATGAAAGCTATTTGAATTAAAATAGCCATTTGTGAAAACATTATTTAAAGTTGCTTCCATTGTTTGACTTCACAGTAAGAAGTTTTACATTAGCTATATAAAATCATCATAAGACAATCTGAATATTATTAATTCAAAAAATCCACTTGGATTAAACTGGTAATCCTTCCAAATGCCCAGAAGGAAATTAAAAGACTCCCTGTGGGATGGTAATAGTAACCTAAGTGAAAGTTGCTCAGCCATGTCTGACTCTTTGTGACCCCATGGACTATACAGTCCATGGAATTCTCTAGGCCAGAATACTGGAGTGGGTAGCCTTTCCCTTCTTCAGGGGATTTTCCCAACCCAGGGATCGAACCCAGGTCTCCCGCATTGCAGGTGGATTCTTTATCAGCTGAGCCACAAGGGAAGCCCAGAGTAACTTAGACATCCAATTATTTCTAACAATTTTCCAATCCAGTAAGCACCATGTGATTAAATATAATGTGAGAAAATAAGATACCATAACCAAGAAGCAGCAAAACCACAAAAAGCAGAAACATGGAAACTACAGCAATTTTTAAGTATAAAATGTAAAGTAATTATGAGGTATAAACCAAATTTGAAATCTGGTTAGAGTACTGGATACTACAGACTTGCCAGGTGCTGCTAGTGATAAAGAATCCGCCTGCCAATGCAGGAAATGTAAGAGTTGCAGGTTCGATCCCTGGGTCAGGAAGATCCTCTGGAGAGGGGCATGTCAACCACTCCAGTATTCTTGCATGGTGAATCCCACGGACAGAGGAACCCATGGACAGAGGAGCAGGCTACAGTACATAGGGTCACAAAGAGTCCGAGACGACTGAAGTGACTTAGCAAGTATGCACAGTGAATACTATAAAAGTAACACAGGATATATGAAAATATATCAAATATATGGAAATTAAAAACACAATGGAAACTAAAACTTGACCATATTGACTTACAAAATATGTAAACACTATGCTATGCGAAGTCACTTCAGTCGTGTCCGACTCTGTGCGACCCCATAGACGGCAGCCCACCAGGCTCCCCCGTCCCTGGGATTCTCCAGGCAAGAACACTGGAGTGGGTTGCCATTTCCTTCTCCAGTGCATGAAAGTGAAAAGTGAAAGTGAAAAGTGAATGTGAAGTCGCTCAGTCGTGTCCGACTTCTAGCGACCCCATGGACTTTAGCCTACCAGGCTCCTCTGTCCATGGGATTTTCCAGGCAAGAGTACTGGAGTGGAGTGCCATTGCCTTCTCCGATGTAAACACTACACTCAAAGATTAATGAAAATATGCCTTTTTCCCAACATATGTGAACATTTACAAAATTTGATTATCTATTAGGGGCTATAAAGCAAGTCTCAACCGATTTCAGTGGGTTGAAAACATCCTGATGAAAACATGCTGAATATTATCTGTAATCTTATATATCAATAATCATGCTAGAGATCAAAACAAATAATTATTTAGAATATTCCCTATATCTTTAGAAGTTAAAGGAATAGAGAATATTTTTAAATAATGGAACCATGAGATGCAGTTAAAATGAAATTGAAAGCTATATAATCTCCCCTAAGTACCATTTTTAACAGTATCTCACAAATTTTAATATGTAGTATTTTTGTCATTGTTCATTTAAAATTATTACCTAACTCCTCAAAATTTCTTGTTTCCCCCTGCATGTTATTTTAAACTGCATTTCATTTGAAGTCAGAAAAAGAATTAGAAAGTAAACGTACAAAAGTAAAGCCCATAGTCAGTAACTTGAAAATAATACTAAAGTCTACATTACTCTGAGTAAGCTGATAAAGATGAGTTAATGCACATTTTACCATTGTGAGGAATGAAAAAGGAACATCATTAGGTCCTGCAATGCTTCAAAAATGAAAAAAACAGAAAATCCCAAGAGAGCATTATATTACAGGCTCCCCAGGTGGTTGCTAGTATTAACGAACCCATCTACTGATGCGGAAGACAAAGAGACATAGGTTCCATCCCTTGGTCAGGAAAATCCCTTGGAGAAGGACATGGCAGCCCACTCCAGTATTCTTGCCTGGGAGATTCCATGGACAGAGGAGCCTGGCGGGCTACAGTCCATAGCATTGCAAAGAATTGGACACAACTGAAGTGACTTAGTTTGGATGCAAGAGAGTATTATGAACAACCTTGTCGATATATTCAATGTAGGAAAATCAAGGTGTGAGGATTTTCTGTGCCCCAAAATAAGACTTAATATAAAATACAATAATTAAAACAGTGTAGCATGGGTACATGAAAGACAGAGAGACAAGAGAACAGAATAAAGAGTCCAGCTAATATCCACAACATATGGATCTATGACTTATGTCAAAAGTGGCAATATACTGCCATGGTAAAAAGATGACAGTTTCAACAAATAATATTGGGCAACTAGTATGCCAATTAAACATCAAAATAAATAAATTTTATAAAAAATGAGATGATCTTTATAATTTGGGGGTAGGGAAATATTTCTCAAATAACACAAAAAATAACCATAAGGAAAAATTTTGGAAAACTGAATATATTATCTAAGAACTTTGTATTATGGAGGAAATGATAGGATATTTGACTATGTGATTTTTTTGTTTCAGAATAATTCAATGGAGAAGACAGTATAAGTAAGTTTAAACAAAACTGGGCACAAGTTGATAATTATTAAGATTGTGTTACAGGTATCTGGAGAGTTATTGGACTATTATTTTATATATTTGCATATATGTAAGTATCACAAAAATTAGTTGTAAAATAACAAAAAGGGAAATAATCTGAGAAGCCTGTTATTTTGTCAAGTGATAAGCATTTAATACTGTAAATTTTTCCCCAAATAACCTCACATATTAAATACCCTCAGCCTGGAGCTTCATTAAAACTGCTTTGTAGCTTAAAAGATGTGTTTCATAGTCAAATGCTATCATTTATTATTTTGGGCATGAATCTGCTCCTGGTAAATTTAGTAAACTCAGTGAACTAGTTCTTAGCCCCTTCTCCACCCCAGGATATATGGCCATAGAACTTTCTTTCACATTCCACAAATATATATTCAAATCATTTTATAAATCAGGTAAATATTGTCTAAGACTAAGCTATAACATCAGTAATTTTAAGCTAGTATACCAACATTTGAAACAAGTAAAGTATATTGCTTTTCATTTTTGGCTCAGCATGAATCTCACCTACCTATTCTGAGTCAGTCTCTTGATAAATCCTGCTCCTTTGAGAGAGATTAGTTTTAGCTTGTACCATGGTGGAAAAAAAAGTCTAACTTACATTAACACAAGGACTTCTACCATCCAAATTCATGATTAATAAAGAAAATTACTAATATAAAGAAAATGAAAACACTAATTGAAAAAGGTATATGCACCCTTATGTTCACTGCAGCATATTCACGATGGCCGAGATATGAAAGCAGCCTAAGTGACCAGCAGTAGATGAATGGATAAAGACTATGTGGTATATGTGGAATACTGGCTTCCCAGGTAGCTCAGTGGTAAAGACTGCCTGCAATGCAGAAGACCGGGCTTTGATCCTTGAGTCAGGAATCCCCTGGAGAAGGAAATGGCAACATATTCTGGTATTCTTTCCTGGGAAATCTCATGAACCTAGGCGCCTATGAGTTACAATCCATGGGGTCGCAAAAAGAGTCAGATATGACAGCGACTAAAAAACAACAACATACTAGAATATTATTTAGTCATTTAAAAAATGATGAAATCTTACTATTTGCAACTATATGGGTGGACCTAGAGACAAAATAGGAGAAGGAAATGGCAGCCAACTCCAGTATTCTTGCCTGGAGAATTCCAGGGATGGGGGAGCCTGGTGGGCTGCCGTCTATGGGGTCGCACAGAGTCAGACACGACTGAAGCGACTTAGCAGCAGAGAGCAAATAAGTGAAATAAGTCAGACAAAAAAAGATAAATACTGTATGATTCCACTTATATGTGAAACGTAAAAAACAAAGTGAACAAAAAAAACAGAAACAGACTTTTAGATATGTAGAATAAGCAAGTCATAGCTATGAAGGGAGTGAGATGCGGTAAAGAAAGAAATATATGAGGTAGATTAGGTCAGTTCAGTTCAGTCACTCAGTCGTGTCCGAATCTTTGCAACCCAATGAATCACAGCACGCCAGGCCTCCCTGTCCATCACCAACTCCCGGAGTTCCCTCAGACTCAAGTCCATCGAGTCAGTGATGCCATCCTGCCATCTCATCCTCTGTCGTCCCCTTCTCCTCCTGCCCCCAATCCCTCCCAGCATCAGAGTCTTTTCCAATGAGTCAACTCTTCGCATGAGGTGGCCAAAGTACTGGAGTTTCAGCTTTAGCATCATTCCTTCCAAAGAAACGCCAGGGCTGATCTTCTTCAGAATGGACTGGTTGGATCTCCTTGCAGTCCAAGGGACTCTCAAGAGTCTTCTCCAATACCACAGTTCAAAAGCATCAATTCTTCGGTGCTCAGCCTTCTTCACAGTCCAAATCTCACATCCATACATGACCAGAGGAAAAACCAGAGCCTTGACTAGACGGACCTTTGTTGGCAAAGTAATGTCTCTGCTTTTGAATATGCTATCTAGGTTGGTCATAACTTTCCTTCCAAGGAGTAAGCGTCTTTTAATTTCATGGCTGCAGTCACCATCTGTAGTGATTGTGGAGCCCCCAAAAATAAAGTCTGACACTGTTTCCACTGTTTCCCCATCTATTTCCCATGAAGTGATGGGACCGGATGCCATGATCTTTGTTTTCTGAATGTTGAACTTTAAGCCAACTTTTTCACTCTCCACTTTCACTTTCATCAAGAAGCTTTTGAGTTCCTCTTCACTTTCTGCCATAAGGGTGGTGTCATTTGCATATCTGAGGTGATTGATATTTCTCCCGGCAATATTGATTCCAGCTTGTGCTTCTTCCAGCCCAGCATTTTTCAATATGTACTTGGCATATAAATTAAAAAAGCAGGGAGACAATATACAGCCTTGAGGTACTCCTTTTCCTATTTGGAACCAGTCTGTTGTTCCATGTCCAGTTCTAACTGTTGCTTCCTGACCTGCATACAGATTTCTCAAGAGGCAGATCAGTGGTCTGGTATTCCCATCTCTTTCAGAATTTTTCACAGTTGATTGTGATCCACACAGTCAAAGGCTTTGGCATAGTCAATAAAGCAGAAATAGATGTTTTTTGGAACTCTCTTGCTTTTTCGATGATCCAGCAGAGGTAGATTAAGTGGTACAAATTTCCAGTTGCAAATAAATAAGTCACAAGTATGAAATTTACAGTGTGGTCAGATCAGATCAGATCAGTTGCTCAGTCGTGTCCGACTCTTTGCGACCCCATGAATCACAGCACGCCAGGCCTCCCTGTCCATCACCAACTCTCGGAGTTCACTCAGACTCATGTCCATCGAGTCAGAGATGCCATCCAGCCATCTCATCCTCTGTCGTCCCCTTCTCCTCTGGTCCCCAATCCCGCGCAGCATCAGAGTCTTTTCCAATGAGTCAACTCTTCGCATGAGGTGGCCAAAGTACTGGAGTTTCAGCTTTAGCATCATTCCTTCCAAAGAAATCCCAGGGCTGATCTCCTTTAGAATGGACTGGTTGGATCTCCTTGCAGTCCAAGGGACTCTCAAGAGTCTTCTGCAACATCACAGTTCAAAAGCATCAATTCTTTGGTGCTCAGCCTTCTTCACAGTCCAACTCTCACATCCATACATGACCACAGGAAAAACCAGAACCTTGACTAGACGGACCTTTGTTGGCAAAGTAATGTCTCTGCTTTTGAATATGCTATCTAGGTTGGTCATAACTTTCCTTCCAAGGAGTAAGCGTCTTTTAATTTCATGGCTGCAGTCACCATCTGCAGTGATTTTGGAGCCCAGAAAAATAAAATCTGGCACTGTTTCCACTGTTTCCCCATCTATTTGCCATGAAGTGATGGGACCGATGCCATGATCTTTGTTTTCTGAATGTTGAGCTTTAAGCCAACTTTTTCACTCTCCACTTTCACTTTCATCAAGAGGCTTTTGAGTTCCTCTTCACTTTCTGCCATAAGGGTGGTGTCATCTGCATATCTGAGGTGATTGATATTTCTCCTGGCAATCTTGATTCCAGCTTGTGTTTCTTCCAGCCCAGCGTTTCTCATGATGTATTCTGCATATAAATTAAATAAACAGGGTGACAATATACAGCCTTGACGTACCCCTTTTCCTATTTGGAACCAGTCTGTTGTTCCATGTCCAGTTCTAACTGTTGCTTCCTGACCTGCATACACATTTCTCAAGAGGAAGATCAGGTGGTCTGGTATTCCCATCTCTTTCAGAATTTTCCACAGCTTATTGTGATCCACACAGTCAAAGGTTTTGGCATAGTCAATAAAGCAGAAATAGATGTTTTTCTGGAACTCTCTTGCTTTTTCCATGATCCAGTGGATGTTGGCAATTTGATCTCTGGTTCCTCTGCCTTTTCTAAAACCAGCTTGAACATCAGGAAGTTCATGGTTCACATATTGCTGAAGCCTGGCTTGGAGAATTTTAAGCATTATTTTACTAGCGTGTGAGATGAGTGCTATTGTGCGGTAGTTAGAGCATTTCTTGGCATTGCCTTTCTTTGGGATTGGAATGAAAACTGACCTTTTCCAGTCCTGTGGCCACTGCTGAGTTTTCCAAATTTGCTGGCATATTGAGTGCAGCACTTTCACAGCATCATCTTTCAGAATTTGGAATAGCTCAATATAGTCAATAATTATGTAATATCTTTGTACAGTGGCAAATCATAACTAGACTTATCATGGTGATCATTTTGAAACGTACAGAAGTATTGAATCACTGCACTGTGTAACATTCTAACACAGTGTTATAAGTCAATTATACCCTAAAAACAAAGAAACAGACTCAGAAAAAGATCAGATTTTGTGGTTACCAGAGGTAGTTGGCTGAATGTAGTCAAAAGGTACAAACTTTCATTTATAAGAAGAATAAGTAGGAAGAATGTAATGTACAACATGATAAATACACTTTACATTGCTGTATGTTATATATGAAACTTAAGAGAGAAAATCCTGAGTTTTCTTAACAAGAAAATTCTTTTCTATTTAACTTTGTGTCTATGTAAGATAATGGATATTCACCAAATTTATTGTAATAATCATCTTATGATGTATATAAGTCAAATCATTATGTCATGTACTTATCCAATGTTGTGATATCAATTACATATCAATAAATCTGAAAGAAAAAAAAAGCAAAATCCAGCAAAGGAGAAGGCTTATAATAAAACATAATAGACAGAATAAACAAATTGTCCAGCAAGATGTAAAAGATTTTTTAGATTTGTAGTTGAGTAGTATCATAATCCTCATAAATCTTTTGGCAAACTATATTGGGCTGCTAAAAGAAGCAAATCAAGTAATTCTGCCTGGAAATGGTTCACAATCTGTGCCTTATGAATTTACTCCCCAAGACTGTGGCAAATGGTCTTTGCTATGATCCATAAGCCATATCAGCTTTTATGTTTACACAAGCACTTATATAATACACATATCTCTACAGGGAGATATATGTCCCTCTCTTTGCAAAAAGTATTACCAAACCAGAAGTAACCTCAGGAATTCTATAGCTTAATTCATTCATTGCGCAGCAGTGATACCCACACAGATTGTAACATCCATTTATCCATTTTCTTGAGAGTGAGCAAACAGACACACAAAACACCTTCCTGCTTTAAGGTGGGTCTTAAAATATATTTCTAAAAGTTTAACGTATTAATGACTAGCTGTTATTCATATTTAATTATGCTCCAATACTTTGGCCAACTGATGTGAAGAGCTGACTCATTGGAAAATACCCTGATGCTGGGAAAGCTTGAAGGCAGGAGGAGAAGGGGATGATAGAGGATGAGATGGTTGGATGGCATCACCGACCCAATGGACATGAGTTTGGGTAAACTCTGGGAATTGGTGATGGACAAGGAAGCTTGGCGTGCTGTAGTCCATGGGGCTGCAGAGTCGGACATGACTGAGCAACTGAACTTAACTGATATAAAATTACCCAGTAAATATTACCTGTGTCTCCAGATATCCATTTATCAACTGCATGGCCAAGCCTCATGTTAGGTGTTAGAGTACAAAGCTGAGCAAGTCAGAAAAAAACTTTCTAGTTATAAATAATAGAATATCCAACTTGAAATGGCTTAAAGAAGATAGACTCAGATTCAGAAAATCAGTGGACTATTAAGGCAAAAGTGTGAAGATCTCTGTGTACCTTCCTAAGGAATATGAATTTTATCCTCCAATCAGGGAGGATCTAAAGAGAAAATGCAGGAGAAGGATGATAGGATCAGATATATCTGATAAGTATGAGTTATTTTAGAATAAGTGCGTAGAGAAAACAAAGGTATTGGTGAAAACACAAAGACTGGTGAACGAAGTGCCCGTGAAACCAATTTGGATTTTACTTTCTTCTAGATAAGAGAGTTAGACCCTAAAATCAGGCAGTGGTACAATATGTGGAGATACAGTGCTGATATGAAATACACACAAATAACCAAATTCACCATTTGCTGTATTCGAAATTTTTGTGTTACAATATGCCATGGGAAATAGCATTTGTCATAAGATTTAGACACTATTACTAGACTGTAGTTTTTTTTTTTTTAATAATAAGAGAGATCTTTCCATTTAGAATGTTGAATGAGATGAAAACTTAAAAACATTTCTAAATGGTTATAATATGCTGCCAGATTTTTTGGGCTCCAAAATCACTGCAGATGGTGACTGCAGCCATGAAATTAAAAGACGCTTACTCCTTGGAAGAACAGTTATGACCAACCTAGACGGCATATTCAAAAGCAGAGACATTACTTTGCCAACAAAGGTCCATCTAGTCAAGGCTATGGGTTTTCCAGTGGTCACGTATGGATGTGAGAGCTGGACTGTGAAGAGAGCTGAGCACCGAAGAATTGATGCTTTTGAACTGTGGTGTTGGAGAAGACTCTTGAGAATCTCTTGGACTGCAAGGAGATCCAACCAGTCCATTCTGAAGGAGATCAGCCCTGGGATTTCTTTCGAAGGAATGATGCTAAGGCTGAAACTCCAGTATTTTGGCCACCTCATGCGAAGAGTTGACTCACTGGAAAAGACTCTGATGCTGGGAAGGATTGGGGGCAGGAGGAGAAGGGGAAGACAGAGGATGAGATGGCTGGATGGCATCACTGACTTGATGAACCTGAGTCTGAGTGAACTCCGGGAGTTGGTGATGCACAGGGAGGCCTGGTGTGCTGCGATTCATGGGGTTGCAAAGAGTCGGACACGACTGATCGACTGATCTGAACTGAACTGAAGATAAAACTATAAAGTTTCATTACAAAAATAAAACATTCTTCAAGCCAAATTGTTAACAATGTGTGTGTATGAGTTATAAAAAAATTAAGGCCTAAGATGAAAAAACTCAAAGTAATTAAAAATTAATTCAACCATATAATAAACACTGTAGGAAATATCTTCAGCATGAAATAACCTATAAAGGCGGATTATTTTTAACAATAGCAATAAAAACTCTTCTATGGTCTTGAAAAAAAATATATAGGGCATCTCACAAATTGCAATCTAGTTTAGGCATTCAATAAGGCCTTTGCATCTTTTATGATGCAGAGTATGGTACTTGATACGTAAAGGGTTAGGGACAAGGGCATATGTTATACAAAAGGTATGTGAAAGTTCTTAATTGAGAGATGGGAACTCATGACCTGCTGCAAATCTGGTGAAAGTTATGGTCTCTCTCTCTAGAAAAATATACACATGTACACATGTTGATGAACATACACTTTTATATTTGATTTTAGAGGCTTGTAAAATTCATTCATACAATCCAGATTAAGGAACTTGTATGGAAAACAAGGGCTTGTTACTTCTTCTCAATTTGTGTGAAAAGAGAAAAATGCTTCCATGAGCAAAATATATTTCCATTGTTATAAACAAAGCAATGTAAGTCACTAAAATAACTATAGAGAAAATTTTACACAATATATTCCTTAAGTATGTTAATACTTGGCATACTCCTTTAGACATTACAATAAGTAAAATAATATCTTAAAGCTTAGAAAAATATAAAAAACCCATTTATCTCTAATGTAGAATGTAATCAAAGAAGCTAGTAATAAATAAGCTTAACTTTAAATGAAGAAAAATAAAGAGAACTGTTGCAAACTGTCCCTTGATCAACCTTTGTCTTTGAACCCATACCTGTTTATTCAGAGGTCCCTCTCAGGGCAGGAAGGGAGAAACTAAGTCACGTTTCAGGAATAGAATTAAACTTGTCCAATTCAAGTCTAGATTGGCTAAAGAGACAATGAGGTAACTGGCTAGACACCATTTCCTGCAAATATATTCCCAAAGAATTATGAATCAAAATTCCTGAAACTATCTGCATGCAGCAAATTGAGTTCATAATAAAAAGCCCAGAATCAATTTTCAAAATATAGAAGATAGTAAAACTTTAAATCATACTAATTTATAACTATGTTTTTAAACTCTGATTTACATAAACAGTGCATGGTTAAAGAATAGAAAGAAGGGCATCTTTATAAGTAACTGTCCAGTCTTTCCATCAATCAACTCATTCTAGTAGCTCATCCATGTTTCATGATATGTATCAGCAAAATGAAATGTTGAACCCATTAATGAGGAGTTGAAAAAAAGACATTAGATACATGGAGTGAGAAAATAAGAACTATTCAGTTTCTTTCACTTAATCTGAATTTTAAAGACTCAATTTAAGGATATTATGGCTGCTTAGAGTCATATGGTTAGAGATGAGTTCTTATGTCTTTATAACCTCACATATTTCTACACAATTGTGCTTACCACAGAGGCATATTACTTTCCCAAGGCTGATTTTGACTTATCAAAGACCAATCCTTTACTAGCACATACCTCATAAAATAATTTACAACCAAATATGTCTGAAATTTTGTTTTCAGTGATAATTTGAAACAGTGGCATGCTGGAGTTGCCTTATTTAAGTTAATGACAGCTTCTTGTTAAATATTCATAAATTCTGTAGGCCAGTTGTTAAGTCAGCTTGAAATCAGTCATAGTGGGAATACTAACACTGCGAAATTGGTAAATGTGATATAGTAGGATCTAGCTTTTCTTCATTTCTTCCTTCTTCTCTTCCTTCCTTCCTTTACATTTTATTTTTTAAGAGTTTGTTGACCAGTATAATACTGGATCTGTCCATCTTATACCTCAGCAGATTTAGGAAGGAAGAAGAAATTTAAAGAAGGCAGGAAGAAGATTTCAGAGGAATTAGCAAATACATATGTATGATAAGCAAAAATTCAGCCATCATAAAATGTCAAAATTGCTTTTTTAACAATAGCAAATAGCTAATTTGCTTTATTTTCTGACTTCTCATTTCAAGGCACAATATGGATTAAAGCCATATTTTTTATTAGGTCAGATTATCCATGAAAGCCACTAGTAATTTCTGCTGACTTGAGTCTAGTCTTTACTTTTTATATCCATCAAAATTACAGAAAAAAATTAGGGAAATATATCACTTGTTGTGAGCTATGTTTTAACAGCCTTTCTGCCTTATATGCCTAGGAAGTGGGATTCACTGTGGTATTTTTATAATCACTCAACATCTCTCATCTCTCTAAACTAAATGAACTAAATCTCATTGTTATTCTTTGTCTCTTTCTAATATGAAGGAATAATGACACAGTCAGATCAGATCAGATCAGATCAGTCGCTCAGTTGTGTTCAACTCTTTGCGACTCCATGAATCGCAGCATGCCAGGCCTCCCTGTCCATCACCAACTCTCGGAGTTCACTCAGACTCACATCCATTGAATCAGTGATGCCATCCAGCCATCTCATCCTCTGTCTTCCCCTTCTCCTCCTGCCCCAGAGTCCCTCCCAGCATCAGAGTCTTCCAATGAGTCAACTCTTCGCATGAAATGGCCAAAGTACCAGAGTTTCAGCTTTCGCATCATTCCTTCCAAAGAAATCCCAGGGCTGATCTCCTTCACAATGGACTGGTTGGATCTCCTTGCAGTCCAAGGGACTCTCAAGAGTCTTCTCCAACACCACAGTTCAAAAGCATCAATTCTTTGGTGCTCAGCCTTCCTCACAGTCCAACTCTCCTCTCACATCCATACATGACCACTGGAAAAACCATAGCCCTGACTAGATGAACCTTTGTTGGCAAAGTAATGTCTCTGCTTTTGAATATGCTATCTAGGTTGGTCAAAACTTTCCTTCCAAGGAGTAAGCGTCTTAATTTCACGGCTGTGGTCACCATCTGCAGTGATTTTGGAGCCCCCCAAAATAAAGTCTGACACTGTTTCCACTGTTTCCCCATCTATTTGCCATGAAGTGATGGGACCAGATGCCATGATCTTCGTTTTCTGAATGTTGAGCTTTAAGCCAACTTTTTCACTCTCCACTTTCACTTTCATCAAGAGGCTTTTGAGTTCCTCTTCACTTTCTGCCATAAGGGTGGTGTCATCTGCATATCTGAGGTGATTGATATTTCTCCCGGCAATCTTGATTCCAGCTTGTGCTTCTTCCAGCCCAGCGTTTCTCATGATGCACTCTGCATATAAGTTAAATAAACAGGGTGACAATATACAGCCTTGACGTACTCCTTTTCCTATTTGGAACCAGTCTGTTGTTCCATGTCCAGTTCTAACTGTTGCTTCCTGACCTGCATACAAATTTCTCAAGAGGAAGATCAGGTGGTCTGGTATTCCCATCTCTTTCAGAATTTTCCACAGCTTATTGTGATCCACACAGTCAAAGGCTTTGGCATAGTCAATAAAGCAGAAATAGATGTTTTTCTGGAACTCTCTTGCTTTTTCCATGATCCAGTGGATGTTGGCAATTTGATCTCTGGTTCCTCTGCCTTTTCTAAAACCAGCTTGAACATCAGGAAGTTCACGGTTCACGTACTGCTGAAGCCTGGCTTGGAGAATTTTGAGCATTACTGTACTAGTGTGTGAGATGAGTGCAATTGTGTGGTAGTTTGAGCATTCTTTGGCATTGCCTTTCTTTGGGATTGGAATGAAAACTGACCTTTTCCAGTCCTGTGGCCACTGCTGAGTTTTCCAAATTTGCTGGCATACTGAATGCAGCACTTTCACAGCATCATCTTTCAGGATTTGGAATAGCTCATCTGGAATTCTATCACCTCCACTAGCTTTGTTCGTAGTGATGCTTTCTAAGACCCACTTGACTTCACATTCCAGGGTGTCTGGCTTTAGGTGAGTGATCACACCATCATGATTATCTGGGTCGTGAAGATCTTTTTTGTACAGTTCTTCTGTGTATTCTTGCCGTCTCTTCTTAATATCTTCTGCTTCTGTTAGGTCCATACCATTTCTGTCCTTTATCGAGCCCATCTTTGCATGAAATGTTCCCTTGGTATCTCTAATTTTCTTGAAGAGATCTCTAGTCTTTCCCATTCTGTTGTTTTCCTCTATTTCTTTGCATTGATTGCTGAAGAAGGCTTTCTTATCTCTTTTTGCTATTCTTTGGAACTCTACATTCAGATGTTTATATCTTTCCTTTTCTCCTTTACTTTTCACTTCTCTTCTTTTCACAGCTATTTGTAAGGCCTCCCCAGACAGCCATTTTGCTTTTTTGCATTTCTTTTCCATGGGGATGGTCTTGATCCCTGTCTCCTGTGGCTTAGTTTCATTGAGTTAGACAAGGCTGTGGTCCTAGTGTGATTAGATTGACTAGTTTTCTGTGAGTATCGTTTCAGTAATGACACAGTAGTAGTGGTTAATGATTGTCACTAATTGATAAATAAGTAGCAGAATTACATTAATTATTTTATAAATATTTATTAATTGGCTGAAAACACAGAAAATATTTGTTTGAAAACATTAGTCTTAAGTGATGGGAGATATGGTTATCAAACCTGTTAAAGGGGACTAGAATATGTCACTCCAAAATGTGCTTCTTTAGTGTAAGAAGCATTTTTGCCTGATTATTTCTGAGAAACAGCAGAGACAGGAAAAGCTCTGAAAACAGAATGCCATTTTTTAGTAAGAGATATTTACATCTATAAGACAAATTTCCATCTCTAAAGGTGTCTCCCTCTCTGTACCAAGTAGAGGAGGATGACCTAATATCTAGAAACTTGTCAGTGGAGAAGGCAAGGACCTAAATCTGCATAGCAACCTCACCCTTGTTTACTGTGCCTTTTTGGTTAGCCTCCCACAACTGGCTTCCACATCCCAACATCTTTTGTCTTTAGCTGAAGATAGTACTTAAGATTGGAGAAGGAAAAGGCAACCCACTGCAGTATTCTTGCCTGGAGAATCCTGTGGACACAGGAGCCTAGTGGGCTGCTGTCCATGCGGTCGCACAGAGTCGGACATGACTGAAGCGACTTAGCATGCATGCATGCATTGGAGAAGGAAATGGCAACCCACTCCAGTATTCTTGCCTGGAGAATCCCAGAGATAGAGGAGCCTGGTGGGCTGCCGTCTATGGGGTCGCACAGAGTCAGACATGACTGAAGCGACTTAGCAGCAGCAGCAGCAGTACTTAAGATGGTGGCTTGGCCCATTTCAGAGAGTAATTCAGTTTTCCTGGGTATCTCCCAGGTATACAGGAGGGATACATGTTATTAAACTTCTGTTTGTTTTTCTGTTAACTTGTCTTTTATTATTATAGGGGTGTCTCAGATAAAAACCTAGAAGGGTAAAGGGAAAATTAGTTTTCTTGCAGTTTACACAAAGGAAAAAGAAAAATATCCATCTTTTCTTTATAATACTGATTTTTTAAAAAAATGATAGTATGTACTAACTTTTGTAGTACTTTTTGGCAAATGGGTAAAAACACCATATCTCTTTAAATTACTAATGTCTTGCCACTGAAAATTACTTATTTTCTTTTGAAGTCTGGTCTATATGCAGCTTAAAGTATTTAGGCACATCATAAGAAGCAACTATCGTATACATGTGAATCAGAAGTTCATACTGGCATAATTTTAAAACCTCTTCTTGATGAAAGTTATTAACTTAACTTAATAATTTTAAAGTCAGCAGAAATATGCAAATTGTACTTTAATAGGTTATAGCCTTGCACATCTGCTTTGCCTCTAATACCCACTGACGAAAGAGTTCATGATGGGGAAGATTATTATTATTGTCTTTTCTGTAATATATAACAAATTAAGTAATTAAGGTTATGAATCAAACCAAATTAACTGCACACAGCTGTAAGAAGCTTAGTACGTGACCAAATAACAGATGGGAAATTCTTTTGTTTTCACTGGTGATTTACCTAATGGTGAGATAAATGTCTGATGACATACATAGTCCAGTATCTTGTCAACCCTTAACTATGTTTTTCTTCACTCCTCATGTCTGTGACAGAGAAGGGTAATGGCTCAATTGTTCAACTATAAGACTATCTTCATGGTTTCTGCTTAAGGAAGCCCATAAACAATAAAGAAGTTTCAATCCATATTTAAAATGTAAATATAAAAAGGGGATATTTTGCACAATAATATATATATATATATATATGATCTAAAGTGATTTCCAGAAATTTTAGGATACCACAAATTAATAAAATTTTAACAATTCTTTCTTATGAGAAAATAGTATCATTAATATATTAAGAAAACTTCCTACCTACTCTAAATTTATTTTTATAAATTTATATAAATGTATGTCTATCTACACATAAAATTTTCACATGGTTTAAAAAAAACATTAACATGATTTAATCAAAGTTTCAATTACTTTTATCCATATTACTTGGAGAAAACTGAGATTTCAGGTATTTAAATAAACTTTCCCAAATCCAAGATCTTAAGTGATAGAACCAATAAAACTGGAAAAAGAAAAATGGCTATGATCTGAGCAACCTTCTGACTAGTATGATGAGTTAGAGAAAAACTCGAAATTAAGAGATTGACAGGAGTCATATCATGTAAAAACTTATAAGCCACAAAAACATTTAGATTTATTTCCAATTAATCAAATGACATGTCATTATGACAAGTGTTGAGAAGGAAGAGTAAACAAATGTATGGTAGTAGACAATGCCATTGATTCTGACTTGGAGAATATGCAAAGTTCCAAGAAGAAATATCTGAATTGTATATGGGACTTTACAGACAGAATGAGAAGCAAAGATATTTAGAATTGGTAGAAATAGAGGAATATAGGTTGTGAGAGTATATGGCCTGCTTCTAAAAGAAGAAAAGCCAAGTGTGTCTAGAATATGTGGGGAAGGTTGGCCAGAGGTAAGCCCAGGAAAGTGGATATTAAGTAGACAGATAATGTCTGGAGTCAATGCAATGGATTTGGGGCTTTGTTTTATAGACAACACAAAGCCAATTCATATTTCTGAGAAGTGCAAATGAATAACTTCAGGATGAAAGAATGGGGAAGAGGAAAAGATGGGGACAGCAAGACCAGTTAAGTTGCTAATGCAAGAAGGAAGAGTGAATGTCCTAGTCTGCATGATTATTAGTGCTGGGCACTCCAAAAAGTTAAAAAAGAAAGAAAGAAAGAAAACAGAAGGCAATAATGTAGTAAACTATGGGAGCCTGGAAGTATCAAACTCTAAGCCTCAGACTTTTTAAATTTATTTATTGTTTTGAATCACCAACTAAAACAGTATATAATTGAGAGAGGTAAGTCTTCAAATAACAAACATTTAACTATGTACTGTGTGTGTAAGTATTACTAAAGGAATTAGAAAAGCTTTTCGTATTGTACAAAGGAAAAGGATCAAAAGATACAAGAGATATGAAAGATATTATAATAAACATATTCTATAAATACAACCCATTGATATTATATTCAACCCTTATAGAAAGATTTTGTCATTTTACATAGTCCTTTAAAAGTAATAACGTAGCCTATCTTACTTCAAAATATTTTTAAATTGCCACTTTATTTTTTAATAAAAACTTCATATTTGATCTGTATGCATGAGAGAAGGAAGGAAAAAAGACAGGATAAAGAAACTTGAAAATCTACACTTGTTAGTCAGACAAATCAAATACAAGAAATAAAGATGATCCTTTCTTCTAACCTCTAAGCAATTTTCAAATACCTTTAATTGGATTTATACTAATGCCTTTTCCAGGAAAAAAAATTGTAATTACTTTTATGTGATGTAGGAATTGAATTTTTTCCAAATCTCCCACAATGTTCTCATTTTCTTAGAAAGTAGTATTGCCTACTAGAAAGAAAATGGCCTTTAGAGATATACAAATCTAGATAAGAACACCAGTTCAAGATGGAGGAGACAAAGGAGCTCCTCACAGAGAAGATGGAGGAGACAAAGGACAGACTCACTGAAAAACTGCAAGAAACCAAAGGAAAGAGTTCTCTTAAGAAAAAAGTGGAATAGGGTGCCTTATATACCAAGTTTAGGCAGTTCTTATACTTGAACTTTAAGAAACTATGGACAAAGTACATGCTCTTGATTTTTTTTTTTTTTTTTTGGTTAGCAGCCTAAACATAGATTTACTGAGCGTGGCCTTGCCCATCAGAACAAGACCCAGTTTCCCCCTCTGTCAATCTCTTCCATCAGAAAGCTTCCATAAGCTTCTTATCCTTCTCCTCAGAGGGCAGACAGAATGAAAATCACAATCACAGAAAACTAACCAATCTAATCACAAGGACAACAGCCTTGTCTAACTCAATGAAACTATGATCTATTCTGTGTAGGGCCACCCAAGACGCATGGGTCATGGTGGAGAATTCTGACAAAACGTGGTCCACTGGAGAGGGGAATGGCAAACCACTTCAGTATTCTTTTTTTTTTTTTTCCACTTCAGTATTCTTGCCTTGAAGATCCCATGAACAGTATGAAAAGGCAAAAAGATAGGACACTGAAAGATGACTTCCCCAGGTCAGTAGGTGCCCAATATGCTACTGGACATCAGTGGAGAAATAACTAGAGAAAGAATGAAGAGTTGGGGTCAAAGCAAAACAAAGCCCAGTTGCAGATATCACTGGTGATGGAAGTAAAGTCGGATGCTGTAAAGAGCAGTATTGCATAGGAACCTGGAATGTCAGGTCCAGGAGATGGCAAGAGTAAACGTCGACATTTTAGGAATCAGCAAACTAAAATGGATTGGAATGGGTGAATTTAACTCAGATGACCATTATATCTACTACTATGGGCAAGAATCCCTTAGAAGAAATGGAGTAGCCCTCATAGTCAACAAAAGAGTTCAACATGCAGCACTTGGATGCAGTCTTAAAAGTAACAAAATGATCTGTTTGTTTTCAAGGCAAACCATTCAATATCACAATACTCCAAGTCTATGCCCTGACAAATAATGCTGAAGAAGCTGAAGTTGAATGGTTCTATGAAGACCTAAAAGACCTTCTAGAACTAACACCCAAAAAAGATATCCTTTTCATTACAGCGGACTGGAATGCAAAAGTAGGAAGTCAAGAAATACCTGACACAACAGGCAAACTTGGCCTTGGAATACAGAATGAAGCAGGGCACAGGCTAACAGAATTCTGCCAAGAGAACACATTGGTCATAGCAAACATCCTCTTTCAACAACACAACAGAAGACTCTACACATGGACATCACCAGATGGTGAACACTGAAATCAGATTGATTATACTCTTTGCAGTTAAGCTCTAGACAGCCAGAAAAAAAAGCAAGACCAGGAGCTGACTGTGGCTCAGATCATGAACTCCTTAATGCAAAATTCAGACTTAAAGAAACTAGGGAAAACCATTAGACCATTCAGGTATGACCTAAATCAAATCCCTTACAATTATATAGTGGAAGTGACAAATAGATTCAATGGATTAGATCTGATAGAGTGCCTGGAGAACTATGGACAGAGGTTTGTGACATTATACAGGAGACAGTGATCAAGACCACCCCCAAGAAAAACAAATGCAAAAAGGAATAATAGTTGTCTGAGGAGGCTTTAAAAATGACTGTGAAAAGAAGAGAAGTGAAAGGCAAAGCAGAAAAGGAAAGATATACCCATTTGAATGCAGAGTTCCAAAGAATAGCAAGGAGAGATGAGAAAGCTTTCCTCAGAGATCAAGGCAAAGAAATAGAGGAAAACAATAGAATAGGAAAGACTACAGATGTCTTCAAGAAAATTAGAGATACCAAGGGAACATTTCATGGAAAGATGGGCACAATAAAGGACAGAAATGGTATGGACCTTCTGAAGCAGCAGATTATGAAGAGGTGGCAAGAATACACAGAAGAACTATACAAAAAAGATCTTCATGACCCAGATAGTCACGATGGTGTGATCACTCACCTAGAGCCAGGCATCCTGGAATGTGAAGTCAAGTGTGCCTTAGGAATAAGCATCACTATGAACAAAGCTAGTGGAGGTAATGGAATTCCAGTTGAGCTATTTCAAATTCTAAAAGATGATGCTGTGAAAGTGCTGCACTCAATATGCCAGCTAATTGGGAAAACTCAGCAGTGGCCACAGGACTGAAAAAGGGCAGTTTTCAATCAAATCCCAAAGAAAGGTAATGCCAAAGAATGTTCAGACTACTGCACAATTACACTCATCTCAAATGCTAGCAAAGTAATGCTCAAAATTCTCCAAGCCAGGCTTCAACAGTACATGAACTGTGAATTTCCAAATGTTCAAGCTGGATTTAGAAAAGACAGAGGAACCAGAGATCAAATTGTCAGCATCTGCTAGATCATCGAAAAAGCGAGAAAGTTCCAGAAAAACATCTACTTCTGCTTTATTGACTACGACAAAGCCTTTGACTCTGTGGATCACAACAAACTGGAAAATTCTTCAAGAGATGGGAATACCAGAACACCTGAACAGCTTCCTGAGAAATCTGTATGCAGGTCAGGAAGCAACAGTTAGAACTGGACATGGTACAACAGACTGGTTCCAAATCGAGAAGTGAAAGTGAAAGTCACTCAGTCGTGTCCGACTCTTTGCGACCCAATGGACTATATAGTCCATGGAATTTTCCAGGCCAGAATACTGGATTGGATAGCCATTCCCTTCTCTAGGGGTTCTTCCCAATCCAGGGATTGAACCCAGGAGTCCTGCACTGCAGGCAGATTCTTTACCATCTGAGCCACCAGGGACACCGATTGTATATTGTCACCCTACTATTTAACTTATATGCAGAGTACAAAGAATTTATATGCAGAGTACATGAAAAATGCTGGCTTGGATGAAGCACAAGCTGGAATCAAGATTGCTAGGAGAAATATCAAGAACCTCAGATATGCAGATGACACCACACTTATGGCAGAAAGGGAAGAAGAACTAAAGAGCCTCTTGATGTAAGTGAAAGACGAAAGTGAAAAAGTTGGCTTAAAACTCAACATTCAGAAAACTAAGATTGTGGCATCTTGTCCCATCACTTCATGGCAAATAGCTGGGGAAAGAATGGAAACAGTGACAGACTTTTTTCAGGAGAGGGGCTCCAAAATCACTGCAGATGGTGATTGCAGCCATGAAATAAAGACGCTTGCACCTTAGAAGAAAAGTTATGACCAACCTAGACAGCATATTAAAAAGCAGAAGCGTTACTTTGCCAATAAAGGTCCATCTAGTCAAGGCTATGTTTTTTCTAGTAATCAAGTATGGATGTGAGAGTTGGACTATAAAGAAAGCTGAGCACCGAAGAATTGATGCTTTTGAACCGTGGTGTTGGAGAAGACTCTTGAGAGTCCCTTGGACAGCAAGAAGATTCAACCAGTCCATCCTAAAAGAAATTATTCCTGAATATTCACTGGAAGGACTGATGCTGAAGTTGAAACACCAATACTTTGGCCTCCTGATGAGAAGAGCTGACTCATTGGAAAAGACCCTGATTATGAGAAAGATTGAAGGTGAGAGAAGGGGACGACAGAGGATGAGCTGGTTGGATGGCATCACTGACTCAATGGACATGAGTTTGAGTATGCCCTGGGAGTTGGTGATGGACCAGGAAGCCTGGTGTGCTGCAGTCCATGGGGTATCGGACACAACTGAGTGACAGAACTATCTGCCACTTACTTATGTGGAACTCAATTTTTCTTCGTGTAAGCTGGAAGCAGCAGACACTTTTCTTTTGGTACTGGCTTTAGAAGAAATTGAAATAATGTAGCTAAAGTCATGTCACACAGTGGATTGGACACAATGGATTGGATGCTAAATAAATGATAGTTCTATCCTTTTCAGGTTTAATGTTTTCTATTTCCTTTGTGTGGCAGTTCTGATGCACGGTACGTGCAATATAATTAGCAGTCAATAAATATTTTAGAGAGAGAGAGAGCTGGGAGGGTTGGATGAAAAAAGAAAAAGAAAGCAAGCTAGCTAACTTAACAGATTTAGGCTTGGAACATTCTTTCCAAACGTGTTTTGTTCAGTTCCGTTCAGTCGCTCAGTCATGTCCGATTCTTTGTGACCCTGTGGACGGTAGCACGCCAGGCTTCCCTGTCCATCACCAACTCCTGGAGCTTCCTCAAACTCAATGTGGTTGGTAGGAATATATATCTTAATGAGCTAAAAGTAGAGCTAGATAATTAAAGACATAACCAACAGCATATTTTTGGTCTGTTTACTCCTTGGAAATATGGTATATTGCTTATTTAAGAAAACTGCTGCTGCTGCTGCTGCTGTTGTTAAGTCATGTCGGACTCTGTGCGACCCCATAGACGGCAGCCCACCAGGCTCTGGGATTCTCCAGGCAAGAATACTGGAGTGGATTGCCATTTCCTTCTACAATGCATACATGCATGCTAAGTAGCTTCAGTTGTGTAAGAAAACTAGGCCACTACTAAAACCGAGTAATTGCTTGAACTTTCTTTGTCCAGACATGCCCAGATTGTTGTAGTATAAAATAGAAGGTTTAATCATGTAATACGTAATCTCAACAATTACCAAAATTCAACAAAGTAAACAAGATTACTCTTCCTGACTTACGTAAGTAGTGCTATCTCTGTTACGATCTCTGTTGATGGATACTTGTTTTCAAAGTTCTGTTTGTTTTTCATTTCTGTTAAATCAGTCCCCTGACTTTGTCGCCTAAGAAATGACACACTTACTGCCTATGATCACAAAACTAATCCTATCCTATGCTGCCATCTGCTGGGAATATTATGAGCTTTGTTTGACATCAAACTTTTTATTACTCGCTTCTTTAATGGCAATATTTGATGAGAGTTTATCTGATAAAAAAATCTTTTTGTGCTTTTATGATAGGGAACAAGAAAAGGCAACAATATATTTTTAAGTAAAGTAAAAACACTTTACTCTGTAAATAACTTGCTGATCCACTGAGTCATTTAGCTAAAATTAATCAATATCTTTTCTGGGCCAGGAATTCTGTACAATCCATATCAATATATAGCAAGTAATAGTCCTTATGTAATGGGAATTTATTTCCCACTAGAAGAGTCATGATTAAAGGATATAAATGTAGTAATTTATTCTATTTATTACAGTGGATATTTGAACAAAGAGGTGTGGAAATGTTTACCCAGAAATCAGGCTTGCAAAGGCAGTAATGGAGGATAACCCCATTAAATGAACAGGGATTCACCAGGAGCGTACCATGACAAAGAAGAGGATTTCAGTCAGTGGTACTACTGTAAACAAAGATACCTGTTTTAAAGAAAGACATTTGTTTACTGGTTGGTGGAAAGGGGTGTTCATTTATTATGCCTTGCTGTGTTTGTGTTTTTCATTTTCAAGTATCAGCATATTATTTTCATATTATAAAAAGAAACTGAAATGTGCAAAGGACATTACTCAGTGTATATTGTTCTTCATTTTTGTGTACAACACTGCTATTAATATTTATTATATTTCTCAGATTACTACTTCTGTCTTAATAAAGATTTTATGTTATTGGAGCCCAGATAACTGCAATCCTGCAGTGTTAACTAAAAGGATTTCTTTTTGTGTCTCTATGCTATAGCATGGTGCGTCATCAAAGAGTAAGATGTGGATTGCTCCTTCTATTTAAATTTGCTCATTGCTCAAAAAGACTATCAAGGATGTCTTAAAAAGGTCATGGTGGAAGTGGAGGGAAGAGTGGGGGGGAAATGTAGTGAGCATCTATTACTTTTATGCATTTCATACATTATCCCTGCTGATAATCACACAAAAGGTGAGAGATATACAACAGCATCACTGTTTTAGATTTAGAATGCCAAGGAATGCTCAAACACAACTGCACTCATCTCACACACTAGTAAAGTAATGCTCAATATTCTCCAAGCCAGGCTTCAGCAATATGTGAACTGTGAACTTCCAGATGTTCAAGCTGGTTTTAGAAAAGGCAGAGGAACCAGAGATCAAATTGCCAAATCCGCTGGACCATTGAAAAAGCAAGAAAGTTCCAGAAGAATATCTATTTCTGCTTTTTTGACTATGACAAAGTCTTTGACTGTGTGGATCACAATAAACTGTGGAAAATTCTGAAGAAGATGGGAATACCAGACCATCTGACCTGCCTCTTGAGAAACAGGTCAGGAAACAACATTTAGAACTGGACATGGAACAACAGACTGGTTCCAAACAGGAAAAGGAGTACGTCAAGGCTGTATATTGTCACACTGCTTATTTAACCTATATGCAGAGTACATCATGAGAAACGCTGGGGTGGAGGAAGCACAAGCTGAAATCAAGATTGCAAGGAGAAATAACAATAACCTCAGATATGCAAATGACACCACCCTTATGCAGAAAGTGAAGAAGAACTAAAGAGCCTCTTGATGAAAGTGAAAGAGGAGAATGAAAAAATTGGCTTAAAGCTCAACATTCAGAAAACGAAGATCATGGCATCCGGCCCCATCACTTCATGGCAAATAGATGGGGAAACAGTGGAAACAGTGGCTGACTTTACTTTTGGGGGTTCCAAAATCACTGCAGATGGTGATTGCCGCAATGAAATTAAAAGATGCTTACTCCTCGGAAGGAAAATTATGACCAACCTAGACAGCATATTAAAAAGCAGAGACATTACTTTGTCAGCAAAGGTCCATCTAGTTAAAGCTATGGTCTTTCCAGTGGTTATGTATGGATGTGAGAGTTGGACTATAAAGAAAGCTGAGCACTGAAGAATTGATGCTTTTGAATTGTGGTGTTGGAGAAGACTCTTGAGAGTCCCTTGGACTGCAAGGAGATCCAACCAATTCATCCTAAAGGAGACCAGTCTTGGGTCTTCACTGGAAGGACTGCTGTTGAAGCTGAAACTCTATTACTTTGGCCACCTGATGAGAAGAGCTGACTCATTTGAAAAGATCCTGATGCTGGGAAAGATTGAAGGTGAGAGGAGAAGGGGACGACAGAGGATGAGATGGTTGGATGGCATCACCGACTCAATGGACATGAGTTTGGGTAGGCTCCAGGAGTTGGTGATGGACAGAGAGGCCTGGTGTGCTGCAGTTCATGGGGCTGCAGAGTCAGACACGACTGAGCGACTGAACTGGACTGATAAGATGCTAACAAAGATCTTCTGGTTCCAAAAATAATACTCTTTTCCTTAAGGCATCAATCAAACTATTCAAACTAAAAGCCATTTGTCTGAAAAAACGTAAACTAAGAAAGTGTAATAAGTGGACTTAAAAGTGTTCTCCATCCATTTCCCTCCATATAATAGATTTCTGATCTGAAATCCTCTATCATATGAAAGGAAGTGAAGATGTGCTATCAACAAGAGGAGAATGACCAAGTATATTGCTACAACATAGCATCTTTTAAACTAGAAACATCTCTCCAAGTATTACAATACCATCTACCATATTCACAGTTTTTTTTCCCCTCATTTGCAGAAATGGCAAAGCAATCTGAAATATCTTCAGCATGTAAGGAACTTGTACTTTCTAATGGAAATTTTATTAGAATGGTTTAAGGATATTATTTGCACTTTCATATACGAAAGGAATACTTATTGTCATTGTGTTTACATTACACTGTGTGTGTGTCAGCATGGGCATGCATGCATGCATAGTGTTAACTGAGAAGCTCAATGCTGTTTGATTAATATCAAAGCAGATAATTGATTTTGATAATCTGACAACTTTGATTACAAAATAGGCACTCAGTTTTTTTTTTTAATTTTTCTTTTTTCTTGTTCCCTTATCTATAGTATTTCTGCCTGTTTAAAACTCTTTCCCCACTGTCACAAACATCAACAGACCCAACCAGCTTTCACTACCAAGGAATATGGGCAAGTACCAAGGTAAAAGTCAACTTGATGCCTTAAAAAAGAAATTTTAGGCCTTAAAATATGCATTCTTTATGCTTCATTAAATTTCAGGTCTACAACATAAAATGGTGATTTGCATTTTAATGGTTTAATTTCAACTATAAATATTTTATCAAAATATTTTTAAAGTAGCTCTATATTCAGTTAATGGTATTTACTGACTACCTAAAAATATTGTGGGCATAAGGACAAGCAGGAAAAAAAATCAGATTTACAGATGAGCACTAAGCTGTACTACAGGCATTCTAAATTGCCAGTTGCATAATATTATAACTATTTTCTATTGAACTTGTTTGTTTAATGCTGAGGAGCCATAAATGCCACAGGAATAAAAATACATATACTTTTTTCAAGAATGTAAAATGTTATACATAAATTTTTGTCTTAGAGAAGTATCAAGATCCGTCCATCTCTCTCTGGAATAAGAGATCTGAAACTATTATTAATAATTAAATTTCCATTAATCTTTACATAAATGAATATAAATGTGTTTATAATATTTACAAATGATTATAAATATAAAAATAAGTGATTATTATTTATTACACATGGGATGTTATCAAGGGCCAATTAAAGTCTTATTTAAATATAACATTATATAGTGCTTGACTGCTACTGCTAACTGTTGATAAGTCACTTCAGTCGTGTCCGACTCTGTGGGACCCCATAGATGGCAGCCCACCAACTCCCCCATCCCTGGGATTCTCCAGGCAAGAACACTGGAGTGGGTTGCCATTTCCTTCTCCAATGCATGAAAATGAAAAGTGAAAGTGAAGTTGCTCAGTCGTGTCCGACTCTTAGCGACCCCATGGACTGCAGCCTACCATGCTCCTCCATCCATGGGATTATCCAGGCAAGAGTACTGGAATGGGGTGCCATTGCCTTCTCCATAGTTCTTGACTACTAATTTATAAATGTAAACTAATGATGTTGCTAAAGTGCTGCACTCAATATACTGGCAAATTTGGAAAACAGCAGTGGCCACAGGACTGGAAAAGGTCAGTTTTCATTCCAATCCCAAATAAAGGTAATGCCAGAGAATGTTCAAACTACCACACAATTGCACTCATCTCACACACTGGCAAAATAACATACAAAACATACAGCAGTCTCACTGCTGAAGACTTCAGCAGTACATGAACCGAGAACTTCCAGATGTTAAAGTTGGATTTAAAAAAGGCAGAGGAACCAGAGATTAAACTGCCAACATCTTTTGGATCATAGAAAAACCAAGAGAACTCCAGAAAAACATCTACTTTGGCTTCATTGACTACCCTAAAGCCTTTGACTGTGTGTATCACAACAAACTGAAAAATTCTGAAAGAGATGAGAATACCAGACCACCTTACCTGCCTCCTGAAAAACCTGTATGCACGTCAAGAAGCAACAGTTAGAACTGGACATGGAACAGTGGACTGGTTCCAAATTGGGAAAGGAATATATTGGTTGTATATTGTCAGGGTTGTATATTGTCAGCTTGCTTATTTAACTTATATGCAGAGTAAATCATGCAAAATGCTGGACTGGATGAAGTACAAACTGGAATCAAGAAATATCAAGTAACCTCAGATACACAGATGACATCACCCTTATGGCAGAAAGAGAAGAGGAACTAAAGAGCCTCTTGATGAAAGTGAAAGAGGAGTGTGAAAAAGCCAGCTTAAAATCCAACATTTAAAAAAACAAAACAAAATGAAGATCATGGCATTTGGTCCCATCACTTCATGGCAAACAAATGGGGAAACAATGGTAACAGTGAGAGATTTTATTTTTGTGGGCTCCAAAATCATTGCAGATGGTGACTGCAGCTATGGAATTAAAAGATACTTGTTCCTTGGAAGAAAAGCAATGACAAACCTAGACAATATATTAAAAAGTAGAGACATTACTTTGTCAACAAAGGTCTGTATAATCAAAGCTATGTTTTTTCCAGTGCTTATGTATGGACGTGAGAGTTGGACTATAAGGAAATCTGAGCGCTGAAAAAAAGATGCTTTTGAACTGTAGTGTTAGAGAAGACTCTTGAGAGTCCCTTGGTCTGCAAGGAGATCCAATCAGTCCATCCTAAAGAAGATCAATCCTGAACATTCATTGGAAGGACTGAAGCTGAAGCTCTAATACTTTGGCCACCTGATGCGAAGAACTGACTCAGTGGAAAAGACCCTGATGCTGGGAAAGTTTGAAGGTTGGAGCGGAAGGGGACAACAGAGCATGAGATGGTCAGATAGAATCACCGACTCCATGAACATGAGTTTGAGTAAGCTCCGGGAGTTGGTGATGGACAGGGAAGCCTGGTGTGCTGCACCACATGGTTGAAAGAATCAAACTGAGAGACTGAACTGAATTGATGAATTATTTATTACTTATGCATATAAGCACTAAAAATTATATATATTTGTATTAAAGATGAAAACAAATATTCCCATTATTTCGTCAATGTCTTTTATAGGCATGGAAAGTTATTGAACAATGATCCCAAACCAAACACAAAGGCAGATCTGGTGCTTGGAAATCATCAGGTAAGGGCAAAGAGAAACACCATATCATAGATATTATAATAGCTACATTTTCATTTTTAATACCATCCAGAAAATAAAAAGTACTTGAAAATAAATTACAGTGAATGGTAACTCATAAAGAGTAATGAAAGAGTTTATGGAAATAGACATTGAAGGAGAAACAAGCTAACACTCAATTTCAAGTTACTGACATTCTTGATATAGTGATAAGGAAAATAATATTCTAATGCTGATATATCTATGGTAGAATAAATTGACTGTGTATGTTGGTGAGGTGGCTTTCAAATTTCTATTTCTCTTTCTTTGTTTCTTCCCTTCAAAAAAAGTTAGGTTACACAGATAATTTGGGCAGGTATAGCTAATGATATCTTATACTACTCAGATATTCAAACAAATATATGCCACAGGACAAACTGTTTTATAGTGGTTCTTCCATTGCAATATTAATTTAGCATATATTTACTTCAAATTGGAGGTAAAACATTAAAACTAAAGAATAAGGTTTTACTGAATTGCAGAACTAATTTTTATGTAAAATTATATTGGCTCAATGACTTGGATAAATTAAGATACTTTCCAGTTAATACTAAAGCAATTTCCACTTAAATTAGTGTAATAAATGAGATTTATTCAACGGTCATTTATGGAATGCTTAACTGCAGATTACTTGGAAGAATTTAAAGAAGTATAAAACATGGTCTTCATTCACCAAGAACCTGTTTCATATGGGAAAAAAATATGAGTAAAATATTTTAGGGGATAATGTATGGCAGTTTATTAATTGCTGCCAACATGCATACAATTGATGCAGTGGTAAAGAATCAGCCTGCCAGTGCAGGAGAAACAAGAGACTCAGGTTCAATCATTGGGTTGGGAAGGTCCTCTAGAGTGGGAAATGGCAACCAATCCAGTATTCTCATCTGGAAAATTTCATGGACAGAGAACCCTGGTGGGCTCCATGGGTATGCAAAGAGTCAGACACGACTGAGCTACTGAGCACACGTACAACACGCAATAATAAGCTTCATAGTTATTCAGAGAATAGTGAGGTCTTTGTGAGCTAGACCAGTCAGAGGAAAAGCTGTAGAAGAATTACCACTGGGATTCACATGAAGAATATGCATCATTTTATAGATGAAGAACAGTGGAGAGGAGGTTGCACTTGACATTAAGTATGATGTTACAAACTAAAAGTCTTTTCGCAAGCTTTCTCTCCAACTGAACCAGCTTTCCCTTTTTTGCCTTTCTGATACTTTGGAACTATACTCAGATACCCTCACTGCAACCCTCTTCATCACATTACGTAGTAGAAGTTAGATGCATCTATAGAAACTTAAGAATCAGACATGACAGCAACTGAATAACTACATAGAAACCTATGTATACATACATCATCATCATAGCATTTTTGACACTGTATTAAAATGCATGTGTCAGTCTCTTTCACCATGGTACTCCTTTCACCTTCTTGAATGAATTGAATATATATATATATATATATATATATATATATATATGTATATTTACCTTTAAGAACACTATTGTGGATATTATTTTGGCAAACACATTGTAATAATATTTCAGAGCCTAGAAATGGAGTAAATGGCTTACCCCCATTTCTTTCTTTTTTGGCCTATGTCTCTTTTCTTTCCCAAATTGCTGCCCTTTTAGGTGTATATCACCATATTTTAAGGGCTTCCCTGGTGGCTCAGATGGTAAAGCATCTATCTGCAATGCAGGAGACCTGGGTTCAATCCCTGGGTTGGGGAGATCTCCTGGAGAAGGAAATGGCAACCCACTCCAGTATTCTTGCCTGGAAAATCCCACGGATGGAGGAACCTGGTAGGCTGCAGTCCATGGGGTTGCAAAGAGTTGGACACGATTAAGCGACTTCACTCTCACCATATTTTAACAGGAATTAATTGTTGTTACTGTTATCCTCAAATTCATCAATGACTTTATTGGGTTTATTTCCATCACTGTTCCAAGTATATTTTATGGCATATTGAACTTCCACAAAAATGATCCACCAGTGTCATGCCTGATCAGTTCTTTTAACTCCTCTACCCCTACTCTTCGTCCTTCTTATTCCAGATAACCACTCTCATGGTTACCTTCAGGACTTTGTCATCGTTAATAGTTGTAACACATTAGGAAATCTAGATGACAACTATCCCGCTCTGGTCTTTACACAGCTTAATCAAAAATATTTAGGTATTTCCCTATTTATCTAAAATCCTCCATGTCTGGACAATCCTTCATTGTCCAGAATTATTGCTCTTTTTGTAAACACTTAACATTTGCTGGCCTCCTTCAAACTCACTTAGGGGGAAGAAAAAAACAAACTTCACTTCTGATTAAACCAACTATTGTCTGCTCTATAACTACCTAAACAGCACTATGCTCCTATTGAAAACAATAAAACTATGCATTCTGGACTCCAGATTTATGATCATGATTTCAAATGGTAGTTCAATACAGTCATAACTGTCTATGTATCCCTAATAAATTCACTTTACCATTTTCAGTGATGACAGTTTCAAGGCTTTCCTGCTTTCTCAAATCTCTAATACCTGTATCTCTTTTCACAATGAACTGTGAAATCTCATCACATTTCATAAACAAAAAAGACACTATTATACTTGCAAACTCTCTCAGACTTCCAGAACCAACCCCACAAACCTGCCTGCATCGGTACTACGCGACCTGACTTCTTTCCAGTCCACAAATCTCCCTGCTCCTCTCTAAGGCCAATCCTTCCACTTATGTTTTCAGTACCTATGACTCCAATATTCTCATGAGAAAAAATTCTCCCTCTTTTACTTTCTTACTTTATACCTCCCTCCATTTCTTCTTCTTAGATCATTCACATTGCCTGACATGACTTATAATATTCTACTTTCAAAATGTTTCCCTTGACTCCATTTTCCCTTGAGTAACCACTTCATTTCTGTTATTGATAATAAGACCATTGAAAGAGTTATTTATTTTGGCTATGTACAATTTCTTGCTGCCAAATATCTATTTCTTCATTCCAAAGGTTTCTTCTCTAACATTCCATCGAAACAACACCTATCAATGTCTTCAATGACCTACAGTTTAGAGGAGATGTGGCCTAATTGTGATTTTTCTAAGTCTATTGCTTTTGTTAAGGAGTCAGTAGAAAGGCAACAGTACTCATTCTTTCTAGCTGTCCTGGACACAGTGTACTAGTGACCAGTGTCTTGGATACGCCTGAGTAAACTTTAATATCAACAAGCAAAATGCTATGACACTATGAGGAAATGTTCAGCATAAGTATTTGCTTAATACATAATATTAGGAGTAAATAAGACAATTATTTTAATCAGTTGTTAGGTTTCTTGTTGAATAAATGGCCCTAGTATAGTGATTTTGTGAATGACAAAGTAGTATATATATATATATATATACTTATATGAATATAAATTTAGCATTGAATAATAATTGTAAATTTACTTTCTTCCATGCATCAGGACTTCATGATGGACATGCAATTGATCCAGGTAAGAAGCAGAATACGATATTAATGTTCCTATGTCTAAAAGCACAAAAGTGTTCTAAAAGTATAAAAGGTTTCACAATATTGAAGAGAAGCATTATGGAATGATTAATTATTACACTGTCAAGTTTTAATTATGCAAACTATGATTAAATTAAGGGAATTATAAATGCTTGTTTTTGTTTAAAGATCCAAGTACATTATAATAAGTGGTCTACTATTCAAATATTCATTACTTTAATTTTTGTTAATTATAATTATAATAAAGAATTGATAAAAATTCTTTAACTTTTCTTAACTATATAACCTCATCCAAAGTAGGTTCAAATGCCTTCTTTTAACCTCCATTAATCTCCATTATTACTTGAAAAATTTTAACCACTTTTTGTTTACCAAGGCAGTAGACTACTAACTGGCCTCACTGTTTCTTTCCTACATTCCTTTCAAATCTTCACATGCTGCTTCCCTTGCTACTATACAATGACGTAAACTATTTATGAACAACACTGTGCAAGCATGTACTAAGTGCCAGGCCTGGTGCATAATAGTAACCTATAAAGAAACCTGTACATTTAATCTATAAAGAGATAAAGACCTGGGGCCAATTTCACATTGCCAAAATTTCAAATTCTTAGCTAATAAAAGTGATCATGATCTTCACTATCCCTAAAGATGTAGAATCTCAGCTATATATCACTAATCCTGGGAATATAGCAACACTTGTAGCTCACTAAGTCTGTCATGCCCTTATTCTTTTGCATGGGACTTGACTGAATATATTCAGTTCATACACCTCTCTGCTTTATGCCCTTTTTGACCCTCTTCACCCTTCTTCAACAACTCCTAGTTGCAAAGCAAGATAACTCAGGCATCACATTTCTTGAATAAACTTCCTTGAATGGAAGTTTCATTTACTCCTAAAACATCTATTATCATATATAATATCATTGATCTCTCTCTCTTTTTCTTATGATAAGCTTCTTGGAGGAGCTAGAAATATTAATTCAGTGTTTATCTCCAGTGCCAATAAAATACCAGGCACTCAGATTATCTTTGCTTAACAGAAGGTTTAGTGCTGGTAACCTTTCAAAAGGTAAATACCATGCCATGCAATGACAAGGCAAATGAGTAATCAGGCATAAAATATTCCTTCCAGAGATTTTTCTAAATATGTGAAAAAAAGAGATGGGATAGTAGAGCAACATAAAGAAATTCAAGTGACAGTTACAAAATATTTTTATTCTAGAATAGAGGAGACTTGTGCACATTGGTATCTCTTTCACATGTGTGTGTTGTGTGTGTGTGTAATGATAAGTTAAAGGGAAAATTTTACCAGAATCATAGATGGAATAAATAATAGATGATATTTTTTCAGGTATTAAAGACATGGAAGAATATAGGTTAGGGTAGTGATAGTAGTGTAGTTGCTCAGTCGTGTCCGACTCTTTGCAACCCCATGGACTGTAGTCTACAAGGTTCCTCCATCCATGGGATTTTCCAGGCAAGAATACTGGAGTGGGTTGCCATTTCCTTCTCCAGGAGATCTTCCCGACCCAGGGATTGAATGCGGGTCTCCCGCATTGTAGGCAGACGCTTTACCATCTGAGCTAAAGAGGTAAATTAGTCATAGCATCATTTAATTTCAATATAATCTTGGGGAAAGCACTCGGTCCATCTGAACCTGAGTTTCTTCATCTGTAAATAAGAGTTATCAGTCTTATGTTAAACATGCTGATGTCCATATCCTACTCAAAGAAGATCTCCTTCACCAGGACTGAAGTGTGTTAAAACCCTATATATCCCTTAGATGATTATAATTTGCAACCAGGGTTAAGAAGCATTGCCCTATTAAAAGGGATCGAGACTTAATATCTTTCTTGTTCAAGTACTGATTACTAGCTTATGAATAGTCAGTGTATCCCATCAGAAGGTACAAGTGAGCAGAACTCTGAAGGGTGAAGGTGAAAGAAGTGAAACAGGATCTAATAATGAGAGAAGCAAAAGTAAGAATAAGTTGTTTTTTCCTTGGATGCTAACTATATTTGAAGAGAAGCATCAAAAAATTGGTATGTAGGTGGAGAGAAGCATTACATTGGCTGAGTTTGGAATAAAATGTAAATAAAACAAAAAATGAAACAATAAAGCATATCTACTACTTATCTTATTCATTACATACTTTGAATATGACATGTATAATTAAAAGTATCATGTTAATTTTAAATTTAACTGACAAATCTAGATTAGGCATCATGTGTCCCACAGAAAATTTGTCAAAATAACAATTTCAGGTTTCCATTAAGAATTCATTGTGTATTCAGGAGAAATGTTTCCAAAGTTTTTCTAATCAGAAGATTATCTACCTAAACTTATTTAGGCCCCACATTGCCTAAATAAATATCTTTACAAGAGGGGACTTGGAATTGTATATTTCTAACAAATATTTTGAATCATTGTAATGAATGGAATAGTTGGGAAATTTGTTACTCAGTCACTAAATCAGAATAATTGCCTAATTTCTTGATGCACATATCACATTAATTATATATAGCTAATATACCACATGAGTCACCATTACAGCACAAAAGCCAACTTTAAACTCAATTAAGGAAGTAAACAACAGTTTTCTTTGAAATTTCTACGTAATATACAACCATGATGGAACTAATTTAGTACGTAAGAGCTTATAATGAAAAAAAAGCAGTCTTTTACCTGGTCCCGTGGCACCCACCACTCATCTCAGTCCCAGTCTCTAGTGGTAACCATAATTTCATTCTAATAACTCAATTCTAAAACTTAATAAACTATAAGCCATGCTATATTGTGATTATATCAATACCTTTACTGAAAAGCCAAACAATATACAATGATGTCATTTTGTTGCATTATTATTCTCCAAACCTTTTCATTATGTGATCCTATAAGGAAATAAATGTAGAGCAACAACTCCAATAAATGTTTTTTACATATTTTATATGGATTTCTGTGTGGTACTGTACTATATGTGCATCAAACATATAGAAAAGAAAATATTTTAAAATAAGAAAAAAATCTTCTAACAAACTTTCTGCAGACACTGGATTGTCTTGCATATCCCCCGTCATGGGTTTCCCGAGCCTTGGTGCCATTACTCTACAGATCCTGTGCTGTATAGGAGGCCATTATATATCATCAAAGTCAAATCACTATTTTTCCTACTTTCTATCCATTTCTATAATAAAGGCAGGTTTTAGTGTGTTTTATATTTGAACCATGACTTAAAGTAAAAGCTTTTGCTTTTGCCAGGGTTTCTAATTAACTTTTATTTCCTTACTGACCAAAAAATAACATGTTTTAATTTCCCACATTAATTTTATTTCTAGTTGTGCCTGTTATATAGAATCCAATCCCAAAACAACTTTTTTCCCCCCAAAGATTTCCTTTCCAGAATTATCCATCTATCTCCTTGTGTAAACTGGAACAATTATTACAATAATCTTGTTTCCATCATGATATTTTCCTTCACTGTAATTAGAACTGGAATTATGCTGTCTTATTAAAGACCAATGGTTATTTCATTTATCTTTATAACTGTGCATGTGTGTGCACATTTTTGTATTGAGCAAAGCAGCTTCTGAATTGATTTTTCATAACTGGTGAAGTGATTGCCCTCACCCAGTGGGGGCCAACTCACCCATACAATCCTTACTTTAGTTAGACAACAAATCATTCATCTTTGAATTTGTTCGCCATGGCCTCTCTTACATAAATCCATACCTTTGTGAACAGCTGTGACCTTTACGTGGGAAAAAATTAACGAAAGTGAAGGGGTGTGTTAAGTATACCATATTTGCTATTAAAATGTATCATTTTATGACCATTTCAAGAGGAAGGAAAAAGAATGATTCCCAATACTAAATTCCAGGGTACATTCTACAAAGAAATTGAGCCACTCCAACTCCATAAAGTGTTCATTCAGTGAATGCCACCGATTCTAGGACAGCATCTGCCATATTAAGTGTAAATTCACTGCTTTCTCAATCTTCGTCTTATTATTTCTCGATTTCACTCTCTGCCATTCTGTTGCTTAATTAATTTCTTCATTAAAGGTATATAGAGTTAAACCTTTCAAGTCTCGAAGGTAAGTAGCTGCACAGGACAATATGTACACAAGAGAAGAAAACTTCTCCTAGCAATTGAACAAAAATTCTAGATTATTGATTAGTCTTTATGTACCAGAATATGCCTAAACTCATTTAATGTTCACTTCTAGCCAGGGAGATAGGTGTTTTATTTTCTAGTCCCATTCTTCATATAAAGAAATGAAGCAGTAGAAGGTCAAATAACTTGCATAATGTTATATGAATGGTAAATGACAGAGATAGGATTAAAATCCCAGTGATCAGTTCCAGAGCCTACAATCCCAGTCTCTCCAAGATGATATTCAGTGAATGAGCGAATGGAAATTAGACTATTTAAATGATTCACGGTAGTGTTTGGGTGTGCATATGAGTACAGCTACTATTGTTTAGGGCTTTCCAGATGGCTCAGCAGGTAAGAAATCTGCCAGCAATTCAGGAGACACAGGAGACATGGGTTTGATCCCTGGGTTGGGAAGATCCCCTGGAGGAGGAAATGGCAACCCACTCCAATACTCTTGCCTGGAAAATCCCATCAACAGAGGAGCCTGGCGGGCTTCTATGTACAGGACTGCAAAGAGTTGGACGTGACGGAGCACAGCCATGGACAGCTGGACCATGTGTTTACTTTGCACCACTTTAAAGATTTCACTTCTTTCAATGAGAAATCTCTTCAGAGTCTTGGGAGATGGAGTCAACGGATGTTAGTGGCAGTTGAAAACATAATTTCTCAAAAAGATAAGAAAGCATTAAAGAATATGGAGTGGCTATGTCAGGTTTATTAGAAGAGAGTCAGGGAAATTCATTAGTGTAGTGGAGAGATAAGCATTATATATATACTAATCCAAACCCCTACCTCCTCTCTTTGTTCATAAGTTGTAAAGAACCTGAGATCTTGTTAATTATTGATGTACCAGGTGTCACACATATACAGATCCTGGATCAATGGTTAATTACATAAGTTATCTCCTCCAAAACATTAGCTTTATAAAGTATTTACATATCTATTACTTTTATTGGCCAAATCTACATTTCTATCTTTTAACAGTCACTAAAGCTTTTATAAATATTTAACAAAGTATTTTTCCCTTCTTTTCAGTGACAGAAATGCAGTATCTATTCAACAGTCAGACAGAAGATGTCAAGATGCTGAACAATTAAAAAAAGAAAGTGATTCCAGTGGAAAACATTTGACTTTCACCAGCATAAAGGTCATCATATCATCATGTCATTTGCTATATTTGAAAAGGTCTTCTAAAAATGCAGCTTTAACAATAACACAATGTTTATTTTTTATCAACATAACTGTCATATTTTTATAGATCTGATTTTTAATGTTGAAATTATGCTAAAGTTTATGTGCTATAGATATGTTAATTTTTTAGCTAAAAAATTTATAATAGACTAATAAGGAAGAGAAAATAAATTGAGGATTCCACTTGTACTCAGATTGTGATTGTATTTCAAAAATGAACATTAAATGAAGACATTTAAAAATAGAACGCATTCACATGAAATTATTTATTAAGTAAATAATATATCATGAAATCAGACTGAACTCTTTATTAGCCTACTCAGAAACTGGATTTGATGTTCTTTTTCAAGGGACAGGATCAAAAATCTAAATGGTAAACAATTTCATCCTTTTTTAAAAGATGATGAACTTGTCTGATAAATTTTGAGACAAAACATATGCTAAGTATTCTAATATACTTCAAAAGCTTTAGAGCTCTACCACAAAATTAGTGGTATTTTATGAGAGTAGCAATACTGAAAGGAAAAAAAAAAAAAAGCAAGTTTGCACTTGGATAGGTTTTTCCTATGTCAGAGAGTTCTTGTTTTTCAGTTCCCTGAAAAACAATTCTCAAGTAGAAATTTGTTTGCAAGAGGTACACTGCAGGAGTGCTTTGGGGAATAACACCTAAAGCAATGAGGAAAGAAGTAGAATTATGATACGCTTCAACAGAGGACTCCTCAGAGGCTCCAGCCTAGAGTGAGAGGAATCTAGAATAGGTAGTAAGGAAGTGGGTGATGAAATAACAGTTGTGACTTTCAGATCAACTCTTGCAACAGAAATCCCTATCCTGATTGGATTCGTATACTCAGCTAGCTCATCAGTGAAGTAAACTCAGTCTTTCTGCTCCTCCAACACATCCTGCCTTAGATGTGAGCTGAGGGAGCAGTGTCTGTGCAACAATAGTAAAAGACGAGAAGGTCTGGGCCACCAGATCAAGCAGCTAACGTTTGTCCTCTGGCTCTGTGTATGCCTGATCATAGATGTTCTTAAGTTTTACCCTGAATTGTTGGTTCCACTCAGCTTTTGACTTGATTGGTCTGACAGAACTTAGCTCATGATGGCCAGCTGTAGCCCTATGCTGCTGCTGCTGTTAAGTCACTTCAGTCTTGTCCGACTCTGTGCGACCCCAGAGATGGCAGCCCACCAGGCTCCTCCGTCCCTGGGATTCTCCAGGCAAGAACACTGGAGTGGGTTGCCATTTCCGTCTCCAATGCATGAAAGTGAAAAGTGAAAGTGAAGTCGCTCAGTCGTGTCTGACTCCTAGTGACCCTATGGACTTCAGCCCACCAGGCCCCTCTGTCCATGGGATTTTCCAGGCAAGAGTACTGGAGTGGGTTGCCATTGCCTTCTCCATGTAGCCCCATAGTCACTTAGTATTCCATGATCAGACAGGTGAAATTATCTCTAGTTCACCAAGAACTGTTTTTCTGAATGGGGCTGGGGGCTTTCTCCCACAGATGAAATGGCTTTGCCATTAAACACTATGGGTTTACATTCTCATTCTTTTATTGAGGCTTTGCACAAATTCTACATGATGCTTTTCTCACCACCGATTCTTTTTGTATTATAGAGTCAAGCTAGGTCACCTAGAGCAGAGGCAGGGCTGCTTACCCTACAGCCAATATCTGCTGCAGAGCCCTTTCTTACTCTTAGTCTCACTCGTATTTGTTAGCTTTTACTGTTACATAGCAGATAGATCAGTGTGAGAAGTACAAAGTGAAACAATTTTCCTGTACTTTAGGGGGAATGTCTCAGTTACACCAAAATATGAGAAGTCTAGAAACAAAAATTACTAAGGTAGCCTGCCCATGAGTCTGTAAGATGCATTCCCCATCCTCTGATGTTCATGTGTCTTACCAAGGCCTCCAACTTTCTTACATTTTGTTTTCATCTCTGTAATTGATATGATGACACAGACATAATAGAACACTGTGATCTTATGTCCAGACAATCTTGGACCCTTTGGAGAATATTACGACAGAAAGTGAGAGAATAACCCTAACCTGAACAAGACAATGTGTGGTCAGTCGCTTCAGTCTTGTCCAAGTCTTTGCCACCCCATGCATCCTGCCAGGCTTCTCTGCCCATGAGATTTTTCAGGCAAGAATACTGGAGTGGGTTGCCATTCTCTTCCTCCATGGGGTCTTCCCAACCCAGGGATCTCCTGTATTGCAGGTGGGTTCTTTACCACTGAACCATCAAGGAAGCCCAAACAAGACAATAAATATTAATGTGTATTATTGTCTATTCCATGAAGGTAAACTCATTTCTCATATGGATAAAAATTTATTCACTAAATAAATGTCCTTACATAATTTAACTGAGACTATGCTGATATGCTGTAGTAGTTACTACATTCAAATCAATAGCTAAAACTGAAGATACTTCTTGATTGAGTTTGAGAGCATCCTCTAATCTACAAGAAGCCATATAATTTTTATTAAGGAAGGACTTATGAACTAAATGAGGCTTGTATGGGAACCACCACCATCATTCATAGATTTAAGGGTAGCACTAACCCCTGTTATGTTCTACCTACTCCTAGATTATGATATTGTTTTTTAGTTACCATCTTTGCCAGGGAAAGGGCAATTTCAGAGACTAACATTTGGCCTCTGCAATAGTCCAAGGAACTAAAGTAGTTTTTCCAACAACCAAATATATCCAGTGTGGAAACAGATCATCATGGAAATTCTTCCAAAGTGGGAGTGAACTGACTAGACCAAAAGTGAGGGAGACTTGAGCTAGTTCAGTTCAGTTCAGTTCAGTTGCTCAGTCATGTCCGACTCTTTGCGACCCCATGAATCGCAGCACGCCAGGCCTCCCTGTCCATCACCAACTCCCGGAGTTCACTCAGACTCACGTCCGTCGAGTCAGTGATGCCATCCAGCCATCTCATCCTCTGTCGTCCCCTTCTCCTCCTGCCCCCAATCCCTCCCAGCATCAGAGTCTTATCCAATGAGTCAACTCTTCGCATGAGGTGGCCAAAGTACTGGAGTTTCAGCTTTAGCATCATTCCTTCCAAAGAAATCCCAGGGCTGATCTCCTTCGGAATGGACTGGTTGGATCTCTTTGCAGTCCAAGGGACTCTCAAGAGTCTTCTCCAACACCACAGTTCAAAAGCATCGATTCTTCGGCGCTCAGCCTTCTTCACAGTCCAACTCTCACATCCATACGTGACCACTGGAAAAACCATAGCCTTGACTAGACGGACCTTTGTTGGCAAAGTAATGTCTCTGCTTGTGAACATGCTATCTAGGTTGGTCATAACTTTCCTTCCAAGGAGTAAGCGTCTTTTAATTTCATGGCTGCAGTCACTATCTGACCTGAGCTAGGACTTCATTTATTTCACCTGGCCTCTGTAAGCCCTAAAGCTGAGACGTGGTGAAGTTTCAGACCCTAGTAATTAATTTTAACTTGAACTCTGTATTTGGCTGTTATCAAAATACCTGATTTCCCTTTTTTACACTGATAACCTGCAAAAGAAAATGATCTAAGTTTTCTTTGGAGAAAGACCTATTGGGGAATTATTGCCATGTATACATTCTGTAGTATTATTTTTTTCCGCTTCCCCATGAGGATGCAGCCACTCCTTCAGATAATGGGCTCTGGATCTTCAGAATACCTCACTCTGAGTACTGGGCATGGGCTCATAACTTATTGAAATGTTGGCCCAAAATTTCCAGATCATGAATGTTTTAATCCTTCCAATTGTACAAATTGTGAAATACCCAAATTAGCTGTCCATATATCTTATACATGGAATAATGTGTCCTAATAACCACCTCTATAACTCTCTGTAAACCAGGCGTTAGCAGCTGGTGCTCTGACCATGTTGCTCATTACAGTGTTTCTTGTTTCTGGCTCTTAGGTGCACACGTTTCCTCACATTGATATCCTAGTACCTCCATTACAATGTGTGCGTGCGAAGTCCTGTCTGACTCTTTGAGACTCCATGGACTGTAGCCCACCAAGCTCCTCTGTCCACGGGATTCTCCAGGCAAGAATACTGGAGCGGGTTGCCATTTCCTCCTCCAGTGGATCTTCCTGGACCAGGGATCGAATTTGCATCTCTTATGTCTCCTGCATTGGCAGTCGGCTTCTTTACCACTAGTGCCACCTGGGAAATCGCTGCATCACAGTAAAAGTGCTTAATTCTGTAACAAAACTCCTACTGTCAGATCAGCCTATAAAAAACAGGCACCACTGAGGTTCTCAAAGGGATGTCATCTCACCAACAGATACATTATTGATTGATAAATACAGTGCTCTCTGGGATCTCCTGTGGATAATATCTGGGAGTTTTCTGCCCTTGTATAATGTATCTCCTCTAGAATGCCACTTGGTCCCTTCCTGAACCAAGAAAGTTATACAATTTTTACTTCATTTAGTATGGCTCTTTATTTTTCTAAGCTTCCAACAACATACTAACCCTATTTCCTGTGGTCCTTGCCAGGCTATTAATCACCACTGTCATATCAGTGAATTATCCCTTAATAATTTTATGTTCCAGGGCTCTAGATTCATCAATATCAGCACCCTCAGGATGTAGTGTCCTATACACTTTGCAGCTTCTGATGGCACGTACTAGCTAGGTGCTGCTGCTGCTGCTGCTAAGTCACTTCAGTCGTGTCCGACTCTGTGCAACCCCATAGAAGGGAGCCCATCAGGCTCCCCCATCCCTGGGATTCTCCAGGCAAGAACACTGGAGTGGGTTGCCGTTTCCTTCAGTCTGATTATTTGTGTCTTCTCAAAATTAACATAGTATTTTGTTATCTCATTAAGAGTGGACTAAGATACTAAGTTCTTCAGCTTCTCTGGGACACAATGGTTTTCCTTCCCTGGCAGAATTAGCACTTGTTCAGTTATGATTTGATTTGACAGTATTTATTGGTCTGGTAGTTAGCTGAGGCAGTGGGGACTGATGCTAAATGACCTGCAAGTTAAATCGCAAGATGTTGTCTTCAAGCCAATGTGGAGTGCTCATTTTTTACAGGGAGGAATGGGCCACTTCTACAGGCCTGGAAGAGACCTTGTTTCAAGTTCATCAAGGTTATCATCCCAGATGTCTTGATTTCAAGTTTTACTTTTTTTCCCAGTCAAGGTGCTGACCTTGGTGGATCAGACCTGCATGGATTGAGAATTAAAATTTCACTGGAGCTCCACTACCTTGATAAATATACTCTGGGCCTGAGCCTGGTTTTATCGACTTCTGGTTGCTAAATATGACAGGTGGGAAGTTTCAAATGGTGTCCCATCTATCCTTCAACAAAGTACCAAGCTCAGGTACAATATTTCTTCTTTTTTATTCTCTCAAGATGGGTGAGAATTATCTTATTTGATTCTTGTATATGCTAATACTTATTATTAAGGGAAGTTCCTCTCAGATTTTGGGTTTTATGGGCATGGCAACCCACTCAAGTATTCTTGCCTGGAGAATTCCATGGACAAAGGGGGCTACAGTCCACAGGGCCACAAAGAGTCAGACACGACTGAAGCGACTTAGCACGGAGGCACACACATGGCTATTTCCTAAATAGAGACAGTCACTTCATTCAAAGTAAATAATCATCAAAAGATTTCCTGGTAATTATTACCCAGATGATAATCTTTTAATGTGATTATTTCAAAAAAAGTAAAGCTTCCCTTTATCTCCTGTAGTATCTGATCAGACATGTGATTTATTTTTCAAGACTTCACCCAAATTAGTCTCTTCATATTGAAAATGTTTGAAGGTTTCCCCCCAAGGAAGTATCAAGAGGGAGCACCGTTTTTTCCCTACATAATTCATACATTAAACAATATCTATATAAAAACCTCTATTTTAGCTTGATATAGAAATAATCATGTGATATTAATTATTAAATAATTGCACCAGATTTTAGTATTTTAAAAATATGTAAAAGTTTGTTAATCTAAAACAACATCTCAAAATGATCAAGGATGAAAGAGAAGATAGTTGGGAAAGTGTAGTAGATACTCCGGGGAAACAAGTCATGTTAAATCTGAACTTCGTGTAGTTGGTGAGATCCACAGCTAACACCCGCCATCTAGTGGCAATAAAATAAATTGCACATAAATTCTTGATTACAGTCTTCATTTCTCAGTATTTAACAGGATTCAGTTGTTTTTGCTTATATGTCATTCTGTGGGGAGAGCAAAACAAAAAATTTCTCCTAAAGCTCTTAAAAAGCACTGTCCTATGGGTGAAATGTTATAAGAAAGTTACGATTATCATGTCATTAAATCATAATGTAAATTACTGAAGCCTGAATTCTCACTCAAGAAACACAACTTCATGATTATCAAACCAGAAACCTTTTCCTCCTATGGCATACTAATACAAATATGCTTTTAAGGTGATATAGTAGATAAACTGTGAAAATTTTAGAAAAATATCTAGAAACTAGTTCAGTTTTCACACTATAGTTTTTCTTAAAAATATACAAAATTAAAAAGCTTTTGAGTTTCATCTTCATGGAATTTCTTGCCATATCTTTCTTTACAACGTGCACAGCTGTCTTGTCTAACATATATCACATCTTTGAATTAAAGCATTGATCATTCCCACTCCTCATGCCTCACATTTGAGATGGAAAATTTTTGTGACAAACTTGGACCTGTGCTCTGAAACAAGGACCTAACACATGATGATTCTACTTTTTGCCTTGTGGCCAGGCGAACTAAGAAAATGACTAGCTCTGTAAGAAGAAAATCACCTCTGCAGAGAAATAATAAAGATCAAAGATGATGTTATACCTCCAAAATAAAGCTGGAGGGAAAGTTATTTATAAATAAATCTTAAGAACCCCACAGACATTTCTACAGACTGGTACTGAAGAAACTGAATTACATTTTAATTGGTAAAGGGGAGGCGTGCTTATTTTGTAATAGTTACTTTACATTGGAATTGGAACTGGAATTCTGTTCTTCCTATCCTGCATATGTCACGCAGAACTATACAATCAGAAGTGATCAGGAAGTAACAGACTTTCAGTGATTGCTAACTATGATCATATGTAAATGACAGTATCAGAGAGCACAGCATTTAGGGGAAACTAGAACATACTTTTACCCTAAACTCAAATGAGCTTGTACAAAAAGAGTTAACAATAACAGAAACAAAACAACAACAAAAGAAACACATCTTGATTTGAATATGAATTAGTATTATATTAATTTGAAAATATAGAACATAAGAATGGAAGAGAATATTTTATTTTATGATTCAGATATTTTAAAAAATCATAGCTAAAAACATAAATGTCCTAACATTTCAGTAAATGCAAGATTATTTTTTTTAAGTTTATCTTTATTAAAAATTTACATATGGGTTGCTTCCAGATTTTTGCAATCATGAATAAAGCTACTGAAAATATATGAGGGGGCTATACTAAATTGTACCCCAATTTCACCACAACTCAAAAAATAACTGCTTATATATACTATTTTTTCTGACAAAATAAATTATGAAGGTTTAATAAAGGCGCTTTTATATACAAAACTACTTTTACATAATTCAAAGGAGGAATGTTATACTTGTGTTACAAGGTTGTTTTAAATGAAATAATATAAAATTGGTACGATTTTTTTATGATGAATTCTTGCGTCAGAATAAATATTAAGATAAATATATTAGGAACTGTCTTTTTAAAACTGTTTTGTCAACTTTAAGAGAGGTATATGCTTGGAAACATTTAAAACTTCCCTCTTCAAAATAATAAAAATATTTTATTATTTTGAATTCTACAAATTAATCAGTATTTGATTTAAAACATTGAAAGCCTCTATTATCTTGCTCCTTGGAAATTTAGGGGTTTGGGGGGAGGTTGTGGTTGGCAATACCCCCATCCATATTTGAATCTCACTACACTGAACAACTGAGTTTACCAAACATTTTGCTTCATGAAAACAATAATCATATAATTTAAAGGTCTGCATTAGGCCTTTTCCTTACTTTATATCATTTAATTTCTCCATATTACCCATGCCTTCTCTCATTCTTCTTCCTAAAATAGTGGGCAACTGTAATGTGTTTAATATAAGTATTCAAATTGAAAAATACACAATGATATTTTATATGTATATTTTAATTTCCATAAATGAAATTATACTATAAATCTCATTCTGTTGCTGTTTTAAACTTACAATTATTTTCTTAAGAACCATGAATCAGATCAGATCAGTCGCTCAGTCGTGTCCAACTCTTTGCAACCCCATGAATCACAGCATGCCAGGCCTCCCTGTCCATCACCAACTCCCGGAGTTCACTCAGACTCACGTCCATCAAGTCAGAGATGCCATCCAGCCATCTCATCCTCTGTCGTCCCCTTCTCCTCTTGCCCCCAACCCCTCCCAGCATCAGAATCTTTTCCAATGAGTCAACTCTTCGCACGAGGTGGCCAAAGGACTGGAGTTTCAGCTTTAGCATCATTCCTTCCAAAGAAATCCCAGGGCTGATCTCCTTCAGAATGGACTGGTTGGATCTTGCAGTCCAAGGGACTCTCAAGAGTCTTCTCCAACACCACAGTTCAAAAGCATCAATTCTTCGGTGCTCAGCCTTCTTCACAGTCCAACTCTCACATCCACACATGACCACAGGAAAAACCATAGCCTTGACTAGACGGACCTTTGTTGGCAAAGTAATGTCTCTGCTTTTCAATATGCTATCTAGGTTGGTCATAACTTTCCTTCCAAGGAGTAAGCATCTTTTAATTGCATGGCTGCAGTCACCATCTGTAGTGATTTTGGAGCCCAGAAAAACAAAGTCTGACACTGTTTCCACTGTTTCCCCATGTATTTCCCATGAAGTGATGGGACCAGATGCCATGATCTTCGTTTTCTGAATGTTGAGCTTTAAGCCAACTTATTCACTCTCCACTTTCACCTTCATCAAGAGGCTTTTGAGTTCCTCTTCACTTTCTGCCATAAGGGTGGTGTCATCTGCATATCTGAGGTGATTGATATTTCTCCCGGCAATCTTGATTCCAGCTTGTGCTTCTTCCAGCCCAGCGTTTCTCATGATGTACTCTGCATATAAGTTAAATAAACAGGGTGACAATATACAGCCTTGACATATTCCTTTTCCTATTTGGAACCAGCCTGTTGTTCCATGTCCAGTTCTAACTGTTGCTTCCTGACCTGCATACAAATTTCTCAAGACGCAGAACAGGTGGTCTGGTATTCCCATCTCTTTCAGAATTTTCCACAGTTTATTGTGATCCACACAGTCAAAGGCTTTGGCATAGTCAATAAAGCAGAAATAGATGTTTTTCTGGAACTCTCTTGCTTTTTCCATGATCTAGCGGATGTTGGCAATTTGATCTCTGGTTCCTCTGCCTTTTCTAAAACCAGCTTGAACATCAGGAAGTTCATGGTTCACATATTGCTGAAGCCTGGCTTGGAGAATTTTAAGCATTACATTACTAGCGTGTGAGATGAGTGCAACTGTACGGTAGTTTGAGCATTCTTTGGCATTGCCTTTCTTTGGGATTGGAATGAAAACTGACCTTTTCCAGTCCTGTGGCCACTGCTGAGTTTTCCAAATTTGCTGGCATATTGAGTGCAACACTTTCACAGCATCATCTTTCAGGATTTGCAAGAGCTCAACTGGAATTCCATCACCTCCACTAGCTTTGTTCGTAGTGATGCTTTCTAAGGCCCACTTGACTTCACATTCCAGGATGTCTGGCTCTAGGTCAGTGATCACACCATCATGATTATCTCGGTTGTGAAGATTTTTTTTGTACAGTTCTTCTGTGTATTCTTGCCGTCTCTTCTTAATATCTTCTGCTTCTGTTAGGTCCATACCATTTCTGTCCTTATCGAGCCCATCTTTGCATGAAATGTTCCTTTGGTATCTCTGATTTTCTTGAAGAGATCTCTAGTCTTTCCCATTCGGTTGTTTTCCTCTATTTCTTTGCACTGATTGCTGAAGAAGGCTTTCTTATCTCTTCTTGCTATTCTTTGGAACTCTGCATTCAGATGTTTATATCTTTCCTTTTCTCCTTTGCTTTTTGCTTCTCTTCTTTTCACAGCTATTTGTAAGGCCTCCCCAGACAGCCATTTTGCTTTTTTGCATTTCTTTTCCATGGGGATGGTCTTGATCCCTGTCTCCTGTACAATGTCACGAACCTCATTCCATAGTTCATCAGGCACTCTATGTATCAGATCTAGGCCCTTAAATCTATTTCTCACTTCCACTGTATAATCATAAGGGATTTGATTTAGGTCATACCTGAATGGTCTAGTGGTTTTCCCTACTTTCTTCAATTTAAGTCTGAATTTGGCAATAAGGAGTTCATGGTCTGAGCCACAGTCAGCTCCTGGTCTAGTTTTTGCTGATGTAGTTTTTGCTGGTCTAGTTTTTGGTCATGGTGGAGAGATCTGACAGAATGTGATCCACTGGAGAAGGGAATGGTGAACCACTTAAGTATTCTTGCCTTGAGAACCCCATGAACAGTATGAAAAGGCAAAATGATAGGATACTGAAAGAGAAATTCCCCAGGTCAGTAGGTGCCCAATATGCTACTGGAGATCAGTGGAGAAATAACTCCAGAAAGAATGAAGGGATGGAGCCAAAGCAAAAAGAATACCCAGCTGTGGATGTGACTGGTGATAGAAGCAAGGTCCGATACTGTAAAGAGCAATATTGCATAGGAACCTGGAATGTTAGGTCCATGAATCAAGACAAATTGGAAGTGGTCAAACAGGAGATGGCAAGAGTGAACATTGACATTCTAGGAATCAGCGAACTGAAATGGACTGGAATGGGTGAATTTAACTCAGATGACCATTATATCTACTACTGCGGGCAGGAATCGCTCAGAAGAAATGGAGTAGCCATCATGGTCAACAAAAGAGTCTGAAATGCAGTACTTGGATGCAATCTCAAAACGACAGAATGATCTCTGTTCGTTTCCAAGGCAAACCATTCAATATTACAGTAATCCAAGTCTATGCCCCAACCAGTAACTCTGAGGAAGCTGAAGTGGAACGGTTCTATGAAGACCTACAAGACCTTTTAGAACTAACACCCAAAAAAGATGTCCTTTTCATTATAGGGGACTGGAATGCAAAAGTAGGAAGTCCAGAAACACCTGAAGTAACAGGCAAATTTGGCCTTGGAATATGGAATGAAGCAGGGCAAAGACTAATAGAGTTTTGCCAAGAAAATGCACTGGTCATAACAAACACCCTCTTCCAACAACACAAGAGAAGACTCTACACATGGACATCACCAGATGGTCAACACTGAAATCAGATTGATTATATTCTTTGCAGCCAAAGATGGAGAAGCTCTATACAGTCAGCAAAAACTAGACCAGGAGCTGACTGTGGCTCAGACCATGAATTCCTTATTGCTAAGAACCATGAATACTGCTTTATTATATATATATATATATCTCCACATTGATGTTTTTAATATTTTATCTAAATAATATTCTTTCTCATGCAATCAGCAAATGCAATTACATATTTGTTTAGTGATAGCTATGTTGCCTAGAATTACTACATAAACTATGGTAAAATATGTCTTTATATATATCCCTTAATGCATCTGTGCAAGAGTGTGACTAGGTAAGATGTATGTCAGAAGAGATATTAAAGGAGTTTGAGGTGTAAACAACTTTAATTTCACTTCATAGTTCAAGATTGCACTCTAGCTTTCCAAGTTTTTGCTTCCATTTCACACCATAAATATTGGCTTATCCAGAACTGTATCCATTGCCTCTAAAATGGATATTAAGTAATGCCTCATTTTTGAATTTTCTTTTATTACTAAAGAAGTTGGACATCTCTAAAGATGACCATACCTATTGACAAGTCTTCTTTCTTCTTCAGTGAGGTATACACATCTTTTGACAGCCCTTTGAACATTTGTAAAATTTATCTTTAAAAGAAAGTGTTGTTGTTGTTGTTGTTGTTTTTATGTAGTCAAATATACTAAATTTTTTCATTTTATGGTTTGTAGTTTCTGATATGTCTAAGAAATACTTCTTATTTATTCATTTTACCTTATATGTAATTTTCTTGCTTAGTTTTTAAACAATCTAGGAATTACTTTTCACAAGTAAGAGGAAACAATTTTATTTCTCACCATATTGCAAACTAGTTTTCTCAAAGTCACTTTTTGTACTGAATTTAACTTTCTTATGCTGATGTCGCACAGATTGTATACTAAACTCACATTTTCACTGCTGGCTCAAAGTTCAGCACCTAAGAGTCCCAGGGACTTCAGCTTTTAGTGTCATGCTGTTCCTGTTGGCCCCAGCTCCCTACTCTTTTCTCCCTTTATCAACATATGGTTGATTTAAAAACTCTGAGGGAACCCTCTCTTTCACAGAAAATATATTCTTCACAGGACATGCTCTTTGAGCCACTGTCCCTCAAGAGAGGAAACCAATGACTTAAAAAAAAAAAAAAGTCCCCATGAATCACATTACTCTGTAGTTTTCCATCAGTGTGATTTAGTTTACTGCCCAAAAGGTATGCTTAATTTCCCAGAAGGGTGAATACCATGGTAGAACAAAGAAGTACTTATTCAACTATGATTTTTTAATCTTATTTCTGAAAACATAAGATAAAATGATTTTTTTAAAAGATAAAAGTGTTTTACCTGTTAAGACTTGGGTTTATATGTCAAGAGTTAAGCCTAGAAACAGTTAAGTTCATACTGTAAAGTCTTAAAAGAGATACAGAATATAGTATAAGGGAAGTCTCACCATATAAAGACTCACCATAGGGGTTTTATTATTGTTTACTGTTATTGACAATGATTGCACCAGTAATGCATGGGCCAAAAAGGAATAACATTCCATTGCTAATCTTCCCTACATACAAATTCTATCTGCAGAGGCTCAGGATTTGTTGTTAAACTTAACTTGGATCAGTTAAATTCATTAAATTAACTCACAGGGGAAGAATCACTGAGTACCAGTGTTAATTGCCATATATGATTTATCCAAGACCATTTCAGTCTAAAAGAGTAGCTACCCTCTCTTATAAAACCAAGATGCCACTGGGGTCAGGCTGGTTATCCCATTTCCATTTGATAAGCAAGGCTTGCTAGGACCTATTTTTATTAGTCATGGAGTTTGATATTAAATACCCTAAAATGGGGGATACCAGTTAATCTGGGAGACTAAAAACTGGCAAGTTTCAGGTGCTCAGCTTGAGCTAGAGAAAACTCCCTTACCCCATGTCCTCCAATCCGTTTTAGAAGGAATTTATTTGCTGCAGGCAGGTGGTACCCTTGTGCTAGGAATTTACTTCTTCTGGTACAATCACTGCCCTCTGAGTCATCATTAAAGCTATGATTTCCCATTTCCTCCTGATTCTGTATTGTTTTGCTAGATCATACACAAGAGGAGATAGGGGTTGCTTCTCCATATCAGGCAGTGGCTGAAAGGAAGAATTCACTCTAGTCCTTGGAAGCATTCAGTAGAAACAAAGAGAATTTGAATGAAATATGGCCTTTAATTAATAATAATATATCAATATCAGCTTATTAGTTATGACAAATATACAATATAAGATGTCAAAAACAGAGAAAACTTGAGTTGAGGGTATTTGGAACTCCTGATCTATCTTTATAACTTTGTAAATATAAAACCATATAAAATAAAAGTTCTTTTAAAAAATGTTTCTGAGGTATGTTTCTGCATTTATAAAATTTTGAAATGGATTAATTAATTTTGTAAAAAATGATGTATGCATGTGGTATATAATTACAATATTATAAATGAGATGATGTTATTTACAAATTACTCTGTCACCTATGTAAATGCAAGACCAATTTTCTATTGATTTATGTATACCTCACTGACTTACAAAAAGCTTCTGGAGAATCATTAACCATTTCCAAAAAGGTGTACATAAATCATTGTCTGTATAAGTTGGTGCAAAAGTAATAGAGATTTTGGATTCTGAATTTTATTTTTTTACTGGAAGTCTTTTTTTAATTAATTTACTTTTTAATTGAAGGATAATCATTTTATAGAATGTTGTTGTTTTCTATCAAACATCAACATGAATCAGCCATATGGACCCTGAAGTTTAAATAATTATAACTAGGCTCAAACACATCTTTATTAATCAAAATAGGAACCATTACAATCAACACATTTTTGCCAATTGGAAAGTTTTATTCCTGTAGGAAAAAAATTCTGTACTTCAGGATTCAGTGAACTCTTAAAAAGCATTTTATCCATCCTGCTGTTTGTGGAAGAATTTTCCCTGCCAAAAAAGTCAGGATGCTTAAAGAAGTGGTAGTCAGTTGGCAAGAGGTCAGGTGAATATGGCAGATGAGGCAAAACTTCGTAGCCCAATTCATTCAACTTTTGGAACGTTGGTTGTGCGCTATGTGGTTGGCTGTTGTTGCAGAGAAGAATCGGGCCCATTCTGTTGGTCAGTGCTGGCTGCAGGCATTGAGTTTTTGGTGCATCTCATTGATTTGCTGAGAATACATCTCTGAAGTAACAGTTTCACCAGGATTCAGAAAGCTGTAGTGGATCAGACCAGCAAACAGTGACCATGACCTACTTTTTGTTGCAAGTTTGGTTTTGGGAAGTGCTTTGGAGTTTCTTCTCAGTCCAGTGACATAGGTGGTCACTGCTCTTTGTCATATAAATTCCCCTTTTTGTTGCACACCACAATTCAATCGAGAAATGTTTCATTGTTGCCGGAAAGATTAAGAAAAGACGAAACTTCAAAACAATGATTTTTTTTTTTTTGATTTGCAGTCAGCTCATGAAGCATCCACTTACTGAGCTTTTTCACTTTCTAGTTTGCTTCAAATACCAAACAACTGTAGAATGGTCGATGTTGAGTTCTTGGGCAACTTCTCCTGTAGCTGTAAGAGTATCAGCATTGATGATGCTCTCGGTTGGTAGCTGTCAACTTCAGATGGTCAGCAACTATGCTCCTCATCTTCAAGGCTTCCATCTCCTTTGCAAAACTTCTTGAACCACCTCTGCACTGTATGTTCTTTAGCAGTTCCTGGGCCAAAGGCGTTGTTGATGTTGCAAGTTGTCTCTGCTGCTTTATTCAAAACCCATTTTGAACTCCAACAAGCAAATTGCTAAATGTAGCTTTTTGTCTAACATCATTTCCATAGTTTAAAATACATATAAAATAAACTGCAAGTAATAACTAAATAGCAGAAAAAAGCAAGAAATGTGTATTTATTTAAGAATGTATTCCAATATCACATGGCAAAGTTCAACAATACAAAAACCATGATTACTTTTGCAGAACCTAGTACCCACCCAAGAGACCCAAGAGCATTAGGAAGAGTGACAAGCAGTTTGATTAAAAATCAAAGCCTAGGTGTGATCAAGTTCATCTAAGGTGCAGATATGGCACCATAAATCACTCCTACTACTAAACTGTAAGATGAGGAAATAGAAATTAATCAGGAGATTGCAAATCCAGTTGCAACAGTAATGTTTTAAAAATACTAAAAGCAAAACTTGGCAAGCAATCCTGCACCTGATCTCTAAATTTGGTAATGCAGAAGAATTAAAGGCTTTGAACAAACATATCCATTTATTTATGGATGACTTAATTAATATGAATTAATTAATAAACATTGATTATTTAAGGATGATATTGGCCAGTATGAAAAGAAGAAAAAAATGAAAAGGATAACTAACATTTAATTTATAGCAGAGACAGAAGTGATCTGATCTTCTTAGACTAAATACTCTAACCATCCTTTGAAGCATCGTTTCATCACTACAGAGTTCAAGATTATGGAAATTGGTAATGTTAGTACTACATGGGATAAAGTAGAAAATGCTATGAAAGACGGAATGTGAAGACAGAGATGCCATTACACATACAGGGAGCATTTATAAGAAAAGATTTACTTCTTTCAAAGACAATGATGATTTACCATCCCCATGAAGAACTCTATTCATTCATGTCAAACAATGAAGAGTTTGGAAGTTAAGCTTAGAAGCCATGTGGATGGTATTGAAATTTGATTTATATCAAACATTGCTATGATATATGAAAGTCTCATTTGACTTTGTTCTTTGTTTTGAATTTCTGTGAATTTTTAAAAAGTAATTGTGGCTATAGCACCTATAATAGAAATTAAAAACATCACAATGCATTTCATCCTCAGAATCTGAAGTGTATTGGTAGCACATTCTGTAATATCTTAGAAGAATTATTTTTATAGAAACATTTATATACCCACAATATTTGGAATATAAATTTGCATTTCTCTCTCTTAAAGGAAAAAGAATGGCTGAGTGTTCCATTGTATGTGGTAGTATATTTTGCTGGTTAGAAAGACAATGCATGTAATTTTCTAAAAATATTTATAGCATTATTTTTGCTGCATTTAATTTCTAATAGTTTCTAATGATTTTCTTTTCCAATTTTTTTAACTTTCATTTTTTTTTCATGTAACATTGGTAAAGAATCAAGGAATATAGTAAAAAAGCTGTAATAAACATTAATTTTGATCCCTCCCACTGTCCCCCAATAAAATGAAAGCCTGTGTTTTTGTATGTCAACTGCTTTGGCTATTTATGTGATAATTGAATAAGCCAAGGACAAATATAAAATTTATTAATTTACATACATCATAAACGTTAAGTGTGAAACATGCCACAGGGGAATAACAGAGTATTAGGAGATTTTGAGGAGGAACCATCACATGAAACGATCTATGGTTTCAGGAGGTTAAACAGTATCTTGTTTGTATTCAGTCTCTAAAACAATGCTTCTTTACAGCCATCTGTACATGAGAATGGCCTCACAAACCTCCAACTGTGGGAGCTTAATTGACCTAGGGCTCAGTGTCTGTACTCTGGAATCTGTCAGTGAGTATGTGTGCTCAGGGCACACTTCCCAGGAACTGCTCCCAGCCAAGAGTAAAGGCAGCAGGGGCCCTGAGAGACCAGGGACTTCTCCTCACTCCTGGTAGAAAAGGGACTCACTGGACCAGCGAAGAACTGACTCACTGGAAAATACCCTGGTGCTGGGAAAGATTGAGGGCAGGAGGAGAAGGGGACAACAGAAGATGAGATTGTTAGGTGGCATCACCAACTCAATGGACATGAATTTCAGCAAACTCTAGGAGTTGGTGATGGCCAGGGAAGCCTGGTGTGCTGCAGTCCATGGGGTTGCAAAGAGTCGGACATGACTGAGTGACTGAATTGAACTGAACTGGACCAGAAACTTGGCCCATGGCTACTTCAAGATTTTGTTGAACTTTCCTTCAACTGCATAGCATGTTATTTTATAATTTATAACAGTGAGAGAGTATTTTTTCTTTCAATTTATAATTTTAGCCAATCAATATTTGTGTGCATGCTCAGTCACTCAGTTGTGTCTGGATATTTGCAATCCCATGGACTGTAGCCCTCCTTCTGCCCCCTTTTTTTTGCATTATCCTTGTGTGTAAATTTTGATAACTGAGTGGTTTGTATGTTCATTTTAGTAGTTACATTATAACTATAAAGTATAATACACTTAAATTTCTATTTATTTATACATTAGTGATTGACTCCATACTATTAGCAATGATGAAACTAATACATTCTACTTTCCCCTCTCTTTTTCCTCATCTTTACCTTCCCATTTTAGTTAATTGTGTTGACTTTTTTTTTTGGTTACCTAGATAATCTCTATTATTTGATAAATATATATACATATATACATATGTATGTATATATAATTGGTATTTACTCCTTACAATAAAACATGAGAAACAACTTCCATATAACACTTTCACTTTCCCTTCCTTCTTTTCTTATTTATGTCATTTCTACATAATCAGGGCTTATAATATTTTCAGTTTGTTCTGTTTTGGAAACCTCAATTATGTTAGGCTAATTACTATAGTTAAAATACATAAATTCTCAACTCACTTCTGTTCAAAATGTAGTAGCCAGGACTGGTTTTACACACCTGAATTAAAAAAAAAAAAAAGAAACAAGACAAAATATATGATGCAATTGTTTTTTGACACACTGGAGAACAGGCAGTTCAGAACAGTGATGCCTGGGGGAAGGGAAACAAGAAATCAGCCCTTTAATAGATTGCCAGCTCATTGTCTGCAATTTCAGTTCACAGCACTAAGAAGTAGAACTCAAACAAAGCCTGGTGATTGGAGTTAAATGGATGAGACAGAGCTGAAATTCAGGAAGCTCAACTTGGTAAAAATTCACAGGAAAGAGAATCAGAAAGGAGAGGACAACAAGGAAAACGCCTAGCTGTACAACCCTTTCTGAGATTAATTCAATACAGAATAATATATTCAGTCAAAGAGTCCTTCAAGCTCATTAAACTACTGCATAATTTATTAGAATGTAATATAATGATAGCTTGAAAATGCCAGAGCATTTTTATCAGATTTAAAATTTAATTTTCTTCCTTTTCTTTATGTAATGCTTTACTGAATGGCTCTAATAGGACAGCCGCAGTCATAGAAAGAGATTATCTCTTCCAGGAGAATAAAAAAGATAGAAACAAGACAACCATGTGGTCCTGACAGCTAAGGGTAGAAAGAGAAAAGCGCACATGATGGCCAGATGTGGCAGCAACGTGTCAAAAAGTCATAGCATCTGTGTTAACAGGCTGTTGTTCTAGAGCAGATGACAGTTTAAGGTTAGATCATGTAAGGAAGTTTGTTCAAACCTATGAAGCTAACAAAAAATGACTACAACTTCACTAGAGTACACACTTGGACATACTCATTTTGACACAAGAAAGGACGCCAATGGAAAGATTCTGATAGAAGTGAGCTGCGTAGATTTCTCTTACAAAGCATTAGTAATGAGATCATTTTTTAAAAAAAATGAATGATTGGGTCAGCTAAGATAAAAATAAGATATTCATGTTTTGGGAAACATGGTGTGCTTAGGAATATTTAGGTAACAACAAAATACATATGAGCATAAGAAAGGGGAGTACAGAAGAGAGAAGGAATGACTGGCACAGGTGAAGGTAGAGAATGTATAGCAGGGCATTTCTGAGGAATAAGTTAACCTTCAACTGGAAATGCAGAGCCCATCCTGACATGGGAGTTGGTGACAACAAGGAGGTCTAGAAACCCTAAATTAGAAGAGGAGACATAGGGAGATGGTGGAAAGTTAAATCGTCTGTGGACAAGATTCATGGGGAATTTAGGCATGTGATGAAATTTGTAAAATTTGCAAAGGGAAATTTATGCACAAGGGAAAAATATAAAAACTTGGAAAGGTCAGAGAACATACTCAACTTATATCTAGGATTCACATTCAGGTCTGCTTAGCTACAATAAACTTGTTCTTTCAGCCACAGCATGTCAACCTGCCATCATGGATAATGCAATACTTCACATATGTGTAATAAACTGTGTATAAGATGCATTATTTCATTTTCTCCATAAGCACACTGAAAGTCAAAGTCTATTAAGCCTTCTGCCTCCAAAAATACTACTACCAATAATATTACACATACACATAATCCACTTTTACACTTGAAAATGAGTACTTTCTCCATATAAAACTAAACTAACTCCTTGCTTAGATACTTAAGAGTCTTCAGATATACATCATCACTTTTTTTCTCCCTACTTTCTGACACCAACACCATGCTTCAGCTTCTCTGATTTTCTTACAGATATTATATTACATACAAACACCTGTCCGTTCCTTGCTTAAACAATCCCTTTTTTTTCCCCATGGCATATTTTCTTCTATTTTGCCTTGAAGCTCTTATTGGTCCTCTAAAAATGTTTAGATCATTTAATGCTAGAATCCTTCTCCATTCTATCTTTGAGTTGTTCTCTTACTTGGAAAGCATGACTTAAAATGCAATGAAAAACATGCAAAATATACATTGACTGAGTACATGCACATATATTGACTTAGGAAAGAAAAATGTGCACGTATCTATATAAAATTATATAATAAATGTATAATTGTGATATCTTTATAAAACTGCATTTTATACTTGAGGATGCTCTGATAAATAGAGTGCTAAGTTTCTTGATTTACCCTTAATTTTTCAGATTAGAAAATCTTTTAAAAATATCTAAATTTAAGATTACATATGTTATTGAGAATATTAATCATATGATACTACAATGATATTAAACTTACAATGGTGCATTTAATAAGCTACTTTTATCCTTCAAAGACTGAAATCTTAATAAATTTATATGATTTATAAAAAGTGATATGCAATAATAAGATGAAGCAGCAGGTGGAAGTCTAGGATAGGAGGTGTGCATTTGTAGCATAGAGGAAATGGGATTAAAAACAAAAACAGGAACTCTAGACACAGCAAGGGACATACAAGGAAAACTAGTGATGGAGAAGAAATGGTGGCAGATTTGCAAATGTCTCATCTAAAGTCAAGAGTGACATGATTATCTTTGGCAAACAGAACAGGATTGGCAGCTTGGAGTAACTCCAGACCAGTTTTTGAGGCTGTAATAATACTTTGAAGAGACACAAGAATGACAGTCAGTATCAAAGTTCAAGTAAGTAACTTAAATGAGTGAAACAGGGCTGGTTAGAACTATGGAAAACTGAGACCACACACTATATCTAAGGAAAATATCATCTACTCAGTTCCAGAAACAACTGCTGCTGCTGCTGCTGCTGCTAAGTTGCTTCAGTCGTGTCTGACTCCGTGCGACCCCATAGACGGCAGCCCACCAGGCTCCCCCGTCCCTGGGATTCTCCAGGCAAAAACACTGGAGTGGGTTGCCATTTCCTTCTCCAATGCATGAAAGTGAAAAGTGAAAGTGAAGTCACTCAGTTGTGTCCAACTCTTCGAACCCATGGACTGCAGCCCACCAGTCTCCTCCGCCCATGGGATTTTCCAGGCAAGAGTACTGGAGTAGGGTGCCATTGCCTTCTATCGGTTCAGTTCAGTTCAGTTGCTCAGTCGTGTCCGACTCTTTGCGACCCCATGAATCGCAGCACACCAGGCCTCCCTGTCCATCACCAACTCCCGGAGTTTACCCAAACTCATGTCCATCAAGTCGGTGATGCCATCCAGCCATCTCATCTTCTGCCATCCCCTTCTCCTCCTGCCCCCAATCCCTCCCAGCATCAGGGTCTTTTCCAGTGAGTCAACTCTTCGCATGAGGTGGCCAAAGTACTGGAGTTTCAGTCTCAGCATCAGTTCTTCCAATTAAGTCAGCTTAATATTCATGAGCTCTTTTAGCCATTTCATTACACTGTTCACTAATTTCAAACCTGTAAACAACTCATTTCTTTTCAGATTATTAATCATCCACAGTCGAAACATTATGATATAATAGTTTCAAGACTTTTTTTCATGCCTGATCTCCCAATGAGTCTGTGGAAGATGTAATACTGTGTAGGTGAATAGAATTCTACATGCAGTGAAGACAGCTCTCTCATTTCTTACTATCAAGGAATACCAAGCCCTGAATAGCAGATGTAGAATATTCTGAAAATAGCAAATTGCAGCTGTGGGTTACAGACAGGTAGAGATGACGTTGTGAGATATTCTTTCCACAAGGGTGAGTAGGTACTCACAGTCAGCATTTATTGAAGGCTTGGTCTGTCCAAGTCCTAGACACTATGCTATCTGGCCCTAAATGAAGTGAAAGTACATCAGACAGAGACACTTCCTCAGGCAACTGGGGTTGAAGATGTACATATAGGATATGAACTGAGTCAACAACCTTGTCTTCCTCTGGAGATAAATGCTTGCTGATGCCACAGGGAAGTCTGGAGCAGTTATAGCTCAGTACTCAGGGAGCTCCCTGATACTCCTGATTTACCAAGTCCTCACCTTGGAGGGAGGAAGCAAAGCTGGTGCCTTCTATGCTGCTGCTAAGTCGCTTCAGTCGTGTCCGACTCTGTGCGACCCCATAGACAGCAGCCCACCAGGCTCCCCCGTCCTTGGGATTCTCCAGGCAAGAATACTAGAGTGGGTTGCCATTTCCTTCTCTAATGCATGAAAGTGAAGAATGAAAGTGAAGTTGCTCAGTCATGTCCGACTCGTCTTGACCCCATGGACTGCAGCCCACCAGGCTCCTGCCTCCATGGGATTTTCCAGGCATGAGTACTGGAGTGGGGTGCCATTGCCTTCTCCGGGTGCCTTCTATAGATAAAGGCAAAAAAAGTCTGTAATTTTATGATTTATTAACTAATTTATCATTTTAACTACAGTATCTGGTTTGAACAAATTTTGCCTGTGCACACGATCTGTCCCAAAGACAATTTTGTCTTTCCTTGACTCGGCTAGGGCAATTAGTGATGACTGAAAGGTAGCCGCAGATTCCAGGAACAACAAGGAAGCAGATTGGATAGGAATTAATAACTATAATACACATACACAGAAATATCTATTTATGGAAGCAAAAATAAACAATAAAATATAAAAACAATAATAAACTAAAAATAAAACAAAAAATAGTAAAATATTTTATACATGTATAAAAACAATGCAATTGTTTGCCTGAGTCATGGCAATTTTTCCTATCTTCTTATTCCATATTTACATAATTCCTAAATTGTTTCAAGTCATATGTTAAAAAATAATGCCAAGTTTTTTTTTGAAATTGTCAGTTCCTTTCTTCATTCCATTTATTTCCCATGCATATGCTAGTTCATAATAAAATTAACACATTCCTTGACCATCTAAAGATATATAAGAAAATCCCTTTTCCTACCTGATTATATCCCACAGAAACAAACACAATTAACAACCTGATTTATATTTGTTCAAATTCTCTTCTGTAAATGTATAACTCCTTAAATATATAATTATATATTATACTTATGGATCACTTAATCCTTTTTTTCATTTAATTTTTTTTCTTCTAGTTTTGAGACATAATTGATATACAATACTATGCTGGCGGCTGCGACGGGCGCGCTAAAGCGCAGCTGAGAGGAGTTACCCCACGTCTGAGGCCAGGGGCACCAGCCAAAAGTGCCAGACTGCGACAGCGCAGGAACGGCAGAGAGGAGCTATCCCACGTCCGAGGTCAGGTGGGGCAGCCGAGAGGAGGTACCCAGCGTCCGAGGTCAGGGGCGGCGGCCGGGAGGAGATACCCCACACTCTTAAGCCCGAGGCCAGGGACGGCGGGTGGGAGGAGCAACCCCACACCCGAGGCCAGGGGCGGTGGCCGGGAGGACCAACCCCACACCGTGGCTGCGCGGGCACAGGAGGGCCTAGAGGAGCTATCCCACGTTGAAGGTCAGGAAGGGCGGTGGTGAGGAGATACCCCTCGTCCAAGGTAAGAAGCATTGGCTGTGCTTTGCTGGAGCAGCCGTGAAGAGATACCCCATGCCCAAGGTAAGAGAAACCCAAGTAAGATGGTAGGTGTTTGCAAGAGGGCATCAGAGGGCAGACACACTGAAACCATACTCACAGAAAACTAATCAATCTAATCACACTAGGACCACAGCCTTGTCTAACTCAATGAAACTAAGCCATGCCCATGGGGCAACCCAAGATGGGCGGGTCATGGTGGAGAGATCTGACAGAATGTGGTCCGCTGGAGAAGGGAATGGCAAACCACTTAAGTATTCTTGCCTTGAGAACCCCATGAACAGTATGAAAAGGCAAAATGATAGGATACTGAAAGAGAAATTCCCCAGGTCAGTAGGTGCCCAACATGCTACTGGAGATCAGTGGAGAAATAACTCCAGAAAGAATGAAGGGATGGAGCCAAAGCAAAAAGAATACCCAGCTGTGGATGTGACTGGTGATAGAAGCAAGGTCTGATGCTGTAAAGAGCAATATTGCATAGGAACCTGGAATGTCAGGTCTATGAATCAAGGCAAATTTGGAAGTGGTCAAACAAGAGATGCCAAGAGTGAGTGTCGACATTCTAGGAATCAGTGAACTGAAATGGACTGGAATGGGTGAATTTAACTCAGATGACCATTATATCTTCTATTGCGGGCAGGAATCCCTCAGAAGAAATGGAGTAGCCATCATGGTCAACAAAAGAGTCCGAAATGTAGTACTTGGATGCAATCTCAAAACGACAGAATGATCTCTGTTCGTTTCCAAGGCAAACCATTCAATATCACAGTAATCCAAGTCCATGCCCCAACCAGTAATGCTGAAGAAGCTAAAGTTGAATGGTTCTATGAAGACCTACAAGACCTTTTAGAACTAACACCCAAAAAAGATGTCCTTTTCATTATAGGGGACTGGAATGCAAAAGTAGGAAGTCCAGAAACACCTGAAGTAACAGGCAAATTTGGCCTTGGAATACGGAATGAAGCAGGGCAAAGACTAATAGAATTTTGCCAAGAAAATGCACTGGTCATAACAAACACCCTCTTTCAACAACACAAGAGAAGACTCTACACATGGACATCACCAGATGGTCAACACTGAAATCAGACTGATTATATTCTTTGCAGCCAAAGATGGAGAAGCTCTATATAGTCAGCAAAAACAAGACCAGGAGCTGACTGTGGCTCAGACCATGAACTCCTTATTGCCAAATTCAGACTGAAATTGAAGAAAGTAGGGAAAATCACTAGGCCATTCAGGTATGACCTGAATCAAATCCCTTATGATTATACAGTGGAAGTGAGAAATAGATTTAAGGGCCTAGATCTGATAGATAGAGTGCCTGATGAACTATGGAATGAGGTTCGTGACATTGTACAGGAGACAGGGATCAAGACCATCCCCATGGAAAAGAAATGCAAAAAAGCAAAATGGCTGTCTGGGGAGGCCTTACAAATAGCTGTGAAAAGAAAAGAAGCAAAAAGCAAAGGAGAAAAGGAAAGATATAAACATCTGAATGCAGAGTTCCAAAGAATAGCAAGAAGAGATAAGAAAGCCTTCTTCAGCAATCAATGCAAAGAAATAGAGGAAAACAACAGAATGGGAAAGACTAGGGATCTCTTCAAGAAAATCAGAGATACCAAAGGAACATTTCATGCAAAGATGGGCTCGATAAGGACAGAAATGGTATGGACCTAACAGAAGCAGAAGATATTAAGAAGAGATGGCAAGAATACACAGAAGAACTGTACAAAAAAGATCTTCACGACCCAAATAATCATGATGGTGTGATCACTGACCTAGAGCCAGACATCCTGGAATGTGAAGTCAAGTGGGCCTTAGAAAGCATCACTATGAACAAAGCTAGCGGAGGTGATGGAATTCCAGTTGAGCTCTTGCAAATCCTGAAAGATGATGCTGTGAAAGTGTTGCACTCAATATGCCAGCAAATTTGGAAAACTCAGCAGTGGCCACAGGACTGGAAAACGTCAGTTTTCATTTCAATCCCAAAGAAAGGCAATGCCAAGGAATGCTCAAACTACTGCACAATTGCACTCATCTCACACACTAGTAAAGTAATGCTCAAAATTCTCCAAGCCAGGCTTCAGCAATATATGAACCGTGAAATGCCTGATGTTCAAGCTGGTTTTAGAAAAGGCAGAGGAACCAGAGATCAAATTGCCAACATCCGCTGGATCATGGAAAAAGCAAGACAGTTCCAGAAAAACATCTATTTCTGCTTTATTGACTATGCCAATGCCTTTGACTGTGTGGATCACAATAAACTGTGGAACATTCTGAAAGAGATGGGAATACCAGACCACCTGATCTGCCTCTTGAGAAATGTGTATGCAAGTCAGGAAGCAACAGTTAGAACTGGACATGGAACAACAGACTGGTTCCAAATAGGAAAAGGAGTTCGTCAAGGCTGTATATTGTCACCTTGCTTATTTAACTTATATGCAGAGTACATCATGAGAAACGCTGGACTGGAATAAACACAAGCTGGAATCAAGATTGCCGGGAGAAATATCAATCACCTCAGATATGCAGATGACACCACCCTTATGGCAGAAAGTGAAGAGGAACTCAAAGCCTCTTGATGAAGGTGAAAGTGGAGAGTGAAAAAGTTGGCTTAAAGCTCAACATTCAGAAAACAAAGATCATGGCATCCGGTCCCATCACTTCATGGGAAATAGATGAGGAAACAGTGGAAATAGTGTCAGACTTTATTTTTCTGGGCTCCAAAATCACTACAGATGGTGACTGCAGCCATGAAATTAAAAGACGCTTACTCCTTGGAAGGAAAGTTATGACCTACCTAGATAGCATATTCAAAAGCAGAGACATTACTGTGCCAACAAAGGTTCATCTAGTCAAGGCTATGGTTTTTCCTGTGGTCATGTATGGATGTGAGAGTTGGACTGTGAAGAAGGCTGAGCACCGAAGAATTGATGCTTTTGAACTGTGGTGTTGGAGAAGACTCTTGAGAGTCCCTTGGACTGCAAAGAGATCCAACCAGTCCATCCTGAAGGAGATCAGCCCTGGGATTTCTTTGGAAGGAATGATGCTAAAGCTGAAACTCCAGTACTTTGGCCATCTCATGCGAAGAGTTGACTCATTGGAAAAGACCCTGATGCTGGGAGGGATTGGGGGCAGGAGGAGAAGGGGACGACAGAGGATGAGATGGCTGGATGGCATCACTGACTCGATGGACTTGAGTCTGAGTGAACTCCGGGAGTTGGTGATGGACAGGGAGGCCTGGCGTGCTGCGATTCATGGGGTGCAAAGAGTCGGACAGGACTGAGCGACTGATTTGATATGATCTGATCTGACTATGCTAGCTCCTATTATATAACAAGTGATTCAATATTTCTAAACATTTCAAATTAAGTCTAGTTATGATATAGTAACCATACAAAGATATTACATAGTTATTGACTGTATTCCCCACACTACATTTCATATCCCAGACTCATTTATGCTGAAACTGGGAGTTTATAGCTCTTAATCTCCTTCACCCATTTCTTTTCTCTCCCTGATCCCCTCCTCTCTCTGGCAACCACCTGTTTAACCTCTGTATCTATGACTCTGTTTCTGTTTTTTTTTAAGCTTGCTTATTTGTTTTGTTTTTTTGGATTTCACATACAAATGAAATCATACAATATTTGCCTTTCTCTGTTTGGTTTATTTCATTTAGCATAACACCATTTAGGTACCTCCATGTTGTTGCAAACAGCAAGATTTCATTCTTTTTCATGGCTTAACAATATTCCATTGTGTGTGTGTGTATTGACATGTAAAAACATATCTAAAACAGTGAATAAATTGGTTTCAGAAATAAAGTACTTTATTAAATGGCAGGGAAGTTAGCCTATGTAAATGTAAAGCTATGTTTCACTCTGGAGATTCCTTAGAAAACTGGAAATAGAACTGCCACACGACCCAGCAATCCCACTGCTGGGCATACACACCGAGGAAACCAGAATTGAAAGAGACGCGTGTATCCCAATGTTCATCGAAGCCCTGTTTATAACAGCCAGGACATGGAAGCAACCTAGATGTCCATCAGCAGATGAATGGATAAGAAAGCTGTGGTACATATACACAATGGAGTATTACTCAGCCATTAAAAAGAATACATTTGAATCAGTTCTAATGAGGTGGATGAAACTGGAGCTGATTATACAGAGGGAAGTAAGGCAGAAAGAAAAACACCAATACAGTATACTAACGCATATATATCGAATTTAGAAAGATGGTAATGATAACCCTGTATTCGAGACAGCAAAAGAGACACAGATGTATAGAACAGTCTTTTGGACTCTGTGGGAGAGGGAGAGGGGGGATGATTTGGGAGAATGGCACTGAAACATGTATAATATCATATAAGAAATGAATCGCCAGTCCAGGTTCGAGGCAGGATACAGGATGCTTGGGGCTGGTGCACTGGGATGACCCAGAGGGATGATATGGGGAGGGAGGTGGAAGGGGGGCTCAGGATTGGGAACACGTATATACCTGTGGCAGATTCATGTTGATATATGGCAAAACCAACACAATATTTTAAAGTAATTAGCCTCTAATTAAAATAAATAAATTTAAATAAAAAAAATGGAAAGTCCTAAAAAATAAATACAGGTTCAAAATGTTAGCAGGCAAAATAAAGAGAGAAATAAGCACATTTTTAAAATATTGCAAAATATTCAAGTTGATTGATTTAATTTAAATATTTCTCCAAAGTGGGGTACAAGTAAACATGTTCCAAACAACTCAGATCCTAATCAGAAACCACTGACATTCCTCCTGGTATTTTGATGCCAATTCCCTTCCCACCATCATTAAATAGCTGCTGCTGCTGCTGCTGTTAAGTCGCTTTAGTCGTGTCTGACTCTGTGCGACCCCAGAGACGGCAGCCCACCAGGCTCCCCCATCCCTGGGATTCTCCAGGCAAGAACACTGGAGTGGGTTGCCATGTCCTTCTCCAGTGCATGAAAGTGAAAAGTGAAAGTGAAGTCGCTCAGTTGTGTCCGACTCTTCACGACCCCATGGACCGCAGCCCACCAGGCTCCTCCGTCCATGGGATTTTCCAGGCAAGTGTACTGGAGTTGGGGTGCCATTGCCTTGTTAAACCAGAATTCCTCACAGGAAAAAGGCAACTAAGAATTTACAAAACATGGTGACCACTAGGGGGCATATTGTATTTTCTTATCAGAGAGATCGCACTAAATTCTGTTTTTATAATTTTAAGCAGTCCTAGTAACAGGTGACAAACTTTGAAATTAGTAACATTTACAAAAATAGCTCAAAATTTATTTTTATCATTATAAGAGGAATACATGTTTTCTATAAACAATTATAAATTGTTTAGTAGTATAAATTTAAGGAATTCCTGTTAATTCTGTCAAGTGGCATACAAAATTATTTTAATATTGCACATATATATTTCCAACATGAGTATTTTTTTACACTACTTTCATACACTTAATTTCCTATTATAAGCATTTCCACCACATTACTATATTTGGTTAAATTTAATTTTTGTCTTTCTTATATTCCATCTTATATTTATAATTATGGAGTGCTTAAACTTTCCTTTATTATTGAATATTTAGGCCGTCTCAGATTTTCCATTAACATAATCCATACCCTTTCTGTGTTGTTGGGTGTTGTCATTATAGACATGCCTGAACTGGCTAAGTCTGCTCCTGCCCCTAAAAAGGGCTCTAAAAAAGCTGTGACCAAGGCCCAGAAGAAGGACGGCAAGCAGCACAAGCGCAGCCACAAGGAGAGCTACTCCGTGTACGTGTACAAGGTGCTGAAGCAAGTCCATCCGGACACCGGCATCTCGTCCAAGGCCATGGGAATCATGAACTCCTTCGTCAACGACATTTTCGAGTACATCGCTGGCGAGGCATCACACCTGGCGCATTACAACAAGTGCTCGACTATCACATCCAGGGAGATCCAGACTGCCGTGAGCTTGCTGCTACCTGGGGAGCTGGCCAAGCATGCCGTGTCGGAGGGCACTAAGGCTGTCACCAAGTATACCAGCTCCAAGTAAATATAATATGCCTAGCCGCTGTTAATGGAGAAGGCAATGGCACCCCACTCCAATACACTTGCCTGGAAAATCCCATGGACGGAGGGCCTGGTGGGCTGTAGTCCATGGGGTTGCTAAGAGTCGGACACGACTGAGCGACTTCACTTTCACTTTCACATACCCTGAAAAGTGCACTAGTAAAAGCATAAGTGTAGGCAGACCTGGATCATGTCTCAACTATGCCATTTACTACTTGAGCTGTGGGGTTAGTCATTAATACTTCTAACCTTCAGGGTATTTTTTCTTTTTCATTCTTAAAATGATGGATAATAAATAGTATCTAATGGCAATTGCTTTTAGGACTAAGTGACTTAAAACCCATAGAAAAGCATGAGCTCAGTATATAGAAAGTATTAAAGACATGCTAGCTTATATTAGAATTTAATCCCAGGTGGCACTAGAGGTAAAGAATTCCCTGTCAATGCAGGAGACATAAGAGACCTGGTTTCGACCCCTGGGTCAGGAAGATCCCCTGGAGGAGAGCATGGCAACCCATTCTAGGATTTTTTCCTGGAGAATCCCATGGACAAAGGAGACTGGCAGACTATGGCCCATAGACTCGCAGTCAGACATGACTGAAGTGAGTTAGCACATATGCACTGCTATGACTTTTGTATATGAATACTCATTCATTTGCTCATTCAAAAGTCAGTGACCCTTACTTCCAAATTGCTTTCCAAAATAGTCCAACTTATAATCTTTAAAGTTACTTTTAAGTGTTAGGTTTCTTTATCAATACTAAAACTGTAAATAACCCATTGAGAAAATAACATGGTTTTGAGGGCCGTTGGAATTCATATCCTCTTTAGATGCAAAACTTATACACATGCATCAGAAAACATTTTGTGTATCTGATTTGATTTCATTTTTTTTTTCAAAATGAGATAATCTGAGATAAAATGAGATTGGTGAGCATTTTATGTGTGTATATCTATGTCCTATTTTCTTAAGGAAGGGAAACAATAGTACTTGTAAATCACAGGAAGCTCTGTATCTCAACAAAGGTAAAGAACGGCAAGTATAAACATTGCTGTTGTTGTTCAGTCACCCAGTCATGTCTGACTCTTTTTGACCCCACGGACTGCAGTACGACAGGCCTCCCTTTCCCCCACCATCTCCCAAAGTTTGCCCAGTTCATGTCCATTGCATCGATGATGCCATCCAGCCTTCTCCTCCTCTGACACCCTCTTTTCCTTCTGCCCTCAATCTTTCCCATCATCAGGGTCTTTTCCAATGTGTCGGTTGTTTGCATCAGGTGAAAAAAAATACTGGAGCTTCAGTTTCAGCATCAGTCCTTCCAATGAGTATTCAGGGTTGATTTCCCTTAAGATTGACTGGTTTGATCTCCTTTGTCTCTAAACACAACCTTCCTCAAATATGGGACCTGCTCATCTGCTTAAACAGTTTCAAGCAGATCTTGTCTTCTTTCTCTGGGACAAGTATCTTATTTAGTGTAAATATGTAGAATCTTTCATCCTATTTCCTTTGGCTTATATTGTCTATCGGGAGAAGGCAATGGCACCCCACTCCAGTACTTTTGCCTGGAAAATCCCATGGACAGAGGAGCCTGGAAGGCTGCAGTCCATGGGGTCGCTGAGGGTCAGACACGACTGAGCGACTTCACTTTCACTTTTCACTTTCATGCACTGGAGAAGGCAATGGCAACCCACTCCAGTGTTCTTGCCTGGAGAATCCCAGGGATGGGGGAGCCTGGTGGGCTGCTGTCTCTGGGGTCGCACAGAGTCGGACAGGATTGAAGCGACTTAGCAGCAGCTTATTGTCTATAATCTTTCTTAAAAACTCAAAGAGTCAAAGAATCTACTCAGTAATATTTGGATAATGACTATATTATCATTTGGAAGCTCACTTTCAGTTCAGTTCAGTTAGTTCAGTCGCTCAGTCGTGTCTGACTCTTTGTGACTCCATGAATCACAGCATGCCAGGCCTCCCTGTCCATCACCAACTCCCAGAGTTTACCCAAACTCATGTCCATCGAGTCGGTGATGCCATCCAGCCATCTCATCCTCTGTCATCCCCCTTTCCTCCTGCCCCCAATCCCTCCCAGCATCAGGGTCTTTTCCAAAGAGTCAACTCTTTGCATGAGGTGGCCAAAGTATTGGAGTTTCAGCTTTAGCATCAGTCCTTCCAGTGAACACCCAGGATTGATCTCCGTTAGGATGGACTGGTTGGATGTCCTTGCAATGCATTCATTAATAAATGTAATAAAAATTAATTCAGTTAAGACACATGTCTGAAATTTTTTTTTTTTTTTGCCTTTTGACTAATTACATATAATTAGAAGACACTGAAATATAGAGAATGCCACAGTTTACATGTACCTCGCCCTTTTGAGGGGGCTGCATACATGTGTGCATGCTAAGTCGCTTCAGTCATGCCTGACTCTGTGACCTTATGGATATAGCCCATGAGACTCCTCTGTCTGTGGGATTCTCCAGGCAAGAATACTGGAGTGGGTTGCCGTGCCCTCCTCCAGAGGATTTTCCCAACCCAGGAACTGAACCCACATCTCCAGCACCTTCTGCACTGGCAGGAAGGGTTTTTTTTACCACTAGTGCCATATGGGAAGCCCTTTAAGGGGGCTGCCAACTATATATATTGGAAAGTTCTAATCAAGAACCAATTAATTTTAGGTACAAATATATTTAATATTCTATTTTTCTGTACATCCATATGGCCAGAAAGCAGAAAGCCTTGAAAGCTGAATGTCCTGGGGGCACTTAGGATACTAAAGATCAACTAGTAAATAAAAACAAATAAAGCGAAATAAATTACTCTTACCTTTGGGTTTTGGATTAAAACAAACAAACAAACACAATCCTCAAATAAGTGAGCTTTTCACTAAGTTACTTGCATAAAATCTTTTAGAGGTTTGATTACTTTCAAGAGAAAGAAGTGGTATCCTCAAAATGACTTTCCTTACCCTTCACTCTCCCAGTGAAGGGGCTTTCTGGATTTTAGATAAGAATGTCAGCTATGTTAATGTGAAAGCTGCTTATAAAAGGATCAGATTAAAGGTCTAAAATGCAAATAGCTATTGAAAAGTAAGCTGCTGGACATCTACTCTGCTTATCTATTTCAACTAAGACTTGGGCAAACATCATTGGTAAGAGAAAGTAGACTCTTATCTATTCAATTTAGAGTTCTTGTTGAATTTTATTACTTGTTTCCAATCTTATTTAGTTGATATTATAAAGATACAGTCTAGGGAAAAGATTGTGAGTGAAAAGTAAAACACTCAAATCAGGAGAGACTTATGGAAAGCTAGATGGGAGACCATTCATTGGTCCTGAATTTCAGCTCACTGGCAATTCGAAAAGAAAATCATGAAATAATAGAATGATGGTATGGGGAGGGAGGAGGGAGGAGGGTTCAGGATGGGGAACACGTGTATACCTGTGGCAGATTCATGGTGATATATGGCAAAACCAATACAATATTGTAAAGTTAAAAAATAAAATAAAATAAATTAAACAAACAAACAAACAAAAAATCAGCATATCCCCAATGACAGATTAAAAAAAAATGAATTTCAACAATCAAAAAAATAAAATGAAGAAAATGTACAAGTAGACATAGATAAATATGAAAAAAACCATGTGGGAAAAAATGGTTGCAAAGGAAATACAAAACATTTGCTTTGAAAAAAAAAAAAAAGAAAGAATGAGAGACATTTCCAGGAAATCGGTGACAAGTTGCTCATTTCTAGAATCACCTCCACCCAGCCAGTAATTTGGAGCAAACGCTGACTCACCAGACAGTGACTTGGGAGTGAATTTTTGAATAGAAATTTAATATAATTTGGAACAAAAAATACAAAGAAAGTTCCACCGTAACTTATTTGATAGGATAATTTAAATTAATTTAAATAAAAATGGGCCACCATATTACTAGTGAATTACAGAGTGAGAGACTCTCCAGTGTCTCAGATTCCTTCTACTTCTTTACATTTATAACTGAAGAAAGTGTCTTATGAAAGGTGCTCAGAAAGTCAGGTTTCCTGCCCTTTTGACAATATCAGAGTTCTGCCTTGTATGTGAACCCAAGGGAAGGTGAAACAAGACTTCCACTCAGGATTTTACCACAGCTTCTCCTATTTTAAAAGTAAGATTCCCCCCTGCCCCCCTCTAAGAGATGTCCCTTTACTAATGAGCAGAGGTTACCACAGGGCCTTGGAAATGAATCACCTAAATGTAAGCAGATACTTGCTCAAAATGATATTATTAACTAGCCCTCCAGTAGCTTTAAGGTCCTCCTAAACTCTGAGCTTTTTTATGCATAAAGACCACTAGTGTTTTGTCTATTTATTCTCAGTGCTAGGGATATTCAACAAATATTTGTTAAATGAATGACTAAATCTTCACAGATGCAAAATACATAGACTCTGTCCAAGGTGAATAATCACATTTGTCTCTTAATTTTAACTGGTTAAAAACTAGTGACCATGTGCTCCTATTAAATTATTCCTATCATGTTTACATGCTTCCATAGTTTCATATATTTATATCATCATAATAGCTTGGTAAATTTTCCCCATCCAACTTGATCCAATAAAAATACTCTTGTAAGATCCAATACAAATACTCTTTTAATTTAATTCTTAAATAAAATGTTACCTAGAACATTTAATTGGTCATGTTCTAGGTAACAAATTACAGACAATAGGATTTTTCAATATAATTCAACTATTTTATTTTTCCTTTATTCTCTTCATTAGAACAATGTAAACACACACAAACACACATACACATCTGCCCCCATGCACACATACACACACATACAAAGAGACACACATTTAGAAGAAATATTTAAGATTAATTCTACCCTGCATTCAGGGAAACAGAAACAATGAGTGTGAATATTTGCATACACATTGATTTGAGGTTTTCTAATAAATATGAAGTCTCTTACAGTAATTTCAGCAACCCAGAGAAGATTGAGGAGATCTACCACTGGCTAAAGAGAGAGATGAAAAGACTTCAAACTGTTCTCTAAAGAAGAAGTAGAAAGAAGCATTGGAAATTTCACTTTGGGAGTCTTTAAAGAAGGGCTTATATAGTCAGCAAAAACAAGACCGAGAGCTGACTGTGGCTCAGATCATGAACTCCTTATTGACAAATTCAGACTTAAACTGAAGAAAGTAGGGAAAACCACTAGACCATTCAGGTATGACATAAATCAAATCCCTTGCAATTATACAGTTGAAGTAACAAATAGATTCAAGGGATTAGATCTGACACACAGAGTGCCTGAAGAACTACGGATGGAGGTTCATGACATTGTACAGGAGGTGGTGATCAAAACCATCCCTCAGAAAAAAAATGCAAAAAGGCAACATGGTTGTCTGAGGAGGCCTTACAAATAGCGGAGAAAAGAAGAGAAACTAAAGGCAAAGGAGAAAAGAAAAGATATGTCCATTTGAATGCAGAGTTCCAAAGAATATCAAGGAGAGATAAGAAAGCCTTCCTCAGCAATCAGTGCAAGAAATACAGGAAAACAAGAGAATGGGAAAGACTAGAGATCTCTTCAAAACAGTTAGAAATACCAAGGGAACACTTCATGCAAAGATGGGCACAATAAAGGATAGAAATGGTAAAGACCTAACTGAAGCCAAAGATATTAAGAAGAGGTGGCAAGAATACACAGGACTACACAAAAAAAGATCTTAATAAACCATATAAACATGATGTGATCACTCACCTAGAGCTAGACATCATGGGGTATGAAGTCAAGAGGGCCTTAGGAAGCATTACTATGAACGAAGCTAGTAGAGGTTATGGAATTCCAGTTGAGCTATTTCAAATCCTAAAAGATGATGCTGTGAAAGTGCTGCACGCAATATGCCAACAAATTTGGAAAACTCAGCAGTGGCCCCAGGATTGGAAAAAATCAGTTTTCATTCCAATCCCAAAGAAGTGAAGTGAAGTGAAAGTCACTCAGTTGTGTCCGATTCTTTGTAACCCCATGGACTATACAGTCCAAGGATTCTCCAGGCCAGAAAACTGGAGTGGGTAGCCATTCCCTACTCCAAAGGATCTTCCCAACCAAGAGGATTGAATCCAGGCCTCCTACATTGCAGGCAGATTCTTTACCAGCTGAGGCAGCAGGGAAGCCCCAATTTCAAGGAAACGCAATGCCAAAGAATGTTCAAACTACCTCACAACTGCACTTATCTCACACACTAGAGAAGTAATGTTTAAAATTCTTGAAGCTAGGCTTCAATGATATGTGAACAGAGAACTTCCAGATGTTCTAGCTGGATTTAGAAAATGCACAGGAAACAGAGATCAAATTGCCAACATCTACTGGATCATAGAAAAAGCAAGAAAATTCCAGAAAAACATTTACTTCTGCTTCATTGACTATGCTAAAGCCTTTGATTTTGTGAATCACAACAAACTATGGATAATTCTTAAAGAGATGGGAATACCAGACCACCTTACCTGCATCCAGAGAAATCTGTATGAAGCTCAAGAAGCAACAGTAGAACCAAACATGGACCAATGGACTGGTTCCAAATTGGAAAGGAGTATTCAAGGCTGTATATTGTCACCCTGCTAACTTAACTTGTATGTAGAGTAAAACATGCAAAATGCTGGGCAGAATGAAGCACAAGTTAGAATCAAGATTGCTGGGAGAAATATCAATCACCTCAGATATGCAGATGACACCAGCCTTATGGCAGAAAGCAAAAAGGAACTAAAGAGCCTCATGATGAAAGAGAAAGAGGAGAGTGAAAAAGCCGGCTTAAAACTCAACATTCAGAAAACTAAGATCATGGCATCTGGACCCCTCACTTCATGGCAAATAGATGGAGAAACAATGGAAACTGACAGAGTTTATTTTCTTGGGATCCAAAACCACTGCAGATGGTGACTTCAGCCATGAAATTAAAAGACTCTTTCTTCTTGGGAAAAAAGCTATGACAAACCTAGACAGCTTATTAAAAAGCAGAGACCTTACTTTGGTGACAAAGGTCTCTCTACTCAAAGCTATGGTTTTTCCAGTAGTCATGTATGGTTGTGAGAGCTGGACCATAAAGAAAGCTGAGTGCCGAAGAATTGACGCTCTTGAACTGTGGTGTTGAAGAAGACTCTTGAGAGTCCCTTGGACTGCAAGGAGATCAAACTCATCAATACTAAAGGAAATCAATCCTGAATATTCATTTGAAGGACTGGTGCTGATGCTGAAACTCCAATATTTTGACCACCTGATGTGAAGAGCAGATGCATTGGAAAAGACTCTGATGCTGGGAAAGATTGAATGGAGAAGGCGAACAGGACGACATAGGATGAGATGGTTGGAAAGCATCACCGACTTGATGGACATGAGTCTGAACAAGCTCCTGGAGTTGGTGATGGACATGGAAGCCTGGCATGCAGCATTTCATGGGGCTGAAAGAATCACAACTGATTGACTGAATTGAACTGAAGGAAGGGCCAATATTCATACTCAGACAGTTCTTGCCTTCGCATTTTATCCCATGGTGAAGCATAAGTAAATAGGATTAGGGTACATTATCTTCACAAATTAAAACTCGTGATTACTGGGATGGAATTGGGCAAGACTTGGAACATAAGTACTAAGCCACATTTACTTAAAGAATGTAAATTATTACATGGTTCCATAACACTAGTTACAATTTGAATAATTATCAGTCTTTCATTCTGTTGTAGAAAAAATTAAATATAAAATGGAGAGTTTTCAATTGCTAAGAGATTTGTATGGTTTTTCACAGTTAGAAATTGAATATTTAAAAATATAAAACCTTCTTTAATTCTACATGTAAACATATATGAAGCATTCCAATTCAGATACTATTTTCAGATATGCAAACTTATTTTCCATATTTGAAAAAAAACATTGTATATGTGGAAGATTTTCAATTGCTAAGTGATTTGCAAGGTCTTTCAGGCTTAGAATTATAGCAGAATATTTAAAAATATAGAACCTCCTTTAATTCAACATGTAAACATATATGAAGCATTCCAATTTGGATATTGATTTCAGAGATGAAAAATTATTTTCCATATTTGAAAAAAACATTGTATATACAGTTTATCAGATCAATCATGGTTGTATGTCAGTGTTACTTAAAATTTATTATTATTTAAAACAAATTTTTATTTATTATTTAAATTTTTAAATTTATTTTTAAAATAATTTATTATTTAAACAAAATGTTTTCTAGTTGTAGATGTCAGAGATATTTTATTTTCTGTAGAGAGGCTAGACCTACAGTTTTATTGGAATGATCTTGAGTTTCATTTTATTCTCCCATCATTATTATCCAAAATCACCATGAAGTCCTCATAATGTACTTCTACACATTCCAACAAGAATTAACCCCAGTAAAGAGGTTTCTTTTCTTTGGGGATTTAATCATTGTATAGCTAAGAATGTGCACGTTCTTATACAAGTCATTCTAAGAGTCTCCAAATTATGATTTCCCCTCACCCCCCAAGTTAGACTGCTTTTCTCAGTCTTTAAATTAACATCTTTAAAAAGTTATTCTATATTCAGACAAAGATTAAATATATTTTTTACATTTCATAAATCTCTTTTTTAAAGATATTTTTGCTTATTTTTTTTAAGAGTCATTTTAGATTCACAACAAAATTTTAAAAGTACAGTGATTGTCCAAATACTCCCTTCCCCCATGCATGTATAATTCCCCCATTACCAATATTCCTCACAAAACTGGTATACTTGTTACAACTGATGAACATACGTGAATATGTCATAATCATCCAAAGTCCATACATTACTTTAGGGTTAACTTTTGATGATGAACATTCTATGGGTTTGATCAAATGTATAGTGACATGTATCCACCATTGTAGCATCATACAGAATACTTTCACTGAACTAAAAACCCTCTCTACTCTGTTTATTCATCCCTTTCCTCTACCAATTCCTATGTGTGTCAACTACTGAATTTTTTACTGTCTCCATGGTTTTGCCTTTTACAGAATGTCATATAGTTGGAATCATACAACATGTAGCCTTCCAGATTGGCTTCTTTCATTTATTAATATGCATTTAAATTTCCTCCATGTCTTTCCATGGTTTGATAGCTCATTTATATTTAGCAATGAATAATATTCCATTCAGTTTATTTATCCATTCACCTACTGTAGGGCATGTTTGTTGCTTCCAAGTTTTGGCAATGAATGAATAAAGTTACTATAAACATCTGTGTACAGATTCTGGGTTTTGTTTTGTTTTAAACAGAAATATTTGTACTTATCCTTAAGAATATAACAAATTAATATATATGAACAATAGATTCAACCAATCTTTTAAGTATAAAGGGCCAAATATGAGAGTCTTTCCACCCTCCACCTGTCCCCTATCCTTAGTTTCACAGCACTAAAGTTAACTACTCAACATTTGCATTATATATGAGCCAAATATGAGTAAAGATATTTTTAGAGAAGCAGGGCAGTTCAAGAACAAGTGAGAAAAAAAATACTGAGATCTTAAGAATTGTTTTCAATGTGTAAAAAAAAATATATTTAAACAGTTTGAATTAAAGAACAATACATAAAATGTCCAGGTATATTGTATACTACTCTATAAGTACTCTAGTTTACACAGGTATATCCTAGAAAATATGTGAGTTTTAAAGATTTATTGTCTGGACATATGTAGTTTGCCTAATGTAGTTTCTCTATATATGTTCTAAAAGAATACTTAATGAGAAAATAAGATGATAAATAGATTTTTCTTAGCAAAACCTAACTGGGGTGAGCTTCATTTTTTAAATAACTAACTTACAAGTTTAAAATAGCTAGACACGAACATATTTCTTTTTTTTTAAACGATTCTCATTCTTCTTAACTTTTTAAAAACTAAAACTAGTGTTATAACTCAAGATAATGTTTTTAGGAAACCAAGGGTCATCAACAAAATATATATATATTTTAATCACCTTCTATAATTTGGTAATACTGAGGATTAAAGCTCATTTTTAAAGTTAAGTATTAAACATTTGAGTAATGTTTTAAAAGAAGAAGAGATGAAAATATATGTTTTTGATAGTTCATGATGGAATAGATTCACAAGTTTCCTTTTCTCTTGGAATCTATTTATTTTGCTTTAACTGAAACATTCCCTCCCTGACTTATCAGTTCATGGGTTCTTAATAACTCCAACAACTTTCCAGGCCTGAAGAGAATTCTTAGTTCTTATTCTACAGTTCACCTCATCATTTGCCAACCATATTTCAACAAGCTACTGTATGACTTTTCATCTCCTGCTTCAAAATTTTCTGTGGTTTCCCTTCTTTCCTTGTAGAAGTCTTACAAATAAATCTTCAGGGTATTAAAGCATAATGTCTTCTTTTGAAACCTCAGAAAAATAGTTATATACAGTAAAGGACTGACTTTCTTGCTACATTTGGGAAGAAAATATCAAATAAAGGAGAACATTTTAGCCACAGAAAAGTAAATTTAGCTTAAGAAAAAATATTTAAGGTGGAGAGTCTGTTTAATTTCAGAAGTTAAGAAAAACATGTCAAAAATAAAAGTCTAACAAGAAAACATTAATTATATCTGTTTCATAATGACTCCAAGTATATTATTGAACATATATAGTTGTCCAAATAAAGTGTTTCAAGCTATTCTTTTTCATAAATGCGGGAAAAAAATGATTTTCCAAAAGTAATGAGATGTCTACAGTGATCTTCATAACCCCAGCTCTTTTACCTCTTGACCTCACAACATGCTTCACTCTCATCCACAGGCATTCTGTTTGTACCTCAAATATGCCAGCTACTCTCAGGAGCTTTAGGCACTGCTGTATCCTTCTTCTGTGACTTTCCTTCCCCAAGTATCTGAATATCTACACTGGTGACATCTCACTATTCAGGATTTAGCTCAAATTTCATTTCCTGACCACATTCTCTAATTAGCTTCATTGATTTGCTTTCTATAATTTTACTCTGTTTTACTGTTTTAATAGCAATTGATATTTTCTAAATAGCTATTTCTAAATAGCAATCGAAATTTCCTAAAACTTTCATGATCATTTGATTATCTTTTGTCTGTATTCTCCCTAGAGTTAACCTTTATGGTAGTGGGATCTGTTTATCGTGTTCCCTTTCTATAGGCCAATTCCAGAAAACCACATGTCACATAATAGATATTGAATAAATATTTTGATAATTATTTAATTTCATTAATGGTTCTATCAACTCCCCTTGACTGGGCATGGATGATTGAGCATTTTACAAACAGAAGGGCTTTATTTTATTGGAGTGCAATTATCTTTTCAATGTTAGCATCCCCAGTAAGTCAAGTATTTAATTTGAATAAAGTGTCTAGGTTGAATTTCCTATTATGGGAAATCAGTGCCTTCTACTGATTGTCTTTTCAATATTATTGTAAAGTCATTTCACAAAGTAAACCTAAATTAATTCACTAATTCAATAAATATATATTTATCTCATACCTATTATATGCCTACAAAGCTCTAGGGACTGGGATATATCATTAGACATAATAACAACAATACAATATTCTTGTTCTCATGGACCTACTATTTTAGAAGGAATAGATAAATAATTAAATTAAAGATAATACTTTTATAAATGTTAAGAGTGTATAGAAAGGTGACATGTAGAAGCAGATGAGTGTGATAAATAGTTTCAGTGTCAGAACAGGTTGAAATTTTAAAGAGAATGTTCAGACCAGGTCTTATACAGGCGAGAGACATATGTAGAGATTCCAGACAGAAAGAATTGCCAATATATAGGTCTTAAAGTAGGGGGAAATGCCTGGACGTGTGGAGAAACAGCAAAGAAGGTTAGTTTGACTAGAGTTGCATCAGTGAGGTAAAGAGATGAGTAAGAGGCAAGGTGTGTGTGTGTGTGTGAGAGAGAGACTAGATGATATAGGACGCTGTTAGCTACTGTAAGAACTCTAACAGATCTTATTGTGAAATGGGATGTCCCTCACCACCATGGGATAACAAGCCCAGGAAACTAGAAGGCAATCAGTGCACCATACATAAACAAGAGGAATGGAAGAGCAAATGACCTAGCCACACCTGAAGGGGGATGGAAATGGCAGATCCTGGACACTACACTCAAAGGCAGATGGTCCAAACAGATACAAAAAACAATGGGGCTAGTCAGTGCCATTTAACCCTTAGTTGGCACTCCAATTGACCCTTGAGAATCCCCAGCTGACACTGGATATAGGGGGGAAGCCTATAGAATTCCTAGTTGATACTGATGCCAGTAATCAGTTCAGTACTGATTACTCAGTACTGAACACCAGTTCAGGCAAACTTGATCACAAGAGTTGTAAAGCTATGGGTATATCAGGGAAAGCCCAAGAATGGGCATTCATAGATCCATTAGGCCTAACTGACCAGGGTGTTTTTAGACTGTCAATCAGCCTATAACCTCACTTTTTTGGTAAAGAAATCCATTGGGGAGTACCCAAACACACAACAAAAACAACACTTCTAGACAGTCCTGCTCTAAGGATTTAAAAATTCTCCCACCATATTCTGAGAAACTTTAGCTAAAGACCTAATCCCCCTCCAGTATGTAGACAACATTCTGATAGTCAGACCTACTAAGAAGGCCTCTGACAAAAATAATGTAACCACCCTTAATCACTTAACTAATAAAGGCTATAAGGTGTCCAAGTAAAAGGCCCAAATATCATAAACTAGGATGACCTATGTAGGCTTCATTCTCACATAAAGCCAGAGAGGCTTATACCAGGAAAGGAAAGAAGCCACTTGCAGCCTTGCCTTTCTAAAACTAGAAGACAGCTTAGGGGATTCCTGGGACTGGCTGAGTTTTGCTGCATCTGAATTCCTGATGCCTAATAGCTAGATCTCTACATGAAAAGTTGAAAGGAAAGAATGATGATCCTTGTGAATGAAATTTATATATTAAGCAGCCTTTAAACCATTGAAAAAGCAATGTCTTCAGGCTCCTACCCTGGTCCTCCCAGATTTAGCTAAATCCTTTGACCTTTACATTCATGAGAGAAGGGAAATCAGCCTCAAAAACTGGGACCATTTTTCTTGGTTGTTGCTTCTTTCTCTATAAACAATTAGATCAAACTGCTAAGGGATGGCCTCCTTGCCTACAGGCAGAAGCAGCTATTACAACCCTGCTGAAGGAAGATGAAAAGTCAATGATCGGTCAGTCAATTACTATATGGACTCCACAGTAGGTTCAGGTGTAAAAATTCTAAATGAATGGCTATCCCCCAGAAGGTCCATTCAAGGTCACGTTATGCTTTTAGACAACCCCGTGGCTACCATAAAAACCTGTCACACACTAAATCAGGCCACCTACTACCCAGAGAAACAGGGACCCTGAAGTATGACTTTCTAGGAACCATAGGCACATCTATTACAGATGTCCTGACTTGACCAAAGAAGTGAGTCTTGCCTAAATGCTGAACAGGAATGGTTCACAGAGGGGAGGAGTTTTATGAGAGCGGGGGAAAAGCCTGGTGCAATACACAGTGACCTCCCAGATACAAGTCATAAAAGCAAGAACCCTATTCTCAGGGACTTCTGCATAGAAAGTGGGGCTGACAGCCATCACCTGAGCCTTAGTGCTTGCAATAGAGAGTATCTTAAATGCTTATACAGATTCCCCAAATGTGTATGATGTCATACATGTGTGTAAGTGCATGCTAAGTCACTTCAGTCATGTCTGATTCTGTGTGACTCCATGGACTTTAAGCCCGCCAGGCTCCTCTGTCCATGGGATTCTCCAAGCAAGAATAATAGAATGGGTTGCCATGCTCTCTTCCAGGTGATCTTCCCGACCCATGAATGCATCTCCTGCATTGCAGCTGGATTCTTTCCTGCTGAGCCACTGGGGAAGCCCATAGTTACTTTGAAGAATTAACAGATGAAACATGACTTAAAGCATATTGAAGCTCTTAGAAGCAGTTCAGCTTCCAAAAAAGGTGGCAGTGATTCCTTGTAGGATTTACCAAAAAGGAGGGTGCAGAGATAACAAAAGAAAACAACAGACAGATGCAACTGCTAAAAGGGCCACCTTGAGCCAGTGACCTGGCAACTAGTCCTCCTCACACCTTAAAGGCAAGATCCATCCAGTTACTCTCCAATCTGTTCAAAGGGATGATTAGATAAAAACACAAAATTGGGCTTCAATCTAGGAAGCCATGGGTGTCTAGGTTAATGAACATGGGCCATACTTCTTCCCCCAAACTGCAGCTTGTCAAGCCATCAGGGAGGCCCAATAAGCGAGGAGAGTTCTCAAGGAATATGATGACCAGGTACTGCCCATGCCCATCAACCCGGCCCTCCACCCTTTCCAGCCAGGAGATGGGGTGTACCTAAAAACCTGGAAAACAAGCAACCCACAAAGTCAGCTCACCTAAGTGGAACAGATTCCATTTAGTGATCCTAACCATCAATTCTTCTCCAAAGTTGCAGGAGAGAGTTCACACTGGATTTAAGAGGGCCCCCAATCCCCAACCTCCCAAGAGACAACCTTTGGCAATGGATTTCCTTGACTACTCATGTGACTCTCTCTCTTCTTCAAGCTTCTCTTCTGAAAAACAACCAAAGTGTAACCAGGGATATTCAAGCCACAGCAGTGACCTCAACCTCGGGGAACACTTGCCTACAAACAACAAACCTAGATACCTTCATTTTTAGAAATTTGACATGTAACCATTATTTCCTTGCTAATATTTGGGCATCTTAAATTGGCGTCCTTTGTCTCAAAAAGGTTAGACAAATTGTGGTTGCTGAGGGGTACAGTTAGGGCTGAGTCCTGGTGACCATCAAACCCATTTAAGAACAGCTGGAAAAAGTTCTCCTCTACTTGGGTTATGATGAGGCTGACACTTAGCCAGAAGATGTTACAGACATCCGAACTGTGCCCCTTGGCACCCCTCAAGAATGAAGAGTTGCATGTCCATTCTCTGTGTCTGCATCTCTATTCCAGCCCTGCAAATAGGTTCATTGAGAGGGGTGGGTTCAGAGGAAGGGGTGGGTATATGTATACCTACAGCTGATTCACATTGTTGTACAGCACAAAGGAATACAAGGTTGTAAAGCAATTATACTCCAATTAAAAAAAAAAAAAAGAAATATGACACTCTAGAGCCCAAGAGCGGAAACTAGTGAAGCCCGAGCTCTGCAACAAGAGAAGCCACTGCAATAAGCAGCCCGTGCACCCTGCTCACCACAACTAGAGAAAAGTTTGCACAGCAACGAAGACCCAGGGCAGCCAAAATAAATAAATAAATATTTAAAAAAAAATCCAGGGGAACAAAACTAGAATCTGGGGAATAGAATAAAGTTTAACCTTTTTTCCTTTGTGCTTAGTCTAGTTTGACTTGCTCACAGAGTGCCCCACATAGAGAACTGCAATTTGGCACTTCAGATCCGAGTTCCTGGAGAGAAACACTGTGGTAACTACACCCCAGCTCTTCCAGCTGTATGAATAAGCTCCGTGGAGGACCCTCAATTCAAGATGTGCGGGCCGGTCATGTGCAGAGACGCTGCAGCGGGCACTGCGATCTAGAGCTTCAGCCTACAGCAGAGATGCGCCTGCCCCGCCCCCGTGGGAACTCTGGTCCCTCCTGCTGACCCGATCCCTTTAAAGCAGCCCTGCCCAGGACTAGTGTTGGTTGCTCAGTCATGTCTGATTCTTTGCCAATTCATGGACTCAACCCCATAGTCTCCTCTGTCCATGGGATTCTCCAGGCAGGAATACTGGAATAGGTTGCCATTCCCTTCTCCAGGAGATCTTCCTGACCCAGGGATCAAACCTGTCTCTCCCGCATTGCAGGCAGATTCTTTATCATCTGAGCCACCAGGGAAGCCCCTGCCCAGGACTAAAGATGCAGATGTATAGACACTTGTGGGCACAGTGGGGAAGGAGAAGGTGGACAAATTGAGAGAGTAGCATTGAAACATACACATTACCACACAGCTAGTGGGAAGTTGCTTGTATAACACATGGAGCTCAACCTGGTGCTCCGTAACATCCTGGAGAAGTGGGATGGGGTGGGGGGTGGGAAGGAGGTTCAAAAGGGAGGGGACAATTGTATACTTATCATTGATTCACATTGTTGTATGGCAGAAATCGACACATTGTAAAGCAATTCCTTTCCAATTAAAAATTTAAAAAATAAAATCAAAGCAGCTTTGCCCCCAGTCTCTCTGGATATCATGTGCTCTAGATCTTACATCTCTCAAAGAAAAAAGCTTCCCTTTGCTTCTGAGCTGATCTGGGTCATGATCTGTTGGCTTGAAAGACAAAGGGAAGAAGGTCCCTTCCTGGGGAATGACTCAGGCGGGTTCGTAATGGAAACAGGGAGACCAATTAGGAGCATGTTTACAGTATTCTGGAGAAAGATAGCTATGGCTCAGATCACAATATTTTGATCAATCCTAACAAACTTAATGTAAGCAAGGTACTATTTGAGGCACTTTGTTCTTAAGAAGAAATGCCAAGAATTGGTAACTAATTTGGTGGGTGTGGTAGGAGAAGGAAGTGGTGTATTGACTGATGAACAGCATTCATTCCCATGAAGAAAATTTTGGAGTAGCAATATGTTGGAAATAAAAGAGAGAAAGTAAGTGCAAGCAGGACAGAAAGTTATATAAACCCCTTCCACGCGATTCTACTCGTCTCACTTGCCACAATCAGATAAATTTTCCTCAAGTACAATTCTGGTTATGTCTACTTTCTTCTCAAGAAATATATAGGGCCTTTTATAATCCATAAAAGCCAACCTTGTTAAACTAGAACCCACAGCTTTGGGTTAAACAATCTTTCTATATTATTTCTTCTACTTTTTTTTCTCATATCTCATGATTCTGTGAAAAGCAATCTCTTTTTTTTACAAATCCCAAGACTTTCTATTTCAATATATTTTTGTCTCAATAGAAACCTCCCTTCTTGTGACCTTTCTCCTTATTGTTTATCCTGTTTCAGGCCCATCTTAAGTGGCACCTCCTTCTTGAAGCCCTCTATGATTACCTTAATGATTTTTATCTACCACCCTATTTTAAGTAAAGTTGTTTAATGGCTCCTCATTATTTTTCAGATTGTATTATCAATATTCACTCAGTGTGCTCACTTTAACCATATGTAGGAATTTTAAACAAGCAAAAGGATGCAATTTTATTCTACCCAGAAGAAATCTTATAAATTTGAACATATGATAAAAATGAAATTCTATGAAATTAAACTAAGATGAAATATGTTACATGTTTAAGATCACAGAGCTAGTACATGATTGAAGTGGGGATTTTATTATTATATTACCATATCACTATACTATATTATAACATTACTTGGTGATCTGAAAGTAGTTTCTCAAGACTGAAATTTTCTTTGTATATAGGAGTGGAAGGGGATAAGGCTGGGGATATAGGAACCAAAGCAACAAGTAACTTAGTGAAGTTACTCAGTTGTGTCTGACTCTTTGTGACCCCATGGACTGTAGCCTACCACGCTCCTCTGCCCATGGGATTTTCCAGGCAAGAGTACTGGAGTGGGCTGCCATTTCCTTCTCCAGGGGATCTTCCCAACCCAGGGATTGAACCTGGGTCTCCCTCATTGCAAACAGATGGACGCTTTACCATCTGAGCCACCAGGGAAGCCCAGACAAGTAACTTAAATGCCACAGATTGTTTAGATTTTATCCTAAAGTAAGATGGGTAGAAATGGAAGCGTAACATAAAAGCTCTTCCTGTGTCTATTTGGGTTATGCCCTGCACAAGGGCTTCATGACTCCATGGATGTCATTTTATTAGGCATGTTCACACCCTAGACATGTGAGAGCTTAGGAGTAAGCAGGAATAGTGCCAGCTCTCACACGAGAGATAACCCTATACTGTATAATCCTATGCTGTACATGTTGTCAGGCACACACTCAGAAAAGCACAGACGCAGAGACTCATTGGCACAATCAGTGATATCAGATATTCTGGGCCATTGTTTGAATATCCCCACGGTTACTTTTATTTCTTCCTGCTGTAAATATGATGTTATGTGGGATGGAAGTAGGATATGGAGTGTGCTTGTTGCTGATAGTATCTGTGATCCTTCAAGTGAGAGGCATTGTGAGTAGGCAAGTCTGGGCACACGTGGAAATATGGGCTCTGAAAAGCTCCCCAGCAGCAGGATATTACACTGTGCAATAATATTCTAAGTTTAATTAATATATGCATATATATATATATATATTTGCATTTATTTGCCTATACTCGAGAAAGGAGAGCTTTCTTTAATTCTCACGAAGGCACCAAATGGACTAGAAGTTTTTTTCAGGTAACATAATCAGAGGCTAACTCTATTTTGGTCTTTTAACACCTTCCACAAATATGTGTTAAGTGCCTGCTTTGAGTTCAAACAATAAACTTAGAGATGGTGTGAAAGACGGAGTATGTGGAGTTTACAACATGCAGCAAGAGAAGTTAAAAGGATATCACAGAGTATAGGTGACAAAACATGGGAATAAAGAAGAGGGTCAGATTCCCTAGATATGTCAGAGCTAAATTTGACAGACTCCGATGGTTATATTGATTGAACATGTGGTTAGGAAGGGGTACAGAGAAACTGCAGATATGCAGATGACACCACCCTTAAGGCAGAAAATGAAGAACTAAAGAGCCTCTTGATGAAAGTGGAAGAGGAGAGTGAAAAGTTGGCTTAAAGCTCAACATTCAGAAAACTAACATCATGGCATCCGGTCCTATCACTTCATGGCAAATAGATGGGGAAACAGTGGAAACAGTGGCTGACTTTATTTTTCTGGGCTCCAAATCACTGCAGATGGTGATTGCAGCCATGAAATTAAAGGACGCTACCCTTTGGAAGGCAAGTTATGACCAACTTAGATAGCATATTCAAAAGCAGAGATATTACTTTGCTAACAAAGGTTTGTCTAGTCAAGGCTATGGTTTTTCCAGTGGTCATGTATGGATGTGAGAGTTGGACTACAAAGAAAGCTGAGCACCGAAGAATTGATGCTTTTGAACTGTGGTGTTGGAGAAGACTCTTGAGAGTCCCTTGGACTGCAAGGAGATCCAACCAGTCCATCCTAAAGGAGATCAGTCCTGGGTGTTCATTGGAAGGACTAATGTTGAATCTGAAACTCCAATACTTTGGCCACCTGATGTGAAGAGCTGACTCACTGGAAAAGACGTTGATGCTGGGAAAGATTGAGAGCAGGAAGAGAAGGGGATGACAGAGGATGAGACGGTTGAATGGCATCACCGACTCAATGGACATAGGTTTGGGTAAACTCCAGGAGTTGGTGATGGACAGGGAGGCCTGGCGTGCTGCGGTTCATGGGGTTGGAAAGAGTTGGACACGACCAAGTGCCTGAACTGAACTGAACAGAGAAAGCAGGGGATTAAAAAGAGAGAAGTTAAGGATCTCTAAAATTCTAATTTCCTGTCTGCAGTCTTTGGGAAGATGACAGCAAAATCCAAAAAAGCAGGTTTGATGGACAAATAGATACCATGATTCACTTTTCACATACTGCACTTATATGTATGGATTATGTATGTACAGGAGAATATATGCATATCTGTGTACAAAGAGAGAGCTCTGTCTGAATTAACCATTATACTTTGTATATAAAAACTACTAAATACTGCCAGATTAATGAAATATCATCATGTTTTATATTATATGTTGCTATGAGTATTTTCTGAACATGTGTTTAAGCAAGGAACTATATTTCACTCTAGGGGCTACAGAAGTCATCAAATTTCATTTGAGAAAAAGTGAAATGTTAAAAATCACAAAATAGTGGTAGTAACAGCAACAAGAAATACTTCTAAGACATACTGAGCATTTGTCATGTTCAAGATACCTGGCAAGCAATACATAACATTATATAAATTTTCTTTGATTTTCACAAATCATTTTACAGATGAAGACATTAAGGTACAAAGAAGTTTGAAAAACTTACCAAAGTCACTAAGTTTAAATAGAACTGAGTTTTAAATGGAAATTAACTTCTGAACCCTGGCTCTTAAACTTTAACATATATCATTGTACATATAATAAAAATAAACATTGGAATGTTTGCCAAATCAATGATAAATAGCATAAAAGTTATTTTTTACTTTTAACTTTTTAATGTTTCTAATTTTTTCTTAAAAAAAACTGTATTTTATATCAAAATAGAGTTGATTAACAATGTTGTGTTAGTTTCAGGTGTACAGTAAATTGATTCAGTTATACATACACATGTACCTATTCTTTTTTAAATTATTTTCACATTTAGATTATTTCAACCTATTGAGCAGAGTTCCCTGTGCTATATATAGTGGGTGCTTGTTGGTTATCTATTTTAAATATAGCAGTGTGTACACGTCAATCCCAAACTTCTCATCTATCCCTCCCCCTCACCTTTCTCTCCTGGTAACCATCAATTCATTCTATAAGTCTGTGAATCTGTTTCTATATTGTAAATAAGTTCATTTGTATCATTTTTTTAATTCCTCATATAAGCAATATCACATGATATTTGTCTTTCTCTGACTTATTTCACTAAGTATGATCATCTCCAGGTTCATCCATGTTGCTGCAAAAGGAATTATTTCATTATTTTTAATGGCTGAATAATATTCCATTACATATATACACCTCATCTTTATCTATTTGTCTGTTGATGGATATCTAGGTAACTTCCATGTCTTGGCTATTGTAAACAGTGCTACACTGGGGCACATGAATCCTTTCAAACCATGTTTTTCTCCTAATATACACCCAGGAGTAGTATTGCTGGATCATAGGGAATCTTTTAGTTTTTTAAGGAATCCCCATATTGTTCTCCATAGTGACTAGACTAATGTACAGTCCCATTAATAGTGTAGGAGGGTTCCCTTTTCCCCAAACCCTCTTCAGCATCTATTGTTTGTAGAAGTTTTGATGACAGCCATTCTGACTGGTGTGAGATGATATGACATTGCAGTTTTGATTCGCATTTCTCTAATAATTATAAAATAATATTGATCATCTTTTCAGGTGCTTCTTGGTCATCTGTACATATTAATATAAATGTTATTTAAGTTAGAGGAAGGAGATGAATGGGAGATAGTCTAGATAGATTTCTTAGGATACAAGGTACATAAAAGGTCAGTTTTTTATAGAACTGGTCATATTGAGGCTGCATTCCAAACTAAGGAATATGACAAAAACAGTGCTATGAATTCTCAAGTTAGATATGGATAAAAGAATAGAGCTTTTGTCATTGTCAGAGTTGCCAATTTGGTTGGCTTTAGTTGAACATAAATTGTTACAAGTAGTTTGAGGCCCATAATAAAGAGCTTTGTATTTCATGATAAAAGACTGGATTTTATCCTGTCAGCACAGTGGAAATAATGAAAGTTTTAGTAAGCAAATGACAAATAGATGCAGTGTTTTAGAAATCTGCCAACAATGCAGGAGATGATGGGAAAAGAAGAAGAGCTGCTAAGGCCAGGAAAGCTATACCAATGACACAGGCATTTACTGATTATAGATGTAATACCGCTATGGTTAAAGAGAAATGGACAATGAAATGCAAGACTAGGAAAAAGAAACAATGAGACTGGTGACTTCATGGAGGTGTTAAAAGTATATAGGAAATGGAAACAAAGCAGGAGAAAGGAGTCTAAAAATGCTAGAAAGTCTGTAGAATTGAATATTATAGAAAGAGTAAAAAAAAGACTTGAAATAAAGGATGATTTTGAAAGAATTAATTTTACATTTTTACATGATGGAAAGATATCTGAGGAAATATATGTATATATATTATATATATACACATATATATATTTACATATTACATTTATATTTATATATATACATTTATACACACACACACACATACATAGAGCTCTAACTTCTCATCTCAATAATTGCTCACCCCATTCTTAGAAAATCGCCATACCTCTTTATTTGCAGACCTAATCGTCAAAAGGAAGCCTCCAAATTGCTTGGAACCTATCTCACAAACTGATATGCAAGCATAACTCTCCTTTTCTCCTTGTCTGGAAAAACTTTCCTACCTTATATATGGCCTGTGTTTTGGGTTGTACTTTCCAGAGGCTTCACTAAATAGATTTTCTTTTCTTTCTGGGATTTTCAATCTCTCCCTTTCCTTTTTCTACCTCCCGTTTACATTTCAACAGACACAAACTATTTCCATATTAGGATAAACAGCATGAAATAAGTCCAAATACCTAACCTTGATCTACCACGCCCTCATGAAACCCCTCCTCTTTCAGTACAAGTCTGTTGGGTTCTTTTATTTAAAACAGCTTTTGATGATGCAATTGCAGAAGTGGACACACTGAGTGAAGAAAGCTATAAGGACTCTACACTTACCATGCAGTTGTTACGTGATAATCTGACACTAAGGACTTCAGACATGCAGGGTGATGGTGAAGAGCAGAATAAAGAAGCACTGCAGGATGTGGAAGATGAAAATCAGTGAGATAAAAAAGCCACCACCCTAGACCTTTCCATCTCACCCCTCTTGGAAATTCCCCTATTGTCACTGAGAACCAGCAAATCTGACTTTTACATTTGGTCTCAGTATTTAAGTTCCTTCCCTGTTGGGTTTTTTCCTTTTCTTTTTTTTTTTTTTTAACAGTTTTCAAAAGTTCTTAAAGGCAAGAGTAAATTTCTGTGGATTTTACTGGTTCCAGCTTTTAGGTTCTTTAAGAACACTAACAGGACTGCATAGAGGCTTTTTCAGCATTACTGTACAGTGGCAAATCACCATTAGAAATGGAAATTACATTTGAAAAATATTAGAATTTTACATTATGCAAGCATCTTGGAGAGAGGTTAATCACACTATAGAGGTGTATACGGTATTATTTTCCCTTTTTCTAATTGTTTAAATTGAATTTTATACCAATGTTTAAAATTAATTGGATGTTAGCTTGAGGTGGTAAAAGGTTGTTTGGGGAGTTTGTTGTAATGGCTTGGCTGTAAAAAAAAAGTGTTTCAAACTCTGCTGAAATGTTGCTGAAAAGCATGGTGCTGGTAACAGCTCAACAATCTGTGGCTGTTCATTCTTGTCTGCTTTTCCTCTCCCTCTGAAACAGGTTAGCATTGAAGGTGGAATGGAAAAGCCTGCATGCGTGTTCAATTCCTTGTTTCTTCTCCTTCCCTCTCCCCCTGGGCCCTGCCCGTCCCCTCCTTCACTGATGTAACCTCTTTTGTTCAGTATGTGTAACTTGAAACTAATTTGTACTACTGGATATCTGACTGGAGCCACAGATACAGAATCTGTATTGTTCTTACTGAAACACAGCATGTATTAACATTAAATAAAACAAACCTAAATTAAAAATGACCAAAAAAAAAAAATCTAAACACTTACTGTTCAAGGTGAACACATTTCACCTACCTTTAGTTTACTTATATTTATATTACCATTTATATTGCCCTGTCATACACCACTGAAACTGTCCTCCACAAAGTTGATGTGATCATTATTGCCTTACTCCTAAACGTGTTCAGTTCAGTTCAATTGTTCAATCACGTCAGACTCTTTGCAACCCCATGGACTGCAGAATGCCAGGCTTCCCTATCCATCATCACTCCGGGAGTTTGATCAAACTCATGTCCATCAAATCAGTGACACCATCAAACCATCTCATCCTCTGTCATCCCCTTCTCCTCCTGCCTTCAGTCTTTCCCAGCATCTGGGTCTTTTCTAATGAGTCAGTTCTTCACATACGGTGGCCAAAGAGTCGGCGCTTCAGCTTCAGCATCAGTCCTTCCAATGCATATGCAGGACTGATCTCCTTTAGGATTGACTGGTTGGATCTCCTTGCAGTCCAAGGGACTCTCAAGAATCTGCTCCAACACCACAGTTCAAATGCATCAATTCTTCAGTGCTCAGCTTTCTTTATGGTCCAACTCACACTCATACATGACCAATGGAAAAATAATAGTTTTGACTAGACAGACCTTTGTTGGTAAAGTAATGTCTCTGCTTTTTAATATGCTATCTAGGTTGGTCATAGCTTTTGTCCTAAAAGTATAGAAGACTTTCAGACCATATTTCATTTGCTTTCTTAGTAAGATTTGATACTATTGACCTACTTTTCTTTTGTGAAGGAGTTTCTTTTTAATCTTGTAAAAACACAATTGCCTGCATCCTATTCTATGTTTTTTACCCCTTGGTCTCTTTATAAATCTGTGCCTTAAAAGTTTGTGATACTGAGGGCATAGTCCTTGCACCCATCATTTCTAAATCTGCCTACTCTCCCCTTATTATCTTGTCTACCCCTTTGGCCTTGCTTACCATCTGCATGTTGAGGAATCCAATAGTATTTTTTTCTATCCCCTTTCCTTCACCTAAATTCCAGAATCACATATACTCACTAATTTCATGAAAACAAGTTCTGGGTTTTCTAATAGGCATCATATTCCAACTTGTTTCATAGAAATAAGTCCTGGATTACCTTATAGATATCAAATTTGTCCAAGCCAAAAATGTTTAACCCCTGTGGCTCAGCTGGTAAAGAATCTGTCTGCAACCTGGGAGACTTGGGTTCGATCCCTGGGTTGGGAAGATCCCCTGGAGAAGGGAAAGGCTACTCACTCCAGTATTCTGGCCTGGAGAATTCCATGGACTGTCCATAGGGTCACAAAGAGTCAGACATTACTGAGTGACTTTCACTTCACTTCACACTATATCAATTAATCATTGAGTCTTGCTTTAAGAATATTATATATCCAGGTAATTTGGAATATAAATAATTTCTATGAAGCTTCAAAATGTAATTTTAAAACTGCTGGCAATTTTTTTGGACACAGCAATTGTCCAAAATTTGTCCAAAATTTAGAGTTTCAATTTGTTTTGGAAAAATCCCTAGAATTATTCTTTTATTATATAAATACAAAGTGATTTCTCATTCATTGTTCTTGGGAAAAAACTGTGAATTTTCTACTGATCTCTTAAGTAGTGACTATGACTTAAAACACTGGAGTGTAGAACTGCTTTCTTGAAGAGTGAGAGAAATATGTATTATTTTGGGTTTATGGGATTTTCCCCCTTTTATTCTAAATATATATGTTGATACTACTATCTCTGAAGAGTATTATTCATGGAAGCAGTGAGGGGTGGGTGACGGTGTATGTGTGTTTGTTTGCATGTGTGGTTGGGGTAAATGCACACATACATGCCTATAAGTGTGTATCAGGGTAAAGAGTTACCTACAGGAGATAGGAAGCAGAGATGAAAGACAGTAGGAAAAGGTAGAGAAATATCTTCACCCCATGTAGTTGACATGATCCTAAACAAAAGGGCCATATTCCCTTTCTAGACTGAAACTCCTCATGTCCCTTTATTCTACATGGAGTAGAGCTAAAGTTCTTTGCTTAAGAGGTCCCACATCCTTGTGATTTTACCAGTAAATATTTTCTCTTCCTAACTCAGTCAGTTTAAAGTACTTTAACAGAATAATATAGACTGAGTGGTTTGGATAAGAAAAATTAATTTTTCACAGTATCAAAGCCTGGAAGACTGAGATCAGGGTGTCAATAAGGACCTGTTCTTGGTGAGGGCCCACCTTCTGATTCACAGGCAACTACCTTCTCCCTGTATCCTGACATGACAGAGAGAAAAAGTTCTGGTTTCTTCATTTCTTTGTAAGCGCACTAATCCCATCATGGGGTCTCTATCCTTATGACCTAAACTAACCCTAATTATTCCTCAAAGGCCCTACCTCCAAATACTAACACATTGGGGATTAAGGTTTTAGCATATACATTTGGGGAAGACACAAACATTCAGTCTATAGCAGCTACTATTTTTAATGGCTACACTACAGCCAGAAAAAAAGCAAAACAAAAAACTTTTGTTGATAAGGACATCTTTCCCTTAAACATTTTAATTATTGATGAAGTTTTATTGAGATTTTCACTCAATTGTCCTGGAAATGCAATCAGTGCAGTTACAGACAGGAGAGCTCAGTTCCAGTACAGGCTCTGTTACTAAGCAGACTAATCCCAGACTAAGAGCCACTGCATAAGTCATTTAGTTTTTTGATGCTTTAGTTTCCTCTTTTAAAAATAAGAATATTTAGCTGGATGACTTCTAAAAAATTCTTCATTTATAAAGTTCTGATTATATGACTGAAAAATGTAGCATGTACCATGCAATGGTTGGTAAAATATTTTATCAGTGCATTTACTTCACTTTAAAGCTCCCCAAAATAGGCACTTTTAGCAATAAGTATTTCAAAAATCATTTTTAAGACAATATTTTTAGAATATTTTTTAAAAGGATCTTAAAGAGTAAGGAGAAAGCTTTTTTTTTTTTTTTAACTTATACTAATTGCTGGAAACTCTCCTTACACCAAAAAAGCCAGGAGTCCTGCAGGCTATACTATTAGTCCAATCTGTGATGTTAAATAATCCCATAAGCACAGTGCTGGTAGGGGGCCTGTATGCCTCTTGGTGATGTGGCACTGGAAATCTTATAGGATTCTAAGAATGGGAAATAATTGCCTTTTAATGCCGGTGCAGTCTTTAGCAGGAATGCCAAGGAGAGAAAACACACACAGCAATTTGGTAAGGATGAATATCCTCTCAGACAGGGGCATATGATCACTTGAGCTTTTCTTCCACCAAGATGACTTCCAGCCAAAGCATAAAGTCCCCTCTAAATATTACTGAATGATGGTAAGTCAACAATTCAGACTTACATCAGGAATATATGAGATCTAAATTAGTACTAAATTTTTCTACTGCATGTATTCTCATACTGTGCATCAAAGACAGTTTCCTGACTGAAAGGCTGTATGTTGTAGGCTTACAGACTATAAGCTGAACAATAAGCAAATCCATACATTTTCTTCTCATAAGCCACCTTTCTCCCCCTAAGATACCCCAGTCATGTTTTCCAAAACATATTTTACAAACATTTTACAATCAAAACTGACAAAGATATTAACATGCCTTAGTGGCTATGCTCAAGGCTTTCACGTGAATAAGTAGACTACACAAAAATCAAGTGAAAGCTGAGATGTTAGCATTAATCTAAACCGTCCATTTTGTCAGTAAAAGTCTTCTTTGCTCTAAGTTGGTGGGGTATAGTAGCTCATAAAAGGCAGGGAACATTTTTTTAAAAAATACAAACTCCATGTTTACATATGCATTTTTTTTAAAAAAACTAGGAAATCTCTGATGATATACAAGGTATACAAGACGAAGGAGTATTTAGCATAAGTATGCAGGGCTGGGAATAGGATAAGCATAGTAAAGTACTCAACTTGGGTGCAAAATTTAAGAGAATAGCAAAACCTTCAATAATCAGGGTATATCTAATGTGATATTTTTAAAATAACAACGCCAAAATTCCATAATACACTCTAAAAAATTAAAGAAAAACAATGTGTTACAGATTTTTTCACTTTCAGTTCAGTCTCTAGTATGGCTTGGCTTTTTATCCTGTTAGACTTTGAAGCTTAGAAAAAATTCTGAATTTAACATAAAAGCTTTAGTGTAACATTCTACTATTGCTCTATGTTGGCACTAAACATATTTTGCAGATGTAGATTAGAGTCTGCCTCACATTCTAAACGTATTCCTTATGTCTCTTCAAGTATATGCTAAGATCTTCAAGGCAAGAATCATGTCTTCTGTTTCATATGCTGTCTTATACATGCAATGATTGCTTGATTAATCCTTATTAATAAACTGGTTGGATTAAATGTTTGCTGATAATATAGCTTTCCCACTAATTCTTAAGCTCTCTTTTCAATATACCAAAATAAATACAGAACAAAATAGATGTACTTTGAGGGATAAGAATTTATATTTTGATATATGTTTTGAATGTTTTGAAATGTATTATGTTTCATCTTCTTTTCAAAAGAATATGAGTTGGCTGTCAAATTATATAAAAGTACATCAAAGCTGTATATTGGCACCTTGCTTATTTAACTTATATGCAGAGTATATCATGTGAAATGTTGGGCTGGATGAAGCATAAGCTGGAATCAAAATTGCCAGGAGAAATATCAATAACCTCAGATATGTAGATGACAACACCCTTAAGGCAGAAAGCAAAGAACTATAGAGCCTCATGATGAAAGTGTAGAGGAGAGTGAAAAAGTTGGCTTAAAGCTCAACATTCAGAAAACGAAGATCATGGCATCTGGTCCCATCACTTCATGGCCAATAAATGGGGAGACAATGGAAACTGAGAGACTTTAATTTTTAGGGCTCCAAAATCACTGCAGATGGTGACTGCAGCCATGAAATTAAAAGACACTTGCTCCTTGGAAGGAAAGTTATGATTATCTTAGCGCATTAAAAAGCAGAGACATTACTTTACCAACAAAGGTCCATCTAGTCAAAGCTATGATTTTCCCAGTATCATGTATGCATGTGAGAGTTGGACTATAAAGAAAGCTGAGTGCCAAAAAATTGATGCTTTTGAACTGTGGTGTTGGAGCAGACTCTTGAGATCTCCTGGACTGCAAGAAGATCCAACCAGTCAATCCTAAAGGAAATCAGTCCTGAGTATTCATTGGAAGGACTGATGTTGAAGCTGAAACTCCAATATTTGGCCACCTGATGCGAAGAACTGACTCATCAGAAAAGACCCTGATGTTGGGAAAGATTGAAGGCAGGAAGAGAAGGGGATAACAGAGGATGAAATGGTTGGATCGCATCATAGACTCGATGGATATGAGTTTGAGGAAGCTCTGGGAATTGTGGTGGTCAGGGAAGCCTGGCATGCTGCAGTCCACGGGGTCCAAAGAGTCAGACACGACTGAGCGATTGAACTTACTGACTGTACTTTTGTGGAAATAACAAGGAAAATATTCTATTTCCAATTTATCAATGTAACCAAGAGAGATTATTTTTTTAAAAAGTAGTTTACTGGGTGAAAAAGAAAAGCGGATGGTGAGATAACAGAAAAATAAGCTATGACGTGTTTAACTTACATATTTCTAATGGTAATTTCTTTTTAATAGAAAATAAAAATATGGTTAGCCTCAAAATATAGGTTAAGTATGTTTTAATTTTTATCAAATGCAAATCAATTTAAGAGAAAAATGAAACTTCTAAAAACCAGATATGTACCATGTCAGTCAGTCAGTCAATTTGACTATCCTTTCATTTCCTTTTGCCCATTAATTTTTCTCATGTTTTACTTACATGTAATTGTAACTATTACAGAATCAATAAAACATTTTTTACAAAGAAACACCTATTGTTTTTGCAACATGCAGGAGAAATATCCTACTTACAGTTTTCTATCATTGGAGATACCTTATATACCTAGCCTCTGCCAAACAGGTACTCTGCCTTTACATTGATGTTCATAAATTGCCTTAAGTCCTTTTATTTTTTGTGGTATATAGTTTTCCACACCACATATTCTAGTTTTTCCATATGATGGCTTAATTCTGATTGAATGTGTCCCCAAAATTTGTATGTTGAAGAGCTAAGCCCAAGTATCTCAAAATGTGGTCTTAGTTGGCAACAGTGTTTTTATAGAGGGGATTCAGCTAAAATAAGGTCATTGTTCAGTTCAGTTCAGTCACTCAGTCATGTCCGACTTTTTGCAACCTCATGGACTGCAGCACGCCAGGCTCCCCATTACATCACTAACTCCCAGAGCTTGCTCAAAGTCATGTCCATTGAGTCGGTGATGCCATCCAACCATTTCACCCTCTGTTGTCTCCTCCTCCTGCCTTCAATCTTTCCCAGTATCAGGGTCTTTTCCAGTGAGTCAGCTTTTGTCATCAGGTGGCCAAAGTATTGGAGCTTCAGCTTTAGCATCTGTCCTTCCAAGGAATATTCAGGACTGATTTCCTTTAGGATGGACTGGTTTGATCTCCTTGAAGTCCAAGGGACTCTCAAGAGTCTTCTCCAACACCACAGTTCAAAGCATCAGTTCTTCAGTGCTCAGCTTTCTTTATGGTCCAACTCTCACATCCATACATGACTACTGGAAAAACCATAGCTTTGACTAAACGGACCTTTGTTAGCAAGGTAACGTCTCTGCTCTTTAATATGCTGTCTAGGTCATTGGGATGGACCCTAATCCAGTACAAAGTCCTCATAAAAAAAGGGAAATTTGGAGACAGACTCACACAGGGAGAATGTCATGTGGAGATGAAGGCAGAGATAAGAGTAATGCTTCTACAAGCCCATCTACAAGCCAAGGAATGCCAAAGATAGCCAGCAAACCAGCAGGAACCAGAGAGGCAGGGAGTAGGTTCTTTCCTCACAGTCCTCATAAGGAGTCAACTCTGCTGACACTTTGATCCTTGGACTTCTAGCCTCCAGAACTGTGAGGCAATACGTAACTGTTGTTTAAGCCACCCAGTTTGTGCTGCTTAACTACCACACCATAGCAAACTAAACAGTGACAAAATCAACATTTAATTTAGATTTCAAACAACTGAAATTTTAAGAAATGCATAATCAATTGGCTTGAAAAAATTACAATTTTTAAAAGAGATTATTTTGTATGTTGGCTTTATCTCTTACCTTTTCATACAACAGATAAATACTTATATGTCATTGATTTAATAGGCAGGTGCATGAGTGCTAAGTTGCTTCAGTCGTGTCTGACTCTTTGTGACCCTATGGAGTGTAGCTGCCAGGTTCTTCTGTCCGTGGAATTTTCCAGGAAAGACTACTGGAGTGGGTTGCCATTTCCTCCTCCAGGGGATCTTCCCAACCCAAGGATTGAAACTGCATCTCAGGTACCTCCTGCATTGGCAGGTGAATTTTTTTTTTAACCACTAATGCCACACGGGAAGCCCCCAGATTAAGCATAGAAGAAAGAATGATGATTATATTTAGTATGGAATCAGAAAAGTAAAGTTGTATGAGGACAGAGACTGAATAAAGTTGAAGGATGAATTGTGTTTTTTGCTACGACAAGCGTGCAACTGACATTTCAGACCAGGTAACATGGCCTAATAGAGGCAATAAACATATTTAGAGAACTCAAAGTAGTTTGGTAAGGCCATGGCAAAAACTGCATTCATGGAGGAAATGGGTGGAATCATAGGTGGTGATGAGAATCATTCTGTATAAGAAGTAACTGGGCTTCTCAGCTGGCACAGTGGTAAAGAATCTGCCTGCCAATACAGGAGATGCAAGAGATGCAGGTTTGATTCCTGGGTCAGGAAGATCCCTTGGAGGAGGAAATGGCAACCCGTTCCCGATGCCATTTGACTTGAAAATTCCATGGACAGAGGAGGAGTAGCCTGGCAGGCTACAGTCCAGGGGATCACAAACAGTGGGACACAACTGAGTGATTGAGCACACAAGAAGTCACTAAAAGAAAGATACTAAGGATGTTATAAATACAATTTTCACTTAAAAAAAAAAAAAAACAAAACTCTAACGGAGGGCTAGAGGACAGTTGCATAGAGTGGCTGCTGCTGCTGCTTAGTCACATCATTTGTGTCAGACTCTGTGCAACCCCACCCCATGGACTGTATAGCCTGCCAGGCTCCTCTGTCCATGGGGTTCTCCAGGCAAGAACACTGGAGTGGGTTGCCATTCTCTTCTCCATGCATAGTATGGAGGTACCAGTAATTATTTTTGCAATTATGATCACCTCATATGCCCACTAGGTTGTGCCCTATACAGCTCTAGGGACACCATTCTCAAACTCTACTGGTAGTGCTGTATCCTACAAGCAATATTTATGAGGCCCTAAACTGATATACTAAGGATGCATGGTGAAATGTTAAGAAATAAAATTGAAATAAAACAGAGAACTATTTGACACTGGAGTAAAGGTAGAAGAAGGAGTCTAAGTGATTTTTAATATTTTGTCTTTAATTGCTAACAGTACTCCAATAAGACAGCAAATGTGGTAAAAAAAAAATGCAGTTTTGACTGGAGTCTGCAGAAGACAAAAATATTCTGTTAGTTTCTTTTCCCCCCAATAATCACAGGTTAATATTTAAATGGATATGCTTAAAAAACAACATTGTGTTCAAACTGATTTTGAATTTAAATAGTATTCCATTTGTAAAAGGATCCTGGCATATGGCATACAACTGTCAGCTCTAAAATGTTTTTACCATTGGCCCTCATCTCTTCCCCAAATGTTGGACTATTTAACTGTTTAGAACAAAGGAAAATGAAGTTCAGTGGCCTAGTAAACAAATTTCTGATTTCAAACATTGCATACATCAAAGCTAATACATTTTACTATAAAGGTCCATTCCATAGCTTACTGACTGTACTCCCAGTGAAAATTTAGCTGCTGACATGTTTTTAAAACATTTTATTCAATTAATCCATTCTACGTACTCTTTTATTGAAAGAATAAATAAAAGGGATAATGAGATAGTTGGATATAGGGCAATACTATTTATAAATAAATGTCAGTACAATAGCCAAGAGCTTCTATATACACTAAGTCAGTGAAATAGCAATGTATGGCCACATTTTAAAAATGCATTGTCAAAATGTATTCAGATTAGAATTTAACTTCCTGTGTGTAAAGTATTTAAATAATTTTGCAGAGAAAAAAAGTGTAAGAAATGCAAGGAGACAGAAGTAAGTTTAAACAACACTGAAGATTGTAAGTAGATACAAATAAGAACACGAAGATGTCCTGATGGTCAACATATTGATAGAATGTCTGGTTCTTCTCTCATTCATGAGAACTATTTAGAAAGTGTGGTTTTCAAAAAGTTGGTGGGCCAGTGGGATTGAGTGCTACACTTGGAACAGATTTCTGACCACAGTGCCAGACAGGAAAAATGGCCCAGAATTTCAGGAACCTATCCAGTTTGGTGGTAATATTTTCCAAAATTAACATGAAATACTTTATTCAGTCTTACTTTTACTGGATCAAATCTGAATGATTTTACTTTGTTGTCTCATTGGGTTGCTTTAAGCCCTGTTGATATGGCATGTAAACAAAACATTTCTTCCCCTTGTATAGGAAAAGAAGTTAAAAGCATAGAAATTTAATTTGAAAAACAGCTCAACTGCTATTACTTTTTATTTCCTTCTCCTTCATGACAATATGATTTTAATAAAAGTATACATACCTTTCTGTGGGGTCAAAATTTAGCCCAAGATTATAATTATTTACATCAAAATAACAGCCATAAATGTGATCTGGACTCTCCATTAGTTTCTTAGTTTATCAGTTCAGTTCAGTCTCTCAGTCCTGTCCGACTCTTTCCTACTCCACGAACCACAGCACGCCAGGCCTCCCTGACCATCACCCTCTCCTGGAGTCCACCCAAACCCATGTCCATTGAGTCGGTGATGCCATCCAACCATCTCATCCTCTGTCGTCCTGTCCCCTTCTCCTCCTGCCCTCAATCTTTCCCAGCATCAGGGTCTTTTCCAATGAGTCAGGTCTTCCCATCAAGTGGGCAAAGCACTGGAGTTTCAGCTTCAGTATCAGTCCTTCCAATGAACACCCAGGGCTGATCTCCTTTAGAATGGACTGGTTGGATCTCCTTGCAGACCAAGGGACTCTCAAGAGTCTGCTCCAACACTACAGTTCAGAAGTACCAATTCTTCTGTGCTCAGCTTTCTTTATAGTCCAACTCTCACATCCATACGTGACTACTGGAAAAACCATAACCTTGATCTGACAGACCTTTGTTGACAAAGTAATGTCTCTGCTTTTTAATATGCTGGCTAGGCGGGTCATAACTTTCCTTCCAAGGAGCAAGCATCTTTTTATTTCATGGCTGCAATCACCATCTGCAGTGATTTTGGAGCCCCCAAAAAATAAAGTCTGACACGGTTTCCACTGTTTCCCCATTTATTTCTCATGAAGTGATGGGACCAGATGCCATGATCTTCGTTTTCTGAATGTTGAGCTTTAAGCCAACTTTTTCAGTCTCCTCTTTTACTTTCATCAAGAGGCTTTTTAGTTCCTCTTCACTTTCTGCCATAAGGATGGTGTCATCTGCATATCTGAGGTTATTGATACTTCTCCTGGCAATCTTGATTCCAGCTTGTGCTTCCAGCCCAGCATTTCTCATGATGTACTCTGCATATAAGTTAAATAAGCAAGGTGACATTATACAGCCTTGAAGTACTCCTTTCCCTATTTGGAACCAGTCTGTTGTTCCATGTCCAGTTCTAACTGTTGCTTCCTGACCTGCATACAAATTTCTCAAGAGGCAGATCAGGTGGTCTGGTATTCCCATCTCTTTCAGTATTTTCCACAGTTTATTGTGATCCACACAGTCAAGGCTTTGGCATAGTCAATAAAGTAGAAATAGATGTTTTTCTGGAACTCTCTTGCTTTTTCGATGATCCAGCAGATGTTGGCAATTTGATCTCTGGTTCCTCTGCCTTTTCTAAAACCTGCTGGAACATCTGGAAGTTCATGGTTCATGTATTGCTGAAGCCTGGCTTGGAGAATTTAGTGTCAAAGAAAACTCAGATCCACGTTAGGTTTTGTATTTAAATATCAGTTGAAACCAAAGAATTGAAACATCAGATATGATTTCTTTAAAGATTTCACTTGAATCTAATTCCACATTTTTGACTTTCTAAATCTCTTTAAAGTTTATATCATCATACAGATTATTTTCATAGCCACTTGACCAACACAGGATGGAAAATTTTAAATGCTGGTGAAATATTTTTTAAAAGGCCTAGATTCATAAAAGTCAAATATTCTACATATGTGAAGATTAATCCTTTTAGCTTGTTTTTCTTTAATAGCATTTTTAAAAACTGTATATGATACTGAACCAACTATCTGAGCAGTATCTGTATTACCCTTACCACCCCCATGGATGAGAGACTGAATGTACAATATTTTCATATGTTTTTTTTAACAATTCATGACAAAACAAATGATGAAAAATGATTCACCTCATGCCTCTCTTTTAATGTCTTACTACAATAAGACATTATTTACTTTTAACTCCAGGAAGATTCCAAAAATAACTTAATTAAAAACTCATTATACAATCAAAAATATGTGATCAGTAATTTTGTTTTCACTGATGAGTTTAAAGCTGTGTGTGTATGTTTTTGTTTTTTTTTTCCCTGTCAGGCCCAGAAAACAGATATATTTACTAAATTTAAAGTTTTGCAGATATCTTATCAGTTCTACTACTCTGTGGCTTGAAGACATATTGCAACTCTAGAAGCATGTGTTTGACAATGTTGTAAAGCAGCTGGTACAGACGAAAGCTGGCAGAATACATGGCAGAGAATAAAATAAGACTTTGCTAGTGGCCATTGGTAAGTTTTTTTGTCTTGAATATAAATTGTTACTAGAGCGGTCTTGTTAGCAACTGTCTTTATTATAGTATTTCGAATGTCTATATTTTTTAAATAAAAAAATAAAGTTTCTATCAGTTCAGTTCAGGCACTCAGTCGTGTCTGGCTCTTTGCAACCCTATGGAATGCAGCACACCAATCTTCCCTGTCCATCACCAACTCCCAAAGCTTGCTCAAACTTATCGGTGATGACTTTGCTCAATGAGTCGCTGATGCCATCCAATCATCTCATCCTCTGTCATCACCTTCCCCTGCCTTCAGTCTTTCCCAGCATCAGGGTCTTTTACAATGAGTCAGTTCTTTGCATCAGGTGGCCTAAGATAAGTTAGTTGGTTCAATATCATATACGTTTTTTAAAAATGCTATTAAAGAAAAGCAAGACTAAAAGGATTAAGCTTCACGTATGTGGAATATTTGACTTTTATGAATCTAGGCACAAAGTATTTGAGCTTCAGCTTCAGCATCAGACCTTTCCAGTGAATATTCAGGACTGATTTCCTTTAGGATGGACTGGTTGCATTTCCTTGCAGTCCAAGGGACTGTCAAGAGTCTTCTCCAATATCATTGTTCAAAAGCATCAATTCTTCAGTGATCAGCTTTCTTTACAGTCCTACTCTCATATCCATACATGACTACTAGAAAAACCATAGTTTTGACTAGATAGACCTTTGTTGGCAAATACCTCATTTGAATAAATGGTCCTTCTTTTTGGCCCAGTCTGCGGAGAAAGGAAAGATATAGCCATTTGAATGCAGAGTTCCAAAGAATAGCAAGGAGAGGTAAGAACCTCCCTCAGTGATCAGTGAAAAGGAATAGGGGGAAACAACAGAATGAGAAAGACTAGAGATTGCTTCAAGAAAATTAGAGATATCAAGGGAACATTTCATGCAAAGATGGGCTCAATAAAGGACAGTAATGGTATGGACCTAACAGAAGCAGAAGATATTAAGAAGAGGTGGCAAGAATACACAGAAGAACTATACAAAAAAGATCTTCACGACCCAGATAATCATGATGGTGTGATCACTCACCTAGAGCCAGACATCCTGGAAGGTGAAGTCAAGTGGGCCTAGGAAGCATCACTATGAACAAAGCTAGTGGAGGTGATGGAATTTCAGTTGAGCTATTTCAAATCCTAAAAGATGATGCTTTGAAACTGCTGCACTCAATATGTCAGCAAATTTGGAAAACTCAGCAGTGGCCACAGGACTGGAAAAGGTCAGTTTTCATTTCCAATCCCAAAGAAAGGCAATGCCAAAGAATGCTCAAACTATAGCACAATTGCACTCATTTCACACACTAGTAAAGTAATGCTCAAAATTCTCCAAGCCAGGCTTCAGCAATACATGAACTGTGAACTTCCAGATGTTCCAGGGGTTTTAGAAAAGGCAGAGGAACCAGAGATCAAATTGCCAACATCTGCTGGATCATTGAAAAAGCAAGAGAGTTCCAGAAAAACATCTATTTCTGCTTTATTGACTATGCCAAAGCCTTTGACTGTGTGGATCACAATAAACTGTGGAAAATACTGAAAGAGATGGGAATACCAGACCACCTGACCTGTCTCTTGAAAAATCTGTATGCAGGTCAGGAACAACAGTTAGAAACAGACATGGAACAACAGACTGGTTCCAAATAGGGAAAGGAGTACATCAAGGCTGTATATTGTCATCCTGCTTATTTAACTTATATGAAGAGTACATCATGAGAAACGCTGGGCTGGAGGAAGCATAAGCTGGAATCAAGATTGCCAGGAGAAATATCAATAACCTTGGATATGCAGATGACCCTACCCTTGTGGCAGAAAGTGAAGAAGAACTAAAGAGCCTCTTGAATAAAGTGAAAGAGGAGAGTGAAAATGTTGGCTTAAAGCTCAACATTCAGAAAACTAAGACCATGGCATCTGGTCCCATCTCTTCATGGCAAATAGATGGAGAAACAGTGGAAATAGTGGCTGGCTTTATTTTTGGGGGCTCCAAAATCACTGTAGACAGTGACTGCAGCCATGAAATTGAAAGATGCTCACTCCTTGGAAGAAAAGTTATGACCAACATACACAGCATATTAAAAAGCAGATACATTAGTTTGCCAACAAAGGTCTGTCTAGTCAAGGTTATGCTTTATCCAGTAGTCATGTATGGATGTGAGCGTTGGAGTATAAAGAAAGTTGAGTGCTGAAAAATTGATGTTTTTGAACTTCAGTGTTGGAGAAGACTCTTGAGAGTCCCTTGGACTGCAAGGAGATCTAACCAGCCCTTCCTAAAAGAAATCAGTCCTGAATGTTCATTGAAAGGACTGATGTTGAAGCTGAAACTCTAATACTTTGGCCACCTGATGCGAAGAGCTGACTCATTTGAAAAAGACCCTGATGCTGGGAAACATTGAAAGTGAGAGCAGAAGGGGATGACAGAGGATGAGCTGGTTGGATGGCATCACCGACTCAATGGACATGAGTTTGAGTAAACACCGGGAGTTGGTGATGGACAGGGAGGCCTGGCGTGCTGCAGTCCATGGGGTTGCAAAGAGTCGGACACGACTGAGCGACTGAACTGAACTAAACTGCCATCTAACCACATGTACTTTTATAGGAAGTGCTACCAAACCAAACCATTTTAGGCATGGTGTTGTTACATCTAGAAATAATAAATCAATTAAAAAATATTATTAGCCATCCAACATATAACTTAATGCTGACAGATTAATTTTCAATAAATTCATATTTAAATTTAACTTAGTTGGTTTTAGTTATTCAGAGATATATGCAAAAATTAATTTGTTGAGTTGAAAATTCAGGTATCTTGGAATAATGCTTGCTATCAAAGGAGGATTTTAACTATTACCAAAACGATCTTCCTATTTATTTCACAGAATCTGTATGTTGCATTGTGAATAGCAAAAAATAAGATAGTTCATACTCTTTGTGATTAACTTTATCAAGCATTGAATAATCTCTAAGTTTTTAAAATTTTAAGTTGATTCCCTATTAATTCTATTAAAATTCTTTGCCCTTGATTAGTCTGCTTTGAAGAGACTTACTATAAAAGAAGTTTTCCTTTTCTTGAGACTGTGCTTCCTTTTACCAGTTTAATGAACTGGTTATATCCTGAGCAATGTATTCTTTAGTTCTTTTACAGGTTGTGTTTTATTACATTTTAATTATATGCATATTTATCCCATCACTTATTAAATACAAAATTATTTCATAGGGAATACCATGTCTTTTTTTTTCAAATTTATTTACCAGTTCCTAGTAGGGATTAAAGACCATTCTTTTCTTTTCATAGACTTCTCTAATGGCCATGCAGCAACAGATATTGCTCTGCATGTGAAATCACAAATCCAAACACCTTTTAGACTTCTTATTCTTGTTCTATAGGTCATTACTAAATGCCTATTATCTGACTTTACCAGGACTCCTATTAACCCTTAAACTTATTATTTATTTTTTCTTTTTTTCAAACTCATTATTTTAAATATAACTCTTCCTGTTTTTACAATTCTTCCTACCCTGTTTGGAGGCTTGCTATTAGCATTTTCGTTACAATTTTCCAAATATTATTCACAACTAGGTCATCAATACCAATCATACACTTACCACAATTACTGTTGGAACTATTGCCTATTTTATTGAAATCTTATACCAACCAATCATTTGGTCTCTTCTCTCACCTCACAGACAAAATTCTACAATTTTCTGCCTCTAAAGTCAAACCTTACCTATGTCCTCTCCTTGTGGTAGAAAAAGACTGAAAGAAGCAAGGGCAGAAGCAGGGGAATAGGTCTAGCAGCTAGGGTCATCCATGTCAGATGAACAATGGCTTGGACTAGGAGAGCATGGTGGAAACAGTGAGACACTGCTGAGATCTGGAAATATAAAGATACAACCACCACTGATGCGCAGTAGAAAGGAAAGAGGATTCAAGAATGATCCTAAGATATTTATCACATTTGTTGTTGATGTTCAGTTGCTAAGTCACATCTGATTCTTTGCAATCTCATGGACTGCAGCACGCCATGTTTCCCTGTCCTTCACCATCTCCCAGAATCTGCTCAAACTCACTGAGTCAGAGATGCATCCAACCAGCTCATTCTCTGTCTCCTCCTTCGCCTCCTCCCCTCAATCTCTCCCAGCATTGAAGACCTTTTCCAATGAGTCAGCTTTACAGCCTTCTTTATGGTCTAACTCTCACATCTGAACATGACTACATGAAAAACTACTGGAAAAACATTTAACACACAGACTTTCCAATTACTTTGTGGGGAAAACTGTGAGAAGCATGTTCTGAGAAAAGTTTAGTTTTGGAGTTGTTAATTATAAGATTACCCAAGGGAATGTATCAAACAGGAAGTAGAAAATATGACACTGGAGTTCAGAGGACTATCCTGAAGTCCAACTGCAGTATGAAAAAAGAGCATGAAGCTGATGAATGATATTTTTGTGGATAATTAGGGTAGTTTCCTAGAGGAAATGGTTTTAAAGATAAAACTTAAATAATAAGTGAGGATTAATTAAATGAAGAGCAACTTGGGGATGGATGAGATTAATTCTAGGCAGAAGGAATTACTGGGAACATGTGATAACCTGAAGTAAAAAAGAGATTGGAACAATTAAGAAATAAAGCATGGCTGAAGAATTGAGAACTAACTTTAGAGAGTTACAATACTATCTAAGAAGTTTATTAACTTAAAAACCCTAATAGGAATTTTGTTCTTCATCTTAAGGCTAATGAGAATCCTTGAAGTGTTTTACATATGCCTGTCAGATTTGTATGTCATAAAGCAAACCTGCTTGCATTTTTTCAAATGGAATGGAGGAAAATAAAATTAGAAAGTGTTTAAACATCAAACAACAATAATGAAAAAGAATAGAAGAAAAGAGGTTACTTAGAAGGCTCATGAAAGAGTTTAAGAGGTAATAGGGAAAATATAATAATATATTGCTAATATAGAGAAATTGATGAATCTGATAAATTTTTGTAGAGTTTTACTGTTGCTATAAAACCAATAAATTTTTGAATTGGTTTGGTGGTGAAGAAAAGAAGAAAGAAAGTTTATGCCAAGACATTCAACCTGAACAACTATGTAAATGTTGGTTCTGTTTATTCAGCTGGCACATAATTTGTTGTTGGAAAGATGAGTTCAGTGTTGGACAGACTGCCTTCTAAGAGTATTGTAAACAACCTGTATTCCTATCTAGAGATCAAAAGGATTGTTTAAGAAATTGTCCAGGGGAAACTTATAAACAGTTGGGTCTATAAATGAGATTTTAAAGAATAAAATAATATTTAAAGTGAGGAAAGAAGAGGACCTAAAGTAGAAGACTGAGAAAACTCAATATTAAATAGCACATGCAGGAGACAGTGTGCAAGGTGGTTATGAATAGAACCCCGCTAGATAGAAAGAAAAGCAAAGAACCACGGTGGCAGAGAAGCCAGGGGAAAAGAACATCTCAAGAGAGAAGCGGGCGATAATCAGTCTCCAAGCTGCTGAGTGGCCAGGTTACATAAATCCTGAAAGGAAACTTGGCACTTAAGTACAAACAAGTCACAGGTTATTTTGGCAAGTATAGTTCTCAGTGGAATGATGAACATGGCAGGTAGTTAGTCTTAGGTTGAAAAAGAAAGAGTAGGTGAGGACATGGAGAAATTGAATACAGTTGTCTGTCAACAAATTTGTCTGACTAATTATGGATAGGAGCTACAGGATGGTAGCTAGAAGACATGAGGTGAAGAGGTTGTCCAGTAAATTTTAGTATGAAAAAAACAAAATTAAATGCTGTTTATAAGACAGTATGAGGAAAGAGAAAACAAAGGAGACATATAGGAGACAAAGCTCATCTTTGTAGAAAAATGTTTATGAAAAGAAAGGAAGATAGGGACCTTTGTTAGGAGAAATCTTGTTATAACAGGTTATCATTATAACACTAGTGATACTAGAAGATTTTTAGATTTTGTAATGGAAAGCAATGAATACTAGTTTCTCTGTAAGGAAAGAGGTGATATTTATAGCTAAGAAAGATGAAATTATTGGAAGGTTGTTAGACTTGAGAATGGAGAACTTCTTAAATAGTATTTAATTGAGGAGAAAGGGAGCAACAGAGCTTACATACATATTACAGGATTCTTGGATATGTCAAGGACCCAGATGCGGTTGGTAAACACGGATTTATCAATCTGCCTGAAGGCTAGTTTGGGAATTGCATTATCTTTTCATTCTATGTTTAGAGAACCATCTAAACATAAAAATTACTGTAAAATATCAGCAACTTAATTTGTTTGCTAGAAAGTACAAAAATGTGTTCTTAAGTCTCTTAGTCGTTTCCAACTCTTGCGGTTCAATCCCTGGGTCAGGAAGATCCCCTAGAGAAGGAATGGCAACCCCCTCCAGTATTCTTGCCTGGAGAATCCCATGGACAGATGAGCCTGGCAGCCTACAGTCCATAGGGTTGCAAAGAGTCGGACATGGCTGAAGCAATTTACCAGGCAGGCAGTGATAATATATCTCTCTAATGAAATAAAAAATATCTCCTAAATATTGAAAGTTACATACTAACATTACATCGATGGTTATCTTCTTAACACACCATGGATAAGCTATGCAACTTGAAAACATATACAACTTGGCAATGAATCAATTTACACTTTTTTGTCCTTTGTATTTTGGTTAACAATGGAAAGTATTCATAAATATTTGGGAGTTTATTATTTGAAGTTAGCTAACTTTAGAATTATGCTCTTTAGGCTAAAGTATAAGAAATTAGAAAAATATTTTTAGGCTGACTAAGCTGGGACCTGGACTCTGTGATATTTAAATTGTAGGAAGAAATAATGATTTGAATAAAAACCTAGACCCATACTCAGAGAGTGCAGAACAATCATGGAAATGAAAGGGATTTTGTACATATTAATATTTTTACAAGATACGAAATAATCACATTGTTGTTCAGCTGCCAAGTCATGTCCAACTCTTTGTTACTCCATGAACTGCAGCATGCCAGGCTTCTCTATAGCCCTTAACTATCTCCCAGAGTTTTCTCAAACTCATATCCATTGAGTCAGTGATACTATGTAACCATCTGATCCTCTGCCATCACTTCTGCTCTTGCCCTCAAACTTTCCCAGCATCAGGGTCTTTCCATTGAGTCAGCTCTTCCCAGGAGGTGGCCAAAGTACTGGAGTTTCAGCTTCATTGTCTGTCCTTCCAATTAATATTTAGGGTTGATTTCTTTAAGGACTGACTGGTTCGATCTCTTTGCTGTCCTAGGGACTCTTAAGAGTCTTCTCCAGCACCACAATCTGAAAGGTGCTCAGCCTTCTTTGGTCCCTAAAGAAGGCTGAGTGCCTTCTTTACAGTCCAGCTCTCACATCATATATGACTACTGGAAGAACCATAGCTTTGACTATATAGACCTTTGTCAGCAAAGTGCTGGCTCTGCTTTTTAATATGCTGTCTAGGTTTGTCAAAGCTTTACTTTCAAGCAGCAAATGTCCTTTACTTGTGTAATTGCAGTCACTGTTCATAGTTATTTTGGAGCCCCCCAAAAGAAAATCTGTCATTATTTCCACTTTTTCCCCACCTATTTGCTGTAAAGTGATTCTTGCCTTGAGAACCCCATGAACAATATGGTTCTTGCCTTGAAAACCCCAAAACAATATGAAAATAACCACATTATTGGAAGTTAATAATTGAACAAAAGGAGCAATATCATGATTTCAGTAAATTATAAAATTTTGTCTAAGGCCAATAAATCTTATTTTTCTCAGATAATGTAATATAAAATATAGTGTATTTTTAAAGGGCCCAAATCTTCTTACTCAATATAAGCCTAAGCTCCATCATATGCTTTATATTTTGACATCAAAGTTCTAGTTTTTTACATTTCAGTGCTGAGATTGTGATAAGTCTGTGCCTTTAGAGAACAAGTCTTCCTTTGCTTGTAGTTTTTATCTAAAAAATAATAACCATGAAGTTACTTCGTTCCTGTCTTTACATCTTTTATTGTCATTCAGTTCAGTTCAGTTCAGTTCAGTTGCTCAGTCATGTCTGACTCTTTGTGACCCCATGGACTGCAGCATGCCAGGCTTCCCTGTCCATCACCAACTCCTGGAGCTTACTCAGACTCATGTCTATTGAGTTGGTGATGCCTTCCAACCATTGATTGTCATTAAAAGGGCTCATTTGGTTAATAAACATATGCTTACTATGTACCCACCACATCCTCATTACTCTATTGGTCCTATGAACTGTGTTCAAGAGAAATAAAAACTAATAAAAATTAAAAAAAAACAACAGCTAGTATCAAATTTTGTTGAATGGATTTCATGGGACATCAGGGTTCAGTGAAAGAGATACCTGTATTTTCTAGAAACATAGCAAACTTTATGGAAAAGATAGACAAACATTATAGGAACACAGATTTGAGGGTAATTGCAAATATCACTGTGAAGAACAACATAAAGTAGGGTAAAAGTTGTTTTAAACTTGACCAAATAAAGCAAACATAAAGTCAACATTTGTATGTCCCCCTGAGAGATGTAGTACAGAGTTTTTCCTTTGTACATTATATATACTATGAAATATATGCAGCACATATGCATATACATAACTCATGTGTATATACATGTATATATATACATATAGTTATGTATATGCGTATGTGCTACATATATTTCATAGTATATATAATGTACAAAGGAAAAACTCTGTACTACATTTCTCAGGGGGACATATAAATGTTGACTTTATGTTTGATTTATTTATGTGTACATATATACATATACATATGTATATATATATATATATATATATATATACATATACATGTATATACACACACATACACACATATATAGACAAATGTAACACAAACACACATTGATCCAAAGAGTCCTGAAAGCATAAACAACTGTTTAGACCAACACATTGAGACCTTTCAAACTATTTAAGAGGACAGATGATTCCCTTTAGAGAAACTCTTGCTCCTATACTATACCCATGCCCCACTTTGCCTTGTATACCCTTCCATATTTGCCATGGGGGGAAAAAAAGAACTGAAAAATGTGATGTTAGGATTGTATTTAAAATAATGCCCTATCCTTCCTGGTGCTTCATTGAAATTGCCATGAAATAATTTATTTCAAGGGGTACTGAAAGATTACAATAGGCAATATTTCCAGGGGTCTATAAATCCATATTATGAGTATCATGGTATATTAAATAATCCTTTCCAATGTTCATTCTGAAATATTTACGTATGTGTTATCTTGGAAGTAGATACAGATCTGCTTTCACTGCTTTTCAGTTTGATCCCTTCATATTAAAAACTGCAATATGAATAATCAGGTAAATGTAGGTTTAAATTTGGGGCTTCCCTGGATGTTAAATGGACAGATAGAATTTACATGCCCCAAAACTCAGACACATTGAATATCAAACATAATACTGAGATGTTTGAGGTAAATGAAAAAGGTAGCATCATTCTCAGTTTCAGAAGACATGAGAAAGAGAGAGGGAGATGGATTTCATAGGACAATAGTTTGAATAGTTATCTTCATATACAAATGTTTTCAAATTATTGCAAGTGATGTGAAACTCCCTCATCAGCAGACCAGTGTTTTGTGTTTCCTGAAACAATTGGAACCGCAGTCATAAACAGTATTTCACCTGTTGCCTGGCTTGTTTCCATTTGGAGACACAGACAGGTATTCATAAGGTTCTGAAATCTGGAAAAGCTGAGCAGCAAATCTGCTTGGCAGAACCTCAAATTCTCTTTTTATTGCATTTTGAATAACTGAACCTTGATTTTAAAGCCATATTTGTGGTAAAGAGAATTTAATCCATACCATACAGAATTGTTTATTCTAATCTAATCCAAATATCATTTCATAGTAAAATTTTTATGTCTAAAATGTCAAACATTTCATTTTCATAATAGTGATATGATTTTGTGAATGGCAAAATGATTTCTTTAAAAACATTTTTGTAAAAAAAAACAAAAAAAAAAACATTTTTGTAAGAAGTCCTGACATTTGGTCTTCTGTAAACAAGCCTATATTTCTGAAACATATAGTTTAAAATGCTTATCCTAGACATTCAATTTAATACATCTTGTGAAAGGCATGACATATGTAAACAAGAACATATAAATATCACATAGTAACTATTAATGTAGTAAATATATATATATACACACACACACACATATATATATATATATATATGTACATATGTATATATATGTTGTTCAGCAATGGCAATTGTACCCAAGTTACTTCTTTCTTTGCAGAAAAAAAAAAAAAAATGTAGTTTTCTGCCATTTTCCCCTGTGTTCATAAAATTAAAACACACTGAGTATTTTGGGGAAAAACAGTTCAGAAATCCCATTCAGAAGATATAAATGAATTTGAAATTCTAGTTTCCTGTAGTTTATTATTTCTTTATTTGGGGGAAACAGGGATCACAATTATTCTGTACTTTAACAATAAAGACACAAATTATCTCAACTTTAATTATTTTGATTTAAACTCTAAGATAGCTATTCTTTTCTCAGTTCAAGATTTTGAAGCTACTAAAACTATTAGTTCTTATTTTAATACTGTTACTTTCCTTTGTGCCACTTTCTTAGAAAATGCTTTTGAGACTCACTCAAACTTTTTTGGCATTTGACTTTTTCATTCTCCTCTAATTCTGTTATTTTATAAGTGTCAGCTGGATTTTCCACCTGGAAAAGAACTAGTAAAATCCTGGAAGCTTTTAAAGCCACATTCATCTCAGTCATTCATTAGCACTGCTGCTGCTGCTGCTGCTGCTGCTAAGTCGCTTCAGTCATGTCTGACTCCGTGCGACCCCATAGACGGCAGCCCACCAGGCTCCCCCGTCCCTGGGATTCTCCAGGCCAGAACACTGGAGTGGGTTGCCATTTCCTTCTCCAATGCAGGAAAGTGAAAAGTGAAAGTGAACTCGCTCAGTCGTGTCTGACTCTTCGCGACCCCATGGACTGCAGCCTACCAGGCTCCTCTGTCCATGGGATTTTCCAGGCAAGAGTACTGGAGTGGGGTGCCATTGCCTTCTCCGTCATTAGCACTAGGAAATGTTTAGGCATAAAAATAAAATTAGTAGGAAAATGTCTCTAATGTTACAGGTTTTAAACATCTGATCAAAAACAAATAGTTGCTAATACTTGAGTCAGATAATGAGAAAGAAAATCTGATAAATGCATAGAAACATCAAGTTTTTGTATTGCACTGCTATTCAATTTATATTTGTGTAAATTTTTGACCTCCATGGAATTAACTTTTTTAAATATTGGAATATATAGACTGGCCCAAGTTTTCAACACAAAAAGGTCTTTGCATGCCATTTCCCCTTTAGCAGAACCATTTGAATATGCTTTCCATAGTCAAACTTCAAATATATCCTTATTGTGATATATATTTCTTCTCTCCATTTTATTTCTGTTTATTACGCAGTTCTTTGACTGACCTTACTTAGACCCTTTGCTTGCTGTCTTTCTTAGGGCTATAATGAATGTTGACCTTAACCTTTCTTAGCCTGTTTTTTCCCTGTATGCCCTTTTCCTAAACTACATAGTCCACACACTTGGTTCCCTCGATATACTATAGCATTGAAACATGAATATTACTATATGTAAAATAGATGACGAGTACAAGTTTGTTGCATGAAGCAGGGCACTCAAAGCTGGTGCTCTGGGACAAAGAGGGATGGAGTGGGGAGAGAGTTGGGAGGGGGATTTAGGATGCGGGGACACATGTACACCCATGGCTGATTCATGTCAATGTATGGCAAAACCCACCACAATATTGTAAAGTAATTAGCCTCCAATTAAAATAAATAAATTAATTAAAAATAAAGGAAAAAAGAGAAAATCCATGATCCCAACTTCCAGCATAAACCAGAGACCTCACAATCTCATATTATGTGGTACTACATTAAGCACCATAATAATTTCTAACTGGAGTTCTTCCTCAAATTTATTTCTCTCACTACTTCTGCTTGGTTCAGAAAACTTTCTCTCCTTCTCTGGATTATCTAAAAAATTTACAAGTGCTTGTTCATCACAGGCAGGACCTCTCCCTCAAAAAACACACTTGTAGCAAAATATTCACATCACAACTTTACACAAACCAGAGCAGAAATTCAGGCTTACTTGTTTCTCAATAGAATTCAACTTGAGGAGAGGCATTTTATCTGTTTCTTTCTGCATTTGGAACTCCTAAATTGTAGCACATATCAAGTAAAAATTAGTATCTGTGCAACAGCAGATAAAAGTATGTCTACTTATTGTCCTTTGGACTTCTCAGTTGTTCAGTCACCCAGTCAGGTCTGACTCTTTGCCACCCCATGGACGGCAGCATGTCAGGCCTCCCTGTCCCTCACCATCTCCCAAAGTTTGCCCAGGTTCATGTTCATTGCATTGGTTATGACATCCAGCCATATTATCCTCTGACGCTCCCGTCCCCTTCTGCAGTCAATCTTTCCCAGCATCATGGACTTTTTCAATGAGTCATCTTTTCACATCAGGTGACCAAAATACCTGGAGCTTCAGCATCAGTGCTTCCAATGAGTATTCAGGGTTGATTTCCCTTACGATTGATGGTTTGAACTCCTTGCTGTCCAAGGCAATTTCAGGAGTCTTCTCCAGCACCTCAGTTTGAAGGTACCAATTCTTTGGCAATCTGCTTCCTTTATGGTCCAGCTCTCACAATTGTATATGACCACTGGCAAGATCATAGCGCTGACTATACAGACCTTCGTCAGCAGAATAATGTCTCTGCTTTTCAACACACTGTCTAGGTTTGTCATCACTTTCCTGACAAGAAGCAATCATCGTCTGATTTCGAGGCTGCCATCACCATCCACAGTGATCTTAGAGCCCAAGAAGAGAAATCTATTACTTCTACCTTTTCCCCCTCTATTTGCCTTGAAGTAATGGGGCTGGATGCCATGATCTAAGTTTTTTTTTTAATATTTAGTTTTAAGCCAGCTCTTTAACTCTCCTCCTTCACTCTCATCAAGAGTTTCTTTAGTTCCTCTTTGCTTTCTGCTATTAGAATGGTATAATATGCATATCTGAGGTTGTTGTTTCTCCTGTCTTTCTTGATTCCAGCTTGAAACTCCTCCAACCCAGCATTTTTCATGATGTGCTCAGTATATAGGTTAAAAAAACAGGGTGACAGCAGACAGCCTTGTCATACTCCTTTTTCGATCTTGAACCTATCAGTTGTTCCATACAGGGTTCGAACTGTTGTTTCTTGACTCACATACAGGTTTCTCAGGAGACAGGTAAGATGGTCTGGTATTCCCATCACTTTAAGAGCTTTCTACAGTTTGTTATGTTCCACACATTCAAAGGCTTTAGAATAGTCTATGAAACAGAGGTAGATGTTTCATCAGAAGATCCCCTTCATGGATCACTGCCTTGTTGTGGTGAAGGGGCTTGTGCAACTCAGTGAGGCTATGTGCCATGCCATGTACAGCCAGCCAAGACGGTTGGGTCATAGTGGAGAGTTCTGACAAAATGTGATCCACTGGAGGAGGGAATGGCAAAACACCCCAGTATACCTGCTGTGAGCACCTCATGAACTATGTAAATGGACTTCTCAAACCCATACTAATTCCTTATTCAGCTAATGAGATGCATCATTTACTTCCAAGTAGATAGGAAGCTAACCAAAATTTTAGAACACTAGAGATGAATGTTTCAGTTTATTTACTCTTTCAATGATTATAATTACTAATGGGAAGCAAATTACTTTTTTAAATTATTAAGGAAAATATTTTAACATGTTATTGAAGTATAATTGGTTACAAAAACTGCATGTAATCAAAATACTCATTTGATAAGCTTTGACACATCATGCATCTGCAGAACCATAACTACATCAAGATATCAAATGAATCCATCACCCTCAAGTTTCCTCAAATCTTTATGCAATCCCTCTCTCCTTTAACTATTTGCTCCCACTTTCCCAGACAACCACTGCTTTATACTCTTTCCCATGTAATACTTTATATTTTTCAAAAAGAAACAAAAATGAATAAAACAGTACATACTCTTTTTTGACTTCTTTTATTAAGTATAATTATGTTGAAATTCTTTGTTACTTTACATAAAAATCATGCATTCCTTTTGAATTTTGAATGTAATAAAGTAATATTCCATTGTAGCGGCATACCACAATTTTTAAATCTGTTCACTTGTTGATGTACATTTGGGTTGTTTCTAGTTTGGGACTCTCAATAATAAATCTGGTATCATCAATCTTGTGATATGCCTTCTTAAGGGCAAATACTTTCAGTGTTCTTGGGTAAATTCCTAAGATTGGAATGGCTGAATTGTACAGTAAGTTATACTAATCATACAGTAAGTTCTTAAGACAAATGAATTTTTTCCAGAGTATTTGTTCCACTTTAAACTATAGCAATGTATGCAAGTTCAAGTTGTTCCATAGCTACACCAACACTTGGTAGAGTTAAAATCTTTATAATTTTAACATTTTAATAGATGTGTGCATGCATGCTAAGTTGCTTCAGTCATGTCTGACTCTATGTGATCCCATAGACTGTAACATTCCAGGCTCCTCTGTCCATGGGAGTCTCCAGGCAAGAATACTGGAGTGAGTTGCCATTTTCTTCTCCTGGGAATCTTCCCAATCCAGAGATCAAATCCCCATCTCTTACATCTCCTGAGTTGGCAGGCAGGTTATTTACCACTAGCGCCACCTGGGAAGCCCAATAGATGTATAGTTGTATCTCATTATGCTTTTAACTTGCATTTCCCTAATGACTAAGAATTTGTGCGTCTTTTTAATGTTCTTTTAATAATTGCAAAGAAATTAAAACACATGAATCACTGACACACATGGAAAATCTCAGTGTTGAACAATATAAACCAAACACAAATGAGAGTAAATTGCATAATTCCACTTATCTCAAGTTCAAAAATAAGAAATCTAGTCTATATTGATTAAAAAATCAGGTAATCATTAACTTTAGGACTGTTTACCAATCAGGAGTATGACTAAGGTTCTTGGGCTACTGCTATGTTCTATTTCTCTATTTGGGTGGAAGTTACACGGGGTTTCTTTTGTTTCTGAAAGTTTATCAAACTGTTCACTTATGATCTGCTAACTTTTATGTGTGTGTTATATTCAATGAAAAGTTTAATTTAAAATAACAAATGCAAAAATAGTTTATCTTATCCAACAATAACAAGAGCAACGACAATAGCAACTAGGGACTTTTCTAAATATTTATTATGTGCTAGATCTTGTCAAGGCTATGGTTTTTCCAGTAGTCATGTATGGATGTGAGAGTTGGACTATAAAGAAAGCTGAGCGCAGAGGAATTGATGTTTTTGAACTGTGGTGTTGGAGAAGACTCTTGAGAGTCCCTTGGACTACAAGGAGATCCAACCTGTCCATCCTAAAGGAGATCAGTCCTGGGTGTTCACTGGAAGGACTGATGTTGAAGCTGAAATTCCAATACTTTTTCCACCTGATGTGAAGAACTGACTCATTTGAAAAGTTCCTGATGCTGGGAAAGATTGAGGGCAGGAGGAGAAGGGGACAATAGAGGATGAGATGGTTGGATAGCATCACTGACTCAGTGGACATGAGTTTGGGTAAACTCTCAGAATTGGTGATGGACAGGGAGGCCTGGCATGATGTGGTTCATGGGGTTGCAGAGTCGGACACGACTGAGCGACTGAACTGAACTGAACTGAACTGAGATTCTATACTAATCAAAAGCTAAGAAAAATTTTGAAGGGTAAGAAACAGTAGTCATTCTCCCAAATCATCCCCTGGGATGACCCAGAGGGATGGTACGGGGAGGGAGGTGGGAGGGGGGTTCAGGATGGGGAATACATGTACACCCGTGGCAGATTCATGTTGATGTATGGCAAAAACAATACAATATTGTAAAGTGATTAGCCTCCAATTAAAATAAATAAATTTATATTAAGAAAAAAGAAACAGTAGTCAATACCCTATACACATAAATGTGTTCAGATCTAGTGTTCATAACTTGGACAAATACTTAGTATTTGCTCTCACAAGATATCTTGCATTAAAAATATTAATTTGAAACCCACTATACAATGTAATCATGATAATTATGATCATGAAACATGATAATTAACTCTATTATGGTGTGCAAGTAGGAATACAAATAAAGTTAGGAAAATAAACTTGAAATATCAAGACATTTGCTTTTAAGAAATTAGTTGGTCTTAGAAATCAAAGATGACACAAACAGATGGAAAGATATACAATGTTCTTGGACTGGAAGAATCACTATTGTTAAAATGACTAAACTACCCAAATTAATCCACAAATTCGATGTAACCACTACCAACAGCATTTTTTAGACTTAGAACAACAAAAATACAACTTGTATGGAAACACAAAAGACCCCAAATAACCAAAGCAATCTTGAGAAAGAAAATAGAGCTGGAAGAACCAGGCTCACTGCCTTCAGACTATACTACAAAGCTACAGTAATCAAAACAGTAGGTTCTTGCACAAAAACAGAAATATAGATCAACAGATCAGAATAGACAGTTTACCAATGAGTGCATGCACTTATGATCACCTAATATATGACAAAGGGGCCAAGAATATAAAATGGGAAAAAAAGACAGTCTTTTCAATAAGTGGTGCTAGGAAAACTAGACAGCTCCATGTAAAAGAATGGAATTAGGGCATTCTTCAACACCATACATAAAAATAAAGTTAAAATGGTTTAGAGACCTAAGTGTTAGATGAGAAACTATAAAACTCTTAGAAGAAAACAAAGGCAGAACACTCTATGGCATAAATCGCAGCAAGGTCTTTTTTGATCCATTTCCTAGAGTAATGAAAACAAAAATAAAAATAAACAAATGAGACCTAATTAAGCTTAATACCTTTTGCACAGCAAAGGAAATCATAAACAAAACAGCAATCCACAGAATGAAAGAAAATCTTGGCAAATGAACTGATCTACAAGAGATTAATCTGCAACATATAAAACCTACTCATGCAAGTCAGTATTAAAAAAAATCAAAAAATGGGCAGAAGATCTAAATAGATATTTGTCCAAAGAAGACATACAATGGCAAAAAACACATGTAAAGGTGCTCAGCATCACTAATTATTAGCAAAATACAAGTCAAAATTGCAATGAAGTCACGTCACACCAGTCAGAATGGCTATCATCAAAAAAATAACATACAATAAATGCTTGAGAGGATGTGGAGGGAACGCTCTTACACGGTTGGTGGAAATGTAAATTGATACAGTCAATATGAAGAACAGTATGGAGGTTCCTTAAAAAAACTAAAAATAGAGCTACCATATGATGCACCAGTCTGTTGTTCCATGTCCAGTTCTAACTGTTGCTTCCTGACCTGCATACAAATTTCTCAAGAGGCAGATCAGGTGGTCTGGTATTCCCATCTCTTTCAGAATTTTCCACAGTTTATTGTGATCCACACAGTCAAAGGCTTTGGCATAGTCAATAAAGCAGAAATAGATGTTTTTCTGGAACTCTCTTGCTTTTTCTATGATCCAGCAGATGTTGGCAATTTGATCTCTGGTTCCTCTGCCTTTTCTAAAACCAGCTTGAACATCAGGAAGTTCACGGTTCACGTATTGCTGAAGCCTGGCTTGGAGAATTTTGAGCATTACTTTACTAGCGTGTGAAATAGATGGGGAAACAGTGGAAATAGCGTCAGACTTTATTTTTCTGGGCTCCAAAATCACTACAGATGGTGACTGCAGCCATGAAATTAGAAGACGCTTGCTCCTTGGAAGTAAAGTTATGACCAACCTAGATAGAATATTCAAAAGCAGAGACATTACTTTGCCAACAAAGGTCCGTCTAGTCAAGGCTCTGGTTTTTCCTGTGGTCATGTATGGATGTGAGAGTTGGACTGTGAAGAAGGCTGAGCGCTGAAGAGTTGATGCTTTTGAACTGTGATGTTGGAGAAGACTCTTGAGAGTCCCTTGGACTGCAAGGAGATCCAACCAGTCCATTGTGAAGGAGATCAGCCCTGGGATTTCTTTGGAAGGAATGATGTTAAAGCTGAAACTCCAGTACTTTGGCCACCTCATGCGAAGAGTTGACTCATTGGAAAAGACTCTGATGCTGGGAGGGATTGGGGGCAGGAGGAGAAGGGGACGATAGAGGATGAGCTGGCTGGATGGCATCATTGACTTGATGGACGTGAGTCTGAGTGAACTCTGGGAGTTGGTGATGGACAGGGAGGCCTGGTGTGCTGCGATTCATGGGGTCGCAAAAAGTCGGACACGACTGAGCGACTGATCTGATCTGATGATGCACCAATCTCACTCTTGGACATCTGTCTAGAGAAAACTATAAGTTGAAAAGATGTATGAACCCCACTGTTCATTGCAGCACTATTTACAATAGCCAGGACATGGAAGCAACTTAAATGTTCATCAATGAAGAATGGATAAGAAACAAATGGTACATACATACAATGGGATATTATTCAGCCATAAAAAGAACAAAATACTGCCATTTGCAGCAACACAGATGGGTCTAGAGATTGTCATACTGAATGAAGTAAGTCCACAGAGAGAGGCAGACATCATGATATTGCTTATATGTGGAATCTTACAAAATAATGGTACATATGAATCTATTTACAAAACAGAAATAGAGGCTCAGATGTAAGAAACATACATATGGTTATGGGGGACAAGGATGAATTAAGAGATTGGGATTGACATATATGCTGCTATATATAAAATAGATAAACTAATGGGAACTACTGTGTAGCACAGGAAACTACGCTCAATCCTCTCTAATGACCTATATGGGAAACACATCTAAAAAAGAGTGGGTAAAACTGATTCACTTTACTGCACAGCAGAAACTAACACAACATTTTGACTAAACTGTACTCCAATAAAAATTATATAAAAAAGAAATCACTTGGCTCTTACTGAAGGTAAAGTTTTTGGTTTATTTATTTATTTATTTTTGGTCTCATATTTTTCTTTGAATGTTGTCAGAAATTTTATATTACATTGATATCCAAGGCACAAAGCTCACTTTAATAAGCATTCACTCTACATTTCTAATATCCTTTTAAAAATCTAACAAACATATTTTCAATAAGTAAAGGATAAATGACAAGTAATTTCCATATTTTTGTTTTGAAAAGTGAATTCAGACTGGATCTGTTCTCTGAAATAGTCAATCATACATAAAATTGTCAGATTAAAACTAAGCATTTGAAATGAATATTAATACATTTTCAATTAATCTATTTCTTTACATTAAACAAAAAAAACCTTATATATGATTTATCTTTAGAAGCAGGCAAAACTATTTTGGTGAGATGTCATAAGATTTTGAAATAGTATTCAAATTCTATACTTTAACATTTTTGTTTGTACATTGTCATAAATAAAACACATCAGTGCATTAGGTCACACAATAAGTATTTAATGAACACAATCTAGTTGAGAATATTCATGTGCCAATCTGTTGATACATACCTGTATGCCATTGTGTTGAATATATACCAAGGAATAAAAGTTCTGAGTCGGAGAACATGTATACTTAGCTTTAGCAAATTCTGTCAAGCATTTTTACCAAAATGAAACACTGGACAATAAATACAGTCCCTATATATCCTTGTCTAGAATCCACAGAGGAAACAGAAAAGCAAACAACAAATGAAAAGTATGTTGATAAACACAGTAATAGAGGTTCACAACAGAGTGCTAAATACTACAATGTGCTTTTGTGTACATACATACACATAAACATATGCTTGCAAAATAATATATTATTATTACTATCATCTTAGAATATCAATGCTTCTGTATTGTAAAATAATTGACATTGGAAACTTAAACAATTGACTCCCATGAGAAAAAGTAATATTTTAATTTTATTTAGGAATTTGCTGAACAATGCCCTGCATGCCATTTTCTTGAAGTCTAGAATAGTAATGTTCAGTTCAAGTTGATTCCAGATGCTCAGCTCTATTGAATTATTTTCAGGATTCATTAAGTGCTAAACTTTTTCCTTCCTTTCTGTCTGATTTAGATACCAATTCTCTGGCCATCGCTGACTATAGAAATTATCACACTTTACTTTCCAGAAGAATAGACTGCATCAAGAGTCACCATGTGCTAATTAAGAAAAATTCTCCTGATACAGCCATCTGTCTGTCCCTGACACACTTTGGGAATATGCTATTGCATATGAACATTCAAAGGTGGATTACTAAAACTACAATTTTGGGGACAAAGGGAGTTTTTTACTGTATTATAAACCTTAACAAAAGTTACATTTACAAAATCACCATAGTCAAGCCACCAAGACTTGGAAAATAAGCACTACTTGGGGGTGATGACACTGTAGACAGCAAGGAACAGCCACAGTGATTACAAACCATATTTCTCTGAGCTGCCTCAACTATCTGGATCCCAGCCAAGGATATCAGATCTCTAGTTTAGCACCTGTTACAAGGAGAGACTAGATGCATCCCAGTCTTAAAAGAGGGGTTGCTCAGAAGTCAGCAGTTTCAAAGGTTTGCTGTGGGAGACACATCTGAGTATCACCAGCAGGAAGTCATAAGCAAACTGAAGATTACTGCTCCAAGGAACCATGTAAGTAGTCTTAGTCGGGAAGGCAGGATCCGTGTTTCACTTACCATCATATCCCTGACACCTTTCAATGAAAGACACAATTGTAGTTACTTGACACATATTTGATGTATAGTAGAAAAAATGAAATTCCAAGTGAAATAAAAATTTTAAAAACTATGATAGAATAAACATCAAGTTGAATGAGCTATTTAGGGGTCAAGATAAATACACTGGGCTATGTGTAGGAGTCGTGTGTGGGTGTAGATATGTATACACTCACTTTGCAAAAAAACTCATAATGCATTAGGCCTGGAAGGCCCTTTAGAAGCCATCTAATGTAGCTCATGTCATTCAAAGAGGAATGCCGGGGACCAGCCCCGGCTGATCCAGGGTATTCGAAGGAGAGACGGCATAGGCGAGGATCAGGATACAATAGCTTCAATTAGATATTAATTAGAGATATAAAGAGTAATAGAATAAGGATAGCTCAGTAGGAAAATTCAGTGGAGAAAAGAGGCTGAGTAGCTTGGTTTACGCGGGGGACCAATAAAACTTCAAGACAAGAAGTTTGCACCACTTACGTAGGCCGCAGGCGTCCTTCCGTTCTCCCGAAGGAGAGGAGACACTGAGGCCTCCCCGGTCGGATCTTAGAAGCCCAGGCATAATTAGTAAGCATGGTGGGTTCCGCGCTCCAGATGGAGACTCAACCAGAGTGAGAGAGAGAGCGACATGGGGAGACCAGTATTTCGAGAAACTGATCCCAATTCTTTATTTTCCAGAGTCTGTTTTTATACACTGAGATGTTATACAAAAGTCACGTGGGGACAGCAGTCCTGACTTTTATTAAAGTCAGGTGCTTCACACAAATGTATACAGAGGTCTTAGGGGTGTTACATCATCTTCTGGCCAGGGGGGCCTGCTGACAATTTATGACCCTCTCCTTGTGACAGCGGTCAGTCAATCAGGACACTTATTTCTCCAGGGCTGATTATTCTCAAAACAGACGCCACCCAAATAAAGTTACATTCCTACAGGGTGAGGGTGTAGTGGGTTTTAGTTAAGGAAAGAATTTACTTAGCCTAAGGTCTAACGTGATTAATATCAAAGGTTAATTCTATATATTCATTAATGTGTGTAAGGGCAGGGGATGTGGAGACTTAGCAACAAACATTGGCTCAACAAATGAAAAACCCTTCACCAATACAATTTCTAATCAGCCCATTATACTTATACTAATAGTTTTCTAACTTTTCTAAGGAACCTGTTTTTAGAAGGTTTAAAGCATCTCGTGCCTCTCACGGTTGGGAGGCTGTGAGCAATCACATGTGGCTGGACGAGCCTGTCAGGCAGGCTAGAGAACCTTCAGAGGAGTTTGTAGGTTAAAACACTCTTATCACGCCCAGGAATTATTATAAACTGGAGCTCTAGGTTAACTCCTTCTCCGAAAGAGGTGGTGGGGGACAGCCCCCCGTAAAGTCAGAGGTGTAGGTAAGAGCACAAAGTAGTAAAGTAGGCAGGCTCTGGTTATGGGGGTAGATGCTCGAGGAGTTCCAGGGGGACTCCTGAGGCTCGATCCCGCCTTTGCATATGTCGAGCCTCCTTCCTCATGATCTTTGTCACGGGCGGAGTACCTCACTCTGGCCCCCAACAGAGGAACATTCCTGGCTACACTTACACTTCTAACAAGTAATATACACTGGCATGGTGAGTTGAGTTCAGAATTCTGTCTTTTGGTTTAGTTATTTTTTTCAACTAGACAATGATGCTTCCTTGGGGGTTATAAAAGCAAGTATTGGGGAATATAAAATCCTGTTATTTTCATATTATGTGTACATCTGGATACGTTATAATAGAACTTTGGAGGGGGGGATAAAATACTTATAGATAAAAGTAAAGATTCATTAAGACAGCAAGAATTCAGTTATGACAGCAATTAAAAGATGGTTCAACTATTGGGCCTAAAAGTGAAGACACTGAATGTGAATATATTCACTTTATGAATAGACTAAGAATAATTTGTAAGTTATTACATATGGATTACCAATGATATCTTATGCCTAAATAAAGTATATTTTCTATCCCATACCATATGTTTGGGCTTCTCTGGTAGCTCAGCTGATAAAGAATCCACCTGCAACGCAGGAGATCCCAGTTCTATTCTTGGGCTGGGAAGATCCTCTGGAGAAGGGTTAGGCTACCCACTCCAGTATTCTTGGGGTTCTCTGGTAGTTCAGATGGTAAAGAATTTGCCTGCAATGTCAGAGACCTGGGTTTGATCCCCGGTTTGGGAAGATCCCCTGGAGGAAGGCATGGCAACCCACTCCAGTACTCTTGCTTAGAGAATCCCCATGGATAGAGGAGCCTGGTGGGCTACATTCCATAGGATGGTAAAGAATTGGACATGGCTGAACAACTAAGCACACACACAAACCACTTATTTATATATACCATTAAAATATAATTTGCAACAAATTTTTTAAGTACAGGTATTTTTCTAGTACTAGTTCTCACATTAACTCTGAGTAATAGAAACAAATTGATCTGTGGACACCTCCTGTGTCTTATTTCTCACTGGTCAAATTTCTCTCCATAGGTTATTAAATCCCCAGCTCTTTAAGATGAGCTCATACCACAAGGCAGCTCTTCACCTGAGTCTGAAAGTGGTAGGAGAATCCCAAATGTTTTCCACTGCTCTGTCATGGAGGATTCTGGGGAAGCTATTCTAATGCAACTGGAATAAGGGGGTGTGGGTGCTGGTTCTATAGTTACTTTGGTTACCCAGGGGAAGAAGAGACAGCCAGAAGTGTTGAGAGAGATGAGGTGTTTCTAAGACAATAAGGGAAAATAAAAATAGAGAAGGGAAAAACTAATAATCGGCACCATTTTGTGGTGAGCATGAGGACACAGCAGTACCCATAAGTTAAGTAACTTGCCCAAGATGATATATTAGCTAGAAAATGGCAAGTCCTGGGCCTGAACCCAAATGCTTCTGGCCAAAGCTAATGCTCTTAATTTTACAGTGAACTGACTCTAGCTCAGTTTAAATGGCATGCAGCATAAAACAATAAATATTTATGGAGCACTTACCATATGTCCAACAAATTATGAGGAGTCATAAAGTCATGAGGGGAATAAATAAGAAAATAATTCTAAAGTAATTGTTATCTAGACCATAGTGTATAGGAGATCAAAGAAACATTAAGGTCATTTCACATTATTTGGTATGGGAGATGTGGTCTGGGTAAAGTGGATTGAACTTTTAATGATTTGAGTCATTAAGGAATGGGCGAACGTATATGCATGCATGCACATGAAAAAAATAGGATCTCTGGGCTTTCAAACTGAGAAATGTAAGTTGTATAACAATATATTTAGTAATACCAGCTATTAAGGAACAAATATTGTGTGGTACAAAAACCAGTCAGACCAAACTGTACAAGGGGGTTAGAAGTGGTTACTTCTATATGGAGAAGGATGAGGGAAGAGCTTCACTTTTTATATTATACATCTATATTGTTCACTTTTTGATAAATATTTCAAATGGTTTAAAATATTTAAACCATAAATATTTTAAAATTTTAAACCATAATTAAAATGATTTAAAAATTTCTTCTCAAATTCCTCTAGGCTCCTGAAGAAGTTCAGTTTCCTGAAATTTCTCAAACAAGCTTGCACACCTGATGCTTCTGGAGACTATAAGTGCACCCCTCCCTTACTGTAAGAGCTGGCTGCCCAGGTCTTACTTGGCTTTAATGAGACCTATGTAGTTGTAGCAACTGTGCCAGCTGGACTTCAGAAGTGCTACTGACTGATTCCTTATGTGCCTCCCTCCTTCCTTTAGATCAGGACTGTTCTGTATAGTTTCACTCTGCTGGTACCACTATCCTATGCTGAGTATATGGAACACATAACTAGGCCCTTTTTGTTCACAGGCCTTCAGATCAGGAGGAAACGGTTCCAAGGAAGCAAGGGAATACCTGGAACTATTATAGAAGATAAGATCCTTGCATTTGAGTTCATGATTTGTAGGGTGGAAACTTTGGATGGCGTTGAATCTATTTTTTCTACAAAAGTCACATGAATATTTGAAGGAAAGAGGGTGGACTGTGGCGGTTAGCCTCATGGTCAGAGGTCAGCTGGGGATGTTGTTTAACTCCAGTCAAGCTTTTTGACAATGGCATCCTCAGCCAACATCTGATTTTAAACTTCATAAGAAACCATAAAGCAGAACTATTGAATTGGCTGTTTGAATCCTTATGAACAGAAATCACAAGCATTTATAAATGGTCATCATCATTTTAAGAGGGGCTCTACATGAACCGTGAACTTCCTGATGTTCAAGCTGGTTTTAGAAAAGGCAGAGGAACCAGAGATCAAATTGCCAACATCCGCTGGATCATCGAAAAAGCAAGAGAGTTCTGGAAAAACATCTATTTCTGCTTTATTGACTATGCCAAAGCCTTTGACTGTGTGGATCACAATAAACTGTGGAAAATTCTGAAAGAGATGGGAATACCAAACCACCTGACCTGCCTTTGAGAAATCTGTATGCAGGTCAGGAAGCAACAGTTAGAACTGGACATGGAACAACAGACTGGTTCCAAATAGGAAAAGGAGTATGTCAAGACTGTATATTGTCACCCTGCTTATTTAACTTATATGAAGAGTATATCATGAGAAATGCTGGGCTGGAAGAAGCACAAGCTGGAATCAAGATTGCTGGGAGAAATATCAATAACCTCAGATATGCAGATGACACCACCCTTATGGCAGAAAGTGAAGAGGAACTCAAAAGCCTCTTGATGAAGGTGAAAGTGGAGAGTGAAAAAGTTGGCTTAAAGCTCAACATTCAGAAAACGAAGATCATGGCATCCGGTCCCATGACTTCATGGGAAATAGATGGGGAAACAGTGGAAACAGTGTCAGACTTTATTTTTCTGGGCTCCAAAATCACTGCAGATGGTGACTGCAGCCATGAAATTAAAAGACGCTTACTCCTTGGAAGGAAAGTTATGACCAACGTAGACAGCATATTCAAAAGCAGAGACATTACTTTGCCAACAAAGGTCCGTCTAGTCAAGGCTATGGTTTTTCCAGTGGTCATGTAGGGATGTGAGAGTTGGACTGTGAAGAAATCTGAGTGCCAAAGAATTGATGCTTTTGAACTGTGGTGTTGAAGAAGACTCTTGAGAGTCCCTTGGACTGCAAGGAGATCCAACCATTCCATTCTGAAGGAGATCAGTCTGGGATTTCTTTGGAAGGAATGATGCTAAAGCTGAAACTCCAGTACTTTGGCCACCTCATGGGAAGAGTTGACTCATTGGAAAAGACTCTGATGCTGGGAAGGATTGGGGGCAGGAGGAGAAGAGGATGACAGAGGATGAGATGGCTGGATGGCATCACTGACTCGATGGACGTGAGTCTGAGTGAACTCCGGGAGTTGGTGATGGACAGGGAGGCCTGGCGTGCTGCGACTCATGGGGTCGCAAAGAGTCGGACACGACTGAGTGACTGAACTGAACTTAACTGAACAGCAAAACTTTTCTGTAAATGGCCAGATAGATTAAACTTTAGCCTTTGCAGAACATACGGTGTCTTTTGCAAATATTCAATTCTGTTCTTTTAGCATAAAAGTAGCCTTCAGTTCAGTTCAGTTCAGTGCACGCCAGGCCTCCCTGTCCATCACCAACTCCCGGAGTTCACTCAGACTCACGTCCAATGAGTCAGTGATGCCATCCAGCCATCTCATCCTCTGTCGTCCCTTTCTCCTCCTGCCCCCAATCCCTCCCAGCATTAGAGTCTTTTCCAATGAGTCAACTCTTTGCATGAGGTGGCCAAAGTACTGGAGTTTCAGCCTTAGCGTCATTCCTTCCACAGAAATCCCAGACTGATCTCCTTCAGAATGGAACAGTTGGATCTCCTTGCAGTCCAAGGGACTCTCAAGAGTCTTCTCCAACACCACAGTTCAAAAGCATCAATTCTTTGGCACTCAGCTTTCTTCACAGTCCAACTCTCACATCCCTACATGACCACTGGAAAAACCATAGCCTTGACTAGACGGACCTTTGTTGGCAAAGTAATGTCTCTGCTTTTGAATATGCCATCTAGGTTGGTCATAACTTTTCTTCCAAAGTAGCCTTAACAGACAATAATTAACAAGTAAGCATGGGCATATTCCAGCAAAAATGTCTTTATGGACATTGAAATTTGAACTTTATATAAATTTTACATATCAGAACATATTACACTTATTTTTATTTTGTCAACCACATATAAATATAAGTACCACTACTGGCTCACAAACTATACAAAGGGCCATGTTGCTGATTCTTGTTTGTTTGTTTTTTTAATTTTATTTTATTTTTAAACTTTACATAATTGTATTAGTTTTGCCAAATATCATAATGAATCTGATTCTTGTTTAAAGGCATTATATTTTAGGGTAATTTGTTATGCAGCAATAGATGACTATAGAGAGTGGGATCATCAGATACTCTAAATAAGAAAACCTCCAGACATGCATAGGAGAAAAGACAAAGTCCTTGAAATGAGATCAGTATCTGTGAGGGCTTGAATGTAAGAGTACAAGAACAAAACAAAAGAAACTATTACCCCAAATAGTCCCTCTCCTCTACTATTAATTGGATCAACCTTTACCACTAAAATTCTTGGACATAGCAGCCCCTTTAAGAAATGCCTAGAACTGAAAAAGTCTATTCCGCATTCCTCATTTTAAGAAACTTCACACTGCTTCCTCATTAACTTATTGCATTCAAATTCTAAATCTGAATGACTATATTTATAACTTGTGTTTCTTAATTCATCAGTTGTGAATACAAAACTCTGGAGTCTAGGGTCTGATTTTTTCTGTGAAGGAAGCAAAGGGGTAATGAAGGTACACTAAGACCAGCAAACCAAGAGGTTCAATAGTTTGGGCAGAAGAGGGACAGATAAAGTTTTTAGTCAGTGCTACAATCATCATTAAAGTGAGAGAGTTCCAGAGAAACATATACTTCTGCTTTATTGACTATGCCAAAGCCTTTGACTGTGTGGATCACAACAAACTGTGGAAAATTCTTCAAGAGATGGGAATACCAGACCACCTGACCTGCTTCCTTAGAAATCTGTATGCAGGTCAAGAAGCAACAGTTAGAACTGGACATGGAATAACAGACTGGTTTTAAATTGGGAAAGGAGTACATCAAGGCTGTATATTGTCACCATGCTTATTTAACTTATATGTAGAGTACATCATGAGAAACACTGGAATGAATAAAGCACAGCTGGAATCAAGACTGCTGGAAGAAATAGAATAACTTCAGATATCCAGATGACACCACCCTTATGGCAGAAAGTGAAGAAGAACTACAGAGCCTCTTGAAGAAAGTGAAAGAAGAGAGTGAAAAAGCTGGCTTAAAACTCAACATCACAGCACTGTTTATAATAGCCAGGACATGGAAGCAACCTAGATGCCCATCAGCAGATGAATGGATAAGAAAGCTGCGGTACATATACACAATGGAGTATTACTCAGCCATTAAAAAGAATACATTTGAATCAGTTCTAATGAGGTGGATGAAACTGGAGCCTATTATATAGAGTGAAGCAAGCCAGAAAGAAAAACACCAATACAGTATACTAACACATATATATGGAATTTAGAAAGATGGTAACAATAACCCTGTATACGAGACAGCAAAAGAGACACTGATGTATAGAACAGTCTTTTGGACTCTGTGGGAGAGGGAGAGGGTGAGATGATTTGGGAGAATGGCATTGAAATATGTATAATATCATAAATGAAACGAGTCGCCAGTCCAAGTTCGATGCACGATACTGGATACTTGGGGCTGGTGCACAGGGACAACTCAGGGGGATGGTATGGGGAGGGAGGAGGGAGGTGGGTTCAGGATGGGGAACATGTGTATGCCTGTGGCGGATTCACTTCGAAATATATGGCAGAACCAATACAATATTGCAAAGTTTAAAAAAAAAAAAAAAAAAAACTCAACAGTTGGAAAACTAAGATCATGGCATTCGGTCCCATCACTTCATGGCGGATAGTTTGGGCAACAATGGAAAGTGACAGACTTTATTTTTGGGGGCTCCAAAATCACTGCAGATGGTGACTGCAGCCATGAAATTAAAAGATGCTTACTCCTTGGAAGGAAAATTATGACCAACGTAGACAGCATATTCAAAAGCAGAGACATTACTTTGCCAACAAAGGTCCGTCTAGTCAAGGCTATGTTTTTTCCAGTGGTCATGTAGGGATGTGAGAGTTGGACTATAAAGAAAGCTGAGAGCTGAAGAATTGATGCTTTCGAACTGTGGTGTTGGAGAAGACTCTTGAGAGTCCCTTGGACTGCAAGGAGATCCAACCAGTCAATCCCAAAGGAAATCAGTCCTGAATATTCATTGGAAGGATGGATGCTGAAGCTGAAACTCCACTACTTTGGCCACCTGATGTGAAGAACTGACTCAGTGGAAAAGACCCTAAATCTGGGAATAATTGAAGGCAGGAAGAAGAAGGGAATGACAGAGGATGAGGTGGTTGGATGGCATCACTGACTCAATGGACTTGAGTTTGAATAAGCCCTGGAAGTTGGTGATGGACAGGGAAGCCTGGCGTACTGCAGTCCATGGGGTCTCAAAGTGTCGGACATGACTGAGCGACTGAACTAACTAACAATCAGCTAGGGTGTTCTCAGACCCAAGTGCACTTGGGCTCCTAATGTCCTCACTGTTTCTGATTATACAAACAGCTTTTCCTTCACAGCATAGTTATGTGATCAGGGCCCTGTAGCATGATCAGAAGATATTCCAGTATTGGCTCCTTTGAGTCATCAAACCTATGTCTCCCTTACTTCCACCTAGGCTCTGATCTAAACAGTCATGACAATTGGTTCAGACATCTTCTAAGAGAGTAAAAATCTCCCTGGGGTCTTACTTTCCTTCCTGTGTGATTAGCCAGGATAATTAAGATAGAAATAGACTAATGAAGTAGAAACTCAAAGGGGAAAGGTAGAGATCCTTGCTGTTATTTTTCAGTCACTCAGTCATGTCTGAGTATTTGCGGCCCCATGGACTTCAGGTTGCCAAGCTTTCCTGTCCTTAATTATCTCCTGGAGTGTGTTCAAACTCATGTCCATTGAGACAGTGATGCCATCCAACCATCTCATCCTCTGTTGCCCCCTTTTCCTGCCCTCAGTATTTCCCAGCATCAGGGTCCTTTCCAATGACTCGGCTCTTCACCTCAGATGCCAAAGAATTGGAGCTTCAGCATCAGTCCTCCTAGTGAATATTCAGGGTCGATTTCCTTTAGGATCGACTGGTTTTATCTACTTGCAGTCCAAGAGATTCTCAAGAGTCTTCTTCAACACCACAATTTGAAAGCATCAATTCTTTTGTCCTCAGCCTTCTTTATGGTCCAACTCTCATACCCATACATGACTACTGCAAAAACCATAGCTTTGACTATGCTTTGCCCCTTTTTATTGAGGTCCTCTTGGCCTCTATATAAAAATTCTCATCATTTTTCCAGAATTCTTAAAAATTTCCTAAACTAGTGTCTGTGAGAAATTGGTACGAAGACTATTTTCTACCTAGCTTGAGATCTGATTGTTATCCTTGCCAAAACAAAATACAGCAATAATACAAGGTGTCTTGTAAGTTGTATCATAAAGGATAGTGGACCAGTTTCAAGCTTAAAATTGCACAAGTAAGGGGTCTCTAAAGTTTTCTACTCAGAAAATAACTTCTGTACCAAGGTAATTTCTAAAAATTCCTCTGGAAGTGTATCCAACTAAGGACTACTAAATGTCTATTTGCCTAGCTGAAATCAATTTAATAATTCAAGTATTAATCATTAACTCAACAAATATTTATGGGACATCTATATTTGACAGATATTACACATGATATTAAAAAGAATATACTATTAAATATTCAAGTGTATTAAAGAGTACACTATTAAAGAATATGACACAATTTAAATGTGACATAAAATGATGTTTGTTTTCTGACACTAAGGTAGTATGATTAAACTTTTCACTTGAAATTTTGTCAAAAAGGGTAGGAATGTTCACTTCGAACACTAATTTTACTAAGAATAGGAGACAAATTAGGTTAAAGTAATTAGAAATCTGTAAAATAAGAAGCTTTCTAGATTGATCAAAATCTGTCTCTACTTCTGTGCTTTCATGACTTATTTCTAGAAAGAAAAAGAATAAAATGAGTGTTGTCAAGTTAATTCACAATTCAGCTTCTCTCTCACTCAGTGCTTATCTGAAAGAGGTGCCTTTGAAAATAGCAGCATATCATTAAGGAACTAAAGAATATACTCCAAAATATCTTTTTAACTACACATAAATAATTTAAACAATGCTTTTAACTATCTTTCTTGGCTAATTTACCATCCATTAATGTAAGCATCCAAATCAAGAATCAAAAGCCTTTTTATACTGACATAAATGATTCCACACAGGAGACAGAAAGAAGTTGATAAATTTACTAATTCAATGTAGAAGTATTTCTGTGAATTTGGAAATTCTCAGTATGAATATGGTCATCATCTTGGTGTTCAAAACAACTTTAAAGTATCTTTGATGTTTTCAATTCTTACCATTCTGTGTATTTTGGCAAAACCTTACAAGTTTCTGTAAGGAAACAGACAAAAAAGTCTTCAGAGGTAAAAGCATGAATTAGAGTGAAACCTATTAAATGACTCAAATTAAATCTTAGTCAATTCTCCACTGGTGCAATAAAAAAAAAAAATCTTACAAGGAAATTAGTAAATCTGTTTCTACGGCCCTTTCTTGGGCAAATCATGAAAACACTCTTTGCACATATTCTTGTTCGTGAGATGCGCATGTTAACCAAAGCAGCCTCTGATCACTTTGGTCAGGCTTGGATTCTTTGTATGGGGGTGCCAAGTAAATTTTTGTCAGGGAGTTGGTTGCTCTTATGTGGCAACCAACATGAGATGTATTTTAAACTTTGCAAAAGTCAAGGCATTCATTATGATTTTTTTTTTTTTGCAAAATAAGTGACAATGTTAAATATATGACAGTATATTAAATTCAACACTGAAAATTTCTGTCTGTATTTATCTCTACCTCAAAATCTTTCTCTCTCATACATATATAAATATTGCACTATTGCATATTTCCATATATGTATATACATATGTCCTGTATATATAAAATACTATCTCTCATCTCTCTCTCTCTCTCTCTTTCTCTCTCTCTCTATATATATTTATACACACACACACACACACACACACACACACACATGGGGCTTCTCTGGTAGCTTAGTGGTAAAGAATCTGCTTGCTAATACAGGAGATACAGGTTTGATTCCTGGGTCGAGAATATCCCCTGGAGAGGGAAATGGCAACCCATTCTAGTACTCTTGTCTGGGAAATCCCACGGACCGAGGATTTCAGGCTACAGTCCAGGAGGGTACAGTCCATGGAGTTGCAAAAGAGTTGGACATGACTTATCAACTAAAACAACACAAAAACATCACACACTCACACACACACACACACACACACATATATATATATATACACATATAAGAGAAATCTAGTGAAAAGAAGTTGTATAAATAAAACACTTATACTGAGACCTCAAATATTTTCCATTTTCGATTCCTATCCTTACCTCTCCAAAGCAATCAAGATTAATAATTGTGTTTATACTCTTCCATATTTTTTTTATGTTCATAAGACTATAGAGCATGTATTTGTATTCAGAGCTGTTTTTCTTCCTTTCTTCTTTTCTTCTCTCCCTCCTCTTCTTTCTCTTTCTTCCATTATTTATTATTTTCATATCAATTATATAACGTACACTAATATTTTACTAATTGTGAGTTACAACCCATTAGCAATTTATAAAATCAATTCAGTGATTATTAGCAGCCTTAAAAATTCAAAAATTAAAAATGTACAAACAAAAAGAGTGGAAAAAAAAAGAAAATATTACAGTATCATAAATAACAAATTGTAGTAAGGTTATTTCATTTCATAAACCTTTTATTTCCATTTAAATATTTTAAAAATATGTGAATGAAGGTGTTTGAGTTTATATAAACATGCAGAAGTATATGTGCATGAAACAAATGTGTACATAAATAAGTACTAAGTCTGAACCATTATAAGATGAATTTTTCATGGTGTGTAATAATAGAAAAAAGTGGTTACAAACTTTCCTTGGTAAATGTTCTTTTCTTCCGGTTTGTACACTAATTGAAATAAAGCTGTTTAGAATGTTAAGCATTTATTTTTTTAATTCATAAAGTGTAGATAAATGAGCTATATAGAGCTCAGCAATAGATGTATTCCTTGCACAGAAGTGCATCATATTAATTAAATTATTTGTAAAGCAGCTTTCATCCCTGGAATGTAGATGTTTCTAGTATGTGCTAAATCTTTTTGTTGAGAATATTATTATCCTCAGACCTAATGAACATTAGATCATAAAAAAGAGAGAGGGGCAGAAGAAATAGCAGAGTAATGGAGGAGAAGTAATATTATTCATGTAATATCAATATGATTTCTAATTTTGCTTTGTTATTATCAGAGTCCAATCATATTGGATAATTTTATGTCTTTAGTTTTAGGAGGAATTCGGGTTGAAAGAAGCACAACTTCTAACACTTAAAGTAATTCACTGATGAACTTCAAATAAGATGAAATATAGGAATTTTCATGAAAGTTACTTATGCTGTGCTCTGCTGTACTAGGTAGCTTTAGTTGTGTCCAACTCTTTGCGACACCATGGACTGTAGCCCGCCAGGCTCCTCTATCCATTGGATTCTCCAGGCAAGAGTATTGGAATGGGTTGTCATGCCCTCTTCCAGGGGATCTTCTTGACACAGGGATCAAACCCAGGTCTCTTATGTCAGTCTCCTGCATTGGCAGGTGGGTTTTTTACTACTAGAGCCACCTGTGAAGCCCAAGCTACTTCGTGACAATGAAAGATATGAATTCGTCTATCCATGTGATTCCATCTATAATTCATATACATATCTAGATAATATAGTGTATGTACATATGCATATATTAATAAAACACACATATATATGTACTATACATGTCTTCTAACCCCATCAATAACAACATGAACACAAACTTAAATTTAGCTGTAACTGTTCTTTATTCTCTTTAAATCACTGAATGGGTAGCAGGGACAAACATATTACAACAAAGGTTTTTTTTTGTTTGTTTTCATTCACAGCCAGAACCATGTGAAAATTTCAGAGCTTTGACAAGATGTTTTAAAAAATCTGAACAAACCTCTAGAGGAAGAAACTAGCAGTGTGCTTGTGATCTTAATGTAAGACTAAGTTAAGCTCATACCTGTATGGTGGTGATTGGGAGAGATGAGAAATGATTAATACCCTGATTCCTTATTTTAGAGATTCGACATTCCTGGAATTCAAGAAATGATTATCCATCTCTGGGGATCATTATTTAAATAAAATGTGTATAGAACAGCATGAAAAGTTTGGAAAAGGAAGTTACCAGCAATACTGTAACAGAAAGCATTAAGACAGCCTGCCAGCTGCACTGGTTTCAAAACTTGGCTTAACAAGCGATGAAAAGTAGCTCCCGAGTTGCATTGTAAAAAAGCAGAAAAAAAAGAATATATTGGAAATTGGAATTGGAATCTGCCCCGAAGTCCAGATATGGATATAATTAGGCCAAAGGTAATAGAAATACCATTCACTGATAGTCTCACTTCTCTCAAGTATTGGCTCAGATGTCATGTTTTCAGTGAGCCATCCTACTTCTTCTCTGAAAACAGCTCTTTCTTATACCCCTTTCTTTTACTTCTGTCTCATTGTCAAACTTTATTTTTGCTTAAAAAGAGCCTTTTTTTTTTGCTTATTTGATTATAACTATCTCTATAACTAGAATAAAATTTCTATGAAAATAAAGACTTGGCTTATCTACTTCAAACTATCACCAATATCTCGAATAGTTTTGGCACACAGCAGATGCTCAGTAAAATAAAGGTAACCAATCATTTTAATTCCAAAATCAGAAACCTGGGAGTTATTTGGCCCTCTCAACTTCTCCTTCTTCACCTTCCATATCAAATCTATCACTTTTTATTTTCTCAGTTGAACAATGCCTCCTTATCTTTGCATTCTTCTTTCTCCTTACTTTCACTACCTTGATTCTAAATCTGCATCTGAAGCAACACAATATCTCCTGCTAACTTGATGCATCCATTTAGCAGCCAACACAGTAAAATTAAAATATGAGGGTATTGGTTTGTTGTTGTTTTAAAATCACCAAATTGGCTGTACAGAAGATCTCCTTGACCCTACATTTTCTACAAGCCTAAGCTTTCCCTATTTCTCTCTCTACTTCATTGGTGCCTTTCTCTAAACCCACATAAAGCAAAAGCAGATTATATAAAACTAATTAACGGAAACAGTGACAGACTTTATTTTGAGGGGCTCCAATATCACTGCAGATGGTGACTGCAGCCATGAAATAAAATATGCTTGCTCCTTGGAAGAAAAGCTATGAAAAACCTAGACAGCATATTAAAAAGCAGAGACATCACTTTGCTGACAAAGGTCTGTATAGTCAAAGCTATGGTGTTTCCAGTAGTCATGTAAGGATGTGAGAGTTAGACTATAAAGAAGTTGGGCACTGAAGAACTGGTGCCTTTGAACTGTGGTGTTAGGAAGACTTTTCAGAATCCCTTGTACTGCAAGGAGATCAAATCAGTCAGTCCTAAAAGAAATCAACCCTGAATATTCATTGGAAGGACTGATGCTGAAGCCGAAGCCCCAGTACTTTTGCCACCTGATACGAAGAGCCAATTCATTAGAAAATATCCTGATTCCGGGAAAGATTGAAAGCGGGAGAAGAAGGGGATGACAGAGGATGAGATAGTTGGATGGCAACACCAACTCAAAGGCATGAGTTTGAGAAAGCTCCGGGAGATGGTGAGGGACAGGGAAACCTAGCGTGCTGCAATCCATGGAGTCACAAAGAGTCAGTCACAACTAAGCGACTGAACAACAACAACAGATAAGCACCAACTTTATCTATGAAAATTCACTTCTCTTTTAAACAAAGAATTTTTTTCACATATTTGAAAACTTCTGAGGTAACAGTTCCACTTTTTCATAGGTTCATATCTTCATCTTCCAGATGAAGATAAACTCATAGAGTCCAATCATTTAATTTTCAAGTATCCCAATAGTTAGAATTCATAATTCTATTAATTTTTATCAAAGACTAACTAAATCACAGTTTGTTTATTTGTGTATTTTTTGGCCAATGTAGACAATGGTACTTTCATAATATAAATATAAGATGGAAATAAAGGGCTTTGGCTATGATCTTTGATCTCAATCATTTATTTGAGCCAGCTATACTTAAATGTGTTTCAAGTGTTCATAATTATTTTACTTAAGACCTACAACATGCATGCTATATAGTGTTAAAAATAGGTTTTGTTTTCTTATGTTTTAATATAGAAACATCAACATTAAATGAGGAGGTGAGCTTGAGAGTTGTCACATGTGGTCAAAAAAACCATTTCCAATCAAAGAGATAGAACAAGAAATGAGGAGTGTAAATTAGTTTCTCTCTCTATATCCATCCATCCATATATGTATACGTGTGTATACATACCTAGAAAGATCAAGCAATCAAACCATTAATGTGTCAGTCACCAGCCTAGTCCAAAAGCTCCAGTATTAAAATATACTGTGTCAAGAATGCCTCGTCAGCATCTCACATACATACTCTCAAGCAAATACTCAGAGTAGTTTCTAACTTGCTGCTATTTCTACAAATGTCACCTTTTTAAAATTTATTCCTTATTTCCACAAATGTCACCTTTTAAAAACTAATTGCTCCTCTATCAGAATGATATAGCTAAAGGTGAAATCTAAAAATGTTGCTCTCCTGTTGAAAATCTTTCAATAGGTCTGCACTGTCTACTGTGAATAATGTAGGAATGTTTAGCATATATTTCAGAGTAGACCATCACAACGCCCATAATTTGCTTTCTGTCTTTGTCTTCTACTGTTTCCCCACTCATATGGTATAGCCATCAAAACATCCCCTCTATTTCCTGAATGGACCATGCTTTTTTTTTTTTCTCCTTTCAAATCTGTGGTGAAGTCAGCCCACTTAATGGATACAGAAGGTTGAACAATAAAATTTCAAGCTTCTGCAGAAAGAGAGGGTATTTTATTGGGTAACACAATGGCATCCATGTTTCTTTACAGTTAAAGATCTGTTTTCAGTTCAATATCTGGAAATTACTGTTTTATATCAAAAAACCAGGAATAACAGCCTTACCCTAGCTTTAGCAAAGCATAAAGCAGACAAAAAAGGGAATCAGTTAACAGACACTGTTCAAAGGAAACATAAAGCAACAGGTCCATATAAAAAGACAGAAAGGATTTCAAGGATTGTGAATAAAAGGTGAGAACATTTAATGGAATGTATTTGAAGAAAACAGCATATTTTAAATGTATTATATAATGTTTTTATACCTAAAATACAAATATTTAATAACATTTCACACACACACAAAAATGAAACAAGAAATATAAATTAGGGTATCAATATTAATGGAACTATTGTAGAAAGTGTGAAGAGGTGATAAGATTGACCAAAGCAGGAACATAGGAATGAAAGAGAAGTGAAAGAGAGTATAGAAAAGAGAGGAAAATAAAGAGAGGCACTTGGAAATATTTACTTTTAGAAAACAGGAGTGAAAATAAGAAACAAGAGAAGATGGGGTCGGAAATATAATATACATGGATAGCACACAAAATAAGAACCAAAGGGGTTGTTTTATACTGGATTGTGTCCCTCTTAAGTTCATATTTTGGAATTTTAACTCTCAATGTAACTATATTTGGAGATAAGGCCTTTGGAGAGGTGATCAATGTTAAATTAGGTCGTATGGGTAGTTTCTAATCCAATAAAACCAGTGTCCTGATAATAAGAGGAAATGACGGCAGTGGTATGAAAAAAGGCCTTGTGAGGATACAGCAAGAAGGTAGCCACTTGCAAGTAAGGGAAACAGGCTTTGGGAAAAACCAAACCTAATTAACACCTTGATCTCGGACTTTCAGTCTCCAGAACTATGAATAAATAATTTCTGCTGTTTAAGATACCTAGTGAGTAGATTTTGCTACTATAGTCTTAGCGAACTAACACAAAAAGCCATTCTAGAACGAAAATGCTGCAAAGGAGTAAAAGAAGAAGAAAAATAAAGAAAATTAACTCATTAGAAGGCCATGTCTCATAGTCTGTATAACTAAAGCTGTGGCCTGAGTGGATGGTTATACAACATAGATTGTGAGTGGAAAATGACTTTATAAAAGTTAGGCAGAGCTAACTGGAAAATAAAGGACTTTATTCAAGGAATACATACAGAATATATTTGCATAGATAAATCTGTGATTACTAATAATAGATTAGAATTGACAAATGTTGGCATTTTTGAAGTTTTAATTTATTTCTACAGGAATATGTGCAAACTTGTGTTCTTGTTGCTGCTGCTGCTGCTAAGTTGCTTCAGTCGTGTCCGATTCTGTGCAACGCCATGGACTGTAGCCCACCAGGCTCCCCCGTCCCTGGGATTTTCTGGGCAAGAACACTGGAGTGGGTTGCCATTTCCTTCTCTAATGCATGAAAGTGAAAAGTGAAAGTGAAGTCGCTCAGTCGTGTCCGACTCCTAGCGACCCCATGGACTGCAGCCCACCAGGTTCCTTCGTCCATGGGATTTTTCCAGGCAAGAGTACTGGAGTGGGGGGCCATTGCCTTCTCCATGTGTTCTTGTTATTCTCACTCAAATGCAATCTAATCCCCAAACCCTGGTGAAGCAGTTCTTTTAAATAAAATCTAACTCGCAATAAAAAATTAACATAATTATATAAAATACTTTTAATTTCAGTAATTAATGCACTTCTTCTGAAGTAATAAATTTTGTTTCTTTTTGATGTGTTTGGAAATGAATGCAAAAATCTTCATCACTGTGAAAAAAAGCTAAAATAAAAATAATGGACTTATATAGATATAAGTGAATAAAATTTTTCCTTTTTCAGAATCACTAAATGAACATAATCATATTACTGAAAGCAAAATGTAGAATTTTGTAGCCATTAGGCAAAACTATTTAGTTATTATTTTACCCTTACAATTACATTATATAAGCATAAAGTTTATATACTACATTTACTGTCATTCTTGACTTTTTCTTAAGTTTGACTTTTAGTGTAAAAGTTAAGATGAGATAGATTGTAGTTTTTTCTACCCTGCCGCTTGATAAATTACTCAATTTAGTAAACAAAGTCATAAAAAATTGTGAAAGTCTTTGAAATGGGCCAAAAAGTTATTGCTACTGCTGCTGCTAAGTCACTTCAGTCGTGTCCTACTCTGTGCAACTCCATAGATGGCAGCCCACCAGGCTCCCTCGTCCCTGGGATTCTCCAGGCAAGAACACTGGAGTGGGTTGCCATTTCCTTCTCCAATGCGTGAAAGTGAAGTCACTCAGTCGTGTCCGACTCTTAGTGACCCCATGGACTGCAGCCCACCAGGCTCCTCCGCCCATGGGATTTTCCAGGCAAGAGTACTGGAGTGGGGTGCCATTGCCTTCTCCGAAAAAGTTATTGGCTGTCTTCAAATGGAAAACTGTGAAGGCTTTAAATTATATCCTTCCAATTTATCTGCTATTGGAAAAGACTCTGATGCTGGGAGGGATTGAGGGCAGGAGGAGAAGGGGACGACAAAGGATGAGATGGTTGGATGGCATCACTGACTCGATGGATGTGAGTTTGCGTGAACTCTGGGAGTTGGTGATGGACAGGGAGGCCTGGCATGCTGCACGACACGACTGAGTGACTGAACTGAACTGAACTGAAGGCATTTACACCATTTTCTTTGAGCTATTTTACAACTGAGTTAGAGAAGCTGGTAGAAATGTAAACTATTCTTATATTCAGACGAAAAAATAATTCCATCCAGTGGAGAGCAATTGATTTTCCTTGATCCTTTATGGAAAAAGCCAGTTTTGTATCTATTTATGAATTAACTTGATCATTCCTAATTGATTTATGTAAGTGTAGTTTGCTTTGAATTCTCTTTTGAAATAGCTATAACATTTTACTGGTTTAATTAATGTACTAACGTACATCTTTGATATATACTTAGTTTATATTTGTACGGCATTATTTTACCTTTGAACATTATCTTTTAATAATGCTTACTATCTTCTTATGAAAGCAATATGCTAAAATTGTGACTAAACATGCAATGACCATAAATGTCCATACTTTATTTAAACAACCTTTTTCAGGTAATAAATACAAATTATTATATGAATATTTGGTAGGTAGAATAATAGCTCCCTAAAGATGTCCATGTCCTAATTTTGCTATGCCACAAAGAAGCCATGAAGTGTTTCTTTTAAGTGAAAAGGTGAATGTTCTTGACTTGATAAAGAAAAAAAAAAATCATAAGCTGAGGTTGCTAAGATCTATGGTAAGAACAAATTTTCTCTGTCAAACTGGGCAGAAGAAAAAGTAAATTTGTACCAGTTTTGCTATCACATATCCTACTACAATACTTATGGCCACAGTGCATGATAAGTGCTTAATAAAGATGGAAAAGGCTTTAGATTTGTACAATAAGATATTTTGAGAAATACCACATTCACATAAGTTTATCACAGTATATTATTATAATTGTTCTATTTTATTGTAAATTTATTAATTAAACTTTATTATAGTTATGTATGCATAGGAAAAATAGTACATATAATATAGGTTTAGTACTATCTATGGTTTTAGGCATCCACTGGGGATCTTGGAAGATATTTCCCCACTGATAAGGAGGGAATTACTGTAATACAAAGCATTAGGGATTCACATAAAAGCCTAAGTCCATTAAGCATTTGTGTGAACACTAACATTATTAAATGAATAAATATACTCAAACATAGCATATGCTTAAGTGCTACAGGTTTAGAAAATATTTAGAAATGACAGCACCAGTTTATTTTATGATCTTCTAGGGTTCTAGAAATCATTATCTGGTCCTTATTTATTCTAATTATTGAATTTGTCAAAAGTCCTTGCAATGGTTTGTTTTTATGTAAACTTGATCAGGCTATCATATCCAATTATTTAATCAAACAATAATCTAGGAGTTCTTGGGGAGATATTTTGTGCATGTAACTTAATATAAAATGCAGAAAAGGAAGCTATTCTTAATAATGTAGATGGAGCCTCAACCAGAGTTGAAGGCCTTAAGAACAAAAACTGAGTTTTCTAGAAGAAATTCTGCATCAAGTCTGCAGCATTCACTGTTGCCTGAGTTGCAGCCTGCTGCCACCTTATGATTTCTGACTTGGCTAGTCCCTTCAAGGATAAAACGAAGATAAAAATCTTGACTCCCAAGAGTATACTTTCCTTATCTGTCAGTGTCATAACATTCCTCCCTGAAGTGTATAAATTATTTTCAATGTAAAATATCAGACTCTCAGACAATGCTAAAGGATCAGATGAGTAGAAATTAAATTAGTATTTAATAGCATGTATCGCTATTATTATGCATATTGCCTAATGTTTCATTTTGAAACTGTGATTTCAGAAAAATGTTTCTACTTGACATGTGATGAAACATCTAATACAAGCCTGATTTTTATTTATGAATTGTCTGACATGATTAGCCACACATTTTTAACTAATAGAATGTATTGCTGTATGTATCAAAGACTTGTAAATTACTTCATCTTTTGATTATTTCTAGAAATCTGTGTAAAGGAAACAATATTAAACATGTGGAAATATTTATCTATAAGGCTATTTATTTATCAAAATACTATGTATATATGTCAATATGCAGCAAAAGGTGATTGCTGTTAATGATGCTGTTGCTGTTAATGATGCAATAATTAATGATGTTCATTAATTATTCAGTTGTTCCATTGCTCAGTAGTGTTCGACTGTTTGCACCATAAGGACTGCAGCATTCCAGGCTTCCCTCTCCTTCACTATTTCCCGGAGTTTACTCAAACTCACGTCCATTGAGTTGGTGATGCTATCCCACCATCTTGTCCTCTGTCTGCCCTTTGCTTCCTGCCTTCAATCTTTCCCAGCATCAAGGTCTTTTCCAACGAGTAGGCTCTTTGCATGAGGTGGACAAAGTATTGGAGCTTCAGCTTCAGAATCAGTCCTTCCACTGAATAGTCACCATTGATTTCCTTTAGGACTGATTGCTTTGATCCCCTTGCTATCCAAGAGATTCTCAAGAGTCTAGCATCACAGTTTCAAGGCATCATTTCTTTGGTGCTTGGCCTTTTTTATTTTAAAGCTCTAACATCCATACATGACTACTGGAAAAACCACAGCTTTGACTATATGGACCTTTGTTGGCAAAGTAATGTCTGTTTTTTAATATGCTGTCTAGGTTTGTCACAGCTTTTCTTCCAAGGGCAAGTGTCTTTTTAATTTCATGGCTGCAGTCACCATCTACAGTGGTTCTGGAGCCCAAGAAAATAAAGTCTATCACTGTTTCCATTGTTTCCCCAACTATTTGCCATGAAATGATGGGATCAGATGCCATGATCTTAGTTTTTTTGAATGTTGAGTTTTTGTTTTTTTTTTAATTGCAATATTCCCTTTATTGTGGTGGTCCAGAACTAAACCTGTGTGGTCTCCGAGGTATGCTTGCTTTCTATAGTTTGTTTCTTTTTTTGGGGGGGGAGATTTTTTTAAAATATAAATTTATTTATTTTAATTGAAGGCTAATTACAATATTGTATTGGTTTTGCCATACATCAACATGAATCCACCATGGGTGTACATGTGTTCCCCATCCTGAACCCCCCTCCCACCTCCCTCCCCATACCATCCCTCTGGGTCAACCCAGTGCACCAGCCCTGAGCATCCTGTATCATGCATCGAACCTGGACTGGCGATTTGTTTCACATATGATATTATACATGTTTCAATGCCATTCTCCCAAATCATCCCACCCTTGCCCTCTTCCACAGAGTCCACTGTTATATACATCTGTGTCTCTTTTGCTATTTTGCATACAGGGTTATTGTTACTATCTTTCTAAATTCCATATATATGTGTTAGTATACTGTCTTGGTGTTTTTCTTTCTGGCTTACTTCACTGTGTATAATAGGCTCCAGTTTCATCCACCTCATTAGAACTGATTCAAATGTATTCTTTTTAATGGCTGAGTAATACTCCATTGTGTATATGTACCACAGCTTTCTTATCCATTTGGAATGTTGAGTTTTAAGTCAGCTTTTTCAACTCCTCTTTCACCTTCAACAAGAGGCTCTTTGGTTCCTCTTCATTTTTTGCCATTAGGGTGGTGACACCTCCATATCTGAGGGTATTGATATTTCTTCTGGCAATCTTGGTTCCACCTTGTGTTTCATTCAGCCCAGCATTTAGCATGATATATTCTGCAAATAACTTAAATAAGCAAGGTGACAATATACAGCCTTGACGTAGTCCTTCCCCAATTTGGAACTAATCTGTTATTCTATATCCTGTTCTAACTGATGGTTCTTGACCTGCATACAGGTTTCTCAGGAGGCAGGTAATGTGCTCTGATATTCCCATGTCTTTGATAATTTTCCACTATTGCTGTGATCCACATAGTCAAAGACTTTGTTATAGTCAATAAAGGAGAAACAGATTATTTTCTGGAATTCTCTTGCATTTTCTATGATCCACCAGCTGTTGGCAATTTGATATCTGGTTCCTCTACCTTTTCTAAACCCAGCTTGTACATCTGGAAGTTCTCCATTCATGTATTGGTGAAGCCTAGCTTGAAGGATTTTGAACATTAACTTTGTATGTGAAATGAATACAATTTTTATGAGATAATATGCATCCAATAATGGAGAAGGCAATGGCACCCCACGCCAGTACTCTTGCCTGGAAAATCCCATGGTCGGAGGAGCCTGGTGGGCTGCAGTCCATGGGGTCGCTAATAGACACAACTGGGTGACTTCACTTTCACTTTTCACTTTCATGCATTGGAGAAAGAAATGGCAACCCACTCTGGTGTTCTTGCCTGGAGAATCCCAGGGACAGGGGAGCCTGGTGGGCTGCCGTCTCTGGGGTCGCACAGAGTCGGACATGACTGAAACGACTTAGCAGCAGTAGCAGCAGCATGCATCCAAAAAATGAATTTGTAGTAAAATACTTAATTATGTGGCCATATGTTTATAATATAAAAGGAAATTTTTATAAAGATCAAAATATGTATTTTAGCAAATTTTCAAGGAAGCTAATATTTTATAAAAATAGTAAAAGAATAGTCTGCAAAATATTAACATTTTTTATATTTCTAAATGGAATGAATGATAGGTTTTTTCCTTGTGTTTTTAACTATTAACAACCTTTGTAAAGAAAACATGTAATAAATTTAAATTTAAACTAATTTATCAAACATGACAATGAGCTAACAATATTTTGAGACATAAATTTTTATATTTCAAAATTATTTCCAGAGATCCCCATTTTTTGAATAACAATATCTTATTAAGTGCCACATATTTTTCTGGAAAATACATGTCTTAACAAACAATTATTAAGTAAAATAAAATAATACAAATAGTGAAATGTCCCCTAAGCTGTATGTGATATTTTTTTCAGCCCAGGACTACCCTTTACTTTCTTCCTTTCTCTGGCCCTAGCATAGCCTGCTGTCATGTTGGCCATAGCAGATGGTTCAGGGATTGCACTTGATACAGCCTGAAACAATCAGAGAACTCTCCTAGATAATATTCTATGTGGAGCTAATATATACACATAGGTATTTTTTTCACTTGACACAAATCTTGAGTAATGTTAGTTTAACACCGCCTACCAACACGGTTTTAGGGTGATGAAAGCCTATGTAAACTAGAAGAGAATGAAGACAGCATGAAGCAAAGCAGAAATCAGAGACAGAGAGAAAAATCCAGATGAAATTCAAGCCCACAGTTCCAGTCACTGAGCAGCAAGTGGAGGGTGAAATTCCTGCTCATCTGTCTTAATTTGATGAGGTACTACTACATTACATGTCCAATAAATCTCCTTCTTGCTTATAATATTTGTAATACTGCTAGCAAATTAAAATAGGCATTAAATTAAAAAATAAGGTGTATTTCATAATATTCCTTAACCAAAATAATATGAAAACATTGCAACTTACTTACTAAAGAGAGAAATATGTGTCCGCTTGAATATTTGGCAGATAAATATTTTTCTCCCATGTTTATTCTATAAAATTGTAATATGAAAATAACAAAGAAAATACACTACAAACAATTCATATTTAAGTTTTCAAATTCAGAACTTGCCTGTTCCTTCTTCCTATTCCAATGCCTAACCAAACACCTGGAAAACTTTCTATAGCCAAAAATATGAGTCAATGTTTCTGGTAAGTCATTTAAATCTTGTTTTAAAATGTCCAATTCATACTTCAATTACACTTGAAATATATCAGTTGAAATTCTAGAATAAAATAATGTAATAAAGGAATATGTTTCCCCCTCTAAGATTTCAAAATAAACTCTTATATTGGGTTGGCCAAAAGTTCATTCAGGTTTTTCTAAACGATCATATGGAAAATCCAAAATGAGTCCTTTGGCCAACCCAAATATATAACATACATTGGTTGACACAACTTTCTAGTGAACAAGCAAAAATATGAGGGCTTTTTTGTTTTAATTGGATAACACTTGCATTAAATCTGTGTTCTTCACTAAAACTCAAAAAGAGTTTGTAACAGGGTAGAAAAGAGCACAAAATTGTTTCAAGTGATATACAAATAAGACTATATTACAATATGATAAGTTCCACTAGAATAGCCCTCAGTTCACTTCAGTTCAGTTGCTCAGTTGTATCTGACTCTGCGACCCCATGAATCAGCACACCAGGCCTCCCTGTCCATCACCAACTCCCAGAGTTCACTCAAACTCATGTCTATTGAGTTGGTGATGCCATCCAGCCATCTCATCCTCTGTCATCCCCATTTCCACCTTCCCCCAATCCCTCCCAGCATCAGAGTCTTTTCCAATGAGTCAACTCTTCGCATGAGGTGGCCAAAGCATTGGAGTTTCAGCTTTAGCATCAGTCCTTCCAAAGAACACCCAGGACTGATCTCCTTCAGAATGGACTGGTTGGATCTCCTCGCAGTCCAAGGGACTCTCAACAGTCTTCTCCAACACCACAGCTCAAAAGCACCAATTCTTCAGTGCTCAACTTTCTTCACAGTCCAACTCTCACATCCATACATGACCAGAGGAAAAACCTTAGCCTTGACCAGACGGACCTTTGTTGGCAAAGTAATGTCTTGGCTTTTGAATATGCTATATAGGTTGGTCACAACTTTCCTTCCAAGGAGTAAGTGTCTTTATACTTCATGGCTGCAATCACCATCTGCAGTGATTTTGGAGCCCCCCAAAAATAAAGTCTGATACTGTTTCCACTGTTTCCCCATCTATTTCCCATGAAGTGATGGGACTAGATGCCATGATCTTAGTTTTCTGAATGATGAGCTTTGAGCCAACTTTTTCACTCTCCTCTTTCACTTTCATCAAGAGGCTTTTGAGTTCCTCTTCACTTTCTGCCATAAGGGTGGTGTCATCTGCATATCTGAGGTTATTGATATTTCTCTGAGCAATCTTGATTCCAGCTTGTGCTTCCTCCAGCCCAGCATTTCTCATGATGTACTCTGCATATAAGCTAAATAAGCAGGGTGACAATATACAGCCTTGACATACTCCTTTTCCTATTTGGAACCAGTCTGTTGTTCCATATCCAGTTCTAACTGTTGCTTCCTGACCTGCATACAGGTTTCTCAAGAGGCAGATCAGGTGGTCTGGTATTCCCATCTCTTTCAGAATGTTCCACAGTTTATTGTGATCCACACAGTCAAAGGCTTTGGCATAGTCAATAAAGCAGAAATAGATGTTTTTCTGGAACTCTCTTGCTTTTTCCATGATCCAGCGGATGTTGGCAATTTGATCTCTGGTTCCTCTGCCTTTTCTAAAACCAGCTTGAACATCTGGAAGTTCACGGTTCATGTATTGCTGAAGCCTGGCTTGGAGAATTTTGAGCATTACTTTACTAGTGTGTGAGATGAGTGCAATTGTGCGGTAGTTTGAGCATTCTTTGGCATTACCTTTCTTTGGGACTGGAATGAAAACTGATGTTTTCCAGTCCTGTGGCCACTGCTGAGTTTTCTGAATAGTCCTAATATACAATAAAATCAATATCATTGAGTTTCACAATAAAGTGATAAAATTTCACTATAAAGTGACTTTTGAGCTTTTTAAAAGAGTAATTTGAGTTTCATTAGAGTGTAATATTATCAAGGTAGATGGCCTGGAAAGTTTGTGCTATATCCTAAAACAACCAAAAAATCCCCAAACCTCAAAACATAACAAGAAGGTAGGAAATAGGAAATGAAGAGTAAATCAAGTCAAAATCAGTGTGGCATGAAAAAGCAAAATCTCAAGACACATTGCAAGTTGATCTGGGCCAAAACTCATTATAGTGCTTTTTTTCTGGTTGGTCTAAAACCCATAGTCACTTTATAATGAAGCGCTATAGTTTACTGAAGGAAAGATTAGCATACACATCCAAGTTGCTGTTGTTGTTGTTCAATCACTGAGTCGTGTCTGACTCTTTGTGACCCCATGGACTGTAGCATGCCAGGCTTCTCTGTCCTCCACTAACTCCTGGAGTTTGCTCAGATCCACATCCATTGAGTCAGTGATGCAATCTAACCGTCTTATCCTCTCCTTCCCCCTTCTCCTTTTGCTTTCAATCTTTCCCAGGATCAGGGTGTTTTCCAATGAGTCAGTTCCTCTTTGAATCAGGTGGCCCAAGTATTGGAGCTTCAGGTTCCACACCAGTACTTCCAATGAATATTCAGGGTTGATTTTCTTTAAGATTGATTGGTTGGTTCTCTTTGCTGTTCAAGGAACGCTCAAGAATCTTCTCCAGGACTACAATTTGAAAGCATCAATTCTTCAGTGCTCAGCCTTCTTTATGGTCCAACTCTCACATCCATACTTGATTACTGGAACAACCATAGTTCTGACTATATGGACCTTTTTCAGCAAAATAATGACTCTTTTTTTAAGTATGCTATCTAGGTTTGTCATAGCTTTTCTTCTAAAGAGTAAGTATATTTTAATTTCATGGCTGCAGTCACCATCCGTAGTCCACAAAGTCTGTCACTGCTTCTGCTTTTCCCCTTCTATTTGCCATGAAGTGATGGGACCAGATGCCATGATCTAATTTTCTCTAATGTTGAGTTTCAAGCAAGACTTTTCATTCTCCTCTTTCACCTTCATCAAGAGGCTCTTCAGTTCCATTTCACTTTCTGCCATAAGAGTGGTGTCATCTGCATATCTGAGGTTGTTATTTCTCCTAGCAATCTTTATTCTAGCTTGTAATTTATCCAGTCCAGAATCTTCCATGATGTACTCTTCATATAAATTAAATAAGCAGGGTGTTGTACTTGTTTCCCAATTTTGAACCAGTCAGTGGTACACACTCAAGTACCTTTCTTTTTGTTTAATTTAGAAATTATGCCTCACAAATATATCAGTCATTCCTGAAACCATATATATATATATATATATATATATATATATCAGCCAAGTCTCTCATTAAATACATGGAAATATGGCTGCCTTGGCACGTGTATATCTACAAAACACTTCAGTGCAGAACTAGATCTGATGCTAAAGAATAGAGAAAAGGTGGGGTGAAGGATGAGATAGCTCGGGAGATATCAGCTGCAAGTTAAGGAGCTGAAAGACAAGAGGTTTACAGAGAGTTTAACAAAGCTTAGAAAAAAAAAAGTGTATATGGGACAGGAAAATACGCATATACACAATGATCTGCTGAACCGTGTTAATATGAAACAGAAAAACTTTATATCATGAATCTCCTCTCATGCAAGAAAAGTAACCTCTCATGCAACCTTCTTGTGGCAAGTGCCTTTGATGACCATTCAACCTCGTTACCTTTATCAGTTCTACTCATATTTTACCCTCAAATGCTACCTCACTGTTAAAACTATTTAGGTCTTAAATTTTCCTATTCAATCTTTTGTAGTTTTAGTATGGAGGTTTTGCTACCAAAAATAATATAAAATGTATTTCATTTTTCAATTATTCATTATTCCGAGGCAAGAATACTGGAGTGGACTACCATTTCCGTCTCGAAGGCATCTTCTCTACACAGGGATTGAATCCACATCTCCTGCTTGGCAGGCAGATTCTTTACCAGTGGAGCCATCTGGGAAACCCTCTAAATATTATGTAACTTCATAATCTAAAAATCTTAAAAGAGTATATTTCCATTTTTCTCACTCTTGTCCTTCATGTCAGAAGTTTTAATTATACATATAACCCTAAAATATATTACTATCAAATATTTTTAAATTCATTTGAAAGATTTAAGAAATAAGAAAAATTTTTTAATTAAATGAGAATTATTTACACATATACATAAGTTTACTACTTTGACACTCTTCATTTGTTTGTATAGATCTGAGTTTTGTATCTGATATCATTTTCATTTACTCTCAAAAACTTTATCATTTCTTACAGAGCAGGACTTTAGACAATATATTTATTTGTTGAAAATGTGTTGGCCTTATAATTTGTAGGATATATATTATTTCTTTCCAATGCTTTAGTGATGTGATTGCATTTTCTTCTGGCTTGTATTATTTCTCTGGAAAAATCAGGGAACACTTATCTTTGATATGATAATACATCTGTTTTATCTCTAGTTGCTTTAAGATTTTTATTTATTTATTTTTAATTGATCAATGATTGCTTTACAATATTGGTTTGATTTCTGTCATACATCAACATAAGTTTTTACTTTCTTTCTGGCTTTCTAAATTTGATTATAATATGTATTGCTGTGGTTTTATTTTTACTTATTTTTCCTTTAATTTGAGGTTATTTTAAAATTTATTTATTTATTGGCTATGCTGGGTCTTTGTTGTTGCATAGACTTTTCCTTAGTTATGACAAGAGAGGAATACTCTCTAGTTGTGGTGTGCAAGCTTCTCACTGCAGTGACTTCTCTTATTGTTGAGCATGGGCTCTAGGGAATGAAGGCTCAGTAGCTGCAGCTCCTGAGCTCTAGAGCACAGGTTCAGTAGTTGTGGTGCTCCTGGGCTTAGTTGCTCCGTGGCATGTGGGATCTTCCTGAACCAGGGATGGAACCCATTATCTACTGCATTGGCAGGTGGAGTCTTTACTACTGAGCCACCAGGGAAACCACTCATATTATATCTCTGTTATCATGTTTAGAAAGCATTCAACTGATAGTTCTCCAAAATTTTCTTCTTTATGAATTTCCTCTGGCATTCCAATTATATATGCATTCATTTACTTGATATTTTCTTGCCAATCTCGTCCTTTTTTTCCTTCAGGTGTTTTTTCTCTACACTTTAGTTTGTATGGTTCCTATTTTATTTTCTCCAAGATCGCTGACCTTTTCTATTGAAGTGCCTAATCGGTTGTTGAGCTCATTCAGTGAATGCTTCATTCAGATGTGATATATTTAGTTCTGGAATTTTAATTTTTGTAAATATATGGTTTCCATTTCTCTACTGATATTTTCCTATTTGCTTTTTATGTTCTCGTTGTGCTTCAAGTTCTTGAGATATATTTATAATAGCTTACATATTTATATAATAGCATTTATCTTTACCTAAAAACATATTTTCCTGGAGAAGGAAATGGCAACCCACTTCAGTATTCTTCCCTGAAAACCCCACAGACAGAGGAGCCAGGTGGGCTACCATCCATGGGGTTGCAAAAGACTCAGACATGACTAAACAATAGCAAGATAAACTTATCTATTTATATCTATAAAAATCTGTGCTTTTCCATTAGATAGTCAATAACATCTATTATTTTTAATTCTAGTAGCAGTAACTGATATTTTTAATCTGAGTTATATGTTACATTTTATTACTCCTTTACTACTACTATGTTGATTATACATGGTTGGTTATAGCTATGCTAATTATTAAGTATTTGGACTTTATTATCTTCCTCCAGAATGCTGAGCTTTTTTCTGGAAAGCTGTTACTTTATTTATGAATCAGCTTGAACAGTTTTATGTTTGTTTTTAATTTTGATTTGGGGGATTCTTAATAGCTTTGTCCCCTGGAGAAGGGCATGGGAACCCATGCTGATATTCTTGCCTGAAGAACCCCATGAACAGAGGAGCCTGGTGGGCTACAGTTTATAGGATCACAGAATCAGACATGACTGAAGCAATTTGACACCCAACAAAATGGTGGAGTAGAAGGATGTGCTCTCATCTTCTCCTATGAGAACTCCAAAATTACAACTCACTGCTGAACAATCAACAACAGGAGAATGTTGGATCATATCAAAAAAAGATACCCCACGTCCAAGGGCAAAGATGAAGCCCCAGAAAGACTGTAGGAGGGGCGAATTCACATTTAGAATCAAACCCCATATCTGCCAGAGATGCTTAGAAGGCTCAAACAAAACCTTATGCACACCAGGAGACCCCACAGAGATAAGCCAGACCTGCCTTTGAGTGTTTGAGTGTCTCCTGGGGAGGTACGGGTCAGCAGTGTTCAGCCACAGGGGTAGGGGCTTTGGGTGCAGTAGACCTAGAGGTGGCCTAAGCCCTCTTGGAGGAGGTTGCCATTAACCCCACAAATGAGGCACCAGAACTTACACAGGGCTAGGGAAGCAGGCTCTTTGAGGGCACACACAAAACCATGTGTACACCAGGACCCAGGAGAAACCCATGTGTACACCATGTGTACACCAGTCCCACAAGAGACTGACCTAGACTTGCCTGTGAGTGTCCAGGAGTCCCTGGTGGAGGCATGGGTTGGCAGTGGCCTGCTGCAGGTTCTGGAGCACTGAGTGTGGCAGTGCACGCACTGGACATTTTGAAGGAGGTTCCCATTTTCATCATTACCTCAACCATAGTATGGTAGCAGGTCAAACAACTGGGAACATAGCCCAGCTCATCTACAGAAAATTGGATTAAAGATTTACCAAGCATGGCCCTACCATTCAGAACAAGACCCAGTTTTCCCCACAGTCAGTCTTTCCCATCAGGAAGCTTCCATAAGCCTCTTATCATTATTCCTCAGAGGGCAGATAAAATTAAAACCACAATCACAGTAAACTAATCAAACTGATCACATGGACAACAGCCTTGTCTAACTCCATGAAACTATGAGCCATGCCATGTAGGGCCACGTCATGGTGGGGAGTTCTGACAATACATGGTCCTTTGGAGAAGGGGATAGCAAACCACTTCAATATTCTTGCCATCAGAACTCCATGAACAGTACGAAAGGCAAAAGATATGACATTGAAAGATGAACTTCCCAGGTGGGTAGGTGCCTTATATGCTACTGGAGAAGAGTGTAGAAATAATATCAGAGAGAATGAAGAAATGGAGCCAAAGCAAAAATAATGCCCTATTGTGGATATGACTGGTGATGGAAGTAAAGTCCAATGCTGTAAAAAGCAATATTGCATAGGAACCTGGAATGTTAGGTCCATGAAACAAGGCAAATTGGAAGCAGTCAAACAGCAGATGGCAAGAGTTAATGTCGACATTTCAGGAATCAGTGAACTGAAATGGACTGGAATGGGTGAATTTAACTCAGATGGCCATTATATCTACTACTGTGGGCAAGAATCCCTTAGAAGAAATGGAGTAGCCATCATAGTCAACAAAAGAGTCAGAAATGCAGTACTTGGGTGCAATCTTAAAAATGACAAACCATTCAATATCACAGTAATCCAAGTCTATGCCCCGACCAGTAATGCTAAAGAAGCTGAATTGAACACTTCTATGAAGACCCACAAGAACTTCTAGAACTAACACCCAAAAAAGATGTCCTTATCCTTATAGAGGACTGGAATGCAAAAGTAGGAAATCAAGAGATACCTGGAGTAACAGGCAAATTTGTTTTGCAAAATGTACAAAAGGAAGCAGGGGCAAATGCTAACAGAGTTTTGCCAAGAGAATACACTGGTCATAGAAAACATCCTCTTCCAAAAACACAAGAGAAGATTCTACACATGGACATCACCGGATGGTCAATACCAAAATCAGATTCATTATATTCTTTGCAGCCAAAGATGGAGAAGCTCAATATAGTCAGAAAAAACAAGACCAGGAGCTGACTGTGGCTTAGGTCATGAAATTCTTATTGCCAAATTCAGACTAAAATTGAATAAAGTAGGGAAAACCACTAGACCATTCAGGTATGCTGCTGCTGCTGCTGCTAAGTCGCTTCAGTCATGCCTGACTCTGTGCAACCCCAGAGATGGCAGCCCACCAGGCTCTGCCATCCCTGGGATTCTCCAGGCAAGAACGCTGGAGTGGGTTGCCATTTCCTTCTCCAAAGACCATTCAGGTACAACCTAAATCAAATCCCTTATGATTATACAGTGGAAGTGACAAATAGTTTCAAGGGATTAAATCTGACAGACAGAGTCCCTGAAGAATTATGGGCAGAGGTTCATGACATTGTACAGAAGGCAGGGATCAAAACCATTCCCAAGAAAAAGAAATACAAAAAGGCAAAATGGTTGTCTGAGGAGGCCTTGCAAATAGCTGGAAAAAGAAGAGAAGCTAAAGACAATGGAGAAAAGGAAGATATACCCTATTGAATGCAGAGTTCCAAAGAATAGCAAGGAGAGAAAATAAAGCCTTTCTCAGTGATCATTGCAAACAAATACAGGAAAACAATAGAATGGGAAAGACTAGAGATCTCTTCAAGAAAATTAGAGATACCAAGGGAACATTTCATGCAAAGATGGGCTCCACCAAGGACAGACATGGTAGGGACCTAAAAGAAGCAGGAGATATTAAGAAGAGGTGGCAAAAATACAGAGAAGAACTATACAAACAATATCTTCATGAGCCAGATAACCACAATGGTGTGATCACTCACCCAGAGCCAGACATCCTGGAATGCGAACTCAAATGGGCCTTAGGAAGCATCACTACAAACAAAGCTAGTGGAGGTAATGAAATTCCAGTTGAGCTATTTCAAATCCTAAAAGATGATGTTGTGAAAGTGCTGCACTCAATATGTCAGCAAATTTGGAAAATTCAGCAGTGGTCACAGGACTGGAAAAGGTCAGTTTTCATTCCAATCCCAAATAAAGGCAATGCCAAAGAATGCTCAACTACCACACAATTGCACTCATCTCATGCACTAGCAAAGTAATGCCCCAAATTCTCCAAGCGAGGCTTCAGCGATATGTGAATCGTGAACTTCCAGATGTCCAAGCTGGATTTAGAAAAGGCAGAGGAGCCAGAGATCAAATTGCCAACATCCGTTGGATCATAGAACAATCAAGAGAATTCCAGAAAAACATATACTCTGCTTTATTGACTATGCTAAAGCTTTTGACTATGTTGATCACAAAAAACTATGGAAAATTATTAAAGAGATGGGAATATCAGTCCACCTTACCTGCCTCCTGAGAAACCTGTATGCAGGTCAAGAACCATCACTTAGAATAGGATATGGAACAATGGACTGGTTTCAAATTGGGAAAGAGGTACATCAAAGCTGTATATTGACATCTTGCTTATTTAACTTATATGCAGAGTACATCATGTGAAATGTCGGGCTGGATGAAGCACAAGCTGGATTCAATTAGCCGGGAGAAATATCAATAACTTCAGATACGCAGATGACACCACCCTTAAGGCAGAAAGTGAAGAAGAACTAAAGAGCCTCTTGATGAAAGTGAAAGAGAGTGAAAAAGTTGGCTTAAAACTCAACATTCAGAAAACTAAGATCATGGAATCTGGCCCCATCACTTCATGGGAAATAGACAGTGAAGCAATGGAAACAGTGACAGACTTTATTTTCTTGGGCTCCAAAACCACTGCAGATGGTGACTGCAGCCATGAAATTAAAAGATGCTTGCTCCTTGGAAGAAAAGTTAAGACCAAGCTAGACAGTATATTAAAAAGCAGAGACATTACTTTGCCAGCAAAGGTCTGTCTAGTCAAGGCTATGGTTTTTCCAGTAGTCATGTATGGATGTGAGAGCTGGACTACGAAGAAAGCTGAGCGCAGAATTGATGCTTTTAAACTGTAATGTTGGAGAAGACTCTTGAGAGTCTCTTGGACTGCAAGGAGATCCAACCTGTCAATCCTAAAGGAAATCAGTCCTGAATATTCAATGGAAGGACTGATGTTGAAGCTGAAACTCCAATACTTTGGCCTCGTGATGAGAAGAACTGACTCATTAGAAAAGACCCTGATGCTGGGAAAGATGGAAGGCAAGAGGAGAAGGGGATGACAGGATGAGATGGTTGGATGGCATCACCAATTCAATGGACATGAGTTTGAGCAAGCTCTGGGAATTGGTGATGGACATGAAAGCCTGGCATGCCACAGTCCATGGGGTCACAAAGAGTTGGATATGACTGAGCAGTTGAACTGAAATGATAGCTTTTACTTTAAAACAGATTAGCTCTTTATTTAGATATGGACTGCCTGAGCTCACTTCTTAGTGATCTGAGTTTTTGATGATGTCTCTCCACTCTGGAATCTCAGTATTAAACATAGCCAAGGTTTGTATGAGCTCAGGTATTTCTTCAGTTTACAGTTCCATATACTTTTTTCTTCTTTCTTTCTTTTGATACATTTTCCCCAGTAGTTGTTCTTTGCCTAAATTTGTGAAGTTTCTCCCTGTACATATACAGTCTACTATTCAGTAACAATTCCCAAGGGGACCTTTACGTAAAATTTTGGAGCTTCATTTATACACAGCTCCCTTCTCTGTTATGTTGCCAAGCACATTCTAGCCAGCTCAGTAGTGGTGATCTGTTTCACCCCTCAGCAAGATCACTGTGCACTATTTGGCTACCCTCTCCTAATGTTGTGCTTGGGAAAGTGAGTCCCTTCAGAGAGCAAGGGAAATACTTTGACTTTACTCATTGGCCTTTTTTTATCTCACAGGTTGAAATACTGCACTATCTGTGTTTTTTTTTTGTTCTTTTTTTTCTATTTTTCCCAACCTTCATTTCACACAGAACCCGCCCAACTTAATTTCATAGAACAAATATACAGAAATATTAAAAGGCCTCTTTAATCAATACTTTTTCCAGTTTTTGGAATGATTTCAATTTTAGATTAATAAATTGTAACATTTCAAAATAGACTGTTAAATTATGCCCCCAAGGTGTAATTCAATAAGATTTTATTTTGTAATATTAACTTGTGTAGCATAATATTAAAGAAAAGCCAAGGAACAGAAATTAAAAAATTTCCAGGCAATGGTTTTATTTGAAGTTTCCTTAAAATGGACAGTGAACCTACAGCTTTTAATTGTATAATAGTTTATACTTTTCACATATTTGATATTCATTGGACTCAATTCATATTCAATAATTAATAAAACAAAAGTGAGAAGAGAGATATAAGATTCATAGGAACTCAAATGAATTTACATGAGTAAATTGATAGTCAATTGTTTCAGGCAGGAATATCAACATATACTGTAAATGGACTGTAGACAGAGAAAAAAATATTTTTTCCACATAGGTATTTCTCAGGTCTGCAGGGCTGCTCTCAAATGTGGTACAATAAAAAGATCTCTAAATTAGGAGGCAGAAAGACTAATACCTAACTTTAATACTTAATCCTAACTGTGGTTAGGTAAGTCTTGTAATTATTCTGAGCTAGGCTTCCCCGATGCCTCACCAGGTGAAGAATCTGCCTGCAATGCAGGAGATGCAGGATACATGGATTTGATCCCTGGGTCAGGAAGATCCCCTGGAGGAGGAAATGGCAACCCATTTCAGCATTCTTGCCGGAAAAATCCCACGGACACAGGAGTCTGGTGGGTTACAGTCCAAAGGGTTGCAAAGAGTTGAACATGACTGAGCACACAAACACACACACAGACACACACACACACTGACACACACACACAAACACACACACACACTGACACACGATTTCTGAGCTTTCCACATAGTGCAGTGGTAAATAATCTGTGGCCAATGCAGGAAACGCCAGACACAGGTTCTATCTCTGCATCGGGAAGATCTCCTGGAGTAGGAAATCGTACCCACTCCAGTATGCTTGCCTGGAAAGTTCCACGGACAGAGGAGCCTGGTGGGCTCCATGGGGTCACAAAGAGTCAGACAGGAATGAGCACACAGCACATATGCACAATAATATTTGTAGGTGTTCCTGATCTGAAATAAGAGAAACTAGATCATCTAAGACAGTTTAATTTGTTAAAACAATCACGTTCTAAACTGAGGCAATTGAGAACCAGGGTATATGGTCTGAAGCTTTTTTTTTTTCCATTCCAGCTCAAAGGGATCCTTTATAAATTCACAAGGTTGATGACATCTACAGGATACAAATTTCAACAGGGGCAGATATTTTACAACTCATGGCATATATATTGGTCATAGTAATTATTAGCAGCTTTCTGCCTGATTATAAAAGTCCTATTTTCTTAGAATCATGTTCTTGGTAAATTGCATCCTGGTATTTCATACCACTAATTATATCTCCTTTTATGTATCCTGCAGAAGAATCCACTTATCGGACTTTCCTGTATCTCACAGCTTTTCTGATCCATCAGCAAAGTCATTTTATTCTCAAGCTTATGATTACATCTCTTCTGTCAAGCCTTCCTTTCTCATTTTGTGTGCTTCATGTTATATAATACTTTACTTTAAAAGTCTCTTAGAGATGAAAATATATGTTTTAATACTTGAATACTATCAAACCATATTGAGATGTTGCTGTTCAGTCACTAAGTCATGTCCGACTCTTTGTGACCCCATGAACTGCAGCACACCAGGCTTTCCTGTCCTTCACTATTTCCCAGAGTTTGCTCAAACTCATGTCCATTGAGTCACGGATGCCATCCAACCATATTATGCTCTGTCGCTCCCTTCTCTTGCCCTCAATCTTTCCCAGCATCAAGGTCTTTTCCAATGATTTGGCTCTTTCCACCAGGTGACCAAAGTACTGGAGCTTCATCTTCAGCATCAGTCCTTCCAAATGAATATTCAAGGTTGATTTCATTTAATGTTGACTGGTTTGATCTGCTTGCTGTTGAAGTGACTCTCAAGAGTCTTCTCCAGCACCACAGTTCAAAAGCATAAATTCTTCTGTGCTCAGTCTTCTTTATGGTCCAGCTTTCACATCTGTACATGACTACTGAAAAAACCACAGCTTTGACTAGATGGACCTTTGTCAGCCAAGTGACGTCTCTGCTTTTTAATACACTGTCTAGTTTTATCATAGCTTTTCTTCAAGGAGCAAGCATCTTTTAATTTCCTGGCTGCAGTCACCTGATTTTGGAGCCCAAGAAAATAAAATCTGTCACTGTTTCCATTTTTTCCCCATCTATTTGCCATGAAGTGATGGGACTGGATATATATACAGCATTTATCTTGTGATTAAATACCATCACACACAGACTGATGTCTAATTTAATAATATCTTAAAATAACATGTATGTATATGATAAAATATTAACAGAAAAAAATGAATTTATTTGATCCACTCCATGACAGAAGTAGAATTTTGTATGTTATTTTTATTTAGTAATTTTATGTGATAACTGTTATATACACTATCTTTTTTTTTTTAATTGTCCTGGAGAATAAATGCTTGTTCTTGGGAGAGATGCGAACATATATACACTATCTTGATATCTCACTTCCATACCGAAACATGCTAAATAGGCACATTCAAAATAGTCAGTCTTAACACATCTGAGTGTCCCAGAACAGAGACACGTATCTTTATCCAGTTGTCCCTGCAATGTCTCTTCAATTCTGAAGTAGATCTTTTCTTTAAATCAAAAAATTTTAGATGCTTATTTTAAAAATCCACTTACAGCCTATTCTATATGCCAGGGGCACTGTGGTTCAAAGTTGGTTTTCTATTTGTTCTATATCTTGTTTGAAGTCAATTGCTCTTGGATTGTTGTAGTTTTACTTTTTAAATTTTTCTTTCATGGTGAGAACATCCTTGAGTAAAATTACAGCAATAAAATACAGTCTTATTGAAGGCCTGCTTATTACTTTTCAATTTACTGTTACTAGCCAGTAAGTACTTGATACTGAGAGTGTATTTATGTTATTGAATATGTAAGAATTGTCTATAACTCATTGTAACTTACTTGTAGTGAGCTAATGAAACATACTATGAAACATAAACAGGCTTTCTGACTAATATACATACTTAGAAGTATATTGAAGAGTTTGAAGTCTGATTACTTTTTAACATTCATTTGTTAAGAATGTTAAATGGTTAAAGAAATTAACAGAGTGTGAACTCTTAGGGTTTCCTAACACTGTTACATAAAATATTCCATTGATATAAAAAGAAAAACAATAAATTAAAACACTGAAAATTACATTTTCAACCTCCAGCACAATACTATTGTTATTCACCTTGTCTTACAGGCACACTTGATTCTAATGTAACATTTCAGACCTCCCACATTTTTATTCTACAAAAAGTAGTAAATTCCTGAGTTATATTATCATTGCTTGGATGTTCCTTGGTGTGGACTTCACACTTGGCGGGTGCTCCTGGAATGCAAATTGTTTGGTTTCCAAATTCTGAATCTTCACTGATGTTAACAATGATCATTATATAGACATGCACATTGTAGTCTAGGGGCTAGGCTATAGATATTAATACTATTTGTGTGAAATTTTATTTTTCCAGAAGTCATGTATGGATATGAGTGTTGGACCATAAAGAAGACTGAATATCAAAGAATTGATGCTTTTGAGCTCTTGTGTTGGAGAAGACTCTTCAGAGTCCCTTGGACTGCAAGGAGATCAAACCAGTTAATCCTAAGGGGAATCAATGCTGAATATTCATTAAAAGGACTGATGTTGAAGCTGAAGCTCCAAAACTTTGGCCACCTGATACAAAGAGCTGACTCATTAGAAAAGAACCCAATGCTGGGAAAGACTGAAGGCAGGAGGAGAAGGGGATGATAGAGGACTAGATGGTTGGATGGCATAACTAACTCAATGGACATGAGTTTGAGCAAGTTCCAGGAAATGGTAGACAGGGAAGCCTGGCATGCTGTAGTCCATGGGGTTGCAAAGAGTCAGACATGATGGAGCAACTGGAAGAACAACAACTTGTGTGAAAACTGCATATTAATTTGATCAATCTCACTATTATCCTCCTTGAGACTGCCTGCCAGTTCCAGAGATGGGCCAAACTGTAAATTTACCTCTTAAAATCTCTTAAAGTTAGGATGCTAGAGACATAGACTGAAATTAGATGTGTTCTCACAGATTTGGAAGTGAAGTGAAAATATCTCCTGACCTCTTTTAATACATTCTCCTGTCTAACAGTTACCAGAATAGATAATGATGTGTAGGAACTACCTGGTACCCAGCCATGATTTTAGCAACATAGTCTTATAATTAGATTAGGAGTACATTCTTCCAAAATAAAGACATTCCTAAATATTTTAACTTCTCATCAAAAAGTAACTTTAATAACTTCCTTGTGAGTGTACAGATAATACTACTCCATGGATCATGTTCTTTCTAAGTATTAAAATACAAATTCATTAAACCATGGTTTTCAATTTTAACTGAGATTGTGGAGTCTGTGTCATACAAGACCTTGAGTGAAGCTGGGCCAGAATGTCACAATCACACTGACCATACTTGATCTTATTACGCCAGGGGTGGCTTTCCAACCCCAATGCCACTAGAAGACATACATCTTCAGGGTTATAGGACATCAAGTTTGGGATAGCACTTGCTAAGGAAGTCAACAGAGTAGCCGTGTAATATTTCAATATTCTGTCCTCTTCAGTTTGTTTGCTACAGCTAGAATAATACAGACTCTGAAAAGGAGAGCTGCCTTTTACTACATCTTTTAACTAAAGATGTAGAGATTATATGTACTGAGATGTGGTGAGGCAAGATTGGCAGAGGGAAATTGTGGTGTCTCATTAGTTTCTGTATCTTTTAAACCCCTTATAAATGTATACTATATTATTTTAAGGATAGTTTTAGCTCCCATTGCTATAATTTTACAGTGATAAACTATCTTGTCTTATTTTGTATTTGCTGCTACTAACAACTATAATACAATCATAGCCATAATAGGATCAGGTTGACTTGATAGATTAATTATCCACTAAAAACTTGGATTATTTTTATTTATGGAAATCTGAGCTGGGGAGATATGTAGAGAGCATCACTGATTATATTGAGCTAAGTAAGTATGATCATGCCCCTTATCAAGAGTTGCCAAGCATTCATGCAAATCATGCTTATACACAAATAATTTGCCATTTTATTATATTACATTGGCAACTAACAACTAAACTCATTGTTTCAACTGAAGTAACAGTTATTTCTATTTAAAAATTTTGCTCTATAAAAATGATAGCATAAGATATATGAGTCAACTTTTGTAGAAAAGAGCCTCAGTGGCCAAAAGAGAAAATAATATAATTTCTATTTTCTCTAAGAAAAGAGAGAAAGAGACCTAGTTTTAGAGAAACTAGGTCCTAAAGTAAGGGGATTTATGTAGGCACCTAACCCAACATATGGAGTCAAACCAAATTATAATCAAAAGCTAAGTCTCTTATTGGGACTAAAGTGAATAAATGAATAAATCTGTGGGTGATTCCACTCACTGACTGAAAAGACTTGAGGCAAAGAGACTTCAAATCCTGTCTGTTGTCAAGTAAACAGTGCTGAAAAAACCTGCATGCCTATTTTTAGTTAAGGTTGAACACACAACCAAGGAAAATTTTATGGGTGAGGTCACTTAAAGACAGAAACTCCTGTAAGACAATGAAGTTGATGGGAGAAATTTCTGTTGAGATATCACAAGTCAAAATGCAACTACTTCTAGATTATGTTTCAGGGTAATTGTACTGCCTTTTTTGCTGTGCCATCTTCCCAATTTCCTAAAGTGTTTAAGTACGAACTGCTACCAAACTACTTTAGCTGATTCTTTGGTTAGCATTTCAGTAAGAAGACAACAAAATCCATTTTAACTGGGTTAACTTTGGGCTCAACTATTTTAAGCACAAAAAGATTTATCAGAACATGCTGTGTGACTGATAGCAACTTTAAAGTAGTTAGAGGCGGGAGAGTGGCTAGATGCAGCTAGAACAAAGGCAGCCAAGGTAAGCATTCAGCTGCAAGGCTGTTCTGGTGGAAACCGTACAGGCCTTGGCTCATGCCACTTGGCATCTACGACAACAAGAACCAGATGCTAGAATCTCTGCTTGAGCTGTCACATAACAAAATGCCTGCTCTTACATATGCACACATTGTACCTATCTACTCCTGTAGCTCAAGTTGTTCCTTCTCCTAATTCTCTACTAGATTTTCTGTTTGGAAGAGTCTAAAACAGTGGCTGCAAAGGAGTCTCTTACATTTACTTTTTGTGTTTCAAACACTGACCATATTTAGAATGGCATGCTAGAAGGGAGTTGAGTGGATATTGAGCAACCCAACCCACAACGTCTTCTGGAAAAATTTAGTTTCATATCAGCTACTTGTTTACATAGAGTAGTCTAAGGGGGAGAGAATGTAATCAAAATAGTCCAAATGCCTAAATATTGTAAATATTTTTTCAGGGGGAATAAGAACATAGTGACAAAAGCCAATAAATCATCAAAGCTCAAATAGACATACTTGTGAATGCTGCTGTGCAGTGTGTAGTCATGTCTGACTCTTTGCCACCCCATGGAATGTAGCCCACCAGGTTCTTCCATCCATGGGGTTTCTCCAGGCAAGAATACTGGAGTGGGTTGCTATGCCCTCCTCCAGGTGATCTTCCCAAGCCAGATAGCGAACCCAGGTCTCCCACACTGAGGTGCATTCTTTACCATCCGAGCCACCAGGGAGTCTAAGAATACTGGAGTGGGTAGCCTATCCCTTTTCTAGGGGAACTTCCCAATCCATGAATTTAACTGGGATCTCCTGAATCGCAGGTGGATTCTTTACCAGCTGAGCTACCTAGGAAGCCCCTACTTGTGAATATTAAAGCTTATTTGTTTTTGCCATGAGGAACCCTGTTGACTAGATCAAACTAGGTAGAAAAGTAGGTACTTTTTAAATTAGGCTGTTAAAAATTTCAGGTTTTTGCATTTAAAAAATGGATGAAAATAAGAATAAGCCAAAACTTAAAGAAAAACGTGAGGTTTGTATTATTTTTAATTGTTTTCTTTAATATTATAAATCACTGAAGAGATTATTTAGATCCAGTACATTGATATTCTTTTATCTTTCATCACTGTACCATCCCCTTAATTTTACAATTTGCAATCTTTTCCCTTTTTGCCTATTTACTCATAAAGTTTGAAAGGTTTATTAAGCAATGTGTATGATCAATATTTCTAAAATCCAAGTTGGGACATTTGATAAATGATGATGGAATGCAGAAAAATACAAGGAATGCAACTCCACCCCAGAAAACTACTTAATACTGTGTAGAAACGCGCTTTGGTTTGTGTAAAGAGAACTTCAAGAAGATGAGTAATGTGCTTTTTCTCTCCTGGAAGTGATTTTCTTTTCCCCTGCTGCATAATTCTAATATGAATCTACTAAAAAACAGTTTATTAGATGTTTATAGTGTGCAACACCATGCTAAATGTTGAATTTTAGAAGAATTCATATTTAATTTTTACAAAATGTTAACAATTTTCTTGTACTGTGTCATAATTTTAAAATATGTATTTATATTTTATGTGTAATAATAAAAAATGACCATGAGACTATACAGCTTTATACAGCCTATTTTTAACAGATTATATTTTATTAGTGATATATAATCATTTTTTCCTTAAATCACAGAATTATTATAAGGAAATAATTTTAAGGAAAGTTTGTTTTTTCCACAAAATGTAATGCCTTTCATCTAAATCAATGTATATATTAGTCCATGCAAAATCAGAATTTCCATTTCTGAAGTTAATTCCAAATCAAGTCTAATCTGTGATCATAAAATATATAGCTCTCATTTGTAATCTAGTGATTAGTACGTAAAAATAAAACCTATATCTCTATATGTACTCCATTTTTAATAATCATAGTAAATACTATTCTAGATGAGACCCATGGGTTCAACAGCCTTTATATTTTAAGTTAACGGAGATGTGTCTCCAGAAGGACTGATTTTCATATGAAGCAAGTGATGCTCAAGCTGGATGCGTATTAGATTAACCCATGGATCTTTAAGCACACAGAAATTCTGACTGAATAAATCAAAGTAGCCTGAATACTGGCATTTTGTTTAAAGTTCTTTAAGTGATTACAGACTTGGCACAGTGGTAAAGAATCCACCTGCCAATGCAGGAGATGCAAAAGACATGGGCTCGATCTAATCTCTGGGTCAGGAATATCCCCTGGAGTAGGAAATGGCAACCCACTCCAGTGTTCTTGCCTGGAAAATTCCATGGACAGAGGAGACTGGCAAGCTACAGTGCATGGTGTTGCAAAGCGTCGGACACGACTGAGAGACTGAGCATGCACTCACACGTGAGTTGAGAGATGCTGTCCTGAACATTAATCTCAAAAGATTATAAACACAAAATCTAAAACATCCTTGCTGCTGCTGCTGCTAAGTCGCTTCAGTCGTGTCCGACTCTGTGGGACCCCATAGATGGCAGCCCACCAGGCTTCCCCATCCCTGGGATTCTTCAGGCAAGAACACTGGAGTGGGTTGCCATTTCCTTCTCCAATGTGCATGAAAGTGAAAAGCAAAAGGGAAGTTGCTCAGCTGTGTCCAACTCTTAGCGACCCCATGGACGGCAGTCCACCAGGCTCCTCCGTCCATGGGATTTTCCAGGCAAGAGTACTGGAGTGGGGTGCCATTGCCTTCTCCAAAACATCCTTAGTTTGCAGTAAAAAACCTATCACTTATCTATGAATGCACCTAAGCAGTTCTTGAAGCTCTAAATTTCCAATCTGCATTTCTTTTCAGCATTTGTCACAACCAATTAAGTTTAATATACCATAACTTAAAATTATTTTATTTAATGTCATCATTTTGTAGTCTGGTGGCTGTTGGATATGACACAAACATATGGTTCAGGTTTAAAAAATATTATGGCACCCTGTATGGATATAGTAGACTGGCATTCAATAAGTACTCTACTTTTAGTATCTTTTCCATTTAGATGGAAAACTACAGACTGCAGTTCCCAGACCTCTGGAACTGGGGTTCCAAATGGGATTTACATTCAGGCAGTAAGACTGGGCTTACATGATATTGTTAAATGGATGTGAGCAGAAACCAACTTTTGATGCAAATGCCATTTCTGCTGGCAAGTGCAGATAAGAAGGTGTTTAGTTTTCTGAAGCAAATGAACAGTGGTTTCAGTATCCAGTATTGAGTGTCAAGAGGCATAGTGTGGGACATCCATTTTACCAGTGTGATTTATAAGTGAGATGTAGTTATGTAAATAGCATCTACAGCAGCCAGAGCTTCCTCATTATGCAACCTTCCTATGTCAGGTTCCTGATTTTGGCTGTGAGGGTGTGATTCTGGATGTGGCAGCTTCCTAACAGTAGCAGTGGTACTGCCCACCTCTGTGGTGGAATTGAATGGTATGTCTTTGGTAGTCATTCCAAGAAGGTAAACGGATTATATTTGTTCAGTCTTCCCAAAGATTCTATAATTTATTATTTAATTATCTCTAATAAATTGCCTGCTTAAAATAGCATAGACATTATAGGCTGAAATTAAGCTCTGTCTGATAGCTATCATTCCATATATGATCTAGTTTTCATGCATATATGTGTGTGTATTTAAATCTGTTCTCAGATGTCCTAAACAGGAAAAATAAGGTTTTTGTTTCCTTTATCTGAAACTTCTGTCACTTTTAGCACATTTTTTACTGAAGTACTGCAACCAAAAAAAATTATTCAATATTTTTGTTTTAGTTACAGTACATAACTATATTAAACTGTAATATAATACTTCTATACCCCTGAGATTTAAGCTGGCAAGGGCAGGGAACATAGGCAAAATTAGACCAAAGTCATGTCTTCATATAATAGCTTATAATAATTCATATAATCCTATTTTGATCATAATCTATTTTTAAGATAAATTCTTCAAACAACTTTATTATTAATTTTAAAGCTTTATCAATTGCCCATGTTAGAAAGACCATCAGAGTTATTTACTACAGCAATTTAAAGTACTTTTGAAATAAAGTTCTGTCAGGCTAGGAGTGTGGTAGGATAGATAAACACAGAAGGTCCCAGGAGAAACTTCTAGTTTTCTAGAGATACAGTGTAACACTGATGACAATGTTCAGGGGATATTAGCTGGCTCTAGTTGACTGGCCCACCAAGTGAGTTCTAGTAATAACCTGAGGACTAAACTGGATGCTAATGCCATGAAGGCCTGATAGTAGGTTCAGCAAGTAAAAATACCCAGTTAGATTTGACTTTCAGATAAACAACAAAAAATTTTAGCATAAAAAACATTTGGGACATACTTATACTAAAAAAATAAATCCCATTGTTTATCTGAATTCAAACTTAACTGAGTGTACTGCGTGCTATCTGGCAACTCTATCTTGTAATTGGTAACAATAACCAAAAATCTTAAAGAACAAGGTTCAGAGGCAATGTCCTCATCTCTAAAGAAAGCAAAGCAGGACTGCAATTTTATTTTTAAAAAATTAAGTACTCATTAAAGTTTATAAATGAGGCCAAGTTTCTTGAAGCAAGCCTCAAAATGTCTTGCTTTTGTCAAGAAAGACAGTGAGAAAGTGTGTACTCAAGCTTGGCTTTGAGTTATTAGGGGAGCAGGGGAAGCTGGCATGTTGTCATACCACTGGGTTTCTGATTCCTTAGAACCCTCGACTATAAATAATGTTATTTATAGTCAAGGACTGGAATAAGACATGGGAATCAAATTGTACTCAGTGGTGAAGCTTAGATGTTAATGAAAGCAGATTGGTCTTTGCATTGAAAAGAAACTGAATCTTAACAATTCTTGGATTTTATCTGTTACTCTTTATTGAGCTCTGGTCTCTCAGTATATACTTGGGTACCAGCTGGGTATATACTCAGTATATACTTGGGTACCAGTTCCCCTGACTGTATTTTATTTGTTATTTTGACTCATTGCCTTTCTGAGACTCATTTTGAATTTTAACCTTTCAAATAAATTCACTTTGATTTTTTTTCTATTTTTTTGTTTTTGTTTTTTTAATATAAATTTATTTTAATTGGAGGTTAATTACTTTACAATATTGTATTGGTTTTGCCATACATCAACATGAATCTGCCACAGGTATACATGTGTTCCCCATCCTGAACCCCCCTCCCTCTAAAGTTTATATTGTCTTAAAAAGCAGGTTTTGCTTGACCAAAATTATGGCACTAAATCATGTATTTACAATCTCATATTTCTTGAAATGAAGCAGTTTGAATGCTTCATTTAATCTGCTATCTTAAATATCTTAATATTCATTGTATATGAAAAAAGGTCAATCTGAATTTTGTATTTAGATTTGCTTAAGATTTTGGAAACACCTGAGTCTGATTTTATTTGTTCTTCAGTGTCATTTTAAAAGCATTATGCACAACTATTCTAGATTTTGTTCTCTAGATTTAAAATGAAATATTTGTCTTTAAGAAATGTAAATGTTTTATTATCTGAAACTAAATAATTATAACTAAATAAGGACAGGTGCTGACAAATTAGTTATCCTATTAATACTCCTACTAATCTCTGAAATACAATGCTCTTTGTGAAACTGGGGGTAAATAAAGCTATTATTAATCAGTTCATCCTGAAGAATTATGTTGTATTAGCCAAATATAATTTTCCCTCCTAGCTCAGAGAGTAAGGAATCTGCCTGCAAGACAGGAGACCCAGGTTCGATTCCTGGGTTGGGCAGATCCCCTGGAGAAGGAAATGGCAATCCACTCTAGTATTCTTGCCTGGAGAATCCTACGGACAGAGGAAACTGGCAAGCTAGAGTCCATGGGGTCACAAGAGTTGGACACAACTTAGCAACTAGACTACCAGCCATATATAAATAACTATCTGCTTTTTATATATAGAAATATACTTCTATGCAATTAATTATGCAAGTTATATAGTTTTTGTTTTTAATTCTACATTAAACTTCAGGGGTAGTAAGTATAGGACTAAATAACTTAATGTAAACAAATACACTTTTCATCATACATTTGTTTTACTAGCATAAGACAAAAGGAGTGATTTTGTTATCTGATTCCTTTAATAATTAACAAAAATCACAAACATATTTTATAATGACATAAGAAAAAATAGATTACTTATGTCCAGAATTTTACCTAGCTAGACTCTAAAACTTATTTTTTATAGTTATATGTATTGATTCTTCATATCAAAATTAAGGTTACAAATGCACAGTATGACATATTTTGGTAGAAACGTACAGGTATTATTGGTGGAAAACTGAATTATTTAAGTAGCTAGCCAAGAGTCCATAATTTTAGACAAAGTAAAGCACTTTACAGGTATTACTCAACAGCTGATTAACTGATTTTTCAGTCTTTTTAAAGCACCAATAGACCACACTTCCATCAACAGCAATTACTCTTTAAGAGCGTGATTCTTTGTAGGATGGAAGAGAGACACATTGCCTTTCATGGGATTGTAGCCAGCTCTCCATGAACAAAGCATGGAATGAAAACAACTATCCAACTAATGCTAAGCTTTCCACCTACCTACTCTTCCCATTCCCAGCCTGTATTGAGTATGGCCATGTTAATAGTGAGAGTCTCTGGCATATCAAATTTGGGGCTATGATGTGTCAGAGAAGTTGAACCAAATGCAATAATTAACATGGATAGTTTCAGGCAGGTACAAGTGTGCCACATATCTAGGAGGAGGGAGGCACTGAAAAGCAAAATTTAAGATAGAGCCATGCTGGGGTGAGGCATATGATTAACAATGAAATACCTTTGGAAAATCTCCATCGTAAAAGAAAGAATTCAGTCTGATGGACTAGCCCTGATGAGATCTAGGGGAGAAAATACTTTCAGGTTCATTGTGGATAACCCCTTGTCACTCTTTGAGAGAAAAGGTACATATATATATATGTATGTGTGTGTGTGTGTGTATGTATATATATATACATACACACACATAATTTTTCTAAAGAATAAGAAGTCTAAGCAATTCTTTTGTGGAATACCTTCAAAGAAATTAAGAGAAAGAGTACCATCCTGTTGGTGTGTAGTAATGTTGATTAACCAGGACAATGTAACATACTGCGGGCATGAACAGAGGTCACAAGGAAGCTCTGTGGTCCTGTAAGCAGTGATAGAGACAAAGTAGCTTCTGGCTTATGTGAAATCTTGAAAGAGCAGCTTGCTGTATGGGGCTATTTAGGAGAATAAGACTGAAAAGTTAAAGAAAAGTGAGAGGAATCCCAGTAGTGTTTCAGATGGGTATAAGAGAAGATATGAATTAATGCTAAGGTACTCCCTAAGAGAAGAAAAGGAGATCTGGCATAAGCTATTAAATCAAAGGCGTTTGTATATAACTGATAAGGTAAGATCATCCTAAGCAGGTAAAGCATGGAGGTTATTCAGTTAACAATTGACTTTTTGAGTTATAGTAAACCAAATGTTCAGTCTCTGTTCCATTCCATGTGGAGAATGAACTAGGCTTACATGCAGATATATATATATATATATATATATATATATATATATATATCAATTAGTATATGAAAAGCCTTTTACTCAAAGAGAACTTTAAAAAAATCTAATCTTTATCACAACTTTCCTTAAATAATTTTATCCTAATATTTGTCCTTCAGTCCAAGTGAAATTTTCAGTTTGTAATTTCTTAACCACTCTTATACAAGTTTACCATCCTTTACTTGCCATTCCCAAATCCCAAAATTTCTGAAAACCTATTTTTAATGTATCCTATCAGTAGCGAAAACTGAGGAAACCTTTCACTTGTTAAGAAACAGAGAGAGAGAGGATAGAAGGATAGGAAGAAGGAAGAAATGAAGACAAAGAAAGAAAGTGGATGAGATTTAGATTGTTATGAGGCTATTTACAATATTTTACTTGTTAATTTAAATATTCATATGCCATTATTTTAATATTTTACTTGTAGTTCTGGGTACACTTCGGTAAGGAAGTATTCCATAAAATAACATAAATAACTTTTTAAAATGTATTTTTAAGTTTGAATTTTGAAACTCATCTGTTGCCAAGAGGGAAGAGAAAGGGTCTAAACATTTTTGGATCTATGTGTCTGTGTTTAGTTGCTTCAGTAGTGTCCAACTCTTTGCAACCTATGAACTGTAGCCCATCAGGCTCCTCTGTCCATGATACTCTCCAGGCAAGAATACTGGAGTGGGTTGCCATGCCCTTCTCCAGGGTATCTGCCACACCTAGGGATCGAATCTGGTTCTCTCACATCTCCTCCATTGGCAGGCAGGTTCTTTTACCACTAGGGCCACCTGGAAAGCCCCTTGGATCTATAGTGAAATGAATTACAAAGCTTAGAATTAAGTAAATGAAGGCTTGGGTAGTAGCACTTAGATGAATTAATAGCTGGAGTAGTTTGCTGGCCTGCCTTCCTCTCTCTCTTCTCTACTTAAATAGAGCAGTGTTATCTACTTGACATACAACTATAATTAGGACATTCACATTTCATGTCTTAACTGGGTCTTACAGAACGGTAATTAATTAAGCAGCTTCATCAGAGTCTAAGTATTATATCAGAATACAATCAGTATATTTCAGGTACATTTAAGAGAGATAAAAAAAAAACCTAGATGTAAGAGTCTGAGGAGTTTAGTTACTTTGCATAATAGAGTGAGAAGAATCTGGAGTTCCTAGGAACTATCAGAGAAAGAAAATGGAGAAATGGGGTCATAAAATATACATGGTATTTACCTACAAAACAGACACTGTTCATGACAAGCTTACAAAATAGGTGCTATTAATATTCATGTTTTACTTCTTCACATGAAAAGTAAAGGTAAGATACAATTTGTATGGGTTAACAAGCAAGATCTGTTCTGGCAGTAGCTCTTTCCTCTTGCCTGTGTTCTTTTGCAAGGTTAAAAGGTCCTCTCCCACATTAAATTTGATCTACCTAAACTGGATTAGGGGCTAATTTCCTGAAATGCTAACGAAAGGTTGTGCCTATGATTTCTGCCAAGTTGATATTATCTGTTTACAAAATCATATAATCAATTGCTAGAGACATAGAACCATCTGTCTCCAATTGTAATCCTGTACAGAATTATTGGAGCTGAGCTAATGGTATGAAAATTATAACAATTCTACTACCAATTTGAAGCCTAAATAACTTCTTTATTTATTTACAATAAGAAGATCCATCAACTGCAGCATTCATTCTATTTTAGAAATTGATTCTGAGTATTAACATTTATTTAATTTTTTTCTAAACATAAGTAGAATAAATTCATGAGATTCTTTGGGGATTTTAAAAAAGTTAAAAGGGCTTTGTAAGAAACATTAAAACAAAATTTTTATTAACTATTAAGTACAAATATAAAATCAAATAGTTTAAATAAATTTAACCATAATAAACAATATTTAAAATTGATTTTTCTCCTAAAAGTACATTTAGAATCATATTTGAACTATGACAGTTCTAATGTATATTGTAAAAAGTAGCATTGTGTTTTGGTTTTATCCTATGTAATTCATAATACAAAAATACTTCTTACAACTTTAACAGGCAATTTTACTGAGAATTCAATTAGAGGCACAGTATATCCAATCTCACTATTTGATATTTGTTATAGACCTGAGACACAGAATGGTTTATTTGATATTTCTGTTATAGACCTGAGACACAGAATGGTTTATTTGATTTTATAGAACCAAATAGAGAATTTTAAATCCATTTACATATGTTTGCACAAAAAATATTTTATAATTAATTTGCAAATACTAACAATTATGTCAACTTTCTAAGTTACTTTGGATTTCAACAGGAGAGAATGTTCATGTGAAAAAGTGAAACAGAATTCTCTTTGGAACAAAAGATTTTTTTCTTTTATTTAAGGCATTCATTATGAAAAACTTGGCTACTTTCTTCTTAAATCTCATAATATTATATCATTGTTAGGTGTGGTTCTGAGAAACCACTTACTCTGTAGCCAATTGTTTTTATTTTTATAATAAAAATCCATGTGAACCATTATTTTGAGATGAGAGAAAAGCCATATGGTTATATGCATGCTCTCAGATTCCTTTAGTGGAGTAAGAGAATGCTGATAAAACTTAACCCAGCATTAAAAACAAAAAAAACAAAAAAAAAAACAACCAACCTAAGACATGTGTTTCAATGAATGCATTTTTCATGATCTGCAACAAAATGTTATGGATTAATATTACACATAGATGACTATTAAGCTTCATTTTCCTAGTGGTTAGTCAATAAACTTTAAGACAAATTTAGGGGACACTTCTAAGAAACATGTCTTCTTCTCTAGTTGTATTTTTTAATGTTTAAATAAAATTATTTAAAATAAACGAAAAAATTAGAACCATTATGTGTCAAGTCCATTTTGAACTTAACTCTATCCACAGATAGATTTGATCAATGGTTCTTTGTAACACCTGGATACCTTACACACTTTTGTTTTTACACTGATATATCTAAATTTCAATTCTCTTTGATTTAACTGCAAACTCTTTGATGACTGACAGTGATAGTATACATTTTCTTTATCTCCAGCATTATGCCTGGAGATAAATTCAATAAATATTTGTTGACCCAAATTTAAATCTTTGTTTAATCATGAAAAAATTGTTTATGCTGACAGTAAAATATGTTTTCTATTTATTTCTTACAATAGTGCTTCCCCCTCCCCCAGGCAGAAATTCAGTAGTGTCTATAACTAAGCATATTAACTAGAATCTTGAAAAATCAATAAAAGATGGAAAGGAAAAATAAGTTAATTGAAAAAAAAAATCATCAGAGTGGAAGATGATCCTGGCTGGTGATGGATAATATTCAGAAATATATGGTAGGTAAATTCATATGAAGTATAGTTTTCAATTGATTTTTTTTATCCTGATTTTTATCCTAATTTTTAATCCTGAGCTTTAGGTTTCTAATTTTCTACTGGATATCTCCACCTAAATATTCTGTAGGTTTTTCAGCCTCAACCTTTTTTTTTTTGAGAAATGCCACAGCATTCTGGATCTCCATTCTTCCTAAGAACCCTGAATTTTTCATTAAAGTCATTTTAACCAACTCACCCCATCTGACCTCCTTAATATCTGTTTAATTTATCTTTTCTTGTTGCATATTTTGCTAAATTTCCTTAATGTAGATCTCAATTATTTCTTGCTTCAAAATCTTTCTAAATTGTCCTCTTGGTTCTGGTATGGTAACTTCCTAATCCATTCTTATAATCAGCATAAGAGTAATATTTCTGAAGTTCAAGGGTAACTCTATTTAAAACTTCCCTACCACAAATTTCGGGGGAAAAAAAATTCATTCATCACATTCACTAAACTCAGTACAATTCCAAATTTTATATACAAAAATCTTTCATGTCATGACCTTTGCAACCATCTCCACCTTTACACTATCTTCAAACATGTATTCTATACTACAACCATAACCAAAGGCATTTTTTGGCTTAGAATATTCTGTTCATTTTCTGGGAATATAGTTAGCCTATACTCTCCTCCACTGTCCTTCATCTGTATCTAGCAAAAGACATTTTTGAACCATCTCCCTAATTCTCAAAGATATACTTTACCCATCATATATGTTTTACACAACTTTATGAATGTTGATTATAACACTTGCCATGTATTTAAATATTTGATTGTGTGTTGGTCTTCTCACCAGAGTGAGCCTTTCAAGGACAGTGAATGAAATATAATCTTTAGTCTGCAGTATATAGTAAAATGCCTGGGACTCAACAGACTGATGTCAGTGACTTCAAATTTCATGTTGATACTGCATTTTCTTTCCTTACTCTTCTTTTTGTCTCCTCTGCATATTCACCATCTAGCCAGACAATCAAAATATCTAACATCTTCATTTTTGACATTGAAGATTTGAAAACACAAATGCTTGTATCTATTACCTGTGAAAGTGAAAGTCACTCAGTCGTGTCCGACTCTTTGTGATCCCATGGACTATACAGTCCATGGAATTCTCTAGGCCAAAATACTGGAGTGGGTAGCCTTTCCCTTCTCCAGGGGATCTTCCCAAACCCAGGGGTAGAACCTAGGTCTCCCACATTGCAGGCAGATTCTTTACTAGCTGAACCATAAGGGAAACCCACCTGTGAGAACACAAATAAACTGTAACACTTAAGTCCTCAATAAAATACACCATGGTACAATTTTTTTCACCTTTTGTATTTATTTCCTTTCTCCAGCTAAAAAGTCTCGAACATTCTGTGCTTCTGACCTTCAATCAATTTACATAATTAGGATGGTCAAGTAAGGCAGTTTGCCTGGGGAAACAAATCTCAGTTTACTCCTGACGTCCAGAGAGCATTTATTATCATCTTTCCAACCCACTCTCAAAACTGTTCAACTTTAGATACTATATAACTTGGTAACACAACAATTAATATCTGTTTCACTGTTATATATTATGTATATAAGTATTGAATATGAATATTTGTACAATAAGTGAGGAAATTACTAAATTTTTGGTCTCAGGATGATACAAGCTGCAAGGAACAAGATAAAAAATATTCAAAGTAGAAATGGGTATTAGATGAACTGAACTAGGAATATGAATTTTAGACAACTTAATATTCTTTAAGTGGGAGTAAGTAACTTTGGTGCAATAATTCAGAGGGGTAGATGTGCCATGAAAAAAGTTTTTAATTTGAAGAATCTCAAATTTTTATAACCTTTTTATTTCAATGATGAAATAGTTCTAAAATAATATGCAAAGTTTATTTTTCTTTCCTAAAATTACCTGTGTTTAAATGAGAGATTGTAATACTATAATAAGATAGAAACAATCGTCTTTCATAAAAAAAATTAAGCTCAGAAGGTAATAGGTATATTACATTTTGGCTATGAAGACATTTACTTACTACTTCTGAGTTTTATATTTTTTCCATATTATATAAGTTTTGATATCAAAACTTTGGAATAAGGAATACAAGTTATATAAACTTAACATTAAGCAAAATCAAATGATTAGATTATGTAATAATATTTTTTTATGAAGGGTATAAAGGATATAGTGTATGATTGTTTCCTTTGCTCTTTGGTTTCCACACTGCTAAGAAAATATTTGGTGACTTTTAAGCTGAGTAACTCTATAGATCAGAGCTTTATACAAAGCCAAAACCAGCTGATTCATCCGAAAAATCTGCTAACAACAAGGCAGATATTTATTTTTAAATGAACTATTTTCTATGGATCTAAGCCATAAAATGATGCAGAATTATGGCTCAGAAGGTATTTCCCTTCTAATAGAGCCTGGTATCCTGGATTCAGCAGAAATATTTTCTCATTGTAGTGATTTTTAAAAATTTTCCAAGCAAAGTTTCTTCTAAATTAAGGGATTGACTAATGTATGGAAGTACAACTTTTTAAAATGCCTTTTTATCTTGACATAGATTTCTTATTTCCTATAAGCATAGAAGGAGCCTACCTCCAAATAATAAAGTCCATATACAATGAACCTACAGCAAACATTATTCTCAAAAGTGAATAATTTCCTCTAAGATCAGGAACAGGACAAAGGTGTCCACTCTCACCATTATTGTTCAACACAGTTTTGGAAGTCTTAGCCACAGCAATCACATAAGAAAAAGAAATAAAAGGAATCCAGATTAGAAAAAAAAAGGAAGTAAAACTCTTACTGTTTTCAGATGACATGTTACTATACATAGAAAACCCTAAAGATGCCACCAGAAATTTTGTAGAGCTAATCAATGAATTTAGTAAAGTTTCAAGATATAAAATTAATACACAGTAAACCCTTGCATTCCTATACATTACAGTGAAAAATAAGGAAGAGAAATTAAGGAAAAAATCCCACTTATAATTGTAACAGAAAGAATAAAATATCTAGGAATAGACCTACCTAAAGAGACAAAAAACGCGTATGTAGAAAACTGTAAGACACTGATGAAAGAAAGCAAAGATGACACAAACAGACGGAGAGAGACACCCTGTTCCTGGACTGGAAGAAGCAATATTTTTCAAATGACTATACTACCCAAAGAAACCTACTGACTCAGTGTAATCTCTATCAAATCACCAATGGCATTTTTCACAGAACTAGAACAAAAAAATTCACAATTTGTATGGAAATACAAAAGACTCTGAATAGTCATTGCAATCTTGAGAAAGAAAAACAGAAGAATCAACCTTCATGACTTCAGACTATACTACAATGCTACAGTCATCAAGACAGTATGGCAGGGGCACAAAACCAGAAACACAGATCAATGGAGCAAGATAGAAAGCCTGGAAATAAACCCACACACCTATGGGCACCTTATCTTTGACAAAGGAGGCAAGAATATACAATGGATAAAAGACAGCCTCTTCAATAATTGGTGTTGGGAAAACTGGACAACTACATGTAAAAGAATGAAATTAAAAAAGCTTTCTAACATCATAAGTGAAGTGAAAGTTGCTTAGTTGTGTCTGACTCTTTGTGACCCCATGAACTGTACAGTCCATGGAATTCTCCAGGCCAGAATACTGGAATGCCTAGCCTTTCCCTTCTCCATGGGATTTTCCTAACCTAGGGATCGAACCCAGGTCTCCTGCATTGCGGGTGGATTCTTTACCAGCTGAGCCACAAGGGAAGCCCAACATCATACACAAAAATAAACTCAAAATGGATTAAAGACCTAAATGTAAGGCCAGAAACTATAAAGCTCTTAGAGGAAAATATAGGCAGTACATTCTTAGACATAAATAGCAGGAAGATTCTCTCTGACCCACCTTCAGACTAATGGAAATGAAAGCAAAGGTAAATAAATGGGACCTAATTAAACTTAAAAACTTTTGCACAGCCAAGGAAACATAAACAAGATAAAAAGACAACCCTCGGAATTAGAGAAAATCAAATGAAGCAACTGACAAAGGATTAATCTCCAAATATATAAATAGCTCATGCTGCTCAATATCAAACAACCCAGTCAAAAAATGGGCAGAATACCTAAGCAGACATTTCTCCAAAGAAGACATACACATGAAAAGATGCTCAACATGCTCATTATCAGAGACCTGAAAAGCGAAACCACAATGAGGTAATCACCTCATATCAGTCAGAATAGCCATCATCAAAAAAATCTACAAACAATAAATGCTGGAGAGGATGTGGAGAAAGGGAACCTGCCTGCACTGTTGGTGGGAATGTAAGCTCATACAGCCATTATGGAAAACAGAATGGAGATTCCTCAAAAAAAAATAAATAAATAAAAAATAAAATAAAAACTAGGAATAAATCTATCATGTGACCCAGCTATCCCACTACTGGGCATATATCCTGAGAAAACTGCAATTTTTGACACATGTACCCCAATGTTCACTGCAGCATTATTTACAAAGGCTAGGACATGGCAGCAACCTAGATGTCCACAGACAGATGAATGGATAAAGAAGATGTGGTACATATATGTGATGAAATATTACTCATCCATAAAAAGGAAAAGTGGTAGTGAGGTGGATGACCTGAGAGCCTGTTATACAGTGAAGTAACTCAGAAAGAGAAAAAACAAATACTGTATATATGAAATCTAGAAAAACGGTACTGATGAACCTATTTGCAGGGAGGGAATGAAGATGCAGATATAGAGAATGAACCTGTGGACACACTAGGCGGAAGGGGAGAGTGGGACGAAGTAGTCCACTTTACTACATACACTTTAAATCTGTGTGTGTCAAGTAGCATCAACAGATATATACTAAAATGCGTAAAACAGATAGGTGGTGAGAAGTTGCTATATAACACAGGAAGCTCAGCCTGAAGCTCTCTGATGATGTACAGGGGTGAGATTGGGGGAGTGGGCAGGCATTCAAAAAGGAGGGGAGATATATATACATACACACATGACTGATTTGCATTTTTGTATGGCAGAAACCAACACAACACTGTAAAGCAATATTCCTCCAATAAAAAAAGAAAGAAACACACACATATATGGTTAATTTTTATACAAATATTAAGAATACACAATGAAAAAATGAGTTTCTTCAACAAATGTTATTGAGAAAACTGAATACCCACTTGCAAAAGAATAAAATTGCATTCATATTTTATACCATATACAAAAATACACAAATATACAAAATGGATTAAAGACTTGAATGTTAAGACCAGAAACTATAAAACTCCAGAAAAAAATATAGGGAAAAACTTCCTAAAATTGTTCTTCAGAATGATTTCTTGCATATGACACCTATAGAATGAGCAAGCAAAAGAACGAAGCCTATAGAACCTATAGGCTATAGAACGAAAGCAAAAACAGAGCAGTGAACTACATAAAATGTTTTGTTTTGGTGTATTTTTTAGAAATTTCATCTTTAATTTAGGATTAAAGACTCATCCTTTATAAAATAATTCCATAGCTCCATTAATGTGCCTGCTGCTGCTGCTGCTGCTACTACTGCTGCTAAGTCGCTTCAGTCGTGTCTGACTCTGTTCGACCCCATAGATGGCAGCCGACCAGGCTCCCCCATCCCTGGGATTATCCAGGCAAGAACATTGGAGTGGGTTTCCATTTCCTTCTCCAATACATTAAAGTGAAAAGTGAAAGTGAGGTCACTCAGTCATGACTCTTAGCGACCCCATGGACTGCAGCCCACCAGGTTCCCCTGTCCCTGGGATTCTCCAAGCAAGAACACTGGAGTGGGAGATAAGTATATTGAGGATCACTTTCATAGCCTTGCCTAATCAATAGGAAGATCCTAAGAGATAGGGAATGGAGAAGGCAATGGCACCCCACTCCAGTACTCTTGCCTGGAAAATTCCATGGGCGGAGTCTGGTAGGCTGCAGTCCATGGGTTCGTGAAGAGTCGGACAGGACTGAGAGACTTCTCTTTCACTTTCAGTTTCATGCATTGGAGAAAGAAATGGCAACCCACTCCAGTGTTCTTGCCTGGAGAATCCCAGGGATGGCGGAGCCTGGTGGGCTGCGGTCTATGGGGTCGCACAGAGTCGGACACAACTGAAGCGACTTAGCAGCAGCAGCAAGAGATAGGGAAAGGCAAGTGACAGGATGGTCATTTGTTTTGGATTCAGACAGTTCAGGAAAGGCCTTGATAAATAAAACAGGAAGAAACAGAATGAAACTTCAGGTGGTGGAGTGATTTATTTAGATGTTAACCAGAAGAAACACACACAGTGAGAGTGTCCTCAGTGTATTCTTGTTTTTTTTTTCTTTAATATAAATGTATTTATTTTAATTAGAGGTTAATTACTTTACAATATTGTATTGGTTTTGCCATACATAAACATGAATCAGCCACAGGTATACCCGTACCATCCCTCTGGGTCGTCCCAGTGCTCCACCCCCAAGCAACCAGCATCCTGCATTGAACTTGGACTGGCAATTCGTTTCATATATGATATTATACATGTTTCAATGCCATTCTCCCAAATCATCCCACCCTCTCCCTCTCCCACAGAGTCCAAAAGACTCTTCTATACATCTGTGTCTCTTTTGCTGTCTCGCATACAGGATTATCATTACCATCTTTCTAAATTTCATATATATGCATTAGTATACTGCATTGGTGTTTTTCTTTCTGGCTTACTTCACTCTGTATAATAGGCTCCAGTTTCATCCACCTCATTAGAACTGATTCAAATGTATTCTTTTTAATGGCTGAGTAATACTCACTCCATTGTGTATATGTACCACAGCTTTCTTATCCATTCATCTGCTGATGGACATCTAGGTTGCTTCCAAGTCCTAGCTATTATAAACCACAATAAGGTACCATTTCACACCAGTCAGAATGGCTGCTATCCAAAAGTCTACAAGCAATAAATGCTGGAGAGGGTGTGGAGAAAAGGGAACCCTCTTACACTGTTGGTGGGAATGCAAACTAGTACAGCCACTATGGAGAACAGTGTGGAGATTCCTTAAAAAACTGGAAATAGAACTGCCTTATGACCCAGCAATCCCACTGCTGGGCATACACACTGAGGAAACCAAAATTGAAGGAGACACGTGTACCCCAATGTTCATCGCAGCACTGTTTCTAATAGCCAGGATATGAAAGCAACCTAGATGTCCATCAGCAGATGAATTGATAAGAAAGCTGTGGTACATATTCTTGTTTTCTTGGGTTAAACTGGATAGAAGTAAGAGAGAATCAGGGCTCCCCTGGTGGCACAGTGGTAAAAAAAATCCACCTGACAGTGCAAGAGCTGCAGGTTCGATCCCTATGTCGGGAAGATCCCCTGGAAAAGGACATGGCAACACACTTCAGTATTCTTGCCTGGGAATCCCATGAACAGAGGAGCTTGGTGGGCTACACTCCATGGGGTTGCAAAAGGGTTGGACACAAATTAACGACTAAACAACGACTAAACAACAAATTAACAACTAAACAACAAGAAAGAATGATCTGACAGAGTGGAAGAAGGTACTGGATCAAAAGATGATAATGCTTAATGAGATTCTAAAACCTGAAAATGGAAGCAACCTAGATGCTCATCAGCAGACAAATGGATAAGAAAGCTGTGGTACATATACATGATGGAGTATTACTCAGCCATTAAAAAGAATACATTTGAATCAGTTCTAATGAGGTGGATGAAACTGGAGCCTATTATACAGAGTGAAGTAAGCCAGAAAGAAAAACACCAATACAGTATACTAACGCATATATATGGAATTTAGAAAGATGGTAATGATAATCCTGTATGCAAGACAGCAAAAGAGACACAGCTGTATAGAACAGTCTTTTGCACTCTGTGGGAGAGGGAGAGGGTAGGATGATTTGGGAGAATGGCATTGAAACATGTATCAGATCAGATCAGATCAGATCAGTCGCTCAGTCGTGTCCGACTCTTTGCAACCCCATGAATCGCAGCACGCCAGGCCTCCCTGTCCATCACCAACTCCCGGAGATCACTCAGACTCATGTCCATCGAGTCAGTGATGCCATCCAGCCATCTCATCCTCTGTCGTCCCCTTCTCCTCCTGCCCCCAATCCCTCCCAGCAACAGAGTCTTTTCCAATGAGTCAACTCTTAGCATGAGGTGGCCAAAGTACTGGAGTTTCAGCTTTAGCATCATTCCTTCCAAAGAAATCCCAGGGCTGATCTCCTTCACAATGGACTGGTTGGATCTCCTTGCAGTCCAAGGGACTCTCAAGAGGCTTCTCCAACACCACAGTTCAAAAGCATCAATTCTTCGGCACTCAGCCTTCCTCACAGTCCAACTCTCACATCCATACATGACCACAGGAAAAACCAGAGCCTTGACTAGATGAACCTTTGTTGGCAAAGTAATGTCTCTGCTTTTGAATATGCTATCTAGGTTGGTCATAACTTTCCTTCCAAGGAGTAAGCATCTTTTAATTTCATGGCTGTGGTTACCATCTGCAGTGATTTTGAAGCCCAGAAAAATAAAGTCTGACACTGTTTCCACTGTTTCCCCATCTATTTCCCATGAAGTGATGGGACTGGATGCCATGATCTTCGTTTTCTGAATGTTGAGCTTTAAGCCAACTTTTTCACTCTCCTCTTTCACTTTCATCAAGAGGCTTTTGAGTTCCTCTTCACTTTCTGCCATAAGGGTGGTGTCATCTGCATATCTGAGGTTATTGTTATTTCTCCCGGCAATCTTGACTCCAGCTTGTGCTTCCTCCAGTCCAGGGTTTCTCATGATGTACTCTGCATATAAGTTAAATAAACAGGGTGACAATATACAGCATGTAATATCATATAAGAAATGAATTGCCAGTCCAGGTTCGATGCAGGATACAGGATGCTTGGGGCTGGAGCACTGGGATGACCCAGATGGATGGTACAGGGGTGGGGAACATGTGTACACCCATGGCGGATTCATGTTGATGTATGGCAAAACCAATACAATATTGTAAAGTAATTAGCCTCCATTTAAAATAAATAAATTTAAATAAAAAAAAAGAATTAGGAAGACAGAACAAAAAATAAAAGACTTCTTATTTTCTGAAATATCTGCATTTTCTCCCATCGCGCTTGAGTGTGCGTGTGTGTGCACTCGCGTGCCCGCCCCCCCTCCTCACACACACACACACACACATAATCTTTAATCATTTCGGAGGTTATCTAGTTTACAATTATACCATCTTCCTCTTCAAGATAAAAGTCATAAAATATCAAGGTAATATTTGAAGATGAACAATGTATTTAAATCATTACAAACTTGCATCAAAGTAATGACTAGTAAATTGTAAACATTCTAAAATGTTCTATTTAATCATCTCGGCACCAAATGTGTGTGTGTGTGTGTGTGTGTGTGTGTGTGTGTGTATTACATCCAGTAATTAACCAACCACTGGAAGTTTGAGGAGGGATTGAAGAGGCATGCCATTCCTTTACAGTCAAGACTCTCCACATCAAAGCCCATAGTACACTAAAGCCTCTTGTAGGATTTTCTAGACTCAAGAGAACATACACTTATGATGGTAGGAACTATCTATAATTGCATTTCTGGGAGGTAGAGGATTACCCTTAAGACTAGATACTGTTAGTAGATATAAAGCTTACAAAAAATCTAGGAGATTTAAACTCCATGTGTGCATGTGTGCTCAGTCATGTCCAACTCTTTGCAACCCCGTGGACTATAGCCCAGACTGAGAAATGTTCAGTTCTTATCAACATAAGACAAAAGTTACACCTTACCTTGATTCATGAACTTACATTCCAGGTTCCTAAGCAATATTGTTCTTTACAGCATCAGGCATCACTTTCACCACCAGACACATCCACAACTGAGTGTCATTTCTCTTTGGGCCAGATGCTTCATTCTTTCTGGATCAGTAATGGCCCTCTGCTCTTCCTCAGTAGCATATTGGACACCTTCCAACCTGGGGCGGGGGGTTTCATCTTCCAGTGTCATATATTTTTGCCTTTTCATACTGTTGGTAGGGTTCTACAGCAAGAATGCCTGAGTAGTTTGTCATTCCCTCCTCCGGTGGACTACGTTTTGTCAGAACTCTCTACTATGACCTGACTGTCTTCAGTGGCCCTAAATTTTAGGCTAAAAAAATCACTATGGAAATTGTCTCAGATATAATATTTAAAATTTTACACATACATTTAAGGTTTTTATTCTGCATGGAAATAGAAAGTATTCCAGTTTTATTTTAAGTAAAACTGGTTTGCATTTCTGGTTTTATAAAAATATAACACAAAATTTATTACAAGAATGACTTGTATCAATCTCACAGAACATGTTACTAGAGTTCAATTATTTAATCAGCTCCCTGTATACCAGAAATGAACACTGATTTTCAGTATTCATTGTGACCATTAGAGTGAACAAAACGTGTCTGTAAATTCTTTTAGAATTGTCTAGTGATTAAGTATTTTGAGTCATCCATTCAATCTGGGGAAGATCCAAATATAAAAGCATCACTTAAATTAGAATAAGTTGTCCTCTTCTGATTTAAATACAGTGGGAATAACTCTTTATGCCTATAAAATTTACAGATCATTTCCAAATAAGCCTAGGGTATTTAAACAATTTGAAGACCTTGGAATATCTTTCTGTACACAACTTCAATTTTCAACAGTCTCATCATTTATTTATTTCCCTTTTGTCGCTGAAGTTTTCTCTGTGTGGGACTTCAGTCACAAACCTAGATTGACAGACTGCTTAAATCTAATTAATAATTATTGTATCCAGCATGAATTTCACTTGCCCTAGAAATGAAAAAGAAATTCACTATACTTTAAATGGAAGAAACTCGCTAAAGTTAACATATATTTTGCAAAAGTTTTGTAAAATCATTTCAATTTAATTCAACTTGCACTGATATGGACCTACCCTCAAATTACTTACAGTATCTAGACAGCATTTTAATAATAAGCATGCTAACTAAAAATGTCATTATGATAGCAAAATTATTTCTCAACAAGGATAGCTGTCATTTAATCATTGGCATTTAAGTACATGCTATAAGTGTACCAGCCTTTTATGCATGATGTTTCATTTAACAATCAAAACAACCCTGCTAGTTCTATTAGGAAAGAAAAACCTGAGTCACCAAAAAGTAAAAAAAATCTTGCCCAAGATTTTACAACTCCTTTGTGGCTGAGTGAAGATTAGTTAACAGGCCTGCCCAACTGGAATGGGCAAATCCTTTACATAGTGGTATATATCCCTCTTTCTGGGAAATAAAATAAAAGTTTGATTATTAAATATGAAAAATTTTATTTACTTGATAAACTTAAAGATGATCTCAACTCAAGTACTGTTCACTACATTTTTTTCCCCTAAAGTAGTTTGTTTCTGGTGTGAGACTTGGACCATAAAGAAGGTTGAAAGCTGAAGAACTGATGCTTTCAAACTGTGGCTTTGGAGAAGACTCCTGAGAGTCCCTTAGACTGCAAGGAGATCAAACTAGTCAATCCTAAGGGAAGTCAACCCTGAATATTCACTGGATGGACTGATTCTGAAGCTGTAAAGAGCCAACTCATTGAAAAAGACCCTGATGCTGGGAAAGACTGCAGGCAAAAGGAGAAAGCAGAGCATGAAATGGTCAGATAACATCATTGATTCAAAGGACATAAATCTGAGCAAACTCTGGGAGACTGAAAGACAGGGAAGCCTGGTGTGCTGCAGTCCATGGGGTCTCAAAGACTTGGACATGACCTAGTCACTGAACAACAACAAAAATTTGTTTCCACACAATACATATATATCACAATTCTTTAGAAATGTGTGTGATAGTGTGTGTGTGTGTGTGTGTGTGTGTGTGTGTGGTAAAAATGAAGACATGAAGCAATGTGACTTTTTTCTTCTGAGTTTGTAGGATGCCCTACAAATTTAGAGTCCACAAGACTTTTAGGTATCTTGTGGACAAAGGCATGCCCTTTCTCCTCTATAACTACTAGAATGGCTATGATAACTAAGGTAGAAATAGAGGTTAAATTTAATATTTGTGCCAACTTTTAATAATATTTTCAGAATCCGCAGGGATATGACATTTAATTGTATGAGATTAGGGAGGGGAGCACAAAGCTCATAAAAAGCAAAAATGTAATAAGCCAGTAATACATTCCACTGCATTTGAAAGGAAAATAGCCAAATCTTAAAACATGTACCCTTTTAGGTGGGGTTTTGATGAAAATGCATCTCTAAGGCATTAGGCAGAAGGTGATGTTAAAGTTTCTTCTCTTAATTATCTCATTCTTTATGGCTTCAATTTCATTATTATAAAATATTCTTCTAAAGAAAAAGAAATATGAGTTTGGTATGCTAGAATAAGACTGTAATCAGCTTAGAATGCATGAATCAGACTGTGTATCTAACTAAAATTAATTGTGTTTTCTAGATGCTTTATAACCAAATGGACTACTCCTTCCACATTAGCGTTTGGCCTGCCTCTATAAACCATAACTGTAAGAATTAAGAGAAAAATTGTGAACTCTCAGATACATTCCCCAACACTTCATAAATGTTCTGCCCTTTAAGCAGCCTATTTCATATATTTAGTAAGAGTTTTCTTTCATTGTTTATTATTTGCGAGCACACACACACTTCTTGCCTCCTGCCTCACATACAACACATATACACACCAAAGGGAGGAAAAAAACAAAACAGCTCATTAAGTATTCTAGAACTCTTCTACCACCAAGAAATGTTGGATAGCATTGAGGATTGGAAAATAATCAACTTATTAAACTTTTTTTGCAGATAGAAAACATTTTTTAAAAAATTACTTAAACAGAGCACACACTAGGGAATTGTGGATTAATCCCTCTTTAAACGACTGAGACCAATTTTGAAAGTGGACAGCAGTGAGAAGTGATCAGTTCAGTTCAGTTGCTCAGTCGTGTCCGGCTCTTTGTGATCCCATGGACTGTGGCACGCCAGGCCTCCCTGTCCATCATCAACTCCCGGAGTTTACCCAAACTCATGTCCACTGAGTCGGCGATGCCATCCAACCATCTCATCCTCTGTCGTTCCCTTCTCCTCCCACCTTCAATCTTTCCTAGCATCAAGGTCTTTTCCAATGAGGTAGTTCTTCACATCAGGTGGCCAAAGTATTGGAGTTTCAGCTTCAGCATCAGTCCTTCCATTGAATATTCAGGACTGATTTCCTTTAGGATGGACTGGTTGGATCTCCTCACAATCCAAGGGACTCCCAAGAGTCTTCCCCAATACCACAGTTCAAAAGCATCAATTCTTCTGTGCACAGCTTTCTTTATAGTCCAAATCTCACATCCATACATGACTACTAGAAAAACCATAGCCTTGACTAGACAGACCTTTGTTGGCAAAGTAATGTCTCTGCTTTTTAATATGCTGTCTAGGTTGGTCATAACTTTTCTTCCAAGGAGTAAACATCTTTTTATTTCATGGCTGCAGTCACTGTCTGCAGTGTTTCTACTGTTTCTCCATTTATTTGCCATGAAGTGATGGGACCAGATGCCATGATTTTGTTTTCTGCATGTTGAGCTTTAAGCCAACTTTTTCACTCTCCTCTTTCACTTTCATCAAGAGGCTCTTTGGTTCTTCACTTTCTGCCATAAGGGTGGTGTCATCTGCATATCTGAGGTTATTGATATTTCTCCCGGCAATCTTGATTCCAGATTGTACTTCATCCAGCCCAGCGTTTTTGATGAGGTACTCTACATATAAGTTAAATAAGCAGGGTGACAACATACAGCCTTGACATACTCCTTTCCCAACTAGGAACCAGTCTGTTGTTCCATGTCCGGTTCTAACTGTTGCTTCCTGACGTGCATACAGATTTCTCAAAAGGCACGTCAGCTGGTCTGGTTTTCCCATCTCTTTCAGAATTTTCCACAGTTTGTTGTGATCTACACAGTGAAAGGTTTTGGTATAGTCTATAAAGCAGAAGTAGATGTTTTTCTGGAACTCTCTTTCTTTTTCGATGAAAAAAGCAAGAGAAGTGATCAAGGGACCTGATATTACCCAAAGTAAGTCTGTTAACTACAGATCCTTTAATGTAAAATAACACATTTCAAATCACACACACAAACAGAACATATATAATTTTGACTGCTATCTAAAGAATGCATTCATATTTCTTTTCTAAGAATTAAACTACATGGCTGTAAATATAAAATTGGCATCAATGTAAAGCATTTTTAAACATCAGTCTGAAAGAAAAAAAAGAAAACAGAGCTGTTGCTGTGTGATATTTATGTATATGCATGCGTGCATGCACAAGGTGTATGAAAGATTATACTCTATAAATTACCTAGAAATAATGCAAATGTTCAGAAAGAGTACTGGACCAGGAGTGAAAAGACATTCCAGGTTCCAATCCTGCAGTTTTATGTACATACTGCTGCTGCTAAGTCGCTTCAGTCATGTCCAACTCTGTGCAGACCCCATAGATGGCAGCCCACCAGGCTTCCCCATCCCTGGGATTCTCCAGGCAAGAACACTGGAGTGGGTTGCCATTTCCTTCTCCAATGCATGAAAGTGAAAAGTGAAAGTGAAGATGCTCAATTGTGTCCGGCTCTTAGCGACCCCATGGACTGAAGCCTACCAGGCTCCTCCATCCGTGGGATTTTCCAGGCAAGAGTACTGGAGTGGGGTGCCATTGCCTTCTCCAATGTACATAGGTGTCACTTAATTTCCTTGCGACTCTGTCCTCCATTAAGAATCTCTTTGAAATTCTGTCTTCTAAAATTCCAACTCCCCATGCCCCCATGCCCGAGGCCAAGGGCAGCAGCTGAGAGGAGAAACCCCACGCCCAAGGCCAGGGGCGGTGGCCCGGAGGACCAACCCCACGTCCAAGGAGCCGTGGCTGCGTGGGCGCAGGAGGGCCTAGAGGAGCTATCCCATGCTGAAGGTCAGGAAGGGCAGCGGTGAGGAGATAACCCTCGTCCAAGGTAAGGAGCAATGGCTGCGCTTTGCTGGAGCAGCCGTGAAGAGATACCCCATGCCCAAGGTAGAAACCCAAGCAAGATGGTAGGTGTTGCAAGAGGGCATCAGAAGGCAAACACACTGAAACCATACTCACAGAAAACTAGTCAATCTAATCACACTAGGACCACAGCCTTGTCTAACTCAATGAAAGTAAGCCATGCCCCTGGGGCAACCAAGATGGGCGGGTCATGGTGGAGAGATCTGACAGAATGTGGTCCGCTGGAGAAGGGAATGGCAAACCACTTCAGTATTCTTGCCTTGAGAACCCCATGAACAGTATGAAAAGGCAAAATGATAGGATACTGAAAGAGGAACTCCCCAGGTCAGTAGGTGCCCAATATGCTACTGGAGATCAGTGGAGAAATAACTCCAGAAAGAATGAAGGGATGGAGCCAAAGCAAAAAGAATACCCAGCTGTGGATGTGACTGGTGATAGAAGCAAGGTCTGATGCTGTAAAGAGAAATATTGCATAGGAACCTGGAATGTCAGGTCCATGAATCAAGGCAAATTGGAAGTGGTCAAACAAGAGATGGCAAGAGTGAATGTCCACATTCTAGGAATCAGCGAACTGAAATGGACTGGAATGGGTGAATTTAACTCAGATGATCATTATATCTACTACTGCAGGCAGGAATCCCTCAGAAGAAATGGAGTAGCCATCATGGTCAACAAAAGAGTCCGAAATGCAGTACTTGGATGCAATCTCAAAAACGACAGAATGATCTCTGTTCGTTTCCAGGGCAAACCATTCAATATCACAGTAATCCAAGTCTATGCCCCAACCAGTAATGCTGAAGAAGCTGAAGTAGAACGGTTCTATGAAGACCTACAAGACCTTTTAGAACTAACACCCAAACAAGATGTCCTTTTCATTATAGGGGACTGGAATGCAAAAGTAGGAAGTCAAGAAACACCTGAAGTAACAGGCAAATTTGGCCTTGGTATACGGAATGAAGCAGGGCAAAGACTAATAGAGTTTTGCCAAGAAAATGCACTGGTCATAACAAACACCCTCTTCCAACAACACAAGAGAAGACTCTATACAGGGACATCACCAGATGGTCAACACCAAAATCAGATTGATTATATTCTTTGCAGCCAAAGATGGAGAAGCTCTATACAGTTAGCAAAAACAAGACCAGGAGCTGACTGTGGCTCAGACCATGAACTCCTTATTGCCAAATTCAGACTGAAATTGAAGAAAGTAGGAAAAACCCCTAGGCCATTCAGGTATGACCTAAATCAAATCCCTTACGATTATACAGTGGAAGTGAGAAATAGATTTAAGGGCCTAGATCTGATAGATAGAGTGGCTGATGAACTATGGAATGAGGTTTGTGACATTGTACAGGAGACAGGGATCAAGACCATCCCCTTGGAAAAGAAATGCAAAAAGCAAAACGGCTGTCTAGGGAGGCTTACAAATAGCTGTGAAAAGAAGAGAAGCAAAAAGCAAAGGAGAAAAGGAAAGATATAAACATCTGAATGCAGAGTTCCAAAGAATAGCAAGAAGAGATAAGAAAGCCTTCTTCAGTAATCAATGCAAAGAAATAGAGGAAAACAACACAATGGGAAAGACTAGGGATCTCTTCAAGAATATCAGAGATACCAAAGGAACATTTCATGCAAAAATGGGCTCAATAAAGGACAGAAATGGTATGGACCTAATAGAAGCAGAAAATATTAAGAAAAGATGGCAAGAATACACAGAAGAACGGTACAAAAAAGATCTTCATGACCCAGATAATCACGATGGTGTGATCACTGACCTAGAGCCAGACATCCTGGAATGTGAAGTCAAGTGGGCCTTAGAAAGCATCACTACGAACAAAGCTAGTGGAGGTGATGGAATTCCAGTTGAGCTATTCCAAATCCTGAAAGATGATGCTGTGAAAGTGCTACACTCAATATGCCAGCAAATTTGGAAAACTCAGCAGTGGCCACAGGACTGGAAAACGTCAGTTTTCATTCCAATCCCAAAGAAAGGCAATGCCAAAGAATGCTCAAACTACCGCACAATTGCACTCATCTCACACACTAGTAAAGTAATGCTCAAAATTCTCCAAGCCAGGCTTCAGCAATATGTGAACCGTGAACTTCCTGATGTTCAAGCTGGTTTTAGAAAAGGCAGAGGAACCAGAGATCAAATTGCCAACATCTGCTGGATCATGGAAAAAGCAAGAGAGTTTCAGAAGAGCATCTATTTCTGCTTTATTGACTATACCAAAGTCTTTGACTGTGTGGATCACAATAAACTGTGGAAAATTCTGAAAGAGATGGGAATACCAGACCACCTGACCTGCCTCTTGAGAAACCTGTATGCAGGTCAGGAAACAACAGTTAGAACTGGACATGGAACAACAGACTGGTTCCAAATAGGAAAAGGAGTTCGTCAAGGCTGTACATTGTCGCCCTGTTTATTTAACTTCTATGCAGAGTACATCATGAGAAAGGCTGGACTGGACGAAACACAAACTGGAATCAAGTTTGCTGGGAGAACTATCAATAACCTCAGATATGCAGATGACACCACCCTTATGGCAGAAAGTGAAGAGGAACTCAAAAGCCTCTTGATGAAAGTGAAAGTGGAGAGTGAAAAAGTTGGCTTAAAGCTCAACATTCAGAAAACGAAGATCATGGCATCCGGTCCCACCACTTCATGGAAAACAGATGGGGAAACAGTAGAAACAGTGTCAGACTTTATTTTTTGGGGCTCCAAAATCACTGCAGATGGTAACCACAGCCATGAAATTAAAAGATGCTTACTCCTTGGAAGGAAAGTTATGACCTACCTAGATAGCATATTCAAAAGCAGAGACATTACTTTGCCAACAAAGGTTCATCTAGTCAAGGCTATGGTTTTTCCTGTGGTCATGTATGGATGTGAGAGTTGGACTGTGAGGAAGGCTGAGTGCCGAAGAATTGATGCTTTTGAACTGTGGTGTTGGAGAAGCCTCTTGAGAGTCCCTTGGACTGCAAGGAGATCCAACCAGTCCATTGTGAAGGACATCAGCCCTGGGATTTCTTTGGAAGGAATGATGCTAAAGCTGAAACTTCAGTACTTTGGCCACCTCATGCGAAGAGTTGACTCATTGGAAAAGACTCTGATGCTGGGACGGATTGGGGGCAGGAAGAGAAGGGGACGAGAGAGGATGAGATGGCTGGATGGCATCACTGACTCGATGGACATGAGTCTGAGTGATCTCCGGGAGTTGGTGATGGTCAGGGAGGCCTGGCGTTCTGCGATTCATGGGGTCACAAAGTGTCAGACACGTCTGAGCGATTGACCTGATCTCATGTAAGTTTTACATTCTTATGATCATTTTTTCTTTTCTAGTCATTTTTGATGGTACTACTGAATAGGAGAAAATGCAGTGAAGACATCCAGTAGGTGTTAAAAAACAAAAACAAAAGTAAAAAGAAACAAATAAGAACTATTCACACTCTACAGGGTAGTTACAAAGTAGTTTCAAATACACGTTCAGCCAAACTTAGATATCACTTTAAAATACCACTGTTCTAGAATTAAATTATGTATAAACTCCCTTGATGACTCTCCCCAATATCTATTTTTATTGAGTGAAAATTAATCATAAAAGTATGAAAGCAGAAGCTTTGGACATTGTTAATGATAAATGTAGAAGAATTAACTATAGGAATTTAGAGTACAGATATTTTATAGAGGAATGGAAGTTCAAATCAGTGTGCTCGCACCAGAAAAATGTGTATTTTCACTCAAGTTTGATGATGTAAGATTCTTCTATTTAACACCTTATTCGTAGAATTTTCCACCAGGCTAGTTAATTCTACTCTGTGAATCAAGAAAGACTGAACTGTAGCTTCAGTAGTCAGTTTACCTAAAAATGGCTATGATCTATTGCCCTAAATGTTTGCATCTGAATAAATAAACACATTGCAGTTTAAGGACTTATAAGTTAAATCTGTATAACTATTTTCCTGGAAAGAACAGGATATTCAGACTTATAAATACATGTATGACACACATACATTCATCTACATACAAGACATACATATTGCATAAATTAAGTGCTAGGTTTTTCTCCAAATTACAAACCTGTTTCACATTTGAAAAAAACTCCAAATTCTGTAACATTTGGAAGAAAACAACAATAAAAACCAGTTAAAAATACCCTGTGCTTTCTTCTTTGATATTAAGAAATACCTTTCTAATGAACAATGAATACTTTACAAATATTCATTACAAGAATTAATAATCATACTACTACAAAGATTCCCATATTGTACTCAAAGTAAGGTCAAAAATCAAAGGAGTTATCAGATACAATATATCTGTTCACTACGGAAAAATCCAATTCATTTAACTGTATTTAAATGTAAATAGTTTATAAATTTGTTTTTACAATTAAAAAAGTTTAATTATAAAATTTGTCCAAAAAAAAAAAACTTAAGTACAGAGCTAAGCTAAGCTAAGCTAAATCATTTCAGTCGTGTCCGACTGTTCGACCCCGTAGACAGCAGCCCACCAGGCTCCTCTGTCCCTGGGATTCTCCAGGCAAGAACACTAGAGTGGGTTGCCATTTCCTTCTCCAATGCATGAAAGTGAAAAGGGAAAGTGAAGTCGCTCAGTCGTGTCCAACTCTTAGCGACCCCATGGACTGCAGCCTACCAGGCTCCTCCATCCATGGGATTTTCCAGGCAAGAGTACTGGAGTGGAGTGCCATTGCCTTCTCCAAGTACAAAGCTAGCTATTTTTAAACCAGGTAATCATAGTGAGATCAATATGAAAAATATCTACATATAAATAAAATATAAAGAGGTGTTTATCTTATTTTTTCTTAAGAGAATAAATACATATTCATATCCAAACCTCATAATAGCATATATTATTGAAACATATTTAAATATATGTGTATCATTCATTCAAAAGTTTTTTTATTTTTTTATTTTTATTTTTTAATATAAATTTATTTATTTTAATTGGAGGTTAATTACTTTACAATATAAATTTATTTATTTTAGTTTAGTTTAGTTTAACTTTATTTTATTTTTAAACTTTACAATATTGTATTAGTTTTGCCAAACATCTAAATGAATCTGCCACAGGTATACATGTACTCCCCATCCTGAACCCTCCTCCCTCCTCCCTCCCCATACCATCCCTCTGGGTCGTCCCAGTGCTCCACCCCCAAGCATCCAGTATCACGCAGCAAATCTGGACTGGCAACTCGTTTCATACATGATATTATACATATTTCAATGCCATTCTCCAAAATCTTCCCACCCTTCCCCTCTGCAACAGAGTCCATAAGACTGTTCTATACATTAGTGTCTCTTTTGCTGTCTCATACACAGGGTTATTGTTACCATCTTTCTAAATTCCATATATATGTGTTAGTATACTGTATTGGTGTTTTTCCTTCTGGCTTACTTCACTCTGTATAATAGGCTCCAGTTTTATCCACCTCATTAGAATTGATTCAAATGTATTCTTTTTAATGGCTGAGTAATACTCCATTGTGTATATGTACCATAGCTTTCTTATCCATTCATCTGCTGATGGACATCTAGGTTGCTTCCATGTCCTGGCTATTATAAACAGTGCTGCGATGAACATTGGGGTACACGTGTCTCTTTCCCTTCTGGTTTCCTCAGTGTGTATTAAAGATCTAAACGTAAGACCAGAAACTATAAAACTCCTAGAGGAGAACATAGGCAAAACACTCTCTGACATACATCACAGCAGGATCCTCTATGACCCACCTCCCAGAATATTGGAAATAAAAGTAAAAATAAACAAATGGGACCTAATTAAACTTAAAAGCTTCTGCACATCAAAGGAAACTATTAGCAAGGTGAAAAGGCAGCCTTCAGAATGGGAGAAAATAATAGCAAATGAAGCAACGGACAAACAACTAATCTCAAAAATATACAAGCAACTCCTACAGCTCAACTCCAGAAAAATAAATGACCCAATCAAAAAATGGGCCAAAGAACTAAATAGACATTTCTCCAAAGAAGACATACAGATGGCTAACAAACACATGAAAAGAGGCTCAACATCACTCATTATCAGAGAAATGCAAATCAAAACCACTATGAGGTACCATTTCACGCCAGTCAGAATGGCTGCGATCCATAAGTCTACAAGCAATAAATGCTGGAGAGGGTGTGGAGAAAAAGGAACCCTCTTACACTGTTGGTGGGAATGCAAACTAGTACAGCCACTATGGAGAACAGTGTGGAGATTCCTCAAAAGTATTTTTAATGAGCTTTTTATATTAGAATCATTTTAGGTTTACAAAATTAAGGTGAAGATAGTAGAGAGTTCCCATCTATCCCACTCCCAAATATCTTACCTTAGTGTGGTACAATTAATTAACCAATATTGAATCACTGTTATTAACTGAAGTCCATACTTCACTCAGATTTCTTCAGTTTTCCCCTACTGTTCTTATTGATTCCAGAATTCTATCCAGGACACTAGATTACATTTAATGGTCCTGTCTCCTTAGACTTCTCTGCTACTGTTGCTGCTAAGTCGCTTCAGTCGTGTCCGACTCTGTGCGACCCCATACATGGCAGCCCACTAGGCTCCTCTATCCCTGGGATTCTCCAGGCAAGAATACTGGAGTGGGTTGCCATTTCCTTCTCCAGTGCATGAAAGTGAAAAGTGAAAGTGAAGTCGCTCAGTCGTGCCCAACTCTTAGTGACCCCATGGACTGCAGCCTACCAGGCTCCTCCATCCATGGGATTTTCCAGGCAAGAGTACTGGAGTGGGTTGCCATTGCCTTCTCCAGACTATGACATTTTCTCAGATTTTCTTTGTTTTTTGATAACTTTGAGAATTTTGAGGATTTCTGGTCAGATTTTTTTTTGTAGAATACCCCTCAACTTGGGACATGAGTACACAGGGGTAATTTGTTTTAAGGAGGAAGACGACAGAGGCCAACTGCCGTTTTCATCACATCATAGCAAGGGTAGAGTATCAGATGAGTTATCACTTATCACTTGTTAACCCTGATTAGTTAGTTTGATGTAGTGTTTGTCTGGTTTTTCCATGTCAAGTTATTCTTTTGTTTTCTACTTTTCGTACTGTACACTTTGGAAGAAAGTCTAAATGAAGTTAAAACTTAAGGAAAGAATTATGCTACCCATCTTTAAGACTGAAGAATTGAATACCTATATAAATTATTTGCTATTATTTTGAATGGGAGGTTTATCTATCCTACATTATTCACTAGCTAGTTTATATGAGTATAATTAGTTTATATGAGTATAATTTTATGGATATTCATTTTATACTTTGGGTTATAATCCAATAGCACTTTACTTATTTTCTTGCTCAAATTCTTCCAGCTTTGGTCATTGACAACTGTTTTGGATGCCCCTTATAGCCCTTTGATAGACTCCATCATTGCAGGTTTTAACATTTATGATCAATTCTTAGTTTCTGGTACACAAAATGATCCTGTCCCCTATCCTACACTCAGTTATTTCTACAATGAGCCCTGGTTCTTTTCACTGAAGAATGGTTTTATAAACCAAGATCTAGGTGCTGAGTAGCAACAGAGATTTCAAATGCAATTTTAAATGTTTGCCAAATATTTTAATCATAAAATTAATAATAGAAGTTTAGTTTCTATCCATAAGCTGCATTTATATAAATAATACATAATTATTTAATAATTTGGAATTGCTATAATTTTCACCTGCTCTCAAGTTGTCTAAAACAAATTCCTCAGTGTGGTGAAGAGCAGCAAAGACCTCTAAATATAAAGGGAGCTTTTTCAGTTACCCAAGAGCATGTGGTTCCTGGAACATTTCCCAGGACTGATTATTTTAGAACACAATCCAGGGACATATGCCTTTTTTTTTTTTTTTAATTTTTAAACTTTACATTGTATTAGTTTTGCCAAATATCAAAATGAATCCACCACATGTATACATGTGTTCCCCATCCTGAACCCTCCTCCCTCCTCCCTCCTCATACCATCCCTCTAGGTCGTCCCAGTGCACTAGCCCCAAGCATCCAGTATGGTGCATAGAACCTGGACTGATCTTGAGAGGCTGCCTGGGACCTCTATGGATATAGCATCCTATCACCTTGAATCAGACAAAGGAAAACACTGACAATTAGACTAGACAGAGTCAAGTCTAATTATTATATATATATTCAGAGTTTATGCTTAATTCCCTTATATAGTTTTTTATGAAACTTCTCATATACACCACGGAGAAGGCAATGGCAACCCACTCCAGTACTCTTGCCTGGACAATCCCATGGACAGAGGAGCCTGGTAGGCTGCAGTCCATGGGGTCTCGAAGTGTCAGATACGACTGAGCGACTTCACTTTCACTTTTCACTTTCATGCACTGGAGAAGGAAATGGCAACCCACTCCAGTGTTCTTGCCTGGAGAGTCCCAAGGACGGAGGAGCCTGGTAGGCTGCCGTCTATGGGCTTGCACAGAGTCAGACACCAATGAAGTGACTTAGCAGCAGCAGCAGCAGCATATACACCAGGAAGTAGTACAGTGGATGTATATAAAATAAGTCAGAGTCAAATTTAAATAGTCTCATGGTATATTGGAATTGGAAACAATATTTTTCAAGTTTTTTATCAGAAATATTACATAATTAAGAGTTTCTTCATACCAAGTTTCTTCAATTAAGAGTGTCTTCTTACCAAGTTAGTTTCTTTGCAAGCAGTAATTATGTGGAACTAGAAAGTGTACTGGTTTTGAAATTAGTAGCCCAGGGACTGACCTGGACCTCTGGACACTTTCAAGCTGGGTTATCTTTAATAAGTCCCTGAAACTCAGAAACTTTAGTATCCTTTATAAAATGGAGGAATTGAACCAGATGATTTCAAAGTCTTAAGTTCTTAAATCCTATGGTACCAGTATCCTGAAAATTTGCTAGATATTAAACATGTCATTTTATGAGCAACAAGGAGTGTTGCAAAATCACAAATACAGACACACACAGTATCAAAACTTTTCCTAACTTGGTGTAAGAGCCTAACTCCATTTTTGATGTTCAACTATTTACTTATTAACAAAAACATTTAGACTTGCACCCTTCCTTTCTCTGCTAATACACACACAGAAATTTTTTTATACTTTCTTTGTATATACAAAACTAGTCACTGGTGGCAAGTTTGAATTCTCCAGGCCTTGCCTTGGATGGAATCATTGTCCAACCCCACTCATTAGCTCCCATGAGGACCCAATCCTTTCTCTGCTATTTGCACATGCCTTTCCACCCTGGCTTACACATATGTTTCTCTCTCCAGAAGTCCCTTATGTGACTAATAAACCTTCTTTCAAATTCTTTGCTGTTTGAAGTGACATCAGCCCCATGTCCAATCTTTTAACTGAGATAAGATCCCTTCCATCTCTGTGGAGAGATTACTAACATGTGCTACTAAACATTACTTCATTTATCATTTAAGAATAATTATACTAATTCACGGAGAAGGCAATGGCACCCCACTCCAGTACTCTTGCCTGGAAAATCCCACGGATGGAGGAGCCTGGTAGGCTGCAGTCCATGGGGTCTCTAAGAGTCGGACACGACTGAGTGACTTCACTTTCCCTTTTCACTTTCATGCATTGGAGAAGGAAATGGCAACCCACTCCAGTGTTCTTGCCTGGAGAATCCCAGGGATGGGGGAGCCTGGTGGGCTGCTGTCCATGGGGTCACACAGAGTTGGACACGACTGAAGCGACTTAGCAGCAGCAATAGCATACTAATTCACGAGATGGAGGAGACTGGTGGGCTACAATCCATGTGGTCACGAAGAGTCGGACATGACTGAGCAACTTCACGATGACACAATACTAATTCACATTATATTCTCAAAAGATGGCCCTGTCTCAGTACCTTGAAATGGGAGAAAATTTAACTTCCTTTTCTACTTCAGAAAAAGAAGTCATGACTTTGTCCTTAAAGCATAGTGTAAAACTGTTTGGGGAATGTTATTCTACTATCATTTGGTTCAACTCATGGTTATCTTTTAAAAATGTATATAATTAATAGATGAAAATGCACTCTGAAGAAGATTGTCTCAATGGAATTCTACTTGACAAATTGCTCACAATCTTAGAAATCATTGTGTGTTAGTCACTCAGCCATGTCTAACTCTTTTCGACCCCATGAACTCTAGCCCGCCAGGCTCCTCTGTCCATGGAATTCTTCAGGCAAGAATACTGGGCTGTTTTGCTATGCCCTTCTCCAAGGGATCTTAGTGACCCAGGGATCGAACCTGGGTCCCCCGCATTGTAGGCAGATTCTTTACCATTTGAGCTACCTAGGAAGGCTTCCCTGATGGCTCAGAGGGTAAAGCATCTGCCAGCAAAGCAGGAGACCTGGGTTCAATCCCTGGGTCAGGAAGATCCCCTGGAGGAGGAAATGGCAACCCACCCAGTATTCTTGCCTGGAAAATTTCATGGACAGTGGAGCCTGGTAGGCTACAGTCCATAGGGTTGCAAAGAGTAGGACACAACTAAGGAACCAAGCATGCACTCATTCAGCCTAAAGGCTAAAATACCAAGATAGCTGCATAGTAACAGCACGATGTTTGGCCATTGTGAGGCTCATGTGCATACTTACAGTCTGGAGTCTGGTATGAATTCTGCAATCAATAGAAAATGAAAATTGACCTTGCTTTTGGTTATTTGAAAATGTTTAAAAGTTTTTCCTCTGTTTTATCAGAAACATATAAAGAATTATAAATCTGAATTAATGAGCAATTTTTATCAAGAACTTTTAGGAACTAAAATTAAACAGCAAAATTGAATACAGATGAATCTATTAGGCAATATTATACCTATATTAATAATTCATCATAATTTGAGTGATTCTATCTAGATTCTTATGCTTTCAGTGTTACCCACCTTCTATTGAACTCAATTCTGCCATCAGAGGCTGATTAAAACAGTGACCCTCAGTGCGTGTCATTCTCCTAGAAAGTCACCAACACCCACAGATTTGTAAAAAAACAATTACTTCCTCTCTCTTAATCAGTCCTGTAAATGTTCTTGGTGATTTCAGTATGCTTGGAAATGATGCTTCCAATCTCACATCACTATTTCCTTATCTCCTCCCTACCAATGATGTCATCCCCAACCTCTCTTCAGGCATCTACTTCCATGGTTACAAGATAGATTTTACTAAATGCAGTCTTCACTTTTCCAGGACCTACACAGTTTTCACTGTTTCTCACATCTGTTTTGCTCCTAAACCCTCCAGACACGTCCTTGGTTCCATGGTCCCTTTTTGTAATAACATCCTCAAACGCCTCCTCAACTCCCTTGCCCAACACTTTATACCATTACAAAGTCATGATTTTAAAGTCATGATTACCTGACATCAATTTTGCTCTTATTGCTACAAGTAATCCAACTAAATTTCCTTAGTCAGTTTGCTCTCTGACTCTCTATGATTTAATTTCATAGCTTCTCCTTCCCTCTCAAATACCTGGTAATCCTTCCCTTCTCCTTACTCTCAACCCATGAATTAGTCTCAGAAGCAATCAAAAGAGAATTGCTACATATTTTCCACTGCACTCTTAATACTTTAACGATTCTTAAAACCCATATAAGCCAACCTCGCTAATTAAATCCCACTCTTTTCCTGACTACCTGAAGATATCAGTTTTTCAGGTATCTCCTCTATCCTGAAATGTCAGCTTTTCTTTAATGATTTCCATAAGCCTACTAAGATGTACAGTTTAGTACAGTACCTACTAAGTACAGTATTTTCCATCTTAAATGTAAAAATAAGAAGTGACTGTTCACAAGTTGCACATGAAATGCTTGAGGTCAATTTAATATTATATTTCCAAAGAGTAAATGAACCAAATTCTTCAAACAATAAGAAAATAAGTTTTAGGAAAACAAAAACTAGCAGACTGTGAAAATTATTCATGACCCACCTCATCCTATGAGCACATTTTACATTTCATTCATATACCAATAAATTTTAAAAGAGAAGAGTAGAGAGTGATTACAAAATCAGCACTCTAGAAATATAAGGCTAATATGAGAGTTAGATAAAGGGTATGACATGAATAATTTGCTCGTCATAAAAGCAAAACATCATATTCTATGCCAATGCCTCTCTTTTTGCCTTTAACTGAATAAGATTATTTTTTTCCAGATTTTTTATATACACTTAGAATGATCTGTGATGTTGATCCAGTCTATGTACAATCTTGGTAAAGCAGTTTTTATTCTTTTAGAACTAGTTATCATTGTAAGTGGCATTTTTTTGTCCCTATTAATTTGACAAGTTATATTTTTTTGATAATTGATTATAAAAATAAGAGATAAAAACAGATATGGAACAATTAGCTTCTAAAATCTGAATTCAGAAGTAGTACTAATTTCTTGTTTTGCTTACTTATGTCTTTCTCTTACTTGTTTACTATATCATTTGCTCACATACATAATCTTCCTGTGCCAAATATTGCTAAGAAGAAAGATACATATGTTTGGAAATTACATAGCTCTGATTTTGTTTTGGACACTAATCAGAGAATTTGATTTATCCAAATTCCTTCCAAGAATATTTGATCTTTAAATAAATAATGTAGAATTCCATTCCATTTACACTTTCAAATGTATTTCATAACTAAACAAAAATGTAACATGATTTTATATTTAAAGTGTTCTATATTGGGTGCTGACTATATATAAATAACACAAATAAAGATTTGTAAAAAGTCTCTAAATGGATTTTGGTTTTTGGCTTCATGAGTAAGGGATTTAGAAATCACCATTCTGTCCTAACAACAAGAATAAAGCTGAACAGAACCAACTTTTCTTGGATTCATAAGAGAGGTGAAGACACAGGACAAACCACTGCCCCAAGAGAGTAACGGGTGAGTATGTGGCATCATGCCTCCCTTGAGCAGAGATTCTCAGCAGAAGTAAAAACTGCCTTGCAAGATATTAAAACAAATTCTTTAGAAGATGACCAGTACCCCAAAAGCATGCCTTCACGCCCTCACCAGTCATCTCACCATCCCCCCATAAGCATCCTAACTTCCAACCACATGGATTCACTTTGCCTGTTTTTTATCTTTGTACGAATGAAATTACCCAGTATATTCAGTTTGTGAAAATCCATTGCGCTATATATTTAAGGTATTTTATTTTTTAGCTTAGTTAATAATATTACTCCTATACAACTTCTTGGGTTTGATATTTATTCAGAAGAGTTGAAAATTTATATACAAACAAATATCTGTACATGGATGTTTATGGCAGCTTTATTCATCATTGCCCAAGACTGGAGGCCACAAAGATGTCCTTCAATAGGTGAATGGATAAATAAAAGGTGGTTACATCCAGACAATGGAATATTCCTCAATGTTAAAATAAATGAATATTCAAGACATGATAAGATATGTCCTCTGTCCATGGGATTTTCCAGTCAAAAGTACTGGAGTGGGTTGCCATTTCCTTCTCCAGGGGATCTTCCCAACCCAGGGGTTGAACCCATGTCACCCACATTGCAGGCAGACACTTTACTGTCTGAGCCACCAGGGAAGCATATAAGATATGTAGGAAACTCAAATGCATATTAATAAGTGAAAGAATTAACCTGGAAAGACTACATACTATATGATTTCAAGTACTAAATGATATTCTGTAAAAGACAAATCTTGGGAGACAATAAGTCTTGGGAGACAATAAAATGATCAATACTTGCCAGAGTCTGGTGGGATAAAGACAAAGAGCACAATTTCAGGGGAGTGAAAATGATTTAAGAATGGTTCCATGTATTTATATATATATTTATCCAAACCCACAGAATTTTCAACACCAAGAAATCTAATGTAAATACGGGCTTTGGACGATTAAGATATTTCAATACAAGTAACCACTTGTAACAAATGCACCACTTTGTTGAGTGATGTTGTTAATGGGGAAAGCTGCGCATGTATGAAAATAGTGAATATATGAGAAAGGTCTGTACCTTCCTCTCAAGTTACCGTAAACATTGGCTCTAAAAAAAACCTTGCGAATGTAGACAATTTTTCTCTTTCATTTACAGGAAATATTAATCATATCTCTGGCTTCAGCATTCTGTTTAGTGCATAGAAAAACTCAGAATATGCAATATGGTGCCACTTTCTTTGACGTATAGATTATTCTTAAATGTAAAAAGAAAAGTTTCTGAAATATTAAATTTAATATTTATATAATCTTTCTAATAATATTATTAAGATATAATATTGTCACTCTGAATAATAAAAAATATTTTCCTCATAAAAATATAAATAATATAATTTTTGCTAGCATCATATCATCATAAGTACCCACAGTACAACCTAAAACAGTGCTTGACTTACATCAGGAGGCAAAAAATTTCCAAGTAAAACTAAACATTAAAATTCAAATAGTTTAAATGTATAAATCTTAACATGAACAGCTAGAAAAGACAGTCAACATTTATAGTGTTTTAAAAAATATTTAGTCACTAACTCCTAATTTAAAACTTTAAATCTTTTCTATATGACTGATTACTTCAGAATGACTCTTTATATTTAATATAGCAATTTTTAGAGCTTTCATCCTACTCTAGAAATATAAAAGGATTTATCAGTCAGAGAATGATGAAAACTTTCCAAAAAATGGAGTAATGAGAAAGTACAATGCTTTAAGATGTTTCAGCTCTTTTTTATCATCATACTTTGTGTTGTCTTCCTAATCGCATATACCGACAAATAACCACAATGCAATTTAAAATTAAATTAATTTGGGGTCTTTATATAAAAAAATATATCCATTATATAAACAATCATTTTTATGCCAAATAGTCTAATACATTATTGCACATTATTTCAAAACAAACTTTACACTAAAAAAATCTGAACATGTTTAAAGCATTGCTATAACTTTCAAGGAAGAGCTCCTTACAGTCAGAGCATATTAAAGACTTGATTGTCTACAGTGAAAAAGTATCTAGTATGAGTAGCTGCATCCTCATGTAGGCTAGCAATTTACCTTTTTCTTTTTTTTAATTAATTTTATTTTATTTTTAAACTTTACATAATTGTATTAGTTTTGCCAAATATCAAAATGAATCCGCCACAGGTATACATGTGTTCCCCATCCTGAACCCTCCTCCCTCCTCCCTCCCCATACCATCCCTCTAGGTCGTCCCAGTGCACCAGCCCCAAGCATCCAGTATCGTGCATCGAACCTGGACTGGCATCTCGTTTCATACATGATATTATACATGTTTCAATGCCATTCTCCCAAATCTTCCCACCCTCTCCCTCTCCCACAGAGTCCATAACACTGTTCTATACATCAGTGTCTCTTTTGCTGTCTCATACACAGGGTTATTGTTACCATCTTTCTAAATTCCATATATATGCGTTTGTATACTGTATTGGTGTTTTTCCTTCTGGCTTACTTCACTCTGTATAATAGGCTCCAGTTTCATCCACCTCATTAGAATTGATTCAAATGTATTCTTTTTAATGGCTGAGTAATACTCCATTGTGTATATGTACCACAGCTTTCTTATCCATTCATCTGCTGATGGACATCTAGGTTGCTTCCATGTCCTTGGCTATTATAAACAGTGCTGCGATGAACATTGGGGTACACGTGTCTCTTTCTCTAATAACCTATAATTCACAGTATGCATTATATATATATATATATATATATATATATATATATATATATATACTATATAATTTCCTTTCAAGCATTTTTATTATTAATCAATTTGATTTTGGTACTGACCATCTGGTGATGTCCATGTGTAGAGTCAAGTCATCTCTTATGTTGTTGGAAATGGGTGATTGTTATAACCAGTGTGTTCTCTTGGCAAAACCCTGTTAGCCTTTGCCCTGCTTCATTTTGTACTCCAAGGTCAAACTTTCCTGTTACTCCAGGTATCTCTTGACTTACTACTTTTGCATTCCAGTCCCCTATGATGAAAAGGACATATTTTTTGGTGTTAATTTTAGAAGGGTTTATAGGTCCTTACAGAACCATTCAGCTTCAGTTTCTTCAGCATTAGTGGTTGGGGCATAGACTTGGATTACTGTTATATTGAATGGCTTGTGTTGAAAACGAATAGAGATTATTCTGCTGTTTTGAGCAGGTAGTGTGGCCGAGCAGTTTAAGGCACTGGATTAAGGCTCTAGTCCCTTCCGGGGCATGGGTTCGAATCCCACAGCTGCCAAGGAGTTTATTAAAGTTAAATAATTGTTTGAAAGTGAAAACTGAAAGTGAAGTCGCTCAGTCGTGTACGACTCTTTGCGACCCCATGGATTGTATGTAGCCTACCAGCCTCCTCCCTCCACGGGATTCTCCAGGCAAGAGTACTGGAGTGGGTTGCCATTTCCTCCTCCAGGGGGTCTTCCCGACCCAGGGATTGAACCCAGGTCTCCAGCATTGGAGGCAGAAGCTTTAACCTCTGAGCCACCAGGGAAGCCAAATAATTGTTTAGTACTAATTAATTAACCAAATTCATCTGTATTTTGATGAATTCACTTTATAATACACAATACTCCATGTGTGATTTGGCTTCTAAAGCCATTAATAATATATTCATCTAAAGATTTTAACTTGCTGAAGAGAAGGTATTCTAGTAATAGAATACAACTCTAAAATTGAGATTCTTTAATTTGTGATGGTATACAACTTCTAGTTACTAGAAACAGAGACAATTATTTGTACCAATTGTTCATTACAACTGGGAACAATAAACAGCTTTTAATTATAAGAATGGTGCCTGCTTTCAACAATTGTCAAAATTAGACAAGTGTTACTACAAGCAAACTAGCTCTAAATGTATCCCATATGTCTCAATTATAACACCGAAGAAAAAGAATTCTTAAAAAAGCATACTTTATACATGGCTTCATGCTGTACTCTTACTACCCCTTGAGAGTCTACTGTGATACTGAATAATGTTTTGGCATGGATTATAAAATGAGCTCATCATACTATACAAAGCCTATATCAGAAAAGATATTGAATTTCTTACTGGTTTTAAGTAGTTACAGCAAATAGATATGTCTACAGAAATACCATTAAAAAGTTAAAATTATCTTCAATCTGATCATTAATCCACAGTTAATTCAATTATAAATTCAAACATAATGGAATCATTCATATGCAAGGCAGCATAAAGAACACTGGAACAAAATTCACTTTCAGTTCCCAAGCTGTCATTTCCAATACCCAAAGACTTGATTATGGATTCCCTTTCTTCTGTCAGTTTTGCATTCATGTCTTTGGCATAGGTTTTATTTTGTAATTTTTGACAATTTTTTGATTTTGCTGAAACAATTAAACGTTCACATAGTCCTAAGCTTAACAACTATTAATTTGAGTTTAGTTAAGCATTTAAAGTAGTACATTTGGGCTATCTTACAGCTATGTTTTCTTCACATTTTATTTTCCACATAAGTTTTGTAAGTAAGAGAGAGCCTTTTCCAGAACATAGAAAGCCATTCTAAAGTAAATAAGTCAAGACTGTGCAGACTTCACAGAAGAACCGGACAATATAGTGATGCTTATTGACAAAAGAATCAATTAAAGTTCTAGATATTTCTTAGGATATTCATTCTGTGGATTAATTTAATAATACACAAGATAAGGACAAACAAATTATGTTGAAATGAGGCTCAGATTTCTGTTCTAAATAGAATCAACACAGCCAAGTTCAAAATATATATCTAATAATCAAAAACTAACTCCCAAATTAGGATTACTTATTATTTTAAAAATCAAAGAAAGTGCATCTAACGAATTTTGAATGCTTCTCGCATGTCCATACAGGTGGTAGTGCATCTACTTACAGAAATAGGGTAGCCGTTTACTGAAGAATGTGTTTGGGTTAAATCTTCAAGTTTTCTTAAGTGGAAATAAGCCTTAAGTTGAATATACTGAGCTCATCAAGGGATCTTGTATTTGGAACACACATTTTTAATATCCTATAAAATGTATATTATTTAACTGAGCTTGATATTATCTTATCAGCCTACATCCAAAGATGTTTTGATAACTAACCAAGAAAATTCACATTGTATTCAGAAGATGCAAACATTGTTGAGACATATATTATCCAAGTAGGTCATATGCCTTCTCATTTCCATTTTCCCTCTAAGTTTTCACTTGTAGAACTCTATCCTCACTCTTAAGTTCTCATGCTACATTTAACTTTCTTTAGTGATGGCCTTAATAACTTTGTAAGACCATGTATTTCCATAGCATACTACTTCACTTTGCCCATTGAAACAGAAATACATATTAGAATCAAGTGAGAATTTTTCCTTAAATGTACCTCCATGGAATTTCTAATAAATATTCCACTAGGGACTTCCACTCCCTAAACTCTCATCCCTTGCCTTGACCGATACAATCTTGGTGAAAGTGTTACTGATGCAAACACCTTGTGTTCCCAAGATGGGCTGGAACAGATAATACATTGATAACATCTGCTCAGAGTTACTTTGTTGCATTGGCACCTCTTTATCTTCTGGGAATTTAGGATGGCCTTAAATTCAAAGAGACAATCTCAAAATAAATAAATTTTGTTTGTTTGAAAGTGGGTGACCAACCATCTTAGTTTGCTCAGTTTGGACAATCTTGGGTTTAGCACTGCAAGTCTTAATGTCCCAGTAAAAAATCATAGTCCTGAGCAAATAAAGAGAGTTAGTCATCTAATTTGAAATGAAAACATTTTGTTTCATTTAAAACTGAAACAACATTTAAAAATCAGATTATTTGACATTTTTAAAAGTCAGGATTTTAGGTTTTTCTTTAAAAAAGCAAATTTGGGAACTTTGATGGCTACTTTAATCTTTAAACCTGGAAAACCTATGACTACCCAGTTACTCAATCAAACACTATTATAGGTTTTGCTGCAAAGGCATTTTTTAGATATCATTACCATTAAAAATCAGTTGACCTTAAAGGAGATCATCTTGGATTATCTGGGAGTGCTTGGTCTTGATAGAATATAAGAGCAGAATTGAGGTTTCTTTGAAAAGGAAACTCTTTCTATGGACAACAGCATTAGCTCCTGTCAAAGAATTCCAGCCTGCTCTTCCTGACAGCCTACTCTGATTTTGAATGTGCTTAGTCAGTCCCCCTAGCCCTGTCCCAATCACATAAGCCAGTCCCTTACAATGCATCTTTCTTTCATTTTGAGGCAGATAGATGGATGATAGACAAATAATTAGATTCTACTGGAACTGTTTCTGACCTAGCTGATATAGCAATATTACCTAAATATTTCTGCATGATTATGAATCATCTGGCCCTTGCTCTGCTTCTTTACATATGGTGCAACTCTGAAATCACTACAATCAGCATCTGGCTGATTCCTAGAGGCATCGTGATCCACAATGGAAATGTCAATATTTTTGCTGTGTAATAATATCCCTATTTTTTTTTTAAGAGATTGCATCCCAGTTTCAAAACCGGAGATCGAAAGAGATAGAGATAAGAAGTGTTGAGCCATAAACACAAATTATTAAAATTAGGGTAGAAAAACAATATCACATTCATTGCAGTACTTGTAAAAGTTTTTGGAAGTAAATAGATGAAGAAGTTTGGATTAATATTCAGAAAAGTTTTAAGAAAAAATGAGATAATGGACATTCTCAAGGAAGTGATCATGTGGCAGGCTTGTAATAAGAAAGGAAAATAACCTAACCCTGAAGAATCAGATATACATGTTCTCCTGCCCTTGGAGAACCAACAATAGCTGCCAATAAAAAGAAAAAAAGAAATAATCACTTAGAAGAGAAGCTTGGTACTTCCTGGTACCAAATCATATTTTTAAAAATACACCTTATTCATATTCAAGCAGCCTTTTAGACTTACTTTGTATTCAACTAATTATACTACAAACTTCAGGCTATTCTCCTGTCCAAAAAACCAACCTATCCCCTCTAGTCTCACGAATCTCCCTAATCACTTATCTAGCAAGTTTCAAATATCATGGTTTTTATTCCACAACTATGACAAAAGCTTCTAGGTGGTGCTAGTGGTAAAGAACCCACCTGCCAATGCAGGAGATGCAAGAGACATGGGTTTGATCCCTGAGTCGGGAAGATCCCCTGGAGGAGGTCATGGCAACCCACTCCTGTATTCTTGGCTGAAGAATCCCATGAACAGAGGAGCATCGCAGGTTATAGCCCATGAGGTCGCAAAGAGTCAGACATGACTGAAGCAACTTAGCACAGCATACAGCACATGACAAAAGCTAATAAAAATTTTAATTTAATTACTTTATTTTTATTGGAGGATAATTACTTTACAATATCATGATGGATTTTTTGCCATACATCAACATGAGTCAGCCACAGGTATACATGTGTCCATCCCCATCTTGAACTCCCCCCACCTCGCCACCTCCCTCTACACACTGTCCTTCTGGGTTGGCCCAGAGCACCAGTTTTGGGTGCTCTTCTTCATGCATGGAACTTGCACTGGTCATCTATTTTACATATGATAATGTATATGTTTCAATGCTATTCTCTCAAATCATCTCACCCTTTCCTTCTCTCACTGCATCTAAAAGTCTGTTCTTTATGTCTGTGGCTCTTCTGCTGTTTTATTAAAATATATTTGTATAAGTAGTTTTCAGTCAGAACAATTAGTTAATAAACAAGCATAAATGTCTGATCTGATCCTTCTATTTATAAGGTGACATATTTAAATTGAAAAATGACACTAGAGGGGTTAACATACCCACAGTACTCACTACACAGGATACAATCAAATAAATTTATTTCAGCTGCTTTAGGCCTAATGGAAGCTTTTATTGCTGTAGTTTAGTTACTACTAACCCAGTTGTGGAGAAGGCAATGGCACCCCACTCCAGTACTCTTGCCTCGAAAATCCCATGGATGGAGGAGCCTGGTAGGCTGCAGTCTATGGGGTCGCCAAGAGTCAGGAACGACTGAGCGACTTCACTTTCACTTTTCACTTTCCTGCATTGGAGAAAGAAATGGCAACCCACTTCAGTATTTTTGCCTGGAGAATCCCAGGGACAGAGGAGCCTAGTGGGCTGCTGTCTATGGGATCACACAGAGTCGGACACAACTGAAGCGACTTAGCAGCAGCAGCAGCAAAACCGCTGAGCTATTGCAAATCCTGGAAGATGATGCTGTGAAAGTGTTACACTCAATATGCCAGCAAATTTGGAAAACTCAGCAGTGGCCACAGGACTGGAAAAGGTCAGTTTTCATTCCAATCCAAAAGAACAGCAATGCCAAAGAATTCTCAAACTACCACACAATTACACTCATCTCACATGCTAGTAAAGTAATGCTCAAAATTCTCCAAGCCAGGCTTCAGCAATACATGAACCATGAACTTCCAGATGTTCAAGCTGGTTTTAGAAAAGGCAGAGGAACCAGAGATCAAATTGCCAACATCTGCTGGATCATGGAAAAAGCAAGAGAGTTCCAGAAAAATATCTATTTCTGCTTTATTGACTATGCCAAAGCCTTTGACTGTGTGGATCACAATAAACTGTGGAAAATTCTGAAAGAGATGGGAATGCCAGACCACCTGACCTCTTGAGAAACCTATATGCAGGTCAGGAAGCAACAGTTAGAACTGGACATGGAACAACAGACTGGTTCCAAATAGGAAAAGGAGTACGTCAAGGCTGTATATTGTCACCCTGCGTATTTAACTTATATGCAGAGTGCATCCTGGAAAAGTGCTGACCTGGAAGAAGCACAAGCTGGAATCAAGATTGCTGGGAGAAATATCAATAACCTCAGATATGCAGATGACACCACCCTTATGGCAGAAAGTGAAGAGGAACTCAAAAGCCTCTTGAGGAAAGTGAAAGAGGAGAGTGAAAAAGTTGGCTTAAAGCTCATCATTCAGAAAACTAAGATCATGGCATCTGGTCTCATTACTTCATGGGAAATAGATGGGGAAACAGTGGAAACAGTGTCAGACTTTATTTTTTGGGGCTCCAAAATCACTGCAGATGGTGATTGCAGCCATGAAATTAAAAGACGCTTACTCCTTGGAAGGAAAGTTATGACCAACCTAGATAGCATATTGAAAAGCAGAGACATTACTTTGCCAACAAAGGCCCGTCTAGTCAAGGCTATAGGAGAAGGCAATGGCACCCCACTCCAGTACTCTTGCCTGGAAAATCCCATGGATGATGGAGCTTGGTAGGCTGCAGTCACTGGGGTCGCTAAGAGTCAAACACGACCGAGCAACTTTACTTTGACTTTTCACTTTCATGCATTGGAGAAGGAAATGGCAACCCACTCCAGTATTCTTGCCTAGAGAATCCCAGGGATGGGGGAGCCTCGTGGGCTGCCGTCTATGGGGTCGCACAGGGTCAGACAAGACTGAAGCGACTTAGCAGCAGCAGCAGCAGCAGTCAAGGCTATGGTTTTTCCAGTGGTCATGTATGGATGTGAGAGTTGGACTGTGAAGAAAGCTGAGTGCTGAAGAATTGATGCTTTTGAACTGTGGTGTTGGAGAAGACTCTTGAGAGTTCCTTGGACTGCAAGGAGATTCAACCAGTCCATTCTAAAGGAGATCAGTCCTGGGTGTTCTTTGCATGGAATGATGCTAAAGCTGAAACTCCAATACTTTGGCCACCTCATGCGAAGAGCTGACTCATTGGAAAAGACTCTGATGCTGGGAGGGATTGGGGGCAGGAGGTGAAGGGGACGACAGAGGATGAGATGGCTGGATGGCATCACTGGCTTGATGGACGTGAGTCTGAATGAACTCTGGGAGTTGGTGATGGACAAGGAGGCTTGGCGTGCTGCAATTCATGGGGTCGCAGTCAGACACGACTGAGCTACTGAACTGAACTGAACCCATGGTCTGTATAGCCTGCTAGGCTCATCTGTCAATGGAATTTCCCAATCAAGAATACTGGAATAGGTTGCCATTTCCTACTGTAGGGGATCTTCTCAACCCAGGGATTTTATCCACATCTCCTGCGTTGGCATGCAGGTTCTTTACCATGGAGCCACCAGGGAAGCCCAATGGAAGCTACACCTGAGTGGATTTTTATTCTCTAGAACTATAAATATTAATAGCTTTGCTCTCCAATTTCCTTATACTTTTAGGGGGATGGTCTTAATTATCTTAATTACCACTGTGTGAAAAGCATGAGTATTGCTTCTTTCACTCAATTCTACCCAGCATTTAATTTATCTATCAGCTACATCCTCAAGCATATTTTTAGACTTTCTCACAACATAGTGAAAAGCAACATAAGAAGGACATCTGATTAGATGCTTCTGCTGCTGCTTTTCATATGCATGAAAGAAGATGCTGCTTCCTTACATGGGCAGGTATTGCCTTTAAATTGTTTATCTTCTCAATTTTTTCTTTGCATTATATATGAGGCTTCCAGGAATAGCAACAGTATAGAGAGAGAGTTGCTTGATATGTCAGTGTGAACCATATTAAAACAATATAGAAACAATACAAAATATCTCTTACTGAGTTATTAAATTAGACTTGCAGAAGAGTGCCAGTAAGATTGACTATAAGTATAAAGATATCCCATTTAAGCATATTATCTATTCCTTTGATTATATATTCTAGGCAACAATTGATAGGGGGAGGATGTTACATTTCAATGATTTTAAGCCTCTAATGTAGCACATGACAGGATCAATAATGATAATAAGAATATGGCTTATCCATTACAGAATGAAAAACAATAAAAGAACCTTCATCAATTTATGTTTGAATGATGGAATAATGATTCCATGTTTTGATTTGAGAGCAGGCAGATCTCTATTGTTAGGAAATTGCTGCTGCTGCTGCTGCTAAGTCGCTTCAGTCATGTCCGACTCTGTGTGACCCCATAGACGGCAGCCCACCAGGCTCTCCCGGCCTGGGATTCTCCAGGCAAGAACACTGGAGTGGGTTGCCATTTCCTTCTCCAATGCATGAAAATGAAAAGTGATAGTGAAGTCACCCAGTTGTGTCCGACTCTTAGCAACCCCATGGAGTGCAGCCCACCAGGCTCCTCCGTCCATGGGAGTTTTCCAGGCAAGAGTACTGGAGTGGGGTGCCATTGCCATCTCCGGTTAGGAAACTAGGAGTTTTCAAATAGTGACTATATAGTTAAAATTAGCCTTGAAAGAATTTTTCACAGTTTATAACATTTTCAACTAAAATCAGACTTCACCTATTATTGGTGCCAAGTTTTTACATGGTTACATAGTTTTATTCATCAGTTAAAAAACTGATTCTTAGAAGACTCTAATTGTATAAAACATTGAAAGTAATCATATTTCAAACATTCATATTTTAGTCTTTCCAAATATATTTTTATTAAGTCAAACAGAGAAAGACAATTACTGTATGCTTTCACTTACATGGGAGATCTAACAAAACAAAACAAATGAATAAATAAAACAAAACAGAAATACTCACAGATACAAAGAACAAACTAGTTGTTGCCAGAGGAGAGGGAATGGGGGAATGGGTGAAATAAGTGAAGAGGGTTAAGAGGTATGAACTACTATTTATAAAATAAATGTCACAGAGGTGTAATGTGCAGCACAGGGACCCTAGTCAATAACATTGTTTTGTGCATATTGAATCACTATGTTGTACAACAGAAACTAATATAATACTGTCAATCAACTATCTTTAACAAAAAAGTAAATGGATAGATAAAATAAACACTTAAAATACTTTTTTTTCAGGCATGGTATCCAGATGCTAATCACCACTGCATTTTCTTGCTGTGATAAATGCCTTCTTTCTTTCCACATTATTTATGGTTTTCATATACCATCATTTAGGTAAAAGAGACACAAAAACAAAACTGTCAAATAATATTTATTAGATAGTACAAAGAATTTTATTAATTGAGATTGGAAAAATTCAACTAGTACAAATAAAAAATGTTATAGATATATTATTTCAGTTTGAAAAATAAAAATGAAACATTTTTTGAGTGTCTTCTATGTCAGGCAATGTTTTTCCATTCTCAGTCGCATTCAATATTTACATCAAACTGATAAATTATCTTTATTCCCATATTAAATATAAAATGGTTTATCAACTAAGACACTAAATGTCTTGCCTAATATTACAAAGGTATTAAATGGCAAAACTTAGTTATACCAAAGCTGTTGTTCTTTCTAGCAAAAACAATCAACTATTTAATCTGAATATTATTGGTACCAGGATAGCTACACAATAGATAGATTTATTTTGAGATATCTGTATACCTCCTAGAAGTTTCTTCACCAATACTTTTAACAGAATTAGTGAGCTTTAAAATTATAAAACAATATTTTTAGTATCATGCTCACTGCATAAGCCTTCTCTTTAAACTCTTGCCAGAATTTATTTTTAATTGTATGCTTCAAGATTACAGCTATATTTCCTTTTGCTGGATGATGCATAGCTTAGTCTTCTCTTTTCATTTTTAAGAATTGACCATGTTTTCTTATGTTTCCTATTGTATTGACCTCATGCTATTTATAAAAAGATTTTAGGAATATCTATGCAACAGAATATAACTATAGAACTGGTATTGTATTGTCAGAACAATCCATAATGACAGCCTTGAAAATATGCAACCTTCATGGAAAATATCATTTTAGGAAATAAAATGTTGGTAAGTAAATAATTTTATGTCTTACTTCCTATTTCACTGAAATATTATTTAGCTTATAAAGAACTCATTTTCTTTTTATATGAAGCGTTGTGCCACCTGAAATTTATTCATGTGTTAAAGTGTTCATTCAACCAACCAACATTTATTGTGTTTGTTAAGTTGCTAGGGCTTCAAAATTGAAAGAGTGACATCACCAAACCGGCAGAGAAGGGTCCTCCAAAATACAGCATTCCATGAAAGTAATTTTAGAAAGGGGAAAAATTTATCTGAATCAACAGACCTCTTGACATTTATCGAAAGTTTACAGTAACAAAAGTAATACCCATTCTAGAAAACAGCTGATTCCAAGTAAGAACAGTAAAAATTTGGCATCTAGTCCCATCTTCCACTCCTGTGCCTAACAGTGGTCAAAAAATAACAGTGCACATTTCTGGTATTGAAAGAATCAGGACCCCAATGAACCTCACTCATAAGGAATCCATTAATTTTTTATTCTGAACTGGCTGGTAGCTCCTTGGAAGAACAGCTCAAAAGATATAACTTTTTTTTTTTTTTTTTAACATCTGATTTAGAACTATTCCAGTGCTAACGTTTCTTCCAGAGGGCAGTGGGTGGTCATTTTTCAAAAATACTTATAGGTTAATTTTAATTTCTTAGATGCTGCTGCCAGAGGAAATAAATAACAATTTATTAAGTAACAAAACAATCAACATGCTTAGGAGAAAAGGCTGAGGAATGATATATCATTAAGGGCTTTGAAAAACTCCAACATATTCCTGGAAACCTGGAAAGTCACATGCATGTTTAGAGCTGTTTGCAAGCTCAGGAAAGACCTTATGTGGTGCTAAGGTCTCATCTTCTGCTGATCTTGAAGCAGCCAACAAATTAGACAACCTAGATGAAAGGGAAAAAATCTTATAAACACAAAACCTATCAAAACTGACTCAAAAGGATATAGAAAATATGAATAGACTTGTAACAAGTAAATAAATTGTAACAACAACAACAAAAAACTTGAATTAAAAAAAAAGTTGAGGACCAGATAGTGTCACTGGGAATTCTACCGAACACTTAAGAAGAATCAGCAGCTATCCTTTCCAAATTTTTTCAGAACAAAATGGAAACTTCCTGCTTCATTCTATGAGGCCAAGACCATCCTGACACCAAAGCCAGTCAAAGACATCACAAGAAAACTATAAGCTAATGTCCCTTATGAATGTAGATGTAAATTCTCCAATAAAATTCTGGGAAACTGAATCCAAAAATATAGCTAAAGGATGATACATCATGATCAACTGAAGTTTACTGTAGGAATGCAAGGGTGGTTTGTTAGATGAAAATTAATCAACATAATACATGTTATTAGTAGAACAAAGTCTAAAAATCAACATGATTATCTCATTGACACAGAAAAGGCTTTTGATAAAAAACATACACCCTTTCACACACAGAAAAAAAATACTCAACAAATTATGAATAGAAGGGAACTTGCTTGATATAATATGTGGCATTCGTTAAAAATCTACATTAACATTATACTCAACAGTGAAACATTGTAAAATTTCCCCAGGGATCAGGGACAAAGCATAGATGTCCAGTTTTACCACTTTTATTAAAACACTCGACTGAATTTTCTAGTTAGGGAAATTAGGCAAGAAATAGAAATAGAAGGCATCCAGATTGGAAGAAAAGAAGTGAAAGTTTCTATATTCACATATCATGTGATCTCATATGCTGAACATTCTAAAAAATCCAAACACACACCTACACACAAAACAATTGGCAAATGAGCTTGGCAAAATTACAGAATACACAGTTAATAGAAAAAAAGTTTCATTTTTTTCCAGTAACAATAAATAATCCCAGAAATGAAAATTTAAAGATGATTCTATTTACAATAGTATCAGTAAGAATAAATTACTTAGGAATAAATTCAACCCAAAAAATGCAAGATGTGTACACTGAAAACTATAAAACATGGTTGAAAGAGGGTAAGCAAGATCTGTATAAACGAACAGGCATCTTATGTCCTTGAGTTAGAATTTAATAATGCTAAAATGGCTATACTCCCCACATTGATCTATACTTGCAACAAAATCTCTATCAAAATTTCTACTTTTTGTTGTTTTTGCAGAAATTGATTGAATAGAAGCTAATCACGAAATCCATATGGAACGTCAAAGGATACAGAAAGGCTAAAAAAAAGAAATCTTGAAAAAGAAGAATAAAATTGTACTCACACTTCCTAATTTCAAAGCTTACTAAAATCTATAGTAATCAAGATTTTGCATAAGGATAGATATACAGACAAATGGTATAGAACTGAAGGTCCAGAAATAAACTCATAAATTTGTGGTCAGTTGATCTTTGACAAAGTTGCCAAGACCACAAATGGGAAAAGAAGTCTTTTCAACAAATCACCCTAGATATTATTACAAGCAATCTCCCTTTTAAGAATATTTTAATTGCATTTTAACCTAGCTCTCGGACACGACTGAGCGACTGAACTGAACTGAACTTTTGTATTTATCCTGCATGACCATTTTCCAATTTTTCATTAAATCCATTAATCCATCCTGGTTCTTATATAACAATATGGGTTTTAATATCCAGTTCGTGGAGGTGGAAGTTCTTTGGGAATTCCTCATGGCTAAGTCTCAATTTCTCCACACACAGATAAGCTTCCTTCTGCTCAGTGTTTTCCAAACTACAACTGACCAGGTTCATTTCTACCCTCACCTCTCTTCATCATTATTCTGAAACTTTAACTATGTGCATGATATCTCTTTGAAAAACCATCAGTAATGGCCAAGTGTTATTTCTTTCTGTGTTAATTATTTATCAATCATCTTTCTCTTTACATATGTCCCTCCCAGGCAGCACTTACTTCCAGTCATTTTAATTGTAGATTATTCACATTCCTGTCTATCCTCCCAATGGTCAACCAAATATTGGATTTTTCCATTCTGTTACCTTCCCCCATGATATAGGATGTCTTTTTCCTTAAAAAGTAGAGAGGAGAAAATCAATGATAAGTTCATATCATCATTTACATTTGCCTTTATGAATTGGTTGTTACTGTTCTTTCAGTCACTAAGTTGTGCCCGACTCTTTGTGACCCCACAGATTGCAGCATGCCAGGCCTCCCTATCCCTCACCATCTCCCAGAGTTCACCCAAGTTCAAGTCCATTTGATCAGTGATGACATCCATCCATCTCATCTTCTGCTGCCCTATTCTCCTTTTGCCTTCAATCTTTCCCAGCATCAGGGTCTTTTCCAATGAATCAGCTGTTTCAATAAGGTGACCATAATATTGGAGCTTCAGCTTTAGCATCAGTCCTTCCAATGAATATTCAGGATTTATTTCCTTTAGCATTGACTGGTTTGATCTCCTTGCTGTCCAAGGGTCTCTCAAGAGTCTCCTCCAGCACCACAATTTGAAAGAATCAATTATTTGGCATTCAGCCTTCCTTCTGGTCCAACTCTAACATCCATACACGACTACTAGAAAGACCATTACTTTTACTATATATGAGATGCCATGTTCTCACTAATAATTGGAATTAAAATGTTTTTAGAATATGATATTGATCATTTTAAAGTGGAGTATGGATATTTTTATACAGTTTTCACAGGAGGACAAGTGTACATACTCATTTGGTGAACAATCTGGAAGTATCTCTCACAGTTTAACATGATATTCATTTTAATCCAGTAATTCCATTTCTAGATATTTATTTTACAAAAGTACATATAAACATTTATGTTGCAAGTTTTCGCTCTGAGTTTTTATAATGGGAAAAACATTGCCAGGAGAAATATCAACAACCTCAGATACGCAGACAATACCACTCTAGTGGCAGAAAGCAGAGGAATAGCCTCTTGCTGAGGGTGAAAGAGGAGAGTGAAAAAGCTGACTTAAAACTCAATATTCAAGAAACTTAAGAACATGGTATCTGGTCCCATCACTTCATGGCAAATAGATGAGGAAAAAGTGGAAATATTGACAGATTTTACTTTCTTGGGCTTCAAAATCACTGTGGATGGTAACTGCAGCCACAAAATTAAAAGACATTTGGTCCTTGGAAGAAAAGCTATGACAAACCTAGACAACATATTAAGAAGCAGAGACATCACTTTGCCGACGAAGGTCCACAGAGTTAAAGCTATGATTTTTCCAGTCATCATGTACAGATGTGAGTTAGGACTATAAAGAGGGTTGAATGCCAAATAATTGATGCTCTCAAATTGTGGTTTTGAAGAAGACTCTTGAGAATCCCTTAGATTGCAAGGTGATCAAATCAGTCAATCCTAAAGGAAACAAACCCTGAATACTCATCGGAAGCACTCTTGCTGAAGCTGAAGCTCCCATACGTTGGCCACCTGATGTGAAGAGCTGGCTTATTAGAAAAGATCCTGATGCTGGGAGAGACTGAAGGCAAGAGGAGAAGTGGGCAACAGAGGATGAAATAGATGGATGACATCATTGACTCAATGGACATCAGTTTGAACAAATTGGGAGACGGTGAAGGACAGGGAAGCCTGGAGTCCTGAAGTTCATGGGCTAGCAAAGAGTTGGACACGACTTAGCATCTGAACAACAACAAAAAATCAAAAAGCAAATAATTAAATAAATTTGGTATATACTTGTTTTAAAATAAAACACTATGAATCCAATTAAGAAGAGTTATATATAATGAAGTGAAAATTTCAAAAATACACATTTTAATGAAATGATTATAAAATAATTTGCATAATAAAGTCATACTTATGAAAAGCACTTAAGTTTATAAAATGAAAGGTATTTACATAATAGGATTTAGATTAAATTGTTGCAGTAACTCTTCTGGAGAAGACCATGTACTTGTGATTGAGAGGTATATAGAGCTTTAGTGTATCTTTATATTTCTAAATTATTTGAATACTTTTAAAATATTCACAAATTAATTAGATTATTGATGAAAGTAATAATATGTTGAAGGAGGTAACATTAAATTATACTAGAGAAATATATATGCCAAATAAGTGTAGGTATTCAGTGTTTTCAGCTACAAATTCTGTTGGCAATCATCACACTACTAACTAAATTTAGAATAAATGGCTGATTCAGGTACTTTTCAAATCCAAGTCAATTCCTATGACATCATGTCGTCATGCTGACAGTCTGGCCACAACTTTTCAAATAGGATTTTGTTATAGTGCCAAGGAAACTTTTTTTCACATTCCCAATTAATGATCCATATAATTCAGATCCATTAGAGGCTGGATTTCTAAATGCACAATGAGTCCAACTGTCTCCATTTCCACAGATTACAAAAATTAAATTTCTAAAGCCATATCAGAAAATAAGGTGCATTGGGCATCAAAGAATCAAATTCCCACACATATCCCTTTTTTAAAAAAAGTTTTATCTCTATTAACACTAGCTATCAGGAGCATCCTCTGACACTCAGGTCTCACTTGAATTTTGATGAGACAAGTAGGAAGGGATAAAAAATATACGAAAATGAAGAGGAAAACCAACAATCATGAAGCAGAATTAATGAAGGACACAAGGAATCTACACAATTCCAGTTGTAGTCATGTATGATGTGCAAGGGAGAAGAGTTCAGAGGGTGTTTTAAATTCAAGCAAAGCATTGAATTTAAATTTAAATTTAATTCATTTAAATTCAACAAAAGCATTTTTTAAGAAAAGAGAGAAAAGAAGTTTGCAATCCAGTGTCTCAAACTTAAGCTTTTTGGAAAGACCAGCTGAGAAAGCAGATCTCAGACTGGCTGTGATAGAATGCAGGATGCTCCTGAAATTTGGAGGTCCAGGTGGAGAATGGAGAGAGGAAAGACATTGATATCCCACTATAGCCAGTTTCAAGCTACCGATAAATTAACTACCATTTGGTAAATTTTCTGAAAGTTTAGCAATCAGCCCTTACAAGCTAGTATGTGTTGCATCCAGCATACCATTTAGAGTGGGTGTTGGAAAAATCCTACCTATCCAAGTCAGCCAGGCAGAAAATACCACTGAAATTGTATGCAATGAGAACTAGGCAAGAGGCTGCCGCCTGCTAACACAGCTGTGTAGACAAAAAAAAAATCCTGTCATAAAGGGAGTGTGATATGCAAATATTTTCTCTGTTATTTTCTTTACATTCCATGGGAGTATGCAGAGAAGCTTGTAGACACTGAGTGCTAAGTGCAAATAGCTATGATAGGACTCTGATTGCAGAAAGGAGTGACAATCAACCTCTGACATAGGTCAGAAAAGCATGTTAGAAAGTCTCTAGATGTTACCAAAATAATATGAATATTTGTATGATTTGGATATACCATATAAAATTGGTAGCATATCTAAAATTTAAACTAGTCCTTCCTGCTCTCAGTCTAGTACATTACCTTCTATATTTAAATGTATACTATAAATATTTAAAATCCCTAACTCAGCGGTTGGTTTATACAGCAGCCCAATTAATCTAACTGCTCTAGACCTGATCAAGCCAATGAATATGTTATTTTGTTGCACTGAATAGGTATTTTACTGAAGATCCAGTAAAACAGCTCTTGGGTTTCTTCCCTCTAACTCCCAACCTCAGTAACTTAGTATGAGAAACCCTTTTTTTAATGAATTTAAGACTAGGATTATCCTTCTTCCCTTGGTTCAAATCCATTTCCCAATCATATAATTCTGCTGAAATACTACTTTGTTTTCCCTTTCTTCCTCCTGGTTTCCTTGATATTTTATGCCTTTAGATTTCCTACTTTAATGTTCAGGTCAATATTTATTTGAGACATCCTAACTTAAGGGTTTCAAATAGTAATTGCTTATATTTCTTTTTTCAATATTATCTCCAAATTTTATATAAACCAAACTATGACGGACAAGGAATAGATATGGGGATGAAAAGGAGTCAGGGATGTATAGTTAAAACAATAGCAACATCATGATGTACTTTCCCCAAGTTGAAAAGAAAAAGTAGAGTAACAAGCAGTTCAGGAAAATAGTTGACATTATAATAGCATAAGTGCCATAAAGCAGAAAATACTAATATAAATTACTAAATAAAAATATCCTGAGATAAAAATGCATTCGTTGAATTAAAGTTTTGCCTAACTTATGATATGTATGAAAAATGATTCAATTTGAAACCTGTGAATAGAGATGAATTATAGGAATTTTAAATAAAACTTCAAATGTTTGTATTTAGAGAGTATCATTTAATTATGGTAATTTTATAAACAACCATTTTAATTTTGAATAATTTTAAATATTTAGTGTTCATATATCAATATTAAAGTATTTACTCCTATCCGAATATACAAATGTATGTATTATATATACATATGTATATATATTTTTTCAAATCAACTTCAAAATGTGAAAGATAAAATACAAGTGCAGAAATATGAAAATGTGTGGAAGTCTTTGGTTAGAGGTTTCAATTTCTCTAAAAAAAAAGTAGATGTAAAATATTCTCCAAAGTGCTATGCTGACTGATGGGCAAAAATAAAAATGTTTCAGTTGTAAGGGAATTACATAGATCAAAATCATATTATTTACATCTAACAAAAAATATCTATCAAGGCTGGAAATTTCATATTAGTGATTAACCAGTAGTAATACTACAATGTACAAGTGGGATAGTGCTCTTTATATTGTTTATTATAGATTAATTCTCATCCACAGTCACCTTACCTGATACTTTGAATTATGATATGTTAAAGAGAAAAAGGACAACTCACTGATTTTATTCTGAAGGTGAGATATTTTTAAAGTATTTCCAAAATTTTTTTCATGCTTTATCCTTTTAGAAATGGGCCTTAATTCCCTTAACTTTGAGTGTGGACTGGTCTTAGTGACTTGATTTTAATAGAAGGTGGCAGAAGTGATGAGTTATATCATTGCCAAGGTTAGATTATAAAAGGACTGCAGCTTCCATTTTTAGGGTGCACTCAATTTTAGATCATTTCTTCTGGGGGAAGCCAATCACAACCTTGTAAATGATGTAAGTGATGTAGGGGGAAATGGAGACCTCCATCTAATAGCCAGGATAATGTGAAACTGGTCAACAACCCCAAAAGTGAGCTTGGAAGCAGTTTCTCCAGTCCTAGTTGAGCCTTGAGATAACAGCAGTCTCATCTGACAGCTTGACTGCAAGGCCCTGAGAAACCCTGAGCTAGAACCACCCAGCTAAGTTGCTCCCAGATTCTTGTCCCACAGAAACTGTTGAAAAAGATGTTTATTTTTTAGGCTATCAAATGTGGGGGAAAGAAGAACTGCACTTTTCATCAGGTATGAAAGCATAGCATTGTTTTTTTCCAAAGTTCATGTATCACCTTTGGTAGTTTGGTACAGAAAGCAATGTTTTCTTTATTAATAGTTTGAATTAGTTACTTGTTTAATTATCCAAGGTTTTATCAACAAACAAAAAAGCATACAAAGTCATTAAATATGTATGCAGTGGTACTCTAGTTTACATGGAGTTTAGTACAAAATATTTAAGAGGCTCTAAATTAGTATCTAATATATATGAAAACTCTTGTTTCCCCTTTTTACAACAGAAAGATACCATTCTACTTTTCTCTGTTCTTGTGTACCTTATTTTTTTTCAAATAAATGCCCTTACAATGAATAAAGACTAGAACAATTACTTTGGAAAAAAATAATACAACATTTGAGTAACATTTGGAATTCAATAATGATAAACTTTGATAGATAATACTGTTTTGATAATAATTATTTGATTCACTTTATCCTAAAATAATTATTCTAAAGAGAGCAAATTCTTACAGAAGCAACATAATGGTAAAGGTAATATAAGAAGGACAGCAAACATTTTTGAGTGTTTACATACCAGCTACCATTCTAATATTTTATGTGCATTATCACTTTGAATATTTATAATCCCACTGTGAGGTAAATGTTATGATTAAACCCATTTTTTAGCTAAGTTAACTGGGTCAATGAGAGGTTTGGTTACTTGCTCAGGGTCACAGAGTTGAGCAGAATCTGAAATCTCAATTTGTAATTACACTGTTTCACAATCAATGCTAAGTTACAGAAAAAATAAACATATTTTAATATATACATGGTAGTAGATTAAATATATATGAAATAGATTGGTAGCAACAACCAAAAGTGAGATTTAGAATTAAAATAAAATCTTATTTTAACTAGTTTTGATTACTTTAAACCATACTGACAGATGTTTATTAAGTCAATATAAATAGAAATTAAATTGTGTATAAATATTATACATGTATATTTTATAAAAGAGTCACACTCTTTTTACTATAGATGAATATACATGTTCAACTAACCTTTTATACACTCTTTCTAACAAGTGCCAAATAAAACCAGATGTAAGAAAACTACATGATCAAAGTTTAAAGAAATAGAATTCTTAAATAATATATACAATAAAAGATAGAACCCAGCTGTATGCTGCTGCAAAAGAAATGAGCACATGAGAATAGACTTTTTTTATGCTCTACTTTATTATTATTATTAACCCTGTAAAATGAAATTCAGTACTCCACCTTAATATTTATTTTCTTGCTAGAATTGTACCAGATGGAAGAATTTTGTGTAATTGAAAACACTGATTGGTATGTCCTTCTGTTAAGATGTATTATCACCAATATAACTCTACTTTCTTTTGTATCTCAACAAATATTATTTTTTCTTTTTATGTTATACCATAGAACCCTTTTTCTATTGTTATTATGTCATACTAAGAAACCCTTTCAAAACACCCCTTTCATATATTCTGCACATATCTTTTAAAAATCAAGCCACCTATGAGTCATATGTCAACACTGAATACCAAAAAGGATAACCCAAAATATAGTCACATAACCTAACCAATCTGCCAAGCCAGAAACCAAAGATATAGTAAAATGGGAAAGGCCTGCTGTTAGAATCTTAAATAAATACTTATGGAAAATAGTTTGGGGCAAGAAGCTTTCCAAGTTTCAAAAACAATGCAATAAAGAGACATTAACCTTAACATTATTTAATAGGCCAAAGGAATATGGGGAATTGAGCAGTCAACATGTCAACTTATGCAGAAAGTAGACGCAGGTGAGTATTTCACAAAGCAAAAATGCAGAATCACAAATCAGAGGTTCTTTAAGCTTCAGATGCAAAGGAACGTTTGCGTTCAACAGTGATAGAAGAACTGTTGGGCATGTGTCATCTTTTATTTAATTCCTATGTGCAAAATATTAATATAGGTGTTTGAAATTATGGGAGTCTATAATAGGTTTATTAAAATTTAGACTAAAAAATATTTCATCAATATTTTCCAACAGACAGGACTATAGCAAACATAAATGAGGAATCCATACAATATCAATGATGGTCAGTGATCAGGTATTTAGAATTCATAGTATAAATTAATTATTTTTGTTTTGCTTGTGTTTGTCTTCTTTATCCTCACCTACAACTTTACTTAACATAATTTATTAGAGCTTGTATTACTTTCTAATTAAACACTATATTCACTAAAACAATGAGTAAATGAAAGAAATAATATATTAAATTCATCAATGTTACCACCTAAAGAGAATTATTTCATAAACAACCTGTTATATAGGCATCTAGTCAAAAGGTCCGTCTCGTCAAAGCTATGGTTTTTCCAGTAGTCATGTATGGATGTGAGAGTTGGACTATAAAGAAAGCTGAATGCTGAAGAATTGACACTTTTGAACTGTGGTTGGAGAAGACTCTTGAGAGTCCCTGGGATAATAAGGAGATCCAACCAGTCCATCAAGGAAATCAGTCCTGAATATTTATTGGAAGGACTGATGCTGAAGCTGAAACTCTAATACTTTGGCCAGCTGATGTAAAGACCTGACTCATTTGAAAAGACCCTGACGCTGGGAAAGATTGAAGGCAGGAGGAGAAAGGGGATGACAGAGGATGAGATGGTTGGATAGCATCACCAATTCAGTGGACATGAGTTTGGGTAAACTCCAGGAGTTGGTGATGGACAGGGAGGCCTGGTCTGCTGCAATCCATGGAGTCGCAAAGAGTCAGACATGACTGAGTGACTGAACTGAACTATGGAAAACAATATGGTGGCTCCTCAATAAAACTAAAGTCAACTATGATATGACTCACCAATGCCACTCCTAGGTATATATCCAAAAAAGATGAAAACACTAAATGAAAAGATATGTAAACTCCCGGAGTTGTTGATGGACAGGGAGGCCCGGCATGCTGCGGTCCATAGGGTCACAAAGAGTCGGACACGACTGAGTGACTGAACTGAACTGAATGTAGGTGTATACATTTATGTGTGTGTATGTATATACGTATGTATGTATGCATAGTCTTTTTTCCAACAAACAGATTATTCTGAATATATTTTTGATCATTTAAAAATGAAGAGCATAAAATGTTCATATTTCCATGATAATAGATACAAATCAAAAGCTTTATTTTAATAGCTATTATAAACAACAGTGTAAAAATTATTCCTATTCTTAAATATAGTGTCAGAATAATTATATGAAATTAGAACTTTTAGATTAAGAAACATTTTGTGTGTGTGTGTGGCTTTTCACACATTCTCTTTTCTTTTTGCTTCTTGAAAGGATTGCCTTTTATCTTATACCCTCACTGAAAGCATAGGGGGATAATCTTTCCTCTGCATCCTTGGTAACCTCTTAACAATTTTGCCAATATAATACAAATAAAATATTTTGCTTTAACTTGTATTTGTATTATATCTTTTCAAGTACTAACTGACTTTGTTTTTCTTTTTTTGGACTGTTTATTAGTGTCTTTCACTCATTTTTAACTTGAAATTTTTGTATTTTTTTGGATTTGTGTTTTCAGAGACATAGAAGTTTACTGTTTACAATAAATGAAGCAAATTATCTTTTCTAGTTAATTTTTTTATTTTATGCAATTTGATTTTTTGGGGCACACATAACCAATGTTTACATAGTGCATAAAAATTACATGTGATACTCTCAATGCACATAGGTAATTTTAACTGAATAACTTAAAATAACTCTGTTAAATGTTAGGATATCATTTGTTTATTCTAAACTTTTGATTCAATTCCTTTCTCCTTTTTATCTGCAAAGCACAATTTCAGTCCCTTTTAAAGTTAACATGATGTAAACTATCCACGTGGCAGGGATATATAATAATGCAAAGCAGATGAATTTCAGCCCCATGGGAACTTGCAGGGAGTGAAAAGGGGTTTTAGTATCCATCTAGGCAATTGTGCAGATGACTGTTAGAAAAGGTAATAATTTTAAGCTCATAAATAAGAAAAAAAAGTAAGTAAACAACTTTATTACAAACCTCTTTCTAGTGATGGAACAATTTTCGAATGACTTAATATATTCAATGCTTCATATCATTTGCCTACAACTGGAAAACAACAGACAGTTGTTTTAAAATAATGTTATAATGGAGAACAGCAAAGAGAGCTAAATACTTGGTTATGACTGCAGGCATATTCTCAAATAGAAATCTTATTAATAAGAAGACAAGAAGACCCTAAAAAAGAAGCCAGCATAACAGAGATCCCAGTTTATAAAGTACTTGCTTTGGAATAGTCAGTTACCCTTACTTTGCTTCTTTCCTAATGAATAAACAGGTATGTGAAAGGAATTTTAAGTATACAGAAGTTTTAAAGAGATTTGTATGCAATCTTAAAGAGCTGATGTTAAATTTTCCTTTTTTTACTGATGAATAAACTAAAGTTCAAAATCAAACAGCCATTAAGTGGCAAAATCTATATTTGTTTAATTTAAAAATGTTCGTGATGGTTGCTGACATACATCAACATAAACTGGCCAGAGGTATACCTGTGTCCCCAACCCTGAACCCCACCCTCCTCTCTCCCCCTACCTCTGTCTCCACCCTATCCCTCTGCTTGGTCCCAGAGCACCAGCTTTGGGTGCCCTTCTACATGCATTGAACTTGTGCTGCTTATCTGTTTTACACATGGTAATGTACATGTTTTGATGCTTCTCTCTCAAATCATCCCATCCTCTCATTCTTCCAATGAGTCCAAAAGTCTGTTCTTTACATCTGTGTCTCCTTTCCAGCACTGCACATAGGATCTTCAGTACCATCTTTCTAAATTCCATATATATGTGTTAATGCAATGTATTTCTCTTTCTGACATACTTGACTGTGCTGTTACAATGTCTTAAAAATACATAAAAATAAAGGTGAAAAACAAATTACATTCTTAAAAGGCATCAAATTATTATGGTAACCACCATATTTTACAGTTCTTTCAGTTCAGTTCAGTTCATTGCTCAGTCATATCAGACTATTTGTGACCCCATGGATTGCAGCACACCAGGCCTCCCTGTCCATCATCAACTCCCTGAGCTTACTCAAACCCATGTCCATGGAGTCGGTGATGCCATCCAACCATTTCATCCTCTGTCGTCTCCTTCTCCTCCCTCCTTCAATCTTTCTCTGCATCAGGGTCTTTTCAATTGACTCAGTTCTTCAGTCAGGTGGCCAAAGTATTGGAGTTTCAGCTTCAGCATCAGTCCTTCCAATGAATATTTAGGACTGATTTCTTTACGATGGACTGGTTTGATTTCCTTGCAATCCAAAACACTCTCAAGAATCTTCTCCAAAACCATAGTTCAAAAGCATCAATTCTTCAGTGCTCAGCTTTCTTTGTAGTCCAACTCTTACATCCATACATGACTACTGGAAATACCATAGCCTCAACTAGATGGACCTTTCTTGGCAAAGTAATGTCTCTGCTTTTCAATATGCTGTCTAGGTTGGTCATAGCTTTTGTTCCAAGGAGCAAATGTCTTTTAATTTCATGACTGCAGTCACTATCTGCAGTGATTTTAGAGCCTATGAATATAAAGTCTGTCACTGTTTCCATGGTTTCCCTATGTATTTGCCACGAAGTGATGGAAGTGGATGCCATGATCTTAGTTTTCTGAATGTTGTGTTTTAAGCCAACTTTTTCACTTACTTCTTTCACTTTCATAAAGAGGCTCTTTGGATCTTGCCTTTCTGCCATAAGGATGGTGTCACCTACATATCTGAGATTATTAATATTTCTTCCAATAATCTTGATTCCAGCTTGTGTTTCATCCAGCCTGGCATTTCACATGATATACTCTGCATGTAAGTTAAATAAGCAGGGTGACAATATAAAGCTTTGACATATACTCCTTTCCTGATTTAGAACCAGTCTGTTGTTTCATGTTTAATTCTAACTGTTGATTCTTGACCTGCATACAGATACCTCAGCAGGTCAGGTGGTCTGGTATTCCTATCTTTTTAAAAATATTCCACAGTTTGTTCTGATCCACACAGTCAAAGGCTTTGGTGTATCCAACAAAGAAGAAGTACTTGTTTTTCTGGAACTCTCATGATTTTTCTATGATCCAATGGATGTTAGCAATTTGATCTCTGGTTCCTCTGACTTTTCTAAATCCAGCTTGAACATCTGGAAGTTCATGGTTCATGTATTGCTGAAGCCTGATTTGGAGAATTTTGAGCATTACTTTCTGAGATGAGTGCAATTGAGTAACAGTTTGAACATTTTTGGCATTGCCATTTTTGGAGATTGGAATGAAAACTGACTATTTCTAGTCCTGTGGCGACTGCTAAATTTTCCAAATTTGTTGGCACATTGAGTGCAGCACTTTCACAACATGGTCTTCTAGGATTTGAAGTAGCTCAACTGGAATTTCATCACCTCCACTAGCCTGGTTCGTAGTGATGCTTGCTAAGACCCACTTGACTTCGCATTCCAGGATGTCTGGCTCTAGTGAGTAGTCACACCATCGTGGTTATCTGGGTCATGGAGACCTTTTCTGTATAGTTCTGTGTATTGTTGCCACCTCTTCTTAATGTCTTCTACTTCTGTTAGGTCCATACCATTTCTATTCTTTATTGTCCCCACCTTTGCATGAAATGTTCCCTTGGTATCTCTAATTTTCTTTAAGATATCTCTAGTCTTTCCCATTCTATTATTTTCCTCTATTTCTTTGCATTGATCACTGACAAAGGCTTTCTCATCTCTCCTTGCTATTCTTTGGAACTCTGCATTCAAATGGGTATATCTTTCTTTTTTCTTTTCCCTTTAACTTCTCCTCTTTTTTTCAGCTATTTGCAAGGCTTCCTCGGACAACCACTTTGCTTTTTTGCATTTCTTTTTCTTGGGGATGGTCTTGATAACTGCCTCTTGTACAATGTCATGAACTTCCAACCATAGTTCTTCAAGCAGTCTATCAGATCTAATCCCTTGAATCTATTTGCCACTTCCACTGTATAAGCATAAGTGACTTTAATTAGGTCATACCTGAATCATCTAGTGGTTTCCTCTACTTTATTCAATTAAAGTCTGAATTTGGCAATAAGGAGTTCATGATCTGAGCCACAGTCAACTCCTGGTCTTCTTTCTGCTGACTGTATAGAGCTTCTCCATCTTTGGCTGCAAAGAATATAATCAATCTGATTTTTTTATTGGCCACCTGGTGACGTCGATGTGTAAAATCTTCTCTCATGTTGTTGGAAGAGGGTGTTTACTATGACCAGTGCATTGTCTTGGCATAACTCTGTTAGCCTTTGGCATGCTTCATTGTGGACTCCAAGGCCAAATTTGCCTGTTACCCCAGGTATCTCTTCACTTCCTACTTTTGCATTCCAGTCCCCTAAAAGGGCATCTTTTTTGGGTGTTAGTTCTAAAAGGTCTTGTAAGCCTTCATAGAACCATTCACCTTCAGCTTCTTCAACATACTGGTTAGGGCATAGATATGGATTACTGTGATATTGAATGGTTTGCCTTGGAAATGAACAGAGATCATTCTGTCCTTTTTAAGATTGCATCCAAGTACTCCATTTTGGACTCTTTGTTGACTATGATGGCTACTCTATTTCTTCTAAAGGATTCTTGCCCAGTCATAGATATAATGGTCATCTGGGTTAAATTAACCCATTTCTGTCCATTTTAGTTCACTTATTCCTAAAATGTCAATGTTCAGTCTTGCCATCTCCTGTTTGACCACTTCCAATTTGCCTTGCAGATGACACGACCCTTATGACAGAAAGTGAAGAGGAACTACAAAGCCTCTTGATGAAAGTGGAAGTGGAGAGTGAAAAAGTTGGCTTAAAGCTCAACATTCAGAAAACGAAGATTATGGCATCTGGTCCCATCATTTCATGGGAAATAGATGGGGAAGCAGTGGAAACAGTGTCAGACTTTATTTTTTTGGGCTCCAGAATCACTGCAGATGGTGACTGCAGCCATGAAATTAAGAGACGCTTACTCCTTGGAAGGAAAGTTATGACCAACCTAGATAGCAGATTCAAAAGCAGAGACATTACTTTGCCAACAAAGGTCCGTCTAGTCAAGGCTATGGTTTTTCCTGTGGTCATGTATGGATGTGAGAGTTGGACTGTGAAGAAGGCTGAGCGCCGAAGAATGGATGCTTTTGAACTGTGGTGTTGGAGAAGACTCTTGAGAGTCCCTTGGACTGCAAGGAGATCCAACCAGTCCATTGTGAAGGAGATCAGCCCTGGGATTTCTTTGGAAGGAATGATGCTAAAGCTGAAACTCCAGTACTTTGGCCACCTCATGCAAAGAGTTGACTCATTGGAAAAGACTCTGATGCTGGGAGGGATTGGGGGCAGGAGGAGAAGGGGACGAGAGAGGATGAGATGGCTGGATGGCATCACTGACTCGATGGACGTGAGTCTGGGTGAATTCCAGGAGTTGGTGATGGACAGGGAGGCCTGGCGTGCTGTGATTCATGGGGTCGCAAAGAGTCGAACATGACTGAGTGACTGAACTGAACTGAACTGAACTGAATTTGCCTTGATTCAGTAACGCTGAAGAAGGTGAAGTTGAACGCTTCTATGAAGACCTACAAGACCTTTTAGAACTCACACCCCCCAAAGATGTCCTTTACACTATAGGGGGCTGAAATGCAAAAGTAGGAAGTCAGGAAACACCTGGGATAACAGGCAACTTTGGCCTTGGAATACGGAGTGAAGCAGGGCAAAAGCTAATAGAGTTTTGACAAGAGAACGCACGAGTCATAGCAAACACCCTATTCCAACACACAAGAGAAGACTCTACACATGGACATCACCAGATGGTCAACACCAAAATCAGATTGATTATACTCTTTGCAGTCAGAGATGGAGAAGCTCTATACAGTCAGCACAAACAAGACCAGGAGCTGACTGTGGCTCAGATCATGAACTCCTTATTGCCAAATTCAGACTTAAGTTGAAGAAAGTGGGGAAAACCACCAGACCATTCAGGTATGACCTAAATTAAATCCCTTATGATTATACAGTGGAAGTGAGAAATAGATTTAAGGGACTAGATCTGATAGAGTGCCTGAAGAACTACGGACAGAGGTTCATGACATTATACAGGAGACAGGGATCAAGACCATCCCCATGGAAAAGAAATGCAAAAAAGCAAAATGGCTGTCTGAGGAGGCCTTACAAATAGCTGTGAAAAGAAGAGAAGTGAAAAGCAAAGGAGAAAAGGAAAGACATAAGCATCTGAATACAAAGTTCCAAAGAATAGCAAGGAGAGATAAGAAAGCCTTCCTCAGCGATCAATGCAAAGAAATAGAAGAAAACAACGGAATGGAAAGACTAGAGATCTCTTCAAGAAAATTAGAGATACCAAGGGAACATATCATGCAAAGATGGGCTCGATAAAGGACAGAAATGGTATGGACCTTAGAAGCAGAAGATACTAAGAAGAGGTGGCAAGAATACACAGAAGAACTGTACAAAAAAGATCTTCACGAACAAGATAATCATGATGGTGTGATCACTAACCTAGAACCAGACATCCTGGAATGTGAAGTCAAGTGGGCCTTAGAAAGCATTACTACAAAGCTAGTGGAGGTGATGGAATTCCAGTTGAGCTATTTCAAATCCTGAAAGATGATGCTGTGAAAGTGCTGCTTCACTCAATATGCCAGCAAAATTAGAAAACTCAGCAGTGGCCACAGGACTGGAAAAGGTCAGTTTTCATTCCAATCCCAAAGAAGCACAATGCCAAAGAATGCTCAAACTACCACACGGTTGCACTCATCTCACATGGAGGGCTGCCGTCTATGCGGTAGCAAAGAGTCGGACACGACTGAAGTGAGTTAGCAGCAGCAGCAGCAGCAGCACACACTAGTAAAGTAATGCTCAAAATTCTGCAAGCCAGGCTTCAGCAACATGTGAACCATGAACTTCCAAATATTCAAGCTGGTTTTAGAAAAGGCAGAGGAACCAGAGATCAAATTGCCAACATCTGCTGGATCATGGAAAAAGCAAGAGAGTTTCAGAAAAACATCTATTTCTGCTTTATTGACTATGCCAAAGTCTTTGACTGTGTGGATCACAATAAATTATGGAAAATTCTGAAAGAGATGGGAATGCCAGACCACCTGATCTGCCTCTTGAGAAATCTGTATGCAGGTCAGGAAGCAACAGTTAGAACTGGACATGGAACAACAGGCTGGTTCCAAATAGGAAAAGGAGTACGTCAAGGCTGTATATTGTCACCCTGCTTATTTAACTTCTATGCAGAGTACATCATGAGAAATGCTGGACTGGAAGAAACACAAGCTGGAATCAAGATTGCCGGGAGAAATATCAATAACCTCAGATATGCAGATGACACCACCCTTATGGCAGAAAGTGAAGAGGAACAAAAAAGCCTCTTGAGGAAAGTGAAAGAGGAGAGTGAAAAAGTTGGCTTAAAGCTCAACATTCAGAAAACAAAGATTATGGCATCTGGTCCCATCACTTCATGGGAAATAGATGGGGAAACAGTGGAAACAGTGTCAGACTTTATTTTTCTGGGCTCCAAAATCACTACAGATGGTGACTGCAGCCATGAAATTAAGAGACGCTTACTCCTTGGAAGGAAAGTTATGTCCAACCTAGATAGCAGATTCAAAAGCAGAGACATTACTTTGCCAACAAAGGTTCATCTAGTCAAGGCTATGGTTTTTCCTGTGGTCATGTATGGATGTGAGAGTTGGATTGTGAAGAAGGCTGAGCACCAAAGAATTGATGCTTTTGAACTGTGGTGTTGGAGATGACTCTTGAGAGTCCCTTGGTCTGCAAGGAGATCTAACCAGTCCATTCTGAAGGAGATCAGCCCTGGGATTTCTTTGGAAGGAATGATGCAAAAGCTGAAACTCCAGTCCTTTGGCCACCTCATGCGAAGAGTTGACTCATTGGAAAAGACTCTGATGCTGGGAGGGATTGGGGGCAGGAGGAGAAGGGGACGAGAGAGGATGAGATGGCTGGATGGCATCACTGACTCGATGGACATGAGTCTGAGTGAACCCCGGGAGTTGGTGATGGACAGGGAGGCCTGGTGTGCTGCAATTCATGGGGTCGCAAAGAGTCGGACATGACTGAGGGACTGATCTGATCTGATCTGATCTGATGGTGGAAGTAATGAAGATAATGGTGACTTCCTCAAAAGGTCCCATTCAGGCACTGCTATACTCAGTGCTCCCAACCATGCAGCAGGCCATCACCAACACACGCTTCCACCAGAGACTTCTGGATACTCACAGGCAAGTCTGGGTCAGTCTTTTGTGGGGTCACTTCTCCTTTCTCCTGGGTCCTGTTGTGCACAAGGTTCTGTTTGTGCCCTCCAAGAGTCTATTTCCCAAGTCCTGTGTAAGTTCTGGGAGCTCTATGATGGGGTTAATAGTGACTTCCTCCAAGAGGGTTTATGCCATATCCAAGTGTGCCACACCCTACCCAAGTCTGCTGTACCGAGCCACTTCCCCTGAGGCAGTCCACCACTGACCGGTACCTCCACAGGAGACACTCAAACACAGTTCTGTCTCAGTCTCTGTGGGGTCTCTGGGTCCTGGTGTGCACAGGGTTTGTTTGAGCCCTCTGAGCATCTCTGGCTGGTATAGGTTTTTATTTTAAAGGCAATTTCACCCCTCCTACCATCTTGTTGGGGCTTTACCGTTGTGGTTGGACATGGGGTATTTTTGTTGTTGTTGTTGGGATCCAACATTCTCCAGTAGACGGTTGTTCAGCAGTGAGTTGTAGTTTTGGAGTTCTCGCAGGAGAAGCTGAGTGCATGTCCTTCTACTCCACCATCTTACACCACAAATGGGTAACGATGATCACCTCCAAAGGACTTACACCTGCACACCATGCCTCCCAATATCACTGCAATCAGTTTCCTGACCTCTTTAGGCCGCTCTGCATCCACACCTCCAGCAGAAACTTTCAAACACTCACAGGCAACTCTTGTGGGGTCACTGCTCCTTTCTCCTGGGTCCTGATACACAAATGGTTTTGTTTATGCTCTCCAAGAATCCTGTTTCCCCAGTCCTGTGGAAGTTCTATAATCTAATTCCACTGGCCTTCAAAGTAAAATTCCCTGGGGGTTCTCAAATTGCCAACATCCATTGGATCATAGAAAAAAGCAAAAGAGAATTCCAGAAAAAACATCTACTTATTCTTCATTGACTATGCTAAAGACTTTGACTGTGTCAAATCTGTGTGTTGTGAATCACAACAAACTGTGGAAAATTCTTTCCACAGAAAAGAGATGTGAATACCAGAACACCCTACCTGGCTTCTGAAAAACCTGTACGCAGGTCAAGAAGCAACAGTTAGAAGTGGACATGGAACAATGGACTGTTTCAAAATTGGGAAAGGAGTACGTTAAGGCTATATATTGCCACCCTGCTTATTTAACTTATATGCAGAGTGCATTATGAGAAACGCTGGGCTGGATGAAGGACAACCTGGAATCAAGATTGCTGGGAGAAATATCAATAACCTTAGATATGCAGATGACACTACCATTATGGCAGAGACAAACAGGAACTAAAGAACCTCTTGATGAAAGTGAAAGAGGAGAGTGAAAAAGTTGGCTTAAAACTCAACATTCAAAAACTAAGATCAAAGCATCCGAATCCAACACCTCATGGCAAATAGATGGGGAAACAATGGAAACAGTGACAGACTTTATTTTCTTGGGCTCCAAAATCTCTGTGGATGGTGACTGCAGACATGAAATTAAAAGACACTTGCTCCTTGGAAGAAAAGCTATGACAAATCCAGACAGCATATTAAAAAGCAGAGACATTACTTTGCCAACAAACGTCTGTATAGTCAAAACTATGATTTTTCCAGTAGTCATGTGAGACCTGAACAATAGAGAAGGCAGAGTAATGAAGAATTGATGCCTTTAAGCTGTAGTGCTGGAGAAAACTCTTGAGTGTCCCTTAGACAGCAATGAGATCAAATCAGTCAATCCTAAAGGAAATCATCCCCGAATAATCATTGGAAGGACTGATGCTGAGGCTGAAGCTCCAATACTTTGGCTATCTGATGTGAAGAGTCAACTCATTGGAAAAGACCCTGATGCCGAGAAGGATTGAAGGCAAGTGGAAAAGGGCATGGCAGAGGACGAGATGGTTGGATGGCATCACTGACTCGATAGACATGAGTTTGAGTAATCTCCGGGAGATGGTGAAGGACAGGGAATCCTTCTGTGCTGTAGTCCATGGGGTCACAAAGGTTCAGACATGACTGAACAACTGAACAAATCTCTCTTTGCCATGTTCCTTCCAGTCTCTGCTTTCATGTCTAAAATCACACCTGACATTCACTCAGCCTGCATGGGGGCACGTAGGTACTACTTACCTTCTAATTAATCCCATTTCACCACAACCAATATTCAGATATCACTTATACTTTGATGCTTTTAGGTGCCCTAAGAAATGAACATTTTAGAAAAAAATTATTTCAAAAATTTAAATAAAGAGTCATAGTATTGAGAAGTCATTTTTCTAAACCAGTGAGTCTCATATTTTTCCACTGCAATACACATATATAGATGTAACAGTTTGTACACCACATTTGGGAACCATTTTATTTCCCACTTAGGGAAACAAACAGAAAATTTTCTAATGTATTTGAAAAATAAAAGTAAATTATTTCCGAAAATTAGTAGATTCTGACTGATAACAAATTATTTCCTTCCTACCACAGTTAAACATGACACTCTAAAGATGAGTGACACAATGTGAGAAATACTTTTATTAGTGATTACTTCTGGAAGTTAAGAAAATGCAACCTATAAGGATAAAGCAAACTACTAAGGCCACTGAACTCTGAAAGTGAATAGCTTGGACTAGGACTCAGCTCTCTCAGTGAACAGAGACAGCAGAATTTTCAGGTAGGTAAATTCTAAATAAAATTAAATAAATTTGTGAGTCATTTCCTGACAGGAAATTCTTCTTCTGAGAGGGAATTGGGAGCCAAATCTCATTAAGGCAAAAGGTTTTTCTGAGACTTCAACTTTAAAAATTTAAGTAACCAGCAAAGAATGGTTACACCTGGAGGAGGAAATCAGGCCAGAGTTGCATGATGTAGTTGTGCTAGCAACTGGAAATATCAGAAATTAATATAGCTCCACAAAATATTTTAAGTCTCCAGGGAAAATTCAATGGAAAATTTTTTAATATTCTATAGATTAACAATAGAGGTTTTTTAACTTTCCAAAGTTTTTCACATAATCTATTCTATTTGATCCCCATGACAAATTGTGAAACAATTTTTTTTTTTTTCTATTTTACTAATGAGGAAATGAGACACAGAATATATAACATTTGTTCAATATCACAAATCCAGCAAATTGTAGAGCTGGGATTGAAACAAGGCCCCCTGATTATAAGTCTAGCACTGTTTTCAAATGAAATTGTAAGTCATAAATGAGAAATGGAAGACTGCCAAGAAATTGTATAATTTATATACCAATTGGTAAAAGTGATCTAGGGACATGATATCTAAAATTTAATTATGTTAAACGTGTAGCTATTTATCTTACCAGCAAATTAAAATGATTTGTCAATTACTGTTCCTGTGCTCTATTGCTTTCCACACTTGAAGACAGACAGTGACTACCTAAGTAGTGAACAAAGCACTTTGGGTTTGTGTATCAATAATATAGACTTGAAATATTTCTCTACTTCTTATTTCCATACTAGTTCACAATTTAACACCTGCATAGCCCTGGGTGCAGTAACTTATATGGACTCCATTTTCTATACTTTACATTAGGGAATGTTTTATCTACTACAAAACATGGATGTGAATAATGAGGATTAAATATTTAAAACTGAATACAACATGGGTTATAAATGCTTATTAATAAATGTGTTTCAATTTAGATTCCCAGGCAGCCCATAGTGGTCATACTAGTTTAGCCTTAACTTGAAGACTTTGCCCTATTTCAGTCAGATAAGTGGTGAATCAATGATAGTATAGAACAGTGAAATTTTTAAATTGAGAATTTGAAAAGTTAATGTACAACAAACAAAATTTCAAAGCAGGAAAGAAAAGATAAACCAAACATATCTTAAATATTACAAAGTCATGAGTAATAAAGGGAAATATCATATAATGCCAAAGGAGTTATTTCACCTTATTAATAATTTTTTCTGATACCTTCAGTCAGAATTTCCAGAAATTCAATGGAACAATAAAAATACATAAAGTTAGACCTCAATAGTATTTTACTCATTATTACAGACATATATCAAACCAGTCAATCTTAAAGGAAATCAACCCTGAATACTCATCAGAAAGACTGATGCTGAAGCTGAAGCTGTAATATTTTGGTCACCTGATGTGAACAGCTGACTCATTGGAAAAGACCCTGATGCTGGAAAAGATTGAGAGCAGAAGGAGAAGATGTCACAGGATGAGATGGCTGGATAGCATCACCAATGCAATGGACATGAACTTGGGCAAACTCTGGGAGAAGGTGAGGGACAGGGAGGCCTGGGGTCCTGCAGTCCATGGGGTTGTGAAGAGTCGGACACAACTGGGTGACTGAACAACAACACACAGATAAATAATCCAGTTTCTCTACCAAAATCCTGGTCACCCTGAATTTCTCTCTTTTTCTTACAATTTCCGCCTAATTATCAGTAAATCCCATTAGGTAGAACTTCAAAGTTGAATTAATCCTTGAACAGCTTTGGGCATAGGGGCACCACCATAGGCACTGTTGAAAATCTAAATATAACTTTACAGCTGGCCCTTTTACCCCCAGTTTTGCATTCCTGGGTTCAAACAACCACAGATCCTAGAGTAATATAGTATATATTTAGTGAAAGAAATCCTAGTATAAGTGGACCTGAGCAGTTCAAACACTTGTTGTTCAAGGGTCAAATGTATATCCATAATAGGGCAATACCCACCTCGCCATCTCCACTGCTAATAACCTCTTCCAAGTCACCATCACTTCTCAGTCTCCTGTGTGCTCTTCCTGTTAACTTACTCAGTTGCAACTGCTCTAGCCTCATTTCTCTTTTTTAAAATCCACAAGCTCAAGACTTTAGGGCTTTTGACTGCTGCTGCTGCTAAGTCACTTCAGTCGTGTCCGACTGTGCGACCCCAGAGACGGCAGCCCACCAGGCTCCCCCATCCCTGGGATTCTCCAGACAAGAACACTGGAATGTGTTGCCATTCCCTTCTCCAATGCATGAAAGTGAAAAGTGAAAGTGAAGTCGCTCAGTCATGTCCAACTCTTCACGACCCCATGGACTGCAGCCCTCCAGGCTCCTCCGTCCATGGGATTTTCCAGGCAAGAGTACTGGAGTGGGTTGCCACTGCCTTCTCTGCTCGTCCCCAAATGGTTTCATAGTACCTCACCTCTCCTTTTACAGATCCTTTTTTCTCTGTGATCCCACTCACTATGTTATTTGAAATTGTGTCATCACAGTCTCCTAATTTCTGCTTTAAATTTTCTCCAGAGTCATTAGTACTATACTTATGTATTAATTGTATTTTCTTCTCTTTCTAGGATGTAAAGTTCTGTGCGGGTGGGGAATTTCGTCTGTTTTTAACTGTTGTATCCTCATGTCATGGAATAGTACTTACCCATAGAAGATAAAAAAAGTATTTTGGAACACACTATCCTTTTTTAAGTAATTTGAAATAAATAAATTTATGAAATAATGTAAGTATTTACACATCTAATCATTTATTTCCATGCTGTATTTTCATACAAAACTATCTACCATTAAGTGTTTTGTGGAAATAACCTTAAAAGAGACTTCTGCGAAAAAAAGTAATTTTAAGTAAATTATTTTTATCCTATTCTGTTTAAAATAGTGGACTATTAAATAAAGTATGAATTGAACAATCGTGCTGCTTTTTTAAAAATTATATTTTTGTCCTCTTTTATTCAGTTCTTTTGTTCACCCTAAGATGTATTACAATGATCTTGTAACTTAATTCAATTATGTGTATTTATAATCCTGTTAAAGATAATGAAGACCAGTTTAAAATTTGAACGTGTATTCTGCCAGCCATTGCTTCTAGCTCTGAAATCCAGTTGTATGATATCTAATATATCAATGATGAAGATATGAAACAAAAATCCTCTGTGAAATATTATTTATACCCTCAAGTCAGGGCATTGATTCATGGAATTTACTTTTTAGTATATTTCCATTAATTGACACTTTAAAAATCTGTATTCATTACTTATTCAGTCAGTACCTTAGTTCAACCCTGCTGCTCCTTTGCACAATCAGCAGACTCCTAACAGAAGCAGAAGATATTAAGAAGAGATGGCAAGAATACACAGAAGAATTGTACAAAAAAGATCTTCACGACCCAGATAATCACGATGGTGTGATCACTGACCTAGAGCCAGACATCCTGGAATGTGAAGTCAAGTGGGCCTTAGAAAGCATCACTACGAACAAAGCTAGTGGAGGTGATGGAATTCCAGTTGAGCTATTTCAAATCCTGAAAGATGATGTTGTGAAAGTGCTGCACTCAATATGCCAGCAAATTTGGAAAACTCAGCAGTGGCCACAGGACTGGAAAAGGTCAGTTTTCTTTCCAATTCCAAAGAAAGGCAATGCCAAAGAATGCTCAAACTACTGCACAATTGCACTCATCTCACATGCTAGTAAAGTAATGCTCAAAATTCTGCAAGCCAGGCTTCAGCAATATGTGAACCGTGAACTTCCTGATGTTCAAACTGGTTTCAGAAAAGGCAGAGGAACCAGAGATCAAATTGCCAAGATCCACTGGTTCATGGAAAAAGCAAGAGAGTTCCAGAAAAACATATATTTCTGCTTTATTGACTATGCCAATGCCTTTGACTGTGTGGATCACAATAAACTGTGGAAAATTCTGAAAAAGATGGGAATACCAGACCACCTGATCTGCCTCTTGAGAAATTTGTATGCAGGTCAGGAAGCAACAGTTAAAACTGGACATAGAACAACAGACTGGTTCCAAATAGGAAAAGGAATACGTCAAGGCTGTACATTGTCACCCTGCTTATTTAACTTCTATGCAGAGTACATCATGAGAAATGCTGGACTGGAAGAAACACAAACTGGAATCAAGATTGCCAGGAGAAATATCAATAACCTCAGATATGCAGATGACACCACCCTTATGGCAGAAAGTGAAGAGGAACTCAAAAGCCTCTTGATGAAAGTGAAAGTGGAGAGTGAAAAAGTTGGCTTAAAGCTCAACATTCAGAAAACGAAGATTATGGCATCTGGTCCCATCACTTCATGGGAAATAGATGAGGACAACAGTGGAAACAGTGTCAGACTTTATTTTTCTGGGCTCCAAAATCACTACAGATGGTGACTGCAGCCATGAAATTAAAAGACGCTTACTCCTTGGAAGGAAAGTTATGACCAACCTAGATAGCATATTCAAAAGCCAGAGACATTACTTTGCCGACAAAGGTCTGTCTAGTCAAGGCTCTGGTTTTTCCTGTGGTCATGTATGGATGTGAGAGTTGGACTGTGCAGAAGGCTGAGCACCGAAGAATTAATGCTTTTGAACTGTGGTGTTGGAGAAGACTCTTGAGAGTCCCTTGGACTGCAAGGAGATTCAACCAGTCCATTGTGAAGGAGATCAGCCCTGGGATTTCTTTGGAAGGAATGATGCTAAAGCTGAAACTCCAGTCCTTTGGCCACCTCATGCGAAGAGTTGACTCACTGGAAAAGACGCTGATGCTGGGAGGGATTGGGGGCAGGAGGAGAAGGGGACGACAGAGGATGAGATGGCTGGATGGTATCACTGACTCGATGGACGTGAGTCTGGGTGAACTCCGGGAGTTGGTGATGGACAGGGAGGCCTGGCATGCTGCAATTCGTGGGGTCACAAAGAGTCAGACACAACTGAGCAACTGAACTGAACTGAACTGAAAGAGATTCCCAGCCTGTGACAGTGTAAAGAAGAGGTTGTGCCTGAATCATGGAGAATGCTAAAGGAGAAAAACAAATTACAAATTTCAAGATATTTATCTGAAATTTGAGAACAACCTTGGTTATGTTACTGGGAACAGAGAAGCTTGACAGAGAAGATTCCTGCTTTTGACCAGGACCTCACTGCTAAAGAACTAGAGTTCACTTGAAATGAAGAGATTTTTTTTTTTCCTGTAAAATCAAAAATATTCAAGAGATGTTAACAATATCTAGTGGAGCTAACAGGAAATAAAGAAAGTAGAAAATGTTAGACAAGTATTTGGGACTGGAGATTCTGTTTTTTTTTTTTTTTTTTTCTTTTAAAGTAGTCATAAAGCAGATATGAGGTAAAACAAGTACTAGTTCAAATACTTATTTCAAATTCTGCTCTTAGCCTCAGGTAACTCACTCAGACATCTTAACTGAGATGGTTTGTCATTCGGCTTAATCATGGGAAATGACTAGATAATTCCTCAATGTTTCTAGCAGAACTGATATTTCTGTGAAGAGAAATTAAAGGTATCAAATCAATTCTTAGGGTAATAATTTATTCTTTACTGTTATTTTAGTTTCTGACTCTATAATAGGAAGGTTCCTTTATGGTTCCAAAAATATCTTACAATTGCATTTTTCATAGTCTTTTGAAGGCATTTATGTTTGGACAGTTAACAAGTCACTGGGGAGTCTGTGGACAGGAAAAAGCACAACCCTAACAGTAAGCCCATGTTTTTATAAAGAACTCCTGGTGTTTTAAAGTTGTGGGCTGCAAAGCTGTGGTTAGTGAAGAAATTAGTCATGAAAACACAGCATAGCACAGCAGGGATTTATTATGCGTGAACCACTTCCATTTTTTTTTTTTGTTTGTTTCTTTATTTGAAACAAGCTAGATGGTGAAACTGTTGAAATTTCCTAGTGGCACATAACTTTAAGGGAGTGCCCCACTCTCCTCCTCAATACATCATGCTGATTGAGATTATTCGGAAGATATGAATACTCCCAAAACTAAAAGCAAAACAAGGATTTCAACACATGGGAAATTCCAAATGTGCAAACATGAAAGTTACCACACCCATAACTGAATATTCAGTTTGTTTTTCTGAAAATCAGCACATACATATACATCTGAGTTTTAAGATTAAAATGGGTTGTTGTGTTTTCATTTTCATTCATTTCTATGCAAATTTTGATTTCTTTTTTGATTTCCTCTGTGATTTGTTGGTTATTCAGCAGCGTGTTGTTCAGCCTCCATATGTTGGAATTTTTAATAGTTTTTCTCCTGTAATTGAGATCTAATCTTACTGCATTGTGGTCAGAAAAGATGCTTGGAATGATTTCAATTTTTCTGAATTAACCAAGGCTAGATTTATGGCCCAGGATGTGATCTATCCTGGAGAAGGTTCCGTGTGCGCTTGAGAAAAAGGTGAAATTCATTGTTTTGGGATGAAATGTCCTATAGATATCAGTTAGGTCTAACTGGTCTATTGTATCGTTTAAAGTTTGTGTTTCCCTGTTAATTTTCTGTTTTGTTGATCTATCCATAGGTGTGAGTGGGGTTGTGTTATTGTTAATTTCTCCTTTCACACTTGTTAGTATTTGTCTTACATACTGCGATGCTCCTATGTTGGGTGCATATATATTTATAATTGTTATATCTTCTTCTTGGATTGATCCTTTGATCATTATGTAGTGACCTTCTTTGTCTCTTTTCACAGCCTTTGTTTTAAAGTCTATTTTATCTGATATGAGTATTGCTACTCCTGCTTTCTTTTGGTCCCTATTTGCATGGAAAATCTTTTTCCAGCCCTTCACTTTCAGTCTGTATGTGTCCCCTGATTTGAGGTGGGTCTCTTGTAGACAACATATGTAGGGGTCTTGTTTTTGTATCCATTCAGCCAGTCTTTGTCTTTTGGTTGGGGCATTCAACCCATTTACGTTTAAGGTAATTACTGATAAGTATGATCCCATTGCCATTTACTTTATTGTTTGGGGTTCGAATTTATACACCCTTTTTGTGTTTCCTGTCTATAATTTCACAATTTGTATGGAAATACAAAAAACCTCGAATAGTCAAAGCTATCTTGAGAAAGAAGAATGGAACTGGAGGAATCAACCTGCCTGACTTAAGGCTCTACTACAAAGCCACAGTCATCAAGACAGTATGGTACTGGCACAAAGACAGAAATATTGATCAATGGAACAAAATAGAAAGCCCAGAGATAAATCCATGCACATATGGACACCTTATCTTTGACAAAGGAAGCAAGAATATACAATGGATTAAAGACAATCTCTTTAACAAGTGGTGCTGGGAAAACTGGTCAACCACTTGCAAAAGAATGAAGCTAGAGCACTTTCTAACACCATACACAAAAATAAACTCAAAATGGATTACAGATCTAAACGTAAGACCAGAAACTATAAAACTCCTAGAGGAGAACATAGGCAAAACACTCTCCGACATACATCACAGCAGGATCCTCTATGACCCACCTCCCAGAATATTGGAAATAAAAGTAAAAATAAACAAATGGGACCTAATTAAACGTAAAAGCTTCTGCACAACACAAGAAACTATAAGCAAGGTGAAAAGACAGCCTTCAGAATGGGAGAAAATAATAGCAAATGAAGCAACGGACAAACAACTAATCTCAAAAATATACAAGCAACTCCTACAGCTCAATTCCAGAAAAATAAATGACCCAATCAAAAAATGGGCCAAAGAACTAAATAGACATTTCTCCAAAGAAGACATACAGATGGCTAACAAACACATGAAAAGAGGCTCAACATCACTCATTATCAGAGAAATGCAAATCAAAACAACCATGAGGTACCATTTCACGCCAGTCAGAATGGCTACGATCCAAAAGTCTACAAGCAATAAATGCTGGAGAGGGTGTGGAGAAAAGGGAACCCTCTTACACTGTTGGTGGGAATGCAAACTAGTACAGCCACTATGGAGAACAGTGTGGAGATTCCTTAAAGAACTGGAAATAGAACTGCCTTATGATCCAGCAATCCCACTGCTGGGCATACACACTGAGGAAACCAGAACGAAAGAGACACGTGTACCCCAATGTTCATCGCAGCACTGTTTATAACAGCCAGGACATGGAAGCAACCTAGATGCCCATCAGCAGATGAATGGATAAGAAAGCCGTGGTACATATACACAATGGAGTATTACTCAGTCATTAAAAAGAATACATTTGAATCAGTTCTAATGAGGTGGATGAAACTGGAGCCTATTATACACAGAGAAGCAAGCCAGAAAGAAAAACACCAATACAGTATACTAACGCATATATATGGAATTTAGAAAGATGGTAACAATAACCCTGTATATGAGACAGCAAAAGAGACACTGAAGTATAGAACAGTCTTTTGGACTCTGTGGGAGATGGAGAGGGTGGGATGATCTGGGAGAGTGGCATTGAAATATGTATAATATCATATATGAAACGAGTCGCCAGTCCAGGTTCAACGCACGATACTGGATGCTTGGGGCTGGTGCACTGGGACGACCCAGAGGGATGGTATGGGGAGGGAGGAAGGAGGAGGGTTCAGGATGGGGAACACATGTATACCTGTGGCAGATTCATTTTGATATATGGAAAAACCAATACAATATTGTAAAGTTAAATAAAATAAAATTAAAAAAACCATTAAAATGGAAATCACTCACCAAACATGAATGAGAAAGGCAGAATTTGGAGCAAATAAATGGGAGAATTTGGGAAACACGTTCAGTATTCTCCAGGGGATAAATTTGAAGTTCCTGTGATACTTTCAACACACTAATAAGCTTTAAAGAATTGCATAAAGGGCTTAAAAATTTTAAAACACTTCAAATAACTAATTATTGAATTTTTAGCTAATGTATTTTTCTCCTTCTACATTCTCCAACATCTTCTCTTCAAGAGTACATGTGCGTCTCTGTTTTTATCTCAGTACCACCTCGGTATAGAGAATGGGCTTCCCCGGTGGCTCAGTGGTAAAGAATTTGCCTGCAATGCAGGAGACCCAGGTTTAATCCCTGGGTCAGGAAGATACCCTGGAGAAGGAAATGGAAACCCACTTCAGTATTCATGCCTGGAGAATCCCATGGACAAAGGATGCTGGCAGGCTACAGTCCACAGAGTCACAGAGAGTCAGACATGACTGAAGCGACTGAGCACGCACGCATACTTAGAGAATACACACCTTACTTTAGCACATATGGTGAAGGCCTTGATATCGCATTATCACCTATAATCATATTTGATATTCTGTGAAAGAAATTATTTCTCAACTGTAACTACTGTATGATAAGAATCTTGAAAGTCTAACCTCTCTTCACAACAGATGAAGTGAATATATTTAGTCAGGTGTGTTTTAACAGATACCCTCCTCCTCCCTAATTATCCTCTCAGCTAGGAGGTGTTTTCCACTAACATGCAGATATTATTCTAAAAGTTCCTTAAATCTTACAAAATATGGCAACATTAAATCAGGAACACCATGCAAGGCTAGGACACCATGAGGACATGAAAGACTGGAAGAGAAGTAAACCTGAAGCAGGGAAAAGGTTTAGAAAAGGAAATGGAGGACTAAAAGTTTATAATGCAATATGATTCCTTATAACATCTACTCCTTAATTGAGACAGTGTAATGTATCAGTAAATCATGAGACATTGGGAATTCCCTGGTAGCCTAGTGGCTAGGATTCCAGGCTTTCATTGCCACGGTCTGGATTCAGTCCCTGGTCAGGGAACTGAGAAACCACAAGCTGTACAGTAAGGCCAAATAAATAAATAAGTAAATCATGAGATATTAGTATAGGAAATATTGGATAACAATGTGGAAAATAAGCTGATGATATATGTGTGATATATATGAAGCTCAAAGAAAAAACATTGAATAAAGCAAGCTAGAAACAAAACAGTATTTACTGTATGTTTTCACCCATATGAAGGTCAGACAGAGATGGAAGCAATAAATAGTGCCTGAATTCAGAAAAATCATTAACTTTGGGAGGAAGAATGATGACTAGAAGGGGTGGTGTGTTATAAACATAGAATATGATGCTATATAATGATGATATATAGTTTTGCATATATATATATGTAATTAATTTCTCTTAAGTATATATGTAAAACTAATATATATATAAACATATATTTAACTTTATATATAAATTTATATATACAAAGTATATATATATATATATATATATATACACACATATATATATAACTAATTTCTCTTACTTGGCTCTCCCTGACAGCCAAGTAAGATAGATAGACTGTAAGATGCCTTCCTTGATCCCCACCTGCTACTATTTATGTTCTTATGTAACTTCCTCCCCTTGAATGTGGATTGAACCTATTGACATGTTTTTAAAGAACAACATACAGCAAATTACTTTAGTGTTTGTTACATAAGATTATGACTTCTGTCTTGCAAGCAGACCCATTCTTTTGCTGCCCTTGATAAAGCAAATTAGCACACTGGAGAGCCCCACTGGCAAGGAACTGAGGGTGGTGGCCTCCAAACAATTGCAAGGGAGGAATGAAGTCTTCAGTCCCAAACCTCTAAATTATGACCAGATCCATGACCCATAGAAACTGAGATAATAACTGTGTGTTGTTGGTATTGGGCCAATTTTTTATGTTGCAACAAAAAAAAAAACACACCAAGCAAAACAAATCTGTAAAACAAATTAGCCAATGAGCTACAGTTCTGGATAAATGAAAAGTATACAATGATATAAAGCTTATTATTTGAAGTTACTTTTTCTTACAATTAAGTTCTATTAGAGGTAGGTGTGCAAAGAGTCATACTTTGAGTTTGCCTTGGACTAAAGAAGTTTCCCAGGATATGCGACTTTCAGTTTTAAAAGCAAGATAGTCTTTGACAAAATAGGACAGTCAGTCACCTACATATTGATGGTATAGTCCTTTTAGCTTGTGGTTTGTCCTTAAAACACAATAAAGTCTTAATATTTGTTACATGAATTAATTTTCAAAATAAATACTTCAAAAATAAGTACTTCTATTCTAAAATTGAGAGTCAGGAAAAGAAAACTATAAATATTTTTCAAAACTTTTCCTTCTCTTTTCTTGTCATTCTTTTTGTATGTAAAACCAAGATAAGAGAAATCAGTTATAATTAAATAAAATAAAGTTTTGTGGTCCAATTTTAGAGAATCTGTCTGAATACATTGCTGTTAACAAAGACCAAGACTTGTTAGACTGTCATGAATCAAGTGAGTAAAGGTCAATTTTGACCAGAGTTATCATCACTAGTCAGTCTTACTGCAAAAATTTCCATTTCAGTGACACTTCAGAGCAGAAGAAATAAAATAACAAACTCTCTAAATAATTGGTCTTATACAGGAAAACTTATCTTCTATTGAAAAACTTGTAGAAAAGACTGTGACTTTTTCAGAATCACTCCCACTGAAACACATAATCTATCTGTCTCTTTGTGTTTGTCTCTCTCTTTCTTACCTCAAAAGCCTACTTTTAATTCCACATACCTCATTATTGCATGTTGCTGCTGCTGCTGCTAAGTCGCTTCAGTCTGTCCGACTCTGTGTGATCCCATAGATGGCAGCCCACCAGGCTGCTCTGTCCCTGGGATTCTCCAGGCAAGAACACTGGAGTGGGTTGCCATTTCCTTCTCCAATGCATGCGTGCATGCTAAGTCACTTCAGTCATGTCCGACTCAATGCGACCCTATGGATACCAGCCCATCAGGATCCTCTGTCCATGGGATTCTCTAGGCAAGAATACTGGAGTGGGTTGTCATGTCCTTCTCCATATGAATATTGTATATTTTCTCTTAAAAATTTAGAAAACAAACACTAATTATTCAATTATTATTGTATACCTTATTCATGGTTAAAGAAAATCAAAGTAAATCATAAATTAATAGCTAAATTTATTTCAACCTTTCATAGCTATATGGTTTAATCTGTTTATTTAAAGAGTAGTGTATTTTACTAAAAATATTGAAACATGACTTTCTAAGAGTGCTAATAATTAGACTTAATGCTGCTAAGTCACTTCAATCCTGTCCGACTCTAGTGACCCCATGGACTGCAGCCCACCAGGCTCCTCTGTCCATGGGATTTTCCAGGCAAGAGTACTGGAGTGGGGTGCCATTGCCTTCTCCGAATAATTAGATTTAATAGTGAATGTAAAATGTCTTTGTATCAGATGATTTGGGCAGTAATCAATCTAAATTTTGGAAGTTATTTATCCCATTAACTTGAAGGTTGTTCAAAATTATTACTGTTTTCATCTCAATATCTTGGTCTGTGACATTAGAAATCCTAGAAAATTAGAAAGCTCTGTTAAAATGCAATTAGATCTCTTGAGAAAGAACACAAGTTTAGCCATTAGTATCCATTTACCCATTAGTATATGCAACTTAACCATAAACTTCCTATTTATACCCCAGAAGAGAACAAAGCTGGGAAACAAGACATAATACCAGTGCATTTTGCTGAGGAGAAGAAAAATTTGAAGTATATGTGTCTTCTTTGCTGGAAGATTTAGAAAGAAGTATCAGGGAGAGCTGAAAACTGGTGTGACTCATCTCAAAGGAAAGACAGTATACAGAATATTAAAAATAACTGGCCATATAGTATATGTTGTACTATATTGTACTTGAATTTTAAATTTCATTAATAACTTTTCTCAAATTAGATCTTCTATGATATTAGACTCATTTACACATAAATGGGAAAGCAAAAATCTAGACTTGAGTGCTTACATAGAAAGTTCATTTGTAAGAATTGAGATCACCTCAAATATAGTTCATATTTCAATTTATCTTCATATTGTAAAATGCATACAACCTCTGTTTTTGTTTAAACAAGCAGCATATTCTCTGATCTTCATGGCAATCTGGTAAGAAAAAATCATTTCCCTTTCTGAACTAGATTTTTATAACTCTAGAGTACACAGGGTTATTAACATTTGAAAAATAGGTTTTATATTCCTTGGAGCTGAAGAAATTAGAAGATAAATGACAGTAAAATAATTCACAATTCAGTGATTTCAAGGAAACAGTTTTGAGTAACATCCTTGATGAATTGTGGTGCTTTTAGGTGTACTAATATAAAGATGCTCACATAGCTCACATCTGTGCTGTTCTAGGAAAAGTAAATGATCATTTTCATCAAGAAAGTAGTGTAACTCAATGTTTAACTGTGCAGCATATAGAATCACACTTCAGGTTCAATGCCAGATCTGTCACTTGACAGTTCAATGCCAGATCTCATCTTTGACCCTATCAGTCAAAAGATGAGTCTTTATGTTTGCAAGAGCTAGGCAGTTAAGTGGGAGAACTTCTCCTATAAGAATATAGACATGGTCTTGAAACAATACACTTCTTCTTCAGTGAATAAAATGAACCAGAAGATTAACAGTACATGAATTAAGAACTGAGTTATACACTGAATGTGCTTCACAGCGGTCCAAAGAGAAAAGCTGTAATCATCTACCATGGGGTTAAGAATTTTGTTTAGTATTTTAGAAATATGGTATAAGGAAAAGAAAGAGCTAATACTACTTTTGTCTTCATATCCTTAAGATATGAGACTGCTTAGAAGGTCCTATTTGGAATAGCTCAGCCTCTACTAATAAAATATTAAGACTAGAAGCAAGAAGAATTGCAAGACTGTCCCTGTGATTAATCTGCTGAGGTAAACACTGAGAAAGGTAGGGGATGCAAGTGAAGAGGAGGATCCTTCTTAAAATAGGGAAAGTTAAATGAAGAATTAGACAGATGCTTGGAAGCTACTGCTTTATTCAGAAGGTCACATTTTAAAATTATTTTATCTTCCTTTCACAATTACAGAACTATGTTTGTATTACGTGGATTCTAGCAGTTTTCATATTCCATTTCAATTCATTCTCTGTGCATAGTCTGGGTAGGTAGGTAGGTAAGTAAGTAGGTAGAAAGATATATGCACACATACATATTTACAAACATTATACATATGCATTTACACATACAGAGAGTAGAAAAATTGATAAAAAGAGATATGAGCACTCTATGATGAGAAATTAAGATATCCAAAGGAAATGAAATAAAAGACTAAAATTTAGACATTCAAAATTAAAGAACAAATTTCATTCTTACATTAAGTGCACTCCGTTTCTTTCCTTTTTCACTCTCTCTCTGGGACAGTCTAAGAATCTCTCACATATTCAAAGGGCAGATATAGACAGCATATCTGCATTTTATTTCCTCTTAATCTAATGGTTTGAATTTACTCTGATACCCTGCATTTGATTTGCATAACAGAGAATAAATCTATTTCCTGAAATATTTACCCACAATTATTTAATACCATAGAATTTGTGGATGTTCAAGAGATTTAATTCACACAAATAATATTAAAGGAAATGAAGGATTCCTCTCATCATATATGATGCAGTCTAGTTCAAGTCTTGGAGAGTAATGAAAGTGGATGATAGATATCAAAATATGTCAATATTTTGGAAATAACAGTGCAGTATTAGCATTAGCATTTTAAAGTTGCATATCAAAGGAAAGGCATCAACTGCCCAAGGGCATTTAAATACCTAACCACATAGCTAAAGTTATAATATTTTCTCCACATGTTGCATTCCTTTGACTTTTGGCTTTGTCTATTGCTAAAAATGTCTTCCAGATGCCATCATTATTGTTATAGATCCATTTCACATTTTAGACTACTTGAAGCTAAAGGAGAAAAATATTATAAAATAAAAAAAGTTTGAGGTAAAAGCAAATCTTGGAGGAGAAAATTTAATACATTGTTTTATATTTATTTCCAATTTTATACTGATATATAAAATACAAATGCATTAATTGAGTCTATGAATTTTATGAAGCTATAATGTTTTTCATATTTTTATCACAGAAAATAAATTAACAGGGTAAATCTTTTTTTCTTTAAACCATCTAGGTAAAGAATAGTAAAAAGTCTTGCTTCTATAAAAGTGACAATACATTAGTGCATTCATTATATTAATAACTGTAACGTCCATTGCTTTCTCTACATGTAAAGAAGAATTATTTTCTGATCAGTGCAAAGAAATAGAGGAAAACAATAGAATGGGAGAGACTAGAGATCTCTTCAAGAAAATTAGAGATACCAAGGGAACATTTCATGCAAAGATGGGCTCAAAAAGGACAGAAATGGTATGGACTTAACAAAAGCAAAAGAGACTAAGAAGAGGTGGCAAAATTACACAGAAGAACTGTACAAAAAAGATCTTCACGACCCAGATAACCAAGATGGTGTGATCACTCACCTAGAGCCAAACATGCTGGAATGTGAAGTCAAGTGGGCCTTAGGAATCATCACTAGGAACAAAGCTAGTGGAGGTGATGGAATTCCAGTTGAGCTCTTTCAAATCCAAAAAGATGATGTTGTGAAAAGGCTGCACTTAATATGCCAGCAAATTTGGAAAACTCAGCAGTGGCCAAGGACTGGAAAAGGTCAGTTTTCATTCCAATCCCTAAGAAAGGCAATGCCAAAGAATGCTCAAACTACTGCAGAAATGTACCCATCTCACACGCTAGTGAAGTAATGCTCAAAATTCTCCAAGTCAGGCTTCAACAATACGTGAACCGTGAACTTCCAGATGTTCAAGCTGGTTTTAGAAAAGGCAAAGGAACCAGAGATCAAATTGCCAACATCCTTTGGATCATCGAAAAAGCAAGAGAGTTCCAGAGAAACACCTATTTCTGCTTTATTGACTATGCCAAAGACCTATGCCGCCTGACCTGCCTCTTGAGAAATTTGTATGCAGGTCAGGAAGGAACAGTTAGAATTGGAAATGGAACAACAGAATGGCTCCAAATAGGAAAAGGAGTCTGTCAAGGTTTTATATTGTCACCATGCTTATTTAACTTATATGCAGAGTACATCATGAGAAATGCTGGGCTAGATGAAGCACAAGCTGGAATCAAGACTGCTGGGAGAAATATCAATAACCTCAGATATGCAGACGACACCACCCTTACAGCAGAAAGTGAGAAAGAACTAAAGAGCCTCTTGATGAAAGTGAAAGAGGGGAGTGAAAAAGTTGGCTTAAAGCTCAACATTCAGAAAACTAAGATCAGGCATCTGATCCCATCACTTCATGGCAAATAGATGGGGAAACAGTGGAATCAGTGGCAGATTTTATTTTTGGGGACTACAACATCACTGCAGATGGTGACTGGAGTCGTGAAATTAAAAGATGCTTGCTCCTTGGAAGAAAAGTTATGGCCAACCTAGACAGCATATTTTTTATTTTTTATTTTTTTTATATATTTTATTTTATTTTTAACTTTACAATATTGTATTGGTTTTGCCATATATCAACATGAATCTGCCACAGGTATACACGTGTTCCCCATCCTGAACCCTCCTCCCTCCTCCCTCCCCGTACCATCCCTCTGGGTCGTCCCAGTGTACCAGCCCCAAGCTTCCTGTATCCTGAAAGCAGAGACATTATTTGCCAACAAAGGTCCATGTAGTCAAGGCTATGGTTTTCCAGTAGTCACGTATGGATGTGAAAGTTCGACTATAAAGAAAGCTGAACGCTGAGGAATTGATGCTTTTGAACTGTGGTGTTGGAGAAGACTCTTGAGAGTCCCTTGGACTGCAAGAGATCCAACCGGTCCATCCTAAAGGAAATCAGTCCTGAATTGGAAGGACTGATGTTGAAGCTGAAACTCTAATACTTTGGCTACCTGATGCCAAGAGCTGACTCATTGAAAAGGCCCTGATGCTAGAAAAGATTGAAGGCAAGAGGAGAAGGGGAGGACAAAGGATGAGAAGGTTGGATTGCATCACAGATTCAATGGACATGAGTTGAGTAAATTTCGGGAGTTGGTGATGGACAGGGTGGCCTGGCATGCTGTAGTCCATGGGTTTGCAAAGAGTCGGACATGACTGAGTGACTGAACTGAACTGAACTGAACTGAATACCAAGATTAAAGTATCAACCTATAAAGTCTTCTTATGAGTAAATGGTAATAAATTCAACCATGGTTTACAGTGTGTAAGTGAACTAATAGTGAATCTTTAACATTCAACTTGAGTAAAACCAATTTAATGGTTCTTTTACCATATTTTCACTTTCTTCCTCATATATATTTTGGCATATACAATTCTAATATAAAAGAAAAAGAGGTTGGGATTACTTTTCACTTGTTAGAACTTCTCCTTTTTAATAGTAATTGAAAATAATCAATATAAAGCATACCCTAATGTTAATTTTATTTTTTAAATGATTAAATAACACTAGTTTTTATTATGAATCTATCTGCAAAGAACCCATTATTATGCAAGTCTGAATAAAATCAAATAGTTGATTAGTAAAAATCAAACAAGTTCACTTTATCAAACTTTTAATATGTTCAATAATAGGCACTATTCTAAGCTCTTTAGTGGTACTAACACAATTTATGATAAAAATTCAGTGAGGAGGCTTCCCTGGTAGCTCAGTGGTAAAGCATCCACCTGTCAATGCAGGAAACACGGTTCTATCCTTGGTCTGGGAAGATCCCACATGTCATGGAGCAACTAAACTGCTGCATTAGTAACTGAGCATGTGCTCCCGAGCTGCAAGTACTGAGTCCATATAGCACAATTACTGAAGGCCAGATGCCCTAGAGCCTGTGCTTGCAGACGTGTTAAGTCCCTTCTGTCGTGTAGGACTCTTCGTGACCCTAGGGACTGTAGCCTGCCAGGCTCCTCTGTCCATAGGGTTCTCCAGGCAACAATACTGGAGTGGGTTGCCATGTCCTTCTCCAGGGCATCTTCCCTACCCAGGGATCAAACCCATGTCTCTCATGTTTCCTTCCTTGGCAGGTGGGTTCTTTACCATTGCCGCCACCTGGGAAGCTCCCTAGAGCCTGTGCTCCATAACAATAGAAGCCACTGCAATGAGACATGCATACACGACAAGTAGAGAGTGGCTCCCACTCTCTGCAACCAGAGAGAGCCCATGAGCCGCAGCAAAGACCCAATACAGTCAGAAATAGATAAATACTTTTTAAAAAACTCAATGAGGTAGAAATTCTTTCTCCCATTTTACAAGTGAGAAACTAATATTTAAGTTTTTCTGTAACTGTTTATTAAGCAAACAAAGCTAATTTATGCTCATATAGTATTTTGAGCTTTGCTGGCAAAAATGGCATTTTAATTCTACATTAGATAGAAAGGGCCATTAAGTTTGACCTACTGAAGGTTTGAGTGAGAGAATGAGATTGTAACTCAAATTTTTCTACAATCAGGCAAAATTATATACATATTTCTACTATGCAAATTATACAAATAAAAATATCAAACACTTGTACAAAATACATAAGTAATAACGCATATGAAACTATGGGAAACTAAAGATTCAGAAAAAGTATTTCCTGCCTTCAGTAATGATGAAAGCAAGCTCGAAACAAAGAAATGGAATGGTGGGACCTGTGATATGCAGCAGTCTAGCCAAATAGCCGGAGAAGGCAATGGCAACCCACTCCAGTACTCTTGCCTGGAAAATCCCATGGATGGAGGGGCCTGGTGGGCTGCAGTCCATGGGGTCGCTAGGAGTCGGACACAACTGAGCGACTTCACTTTCACTTTTCACTTTCATGCATTGGAGGAGGAAATGGCAACCCACTTCGGTGTTCTTGCCTGGAGAATCCCAGGGACCGGGGAGCCTGGTGGGCTGCCGTCTATGGGGTCGCACAGAGTCGGACACGACTGAAGCGACTTAGCAGCAGCAGCAGCAGCAGCAGCAGCCAAATAGCAGTTTGTTCAAAACATAGTAACATCTAGGTATCTTTGCAGATGAACTCTGACTAGTAATGGAAAGCCCAAGAACAGATCTTAAATAGTGACACAGAAGTAGTCAATATGTTCTATGAAGGACAAGTGGCCTAGAAGTACTGTGATTTCAGTAGATTAGAGCTTTGGGAAAAAAAGAAAAGACCCCAGTCTTGGAGAAATCAGGGTAAAGCATGGGTTACAAAGGTAGGAACTAAAGCATCAGCATATGAATTAGGTAATTAAGACCCAGAAACTAAAGGAAAGGACTGTTATCATCAGAAAATCAATCCCAAAGCCCAGTTATTAGATATGATGTATAAGTTCAGAGTTGGACTCAATATATAGTGAATTTGATTCTAGGTCACCAAAGCTTATGAAATTAGAGTACCTTACTGATCCAGGAAATGAAGACAGATAATGATGACAGGGCTGAGTCAATTGAGGTGTTCAGGGGGTCTCGTATGTGGTGAAGAGAGGGAGTCAAAAGTGTATGTATTATTTGGTTATAAAGGAATAATAAAATAAAGATTAGCACAGAAATTATGGTTTTCAATGAAACAGTACCTTCTTATAATCTGATAAGAAACAAAATTACATACCTATGTAACCAATAGCTCTCTGGTAAAGAATTAAAAAGAATAGAGTTAAGATGAAAGGTAGGGTTCCTATACACATAATGTAACTATCCTCCTAACTTTTTTACGTGGTCTCCCATAGATCTATAGTTTTATTTAGAGAGAACGTAGTGAATGGGTTATGGTGATTGTTTAAGCTTCAGTCATTCCTCTCACTTTCACTCATATATTGAAGAGTATTTCAGTTAAGTATTAATTTAGCAACTGGCAATTATGCAAAGTGACTATCGGTGGAAAGAATATGGCATTTAGAGTCACAGAAAAATGGGACTGAATCCTGATTCAGCCACTTACTACCTAGGTAATGAGTTAGTACCAAACGGAACAAATTACATGACTTCTGTAAGACTCAGCTTTCTTATCTGTTTAATGTTAATACTAATGTCCTCCTCATAGTGTTACTTTGTGAGGACTGAACAAGATGATGCATACCAAGCAAAAAGCAGGCTGGTTATAAATTAATGGTTGTCATTATTACAGAGATAGGCTTCCCAGGTGGCAGAATGGCAGAAAGAATCTGCCTGCCCATGCAGAAGACGCAAGAGATACAGGTTTAATTTCTGGATTGGAAGGTCCCCTGGAGTAGGAAATGGCAACCCACTCCAGTATTTCTTGCCTAGGAAATTCCAAGGACAGAGGAGTCTGGTGGGCTATAGTCCATGGGATCACAAACGGCTGGACAGGACAGAGTAAACACACACACACATTACAGAGATAGCCAACCTTGAGTTTCCAATTCATTAGATCTGACTTTATTTTCTGATTTACATTAAAATATACTTTTGTTTTTTCTTCTCTAGTTTGTTGGAGTAAGCCACATTATTTAGTTATTTTAGTTAAAACATATACTCTCTCACCATCTCTAAACAGGTCTCTTACCACAAGCCACATATCTGGTTAGCTGCAAAAGTTAATCATATGAAACTTTTACTTAACCCATATTTGTGAGTTGAATCAATGTCCCTTCTGTCTTGGTTTTCCACTCCAATTGCTTTTGTTGGTGTCTAGGTCACTCAATTGGCCTGTTTAAGTGTCTTCAATTTGGCATCTCCATCCCTTCCTTGTGTTAAAATTTTAACATAACTCAAATTATTTAACTCCCTAATATGGAGAGCTTCATTTACATCAACTGCCAAAAGCATAAAATCCAGAGTCTTTTACATAGTCATTGTGAGTGTTCAAATTATCTTTTTATCTTAATTTATCTATATCCTTCTGTTAACCAACATTTCTTTCTATTATTTTTAAATGGAGGATAATTGTTCTACAATGTTGTGATGGTCTCTACCATACGTCAATACAAATCAGTCATAATTTGAGCCTATCCTCCCATTCCACCCCACTAGGTCACCACAGAGTGCCACGCTGGGCTCCCTGTGTTACAAAAAGCTTCCTGCTACTTATCTATAATTTACACATGATAATGTATATATGTCAATGCTACTCTTTTGAATTTGTCCTACCCTCTCCTTCCCCTGCTGTGTCCACGTGTGTTCCCTGCAGCCACATCTCCATTTTTTCTCTGTAAATACACTTTTTAGTACTATTTTTCTAGATTTAATATATATGTGTTAATACACAATATTTGTTTTTCTCTTCCTGATGTACTTTGCTCTGTATAACAGGCTGCAGGTACATTTACCTCACTACAACTGACTCAAATGTGTTCCTTTTAATGGCTGAATAATGCTCCAATAATAAACAATAAGTGCTGGTGAGGATGTGGAGAAAAGGGAGACTTACAGCACTGCTGGTGGGAATGTAAATTTTAACAGGTACTATGGAGAATATAGTATGGAGATTCCTCAACAAACTAGGAATAAAACTACCATACGAGACAGCAATCCCACTACTGGGCAATATACTCTGAGAAAATCACAATTCAAAAAGACACATGTACCCAATGTTCATTGCAACACTATTTACAATAGCCAGGACACAGAAACAACCTAGATGTCCACTGATAGATGAACAGAAAAAGAAGAAATGGTACATATATACAATGGAATATAACCTACGTTTCTTAAAGTGCCCAATCACTCCTTGGCTTTAGGTATACTTAAGTATTCTTATATCCTTACTGTATTATTTATCACCTGTCTATTTCCAATTTAAATACAAGCACAAATTTGCAGCTTTCAATGATTTCCGGGTCAACATTTATATTCAAACAGTAAATTATTTAAATGAAGAAGTCAGTTTACTATGCTTTAAACTTATTATCTATTTTGCCTTCCATATTATGTCATACGCTCCTTGAGGATGGGGAGAATCTGAGCAGATTTCAATTTTTAAAATATCCTTCTTACATTTTGCACAGCAAGGTACTCAATAAACATTTGTCAAATGGAATGGAATAGATGATCTCCGATGCCTGTAGCATAAATTCTCACACAGTGTACTGCAATAGTACTCCGGGCCAATGCTAATGCCAAAACAATAAAACTAGTGAAAAATATAGATTACCTTCCTAATGTTTACTAGGCAAACAATTTTTAAGGAGTTTGTAAAGGAGTTGTATTTTACCCTTAAGGAGGGTAAAATAAGGAACTAATCATAAAATAAATGATTCATAAATTCCTTCAATGAATGTATAATTTGCTTTCATCAATTCAGTCGCTCAGTCACGTCTGGCTGTTTGCAACCCCACGGACTGCAGCATGCCAGGCCTCCCTGGAGTTGGCATCATCAACTCCCAGAGTTTATGCAAACTCATGTCCATTGAGTCAGTGATGCCATCCAACCGTCTCATCCTCTGTCATCACCTTCTCCTCCAGCCTTCAATCTTTCCCAGAATCAGGGTCTTTTCAAATGAGTCAGCTCTTCGCATCCTGTGGCCAAAGTATTGGAGTTTCAGCTTCAACATCAGTCCTTCCAATCAACACTCAGGGCTGATCTCCCTTAGGATGGACTGGTAGATCTCCTTGCAGACCAAGGGACTCTAAAGAGTCTTCTCCAAAACCACAGTTCAAAAGCATCAATTCTTCTACACTCAGCTTTCTTTATAGTCCAACTCTCACATCCATACATGAAAAACCATAGCTTTGACTAGATGGACTTTTGTTGGCAAATAATGTCTCTGCTTTTTAATATGCTGTCTAGGTTGGTCATAGATTTTCTTCCAAGGAGCAAGTAAGCGTCTTTAAATTTCACGGCTGCAGTCACCATCTGCAGCGATTTTGGAGCCCTCAAAATGAAGTCTGTCACTGTTTCCATTGTTTCCCCATCTAGCTGACATGAAGTGATGGGACCAAATGCTATGATCTTAGTTTTCTGAATGTTGAATTTTAAGCCAACTTTTTCACTCTCCTCTTTCACTTTCGTCAAGAGGCTCTTTAGTTCTTCTTCACTTTCTGTCATAAGGGTGGTGTCATCTGTGTATCTGAGACTATTGATATTTCTCCTGGCAATCTTGATTCCAGCTTGTGTTTCATCCATCCCAGTGTTTCTCATGATGTACTATGCATTTAAGTTAAATAAGCACAGTGACAATATACAGTTTTGACGTACTCCTTCTCCGATTTGGAACCAGTCTGTTGTTCCATGTCTGGTTCTAACTGTTGCTTCTTGACTTGCTTACAGATTTCTCAGGAGGCAGGACAGGTGGTCTGGTATTCCCATCTCTTGAAGAATTTTCCACAGTTTATTGTGATCCACATACTCAAAGGCTTAGGTATAGTCAATAAAGCAGAAGTAGATGTTTTTCTCAGAGAAGGCAATGGCACCCCACTCCAGTACTCTTGCCTGGAAAATCCCATGGACCGAAGAGCCTGGTAGGCTGCAGTCTATGGGGCCGCTAAGAGTCGGACACAACTGAGCAACTTCACTTTCACTTTTCACTTTCATGCATTGGAGAAGGAAATGGCAACCCACTCCAGTGTTCTTGCCTGGAGAATCCCAGGGACAGGGGAGCCTGGTGAGCTGCTGTCCTAGGAGTCACATAGAGTCGGACACGACTGAAGCGACTTAGCAGAACCAGCAGCAGATGTTTTTCTGGAACGCTCTTGCTTTTTTCATCAAAAGACAGCATTCAGAGAATGAAAAGGCATAACTGAGACTTAGTGAGAATATTTATCATAGTATAACATCATATATATTTAAATATACCTAAATATCTATATATAGGCTTCCGAAGTGGTGCTAGAGGTAGGTAGGTTACATCTCCTACCAACGTGGTGCTATTGGTAGGTTACATCTCCTACCAATGCAGGAGATCTAACAGAGAGGTGGGTTCAATCCCTGAGTCAGGATGATCCCCTGGAGGAGGAAATGGCACTTTCATGCAACTCAATCCAGTATTCTTGCCTGGAGAATCCCATGGACATACGAGCTTGGTGGGCTACAGTCCATAGGGTTGCAAAGAGTCAGACATGACTGAAACTGAATTAACACACACACACACACACACACATATATATATAAAATCTTCAATAAAAGACTCATTTAGAGTATTTTACCTTTATAAAGTATTTCTACAAATCAGTAATAGAAGACAAACAACCCAAAAAAACCTAAGCAGAAACTTCAGAAAAGTGTTTCAAAATGGAAAATCTATATACAAACATGTGAGGGCCATTTATCAATAAGTTCAAGAACAGGAAATACTAACTAATACTAATATCTCTAATGTGTTGGTGATAGAATTAAGAATGAAGGCAAGAGTTTATCTCTTTCAGCGGTATATTGACTGAGATTCTGTAAATGTTTATAAATTTATAAATGTTTATAAATTAAAATCCATCACATTATTGTATGTATATTATTTTTGTTGTTTAGTTGCTAAGTTGTGTCTGACTCTTGCGACCCCACAGACTGGAGCCTGCCAGACTCCTCTGTCCATCAGATTTCCCAGGCAAGAATACTGGACTGAGTTGCCATTTCCTTCTCCAGGGATCTTTCTGACTCAGGGATAGAACCCACATCTTCTGTATTGGCAGGCAGATTTTTTTCCACTGAAGCACCAGGGAAGCCCTCATGTATATTATATACCTCAATATAAACATTTTACAGCAAAGCCTTATGTAAAGCATAACTTTCCATTGTTAGTCACAGAGTTTTCAAAAGCAATATACACTTTTTTAAAACAGAAATTTACTCAACTGTGAGATTCTTATAATAAACCTAAATACAAACTACAGAAAAATGTTAGTCTAATTTAATATTAATAAAGTAAAAAATAAAGTAAGATATTTCAAAATGTTAGTGTTTGGAGATGATTAACTGGAAGACATACTGAAGCAGTCAAATGTTTGAACTTTTGTGTTTAATAATTGTAAATGCAAATACTATCAATGCCAAATGATTTAACTGTGTAGACAGGTAAAACCAGCATGGCATTGCCTTTAGTGATGTGGTTTGGACAATGGTGAATTCAGGTTAAGTCAAAAGGGGAAAAATTATGATCTTCCCTTCATTATACATAATATTTACATTTCTGGAAATTTTAGTGTATATACAAAATGTATAAAACCTATTTTGTGCTTAAGTGGAAAATACAAAAAGAGCCCAGGCTCATGTAAGTAAATTATTTACCTACATATATATTACAAAGGAAATTTGAACATAATAAGGGACTGCCTTGCCAAACATTTTAGGATTTGCTAATCTAACTCCTCCAATCTCTAAATGTCATAAAGACTGTTCATTGTAACCACCAGAAAACTCTCCGTATGTATTAAGAAACCTCCCTGTAAGGTGATGCACCCTACTGAGAATGACTACTAAGTGTCATGAGTACCTGGATATTTAAGTTTTACTAACATGGAAAAGATTGCAAAAATTTTGTTAGCATCTTAATACCAGATGAAGTATCACACAATAAAAACACTTAGAATGTCATAATAACCCTTAATAAAGATGAAAAATCCACAGTTTTTCTGTATTTATTCCTAATAATGAAATATATGGCATCTAACAAAAAAGAGAAATGAGAGCAATATTTTACATCTGAAAATGTACAGTTTTAAATACTCTGTAGGTCAAGGATAAATAAATTAAAAATGTAAACAAATTGGATGGAAAACAGTGAAAGTATTGTAAAAGTAAAAATATATTTCAAGTTTTCTTCCTTAAAATTGTTACTTAATAAGTCTATTCAGCCAAAAAAAAGCAATATCTCGAAGTTTATCAATAAGAAGCAAAGAAATTAGATTATGCTATTTTCATATTTTACATGAAGAATTTATATTATTACAATGTTGATGTATTTGAATACTTAAAAATATTCTACAGAGCCTGGACTTATATTTTTTTATAAATATTTTGCATGACATATTTTAAAACCATTTAACTCAACAATGAAATATTCAAATCCATTTTGACAAACACATTTTGATATGTAGCTCCGTATCATAGCAAACATAACTGCAAAAGATGTGAAAGGCAGTGAAAGAGCTACTGTATGTCAAATGGTGGCATTTTAAAAAATAAATTGGTTACATAGGAGGTTTAATATTTGTTCAGACACAAGCATCTATGTGAATAGGATCTAAAGGTATACATTACACTCTACATATGCACAACACATGAGCAGGTGAAAGAGTGAAAGGAGAAGTGTGATGACAAGTCTATGCCTCAAATTAAATCACTCCAATATGTATTTTTCAACTGGTATAAATCTAACATTTTCTTTTAACTAGTACATTCAAGATATTTAAGTGAAGCAGTTTATATATCTAAAATAAATGTGTTCTCTCTATTCAATATTTCCCTAATATATCATACAAAGCTGCATGAAAATGCATTTGCATAATATTTGATCTATGCAAGTCAAATAATTTAATAAAATACTAAGTAAGACCATAGATTGTGGAAATATTAAAAGTAATATATAAGAATACTCCAATTCTTTATCAGTATCCTTAATGCTGTAACTACCTTATTTTATTGTATGTCTGCTGTAACATTAAACACAAACTTATTTCATTTCTTCACATAATTTGACTCTAAATGTATTCAAATAAATAATTAATTGTGTAGTTTTCTTTTTTATAATTGAATAGGTTTATTTCTACCTTACAATCTGTTGGTAAAGATTTTCTGAGCTTACACTGCCAACCAAATACATCACATGCAAAGCTCTCTTGGTCTTTATAATAAAAGAGATACTAAGCAGTGCAAACTTCTTTCCTTGAATATAAAAGTATTTAATTCTTCATTAGATCTTTTAAAAAGTTCTAATTTTTATGAACTTACATTATAGAGCCTTCAATATTTTAACAAGTTGAATCATCCTTGAGTTTTATAAACCCTATTAGAAGTTAACTGTTATTAACATGAAAAAACATTTTCTTTTTACCTTTTTTTTGCAATTATTAACTAGAGGTAGCTCTCATTTGTTTTTATTAATTAAAATATAAAATGGTCAGCTATTTTCTGTATACTAACATGACTTAATATAAGGAAAACACATTTGATTATGTATATGAAATATTGCAGTGTTTTTCATATCATTTAAAAACCTCTCCACTTCTTACAGATGTCATCTGATATGACCTTAATGATAATAATAGACTTCCCTGGTGGCTCAGATGGTAAAGCGTCTGCCTACAATGTGGGAGACCTGGATTCCCTCCCTGGGTCAGGGAGATCCCCTGGAGAAGGCAATGGCAACCCACTCCAGCACTCTAGCCTTGAAAATTCCATGGATGGAGGAGCCTGGTAGGCTACAGTCTATGCGGTCAGAGTTGGACACGACTGAGCGAAATTACTTTGAGACACTTAATGATAAGAATATTTCCTTTAGTAATGTCCACCTGAATAAGGATACATAGTGAATTTTAATTCTATTAATTAATGTGTGAATGTATAAAAAAAATCAGTCGTCAAGTAGACCAAATTCAAACTGAATGAAATGTCATTGATTTCACTGGCTCCTTATACATAAAGATGGTACTTTAAAAGAAATCATCAAAAATAATTAGCATAAAGTTCAATTTTATAACTAAAATAAATCAAATGTATAATATTCCAAGTATTTTAGGCATAGAAAAATACAAATTATTTTGGACAGTATATATCAACTGTAATTGTTCAGCATGAATTCATAGACGTGATATCTGATAATATAAAGCTAATAAGTAAATCTTGCAAATAGGTAAACAAATCTCTCTCTTAGATATATATATACACATATACACATTACATTACATATACATCATGTACATATATACACACTCACATAAACACACATATATATTATGGTATACATTACATATTGGTGTATATAATAATGTATTATGCATTGGTATAAACATGCATATATATATAAAATATATAGCTTTACAAAATATTTATATTTCATGTCTTCTGGGAAAAAATAAAGCTTTTTTAGGTTTACCAAACTAATTCGCTTATGCTATTCATAATTAATTATCTTGATATTATTAAAGACTCTAAAAAATCATTTTCAACATTATTGCTGGGGACCAATCTATACCAGATTTTTAACAGATTGATGTTGAGAGAGGAGTGCTTTTGAGGATACAACTACTTTTTTAAGCAACCACGCTGACACCATAATTTAAAAACCAAAATTAGGAAATTTCAAATAGACTATATTTATCAACAGTTTGTCAATTCTTTTTAAAATTAATTTATTTATTTTAATTGGAGGATAATTTATTTAAATATTGTATAAAACTGGATATTTCATCAATATACTTTAATATCCTGAGCTGAAATTATAAAAAGATAGTCTATAGCTTGAAATTGGCAGCTGTATATCTTGAAACATTTATGTGAAAAGACCACCCTGACTGAAAAAGAGAGATTTTATTCTAACAGCACACTGATCATGGTTGGAAATTCTAGTGAGATCTATAAGTACTGACTAAAAAAATAAATGCAAATAAATATATTGGTTGCCAGATAGCATGACCCTATCAAGCTCTAAATCAGTGCATGCAATACACTTACAATTTGCTTTAATGACTTGCTTAACCAAAGAAAAGTCAAGAGAACAGAATTAATTAGTTTCTGCTGCTCTGTTGTGTCTCTTGGCTAATTCACAACGGAATGATGACTTATTTTAAGGTGTTTATACCTGGGAAATACAGGCTGGAAAACGAATCAGGCAAGCAAAGTATCCCAATTTCTACCCTTGGTACTAATGAAATTCAAGCCAACTTGGAGCCAGCCATACTTGTTTTTCAAATTCTACAGGAAATCAAAGGCAGAGCTTCTGGTCCCTTTTGAATAGGAACTGTATTTCACAAGGGACTGGTGCAAAAATTCAGGACAATCTGATTTAACGATAGTGTTTATGTAATCTGTGCTTATTTAAAATTTATAACTGCATTAAAGAAGAAACCAGGCCACTTTCACAATCTCCTCCTCCATGAGAACATAGCCTAGTAAATACTTGTTGAATAAATGAATAGTACAAGCAACAAAGGAGCCAAAAAGAACCAGTTCTTTCATTGACCCTTTCTTCCTTAAACCTCTCAATGTCTCCCACAGTTCTGTCATCAGTTCTTTCTCTTCTAGCCCTCAACAGGACAGCCATTACTTCAACTTCTTAGATGGTGATTTCTTCCAAATTTATATATCAGTATCAATCTTGACTTTTAAGTCTCAAAACTCACTCAAGTGATCCTGTTATAGTACAATATACCACAACCTAGTGCGACTGAACACACTTCCTATCCTGCAGAATCATGCCTGAAAAATAATGGGGCTTAAGGGAAAACTGTGGCTGGAATACACCACTAAGAACTATGCTACTTCGTGCCAGAGTACTAACAAAACAATAAAAATTCCAATAAAAATAGTTGGCAGTTTAAAAGAGATGTAAAATTCCTAATTAATGGAAAAATATTCTAGAAAATATAAGATTTGACCTTAAAAACATAAAGGTGATTTTATGGTAGTATAAAAAGGAATGAATCCAAATTATGCAGTGCAGTGTGTGCATAGTCATGTCCTATTCTTTGCAACCCCAGGGGCTTGTAGCCTACTAGGCTCCTCTGTCCATGGAGATTTTCAGGCAAGAACACTGGAGTGGGTTGCCATTTCCTTCTCCAAGGAATCTTCCAATCCAGGGATCAAAACCATGTCTCCTGCAAGTGTCCTTCATTGTAGGCAGATTCATGTCAAAATAAAATTAAAAAAAAAAAAAAAAAGGGAGGAAAAAAGCACTTTTGAAGAGGATGTGATGCAAAGGAGCATAGACTGAATGAGTATCACATATTTACTTATGTTAGTGCATACTGTATTCAGCTGCATTTTCTTTGTTTTGGAAAACATGTTTTGGGAAAATGTGCTTATGAATCACAGTGAATTTTCCACTATAATCATATACAAAACAGACAGGCTTTCTGTGAATCAAAAAAAAAAATCTACAAGCTCTTTAAACTCAAATGAATGCAAGCTAAAACTTACTATCATCCTCTGTATACTTGGTATTTTTCATTTACCACTTGCCAGAGATACGAGCATTATTGTCATTTAGGCTTGAAATAGTACAGCAGCAACAGTGGCAAACACTATTTGAGAATTTGTGGATTTAGACCAGGGTGGACTCCCAACAATACCACTGTTCCATAGTGAGCAAGTCATATAGTAAACATATCATATAATGATCACAGTCAAAACCCACATCTACTAAAATGGAATGATTATATTTATATCATTTTTGTCTTTAGCATTAAGCGATGTTTGCAAACATTTTGGAACACACCTGATACTTAAAAAGAGTAGTCAACTTTATCTTCAATTTCACTTTATTGCATATGTGTCTTTCACTCTACTTCTATTATCACGAATAAAGTATGATACTCATTATCCATCTCCTGAATAATTATTAAGAAAGATTTCTAAATTTTCTTTCTATAATTATTTCTTACCCTATCAGCACATATTTTCAATATTTTTATATTATTCTTCTTTAAAAAAAAAAAAAAAACTATCTAACTATGGCATTCTCTTCCTCATATTATTATAGACAATGGAAAGGCCATATTATTGACACCAAAATCTGAACTAAATTTCAAATGGCCTTTCTAGATTATGATATCTGTGTGCGTCATTTTTTCCTACTTGTAAATCAGTGAAATTAAGAACAATAGGTTTTGGCAAATATTTTTCATGCCTTTAAAATCAGATTAAAACTATACTTTCTTGTAATAGTAAATTATTAAAATATAATTAAGATCTTCAGAGATCTAGTGAGATTTAAACCAGATGGCTTTGAAACATGTGTAACTATATTCAGCTATGCTGCTGCTGCTGCTAAGTCGCTTCAGTTGTGTCCGACCCTGTGCGACCCCATAGACAGCAGCCCACCAGGCTCCCCCGTCCCTGGGCTTCTCCAGGCAAGAACACTGGAGTGGGTTGCCATTTCCTTCTCCAATGCATGAAAGTGAAAAGTGAAAGTGAAGTTGCTCAGTCATGTCCCACTCTTAGCGACCCCGTGGACTGCAGCCCACCAGGCTCCTCCGTCTATGGGATTTTCCAGGCAAGAGTACTGGAGTGGGTTGCCATTGCCTTCTCTGATACTCAGCTATAAATTTCTCTTATTATTTCATTAATACCATCAGTGACAATATATGAGAAATATATGAGAAAACAGAATCAACAGGGTATTGAAATTATCTCATGGATATAAGTGTTTTCCACTTTCTCTTCATCTTCCAATTTTCATTCTTTCCAAAATACTCATATACAAACTCATATAGTCACATTAGTTATATACACATTTTGGGGAATGTTGTTTCCATTTGGGGAAAAAAAAACACCTCTGATTATAAGACAGAAATATAGGAATATTTACTTTTTCTAGCGTTAGAATTAAGCAAGTAAAGTCTAATACATTATAATGTGGAATACCATCCATGAGCATAAAGTTGCCTATTTTCTAACTTTATCTCCTAAGGACTGACGTGACTTTCAGAAATAATGTTACCTGTGCTCACTAAAGTTATGTTTTAGTAAACATTTAAGTAAAATGGAAAGAATCAAGTGAAAAGGAAGTTCCTTAAGTTGGAAAATATATTAACAAGTGAACCATTTTAATAAGTGAACTATATCGTTTAAATTAAATTTATGCACTAACATGTGATTCCTGTAAATATTTAGTCTGTAGTAGACGGATCTAACACAGACTTTATCATTATGTATTACACTAATTTTTTAGTACATGCATCTCCATTAACAGACTTAGCTTTTTTTTAGCAGTAATGAATATGCTTTAATTACTGTTACAACTAAACCAGAATCTGAAGTAAAGCTGCTATTTAGAAGTGCCTGTTGAATAAATGCTGCAATGAAAAAAAAGAATTATCTGCTATCCTGAATGATTGGTATCACAGATTTCAATATATGTGAAACTTCATCCAAGTTTCTATTTCTTATCTCTTAATAGAATTCATTTTCTAATGCAAGTAGGTCTATCTTCCCTTTTGGGATGACTCATAGTTGAAAGCAGAAGAGGAAAGGAAAGTAGGAATAAGCAGGGTGCTAATTAAATAAAATGTGGGCTTCAAATCCAAATACTCCTCATAAAAAAAAAAAAGGCACTCCACAGTATCTCCATTATGTCCTACCTCCAACTCTAAGACGTCATACTTAAAAACAGTTACTAAATTGTGTGCAATCAAGGGTGTCTGTTATGATTTTTCCTTTTAAAGTCTGTCAGGCAAACAGGACCAGAAGGTAGAAATTATAAGGAAATAGTACTTGATTTTAATCCAGTTTTTTTCAATATTACATGGCCAAAACTTAAAATAGTATTTAACTCACAAAATCTAACTCACAATAGACATTTAATAATGTTTAAAACATTTTCCAGGTTCCTCTGTGCTGAAAAGAAATAAAAACTTCATTACATACTTCCAGTTTTGGCTTGGATATGTAAGGAACTTAAAAGTCATCACTCCATCCTTACAGGTAAAAACTAAACAAACTGCAAGTCAGTTATTCTTCTTGGACCCATCAGAGAATTTAGTTTACAAGTCAAACCTGTACCCCATGGTCTGGAAAGTTAGGCAAACCCAGAAAGTCACAATTACAATCTGCTTATCTGTATACTGGGAGGGACACAATTGCTAAAGGCTGAGTTTAGATTATCTTCAGAGTGAGAAACTCCTGGGGAACATGGTTGTAAGCATGTTCCCACACTTTCATAAGTGCTCCACTCAGGAACCTGATCAGGTTTTCAGAATGTATAACTAAGAAACATCCCCTGATAGGTATGGCAGTTGAAAAGGGAAGAGTAAGCAATATGATGATACCAGAGCAGTTTCCATAACAAAGGCGTCCTCTCCAGGAGAAAATAATCTTACCATATTTTTAATCTACCTGGGGGAATGGCATTTCTCCCACTCCAGAACCTTGTAACGTTTCTACCTCACCTTGGTGGTGGGGGGTGCTTAGAAACACCAGTGAAGATCACAACTCAAGGACATAGGTCCATCAGAAGAACAAAATTTAATCACAATCATAGAATACTTCTCCCCACACCTTATCATCACACCAATAGGGATACAGTACAGTAGCAGATATACTATTATTATGGATAAAAAGATGCAAGACACAAAGTTCCTTTCAGGATGAGTATCTATATCAGTGCCAAAGGACCAAGGGAGATAAAAACAAGGACAACAGGGGGACACTAAAGCCTCTGTAACCCTATAGCTATAGCAAACACAGTCTGACTGCTAGCATCATTAACATAAGATCTCACATTAAGACCTATTTACCACAGTTTTTAGTCCTCAATATCACATGTCTGAGTTTCATTGAAATATTACAAGGCATGCCAGAAAAAATGCAGCCTCTAAAGACAAATCAAATGTATGAACCATACTTAAATACTACCCAATTTTTAAAATAAACTGACAAAATAACTATGATGATACAAATCATTAATATCATACAAGAAATTAGGAGGACATGATTAAAGATTTCATGAACTTTAAAAGGATAATACAGGAATATTACAAACATTATGGTCACAAATTTGATAATGCACATGTAATGGACCAATTGTGATCCACACAAAGGCTTTGGCATAGTCAATAAAGCAGAAATAGGTGTTTCTCTGGAACTCTCTTGCTTTTTTCATGATCTAGTAGATGTTGGCAATTTGATCTCTGGTTCCTCTGCCTTTTCTAAAACCAGCTTGAACTTCAGGAAGTTCACAGTTCACGTATTGCTGAAGCCTGGCTTGGAGAATTTTGAGCATTACTTTACTAGCATGTGAGATGAGTGCAGTTGTGAGGTAGTTTGAGCATTCTTTGGCATTGCCTGTCTTTGGGATTGGAATGAAAATTGACCTTTTCCAGTCCTGTGGCCACTGCTGAGTTTTCCAAATTTGCTGGCATATTGAGTGCAGCACTTTCACAGCATCATCTTTCAGGATTTGCAAGAGCTCAACTGGAATTCTATCACCTCCACTAGTTTTGTTCGTAGTGATGCTTTCTAAGGCTCACTTGACTTCACATTCCAGGATGTCTGGCTCTAGGTCAGTGATCACACCATCGTGATTATCTGAGTCGTGAAGATCTTTTTTGTACAGTTCTTCTGTGTATTCTTGCCACCTCTTCTTAATATCTTCTGCTTCTGTTAGGTCCATACCATTTCTATCCTTTATCGAGCCCATCTTTGCATGAAATGTTCCCTTGGTATCTCTAATTTTCTTGAAGAGATCTCTAGTCTTTCCCATTCTGTTGTTTTCCTCTATTTCTTTGCATTGACCGCTGAGGAAGGCTTTCTTATCTCTTCTTGCTGTTCTTTGGAACTCTGCATTCAGATGCTTGTACCTTTCCTTTTCTCCTTTGCTTTTCACTTCTCTTCTTTTCACAGCTATTTGTAAGTCCTCCCCAGACAGCCACTTTGCTTTTGTGCATTTCTTTTCCATGGGGATGGTCTTGATCCCTGTCTCCTGTACAATGTCACAAACCTCATTCCATAGTTCATCAGGCACTCTATCTATCAGATCTAGGCCCTTAAATCTGTTTCTCACTTTCACTATATAATTATAAGGGATTTGATTTAGGTCATACCTGAATGGTCTAGTGGTTTTCCCTACTTTCTTAAATTTAAGTCTGAATTTGGCAATAAGGAGCTCAAGATCTGAGCCACAGTTAGCTCCCGGTCCTGTTTTTGTTGACTGTATAGAGCTTCTCCATCTTTGGCTGCAAAGAATATAATCAATCTGATTTCGGTGTTGACCATCTGGTGATGTCCATGGATAGAGTCTTCTCTTGTGTTGTTGGAAGAGGGTGTTTGTTATGACCAGTACATTTTCTTGGCAAAACTCTATCATTCTTTGCCCTGCTTCATTCCGTATTCCAAGGCCAAATTTGCCTGTTACTCCAGGTGTTTCTTGACTTCCTACTTTTGCATTCCAGTCCCCTATGATGAAAAGGACATCTTTTTTGGTTGTTAGTTCTAAAAGGTCTTGTAGGTCTTCATAGAACTGTTCAACTTCAGCTTCTTCAGCATTACTGGTTGGGGCATAGACTTGGATTACTGTGGTATTGAATGGTTTGCCTTGGAAACGAACAGAAATCATTCTGTCATTTTTGAGATTGCATCCAAGTACTGCATTTCGGACTCTTTCGTTGACCATGATGGCTACTCCATTTCTTCTGAGGGATTCCTGTCTGCAGCAGTAGATATAATGGTCATCTGAGCCTTTGACTGTGTGGATCACAATAAACTGTGGAAAATTCTGAAAGAGATGGGAATACCAGACCACCTGACCTGCCTCTTGAGAAACTTGTATGCAGATCAAGAAGCAACAGTTAGAACTGGACATGAAACAACAAACTGGTTCCAAATAGGAAAAGGAGTACGTCAAGGTGGTATATTGTCACCCTGCTTATTTAACTTATATGCAAAGTACATAATGAGAAACGCTGGACTGGAAGAAACACAAGCTGGAATCAAGATTGCCGGGAGAAATATCAATCACCTCAGATATGCAGATGACACCACCCTCATGGCAGAAAGTGAAGAGGAACTCAAAGCCTCTTGATGAAGGTGAAAGTGCAGAGTGAAAAAGTTGGCTTAAAGCTCAACATTCAGAAAACAAAGACCATGGCATCTGGTCCCATCACTTCGTGGGAAATAGATAGGGAAACACTGGAAACCGTGTCAGGCTTTATTTTGGGGGGCTCCAAAATCACTGCAGATGGTGTCTGCAGCCATGAAATTAAAAGACGCTTACTCCTTGGAAGGAAAGTTATGACCAATCTAGATAGCATATTCAAAAGCAGAGACATTACTTTGCCAACAAAGGTCCGTCTAGTCAAGGCTCTGGTTTTTCCTGTGGTCATGTATGGATGTGAGAGTTGGACTGTGAAGAAGGCTGAGCACCGAAGAATTGATGCTTTTGAACTGCGGTGTTGGAGAAGACTCTTGAGAGTCCCTTGGACTGCAAGGAGATCCAACCAGTCTATTCTGAAGGAGATCAGCCCTGGGATTTCTTTGGAAGGAATGATGCTAAAGCTGAAACTCCAGTACTTTGGCCACCTCATGCGAAGAGTTGACTCACTGGAAAAGACTCTGATGCTGGGAGGGATTGGGGTCAGGAGGAGAAGGGGACGACAGAGGATGAGCTGGCTGGATGGCATCACTGATTCGATGGTCGTGAGTCTGGGTGAACTCTGGGAGTTGGTGATGGACAGGGAGGCCTGGTGTGCTGCGATTCATAGGGTCGCAAAGAGTCAGAGACGACTGAGCGACTGAACTGAACTGAATGGACCAATTGCTTGAAAGACACAATCCATCAACTTCATACAAGAAAAGATAGGCATCTGAATGGGCCTATATCTATTAAATAAATTGAAGCAAAATTTAATAATCTTCCAAAGCAGAAAGACTCAGGTAGGTTCAATGGAAATTTCTACTAAATATTTAAGGAAGAAATTTTATCACTTCACAATAATATTCTCCAGAAGAATGAAGTAGAGGGGATATCTTCTAACTTACTCAGTGAGGACAGCATCATCCTAACACCAAAACCAAATAAAGATATTACATAAAAACAATAGCAACAATAACAACAACAACAAAAAGCTATAAATCATTTTCTCTTGAGAAAACCTCAACAAAATATTAGCAATTTAAATCTAACAATGTATAAAAATAATTATATACCATGACCCTGGTATGTAAAGCTGGTACGATGTTCAAAAATCAATTAGTAATCTATTACATCAGGCTAAAGAAGAAAACTCATGTGATCGTATCAGTAGATACAGAAAAACAACTGACAATATCTTACACCTGTTCATAATAACTCTCAGTAAACTGGAATAAAGGAGACCTTTCTCAACTTGATAAAGAACATCCACCCAGGTAACATTGTACTGGTAACAAAGCAAACTAGAAGCTTTTATGCTGAGATTGGGAATAAGATGAAGATGTCTCCTCTCACTACTTCTTTTCAACATTGTACTGGAACTTCTAGGTAATGCATGAAGACAAGAAAAAGAAATAAAAGATGTATATATTAGAAATGAAGTCATACAAATATCTTTTTTCAAGGATGATATGTTTGCCTATGTATAAAATCTAAAAAAAAAAAAAAAAAAAAAAAACTGACCAAAAAATCCCTTCTGGAACTAATAATCACCCTAGAAAATTTGCAGAACACTAGATTAATATAAAAAATATCAATTGCTTTTCTATATACAAGCCAGGAACAAATGTAATTTGAAATTTTAAAAATTATAACATCATAGCACACCAAAGTTAAATACTTAGTTATAAATCTAACAAAAAATATACAAGATCAATGTGAGAAATACTAAAAAACTCTGATGAATAAAATAAATTTAAAAAAATTAACAAATGAAGAACTATTCTCTAGTCATGGATAGGGAAAGTCAAGGTTGCCAAGATATCAGTTTTCCCCAAATTGATCTATTAACACAATCACAGTCAAAATTTCAGCAAGGTATTTTGTGGATAGCAAGAAATTGATTCTAAAGTTTATATGGAAAGCTAAAATACCCAGAATGAAAGTGAAAGTGAAATCGCTCAGTTGTGTCCAACTCTTTGTGGTCTCATGGACTGTAGCCTACCAGGCTCCTCCATCCATGGGGGTTTTCTAGGCAGGAATACTGGAGTGGGTTGCCATTTCCTATACCCAGAATAGCCAAAATACCCAGAATTAGCCACACAATATTAAAGAAGGACAAAAATTTGAAGACTAGCATTATCCAAATTAAGGATTTACTATAAAGCTACAATAAACAGGATAATGTGGTATTAGCAAAAGCATAAACAAATAGGTCAATGGAAAAGAAGAAGTACTTCCACAAAGATATAGTTAACTTATCTTTGACAAAAGAGAAAAAGGACGCCAAGGAGCAAGAATAATCTTTTCAACAAATGGTGGTAGAAAAACTGGACATCCACATAACAAAAATAGAGAGAGAGAGAGAGAGACAGAGAAAGAGATTATTTAAACAAACATTCACACTCTTCACAAAAATAGCACAAATGGATCATAGACTTAAATGTAAAATAAAGTACTATAGAACTCCTAGAAGATAACGTAGGAAAAAACTGTGATAATGTTAAGTATGGTGATGATTTTTTAAATACAATACTAGGTCATAATTCACAAAAGAAAAAAAATGTGATACACTGGATTTCATTAAAATTAAAATATGTTATGGAAAAATGCTCTCAAGTGAATAAGAAGGCAGGTCATATTGGGAAGGCATATTTGCAGAAGACATCTTAAATTTAAAAATTGTTATCCAAATGTACAAAGAACACTTAAAACTCAGCAGTAAGAAAACAAATAACTCACATAGAAAATGGGGAAAAGATTTGAACAGATATGTGGCTAAGGAAGATACACAGTGCAAGCATATAAAATCATCATCTTATGTACCATAAATATTGTCTTAGTCTGTTTGTGTAACTGTAATAGCATACAGGTAGCTTATAAACAGCAAAAATGTACTGCTCCTAGTTTCTGAGGCTGGAAGTGCAACGTCATAGCACTGGTATGCTTTGGTGAGGGCCCTATTCCAGGTTTTAGACTTCTCATTGTATCCTGAAAGGGCAAAAATGACTAGACATTTCTCTTGGAACCACTTGTATAAGGCATTATTCCCACTTATGAAGGTTCCACCATCAAGGCATAAGTCCTTGACAAAGGTCCACTAATAATACCACTTCATCAGGCATTAGGATTTCAACACGAGAATTTTGGTGAGGCATAAACATTCAGACCATAGAAGGTAGATACAATTTTTATTTGTCAACTATACCTCAGTATATTGGGTGGGGCAATATATACAGATATCAAATAAGCATATTAAAAGATACTCAGTATCACATCAGGAATTGCCAATTAAAACAAGGAGATACCACTGGAATGGCCAAAATGCAAAACGCTAGCACTACCAAATGCTGACCAGCATGGGGACAACAGGAATTCTCATTTACTGCTAGTTGGGATGCAAAATGATACAATCATTTTGGACGATAGTTTGCTCCTTTGCCTGAGAAGTTGAAAACTATGTTCACACAGAAAACTGCACACAAGTATTTATAGAAGTTTTATTCATAATAGAATGTGGAAGCAACCAAGATGTTCTTCAGTAGATGAAAAGAACAATAAAATATGAACCATACAGACAATGAGATATTATTCACCACTGCAAAGATATAAGCTATCAAGCCATAAAAAGACAGGGAAGAAATTTCAATGCATATTTCTCAGTGAAAGAGTTTAATCTGAAAAGTCTATATACTGCATTATTCCAACTATATGACACTCTGGAAAAGATGAAACCAGTTAGACAGTAGAAGGAGCCATGGTTGCTAAGGGTTAAGGGGTAGGGGGTGATGAACTGTCAGAGCACAAAGAGTCTTTAGGGTGGTGAAACTGTTATGTATTATAGGATAATGGTGGATACACATCATTTGTCCAAACCAAGAACGTACAACACCAAGAATGAACTCTAATGTAAAACTATGGTCTTTGGGTGCTAATAATGTGTCAGTGTAGGTTCATCAACGGTAACAAATGCACAACTCTGGTGTGAGATTTTAATGCTGTGTACACGTGGGATCAGAGGATTATGGAAAATCTTATTACTTTCCTCTCAGTTTTTAACTATTAACTATAAAGCACTCCAAAAAATAAACAATATTAAAACAATTAACTGTGATTAACATAAGGATCCAATGAAAAAAGCACATAAGTGACATTAGAATAGAAATGGAGACTCTTAAGAAGTTATCATAGAAAATAATAGGAACAAAAATATTGTTTCAGAAATTAAAAATATCTTTAATGGGTTAATCATTAGAGTAGACATGGCTGAGGAAAGAATCAGTAAGCTTGAAGATGTATCAGTAGAGACATTTCAAACTAATTGCAAAAAAAAAAAAAAAAAAGAATATAATACTAAAAGGAGAAAGCATAATTGCAAAAGATTGTGAAGCCCCAGGTGGTTCAGTGATAAAGAATCTACCTGCAAGCTTGAAGATGCAGGTTTGACCCCTGAGTCAGAAAGATGCTCTGGAGAAGGAAATAGCAACCCACTCCAGTATTCTTGCCTGAGAAATCCCATGGACAGAGGAGCCTGGGAAGTTACAGTCCATGGGGACACAAAAAGAGTCGGACATGACTTAGTGACTAAACAGCGACAACAATAACATATGTAAATGGAAAACTATAGAGGGTAAAAAGAGGGGAGGGAGCAAAGAAATATGTAAATTTATAACAGTCTAAAACTTTCCAAAATTAGTGATAGATACAAAAACCACTGATGCAAGAAACTCAGAGAACATAAAGCGAAATAAATATTCTTAAAATTATATCTAGGTTTATTACAGTTACAGTTCAGAAAACCAAAGACAAAGAGATAATCTTCAATGAAGTCAGGGCTGAGAGCAGGACAGGGGAGAAAGGAATGCATTACTTGTAGAACAAAGCTAAGAATTGTGACAGACTTCTTATCAGAAAGATTTCAAACAAGAAAAAAATGGAGTGAAATATTTAAATTGTTGAAAGAAAAAAAAAAATAAAGACATCCAGAAGTCTACATGCAATAAAATTGTTCTTTAAAACTGATAAATAAATAGTTTTTCAGAGAAATAAAAACAATGAATTCATCACCAGCTCATCTCTCTTGCAAGAAACATTCAGAGAAGTCCTTTAAAGAGAAGACAAATGATAACTTTTAAAGTAGATACAGTAACATTTTGTGTGACTATAATATTTAGATAGGTTAAATTAATACAACAAATGACAAGAAGGAGAAATTGGAAATGTATAAGGTGGCATAGTATAATTTGAAGGTGGACTTAGATTTATACATTAATTTAAAATGTATATTGGAAACCCCAAAGAAGTCATAAAAAATTTTAAGTATAATTGGTATGCTAAGAGGTTAGATAAATCTAGATCATATAGAATGCTCAGCTTAAACCAGAGGAGAAAGAAACAGAGAAAGAAAAAAGAAACACAAACAAATCCAACGAAGAGAAAATGATTTCCAATTTTGTTGACATTAATTTAAGAATTAAATTAAGAAACATAAGAATAAAAACATTTTTATCCAAACATAAGAATAATTTTAAGGGTAAATGCCATAAACCTAGCAAAACTGAAGGACAATCAGAATGGATTAAAAAAACAAACCCAGTTACTCATTGTCTACAATAAATCCACCTTAAATATAAAGATTCTGACAAATCAATAATAAGTGGATGAAGAAAGACATACTATACTAACATCAATCTAAAGAAAGCAGAAATGCCTATATTGATTTCAGGAAAGGCCCACTTCATCAAACACACAAAAACATATAATGGATACAGAGGAAAATCACATAATGATAAAGGAGCTAATTTTCTAAGAACACAACAAATGTTTAACATGTATGCAACTAACAAAAGAATGTCAAAATATGTGAGACAAATCTTATAGAACTAAAAGGAGAAACACGCAAATCCACTATTATAAATAACATATTCAACATTCCCTTTCAGTAATAGATCAATCAGGAAAAAAGCCGGTAAAGATAACAGTTAACCCGATCAGCACTATCCCACATGGATCTACTTGAAATTTATATCTCCTTTGTAAATATCAATGGGCCTCCTTTGTAGCTCAGATGGTAAGGAATCTGCCTGCAATGTAGGAGACCTGGGTTCAATGCCTGGATCAGGAAGATACCCTGAAGACCTGAATGGCTACCTACTCCAGTAGTCTTGCCTGGAGAATTCCACTGACAGAGGAGCCTGGCAAGCTATACAACTAAGCGACCAACACTTCATAAACATCAGCAAACTGGGAAGTTTATGTGCTGTGCTGTGCTAAGTCGCTTCAGTCATGTCTGATTGTTTGCGAGCCTATGGACCATAGCCCACCAGGCTCCTATGTCCATGGGATTCTCCAGGCAAAAATATTGGAATGGGCTGCCATTCCCTTCTCCAGGGATCTTCTTGACCCAGGGATCTAACCTGCATCTCAAAAGTCTCGCATTAACAAGCAGGCTCTTTGCCACTAGCACCACAAGCAAAAGCAAAAGACTTCTGGAAATTCTTTAAGAGGTTAGGGAAATCCAGGATGAAATGCAGAATGTGACAGCACATTCTCTATTTACTATAAATGTATGAAACTACCTCACCAAAGGTGTTTTCAAATCTCTCAATATGAGTGTGCATATCTTGATTTCAAATCCTGAGTCTTTGATTAGTGTATGTTTTGCCATATGTTTGGGCAAATACTAATCAAAATTATTTTATCTTTCTAGATTTTTCAAATTTTATCATTATAATGTGACATTCCTTATTTTTACAAATGCTTTCATCTTAAAGACTATTTTGTCTGATATTAATATAACTAATTTTTTAATTTGGTATTTATATAATTCAACTTTTTCCTCCTTCTCCTTTCAACCTTATGGTATACACTCATTTAAATTGGCACATATTTTCAATATAAATAGCACATATTTTTATTGTTTGAAATACTTTCTATATTTAATATTACTGTGTATTTAATTTAAATATACAATGACTATATGTGCATTGTACCCTCCACCCTGTATGTTCTGTCCTTATTTTTAATTGATAAAGTATTTTTTAACTCATTCCACATTCTTTCCTTTTTTGTTTGAAACTTACAAACACTTTTCTTTTAGTAATAACCTTTGTCATCATAATACGTATATAAAGGTATTGCTGACTGCTAATCTTCACTTTTCTCCCAGAAAATGTACGATCCATAGAAACATTTGAAGTTTGCATATATCATCGTTCACTCTTAAAGCTGTAAAGTTTAAAGCAGAGAGAATGCATGCCCATTTTCCAGGCAAGAATATTAGAGTGGGTTGCCATTTCCTCCTCCAGGGGATCTTCCTGACCCATGGATCGAACCCATGGATTAAACCCATGTCTCCTATGTCTCTTGCATTGGCAGTACCACCTGGGAAGCCCATAAAGTTTAAAAGGTGTTGACAAATACATAATGTCAACTATCCACCATTACAATGTAATACAGAATAATAGTTTCTTCATCCTAAGAAATACTGTACTTGAATTATTCAACCCCCTCTCTACTTCCACTGAGTTTTGGAAACCAATGATTCTTTACATTTTTTTGTTGTTTTTAAGTTTGCTTTGTCAAGAATGTCATGTGGTTAGAATCATATAGTATGTAGCCTTTTGAATCTGACCCTTTTCATGTAATAATATTCATTTAAAGTTTATCCATGTTTTTTGTGGCTTGATAGCTTATTTCTTTTTATTGCTGAATATTACTCCACTGTTTGGATGTACTAAAGTTTATTTATCCATTTTATTGAAAACATATTGTTTGCTGTCAGATTTTTGTGGAAAGTTGTCAAAACATTATTGTAAAAGTTTTGTATAGGCATGAATTTTAAAATCAGTTCGGAAATTCCTAGGAATATAATTGCTGGATCATATGACAAAACTTTTAAGAAACGATATTTTTAAATATTTTCTTCTAGAATTCTGTAGTTTTGCATTTTTCATTTAGGTGTATATTTGATTTCTTTGTGTGAGATGTTTTGTTGTTGTTCAGTTGCTAAGCCATTTCAAGTGTCTAAACGTTTTCTTCTTCTTCCTCTTCTCTTCCTTCCCCCTCCCTCTTTTTCTCCTTCTTTTCCTTCTCCCTCCACCTTCTTCTTTTTGAGTACGTGTACACCCAATTATTCCAATACCGTTTGTTGAATTTATATCCTTTCTTCACTGAATTCCCTTTGCTCTTTGGTCAAGGATGAGTTGACGTATTTGTGTAAGTCTGTGAAGGGCCTATTTCTTGTTTTCCATTGCTCTATGTCTTATTCTAGTATCACCAATGCCACGCTGTCTTGACTACAATAGCACCAAATACTCTTGAAAATGAATGGTGTGACTACTTTGATTTGTTGTTTTTCTTCAGTATTGTGTTAGCTATTTTCAGTCTTTTGCTTTTATCTTCCATTATTGCTTCAAGCCAGTTTATCCTTCTCTGAAATAATCTCTGTATTTTTTTGTTCTGGTCCTTGTAAGATAGTTTCCTTGTGTTACTTTTCTGCAGTATTATTATGCTGTCTGTATGTTTGGATTTCTTCTTCTGTATGCTGCCAAGGGATTTCTTTGTCTCCTGAATATCTGTGGGCATGAAGTTTTTCATGATTTGGGATGTATGCAAATGTTGACTCTGATCATGGAATCTTCTCTCTTTCTATAATCCATTAAATATATATCTTCTTAACATATCATTGATTTCTCATCTTCTTTTGTATATTGTACATCATTTTGTTTTTCAACATCTTTTGACATGTTTTCCAATTCACTAATTCTCTTTTCAGCTGGGAGAATATATTTTTATTATATTTTCAATATGATTTTATTGGTTATTCATTAAAATATGCAACACTTCTTTTCATAATATTCATCTAAAATTTAAATTTAGTTTTCACTTCTATTTTAACATGGAAAAATATATGCTCAAAATCTTTCAAGCTAGCCTTCATCAGTACATGAACCCAGAGCTTCCAGATGTACAAGCTGGATTTAGAAAAAGCAGAGGAACCAGAGATAAAATTGCCAGCATCCACTGGATCATAGAAAAAGCAAGGGGATTCCAAAAATCACGGGAAGCATGGCAAGAAAAAGGGTTGAGTCTTAATATGTCATGGTATTGAACATTATCTGATCTCAGTCCAACAGTTCCTTGCTGTCTGATTACCTCTTTGGTGTCTTCAAGAAACATTGTAAAGACAAAAGGATTGATATTATTACCTAGTCTGAAGCCAGCAATTTAATTAGAATTGTTCTTCAAGTGACTAATCTGTCCTCAGATTGACACACTACAGACTGCCACTTGGAACTGGTCCTTAACCCGCCTTCATGTAGAGTTTCCTGTGGACAAATGCCCTCAAAATCAGTCCCAGCACTGTGGGATGAGAAGAGACGAGGATTGTCAGATACAGGATATCTAACAAAATTTGAATTTCACATAAACAATGAATATTTTTAAAAATAATACATTCACTTTACTATATACTTGAAACTAATACAACATTGTAAATCAACAATACTCCAATAAAAATTTTATAAAATGAAAAAAAAATGTAACCCAAGTACTGTATGGGAACACAAATATTTTTAAATTTTCAATTGTTTATCTGAATTTCAAATATGAGTTCTCTTTCTATTTGCTAAACACTACTGAGTGGCTGACCACACACCACAATCACTTTAGCTAGTAGAAAAATAGTTTGCTCCAGGGAGAAGTGTATTTCCAGGAATTCCAGAATTTAAACATTTCTTTACATTTATTGCAGTTATTACAGTGACATCTAGGTACAGCATATATTGAGGTACCTCAGTTATACTTGTTTCAGTGGAACTAAAGAATTTTAGTATATGTGCTTCAGAATTAAAAAAATAAAAATCTCTTTATTAAAGTCCCAAACAGGCCATTTTAACAACTAGATATTTGAAGGGTCCTGTTCAGTTCAGTTCCGTTCGTTGCTCAGTCACGTCCGATTCTGCGACCCCATGGAAAGCAGCATGCCAGTATTCCCTGTCTATCACCAAATCCTGGAGTTTGCTCAAACTCATGTCCATCGATGCCACCCAACCATCTCATCCTCTGTCCTCCCCTTCTTCTACTTCCTTTCATCTTTCCAGGATTAGGGACTTTTCTAATGAGTCCATTCTTCGCATCAGGTGGCCAAAGTATTGGAGCTTCAGCTTCAGTATCAGTCCTTCCAATGAATATTCAGGACTGATTTCCTTCAGGATTGACTGGTTTGATCCCCTTACTGTCCAAGGGATTCTCAAGAGTCTTCTTCAATACCACAGTTAAAAAGCATCAAGTCTTCAGCGTTCAGCTTTCTTTATAGTCCAACACTCACATCCATACATGACTACTGGAAAAACCACCACTTTGACTAGATGGACCTCTGTTGGCAAAGTAGTACCTCTGCTTTTTTATATGCTGTCTAAGTTTGTCATAGCTTTTCTCAAAAGGAGCAAGTATCTTTTAATTTCATGGCTGCACCCACCATCTGCAGTGGTTTTGGAGCCCAAGAAAATAAACACTGTAACTGTTTCCATTGTTTCCCCATCTATTTGCCATGATCTTAATTTTTTTGAATGATGAGTTTTTTGAATGATGAGATAAGTAGGCTTTTTCACTCTCCTCTTTCACTGTCATCAAGAGGCTCTTTAGTTCCTCTGCTTTCTGTCATAAGGGTGGTGTCATCTGTGTATCTGAGGTTATTGATATTTCTCCCTGCAATCTTGATTTCAGCTTGTGCTTCATCCAGATTGGCATTTCACATGATGCACTCTGCATATAACTGAAATAAGTAGGTTGATAATATACAACCTTGATGTACTCCTTTCCCAATTTGGAACCAATCCATTGTTCCATGTCAGTTCTAACAGTTGCTTCTTGACCTGCATATAGATTTCTCAGGAGGCAGGTCAGGTGGTCTGGTATTCCCACCTCTTGAAGAATTTCCCACAGCTTGTTGTGCATACAGTAAAAGTTTCAGCATAGTCAAGCAGAAGTAGATGTTTTTCTTGAATTCTCTTTCTTATTCTATGATTAATCAGATGTTATCAATTTGATCTCTGATTCCCCTGCCTTTTATAAATACAGCTTAAACATCTGGAAGTTCTTAGTTATGAACTGTTGAAGCCTATTGAGAATTTTGAGCATTATTTTGCTAGCGTGTGAAATGAGTGCAATTGTGCAGTAGTTTGAACATTCTTTGGCATTGCCTTTTTTGGGGACTGGAATGAAAACTGACCTTTTCCAGTCTTGTGGCCATTGCTGAGTTTTCCAAATTTGCTGGCATATTAGGTTCAGCACTTTCAAAGCATCGTCTTTTCAGATTTGAAGTAGCTCAACTGGAAGTGTACCACCTCCGCTAGCTTTTTTTGTAGCTCACTTGATTTTGCACTCCAGGATGTCCGGCTCTAGGTGAGTGATCACACCATTGTGATTATCTGGATCATGAAGATCTTTTTTGTATAGTTCTGTGTATTCTTGCCACTTCTTCTTAATGTCTTCTATTTCTGTTAGGTTCATACCATTTCTGTCCTTTATTGTGCCCATCTTTGCATGAAATGTTCTCTTGGTATCTCTAATTTTCTTGAAGAGATCTCTAGTCTTTCCCATTCTATTTTTTTCCTCTATTTCTTTGCACTGATCACTGAGGAAGGCTTTCTTATCTCTCCTTGCTATTCTTTGGAACTCTGCATTCAGATGGATATATCTTTCCTTATGTCCTTTGCCTTTTGCTTCTCTTCTTTTCTCAGCTATTTGTAAGACCTCCTCAGACAACCATTTTGTTTTTTTTGCATTTCCTCTTCTTGGGGATGGTTTTGATCACTGTCTCGTTTATAGTGTCATGAACCTCCGCCCATCATTCTTTAGGCGCTCTGCCTATGAGATCTAATCCATTGAATCTATTTGTCACTTTCACTGTACAATTGTAAGGTATTTGATTTAGGTCATACTTGACTGGTCTAATGGTTTCCCTACTTTCTCCATTTAAGTCTGAATTTTGCAGTAAGGAGTTCATGATCTGAGCCACAGTTTCCTGTCTTGTTTTTGCTGACTGTATAGAGATTCTCCATCTTTGACTGCAAAGAATATATCAATCTGATTTTAGTATTAACCATCTGGTGATGTCCCTGTGTAGAGTCATCTCTTATATTGTTGGAATAGGCTGTTTGCTATGACCAGTGTGTTCTCTTGACAAAACTCTGTTAGCCTCTGCCTTCCCTCATTTTGTACTCCAAGGCCATATTTGCCTGTTACTCCAGGTATCTCTTCACTTCCTACTTTCGCATTCCAGTCCCCTATAATGAAAAGGACATCTTTTATGGGTGTTATTCTAGAAGGTCTTATAGGTCTTCATAGAACCATTCAACTTCAGCTTTAGTGGTCGGGGCATAGACTTGGATTATTGTTATATTGAACAGCTTGCCTTGGAAATGAACAGAGATCATTTTGTCATTTTTGAGATGGCACCCAAGTACTGCATTTCAGACTCTTTTGTTGACTATGAGGGCTACTCCATTTCTTCTAAGGGAATCTTGCCCACAGTAGTAGATACAATGGTCATATGAATTAAATTCACCTATTCTGGTACATTTTAGTTCACTGATTCCTAAAATTCACTCTTGCTGTCTTATGTTTGACAGCTTCAATTTACTTTGATTCATGGTCCTAACGTTTCAGGTTCCTATGCGATATTGCTGTTTACAGCACTGGACTTTACTTCCATCACCAGTCACATCCACAACTGGGTGCTGTTTTCACTTTGGCTCCTTCTCTTCATTCTTTCTGAAGCTATAGCTCCACTCTTCTCCTGTAGCATATGGGCACCTACTGACCTGGGGAGTTCATCTTTTAGTGTCCTATCTTTTTTGCCTTTTCATGCTGTTCATGGGGTTCTCAAGGCAAGAATACTGAAGAGGTTTGTCATTCCCTTCTCCAGTGGACCACTGTTTGTCAGAACTCTCCACCATGACCCATCCGTCTTGGGTGGCCCTACTGGTATGTCTCATAGTTTCATTGAGTTAGACAAGGCTATGGTCTAAGTGAGGGGTCCTGACATAAAAATATCATAAAATGATTAATACTGTTTGCTGCTGCTAATATATTTATTAATTTTTCATGTTATTTCTGAAAAAATTATATTGTACCACATTTTGAAATATAAAACATATATTAAAAGGACTTGACCAAAATCACCATAAGAATCAGTCATAGGAACTCAAATCCTCCTATGCCAAAACTCTCACCATTTAGGACTAGCTGTGAAAAAATGAAAGGAAAAAACAAAAACAAAAACAAAAACGCTCCTTGATGTACATAACTTGTTTTAAATTTTCCAGTTGTGTTCAGTGCTTTGTTTAATTCTTTGCAAATCATCCCTTTTTCTATAGTCATATGTTTAATCACTATACCCATTGGTGAAATCATATTAGATACCAAGTAATATCTACCAAATTATTATAGTCTCAAGTAGATATGCATATGTAAGAATACTAATTTAGGTTATTAATTATACTAGGACATTTCTACTTTGTGATAAGTTAGCTACTATAACTGCATTATCAGTTCAGTTCAGTTCAGTCTCTCAGTCGTGTCCGACTCTTTGCGACCCCATGAATCGCAGCACGCTAGGCCTCCCTGTCCATCACCAACTCCCGGAGTTCACCCAGACTCATGTCCATCGAGTCAGTGATGCCATCCAGCCATCTCATCCTCTGTCGTCCCCTTCTCCTCCTGCCCCCAATCCCTCCCAGCATCAGAGTCTTTTCCAATGAGTCAACTCTTCGCATGAGGTGGCCAAAGTACTGGAGTTTCAGCTTTAGCATCATTCCTTCCAAAGAAATCCCAGGGCTGATCTCCTTCAGAATGGCCTGGTTGGATCTCCTCGCAGTCCAAGGGACTCTCAAGAGTCTTCTCCAACTTATAGTCATGACTTAAAGGTGATACTTTGATATTGTTATAATGTATTTTCATTTGTATTTTAAGTCTGAGTTTATTTCAAATCCTGTATTCTTTAGTTTAGTTTTTCTTTAACCACATGTAAGATATTATTTCTCTACCAAGAAGATTCTAATCTCTCATTCATTTTGCCTTACACTTACTCTAGACTTCATCTTTGGGTATCAACAAATTAATATATTTGCAGCTGGTCTTCATATCTAGATTACTTAGGTAGATTAAAAAAAAAAAAAACAACAGCCAGACCCTAAGAAGCTTTTGAACTATTCTCAATATTTTCTAAGACTAATACACTTCCTTTGAAATGCATTCTGCCTTAAGTTTTAGAAAGCGTTTTTTCTATTGGCATGTTTTCCCTTAACAATTCTATTGCTCATATTCCATTTGTTTGTTTAAAATTGCTCTTTATAGCAAAGGCTGAAACCATAATTGAAATGTTGCCCAACATAAAAGGAATGAGAGAAGAAAGTTAAAAAGGAACAAAGGTTTAATTTCAATCCAGTTCTTGTTTAAATTTGCTTTTTTCCCCCCATCTGACAAAATCACTAATTATTCTTCAGTGAATGATAAAGAAAAGTCTGGCTTTTGTTCTCAAGTACCAGTACTTGATTATCATTAAGTAATTGAAACATCCCTGGAATCCATTTTAGATGACACTGTCAAAAATTGTATTAGTTAAAATATAGGTTTTAAGTACTATAACAAAAATGCAAATAATACCACAGCTTAAGAAAATTTATTTTTTTTTTCCTCCTGGCTAAATCTGAGGTAAAGGGACCATGCCTAATACTTAATTCCACAACCTTATCTAGCTCCTTCACTTTCTGTCCTATCATTCTCAAAATACAGCTTTTGTTTTCTGTTCCAGGAGTGTTGTACCAGCTCCCATCATATATAGATCATAGCAAAGGGAGGACTTGTCCTTTCATTTAAGGGCTCAATTCTAGAGTTATAGCTTTTCTGCTCACATATCATTGCCAGAACTGTTATGTGGACAAACCTAGTTCTAAGGGAGTCTGGAAATGTCTAGCTTGGCAGTTGAAAGTGAAAGTGAAGTCTCTCAGTCGTGTCCAACTCTTTGTGACCCCATGGATTGTAGCCCACGGAATTTTCCAGGCAAGAGTCCTGGAGTGGGTTGCCATTTCCTTCTCCAGCTAAATGGTCAGAAAAATTGAAAGTAATCTATACTAAAGGATGAGGGGATGCATGAATTACAGGGAGACAATATTCAATCTCTAGTATAGTAGCCATACATATTTTCTTCATTTGCTTAATTTTTTCAAATATTCTTTTTTCTTTCATATGTGCCTGGTACGGTGCTGAATGGCTGACACTGAGTTATCCCAAATATGCCTCCTATTCCCAAATAGATATTTTTTTCTGTCTTGTTGGTTAAACAAATATTATTCAAAATTAAAATGCAAATAAATTACGTTATAAGCTAAATTGGATGTTTAAAGATTATAACAGGAAGACTTCACAGAGTCTTGAAGGAAGAGTAAAATTAGCCAGAAAAGAGAGGGAAAACCACATATGCAGAGAGAACAGAATCTATTAAATATTTGAGAAAAAATAAATTTGATTTACCCAACAACTTAAAGAAAGTTAGTAATAGCAAGGGTGGCATTGTAAAAGTTTTTCTATTTCCTCTTTGTCATCTATTAATCTAGCGCACCAGTGGAGTTTTGCATTCACCAAATCAGGCCTGGAAAAGCCCTTCAAATATGCCCAAATATTTTATAGTCTTTCCCTCATTTGTTTACTAAATACATAATCTTCCAAGCTTTTACTCATCTCTGGATTCCATTCTTCTTTCAAAATGCAGCTATGCTGATCTTTAGACACCCCCTCATTTCTACTGGCATCTTTGTGATTGTATCATCAGAATATTATTTTTGAGTGGTTGTCTTTTGATATTTTTATTACAGGTCATTTTTATTTGCATTTTTCCAAATTTTTTCTTTAAAACTGACATTTAGATTGTCTTGATTATAATGGTGTCATTTTCTCCCAATGTTAATTTCATAAAAGGCATATAATTTATAATAATAGAAATTTGGAGAATTGAGTAGATTAGGTTTGAAAATGAAGTGCAAAAATGGACTTAAATAATTAAAATTAAGAAAATATTCATTTTCTGGGATGCACCTTTAACTTTTTTAGTAATAGTGAAAGAACTGCATTGGGTTATGAATCATATTTCATAATTAAGTAATAGACAATATCACCAGTCCACTGTTCTCATTTCAAAATTCATGTGACTGAGGTCTGCTGAGATGTGTCTCTTCCAAAGTTATCTGAGGGATAAAAGATAACACTGAAGCGCATACCTGTAGTTCTTCTGACTCTCTGTCCATTGTTCCTTCCCATATCCCTGAGGCTTCCCACTGAGTTTTGGTCCTGACTCTATGTGGTAAATAGTGGCTTGAAATGGATACCCAGATTAAGGAATGAAGCAAGATATAAACTTTTGTTGTGTTTTCACTTGCTACACACATTGAGTATGTGAGTTAAGTGGTTTAAGGCATAAATTGACACAAGAAGTTTTTTTTTTTTAAAGACCAAATCAAAATATTCTGTCCTATTTTGTATACTCTATCATCAACTAACTCCATGTTAACCCTATTGAAATATATGCATCAATTCTATATATATATATACACACACACACACACATGTGCTGTGCTCTTTAGTCGCTCAGTTGTGTCCAACTCTTTATGATCATATGAACTGCAGCCCAACAGGCTCCTCTGTCCATGGGGATTCTCCAAGCAAGAATACTGGAGTGGGTTGCCATGCCCTCCTCCAGGATATCTTCCCAACCCAGGAATAGAACCCAGGTCTCCCACACTGCAGGAAGATTCTTTACCATTGAACCACCAGGAAAACATATATATATATATATATATGTATATATGTATATATTACTAAGTCATGCCAGTCATGTCCGACTCTGTGTGACCCCATAGACGGCAGCCCACCAGGCTCCCATCCCTGGGATTGTCCCGGCAAGAATAATGGAGTGGGTTGCCATTTCCTTCTCCAGTGCATGAAAGTGAAAAGTGAAGTTGCTCAGTTGCTCAGTTGTGTCCGACTCTTCACGACCCCATGGACTGCAGCCCACCAGGCTCCTCCGTCCATAGCATTTTCCAGGCAAGAGTACTGGAGTGGGGTGCCATTGCCTTCTCCAATATGTGTGTATGTGTGTGTGTGTGTGTGTGTGTATATATATATATATATATATGCACATATATGCATATGTATATATGTATATGTGTGTATATATGCATATGTATATATATAAATATATACATACATAAATATATACAATTATGGACTGTGAAGAAAGCTAAGTGCCGAAGAATTGATGCTTTTGAACTGTGGTGTTGGAGAAGACTCTTGAGAGTCCCTTGGACTGCGAGGAGATCCAACAAGTCCATCCTAAAGGAGATCAGTCCTGGAATGATGCTAAAGCTGAAACTCCAGTACTTTGGTTACCTCATGCGAACAGTTAACTCACTGGAAAAGACTCTGATGCTGGGAGGGATTGGGGGCAGGAGGAGAAGGGGACGACAGAGGATGAGATGGCTGGATGGCATCACCGACTCGATGGACGTGAGTCTGAGTGAACTCTGGGAGTTGGTGATGGACAGCGAGTCCTGGCGTGCTGCGATTCATGGGGTCGCAAAGAGTCGGACACGACTGAGCAATTGAACTGAATTGAACTGATATGTAATTTATGGGCCTCCACAGTGGTGACAGAAGTAAAGAAACTGCTGCCATTGCAGGAGACATAAGGCATGTTGTATGGATCCCTGAGTGGGGAAGATCCCCTAGAGGAGGGCATGGCAACCTACTCTAGTATTCTTCCTTGGAGAATACCATGAACAGAGGAGTCTGGTGGGCTACAGGCCATAGGGCCACAAAGAGTCAGAGACAACTGTAGCAACTTACATGCTGCCTTTGTAATTTATATATATGTGTATATATGATATATATGAAAGCTTCAATAGATATAACAAATACATTTAAAAACTGTGTGGTTTAAAATTTAGCTGAAATTTTAATTTGAAAGTTAAATTGATATTTAATCACTGGAAAGGGTAATTACATAATTATAACACAAGTTTAGTTAAAAATCACCTTCTTTATGCATAAATAGTACAGGAAATGCTTGTTAGTTCCAACGGTTTATAATATAGACAACTGTAAGCTTAAGTAAAAGCAACGTTCCTTATTGATCCTCTGTGATGTTCTGTAAAGTTTGTCTTCACATATCTTTAAGAGGCAATTTACTCTTCTCTTCAAAGCTAAGCAAGAAGTATAAAACCCCAACCCTATTTAAGTAAAAATTTTTTTAAAAATTTAAAAATAAGATTACTAAAGAAAAATGAAAACAGCTTCTATTGATCTCTTCAGTATTGTTAAATGTGGGTTTAGTCCCACATGGAAGGAATTGTTTTAATGAAAATATTCAAGACTATCTGCTGAGGATAGCTTAAGTGCCCTTGGTATGCATTTTATAAAACTTAGCAAATTAAGTATCAAAATGTGTGCAAAAATTTGAAAACAACTTTGAAAGTCTTAAAATATTCATGTAACATATTTATGATCATATTTCAAAGTTTTCTTTTTCTTCCATCTTTTGTATATAGTGTTTTTATCAAATCTATAAAGAAATATTTGACATATCAGGATGGTATGTTGTTTAAAATAACGATATATCAAATATATAACCTTGGCAACTCAATTTCCTAAATATGGCTGCACGTAAAAATATGAACTAGAAACATTATTCCAAAGATATAACAGCAATAAGATTATTCCAGCATAGATTACTGACTTTTCAATGCTCAATGTATTTTAGCTCTGTCTCCATTCCATGTAACCTACCCTTCATTTTCTTCCTAAGGACTCAACATTAAACATACAGTTTTAATAAATGGCATCTGTTTTTCCTTTTTCCCCTCAGTGTCATAAAGTCTTCTAGGCTAATGAAATATGAACAAACCTAGGAACTAAAGATCAAAACCATAAAATGTCATAATGCTAATAATTATCAATTTTAATAGTTAATCACCATTTGGAACAATGTACAAAACTTACGTTGCTAAAGAAAGAGGTGAAATTTTACTTTATTCAACTTTGAAACTACACAATAATATTTTTTTAATTTAATCAAAATAGCCTAGAACAGTCCCTCTGGCACTGTTTGATTTAAATAATCTTTGATAAGTATTTATCTTAATAATACATATATACACTAACATATAAAAATATACTCCAGAAATGGAGAGAGCAATAGATATGTTAACCGATTAATGATTGTTTTCAGTGATTACTTTATACAGTCAAATGCCATGTTTCATCTAATCTAAGGTGAAGATTTTCTTTTCACATTTAAACATCTCTGAAATCAGGATGGGTCCTAAAATGACTCCAGTCAGGAGTCAACTAAAAGTCAACTCCAATGACAGAGTTGTCATTGTCTGCCCATGTGAATCAAAACAAGCAGAGAGAAGATTCGCATGGCCCTGTGCAAGGATGATACGCCAATTTGTGAAGTGTTCCGTATTTACTGAACTACCATGTGACCCTGCAGTCACACTCCTGGGCGTATACCTGGAGGAAAACAGGGCATAAAAGGATACATGCACCCTCATGTCCACTGCAGTGCTGCTTACAATAACTGAGGCATGGAAGCAATCTAAATGTCCAACAACAGAGGAATGGATAAAGAGGATATGGTACATATATACAATGGCATATTATATAGCCACTGAAAGGAATGAAATGATCTCATTTGTAACAGCATGATGGACCTAGAGATTGTCATACTGAATAATTTAAATAAGACAGAAATACCACAAACTATTGCTTACAGGCAGAATCAAAAAACGATACAAATAAACATATTTGCAAAACAGAAACAGACTCACAGACTTAGAGAATGAACTTATGATTGCCAGGGGAAAAGATGGGAGCGTGAGATAGTTAGGGAGTTTGGGATCGACATGTACACACAGCTATATTTAAAATGGATGACCAACAAGGTCCTAGTGTATAGCACGGGGAATTCTGCTCGCTGTTATGTGGCAGCCTGGATGGGAGGAGAGTTTGGGGGAGAATGGATATTTAATATGGCGAATCCCTTTGCTGTCCACCTGAAGTTATCACAACTTTGTTATTAGCTATACTCCAATACAAAATAAAAAGTTTAAAAAACAAACAAAAAAACAAGCAGAAAGGATATTGGGACTTGAAAGTCCAAGAGATAAAAGAGGAGCACACTTTTAAGATTTGCTATACTGCCAAAACTCTTAATGCCACACATTATAATCTACATATAAAACAAAAATGTTGACAACTCTGAGTCAAAATATCATTCATACTTGTCAGACTTTGAACATTAAGTTTTATAAATACATTAATTTACTTTGCACACACACACACACACACACACACACATATGTAAAGGGGATTTTAAAATCTATGTATAAAATCTAAAAGATCATTTTAAAGAAGTATAAAATAAAATGTCTAAGAGATAAGAAAGCATTACACCATAGTATAATTGATAGCATTTTTTTTCTTTGTGCATTGAACCAGTCCAGGTTCAATGCGCGACACTGGATGCTTGGGGCTAGTGCACTGGGACGACCCAGAGTGATGGTATGGGGAGGGAGGAGGGAGGAGGGTTCAGGATGGGGAGCACATGTATACCTGTGATAGATTCATTTTGATATTTGGCAAAACTAATACAATTATGTAAAGTTTAAAAATAAAATAAAATAAAATAAAATTCATTAAAAAAATAAATAAATTAATTAATGTTGGGATGTTTTTTTAAAAAAATAAATAAATAAAATAAAATGGGTAAGAAGCAGTCACTATAAGCACCATGTTGCTCACTGTATATAGAGAAACAGAATTGGCAGAATATAACTCTCAAAATATACTTTTTAAAAGTTATAAAAAATCTAAAATGAAGATCCAAACAAAGTAAAAACTATATCTCCTTTAGTAAATTAAGGAAGCCTTTCTGGAGACTGGAACATCTCAGTAAAGGGTCAAAAAATGAGCAGACACTAATCATTGGAAGAAGGGAGAAAATATGTGCTAGACGGGCACACACTGAGCAGCAACACAGAGATGATAACATAATGCTGTTTCTTCAAACCAGAAGCTTCTCAGTGTTGCTAAGACATAATGTGAAAGGGAACATGAAAAGGTGATAAGGACCTGTCACAGAGGCCATGCAGGAGAGGGCAAGGAACTGACACAGCAGGGAAGAGCAACACTGCAGATGAGTAGGAAGAGTGTTGAAATAACGCAAGATACAGTATTTCAAAGGAGAGGATTATTTAAAGAAGAGGAAGACTATAATGTCAAATGCTAAAGAAAAAGATGAGGCTAAAGATGTCTGACAAAAGGTTACCAACTTGCAATGTCTATGTCCTCTGACAGCATAATGTAGTGTGGAATTTTTACTTCAAAGGGTAAGAGAGAAACCACCAACAGGGAAAATAAGTTACTCTTGCAAGAAATTTTGAGACGAACAAGGAAAAATGCTCAATCTTGATTTCTTCATTTCTTAATATTCTGCTGACAGATTTTTATCATTAAGTATCAGTGTCCTTGCAACAAAGCAATATAAAATTATATCTCTCAGCCCTACCAGAGTTACATTGATGATAAAAAATAATTGGTGCTTTGGTTTGACAATTACTGTATCATTTCTCCAGCACCAAGAACCCTAAAAATATGTAAGTGTAGTTTTCTGTAGCACAAAATGAAGAAATAGTCAACAAATGACAGGAGTTAAATATGATCAACTTTCAAGTTCACAACTATTGAATATTTAGAGTTTTATTTTTAATAATAAATTTAATAGCATAAATAAATTATAAAGTTAACTGTATGAAAAGAACACTTGTTAAAGATCTTATTAATTTAAATTGCTTTAAAGTATTCTACCACACAACTATACTATAAATTTAACATGGTATTTGAAATAGTTCCCATTTTTCACTATTATGTGTAACAAACTTGCAATAAGGAGTCTTCACATGCACATATGCCAGAATTTCTCTTGGATATAAACCAAGGACTGGGTCACTGCACAGGTCACGTGCAGTGTGTGTACTTTCAGATTCTATAGGTAAAGCCTAACTGATGCCCAGAGTACTACCATATGCAGCATAGGACATCTTGTTTCCCCATCCTTCCTTTATCTGAATTTTGAAAATCTAATGATTGCAAAGTGTTTTGTTGAACATTTTTCATATTAATTGTCTTTCAGATTTTCTCTTCTGCAAACTGTTTCTTCATTACCTAGAGTAACCTGGGATTTCTGAAAAAATTTTTTAGTTTTATATATATATATATATATATATATATATATATATATATATATATAAAGGGGCACTCTCTGTCTCCCTTCTGATGTCTATGTCAGAAGCTTTCTGTCCCTTCTCACACTTTAACAAAATTCTGCTATAAAAAAGCTTTTGAGTGATCAAGCCTGGTCCCTGGTCCTGAAGCAAAATCTTCTTCAGAGATCACTAAACTGACACCATTCACATAAGCTATCATCTTGGGGGCTTGTCCAGGATCTTCAGGAAAAGCTAACAAGAAGTGGTGGTTGTGTGGCGCTGGAGCGACTTTGAGGAGATACCCATGTCCAAGGGCAAAGGAAAAGCCCCAGCAAGATAGTAGGAGGGGCAAAATCACATTTAGAATCAAACCCCATACCAGCCAGAGATGCTCAGAGGGCTGAAACAAACTTTGTGCACACCAGGACCCAGAGACCCCACAGAGACTGAGACAGAACTGTGTTTGAGTGTCTCCTGTGGAGGTACCGGTCAGCAGTGGACTGCCTCAGGGGCAGGGGCCCTGGATGCAGCAGACTTGGATATGGCATAAACCCTCTTGGAGGAAGTCACCATTAACCCCACCAAAGAGCTGCCAGAACTTACACAGGACTGAGGAAATAGACTCTTGGAGGGCACAAACAGAACCTTGTGCACAACAGGACCCAAGAGAAAGGAGCAGTGACCCCACAAAAGACTGACCCAGACTTGCCTGTGGATGTCCAAGAGTCTCCAGCAGAGGCGTGGGTCAGCAGTGGCCTGCTGTAGGGTTGGGAGCACTGAGCGTAGCAGTCTGTACATGGGACCTTTTGAGGAGGTCACCATTATTTTCATTACCTCTACCATAGTTTGGTCACAGGTAAATAACAGGGAGGGACTACAGCTCCACCCAACCACAGAAAATTGGATTAAAGCTTTATTGATCATGGCCCCACCCATCAGGACAAGACCAGTTTTTCTCAGTCAGTCTCTCCCATCAGGAAGCTTCCATAAGCCTCTTATCCTTCTCCCTCAGAGGGCAGACAGACTTAAAACCACAATCACAGAAAACTAACCAATCTGATCACATGGACCACAGCTCTGTCCAACTCAATGAAACTATGAGCCACAGAGCCACCCAAGACGGACGGGTCATAGTGGAGAGTTCTGACAAAATGTGGTCCACTGGAGAAGGGAACGACAAACTACTTCAGTATTCTTGCCTTTGAACATTATGAACAGTATGAAAAGGCAAAAAGATAGGACACTGAAAAATGAACTCGGTAGGTGCCCAATATGTTACTAGAGATCAGTGAAGAAATAACTCCAGAAAGAATGATGTGACTGGTGATAGAAGTAAAGTCTGATGCTGTAAAGAGCAATATTGAATAGGAACCTGAAATGTTAGATCCATGAATCAAGGCAAATTAGAAGTGGTCAAACAGGAGATGGCAAGAGTAAATGTTGGCATTTTAGGAATCAGCGAAATAAAATGGACTGGAATGGGTGAATTTAACTCAGATGATCATCATATCTACTACTGTGGGAAAGAATCCCTTAGAAGAAGTGGAGTAGCCATTAGTCAGCCAAAGAGTCCGAAATGCACTACTTGGGTGCAGTCTCAAAAACTACAGAATGATCACTGTTCGTTTCCAAAGCAAACCATTCAATATCAGAGTAATCCAAGCCTATGCCCCAACCAGTAACACTGAAGAAACTGAAGCTGAACGGTTGTATGAAGACTTACAATGCCTTCTAGAACACCAAAAAAAGATGTCCTTTTCATTATAGGGGACTGGAATACAACAGTAGGAAGTCAAGAAATACCTGGAGTAACAGGCAAATTTGGCCTTGGAGCACAGCAAAGGCAATGAAGCACAGCAAAGGCTAATAGAGTTTTGCCAAGAAAACGCACTAGTCATAGCAAACACCCTCTTCCAACAACAAAAAAGGAGACTTTACACATGGACATCACCAGATGGTCAATAACAAAATCAGATTGATTATATTCTTTGCAGCCAAAGATGGAGAAGCTCTATAGAATCAGCAAAAGCAAGACTGGGAACTGACTATGGCTCAGATCACGGACTCCTTATTGCCAAATTCATACTTAAATTGAAAAGAGTAGGGAAAACCACTAGACCATTCAGGTATGACCTAAATCAAATCCCTTATATTATACAGTGGAAGAGAGAAATAGATTCAGTGGTTTAGATCTGATAGACAGAGTGCCTGAAGAACTATGGATGTAGGTTCCTGACATTTTACACGAGGCAGGGATCAAAACCATTCCCCAGAAAAAGAAATGCAAAAAGGCAAAATGGTTGTCTGAGGAGGTCTTACAAATAGCTGAGAAAAGAAGGGAAATAAAAGGGAAAGGAGGAAAGGAAAGATATGCCCTGCCTATTTGAATGCAGAGTTCCAATGAATAGTGAGGAGAGATAAGAAAGCCATCCTCAGTGATCAATGCAAAGAAATAGAGTAAAACAATAGAATGGGAAAGACTAGAGATCTCTTCAAGAAAATTAGAGATACCAAGAGAACATTTCATGCAAAGATGGGCACAATAAAGGACAGAAATGGTATGGACCTAACAGAAGTAGAAGACATTAAGAAGAGGTGGCAAGAATACACAGAGAACTATTCAAAAAGATCTTCATGACCCAGATAATCACTATGGTATGATCACTCACCTAGAGCCAGACATCCTGGAGTGGGAAGTGGAGAGGGCCTTAGGAAGCATCACTATGAACAGCTAACAGAGGTGATAGAATTCCAGTTGAGCTATTTCAAACCCTAAAAGATGATGCTGTGAAAGTGCTGCACTCAATACGCCAGCAAATTTGGAAAACTCAGCAGTGGTCACAGGACTGGAAAAGTTTTCATCCCAATCCCAAAAAAAGACAATGCCAAAGAATGCTCAAACTACCACACAATTGCACTCATCTCACACGCTAGTAAAGTAATGCTCAAAATTCTCCAAACCAGGCTTCAACAGTACATGAATCATGAACTTCCAGATGTTCAAGCTGGATTTTAAAAAGGCAGAAGAGCCAGAGATCAAATTGCCAACAACCATTGGCTCATCAAAAAAGCAAGAGAGTTCCAGAAAAACATCTATTTCTGCTTTATTGACTATGCCAAAGCCTCTGACTGTGTGGATCACAATAAACTGTGGAAAATTCTTCAAGACATGGGAATACCAGACCACCTGACCTGCCTCTTGAGAAATCTGTATGCAGGTCAGGAAGCAACAGTTAGAACTGGACATGGAACAACAGACTGGTTACAAATAGGAAAGGGAGTACGTCAAGGCTGTATATTGTCACCCTGCTTATTTAACTTAAATGCAGAGTACATCATGAGAAATGCTGGGCTGGATGAAGTACAAGCTGGAATCAAGTTTGCTGGAAGAAATATCAATAACCTCAAATATGCAGATGACACCACCCTTATGGCAGAAAGTGAAGAAGAACTAGATGAGCCTCTTGATGAAAGTGAAAGAGGAGAGTGAAAAAGTTGGCTTAAAGCTCAACCTTCAGAAAACTAAGATCACGGCATCCGGTCCCATCACTTCATGGGAAATAGATAGGGAAAAAGTGGAAACAATGACAGACTTTATTTTTTTGTGCAACAAAATCACTGCAGATGGTGACTGAAGCCATGAAATTAAATGATGCTTGCTCCTTGGAAGAAAAGTTATTACCAACCTAGACAGCATATTTAAAAGCAGAGACATTACTTTGCCAACAAAGGTCCATCTAGTCCTTCTATGATTTTTCCAGTAGTCATGCATGGATATGAGAGTTTGAGTATAAAGAAAGCTGAGTGCTGAAGCACTGATGCTTTTGAACTCTAGTGTTGGAGAAGACTCTTGAGAGTCCCTTGGACTGCAAGGAGATTAAACCAGTTCATCCTAAAGGAAAGCAGTCCTGAATACTCATTGGAAGGACTCATGCTCAAGCTGAAACCCCAATACTTTGGCCACCTGATGCAAAGTAGTGACTCATTTGAAAATACCCTAATGCTGGGAAAGATTGAAGGTGGGAGAAGAAGGGGAACACAGAGGATGAGATGGTTGGATGGCATCACTGACTCAATGGACATGAGATTGGGTAAATTCTGGGAGTTGCCAATGAACAGGGAGCCCTGGCATGCTGTAGTCCACAGGGTCGCAAAAAGTTGGAAACGATGAGCAACTGAATTCAACTATATATTAATATCCACTGTACTAACTTAGGAGAAGGCAATGGCACCCCACTCCAGTATTCTTGCCTGGAAAATCCCATGGACGGAGGAGCCTGGTGGGCTGCAGTCCATGGGGTCTCTAAGAGTCGGATACGACTGAGCGTCTTCACTTTCACTTTTCACTTTCCTGCATTGGAGAAGGAAATGGCAACCCACTCCAGTGTTCTTGCCTGGAGAATCCCAGGGATGAGGGAGCCTGGTGGGCTGTCATCTCTGGGGTCGCACAGAGTCGGACATGACTGAAGCGACTTAGCAGCAGCAGTACTAACTTAAATGGATCTTGAATTTGTACCCACTATTTTAGTCCTTGTGGACTGCTGTAATAAAAAAATAAATAAATAAAACGAAAGACATAAAAACTACCACAGACTGAATAGCTTAGAAACAATAGAAGTTTGCTCTCACAGTTCTGGAGGCAGGGAAGTTCAGGATCAACTTCCAACATGGTCACATTCTATTAAAGGTTCCTTTTTGTGTTTAAAGTTGGTGCCTTCTCATAGCAGAAGGGGTAGGGAGACGGTGGTGTTTCTTCTATAAGAATATTAAACTCATTCATGAAGGATCCATCCTCATGACCTAAGCACCTTCCAAAGGCCTCAACTCCAATATCATCACATTGGGCATCAGGACTTCAACGTATGACTTTAGGGGAACACAAACATTCAGACCATAGAACATGCTTTTGTAATACCATATACTGAACCATTAAAAATATTTATTTACAGAGTTATTCTTTTAATGACAAAGCATTTTATTGTACAATATAAATAATTAAACATACCACTAAGTCGTAAGTAATAACATTAGGAAAGCATTTTCCAAAATTCTAATTTTCCACTTTAAAGCTTAAATGTTATCACTGGCAACAATGGCAGTTGTTTTCCTTGAAAAGACAAGTGTACTTTTTTAGATTTTTAATTTTGCCAAAATGTCTGCCATGTCTCCAAGTATGCCTATGCCATTTTTTTTTTTCAAGTAAATTTTTGTTCAATGAAAAAAAATGGTACTTTAGATGGCAACTCAATCACAAAAGTGCTTTTCCTCAATACAAACATTGTATTTCACTACGCAGTAGTAAGGCTCTATATATACTTCTTCGTCTCACACAGAACATTTAGAAACTAACAGTCCAGCATTGAGATTCAATGATTTAATATATTTTACTGCTTCATCAAAGATTTTCTTAAGTAAAAACCTTCTTTTTCATTGCGAATGCATGGCACTTATGTATTTACAACCAACCAACAGGTTCAGTTTGGTGCCACTGTAGTTTTAACTATGAAAGCTTGAATATAATCAGTATAGATATCAATACAGAGAAAAAAAGGTAAAAAATATGTTAGGATTGTTATGAAAACAGTTTTAACCTAATGGATCTCCTGACTGTATCCTTGGAACTCCAGAGGCCTCCTGGACATTCTGTGAGAATTAGTGCGTTACAGTGACCAACTCTTGTTATGCTTCTATGAATATACCAAGTACTGGCTTACCAGTGAACATATTTTGAGAAAGTTGGCAAGTGAGGTCCCAGAGAAAGATCTCCAGTTGTAAATTGAATTTACTGATTATTTAATGATTTTCCTTCTTAAAAAATCGAAGAGTTAATAACCTGAATCTCTTGTTCCTAAAGGGCTATTTGCTTAGTTTCTATTTATATATCAGTAAGTACGGAGGGTGATTTAGTAACATAAACAAACTCCTACTCAAAGATTTTTAATTTAGGAATTCTACCAACTCCCTCTTCTTATATGTATGTCTTTCTTACATATTTAGGGAGGGTTGTGTTCCTTTGTTTTCCAAAACTTGCAAAAGAAAATTCAGAAGATCCTAATGGCCAAATGCTATTGTGTCATGAGACTGTTTATAAGTAGTTTTATCTTGATCTAGCAAGCTCTGCTTCAAAACCAATACAATATTGTAATGTAAAAAAATAAATTAATTAATTTAAAAAATAAAAGGACCAAAGTTATTCAGTTTACTCCATTTGCTAGACAAGGAGCTCAGAAATTCTCTGCAGAATTCTGGCCATAAATGGTGGGTACTCATCTTTGATATCCACTTCCTGTCACAGAAAAGAGATTCTAGCTCAGGCCCTTGACGAGTGACACAATAAACACTTGGAACTTGGAAGTGGGGCAGGTGGCTGAAAATTATGATCTATACAGTGTTTTGAGGTTGTAATACCAAAGGTATAAGTTCAGGGGAATTTGAACATGTTTTGAACTTTGTATCTTAAAATTATAGTTCATTACAATTAAACATATCAGATCATAGTATACTCTAAGAATGGCAGAATAATAGATAAATAATAGAACTTTTGAGAATTGGGAAAGAGCCTGAGCAAAAAAGCTAAACAAGATGTACTTATTTTAGTGGCAAAGCTTTAAAGGTGAAATTTTGAATATTAAATTAAGTCTGGCTAATAAATGAGTTTATTTCACAGATTCAGTTCAGTTCAGTTCAGTTCAGTCGCTCAGTCGTGTCCGACTCTTTGCGACCCCATGAATTGCAGCACGCCAGGCCTCCCTGTCCATCACCAACTCCCGGAGTTCATTCAAACTCATGTCCATCGAGTCGGTGATGCCATCCAGCCATCTCATCCTCTGTCATCCCCTTCTCCTCCTGCCCCCAATCCCTCCCAGCATCAGAGTCTTTTCCAATGAGTCAACTCTTCACATAAGGTGGCCAAAGTATTGGAGTTTCAGCTTCAGCATCAGTCCTTCCAAAGAACAGCCAGGACTGATCTCCTTCACAATGGACTGGTTGGATCTCCTTGCAGTCCAAGGGACTCTCAAGAGTCTTCTCCAACACCACAGTTCAAAAGCACCAATGCTTCAGCACTCAGCTTTCTTCACAGTCCAACTCTCACATCCATACATGACCACTGGAAAAACCATAGCCTTGACTAGACGGACCTTTGTTGGCAAAGTAATGTCTCTGCTTTTGAATATGCTATCTAGGTTGGTCATAACTTTCCTTCCAAGGAGTAAGCATCTTCTAATTTCATGGCCGAAATCACCATCTGCAGTAATGGTGTTATTTCTGCTGTGATTTTTGATAACATGCTTTACTTTTGTTCTGGAATAAACAATCATCATTCTTTAAAAATAAACTTTGTAATGTATTCTCTTTTTTCCCTTGACTTCTATAGAGCTGGTTCTTATATTTTAAGGAAAATGTAGCTTGAGTAGTTGGAAGAATTACAGAAAAGAAAAAAAGATTTAATTAGTGTTTTTGCCTAGGGGTAGGTCATCAACTACAGTTGATTTATCTGAGTTTTATATGTTTACTTCATAACAATTTGGGGGTAAATAACTATAAACAACTTAATGGTCAATGTCTTCACTAGGAATTGCTTGGCAGACCTTATGGCTCATTCCCCAAATTCTTACTGCTACTATGAAATTCTTTGCCATTAAAAAAAAAAAAAGTTCCCATTTTGAATAATATTAACAGCAGTCTAACAAGGCTTTATGCTGGAACCACCATCACCTTCTCTTTTAAAAGATGATCTCCAAAGACTGTTGCTTAGATAAATACGTATGCTTGTGTTATGAACTAAATGCAATTGTGTGTGTGTTCAAATCAGTTTTAGTACTAGATTTTCTGCATCTTAAAAGGCAATATTTTTCAAATGCAAAAGAAGGGAAGCTGGGAATGCACTAGTAAGTCATGAAATTGATTTAGCAGATTCTAACCACATTTTAAATGCGAGGGAAATACATTAAAGGGTACAAGACATCCTCTAAAACTAGTTGAAAAACACTTTTCTAAAGCTCCATTTTAGCAGTGTTTATAGTTACATATAAACAGGGAAAAGCATTCATTAGTGGTAAAACTTTTCACTCATTAGTGATAAAACATTTTCATTTCTTTCTCTCTTTTTACATGCAGAATTCTAGAAAAGGATATATGTCCTTTCCACAATGTCATTCTTCTATGTGAGACGTGACAGAACTTTAAATGCTATTCCCTAAATACTGGGTGGCCTCAAACTCAATGACAAGGGAGAATAATAAAGGACAAAGACAAGAATCAATTGAAGAACATAAGACTGAAGCCTGGGAACTTGTAAACTGGGTTCAAAAAGAAAAAACAAGTCTAGGAGTGAATGGAGTATACCGATCTTGGCATAGCAGGTGACTCTTAGAAGCACCTTTGGCTCTTCCACTCATGTGTATATTTGCCATTTCTGCCCTGGCACTATGCTATTCACATTATGATTAATGCAGATACCACCCCTCCTTGTGAGGAGTTTATTCTAGTTTAGAGGCTATAGACAATGAAAAACTGAAAAAGTAAATTGTAACAAGTATATGAAGAAAAACAAAAGAATCAATAACAGGTTGATGGGAAAATGAGTGCTATATTGGTAGTCTTACTTGGCCTTTCTAAAGAAGTAATATTTAAGCCAAGATTTCAATTATATGAAATGAACCATGGAAAAGAAAAAAAAAAAAAGGAAAATGTAGATTGTTCCAGGTAGAGAAGAGTAAATAGTCAAAGACTCTGAGATCACAAGACTAATAAGGTAGGAGTATTAAAATGAGACATGTCTGGTTGCAGTTTAGAGGGAGAGATAAGAATGCCTAGAGGGTGATGGTGGCCATGCCATTAATTCAATAAGTGTTTAACTGTGAAGATACAGTAGTGAACCAAACAATAAAGTTCCTAAGGTTCTTCTGATAGGGATGTACATAAAATAAACAAATAAAGTAAATCATAAATTCAAGGAGTAATAATTGCATTTAAGGAAATAAAAGCAGGTTGTAAAGATAAAGGTCTAGGTTTGCTTAAGCAATGGTGCTTCAACCAGGTCACTCTAACAATGTTATGCTTGTTTGTTTTTATTAAAGTATAGTTCATTAACAATAGTTTCAGGTGTACAGCATAATGATTCACTATTTTTACAGATTATTCTCCATTAAAAGTTATTACAAGGTAATGGCTATAGTTACCTAGATTGTACCTTGTGCTATACAATATATCCTTGTTGCTTATTTATTTCACACACAGTAATTTGTATCTCCTAATCCCATATTCTTAATGTGCCCTTTCCCACCTTCCTCTCCCCACTGGTAACCATATATATATATGTTTTTTAATCTGTGAACTTGTTTCTCTTTTGCTAAATGCATTCATGTGTATTATTTTTAAGATTCCATATTTAAGTGATATCAAACTGTATTTGTCTTTGTCTGACTTATTTCACTAAGCATAATAATATTCTCTATGTCTATCCATGTTACTGCAAATGGCAGAATTTCATTTTTATGCCTCAGTAATACTCCATTGTGTGTGTGTGTGTGTATCTTCTTCTTTCATTTATCTGTTGATAAGACACTTGGCTTGCTTCCTTATCTCGGCTATTGTAAATAGTGTTACTATTGGCATTTGGGTGCCTATATCATTTTGAATTCAAGTTTTCATTTTTTTTAGATATATACCCAGGAGTAGAATTGCTGGGTCACATGGTAGTCCTATTTTTGGTTTTTTGAGGAATCTTAAGAGATTACATTTAAAGAGAGACAAAATTGAGAGAATCATTAATGAAAATATCTATGAAAGGAGATTTCACAACATACAGTACAACAAGTGCAATGGAAATAAGTAAGTACAGTCTCACGAGAAGCAAGAACACTGCTGGGACTAGAATCTAAAAGACAGTCAAGACCTTAGCAAGACATTTCTGTTTTCAATGTGTCTGGATGCACATGGATGGTTTTATGAAGAGTAGTAAAATAACCTAATTTATTTTCTAAAAGTACCACTCAGGTTGTGTGGTTGAGGAAGGACTGAATGAGAGCACACAGTCCAGCCAACAGATGACAGCAACTTAACCATGGTGATGACTGGAGCTTAGAAGGAGTGGCCATACTTGAATATGTTTTAGGTGGATGAGGATAAGATTTTTTGATATTAAGTGAGAGATAAAGTAAGAGATATCACTTAAATTTTAGATTTGAGTAACTGAAAGAAAGGAAGAAAATGTCATTTAGATTGGAGGCTCAATTTTACGATATTTATGGGTAGGAAAAATAGGAGTTCTGCCTAAGATGCTAGGAGGAGGTAGTGAATTGGGAATGATTCAGATGCTGGTTTGATCCCTGGGTCGGGAAGATCCCCTGGAGAAGGAAATGACAATCCACTCCAGTGTTCTTGCCTGGACAATCCCATGGACAGAGCAGCCTGTCCTGGTGGGCTAATGTAAATGGGGTCACAAAGAACTGGACTTGATTAAGTGTACACACACACAAACACACACACGCACCAAATGATTCAATATTCCAGAGTAAAGTTGAGTACCAGAAATACAAATTTAAAGTATACAAAGTACTGGATTTACTGGATGAGTAGAAAAGCCCTGAGGGAAGTTGGGGAGGATGAAGAGGCTCCACAAAGAAGCCTGAGAGGGAGTAGCCAATATATTCAGTGAAAAGATCAGGAGAGCATCAAGCAGATGAAGAAAGCCTTTGGGGAAGGTAGACATGATATCTAAGAAGTCATATAATCTGAGAATTGAAAATCATTCATTAGATTTAACAAACTATAAGTTATTGTTGATAGAGAAAAATTCAATTTTATTGCTTTTTGAGTCATGATTTTTATTAGCAATGGACTTTTAGGGAGAAATGAAATCAAAGAGTATTCAAATACTTGCTGATTCATAAGTAAAGGCAATCCATTTGACTATGAAGTTAGAAAAAAAGTCAGTGTACAGATTGTAAGTTAACTATTATAAATAATTTCCTAGAACAAACATACTTACAATCTAGATGAGTAAAATATTTTTATAGGACACGTTTAACAAATGTAATTTCTTGAAAAAAAACCTTAATAGTTTCAAAGTTTACATGCACAGTGTTTAGAAACATTAAAATTATCCTTTTAGCGTTACTTGAGAACTCTGCCTTACTTGGCAAATACACTTAGAAACTCCTCTCTATGAAGACACACAAAAAAACATAAATTTAACTTAAAATTTATGGAGGAAAAAAATATGCAATGGTTTGCTAACTTTTTTTCCCCTTATCTATGTAAACCTAATAATATATAGGCTAAGTAAGGGCTTTGTCTTTTCCAAGAATCTGGGTCAAGATCTTTGTAATTCTATTTAAGTTTCCTCATTAAAACATTAACTGAAGTCTGTTGTTTGTGGCTTCAATCATAATTTCTAGTCAAGGATAATTTAATATCACATAACTTATACAAATCTTTTTCCACACTGGGGAATTTGCCAAAAGAAGTTTCAGTAAAACAGTGAGAGCAAAAGCATAACTGGAGAGAGATCAGAAGAAACAGGAGAATAGGAGGTAAAATCAATGACTATAGATATCTTTTGAAGAGTTTTGCTTTAATAGCAGCAAAGGGAATGTGGGATCAAGAGCTTTTTACTGTACTTGTTTTTGCTTTTTAAGATGGAAATATGACATTTTGATAGATAATGATCTTGTAGCCTTGATCTTGTAGGGATACTGGACAAGGACTGAGTGGCAAAGTGGAACAAAATCCTTAAGACAGGAGGCATGCTACTGGGAAAAGGGTAGGTTTAACCCTAGCACATAAACTTATCTTTGGTCAAACAAGATTGTGTAGAAAAGGATATGGAGTTTGAATTCAATGGATCAAAAATCAGAACAAATTTTAATAACTAATCAGGAAGTGGGATCTCAGTTTTAGAAAATTAAGTTATAATGTAACTTTTGATAATCATAAGTTCCAGAAGGTAACAACCATTGGAGTGACTGAAAGATAGGGCAGAAGAAAAAGTCATTGAAATGACACAATTTTAAAGAGAAATGAAAGATCAGGTGCTGGATGTGCCAGCCGCATGGATGTTGATATTGTCAAGAATGATGCTGTCTGGGCAGGGAGAACATGCTTATAAGGCAAAAGCTTATTAGTGAGTGAAACAACAATGAGTATTGGTAGATGACATAAATAAGAAGGTTGAGAAGTTAAGAGTTAACATGTAAACCTCAAACTGATGGCAGCATTTCAAGATGGAGGAGATGGAATGTTATGGATGACTCCTTGTGGCTCTGAGGTCAACAGCTGATCTTTGAAAAACAAAGTACAGCGTACAGTGGTGTAAACCAGATGTAGCTTTGGTTGGAAGATCGAAGCAACTCTGTAGTGTAATCAAAGATCTGTAACAGCAGGGGTATATGCTCATAAATGGAACAGTCCATAGTATCTTCAAATGCCTGGTTTTAAAACTTAACATGTGTGGCAGAATAAAATTTTGTGATAAACTGGACAGACACTGTTGGGTAAAGCCATGGAATTCTTTGGGGTGAGTAAAAATCTTGAGAGAGAGATACTTCCTTTATATTAGTAGAATAATGGAAATTTTTAGTTATAGTTGATATTTCTAGTCCATTTTTTCTAGGTCATCAAAACTCTATGTATAGGTATGCACTTATATATTTTATTATACAAAATATTGACAAAGATCAGTCATTCTTGATGATCTCATGTTTTTGTCATAACAGAAGCATATGAATGCTGTGCCAAGCAAAGTGGTCAGATACTCACTTAGTGAAGTGAATATTTATTCTCTATCACACCATTCACTGACTAGTCATTCACAGTTACTTTCATCTTAACTAGTTTATCTTGAAGAAATAAGACATAACCTTATTAATGCTTTTGATTTTTTCCCTCAAAGTTTGAAAGTGAAAGTCTCTCAGTCATGTCTGTCTGTTTGTGACCCCATGGACTACATGGCCCATGGAATTTTCCAGGCCAGAATACTGGAGAGGGTAGCCTTTCCCTTCTCCAGAGGATTTTCCCAACCTAGGGATCGAACTCAGGTCTCCCACATTGCAGGTGGATTCTTTACCAGCTGAGCCACAAGGGGATCTCTTATTTCAATGTAAACAATTTATTGCTAAGAGCATTTGTCACTTGTATTTTATTATGCATGTTCTCTTGATTCACCATGGGGAAAATACATTATGCATCTGTTATGAACTGCTATTCTCATTTCCAGATAATAATAATTTTGCCTTATTTGGACATATATATCCCCCATGCTTGCTTTAGAATGTTTTACTATTTTATAACAAGTAATACAGTAGTTCCAAATTGAGCATAATCTCATATTCACTAAGAAAAATATAACTAAATTTAAAATATGACTTCCTTCCCTTTTGGAAGGAAGGCTTCCCTGATAGTTCAGTTGGTAAAGAATCTGCCTGTAATGCAGAAGACCCCGGTTTGATTCTGGGGTTGGGAAGATCCACTGGAGAAGGGATAGGCTATCCATTCCAGTATTCTTGGGCTTCCCTTGTGGCTCAGCTGGTAAAGAATCTGCCTGAAATGCGGGAGACCTGGGTTTGATCCCTAGGTTGGGAAGATCCTCTAGAGAAAGGAAAGGCTAACACTCCAGTATTCTGGCCTGGAAAATTCCATGGGCTGTGTAGTCCATGGGGTCGCAAACAGTTGGACACAACTGAGAGACTTTCACTTTCCCCATTGGAAGAATAATGCTATTAATCTTACTGGCTTCTAATGTGAGATCTTAAAATTGGTTTAACAATAACAGACAAATGTGAAGTAGATGTAACTTTGCAGCTTCCTAGGAGAACTTTGAGAATCAGAAATTTTCCCAGCATAATTTTACTGGTGACAAGATGTCAATGGAATAACCAAGTGGACAAAGTTATGACTACCCTTAAATTACTTTACTTCTTTAGGGGGCAGGTTTTGCGCCTGGACACATATATAGATGGGTTTTCATCTTTTCTTTCAGTGTATAGTTCTTAAATGTATTGTTACTTGAATTCATCTGCCTGATTTTTCTACATGTCAAGGACACTTTTTAATTTTTCAACAAATCCTGTCACTAACTTGTAAAAAATATAATAAATCTCTTCCCCTACTCTCTCTGTTTATGATAGATCCTCAGGTCTGAGTATCTAAAGATTAAGAACCCTAGAGAGGATATAACAGGGTACAGGGACTCAGGAAAGCTAATATTTAGTCATTCATTTTTCTGAGTTTGCTTTCTGACATATTGCTTTAACATTTTATTTTTTTTTTAATTTTATTTTATTTTTAAACTTTACATAATTGTATTAGTTTTGCCAAATATCAAAATGAATCCGCCACAGGTATACATGTGTTCCCCCTCCTGAACCCTCCTCCCTCCTCCCTCCCCATACCATCCCTCTGGGTTGTCCCAGTGCACTAGCCCCAAGCATCCAGTATCATGCATCGAACCTGGACCAGCAACTCATTTCATACATATTTTACATGTTTCAATGCCATTCTCCCAAATCTTCCCACCCTCTCCCTCTCCCACAGAGACCATAAGACTGTTCTATACATCAGTGTCTCTTTGCTGTCTCGTACACAGGGTTATTGTTACCATCTTTCTAAATTCCATATATATGCGTTAGTATACTGTATTGGTGTTTTTCCTTCTGGCTTACTTCACTCTGTATAATAGGCTCCAGTTTCATCCACCTCATTAGAACTGATTCAAATGTATTCTTTTTAATGGCTGAGTAATACTCCATTGTGTATATGTACCACGGCTTTCTTATCCATTCATCTACTGATGCACATCTACGTTGCTTCCATGTCCTGGCTATTATAAACAGTGCTGCGATGAACATTGGGGTACACGTGTCTCTTTCCCTTCTGGTTTCCTCAGTGTGTATGCCCAGCAGTGGGATTGCTGGATCATAAGGCAGTTCTATTTCCAGTTTTTTAAGGAATCTCCACACTGTTCTCCATAGTGGCTGTACTAGTTTGCATTCCCACCAACAGTGTAAGAGGGTTCCCTTTTCTCCACACCCTCTCCAGCATTTATTACTTGTAGACTTTTGGATCGCAGCCATTCTGACTGGCGTGAAATGGTACCTCATAGTGGTTTTGATTTGCATTTCTCTGATAATGAGTGATGTTGAGCATCTTTTCATGTGTTTGTTAGCCATCTGTATGTCTTCTTTGGAGAAATGTCTATTTAGTTCTTTGGCCCATTTTTTGACTGGGTCGTTTATTTTTCTGGAGTTGAGCTGTAGGAGTTGCTTGTATATTTTTGAGATTAATTGTTTGTCCATTGCTTCATTTGCTATTATTTTCTCCCATTCTGAAGGCTGTCTTTTCACCTTGCTAATAGTTTCCTTTGATGCGCAGAAGCTTTTAAGTTTAATTAGGTCCCATTTGTTTATTTTTGCTTTTATTTCCAATATTCTGGGAGGTGGGTCATAGAGGATCCTGCTGTGATGTATGTCAGAGAGTGTTTTGCCTATGTTTTCCTCTAGGAGTTTTATAGTTTCTGGTCTTACGTTTAGATCTTTAATCCATTTTGAGTTTATTTTTGTGTATGGTGTTAGAAAGTGTTCTAGTTTCATTCTTTTACAAGTGGTTGACCAGATTTCCCAGCACCACTTGTTAAAGAGATTGTCTTTAATCCATTGTATATTCTTGTCTCCTTTGTCAAAGATAAGGTGTCCATATGTGCGTGGATTTATCTCTGGGCTTTCTATTTTGTTCCGTTGATCTATATTTCTGTCTTTGTGCCAGTACCATACTGTCTTGATGACTGTGGCTTTGTAGTAGAGCCTGAAGTCAGGTAGGTTGATTCCTCCAGTTCCATTCTTCTTTCTCAATATCGCTTTGGCTATTCGAGGTTTTTTGTATTCCCATACAAATTGTGAAATTATTTGTTCTAGCTCTGTGAAGAATACTGTTGGTAGCTTGATAGGGATTGCATTGAATCTATAAATTGCTTTGGGTAGTATACTCATTTTCACTATATTGATTCTTCCAATCCATGAACATGCTTTAACATTTTAGAAGGGCAGAGCCAAGGCTCTGGCTCATGACTCAGAACCCAGATGGGGCTTCTGCTCCTCTCTTGTCAGACACAATTTGTCTCTTGGTTTCCCGTTGTTTTAGTCTTTAGCATCGTGTTTGATATTATCCAGTCTTCCTGCTTAGTTCACCCATTTGTATATAATCTATTGCTCTGACAGTTTAGATCCTTAAATTCTCCCAGTTCCTCTATAGTTTGCGTTCCTTGGCAGTAACTCAATTGGAACAACACCGGCTTCACTCTTGGCCCATGTGTTTGGCACACTTTAGTTTCCTACTCTCTGTAGATGGGTTTCAGAAACATAACCCTGGCTTGAGTTGCAGACTTTGTGTTTGCAATTATCTGAAGAATTTGCCCTCAGTAAGGTATGCTACTGGCAAACCATGCAGCAGTCCAGTGACCCTCCGGAGTTGCATGGTTTGCTCTCCAGTTAACACTGTTTTTATTTCTGGGCCAAACACATCAGGATGTGATCTGATGCCTACCACCTAGCAAAGAACAACTTTATACCTTTGTTCGGGTAAACTTAATTCAGAATTTGTATGCTGACTGATGGGACAAAATAGAACCTCCTTTCCAAAATTTTAGTATATGAGTACCACACCAGTTTATAACAATTTCTATATCTATTTTTTCTTCACACTCATACTTTCAGCTCTGAAGTTCATGCCATTTCAATGAAACTGTTTTCCACAAGGCTCTAGTAATGGCTACTCAGAAAATATAGTAGATGATTTGTAATTCTTGAATTACTTGACTTCTTGGGAGTATTATTTTTAAACATTAGTTAGTCACTCTCTCTGTTATTGTCTGAATGTTTGTGACAGCCCCCTCCATGATTAATGTTTAAATGTTAACACCCAATATATTTAGAAGGGTGATTAGGGTCTTTGGGAGGTGATTAGACATGAGAATTGGACCTCACAGTGCTCTTGAAAGAGACCTCACATTGCTCCCTAGTCCCTTACTTAAATAAGCGTGCTTGTTTTAAATGATTATCTTCCAACCAGATTGTCAGCTCAGTGAGGGACGGTACTACATCTCATTTCTTCACTCCCATGTTTCTGGTTTCTAGCTCATTTACTGACATTTTGAATAGTTAATACTATAAATGTTATAAATAGAGGAATTTTATACCTTCCCAAATGATTAAGATATATTTGAAAGCCTTCAAAAGCCTTCATTTGTTACCGAGGAAGCCAAAGTCCTTAATTTACATTATCTTACAAGACTACACAACCTAGCTCTTCTGTTGTTTAGTTTTTGCTTTTTTTGAATTATTTTCCTGGAATATTTTTCCTTTGGTTATTCCCATAACAGTTTCCTTATCTTTCTTAAATACACTTGGCATTGGCTTATGCTGGTCTTATTTGTTACTATTCCCTCTGACTAGAATGCTGTTCCTAGTTCAATTCAGTTCTGTCGCTCAGTCATGTCCGACCATTTGTAGCCCCATGGACTGCAGCACACCAGTCTTCCCTGTCCATCACCAACTCCTGGAGCTTACTCAAACTCATGTCCATTAAGTTGGTGATGCCATCCAACCATCTCATCCTCTGTCATCCCCTTCTCCTCCCGCCTACAATCTTTCCCAGCATCAGGGTCTTTTCAAAGATAAGATGTTCCCAGAGATATCCACATAAATTTCAATAACCTAAGATCTCTACTTAAGTCTAAGCTTCTCAATGACATATTTCCCAGCCCACTATTTAAACTTTCAACTTGTCCTCACCCAAAGTCCAGAGATCAGATCAGATCAGATCAGTCACTCAGTCGTGTCCGACTCTTTGCGACCCCATGAATCACAGCGCACCAGGCCTCCCTGTCCATCACCAAATCCCGGAGTTCACTCAGACTCACGTCCATCGAGCCAGTGATGCTATCCAGCCATCTCATCCTCTGTTGTCCCCTTCTCCTCTTGCCCCGAATCCCTCCCAGCATCAGAGTCTTTTCCAATGAGTCAACTCTTCGCATGTGGTGGCCAAAGTACTGGAGTTTCAGCTTTAGCATCATTCCTTCCAAAGAAATCCCAGGGCTGATCTCCTTCAGAATGGACTGGTTGGATCTGCTTGCAGTCCAAGGCACTCTCAAGAGCCTGCTTCAACACCACAGTTCAAAAGCATCAATTCTTCGGTACTCAGCCTTCTTCACAGTCCAACTCTGATATCCATACATGACCACAGGAAAAACCAGAGCCTTGACTAGACGGACCTTTGTTGGCAAAGTAATGTCTCTGCTTTTGAATATGCTACCTAGGTTGGTCATAACTTTCCTTCCAAGGAGTAAGTGTCTTTTAATTTCATGGCTGCAGTCACCATCTGTAGTGATTTTGGAGCCCAGAAAAATAAAGTCTGACACTGTTTCCACTGTTTCCCCATCTATTTCCCATGAAGTGATGGGACCGGATGCCATGATCTTCGTTTTCTGAATGTTGAGCTTTAAGCCAAGTTCTTCACTCTCCACTTTCACCTTCATCAAGAGGCTTTTGAGTTCCTCTTCACTTTCTGCCATAAGGGTGGTGTCATCTGCATATCTAAGCTTATTGATATTTCTCCCAGCAATCTTGATTCCAGCTTGTGCTTCTTCCAGCCCAGCGTTTCTCATGATGTACTCTGCACAGAAGTTAAATAAACAGGGTGACAATATACAGCCTTGACGTACTCCTTTTCCTATTTGGAACCAGTCTGTTGTTCCGTGTCCAGTTCTAACTGTTGCTTCCTGACCTGCATACAGATTTCTCAAGACGCAGATCAGGTGGTCTGGTATTCCCATCTCTTTCAGAATTTTCCACAGTTTATTGTGATCCACACAGTCAAAGGCTTTAGCATAGTCAATAAAGCAGAAATAGATGTTTTTCTGGAACTCTCTTGCTTTTTCCATGATCCAGCGGACGTTGGCAATTTGATCTCTGGTTCCTCTGCCTTTTCTAAAACCAGCTTGAACATCAGGAAGTTCACGGTTCACATATTGCTGAAGCCTGCTTGCAGAATTTTGAGCATTACTTTACTAGCGTGTGAGATGAGTACAATTGTGTGGTAGTTTGAGCATTCTTTGGCATTGCCTTTCTTTGGGATTGGAATGAAAACTGACCTTTTCCAGTCCTGTGGCCACTGCTGAGTTTTCCAAATTTGCTGGCATATTGAGTGCAGCACTTTCACAGCATCATCTTTCAGGATTTGCAAGAGCTCCACTGGAATTCTATCACCTCCACTAGCTTTGTTCATAGTGATGCTTTCTAAGGCCCACTTGACTTCACATTCCAGGATGTCTGGCTCTAGGTCAGTGATAACCCAAAGTCTATATATATATATATATATATATATATATATATATGCAACGTCCCTGACTTATTTCCCCCCCTAACAATTATAAACCTCTAATTATCGTATTTTGCTTGTGTATTTTTTATTTTACTTATCTTCCTACCACCTTTAAAATGTTAAGCTCCATGAGAACAGTGGATTTTGTCCCTGATTTTGTCCCTGTTTACTGCTATATCACCAGTATCTAGAATGTATTTGCCCTTATAGAATAAGTCAATAAGTTAAGAATAAATAAATATAAAATATATAGATATATTCTTTAACACTTTTAATCATATTCACTTATAAGCACAACTTATGCTTCCTATTTGACTACAGTTCCCTGGTGGCTCAGATGGTAAAGCGTCTGCCTACAATGCAAGAGACCTGGGTTCAATCCCTGGGTCGGGAAGATCCCCTGGAGAAGGAAATGGCAACCTACTCCAGTACTCTTGCCTGGAAAATCCCATGGATGGAGGAGCCTGGTAGGTTACAGTCCATGGCGTCGCAAAGAGTCGGACACAACTGAGCGAGTTCAGTTTCTTTCTTTCTGGTATTTATTCATTTCCATTAGACAATTTTATGTCTATTTTCTACTATCCATATGTCATGATGAGATGAAAGAAATAATTTTATTCATGTGGTTTACTTAACATCGTGTTAGAATACATTCTTAATGAGTATCACTATATGAAAATGATTCATGGTATTGCTGACTTTATTTCTGAAAATCCTGCTTACTTGATTTCCTCTAATTAACAGACATTTTATTAAAATGGCTTTACACAGAAGCAAAATAAATAATTTATATGGATACTGTATCATGATTTCCCATTATTCTGAGTGTCATCAAATTAACTGACCATTCATGAATTTAGTTATATTTAATATGATTTGACAAGATTGATATGTCTGTTAGTGTTATTAGCAGAATAGAGACTGACCAGCTTTCTTTTCTTCCTCAAAATGAACATATGACATTCATCTTTTGCCCATGAACTGCTATACATCCAAAGACCATCACAGTGGGGCCAAAGGAGTCCAGTATATTTCATTAGTATATGTCTTGCTCTTTATTCTGTTCCACAAAAGGCAAATACACAGAGCAATAAAGTTTCTAGCTTTTGTTGAAACACAATGTAATTGAGTAATAGCTTGTCTGAATTCATGTTTACAGCAAATGACACAAAGAATTGGCAGCATAGGACATCCATATCTCCACTAGCATAGCGTGTCCTTTAAGAACAGTCAGTAATAATATAGTGTTTTAAAGACTATGAATGCCCCAAATCACCAGATTTGGTCTAATGTGTTATTTAATGTGCATTTTCAGTATGTGGCTTGGATTCTTTGGACAGCTGCAGTCAGTGGCACTCTCCTGTCACATATGCTTAGCCAATGCTGCCATCAACATTCCACTGGAATGTTGCAACCTCAAGATTGACTTTTCCAGGTGAAGTACAGCAGGTGGGTTCCACTTGACTGCTACCATACTTTTATCAGTAGATGAATGATTAATGATTGGATTCTCAGATGGCTATAAAAATGTGTTTTCAATAACTCTGTCTCTTACCTTTGGTTCTGGTATCTCACAAGCATATAGCTATTTAATTAACATGCATCAAAAGAGTCCTGAAACTCTATGGGTCCAAGTCTGATATAGCCTACTACTTGCTTAACACTAAAACATAACATATGCAATTCCCATACTAGCCAAAATCATGTAGTCACACACATGCCTGCAAATGTTAACATTTTTAATGCAAGAAGTAACTTTATAGGATCTTTGTCTACTTGGCACACCCTACACAGAAATTCATATTTTTCTGCTCTATTTAATTTATTATATTGAAAAAATTATGAAATTCAATTTTCAGCACTGTACTCTTTCTCTAAGTGTGACCTATCAGCCAACTGCAAAAATTACCCAGGGTACATCATAAAATTTTAGATTTCTGGAACACAATCAATATTTACTGAATCCCTAGGTTTAGAGTCTAAGAACATTAACATTTTGACCTGAGCCAGATTATTTTAAAGTGTACAGCGATTTGAAAACACTTGAGTTAGAAATACTTGCTGGAGATTCTACATCAGTTTTGTTCCACCAGCTATATACATTTAAAATTGTAACTATTATCTCTGCAATCATTTCAAGGTACAACAAAAAGTCCTCAAAACAAACTGCTCTTTATTTCAGTAAGAAATTATCCAAATATTTTAAACATCCAAGAGAACATTTTACCAACAAATAAATGTTATCTCATGGCCAGTCAGTTCAGTTCAGTCGCTCAGTCGTGTCCAACTCTTTGTGACCCCATGAATCACAGCATGCCAGGCCTCCCTGTCCATCACCCACTCTCAGAGTTCACTCAAACTCATGTCCATTGAGTCGGTGATGCCATCCAGCCATCTTATCCTCTGTCGTCCCCTTCTCCTCCTGCCCTCAATATGGCAAATATTACTTTTGATATTCTTTCATAGGCTTCCTTATGTGTTTTCAATGGCTGCAACTGGTCATTCATGTCGATTACTGCTATAAAAATCACTGTTTCTCTTGCTTATTTTCATGTGTGCACATCATTTGAAAACACAGGCATGCTCATGAATACAGTATTTATATCTTTTGTATACCTATACATGTACAGACATCAGAAAACACACATGTACATACAAATATGTATCTGCACATACATATGTATGCATGAGAGCATGTGCATATACACACACATACATGTCATACAAATGCATGTATACACATAAATAAAAACATGCACAAAGCGAAGACATGTGCACATGTTCCTGTATACATATACATTTTTGACTCCCATGCTTTGTACCAGACATTCTTGAGACTATCACGGAAACAATTATTTACTTATCATTCAATTTTCTTTCCACAGTAGTTTATGTTTCTTCCCTCAAATGTAGAAGATTTTATAGTGCTAGAAATGTTTGTTTATACCTTCTTCCCTCTGTTAAGCTAAGATTCTAATGACTTTATAGGCTATATTCTACTATGAACATGATGATATATAATACTCTACTGTTAATCCCTTAGTCGTGTCCAACTCTTTGTGACCCTATGGACTGCAGCCTGCTGGGCTCCTCTGTTCACGGAGTTCTCCAGTCAAGAACACTGGAGTGGGTTGCCATTTCCTCCTCCAGGGGTTCTTCCCAACCCAGGGATAGAACTCAGGTCTCCTGCATTGCAGGCAGATTGTTTACGACCTGAGACACCAGGGAAGGCCTAAAATAATACTTTAGGAAATGTCTGAATATTGGGAACAAGAAAATAAGGGGCAGAAGAGAATGAGAAAGTGAGTCGGTGAATTGGAGGAATAAATAGAAAGTGAAATCAGGATAATGAACATCAAAATGTATAGGCTTACTACCAAAAGCAACAAATTCACAGTGGAGGAAAGATCACAAAGAATTCCACAAAGTAGAAACTTGGAGAGTATGGGATTTAACAACTGCACATAACCCTGATTTTTCTTGGAATTAGTTTTCTTTACTTTGGATAGTGATATTTTTAATCTGACATTTTTACAAATTACTTCAAAAAGAATCTTTTCAAACCTCCTCCTTTAAGAAAGACTCATTAATTAATTAAAATAAGAACACTCTTTATGAGTATATTGTAATGTTTGACTTTACTTTTCATCCCTCTGGCTTCTCTCAACCTAGGATAGAATAAACAGAGAAATGTCTTCCTGCTCCATCTACTCTTATTGTACTTTGATGATTTCTTGAAAATATTTGAGTATATTTCTATAAAAATGTTTGAATTCCTAAGTAGGGTAGTGAATTTGGCAGATAAAAACTAAGATTTGTTATTTTTCTATAATATAATATGTAAGCTTTGGCCAGAAATCAAAAACTTCAGGGCAATCATATACATTAAATAAAATTTAGTTACTGCATTGAAAAATGCTGCCATTGTTTTTGAAATTTAAAATAAAATCTTTCCTTACTTACATGTAATTTTCTTACTAGAGTATTATTAAGAAAGCCCATGGACAAAAATCTTATTGGAAATTTAAAAATAGTTAAAAACATGGAAATGATTGATATCAATAATTCTTTTAAATATCTTCATTGATAAAATTTTGACATTTAAGTAGTCTAATTTAACAAAATTAAGGTAAAAGAAACCTATTCTTGCTAGCTTTGTGACAGATTCAAAATGAGGAGACTATTCATTTACAACTTTCTATAAATAAAATTTCCATTTCTATTTTTTTTTGTATTTGTACACTAAATGATAGATTTGTATATTTAACAAGACCCACCAGTTAATTTTAAAATTACATTTCCCAATTTATTTGCCAAACTTGGTAGATATTTTTGTCCTTTTTTGTTGTTGTTGTTGTTGTTGTTTTTGCCTGCCTCAGACAACAATTTAGCCAGCGAGCAGTAATTGCAACAGAATGTTACTTGATTAATTTTATTTTGAAAGATCTTGTAGTACTAGGCTAGAGATTTTCTTTTAATTTTATATTCCTGTTATTTTTCTTCACATATTTATCCTAACAGCATTATTTAGTATTTGTCAGGCAGTATGTATACCAAGTACTAGGAGGTCATACATCAATAGATTTACATATAATAATAAATTTAATCTGTCCAATGAAGAGAATTCCATTCATGATTGCAGCAAGGTTAAGTGATTTTCCCCAGGTTATACTGTAACTCAATGGGAAAGCCAGGATATAAATTGGCTTGAGGGGCTTTTGTCCCTCCTCCTGTTTTTTGAGCTGTTTGTTCAGAATATATTGTTTTTATTTTATTTTAAATTGGCATTTAATGTTTTTAAGTTTATATACTGAAACGATTTGTCACAGAGAGTTGCAAAGGTAGTATGGAGAGTTCTCTTGCACATTTCACCCAGTTTCCCATAATTTTAACATCTTGCATAACTATTATACAATTGCAGAAACAAAGAAATTAACTTTGTTATAATTTATTAACTAAACTAATGTATACATATTTTCAAATTTCACCATTTTTTCCATTAAATATCATTTTCCTATTCTGAGATCCAGTCCAGGATCCCACACTGTATTTAGTTTTCTGTCTTAATCTCTTCTAATCAGTGACAGTTCTGTCTTTCCTGATCCTCAATGATTTTAACACTTTGATACAATAATGGTCAGGTATGTTGTATACTGTCCTCCACTTTTTGTGTATCTTATGTTTTCTCATGATTAAATTGAGGTTATGGACTTCAAGAAGAAAAGTCCATTTGATGCCTTCAGGGAAATATGGTGTATATATATACAGCTTAGTATTATTTAGGCTAACATTTACCACTTGGTTAAGGTAATGTTTGCCAAATTTCTTCACCATAAAGATAGTATTATTTTCCATTTGTAACTAATAAATATTTGGGATGATGTAATTTGAAGCTGTAAAATACTATATTTAACCTTAAACTTTTGTTCTACTATTTTAGCATCCATTGTGCTGAATTTAGTCGCTCAGTCATGTCCAACTCTTTGTGACCCCATGGACTGCAGCTTGCCAGGCTCCTTTGTCCATGAGGATTTTCCAGGCAAGAATACTGGAGTGGGTTGCCATGCTCTCCTCCAGGGATCTTCCCAACCCAGGGATTGAACCCAGTTCTCCAGCATTGCATGCAGATTCTTGACCATCTGAGTCACCAGGGAAGTCCTTAGCATGCGTTGGTCTGCAATAAATATTATAGCGTCCTACTGGTGATATTGCGTTTCCCTCATATGTTTACATTTATTAACTGATATTCTCCTGTAAGGAAGTGTTATCCTTTACCATTACCTATTATCTTTATATAAATTAACAATAAGAAAAAAATGTCCCTGCTCTCCACCATATTTAGCAATTTGGGTTCTCTCACAATTTTGCAGAGATCAGTTTCCATCTGAAATTGATTTTCTTCTGCTTGAAGGGAATGCTTTAACATCCCTTACACTGCAGTTCTGCAAAGAAATTCAGCTTTGTTATTGTGAAGGTTTTATGTGGGCTTCATTATGAAAGATATTTAAGAATAATAAATGAAATAAATTAAGCAAAGAATTTTAGGGGATGGTTTTTATTCTTTCAGCTCTTTGTTTTTCCCTTTTTATCCCATTGTCTTCTGCCTTCAATAATTTCTGAAGAAAAGTCTACAATAATATTTCCCTTTACTCCACTGTTGTTGTTTAGTCACTAAGTTGTGCTTTATTCTTTTGCAACCCCATGGACTACAACCCACCAGGCTCCTCTGTCCATGGGATTTCTGAGGCAAGAATACTGGAGTGGGTTGCCATTTCCTTCTCCAGGGGGTCTTCCTAGCCCAAGGATCAAACCTGCATCTCTTGCACGGGCAGGCAGATTGTTTACAACTGAGCCACTAGGAAAGCCACTTTTAATCCATACCGGGGATAAATATTTTAGGTTTTATGGGCCATATACTGTCTCTGTTGCATATTCTACTTTAAACAAAAAAAGTATAAAAAAGTTTTCATCTTTGGGGTCATACGAAACACAGGCTTCATAACGGTTTTGGCATGTGGATCATATTTTATTTACTCCCACTTTGTATCTTTCTCTCTTGTGGCTTTTTAGGTTTTCTCTGTATTGTTGTTACTAATTTAAAAAATATTTATGAATTGCCTTGGTGTAATTTTCTTCACACTTTCTCTTGGTGTTTGCTTACTCTCTTGGGTCTTTGGGTTTATATTCATAAAATTTATAAAAGTTTGGCCATAATTCATAACATCTTTTTTCTTACCCTGTCCACCTCTATTTGACTCCAATTTCATGTATATTAGATTGCCCACATATATTAATCTTGCTCCACGAGTTTCTTTTTCTCTGTATTTTTTTCATTTTTAATCTCTATATTTCATTTTGTGATATTTTATGATATCATGTTTATAAGTTTACTAATATTGCTTTTGTTCTGGAAAGTATAATCTGATACTAACTCTACCCAGTGAATTTTTCATTTCAGATTTATATTTATGTTTTTTGTCCAGTATTCCATCTGGTTATTCTATATTGAAAGTGAAAGTGTTAGTTGCTCAATCTGTGTCTGACTTTTTGCAACCCCATGGACTATAGCCCGTCAGCCTTCTCTGTCCGAGAAATTCTCCAGACAAGAATGCTAAAGTGGGTTGCCATGCCCTTCTCCAAGGGATCTTACTAATCCTGGGATCAAACTCAGGTCTCTAGCATGTCTGGCAGATTCTTTACAGTCTAAGCCACCAAGGAAGCCCCTAGTTATTCTATATTTTCCATTTATCTTTCACTATGTTCATGTTTTCCTTTAAATCTCTGAGATGTTTGTAATTGATTTTATAGTCTTTGTTGGCAAATTTCCAAATTCCTGTCATTTTTTTTTGTTTAGAATATTTACATTGATGAATGTCTCTCGATACCAGATTCATTCTCCTGATTCTTCACATGTGTGTAATTTTTGCATTAGATGCTTATGAATGTTATGTTGTTAAGTGCTGACATCTGTGTTATGTTGTTAAGTGTTGACATTTCTTTAAAGAGTAATGGACATTGTTTTAGTAGGCAGTTAAGTTACTTGTTGATTAGTTTGATCCTTTTACAGCTTTTTAAAATTTTTCAAGAGGAAGTCTAGAGTAGTATTTCCTCTGGTGTTAATTTTATCCTGCAACTAAGGCATGATTCTTCTGGAGTTTCTCCACGCAATGTCCCATATATTAATGTGTCTCCACTCTGGATGATTAGAACTTGAATACTGCCTAGCTTTGTATGATCTTTGGAACTGTTTGGTTTATAACTCCTTGGTAACTGTTCTTTCCTTTGAAGATATCCTTTGCTCTTTGGGGTTTTACTCTTAATGTATGCAGATTAGAATTCTTAAAATTCAGGAAGGCCCCTAGGTAGATTTCTGGAACCATTTTAGTGTCTCTCTCTCTCATTTTATGTTTTATATATTGTAAATCTGAGCCATCCTAAAAGTCCTTTTTAGCATCTTAAAAGTCCAGTTCTAATGTTGTCAACATAACAAAACCACTGATATCAGTTTAGGTTCCCCTCACTGTACCACATTCTATACATTTTCTCCAAGCGTAGTTACTGTGATTTGTTTTCCAAGGATAATAGTTTAGCACTTCCTGTAACATCTAAAACTGTTTGACATTGTTTGTCCAGTTTTCTACTTGTTTATGCAAGGAGGCTAAGACCCTAGTACACCTTCAGATCTTAATCATTGCCAAGTTTTGAGCAGAAGAGTGTTGCAGCTAACAAATTCTGACACTTGCTTCTCAAAAGTGTACTCTCTTCACCCAAGTTAGTGAAATCTAGCACTGCCTGCTCTGTTTATACCAACATGCTTTTCTGTGACCTTTATTCCTATGTTCTTTTGATTACAACCATCATCTAATATTTTACTTTTTGTGTTAAAGAGAGTTATCAGCCTCTACACACTATTTTTTTCACATTCCCTGTGGCAAATGTATGGTATATGAAATAAAAGATATATATGAATTACTGATTCATAGTGTTCCATGAAACTGATGGATAATCTTGACATTTATTAATCTTGACTAACTAAGATGGACCTTGGAAGCATTTAGCTGAAAAGATTTAACATCATCACGTAATGGAACTGTGTCTGGCAGTCGGTGATCAATATTTATCTATAGAATGAACGAATGCTTAGAGTCACTTGCAGGTGTTGAACACTGCCTCTTATAGACCATAATTTTATCTGATTGAAAGTGATCCAGTATTTTTTATGCCACATTTCCTTTCTCAAGTCTAGTTGCAGAATGAACTGAAGCTATAAAATTCCTGGTATGTAACCTAGAAGTTATTTGTCCATTAAAGCACTGCATCCAAGTGTAGTATAGTGTACCTGTTAGCCCAGAGGTAATCTAAAATGAGACTACTGGGAAAGTGAAGGAAGGAGAATAGAGATGAAGAGGGGAGTGGGAACAGAGAAGGCGATTTGGTGAACAAACTTACATTTTTGGATAAAATACGTAAAACATGAACTGTGTTGCACTGCCATCCTCTCTTTAAAACTATTTCATTTTCTGAGTTCCTATGAATGTATCTGTTCCCACATTGAATGCCACAGAATTCAGCACTTCCTACAGCCTCAAAACCAAGCTTTTAATTACTGACATCTTTCTTTGTGAGTTGAGGAGCTCACAGAATTGCAGTTAGACACATGAATGAATAGAGGTACTCACACTTTCCTCTTGTAAAGATTAAAAGCAACTTGACATTCTTTATACTCCTTTATTTAGGCTGAAAGTCTTAGGAATTTTCCAGTTACAAGTTTTAGATCCTTAAAATGGTAAGCATGTTCAATAAAACATGATTAACTTCTGATATTTTGGCTTTTAGTCTTCCCAGATATATTTACCATATACCAAAATTGTGTCAAAAATATTATTTTTCCTTTTTTAAATCAGAAATCAAAATGTAATGATAAAAATTATAGAACAAATTGAAAAATGGATGTATTCTCTGGTGAGTTGCCAACGGATAGACAATAGTCATTTATTATTACCTGCTAGTAAATTAGAGCTAAGAAACAGGTAATTTTAAAAATATTATTATCAATAATTTTAGTCCCAAATCTATGCCATTATGACACTTAATAACTTAGCAGAGTCTTTAATTGTTTTGCAATAATAACATCAACCTTCAAATATGAGATATATACATATATAGACATACAGGTATCAGTAATAAATGTCTTACTGCCATACTAAAAAGCAATTTTCAGTTAAAAGAACTTTAATTTTTGGTGGCATGAATTTCATAGACCACATATTTAGATGTCAAAGAAATGAGTATATGAATACATACTCACATATATATGAATATAGATTTAGATATATGAAATTTAATTTATAATTCTACCTGTGTGCAGAAACCTGAACCTTATTAAATAGTCCTTTGAATTTTCCCCAGTAAATTTACAGTTCTTTCCTGTCCCTCCCCAACCCTTGACCTGCTTATAAGTTCTAAATTGCAGGGAATATAGGTAATCTAATAGGATGTTGTGAAAGTGGGGAGTAGGAATCTAGTCTTTTTTGTCCATAGCAGGCATTGCTAGTACAACCATTAAAAATAAAACTGTTGTAACATTTATGGAATATTAATACATCCCTATATTTGGAAAACTCAGCAGTGGCCACAGGACTGGAAAAGCTCAGTTTTGTTCCAATCCCAAAGAAAGGCAATGCCAAAGAATGCTCAAACTACTGCACAATTGCATTCATCTCACACGCTAATAAAGTAATGCTCAAAATTCTCCAGCCAGGCTTCAGCAATACATGAACCGTGAACTTCCAGATGTTCAATCTGGTTTTATAAAAGGCAGATAAGATCAGATCAGATCAGTCACTCAGTCGTGTCCGACTCTTTGCAACCCCATGAATCGCAGCACGCCAGGCCTCCCTGTCCATCACAAACTCCCGGAGTTCACTCAGACTCACGTCCATCGAGTCACTGATGTCATCCAGCCATCTCATCCTCTGTCGTCCCCTTCTCCTCCTGCCCCCAATCCCTCCCAGCATCACAGTCTTTTCCAATGAGTCAACTCTTCGCATGAGGTGGCCAAAGTACTGGAGTTTCAGCTTTCGCATCATTCCTTCCAAAGAAATCCCAGGGCTGATCTCCTTCAGAATGGACTGGTTGGATCTCCTTGCAGTCCAAGGGACTCTCAAGAGTCTTCTTCAACACCGCAGTTTAAAAGCATCAATTCTTCGGCACTCAGACTTCTTCACAGTCCAACTCTCACATCCATACATGACCACAGGAAAAACCATAGCCTTGACTAGACGAACCTTTGTTGGCACAGTAATGTCTCTGCTTTTGAATATGCTATCTAGGTTGGTCATAACTTTCCTTCCAAGGAGTAAGCATCTTTTAATTTCATGGCTGCAGTCACCATCTGTAGTGATTTTGGAGCCCAGAAAAATGAAGTCTGACACTGTTTCCACTGTTTCCCCATCTATTTCCCATGAAGTGGTGGGACCGGATGCCATGATCTTCGTTTTCTTTTTTTTCTTTTTTTTTTTCATTTTCTGAATGTTGAGCTTTAAGCCAAGTTATTCACTCTCCACTTTCACTTTCATCAAGAGGCTTTTGAGTTCCTTTTCACTTTCTGCCATAAGGGTGGTGTCATCTGCATATCTGAGCTTATTGATATTTCTCCCGGCAATCTTGATTCCAGCTTGTGCTTCCTCTAGCCCAGCGTTTCTCATGATGTACTCTGCATAGAAGTTAAATAAACAGGGTGACAGTGTACAGCCTTGACGAACTGCTTTTCCTATCTGGAACCAGTCTGCTGTTCCATGTCCAGTTCTAACTGTTGCTTCCTGACCTGCATACACATTTCTCAAGAGGCAGATCAGGTGGTCTGGTATTCCCATCTCTTTCAGAATTTTCCACAGTTTATTGTGATCCACACAGTCAAAGGCATTAGCATAGTCAATAAAGCAGAAATAGATGTTTTTCTGGAACTCCCTTGGTTTTTCCATGATCCAGCAGATGTTGGCAATTTGATCTCTGGTTCCTCTGCCTTTTCTAAAACCAGCTTGAACATCAGGAAGTTTACGGTTCACATATTGCTGAAGCCTGGCTTGGAGAATTTTGAGCATTACTTTACTAGCGTGTGAGATGAGTGCAATTGTGCAGTAGTTTGAGCATTCTTTGGCATTGCCTTTCTTTGGGATTGGAATGAAAACTGACCTTTTCCAGTCCTGTGGCCACTGCTGAGTTTTCCAAATTTGCTGGCATATTGAGTGCAACACTTTCACAGCATCATCTTTCAGGATTTGAAATAGCTCAAACTGGAATTCCATCACCTCCACTAGCTTTGTTCGTAGAGATGCTTCCTAAGGGCTGCTTGACTTCGCATTCCAGGATGTCTGGCTCTAGGTCAGTGATCACACCATCGTGATTATCTGGGTCATGAAGATCTTTTTTGTACAGTTTTTCTGTGTATTCTTGCCATCTCTTCTTAATATCTTCTGCTTCTGTTAGGTCCATACCATTTCTGTCCTTTATCGAGCTCATCTTTGCATGAAATGTTCCTTTGGTATCTCTGATTTTCTTGAAGAGATCCCTAGTCTTTCCCATTCTGTTGTTTTCCTCTATTTCTTTGCATTGATTGCTGAAGAAGGCTTTCTTATCTCTTCTTGCTATTCTTTGGAACTCTGCATTCAGATGTTTATATCTTTCCTTTTCTCCTTTGCTTTTCGCTTCTCTTCTTTTCACAGCTATTTGTAAGGGGAACCAGATATCAAATTGCCAACATCCACCGAATCGTCGAAAAATCAAGAGAGTTCCAGAAAAACACCTATTTCTGCTTTGTTGACTATGCCAAAGCCTTTGACTGTGTGGATCACAATAAACTATGGAAGATTCTGAAAGATATATGAATACCAGACCACCTGACCTGCCTCTTGAGAAACCTATATGCAGGTCAGGAAGCAACAATTACAACTGGACACGGAACAACAGACTGGTTCCAAATACGAAAAGGAGTAGGTCAAGGCTGTATATTGTCACCCTGCTTAACTTATATGCAGAGTACATCATGAGAAACGCTGGGCTAGAAGAAGCACAAGCTGGAATCAAGATTGCCGGGAGAAATATCAATAACCTCAGATATGCAGAGGACAACACCCTTATGGCAGAAAGTGAAGAGGAACTAAAGAGCCTCTTGATGAAAGTGAAAGAGGAGAGTGAAAAAGTTGGCTTAAAGCTCAACATTCAGAAAAGTAAGATCAGGCATCTGGTCCTATCACTTCATGGGAAATAGATGGGGAAACAGTGGAAACAGTGTCAGACTCTATTTTGGGGGGCTCCAAAATCACTGCAGATGGTGTTTGCAGCCATGAAATTAAAAGACTTTTACTCTTTCAATGAAAATTATGACCAACCTAGATAGCATTTCAAAAGCAGAGACATTACTTTCAACAAATTCCATCTAATCAAGGCTATGGTTTTTCCTGTGGTCATGTATGGATGTGAGAGTTGGACTGTGAAGAAAGCTGAGCGCCAAAGAATTGATGCTTTTGAACTGTGGTGTTGGAGAAGACTCTTGAGAGTCCCTTGGACTGCAAGGAGATCCAACCAGTCCATTCTGAAGATCATCCCTGGGATTTCTTTAGAAGGACTGATGCTAAACCTGAAACTCCAATACTTTGGCCACCTCATGCGAAGAGTTGACTCACTGGAAAAGACTTGGAGGGACTTGGGGACAGGAGGCGAAGGGGACGACAGAGGATGTGATGGCTGGATGACATCACCGACTTGATGGACATGAGTTTGAGTGAACTCCGGGAGTTGGTGATGGACAGGGAGGCCTGGTGTGCTGCGATTCATGGGGTCGCAGAGTCGGACACGATTGAGTGGACTGAACTGAACTGATACTAGGTACTGGGGCTTCCCAGGTAGCCCTAGTGGTAAAGAACCCGCTGCCAATGCAGGAGATGTAAGAGAGGCTGGTTCAATCCTTGTATCAGGAAGATCCCCTGGAGGAGGGGATGGCAACCCACTCCAGTATTCTTGCCTGGCCAGATAAGCCTGGCAGGCCATGGTACATAGGGTTGCAAAGAGTCAGAAACAACTGAAGAGACTTTCACTTTTAATGAAGTACAGTTATTACTATCCATGTTTTTATAACGAAATATTGATGCACAAAGCAGTTAAAACACCGAGCCAAGTTTTAGGCAGCAATTAAGAGACAGAGCTGAAGTCTGTATATAATAGTGGGTCTCCAGAACAAGAGCTTCAAATCTCTTTGCTCTGCAGCCTTTCACTGTTGTCTATGCCTTGGATGTAATTAGTCCTCCATTTCACACAAGCTGAGGATTTCATGCTATATTTGGAAGTTTTTGTGCTACATTCCACAATGGCTCCTCATCTCTGTCCCTCCAGAGTGCTGACTTTCCAGATCACAGCTGTACCACTCAGAGTAATGCAAGGGAAATAAGAAGATATGAATGCTCACTTCTAGGATCTGTTGGGGCTCAGAGGAGCTCTGGGACTCATGTCTATCAGTCAAAAACCCCATTTAAACATCACTTTTGTATTCTTGAAACCATGGTTTGAGGAATTTCCTAAGTGTTAATAGGTTCCCAAACAAGAAGGTAAACGTTCTCTTGTTCTGTCCAGGGGTACAATGACTTCAATATTTTTTACTTCAAGAGGGTGCTTATCCATAGCTATCTTTCTTTTCTATCTCACTTATCTCACTCCCAGATTTTTTATGGAGATGTACCAGGTGAGAAAAATTCATTCTAACAGAATATTTATTTTTCTATGTCAGTTATTTAGGTCAAGATCTTAGTTTCAAAGCTTAACAAACTCCTTATCATGCAACTTACAACCCTTTTGGTCAAGACTGTTGTGTTTCTCTTGAATTCAAAAGTATACTTTGAAATTTGAAACATAAAAAGTTATTTTTTTCTTATATCTTCTCCTGGCTCTATTTTCTCTTCCTTGAGATAGTAAACCTAAAATAGTCTCCCTGAAATGGGGAGAAGCGGCATATGGGGGGAAATTCAAAATTAAAAACACATTGATGAGTATTTCAAAATATTTTCCTATCATGACCTCAAAGTTCTAATTTTAAAGAATTTGAGAATTATCTCTATAGTTATCTCCAGACATCTTACATTAAAAGGTGTTTGGTGCTCTGTTCCTTCAAAAGAGCTTGGGGGTTCTGATGCAAATTCTAAGCCTAAAGAATTAGAATCTCTCTTCTGCTTTTTAAGATGTAGGATGAAAAGTAAAAATATTTGAGAGGAGCCAAACAGGTGATTCTAGCCTCGGCTATGCCAATGAGTAGTCGTGCTGCCTAGAACTCATCACTCAAATCTTAGTCTGTGAATTACCCAACTAATGCTTCTAGAGCATAATGTATGGGTTGGACACTTAATATATGCCATTTGTTCAACTATCACACTCTTAGCACTGTCAGAAAGTATAAACAATTTATGTAAGGTCTTAAGGGAATTACCTGTCAAAATTGCAATTGAAGTAACCTACGGACTATTCCAATATAATACATCCTAATTATCTATTAGATTATGCATGTGCTAAGTCGCTTCAGTCTTATCCAACTCTTTGTGACCCTATGGATGATAGCCCACCAGGTTCCTCTGTCCACAGAAGTCTCCAGGCAAGAATACTGGAGTGGGCTGCCTCCTCTAGGGCATCTTCCCAACCCTGGGATCGAATCCATCCATATCTTTTATGTCCCCTGCATTGGCAGGTGGGTTCTTTACCACTAGTGCCACCTGGGAAGCCCATCTATCTATTTATCTACCTATCTATCTATCTATATATATATATACGTACATAAATATAATGTATAAGTACATATACATATATAATCTATAATAAGTACATATATATATATGTACTTATTTTTTCTTACCTGTGGTTTGTTTGAAAATATTATTTTGGGTAACAGAACTGGATCCTTGCTAACCAAAACACTTTACCAGATGTCTTCTCTCCTCTTCACACTTCTTATTTAGTATACAGTACCTATATTCTATGTATGTCTTCATATAAATATACACATATAAAATAAAACATAAGTATTTTATTTTATTAAACTCTTAGACATGAAGGCTTATTAATCTCTCCAAAATTTGTTAATCATACTCACTTTCCTTGCAATGGCTGTTATGGACCCAAAAGGGTGGAATTCATCCTGAGCTGTCTCCTCCAGGGCTAACATTCACATTAGGCAATGTGTAATGTTTTCTCATCATGCATGCTGTCAGGCTGACATCAACAGTGAAATATGTGAATTAATACTTACACAAGGAAATATGATTTTTGCATTATAAGAAATGTCATTTTAAAAAGGACAGTAGGCAGTGATAAACAATGTATGGGCCTGTGTTGGAAATCAAATAATGTAAAGGCTTTTGTAGGTTCCATGGAGAATATATTCATTAAGTGATCTATATCACATTTGTCATCGCACTGAAATACTGGTTTGATTTACAAACATTAGTGAACTATTTTCCAGAACTTCTGAATGACAATTTTTTTGTAATTGATAGTTTTTGCACATAATTTCAGATAAGGCAATGGCAACCCACTCCAGTACTCTTGCCTGGAAAATCCCATGGACGGAGGAGCCTGGTCGGCTGCAGTCCACGGGGTCGCTAGGAGTTGGACACGACTGAGTGACTTCACTTTCACTTTTCACTTTCATGCACTGGAGAAGGAAATGGCAACCCACTCCAGTGTTCTTGTCTGGAGAATCCCAGGGACGGGGGAGCCTGGTGGGCCTCCGTCCAAGGGGTCGCACAGAGTTGGACATGACTGAAGTGAGTTAGCAGCAGCAGTAGCAGCAGCACATAATTTAGTTTCCTTAAATGCAGAGTTTAGAACTTTGGTAGTTTGTATCTGGAAACTATGTGGTTTTTTGTCTTGTTTTTTAATTTAAGTGATAAAGGTGAAAATTTTAGTGGTAAGTTCTGTCAAAATAACTCTATTAAGAACTATGAATCGCCTATCTTGTGATTTAATTTTTCAGACTTATTTTCATGTATTTTAACCAAGAGTTTCTCGTTTCTCACAAATGCAGTTTGGAAAATAGTATGGGAAGGTATCATAGGTCTAGAACAACACAGGAAAAGCCTAGCAAAGGGCATATCTTCCACTACACACAAGCTTTATGGAAATAATAAGTATAACAATATCTTAAAGTCTGTAAAAAAATATATGTCCACATTGAAAAGAGATTATGACAGCATCAGTCAGTCAGTCAGATCAGTCACTCAGTCATGTCTGACTCTGCGACCCCATGTACTGCAGCACACCAGGCTTCCTGTCCATCACCAATTCCCAGAGCTTGCTCAAACTCAAGTCCATTGAGTCAGTGATGCCATCCAACCATCTCATCCTCTGTCATCCCCTTCTTCTCCTGCCTTCAATCTTTCCCAGCATCAGGGTCTTTTCCAATGAGTCAGTTCTTCCCATCATGTGGCCAAAGCACTGGAGCTTCAGCTTCAGTGTCAGTCCTTCCAATGAATATTCAGGATTGATTTCCTGTAAGATTGACTCGTTTGATTTCCTTGCAGTCCAAAGGACTCTCAAGAGTCTTGTCTAGCACCACAGTTCAAAAGCATATCGGCCCCTAATTTCACAAAAGCATGACTCCAGTCTCTTTTTAGATTTCATCCTCTGATGTGGTGTTTCTCAACCTAGGCTGCACACTGGAATCACCTAGCAAATTTTAAAAATATGAGTCCTCAACCTAGAGATTCTAATAGGGCATTGCCTGGGCATCTGGATCACTAAGAGCTCCCTCAAGATATTCTAATATACAGCCAGGGCTGAGATTCTAGACTAGTAGCCCTTTGTAAAGTCTCATGACATGTTTACTAATGTATTTGGGCTGTTGACTCTACTACCTATCTCAGATGGCTGCCTGATTATCCTTTTGCTTTAGGAAATAAACCAGATGTTACTCTAAAGCAATGGTGCTCTATTCTAAATCTGTTACATCTGACTTTCTGTTGAAGATGCAGCTTATGCATCATTGGTACTTATCTCTGGAAGTTGCTCTGCCATGGACATTCCAATAATAGGCTCATAACAAGTCTGTTGGTGTTTATACATTATTCATGCTCATAACAACTTCTATTTAGACCAAGAGAATGCTGGTACTAGATCTCTTGGCAAAGTAGCTAATTTTTTTTTTTATATCTTATTTATCATATCAAGCACAAGCCTGGAGGACCATCTCCTAGAATTTATTTATAGGATAAAAAAGGACTGTCTCCACTTATGTGGAGTGGAGACACATGAGGCTTAACAATGAGTCAGGCTTAACAATGAGTCAGAAGGATTTAGTACAGTAAAAGGTAACTCTTAAAGAGAATGAGAGAAAAATCTACAAACTTTCTTTGACTCATTGAAGCTCTTTACTGGAAAGTTTCTTAAATAAGTGAGGATAGTACGTACTGTAAAGCAAAAGGGTTTGAATCTATTTCTGGATTCTGGGGGAAAAAGTACATTATAACCCTGACACACAGCAATTTGGCACACTTGGTCAGAACAAAAAATAAATAAATAAATAAAAGGTGTGACAAATTTAACTTTGCCTAAGCTGCTTTCAGTCTCTAGGAAACATGAACTCTGATTATTGAAGAACTGCTTTATAGCCTCCAAGGAAGAGTGTGATGACCTCACAGTAGAGGGTGGAGAGAGGTAGTTAATCCTGGGTCCAGAGCTGGCAAGAACAGAGTGAAAACTGCATTAATAAGAGAGAAATGCCCACTACTTTTTACCATTATTGCTTGAGCAAAATGAATAACAGCTCATCCAAGTTGGACTTGTGCATCAGAGGACAACCTAGCCTGCAGGAATGACCAATGTGCAACAGATAGCTCAGACCCAAGGATCAGCATAAGACAGTCATCTTCCCTAACTCTTCAAGGAGAGCAAGTCCTTACACTCCTTTAGGGACAACTCTGATATCATCTAAGATCAGAAGCAAGGGAAGGGCTGAGTAACTTTATATAAGATAAACTAAAAGGATTGTTGAAATTGTGATTCTAAGCTTTCACAAGAGTTGGTATTTATTTTTCAGAAAACAGCTGTGTATGGACTCACTCCAGTATTCTTGCCTCAAAAATCCCACAGACAGAGGAGCCTGGCTCCCAAAAGTCAGACATGACTGTAAGATCTTAGCATACATACACACATGGACTCAGAAGGATCAGGTTGATAGTTTTTTGTTTTGTTTTTAAAGCACATTAGGCTTTTTGTGTACACGTTGTATCAAGATGGAGTCATACTGAGACCAAGAACAGCCTCATGAACCTCCCCTCCCACGGAATCTTAGGTTTCACAATTCTTTACCCACTTTCTTACCACAAAAAAAGATAAAATCACAATGCATCCATCTCTTGAATCCTCATATCCGCCTTCACTACCTGAATCTGACTCTATTTTCTCTGTGTAATAACCCCAACCAGTCCATTCTGAAGGAGATCAGCCCTGGGATTTCTTTGGAGGGAATGATGCTAAAGCTGAAACTCCAGTACTTTGGCCACCTCATGCGAAGAGTTGACTCACTGGAAAAGACGCTGATGCTGGGAGGGATTGGGGGCAGGAGGAGAAGGGGACGACAGAGGATGAGATGGCTGGATGGCATCACTGACTCGATGGACGTAAGTCTGAGTGAACTCCGGGAGTTGGTGATGGACAGGGAGGCCTGGCGTGCTGCGATTCATGGGGTTGCAAAGAGTCAAACACAACTGAGCGACTGAACTGAACTGAACTGATCCTATCAGCTTTTTCACATAAGGTTTTAAACATGTATAAACATGTCCCATCACAAAATTATTAAGTAAAATATGTAAGAGAATTAAACACACAGCCTTTCTCAACTCTACATACTCTCAGCTACTACTCTATTTACATTTATAGCTAATATAATTACCTCAATCTATACTCATTGTCTGGGCTTCCCAGGTGGCACTAGTGGTAAAGAACCCACCTGCCAATGCAGGGGACTTAAGAGACACTGGTTCCAACCCTGGGTTGGGAAGATCCCCTGGAGGAGGGCGTGGCTACCCACTCCAGTATTCTTGCCTGAAGAATACCATGGACAGAGAAGCCTAGCAAGCCACAGTCCAGAGAATTGAAAAGAGTCTGATAGGACTGAAGCAACTTAGCACAGCACAGCACACAGCACATACTCATTGTTTAAAATAGATTTGTCCACAATCATCCCCAAAATATGTTTGCAAAACTCTAATGACTGAGTTATCTCTAAATTTAAAGACACTCTGCAATCTTATTTACCTTCTGAAACATGCTCTGTAGATTTTTGCATTTTGTAATATATTTGTGGGCTTCCGAAGTGGCGCTGCGGTAAAGAATCAGTTCTTGAGTGGGGAAGATACCTTGGAGTAGGAAATGGCAACCCAGTGCTTCTGCCAGGAAAATCCCATGGACAGGGTTGCTTGATGGGCTACAGTCCATGGGGGTCACAAAGAGACATGACTGAGCAACTGAACCCACATACACAATGTATTTTCATTCTTAGTTCTGTCTTTCTGGCCACTTTATTTTCCTTTATTAGCTCTTCTTCTTTAGATGCTCTTTAAAAAAATTAATGCTCCCAGGATTTTGAATTGAGAGATGCCATCTATTTACAAGGCTTGAGCTATCTCTTTTATATTTTAACGACTGAAAATACTGTTCTCAACCTGATTTTCATTCCTAAATGTCAGAAATACTTATTCAAGTATATAATGACTCTCTTCATTACTCAAGCTCAATGTTGTTGTTGTTCAGTCACTCAATTAGTCATGTTCCATTCTTGGCAACCCATGAACTGCAGCACGCCAGGCTTCCCTGCCCTTCACCATCTCCTGCAGTTTGCTCAAACTCACATCCGTTGAATCAGTGATGCTATCCAACCATCTCATCCTCTGTCATCCCCTTCTGCTTCTGCCTTCAATTTTTCTAGCATCAGAGTCTTTTTCAATGACTTGACTCTTCCCATCAGGTGGCCAAAATATTGGAGTTTCAGCTTCAGCATCAGTCCTTGCAATAAATATTCAGGGTTGATTTCGTTTAGGATTGGCTGGTTTGATCTCCTAGCTGTCCAGGGGACTCTCAAGAGGCTTTTCCAGCACAGGGGTTCCAAAGCATCAATTCTTCAGTGCTCAGCTTTCTTTATGGCCCAACTCTCACATCCATACGTGACTACTGGAAAAAACCATAGCTTTGACTATACAGACTTTGTTGGCAAAGTGATGTCTTTGCTTTTTAATATGCTGTCTAGTTTTGCCATAGCTTTTATTTTAAGGAGAAAAGGCCTTTTAATTTCATGATTGCAGTCACCGTCTGCTTTTGAGTCCAAGAAAATTAAGTCTGTTACTGATTCCGCTTTTTCCCTATTTGCCATGAAGTGATGGGACCAGGTGCCATGATCTTTGTTTTTTGAATGTTGATTTTAAGCCAGCTTTTTAAGTGAGTTTTTCCATTCTCCTCTATCACCTTCCTCAATAAGCTGTTTAGTTCCTCTTTGATTTCTGCCATTAGGATGGTGTCATCTGCATATTTGAAGCTATAATTTATATTTCTTCTGGGATTCTTAATTTCAGCTTTAGCTTCACCTGCCTGGCATTTCGCATGACGTACTCTGCATATAAGTTAAATAAGCAGGGTAACAATATACAGCCTGATGTACTCCTTTCCCAATTTTTTTTTTTTTTTTCCTTTCCCAATTTTGAACCAGTCCACTCTTCCATGTCTGGTTCTAACTCTTCCTTCAGTGTACCTAAAAATAAATCATCTTCTGGGATTTCACATCTACTTCTGTGGAACCACCACCTCTATCTTCCTGGTTAGCCTTTACTTTGGAATCACATTTTACTTGTCTTTCTTAATGCTCTCCCCAACTTGTTTACTTGTTCCATTTGTTCAGAAGCTACTCAAGCCACCGACATTTGTTTACCTTAAGTGCCATGGAAAACTTCTTAATTGATGTTGTTTTATCTGCTGTTACTCCCCTTTAGATCACTTCTTCTCTTGCCAAAGAGTGATTGTTTTTACATGCAAATATAAATATGCTACAGTACTAAACAGCATTAGGATTAAAGAACAATCTTCTTAACATACTTTACAAGTTGTGTCATAATCTTCTGTCAGCCATGTTGAAATATTTCCACCCTCTGGTCTCACTATACATGCTTTTTCTAAACACAAGAGCTCTTCCTGCGTCTAGGGGGAATTCCTACTTAGCCTACAGAATCCATCTCGAGTATCTCTTCCTTCAAAAAGCCTATTAATTGATAAGTGTAAACTAGATACCTCAAGTGATAATGTAAATTCATGGTACCCTCTTTCTGTTTATAAATCATTTAATATAAAATGTGTTAAATAGTCTCCATTTTCTCCATTGAATCACAAGTTTCTGAAGGAAAAACACTGTCTTATGCATATTTGTATTCTTATTTCCCAGCAAACTTACTAGAAGCAGCCAAAATAAATGTACACTTAACAAATAAAAGTATAAAAAAGTACATATATTTCAGGATTCTGTAATCACATTCATGTACCTCTTAGACACTAGTGTGAGACGTTGAGTGCATGGGGATATCTATGCATCTTAACTCACATTTCTATGAAGAGTAATTCTACTTAAAATCCAACATACACTTTTACTGAAATATCACCCCAATATATTTTAAATAATGGCAAAAACAAAAGTGGATCCCTGTATTATGTAGGAGAAAGTCTGGAATTGATATTCTTGATAAATGAGATATGATAACCTGAACTCCTTAAAACTGTTTTTCTTTTGTTCTGATTTTTGTGGTGATTTGGAAGTTTCCTTAAGAGAGATGCAGAAAGGAAACCCAAGACAAAAAAAGAAAGAAAAGAAGAAGTCCTATTAGATTGGATCAACCCTGCCCCATCTAATTTGTAGCAGGGGCACTGTCTCTAGTTACAAGTGAATACTCATTGAAGATCTACTTTTCCATCTATTTCTTTCACTTTATCTCTTTCTCTGCCTTTTTAAATTTTGTTGCTCTACCATCTGAGCACTATTTATGAATATGTAAATAAGTAAGGCAAGAACATTCTACTCTAGAGCTCAGGTATATTTATAAGCTCACATTTCATAGGTCAACTAGGTATAAAGGAGCAGTTTATAAATGACTGAGATAGTTCAACAATACAAAAGGGCATGAAAAAATCAACTATATCTGGAAGTCACATGCAAATTAACTTTTTTTTACTACAAATTATGAAGCATGTTTGAAGTATATTAAATAATAACATATCCTGCTGGTTCTTTAATGTCTAAAAGACAAAAACATCAAAAGATCAATACATTTTACATAATTTTACATTTGAGTTCTTCACACAGTGCTTGCCAGAGGATTTGATCTGTATAACACTGGAGTCAACAAAGAAATTGAACTGTCCTAGACACTTTATAGGGCTTCCCCTGTGGCTCAATGGTAAAGAATCTGCCTGCTAAAGCAGCAGACACAAGAGACAAGGTGCATTCCCTGGGTCAGGAAGATTCTCTGGAGAAAGAAATGGCAACCTACTCCAGTATTACTGCCTGGAAAATTCCATGGACAGAAGAGCCTAGCAGGCTACAGTTAATGGAGTTGCAAAGAGTCAGACATGACTAAGCACACATGCATAAATACTTTGTAAGCATGCATTTTTCATATAAAAATGAACAGCTTAATAAGTGAATTTTAAATTATCCAAAAAGCTATGTTTTTTTTCCAGTAGTCATGTATGGATGTGAGAGTTGGATTATAAAGAAAGCTGAGTGCCAAAGAATTGATGCTTTTGAACTACAGTGTTGGAGAAGACTCTTGAAAGTCTCTTGGACTGCAATGAGATCCAACCAGTCCATCCTAAAGGAAATAAGTCCTGAATATTCATTGGAAGGACTGATGCTGAAGCTGAAACTCGAATACTTTGGCCACCTGTTACAAAGAACTGACTCATTGGAAAAGACCCTGGTGCTGGGAAAGATTGAAGGTGGGAGGAGAAGGTCAGGGCAGAGGTTGAGATGGTTGGATGGCATCACCGACTTGATGGACATGAGTTTGAGTAAGCTTCTGGAGTTGATGATGGACAGGGAAGCCTAAACTTTGTTCCACATTTGTTTACAAAACCCAAGATACCTTTCCCCCACAAAAAAGCAGTGCTGTTTACTAAGATTCTATTTAAAACCTTTACATCCTTTAATTGCTCAAGAACAAAGCAATTTTAAACAAAGGAATGAAACTTTAAATATAATTAGAAAGATAATGGGGTAATCTTAATGATTTCATTTATTATTTATATAAAATGCCATTAAAATACCACTATTCCCATTTGAGTATGAATAATTATACAGTAAATTTTATTTTTTAACCTGTTTTTCAAAAGATATCTTATTAAGGAAAATTATTTAATTTTTGGAATTTGCATAAAATGGTTAGGATATAATCTAACTAATCACCCTCTGTTCTCTAATTAAGTGATTTTGAAAATTTAAGTGGACACACCTAAAAACTGGTGATAATATGTATATAATCTTCCTGTCAGTTTGGTAAAAACAAAAATAAATGATTTCTATGAGCATGAGCATTAGAAGAAAAGACATTGTATGCATGTGTGTTGTGTATGTTAATGGTGTGTGTGTGCTAAGCCACTTCAATCATGTTTGACTCTTTTGAGACCCTGTGGACTGTGGCCCACCAGGCTCCTCTGTCCAGTGGATTCTCCAGGCCAGACTACTGGAATGAGTTGCCATGCCTCCTGTAGGGGATTTTCCAGCCCCAGAGATAAGACCCGAGTCTCTTACATCTCCTGCATTAGCAGGCAGATTCTTTACCACTAGAGCCACCTGGGAAGTCCATTTAAATGGAAGCCCATGTAAATGGTAACTGCATGCAAAATTAAATATAGGTTCTTGTTAGAGTGGTGAAAAATATTGCTCTCAATTACACTTATTTAAGGTTTATTTTTAGTTCACTACTTTAACATGAAGTTTGAATGAGCAATTATACATACTTTATCGTTCACCATACACTTTTGTATTTTTCAGTGCAGCCCATATTGAGGCACATAACGGGTGGTTGTTTCCCAACCTGACATTTTTATAAATGTAGCAGAATACATATAATATAAATTTTACCATCTTAACCACTTTTAAGTGTACAGATCAATAGTCTTAAGTACATTCACACTGCTCTATAACTAAACATATTACACTATGTCTTTAATGACAAGAAATGAGTTTATAATAAGATCATAACATACACATACTTCTCGTCATGAATCACAGCCTTGTGGCAAAGGGGCCTGTGTAACTTAATGAAACTATGAGCCATGCTGTTCAGGGCTAACCAAGACAGACAGATCACTGTGAAGAGTTCTGACAAAATGTGATTCACTGGAGGAGGAAATTGCAAACTGCTCCAATATTCTTGCCAGGAGAACCCCATGAACAGAATACAAAGGCAAAAAGATATGACACTGGAAGATGAGCCCCAAAGATTGGAAGGTGTCCAGTATGCTACTGTGGAAGAGTAGAGAGCAGTTACTAATAGCTCCAGAAAGAACAAAGTGGCTGGGCCAAAGTGGAAATAACACTCATCTGTGGATGTGTCTGATGGTGAAAGCAGAGTCCAATATTATAATGAACAATATTACATAGACCTGGAATGTTAGGTGTATAAATCAAGGTAAATTGCACATACTCAAGCAGGTGATGAAGTGACTTAGCAGCAGTAGCAGCAAGCAGGTGATGGTAAGAGTAAGAGTGAACATAGCAATCAGTGAACCAAACAAACATGAATGGATGAATTCAATTCAGATGACTATTACATCTACTGCTCTGGACAAGAATCTCTTAAGAGATGGGAATATCAGACCATCTTACCTGACTCCTGAAAAACCTATATCCAGGTAAAGAAGTAACATTTAGAATTGAACATGGAACAATGGACTGGTTCGAAATTGGGAAAGGGGTATGACAAGGCTGTATACTGTCACCCTGCTCATTTAACTTACATGCTGGGCTGTATGAATCACAAGCTGAAATCAAGATTGCCAGAAGAAATATCAACAACCTCAGAATATGCAGGTCTATTCTAATGACAGAAAGCAGAGCCGGACTAAAGAGTCTCTTGATGAAGATGAAAAATGAGTGTGAAAAAGCTGGCTTGAAACTCAACATTCAAAAAATTAAGATCATGGCATCTGGTCCCATTTCTTCATGGCAAACAGAAGGGTAAAAAGTGGAAGCAATGACAGATTTTATTTTCTTGGGCTTCAAAATCACTGCACATGGTGACTGAAGCCATGAAATTAAAAGATGCTTGTTTCTTGGAAGGAAAGCAATGATAAACCTAGACAAAACTTTAAAAAGTAGAGTCGTCTTTTGATGCCATGACAAATATATCTTTGATGTATGACAAAGGTCCATATAGTCAAAGCTATGGTCTTCCCAGTAGTCATGTACAGATGTGAGAACTGAACCATAAAGAAGGCTGATGGCCAAAGAATTGACGCTTTCAAATTGTGTTGCTGGGGAAAACTCTTGAGAGTCTCCTGGACAGCAAGGAAATCTAACCAGTCAATCCTAAAGGAAATTAACCCTGAATTATTCATTAAAAGGACTGATGCTGAAACCAAAGATTCAATACTTTGGCTACCTGATGAGAAGTCAACTTACTGGAAAATATCCTGATGCTGGGAACGATTAAAGGCAAAAGGAGCAGGGGGTGGCAGAGGATGAGATGGTTAGATAGCATCACTAGCTCAATGGACATGCATTTGAACAAACTCTGGGAAACAGTGAAAGACAGAGGAGCAAGGCCTGCTGCCGAGAGTCACACCATGGAGTAACAAACAGTCAGACACAACTTAGCAACTGACCAACAACAACACACATAATCTATTTCACAAACATAACATGGATATTTAACCTGACCTGAGGATTACCTGCTCTCAAATTATACATTTCATTGATCTTTTTCCATTAAAAAATGTCTCATCAATAAACTGTCTCATGCATCTTTTGCGTAAGAATTATTTACCGAAAGCCTGATTTATAAAATCAACTACTGTAACTGGATGAGGATATGCTACATGATGTTTAGGGAACAACTCTCGTTTTTACCAAACTGGACTGTACCACTACGTAAATTTGAGCAAGCTAAATAACCTTTTACTGTCTTATTTTCCTCATCTGTATGTAGGAATCATGACAGTTCTTATTCCATTGTATGCAAATGGCCTAGTGGTTGGCAGAGCTGACCCTCACCAATGTTAACCATTAGCTAAGTGCTCAACATTTATATTGATTTTTGAATTAACATAAAGCTTAATTAGAAGGTTAAAACTAATTACTAAGAGAACCAATTAATGCAATCTAACTTTAGGATTTAATCTGTATAATCTCGAACTTCAATTCTGTTTCTTTATCCTTGATAAATGAACTTTAATTTTAAAAACTCATTTTCAGTAGCAATACGAATGAGGCAACATGATACAGCATAAAGGACATGGAATATATAGACATATTTGGACTAAATCTTAAATTTAACACCTCCGAACTTTAATATTGAAGAAAACATTTAAAATTGTAAAGTCATTTAAGACTTCAACATCTTTCTCATTAAGTAGTGAAAAGAAATTTTATATTACCTCCCAGAAGTATTTAAGTTTTATATAAGAAACACATATGATAGACTACATATATTATTTTTGTTTTTACATTTATTTTGTTTTTAATTTTCCATTAAAATGAAAGCTTTAGTATATACACACAACACAAAATAAATACTAATTTCAAAGGTCTTGAAGTATTTTTATGAATTGCTTTTTAGATATATTATAATTTATATACATGTAGCAACTTACACAAACAAGATATTTCTAGTTGTGAGGCTTGCTCAAGAAATTATTGAAGAAAAATTCTATAGTTTAAACTTTTATGGAAAAAAACAATTAAAACTATGGAGTGTTTAAAGCTATGTGGGATACATATACTATATGAGACTTTGAAACACAGTTTTTCTTAAATACAGATGTCATGGTTTGCAGTATAGATTTAAAAGAAAAAAAAAACTAAATGGCTAAAATGTGATTGAAGTAAACATAAGGAGAAATCTAATAAATACTGTATTTACAGCAGCCATCTCACATGTGTGTAGGATACAGTCACTGGTTTATGAGTTCTGATTTACTGAATGTAAAATCTGTTGAAATAATTTTATTTTCTCTCACAAATCTGTATTAGAAACACATGCTTCTGAAATAAACTCCATTAACATGACAGAAGAACATAGGAAATTTATATTTATTCTTCATTAAACAAGTTTTAAAATAAATGTACTTCATACAAAATGAGAATCTTAAATGTGCAATTAATACCATTTTACAAGACTAGCTGCTTCTCTCATTTGTAGAATAGCTTCACTAAAATGTTTGCAGTGCTCGTATTGCATGTATTTTTTAGCCAATTCTGTTTTGTCAATGGCTAGAGCTAACTACATGAAAATATACCTTCAGTAAAATAAATGCGAACAGTTTTTAACCTGGAAAAAGAGTTTCCAGAGGATTTCTGTTATTGGAAATATTTCAAAATTCAAATACGAGTTATTATCGAGAAACAGAAAACATTCCCCTACAAAATCCCTATGTGCTTTTAACATCTTCAACCTTAATTTCTTAAAGAAGATGGAAAGATTAAACTGGAAAATAAAAGCGAATCACATCATATTTCTTTAATCCAAACATTTTTTGATGAAGAAAATGTTGTTATTGGTTATCCTTTGCAAGAGCAAGGATAGTACTTACAAAGGACACTTAATTGATTATTTGTGCTCAACAGACTCCAAGTTTTCCTTTCTTCTTAATTTCCTCACACTCATTCATTCACTTATTCATTTAATAGGTGCTTTTGGAGCACTAAGAAATGTGAGGAAGTGCTCTAGAATATCTGTATCTAAGGAATACAAAAGTAATAAGACACAAAACTTGCTCTAAAGCTATCTTAAGGATTTTTTAAATACTTATAATTGTGTCATAATACTAGGATATGAAAGAATTATATTACAAAATAGTATATGCAGTGACCATACCTAAAGGAGGTAAAGATTGAGGCGAGGTTTAAAGGCATCACCTTTAAATGACAATTCATCACCCTAATCTAAGTGTTATTCCAGAACAACTGGCTTGTTCCAAGACTATCTGGAGCAAGTCAAGGTTCATGAGCACTCTATTTAAAGAAGCATAAGACTGTAGGAAAGTCTCCAAGGGGTGGCTAAGGAAGATACAGAACGGAATTTATTCACTTCAGAAAAAGAATAAGACTATTTCCTACTGGGACAATCTTAGTGGCTACCAAAATACAGATTGATTTTCTGTAATGTCATTTATAAATATAACAGAACAGTTTCTAGAATAGAATTGGTTCACTTTGGAATGAACTTATGAGAATAAAATGCATTACTGACCTAAAAAGTGCCTCTGAGAACTGTACTATCTGATACACTTCCTCCAAGTTGTTATGATGAGTGTTCTGTTACTTTACAAGCAGACAACTAGGAACAATCTGATTTTACCTTAGGGCTTCTACCATATAGTATCTAAGAAATCATATTGTGAAAGCATTGTGTGTTTTATCTGTTTACACCCCTCAGATATAGCCTCTACTATGGAAAAATGAAGAAAAAATTATCCGGAAACAAAGAACTGAAACTACCTGAAATCTAAGAAACAAAATAAATGGCAATATTGCTTACCTTCCGTTAATGTTAGCTTTTTGCTTTTACACAAAATTTTAATTATGTGAAGGTGCCTGGTATATGTACACTGAATCTACATTAGAGGATTCTCTGGGAAAAGAAATCCAAAGTTGATTAAAACACACACGCATTTGATGAGATAATCAAAACAAGTTACCACTGAATCACAATGAAGTTTTATATTCAAAGTTAAGCTTTAAAATATTTTTTTCCCATCTCAAAGCATCCATCAGATCAGATCAGTCGCTCAGTTGTGTCCGACTCTTTGCGACCCCATGAATTACAGCACACCAGGCCACCATCACCAACTCCAGGAGTTCACCCAGACTCACGTCCATCGAGTCAGTGATGCCATCCAGCCATCTCATCCTCTGTCGTCCCCTTCTCCTCCTGCCCCCAATCCCTCCCAGCATCAGAGTCCTTTCCAATGAGTCAACCCTTCGCATGAGATGGCCAAAGGACTGGAGTTTCAGCTTTAGCATCATTCCTTCCAAAGAAATCCCAGGGCTGATCTCCTTCAGAATGGACTGCTTGGATCTCCTTGCAGACCAAGGGACTCTCAAGAGTCTTCTCCAACACCACAGTTCAAAAGCATCAATTCTTTGGCGCTCAGCCTTCTTCACAGTCCAACTCTCACATCCATACATGACCACAGGAAAAACTGTGGTCTTTGTTGACTAGATGAACCTTTGTTGGCAAAGTAATGTCTCTGCTTTTCAATATGCTATCTAGGTTGGTCATAACTTTCCTTCCAAGGAGTAAGTGTCTTTTAATTTCATGGCTGCAGTCACCATCTGTAGTGATTTTGGAGCCCAAAAAAATAAAGTCTGACACTGTTTCCACTGTTTCCCCATCTATTTCCCATGAAGTGATGGGACGGGATGCCATGATCTTTGTTTTCTGAATGCTGAGCTTTAAGCCAACTTTTTCACTCTCCACTTTTACTTTCATCAAGAGGCTTTTGAGTTCCTCTTCACTTTCTGCCATAAGGGTGGTGTCATTTGCATATATGAGGTTATTGATATTTCTCCAGGCAAACTTGATTCCAGTTTGTGTTTCATCCAGTCCAGCGTTTCTCATGATGTACTCTGCATATAAGTTAAATAAACAGGGTGACAATATACAACCTTGACGAACTCCTTTTCCTATTTGGAACCAGTCTGTTGTTCCATGTCCAGTTCTAACTGTTGCTTCCTGACCTGCATACAAAGTTCTCAAGAGGCAGGTCAGGTGGTCCCATCTCTTTCAGAATTCTCCACAGTTTATTGTGATCCACACAGTCAAAGGCTTTAGCATAGTCAATAAAGCAGAAATAGATGTTTTTCTGGAACTCTCTTGCTTTTTCCATGATCCAGCAGATGTTGGCAATTTGATCTCTGGTTCCTCTGCCTTTTCTAAAACCAGCTTGAACATCAGGAAGTTCATGGTTCACATACTGCTGAAGCCTGGCTTGGAGAATTTTGAGCATTACTTTACTAGCCTGTGAGATGAGTACAATTGTGTGGTAGTTTGAGCATTCTTTGGCATTGCCTTTCTTTGGGATTGGAATGAAAACTGACCTTTTCCAGTCCCGTGGCCACTGCTGAGTTTTCCAAATTTGCTGGCATATTGAGTGCAGCACTTTCACAGCAAAGCATCAATACAGTATAACAAAGCAGAATGTCAGATATAAGTGATACATCTTTCTCCCATTTACATTTCATTGTCTGTTCATCAGTGATATGGCACATGTAAGCATGAAGAAGCGCAGGGAAAGAATTATGGCTCTATGACCAAGAAAAAGGGGAAAGAGGGTTATAGGAGGCAATTTTGGTAATCTAGACATAAAGTACAATGGACTTGGACCAAGATGGATAAAAGAATAGATAGGAATAATTAAATAGAAAATATCAGAAAAGATTAATGATAAGGCTTAGTAACTGGTTCAATAGAGGGTCAAAACAGAGGAGAAGTCATTGAGACTGAAAGGTTACAAATATAGAAAAAAAATCAAATTAAGAATTGTATTAATTAATAACATTAACTCCCAAGCAAAAGTTCTAAGACCAGTTTGGGAAGAGGTAAAATACATACACACACAAATACACACATGTATATATATGTATATGAAAGTGAAAATGCTATTTTCTCAGTCATATCCAACTCTTTGTGTCCCCATGGACTGTAGCCCATCAGGCTCCTCTGCCCATGAAATTCCCAGGCAAGAATACTGGAGTAGGTAGCCATTTATTTCTCCAGGGGATCGAACCTGGGGGACTCAGATGATAAAGAATCTGCCAGCAGTGTGGGAGACCCAGCTTTTAAACCTGGTTCAGGAAGATCCCCTGGAGAAGGGAATGGCTACCCACTCCAGTATTTTTGCCTGGAGAATCCCATGGACAGAGAAGCCTGGCTGGTTATAGTTCATGGGGTAGCAAAGAGTCGGAAATGACTGAGCGACTATCATTTTCACATGTGTATATAGGTTTAAACACACCCACAATATATATATATATATATATATATATAGAGAGAGAGAGAGAGAGAGAGAGAGAGATTTACATTATATGTATGTACGTGTATGTGCATGTGTTCTGCTTTTTAAAAAAGTATTATGGAAAATTATTTCATGGATATTGAAAAAGAATAGATACATTATTAATGCATTCCTAATAAATTTGACTATGTTCTCAGTTATTATGTTTAAATCCCTTTAATCCAATGCAAAGGTTTCAGCCTAGGGAAGTATGCAGGAAATAAATCACAATTGAACCCTAAAATCTTGATCTGAAGTTTATATACTACCTAAGTAACTGTATCTTTAAGGAGAACACACTTTAACTTTAACTCCAAAAAGATTTTGGCAAAGCTACTTTCAGCAATATTTTATCTGGCAAACCACACTTAATTTCAAACTCACAGAATGGATCTTTGGCTAAATATGCCTCAGCTAACCACCTATTCATGAGAGATTTAACCTCTGGTAGTGTTCATGTAGTCTAAATTTTATAGCTTAATCTTCAGGGAATTGATCTTAATTCACCATGGAAATCCTTTACTGAACCAATAAATAGCGACAGAAGTGGAAAGAAACTTCCACATTTATTTAGGTTTAATTTTCCCTCTTTTACTGATATTTTTCTCAATGGCTAAGGAAAGCAACATGACGCAAAAATTAGAGAGTAAATAAATCCAGTTTCCATAACCGTGTATTGGAAAACTAGTTACGAGTTTTGTATGTTTTTATCTGGCTTAATAGTTTTTTGACTTTTAATTTTATGGAGTGGTGATAGAACATATCATAATATTATCTATGTATTTTTATTAACTGGAAAAAGGAAACCAGAAATATTGTCATAATAGGTCATTTATCAGGGCAGAATGTATAGACTCTTATCCTGATGTTGATTGTTTCCACAGGGCTATTTACCCTGAATTTCTTGAATGAGGTATGTCTTGAGTAAGATCCAGTCATTCTTGCATCTTGGATTCTGTTCCAAAGCACAGTTAAGAATAACGCAAAGATTTTAAAACACAGATTTCTTGAGAAGTCGTGTGTCTGTGTGCACGCACTCAGCCGTGTCCGACACTTTGTGACTCCATGGTCTGTAGCCCGCCAGGCTCCTCTGTCCTTGGAATTTTCCAGGCAGGAATACTGGAGTGGATATCAATTTCCTGCTCCAGGGGATCTTCGCAACCCAGGGACTGAAGATGTGTCTTGCATCTCCTGCATTGGCAGGTGGACTCTTTACCAGTGCACCACCTGGGAAAGCCCTGAGAAGTCATACCTTCAGTAAAACCGATCCTTTTCTATGTTTAGTCTCTTTAATTTTTTATAAGGATATACTTATTTTAAAGTTCACATTCAGATTATCAAAGATATTGCAAATTCAATTGAAAGAAATTAAATTTACAATTTTGCCTAAATTTTGAAGTCATACAAAAAGCCTAACACTGTTGAGGATGATATTCAGATGACTTGCTACTACATACATTGCTACAATTTATACTAAAGCAAGCAATTTGGGAAGTATACTATCTCCCATCTCTTGGCTCATTAAATAATATATGCTCTTATTTCACTAAGAAAATGTAGATAATTAAACAAAAAATACTCCATATCACAATCTAGAGATTTGTCTTCATCTACTGCTCTATTCTGACTCTAATCAAAAGAGATGAATTCTCTCAGCTTCTATCTGAACTCAACCCTTTCTATAGCTCACATCTCTCACTTAATTTTTCTTTTATTTGTATCATAATTTTTCTTCCTCTGATTTACCATTACCATCAGCCTATAATCATTCTGAAATTTCTCTATCTTAATATAATAAAGTCTGCTATATTCTACCTCTCTCTTTAGTTGAAATAAAATCTAATTAAAATTGCATTAAAAAAAAAAAAAAAACTTGTAAAGGCCCATATGTCTTATCTCTAATTTCTTACCTCCAAATTTCTCCTCTGACTAATCCTAAAGTTTTATTCAAAACATTTTACTAAAACTGCTCTTGACATGGTTATCAATGACCTTTTCTTTGTTGTCTTAGAGTGTCAAATTTAAATTATATTCTTGTTTAATTCTACCACCATTTGATATGGCTGATAATTTCTTCCTTTTCAGAATGATTTTATAAATTGATTTCTAGATTGCACACTCCACTGGGTTTCCTCCAACACCAATGTTTACTTTTTTCAATGTCCTTTGCCAATTCCACTCTTTTTCTACTTTGAAATGCTGGATTTTCCTCTGTTATAGCCTATTTTCTATCCATTCGTTTTTTTGCCAGTCCAATGGCTTTACCAAACCCCTAAGTTTAGAGCCCCCAGATTAAGCCATTGCCTTAGGTCCATACATGAATAAGCAAGTTTCTACTTGGTTGGCTTGGAAGGGTTGAAGAAGAAAAGAACTTAAAAAAAAAAAAAAAACAGAGCTAGAAACTGCTTAGATGGCACTAGGCAATAAGAATGGTGGGAAAAAAGGATTCCCACTACTGTGGACAAGGTGTTCGATTCTTATATCTAAGTTGTTTCTGTTTCTGAGATATGATACCTCCCTCTTTCTCTCCACTGAATCATGCATAGGACTACACACAAGCACAGTTTTAAGTGAAAGAGGTTATATCTGTGAACATTAAGAAAATGATCTGAGGTTGACATCTGGGTCCATGTGAGGTCTAACAAGAACTACATATGGGGAAAAGGAAGATAATCTATGCACTAAACTAATTAAGTAGAAGTAGAAAAATAGGGCCAGAAGGGACCTTGGTGATATAAAGTTCCTCTTGGGATTTTCAGAGATGTGGGAAAAGAATGCATACAAAGAGATTTAAACCTTTAGGGATAGTGATGATAGCTAATTTCCAGATTACACATATACATTCCCATCTGGCGGTTATTGTCAACAAGGAGGATGCATGATATGAAAATCTGATATGAAATGAAATATTTAAATATTTCCTTTAATTAGGTTCTATTCAATACCTGTACAAATGAATGGAACCTGAATAGAAAACTCAATAAGGAAAAACATACATAATTGAAATGTTTTCACCATGTATTCTTTAGCTTATGTATAATAAGATGTCTTACACAAAAACAAGTGCCAAAAATAATCATCTGAAAAAAAAAATATGGCCTCAATCATACTTAAGTGAAGTCGCTCAGTCGTGTCCAACTCTTTGCGACCCCATGGACTGAAGCCTACCAGGCTCTTATGTCCTTGGGATTTTCCAGGCAAGAGTACTAGAGTGGGTTGCCAACACACCTCTAATTTATATAAATTAAGTTACTTTAGCTTAATTTTGAAAAGAATATCAAAGTATAAGAAAAGTATTTCATATGAAGTATTTCACATTTTATATGAAAAGATTTTTGAATTGAGGATATCTAGAAATTAATCAACTTAATCTAACTTAGAATTTGCTTATTATAATTTCATGAATTTTTCATGAGTTAAATGAATGCCAAGTTAATAAAATTGCCTGTATCTTTTCTTTCATAAAACTTTTTATCAAAATCACATTTACATGCAATATATCAAAGGAATGTAGTTTTAAAATAAGTAAGAGTCCCTGTCTTCCTATATGCTTGCCATCCAGAGGACAGTGACCACATCCTACTTTCCTTAGTTAGCATTTGGTGATGTTTACCAACAGATGTGAAGTTGTAAAGCCAGCATTCCAGAGACTATCACTTCATAGATATACTGATCTAGATTTTGGTTTGCAGCCAACAAATGCATGGAGACGCCTTGGTTTTAGTTTCAGCTTTCAAATCTTTCCATCTCACTTGGGCTTTTCCTATAGAAAGGAAATTTTCTATTCGAACAGCAAATTAAAGTACAGTATCTGATCATGTACTTAAATATTAGCAAAACAATTTAGAAAAAAAGTGTAAGATAGCTAAAGTTAGGCTCCGTTCATAGTTTTTTTCAAGTATTCTTAATCACTGTAATTTAATTTGAGATTAACTCAGGTTTGAGTAAAACCTGCTCCAAAACTTATTTGTTTTCATTCTTAAAATCAAGATAAGCCTTTTTTATCTCAGCCCAGGTTAGCATCAAGTTTTCAGTCTGCTTTCCCCAGGCATTTCAACTTCCATTTACTGTTACATCGTCTGCCTTTGTGCTCTTTATTGTACTAAAACTATTCTGATTTCTTAATGGGATCTGACACTGCTTGAAGAAAAAGAACTCTATGACCTCCCTTACAGCAAAGAGTTGTGTTAATCTCCAGAAGAACTTCAGATTGTCTTTGTAATTTCTGAGCAGTCATAGTTTCACATTCCAAACCACAGGTAGAAGAAAAAGTACCCTTGCATGTTATATTTGCAATTATGGAATCCTCTTAAATGTCTTTTAAAATTTTTATTGCTCTATGTTATTATAAAATTATTGTAAGCAGATTGATTATAGAAACTTTGGACAAAAAAAAATACATATGGAAAAAAATGATTTAAACTACTTCGAAACACTGCACTTAGTTTTCTGACACTGCAGGGACAAATTACCACAAATGTGATGGTTTAAAATAATTGAAATTTATTCTCTCATAGTCCTGAAGGCTAGAAATCTGAAATTCAGCAAGGCAATGCTCCCTCCAGAGGCTTTAAGAGATAATTCATTTTCTTCCTCTTCCATATTCTGTTGGCTCCAGGGATTTCTCTGTAACCTCATCATTCCAATCTGTTTTGGTGATCACATGGCCTCTCTTCTGTGTGTAGTCTCCCTCTGTTTAACTTTCACTAAAAACCCTTGGCACTGGGTATCTTGGGGTATCCAGATACCTGGATATCAGGTGATATCTTGGGGCCCACCCAGATAATCTAGGGTGGTCTCTCTCATCTCTAGATCCTTAATTACATCTGTTGAGATGCTTTTTTCAAAAAAGGTAACATTTGCAGATACTGGAAATTAAAATATAGATATATCTTTTAGGGATCCATCATTCAATTCACTATAAAAATTTAAACATTTAAATAATTTAAAGAGTCAATCTTTCTCTTAATATCTCTCATTATGGCCTCATCCTGTATAGGGTTTCCCATAAAAACAGTAAAATAAGTAATATATATTTCAAAATATATTTCTATTTTGTTAAAACTTCATTTAAAAATACATAACAGAAAATTCCAAAATTTAAATTATTTTTGAAGGAAATAGCATGAGGACAAGAGGATGCAATACAGGCACATCATATCAGTACCTAGGACACTAGTAAAAGTGGATTAGTTCTAAACCTGAGTACTTGTTTCATGGGTGTATTTTTTATTTTTATGTTTCATAACTTAGTTATATGTTTTACAGTCTTTAAATTAATGAAATATTAGCCATTCAAAGACATTAGAAGGATTTTCATAGGATATTCCAAAGTGGTGATAACAGCTTACACTCCAGTAGTATTAAGAGCATCTGTCACACTGTAGATACCACCCACATTGAATATCATGTTTAAAAAAAAAAAAGGAAAAAGCAATCTTTGCTACTTGATAAATGTCATTTAAAATTTATGTATATAAGCACCTCTTATTTTTTACATGTACTTTAGAATAAGTTCATCAAGATTCTAAAAATATTTGAATTTTGATTGGAACTGCATTGACTCAATATATGATTTTAAAGAAAATTAACATTATAAAAATGTTGAATCTTCTTATCCATGTATACAATGTAAATATCCATTTCTATACCTCTTCTCTATGGACAGTAAACAAAAATATAAATGATTTCTCCACAAATATCTTGCCCATATTTGAATAGTTTTATTCCTGTTAGTATAAATACTGTCTTGGTTTTTCATAAACTTCTTTCATTTCACTGATTCTTCTCTCCCCCTATGAAATATCATGCTTGTAACAGAATAATATCATAACTGTCTTTTGATAACCAGATTACATGTGTCTATGTATTTACATAAATCTGTTTCCACATGTATGAAGTGAAGTGAAGTGAAAGTCACTCAGTCGTGTCCAACTCTTTGCGACCTCAGGGACTATATAGTCCATGGAATTCTCCAGGCCAGAATACCGGAATGGGTAGCCTTTCCCTTCTCCAGAGGATCTTCCCAACCCAGGGATCAAACCCAGGTCTCTCTCACATTGTGGGTGGATTCTTCACAAGTTGAGCAACAAGGTAAGCCCCAGAATACTGGAGTGGGTAGCCTATACCTTCTCCAGCAGATCTTCCCGACCCAGGAATTGAACCGGGGCGGTTCAGTTGCAGGCAGATTCTTTACATGAATAAACATGATATTTTTGGTTAAACATGAAATAAACACAACTAAAACTAGATCAAACAAATAAGAAATCTATTGAAACACAGAATATTAAATACTAAATAAGAATAGGCCATGAAAAAAAAAAAGTTTTCCAACAAATAATGTTGTAGGGTTTCTTTTTCCCACTTCTGGAAATTTTTGGTTTGATTTAATAAAATTGTACTAAATGTAGAATTCCCCAGTAAAAGTCAAAAAGCCATCTGAGGTGACAATTTTCTTTGGGCAATGAGTTTTAACTTCTGATTCACTTCTTAAATAGTCATGGGGCTAATTTATGTTATTGATTAATTTTCCAGAGAGCTTTCTTAATTTGTATATTTCTAGCAATTTGTCAATTTCATCTAAATTGTCGAGTTTATTGGCAAAAAGGTATTGCTAACATTCCCTTACTAGTCTTTTAACACCTCTAAAATCTGTAGTGATGTCACCATCCCCATTTCTGAGGTAATATCTGTATATTGTACATCCTCCCATTGTTTCTCCTTTATGAGGCTACTTACCCGACTGAAACTTTATCAAGATCATGGATCTCTTCAAAGAAACAGTTTTTGGTTTCATTGACTTTTCTCTGTTATTTTGTTTTCCAGTTATTTGTTTTCTACTCTCATCATCTCTTTCCATTCACTTTGTTTAACCAGCTCTTCCCTTTCTGGCCTTTTAAGACAGAAGCTAAAGTCATTAAACTCACTATTATGAGACCTTCATTTTCTTCTACATTTGGCTCTATAAAATTTCCTCAAATAATACGTTAACTGTAGCCCACAAATTTTTATATTATGTGTTTTAATTTTAATTTAGTTCAAAATATTTTCTAATATCCTCTTTGAATTTTTCTTTGGCCCTTATGTATTAAGTAGTATGTTTTTTAATTTTTCAAGTTTGGGGTAGTTTTCCAAATTATCTTTGTTATTGTTTTCTAAGTTAATTCCATTATGATCACACAATATGTTTTATTAATTAAATTATTTTAAAATAATATACACTTACGGGCCCAAATATGGATTTTTTGATAAATATTCTGTGTGCAATTGAGAAAAAATGTACAATCTATTTGAAATGGCAGTTCTATAAATGCCAATTCCAGTTAATAGCGTTTTTCAAGTCTCTCTCCCTTACTGATTATTTACTTATTCTATCACCTATTTAGAGTAGGTTGTTTATATCTCCAGCTACATTGCATGTTTGCTCCCTTATTCTTTACTGTTGCATCAGTTTTTACTTAGTGTATTTTGCAGCATTGTTATTAGGTATATAAGCATTTGGAATTATGTTATCTTTAAAAATTGGTCTCTTCATTATTAAAGAGGAATCCTTAATATCTATGATATTTTTTTGCTATTAAATCTACTTTAGTATAACTACACTTTTACTGTTAGCTGTTAGCCTAATAAATCTGTCTCTATCTTTTTTGTTTTGGACTTATTGGTGTGATTTGAAGTGTGTTTATTGTAAGCAGTACATAGCTACATTTTTCTTCAATCCAGCCTACATTGTTTGCTTCTCAATAGGAATATTTGGACTATTTGTGAATTGCAACTATCGATATAGCATAGATCTACCATCTTACTATTTCTTTTCAAGAACACTAGAGGTCCATACTGCCATTTCCTATAGTGTTTGATCACAAATCCTTGTAGAATTCTTATCAACCTATCCCTGTCTTCCAAGGATATCTCTAGCTCTATCAGATCTGTCAAGTGGCAGAGAAATTTATACTGCACTCTGGACCTGTTGCAGAGCCCTGACTCGTTTACAGTTTCATTCAAGATCTGTAGCCTTCAGAGTCATAGAATAAATAGGTCACAGAAGGATTCTCAATTAGAAAATACACTTCTCCAAAACTCAAAGAGGTCCAAAAAGCACTATGTCTCTCTTTCAATGTCAGGATATTCAGGATATAGTAACTTGTCATTTACCATGGTATGCTCCTATCATTTGATCCCTAAAATATTCACTGATACAGTAGGCCCACAGATCTTTCTAGGGTTTAGCTTCTATACTCTGACATTATCTCATTAGCAGACTCAGAGAACTCAGCATTTCTTGTCTACCGAGTTAAATTAGCCTATCGTCATGGACATATTTGATCAGCAGAATATTCTACAAAACATAAAACTAACTAACTTCTTTACACAATACAGTGATAGCAAGGAGGAGGATTAACAAAAGCCTTGGACAAAGGCAGTGTGTACTGCTGTCCCTCTCATATAAAAGCAAGCTGCTTCGGATCATATTTTATGGTTAGATCAAATAAACCAGGTGCAAGATGCTATATTAACACACAGAAATACTACACCTGGCAAAGCAACTGTAATTGGAGCTAATACTAAATTTAGTTCAGGGTAATCTATTATCATTTTCCATATCAATCTGATTTCTTCCAGGATGCAGGAGGTGAATTAATTAATATGATAAAGATAACCACACTTGTAATTCTTTGAGGATGGCACCAATCTTTATAATTCCTCCTGGCTTTTGCTTCTGATTTAATATGTTGAGAGAAGGTGGAGAAGAGAAATTTTAAGGACATTCAGTTGAAATTTTTTACTATCCTAATGGCTCCTATTCCACAGACTAGAGATGCAATGCAAGTTAGGCCTGCCTCTTAGTATAACCCTTCCAATTACATACTTGTGAGCTGGGAAAATGACCACCAGATGAATCCACCATCCCATTGACATCACTGTGAAATGAATTTGGGACAGAACTTAGTTTATTACCTGGCCGTGATAATAATAATACTCCACCCTAACCAAGGTACATCAAGGTAAGTCAGATTCACAGGCAGTCTCAGTTCAAACATTGTAGGGCACAACTCTTGAAGGTTGAGTTTCTACATTCTCATGATGCCTATATTCTAGTTCCTTTGGGAAAGGTTTCATGGGAATAGTATATATGTATATAGTTCTGAACTAAGACTATGAAGCTCTTCAAAAGAACCCATATTACTGTGAGAATAATAAGTTCTGAGTTTGTAATTTGGCTCAAATGTAGAAATTGGGCAAGAAATTATGATTTTATGCTGTGGTAGGAATTTTATTTATTTATTTACTTGGATATTTTTCTAGTGACATTTTTTTTTAATTATTTCTTTCTGGTTGCACAAGTCAAACAATAGTTGGCAGCTCATATCTCTTACTACTGGGAAAAACATGATCTGTTAGTCATCACAATAGCTTCTTACAGATTGGAGTATCAGGACTGCCATACCTTTCTTGCCATTATGGTAATTATATACACTTTGATGATTAGGTATCATCACTTTTTTTTTTTTTCCTATTATGGGAACTGATCAGCTCTACTGTTAATAAGAAGTTCAATTCTAGGATAGCACTTCTTGCTATCAACACTATATTATAGATGACAACATGGACAACATCTTCAAAGATGTTCATGTCCTCTTACTAATTCATTTTAACTATCCTAGGAAAGAAAATGACCTTTGGGCCAGGTGGGTAACTTAGTTTCTGATATCATACAATCATTCTGTTCTAACATGCCCACTTCTCTGAGTCTTCTGACATCAACCTTAATATGTTAACAAATCAGTCTCAGCATCTTCATTTCATTTTCACTAGTCCATCATAAGGTCCAAATGTAAAAGAGCCCTTCCAGGAGAAGGAAATGGCAACCTACTCCAATATCTTGCCTGGAAAATCCCAAGGACAGAGAAGCCTGGTAGTCTATGGTCCATGAGGTTGCAAAGAGTCAGTATGACTGAGTACACGTGCGTTCTAAGAGAACGATAGGTCTCAAATGTTAATATACATCAGAATCACCTAGACGTCTAATTAAATCACTGATTTCTGGACTCCGCCCCCAAAGTTGTTCACAAGTTTGGGGCAGGGCACAATAAATTTGTGCTCCTAAGAAGTTCCCAGGTGATGCCAACACTGGTGCTGAAGGAACAACACTTTGAGAATAATAATTGATGTAATCAGTCCTGCTGCCTCTAAAAATGAGCCAGCTCTTCAAATTAAAGTGGAGAGTTTTGGAGCTTCAGGTTCAGTATCAGTCCTTCCAATGAATATTTGGGACTGATTTCCTTTAGGACTGGTTCGATCTTCTTGCAGTCCACAGGACTTTCAAGCGTCTTCTCCACCACAGTTCAAAAGCATCAATTCTTCAGCACTCAGCCTTCTTTATAGCCCAACTTTCACATCCATACATGATTACTGGAAAAACCATAGCTTTGATTATATGGACCTTTGTTGGCAAAGTAATGTCTCTGCTTTTTAATATGCTATCAAGGTTTATCATAGCTTTTTTCCCAAGAAGCAAGCATCTTTTAATTTCACGGCTGCTGTCACCATCTGTAGTGATTTTGGAGCCCAAGAAGATAAAGTCTGTCACTGTTTTCATTGTTTCCCCATCTATTTGCCATGAAGTGATGGGACTGGTTGCCATGATGTTAGTTTTTAGTATTTAGATATATGAAAGTGAAGACCAGAAGAAACAGCTGAAACATTTGAAAACACTTGGATCTGGGGAGTTAGGCACTGGGAAGGAAGTGAAAGTGAAAGTCATTCAGTCATGCCCGACTCTTTGTGACCCCATGGACTATACAGTCCAAGGAATTCTCTAGGCCAGAATACTGGAAAGGGTGGCCTTTCACTTCTCTAGGGGATCTTCCCAACCCAGGGAACAAATCCAGGTCTCCCCCATTGCATGTGGATTCTTTACCAGCTGAGCCACAAGAGAAGTCCAAGGATACTGGAGTGGGTAGCCTATCCCTTCTCCAGCGGATCTTCCCAACCCAGGAATCGAACCAGGGTCTCCTACATTGCTGGAGGATTCTTTACCAACTGAGTTATCAGGGAAGCCTCTGGGAAGTAAGTGGAGGCATTAAATGAACTTCAGTTTTTTTATCTTAAGCTATAGAGAAAAATTTTACTTTTTAATTATGCAAATGCATCATTTCCATTAAAAAACTGTATACTTGACGAGTGAGCGATAAACTAAAACGTGATTTGGCATTACTTAAAAGTTGAATGCCTTTCACTCTCACTTTGGGGCTTCCCTAGTGACTCAGCTGGTAAAGAATCTGCCTGCAGTGCAGGAGACCTGGGTTCGATTCCTGGGATGGGAAGATCTCCTGGAGATGAGAAAGGCTACCCACTTCAGTATTCTGGCCTGGAGAACTCCATGGACTGTGTATAGTCCATAGGGTTGCAAACAGTTGGACACTACTGAGTGAATTTCACTTTAAAAGTTGAGCAGCTTTTAAATCTACTTCCTAATTTCTTTTTAGCATACTTTGTTTTTGTTCTATTTTCTCACATTGTTTCAGCTGAGAAATAATAATTTGGAAATAACAGGTTCTCTTTAATTTCATTCAACAAATATCTCTGGGTTGATTTGCCAAAGATCCACCCAGTAACCCTGACTCACTGAAGAAGGGTGGATATTTTCTGTAAGAGAAGTTGTTTTCTCTTTCACCCCTTCTGAGGCAGTTTCTGCAGCCAACCCTTAAGGCCAGAATCAGATAATAAAAATTCCAAAGCTGACTTCACCCTGAGCTGCAAGATCCAAGAGGCCAGCATCTGCCAGCTTTCAGAGTCACTAATAGTCTAGAAGGTAAATAATATTTTTATTTTGCTTTGCTGAAATAGAATGAGAAGTGCTGATGTCACATTATAAGCTTTTTCTTTTCAAAAGCAAAGTACCTATGTAGTCCCAGAGATTGAGTTGGTGGCAAAAATCCATGTACTGAATCTAGAAGTTATCTGCCATACAATTATATTGCTCTGTCCTATTCTACACATTCTTCTTCATGTGAAGCTGAGACTACACATTTCCTGAGAATAAGAACTTCACCTCTTCTATCTTTGTGCACCATTTTCTAGCCTCACTATGTTAGGCATTATAGTTATTAATAATTAATACCTAATAATATGAATATCTAATATTTTCACAGAAATAGTGACATTAATGAATGGTCAAGTTTTAAAGAGAGGAACCTCAAATTCTTGTCCTCATTCTTATATAGGATTCCAAATTTGCATTTTGACAATGCCTATACTTACTAAAAGGTGCCTTAAAATATGTTTACTAAGATTAGTTTTATTGTGAAAGTTTGAAGCCAGCAATTCAGTTGGTGAGATGAAGGGAAGAAATCTATGTTGGTTAGGTAGAAGTGTTCCATTTTTTAAAAATCATGCTACAATGGATATATCTTAGCTTGTTCATCCTGATGAGCATTGCTTTCTTTTTTCTCCCCCCCCATTGGATACATTTTTGAAAAAATTTTATTAACATTTTTAATCAGAGGATATTTACTTTACAGTGTTGTGTTCATTTCTGCTGTACATCAAAGTGAATCAGCTTTAAGTATACATATATCTCCTTCATCTTGAGCCTCCTTCCCACGCTCCCCACCCCACTCCTCTAGGTCATCATAGAGCACAGAGCTGAGCTCCCTGTGTTATACAGCAGCTTCCCACTAGCTGTCTATTTCACACATGGCAGGATCACTGCTTTCTAGTAGGATCATGCCTATGTAATTACACACACACACACACACACACATATATATATGTATATATATACACCATCAATTTCAATATATGCCCTTTAAGAAGAGGATGAAAGATTTGTTGGCTAAATATCTGTTACATATATATCATATTCACAGAACTTCCAAATTGAAAGAAAAGTTTAGAAACTTTCAATCCACCACTTACTTTTTAAAATTAAATAAACATAGCCCACTGAGAAGAATACATTTCCCAAGGAAACAGGAAGCATCAGATGCAGAGTTGATACTTGAAATATAACATAACCAGGTCCAATTTCTTTATTTTTGTTTTTTGTTTCCCATTACTCTGGGAGACAAACAGAAAAATATATCACTGTGATTAATGTCAAAGAGTGTTCCTCCTATGTTTTTCTTTAAGAGTTTTATAGTGTCTCATCTCATATTTAGGTCTTTAATCCATTTTGAGCTTATTTTTGTGAATGGTGTTAAAGAATGTTCTAATTTCATTATTTCTTTACATGTACCTTTCCAGATTTCCCAGAATCATTTGTTGAAGAGATTGTCCAATGTGTAATCTTGCCTCCTTTGTCATAGGTTAATTGACCATAGGTCCATAGGTGTGTGGTTTTATCTCTGGGCTTTCTATCCTGTTCCATTGATCAGTATTTTTTTCTTTCTTTCTTTCTTTGGCTTTTGCACAGGAAAGGAAACCATAAAACGAAAAGATAGCCCACACAGTGGGAGGAAATATTTGCAAATGATGTGACCAGCATGGGATTAACCTCCAAAGTTTAAAAACAGCTCAGGCAGCTTAATGTTATCAAAACAAACAACCCAATCAAAAAAATGGGCAGAGACTTAAATAGATATTTCTCAAAAAGCATACAGATGACCAAGAGGCACCTGAAAAGGTGTTCAGTGTTGCTAATTATTAGACAAATGGACATTAAAACTACAATGAGGTATCACCTCACACCAATCAGAATGGCCATCATCAAAAAAAAGCTACAAAAAATAAATGTTGGAGAGGATGTGGAGAAAAGGGAACTCTCCTACACTGTTAGTGGGAATGTAAATTGATATAGCCACTATTTAGAACAGTATGGAGTTTCCTTAAAAACCTAAAAATAGAGATACCTTATGATTCTACAACATAATGCCAGGCATATATCTGGAGAAAAACATGTATGTGAAAGGAAACACACCCCAACGTTCACTGTAGAACTGTTTACAGTAGTCAAGATATGGAAGCAGCCTAAATATCCATCAAAAGAGGAATGGACAAGATGTGTACATATATATAATACAATGGAATATTAGCCATTAAAAATAATGAAAGAATGTCATTTGCAGCAAAATCGGTGGGCCTAAGATTATCATACTGAGTGAAATGAATCAGACAGAGGAGAAGAAATATTGTATAACATCATTTATATGTGGAATCAAAAAAAAAATGATACAAATGGACTTATTTATGAAACAAACTCACAAACTCAGAACAAACTTAGTTACCAGGGGGAAGAGTGGGGAGAAGGGATAGTTAAGGAGTTTGGGATTGACAAGTACATACTGCTATATTTAAAATGGATAACCATCAAGGACCTACTATATAGCACAAGGATATTTCATGTAACAACCTAAATACAATATTAGGTAACTACCTAGATGGGAAAAGAATTAGAAAAAGAATACATACACCTATATGTATAACTGAATCACTTTGCTGTACACCTGAAACTAATACAACCTTGTTAATTATAGTCCAATATAAAATACAAAGTTATTTGATGAAAAAAATAATGTAACATAAAAATTAGGCTAGAAATGCTAGTCTATATATTTCTATTGGCTTTATTTATCTATTTTTCAACTTGAATGATTTCCTGATTCTTTCCGAAAGGTAATGGTGTTATTTATTTGTAAATATTTAAATATTTGAAAACAAAAGTTATAACCAAATAGTTAACATATTACTCGATTTTTACAAAGTACTGAGATGATTCACTGAATGATATATAATTTATGGGTTTTTGTTTGTTTGCTTGTTCCTTTTATTATTTTTGGAAGACACAGCTTTCATTCTGTCATCTATTGAATAAGTTCTTAGTGTTTTAAAATAATCATAGAGTAGATACTAAAGTACTCAATAACCTCAGAAATGCAGATGACACCACCTTTATGGCAGAAAGTGAAGAGGAACTAAAGATCTTCTTGATGAAAGTAAAAGAGGAGAGTAAAAAAAATTGGCTTAAAACTCAACATTCAAAAAATTAAGATCATGCCATCTGGTCCCATCACTTCATGGCAAATAGATGGGGAAACAATGAAAACAGTGACAGACTTTATTTTCTTGGGTTCCAAAATCACTGCAGATGGTGACCGCAGCCATGAAATTAAAAGATGCTTGCTCCTTGGGAAAAAAGCTACAGCAAACTTAGACAACATATTGAAGAGCAGAGACATTACTTTGCCAAAAAGACCATGTAGTCAAAGCTATAGTTTTACCAGAAGTCATGTATGGATGTGAGAGTTGGACCATAAAGAAAGCTGAGCACTGAAGAATTGATGCTTTTGAACTGTTGCGTTTGATAAAACTCTTGAAAGTCCCTTGGACAGCAAGGAGATCAAACCAGTCAATCTTAAAGGAAATCAGTCCCGAATATTCATTGGAAGGACTGATGCTGAAGCTGAAACTCCTATACTTTGGCCACCTGATGCAAAGAACTGACTCATTGTTAAAGACCCTGATGCTGGGAAAGATTGAAGACAGGAGGAGAAGGGGACGACAGAGGATTAGATGGTTGGATGGCATTACCAACTGGATAGATATGAGTTTGAGCAAGCTCCAGGAGTTGGTGATGGACGGGAAAGCCTGGTGTGCTGCAGTCCACGGGGTCGCAAAGAGTCAGACATGATAGAGTGACTGAACTGAACTGAGATACTAAAGTACAGTACATGGGTGAGTTATCATTAATAAGGCATGAATTTGTTTTACATGTGGCATTAAGATGCTAGTGAATAGATACATTCACATAGATATCTGTGTAAGGATCAGGTGGGAGTCTTGTGAAGAATAAAAACTAATGACCACAAACAAAACAAAATACAATATATTGTATCAATATTAAGTAGCTCACCAAACTGATGGATACACCTGACAATGTTTTAGTAAACAGGCAGGTGCTAAGAGAAGTAGAGAAAAAGAAGTACAACCAAGGCCAGGCCCACAAATAGCCAACTTCATAAACTATCAGTAGCAACAGAGGTGACATTTCTGCCACTTGGCACACAGTACTATTGCTGGGCTCAGAAGGCTACCATCACTGCTACCTGTTACCATCCCCCCTTTTCCAAGAATGACTTTGCAACTGTTTCTATATCTTAGTGTCACAAATTTAAGATCCAAAATCTCTAATAAGGATCTGATTGGCCAAGTATAGGGCACTATCCATGCCCCGGTTACTCATGAAAGGAAGAGCCTGTATTTGTCTCCCTTGTCTTATATATTTAGGTAGAGAATATTTCTTCTCATGAAGACTCATACTGGAGAATATTCTCTCCAAAACAGAAATGCTCAGATGCCTGATATAAACAAAAAGGCAAATGCTTGAAAAGTGTATCTATATTAAGAATTACAGTTGAAGTTTCATCAATCTCTACCAAAATAATGAGTTTTCCAAGTGGTATTCATCATGTTATTATTTTTGATTTGTAAGCTCTTCTCTTTCTCTAGGCCATTGATAAACTTCATTTCTACAAATGCCAATTAAGAAAATATAAAAGTTCAAAACTCATAGTTTAAATAAATATGAAATTGCTTTCATTAAAACTTACAGAGAAAAAAGAATCATATTTTTACCTGTTTATGGTATAGAAGATGTCAAGGAGAATAGCCTTACCACTTGAAGCTATTAAATATTATGTCTGTATAATTAAGAAATTGGATATATTTCATAGCATTTCTAATATATTCATAGCATATATGTAATATTTTGAAATTTCAAAGTGAGTTTATATACCTTATATATCAGTCATTCAAAGAAACTAAAGAGGAAATTGAGGTGCAAAGACATAATACAATGTTAATTTCAGAGCTTAAGCAAGAAATATTTCCCTGTATCATTTAGCACACTTTGCTATATACTGTGAAAGCAGAGATAATCAGATGCAATTCTATCTATTGTACCCAAGTATACTTTTATCTCTTAAGCTGTAGAGTTTTTTCTTTTTTTCTGGGCATTTAAGAGGAGTTCAAAATGGGTAATCAGAAAGAGAACTAACATACTAGTTCCTAGAATTTAAATGCCTCATTCTGCTGTGAATTTTTGTCCCAGCTCTAAAAGATGTAAAATACGGTCCTTCTCATGAAGCGATGTTCTCCATCAATCCTCACTCTGTGTCCCTTGAACTATTATTCAGGTGGAAGTAAATCGGCTTGTTAAAAAACTATCTACAATGGAGTATTACTCAGCCATTGAAAAGAATACATTTGAATCAGTTCTAATGAGGTGGATGAAACTGGAGCCTATTATACAGAGTGAAGTAAGCCAGAAGGAAAAACACCAATACAGTATACTAACTCATATATATGGAATTTAGAAAGATGGTAACAATAACCCTGTGTACGAGACAGCAAAAGAGACACTGATGTATAGAACAGTCTTATGGACTCTGTGGGAGAGGGAGAGGGTGGAAAGATTTGGGAGAATGGCATTGAAACATGTAAAATATCATGTAAGAAACGAGTTGCCAATCCAGGTTCGATGCATGATACTGGATGCTTGGGGCTAGTGCACTGGGATGACCCAGAGGGATGGTATGGGGACGGAGGAGGGAGGAGGGAGGAGGGTTCAGGATGGGGAACACATGTATACCTGTGGCGGGTTCATTTTGATATTTGGCAAAACTAATACAATTATGTAAAGTTTAAAAATAAAATAAAATTTAAAAAAAACACAGCCATAAAAAAAAAATAAATAAAAAACTATCTAGTTGCCAGGTTTTTTTTTTTTCAGTTTTCCTAATCCTCTAATTTGAATGACTAAAAGACAGCATTAGAAATTAAATTTTCAATCATATCATGAAGTTAGGTGAGCTTGAGAGCCTCCTGATAGTCATCACTAGTCTAGATAGGACCATAACTGCCCCACTCATTCTCCCAGTGAGTTATAGAATTGGGTCTCTGATAGACGCTGTAGGTTGGCAGAACTAAATATGCCCAATCCAGAGCCACACTCGTTTCTCACTCTCTTGCAGCAAGGAAAATCTATACAATAGACTCACCAATTACTCATCAAGTAGAATATGGCTTGGAGACTGTGTAAGAACAGTTATTTTTCTAAGGGTAAAAAATGTAAGGCATATACAAGGAAAAAAAACTTTGGATCTTTCTTTGAAGTTTGAAACAAACTATCAAACATGCTCATTTAGCTGAAACTGAAATTAATACACAATTCTTGATGTAAGCAAACAACCTGGAGAGATGAAGAATGACTACTACAATTTGAATAGAGACAGGGTGTACAAGTCAACATCAAGGTAAATCATATAAACACCTTGTGCTGATATGGTTATTATTTCTATTCAGTTCAGTCAGGAATCTAGGGCTGCTGTAAGGATCAAATCCATGAATAATATATTTGAAAGTTTTGAAAAATTATAAACCTCCAAATAAAAGGCATAATACTGTTACTATCCTTTCTTCTAATGGCCCTTACTTAACCTTCCACACTAGAGCACTTTACTTTCTCAGCTAGGGTTTTTCTGAGTATACCTTGTTGAATACCCACTTGAATAATGAGTATAGAGCACATCAGTGGCCATATCTACCACCTTGTATCAAGACCACATCTTGGAAAAATTGTAGATTGAGCAAGGCTTACTATGGGGAGTGCTCATTCATCTGCAATCCTATACTTTTTCCCCTGCTAAATCACTAATTGGAAAATTAAAATTGTTTTACAAAGGCTTAAACTATAAACTTTTTAAAACTAATATTCAGGACAATAATGAATGATGGTGGTTGACTGATAAACAGTCATTCAGCAGCTTCATAAATCAAACCACCTAAGCAACCAACCCTGTGCTGCTTATTTCCTCAGCCTGCCCTGCCTTCTGGGCAACACTGCTGAGGCTTGCTTTTGATCTCAGCCATTGAAGATTTCTATTCAACAAGTGGCACACTGCTTGCATTTCCCCTAAGGAAGAAGCAGTCTGGGAATTCCTGAGATTTAAATTCACCATTAAAATGAATTTTTTTTTTCTTTTTCTCACCCTTGCTGCCAATTATTTCATGCTGGCAGGTTTGGCACATTTGCCCATCCCATAAAATGTATAAATGGGTTCTCCATGAAGATGAAATTCTTCATTGTTTCCATTCCAAAAATGTATGCTTTGAAAAGAATGTGCTGTGTTCTGTAAATACCTCACCTACCAATATAAGTTTACAAATTTGCTACTAGAGTTTGAATATTTTTCGTTCTTTCTTTGGCAATGCAGACACACACATAAAGTGACCTCCTGCCTAAATATCTACATCTGACACGCCTGCTTGCAGACACAGCTGAACTGACCATTTTTTTCCCGGCTTTAATGACACATCAACAGCTGCTCTCTGAAAGGGATGGGTGAACCCGGTCATATTTTAAGCCAGATAACTTTTCAAAAAACTTGTCAAGTATTTTGCCAAATGCTCAAACTTATATTTCTTTAAACCCTTGTGTATTTGAAGAAAAAATTTAATCCACATGTTTCTAAGTAGTTTGCCTTTAACTCATGAAAATATTTTCTCAGGAAAAATTATCATCCAAAACAGTATATATATCTTATTCTTTCAATATACTTGTTTGTACAATAAGTTTATATGCTATTTTACAGAATTTGGTTTGAGGCTCACATTGCATATAGTCCAAGAAAGCCTTCTAGACTCAAAATAATGAAATAAAAATAGGTTTTTTTATTCTGAGGATAGGGAAATTATATTATGAGGCATATATACAGAATTTAAAGTTTTGTATATCCTTTCTTCTTTTTCTTTCCTTTCTTCTTTCTCTTTCTCTTTCTATCGTAGTGTCATTTGTTATATTATTTAAACTGCTACAGTGCTACATTAGTTACATAATTTCTTGGTGGGCATTCACATTGTAATCTACATATATTGCACTCCCTGGAGTTGTGTACAGTAAATTATACTACTCATATTAAAATTTATTATAAAATATTAATGAATTTTACTTCAGGCTAAAGTTGCTTTTCTAATAAACAGTAATATCATTAAATTGATAACAAATTAATAAAAATTATAACATTTTTATAGATGAGACTATTTCAAAGAAAGAAATAAAAAAATCCCAGTACCAAAGACAGTGTAGCTTTTCTCTTTCACTTTTATGAAGAATGTGAAGGAAAAGAATGACAGACAGATTATTGACCTCATGCAGGAACTCTTTTTTGTTTCAGGCAAATAAGGAGTTTTTAATCTTATTTTTCAAATGTGGTGAAAAAAAAAATCAAGAAGTTCTGCAATAAATCCTTTTAGGCATAGATTGACCTTTGACCACTGAACTGCCTTCAATTATTCTCTGGGAGAGGGAGAAATAGAATTTTGAGAGTGAGTTCTAGTTACATCATAAGAGATTTTTTTCCTTGATGTTTGCTTTCTTTGGCTGGTATTGCACAGCTTCTTGAGGAAAATAAATCCCTTGGTAGTGTTTGTCTTGTATGTGTGTGGGACTATTTGAATCAAAGCAAGTTGAAGCAAAACCAAGAGCTCCAGTGTGTGATGAACCTAGGCAATCTGTACCTTGAACATAAAGAACACGATCCATTGATTCCAGTGGCCCTTCCAGGATTTCACCAGATCCATGCAGAAATCCATCACAGATGAATGTGTCACTTTATTTGATATGGATTCTTGCTCAGAAACTTAGTAAAACCTCAGTGAGTCAAAAAATTCATTCAGGAGTGTTTGATAAGACATGAGTATTAATGAATATAAAAGGAAGACAGAGAAGGTAAGTTTACCAGGAACTGTTTAAATTATTAAAAGTAAAATTAGCAACCACTAGAACTAATCACAAACCCAAAATTTATATACAAGCTAACAATAGAAATATATGGCATGTGAAAGTAAATAAGCTATCAGAATGTTTCACTGGTTTTTAAGCAATTTTTTCTAGATCACAATGCATATGCTCACGTGAAAAAGCTCCAAATGGCAAGGAAATAATAACACTATTTCAAATACATTATAAATTAAGAATATGAAAAGGGAATCTTTTGAAAAACATAAATCCCCATGTGGATTTTTGTGTGTGATTATTATACTTAGGTATGAAAATGTGAAAGGAGACAAACCCAAACTATTTTAAGATGACTTCCTCTCTATGATGAAGGATGACTTCATAAGATGACTTCTTCTTTATGAGCATAAAAAAGGAATGCATCACAAGCTTCATAATGTAATAATACACATTTTATGTTAATATTTTCTTCTCATTCAGTAAATATTTTTATATACTTTATAATGCATTTCAAGCCATAAGGCTTAGCTGGGGAGCACATTTATGGTCTTCATTATTGTATCATAGGCAGGATTATTTTAGAAAACAAAATAACCTGGGTAACATACAAATTGGTTACAACTGGATCATGGATATATATGTTTCTTGTTAAAATATGTATGTTGGTTTTCATTCCCTGTCTTTGGTCTGCAGTATTAACTATTAATGTTGTAAATTTTCTTCCTCATTCACAGAATGGGGAATTGAAGAATCTAGGAATTTAACAGAATTTTAAAAAGAGAGCTCTCAGATCTTCTCAGGAGGGGAGTCTCAGAGATCTGCTTTCCATTGTTAAAATATGTATGTTGGTTTTCATTCCCTGTCTTTGGTCTGCAGTATTAACTACTGATGTTGCAAATTTTCTTCCTCATTCACAGGAGACAATTTTTGAATATTTTAGAATAATTTCCTTTTTCAAATTTGAATTGGTAGTTGAAATGTGACATAGGAAGAATTGAAGAATCTAGGAATTTAACAGAATTTTAAAAAGAGAGCTCTCAGATCTTCTTAGTAGGGGAGTCTCAGAGATCTGCTTTCCATTGTTACAGTTTTCATGTAATATTTGCTGCTTGACTGAGAATGGTGTGCTAAACCAAATCAGTATTCTAATGGGATGAGGAAACAAGAACCACTGAGTTACAGCTGATTTTTTCCCAGGACTAGGTTCTTAAGCCTCATTTGTTTCCTGAATAAAAATCACCAATGAACTCTTTAGGAATAAACACTCTCATTACATATGATCCTCATTTGCATAATTTTTAATATATATCAAGATATCAGTATGTAACATTGTACAGGAGGCAGTTACCAAAACCATCCCAAAGAAAAAGAAATCCAAGAAGGCAAAGTGGTTGTCTGAGGAGGTCTTATAAATAGCTAAGAAAAGAAGAGAAGCAAAAGACAAAGCAGAAAAGGAAAGATACACCAAACTGCAGAGTTTCAGAGAACAGCAAAGAGAGATAAGAAAGCCTTAAGTGAACAATGCAAAGAAATAGAGGAAAACAATAGAATGGGAGAGACTAGAGATCTCCTCAGAAAATTGGAGATACCAAGGAAACATTTCATGCAAAGGTGGACACAATAAAGGATAGAAATAACAGAAGCAGAAGAGATTAAGAAGAGGTGGCAAAAATACAAAGAAGAACTGTACAAAAAAGGTTTTAATGACCCGGATATCCATGATGGTGTGGTCATTCACCTAGAACCAAACATCCTGGAGTGTGAAGTCAAGTGGGCATTAGGAAGCATTATTATGAACAAAGCTAATGGAGGTGATCGAATTCTAGCTGAACTATTTAAAATCCTAAAAGATGATGTTGTTAAAGTACTGCATTCAATATGCCAGCAAATCGGGAAAGCTTAGCAGTGGTCACAGGACTGGCAAACTCAGTTTTCATCCCAATCCCAAAAAAAGCAATACCGAAAGATGTTCAAACTGCCTCACGTAAAACTGCACTCATTTCATGTGCTAGCAAGATAATGCTCAAAATTCTTCAAGCTAGGCTTCAAAGGTACATGAATCAAGAACTTCCATATATACAAGCTGGATTTACAAAAGGTAGAGGAAAGAGATCAAATTGCCAACATCTGCTTAATCATAGAAAGAGAAAGGAAATTCCAGGAAAAAAACCTACTTCTGCTTCATTGACTACACTAAAACCTTTGACTGTGTGGATCACAACAAACTGTGGAAAATTTTCAAGATTGGTATACCAGATCATTGTACCTGCCTCCTGAGAAACCTGTATGAAGGTTAAGATCCAACAGTTAGAACCGGTTATGGAACTATGGACCAATTCCAAATTAGGAAAAGAATACAGCAAAGCCACATATTTTCACCTGTTTATTTAACTTACATGCAGAGTACATCATGTGAAATGTTGGGCTGGATGACTCAAAAGTTGGAATCAAGATTGTCAGGAGAAATATCAACAACCTCAGATATTCAGATAATACTATGCTAATGACAGAAAGCAAAGAGGAACTAAAAAGCCTCTTGATGAAAGTGAAAGAGGAGAGTGAAAAAGCTGGCTTAAAATTCTACATTCAGGAAAACTAAGATCATGGTATTCGGTCCCCCCACTTCATGGCAAATGGACGGGGAAAAAATGGCAGATTTTATTTTTTGGGGTCCAAATCACTGTGGACAGTGACTGCAGCCATGAAATTAAAAGACACTTGCTCCTTGGAAGAAAAGCTGTGACAAACTTAGACAACATGTTAAAAAGCAGAGACATCACTTTGCCAACAAAGGTCCATATACTCAAAGCTATGGTTTTCCAGTAATCATGTGTGGATGTAAGAGTTGGACCACAAAGAAGGTTGAGTGCCAAAGAATTGATGCTTTTGAATTGTATTTCTGGAGAAGACTCTTGAGAGTCCTTTGGACTGCAAGGAGATTAAACCAATCAGTCCTAAAGGAAACCAACCCTTATATTCATTTGAAGGACTGATGCTAAAGCTGTACTGATGCTAAAGGTGAAACTAAAATTTTGGCCACCTGATATGAAGAAGCCAACTCACTGGAAAAGATCCTGATGCTGGGAAATCCTGAGGGTAGGATTAAAAGGAGTCGACAGAGGAAGAGATGGTTGGATGGCATCATTTGACTCAATAGACATGAGCTTGAGCAAACTCCACGAGATAGTGAAGGACAGAGAAGCCTGGCATGCTGTAGTCTATGGGGTCACAAAGAGCCGGACATGATTTAGTAACTGAACAACAACAACAAGATATCAATATTTAGAATGAATAAGGCACAAAACTCAAGTATTAAAACATGTTTTTTCTATAATCTCCATTATGTTCAATTATTAACATAATTATTCATATTATGGAGAATTACGGAAATAGATTATATGTTGGTTGGGTTCTAATTTAAATGTGGATGTATCTCAAACCCTACATATAGGCATATTTAAATGTAACACTTTTACTCATTTCAGTTCAGTTCAGTCACTCAGTCATGTCCAACTCTTTGCAATCCCATGGACTGCAGCACACCAGGGTTCCCTATCCATCACCAACTCTTGAAGCTTGCTCCAACTCATGTCCATCCAGTCAGTGATGTCATGCAACCAACTCATCCTCTGTCATCCCTTTCTCCTCCTGCCTTCAATCTTTCCCAGAATCAGGGTCTTTTCCAATGAGTCAGTTCTTCATTTCAGGTGGCCAAAGTATAGGAGTTTCAGCTTCAGCATCAGTCCTTCCAATGAATATTCAGGACTGATTTCCTTCAGGATTGACTGGTTTGATCTCCTTGCAGTCCAAGGGACTCTCAAGAGTCGTCTTCAACACTACATTCAAAAGGATCAATTATTTGGTGCTCAGCCCTCTTTATGGTCCAACTCTCACATCCATACATGACTACTGGAAAAACCATAGCTTTGACTAGACAGAACTTTGTTGGCAAAGTAATGTCTCTGCTCTTTAATATGCTGTCTAAATATGCTGTAGCTTTTTTCCCAAGGAGCAAGCATCTTTTAATTTCATGGCTGCAGTCACCATCTTCAGTGGTTTTGGAGCCCCCCAAAAATAAAGTCTGTCATTGTTTTCATTGTCTCTCCATCTATTGCCATGAAGTGATGGGACCAGTTGCCATGATCTTAGTTTTTTTAATGTTGAGTTTTAAGCCAGTTTTTTCACTCTCTTCTTTCATTTTCATCAAGAGGCTCTTTAGTTCTTCTTTGCTTTCTGCCATAAGAGTGTTGACATCTGTGTATCTGAGGTTATTGATATTTCAACCAGCAATATTGATTCCAGCTTGTGCTTCCTCCAGCTCCAGCATTCCACATGATGTACTCTGCATCAAGTTAAATAAGCAGGGTGACAATATACAGCCTTGACTTACTCCTTTCCCAATGTGGAACCAGTCCATAGTTCCATGTCCAGTTCTAACTGTTGCTTCTTGACCTGCATACAGATTTCTCAGGAGGCAGGTACTTGTTTGGGTAACATTTAAAACTCTTATATTTTGAAGTTTCAGAGATAGTCTGTGTACCTCCATTTGATTTACTATTAGCTTCAGACTTTTAGCAGCTGGTTTTTATCTTGTTCTCAGTTTCAATTTTGTACCAAGAATAATAAAATAACTGTTTACATAATGTTGACCAATATTGGCTTCAGCTAAAAGGTGAAAATAACAGTGACAGGCACACTCTGCATGCTCAGTCACTTCAGTTATGTCCAATTCTTTGCAATCTTATGGACTGTAGCCTGACAGGCTCTTCTGTCCATGGGATTCTCCAAGCAAGGGTACAGGAGTGGGTTGCCATGCCCTTCTCCAGAGGACCTTTCTGAGCCAGGGATTGAACCTATATCTCATGTTTCTTGCATTGGCTGGTGGGTTCTTCACCATTAGCACCACCTGGGAAACCCAACAGGGACAGACAAGTATTTAAATAGGAAGTTGTTTGTTACACTCTGATTAATGTATTACAATATGAACAAGAAAGTATTGAGGTTTGTGCACATTAATCACAATATTTAAGTTGATATGATTGAGGATATTTTCTCATTTAAAATTTATTAAAATGTTTATTTGAATACTGAACAACAATACTAATTCACTGAGTTTTTGTGAAGATCGAATGAGGTAATTCTTTACTTATTTATATAATCAGTAAACATGAATTTTAGTAGAAGGTATATATTGAACTTATGTTAGTGACTGTTATTATTTATCTAATAAATCTGCTAAATTATGTCAATTTTTTCTTCATTATAAAATGTAGTGGTTTCTGAATTCCCTTTGTTAATATAAAACTTTATTCTGGATTTGGCCTTCATACATGGTAAGTAAAAGAGGAAAAAGATGTGAGCCTGGGATCCTATATAGTCCTAGGCTTGATTTCTCCTTGCTGCTGACTCTTAAGTACAGAAATAGTTCTCTCTCTCCCTTAAATGTGTGTCATAGAGCTATTATAGTGTTTAAACATTTTCTGAAGTATAATTGACATATAACTATATTATATTAGTATCAGGTTTCCAACATAATTATTCAATAGATGCGTATATTGTGAAATGATCACTACAATTTAAGTCTAGTTAACATCCATCACTAGAGTTATATTCTTAAGAATAAAGAATAAATAGCTGAGAATAGGAGTTTATTGTTCCCAATGCCTACTGTGCCCTGAAGAGCAGTGTCTTTTAATTCCTGAAGGAACACAGATAACAGGTGACAGTAAACTGATAACACAGGGGTCCCTAACCCCTGGGATATGGACTGGTACTGTTCCAAGGCTTGTCAGGAACCCAGCCACACAGACGGAGGTAAGCAGTGGGCAAGTGATCAAAGCTTAATCTGCCTGCGTTCCTCATCACTTGCATTACCGCCTGAACCATCGCTCCACTACTGCTTGAAGTATACCCCCTCCCCACCTCTGCCATCCTTGGCTGTAGAAAAACTGCCTTCCATGAATCTGGTCCCTGGTGCCATAAATGTTGGGGATTGCTGTGATAATGCACACAGTAATGACAAAATTGTGATGAGGGACCTTAGCTCACCAAGACTCATTTCTAATGAATTTCTCTTTCCTTCTGATTATTTACATTTATTTTTCACTTTACCTAGCTCTTGATCTGTCTTAGCTGATCATATTATAGAATCACAATATATTTTAAAATTGTCTAATACACACTCTAATGATCTTTCTATTGCTTTAAATATAAGTTGAGTTTAATATATTTTAAGTGAAGTATGTGAGAATAGCTTTTCTTTCCCTTTGAGAGAGACAACTATGAGAAAAATATCCATGCAATCTAGAACATGAGTTCAAAATAATTTTTCAGTAATAAATGATGCATACTTCTTTGTCTTTACTTCTAAGTGAAAATGTGTGTTTTAGTAGGAGGTGTCCCATGTTTTCATAGTGTGATTCAGAAGGAAAAAATGTGTATTATTTTATCATTTGGTACCACACCTTCATGTCTTAAGATCATTTAAAAAAACAAGATGCTTTGGGTGAAATATACAGAGGTCTTCTAAGCAAAAGAGAACACAGAGGATTGTTTTTGATGATTCCTAGCCTTCAAGTACATAAACTATTATTTTCATGTTAAAACTGAGGAGCCTAAAAGTGTTCAGTCCATTAACTTCTGTGCAGTGTTTAAAAATAAAGCCATATACTCTGACAGTCCATTCTCTTACATGTTCTTTTTTTTTTTTTTTTATGGTCAATAGTCTTTAAGATTTACTTACATGCTTGACACTTTCTTTTTTTTTTTAATTTTTTAATTATTTTATTTTATTTTTAAACTTTACAATATTGTATTAGTTTTGCCAAATAGCGAAATGAATCCACCACAGGTATACACATGTTCCCCATCCTGAACCCTACTCCCTCCTCCCTCCCCGTACCATCCCTCTGGGTCATCCCAGTGCACCAGCCCCAAGCATCCAGTATCGTGCATCGAACCTGGGCTGGCGACTCGTTTCATACATGATATTATACATGTTTCAATGCCATTCTCCCAAATCTTCCCACCCTCTCCCTCTCCCACAGAGTCCATAAGGCTGTTCTATACATCAGTGTCTCTTTTGCTGTCTCATACACAGCCAGAAAGAAAAACACCAATACAGTATACTAATGCATATATATGGAATTTAGAAAGATGGTAACATTCTCTTACATCATGACACATGCTGATACTTGAACATTCAGCATGTAGTATTTTCAATATATCAGATGGTTTAATAAATAAAATAATGACTCTTCAGTAAACCCTAATGCAATTGGTCAAATGAGGCCCCCTGCCAAAATATACGTCTACCAGAACCTATGAATGTGACCTCATTTAGAAAAAAAGGTCTTGCAGATATAATTCAGTTAAGGATCTCAAGATGAGATCATTCATGTTTATTCATGTGAGGCTTAAATATAATGACAGTTATCCTTATAAGACAGAAAAAGAGAAGACAGGAATCAAAGCCAGAGATTCAGAGGAGAAGGCTATGTGAAGACACAGAGGATAAAGCCATGTGAAGACAGAGGCAGATACAAATGTTAAATCACAAACTTCAAACAGATACTCATTTCTACCAAGAAAATATGTTTCTCACTTTTTTGTATACCAAGAAAAGAGTTCACGTCTCCTCTTCAATTATTAAACTCCCTTCATTCTCTTAGCGTCTCTATCAGATTATCTATACTCATCCTTCTTTGAAAAATGGAAAACATTAAACTCAAACTGCTTCACCTTACCATTGGTAAGCTTGTAGACTTACATTAATAGACATTCCATTTTCTTTCCAAATGTCACAATGGAGTAAATACCCCCATACCCACCAACATCTATCAAAGAACTATCTATAATTTTCCAGGACCCACTCTACACTTGTATTCCCAATGAATGAACCTTAGTTTGCCTCCTCTCATTCTGCCATAATCAGGCTTTTCATATCTTTTGAAGCATTCCAATAAGCACATTATACTTATTGTTGTAAAAATAATATTTAAATTATTGAAAGCATATTATACTCTAGGCTATATTATAAAAGCCTTCCACTGACCCTATATCTGCCTTCAACTCCAATTCTCTGACAGTTTTCATAGAAAATATATTGCATTTGTTTACTTCCCAGTTACCTTTAATGCACTTAACGCACTTCAGTCTGTCTTCTAGCTCTACCACTTTTTCCAAAGTATACATCAAGGTCATTAAAAACTTCCATGTTGCCAAATCCAATGAATACTACCTTCTCTTCATGTAACAGACCTTTCAGTTACCCTTAATATAGCTGTTTCTATCCTCCTTTCTTGAAACACAGTTTTCTATTAAGTTCCTTAACACTTAAGGACTTGAGAACTTATGTTTTCTTAAGTTCCTTAACATTATACCTTGTTAAATTTCTTAACACTATCCTTTGGACTGCAAGGAGATCAAACCAGTCAGTCCTAAAGGAAATCAACTCTGAATATTCATTGGAAGGACTTATGCTGATGCTGAAGCTCCAATACTTTGGCCACCTGATGCGAAGAGCTGACTCATTGGAGAAGACCCTGATTCTCGGGAAGACTGAAGGCAGGAGAAGAAGGGGACAACAGAGGATAAGATGGTTGGATGGCATCACTGACTTGATAGATATGAGTTTGAGCAAGCTGTAGAAGATGGTGAAGGATAGGGAAGCCTGGAGTGCTCCAATCCATGGGGTTGCAGAGTCAGACATGACTGAGTGATTTAACAACAATAATACCTTGTTGGTCTTCCTCCTTGCTTTGTAGTTCTTCTTTTTCTACTTGAGTACTTAATTGTGATGCATTTCAAAATTCAGTTCTGGGTTTTCTTCTCACCAAAAAACAAACAAACAAAAGCCATCCTTTTTTAAAGGTGATGTCATCCATACTTATCTCTTTAAATTACTGAAAATTTAACTCACAGATTTATATGAAGCTCAGAGTTAGTATTTGAGTTGTATTCCATCCATCACGTTGTCTGCCAGACATCTTCACAGAGTCACAGAACCCTGTCCCCCAAGTGTTTACCCACTTCCAATATTCCACACTCCAGTAAATGGCATCACTATTCATCAATTTGTTAAAATTAAATATATAAGACTCATCATAAATTCCATACTTTCCCTCATCCTCAACATCTGATACAGCATAAGATCTTGTTTATAATAGTTACAAAAATATATTTCAAATTTGTCTAATGGGTTCTTCTCCACTGCCACTACCCAAACACAGGCTCTGGGAGTTGGTGATGGACAGGGAAGCCAGTGTGCTACAGTCTACGGGGTCACAGAGAGTCAGACACAATGAAGGACTGAACTGAAACGCAAGCCACTACTATCTTTTACCACCATTTCTTACAAGATCAGAAACCTCAAACTGAGTTTCTCACTTACAATCTTTACATCCTACAGTTCATTAAGTTATATCATTTCTCGGTTAAAAATTTTTTGTTTCTTCCTATACATAGAACAATACTGAAATTCTTTTCCATGGCTGTAGACCTCCACTATGTAGCAACTGCCTATTTCTTTAACTTCATTGTGTATACTTCTCTATTTATTACACTCTAGCCTCATTGGTATTTTTCTGGTTTGAACACATTAAAACATTCCCTTTTCAGTGTGTTTTCAATGTTCTTTCTTAGCTGTCCTCATCAGTTCCTTCTCATCCTTGTTTTCAGCTTGCTACTGCTAAGTCACTTCAGTCGTGTCCGACTCTGTGCGACCCCATAGACGGGAGCCCACCAGGCTCCCCCATCCCTGGGATTCTCCAGGCAAGAACACTGGAGTGGGCTGCCAGCTCCCTCTCCAATGCATTAAAGTGAAAAGTGAAAGTGAAGTCGCTCAGTCGTGTCCGACTCTTAGCGACCCCATGGACTGCAGCCTTCCAGGCTCCTCCATCCATGGGATTCTCCAGGCAAGAGTACTGGAGTGGGTTGCCATTGCCTTCTCCAATGCATGAAAGTGAAACAATGCATGAAAGTGAAAAGTGAAAGTGAAGTCGCTCAGTCGTGCCCGACCTTCAGCGACCCCATGGACTGCAGCCTTCCAGGCTCCTCCATCCATGGGATTTTCCAGGCAAGAGTACTGGAGTGGGGTGCCATACTATCTAATCAAAGATTTGTTTCTTTGACCACTCTATGTGACTAAATTCTCATTCTATTATTGCCTTTTCTAGTCCCTTATTTGTTTTCTTTGTAACATTAATACTTTGCTTAATTTGAATTATTTTTACAGTCTCCTGAACTAGAATGAAAATTTTATGTTATAAAGGAGGCCTGTCTGTTTTACTAATCACAGAATATCTACAGTTTCTGACTCATAATGTCTACTTTCTAAGACAAATGATTTATCCATTGTACTCTTTTAATGAAATTCAAGATAGATGATCATTTAACAAATGATACTCAAATGATAAGGGATAAGTGAACTCTAAAATAGTATCCAGAAGCTTTCTTATTTATAGGTGAATTTATTTTAATATAATTGTTGACTATCAACCATGTATCTGGAACTATGACTAATGACTGAGCTCTGCATGAGCTCATAGTCTAATGAATTTACTTGCAGTATAATATCTTTGTATATCATAAACCATCTAATTAAGAGAGGAAACTATACACAAAGCAAGTTTTACAAGGGAGTCCCTTCAAGCATAGTAACAAGTCTACACTATTGTTAACCAGTGAGAAATTGAAAGTGAGAGATGAGATATGACTTCTACAAGGATATCTGTGGTATATTAAGGTGAATCTAATCCAAGCCCCAAATGCTAGACTCATATACTTTCCAAGTACAACCCGTTGTTGTTGGTTCTTTACAGTATCATTTTGAATGACTATAGCAGATTAGAAAACAAAAATCTTAAGTCATAGATTAGATTGTTTAATGCTTATTAGATAAAATATAGTTAATTTTTCCTGCTTGGACTCTCTACTTTTGATAGACCTTAATTTCTATTGCATATAAGACTATAAGGTAGACTTGGAATTTAAGAATCTATGAATCCTGACCTGGAATTTTTGTTTTAAAATTTTATTAGTGTTCACAGAGCATTTAGATTGTGGTATGAGTTCACAGTGGGGCAGTATAATAATAAATAATGAAAGATAAAAGAGTGTGGGGTAAACCAAAGGTAAAATTAATGTTCTGATCATAACTTTGTTACAGTAAGTAATTCATTCTTAAGTCAAATTATGATAAAATTAAGATTTTAGAAACAGACACTTTGAATTTGAATTGAAGCCCTGTTGCATATTGATAATGGTGCAGACTACTTAACTTTCATTTTCCAAGTGCCTTTGAAATCATCGAAAGACAAGTTGAATAAGCTAGGATCTTGAGCTGGAAATGACACTATATTAATCCATTGAAAAATCAATGATTTTTGTACCATCTATGGTTACTCCACTGAACTAAAGACCTCATTTCTCAAGTGTCCTGAAAGAGAGAGTTTACAGATCATCGTAAAATGGGAGAAAAGGTAATTGGTGGAAGAGACAAAGATAAAGGTTACTCAGGAAAAAGTCTGTCTGGATTAAATATCCCAGGAAAATGGCATAATGCCATTTCTGTACCAAGACATGAAAGCAATTTGCATGCTGAGAGTTGTAATCAAGAACAAATAACTCTTGACTTTACAAATTAGACCATCATGCTTTTTTCTTCTTAAAAAAGGTGGTAAGAACTAAGAACAACAAAATTACAGCAAAATAGAAGCATAAATAATACAGTTCAGATAAAGAAAGACTGACATGCTACAAACCAAACTGACAGTTCCTGGACAGAATAGCAGATTCTGGAAAAGCACTGTAGATGTTTTTCACATACTTCATGAAAATATATAAAATGCTTAAAATCTTATGTTCAGTTTAAGACAAAATAAAAACTATCAGTCAGTGCTTGATAAATTTCCATTTAGCTTCAATAGAAGAGAGATGCAAACTTTACTAAGTTGCAAATCTTTTAAAGGTGTTTAAAATGAAATTCTGAATAATTTTAAATTTTATTGTTATTTTATATGAATACTATAACTGTATAAATTATATTCTTTAAATGGCATTTCAAGGAACTATTTACTTGGCAGGCTATTTTACTATTTGGTTTATAGCTTTTCAAAAGCTTCAGTCAAAAGACTAGAAATCTTTAAGCACAAATTAAATATTTTACCCCCACCCCTAGCAGATTAATTTTCTTTGGAGAATATCAAGCTAATCACGAAAGGTTTGACAGACTGCCTGTGTGAGCCCATTTGCTTCTCTCCAGTCTGAGAGGATACTATCTTTAAAGACCAGAACAATAGATCATGTAGAGACAGTGCTTTGTTCTTCTTTCCACCCATTACAGGTACTCTAAATGGTTGAAATTCAGTGAAATTTAATGACTTATGTAATAGACCAAGGCACTGGCTTAGTGAAGGAAGGCCATGTTGCTGTGGGGCCAAGCTCTTGGGACATGATCATTGATTCAAGAAGCCTTCAGAGGAAGGAAAGAGCTCTAGCAGATGGTGCTTACAGAAAAAATTCTGAAGCTCTTTCACATAAATCAATTAATACGCTAAGTCACAAAACGTAAATCATGAAACTGTTCTTTCCCAATTTCAAAGCTGCCTTTTTCTTCTATTTCCTTGACTTAGGGCTACTTTTTAGTCTTCCTCCAGTAGTTTTGATTTTTAAATATAGAAATAGTGATTAAATATAAAAAGAAATTTGTGACTATCCCAGATGTTGGCACTCTGGTCTAATAGCAAGACTACAAGTTAGAAGGCTGTTTTCACCCAGTTTATATTGCTTAAAATAGAACAATTTACATAATCTCTCTAAGTTTTAATTTTCTCATTATATAGTAGTATGGGTACTATCTTCCTCCAGAGCTGTTTTAAGGATTGACTACAGTGGACTCATGATTAAATGATTCACAATTAGAACTTTAATTATGCCCAGCTGAATGCAGACATATGCATTTAAGCCTCTAGAGGATTGGTGAACATGATCTACCAGCTGTTTATTTACCTAAAGGCACAAGCAACTTTCTTACAAGAAATTCATTCCCAAGCAGGAAAGAAAGAAAGGCACAAAAGATGTAAAGAAAAAAAATATATTGGTTTCCTAGAAAGAAAGAAAAGTCTGTGTCCAAAATAGTGTTGGTAACCAAGATCTATTTTCTGTCCTGGCCAATGAATCATGAGCAAAGCTTGAAACAATGTATGAAAGAAAACATAATCCAAACCTGGAAACAAGCTGTTTCATTAAGATTCTGAATATATTGGACATGAAAAAAAGTAATTTCAAAACAGTATCACAAAAGTGAGAGATTTATATAATTTCTCCTTATATACTTGGCATGGCCATGTACACTTAGGGTGCATGAGAACACAGATTAGCTCTATTGTGTCAAGAATTTCAAATGAACACAAATATCCTTGAAAATGACAACCAGACATATCTGGAACTCTGACAGCATGGCTATAAACATGTAATTCTAAAGGCCCCTATGTTAGTGGCTTCTAGACTAATGAGCAACATTAATATCTGAATTGATAATGTGAGTACCAGCTGCAGGGATGATAACCATGTAGAGAATCACATCACTGCATAAGTGTAAGGTAGGATAAAGGAAAATGGCTACTGGATACCTAGGTCAGGGTCACCAAACTTTTCTGTAAAAGGCCAGACAATAAATATTTTAGGTTCTGTGGGCTGTATGGTCACTTCTGCAACTATTCAACTATCAGTGTAATGAGAAAGGATCCATAGATAATTGGTACATGAATGGATGTGGCTGTACTTGGATAATACTGAATTTACAAAAGGGGCTTCCCTGGTGACTCAAGACGGTAAAGAATCTACTTGCAGTCTACTTGTGGGAGACCTGGGTTAGATTCCTGGTTCAGGAATATCCCCTGGAGAGGGAATGGCTACCCACTCCATTATTCTTGCCTGAAAAATCCCATGGACAGAGAAACCTGGCAAGCTACAGTACATGGGATCACAAAGAGTTGTACATGACTTAGAACTAACATTTTTCACTTTAATTTACAAAAATGGGTATTGCACAGGATTTGGTATGCAGGCAATAGTTTGCCCTGCTGTAGTCTAATTGAGAGGTCTTGCTCATGAACATAATAGAATAATCCTTGAAGACTATTAGAAACAAATGAAGAAATATATTTTCAACAGAGATTTTAGAAATTACAAATGCACTGACAGTGAGTGTCAAAGAAATAATGCTTAATACTTAGATGAGATACTTCTTTTTAACCCCAAAGGGATTATTATTACATATCCAAATTTTTCACGCACAAAAGGCAAACACAGTTCTCTTTACATATACATCCTCCTAAAGAGAAGTTTCTGAACCTGTCCTTCCACTCCTAACAATAATTTCCTTGTACAAAAATCTACTTTTTCTGATGATGTAAATAAATACATTAGTTAGTGCCAATCTAATATTTTGCCTAAGTGAATGGCATTATCCTTTGATTTCAGCTAAATTCTAGGAATGTAGGATGCTTTAGGATTCAAGAAAAAGCATAAAGGCAGCTTAGTAAGATAAAAAATAATTTCACTTTACAACAATATGAAACTGGAGAGTCTGCAAGATGCAATAATTTAAAAGAATGAGGGTAAGATTATTCATTTTGGAATGAATTCCTAATTCAGTTCTAATTTTTCCCAATAAGCCATAAAGGAAACTTGCAGGAGACTACCTGGTAGGGATTTTCTCATTCTTTAAAAAAAAAAGAAAGGAAAAATGATTCCTTCCATGTTACTTCTTCCACATATTAACTTTTTCCTCTCGCAAATTTTTCCATTTCCATTAGTCCTAAAAACATTACATTTCCAGGAACCACTAAAGAAAGCAAATTGAAATGTATTTGTGTACTTTTTAAGACTGAGGAAATCCTTCCCAGAGAGTCGTCAGTAGTTTTATAATTAAAATGGTACATAGACAAAATACATATCAAATTGCAGCATAAAGGAAGAATGGTAAAGGGACCTATATGGTTCTACCACTGTATTTTCCTTCAAGTAAAATATTATCTCAAGTAGAAGGTAGGTGTGTATATTTTAATACACTATAGCAATGAATAAAAACCATAGAAGACATATAATGAAAAATTCAATAGATAAATACTTGACTAATTTAAATAATCAAAAGAAGAAAAGAATACAGAAATAGAAAAAAGAGAGTATAAACAGAAAATTAATAATAAAAAATAGACCTAAATTCAACCACATCAATGATTTTATTAAATGTAAATCTAACATATTTTATTAAAAGAGATTGTCATGTTAAATTATTTTAAAAGACCAGAATATATGCTTCCCTCAATTCCTTGAAAAATAATAAGAGGTTAAAGGAAAACTAAAATAGGGAAAGATTCAGCATGTAAGCACTAATAAAAAGATGCCGAAGTGGTTATAATATCTGAAAAGTGGGTTTCAAAAAAAGGAGAAACTAGCAGAAATAAAAAAAGGACATTGTATGCATGTGTGCTCAGTCACTTCACATAATTATAAAACTGACAATTCATCATAAAGATCTAAGTGAGGTGGGAGGGAGGTTCAGGATGGGGAACACATGTATACCTGTGGCAGATTCATGCTGATGTATGGCAAAACCAATACAATATATTAAAGTAATTAGCCTTCAATTTAAAAAAAATAAAAAATAAAAATAAAAAAAATCTAATAATAATGTGTCTACACTAACAAAAGAGCTTCAAAATACATGAAGCAACACCTAATTAATCTAAAAGGAGAAATTAGGCAAAACCACAACTTCAATTACAGATTTCAATGCTTATTTCTGAGTAATCAACAGAACAGGTAGACAGAAAATCAGTAAGAATATGGAAAACCTCAACCAACTTGTCATATAAAGAGCACTCTACCCAATATCAGAAAGAATGCACATTCTTTTCAGGTACACAGGGAACATTCACCAAGAGAAAAACATATTCTGGATCAGAAAACAAATTTTATTAAATTTAAAAGATTAAAATTATATACCATGACCATAATGAAAAAAAAATGTTTAAGAGAAGGGTATATGTTAAAACTCAAGTATTTTGAAAGTAAACAATATATTTCTAAATAATCTTCAAGTCAAAGAATAAGTCACAAGTGAAATAAAAAATAAAATGTCTGTTCTGAATAAAGATGGAAATGTAACATACCCAAAACTGAGAGATGTAGATAAACAATTGCATAGAAGGAAATCTGTATTTTAAATACTATGTTAGAAAGAAAAAAGAAATCAAATCAACAAGCTAAGCTTCCTACCTCAGAAACTAGAAATAAAGAGCAAACAAAACTCAACCCACACAGAAGGAAGGAAATAACAGGAGGAGAAATTGATGACACTGAAAACAAAAAACCTTAGGGAAAAGCATTACATCAAAAGGTGCTTGATTGAAAAGATCAACTGGATCTAGTCAAAATGAGGGGGGTAAAAAAGATGACTCAATTAGCATCATCAGAAACAAAACGGAGAATATTACAGACATCAATAGGATACTAAAGAACACTTTAAAGAACCTGTGAGCATACATTCAACAAACAAATTAGATAAACTGGATCAATTATTTGAAAGACACAGATTAAAAAATAATTTCAATAAAATTTAAATAAAATTATTCTCTATTGGACAGATTAAATTCATACTTTAAAATCCTCGAAGAAAATAAAACTCCAAGACCAGATGGTTTTATTAGTATATTTTCCCAATAACTTTCTAAATGGTACCAAGTCTACAAAATCTCCTCCAAAAAATAAAACAGAAAAAAACATTTCCCAACCATTTTATAAGGTAACCATTACTTTAATATCAAAACTAGATAAAGGCAGTAAATGAAAACAGTGCAGTCCAATATTCTTCATGAAAACAAAACGTCAACAAAATGTTAGCCAAGTGAATACAATAAATAAAAAAGAATGATACATCATGATCATATGGAGTTTATCTCAAAACTGCAAAGTTACTTCAACATTTTAAAAAACCCAACATATTAAAATCACATATTACATATAAAATGAAATAAAAACATCTAATCAACTCAATACAGATGGATAAAATTCATTATCCATTCACGATAAAAACTCCCTGGAAATTAGATATAGAAGGAAAATTTTGAGCCTGATAAAGGACATCAACAAATAACTGAATCTACCTTCACAATTAACAGTGAAAATGGAATGTTTTATTCCTAAGAGCAGAATAAGGCAAGGGTATCTATTCTTTGAATGTTGAGTGTTGAGTTGAGTCAAAATCACTGCAGATGGTGACTGCAGCCATGAAATCAAAAGACTCTTGCTCAAGAGTCTCCAAAGACTCTTGGTCCATAGAAAAGCTATGACAACCTAGATAGTATATGAAAAAGCGGAGTCATTAATTTGCTGACAAAGGTCTGTCTAGTCAAAGCTATGATTTTTCCAGTAGTCATATATGGATGTGAGAGTTGGACTATAAAGAAAGCTGAGCATAGAAGAATTGATGTTTTTGAACTGTGGTGTTGGAGAAGACTCTTAAGAGCCCTGTGGACTGTGAGGGGATCAGTCAATCCTAAAGGAAATCAGTCCTGAATATTCACTGGAAGGACAGATGCTGAAGCTGAAATGCCACCTGATGAGAAGAACTGACTCACTGGAAAAGACCCTGATGCTGGGAAAGACTGAGGGCAGGAGGAGAAGGGGACGACAGAGGATCAGATGGTTGGATGGTATCACCAACTGGATGGACATGAGTTTGAGCAAGCTCCGGGAGTTGGTGATGGAAGAGAGGCCTGGCATACTACAGTCCATGGGGTTGCAAAGAGTCAAACAGGACTGAGTGCCTGAACTGAACTGAACTGGTCTATTCTTTTCGCTGCTACTCAACACTGTATTAGTGGTTCTATACAGTATGATAAAGCCAAAAACAGGCAATTTTCCCTAAATTGATCTAGAGGCTTCATAGTACCTAATTAAAATTTCAAATGATTTTATAAATTTAATCAAGCTAGTTTTACAATTTATACAGAAAAAATGTATAAGAAAAGTCAAACATCTTTCAATAGAAGAATAAATTTGGAGGCATCACATTACCCATTTTAAGACTGCTGACCCACAGTTATTAAAACATTGTGAAATTGGTAAAAAAAAAAATAGACACATAGAAAGGACAGAACATGTAACACTGCGTTAGACCCACACAAATAGAATCAACTGATTTTTACCAAAGGTGCATAGCCAATTTACTGGAGAAAGGATATTTTTTAACAAGGGGTGCGGGAACAACTGAATATACATAACGGATCAAAATAAAAGAACTTCAAGCCATATTTCATTCAATACAAAATATTTATTCAAGATAGAACATAAAAATAACTAGAAAACATAAAACTAAAAGATCTTAAGAGAAAACATAGGAGAAATCTTTATAACCTTGGATTAGGCGAATAGTTCCTAAATAAGACAACAAAAGCATGATTTGTAAAAGAAATAATTGGTGAGTTGGAGTTCATTGAATGTTTTCCTCAAAAAAGATTTTTTTTCTAAAAATGAAACACATATTGAGATTAAAAATTTCCAAATCAAATTTCTGACAAAGGGCTTGTTTGTATCTAGAATATATAAACTTGACAATAAAAAAAAATAAAATTAAATGAGTGAAAAATCCAGACAGGTTCTTTCCAAAGATATACATATGGCAAGTGTGCATATGGAAAAGATGTCCAACAAAAATAAAGGATTTCAGATTTAAAAATATGAGGTACCACTACACACCTACTGAAGTCACTCAGTCATGTCGGACTCTTTACAACCCCATGGACTGTAGCCTACCAAGCTCCACTATCCATGGAATTCTCTAGGCTAGAATGCTGGAGTTGGTAGTTGTTTCCTTCTCCAGGGGATCTTCCCAACCCGGGGATCAAATCCAGGTCTCCCGCATTGCAGACAGATTCTTTATGGCCTGAACCACAAGGGAAGCCTAAGAATACTTGAGTGGACAGCCTATCCCTTCTCTAGGGGATCTTCCCAACCCAGAAATCAAACCAGAGTCTCCTGCATTGCAGGCAGATACTTCACCAGCTGAGCTACCAGGGAATTAGCTCATTTCACATCTATTAGAATGGCTAAATGCTTTTTGAAGTAACAAAGAAAAAAGAAAAAACGTTAACAATGTCACGGGCTGCTGAGGATGCTTTTTGCTGGTGGGAATGAAAATTGATACAACCACTCTGGAATAAAGTTGTACCACTTTTATTAAGTTAAATATCTGATATGACTCAGTAATCCACATTTAGGTATTTATTCTAGAATAATGTTGAGGGAATATTTTTGGTCTTGAGTTATTTTTGTTTGTCATACCGCTTTATGTTGTTGGTCTCTAGTTGGTAGAGGCCAGGGATGCTACAACACATCCTATAATCCCCAGGACAGTTCCCTATAATAAAGAATTAACCAGTACAAATGTAACAGTGCTGAAGCTGAGAAACCCTGTCCTTGAAAAATGAAAGGTTTGTTACAAAAATAGCATTATTCATACAAATAACGTTATTTATCATTGCTCCAAAATAGGAAAACAACTCAAATGTCTTTCATTTGGTGAATATATAACAAACTGTGGTTCATCCATACAATAAAATACTTCTTAGCAATAAAAAGAATGAACTATTGATACATGAAACAACTAGAATGAATCTCAACTGCATTATGCTAAGTGGAAATGTCAGTCTAAAGATTATATAATGTATAATGTAAGAGAATATGGCATTCTCTTAAAGAAAAACTAAAGAAAGAGATGTATCAGTGATTGTTTGTGGGTAGGAATGAAGGAAGTGCTTGACTGAATGGCAATATGAGGGAATTTGGAGGTAACAGAATTGTCCTGTATCCATTCTTTGGTGGTGGTTATACTAATCTAAGAACATATTAAAATTCATAGAATTACATAACAGAAAAATTCACAGTGTGTAAAATTTTAAATTATTAAAAAAGCACAGAAATCTTAGGAAAACACTGTAAAAAAGTATACACACTTATTTTAAATTATTAAACTTCTTAATGAGACACTGTATTAAGAAAATACATGCTAGAGCAATGATACCTGGGTATCCAGTTTTGCCACTTATTAGCCCTATGAACTTGGAAAATTAATCTAACCTTTCTGAATGTGAGTATCCTCATCTGTAGAGTGAGAATACTTGTAGTTTCTACCTCATAGACTGGTTGTGAGTTAATATGCAATTACATACGTAGAATATTACTTCAGATCAGATCAGATCAGTTGCTCAGTCATGTCCGACTCATTGCGACCCCATGAACCGCAGCACACCAGGCCTCCCTGTCCATCACCAACTCCCAGGGTTCACTCAGACTCACATGCATCGAGTCAGTGATGCCATCCAGCCATCTCATCCTCTGTCGTCCCCTTCTCCTCTTGCCCCCAATCCCTCCCAGCATCAGAGTCTTTTCCAATGAGTCAACTCTTCGCATGAGGTGGCCAAAGTACTGGAGTTTCAGCTTTAGCATCATTCCTTCCAAAGAAATCCCAGGGCTGATCTCCTTCAGAATGGACTGGTTGGATCTCCTTGCAGTCCAAGGGACTCTCAAGAGTCTTCTCCAACACCACAGTTCAGAAGCATCAATTGATGGACCATAAATACAATATGAAAATTAGCAATGCTTTATTATAAGTGAAACAAATTTATAGAGTATAATACTTTTTACATAGAGTATTATACTCTTATAGAGTATAACATTCTTTATTTTCAGGAGATAGCCTAATTTTTATTATTTGCAGTGGCCAGGTCAGGTATCCACCATGAATCTTTCATTCCAGTTCAGTTCACTCATTCAGTTGTGTCTGACTCTTTGTGATCCCATGAATTGCAGCACGCCAGGCGTCCCTGTCCATCACCAACTCCTGTAGTCCACCCAAACCTATGTCCACTGAGTCCGTGCTGCCATCCAACCGTCTCATCCTCTGACGTCCCCTTCTCCTCCTGCTCTCAATCTTTCCCAGCATCAGGGTCTTTTCAAATGAGTCAGCTCTTCGCATCAGGTGGCCAAAGTATGCAGTTTCAGCTTCAGCATCAGTCTTTCCAATAAACACCCAGGACTGATCTCCTTTAGGATGGACTGGTTGGATCTCCTTGAAGTCCAGGGCACTCTCAAGAGTCTGCTCCAACACCACAGTTCAAAAGCATCAATTCTTCGGCGCTCACCTTTCTTCACAGTCCAACTCTCACATCCATACATGACCACTGGAAAAACCATAGCCTTGACTAGACAGACCTTTGTTGACAGAGTGATGTCTTTGCTTTTTAATATGCTGTCTAGGTTGGTCATAACTTTCCTTCCAAGGAGTAAGTGTCTTTTAATTTCATGGCTGCAGTCACTATCTGCCGTGATTTTGGAGCCCCCCAAAATAAAGTCAGCCTCTGATTCCACTGTTTCCCCATCTATTTGCCATAAAGTGATGGGATCAGATGCCCTAATCTTCGTTTTATGAATGTTGAGCTTTAAGCCAACTTTTTCACTCTCCTCTTTCACTTTCATCAAGAGGCTCTTTAGTTCTTCTTCACTTTCTGCCATAAGGGTGGTGTCATCTGCATATCTGAGGATATTGATATTTCTCCCAGTAATGTTGATTCAAGTTTGTGTTTCATGCAGCCCAGCGTCTCTTATGATGTACTCTGCATATAAGTTAAATAAGCAGGATGACAATATACAGCCTTGACGTACTCCATTTCCCATGAATCTTTAGAACATGTCAAAACAATTTGAGTTAGATGGTACAGTCACTGTGGAGAAGGGTATGGAAGTTCCTTTAAAAATTAACAATAGAGTTACCATATCATCCTGCAGTCCTACTCTTAGGCATATATCCAAAGAAAACTCTAGTTTGAAAACATACATGCACACCAATGGTCATAGCAGCACTATTAACAACAGTCAAGACATGGAAGCAACCTAAATATCTATTGACAGATGGATAGGTAAAAAGGATGTGGTATATATACATAGGGCTTCCCCTGTGGCTCCGAAGGTAAAGAATCTGCCTGCAATGAAGAAGACCCAGGTCCAATTCCTGGGTTGGGAAGATTCCCTGGAGAAGGGAATGGCTACTCACTCAACTATTCTTGCCTGGAGAATTCCATGAACAGAGGAGCCTGGTGGGCTACAGTCCATGTGGTTGCAGAGTTGGACATAACTGAAAGACATATGCTGCTGCTGCTGCTGCTAAGTCACTTCAGTCGTGTCCAACTCTGTGCGACCCCATAGACGGCAGCACATCAGGCTCCCCCGTCCCTGGGGTTCTCCAGGCAAGAACACTGGAGTGGGTTGCCATTTCCTTCTCCAATGCATGAAAGTGAAAAGGGAAAGTGAAGTCGCTCAGTCGTGTCCGACTCTTAGCGACCTCATGGATGGCAGCCCACCATTATGAATATTACTCAACAATAAAAAAGAATGAAATATTGCCATTTGCAGCATCATGCATGGGGCTAGAAATTATCATATTAAGTGAAGTAAGTCAGAGAAAGACAAGTATCACATATCATATGATATGTGAAATCTCAAATAATTGTACAAATTAACTTATTTACTAACAGAATTAGACTCGCAGGCATAGAAACAAACTTATGATTACCAAAAGGGACATGGAAGGGTAGGTGAGTAAATTTGGTGTTTGGAATTAACGTATAAACATTGTTACAGAAAAAATAGGTAGATAATAAGGACCTGTTGTATAGCCATGAAACTATACTCAATATCTTGAAATGGCCTGTATTGGAAAAGAATCTAAAAAAGAATATCTGAGTCCTTTTCTTGTGCACTGGAAACACAAATACACACACACACACAGAGATACACACACAGACATATATACCAATGAGATATAGGTCACATTTGACCTGTATCTCATTGATTAAGAGAATATGAGTTTTTAAGGTGCCTGAATTGCATACTTCCTAATTGTGTTTCAGCAATACATAAACTGTGAACTTTCAGATGTTCAAGCTGGTTTTAGAAAGGGCAGAGGAACCAGAGATTAAATTGACAACATCTGCTGGATCATCGAAAAAGCAAGAGAGTTCAGAAATACATCTATTTCTGCTTTATTGACTATGCCAAAGCCTTTGACTGTGTGGATCACAATAACTGTGGACAATTCTGAAAGAGATGGGAATACCAGACCACCTGATCTGCCTCTTGAGAAACCTGTATGCAGGTCAGGAAGCAACAGTTAGAACTGGACACGGAACAACAGACTGGTTCCAAATATGAAAAGGAGTACGTCAAGGCTGTATATTGTCACCCTGCTTACTTAACTTATATACAGAGTACATCTTGAGAAACCCTGGGCTGGAAGAAGCACAAGCTGGAATCAAGATTGCCGGGAGAAATATCAATAACCTCAGATACGCAGATGACACCACTCTTTTTTTTTTTTTTGACACCACTCTTATGGCAGAAAATGAAGAGGAACTCAAAAGCCTCTTGATGAAAGTGAAAGTGGAGAGTGAAAAAGTTGGCTTGAAGCTCAACATTCAAAAAATGAAGATCATGGCATCAGGTCCCACCACTTCATGGGAAATAGATGAGGAAACAGTGGAAACAGTGTCAGACTGTTTTTTTGGGCTCCAAAATCACGGCAGATGGTGACTGCAGCCATGATATTAAAAGACACTTACTCCTTGGAAGGAAAGTTATGACCAACCTAGATAGCATATTCAAAAGCAGAGACATTACTTTGCCAAGAAAGGTTCGTCTAGTCAAGGCTATGGTTTTTCCTGTGGTCATGTATGCATGTGAGAGTTGGACTGTGAAGAAGGCTGAGCACCGAAGAATTGATGCTTTTGAACTGTGGTGTTGGAGAAGACTCTTGAGAGTCCCTTGGACTGCAAGGAGATCCAACCAGTCCATTCTGAAGGAGATCAGCCCTGGGATTTCTTTGGAAGGAATGATGCTAAAGCTGAAACTCCAGTACTTTGGCCACCTCATGCGAAGAGTTGACTCATTGGAAAAGACTCTGATGCTGGGAGGGATTGGAGGCAGGAGGAGAAGGGGACGACAGAGGATGAGATGGCTGGATAGCATCACTGACTCGATGCATGTGAGTCTGAGTGAACTCCGGGAGTTGGAGGTGGACAGGGAGGCCTGGCGTGCTGCGATTCATGGTGTCGTAAAGAGTCAGACGCGACTGAGCGACTGAACTGAACTGAAAGAGAAACAAAACACCTTATATAACAATATTATTTCCTCACTAGACTGAAAGTTCTTTAAACTAGGATTCATATACTACTCATTTCATATCCTCAAAACATGTATAATGCTCAAATGTTATTAAATAATTGCCTAATAGATGTGTTTTTAAATTAAACATATATTTACATGTGTTAGATGTTATATGTACATGTTAGATGCTCAGATTTATTGAAAAGAAGATAGAATAAAAATCTAAACCCAAAATTTTGCTGTATGAAAATATAATCATATATCTATGAGAGAATTATTCAAATAAGCCACAGACTCTTCAAATATTCTCATTTGTAGTTGAAATATGATATCAGTTTTGTTCTTAAAATTATATATATATATATATATAAATTTCTCCAAACATATATTAAACAGCAAGGAGAATGAACTACCTTTAGGTAATATTTACATATAGACTATTTATCATGTACACTAAGTGAAATATTTATTTTCTCAGTTATAGAATTTCTAATTATCTTATTTGCTTTTGTGCATTTTTAAAATTTTCAATTTAGGGATTATGTAAATTCTACCATCTGACATGAATTACATCTACTCAAGATGATGTCCCTGGTTACTAATTTATTTAAACAGCTCTAAAGAAATTTAAAGAAAACCAGATGAATAATTATAACTCTTCTATTGGACAAACACTATTTTTGATAGTTTATGTGGCTTACCCAAGTTCTCATTAATCATTTTAGGTTAATCTGGCAATCAAAAATAAATATCTGTTTGTTTTTTTTTTTTGTCAAGTGATCATATATTAGAGACAATCATAAAAACTGAGCAGGAACATGTCAGGAAGCATAATACCATAAATTTAGAGCTGGGCTTATGTTGGCTGAGATTGATGACCCACTTGTTAATGTGGGAGAAATATACACAGGGCATATTGAGTTACTATAGTGTGGGTAGTTTGATGTGCTGTGATGTGTTTTGTTAGAACTACTCTATTTGACCTCTGCTCAGTGATGCATTAAAAATGTAAAGTATTGTACTTCCTTAGAAAGCAGACTCGATGCATTGCAACCCCATGCTGGTTATTACCCAAAGCAAGCACGGTTAAATAATATGCATTTCTTGGTTTTAAAGGATGGAAAAAATAGGAGGAGGAGACACCGTTTCTCATGGATTAGCATCTTCTGATCTAGTTTTGCAGATAACCTAATACAAATTCAGCAGATCATTTTTCAAGGTTAAAAAGAAAAATCTTCTATGTCTGTGCTTTTAATGTTGAACAGATCTGAAAAAAGTCCCAGCAAATCAAGTAGTCTCTTTAAATATAAACGTTTCACATCATATGAGCATATAAATATTATTTATTGGGAAAGTAACTTTGAGATTCTTCCCAAGTATTTTTAAACCAACTCTTTTACATCTGTATTCTTCAACGTAAACATAGGCACACACTCTGTGACACGTGTTTGTCCTATACTAAGTTCCTAATGTTTCTGAATCATTCAAGTTCATTCTGGGTAAAGATCTTGTCTACATCCCTCACATGTATTTACACTGTTTTGCATTTAAAATAGCAGATTCCAAGCAAATGGTGAAAGCAGAGTGACTATAAAAATGAAAAAAAAAAAATAGTAAGTTTAATTCTACCATTCTATGTAACCAGGTGAGTATTTACTTTTTTTTTAGGTTAAATAGATAGTGCATATGATGGGGCAGTGTAGTTTGGGGAGTAGCAGTTAAGTATATATTTCAAATAATACAAAATATTTTATTGAATTTGAATAATATTTTTAAAGTTTAAATGTTATTCTCTTTAAAATTCATGTTTGCTTTTGAATTTAAAAATGACTTAAATGATTATTAGTGGTTGTTAAAGGATTATTACTGATATGTTATGTAAATGTAAGAGTTATTTAAAAATGATCTACCTAGGTATCAAATATGAAATGTATGCTTTTAACAGTATCTATCATATCAGAACATTTCTCTTTAGTATTTTTTAAAGTAGTTGGTTCTTTTTCCTCTTTTTTATGATTGAAGCATGTCACTCAGATTAAAATTATTATTTATGAGATTTGATAAAAAATATTTTATTTTCTCAGATGCACTTGTTTTAAAGCTTGGAAAATGATAAATCCCTCCTGGCTTGAGTTATTAACATTGAAACAGGTCTTCAAACTGACAGAGTAGAATATAAAGGACACATTTAGACTCTGTGTGAGTCATGCTTCTTGGAAGCCAACAGCATGTAAAGTATTGCTTATATAAAATTCCATTTACTCTATATTTTAAATATAAATAGTATTATATAGTTCCACACCTGAACCCCTGAGGTTGAAGTTTCTATTGAACTTTTGACTCATCTTTGAAATTTGAGAGGCGTCTTTAAGAAACTAATATTGAATCATTCATTATGGAAAAACTCAATAAATTTAAAAAATTAACTGAATGTATCAATTCTTCATCAATGTAACTGTTAATTGTAATTTGTTTACCTAACATGTTATTAACCAAAATCACAAGTTTTGTGAAATCCTTTGATTTTCTGTGTGATTTCTCATGGGAGGTTTGCGGTAGTTGTCAGTGGAAGTTTTACAGGAAACAGAAAATAACACTAGAGATTGACTGGAGAATAAGTAAATAAACCAGATTTATGAGAGATAAAATATCTTTTTAAAATTAAGAATAAATAAAATAAATTATTAAAATAATTAATGTTTCTAAATAAGAAAGAAATCAAACACAGAACTATGCATACAGTATTAAATTGTTAAAAGGAGATTGATGTTTAAGAGTTCCATCATATTGCTGATGTCAAACAAAAGAATATTTACGTGAAGCTCTGTAACTAGATTTAAACACACACACAAATATTGCTATATGGGAATGGTACTTCTAAGAATGTAATGATCCATCATTAGATAACCTTTAATATCATGTTAACTTTAATGTTTTATTCTGGGGCTTAGTAAAATGAACCACACATTTCCCCACATCAAATGTGGGCTTGCCTCTCCTCCATTCCTTTCTCGTCCTTGGCTTTAAACTTCCTCATTTGTGGTCAGATTTTCTTCTTCATTATTCCCGTTTCTTACCTCTTCTTTTGGTCTAGGTTGGTTACCTAAGCATTCCTCTCCATTCCATACTTCGGGTGATATGGGATATTTGAGTTTTCAGGAACAAATAAGTAACCTTTGAGTGAAAATGCAACTAATAGTAGAATAGCTCTCTGTTTGTTTCTGTGGCAGCTATTCAATAGTGGTTATTCATTTACAAGTTCTCTTCCACAGTAAAGCACTTGGAAAGAACTAGTTCAGAATGTAGTCTTTGTTTTCAAGTCTTCCTTTTATCTTGGTTGGCTCCCTATGTCCTCATGCCTAAAGCAGTCACTTTGTTCTTGTGTGTCAAACTGTTACAATTACATTCACATTCTACTGGAAAAGTCATCACTCACAAACTCCCACTCTATCTGCGTCACCACGAATGAAGCATAGTTGATAGATTTCCCACCAATTCAGCAATGAAGTCAGAAATACAGTACATGATTTAAGTCTCAGAGTTGAAGACACTTCTATTGTAGGATACAAGTTCAAGGACTAAGTATATGCGGTGAATAATTTTGTGAATATATGGAGCCTTGAGGATTTAAACAAACTGGTAAGGCAAAGCAAAATAGAACATGTATTATAAAAACATACTAGAAGAGAGGAGCAACAACCTGTTGTGGCAAATCTGGAAGCAGTCATCTACTTATTGATACAGATAATAAACATTTTTCACTAAAGATTAAAAAAAATGTGGGTAACATTAAACCATAGTTTGAGATTATTAAGAATATAATTACATAATAAACACACAAAACATTCTGGAATTCTATTTTTTAAATGTGTCTTTTAAAATTATCAAAATAATAATTTAAAAAGCAATATAATATTACTTGGAGAGAACAAATAAAAAAATCTTCTACACTGTCTGTTATGGGTTACGCTCCTTCAAAATTCATATGTTGAAATCCTAACTGCCAGTCTCTCAAAATGGTATTTTATATGGAAATTTTAATAGATTCCTTTCAGATGTAATTAGTTGTAGTAAAATGAGATCATGAGAATGGGTCTTAACCCAATGTGACTGTGTTCTTATTAAAAAAATAAGAAAGACATTTTGGACAGAGGGGCATGCACACAGGGAGAATATCACATGAGAAAGCATAGGTAGAAGATGGCTATCTATAAGCCAAGGTGAGAGTGCAGAAACAGATCCTTCCCTCCTAATTCTCTGAATAAACCAACACTACTGGCACTTTGATCTCAGATATCTAGCCTCCAAAACTATAAGACAATAAACTTCTGTTGTTTAAACCACCTGCTGCTGCTGTTGCTGCTGCCAAGTCACTTCAGTCGTGTCCGACTCTGTGCAACCCCATAATGGCAGCCCACCAGGCTCCCTGTCCCTGGGATTCTCCGGGCAAGAACACTGGAGTGGGTTGCCATTTCCTTCTCCAATGCATGAAAGTGAAAAGTGAAAGTGAAGTCACTGAGTCGTGTCCAACTCTCAGCAACCCCATGGACTGCAGCCCACTAGGCTCCTCCATCCATGGGATTTTCCAGGCAAGAGTACTGGAGTGGGGTGCCATTGCCTTCTCTGGAAGTTAGACTATACAGCTCTAAATGGAATGCTTTTACTATATCATAATTTATTAAATGTAACCCATGTCTGATGAGATCTTTCACTGAATTTAAAGTTACTTTACATTACTCTTCTCCTCTTTCCCTTCTTTTTCCAAATTTGGTTACATGTATGTATGTTTGTCTTATTTTTAATATTCCCCTTTACTGTCAATTGCTAATGCTCATAAATTCAACTTCTTTCATTTACCCAATAGATAAGCTTTTCTACTAATAATAAATAAGCTTGATCAACAAAGAAAGATCAGTGGGCCTATCTGGATAAAATTAATATTGATGGGTTCTGTTATGGAAGTTGAATAACAGAGTTGTTTATTAACTTAAGACTATGTTGGTATGTTTGATAATACAGAAAAGACCAGGTCATATCCCCTAAGTAACTTCTATCTTAGTAATTCACAGTGCTTTCAGCTCTTCAGATAATGATTTAGGATGTTAGCATATTAAATGTAAAGTATCTTGATAGATATGCTGAATATATAGAAGGCATATACATTTTATTTTAAGGGTTAATATTCATATGAACAATTCATGTACATAACATTTTTTTTTTTCTTTTGTGAAATGCTGAATTCAGGTCTCTTTTTCCTTCCAGTTTCCCTGCATACAGTTCTGCTGGTAACTAGAAGCTCTATATGATGTATGCGTTTGTGTATGTAACAGTGTGTGTTTTGCATGCCAGCACTAACAGCTGCACAAATGCATTTAGACACCAGGAGATTATTATCTAGGGAAGAGAGAAAGAAAAGGAATAATCATGTGTTAGATCTATTGATATACTAGTATTAATACTATAGAGAGGAGCAAACTATATCTGACAACAAACAGCAATTTTCCTCTGTGTATCAATTAACAGATTCTTACTTAGAATTTACAAGTAACAGCCAAATACCACACTTAACACCTAATAAAAGAGAAACTATCTAGTCAGATACTAGTTCATTTGCTCACCACAATTTAAACTAAATACAGTAGAGTTCAGTTCAGTTCAGTAGCTCAGTCGTGTCCGACTCTGCGACCCCATGAATTGCAGCAGGCCAGGCCTCCCTGTCCATCACCAACTCCTGGAGTTCACCCAAACTCACGTCCATCGAGTCGGTGATGCCATCCAGCCATCTCATCCTCTGTCGTCCCCTTCTCCTCCTGCCCCCAATCCCTCCCAGCATCAGAGTCTTTTCCAATGAGTCAACTCTTCACATGAGGTGGCCAAAGTACTGGAGTTTCAGCTTGAGCATCATTCCTTCCAAAGAAATCCCAGGGCTGATCTCCTTTAGGATGGGCTGTTTGGATCTCCTTGCAGTCCAAGGGACTCTCAAGAGTCTTCTCCAACACCACAGTTCAAAAGCATCAATTCTTCAGCGCTCAGTTTTCTTCATAGTCCAACTCTCACATCCATAGAGTAGAGTTAAGGTCATCTTATGAAGAAGATGTCACCTTGGTCTAATTTAACTTTTAATTATTGATAGTGAGTCAAAGCTGAAGGAAAATCTGTAATAAAACCTAGAAATTTGTAGGAAGAATAATTTTGCAAAAGAAAATTATTGGTAATAAAGATCATCACCAGTGTCTGAGAAATTCAGGTAGAGGTATAAACAACTGTTTTGGTAAGTTTAGTCATTTGGGAAAAATACAATTGTTTGAGGCTTCTATGTGGCCAAAGATTAGAGTCATAGTAGAGGCAGAAAATCAAATTCAACAAAAGACAGTGAGACAGATATCGCTTGCTATTTTTGCTGATTTGTATTGAAATCGTTCTTCTATGGGTTCGGCAGTCAGACTCTTTGTAAGGCCTAGTTAAGTCTTTCTTCTGAAACTGAAAGGGCCAGATTCATGTTCTCATAAACCCTTGGCAGCTCAGACATGGGCGTGTGACAAAGCCTGAGCCGGGGATCTCCACTTTACCAGTTAGATTTGCCTGCCCTAGACAGTGCTTCGGTACTGACAGTTTACAAATCCTCAGAAACAGTGTGGTGGTAGTAAAAACAGCCACAGTTCAGTGACCACAGTGGCAGCTTCACCGAATTCCAGCAACTCAGCAGGGCATATCCAGTGGTCCTCGCACCAGAGAATTTTCTAACCAGGCTGAGAGCATGATGTTCTGGTGGCTTTATTCCTGGCTGCCTGGTCTCCCTTTTGCCCTGCCCAGCCTTCCTGCTGGTTCTGGAAGGTAACAAATATCTTTTCAATAATTTATCTTTCCATTAAACTAATCAGAGTTGGTTTCACTTATGTGAAATCAATAACCCTTTCTTAATTACATTTATGATATTCATGATGCATGTGAACATGCTAAGTTGCTTCAGTTGTGTCTGATCTTTGAGACCCTGTGGACTGTAGCTCATCAGGAAGCTCTGTCCACGGGATTTTCCAGGCAAGAATACTGGAATATTGCCAGGCCTTCCTCCACGGGATCCTCCCAACCCAGGGATCAAATTCAATGTCTCTTATATCTCCTGCACTGGCAGGCAGGTTCTTTACCAGTAGCACCATCTGGGAAGCCAGATACTCATGATAACAAGATTCTAATCCTTATTTGTAATCCTGATAATTTTTTTAATACACTGCTTTATATAGTCTAAATTAGTCTAATCTTTAATAGAGAAATCAGAAGATTTAAAGTACACCTGAAATCTACAAGCATTAGTGTATGAATACATCAGGTACTTACAGAGAAGAAAGTGAACTTAATCTAAATAATTTGGAGAATCTGTATATTACTGCATTCTTCAGTATAAGACCTTAATAAATTGCTGCTAATACAAGTCCCTTAATTTGGGAAAGAAAAACAAATCATTCATTTGTTCATTTTTATTTTCAAGATATATAAATATGTACATCAATAATATATTAATATATAATCTTAAATGACTCTATGTGTAGGTCATTGAGAATATGTGGGAAAAAAACTACAGAGAGAATGAGGTGAAATATTTTCAACCATTTTTTCTAGCCCAATACCAGGACATGACTATTCTTATTAATGGTAAGTACTGACTAAAACGTTTTGTTGATGTCTATTTGATATAGTTGTTTGGTATAGTAAATGCAGATCTGTTACAATGTAGAATCATTTTTTTTATTACCCCAGTAACATGAACATACATCCGTGGCATTAGCTCATTCTATTACCTTGATCTTAGTTCTGGCCCCCTTACACCTGGTTTCTAACTCAGATAACCGTCACCTTAACATACCCATGAAACCAAGAAACAGCTATCACTGATTAAGATCAAAGAGCATGTTTAACTAAGGAAAGGACTGAAAAAGTCTGGATCACACATTACTTAGCAATTTTAAAAGCTTTACATCTAACTTTTGTTAATGTTTAGTGAAAATGGCCTCGTCAAAATCACAGTATGACTTATATGTTGGCTCATGATTGTGGTAATTGGAAAATAGGAGGCAAGGAAATCTACTGGTTCATATCAAGAATTTTAGGAATAGAAGATGTGTTTTCTGTTCTCTATTCAAACAACTTTTACTAAAGCATTCCAAAATTGGGAAATAATATGAACAATGAAATAGAACCAACTCTGAAAGTTATGGTCACATATTTATGTGGTTGTTGAATTTTAATGTCTGAAATTTCTAGATGTGAAAAGATTGATCTGAATGGGAATGCTTATTTATTATATTAGAAAACTTGTCCCTATACCATGGACTAAATTGTATGCTCCCACAATTTATATATTGAAGATTTAACCCCCAAAATGATGGGACTTGGAGATGGGGCCTTAGGGATATGATTAGATATAGAGGCCATAGGGGTGAGACCTTCATGACTGGATTAGTTTTCTTTTAAAAAGGGATACCAGAGAGCCTGCTGGCTCTCTCAGTCTGAGGACACAGTAATATGGTTCTCTTCTGCAAGCCATGAAGAGAACCCTCAAAAAACTCAACGTTGATGTCACCCTGATTTCTCCAGCCTCCACAACTGTGAGAAATTATTTTTTGTTGTTTAAGCCACTCAGTCTATGGTGTTTTATTATGGAAGCCCAAGCTGTCTAAGATACCCTACATGCTAGAATTTTAACTCTACTGTGGAACTTATAACAATTCTTTCACTGATTAAACAGTTTTGTTTTGTTTTTTTTCATAACTCTACTGTGTTTGTTTGGAAAGGTTTAAAGGAGAAGACCCCAAGATCCCTGCTTTCAAGAACCTTAGAACTTAGAGAAAAATTGCATGTACATCTGAGAAGCTGTAGAGCAACTCTTAAGATATATAAACAAATATACAAAGGGTATATGTAATAAATGCCAAATACAAAGTAATAGAAGGAACATCATGGGTTGGGGTCAGTTCAGCTTCCTGGAAGAAATAGCTGTACAAAGTATTGACCAAATAGCTGTACAACTCTGGGGGGTAGTTTAAAGTTTTTGGACCTCCATGGCCACATCTGTGAATGAGAGGGTTAGCTTACATACATTTCAGCCTGTTTCCAGTTATCATGAAATCTGTGAAATCATGATTCTCAGCTTATTCAACCAGAATGGAAGCCCCAAACTGGCAAAGAGAAAGTAAGCCTTTCTTGAATGGCAGGCAGAAATTCACTAGTTAGACATATATTCAACATATTTTACAAGACAGGTCTCAGAGGAGATTTGAGTAAATCAACCTATAATTGTACATTTGTTTATTGGCCAGACTGACTAAATCAGTCAGCTATTAATAATTTGGAAATCTTTGTACTTACACAATTAAGTTAATATAAACTGTCACTTATTAAGTATCTATCATATAACAAGCATCATACTACATGTGTCATCACTGACCTTTACTATAACTAATAAGACAAGTGTAACTACACTCAAGATGAAGAAACTGAGGGTTGGAGAATTTAACATGACTAGAAGTACAGAACTGGTAATTAAAAACAAAACTGTCTGATTCTGATGTGCATTATCTTTCTACTTGTTATAAAATAGACCTCTCTAAAAGTAAGAGTTTATCAAAGATCTGTTCTAAGCGTTTTACAGGTATTGATTTATTTCCTACTCCAACAATCCCATCAACAGGAGGATTATATTCTTTGGAGGTAAAGATGGAGAAGCTCTATACAGTCAGCAAAAACAAGACTGGGAGCTGACTGTGGCTCAGTTCATGAACACCTTATTGCCAAATTCAGACTTAAATTGAAATCAGTCCTGAATATTTATTGGAAGGCTTATGCTGAAGTTGAAACTCCAAGACTCTGGCCACCTGATGCGAAGAACTGACTCATTGGAAAAGACCCTGATGCTGGAAAAGATTGAAAGCAGGAGAAGAAAGGGATGACGGAGGATGAGATGGTAGGATGGCATCACCGACTGGATGGACATGAGCTTGAACAAGCTTAAGGAGTTGATGATGGACAGGGAAGCCTGGAGTGCTGCAGTCCATGGGGTCACAGAGTCAGACATGACTGAGTGACTGAACTGACTGACTACATAACTCAAGATTGTAGTTAAATTCAAATTTTAACTGCAATTACCCTATAGCAGCAAGAAATGTTTTTGACAATAAAAACCTATATTTTATGTACCTATTATTGTCCCATATGAGATCAGTCAAAGAAAATTCTCATTCCATCATAGGAAAGAGCCAATGACAGTCTTATAATCTTTTTGCATAAGAAAGAAATAAGGAGAAAGGACTATCCTTGTCTTCAGAAATTTTTAAAGTAAATCTATCTGTAATGAAAAATAGTATCATGCATTAATAGTGGAAATACGAAGTTACTCTTGCAAAGAAATAAGCAAAAAGAGATATGTATGGGATTACACCCCTAAAGAAATTTCTTCTTTAGTTAGCCCCATAAAACAGAAAGATGACTTCCTTTTCACATCTGAGATGCAGATGTCAGGATAATGATATTCTCTGTGACTTTCATTGAAAACACTACTATATTTTTATTGTAATGTCTGAATGGCTAAAAATTTATGAAAGGATTCAGGAAACTAGATCTAGGTATTTCTTTTCATTAACAAGTTACTAAGAAATTTCTAAAGAGATTTTCATTCAAGCTTTGCAAATCAAGTAAAGGAATATATGATTGAAACAACATAAATGAGAGAAAAGATGAATATGGAACAGGAAACTGAAGAGGGAAGAAGATGACAGAAGTTCACGTCCAGAAAATCATGCCAGTTATCAACTGCTTAGAAGAGAGGCTGTGGTTCAGAATCTGGCAAATGTTCATCTATGAATAATAAACTACTAGTTTAGATTTTGGAGAAGGAAATGGCAACCCACTCCAGTGTTCTCGCCTGGAGAATCCCAGGGACGGGGGAGCCTGGTGGGCTGCTGTCTATGGGGTCGCACAGAGACGGACACGACTAAAGCAACTTAGCAGCAGCAGTTTAGGTTTTTGTAGCTATGTAGTCTTTTTCCCAACTATTCAACTCTGCCATTTTGTGAAAATAGAAGTATAAAAAAATGTTAAAAAAATGGATATGGACATGCTCCAATAAACCTTTATTTACAAAAACAGGTGGAAATCCAGTTTGGCCCTCAGACTTTACTCTAAATCATAATGCTAAGATTATATCTCAGTGTTTTCTGGCAGAGTTTTCCACTTTGAAGGAAATGTTCTATATCTGTGCTGTGCAATTTGGTAGCCACTAGTTACAAGTGACTTTTGAGCCCCTGAGATGTGGCTAGTGAAAGTGAATAAAATTAAATTTTATGTAATTTTAATTATTTTCCACTAAGTTTCATGTACTAGTGACTACATTTTGGACTTCACAAAACTTTTTTTTTTTTAATCTGAGAATGCAACTTCAGCATTTCCTTTTGATACTTTAAATATTTCCAAATTAAAAATTTAATCTAAAAAAAATAAAAATTTAATCTAACTTTAAGGTATATAATATGCAAAATAATCTGTATCTGATTTACACAGAGTAAAGTCTCCCTTGCCTCAAGAGAAACTGTGAGAAAGAAGCAGATGTAAGGCAAATATGGATAATATAAATAAAACATTTTGCTTCTTTTATATATTTTCTTCTGATTAATGAATAAACACACATTTGATATCATCCTAGATAGGAGTTTTAAAAATGTATGTGGTCTTTATATTGTGAAGCATTTTTCTAAAGGATGACATTTTCCTTGAATGAAAAGAACCAAAGCTTTGTAATCAAAAGTTTTGAGTTCAAGACTCAGTTTCATCACTTACTAATTAGATATCTACTACTGTGGACAAGAATCCCTTAGAAGAAATGCAGTAGCCCTCATAGTCAACAAAACAGTCCAAAATGCAGTACTTGGATGCAATCTCAAAAATGACAGAATGATCTCTGTTCGTTTCCAAGGAAAACCATTCAATATAGTAATCTAAGTCTATGCCCCAACAAGTAATGCTGAAGAAGCTGAAGCTGAATGGTTCTATGAAGACCTACAAGAACTAACACCAAAAAAAGATGTCCTTTTCATCATAGAGGACTGGAAAGCAAAAGTAGGAAGTCAAGAAATACCTGGAGTAACAGGCAAGTTTAGCTTCGGAGTACAAAATGAAGAAAGGCAGAGGCTCATAGAGTCCTCCCAAGAGAACATACTGGTCATAGCAAACACCCTATCCCAACAACACAAGAGAAAACTCTACACATGGACATCACCAGATGGTTAGTACTGAAATCAGATTATTTGTAGTCAAATATGGACAAGCTCTATACAGTTCAGCAAAAACAAGACTGGGAGCTGACTGTGGCTCAAATCATGAAATTTTTGTTGCCAAATTCAGATTAAATTGAAGAAAGTATAGAAAACAACTAAACCATTCAGATTAGATCAGATCAGATCAGTCACTCAGTTGTGTCCGACTCTTTGCGACCCCATGAATCCCAGCACGCCAGGCCTCCCTGTCCATCACCAACTCCCAGAGTTCACTCAGACTCACGTCCGTCGAGTCAGTGATGCCATCCAGCCATCTCATCCTCTGTCGTCCCCTTCTCCTCTTGCCCCCAATCCCTCCCAGCATCAGAGTCTTTTCCAATGAGTCAACTCTTCACATGAGGTGGCCAAACTACTAGAGTTTCAGCTTTAGCATCATTCCTTCCAAAGAAATCCCAGGGCTGATCTCCTTCAGAATGGACTGGTTGGATCTCCTTGCAGTCCAAGGGATTCTAAAGAGTCTTCTCCAACACCACAGTTCAAAAGCATCAATTCTTCGGTGCTCAGCCTTCTTCACAGTCCAACTCTCTCATCCATACATGACCACAGGAAAAACCATAGCCTTGACTAGATGAACCTTTGTTGGCAAAGTAATGTCTCTGCTTTTCAATATGCTATCTAGGTTGGTCATAACTCTCCTTCCAAGGAGTAAGCATCTTTTAATTTCATGGCTGCAGTCACCATCTGTAGTGATTTTGGAGCCCAGAAAAATAAAGTCTGACACTGTTTGCACTGTTTCCCCATCTATTTCCCATGAAGTGGTGGGACCAGATGCCATGATCTTCGTTTTCTGAATGTTGAGCTTCAAGCCAACTTTTTTACTCTCCACTTTCACTTTCATCAAGAGGCTTTTGAGTTCCTCTTCACTTTCTGCCATAAGGGTGGTGTCATCTGCATATCTGAGCTTATTGATATTTCTCCCGGCAATCTTGATTCCAGCTTGTGTTTCTTCCAGTCCAGCGTTTCTCATGATGTACTCTGCATATAAGTTAAATAAACAGGGTGACAATATACAGCCTTGACGTACTCCTTTTCCTATTTGGAACCAGTCTGTTGTTCTATGTCCAGTTCTAACTGTTGCTTCCTGACCTGCATACAAATTTCTCAAGAGGCAGATCAGGTGGTCTGGTATTCCCATCTCTTTCAGAATTTTCCACAGTTTATTGTGATCCACACAGTCAAAGGCTTTGGCATAGTCAATAAAGCAGAAATAGATGTTTTTCTGGAACTCTCTTGCTTTTTCCATGATCCAGCAGATGTTGGCAATTTGATCTCTGGTTCCTCTGCCTTTTCTAAAACCAGCTTGAACATCAGGAAGTTCATGGTTCACGTATTGCTGAAGCCTGGCTTGGAGAATTTTGAGCATTACTTTACTAGCGTGTGAGATGAGTGAATTGTGCGGTAGTTTGAGCATTCTTTGGCATTACCTTTCTTTGGGATTGGAATGAAAACTGACCTTTTCCAGTCCTGTGGCCACTGCTGAGTTTTCCAAATGTGCTGGCATATTGAGTGCAGCACTTTCACAGCATCATCTTTCAGGATTTGAAATAGCTCAACTGGAATTCCATCACCTCCACTAGCTCTGTTCGTAGTGATGCTTTCTAAGGCCCACTTGACTTCACATTCCAGGATGTCTGGCTCTAGGTCAGTGACCACACCATCGTGATTATCTGGGTCGTGAAGATCTTTTAACCTAAATCAAATCCCTTATGATTATACAGTGGAAGTGATCAAATATATTCAAGGGATTAGATCTGATAGAGTGCCTGAAAACTACGGACAGAGGTTCTTGCCATTGTACAGGAGGCAGTGGTGAATACCATCCCCATGAAAAAGCAATGCAAAAAAGGCAAAGTGGTTGTCTGAGGAGGCCTTACAGATAGCTGAGAAAAGAAGAGAAGTTAAAGGCAAAGGAGAAAGGGAAAGATATATCCATCTGAATGCAAAGTTCCAAAGAATAGCAAGGAGAGATAAGAAAGCCTTCCTCAGTGATCAGTGCAAGGAAATAGAGGAAAACAACAGAATGGGAAAGATTAGAGATTTCTTCAAGAAATTTAGAGATAGCAGGGAACATTTCATGCAAAGATGGGCACAACAAAGAACAGAGATGGTATGGACCTAAAAGAAGCAGAAGATATTAAGAAGAGGTGGCAAGAAACACAGAACAACTGTACAAAAAAGATCTTCATGACCCAGATAACCATGATGGTGTGATCACTCACCTAGAGCCAGACATCCTGGAATGTAAAGTCAAGTGGGCCTTAGGAAGCATCACTAGGAACAAAGCTAGTGGAAATAATGGAATCCCAGCTGAGCTATTTCAAATCCTAAAATATGATGCTGTGAAAGTGTTGCACTCAATATGCCAGCAAATTTGGAAAACTCAGCAGTGGCCAAAGAACTGGAAAAAGTCAGTTTTCATTCCAATCCAAAACAAAGGCAATGACAAAGAATGCTCAGTCTACCACACAACTGCACTTGTCTCACACACTAGCAAAGTACTGCTCAAAATTCTCCAAGCCAGGCTTCAATAGTACATGAACAGAGAACTTCTTGATGTTCAAGCTGGATTTAGATAAATGCAGAGGAATCAGAGATCAAATTGGCAACATCTGTTGGATCATAGAAAAAGAAAGAGACTTCTAGAAAAACATCTGCTTCTGCATTATTAACTATGCCAAAGCCGTTGACTGTGTAAATCACAAGAAACTACGGAAAATTCTTAGTGAGATGGGAATACCAGACCACCTTCTCTGTCTCCTGAGAAATCTGTATGCAGGTCACGAAGCGACAGAACTGGACACGAAACAACAGACTGGTTCCAAATTGGGAAAGGAGTATGCCAAAACTCTATATTGTCACCCTTCTTATTTAACTTATATACAGAGTACATCATGCGAAATGCTGGGCTGGATGAAGGACAAGCGGGAATCAAGATTGCCAGGAAAAATATCAATAACCTCAGATATCCAGATGACACTACCCTTAGGCAGAAAGTGAAGAACTAAAGAGCCTCTTGATGAAAGTAAAAGAGGAAAATTAAAAAGCCAGCTTAAAATCAACATTCAATAAACTAAGATCCAGTGCTATCAGTTCTTGGTAAGGAGATGGGGAAACAATGGAAACAGTGACAGACTTTATTTTGGGGGGCTCCAAAATCATTGTAGATGGTGACTGCAGCCATGAAATTAAGACACTTGCTCTTTGGAAGAAAACCTATGCCCAACCTAGAAAGCATATTAAAAAACAGTGACATTATTTGCTGACAACATCCATCTAGTCAAAGCTATGGTTTTTCCAGTAGTTATGTATGGATGTGAGAGTTGGACTGTAAAGAAAGTTGAGCGCCGAAGAATTGATGCTTTTGAACTGTGGTGTTGGAGAAGATTCTTGAGAGTCCGTTGGACTGCAAGGAAATCAAACCAGTCAATCCTAAAGGAAATCAGTCCTGAATATTCATTGGAAGGCCTGATGATGAAGCTGAAACTCCAGTAATTTGGCCACCTGAAGTGAAGAACTGACTCATTGGAAAAGACCCTGATGCTGGGAAAGTTTGAAGGAAGGAGGAGAGGGGGACAACAGAGGATGAGATGATGGTTGCATGGCATCATTGACTGGATGGACATGAGTTGGAGCAGGCTCCTGGAGCAAGCTCATGGAAGCCTGGCATGCTGGGGTCCATGGGGTCGCAATAAGTGGACACGACTGAGTGACTGAATTAAGCTGCACTGAATTAGTTAATATTTTCAAATTAATTTATTTCTTTTTTTCTTTTAATTATATATGTATTTTTTAATTTAATTTTATTTTTTAACTTTACAATATTGTATTGGTTTTGCCATATATTTCATTCTTTAAGTCACAGTTTCCTTAATAATAAAACTGGGATAAAAAGATCACCCACCATAACAAGTTGAAGTTGTAGTGGAGTTTGTGGATTTAAATATGTATCTACTACATAATTTGGCTCAGATGTTAAAGAATCCTCCTGCAATGTGGGAGTTCTGGGTTTGTTTTCTGGGTTGGGAAGAACCCCTGGAGCAGGGAATGGCTACCCACTCCAGTATTCTTGCCTGTAAAATCCCATGGACATAGGAGCCTAGTAGGTTACAGTTCATGGGTTCACAAAGAACTGGACACAACTGATTGACTACTACACACTACACAAATAAAACTGGTACACAGGTAAATCTGCTTTTATTTTCCTAGGTAAGATAAAATGATATATATTCTCCATGCACACTACCTGAAAATGTCTGAAATTAGTCATTCTCAACTCTCCAATCAGTGAGTTAATTCTGCTATTACAAATCTCAGTGTTTGCTTCTTGCTGCGTGCTGTGCTTAGTCGTTCAGTTGTGTTCAACTCTTTGCAACCCCATGGACTGTAGCCCATCAGGCTCCTCTGTTCATGTGGATTCTTCAGGTAAGAATATTGGAGTTACTTGCCATGCCCTCCTCCAGGGGATCTTCCCAACCCAGGGATCAAACCCAGATCTCCTGCATTGCAGGTGGATTCTTTACTGAGAAGCCCAAGAATACTGGAGTCGGTGTTTGCTTAAGATACAGCCACTGTATCAAAAAAATTCAGTAGATAATGCTTCTTTAATCCTAAATTTTTTTCCCTAGATTTTTAAAAAATCTCTCATAGTAAACTGCCTTTAGCTGGGGAATAGATGAAAAAAGGAAGAAAGAGTTTCTTACTGCTGCCCAAAGTAAGTTGGCTAGGAAATGGGTTAAAACAAATGGAACAAAGAACATATATATATATGTTCTTTGTTCCTTTGCTGCATAAAGTAAAAGGATTTTGTAGTGAGTCAATTTATAGCAATACTGTGTCAAAGCTCTTTTCTTATAAAGAATGGAAACCCACACAGAACAATAATAGAAAAATGTTAAAACATATCAACTTGAAGTCAAAATACAGGAGGTACAGACATTCTTATGCAGAAAACATAACACATTTCCTCTTTCTCTCTTTAGGGCTATAGCGATTTTCCTTTTCTCACACTCTCAGCTAGTTAATACCATTCACTTAACAACACTATGGTTTTCCTGCCCAATGAATATTTTCTCATCCCCATAATTCAACTCGCAACTTATTTTCCTTTGTCAAAACACCAAACTAACAATATTCATCACCATTCAACTTCAGAATCCACCATGAATGTATTTAAAACTCTTGGAAAAGTTTCACCTGTAGTATGATGAGTTTCTTTGAGCCAGGTGCTCAACCACAGACCAAGGAACTACAGCCAAGAAAAACTGTTTTACAAATCTAACCACCCAGACTTACTCTGGGTAGTAATGAAAAAAACATAGATGCTACAGTGGGCATGGACTCCGTATTCATCAGCCACTGAACATCTGAAAGATGAATAACCATACATATCAGGCTTGTATGAATGAATGTGGAGTGTTTTATATTTAGTTAAAATACAATTCCAGAGACAGAATTTCTGCAACAGATTTTGCAAAAATAAAAATGGTGAAAATTCAATCTAAAAATCAGGATAAGAGTTTTATAAATTTGTTTGCTTATGTAAAAGGACATAAAATGGTTGTGTAAAATCACATGAATAGTATAAAATTCTAAGATATCAGTTTTTCTTTGAGGCATCTTTTGTAATATATTGTATTTGGAAAAAACTATCCTAATATAAACCTAGCTAGAATAAATATAATTATGGATAAATCTGTATGTAAAAATTATTTATAATTTTCCAAAGCTACAAATTAAATATGTAAAATAGCTGTCATTTTTATCAATTTTTCATTAATCATTACAAACACCACCATAATTTCTTCAGTTCTACAGAGGCAGCACAAACTTTAAGAATTAAGTTCATTTTTTTTTCTGTAAAAGTTTTTACCACAAAAACTAGAATGCGATTCAGCTGTTGGCTCTAAAGTGACAGCATATGGATTATGTAAGCAAGAGTTTTGAAGGGAATAATCCATGGTATAATTTTGACTGTCTTATAATGTAGGAATTCTGACAGCTGTGTCAGAATTTTGTTTCAGAATTCCTAGATCATTTGTGTTAAAATATATTTACACATAAATATATATTCTTTCCAAATAATAGTTCACAAATTAAAATGCATATGAATTGAAATATTATTGGAGCTATATACTCAAAAGTTAATACTTTGTGAAATATTTATAATGAAAACAATTTATGGCTTCACTTCACTCACAAAAATGAACTTGTTTCAGAAAACATCACATTGAGTTATTTAAATAGAGGAAATGATCACTAATAAAGTTCTTAAAATTTAAGAAGATAAAAAATAAAAAAGTAATCTACTTTCCATTTTTATTTTACTTATAGAGTTCTGGGCTCTTGGGCTTCCCTCGTGGCTCAGTTGGTAAAGAATCTGCCTGAAACGCAGGAGACCTAAGTTCAGTCTCTGGATTGGGGAGATCCCCTGGAGAAGAGAATGGCTACCCACTCCAGTATTCTGGTCTGGAGAATTCCATGGACTGTATGGTCCGTGGGGTTACAAAGAGTTGGACACAACTGAGCGACTGTCACTTTCACTATAGAATTCTGAAGAGTTTATGTTTAAATATATAATGTTTTAATACACTGAAAAATTTCTATGAATGAATTTCATCCATTCATCTACTTCACAAGTATTTGTTGGCACTATACTGACGCCAAATAGTATGCTACTGCTACATACTTCACTGAGCATGTGATGAAAAGATGATGGAAACACAAAGTGCATGTTTGGCATGCATACTAGGTCACTTTCTGTTTGTTAGGTTATTTTAGAGACTTACTTCAGAGTCTACTTCCATTCAGAGAAAGTCACTTGAGTTAGCTTCCAATAATTTTTAAATTATATGTTATGAACTTGCAAGTATCAAAAATTTAAAGAGTATCAAAAATTTAAAAAACAAGATGAGCAAGTTAAATTTTTCAGGTTACTTTCAAATAAATAAATGAGTCTGGAAACTAAGTGAGTTATATACTTACATTCTTCTAGTCTCTCAAAAAAGGAGAAATTTCTTTCTTTTTACTCTTCTTGCTCAAGTAAAATTCCGCTATTCCTTCAAAATACAGTTCATTCAACATCCTGACTATTCAAGTTCATATTGATCTTTATTTTTCAGAATTCTTAGATCCATTGTGTTGAAATATATTTACATATTTTTCATTTTCCTTTGTTACTGTAGTCTTGTTTCCTTCATAAAAATCTCAATAATATTAAGTTGTTGCTTTGACTTACATATAATTATTTCATGTTTAACTGGTGTCTGATTTAATGAGCTGGGAGTGAATTGTCTAATGTTCCCAAGTGAGATCATATGTAATAATGTAAAAAAAGCCAACTTTAGCTTATGTAAGTGGTTTTTAAGGTTTCTTTTTTTCTTTTTGCCAACTCTAAGAAAGCAATAAATGTTCCTAGTAACCCTGTATACACATACATTTACACATAAATATTAATGGGAATGTAAATTTGTGTAGTCACTATAGAAAACAGTATGGAGATTTCTCAAAAATATTTTTTAAATATTAAAAAATTAAAAAATATTAAATATAGAACTATATTATCAGTCAAGATGTGAATCAACCTAAGTATCCATCAACAGATGAATGAAGAATATGTGATACACACACACACACACACACACACACACAAATACTACTCAGCCATGAAAAGTAACAAAATCTTGCCAGTTTGTCACAAAATGAATGAGTCTAGAGGTAATTATGTTAAGTGAAATAAGTCAGAGAAAGACAAACATTGTGTGATTTCATTTATATGTGGAATCTAACAAAAACGAATGAACAGTCATAACTAAACAGAAAACAGAGTCAAAGATACAGAGAACAAACTATGGTTTCCAGAGGGAAGATCAAGGGATGGGGAGAATATATGATGGAGATTAGGAGGTACAAACTTCCAGTTACAAAATAAATGAGCCAAAGTTATGAAAAGTACATATTCTTCATTCATCTATTCATTGACTATATTGTGGAGAATATAGTCAATAGTTATGTAATATCTTTGGTGGCAGATGGTAAATAGACATATTATAGTGATCATTTTGAAATGTACAGAAATACTGAATAGCTATGTTGTATACCAGGAACTAATAAAATTTTGCGGGTCAACTATACTTCAAAAACAAATAAAATTACAGAAAGAGAAATCAGAGTTGAGGTTACTAAAGGCAGGGATTAGAGGGAGTGGCAATTGGATGAAGGCACTCAAAAGGTACAATCTTCCAGTTGTGAGATATGTACTAGATATGTACTGTACAATATGACTATAATTAACACGCTCTGTATTATATACAAAAGTTGGTAAGTAAATCCTAAGAGTTCTCATCACGGGCAATTTTTTTTCTATTTATTTGATTTTGTATCTATATGAGATGATAGATGTTCACTAAATTTATTGTGGTTAAAATTTCATGGTGTATGAAAGCAAAATTATAATGCCATATACCCTAAATTTACACAGTACTGTATGGCAATTATATATTAATAAAACTAGAAAAAAATATATAACGAATAAAAGATGTTTACAATACTTACCTTAACTATATGCAGTACAATTTGATACTATCTATTCTGTTTATTTTAAAAAATCTCAATCACAAAATTTACATTGATTTCATGACTCACTAATGGATTTATCAGACCCCAAATTTAAAAGCACTGCATGAACTAGTTCTCAGTCTGTCAGATCACATTATGGCAGCATCAGTGCAAAAAACATCAGTTTGAGTTTTGTGCTGATTTTTCTTTCAGTGTTATTCCAAAGTATTATTGTTGGCATTTTGGGAAGAATAGTCGTTTATTATCAGAGAAGTCAATGGTACCCCACTGCAGTACTCTTGCCTAGAAAATCCCATGGACGGAGGAGCCTGGTAGGCTGCAGTCCCTGGAGTCACGAAGAGTCAGCCAGGGCTGAGCGACTTCACTTTCACTTTTCACATTCATGCTTTGGAGAAAGAAATGGCAACCCACTCCAGTGTTCTTGCCTGGAGAATCTCAGGGACGGGGGAGCCTGGTAGGAGGCCGTCTATGGGCTCGCACAGAGTCGGACACAACTGAAGAAGCGACTTAGCAGCAGCAGCAGCAGTCCTTTATTATATGGAAGTCTCTTCTGCATCCTGAGATAATAAATACTAGAAGTACCCAACAACTGAGTGAGTGAATGAGGCATTCACTATGTCATGTCCAACTCTTTGTGACCCCAGACAGTAGCCTGCCAGCCTTCTCTGTCCATGGAATTTCCCAGGAAAGAGTTGGTTGCCATTTCCTTCTCCAGGGGATCTTTAAAACCAGTGTCTCCTGCATTGCAGGCAGTTCCTTTACCACTGAGCCACCTGGGAAGTCCATCAACTACTAACAACCAAAACCACCCCCACACATTTCTAAGGTTTGGAAAGAAGCAGTGCTCTATTGTTGCCCCTGGTTGAGAACTTCTGAAACAAATGCTGAGAAGAAATTCAGTTAACTTATTTATATATGTAAAATCAAGGCAATAATATTGGGGAATACATTATAAGGGAGTAATTATAGCAATCAAATAAAGACTAAATCAATTAATCCATTATTTATTGACAAATAGTGTGCTCAAGAGCCTGTAAAACTGTTTGCTCTTCACTTTCAAGAACTGAGGAAATTTTGGATCTCAGATCAGTCACTGAACTAACTCTTACATTCCTCATCTATAGTGTATGTATGCTGCTGCTGCTGCTAAGTCACTTCAGTCGTGTCCAACTCTGTGCAACCCCATAGATGGCAGCCCACCAGGCTCCCCTGTCCCTGGGATTCTCCAGGCAAGAACAGTGGAGTGGGTTGCCATTTCCTTCTCCAATGCATGAAAGTGAAAAGTGAAAGTGAAGTCGCTCAGTCATGTCCGACTCCTAGCGACCCCATGGACTGCAGCCCACCAGGCTCCTCCGTCCATGGGATTTTCCAGGCAAGAGTACTCGAGTAGGGTGCCATTGCCTTCTCTGAGTGTAAGTATAGCATCAAATTAATAGTGTTATTATGAAAATTACATAAGTAATCTATGTGCTAGTGCCTGATCCATAGTAGATGCTCAATATATTTATCTTTACAGAATGAGATAAAGAAGAAAAAAGTAAATGCATGAAAAAATATGTAATCAATGCTGCTAGGTTGAACAGTCTTTTGAGTAACAAGAAGTGTCAGTACTCAAAGCATCTTCCCTAGTACAGTAGCTGTAATGTGAGGGAGACAAAATAAATTATTTTGAAAAATTATTTGCCAAAAATATGTGGAAAGGACTACTTTATTTTCTTTGTTCACTGTTAAAGATTACGGTTAGGCAAAGTACCTTGTCTGCCTCTTTCATCAGAAGTTGATTCAAATGAGTATTAACATCAAAAAGTACAATAGCCATAAATTAGCATTTTGACCTCAGAAAAATCAAGAAAACAATAATCAACTTTTTAAGAAAACTATTTGGAACTATTTCTTTCTAAAAAAATGTTTTATAAAACTAAAGTTCAAACATATGAGATATGAACATATGACTTAGTTAAATAAAAACATAACCTCAAATACAAATTGCATAAAATTAATTACATGTCTGGCTATAAACAAAAAAATGCAGTGAAGTGTGTTTCAGAAGAAATTATTTTCCATACTTTCAAATGATCTATAGCTATTTTTTAACCCCCCTGAAGTTTGTAGACTGCTAAAACTGTTTGTATATTAGGAGCACACCATCTTATTGACTTATTTAGGATGTCTCTAGTAAGTATAATCAGTCATAGAAACGATAAAAAAAAAAAAAACATAGTCCAGAATATCTCCAAAATTACTATCTAAACAGTCCCTTAATAAATATTTGTAAAATTCCTAATAATGATCAAAACTTTTGAATCAATGTACTGTCATTATGGATTTTTTTACTGCATTACTTTGTTGAATAAAATATTTCCAACCATTTCTATTATTTCAAACAGTTTTTTTTTTCTCTCTAAACAGTTTTCAAATGTTTTGTACTTTACTTGGATATTAAAGTTATGTAAGTGTTACACCAACAAAGAATACTTTCTTGACTCAAAATTTAGTATTTTATTTCCAGGATATTAACAAGGTCTGTGTTTAAGAAAATATTTTGAATACTGGTGAATTGAGATTATCAGATAAAATCGTTCCCAATAAGACTTTACTTTTTCTCCTCTGGAAGAATTTTTCCACTGATCTATCATTTTTAATCACATCAGTGTTCTACTGATTACAGATAATTCAATATAGCTTTAAACTATTTGTTCTTAATGTATTCTAAAAACAGAATATTCTCTCTATTACATGTGAGGAATGTCAGAACCAGACAATGAGAGTGGTTTCACAAACCTCAACCTCCAGGTCAGATTTCAAGGCCTCTCAGATAAAGGACAAATTTAAATGGATCTTAAGGTTTTGTTTTGTTTTTTTTTTTTCAAAAGGTAAATAAATACTTACCTCTCATTTGTGAAGATATTTCATTCTACTGTTATATAATCATAAAAAAAACAAAAACATAAACCACCAACAACAAACTAAGTAAATCTTGTTTTGTCCTTAGAAACTCTATAAATGATTTATACTAAGCCAAAAAAATACCTACATATTTTTTCTTTTCTATTTAACACACACAAAATTTTGTGTGGAATAAATGAAATGCTCATAATTGCTTAACATATAATAGAAATGGATACAACATTTTAAAAAATACAAAGATAAGTTAGAGTATCATTGAAAATGTATCCAGATACATACATCTTCAGCAGATAAAAAACAGTAAATATATATATATATATTTTTTAACAGTACATATTTTTCATTAATTTTAAAAATTTTTTCTAGAATAAGAATACAGGTGCATTATAGAATTTGCAGGTTGTCTCGAAACACAGCCAGGGTAAGTGGAACGGTGACAGAAAGGATGACAAGTCAGTGGGGTAGTATAAAGGTCAGAGTACTTGGGTCAGGCAAAATGATCCCACTTGGGAGGGGAAAGCTGATCTAGTGCTTCTGGGAGACACAATGATATATTGATATGTCCCCGTAGTACCCTGCTATAATTGTCAGAATCATTTGAGAGAGCCTCCAGGGACATTTTTGTTTTATCTTCCTATGGCATGGACACATTTTCTGAATCCTCTCTTCTTTTTTATCTTTATGAAATGGAGAAGTGCTGTGGAAAGTCAGAGCAAATGGAAAGGTTCACTTATGTCAGAGTGAATCGAGTGATTCTCTCTATACCTCTGATAAATAAAAGCACGAGCAGCAGATACTTTACATATATGGCTGCAGCCACACATTTTATCTCTCCTTTCATCTAACCAGGGATCTGATGGATTGAGAGTTTGTACAATTTCCAGGCAAGGGGATTTTTGTCTTGAAATTGTGGAAAAACTGCTAATTTTATGTTTGTTAACACCTACTTCTGAAACGAGGTAATGCTTTCAAGGTCTTAAATAAGGTAGGAGATAGGATAACACATTCTTTTGAATGTCAACAAAATTCTGGTTCATAGTTAATGGAAGAGAACTGAACTTGCTAAGGCTCAAAAATAATTTGCCAAGCAAAAGTCTTTTTTTTTTTCCCCCTCAAATACATCATAGAACATCATCCTTTCAAGGAAATCTCAAAACTTTAAAAGAACTACAATTTCTTTCCAGTGTATAAAAGACTATATGATGAGTTAGTTCTTTTTTAGTATAAGGACCTGGGGAAAGTGTATGCTAGTCAAACCTCAGATGAAAATCACTGGAAGAGAATCATTCAAAATACTCTGTCTTCAGAACATATAATATGTTCTAACATATAATAGAAATAGATACATTTTATTCCCAAACTCTACTTTCTTCTTTTACCTTTTCATCACTCAATTAACAGATGCTCCCTGCCCATGCTTCACAGACACCTGTGAATCAACGAGAGAAACTTTCTTTTGTATTTTTACCTTGATGAAGAACCCTCCTATGCACTCTGTGTTGTTGCTCAGTCACTCAGTCGTGTCCTACTCACTGGGACCCTGTGGACTGCAGCACACCAGCCTTCCCTGTCCTTCACTGTCTCCTGGAGTTTGCTCAAACTCATGTCCATTGAATCAATGATGCCATCCAACCGTCTCATCCTGTCATCCCCTTCTCCTCCTGCCTTCAAACTTTCCCAGCATCAGGGTCTTTTCCAATGAGTCAGCTCTCCATGTCAGGTAACCAAAGTATTAGAACTTCACCTTTAGAATTAGTCCATACAATGAATATTCAGAGTTGACTTCCTTTAGGATTGACTTGTTTGATCTCCTTGCTGCCCAAGGGACTCTCAAGAGTCTTCTCTGGCACCATAGTTAGAAAGCATCAATTCTTCTGTGCTCAGCCTTCTTTATGGTCCAACTCTCACGTCCATACATGACTATTGGAAAAACCACAGCTTTGACTAGACAGACCTTTGCTGGCAAAGTGATATTGCTTATTTTTAATATGCTGTCTAGGTCTGTCATGGCTTTTCTTTCAAGCAGCAAGCACCTTTTAATTTCATGGCTGCAGTCAATGTCTGCAGTGATTTTGAAACCCAAGAAAATAAAGTCTGTCACTGTTTCCACTTTTCCCCATCTATTTGCCATGAAGTGATGGGACTGGATGCCATGATCTTAAATTTTTGAATACTGAGTTTTAAGCCAGCTTTTTCCCACGCAAAACTTGGAATTTCATCCTGAATCCTTGATTTTATAAATATTCCCTACCTAAAATGTTTCCAGCTTTTGTGGATTCTACCTCCAAAATATTTTTGGAATCTATTTCTATGAAGCTTCTCTGAAATTACCTTACTTTAGGCTCCCAGGCCCCACCTTTTTACCTCTAAATAACTCAAAAACATTACCTATTTCAAAGACTCACATTCAAATTAACCCAATAATTCCCAAAGTTACACAGGAGCAAAATTACTTAACAAGTCTGTAAAATGCATATTCTCAGACTCTGCTTCTTACTTCACCTCTTAAGATTGTGACTGAGTAAAGTACAGGAATCTGCAATTTTTAATAAGAGGATAGATGATCCCAACACATGAATAGACCTGAACCAAACAGAGTGAGACGTAGTAACTGCCCAAGAAGTCATGAATCTGAACTTAGAAATGCATGTGACTCTTTGGGAATTACAGTAAATTGTGTTTCCTCACTCTAGTACTTTGGCCACCTAATGTGAAGAACTGACTCATTAGAAAAGACCCCAATGCTGGGAAAGATTGAAGGCAGGAGGAGAAGGGAACGACAGAGGATGAGATGGTTAGAAGGTATCACCAACTGGACGGACATGAGTTTGAGCAAACTCTGGCAGTTGGTGATGGACAGGGAAGCCTGGCATGCTGCAGTCCATGGATCGCAAAAAGTCAGACGACTGAGCGACTGAACTGAACTGTGTTTCCTCAAATGTAAGGAGCAGGAAGTGAGCTTAAGAAAGTTATGCAGCTTTAGTTTAGGTCTGGTCAAATAGAAATGAAGTTTCTCTTTGAATAATGAAATATAAAGGAGAATGAAATTTATTTTTATAAATAATGAAAAAATAAAGGAGAGGAACAAAATAGCTCTCTGGGAGAAGCATAGCCTCCTTAAAGAAATCTCTGACCTCAAGAGTAAGAGGCCTTCACAGTAAGCTCAGACAGGAGATAGACTATTGACTGTTTTTTGACTCCTATTCTCTTTCAAGTGTAACTAATTTTGTATGGGTGTGGTTTTGTGGCCCTACTTTACCATCATTCATTGGGTGTATATGGGAGAGATAACCCGTTTCTTAGTTTTAAGTCTCAAGGCCAAAAGAAGCCACACAGAATCCCAATGGAGTCATTGCTGCTTATCAACTGTAGATTCTGGACTCTGAAATGCAGTTATAAACTCAGTATTGCCTTTGATTGTTCCCTAAGAAAACCAATTTTCTTAAATAGATTTCTATCCACAGATCCCTTGAGTGACTTTGAATTCCAATTTTAGAATCACTAGAAAAGATAAAAAGGTTAGTTTAGAGAGCTCCCAAACCTCAAGTCTTATCTTCCTTACTGGTGCAAATATGCCCTCCGTTCTAGCCAAGTTAAACTGCTTATTGTGAGCCCTGAAGTTTTATAGGCTATGTTTATGAGGATTCATGGTACCAAAGATATTTTTTTATAGTTTAAGCATAACAGCAAAATTACCCAATAGATAGTTGTGTTCATATATCTAAAGAAGGCTGAAGAATGAGACTTAGATTGCAGGCATTAACAAGGCAATTCTGGATCGCTCACCCACAAAAGCTACCATTAATTCAACTGGAACAAATAATTAGACTAGTCCAAAGAACCAAGAAAAAAGGATTTTAAAAAAAGTTTTCTGAGAAAAGATGCAAAAAATCCACAAGTATATATTTAAAGGAGAGAATTAAAGAAACAGAACCTGAGAAACTGGTATTTAGTCAAGATAGAGAATAGATTTAGTGGGCCTTCAGAAATGGGAAATGGGAAAGAAAACAAGACAGGAAGTTTTGGTTATCTATACTACAGAGTCTGAGTTGCTGAATGTGAATATGCTAATGTGGTTCAGAACAGGGCCGTATTACTGGGTGGTCAATCTAGAGTAAAGATAAGTAAAGGTCAGGGTTATTGAGGAGATTCAGATGATGTGAATTTGAAGAGCTGCAATGATAGCCAATGTCAACTTGGAAATCATGAGAATAAGGGTAGAAGTTGGTTGGAAGATATATATATGAACAATCAACTGAAGTTATCACAGAGACAGAAGTAAATTATGTGATGTTGAAATGCTAACAGTGATATAGACTCAAAATGTATAGCATCCAAATAAAAAATAAAAGGGAGATTTGGTACTCTGGTTCAAAAGTAGTGCTGGGAAAGAAATGGCATGATATCTTCATTCAGACTTTCAAATGACTAGAAAGAAAGCCAATTAACTCATTTCAATCCTATTATCACAAAGTGAAGAAACTTTTATAGAGACATGATATAGTAGGTAGGGCAATAGGTATCTGGAATAAAACCAATCATCATTATTTTGTCAATTATTGATCAAAGACATACGAAGTACTAAACTGACTCAAATACATCCTTTGATCTGTTACAGAAAAAAATATTCTGATATTCGTTAAATGATAAGGAAGACTTTATTGAAGATTACTGCTATATGTGTCAAGATTACTGTCAAGAGGAAGAGAACTTAAGCTCAACTCTAAGTACAGCAAGGACATCTGGAGATTTACAGCTATTGAACAGAGGCTGGGGAAGGTGGTATCAGTGGATGGAAACTAACAGAAGACATCAAAGGTAGAGTGGATTTTTTCTCTGTTGTTGTTTTTGTTGAGGGTAGAAAGTCTGTCTAAAATGACTTAGCAGGATTCTTGCTAAAACAGGGTAGGAGGGCTTGGGGACAAGGCCCAAAGGAAAAGTGTCGTCTGAAAAGGGGCTCAAAGGAGTCTGACTAATGTTTGGTTAAAGAGAGAATCTTGGTCAGAATCATAGGCATTATATGGTACCTATAATTTCAATTGGTACCTCGTTTGAAAGAAAGGAGTTTAAACTACAACCTTCTCACAGTGTACGCCTGATAATAACTTTAATGATGATTAATAAGCAGGCTGTCTCTTTGAGCCTAATTTGATGTTTAGCAGCAGCTATTTTATTACTTGCACCATTTTATTGCTTTTTTTTTACCCTTCAACATAGGACAAAGTATAAAAACCTTCAATTTTGTATTTGCCGTTAACAAGCTACTAAATGTGTGTTTTCCCTAATGATGCTATGCTTGCTATTTGCTTGGAAAATCGTAGTAGTAATTTTTTCTTGTCATTAAATTTATGTTCTCCATGGCCAATTTGAGGCAAGATTGGTGAATAATGTAAGCTTTATCCAAAAATCTAATTAAAATTAACAATTCAAATTATTTTTTTGTTTTGTTGTTGTTAAAGGTACTAATTTCTGAAATTTGTTCCTATTGACTCAGTGATTTATTTGGTATAAACCCTAAACTAAAGCTTAAAATCTACACACAGTAAATCATCTAGGAAATGACAAAACTATTTTAAAGTGACTAATCTCATTTTCAAGGTACTAGCAAAATACAAAACAAGAAAAATTACACAAGCAATTCTCAGACTAAACTTCCTATATTTACATCACTTTAATAGGGATATACATCATACTTGAAATGAAAGTGTTATTAACATAGATGAAGCAAACCAGAAGCAGTATGGTAACTCATTCTCATGATGTGGTGCTGTACATGTCTAGATTGGCTTTTATGTTAGAAGACTAAGCCTTTAATCAATGTTAAAAAAAAAAACTGTTATGATTTTCTTAGGTATAACAACAATTTAGCTTTAACTGAAATGCTAAATTGTTTTAATCTTAAGTCCCATGCATAAAAATTGAAAATCAGTAGATACTGGCATAGCACCACAAATATATTTATAGTATGATACCTGTGAATGTGTAAAACACTTTTATCTATCACCTATGTTTCAAATTAATGATTAATTTTATTTTTGTAAGGACTTCCCAGAAAAGGAGAAAATCAATTGTACAGGTTCAACTTAGTGGCCATCCAAGTACTATGATTACTTACGTCTTTATTCAGCAATTTGTGCTCAATATCCATTCATTAGACAACTTAATGTAGATTTTCTAATTCTTTGAAACAGAGGACCTGGAAGTGAGAATTTCATTTTAAAACAAATTAACTCTTCAGTTCAGTTTCTCGCTCAGTCATGTCCAACTCTTTGTAACGCCATGAACTGCAGAACACCAGGCCTCCCTGTCCATCACCAGCTCCTGGAGTTTATACCACCCAACCATCTCATCCTCGGTCGTCCCCTTCTCTTCCTGCCCTCAATCATTCCCAGCATCAGGGTCTTTTCAAATGAGTCAACCCTTCACATCAGGTGGCCAAAGTACTAGAGTTTCAGTTTCAACATCAGTCCTTCCAATGAACACCCAGGACTTATCTCCTTTAGGATGAACTGGTTGGATCTCCTTGAAGTCCAAGGGACTCTCAATAGTCTTCTCCAACACCATAGTTCAAAAGCATCAATTCTTTGGTGCTCAGCTTTCTTTATATTCCAACTCTCTAATCCATACATGACTACTGGAATAACCATAGACTTGAGTAGCCGGACCCTTGTTGACAAAAAATGTCTCTGCTTTTTAATATGCTGTCTAGGTTGGTCATAACTTTCCTTCCAAGGAGAAGCCTCTTTTAATTTCATGGCTTCAGTCACCATCTGCAGTGATTTTGGAACCCAAAAATGAAAAGTCAGCCACTGTTTCCACTTTTTACCCATCTATTTGCCATGAACTGATGGGACTGGATGCCATGATCTTAGTTTTCTGAATGTTGAGCTTTAAGCCAACCTTTTCACTCTCCTCTTTCACTCTCATCAAGAGGCTCTTTAGTTCCTCTTCACTTTCTGCCATAAGGGTGGTGTCATCTGCATATCTGAGGTGACTGATATTTCTTCTGGCAATCTGGATTCCAGCTTGTGCTTCTTCCAGCCCAGCGTTTCTCATGATGTACTCTGCATAGAAGTTAAATAAGCACAGTGGCAATATACAGCACTGATATACTCCTTTTCCTAGTTGGAACCAGTTTGTTCTACCACGTCCAATTCTGACTGTTCCTTCCTGACCTGCATAAAGATTTCTCAAGAGGCAGGTCAGGTGGTCTTGTATTCCCATCTCTTTCAGAATTTTCCATAGTTTGTTGTGATTCACACAATCAATGGCTTTGGCATAGTAAAAAAGGCAGTAGAAGTAGGTATTTTCTGGAACTCTGTTGTTTTTTCGATGATCCATCAGATGTTGGCAATTTGATCTCTGGTCCCTCTGCTTTTTCTAAATCCAGCTTGAACATCTGGAAGTTCATGATTCACGTACTGTTGAAGCCTGGCTTGGAGAATTTTGAGCATTACTTTATTAGCATGTGAGATGAGTGCAACTGTGCAGTAGTTTGAGCATTCTTTGGCATTGCCTTTCTTTGGGATTGGAATGAAGACGGACCTTTTCCAGTCCTGTGGCCACCGCTGAGTTTTCCAAATTTGCTGGCATATTAGTGCAGCATTTTCACAGCATCATCTTTTAGGATTTGGAATAGCTCAACTGGAATTCCATCACCTCCACTAGCTTTGTTACTAGTGATGTTTCCCAAGGCCCACTTGACTTTGCATTCCAGGGATGTCACACTCTAGGTGAGTGACCACACCATCATAGTTATCTGGGTCATGAAGATCTTTTTTTATATAGTTTTTCTGTGTTTCTTGCCACTTCTTCTTAGTATCTTCTGCTTCTGTTAGGTCCATACCATTTCTGTCCTTTATTGAGCCCATCTTTGCATGAAATGTTCCCTTAGTATCTCTAATTTTCTTAAAGAGATCTCTAGTGTTTCCCATTCCATTGTTTTTCTCTATTTCTTTGCATTGATCTCTGAGGAAGGCTTTCTTATCTCTCATTGCTATTCTTCAGAACTCTGCATTCAAATGGGAATATCTTTATTTTTCTCCTTTGCTCTAGGCTTCTCTTCTTTTCACAGCTATTTTTAAGGCCTCCTCAGACAGCCATTTTGTTTTTTTGCATTTCTTTTCCATGGGGATGGTCTTGATCACTGCCTCCTGTACAATATCATGAACTTCCGTTCATAGCTCTTCAGGCATTCTGTCTATCAGATCTAATCCCTTGAATATATTTGTTCACTTCCACTGTATAATTGTAAGAGATTTGATTTAGGTCGTACCTGAATGGTTTACTGGTTTCCCCTACTTTTAAATTTAAGTCTGAATTTGGCAATAAGGAGTTCATAATCTGAGCCATAGTCAGCTCCCGGTCTTGTTTTTGCTGACTGTATAGAGATTCTCCATCTTTGGCTGCAAAGAATATAATCAATCTGATTTCAGTGTTGACCATCTGGTGATGTCCATGTATAGAGTCTTCTCTTGTGTTGTTGGAAGAGGGTGTTTGCTATGACCAGTGCATTCTCTTGGCAAAACTCTATTAGCCTTTGCCCTGCTTCATTCCATATTCCAAGGCCAAATTTGCCTGTTACTCCAGGTGTGTCTTGACTTCCTACTTTTTCATTCCAGTCCCCTATAATGAAAAGGACATCTTTTTTGGGTGTTAGTTCTAAAAAGTCTTGGAGGTCTTCAGAGAACCATTCAACTTCAGGTTCTTCACTGTTACTGGTTGGGGCATAGGCTTGGATTACTGTAATAATGGTTTGCCTTGGAAACGAACAGAGATCATTCTGTTGTTTTTTGAGATTGCATCCAAGTACTGCATTTCGGACTCTTTTGTTGACCATGATGGCTACTCCATTTCTTCTAAGGGATTCCTGCCTGCAGTAGTAGATATAAATGGTCATCTGAGTTAAATTCACCCATTCCAGTCCATTTTAGTTTGCTGATTCCTAGAATGTCAATGTTCACTCTTGCCATCTCCTGTTTGACCACTCCCAATTTGCCTTGATTCATGGACCTAACATTCCAGGTTCCTATGCAATATTGCTCTTTACAGCATCAGACCTTGCTTCTATCACCAGTCACATCCATAACTGGGTGTTGTTTTTGATTTGGCTCCATCCCTTCATTCTTTCTGGAGTTATTTCTCCACTGATCTCCAGTCACATATTGGGCACCTACCAACCTGGGTGGGAGTTCCTCTTTCAGTATCCTATCATTTTGCCTTTTCATACTGTTCACGGGGTTCTCAAGGCAAGAATACTGAAGTGGTTTGCCATTCCCTTCTCCAGTGGACCACATTCTGTCAGACCTCTCCACCATGACCTGCCCATCTTGGGTGGCCCCACACGGCATGGCTTAGTTTCATTGAGTTAGACAAGGCTGTGGTCCGTGTGATCAGATTGGCTAGTTTTCTGTGATTATGGTTTCAGTGTGTCTGCCCTCTTGCACCACCTACTGTGTTACTTGGGTTTCTCTTACCTTGGACGTGGGGTATCTCTTCATGGCTATTCCAGCAAGGCACAGCCGCTGCTGCTTATCTTGGATGAGGGGTATCTCCTCACCACCGCCCCTTCTGACCCTGAACATGGAATAGCTCCTCTAGGCCCTCCTGCGCCCATGCAGCCACCACTCCTTGGACGTGAGGTTGCTCCTCTTGGCTGCCACCCCTGATCTCGGGCTTAATTCTTCTAGGTCTTTGTTAATTGATTCTTGCATTTTCTCCATTTTGTTTTCAAAGTTTTTGATCATCTTTACTAACATTATTCTGTATTCTTTTTCAGGTAGTTTGCCTATTTCCTCCTCATTTATTTGGACTTCTGTGTTTCTTGTCTGTTCCTTCATTTGTGTAGTATTTCTCTGCCTTTTCATTATTATTATTATTTTTTTTTTTTACTTATTGTGTTTGAGGTCTCCTTTCCCCAGGCTTAAAGGTTGAATCCATCCTTCCTTTTGGTTTCTGCGCTCCTAAGTCTGGTCCAGTGGTTTCTGTAAGCTTTGTATAGGGTGAGATTTGTGCTGAGTTTTTGTTTGTTTACTTGTTTGGTTTTCCTCTGATAGAAAAGGCTGAGTGAGGTGGTAATCCTCTCTGCTAACGACTGGATTTGTATTTTTGTTTTGTTTGTTGTTTAGATGAGGTGACCTGCACAGGGTGCTACTGGTGGCTGGGTGATGCCGGGTCTTGTATTCAAGTGGTTTTCTTTGTGTGAGTTCTCACTATGTGATACTCCGTAGGGTTAGTTCTGTGATAGTCTAGGGTCTTGGAGTCAGTGCTCCCACTCCAAAGGCTCAGAGCTTGATCTCTGGTCAGGAACTAAGATTCTACAAGTGGTTTTTAATGACATTACATGAGATTAAAACAAATATCCAAAAATGAGAAAAGAAAGATGAACCCCACACAAATGGCAGTTACCAAATCAGGCAAATAATAATTAAAATAATGGAATATAAACATATATGTATACATCCATGAGCAAAGTTAAAAGAGTCCAACAAAAATAAAGTATGACAGATTGCCCCAACAACAAAGGAAATCAAAAATTATATTTACAAATTAAGAACAAAACTAAAACACAAACCAGAAAATGAAACTGAAACAAGATGTCAAGTGGGGAATAAAGCCATGAAAACCATACTAACAAGTATGTTGAGAGGAAAGGAAAGAAAGAAAAATACATAGGCAAAGTTAAATAGAGGTAGATGAAGATTTATATACGTAAAGATTAACTGCAAGGGGAAAAGAACAGTAGGAAATGAAAACAAAGGAGGAAATGTCAAAAAATATACTAGATTTTAAAAAATTAAAAGTTAAAATTATAAAAAAGAGGGAAAAAAACAGAAGAAGAAAGAAAATAAAACAAAACAAAAAAGGATAACTCCGCACAACTGCAAAATCCCTACGTAGATGCAGAGGTTTATAACAACAATAAAAAGTGTGACTGAATGTATACATATACAAATTCAACCCTAAGCAAAATCAAAATCATCCGACAAAAATAAAGTACAATGGGTTGACCAGGTGAACAAAGGAAACCAAAACTTATGTCTACCACAACAAAACTAACTAAAGCATAAACTGGAAAAAAAAACCAAATCAAGGTGCCAATTGGTGTAGATAGCAATGAAAGTAAACTTACAAATATGTTGAAAGGAAAGGAAATAAAGAAAATAAATAAAGAACAGATAGGCAAAGTTAAATAGCGGTAGATAAAATTTACATACATTAAAGATTAACTTCAAGGGGAAAAGAACAGCAGGAAAAGGAAACAAAGGAATAAATGTATAAAAAATAATGATAGGTTTAAAAATTAAAATTAATAAAAGATAAAAAAAACTGCAATACTCCCCAGAACAGCAAAAGCCCAATGTAGAGGCAGGGGTTTATAACAACAATAAAAATGTGACTGAGGAAAAATAAACGTTCAAAAGCTTAGATTTCATAATTCCAATAAAATTGACAACAACAACAGAAGTGGAAAAGAAGGAAAGAAAAAGAAAAAAAAATTCAAAAGAATCTACAGAAGAAGTCAAAACATAAGAAGTATAAATGTTTTTCTTGTGTTACTGCTGCCAGACTCCTTTCTCTTGCTGGACGTCACAGTCCACCTCACCTCTCCAGGATGCCTTCCAACACTGTGCTGATCTGTGAACCTGCTGTGGGGGCAGCTCAGATTCTAATCTGGTCCTACTTCTGTGCGTTCTTGCCTCCAATGTTCACAGCTATCAGAACTAGTGCATTTTCTTTAGTGGGCGCTCTCAATCACCATTTATATATTCCATAGAGACAGAGTCTGCCTAGTTGATCTTGTGGACTTAACATGCAACTGGTACAGCTAGTAGGAAGGCTTGGGTCTTCTTAGCCACACTGCCCCTGTGTTTCAATTGTGGTTTTATTTCCACTTCTGCATGTGGGTCACCCACTGGGGCTTGCTCCTGAGGCTGCCCTGGAGGACTTGGGTTTGCCCATGTGAAGGCCAGGTGCGGAGGTGGTGCAGCAGCTTGGGTCATAGGGTTCTGGCAGCACCAGGTACTCTGGGGAGTTGGCAGCTGGCACCCCACTCCAGTACTCCTGCCTGGAAAATCCCATGGATGGAGGAGCCTGGTAGGCTGCAGTCCATGGGGTCGCTGAGTGTCGGACATGACTGAGCGACTTCATTTTCACTTTTCACTTTCATTCATTGGAGAAGAAAATGGCAACCCACTCCAGTGTTCTTGCCTGGAGAATCCCAGGGACGGGGGAGCCTGTTGGGCTGCCGTCTATGGGGTCACACAGAGTCGGACACAACTGAAGTGACTTAGCAGCAGCAGAAGGGTATGGCAACCAGTATTGGCCAATATGCTCCGGTATTCTTGCCTGGAGAATCCCCCGCCCTGACAGAGAAGCCTGGCAGGCCACAATCTACAGGGTCTCAAAGAGTCAGAAAGTGTCAGAAAGGTCAAAGTGACCCTGTACGCATAGACGCAAGACTTTTTTTTGCCTGTGGCATCTCTGTCCCAGTGAGAGTTGAGCGTGAAGGTGGCACAGCTGCTTGGCTTGCGGGTCCCTGGCAGCACCAAGTGTGCAGGGACACGGACTGCCTCTGCCACAGGAGTTATGGACCTATCAGAGTCTTTTTTTGAGCCTCTCCTGGCTGGTGCTCAGAAGGCCTCTTTGACCAGTGTTTCTCTGTAGCTCCGCCCTTTCAGGCACTTAGAGGGCTCCCTTGCCTGGGGTTCTTCTCTGTTGTTCAGCGCACCAGGCACATAAAGGGCCCCGGGCCCAGCCCCCCCCACTCCCCCTGCTGTCTGGGGTCCTATTCTGTAGATTGGCACATCAGGCTCTTAAAGGGGCACCTTGGGTGGGGTCCTGCTCTGTAGTTCAGTGCTTCAAGAGTTTGATGGGCCAGCCTCTCTATTGTTCAGCTGCCAACCCTGGTGTGTGGGCAAAGAGAGGCTCTGGTGATGGCTTTACCCCTTAACTGTGACTCAGCAGTATCGCCTTTCTTCCATGGCTGCCCAACTTTCCTCCGCAGGCATTTGTAACCACAGTCTCCTCCCTTATAACCCCTCAATCCATCTCTCAGCAATCAACAGCAGCCCTCGCTCTGGAATTGCTCCACAGTCCCTAAACTCCAGTTCTTAGCTGCTACAACTTCCAGGGGACCTCCCTCCCTGTTAGGGGATGAATTTCTGTGGCAAGGGCTGCCTGATTCTCATTTCATTTAGGCTGCCACAGATCAGCTGTTTCACTCTCAGCCTTAAATGTTTCTCCTCTGACTCAGACAATTGCCCCGATATAGGGATCAGACCCTTGCTTCAGTTCCCCTATCTGCCAAGGGCAGGTCCAATCCTAGTAACACTCCTGTTTTTCCCCTTGTTCCTTTGTCCTACCAAGTTTCGGGTGGTTCTATATATTCTTTTCCACTGATCAGGTTCTTCCTGTCCACTCTCAGCTGGTGTTTTGCATGCACTTCTGTGTCTTAAGGTGTATTCCTGGTGTATCCATGGAGAGAGATATACTTCACGTCCACCTACTCCTCAGCCATCTTGTTCTCCCATTTTGGTATTCTTGTTCTCCCATTTTGGTATTCTTGATTTACCTATATGTGTGGTACTTTGAATTCTCCCTGAACCATTCTTTGTAACATTTAACTGTGTCCCTTATTAACAAATGAGTTAAATCAAATATTTGGCATATGTTCATTTCCTATTTGAATGAAAGCATTGATTTTATTTTGCAAAACTGATAAGACCCAAATATAGTATTTATAGATGTAGTCAGTTACCCTTATGAATTTTCTTAAAAATGTCAAGGGCAATAATACTCAGCATAGAAAAATTTCTTAAAAATCTACTTTCTCTTTCTTACAGTCATATACACAAACATATACAGCAGGAAAGAGAGAAACAACTGTCATCACCTTCCAATTAATTCTTCATCCACTCTCCAAACTCTCCTCTCTTCATCCACTACTTCTTGTTTCAGTATTATTTTGCCTTTTTTTAGGTTACAGTCTCTTATCTGTACTTTGCTATTTATTTTAAACTTGGGTCTTTGTTTCTCACACATTACTACATCTCACTTTTTAACCATAATTTTCCACAATTTCTGCAGTTAATCTAGTAGACAATTCTCTCGTGTTGAAATTAAAGAAGGAAAGCTATGTTTATCCACACATTAATTATTATACCCATTTCTGTCATATAGTTGACAAAACTTTTTGGAAATGCATAGAATATGAAAGTAGCTTTAGTTTTATCTTACAGTGTCAAGGGCAGGGACACTCCAAGAGAGAACAAAAGGGCTTGTTATGGGAATTTAAAATCCAATGAGGTACATACAAGGCCTGCTCAAAATCATTTTGATCACAGTAGGAGGTTTCAGACAACATCAACAGAAAACTTGTTAGTTTAGTGAACAGAGGTTCACTCTGGGTGTGCACATACAATAACAGAGCAAGGTAGTACCTGCTTTCTTTTTTTTTTTTCCCTGTAAATCCACTATCTTATGTTCCTACTGCTTACTTATGTTACTTGTCTCTCCAAAATTAAAAATCCACTATTTTCGTAAATAAAGTTTTGAAGTGTCCTGTACTCTATTCTGAATATATTCTTTTAGTCAATTAATTCTCCTCCACAAGAAGTATATGTCAAGTCAAAGCAATACTTTTATTCTGAAAACATCTGCTCATGTAGACATTTAACTGATTGTACAGATATTACTTCTGTTGTAAACCTTCCACATCCTCCCACCCTCTCCACCATGGTCTATTAGGCAATGTCTAGACAAGGAAGTTATTTTGTCCAGTTAGCTCTGGATGTTTGGAGTGCAAAATAATAATCTTCACAGAAGGAAAGAAAGCATAATATGTGAAGGAAAAGTCTCTAGTGAAGCTAAGCTAATCCTGTTTGATAGCTAGTTTCTAGAATTTACTTCCTGAATTTGATGCTGCTTCTCTTTCTATAAATATGTTCTACCTGTGTATGTTTTAGTGATCTTCACATAGTCAAGGGCTGTGTTTAACAGTCATCAAGCAGAAACATAAATCTTTCTTTAGCATAAGTTCCTGTGTGCAGTCACATGCATCTGTGTATCAGCGGTGGGGGTAGAGGAAAGAGAACAGAGCAGATCTGTGTGTCCGGAAACAGACTAGTATAAATATGCGTTGCTGTGTGGTTAACATAGTTTACATCAATGAGAACAAAATAACTGTGACATTTGCCTCTAAGATCTGTGAAATCACATGTGTCTGGGGAATACTGAATGGAGGAGAGCATGCTGCACTGAGACTCTCAAAAATTAGATTTCTATTTTCCTTGAGTATCTTAAAAGGACCTTGTTCTAATAATTTAAAAACACATCAATTGAACTCATTATTTTAATTTGCAGTGTCCTTTAAAGGAGACATTTTGACTATGGGGCTATTACACTTTGAATTTATTCTTACTCTCTTATCTTGAGTTTTTGGTTATCTTTCTTAATGATACACACCCACCATATGAAATTCAGGTAACTCTAAGACAAATGTGCCATCCACTAGGAATCTTTCTTCTGCAATCCACTGGACTTAATGGCTTGATCACACTAACTAAATACATCACATGTGCATTATATTTAGTAATATAAGTGTCTTTCTGACTAGACTCTTAGCTACTTAAGTGCAAAAACTATGTATTATTTATATTGATATATCAACCCTTTCTTGACCCTTCATCCTGTAATTGTGTAAGTAAAATTTCACTAAAATGCCTAAAGAACATCTAAAACTAATTTATCACATTTAAAATAATTCCAACTTTTGATATCTCCATTGCTGATTCACACCTTTAGTGGTCTCCGAAACAGTACTTTTTCTCAAAGCACATCTCTATGAATCCCTAACCAGCTTTCTCCAGAAATACATTTAAACTGTCTATATTGTTGAAGGAAAAAACAAAATGAATATATCTGGCAATAGTCAAATTTAGAGACATAGTTTTAAACCCTAGATCCTATAGAAGAGCAGCCCTCTGTTTATGTAAAAGGAGACTAAGGTTGAACAGTTAGTAGAGTGACCTTTGACTTTTCTTTCATAATATCATTGGCAAGTCATTTGTTGACGCTGTAGGAATTGTACCTGAAAAGAGCAGAGCACTTGAGAAAAGTGTAATTTATGCTGTTGATGTTTTTCCTTTTATTATTACTCTTTATTTCCATGAATCTCTAGATTCCTTTCAAGATGGGAGAAGCAATCTTATTCTTTCTTTCTTTCTTTCTTTTTGGTGCCCTCCTCCACAACACCTAAGTAATCTTTTACACAGAGAAGATGCTCAATCTATACTATTGCTCTAAATTCCTCCTAAACTTCTTTCATAGCCTCTCTTTTTGGTTTGCTCTTTGATCATCCTAAAGAGATAGGCTTTCTAGATCTAAACTCTAAGTTCAGTGGCCACCCTAGTCAAGTTATTTAGTATATACTGCCATGCATAACTTCTAAAGGTACATACTTCTACTAAACTTGTATATATTATTGACTCAGTGGATCATGGATCCTTTCACCAACACTAAAAGGAAATCAGAGATTGAACAAATGAATTAAGATACTACTATATTTACATAAAATAGAAACCAAAGTAATACTATACTAGTAAAATAAGAATGGTTATTTGATCTGTCCGTTTTTACACATAAAAGTATTTCTTTAAACAATCTCAGGATGTCCTTAAATTGATCCAGAAAATATATGCAAAAAAGTTAGTCAGATATTCATGATACAGAATGTTATTGTTAATTTACGGTAGTTCTATTCCTATTGTATCTGTATAAAGATTTTAAAAGTTAGTAATGCATTCCTCTTATCAAAATAGGCACAGGACATTGTAAATCAACTATACTTCAATAAGATAAATTAGGGAAAAAATAGGCATAGGACAAACTCATTTAAACAAATTGCTCATTTTAGACACCTCATTAATTAGAAATGTCATGTTTGATTATAAAAATTATGGATTTGCTACTAAGAAAAAATTCCTCAAATCCATTGAGACTAAAATAAGAATAAATAGAACACACAGATTTTTATATTCACTTTAACACTTTTGTTGAAAAAAATTGAACCACAAGCAGTATAATTATTAAATAGAGAAAAAAAATGTAAATAATTAATTCCAAACAAGGGAAGTGAAAATCTATGATATGAGGGAAAAGGATGGGAATAAATGAAAGGATTACAAAGTTCACTGGAAAAATACAATTTAAAGACAGAGTGAAAACATAAAATTATGGAGGGGTATAAAAATAGTATAGATACTAGAAGATACAAGAAAATTAAGATCAGAAGTCTATGTACCTAAAGTGTGGAGAAATGGAACACTTCTTGACAATCAGTGGGGATGTAAACAGATACAATCATTATGAAAAATGAACTCTTTTTCCAGTACAAGAAGCTGCAACTTGAAGTACGTTGTATTATAAATGCGTGTATTTTACTTATTTTTTAAAATTGTTTGTATTACACCTCTAGGGGAAAATATATCTTAGATAATAAGTCTAGGATGTTATATTAATGCTACTTAAAATAGTCACATTTAAAAATAACCTACAACTAAGCAGAACTGGCAATTAAGAAAATTATGAACATTTTTTAGAGTAGGAAAACTATATATCAGATACTTTATATTTTTATATTAAAACTAGATATTTTAATCATATGATTTTATATAGTCTTATATACAATTTTATTTGATGTTTGCAGCCATACAAGAATTTATTTGAACTCTAACCTATTTTTGAAAAATCCCAAAGACTAACACTATTTATTCTTAGACCTTTGGGAAACTAGAAATCAATGTTTGACATTATTCCTGTTTTCTATTAGAATATCTAATATTTATCACAGGTAGTTACTGGGTAGCTTATTAATGTATTTATGATAAAGCCATCAGCTTTTTACTAAAGATTTCATGAATGATATTTTGGGAATTAAGTCTCTCTTAAATGTAAATTTTTATAAATTTATCTAAACATTTTTCTCATAATTTAGAACTACAAAATGCTTTCTTTTAATGGTAATTGCTAAGTCACTTCAGTCATGTCCAACTCTGTGTGATTCCATAGACAGCAGTCCACCAGGCTCCCCTGTCCCTGGGATCCTCCAGGCAAGAACACTGGAGTGGGTTGCCACTTCCTTCTCCAATGCATGAAAGCGAAAATGGTAAATATATATTAAAAAGCAGAGACATTACTTTGCCAACAAAGGTCCGTCTAGTCAAGTCTATGGTTTTTCCAGTGGTCATGTATGGATGTGAGAGTTGGACTGTGAAGAAAGCTCTGCACTGAAGAATTGATGCTTTCGAACTGTGGTGTTGGAGAAGACTCTTGAGAGTCCCTTGGACTGCAAGGAGATCCAACCAGTCCATTCTAAAGGGGATCAGCCCTGGGATTTCTTTGGAAGGACTGATGTTGAAGCTGAAACCCCAATACTTTGGCCACCTGATGCGAAGAGTTGACTCATTTGAAAAGACCCTGATGCTGGGAAAGATTGGGGGCAGGAGGAGAAGAGGACGACAGAGGATGAGATGGCTGGATGGCATCACCGACTCAATGCACATGAGTTTGGGTGAACTCCAGGAGTTGGTGATGGACAGGGAGGCCTGGTGTGCTGCGATTCACGGGGTGGCTAAGAGTTGGACACGACTGAGTGACTGAACTGAACTGAACTGTCTATACTTGGCCCACAAAGAAACCAATTAACACTTTGGCAATTGTTGATATAATGCAGATGGCAATGAATGACAGCATCTTTGAGCTCAAACTGGTACCTTCTATGTTAACTTATTTTTGTGTCTGAATGTTTGTTTTGGTCTTTTATGCTGTTCTCAGGAGAAATTCTCAGACAAAAGCCTCATGAATTACTGATTTATTTATAAATGAACTGTTACCAATTTGATCTTCAGAGTAAAGGTCTACTGTCAGATGTGAGGGAATTCAGACTCTACTTGTTTTGAGTATTAACTCCATTTTCAAGGAGAAAGACAATGAGGATGGAGGGAAAAGTAAAGCATTTGAGCCAAATGTTCAAATATCTTATGAAGAATTAATAATAAATATTAAGAAATATGTACTTTGAAAGAAAGAACATGACAGGCAAATAAATTATTATTATCAGAAAACTGACTTCTGTGCCTGATGAAATTCTGGGAGTTGGTGATGGACAGGGAGGCCTGGCGTGCTGCGATTTATGGGGTCGCAAAGAGTCAGACACGACTGAGTGACTGAACTGAACTGAAGATTTAAATGTGACTAGTATAGTGCACGGAGTCGGACACGACTGAAGCGACTTAGCAGCAGCAGCAGCAGTATAGTCAGTGGCACCCCACTCCAGTACTCTTGCCTGGAAAATCCCATGGACGGAGGAGCCTTGAAGGCTGCAATCCATGGGGTCACTGAGGGTGGGGCACAACTGAGCGACTTCACTTTCACTTTTCATTTTCACGCATTGGAGAAGGAAATGGCAACTCACTCCAGTACTCTTGCCTGGAGAATCCCAGGGACGGGGGAGTTTGGTGGGCTGCCATCTACGGGGTCGCACAGAGTCAGACACAACTGAAGTGACTTAACAGCAGCAGCAGCCGTATAGTCATATTTTTTTAAGCAGGTAAAATATGCATTTGTCTTTCTTTTAAAATTATAATCAGCCTTTGCAAAAGAACAGTTATAAAAAGTGATAAGCAGATCATTTCCAGATCAGGAAAACACATTCTATTCAGCATTTCCCCATTATGTGACCCCTTAAATGAGGTAATTATATTTTTAAAAAATTAAAATTGATATTAATTATATAATGCCCTAGTCACAGTCAGTATCTAAAATTTTGTAATATTTTGAAGCTGCAATTTGGGATAAAACATGTATATTCTGTAGAAACATTTACCTTCTCTTTTTACTTCTAAATAAAATGCAATGGCCCAATCCTTTATTGTAGAGTTTACAAATTGGTTAAAAAAAAAAAAAAAAAAAGCACACGCATAGCCCTGACAGTTTTGTTTACTTATACCACAGGTAAAGAATTGTCCTTTCCAAATCAATAACCCCGTCTAGGAAAAAATGTCCATTGTATCACCGGTTAGCAGTGACAGTTACCTGAATAAAGAGATTTTTTTTTCCTCTTCTATGACTTGATTCCCTTTTGAATAAATTAAAGTGAGTAGAACTACAGGAGCTGACCTGTATAACATAGAGTGTATATCAAGCTGCCACCTCAAAATATTCCCAGGTGATGCAAGTGTAATTTTGTTAAACAGTACTTAATGACTCAATTTAGATACTGGTTTACCTAGGCCCTTGGGTATTCACTCAGTCTAAATCTTCAGTAATGTTTCTAAAACTTGTATAATGTAAGTCAAGTAAATCCCCAGACAAGAACCAAAAGTCATGCATTTTATGCCTAACAAAATGAGGTAAAGTTTGTTATTCTTAAGCTTTGGGATAGATGCAAAAGCAGTACCTGCTATTAATCAACATCTTACATAGAAATAGGAAGGCCAAACATCTAGTGTTTGGGTCTCTTAGAAAATATATAGTCTCTTAAAAAATATATAGGCTTTTATTAATTTAAATCATTCCACACCTTTATCAAGTTGTTTTCACTGCACTTATATTTCCATTAAAACAAAACAGGAAACTAACCCATAATCTTCCAAAAAAGCTAAAATAGTATGATTCAATGAAATGAAAGCTGTATTAGTATTCTCCAATCTATAATCTAATCCAATTCGAAGGTTGATAATATTTACACAGTGGCTTGGAATTTCTCTCAGAGACAAGCTCAGGGACAAATATCTGGTTGGAAAGGTAGTGAAGCTTGAAGATTCATTAGAACAAGCATACCACATTGCATGATATTTTGAGGAGTGCTCTAAAGGAGAAGAACATAATTTCTATCAAGAACATAATTTCCATGGAAAATAACTTCCCCTTCAAAAGTAAAGCAGTTACAGTCTAAACTTTTTAATAAGGGGATGGTGAGGAGCCCAGGCAGGCGTGAGGCAGGGAGGAAACAAGCATGCTTCACAGATGGAAGCCAAGCCCCAGAGCTGGCAGGTGCGTCAGCTCTCCAAGACCTCTGACAAGCTCTGTGGATTCTTGCTGATACACCTAGTCCAAAAGCCAGTCAGACTCAGGAGACTTTTAGGTAGTACTTAACCTCTTTAACACCTCAAGGATGAAGTAGAAACAACGAACTCTGTGTAAACTAGATGGAGGAGCCCTGAAGATGAAGAAGAGGAAACTGCGCAAGGGGCAGGAGGCCCACCCTACCTTGTCCCCGTCGCTGTGGCGTCCGAGCTGCTGCGATCCTCAGCACTGGCGGGACCAACATTCCTGGACCGACTGTGTCTGTCAGGTGCTGGCCACAGGAGAGGCCCCATGAGTCCACTGGGTGCCCGGGGAAGGTGTGGTGGAAAGTCGGCCTGCAACCGGAGCTTGGTGTTTGGCCGCCTCAACTGGCCTGGATGTTCTAAAGGCAGGGGCAGTTATGGACAGTTTAGAAGAGAAACATCTGGAGGCTAAAGATGAACTGAATATGGAAGCAAGACCAGGACTGCAATTTCTTACAGGCACAGGGTTTCTTAGGAAATGCCCCCTCCGCCTTGGGGAATTCAGCGATGGGCTTGCCTGTGCATGTTTCCATTTGACTGGAGTGATGGGGAGGGAAGCATTCAGTGCTTTAAATCGGCTTGAAATGCTACATTTCGTGATTGTGAACAACAGGTGCAGAAGAGAGTCAGTCGCAAAGATTTGGCAGGAATGCAGCAGATGGGTTTGTGATTATCTGAAGAGGCTGGAGCGCTTTCTTCAGCTCGGTGCCGAAGTTGCAAAGGGTGCACTGCTGTTCTCCTGAACTGTGGGAACATGCCACTGACCAAGACGGCAGAGATGGAAGCCTGTGTCTTCGTTTGCATTGGCCAGTCAGGAGTTTGTGGTGGTCAACCTAGGCCTCAGCTCTGCGTATTTGTGCAGCCTCTTCAGGGAAGCCCGCCCCCACCCCTGCGAGTCGTGTACATCCAGGAGACTGACTCCGTGGGCAAGAAGCGCCCCAACACCAGGTCCGGCTTCAACAGGTAGAGGTTCAACAGGTTCAACGTACTCCGAACCAGTTTCTGTGGAAATGGGTGGACCAGGCACCAAGGGCCACATCACAGCTCAGGCGTCCACCAACCAAACCGACACTTTTGACAATGCTGAGGCCAAGCCCCCTGGACCAAGTCTTCATCCACCTTTCCACACCGTGGGAAAAGCAAGAGGTTTTCGAGCAGCAGCTGAAAAGACTGGCACTGACCTGGGCCCGCTGTGTTCACTGGTCGCGTCTGTCGGCTGCTGTCCCGCCTCAGCGTAGCCGAGTTCTGTACGGAACCCTCGCGGGAAGTTCGGGGAAGATCTCGCGGCCAAAACGGGTTTTCCCTCCAGTACCACACGCCGCGCAGTGTTACCAGTGCCACTCCCCCGAGCAGGATCTTCTCAGAGAATGGTGGGGACATGGTTGCGCTTCACAAGTTGGGCCATGCTTGGGTTGGCTGGCTGCTGGTACACACGGAGGCGGTGGTGAAAGGCTTCTCTGTACCAGAGACAAAAGCTGCTCTGGGCTTGGCCTCTGCTGCTGGAGAGAAACCAGCCCGGCTTCACCAAGGAGCTGCTGAGAGAGTGTGTATGGCCCTAGGCGGCTGCAGGTTGTCCAGGACCATCTCCTTCACAAGATCCCTTCCCAGCCACAGGAGGCCCTAAGGAGGGTCACCCGCACCACCCACTCCATGGGGAAGCAGTCTGATGTGGCACTGAGCAGCATCTAGCCCTTCTCCTTCCCAGAGACACCTGAAAGCCTCACAGTTGTTGGTGCTTTTCAGCCAGGACCTCCAGAAGATAATGGGCCACAAAGCAAAAGTGCTGGATGCTAAGGCCTACAGACGCATAGAGAAAGCGCTCGGGGCTACCTGGACAGGCAGCAGGTGCTGGCGAACCCCAACTGGAAGAGGAAGTTATAAAGCATGAGGCCTCGGTTTCCGGCGCCGCATGGGACTAAGAAAATGGAGCTTCTGAAATGAAGCAACACCTGAAGCAGAGAAACAAGATGTTGGCGGGGAGCCTGAGAAGGAAGAGCTGTCTTGGCCAACGTAGTTTGACCTCCATTATGGTACCTATGGGGATGTGGTGTTTCCTTCCACTGAATCTGGTAAGTGAACTTGTTACTTAGCTGTACTTTCAATTTCTTTTCATTTGAGATTTGTACCTTATTACTGCGTTTTGGCTGGTTGCTGGTGAAGGGCTTGAGATCCATTAATTGCTTTTCCTACCCATGATTAGCAAATGTTTCTGCAGAGATTAAAACAACCAAAACAAAACAGGGCTTTTAAATTACTGTTGTTCTGGTCCTTCTTACCCATTAGGTTTCTCACACATCTCTCCACAAAATATTTGAGGAGGAGAAAGATGTTTCTCCAGAGAGGAATATTCACACTGGACTGAGTTCCTAAGAATGTTCTATTTTTCCTTACGTAGGAATCTTCCTGAAAAGAACTCCCTGTGGCTAATACACTCATTACAACCCATCACTCCATTTTTGCCATGTGTTACATTACTAAGAAATTCACACTTAAGGTTCCAGTTTAGACATCAGAATCACTCATAATGTCACTAGATAGGGTTCCTCTCCTGTTAGTGAATGCATATGCTGCTTTTCACGTCTCCCCTTATATTAAAACAACTTACACAACTAATTCCTCATTGGACTATGAACTTCTGGAGGAGAAGTGACATGCATTTAACCCTTTTAATAAAAGAATTGAAGCCAGTGAAGTAACAGAAAAGGAAATGGCTTTTTTTTTTTTCCTTTCCTAACTAGTGCTTTAAAACATTTCTAATACTTCCTTCCTAGCCTTGCATAGAATCTTTTGATATAAATGTCAGTTGTAAGAACAAGTCTCATTTTAGAAATTGACTCCTCTTGGTATTAAAAAGTCCAGTCCACTTTAATTTAAAACTTTAAACTCATAATGCAAAGCCTCTCCCCACTTACCAATGTAGCTGTGATCTCACTTGGCTTAGGGACTGATAGTGGGGAGGCAAACATGGTATTTTTCACCCTTTCCTCTCGACTTCTTACCCTTTATTTCTGTGTCTCATTTCCTTTTCCAGATTATTTTGAGAGAAGATGAGAACACATCTTTTCTGTTTGGTTTTATTATCATCTGAGCATTCTGTGTGTCAGGCCCTAAATGTGAATTCTTTTATTGGTTGTATTAATGGTACTTCTGAGACTCCCATGGACCTCTGCATATGTCACGGTTCCATTCAGTTTCCCACCTCCTGGAAGTACTCTCCATAGAGTTACATTTCTGGACTCCTTTTCCCCAACACAGCTCCCTCTTGCATAGGGTGCTGTCAGGATAGTTCGAGCCTGGCTATTTGTACAGCATTTTTGGTAGGACAATGGGTAGTCTATATCCTTGCCAAATGTTGCTTACTAGGGTGCAGGGTGCTTTTGCTGCATGACTTTCTCCTTACCTTGCCCTGGGGACCCAGATGATACTCAACACCAGATGTTTTGTTCATAAATATTCCCAAAGCTATGGCAATGTATGTCAGACTTGCTCAAAATTATTTCAATATACTCTAGCCTAGTAGCCCCAGAGATAGCCTAGTGAGTTTCTGCTGTTTAGAAAGCTTCCAGGAGAGGAGTCAGTAGCATGAAACCCTTCTGGAGCACTTCTTGTTTGTATTGAGATTGTATATACAGGAAGAAAGGGAAACATCACAGCACTTTGCCTAAGCTGAGTACTCACTGCTTCGGTGAATTCTCTGTTCAAATTTCTAGTCTTCTTTTATATATTACAGACATGGGTGATTGAGTTTGCTAATTTAGTAAGTCCAACTTGGATGTAATTAGAATCACTACTTAAAATGAAGAGGCTCTTACTTCTTCATTAAAAATATATATATATATATATATATATATATATATAAAATTTACAAAAGGAGACTCAATCAAATTTATTTTATTAAAAATGGGAAATATTAACAGCTATCTGAAAATAAGAACTATGTCTCTTCATTTTAAAATTCTGTTTTGAAAAATTGCCAAATATTTTAATCTACACCAGTGAAACTCACTATATAATGGTTTGTTTTTTAATGTCCTAGAAATCTGGGCTTAACACTTGTCTGTATAATCCAATACAAATATATATTTTGTCTATTAAATTAACTAGATCCTTATGAGGTAATGTTTTAAAAAGTAATACGTTTTATATCTATACATTTATATATATTGTTGTTGTTAAGTCTCTAAGTTATGTCTGACTGAGACCCCATGGACTGCAGCATGCCAGGCTTCTCTGTCCTTCACTATCTCCCGGAGTTGCTCAAACTTATGTCCACTGAGTCAGTGATGCTATCTAACCATCTCATCCAGTGCCACCCATATCCCCTTTTGCCTTTAATTTTTCTCAGCATCAGGGTCTTTTTCAGTGAGTTGGCTTTCACATCAGGTGGCCAAGGTATTGGAGCTTCAACTTCAGCATCAGTCCTTTCAGTGAATACTCAGGGTTGATTTCCTTTAGGATTGACCAGTTCAATTTCCCTGCAGTCCAAGGGACTCTAAATTTAGAGTCTTCTGCAGCACCACAACTCGAAAGCATCAATTCTTTTGCACTCAGCCTTCTTTTTGGTCCAACTTTGACATCCATACATGATTACTGGAAAAGCCATAGCTTTGACTATGTGGACCTTTGTTGGCAAAGTGGTATCTCTGCTTTTTAAAACACTGTCTAGGTTTGTCATAGCTTTTCTTCAAAGGAGCAAGCATCTTTTAATTTTGTTTCCACTTTGGCCCCACCACTTCTTTCTTTCTGAATCTGTTAGTAGTTGCCCTCTGCTCTTCCCCAGTAGCATGATGGACACCTTTTGACCTGGTGTGCTTAGCATCTGGTTTCATATCTTTTTGCAATTTCATACCACTCACAGGGTTCTTGCAGCAAGAACACTGGAGTGGCTTGCCATTCCCTTTTCCAGAGGACCAGATTTTATCAGAACTCTTCACTATGACCCATCCGTCTTGGGTGACCCTGCACAGCATTGCTCATAGCTTCATTAAGTTATGCAAACTCCTTAGCCATGACAAGGCTGTGATCCAAGAAAGAGATTTATTTATGCATACATACATATATATATATCATTTGTAATCTATTTTATTCCAATTGAAAATCAATTTGGTTAATAGAAATTATCAGAATGTGTTTTTTATAGGTAGGTTTATAGTTCTTTTGTAAATTATATACATCTTAATTTTAAAAATAAAATACAAAATGAGAATAACTCTGTATAAGCTACATTTAATTGATTTCTTTTTTGAAACTTAATTAGCATCCCATAGATAACATGAGTAATACCATCCAAAGTACTGGCTTTAACAAATGTTACAATACAAAACTTTGGGACAGTTCCCCTTCAAAAAAAATAAAAAGGTAGTTCACATTTCTCTTTCATTTTTTTTTAAATTTTTATCTTTTCTAAGAGTTTCATTTTCTTTTTTTAACTTTTTATTTTATATTAGCGTACAGCTGATTTTCACAGTTGTGACAGATTGAGGTGGACAACAAAGGGACTCAGCTATACTTATACATGCATGCATTCTCCCCCAAACTCACCTCCCATCAGGCTGCCACATAACACTGAGCAGAGTTCCCTGTGCTCTACAGTAGGACCTTGTTGATTGTCCATTTTAAATATAGCAGTGTGTACATGTTGATCCCAAACTCCCTATCTCTTCCTCCCATTTTACCCCTCAGTAACCATAGGGTCATTCTCTAAGTCTGTGAGCATGTTTCTCTTTTGCAAATAAGTTCATTTATATCATGTATTTGTAGATTCCACATATAAGGAACATCAGACTTCCCTGGTGGCTCAGCAGTAAAGAATCCCCACCTGCCAATGCAGAAAACTCAGGAGATTCAGGTCCCATCCCTGGGTTGGGAAGAACCCCTGAAGAAGTAAGTGACAACCCTCACTCCAGTATTCTTGCCTGGAAAATATGGACAGAGGAGCCTGGTGGTTGCATGGGGTTGCAAAGAGTTGGACATAACGACTAAACAGCAACAATAAGGGGTGTCATACAATATTTCTCCTTCTCTGTCTGACTTACTTCATTTAATATGATAATCTCTAGAATCTCCATGTATGTTGGTACAAATGGCATTGTTTCATTCTTTTTAATGGCTGAGTAACATCCATTGCTTATATGTGCCATTTCTTCTGTGTCCATTCCTCTGTCTATAGACATTTAGGTTGCTTCCATGTCATGGCTGTTATAATAAGCAGTGCTGCAATGAACATTGGGATGCACGTATCCTTTTGGATCATGTTTTTCTCTGGGTATATGCCCAGGAGTAGGATTGCAGGGTCATATGGTAGCTCTATTTTTAGTTTTTAAGGAAACTATAATGTTCTCCATAGTGGCTTTATCAATTTACATTGCCACCAACAGTGTAGGAGGGTTACCTCCTATCCATACCCTCTTCAGTGTTTATCCTTTGTGGATATTTTGATGATAGCTATTTTTGAAAGGTGTGAAGTGATATCTCATTGTAGTTTTGATTTGCATTTCTCTAATAATTAGTGATGTTGAGTATCTTTTCATGTACCTCTTGGCCATCTATTTATCTTCTTTGGAGAAGTGTCAATTTAGTCTTCTGCCCATTTTTATATTGGTTTGTTAGTTTTGATGAGATTAAGCCTCATGAACTGTTTGTAAATTTTGAAGACTATTCCCTTATAAGTCTCATCAGTCACAATTATTTTTCTCAATATATGGTTGTCTTTTCAAGGGTTTTTTTTTTTCACTGTTTTCTTTGCTGTGGAAAAGCTTTTGAGTTTAAGTAGGTCGTATTTGTTTATTTTTGTTTTTATTTTCATGCTTCTGGGAGATGAAGTGAAAAAGATACTGCTATGATTTATCTCTGCTTCTGTTTTCCTCTAGGAGTTTTATAGTGTGCAGTCTCATATTTATATCTTTAATCTATTTTGAGCTTATTTTTATAGTGTTAAAGAATGATCTAATTTCCTTTTTTTTTTCCACTTGTACCTGTCCAGTTTTATGAGCACCATTTGTTGAAGAGACTGTCTTTCAAACATTGTATAGTCTTGCCTCTCTTGTTTTAGATTAATTGACTACAGGTACATGAGTTTATTTCTGGGCTTTCTATCCTGTTCCATTGATCTATATTTCTATATTTGTGCCAGTACAATACTGTGTTGATGACTGTAGCTTATAGGATAGTCTGAAGTTAGGGAGCTTGATTCCTCCAGCTCCATTTTTCTTTGTCATTGCTTTGGCTATTTGAGGTCTTCTGTGTTTGCATACAAATTTGAGTGTTTTGTTGTTGTTCTAGATCTCACAGTTCTCTTTTAATTGCATTTTAATCTATTTTCAGACCTGAGAAATGGAGTACTGTTGTTTTTTCAGTAGATAACATTTAGGCTAAAACAACCAACATTTTATGTCAAGTTTTATTAAAATCTTACCTGATTTTTCTTTTTTCATCATAAGACCTTGAGGGGAAAAAAAAAAAAAAAAAACTGTACACATGAAAGATTTCTCAGAAGAGAAATTAAATTCCCTTACTGTAGGCCTGGACTTCCCAGGTAGCACTAGTGATAAAGAACTCACCTGACAATGTAGGAAACATAAGAGACATGGGTTCAGTCCCTGAGTCGAAAGCAGGACAACCCACTCCAGTATTCCTGCCGGAGAATCCCATGGACAGAGGGGCCTTGTGGGCTATCGTCCATAGGGTTGCAAAGAGTCAGACACAACTGAAGCTACTTATTATACACTATAGGCCTAAAATGAAGTTTAACTATAAAGGAAGAAGGTTTATTAGCAGTCTGCATGAGAAATATATGTATCATTCAGTAATAAGTAGCTAAGGTAGAACCGAGTAAAATAAAACTTAAATATCTCTGTGAGGAGTATGATATCAAGTAAGCTACTCATATATTTGAAACCAGCCATATAGTTAAACATCATCACCCCTTCCTAACAAACCTAAATTTATACAGTGCTAAAAGGAAGTAGTTTATAAGTAGATAACCAACTTCTATCTAGAGTTACACTCTGACACCACTCAAATGTAGGAAACCACTCTTCCTGGTCCATGGTACTGATTCTTATAATAGTATCAGACCATTCCTAACTTTTTAGTACAATGAAGTTGGCTTTTTTTTTTTTTTTTTTTAGGTTACCTAATTTAATTTTCTGAAGTGTTTTTTCTTAGGAATTTACTACCAGACTTCTAAAGCTTTTTAAAATCGAACACAAACATCTAATGTAATATATTATTTAATAGAATTAGAGGATGTGACAATGTTTATATCACTGGAGAAAATATGATACACTCCCCTCAAATATGCTGGTTTCAGACAGTTAATACTAGTCTGGCTACAATACAAATATCACCAAAAAGTTCATGTAAATTGTGGAAAGAGTATGAACTGTATAGCAAGAGAGAAGGAATAGGGAGCTAGGAATAGGGGTCAAGGAAAAGGATGAACAAGACTGCCTCATGGATATTTGTAATCATTAGAGAAAACTTTTACTCCAGTAAGTTAATGATGTTAAAAATCAACTGCATCATTTTGTAAAGTTTGAAGACAAAATTGAAAGAAAAGCATTGTTATCCTCAAAAATGCCATTGTGTAGTTGTCTAGACGGGAAATAGCAAAGTCAAGAAGTAAAAGATTGGCCCTTCATCAAATGATAAATCCTTAAAAGCAAATTCCCAAATGATATCATTCTGTGATTATATGTGTTTGGGCAAATAATTGGGTCAAATGCTATATTGATCAATCAGGGTAAAATGATTGAAATGAATCTATCACTGCTACTGGAAAACTTTGATTTGTGTTCTTATAGGAGATAATTGCACTAAATATAGTGAGTTTTCTCAGGAATGGTGAATTAAATAACCATTGCTGCAATTTGCATTTGTACAAGGTAAAAATAGGAGTTAACTCCTTACTCGCACTTTTCAAAAAATAAGAAAATTGTGACTTTAAAACTGACCTCAATTATTTTGTAACTGTTGAGTGAAATGAACAAACTTCATGGATTTCAGACATATCTTTATCTGTTACTTTGGAAAGTCACTTGAAACTCTGAGTCATTATTTTGCTGTCTTTTAAACTATTTTAAGTAATACAGTGTTTATGTAATCCCTTTTGAATGCTATGTTTAACCTAAGTGTAAGGGATTGGTTTTATTTTACATTTATTTCAGTATGGGGTTTGTAGTGGATCTACCTGAAGAAAGTCTTTGAATCAGCATTTCAAGTGCCATCATTCATTCATTGTAAAACCTTTAGAGTAAATTGCTTTAGGAGAAGCACCTTTTAAATATAATCAATTATTCTTATATATTATTTATATTAATTGGTACCGTGCACATGACTCTTTCTGAGCACTAAATTAGTTATGCCAATTGCTAAGCAACAGGCAATGGCAAGATGTTTATATCACTGGAGAAAATATGATACACTCCCCTCAAATATGCTGGTTTCAGACAGTTAATACTAGTCTGGCTACAATACATCTATAATGAGAAAAGTTAAAAAAAAAAAAGCACAGTACAGAATGAGGCAAAATACACACTGCAATGAAAAGTTCACACTTTTTCAAATAAGATGTGTAGAATGTCAAGATCAATCTGAAGGTGAAAGAATAAAAATGAGGCAGTTCTTTAAATTGTGTAGCCTTTATCATAATAGTAGTAATTAATGTAATTACTCCCAAATTAATGCAGTTTTTTAAATTCACTTTAAAATGGACGAGGCTTTTATTATTATTTTATATTTGGGTGAAAAACTGCATGTTTTAGCTTCTGAAGAAAAGAGTGACAAAATTCTCACACCTTTGAATGATTTTGGCCAATCGTTTTTCTAACTTTCAAGTTGGTTTGACTGGAAGATAAAAAGTTTTTACTTATTTCACAAGAATTTACTGTGATTGTAAACACTGTTCTTCCTACTTGTTTCGTATTAGGAAATGTTTGTATTCAAACTATTTATTTATTTACATGTGTATGTATATATACATGTGTGGATGCTACTAGACTTAATCTAGTATTATAGGTAAGCTCTTTTTTTGAAATAAGAAGTTAATCATGGTGGTAGACTAAGATGATATAAACTTTGAACTTCTTTCCTCCTCATCTCACTCTTCTTTTTTACCTCTGTTTTCACTTTGCTTTATTTATTTTTAAAGGCTAAAACAAATTTGACTTGTCATGGAAGAAATCAGAGCCAATGCCCAAATTAGAAATATTTGCCACGGGCTTTTGAGAAATCTTCTTTCATAAGACAGGCAGGTTTTCCTTAACAGAATGACTGTTTAAGACAAAATAAATAAATCAATTGTTAGCAAATAAATTATATGGAAAATGTTTTAGAGTAAGATGAAAGAATACTACTAAATCCATGAGGCATTAAGGTGTCAGGTTATTGTTCATATAGTGCTTACTTCTAATATTATCTTGGGCAGTGATGAAAGGAAAAAATAAGAGGAAGTTAAAGTATGCTTTTGACTCTCCTACAGTGTTTATCTTAGCCTCAAGTACATTTGCTCCTACATTTGGTAATAAGAGGATTTCATTCTACTTAACCTGTTACTTTATGTGAGAGCATGACCTGTTGCAACTTGCAGTACTTTTTTCCTTAACATTTCATATAAAGAAAATATCAAGAAACTAGATTCCAAAGTAAAAACAAAATTATTTTCCTAATTTTGGGTGACACTAGCAAATTAAAATCACAAAGAATGCAAGTGACTTCATAGATTGTTAGATCATTCAAGATAAAAAAAAAAGCTCACATATTAATAAGGAAATCTAATTTCTCAGTGCATGGGCTTGGTCTCTATTCTGTCTGCCCTTAGACTTCTACACAGAGGGATTTAAATGAAAATTCTGTTGAGAATGGGAATTGTAAAATGAAATTTTAATATATATTTTTCATAAGTATATTCTGGCTTATAAAAACTATAGTACAGAGTTTAGTGTAATGTCTAAGCAAGGAAATAGATCAAACAAGCAACCAAAATTTAAAGAGTGGTTTAGCAGTCTTCTCAGTTTTCAAAGTAACTAAAATAGCAATAGCTTTTTAAAAAGAAGAAAACCAAATCATATCTGTAAATATAAACGTGACAGTCACTTCTTAGCAAGCTTCATGATTCATCCTGTTTAAGTATGTAAATTAACTTGAGAGTCTACATAGTCAAAAATTAGTGATTTAGCAGATTAAAGTTAAAAATCAATTTAAGAAAACAAAAAGCAAATTCTAATTGAAATTATTTTCAGAACCTGACTTATACATTCAATAAATATTTGCTGTAGTTTGATGAATGAATTAAAGGATAAATAGATAAAGCAAGTCAAACAATAAAAATTGAGAATTCTTTGCTTATCTCAGAGAAACTTACAAAGATCAACCACATCTGTATAAGATGATTGTCATTTTTTTGCATGCTGTATGATAATTAAAAACTAAATAATGATTAAATATGGCAAGGTAGCCAGGAATTGAAAATATACACAGTAAATTCTAAAAATTAAGTGATGTCAAGTCACACATATGGGTTACATATAAAAATAAGTGGAAGCAACTGGTCTGCTCTTGGAATTATTCTGTATTCTGATTTTAAAAATACCCTAGGGGTCTTAACTGAAAGGGGTAGGGGGAAGGTCGCCAACAAACGGCTGAGCTCACAATCCGTCCTGGGACCAGGCCGGGACGTCCCCCTTCCCCCAGAAAAAAAAAAAAAAACCCTAAAAAGTACTTAGAAATGCAAAGATTTTATTATAATATGTATATTTCTTTTACCTTTGTTCCTATCAAATATATCATTCCATATATCTTCAATCTTTTATCATGTTGATAGAGACCATTAACACTTGTCTGCAGATATTTCTTTCCAAGTTTGTCCACACCTACTAATGGAACCAAATTGTAAAAAACAATAGAAAAGTTATTCCATGTCTGTTACTAATTTTTGATAAAGGCAATTGTGTGATTTTGAATAGAATTATATTAATCAGTTAAAACATCATTCCTGTAAAAAAAAATCATGACGTAACATTTGCTACATATACTCAACAAATGTGGAGTAGGTCACACTTATGACATATATTTAGTTTTTTTTCAACATCAACTTTGCCCAAAAGGTTACTATAATTTAAATAAAAACGCTTATTTTTACAACTTTAATATTATATAGGAGTAAAAAGAGACTATACTCATACTAAGAAAATAACCGTGAAGAGAGTAAAATTAAATCAATAATGTATTTACTTCTAAATATCTAAGGATCTGAAATAATGAAGTCTAAAATGATTAATTTTAGCATTTCTATCATAAATCTTGATATATTGCTGCTGGCTTCCTGCCATTTTACAAAATGCTTCTGAAAAGCATATCCATAAAGTGTCAAAAATGATGTTGAGATTATATTGTTATAGTATGAAAATTATTCTAAATGTACTTTTTCGGACATAAACTGTACTTATACCTGTAAAGCATAAGTACACACATGTATGTACACACATATACATGTATGTCATAAAAATCAAAAACTGACTTAGATGGCAGAAGGAAAGAAACAGATATTAAGGATATGAATAACACAGGAAAACTTATTTAAATCATACACAATTTATTATGGAAAATAAGTAGCTGCCTGATCTGATACTTGTTTATCAATTAGAAAAATAAGGAAAACTACATTACCTAACATTTAAAAAAACAGCATTTAATACTTTCTAAAATTTCTTCATATACATTTGATACTCAAAACATATTAATAGTTTAGAAGTAAATGTCTTTAATTTTTGTTACCTTACATGCAGAAAATTTTTGTTTCAAATTTTAAGTGAAAAGAATACCCATTAACTCTTTAAAGTATTTGGGTCTATCAAATAGCATATCATTCAAAAATCTCATAAAAGAGGTTGTTTTTCATTGTGTTAAAATATGCATTAATACTGATTGATAAGGTAAGACAACATGGTACATTCATCCTTTATTTTGAAAGTTTAGGATTATTATGAATAATTAAGAGTATGAAGAAATATTTTATTAAAAATTTACCACTCTACTTCTCATTTAAAAACTCTACTTCCCATTTAAAATATAACTGTTTCTCAGTTATATTTTAGCATCCTTCACTTTCCACATTGAACAAAAACTCTTCCAAACAACTTTGTTTTTACCCATGTGATTTCGGGTATATTCTCTGCTGATAGCACCAAAATTTTGCAATTTTCCTTTTCATTGCTATTTCTGGAAGCAAACTCTTTTGGTTTTTGATTAAGCAAACTCTTAATCCAGAAGGTTGGAAGAGTTAAAAATAGAAATATCATTGAAAAAAAGATGATACCAACATATGGAACAAACACCAGTAGTTTGATTTTAAAACAAGTTTAATGTATATTTTTGTATCCCTTTTTATTTATTATATTACTACTCTTTCCTCTAATAAAAATATGAATATTTGATATGCGTATACTGTTGGGTTGGTTACCCCCCTCCTTTATATATAAGCATATGTATCTATATAACCTTTCTATTTCAAACTAATAGGTTCCTATAGAAATACCTTTCTTTCTTTCCTTTCTCCCTACTTTCCTTCCTTTCTCCTTCCTTCCCCCTTATTTCTATTTCTTTCTTTTGTTCAAACTCCATCCTTGTTGATTAATGTATTAATTTCATAAGCCCATTCACTGAAACATGTATTCTTGAAAGGCAGCATGGTATAAATGGCTTTTTATTAACTGTTAAGATCAGACAGTTTACTCTCTCACTAGTCAGGCACTTCCCTTTCAATTTATACTGTCTGAGTCTCAGTTTTCTTATCTTTAAATAATAGTATCTATGTTATTATATTATCTTTATATTCTCTAATATTTTCTTATCTTTAAGCAATAAAAAATATCTATATTGTGGCCTTCCCAGGTGGCACAGTAGGAAAGAATCTGCCTGCCAATACAGGAGACTTAAGAGACCTAGGTTTGATCCCTGGGTTGGGAAGATCCCCTGGAGTAGGAAATGGCAACCCACTCCAGTAATCTTGCCTGGGAAATCCTATGGACAGAGGTGCCTGGAGGTCTACAGTCCATGTGATTGCAAAAAGTTGGACCTTTAATAAGTGACACATATCTATGTTATAACTTCACTGGGAAAATGAAAACTATTCTATGTAAAGTATTTATATATAAGTATATATAGAGATAGGTAGCTGTTAAAATTAGTTAAAATTATTATAAAAGATAAAAAGTAATTAGAAAACACTTTCCTTTGTATGGGAAATACGGCTGATTAAGGAGGAGGAGATGGTTGGATGACATCCCTGATTCAATGGACATGAGTTTCAGCAAACTCCAGGATATAATGAAGGATAGGGAAGCCTGGTATGCTGCAGTCCATGGGGTTGCAAAGAGTCAGAAATGATTTAGTAACTGAATAACAAGGATAAAATATAAAGCTATAATATAAAATATACACCTTGAGGAAAACCAATAAAAATATTGTACTCAATATATCTCTTTGCTATCTTATTTTATCAATATAACATTTTTGTTACTCTTCTTCTATCATAGCCCTTGGTTATGGAGTTTTTAAGCATATCAAATTCTATATCTCTAAGACCAAGCTTATTTCAAGGTATAGCTATGCTTGCTTTTTGTACCTAACTTGAAGGAATTAGATCTATCTTCAAGTTATACATGATTAAGAAAAAATTATTCAAACTTATTTTAAAAACCGCAGGAAATTCTTGACTTCTTGAAATATATGAACCAATGGTTTGTGATATTGATTATTTTAGTAAAAGTAAAGGAGAATAAACATTTTTTAGTTAGCATAATACAACAAAGTTGAATTCAGTAAAATAATTCAGCCTCTAGGTATTTCCATCCTGAAAGAATTATTGAAGGTTTTGATGTCAAACATTCATGTCCAACTCTGGATCAAATTTTAACCTTCATCAGTCTTTCCTAGTCAACAGTTATTTTTTCATTCCTTTCATTCTTAATATTCCCTTTTAATCCTGAAGGAAATTTATAGCCCTTGCTCAGGGCAGGTGAGAAACCATTAGGTAGTTTAAGTGAGCATTTAGAAATCTGTTAAAGCTTTACTTTTATCTTAAAGAGCAATGCAACAAAAAAGTATATGCTTCTTTGTATGTTGCTGCTGCTAAGTCACTTCAGTCATGTCTGACTCTGTGCGACTCCATAGATGGCAGCCCATCAGGCTTCCCGTCCCTGAGATTCTCCAGGCCAAGAATACTGGAGTGGGTTGCCATTTCCTTCTCCAATTCATGAAACTGAAAAGTGAAAGTGAAGTCGCTCAGTCGTGCCTGACCTTAGCGACCCCATGGACTGCAGCCTACTAGGCTCCTCCGTCCATGGGATTTTCCAGGCAAGAGAACTGGAGTGGGTTGCCATTGCCTTCTCCGTCTTTGTATGTTACTAGGATATATATGGGGCTTCCCAGGTGGCTCAGTGGGAAAGAATCCACCCACCAATGCAGGAGACGTAGAAGACCTGTGTTTAATACTTGGGAAGATCACATGGAAAAGTAAGTGGAAACCTACTCCAGTATTCTTGCCTGGAAAATTTTATGGACAGAGAAGCCTGGCAAACTACAGTCCCTGAGGTTGCAAAGAGCTGGACACAGCCAAGCACATGTGTGCACACATACACACACACAACATATATGATATATATTTTTTCAAATCAGATTAGGCTATTATCCCCCTATAGATACTGGGGGGAGGGCTTGGCAGAAGAGAGACAAGTGACGTATCTAGATTCCACTCCCATCAGCTTTTATTTTTATCTCTTATTTACTTTACTTTAGACTGTGTATGTGGCAGCAGTAGGTGGCTGGGGGAGAAGATCGAAATTTTTGGCAACCAAAATCTCTCTCACATCATAAAACCCCTAGACTTTAACTTCTACCACAGTGAACCTTCTTTAGAAAAGAAATTCTGCATGTTTAGCATGTTGTATCATAAAAAGACATTCTTCATCATGTCAGAATTAAAATTTGTCTTTTTTTCTTATAACTAATTTGGTGGAGCTGAATCATTTACAGTTTGTCAAGATTATTTCTTAGCCACTTTCTCATTTTTACAGACACAAATGTGGAGCACTCCTTATCTGCTGTCCTTTCCTCTTTAGCTGAAATATTTGTTGAAAAGATGAGAAAGGAAGGCATAATTTAGACAACAACTTAAAAATGTTCAATGTCCCCTTTTCTGCAATTGTATCTAAAAAAATAATTTCTATATGAAAAAGAATACATTCCTATTAGTTTCAAATAGAAAGCGCATATGCATGTGTGCTAAGTCGCTTCAGTCACTATTTCCACTTTTTCCCCATCTATTTGCCATGAGGTGATGGGACTGGATTCCATGATCTTAGTTTTTTGGATGTTGTGGTTTTTTTTTTTTTTTTTGGATGTTGTGTTTTAAGGCAGCTTTTTCAGTCTCCTTTTTCACCCTGTCAAGAGGCTCTTTAGTTCCTCTTTGCTTTCTGCCATTAGAGTGGTATCATCTGCGTATATGAGGTTGCTGATATTTCTCCCGGCAATCTTGATTCCAGCTTGTGACTTATCCAGCCTGGCATTTCACATGATATACTCTGCATATAAGTTAAATAAGCAGGGTGATAATATACAGCCTTGACATATTCCTTTCCCAGTATTGAACATGTCTGTTCCAGTATGGAACAGTCTGTTGTTCCATGTCCAGTTCTAACTCTTGCTTCTTGACCTGCATACAGGTTTCTTAGGAGGCAGGTAAAGTTGTCTGGTAGTCCCATCTCTTTAAGAATTTCCCACTTTATTGTGATCCACAGAGTCAAAGGCTTCCTCATAGTCAATAAAGCAGAAGTAGATTTTTTTTTTTAATTGCCTTGCTTTTCTATGATCCAGTGGATGCTGGCAATTTGATCTCCAGTTCCTCTATTTTTTCTAAATCCAGCTTGTATGTATGGGTGACCAAAACCATCCCAAAGAAAAATAAATGCAAAAAAGGCAAAATGGTTGATTGAAGAGGACTTACAAATAGCTGGGAAAAGAAGAGAAGTGAAAGGCAAAGGAGAAAGGGAAAGACATACCCAAGTGAATGCAGAGTTCCAGAGAATAACAGGGAGAGATAGGAAAGCCTTCTTAAGTGAATAACACAAATAAATAGAGGAAAACAATAGAACAGGAAAGACTAGAGATCTCTTCAAGAAAATTGAAGATACCAAGGGAACATTTCATGTAAAGATGGGCACAAGAAAGGACAGAAATGGCAAGGATCTAACAGAAGCAGAAGACTCTAAGAAAAGGTGGCAAGATTAGACAGAAGAACTGTACTGTAAAGGCCTAACCACTATGGTGTGATCACTCACGTAGAGCCAGACATCCTGGGTGTGAAATCAAGTGGGCCTTAGAAAGCATTAGTGTGAACAAAACTAGTGGAGGTAAGGGACTTTAAAATCCTGAAAGATTTTCCTGTGAAAGTGCTGTAGTCAATATTCCAGCAAATTCGGATGTCAGCAGTGGTCACAAGGCTGGGAAAGCTCAGTTTTCATTCCGATCTCAAGTAAAGGCAATGCCAGAGAATGTTCAGACTATCGTACACTTGTGCTCATTTCACATGCTAGCAAGGTAATGCTCAAAATCCTTCAAGCTAGACTTCAGCAGTACATGAACCAAGATTTCATTATCTCACTAGTGGAATTTATTTAATACTTTGGGAACTGTTAGGCTGGATGTACAGTGAAGGTCCTTTTCAGTCCTGTGGTTGAAAGATGATGACCTTCATCACATCATTTATTTTTATGTTCAGAAATAATGCAGTGTCAAGCAGCCCTATTTATAAATGTGAGGAAGGTGCTAGTTTAATTGAGTTTGAGCAGATTGGGCTCACCAATTCTGAAAGGTACCCTTATGTGTGTATCTGAATGTTCTGTTCACTCCCAGTCTTCCTAGGAACTACAGGCCCTTCAGAGCCATAGCTGGGGCTTGGAGATCTGTCTCAGAGAATCACTTCAGTTCAGTTCAGTTCAGTCGCTCGGTCGTGTCCGACTCTTTGCAACCCAATGAACTGCAGCACACCAGGCCTCCCTGTCCATCACCAACTCCCAGACTTCACTCAGACTCATGTCCATCGAGTCGGTGATGCCATCCAGCCATCTCATCCACTGTCATACCCTTATCCTCCTGCCCCCAATCCCTCCCAGGATCAGAGTCTTTTCCAATGAGTCAGCTCTACATATGAGGTGGCCAAAGTATTGCAGTTTCAGCTTTAGCATCAGTCTTTCCAATGAACACCCAGGGCTGATCTCCTTTAGAATGGACTGGTTGGATCTCCTTGCAGTCGAAGGGACTCTCAAGAGTCTTCTCCAACACCACAGTTCAAAAGCATCAATTCTTCCGTGTTCAGCTTTCTTTATAGTCCAACTCTCACATCCATACATGACCACTGGAAAAACCATAGCCTTGACTAGATGGACCTTTGTTGGCACAGTAATGTCTCTGCTTTTCAATATGCTATCTAGGTTGGTCATAACTTTCCTTCCAAGGAGTAAGCGTCTTTTAATTTCATGGCTGCAGTCACCATCTGCAGTGATTTTGAAGCCCCCAAAAATCAAGTCTGACACTGTTTCCACTGTTTCCCCATCTGTTTCCCATGAAGTAATGGGGCCAGATGCCATAATCTTCGTTTTCTGAATGTTGAGCTTTAAGCCAACTTTTTCAGTCTCCTCTTTCACTTTCATCAAGAGGCTTTCTGCCATAAGGGTGGTGTTATCTGTATATCTGAGGTTATTGATATTTCTCCCAGCAATCTTGATTCCAGCTTATGTTTCTTCCAGTCCAGCATTTCTCATGATGTACTCTGCATATAAGTTAAATAAGCAGGGTGACAATATACAGCCTTGACATGCTCCTTTTCCTTTTTGGAACCAGTCTGTTGTTCCATGTCCAGTTCTAACTGTTGCTTCCTGACCTGCATATAGGTTTCTCAAGAGGCAGGTCAGGTGCTCTGGTATTCCCAACTTTTTCATAATTTTCCACATTTTATTGTGATCCACACAGTCAAAGGCTTTGGCATAGTCAATAAAGCAGAAATAGATGTTTTTCTGGAACTCTCTTGCTTTTTCCATGATCCAGCGGATGTTGGCAATTTGATCTCTGGTTCCTCTGCCTTTTCTAAAACCAGCTTGAACATCAGGAAGTTCACAATTCACATATTACTGAAGCCTGGCTTGGAGAATTTTGAGCATGACTTTACTAGTGTGTGAGATGAGTGCAATTGTGTGGTAGTTGAGCATTCTTTGGCATTGCGTTCACTGGTGCATCTTAAAATCCTTCTTTTTTAATGCATTTCTTTTCAGTTTCAGTGTTGAGATACAATGTGCAAAACTTTTTTTTGGAATATTACATTTTCCTTTATAAAAATTATGACAGCTCAGCTAAAAAGGTGCTAAACAACTATAGCTTTCCTACCCTAGAGTATGTGGTCACAGAGCCATGGAAATAGGGAGCTTTGCTTTTTCAGATATTTGTTTTATTTCTCAAACCTATAATTCAGAAGACATTAAAGTTCATAACAGATTATCATTCAGGAAACTCTTTTCCTAAATTAAGAGAATAATTATATTTTCATGTTCTGTGCCACCAAATAAAATAAACAGACTACACTCACAAAATTCTACAATTTCAGTTCATTGCTAACACCAAAACCTTTCTTTTTGGGAATTCATCTGTACTTTGTTTCACAGGTTAACCTCTAAAATTTTATTCTTTAAATTTAAATGTTATTTTTACACTGAAAGTTTTTGTAAATTAAAGATGGAATAAATGTTTCTTCCACATATTTTTGTCATAAGTATTAAATATAATATATTCACCATTTGTTTAAATGACTTAATACCAGTTAAATGACTGTAATGAACTTAACCTCTCATAATTTGTGACATGACAAAAGTTTAAATTGAAATTTCAGTGGCACATTGGTTCTTTGCTTTGAATTCTGGCTTTACTGTGGTAATTCATAGTTATTAAACTCCAGAAGTTTGCCTTCATGGGTCCATATTTTTTAAGGGCAAAATTCATGTATGCTCTCAACTTGTACACTATACACCTTTTCTCCTGAAAATGGAAAGTACATTACCAAAACTTAGTGTGTGTGTCCTAGGTCACTTTAGTCATGTCCGACTCTGCGACCCCATGGACTGTAGCCCACCAGGCTCCTCTGTCCATGAGATTCTTCAGTCAAGAATACTGGAGTAGGTTACCATGCCCTCCTCCAAGGGATATTCCCAAGCCAGGCATCAAACCTGCATCTCTTATGTCTCCTGAGTTGGCAGGTGGATTCTGTACCACTAGCACCACCTGCGAAGCCCCAAAATTAGTAGTATAAATAATAAATCAGATTGATAAAAATCTTAATTGCCTGGAAATAAAACTATATATTCCTAATGGCCTAATTTAAGTGAAGAATCTCAACTTTGAAGAGACTGAAACCCAACTTTTAGATACTCTTCAATAATTTGTTAATATTTATATACTCCTATGACGTCCATGAAATAGAAGTAAGCTTTCAGGAAATGAAGCAAAAAATATGTCTTGCTCTCTAAATGCTTACAGTTTAGCAAAAGCCAGATGATAGAAGAAACCAAAATGAATAAATTGTGCTTCATGGTTTATAAAAATTCTGATCCATAAAAAATAGTATTGGAAAAAAATTAGAAAACACTTTTCATGACTATCCCAAATATCCTAGAGTTTTTAAAAAGTGTCTGTAATATTTCAGTTCAGTTCAGTTCAGTTCAGTCGCTCAGTCGTGTCCGACTGTTTGCGACCCCATGAATTGTAGCACGCCAGGCCTCCCTGTCCATCACCAGCTCCCGGAGTTCACTCACACTCATGTCCATCAAGTCGGTGATGCCATCCAGCCATCTCATCCTCTGTTGTCCCCTTCTCCTCCTGCCCCCAATCCCTCCCAGGATCAGAGTCTTTTCCAATGAGTTCTTCGCATGAGGTGGCCATAGTACTGGAGTTTCAGCTTTAGCATCATTCCTTCCAAAGAAATCCCAGGGCTGATCTTCTTCAGAATGGACTGGTTGGATGTCCTTGCAGTCCAAGGGACTCTCAAGAGTCTTCTCCAACACCACAGCTCAAAAGCATCAGTTCTTTGGCACTCAGCTTTCTTCACAGTCCAACTGTCACATCCATACATGACCACTGGAAAAACCATAGCCTTGACTAGACAGACCTTTGTTGGCAAAGTAATGTCTCTGTTTTTCAATATGCTATCTAGGTTGCAATATTTTGGATGTTATTTATTTTCTGTCTATGTGCTAAAAATAATAATGTTTCTGTTTTCTTCAAAATGTCATGGCAAAGACAATTCCTGCTTAAATGAAATTTCATATTATAATGCACACAGGAAGAACAAGATGGCACAGGAGTAGGTGTACATGGAGTACATCTCTCTCCATGGTTACATCAGGAGTACACCTTCAGACACAGAAGTACATGCAAAACACCAGCTGAGAGTGGACAGAAGGACCTGACCAGTGCTAAGTATATATAGAACCACACAAAACTCAGTAGGACAAAGAAACAAGGGGAAAAACAGGAGTGTTACTAGGATTGGACCTGCCCTTGGCAGGTGGGGGAACTGAAGCAGGGGTCTGAACCCTACATCGGGGCAATTGTCTGAGTCAGAGGAGAAACGTTTAAGGCTGAGAGTGAAACTGCTGATCTGTGGAAGCCTAAATGGAAAGAGAATCAGACAGTCCTTGCCTCAGCCATACATACCCCGGACAGGGACACAGGTTCCCTGGAAGGAGCAGCAGCTGAGAGCGGAAGTTTAGGCATTGTGGAGCAATCCCAGGGCGAGGGCTGCTGTTGACTGTGGAGAGACTGATCGAGGGGATGTGAGGGAGGAGATCATGGTGGGAAATGCCTGTGAAGGAAAGCCTGGCAGCCATGGAAGCAAGGCAGTACTGCTGAGTCAGACATAAGGGCGTGGAGCCATCACCATAGCCTCCCTCTCCCCACATGCCTGCATCAGCAGCTGAACAATACAGAGGCTGGCCCATCAAACGCACAATAGCCGACTACAGAGCAGGACCCCAATCCAGGGTGCCCCTGGATGGGCGAAGCTACGAGAAGGACTGGCCAAAGAGGCCTTCTGATCGCCAGCTACAAGAGGCTCGAAAAAAGACTCTAGTATCTGATAGGTCCAAAACTCCTGAGGCAGAGTCAGTCCATGTCCCTGCACACTTGGTGCCACCAGGGTACCCACAAGCCAAGCAACCATGCCACCTTCATGCTTAAATCTCACTGAGGCAGAGATGCCACAGGCAGAAAAAAGTCTTGTGTCTATGTGAACAGTGTCGCTCCAGTAGTGTCTGACTCTTTGTGACCCTGTAGACTGTGGCCTGCCAGGCCTGTCTGTCGGGGACGGGGATTCTCCAGGCAAGAATACTGGAGCATATTGGCCAATACTGGTTGCCATTCCCTTCTAGAGCACTATATTTCCGGCTGCCCTAGCCACCAACTCTCCTGAGTACCAGGTGCTGTCAGAACCCCTACCACCCAAGCAGCTGTACCACCTCCACACCTGGTCCTCACAGGGGCAAACCCAAGCCCTCCAGGGCAGCCTCAGGAGCAAGCCCCAGTGGATGACCCACATGCAAGCTGGGAATAAAACCACAGTTAAAACACAGGGGCAGTGTGGCTAAGGAAGAAGACCCAAAAACCTTCCACCAGCTATACAAGTTGCAGGTTAAGTCCACAAGATCAAATAGGCAGACTCTGTCTCTGTGGAATATATAAATGGTGATTGAGAGCGCCCACTAAAGAAAATGCACTAGTTCTTATAGCTGTGAACATTGGAGGCAAGAACACACAGAAGTAGGACCAGATTAGAATCTAAGCTATCCCCACAGCAGGTCCAGAGATCAATGCAGTGTTGTAGGGCATCCTAGAGAGGTGAGGAGGACTGTGACTCCCACCAAGGGAAAGGACTCTGACAGCAGTGACACAGATTAACATTTATACTTACGTTTTGACTTCTTCTGTAGATTCTTTTGGAATATTTTTCTTTTTCTCTCCTATTATTCCCCCTTCCATTGTTGTCATTGATTTTATTGGCACTATGAAATCTAATTAAGATTTTGAACTTTTTTTTTCCTCAGTCACATTTTTTATTGTTGTTATAAACCCCTGCCTCACCGTTGACATCTTGCTGTTCTGAGGCATTTTCCTCTTTTTTTTATTTTAATTTTTAATTTTTTATACCTATTGCTACTTTTTCTACATTTATTCCTTTGTTTGCTTTTCTTACTGTTCTTTTCCCCTTGCAGTTAATCTTTAATGTATACAAATCTTCTTTATCTACTTCTATTTAACTTTGCATATCTATTCTTTCTTTCTTTCTTTGATTTCCTCTCAAGATATTTGTTAGTTTTATTTTCATCACTTTGTTCCCCAGTTGGCACCTTTCTTTAGTTTTCTTTTCCAGCTTGTGCTCTAGTTAGTTTTGTTCTGATAGATATAATATTTGGTTTCCTTTGTTCACCTGGTCAGTCTATTGTACTTTGTTTTTGTTGGACTGTTTTGATTTTGCTTAAGGGTGTATATGTATATGTGTATATGCAGTCACACTTTTTATTGTTGTTATATACCTCTGCCTCTACATTGTGCTTTTGCGACCCTGTGCAGTTTTCCTTGTTTTTCCCTATTTTCTTTTTTCTTCCTTTTTTTTTTTTTTTCTTTTCTATTTTTTCACTAGACCATTCAGGTATGACCTAAATGAGATCCATTGTGATTATACAGTGGAAGTGAGAAATATATTTAAGGGACTAGGTCTAATAGACAGAGTGCCTGATGAACTATGGACACAGGTTCATGACATTGTACAGGAGACAGGGATCAAGACCAGCCCCAAGAAAAATGAAAACAGCAAAATGGCTGTCTGAGGAGGCCTTACAGAGAGCTGTGAAAAGAGAAGTGAAAAGAAAAGGAGAAAATGAAAGATATATCCATCTGAATGCACAATTCCAAAGAATAGCAAGGAGAGATAAGAAAGCCTTCCTCAGTGATCAGTGCAAAGAAATAGAGGAAAATAATAGAATGGGAAAGACTAGAGGTCTCTTCAAGAAAATTAGAGATACTAAGGGAATATTTCATGCAACGATGAGCTCAATAAAGGACAGAAAAGGTATGGACCTAACAAAAGCAGAAAATATTAAAAAGAGGCAGCAAGAATATACAGAAGAACTGTACAAAAAAGACCTTCATGACCCAGGTAATCAGGATGGTGTGATCACTCACCTGGAGCCAGACATCCTGGAATGTGAAGTCAAGTGAGCCTTAGGAAGCATCACTACAAACAGAGCTACCAGTCCATCCTAAAGGAAATCAGTCCTCAGTGTTCATTGGAAGGACTAATGTTGAAGCTGACACTCCAATACTTTGACCACCTGATATGAAGAGCTGACTCATTTGAAAAGACTCTGATGCTGGGAAAGATTGAAGGCAGGAGAAGAAGGGGACAACAGAGGATGGGGTGGTTGGATGTTATCACTGACTCAATGGACATGAGTTTGGGTAAACTCCAGGAGTTGGTGATGGACAGGGAGGCCTGGCGTTCTGCAGTCCACAGGGTCACAAAGAGTCAGACGTGACTGAGTGACTGAACTGAACTGAACTTTCTCTTTTATAATTTTAAATTTTAATTTGTTAAATCTATTATGTTTTTTCCACATTTATTTCTTTGTTTGCCTTTCCTACTGTTCTTTTCCCCTTGAAGTTAATCATTAATGTATGTAAATCTTCTCCATCTACCTGTATTTAACTTTGCATATCTACTCTTTCTTTCTTTCTTTCCTTTCCTCTCAACATGTTTGTTAGTCTTGTTTTCATAGCTTTATTCCCCACTTGGCACTTTGCTTTAGTTTTGTTTTCCAGTTTCTGCTTTAGTTAGTTTTGTTCTTAACTGATAAATATAATTTTTGATTTCCTTTGTTCACTTGGTCAATCTACTGTACTTTATTTTTTGTTGAGCTATTTTGATTTTGCTTGTGGGTATATCTGTATATATGTATATTCCATTATTTTAATTATTATTTTCCTTATTTTGTAACTGCCATTTGTATAGGGTTCTTCTTTCTTTTCTCCTTTTTGGATATTTGTTTTAATCTCAGTTAATGTCATAAAAAATCACTTGTGCAATCTGCATTACTTATAAGAGATCAAGCCCTGAGCCTTTGGAGTGGGAGCACTGACTCCAATACCCTAGACTACCAGAGAACTAACCCTAAAGAATATCAAATAGTGAGAACTCACACAGAGGAAATCACTTAAATTTGAGACCCAGAATCACCCAACCACCAGTAGGACACCTCATCTAAACAACAAACAAAACAAAAATACAAACTCATTCATCAGCAGACAGGATTACCACCTCACTCACCCTTTTCCATCGGAGAAAAAACAAACAAATAAACAAAAAATTCAGCATAAATCTTACCCTATACCACGCTTCCAGAAACCAGTGGACCAACCTTAGAAGGGCAGAAACAAAAAGGAAGAAAGTATTCAACCTTGAAGCCTTGGAGAAGGAGACTTCAAACACAGTAAGTTAAAAAAAAATAATGAAAAGGCAGAGAAATACTACACAAATGAAGAAACACACTAGAAACACAGAAGTCCAAACAAATGAAAAGGAAATAGGCAAACAACTTGGAAAAGAATTCAGAATAATGATAGTAAAGATGATCAAAAACCTTGAAAACAAAATGGAGAAAACGCAAGACTCAATTAACAAAGACCCTGATGTTGGGAAAGATTGAAGGTGGAAGGAGAAGGGGACAATGAGGATGAGATGGTTGGATGTCATCACCAACTCAATAGACATGAGTTTGAGTAACCCCCCGGGAGCTGGTGATGGACAGGGAGGCCCGGTGTGCTGCCGTCCATGGGGTAGTAGAGTCAGATACGACTGAGCGACTGAACTGAACTGAACTGAGAAGAATTAAAACAATAAACTTAAAAACATCAGAATTACTGAAATTAAAAACTACTGTTGAAAGAATCAATAGCAGAATACCTGAAGCAGAAGAATGAATCAGTGAGCTGGAAGATAAAATGGTGGAAATAACTTCTGAAAAACAGAAAATGTAAAAAAATGAAAGAACAAAGGATAGTCTCGGAGATCTCTGGGACAATATCAGATGCACCAACTTTCAAAATATAAGGTTCGCAGAAGAAGAGGAAATGGTATGAGAAAATTTTTGAAGAGATTACTGTTGAAAATTTCACCAGCATGGAAAAGGAATTAGTCAATCAAATGCAAGAGTCACGAAGAGTCCCATACAGGATAAACCCAAGGAGAAACACACCAAGACACATACTAATCAAATTAACAAAGACCAAACACGAAGAAGGAATATTAAAAGCAGCAAGGGAGAAGCAACAAGTAACATACAAGGGAAACCCCATTTGCTTAACAGCTGATCTCTCAGCAGAAACTCTGCAGACTAGAAGGCAATGGCAGGATATATTTAAAGTAATGAAAGGGAAAAATCTAAAACCCAAGATTATTGTTCCCAGCATAGATCTCATTCAAAACTGATGGAGAAATAAAAAGCTTTTCAGACAAGCAAAAGTTAAGAGAATTCAGTACCACCAAATCAGCTTTACAACAAGTGCTACACAGACTTATATAGTCAAGAAATATGAGAGAAGAAAAAAGAACTACAAAATCAACCCCAAACAATTAAGAAAATGGCAATAGGAACATGTGTATCAATAGTTACTTTAAGTGTAAATGGATTAAATGCTCCAACCAAAAGACACAGACTGGCTGAAAGGATACAAAAACAAGACCTATGTATATGCTGTCTATAAGAAATCCACTTCAGACCTAAAGACACATATAGACTGAAAGTGAGATGATGGAAAAGTATTTCCATGAAAATGGGAAGCAAAAGAAAGCTGGAGTAGCAATCCTCATATCAGACAAAATAGACCTTAAAATAAAGAAGATTACAAAAGATGAGGAAGGACACTACATAATGATCAAATGATCAATCCAAGAGGAAACTGTAGCAAATAAATACCTATGCACCCCACATAGGAGCACCTCAATACAGAAGACAAACACTAACAGACATAAAAGGAGAAATTGACAGTAATACAATAAGAGTAGGAGGCTTTAACACCCTACTCACACCAATGGACAGATCATCAAAACATAAAATTAATAAGGAAACTCAGGTCCTAAATGGTAACTTAGATGGATCTCATAGATATCTTCAGGACATTCCATCCAAATGCAGAAGAGTACACTTTCTTCTCAAGTGCACAAGGAACATTCTCCCAGATAGACCACATCTTGGGTCACAAATCAAACCTCAGTATAATTAAGAAAATTGAAATCATATCAAGCATCTTCTCCAACCACAACGCTATGAGACTAGATATCAATTACAAGAAAAAAAACTGTAAAAATACAAACACATGGAGATTAAACACATTTTTAAATAACCAACAGCTTACTGAAGAAATCAAAAAGGAAAACAAAAAATTCATGGAAACAAATGACAATGAAAATATAACCACTCAAATGCATGCAGCAAAAGCAGTTCTAGGAAGGAAGTCTATAGCAATACCTCAAGAAATAAGAAAAACAGCAAACAGACAACCTAACTTTACAACTAAAACAACTGGAAAAAGAAGAACAACAACAACAATTAAAAAAAAAATAGTAGAAAGAAAGAAATCATAAAGACCTGAGCAGAAATAAATGAAAAATAAATGAAAGAATAGCAAAGATTAATAAAATTAGATGCTAGTTCTTTGAGAAGATAAACAAAATTCACAAACCTTTACCCATACTCATCAAGAACAAAGAGAGAAGAATCAAATCAACAAAATTACAAATGAAAAAGGAGAGATTACAACAGACAATGCAGGAGTACAAAGGATTATAAGAGAGTATTATGAGTAACTATGGCAATAAAAATGCATAACCTGCAAGAAATGGACAGATTGTTAGAAAAGTTCTATCTTCCAAGCCTGAACCAGGAAGAAATAGAATTTATGGACAACCCAATTACAAGCACTGAAATTGAAACTGTGATCAAAAGTCTCCCCCCAAAAACAAAAGCTCAGGACGAGATGGCTTCACAGGAGAATTCTACCAAACATTTAGAGAAGAGCTAACAGCTATCTTTCTAAAACTCTTTCAATAAATCACAGATGAAAAAACACTTCCAAACTCATTCTCTGAAGCCACCATCACCCCGATACCAAAACCAAAGACAGTACAAAAAAAAAAAAAAAAGAAAACTATAGGCCTATCACTGATGAACATAGATGCAAAAACCCTCAACAGAATTTTAGCCAACAGAATTCAGCAACACATCAAATGCTCAAACACCATGATCAAGTTGTGTTTATTCCAGGGATACAAGGATTCTTCAATATACACAAATCAGTCAATGTGATACACCATATTAACAAATTGAAAGATAAAATCCATATGATCATCTCATTATAGAGAAAAAACCTTTGAAAATTTTAAGCATCCATTTATGATTAAAACTCTTCAAAAAATGGGCAAAGAAGGAACCTACCTCAACATACTAAAGGTGATAGATATATGATAATGTTATTCTCAATGGTGAAAAACTGAAAGCATTCCCCCTAAAATCAGGAACAAGACAACGGTGTTCACTATCACCACTGTTACTCAACATAGTTCTGGAAGTCCTAGCTACAGCAATCAGAGAAGAAAAAGAAAGGAAAGCATTTTGGAAAGGAAGAAGTAAAGCTCTCACTGTTTGCAGATGACATGATACTCTACCTAGAAAACCCTAAAGATAGTGTCAGAAAATTACTAGAGTTAATCAGTGAATTTAGCAAAATTGCAGGATACAAAATCAATATGCAGAAATTACCTGCATTTCTACATACTAACAATGAAAAATCTGAAATAGGAATTAAGGAATCAAACTCATTCACCAATGCAACAAAAAATAATTAAATATCTGGAAATAAACTTACCTATTCCAATCCCAAAGAAAGGCAATGCCAAAGAATGCTCAAACTACCACAAAATTGCACTCATCTCATACGCTAGTAAAGTAATGCTCAAAATTCTCCAAGCCAGGCTTCAGCAATACGTGAACCGTGAACTTCCAGATGTTCAAGCTGGTTTTAGAAAAGGCAGAGGAACCAGAGATCAAAATGCCAACATCTGCTGGATGATGGAAAAAGCAAGAGAGTTCCAGAAAAACATCTATTTCTGCTTTATTGACTATGCCAAAGCCTTTGATTGTTGTGGATCACAATAAACTGTGGACAATTCTGAAAGAGATGGGAATACCAGACCACCTGATCTGCCTCTTGAGAAACCTATATGCAGGTCAGGAAGCAACAGTTAGAACTGGACATGGAATAACAGACTGGTTCCAAATAGGAAAAGGAGTACGTCAAGTCTGTATATTGTCACCCTGCTTATTTAGCTTAAATGCAGAGTACATCATGAGAAACGCTGGGCTGGAAGAAACACAAGCTGGAATCAAGATTGCCGGGAGAAATATCAATAAGCTCAGATATGCAGATGACACCACCCTTATGGCAGAAAGAGAAGAGGAACTAAAAAGCCTCCTGATGAAGGTGAAAGTGGAGAGTGAAAAAGTTGGCTTAAAGCTCAGCATTCAGAAAACGAAGATCATGGCATCTGGTCCCACCACTTCATGGGAAATAGATGGGTAAACAGTGGAAACAGTGTCAGACTTTATTTTTGGGGGCTCCAAAATCACTGCAGATGGTGACTTCAACCATGAAATTAAAAGACGCTTACTCCTTGGAAAAAAAGTTATGACCAACCTAGATAGCATATTCAAAAGCAGAGACATTACTTTGCCAACAAAGGTCCATCTAGTCAAGGCTATGGTTTTTCCAGTGGTCATGTATGGGTGTGAGAGTTGGACTGTGAAGAAGGCTGAGCGCCGAAGAATTGATGCTTTTGAACTGTGGTGTTGGAGAAGACTCTTGAGAGTCCCTTGGACTGCAAGGACATCCAACCAGTCCATTGTGAAGGAGATCAGCCCTGGGATTTCTTTGGAAGGAATGATGCTAAAGCTGAAACTCCAATACTTTGGCCACCTCATGTGAAGAGTTGACTCATTGGAGAAGACTCTGATGCTGGGAGGGATTGGAGGCAGGAGGAGAAGGGGACGACAGAGGATGAGATGGCTGGATGGCATCACTGACTTGATGGCATGTGAGTCTGGGTGAACCCAGGAGTTGGTGATGGACAGGGAGGCCTGGCGTGCTGCGATTCATGGGGTCACAAAGAGTTGGACATGACTGAGTGACTGAACTGAACTGAAGGAGACAAAAGAACTACACAGAAAAGTATAAGACACTAATGAAAGAAATCAAAGATGACATTAACAGATGGAGAGAAATTCCATGTTCCTTGGTAGGAAGAATCAATATTGTGAAAATGACTACACTACCAAATGCAGTCTACAGATTCAATGTGATCTCCATCAAAATACCAATTGCATTTTTCATAGAACTAGAACAAAAAATTTCACAATTCATATGGAAACACAAAATACCTTGAGTAGCCAAAGCAGTCTTGAGAAAGAATAATGGAGCTGAAGGAATCGACCTTCATGAATTCAGATTATACTACAAAGCTACAGTCCTCAAGACAGTATGGTACTGGCACAAAAACAGAAATATAGACCAATGGAAAAAGATAGAAAGCCCAGAAATAAACCCATGCACCTTCGGGTACCCCTTTTGTGACAAAGGAGGCAAGAATATACAATGGGATATTGAAGACAGCCTCTTCAATAAATGGTGCTGGGAAAACTGGACACCTACATGTGAAATAATTAATTTAGAACAATTCCTAACACCATACACAAAGATAAACTCAAAATGGATTAAAGACCTAAATGTAAGACCAGAAACCATAAAACTCTTAGAGGAAAACATAGGCAGAACACTCGCTGACATAAATCAAAGCAAGATCCTCTGTGACCCACCTCCTAGAGTAATGGAAATAAAAACAAAAGTAAACAAGTGAGACCTGGTTAAACTTAAAAGCTTTTGCACAGCAAAAGAAACTAGAAGCAAGGTAAAAACACAGCCCTAAGAATGGGAGAAAATAATAGCAAATGAAACAACTGACGAAGGATTAATTTCCAAAATATACAAGTAGCTCATACAACTCAATACCAGAAAACAAACCACGCATTCAAAAAGTGGGTAAAAGACCTAAACAGACATTTCTCCAAAGAAGACATACAAGTGGCTAACAAACACATGAAGAGATGCTCAACATTGCTCATTATTAGAGAAATGCAAATCAAAACTACAATGAGATATCACCTCACACCAGTCAGAATGGCCATCATCAAAAAGTCTACAAACAATAAATGCTGGAAAGGATGTGGAGAAAAGGGAATGCTCTTGCACTGTTAGTGGGAATGTAAATGGATACAGCCACTATGGAAGATGGTATGGAGATTCCTTAAAAAACTAGGAATAAAGCTACCATATGACCCAGCAATCCACTCCTAGTCATATACTCTGAGCAAACCAAAATTGAAAGCGACACATGTATCCCATTGTCCAGTGCAGCACAGTTTACAATCACTAGAACATGGCAGCAACCTAGATGTCCATTGAGAATGAATGGATAAAGAAATTTCACATATACACAGTGGAACATGACTCAGCCATAAAAACGAACACATTGAGTCAGTTCTGAGGTGCATTAACCTAGAACCTATTAAACAGAGTGAAGCGAGTCAGAAAGAGAATGATAAATATCATATTTTAATGCATATATACAGAGTCTATAAAAATATTACTGAAGAATTTATTTACAGGGCAGTAATGGAGAAACTGACCTAGAGAATCGACTTACGGACATGGGGAGAGGGGAGGAGAGGATGAGATGTATGGAAAGAGTAACATGAAACTTATATTACCATATGTAAAATAGATAGCCAACAGGAATTTTCTATATGGCTCAGGGAACTCAAACAGGGGCTCTGCATCAATCTAGAGGGGATGGGATGGGGAGGGAGATGGGAAGGAGTTTCAAAGGGAGGGGATATATGTATTCTTATTGCTGATTCCAGAGAAGGCAATGGCACCCCACTCCAGTACCCTTGCCTGGAAAATCCCATGGACGGAGGAGCCTGGTGGGCTGCAGTCCATGGGGTCGCGAAGAGTCGGACACGAGTGAGCGACTTCACTTTCACTTTTCACTTTCGTGCATTGAAGAAGGAAATGACAACCCACTCCAGTGTTCTTGCCTGGAGAATCCCAGGGACGGGGTAGCCTGGTGGGCTGCCGTCTATGGGGTCACACAGAGTCGGACATGACTGAAGTGACTTAGCATTAGCATTGCTGATTCATGTTGAGGTTTGACATAAAACAACAAAATTCTGTAAAGGAATTATCCTTCAGTAAAAAAGTAAATTAAATGAAAAAGATGCACACAGACTTTGTAAATAGTCCAATAGATACGTTCCTGTGTAAAATTTGGTTACCTCAGCAGATATTGTTAGAGACCTTTACTTTCAAGTAACCCTTCTCAGTGTGATTTAAAACACAGGACTAGTACTTGTATGGACACATTTATGAAATGAGGTGGTAAGAAGAGTGATTCCACAAATAGTAGCAAAATCTTTCAGATGTTAGGATATGTTAAATTGGAAGGTAAGGGGTAGAGATAACATATGTGATAATACATACCAGGTAGCTTAGGTATATAAGCTTGAGATCACTACAAACAAATAATAAATAATATAGCTATATAACTATACAATTTTATTGTATTTTTTTCAAGGAGAAGGATACAATTTTCACTGGGAAATTCACCCAAAGATTGCTTCTTTCTTTGTTCTGATTTTACGTTTCAATATTCATAGTGTTTATTTGTGTTTGTTTATTTATTATTTTTTTCCTCTCTTGCTGGATTGTAAAATTATTGAGTATGAGGATTAAGTTGTACTTGTATTTCCATCCTTTCAGTAAGTCAAGTTTAAAATTTTCGGTTTTATCCTCATTTCTCAAACTGAAGAAGAGTCAAATTAGGCCAACTGCTGACTACAGCTTAACAAAAGCCTTTCTTAGAAATAAATTTAAAATGAAAACAAACTTTTAAAATGAGAAATGTCTTCATCCCATTTATTGAATTTTATTGTCTACAGCCTGGCAAGTGTATATTGGATATGGAAACTCAAGTTACTAAGCAAAGATTGTTTGAGTAAACAAATCTTATTTACTTAAACTTCATTTCACCTAAAGAACATATTATATGTCTTCAGGGGACCTAAAATACAGAACATAAGAATCTAGAATATTACTACTGATGTGCTATTGGAAATCTCTTAATCTTGAATCTCAAAGCAAAAGAAAAAATTACTTTACCAGTTCCTCTGACATGTTCTTTACCTTGAAACTATTCCATAAATCATTAATTATCAGAGTCAAGAATCAATTAATAACACATCTAGTAAAAATGTTAACTGTGAAGTGTCAGGGTTAAATTAGAATGATATTAATGTTTTCATTCATATTACAGTCTTCAGTACACAAACTGATTTAATATATATCTTTCTTTTAGTGTTTACTTTTAGTCTTCTGGAGACTCTGTGCTAGTCTTCTGGAGTATAGAAAAATAAGATGTTTTCTTCCTTAAAGAGCTTCGATCTTTAGAGGTTCACAGACTTATGAAAAGTGAAAACTGACTAAATCTAATAGGCTGTAAAATAAAAGTGCTAACAGCATGCCTCAGGAGCTCAGAAGACAGCAAAACAGTATTGGCTTAAAATTGCTCTCATCAGCATCAGAGCTTAAATAAACAAAGTAACAAATGAATATCATTCTTTGTATTTTCTTTGTAAGTCCTCTTTGGACTGCCTTATAACATAAAATGAATGCATGTGTTTATATTATCCCAATTAGTCTTAACTCCGTAAAAGTTTTCCTGGAGATGTTATTATTCTGTTTGTAATATTTAAGAGGCATATTTTCAATGTTAGATCATTTAATTTGGAGTTTTTTGTAAAGAAGTTAAAGTCTTTAAAAATCTTTTTAAAAGATTCCTTTATCATTTATTGTTTGTAGCCAATTGGACACTTTAACTGCCCATCTGGTACTAGAATTTTTAAATCTGAAACTTGCTTTTAGCTTTTTTGTTATCACCCTGCCCTGCAATGTTAGACATCAGATTTTATTCTCTAGCAAATAAAAGACTATACAGAGCAATACTTCTTGCTTTCTCTTGTTTATCTCATGTATAAATTGTCTTATCTAAAGTCTGTTGTTTTTAGGCTAGTGAGTCTAAATCGTGTACAAAATAATACTGCCACTAAAGTTATACTACTCTGACTTGTGTTTACTTTGTTGTTACTAAGTGCACAGATGTTATCTTATTATCTGTGAATTTGTCATGACTTTAAAATCCATTGGGGGTATATAAAAATAAAATATTTTTGGCAACAAATATATAATGTGCTCTTTTAAAAGTTAAAAGAGTTTGGGGGAATGGAGCAGAAACAGAGAGGGAGAAAGAGAAAGAAAGAAATGTAGATACCTAACTGTGGGCTGGTCCTTTTTCCTTCAATATTCTTTAATCTCACTTCATACCTTCTTCCAACATGTGTCCTTATTGCCCTTCAACTAAGTGTCTTGTTCTCATTCTTAAGAAAAATAGACTGTGAGTGGAATACTTTAACCCAGTTTCAAGATCGAAATACCTAGGAAAAATCCCAGACTTATCTCTCTTTCTCTCTCTCACTTTGTATACCCAGTCACCAGGTCAGGGAAATTCTGCCTTCTAAACAGCTCTTCTGTCTTCTACTCTACTCCATACACAGGACCTGTCCTGTCCAGGGCAGTAACCTCTCTTACTTGAGGCCATCAGAAAATTAACTGTACCACCTGCTCCAAGGTGTTACAGTTGTTGTTCCCCACTCCAAGTTACATCAATTACAAAATACAAATCTGATTTTATCATTCCTTTTAATGGCTGTCATTGCTCTTAGTAAAAGTAGGTAAAATGGCTTTCAAAACTTTCTCCCATTCTCTCTCCATCCTTCTACCATCCTCTAAAACCAACACCATCCCTTGCACTGGATTGTGTTAATTCTAGGACCTATATAAATTTTTGTTCCATCTCTCTACTAGCACTTTCCTGGCACCCTTTCATGAGTTTAACTTTTATTTCATTATGAAGACACATTTTTGTTATGAGAAGTGTGTTTTTATTTTTCTAGAATGCAGATGCTAAAGAAAATTCCTCATCAATACTCCAGGATTGCAGAGGAAATTTTAGTATGGCTATCTTGTGGATTAATCTTCATTATCTGTATACATACTGCCTAGAACAGTACTTCTCAATGGGGGGAAGTTCAGACCTCAGAGAACGTTTTGGAAATTTATGGGGGTATCTTTTGCTTTCATAGTGATTAAGCAGCACCCCTGCCAGGGGTAATAGACATCCTGCAGAATGTGAACAAAACTACCAAAAATTGTCCCATTTTATTTGCAATTTGTAATAGTCATATAGTAGTTTGTGTACATTGAAAGCCTATTTATAATTAGTCAAGTGAAAGCATCAGTGGCTTAGTCATGTCCAATTCTTTGCGACCCCATGGACTGTAGCCTGCCAGGCTCCTCTGTCCATGGAATTCTCTAAAGCAAAAATACTGGAGTGGGTTGCCATTTCCTTCTCCAGAGGATCTTCCCAAACCAGGGATCGAACCCAAGTCTCCTGCATTGCTGGCAGATTCTTTACCATCTGAGCCACCAGAGAAACTTATGGTTCTTTGAAACAAGAAATCAAAAGCAGGTTAATAAGGAGGATATAATAATGTAGATGCATGGATCTAAGACATTGTCTGCAAACAAAATAGTTGAGAAAGTTACAATATTATGAGGTTCAATTAGGTCACAGAAGAGGAAGGTGACGTGGTATGGGGAGAAATAATGAATTAGTGGTCCCAGTGAATTAATATGTAATGTTATCGGTCACTGAACCTTGGAAATTTGGGGAAGAGCTGACTTGATGTGTGGGGAGATGTTTATTGGGCACTCCAAAACATAAGTATGGAGCTCTAGAAAGAATGAATCAAGAATAAGAATTTATTATTGGGAAAATTATCATTTAATTTTTTAATTTGGTAATTGATATTTGATGAAATTATCTAGAAAGAGAGTAGCAATAGAAATATGCTCATTCAGAGAAAGCAATATCAGCATTTTCTGTGAGCCATCTTCAAATTATTGTATTTATTAATTCACAAGATCCAGAGTAAAATGAAATGTATTAAAAGTTGTACTGTGGTGATAAAGATCATTAAATTAACTGTGAGGACCTTCTAAGCATAGGGTTCTATATAATTATATAGGTCTTATGCCCATGAAACCAGCTCTGTGCACATGTGTTCATGTACTCAAAAAATTTTATATACTATAAGACAGTGGTTTTCAAACCTATCAAACTCAATATACTTTCTATGTGACAAGTATATTCTCTTTACTACTCATAAATGAAATTATAGATAAAAATGATTTTATACTGTATGTACACAGTTTAGAAATAATTACCATCAAGTGTCAACTAAAATAAAATGAAAAATGAAAAAAGTAACTTATAATTTGTGTATTATTTAAATACATAAATGCATGTTTACATATATTAGAATATATAATAAATTAATCATATGCTCATACTCCTTTTAAGTAAGTTTAAAGAGCAGAAAGAGAAAGCCATTCCATAGCAAAGATATTGATGGTCAAGAGAGCTGTGTAATAGGTGGAGGAACACTAGAGTAAAAACAAATGATAAGTTAAAATGAGACTTATTTATACATAGAAGATAAATATTATCTTAGTTGAAACAGATATCACATGAATAAATTGCTAGCTATTAAAATGAGACAATAAAGTATCATCACAATCAAAATCTAGCTTAGAAATGTAGTGTCAAAATAATCGCCTATCTTACAACATTTGATAGAATGGACTATCCTATATTAAGTATATATTCCTATATGTGCCCCATGCCAAAATATATATTTTATCGCTAGTGCCCAGAACCCAATTGAATAGCTTATATTTCATATATAAGTTGGTATAGGGAATGGACTGGAGAAAGAAATAGTAATATAGGGTATTTTGAATCTCTGTTGCTTAATGCACATACATTTAAATTTTTATGTCTGCATAGTGAATAGGAACTTTTGAGGCATGGTACAGTGAGGCCTCCGGCACATGCATGCCCATGATGTTAAAGTTACATATGTTAAAGTGCTGCAGTCGATATGCCAGCAAATTTGGAAGACTCAGCAGTGGCCATAGGACTGGAAAAGGTCAGTTTTCATTCCAATCCCAAAGAAAGGCAATGCCAAAGAATCTTCAAACTACCATAGCACAATTGCACTCATCTCACACGCTAGCAAACTAATGCTCAAAATTCTCCAAGCCAAGCTTCAACAGTACATAAACTGTAAACTTCCAGTGTTGAAGCTGGATTTAGAAAAGGCAGAGGAACCAGAAATCAGATTGCCAACATCTGTTGGATCATTGAAAAAGCAAGAGAGTTCCAGAAAAAACATCTGCTTTATTGACTACACCAAAGCCTTTGACTGTGTGGATCACAATAAACTATGGAAAATTCTTAAAGAGATGGGGACACCAGACCACCTGACCTGCTTCCTGAGAAATCTGTATGCAGGTCAAGAGGCAACAGTTAGAACTGGACATGGAAGAACTGACTGGTTCCAAATAGGAAAAGGAGTACATCACGGCTGCATATTGTCACCCTGCTTATTTAACTTATATGCAGAGTACATCATGAGAAATGCCGGGCTGAATGAAGCACAAGCTGGAATCAAGATTGCCAGAAGAAATATCAATAACCTATAGGTTATTGGTTATATCCAATAACATATAGGAATATATACTTAATATGCAGATATGCAGATGACAGCACCCTTATGGCAGAAAATGAAGAAGAACTAAAGAGCCTCTTGATGAAAGTGAAAGAGGAAAGTGAAAAAGTAGGCTTAAAACTCAACATTCAGAAAACTAAGATCATGACATCCAGTCTCATCACTTCATGGCAAATAGATGGGAAAACAATGGAAACAATGACAGACTTTATTTTGGGGGGCTCCAAAATCACTGCAGATGGTGACTGCAGCCATGAAATTAAAAGATACCTACTCCTTGGAAGAAAAGCTATGACCAACCTAGACAGCACATTAAAAAGCAGGGACATTACTTTGCCAACAAAGGTCCATCTAGTGAAAGCTATGGATTTTCCAGTAGTCATATATGGATGTGAGAGTTGGACTATAAGGAAAGCTGAGCACTGAAGAATTGATGGTTTTGAACTGTGGTGTTGGGGAAGACACTTGAGAGTCCCTTGGACTGCAAGGACATACAACCAGTCAATCCTAAAGGAAATCAGTCCTGAGTGTTCATTGGAAGGACTGCTGCTGAAGCATAAACTTCAATACTTTGGCCACCTGATGCAAAGAACTGACTCACGGGAAAAGACCCTGATGCTGGGAAAGATTGAGGGCAGGAGGAGAATGGGGACGACAGAGGATGAGATGGTTGGATGGCATTCCCGACTGGATGGACATGAGTTTGAGCAAGCTTCAGGAGTTGGTGATGGACAGGGAGGCCTGGCATGCAGCAGTCCATGGGGTCAAAAAGAGTCGGACACAACTTAGCGACTGGACTAAACTGAACTGAACTGAATTTAGGATATGTATGGTATACCTCTAGGACTAGTTTCACATATCAGAATGCTGAAAAAGTACAAATAATCCAATTATAAATTTATTTTTAATATAAATATTTTTCAACATAGCTATAATCATTGTTACATAAATATTTTATGCAATACTACAAAATAGTTTTCAGTTCAGTTCAGTCACTCAGTTCAGTCCTGAATATTCATTGGAAGGTCTGATACTGAAGCTGAAACTCCAGTATGCTCTCTTTACAAAATATTTTTAAATGATACTTATTGGCAAAAGTAGATGAGATCACTGAATTTAATGTTCTATTTGGTTTAATAATAATATTTTCCCTAAGTCTGATGAAAGTTGCTTCAGGTCTCCCCTGTTATACATTTGCTGTAGATTATTCTGAGTTTACAGTTACTGTCCTACTGCATTGGATATCCTTTTTTTCCCACTGGAAGATTTTAAGCATCCCTGGCTCCAACTTTAGCAGCTATGGTTGTCCTTCCTATTCTCAACCTTTGTTCAGGCATTTTGCTTCTAAGAATTTCCAGGATGCCTCTTAAAAAGTCTATTCTAAAAGTTCCATAGTTTTATGATTCATTATTAGAGATGTAGGTTTTTTCCTATCACTCAGATATTTAACACCAACAAATAAGTTAAAAAATCAGTCTATGGAATGCCAAAGGGGCCAAACAGAGACCTGTGTGCTTAGTCACTCAGTCGTATCCAGCTTTTGTGACCCCATGGACGGTAGCTCGCCAGGCTCCTCTGTCCACAGATATGCTCCAGGCAAGAATACTGGAGTGGGTTGCCATGTTCTCCTCCAAGGAATCTTCCCAACCCAGGTATCGAACCCAGGACTACCTTGTCAGGGAGATTCTTTACCATCTGAGCCACCAGGGAAGCCCAAGAGTACTGGAGTGGGTAGTCTATCCCTTCTCCAGGGGATCTTCCTGACCTTGGCATCAAACCGGAATCTTCTGCATTGCAGGTGGATTCTTTACCAGCTGAGCTATCAGGGAAGCCCAACCAGTCATGAATATTGAAGAAGCAAATAAACAGGCTGGAATTAAAGTAAGCTGGAACAGTCAGAGTTAGGGAATAGGTATTAGAATAGTGTTTTACCATTTAGTGATTTTTCTGTTTTTATCAAAAACTGAAAAGTCATAATAGAAGGAATGAATTAATTAATAGCCATTTCCATACACTGGAAGAGGATAGAAAAAAATCATTTTGAGACCCAGAGTTTCTTATCAATATTGGATGACTTCCAACTTATGACTGTGATTAATGATTTAATACTTTGAAATAGACTTTTTCAAGAGATGGATACACATAGAGGAACATAGATCTTGAATTTTTTATTTAAAATGTTAACCCTACAATGATGGGCATTAAACAAAAAAAATATTGAGATAAATTGTAGATTACACATCATAAACAGTCATCTAAATGTGCTCTCATTATAAAAATATGTTGGTATCAAAGACAATATTTAAAATTCATCACTCTAGGATATTTTAAATCTGTAAACAGTGAATCAATATCCATCATAATTAAATTTAATACGCTAAATAGTTTCTTTTCAATCCTCTAAAATATGGACATCCAATAAATTTATTTCTATTACAAAGATTTTTTTTTGACTTTTGTTTCCTCAGTTATGATTAATAATCTTCAGAGATAAAGAATGGAACAAACTGGACTAACTAACTTAAGATCAAAGTTAGAATCTTCATAATTATTTTAAGGGCTATAAGTTTACATAGACTAAATTCTTAAACAGGACAAGGAAAAAATGATCATCTCCAAATGCAACCATTTCTGTCTTTATGAATGTTAACATTTCTGTCTCTATAGTTATGATCAAATGAAAGGGAAGGAAGCAATTTTCAGGAAAAAAAAAAAAGTTTGTGAGGAAGGAGTAGTTGAAAATAGGGCCAATAACTAATAGGCCCACAATGAGGTCTATTAGTATAAAAATATAAAGAGTATAAGATAAGTAATTGTCTGCCAACTCTATATTTCAAAAACAATAGAAGAATGGACCAATATCAGATTGGGACAATCTGGAAAAAGACCAAAAAAAAAAAAATCTTATTTTCAGAGAGCAAGTTAGGGACAGTAGCTTATAAGTATGGAGAAGGAAATGGCAACCCACTCCAGTGTTCTTGCCTGGAAAATCAAACCCATGGACGGAGAAGCCTGGTAGGCTGCAGTCCATGGGGTCGCACAGAGTCAGACACGACTGAAGCAACTTAGTAGCTTATAAGTTAACTGGCAGAACTGAGAATCAAAAACATATCAAATAACATAGCAATACAGACTAACTTAGTTAAATGTAATACAGTTTACCCTTGAACAGCATGTTGGAACTGTACAGGTCTGTGTGTACGTGAATTTCTCTCAGTAAATACATACTACAGTACCGCATGATCTGCAGTTGGTTGAATTTGGAACTATGGAAACAGAGGGCCCACAGTAAAGTTACACAGATTTTCGAGTGCTAGGAGGATTGGCAACCCTAACCCCTACATTGTTTAAAGTTTAACTGTATATATAAATGTACATCCTGAAATCAAGATTAGAAGTGTAGACAAATGAGTATAGTATTATAAGTCAGCACCGAAAGGTGAAAAAAATTCTGAGCTGGCTTCTCAAGCTTGCAAGGAAAAGGACTGTAATTAATGGCCAGTGTCTTTTATAGGGGCTATGTTTTCATCCTTTCTGATTTTAAAAGTAAAGGATGTGCAAAAATTAACTTAATAGTTTAAAAACAAAACAAAACTGAAAGCCAAACATACAAGCAAGAACAACTACAACAATAGAAATTATTTTAACCACAAGAATAGTGAATCTTAATAGTCTGCTGAGACTCACTAAATAAAATCTTGACTTTCATTAATAGAAACATAACCCCACAGTGTATTTCAGTGGTTTAATTTGCACTTAGGCTGTTGCATTGTGTGTGTTATATTTGAAGAAAATAAAAATCTGAATGTAATGAATATCCTTTGTGAAATAGTTTTTGCCCTGGGGAAAATTATTTGTTGATGTGTCTATGCTGAAAAAGTAGACTTGGAAGCTCAAAACAGCTACATTCAAGTATTACAGAGTAGGGGATGAGACTGATTTTATGTAGTTACAGAAGGAGAACTAGGATTAATTGATGAAAGTTAAGAATTATGTGGCTTTTACACTATGGAGAACAGTGTGGAGATTCCTTAAAAAACTGGAAATAGAACTGCCTTATGATCCAGCAGTCCCACTGCTGGGCATACACACTGAGGAAACCAGAATTGAAAGAGACGCGTGTACCCCAATGTTCATCGCAGCACTGTTTATAATAGCCAAGACATGGAAGCAACCTAGATGTCCATCAGCAGATGAATGGATAAGAAAGCTGTGGTACATATACACAATGGAATATTCCATATACACAATGGAATATTACTCAGCCATTGAAAAGAATACATTTGAATCATTTCTAATGAGGTGGATGAAACTGGAGCCTATTATACAGAGTGAAGTAAGCCAGAAAGAAAAACACCAATACAGTATACTAACACATATATATGGAATTTAGAAAGAAAGTAAAGATAACCCTATATGCAAGACAGCAAAAGAGACACAGATGTATAGAACAGTCTTTTGGACTCTGTGGGAGGGGGCAAGGGTGGCATGCTTTGGGGGAATGGCATTGAAACATGTATATTATCATATGTGAAACGAATCGCCAGTCCAGGTTCGATGCATGATACAGGGTGCTTGGAGCTGGTGCCCTGGGATGACCAAGAGGGATGGGATGGGGAGGGAGGTGGAAGGGGGGTTCAGGATGGGGAACACATGTACACCTGTGGCAGATTCATGTCCATGTATGGCAAAACCACTACAATATTGTAAAGTAATTAGCCTCCAATTAAGATAAATAAATTTATATTAAAAAAGAATTATGTGGCTTTCAATTTGTAAATTCATTATACATTTGCTGGGAAACAACTATATGTGAGGACAGAATATTTAATGAATACAGCAAGTCAGTTGTTCAACAATGAATGAAATTGCTTGAAAGAAGTTAAGTCCCTGTCCCATTCAAAAAACATCATAAGACCTCTTTCAGAGAATCTCTTTACTAAATAGAAGTTGACTTTAAAGATCATGTTCAAACCTAAAGTTCATTTAAATATAAATTTATTAAGTATAAACATATTACATAATATAATATGTAGGTATGAATATATAGGTATATATCATGATACATAGGAGAAGGTAATGGCACCCCACTCCAGTACTCTTGCCTGGAAAATCCCGTGGATGGAGGAGCCTGGAGGGCTTCAGTCCATGGGGTCACTGAGGGTCGGACACGACTGAGCGACTTCATTTTCACTTTTCACTTTCCGGCATTGGAGAAGGAAATGGCAACCCACTCCAGTGTTCTTGCCTGGAGAATCCCAGGGATGGCAAAGCCTGTTGGGCTGCTGTCTATGGGGTCGCACAGAGTCGGACAGGACTGAAATGACTTAGCAGCAGCAGCAGCATGATACATATGTGTTAAGATACTGTGACATTTTATGTGTTGTAAAATAATATAGGAAATGACTTTTAATTTTACTATTAATCATTTACAAAATCTTAACAGTGTTGCAGATTTGACATCCCTAAATTCTTATGTTTGTATTAAATATTCAACTTTATATGGACTCATATATCATAGTCACAGCAGATATATTCTCTTGGCTCTATTTCTAAAACACAGTGAGGAATAAGATTGATCTAATATTTAAAAAGATATTTTAAAAATAAAACTATAGTTTCTGGGAAAAAACCTAGTTTCTAGGATTTTACTATCAAGGACAGGGAAAATAAAATTTTTTAAATTTCTACATAATTAAGTATCTGGGTAGTCTACAAAAAAGTGATTTTGGATTTATTTGTGAGTTTTCAGCCTGAAATACCATCTCATTTCAATACTCTTTCTCATTTAGACTATCAGGATAGAATTTGAGGTTTTTTCATGATGTTAAACCACTTTTTAGATTAGCAATGTAAACTTCAGTGAATATATCCTAAACTAATTTTTTGGCTGAAATTAACACATATTGGAATAAAACAGTTCAATTTTTCAATACAGTTCAATTCTATTTGAATTATTATATTAAGGATCAGTTTTGCTAATAAAGTGGGATCAAATCATCTTTAAAGTTGTACCTTTAAAGTCATTTATAATATTTCACCAGTTTTTAAATTCATATTAAGCATCTTAAACCAAAATAATCTGGAAGATTAATTTTTGTGGAGGAGGTCTTTGAAAGGACATTATAACTGGTTGACATATGAATTAGACCTCCAGGGCAATCAGAGGCCCATCACCCCCTTGCTTGTCCTTGAGATATGCACTCTGGTTGCCTTCCCTGTGCTATAAGCTGCCCAGAACATAGCTGTCAGAGAGTAATGTGGTGTTGAATCCATCTGAACAGTATACACAACTGAGCCTGGTTAAGGCCTCTAATAAATTTTTAACATTCTATTGGTGGACACTTAGGTTGCTCCCATATCTTAGCTATTGTAAATAATGGTAGTATGAACATTGGCTGCACATAGCTTTTCATTTAATGTTTTCATCTTTTTTGGATGTATACCCAGGAGTGGAATAGGTGAGTCATATCATAGTTGATTTTAGTTTTGTTGAGGAACCTCCATATTGTTTTCCATAGTTCAGTTCAGTTCCGTTCAGTCACTCAGTCATGTCCGACTCTTTGCAACCCCATGGACTGCAGCATGCCAGGCCTTCCTGTCCATCACCAACTCCCAGGGTTTACCCAGACTCATGTCCATTGAGTCAGTGATGGCATCCAAACATCTCATCCTCTGTAATTCTGTAATCCCCTTCTCCTCTCACCTTCAATCTCTCCCAGCACCAGGTCTGTTCCAATGAGTCAGTTCTTTGTATAAGGTGGCCAAAGTGTTGGAGTTTCAGCATCAGTCCTTCCAATGATCACTCAGGACTGATCTCCTTTAGGATAGACTGGTTGAATCTCCTTTCACTACAAGGGACTCTCAAGAGTCTTCTCCAACACCACAGTTCAAAAGCATCAATTCTTCAGCGCTCAGCTTTCCTTATAGTCCAACTCTCACATGCATGACTAGTGGAAAAACAATAGTCTTGACTAGATGGACTTTTGTTGGCAAAGTAATGTCTCTGATTTTTAATATGCTATTTAGGTTGGTTAGAACTTTTCTTCAAAGGAGTAAGCATCTTTTAATTTCATGGCTGCAGTCACCATCTGCAGTGATTCTGGGGCCCCCCAAAATAAAGTCTGCCACTGTTGCCCCATCTATTTGCCATGAAGTGTAGGGACCAGATGCCATGATCTTAGTTTTCTGAATGTTGAGCTATTGCCTTTCTTTGGGATTGGAATGAAAACTGACCTTTTCCAGTCCTGTGGCCACTGCTGGGTTTTCCATATTTGCTAGCATATTGAGTGCAACACTTTCACAGCATCATCTTTCAGGATTTGAAATAGCTCAACTGGAATTCCATCATCTCTACTAGCTTTGTTCATAGTGAAGCTTCCCAAGGCCCAGTTGACTTCACATTCCAGGATGTCTGGCTGTAGGTGATCACACCATCATGATTATCTGGGTCATGAAGATCTTTTTTGTACAGTTCTGTGTATTCTTGCCACCTCTTCTTAATATCTTCTGCTTCTGTTAGGTTCATAAAATTTCTGTCCTTTATTGAGTCCATCTTTGCATGAAATGTTCTCTGGTATCTCTAATTTTCTTGAAGAGATCTCTAGTTATTCCCATTCTATTGTTTTCCTCTATTTCTTTGCACTGATCACTGAGGAAGGCTTTCTTATCTCTTGTTGCTATTCTTTGGAACTCTGCATTCAAATGGGCATATCTTTCCTTTTCTCCTTTGCTTTTCGCTTCTCTTCTTTTCACAGCTACTTATAAGGCCTCCTCAGACAGCCATTTTGCTTTTTAGCATTTCTTTTTCTTGGGGATGGTCTTGACCCCTGTCTCCTGTACAGTGTCACCAAACTCCATCCGTAGTTCATCAGGCACTCTGTCTATCAGATCTAGTCCCTTAAATCTATTTCTCACTTCCACTGTATAATTGTAAGGGATTCGATTTTGGTCACACCTGAATGATCTAGTGGTTTTCCCTACTTTCTTCAATTTTAGTCTGAATTTGGCAATAAGGAGTTCATGATCTGAGCCACAGTCAGCTGCTGGTCTTGTCTTTGCTGACTGTATAGAGCGTCTCCATCTTTGGCTGCAAAGAATATAATCCATCTGATTTTTTTATTGGCCATCTGGTGATGTCCATGTGTAGAATCTTCACTTGTGTTGTTGGAAGAGGGTGTTTGTTATGACCAGCGCATTGTCTTGGCGAAACTCTTATTAGCCTTTGCCCTGCTTCATTCTGTACTCCAAGGCCAAATTTGCCTGTTACTCCAGGTGTTTCTTGACTTCCTACTTTTGCAGTCCCCTATAAGGAAAAGGAAATCCTTTTGGGTGTTCTAAAAGGTCTTGTAGGGTCTTCATAGAACCATTCTACTTCAGCTTCTTCAGCATTACTGATCGGGCATAGACTTGAATTACTGTGATATTGAATGGTTTGCCTTGGAAACGAACAGAGATCATTCTGCTGTTTTTGAGATTGCATCCAAGTACTGCATTTCAGACTGTTTTGTTGACTAAGATGGCTACTCCATTTCGTCTAAGGGATTCTTGCCCACAGTAGTAGATATAATGATCATCTGAGTTAAATTCACCCATTCCAGTCCGTTTTTGTTCACTGATTTCTAGTAGTTTCACCAATTTACATTCCTATTAACAGTGTAGGAGGGTTTCCTTTTCTCCACATGCTCACTAATGTGTGTTATTTTTGGTCTTTTTGATGACAGTCATTCTGACAGGTGTGAGGGGATATCTTATTGTGGTTTTGAATACATTTCTCTTATGATTAGTGATATTGAGCAACTTTTTATATGCCTGATAGCCATCAGTATGTCTTTTTTGGGGAAAATGTCTATTGAGTTCTTCTGTCCATTTTTTAATTGAGTTGTTTGGCTTTTGGTACTTGGTTGTATGAGTTGTTTATATATTTTTGGTATTAATCACTTATCAGTCACATCATTTACAAATGTTTTCTTCATCAACAGATGAATGGATAAAAAATATGTAGTGGTATATATGTGGTGGTACTATATATATATATATATATATATATATTTAAAAATCAGCCATAAAAAAAAGTGAAATTTTGACATTTGTGACAACATGGATGGACCTGGAGTGTATTAGGCTAAGTGAAATAAGTCAGACAAAGGCAAGTACTATATGTTATAACTTATATGTCAAATCTAAAAAGTGAAATGAATGAGCATAGCAGAATAGAAACAGGCTCACATATATAGAGAATAAACTAGTTGTTACCAGTGGGGAGAGGAAAGAGAGGTGGGAGATAAAGGCTGAAGATTAAGTGGTATAAACTACTATTTATAAAAGAAATAAGTATAAGGTTATACTCTACAGCATAGGCAATGTAGCCAATATTTTATAATATCTTTAAAAGGAGTACAATATAACTGATAAAAATATTGAATCCATATGTTATAAACCTTAAACTAATATAATATTTAAATCAGTCATGATGTCAATGTAAAAACAAAAGATTCTGGTGGGAGAGTTCAGAGGTCCCTAGTGGTCTTGCAGCTGCACAAGACAAACTTCATATGTATGTTCCCTTGCTTATTAAATTTCCCACCTGCCAGTATGGAGTCGTCTGACTCTTCAGTTTGCCCCTGCCCTCCAGGTACGGCAGTGGTTTCAGATTACGTCTGAGAAGCTCTCCAGGGAATTGCAAAGTAACATCTTTCTAGTTTAGTTATAAATTGAGTATATGTCATGCAATATTTATATTCAGTCTTGAAATTCAGTTTATCCAATTGAAGCAGTAATGTGTTTATTTATATTTTATTAACTAATCCCAGTATGCCAAGCAATAGGATAAATATAATAGTAAGTCAGATTCCTGCTTTTGAGGAATTCATGGTTTTACAGAGCTGTTGATTTGGAAAAAATATTTTTATATATAAGTGATCCATTGGACTTCATCTTTAAGATCTTTCATTTTTAAATTTTAATCACTGCTACTACCTGCAAAGACATCCAGAATTATTAGGTCCTGGTTTGTCTCTCCCTTGATTTTACCATTGCCTGCTTCATACATCCATGGGTTCTCCACAGTTGTTATATGTAACATTATTTTCTATAGTTGAAGAGTTGGGAGGTGAAATGGAACAAGTTGCATGTACATATTTTTCTACTGTGTTCACTTGTGAACTGTGTAAATTCACAAAACATACACAGATTTGCATGTTGTATGGTACATTGCCAAGCAACAACATCTTTCTCCCAGCACCTTGGGAATTAAAACACCAAGATAGAAACATGGGATCCAGATACACTATAATCCATCTCTACTGCAAGAACTAATACAGCAAATGTTGGTATGTATTATGTTAAAAACATTTATCTTTTGACAGTTTTATTTTAATAAGGAAATTTCAGAGCTGGAAAAAAACTAAAAAGCATTAGCTGACAGTTACAACCAACCAAGACAATGACTATTCTGATAGTCTTTTGATGCACTGTAGTATTGATTCCTCCAAGTTCACTGAGTTGAGTTTTGTGGAACCTAAATGTCATATATCTTTATAAAAGGGACGTAGAGAGATTTAATTCATACATACAGTAGAGGCATCAATGTATAAGACAAATAGAGATTGGAATGATAATGGCTACAAGGCAAGTAATATTCAGTTCAGTCACTCAGTCGTGTCTGACTCTTTGCGACCCCGTGGACTACAGCACACCAGGCTTCCCGGTCCATCACCAACTCCCAGAGCTTACTCAAACTCAATGCCAATCGAGTTGATGATGCCATCCAACCATCTCATCCTCTGTCATCCCCTTCTCCTCCTGCCCTCAATCTTTCCCAGCATCAGGGTCTTTTACAGTGAATCAGTTCTTGTCATCAGGTGGCCAAAGTATTGGAGTTTCAGCTTCAGCATCAGTCCTTCCAGTGACTGTTCAGGACTGATTTCCTTCAGGATTGACTGGTTGGATCTTCTTGCAGTCCAAGGGACTCTCAAGAGTCTACTCCATCACCACAGTTCAAACCATCAATTCTTTGATGTTCAGCTGTCTTTATAGTCCAACTCTCACATCCATACATGACTACTGAAAAAACCATAGCTTTGACTAGATGGACTTTTGTTGGCAAAGTAATGTCCCTGCTTTTTAATATGCTGTGTAGGTTGGTCAGAACTCTTCTTCCAAGGAACAAGAATTTCATGGATGCAGTTACCATCTGCAATGATTTTGGAGCCCCCCAAAATAAAGTCTATCACTGTTTCCATTGTTTCCCCATCTATTTGCCATGAAGTGATGGGACCAGATACCATGATCTTAGTTTTCTGAATGTTGAGCTTCAAGCCAACTTTTTCACTCTTGTCTTTCACTTTCATCAGTAGACTCTTTAGTACTAAACTTTCAGCCATGATTTCTGATATTTCTCCCAGAAATCATGATTCCAGCTTGTGCTTCATCCAGCCCAGCATTTCCCATGATGTAGTCTGCATATAAGTTAATTAAGCGGGGTGACAATATACAGCCTTGACATACTCCTTTTCCTATTTGGAACCAGTCTGTTGTTCCATGTCCAGTTCTAACTGTTGCCTCTTGACCTGCATGCAGATTTCTCAGAAGGTTGGTAAGTTGTTCTAGTGTTCTCATCTGTTTAAGAATTTTCCACAGTTTGTTGTGATACACTCAGTCTAAGGCTTTGGCATAGTCAGTAAAGCAGAAGTAGATATTTTTCTGGAACTCTCTTGTTTTTTTGATGATCCAGCAGATGTTGGCAATTTCATCTCTGGTTCCTCTCCCTTTTCTAAAACCAGCTTGAACATCTGGAATTTTACAGTTCATGTACTGTTGAAGCCTGGCTTGGAGAATTTGGGGCATTACTTTGCTAGCCTGTGAGAAGAGGGCAATCGTGCAGTAGTTTGAAGATTCTTTGGCTTTGCCTTTCTTTGGGATTGGAATGAAAACTGACCTTTTCCAGTCCTGTGGCCACTGCTGAGTGTTTCAAATTTGCTGGCATATTGAGTGCAGCACTTTCACAGCATCATCTTTTGGGATTTGATATAGTTCTACTAGAATTCCATCACCTCCACTAGCTTTGTTCATAGTGATGCTTCCTAAGTCCTACTTGACTTCTCATTCCATGATGTCTGGCTCTAGGTGAGTGATCACACCATTGTGGTTATCTGGGTCATTAAGGTCTTTTTTGTATAGTTCTTCTGTATATTGTTTCCACCTCTTAATATCTTCTGCTTCTGTTAGGTCCATACCATTTCTGCAAGTAATGTTGGTAGCCACCAAAACTTGAAATAAGCCAGGAACGTATTCTCCCCTAGAGCCTCTGGAGGGAGTTCCACCTGGCCAATGTCTTGATTTCAACGCAGTGACTCTGACTTTGGGCCTTTGGTCTCCAGAATTTTGAGAAATAGTTTTCTGTTACTTTTAGCCACCCAGTTGTGGTAATTTGTTACAGCAACCATATTAAGTTAATACATAAACCATATTTTTCTGCCTCATTGATTTTGGATGTTGTCATACAATTTTCTTTGGCTGGTGTTGTACAAATCAGATGTTTATAGGTATCATGCTGAAGCAGAAATTTTAAACTCACTCTTTAAGCAGTTCATATCATTCATATCATCCTTCATAACATATTCTCAAAACTCCTTCAGCCTATGTTCCAAAAAAAGACATAAATAGAGTCAATCCCAACAAAGCATAGTGAAGCACAGGGCCCAATCAAGTCAAGTCAAGCTTAGCCACACCCAGCAGAACTGCAGCCAACCTGTAGTTCTCATACAATGTGAACAAAAATAAATGGTGTGAAAAACTATTGATATTTTGGGGTTGGTTGTTGTTAAGCCAAAAGTGAATGATAACGCACATAGGGAATTGATGAGTATTTTATCTACTCTTGTGCTTTTTTCTTTAGATTTTTTAATTACTATTGTTTATTTTATTGCCTTTAAACTACAGAGAGGTTATTTCTTATAATTAAATATTGTTTTTCTGTTCTCTAGGAAGATGATTATTCAGGATTCTTGGGTTAGTATGCACTTAGATGCCTGAAGATTAATAAAAATTTATTAGTCTTCCCCTCTTTATCACAAGTAATTTCAACTTTTTAAACGTTTCCTAATTCCAACAGTGTTCTATTTTTCTGATATTCTGGGAAGGTAATATTCTTTTGGAGATGCACAGACTAATTTTTTGCATTTATGAACATAATCAGACAGCTTAGTTCATATTCATTTTTGGTACAATTTTTACTGTTTTTCTTCAGCTCCCCACATTCAAATGTTGCCTCTTCCTATTTTAAGTTGATTTTTGAGTATAGTTGCTTTACAGTTTTATGTTAGTTTCTCCTCTCCTGCAAAGTGAATCAGCTATGTTAAAATGTTAATCACTTAGTCACGTCCAAATCTTTGTGACTCCAAGAACTGTTGCCCGCCAGGCTCCTGTGTCCACAGAATTCTCCAGGCAAAAATAGTGGGTAGCAGGAGATCTTCCCAACTCAGGGATCATACTCAGGTCTCTTGCAGTACAGGTGGATTCAATACCATCTGAGCCACCAGGGAAGCTATCTGCATCCATATACCCTCTCTTTTTTGGATTTCTTTCCAATTTAGGTCACCACAGAGCCTTCAGTAGATTTCTCTGTGCTATATGATACATTCTTGTTAGTTATCTATTTTATGCATGATAGTACTAGTGGTGAGAAACCTGCCTGTCAGTGCTGGAGATGTAAGAGATGTGAGTTCAATCCCTGGGTCAGGAAGATCCCCTGGAGGAGGGCACAGCAACCCACTCCAGTATTCTTACCCAGAGAATCTTCATGGACAGGATCCTGGTAGGCTACAGTCCATAGGGTCACAAAGAGTCAGACACAACTGAAGTGACATAGCACACACACTGTATATATATCACCCCCAAACTCTCAGTTCATCCGACCCCCACTTACCCCATTGGTATCCATACCTTTGTTCTGTATGTCTGTGTCTCTGTTTCTGCTTTGCAAATAAGTTCATCTCTATAAGATTCCACATATAAATGATACTGTACAATATTTGTTTTTAACTTTCTGACTTACTTAACTCTGTGTGACAATCTCTAGGCCCATCAGTGTCTCTATAAATGGCACAATTTTGTTCCTTTTTGTGGCTGAGTGATATTTCATTGTGTATATATACCACATCTTTTCCATTCCACTGTTGATGGACATTTAGGTTACTTCTATAACCTTGATATTGTAAATAGAGCTGTAGTGAACATTAGGGTGCATAGATCTTTTTTTTTTTTAGTTTAAATTTATTTATTTTAATTGGAGGCTAATTACTTTACAATATTGTATTAGTTTTGAATTATGGCTTTATTCAAGTATATGCCCAAGAATAAGATTCCTGAGTCATATGGTAGATCTATCTTTGTTTCTTTAGGAATCTCCATACTGTTATCCATAGTAGCTTTATCAGTTTATAGTCCTGCCAACAATGTAAGAGGGTCCTCTTTTCTCTATACTCTCTCCAACATTTATTATTTGTAGTTTTTTTTTTTTTTAATGATTGCCTTTTTTACTGGTGTGATGTAATACCTCATTACAGTTTTGACTTGTTTTCTTTAATAATTAGTGACATTGAACATCTTTTCATGTGCCTCTTGGCTCTCTGTATGTCTTCTTTGGTGAAATGTCCATTTAGGTTTCCATCTGTTTTTTGATTGGGTTGTTTTTTGTTGCAGTTTTATTTTTTTCTTTTATAGTGAGCTTTATGAGCTGTTTGTATATTTTGAAACTTAATTCAGTTGTTAGTTGTTTCATTTGTAAACATTTTTTCCAATTCTAAGGTTTTGTTTTTTTTTATCTAGTTATGGTTTCCTTTCTCTTGCAAAAGCTTTTAAGTTTTATAAAACCACATGTGTTTATTTTTTATTTTATTTTCATTACTCTAGGAGGTGGGTCAAAAAGAAAGATATTGCTTCAATTTATGTCAGAGTGTTCTGCCTATGTTTTCCTCTAAGAGTTTTATAGTATCCAGGCTTAGACTTAATTCTTCAATTCATTTTGAGTTTATTTTTGTGTATGGTGTTTGAGAGTGTTCTAATTTCATTCTTTTACATGTAGCTCTCCAGTTTTCCCAGTACCAGTTATTGAAGAGACTCTCTTTTTTCCATACTGGAGTATTCTTGCCTCCTTTCTCCCAGGTGATTATAGGTCCATGGGTTTATCTCTGGCTTTCTGCCCTATTCCATTGATCTGTATTTCTGTTTTTGTGCCAGTACCATCCTGTCTTGATTACTGAATCTTTCCGTAATAGTGGTGAAGGTGGATATCCCTGTCTTGTTTTTGATCTTAGAGGAAATGCCTTCAGTTTTCACCATTGAAATGATGTTTGCTGTGGTTTTGTCATATATGGCCTATATTATGTTGAAGCAGTTCCTTATACTCTCACTTTTTAGAGATGTTTTTTTTTTAAGTCATAAATAGATGTTAAATTTTGTCAAAAGTTTTTCCTTCATCTATTGAGTTGATCATATGGTTTTTATTCTTGAATTTCTTAATATTGTGTATCACAATGATTGGTTTGCATATATGGAAAAATTGTTACATCCCTGGGATAAATCCCACTTGATCATGATATATAATCCTTTTAATGTGTTGTTGAATTCTGTTTGCTAGTATTTTGTTTAGGTTTTTTGTCTATCTTCATCAGTGATATTGGCATGTAACTGTCTCTTTTGTGACATTTTTGGTTTTGCTATCAGTGTGATATTGGCCTTGTAGACTGAACTTGGGAGTGTGCCTCCCTCTTCAGTTTTTTGGAAGAGTTTGAGAAGGATGTGTGTTAGCTCTTCTCTAAATGATAGAATTCACCTGTGAAGCCATCTGGTACTGGACTTTTCTCTGTGGGAGTCTTTAAATTACTGACTCAATTTCAGTACTGGTAATTGATCATATTGTCTATTTCTTCCTGATTCAGTCATGAAAAGTTGCCCCTTTCTAAGAATTTGCACACTTCTTGTTTGTTGTCCAGTTTATTTGGCATATACTTATTTGCATGTAGTAGTTTCTAATGATCCTTTGTGTTTCTGCAGTGTCAGTTGTAACTTCTCCTTTTTCATTTCTAATTTTGTTGATTTGAGCCCTCTCCCTTTCTTCCTTGTGCTTTATCAACATTGTTGATAGATCTCAAAGAAATGCTTTTAGTTTCATTGATCTTTGCTATTGTTTTCTTTATTTCTATTTTTTTTCTGTTCTGATTTTTATGAATTATTTCCTTCTACAAATTTTGAGTTTTGTTTGTTCTTCTTTCTCTAGGTGTTTTAGGTATAAGATTAGGTTGTTTACTTGGGATTTTTCTTGTTTCTTGATGTAGGGTTATACTGTTGTAAACTTCCCCCTTAGAAATGCTTTTGCTGCATCCTTAGGTTTTGAGTCGTTGAGTTTCATCCTTAATTTTTTCTAGGTGTTTTTAAATTTTCTCAGTGATCCATTAGTTAGATTTAGTAGCATATTGTTTAGCCTCCCTGTGTTTGTATTTTTACAGTTTTTTCCCCCTGCAATTGATTTCTAACTTCATAGCTTTGTGGTTAGAAAAAAAATGCTTGATATATTCTTAGTTTTCTTAAATTTACCAAGGCTTGATTTGTACCCAAGATGTAATCTATCCTGGAGAATGTTCCATTTGCACTTGAGAATAAAGTGTATTCTGCTGCTTTCATATGAAATGTCACATAAATTAATTATATTGGCTCTAATGTGTCACTTAAGGTTTGTATTTCCTTATTAATTTTCTGTTTGGATGATCTATTCATTTGTATATGTGGAGTGTTAAAGTCCCCCACTATTATTGTGTTCTTCTTCATTTACCCCTTAATGGATGTTAGCATTTGCTTTATGTATTGAGTTGCTCCTATATTGGGTGCATAATTTGTTCTTTAATCACTAAGTCATGTTAGACTCTTTTGTGACCCCATGGACTATAGCCTGTGAGGCTCCTTCTGTCCATGGGATTTCCCAGGCAAGTATGGAGTAGGTTGCCATTTCCTTCTCCAGGGGATCTTCTCGACCCAGAGATCAAACCCACATCTCCTGCATTGGCAGTTAGATTCTTTACCAATGAGCCACCAGGGAAGCCCCCATATAAATATTTACAATTGGTATATCTTCTTCTTGGATTGTTCCCTTGGTCATTATGTATTGTCCTTCCTTGTCTCTTATAATAGTCTTTAAAGTCAATTTTTTTCTGATATGTGTTTCACTACTACAGCTTTCTACTGATTTCCATTTTCATGGAATATTATTTTGCATCCCTTCACTTTCAATATGTATGTGTCCCTACAAATGAAGTAGGTCTCTTGCAGACAGTGAACATATGAGTCTTGCTTTTGGGTATGTTGGGAGAGTGCATAATTTCCTCAGTTCTGTCTTGCCACAACAAAGATTTGAAATGGAGGACCAGTGTTACACTTCAGTTACAGCTCAGAGTTTTATTCAGTAAACAAAGGATGTGAAGGTGGGCTGACCCCAAAGGAGAGGCCTCAACCAGTCTTGGCTCCCTCTTTTCATACTTTTTGTCTCCTCCCTCCCACAATACCCCACCCCCACCCCCCTGCCAAGCCTGCACAGTGCAAATTAGGGCTAGAACCTGTCACCAATCAGGAAGGGGGCATTTCTGTTTCATCTGAGGTTCCCACTCTGGTCTGCAAATTTTTCCTTTGTTGCCTTTTTTTCAGGCTTTTTCCCTCTCTTTGTCTTCTTTTAGCCACCTCCATTTTGGACTCCTTTTTGTATTCTAAGTAACTGACATAACTATTCAGCCACTCTGGGTCTTTTAGTTGGAACATTTAATCCATTTATACTTAAGGTAAGTGTTAATATGTATGTATCTATTACCATTTTCTTTTTTTTTAATTTAAATGTATTTATTTTAATTGGAGGTTAATTACTTTACAATATTGTATTGGTTCTGCCACACATCAACATGAAGTTGTTTTGGATTTGTCTTTGTAGATCTTTTTCTTCTCTTTCGTTTCCCAACTTAAGAAGTTCTTTTAGCATTTGTTGTAAAGCTGGTTTGGTGGTGCTAAATTCTTTTAACTTTTGCATGTCTGTAAAGCTTTTTATTCTCCTTAAAATCTGAATTAAGTCTCTGCTGTGTAGAGTGATCTTGGTTGTAGGCTTCTCTGTTTTATCGCTTTAAATGTATCCTGCCACTCTCCTCTAGTTTGCAGAGTTTTGTTGAAAATTGCACAATAACTTTATGGGAACCCCCTTGTATGTTATTTGTTGCCTTTCCCTTGCTGCTTTTAGTATTTTTTATTTGTATTTATTTATTTTAGTTTGAGTAATATGTGTCTATGCACGTTTCTTCTTGGGTTTATCCTAAATGGGGCTCTCTGCACCTCCTGGATTTGAGTGGCTATTTCCTTTCCCATGTTAGGGAAATTTTCAACTATAATCTCTTCAAATATTTTCTCTGACCCTTTCTCTTCCACTTATTCTTCTGGGACCCCTGTAATTTGAGTGTTGTTGCATTTAATGTTGTCCCAGAGGTCCCTGAGACTGTCCTCTTTCCCTTACATCCTTTTATTTTTCTTTATTCTGTTCTGTGGCAGTTATTTCTGCCATTCTGTTTCCCAGCACAGTTTTCCATTCTTCTGCCTCAGTTATTCGGCTATTGATTCCTTCTAGAGTTGTTTTTTTATTTTATTTCAATTATTATGTTGTTCATCACTGTTTGTCCTTTAGTTCTTCTAGTTCCTTGTGAAGCATTTCTTGTCTTTTCTTGACTCATGTCTCCATTCTGTTTCCAAGATCTTGGCATCATCTTTACTATCATTACTCCAAATTCTTTTTCAGGTAGATTGTCTGTTTGATTTTCATTTATTTTGTCTTGTAGGTTTTTACCTTGTTACTTTTATCTGCAAAATATTTCTGTGTCATCTCATTTTGTCTAATTTTCTATGTTTGTGGTGTCCTTTCTGCAGGCTGCAGGATTATAGTTCTTCTTTCTGGTGTCTGCCCCCAGGTGGGTGAGGTTGGTCCAGGAGCTTGTGTTGGCTTGCTGCTGGGAGGGACTGGTGCCTGAACTCTGGTGGGTTTAGCTGAATCTTGTTCCTCTGATGGGCAGGGTCACATCAGGTGGTGTGTTTTGGGTGTAAATGAACTTGGTCTGACTTCAGACAGCTGGTCTGCCGTGTTCCTCTCTTGTTGGCTGTTTGGCAGGAGGCATCCAGCACTGAAGTTCAGCTATGTGAAGATTGTCTTGCCTTGTTGGAAGCCTAAGGTCTTCTGCAAGTGTTCAGTGGATATTCTGTGAGAGTTGTTCCACATATAGATGTATTTTTGATGTATCTGTCACTTAGAGACATGTTTAAATTTTCTGAAACCCTTTCACAAGAAGGTGCTGTCACAGCTCAGGGTTCCAAACCCCAAAACTAAGTGGATAGCACCCAGGATCCATCCTCCTGGCATTGTTGCCAAATCCTTTGTCATCCTCCACAGTACCACCATCCTGTCTTCCTAATGTCTGCATTCTTTTCTATAAAAATTTGTTTTTCTACTCCTAAGGTTAATTGCAAGAACACAATTCTATTTTTATTCTTAAATTTTCACAGTAAAACCATTCGTAATGTGTTGATGAATATGCCTTGTGAAATATATGTAAGTGACTCTTAGTGCATTGAACTAATTTTCCACTGCTCATATATGTATTTTGATACTTTAAAAGAGGAATTATAGGTAAGTGAGAACTTTTTTAAAAATTATTGAAAAGGTTTATTGATTTCTATCCAAGAATCACTAGTTTCAGAAAGCTGAACAAGGAATTAGGGCTACCAAACAGGGTTGTGCAGTTTATGTCCTGAATATAAGAGTATCCAGCCAGAAGGGGAAACTGGTAGCTGAAATTCAGCTTGCCTGCTGCTTACCAACCCCCTAAAACTTTACCATTAGGTTACAGCCACATAGTAAGAGAAAGGGTATAATTTTCTATTTTGCACAGAGGTTCCATGCCATCACCAAGATGTGTGTCTGTGGATTGTATCCACCTTGAAAGAGATGCCATAGAGGACAGTTAAGCTGGGTCAGACAGACTTTCCTCTGAATTCATCACGTGGAATGTAGAAAACCAACAGTGCTGAATTGCTTGGTCGACTTAGAATAGCTGATATCCGACTTGTGCTTTATATTTCCTGCCTGGTGCAGGTATTCTGCACTCACACGTGCTCATTACAGAGTGACTTCATAGAAACCCATTACTGAGTTTTGCTTCAGATGGAGGCAGAAACAGTAATTCTCGAATAATCTCTCAAGTCTTTCTAAAGTACATGGGGGTGAAGACATAAATGGGTCAGGGACATGGATCCATGAAACAAATGAAATCATAAGTCAAGTTATATCAGTGAGTATCTTTTATGGTTAGGGAAAACTTGTGAACTTACCTTCCAGCCCCAATAGCAGCTCATGTGTATAGCCTTCTTACCCATTCTTTGTCATACACAAGAATCTTATGGTTTTGGCTCAAGCTAAAGAAAGTGGGGGAGAAAATGTCTGATTTCGGTTCCTGCTGCTCACTGTCACCACAATTGCTCCTCATGTTTATTTAGTCAAGCATTGTTCTCTGGTCAGAGATTAGCTTACAGTGTCCCTCTTTACTGACTGCCTCAAGGACCTCAAGGCTAGAGCTCTCAGAGACGAACCTGTCAACTCCCTTTCCAGCATTCTTAGGAACCTGTAGGGGTGGCTTAGTTAATGCATGACCATCTCAATAGCCACCAAGGATCAGGTAAGTCTCTTCCCTCCCTGAAGTTCAAACAAGGATTATCCAGTAGTTCAACTTCAAAAGCTTGTTCAGTCATGTTCAACTTAGTCATGTTCAACTTGTTCTGACCCCCTGGACTATAGCACACCAGGCTTCCCTGTCCCTCACCATCTCCCAGAGTTTGCTCAAACTCATGTCTATTGAATCAGTGATGCCTTCCAACCATCTCATCCTCTTTCATCCCTTTCTCCTCCTGCCCTCAATCTTTCCCAGCATCAGTGTCCTTTCTAGTGAGTCAGCTCTTTGCATCAGGTGACCAAACTACTGGAACTTCAGCTTCAGCATCAGTCCTTCCAATGAATATTCAGAGTTGATTTCCTTTAGGACGGACTGGTTTGATCTCCTTGCAGCCCAAGGGATTCTCAAGAGTGTTCTCCAACACCACAGTTCAAAAACATCAATTCTTCGGCATGCAGCCTTTTTTATTGTCAAACTCTCACATCCATATGTGACTATAGGAAAAACCATAGCTTTGACCTTTTTAGGCAAAGTAATGTCTCTGCTTATTAATACACTGTCTAGGTTTGTTTTTCTAGGTTATGTTTTTCATAGCTTTTCTTCCAAGGAGCAAATGTCTTTTAATTTCATGGCTTCAGTCACTGTCCACAGTGATTTTGAAGGCCAAGAAAATAAAATGTATCACTGTTTCCATTGTTTCCCCATCTAATTGCCATGAAGTGATGGGACTGGATGCAAAAGCTTACTTAGATATTCCAAGTTAGAGACCAGAAAAGGATGCCTTCAAGAAGCTCTTCCATGATTTAGCCACAAAAACAAACAATTTCTACCTAAGAGAAGAAAGTCCAGAACTCAAGTACATGGAGTCTGGTGTAACAAGTACATTTTAATTTTCTTTGCTGATAAGAAAACATTCAATCATAATTTCTATGTAATAGTAATAATACTATGTGATACTGTAATTATGTAATAATAATAAATAGTATTAAATAACAAAACGACTAAAGAATGGGTGAACAGAATACCACTTGAAGTAGGTTTTGCTAATGAAGTATGTATGTGTATGTTTGAGTTTGGAAAACATTGTGTCTATAATTGGGATTTTGAATTTTCTGAGTCTGTCAAACAAGTCCAGTTCTATGACACAGCTCAGCATAAACTCCAAATTACATTTGAAAGCAACCACATGAGAATATACTAGGCATATTAATAAAATTAGCTTATTTTTATTCCTTTACTATGCTAAGTCATGACAATTTATCTCACAGTTTCCACTTTGACATTGTGGAAGCTTAAAGTGAGTTCATAAGTTATCTAGAAAAAGGAGGATATCTGAAGTGAAGAAATTTCAAACAAAGCACTCATACTGAATTTCACTGGAATATGTGTTGAATTTATCACTGTTTTTTGCTAAATTCAAAAATTTGTTCACCCAGTAAACCAGTGATGGAACCTTGAGTCAGGGAGCTAGCCAGACTGGGAGTGGCCAGGTTCTGGATATTAATAGATCACTTGGGAGCTGATGTTGGATACAGGTGGTCAGGACAGGTTTCACTGGCAGCAAGTACAAGGAAATTCAACAAGAAAAGCCTGTTCTGTCAAAGAGATCCACACGTTGGTGACAGGCAGGATCTTCGAGAGTGAGGACAAAGATAATAGAAGTGTCAGATGATAGAAGGCTTTAGCAAAGAGTTTTAGAAACCCAGATAAAATGCTTTCATGACTGTCAGAATAATAACAATTTATCATATATGCAAGGTAGTCTGAAATTATTGAGAAACAGTGAAGTTGATATGATGATTACCATTTTATAGATGAGGAAACTGAGACTCAGGCAAGTCAAGCAGCTTGCTTAATGCACTGAGGTAGTCAGTAAATGACCTTATGCTTCTAACTTAATCGGATCCTTTGGAAGATGGTGAGTTGAAGAGTCAAATGGCCTGAGATAGGAGACATGAATTCAACTAATAGATTTTGTATAAAGCTATAAGATTATGGATGTGGTTATCACATATACCCAGTATGGGGGAAATTTCATAAACCCCCAGACCCTTTATACTAAACGTTTTTAAAATTTTCCATCTAAATAGCCTCATTGGTCCTTTACTCCCTGGTCACAGGTTTCAGAATCTCCATTATATATAAAGTTGACATCTTTGCTCATTAGTGCAGTCACTCAAATTACAAATATGAACAAGACTGACTCAACTTCTGCCTTTAAGTAGGTGATTTTCTGACAGGGTACCCCACACTAATTGCAGTGAGAGATTTTCCTCAGCTCTTCCCTCCTCTCCCCTTTCTTCCAACAGAGTATTTTACTTTTAGACAAGCGTATAGCCCCCTTCCATTTTAGACTTTTACTGTTACAGAAACAGATGGAGTAGCAATCCTGGCCAAGTTAAACATACTGTGGAGTTCTTAAATTCTGTATATTTTCTGAGTGTGTTTTTATAAGGTGCATGTGAGCATCTTACATACTGTTCTTATGGCAGCCTCTCCTCACTTCCTGGTCTGAGAGCAAATCAACATGTAACTGAAGAGTCAGGTTCACGCATAGCACATTGACATCACTGAGAATGTCCAGCCCAGGGTTAGCAGGGAATAACCCTTCTCATGGCCTCTATGCCCATCGACCCCACACACATTTCCTCACCCCAGTGGAAGGGACCAACAGAAACATGAATCTGTCCTTATTTGTTTTTATACCATAGAATGACCTGAGGTAGGAATAAACCTTCAGGTAGAATTCAGGCACCCTTCTAATGTGAAGGCTGAAGGGCTGGTGGAACAGGGGGCTAGATTGGTCATTGTATTTCTGATCTCAGAGTTTTCCAGTGTAAAGTCTGAGTTAGTAAGGATTTCCTCCCAAATTAATACATGAAGTTTAAAAAATGCTATCAATTCTAATGAGGTGGATGAAACTGGAGCCTATTATACAGAGTGAAGTAAGCCAGAAAGAAAAACACCAATACAGTATAATAACGCATATATATGGAATTTAGAAAGATGGTAACAATAACCCTGTGTATGAGACAGCAAAAGAGGCACTGATGTATAGAACAGTCTTATGGACTCTGTGGGAGAGGGAGAGGGTGGGAAGATTTGGGAGAATGGCATTGAAACATGTAAAATATCATGTATGAAACGAGTTGCCAGTCCAGGTTCGATGCACAATACTGGATGCTTGGGGCTAGTGCACTGGGATGACCCAGAGGGATGGTATGGGGAGGGAGGAGGGAGGAGGGTTCAGGATGGGGAACACATGTGTACCTATGGCAGATTCATTTTGATATTTGGCAAAACTAATACAATTATGTAAAGTTTAAAAATAAAATTTTAAAAAAATCTAATAAAAAATAAAATAAAATAAAAAAGAAACAAGCAAACCTCACACAATTGGGCTTAGTTGTGCAGAAATATAGGCTGAAGTATTCAGTAGTACTGAAGCACTATATTGTTTTATTACTTACAAGGAAGTATATGAAAGGGGAACGTGTTTAGTGAGCCTAACTTTAAACAAATAATGTATACATAAATGTGTACTTTGGGAATCTTCTGGCGGTCCAGTGGTTAGGACTGTGTGCTTTCACTGCTGAGGGCCCAGGTTCAATCCTTGGTCGAGGAACTCAGATCCCAGAAGTTATGCGGCTCACTGAAAAAAAGAAGTGTATTCTTACAGCCTTTGTGGGAGGCTATAATTGCTCCAGAGCTGTTTGAAACACCTCTTTAAATGCCTCAGAACTAGTTTGAGCTGCTGAATAAAATCAGTGACTATTTGTACCTGGAAAAAAAAAATAAATAAATAAAAAATGCTATTTGCTGATAGTCATTTATATTTTTAAATAAAATTTTTTAGAAAGCACATTTAAGGAAAGTTTTAAGGTGATACTTTTCTTTAGGCCTTAGTAAAAGCATGAGTCTAATGACAGTACAAATTTATCCTCTTAAGCTTTTCAAAGAAAGAGTTACCTTTATTCCTGTCTATTGATGTAACTTTTCAGGTGTTGTCCCCATTTCAGTGCAGTTCAGTTCAGTTCAGTTGCTCAGTCATGTCTGACTCTTTGCGATCCCATGAACTGCAGCACACCAGGCTTCCTTGTCCATCACTAACTCCCGGAGTTCACGCAAACTCACATCCATCGAGTCGGTGATGCCATCCGGCCATCTCATCCTCTGTCGTCCCCTTCTCCTCCTGCCCTAAATCTTTCCCAGAATCAGGGTATTTTCAAATGAGTCAGCTCTTTGCATCAGGTGGCCAAACTATTGGAGTTTCAGCTTCAACATCAACACCCAGGACTGATCTCCTTTAGGATGCACTGGTTGGATCTCCTTGCAGTCCAAGGGACTCTCAGGAGTCTTCTTCAACACCACAGTTCAAAAGCATCAATTCTTCAGTGCTCAGCTTTCTTTATAGTCCAACTCTCACATCCATACATGACTACTGGAAAAACCATAGCCTTGACTAGACAGACCTTTGTTGGCAAAGTAATGTCTCTGCTTTTTAATATGTTGTCTAGTTTAGTCATAACTTTCCTTCCAGTGAGTAAATGTCTTTTAATTTCATTTGAACACTTTTTTTAATATAAATTTATTTATTTTAATTGGAGGTTAATTACTTTACTATATTGTATTGGTTTTGCCATACATCAACATGAATCCACCACAGGTATACACGTGTTCCCCATCCTGAACCCCCCTCCCTCCACCCTCCCCATACCATCGCTCTGGGTCATCCCAGTGCACCAACTCCAAGCATCCAGTATCATGCATCGAACCTGGACTGGTGATTCATTTCATATATGATATTATACATGTTTCAATGCCATTCTTCCAAATCATCCCCCCCTTCTCCCACAGAGTCCAAAAGACTGTTCTATACATCTGTGTCTCTTTTGCTGTCTTGCATACAGGGTTATCGTTACCATCTTTCTAAATTCCATATATATGCGTTAGTATACTGTATTGGTGTTTTTCTTTCTGGCTTACTTCACTCTGTAAAATAGGCTCCAGTTTCATCCATCTCATTAGAAATGATTCAAATGTATTCTTTTTAATGACTGAGTAATACTCCATTGTGTATATGTACCATAGCTTTCTTATCCATTCATCCGCTGATGGACATCTAGGTTGCTTCCATGTCCTGGCTATTATAAACAGTGCTGCGATGAACATTGGGGTACACGTGTCTCTTTCAATTCTGGTTTCCTCAGTGTGTATGCCCAGCAGTGGGATTGCTGGGTCATAAGGCAATTCTATTTCCAGTTTTTTAAGGAGTCTCCACACTGTTCTCCATAGTGGCTGTACTAGTTTGCATTCCCACCAACAGTGTAAGAGGGTTCCCTTTTCTCCACACCCTCTCCAGCATTTATTGCTTGCAGACTTTTGGATCACAGCCGTTCTGACTGGCGTGAAATTGTACCTCATTGTGGTTTTGATTTGCATTTCTCTGATAATGAGTGATGTTGAGCCTCTTTTCATGTGTTTGTTAGCCATCTGTATGTCTTCTTTGGAGAAATGTCTATTTAGTTCTTTGGCCCATTTTTTGATTGGGTCGTTTATTTTTCTGATATTGAGCTGCAGGAGTTGCTTGTATATTTTTGAGATTAGTTGTTTGTCAGTTGCTTCATTTGCTATTATTTTCTCCCATTCCGAAGGCTGTCTTTTCACCTTGCTTATAGTTTCCTTTGTTGTGCAGAAGCTTTTAAGTTTAATTAGGTCCCATTTGTTTATTTTGCTTTTATTTCCAATATTCTGGGAGGTGGGTCATAGAGGATCCTGCTGTGATTTATGTCGCAGAGTGTTTTGCCTATGTTCTCCTCTAGGAGTTTTATAGTTTCTGGTCTTACATTTAGATCTTTAATCCATTTTGAGTTTATTTTTGTGTATGGTGTTAATTTCATTTGAACACTGTTATTTCTCATATTGTTCATATTGTTGTAGACCATAAGGTTATTTTTCTTTACATTTTTGTAGTACTTAGTTATTTTGAAACTTTTCAGAATAAGCATTTTTAAACTCAGGTTGATGAAGTGGGTGAATGTTATTAACAACTTAAGAAAATAAATTTTGCAAAATCTTGTATTTTTATAGCATTGTAGACTTCAAACTCCCAAAACATTGTTTTTTGGTTAGGGCTTATAGTTCATTTTCTTCTGAGTAAAGTAACAAAGAAGATTGACATTTGTGTATATTTATTTGTGCTACATCATTTGTAACATTTGTGGATTAAAATTAGAATTTTTAGAAAATGCTGGCATCATATAGTAAACCAGTATCCAAAAGTGAGTGGACTTGTTTTCATGAAATACTTTAACTTATTCACACATAAATAGTTTAAGCTTCACAACCACTGAGCTTTATCCTGGTTAAAAGATTTATAACATGGACTGATATCACAACTGGAGTTCAAAGGCAGGTTTTTCTGAGTTTGTGCCTGTTTATTTCAACATAAGCATTTTTAAAGCTACCTACTTACAAGGCCCCAGAAACAAAATAATGTGAACATGATTGTGCTTGAGTGCAATAGAAGGGAGTGAGAAGAAAACAACCATCCCATGGATTGATGTGCCAATCATAGAATTTCCTGATGATGCAAAAGCTCACGTGACACATTATGCTTTGAAGGCATTAGAAGCCTATACTTTCTGCTTCTCTCACTGGGATAAGTTCTACTCCTTGAGTATTCCACTAAGTTCCAGAGGACAAGAAGTGCTATAGGATAGAAGTTAGTGAAGGGCATAAGTAAACATTTTATCAAGAAAGATATGTTGTCCTTTAGTCGATCAGTCATGTCTGACTCTTTGTGACCCCATGAACTACAACACACCAGGCTTCCCTGTCCTTCACTCTCCCCTGGGGTTGGTCAAACTCATGTCCATTGAGTTGGTGATGCCATCCAACCATCTTATCCTCTGTTGCCCCCTTCTGCTCCTGTCCTCAGTCTCTCCCAACATCAGGGTCTTTTCCAATAAGTCAACTCTTTGCATCAGGGAACCAAAGTAGTGAAGCTTCAGTATCAGTCCTTCCAATGTATATTCCGGGCTGATTTCCTTTAAGATTGACTGTTTTGACCTTCTTGCTGTCCAAGAGACTGTCAAGAGTCTTATCCAGCACCACTGTTGGAAAACATTAATTATTCAGTGCTCAGCCTTCTTTATGGTCCAACTCACATCCATACATGACTACTGGAAAAGCCTTACCTTTGACTATATGGACCTTTGTCAGCAAAGTGATGTTGCTGCTTTTTAATACTTTATCTAAGTTTGTAAGTGTCTTTTAATTTCATGGCTGCAGTCTCTGTCCACAGTAATTATGGAGCCCATGAAAATTAAGTCTGTCTCTGTTACCATATTTTTTCCCATCTATTTGCTGTGGAGTAATGGAACCAGATACTATGATGATTTTTAAATATCTCAAATGTTACTCAATCACACCCATATTTAAGAAAACACGTAGTAATAATGAAGTGTCATTGTTTGCTTATCAGATTGGTAATGCTAAAATTTTTCCAATGCAGTATTGATTATAATATAATGAAACCATATACAGTTTATACAACATCTTTGAAAAGAAAAAAAACTGGCTATATATATCAGAAGATTAAGAGCACCATCTGAATTCTGCTTCTGGGAAGTTATCCCATAATATATGAGCACAAGCACAATGATCTAAATAGAAAGATGGTAAGGGAGGGAAGTGGGAGGAAGATTCAGAATGGGGAACACGTGTACACCCATGGCAGATTCATGTTGATGTATGGCAAAACCAATACAATATTGTAAAGTAAAAAAAAATAAAAGATCTAAATAGAAAAATATGCATAATGATAAAAGATTAAATATATTTATATTAATACAGGACTAGTTAAATAATTTGTGGTTCATATATGCAATGAAATATTACATGTATATATATCCATATGTATGTGGTAGATGTATATGTGCTGCTATTGATATATTTTGGAGATTATTAGGTGAAAAAAAGCAATGTGAAAATTAGTTCTAAATGCATAGAACATTCTACAAGCATATATAAGAATATTTAAAATATGATTTCCCACACGAAGAGAAGGAGACCAAAAGTCATTGATGATAGCTAGACTTATAGACATGTGATTTTAATAAAACACAACAACCAGTGCAGAAACAAAGAAATTCAAAACAAGCAAATACATATCGCTGTGGTAGCCAGGATTCTAAAATGGGTTCCTAGTAATTTTATTAGTAGTGACATTTTATGTTAACTGATTGTTTTATAAATTTTTCAGTTGAGTATATTGGATTTGGTCAAGGTACAATTATACAAGCAAAAAATAAAATAAAATAAAATGGGCTCCAAGATTTCTGTCTCCTGATGTACATACTTGCATAATTCCCAACCCATGCAAGTGTAGGCAGGGCTTATTAGTATGATGCATTTCACTTCTGTAATTACGTTACATTATATGATAAAGATAAAAGGCTTTTGTAAATAGAAAGTCCCTAAACAATTGACTTTTAGTTAATGAAAAGTGAGATTTCCTGGGGGAGTCTGACCTAATCAAGTGTGCCCTTTAAAAAAGAGTTCAGTGATCATAAGAATATTCCTCTGGCCTTGAAGAAGTAAGCTGTATGTTGTTGGGGATGGGGGAGGCCTATGTGGCAGGACCTTGAAGGCAACTTTTATTTTCTGAGGGTGCTTCTGGGATGACATGTTGATTGCAACCTTCTGAGGCTCTATGCAGAGGACCAAGTTAAGCTATTCTGGAGTCTAGGATCACAAATAAGAAGAAAATACATTTGTATTGTTTTGAGTTGCTAAATCTTTGGTAATTTTATATGTACTTATAAAAAATTAAATGCAATTGAATACTGTCTATGCCCCAACAAATAGGTTTAAGCACAACATGGTAAAGAAATTTTTTCTTATTACCAAATAAGGAGAATTGAATCCCATAAATTAAATTCTCACAATACAGCCCCCATGTGTGGGAATATAGTGACCACCACAGCATTTGCCAAAATAAAAAATGGACAGTGGGAGAGCAACTTTGTCCTGCATATTTCAGTACAGACTGATGAATTTAACCTCTCAGAGAACGTCTGTATTTATATTTTCTGCTTATCTATTACTGCAGAGAATATATCCCTTCTAAAAGAGTCTGTCTTGATGGAGACAGACTTTAAGGGACTGGTGTTAGTCTTACTTTAACAAAAGTCATGACCTGGGAAAATAAGGATTACAATTAATCAATTACAATTGATTAAATTACAATTAATTATAAAATAAGGATTATAGGTGATAGCTACTATAAACAAGTAAAACAGTGTAAGAATGAAACCACAGAATCGTGGTTCTGAAAATTATGTCTCCATCACCTGATACACTCGCAGAAGCATTGTTTTTTCAGCTTCAAAAAGCCCAGTCAGTATAATTAAGAAGGTCTTGGATGAGACACCAGGACTAGCAATTTTAACAAGAATGTCAGATGACTCTGATGCAGGGGTATAGGACAAATTTTATCAGCACTGTGTAAGAACTATCGGTCTAATCCATTGGTAGCAATCTGTCAATAATGTACCCAGATAGAATGAGATAGAACTGACCTGAAGAAAGGATGTAAGCCTAAGGGTGCTTTGGAAAAGGAAGTGTTGCCTAGTTTGAGCTCATACTGCTTACCACACAACAGGCCAATAAATCAAGAGACAAGTTATCGGGGCAAGAAAAAAAGAGACTTTACTGGCAAAGTCAGCAGAGAATGGTGGATTAGTGGCCCAAATAACCATCCTGCCTGGGTTTGAATGCTAGTTTCTTTTATAGAAGTGAGGGGTGGGGGATGGAGGGGTAAAGTAAAAAAAGGTGATGAGTTACTGCAGATATTTCCTTGTCTGAGTGTTAGTCGCTCAGTCATGTCCAACACTCTCTGAGCACATGGAGTGTAGCCTGCCAAGCTCCTCTGTCCATGGAATTCTCCAGGCAAGAATACTGGAGTGAATTGCTGTTTCCTTTTCCAGGGTCCTTGTCTAAGGGAATATGCTAATTTATTCTTTCCTGCAACCATTCATAGGTTGACCTGGTTAGGATGTTTCTCGCAAGCCAAACAAAGGTACTGGCATGAGAGCCAGGGATTCCAGAGATGGACAATTATGTATACTTTAAACTATAGGCAACATGCCTTTAGTGATTAACCTGTAGAAAAAGTATTGAAATGCAAAGTTTAAAGGATTAGCTTACCCAAAGGATTGAACTACCTAGAGCCTCTGTAATAGAAAAGAAACAAAATCCAGTATGGAGTCAGATTTATTGTTTCCTATTACAGAGGCTCTAGGTGGTTCAATCCTTTGGGTAAGTTAATTAACCTCTCTATAACTAAGGGGCTTTTACCTGGAAGATGTATGTAAAATTATACTCTCCCCTACATTTAAATGTACTGTAAAGAACAAAATGCAATTATATATATGAAGAGCTTTGAAGAGCAAAGGTTTTTTTAACCAATATAAGATGTTATAACAAAATCATTTACTAATATCAAAACTCTTAAAAATATGATTTATTTTTCCCCTGTGGCTTTGGTGTTTTATGGTTAAATAACACTTATTTACATATAGAACTGTCATTTATCTTCATCAACAAAAATAATTTGCTTATTATGTATATGAAGGTCAGACCTGGAACTCTATGTGCCTAAAGAAATTGATTAATTGCAGTAGTTACTAATTTTTTTATGTGTTGTTCACATACACATGGCAAGAACAAAATAGGTGCCAAGCACACAAAGAAGTAGCTTTCCTTGTTGGCTCAAACTGATCCGCCTGTGATGCAAGAGGCACACGTTCAATCCCTGGGTCAGGAAGATCCCCTGGAGGAGGGACTAGCAACCCATTCCAGTATTCTTGCCTGGAGACTTCTATGGACCAAGGAGCCTGTTGCAGTCCATGGGACCACAAAGAGTCGGACACAGCTGAACAACTAGCACTTTCACACAAAGAAGTGTCTTGGGTTTCTCAGCAAAAGATTGCAACCTTAATGGCAAAAAGGGAAGGTGAATCTAAGAGGTAGGAATTAAAGGAAGACTTCACAGAAGACATGGATATAAGCTAAGGTATGTATTACCAAAGATATGTGTCTTGGGAGCTATGGGAATTTGTATCAGGATGCTTTTGATGGCAAAGAACAGAAGACTTATCTAAAAGTGGCTTAAATAATGTGAAAATTTTCATCTCTTATAACAAGATTGAAAGTTTAGTCCAGGGTTAATCTAGTGGCTTAAGGACATAATTAAGGAACTAAGTTTCTTTTCCTTTTCTTCTCTGCCATTCTCAGAGTCAGTTTTTTCCCTGAATTTTTCCCCCAGAAGTATTTAGAGTTACCATATCCTCCCCAAACTCTAACTGGTAGAAACATAGTAAATTTCCTATCTTGTCTCTGCTTTCAGAGTGAGGGGAACTTCACTGGGAGCCTCCAGAACACAGTCCCTCTGGCTCAGAGACTCACATGTTTATGCTGAAAGTGGCCACTGGCAAGAGAAGGGAGAAGAGACAAATACTATGGTGGATGTAGGCTAATCATGATTCATCCCTGGGAGCTGTGGAGGGGCCTATTGGCCCCTGCTCAGTTTCTAGTATGTAAATACTGTATACAGGAAACCAACAATTCAGTTGCTGTTTGTGTTTTGTTTTACAAGGGAAAGGGAATGAGGATGTCTATTGAAGACAAAAAGAAATTTCAGACAGTGTGTAAATGAGTGGAACCATTAGTAGGCATGTGTATTTAGGAAACTGCAATTCACATAATAGGGTCATAGCGAACAAGAAAAACGGGAAAGAATATGGATCATAGAATCTCATGTTTTCCCTCCAGTGAAACTGTGTTCTAGAAAGATCATTTTAGAAAGACTACTGTGATTTTAGAAGCAAACTGACCAAGAGAACATTAAGTTCAGGTGAACGATTTTGCCCTAATGTCTGTTTCCAGAGGTATATAAGATATAAAATTAATTGGATTACTTACCAATTATGTGATGGGAAGGGTAATTAACACCAATTTTAAGTAAAATTAATTTTTAAATGTACAATAAAAGGTAAAAACAACATTCTGCCATGTGGAACTGACAGCATACTGATTTAATTAAGGGAAATAGTTTCAAAGATGGAAATGGATAAATGCATTTAAAGTTTGTCTCATAAATAAGTCCCACATTGCTAAAATTTACCATAGATGAATATAATTTTAAAACACTCTTCTAAAAAATAAATAAATAAATAAAACACTCTTCTAAAATGATTGATTCTTTGTTAAGCGTCCTAACTTTAATGTCTTAGACCAGAAATAGGTTACTTATGTTTACCCCTCAAAAGTCAAGTTAACTTTTTAAAAACACAACTTTAGAAAAAACATGTGAAAGTCGCTCAGACATGTCCAGCTCTTTCCAACCCCATGAACTACATAGCCTGTCAGACTCCTCTGTCCATGGGGATTCTCCAGGTAGGAATACAGGAGTGGGTTGCCATGCCCTCCTCCAGGGGATCTTCCCAACTCAGGAATTGAACCCAGGTGTCCTGCACCACAGTCAGATTCCTTACCCTCAGAGCCACAAAGGAAGCCAAAGAATACTGGAGTGGGTAACCTATCCCTTCTCCAGGGAATCTTCCCGACCCAGGAATAGAACTGGTGTCTCCTGAATTGCAAGTGGATTCTTTACCAGCCAAGCTGCCAGGGAAACTCTTAAAAATACATATAGTAGTTAAAATTTTGGAGATTATTTTTTCAACATTGATTTGCATTAATATTGTTTTTTCATATATCAAAATAAAAGGTCATATCCTATTTTCTTTATGGATGGCTGTTTTTACATTTTGGCAGATTTTTTTTTTTTTAATATGGAAGAGCATCCATGTGTTGTTCCCTGGGGTACCCATAAGCCTGGTCCCTCTTATGGGAATAGCCTCACACTTGGAACTCAGCTGGCACTGGCAAGAATAAACCTGTAATCTGTGTCTTTGTTACAAAGCTTTCTCTCTGTGAGACAAAGTGATCTGTTCAAGTATCAAATTCATGACCTTTGGCTCACTGGCAGCAAACTCCAACCAACTAGCAGCTGAGAGTAGAGTGGAAGAATTCACTCATAAATGTGGGCTTTAGCTCAATCCAACAGAAAATAGACTATAGCCTCCAGAGCTAGAGCACACTCCTTGTGAGAGATCAATTAAATCACAAGAACTGTTTTTGTGAAAATCTGCCTTTCTGAATTTTAAGAAATAAAAATCCTTTCCACAGTTAAGCGAGCCAGCCAAGCAAGACCTACACGTCGAAATCCAGTCATTTATCATAACAGTTATCTAAAGTGGTTTTATTTAAAGGCTCTTCAGCTTAAACCATTGCTGCTGCTGCTGCTATGGCCCCTTTTTTTCTCTTCTTGAAATGTTAGAGACAACTCACTTTTCATTCTTTGAGTTGTTGCAGATATTTTTAAAGCTACCTACTTAACAAGGCCCTGGATACAAAATGGGATACAAAATGACCTGTACATGATCCTGCTTGGGTGACATATGCTGAATTTTATAAAAGGTTTAGTTCCTGTGTAAACATCATGGCAACTATTTAGATTACTCAAAACATAGTTCTGTATCAGATTCATTGACTCAGTGCTCTCTGAGATTACTGAAAGTGAGTATTTTGCAGGGAAGACGGGCTTCATTAACAATTCTATGTTTTTTTTCCAGACTTCTCTCCACCCCCCATATAACATGGCACATTTATGCAATAGTTTTGTCTAATTGTTCCTTGAGACCTCAGTATATCTAAAAGAAGCTAAACAGAAAAAGCCTTAGACAACAGCTAAAAGTTTAGAAAGAGACAAAAAGATATTTGTATTAAATACCCAAGCGTAACAGCTTCTATATTTTTATCTCAAGAGTTTGCTAAAGTGACTCCTGGAGACCAAGACAATAGCTCAGCTGTTATCTCATATGTTTATAGTTACCATGTACAACATTGTGTGTCGTATAGCTCTTAACTTTGCTGAGAAGCTGACATGACAAAAGAGAACCTGTTATGCCTCTAACTTTAAATAATATTTCTAAAGGATTTCCCCCTCCCCCGAAATAGAGACCTAAATTGTGTCAGCTTATTAGCAACATCTAATTCTGTATATTCTACATTAATCAGTTTTACTTTCCCAACACAGATTGACCCATTTCCCCACATTTGAATTCGAATATATCTAATTGTCATGCTGACAGTAATAATACCTATATGTGTTATTCTTAAATTTGACCCTCTAATATGCAATGCAAAACCATTCAGTGGATAAAAACAAAGTCCTTATTTTATGGCTTTGCTATTTCTTTGTGCTGTAAGAGGAACCCTTGCTTTAAATAATAAAAAAAAACTTGGAAGTTTACATTAGTACATAGCTTTATAGGATATAATTTCACATTTTATAACAATATAGCTCCTAAGTTATAATAATATATGAATATCATTTGAGATCTACAAAATTTTAAACTTTCTATTTTGATGTGTTTTGTTTACACTGTTTTTAAGATCATTTCCATTTTGCCAGCATTACCCTTTAGCTTTTATAATTAGATAAATTCTCTCTTCTCTAAAAGATCTGATTTGAAGTTTAGAGGATAAGGTTTTGTATATAAGCTGAGATATAAAGATGCACAGAACTTATAATATTGCTTTAAAATTATTTTCACACTCAAGGAAACACAAAGAAGGATAGATGTTTGCAATCATAGTTTGGTGTCAGATGCAGTTCAAAGCCAGGCTGTAATTGACTTAATTGGGGAAGATTATTTAAGATCCCTGAGCATTGTTTCTCCATCTGTAAATGAAAAAAAATGTCTTACCTCACAACCTCATAGATGTGCAAAATGGCAAAGAGAGTTTTTGTTTTTGTTTTTACAAAATAACGATTATGTAAATAGTATCAGATGACTTAGCACCTATTAAGATGTGGTAACTATTTGCATGCACTATTGTACACAGTAAAAGTTTTAAACCTCAGTGCTATCCAGATCTAACGTTTAGATAGTTGGATGTTCTCAAGGACAATTATGTGATTGTTTATTCGGATCGCAATAAACTGTGGAAAATTCTGAAAGAGATGGGAATACCAGACCACCTGACCTGCCTCTTGAGAAACCTATATGCAGGTCAGGAAGCAACAGTTAGAACTGGATGTGGAACAACAGACTGGTCCAAATAGGAAAAGGAGTACATCAAGGCTATATATTGTCACCCTGCTTATTTAACTTATATGCAGAGCACATCATGAGAAACACTGGGCTGGAAGAAGCACAAGCTGGAATCAAGATTGCCGGGAGAAATATCAATAACCTCAGATATGCAGATGACACCACCCTTATAGCAGAAAGTGAAGAGGAACTAAAAAGCCTCTTGATGAGAGTGAAAGAGGAAAGTGAAAAAGTTGACTTAAAGCTCAACGTTCAGAAAACGAAGATCATGGTATCTGGTCCCATCACTTCATGGCAAATAGATGGGGAAACAGTGGAAACAGTGTCAGATTTTATTTTTCTGGGCTCCAAAATCACTGCAGATGGTGATTGCAGCCATGAAATTAAAAGATGCTTACTCCTTGGGAGGAAAATTTCTTCTGCCACATCTTTAAGTAGCTGGCTTTTGTTTGAAGATTCCTCTGAAATGCCTGCCTTTTATGCTTCTATAGGAAAAGTGATCTTCCGGTAATTGATTTTTATACCTATTTCAAAATTGTCTTATTCTGTCTTACATGATTTTCTGTTGCATATATAAATGTATATATACATGTGTGTGTGTGTGTGTGTACTATATTTTAGGTTAAAAAATATTATTTTACAGTGCTTCCCAGCAATTTTAATGTATTTTAATTTCTACAAGAATTTTAAAAAACTTTCCAAGCTTCATTTATTTATCATTAAAATTACACCCTCTTTGATCTTTACTTCTTAACTGATTTTATTAATTGCCATTTGTTCTATAAGAAATTCCTGCCATCAGATGCTTTGCTACAAGAGAAATTCACATAATAAAAATGTTAATTGTTAATTTTTAATTTTATAAACACTAAAATGAAATATGATTACCATAAAGTATGGAAGACATTTTAATGGTAATTGAAAACATCAGATTTAATATTACTTAGAAAAAAATATAATAATTTGTCATCCCTAAACTTCAAACACTTTAATGGCTCTTGGAATGAATCTTAAACGTCTGCATGAGTCACAAATCTCGTATCTTCAGAACATTGCTCATCTCTAGTGTCATACCTTCTTATTCTTGGTTGAATCCTGTGACTATTGAATTGTTATTTGTGCTTCCTAGAAGGGTTTGCTCTCAGGGCTTAGCATAGCTGACTTCTTATCTCAGCTTAAGTATCACCTCTTCAGAAAGACAGTCCTTGACCAGCTAGTCTGAAGCAGTACCTACACTATCCTCTGTTCCTATGACTTCTTTTCTAATACATATATCAAACATTTCTCCGGTTTCATGTATAGTGGTTTCAGATTAGTAATAGAAATTAAGAGTTAAATTGATTTAACTGTGGTCACTGATGTAACCGAATATCAAGGTAGAAATCAACATCATTCAACTAGAGACTGATTGCTCGGTTTCTCCAAGATTCCATCTTGGCCTCATTAGGGATATGGCAGTGGCAGCACCAGCTATAGGAATCCCAACCATAGAAAGAAAGAAGCCTTTTTTTTTTTTTTTCATTTCTCTTCATTTCTCTTAAGAGTAAAGCAACTTTTTCCCTAGAAGTTAAGCACAATATTCCCCTCATGTTTCATCAGCTATGATTGTGTTATATTACTATTCCTGAGATGACATAAAGTCGGGTGAATGCAAAAACTGCTTTAATTAGGTTTGGGTTGCTTAACCAACCCCTTGCAAAGAAATGAAATTACTTTTAGAATTACTGTGTTCATACCTTTTACTGAGTGAGATGTCAGCTTTCCCAGAAGTTTATGAGCTGTATGAGAAAAGAGTAAACACCCCCGCTCCCCCACACACACAGCAAATTGTTTGCTGAGGAAGCAAACAATTTGCATTACTACCCAATTTTCATTCTTCATATCACTCTGCTGCTGCTGCTAAGTCGCTTCAGTCGTGTCCGACTCTGTGCTACCCCATAGACGGCAGCCCACTAGGCTCCTCTGTCCCTGGGATTCTTCAGGCAAGAATACTGGAATGGGTTGCCATTTCCTTCTCCAATGCATGAGAGTGAAAAGTGAAAGTGAAGTTGCTCAGTTGTACCCGACTCTTAGCGACCCCATGGACTGCAGCCCACCAGGCTCCTCCGTCCATGGAATTTTCCAGGCAAGAGTACTGGAGTGGGTTGCCATTGCCTTCTCCGTCATATCACTCTAGCCATCTCAAATAATTTACTTATATGTTTTTAAGTTGATTTTCTTTGTCTCCTCAAAAATAATGCAAATCCATGAGAATAAGGATGTGGTATGTTTGGCTTACTGCTGTGTCCTCAGAGGCTAAGTTTGACACATGGCATATAAAAGAATACCTGTTGTAAAAAAAAAAAAAAAAAAGCCATTCCACCACTACACTTGTTCTTTTCTCTAGTGAAATTCTACTCATTCTCTTTGTTTTAATTTTGATACATCACTTTCTCTATTAAAATTCTACTGACCTACCAAACTCAGTATCATAAACATCACAGAATAATTGTGTATTTAATCATCTGTGTCTGGCCATGAGAATATAAACTCCAAGAAGCTGGTCTTTCTTTCTGATTTGGTCAGTGTTGAGCATTATTTCTACAACTCAACATATATTCTCTATATATTTGCTAAATAAAGGAATAAATGAAGGAAACACTATATACAGGTTGTTTGAAAATGTCCTTTCTTTCAACTAATGTTACACTTGGGGCAGAAAAAGTATAGGAAGCATCAGTTTAGATATAGATATGGCAGCCCTGCTGTTATAGTCTAAGGTGGTAAAAGCCTATAATCACTGTAAATAATACATATAAGTTAAAAAATGTGTAACAAACAAGCAAACAGATGTCAATACTGGTGTTCATAGTGTAAGGAGGTCCCTGGTTCAATCCCGGGTATCGGCACCTCCCACGAGTGCTCAGCCTGGTTGTTAGACTGACTGTCGCTCCTCCTTGCCTGAATAAAGGTAACCTGTCTCCCTTGAGGTTGTTTTCCTTTCATCATTGTCTCCTCTCGATCTATACCTTACATTTTTGGTGCCGAAACCTGGGAAAGGACAAGCCACTCGCCTCTCTCTCCCTCCTCTCTCTCTCCCTCTCTCCCTCTCTCATTGTTTTCCCTTATCCCAGAATCTGGAAGCGTGGCCACCTGCCAAGCTTACTTTCTGCCAGGGCTTATAAGCTCCCTTCGGGGACACCCTGTGCCTTGTAAGCAGTGCAAATCTTGTCCTAAGGTTTTATTGGTGACTCATGTACCCCAGGCCTCCGGCTCTATCCCCCTCTTCTCTCTCTCTCTGATGACCTCTGCAACAGGGAACCCTTGCCATTCGATCACTCTGCATCCAACATTCCACTCACTCCGGCCCCTAGATTAAGGTAAGATCTGTACAGTGTTCTAGAGGTACCCTAGAATACTGTCCTCTCCGGGTCCTGGGGACCCATAGCATGAGGTCACTCTGTAAGCGACAGTGGGGGATGCTCCGCCTCGATACAGAGCTCTCTTCTCATAACTCCTATTGTGACTATGGGTGACAACCCAAACTCAAAATAGGAGCCTCTGCTTGCCTCCCAATCATGGGGTCCGGCCTATCTATCCCAAAAGATTCCCCTCTGGCCTGCGTCCTCAAAAATCTCAAACCACTCTTACTCAAAGTTAGCTGCTTGAAACGGCTCTGCATACAGATCTGGCCTCAGTACCAATTGGACAATCAAAACCACTGGCCTGAATTCGGCACATTTGACTTCTACATCCTTCAAAATCTTACCAACTTCCTCAAATGGAACGGCAAGTGGTCGGAGATCCCATATGCCCAAGCCTTTTGGGCCCTTTGGAGCAGGCCCTCCCTATGCAAGGCCTGCTCCACCTATGAGGTCCTTTTATACACCTTGCCTCCCAAACAAAAGGGCTCTTCTTCTTCAACTAACAGCCAACCATGACCTTCCGCACCCCCGGAGTTCAACCATGTGGATGAGCCCCTCCCTACCAGTCACACCATCAAACCCCCCCTTTCCCCTCACCGAACTCACATACTGACTCTGAAATGTCTCCTGAGTCTCCCCCAACCCCACTACCCCATTCCTCCAATTCCCCCTCCCCGCTTCCCTCCCCACTGCCACGCAATTACATACCCAGTGCTTGTTTCCCCTGAGAGAGGTGGCAGAACCAGAGGGCCCCACCTGAGTCCATGTGCCATTTTCATTGTCAGACATGAGCCAGATTGAAGAAAAGTTAGGATCATTTTCTGAAAACCCTACCAAATACAGAAAAGAATTCCTGAGGCTCACCCAGGCCTATAACCTCACATGGAGTAACATATATTATATTCTAAATGCCACTCTCACTCCAGATGAAAAAAGACCATATCTGGCAAGTGGCGAAAGCCCATGCTGATCACTTACATAACCAAGACCATGCTAACCCAGTTGCTGATGAGATGGTGCCTCAATTAGGACCTCACTGGACATACCAGCCCAGTGATCCAGGCATTAGGAAACTCAATCACATGATCATCTGCCTCCAGAAGTGAAGTGAAGTCACTCAGTCATGTCCGACTCTTTGTGACCCCATGGACTGTAGCCCACCAGGCTCCTTGGTCCATGGAATTTTCCAGGCATGAATGGAGTGGGTTGCCATTTCCTTCTCCAGGGGATCTTCCCAACCCAGGGGTCGAACCCAGGTCTCCCGCACTGTAAGCAGACACTTTACTGTCTGAGCTATCACGGAAGCAAATGCTCATATCCATGTCAATTATGAAGTCAGGGAAGTCACCCAAGGGGTGGATGAAAATCCAGCCTTATTCTTGGCACGCCTCACCGAGGTTGTCCAGAAGTATACCAACCTAGATATCACCACCCCTGCTGGGTTACTCTACCTTCATGTTCAGTTCATCAGCCAGTCAGTCCCTGACATTAGATGCAAGCTTCAACAACTAGAGAAAGGCCCCGAGACCCCCACACCCCCAAAGGAACTCCTAGAAGTAGCCTTCAAAGTGTTCAATAATAGAGAAGAGGAGGCTAAAAGAGAAAAAGACCGTGAGAGAAAATATGCCTTTTTGGCAGCAGCAACTAAGGGACAAGATTCAGCCCAGCACAAGTCATCACAGACCTGAGCTTAGCCGGGACACTAGGCGAAGGCATGCCCAAACCCACAGCTCCCCTCAAAAGCATGACCAACCTGTGGCCAATGGGGACACTGGAAGATGGATTGTCCCCAGGGATACCCTGGTGCCCCTGGGCAGGTCCCTAACTCCCAGACTTGGAGGGTGGAATGTCCACAGGGACACTCTGGTGCCCCTGGGGAGGTTCCCATATCTCCCAGACTCCCAGCCCAACCCTATGAGAGTTGTTCCAATGATGGGACCTGGGTTCCAGCCCCCTGGCCCATGTCCCAGACGTGAGTTCGGAATTCAGGATTGATGGGATAGTGGCTGGGAGAAAGATCTCCTTCATAGTAGACACAGGAGCTGCCTTCTCTCTCTTAACCTCCTACTCTGGCCCAACCCAAAACTCAGAGATCACAATCAAGGGGGTCTCTGGAGTCCCCCTGAGTCCAAGAATCAGCCTTCCATTACTCTGTCAACTTGGAAACTTGACCATCATATACTTATTCTTCATAATGCCTCAGTGCCCAGTGGTGCTCCTAGGGGGAGATTTGTTATCCAAATTAGTGGTTTCTATTACCATAACCCCTCTTGATGCAGTCTCTATGTTCTGCATGCAGATGGCACCTGGACCATCCCTGTCCCCTATCCCTGATCTCCCCTTAGACCTACCCGCCATAGACCGCCAAGTCTGGAATACTGATCACCCATCCATAGCCAAACATCATCCCCCAGTCCACATCACCCTAAAAGACCCCTTGACTATAATCATCCAACAACAGTACTCTCTCATCCCAGAGGCCCACAAGAGGCTTAAGCCTATCATTGCCCATCTTCTTCAAGCCTCCGTCTTAATTCCTACCCATTCACCACACAACACCCCCATCATGGCAGTATGGAAGGGACCAAACTCTGGGAGACTAGTCCAAGACCTATGAAAAAATCAATGAGGCCATCATACCAACATTCCCAGTAGTCCCTAATCCTTATACCCTTCTGTCCACCATTCCCCTGACTACAACCTTCTTCATGGTATTAGACCTCAAAGATGCCTTCATCATCCCCCTTTACCCCCTCTCCGAACCCCTCTTCACCTTTACCTGGCAGGACCCTGAGACACATGTCTCCCAACAACTAACATGGACAGTTCTCCCCCAAGGGGTCAGAGACAGCCCCCACTCTTTTGGACAGGCTTTACAAAAGGACCTACAGACACTCGACCTGGCCCCTAGTTACCTCCTCCAATACCTAGATGACCTCCTCCTTCGTAGCCCAACCTTACAACTCTGCCTCCAACACACTGCCAAACTCCTTGGGGCCCTGGGGTTATTGGGTATCCTGATCCAAGGCCCAAATAGCCCAGGCAAAAGTCACCTACCTGGGACTTTCCCTATCCCACCAACAAAGAACCATTCCTCCAGAAAGAATCCAGGCCTTAATTGACTGTCCTCCAAAAACAAAACAGGAATTCCTGTCTCTCCTCAGCCTCCTAAACATTTTCTGTATCTGGATCCCTAATGTCTCCCTCATTCCAAAGCTGCTCTATGAGGCAACTAAAGGATCCCTAGATAGACCCCTCCTTAACCCCTCCTCGCTAGCCTATCCTATTCACCAGCTCACCCAGAGCTTCCTCCAAGTGCCAACTCTCCACCTGCCAGATTACACCAGGCCACTTCAAAAGCCTCTTGATGAAAGTGAAAGTGGAGAGTGAAAAAGTTGGCTTAAAGCTCAACATTCAGAAAACAAAGATCATGGCATCCGGTCCCACCACTTCATGGGAAATAGATGGGGAAACAGTGCAAACAGTGTCAGACTTTATTTTTCTGGGCTCCAAAATTGCTACAGATGGTGACTGCAGCCATGAAATTAAAAGACGCTTACTCCTTGGAAGGAAAGTTATGACCAACCTAGATAGAATATTGAAAAGCAGAGACATTACTGTGCCAACAAAGGTTCATCTAGTCAAGGCTATGGTTTTTCCTTTGGTCATGTATGGATGTGAGAGTTGGACTGTGAAGAAGGCTGAGCACTGAAGAATTGATGCTTTTGAACTGTGGTGTTGGAGAAGACTCTTGAGAGTCCCTTGGACTGCAAGGAGATCCAACCAGTCCATTCTGAAGGAGATCAGCCCTGGGATTTCTTTGGAAGGAATGATGCTAAAGCTGAAACTCCAGTACTTTGGCCACCTCATGCGAAGAGTTGACTAATTGGAAAAGACTCTGAAGCTGGGAGGGATTGAGGGCAGGAGGAGAAGGGGACAACAGAGGATGAGATGGCTGGATGGCATCACTGACTCGATGGACGTGAGTCTGAGTGAACTCGGGAGTTGGTGATGGACAGGGAGGCCTGGCGTGCTGCGATTTATGGGGTTGCAAAGAGTCAGACACGACTGAGTGCCTGATCTGATCTAATTTTTCTCTTTGGCCATTCCAACCAAGGACAGGCCCTGGGACTTCTATGCCAGAGACACCTGGGCTCCCATAGCTTATTTATCAAAACAACTTGACATGGTAACCAAGGGGTGGCCTCCCTGTATATAAGCCGTGGCTGCCATCGCAGCCCTGATACCTGAAGCAAACAAATTCCCTAGGCATGGCCCCTTAACAGTCTGTTCTCCACTCACCCTCTAAGACCTACTATCACACCCGGCTTTTCTCTCCCTTCCCACTTCCAGGATACAGATTCTACATGCCTTTTTCCTCGATCTCCAACTCGCCTTCTCTCCCTTTGCCCTGCTTAACCCTGCCAGTGTATTACCCACACCTTCTACAGCAGGCCTTCCCCTGCATAACTGTAGTCTAACAGTGGATCTTACCCAAAGTTCCTTCCAACACTTGACAGATCAGCCCATCTTAGACCCTAACACCCCATACTGGTTCACTGATGGCGGCTCTCAAAATCCCCACCCTTTGGCAGCAAGATATGCCATCATCCAGGGAGACCTTCATCACAACCATGGGACACAGATAATTGAAGCCTCACCTCTGCCACCTCATCGCCACCTCCCAACAGGCAGAACTAATAGTCCTCACCTCTCAGGTGAGCTTTGACCCTGGCTAAAAATCTCGGAGTTAACATCTACACCGACTCCGAATACGCCTGTAACATCCTTCACTCAAACATCCTACTACAGAGGGAAACAGTTCCTCACATAAAAGGGATCCCCCATTATTAATTCTGATATGATCCCAAACTTCTAGAGGCTGCACTCTTGCCAGACAGAGCTGCCATCCTCCACTGTAGGGGACATCAAAGGGGAGTCTCATAGCATCCTGCAACAATACCACAGACCAAAAAGCAAAGGAGGTAGCCCTGTCCCATCCCACCCTCCAGTCCCTGTCATCTTAGCCCTGATCCCATCTGACCCTCCCACCACCAGAGAAATTCTCTCCTATCTATACTCACTCTTCCATCCTTTGTCCAAGGTACTCCAACAGTTCATCCACAACCACTTCCCCACATCGACAGCTGGCCAAAAATATTTGGATGACCTTACCTGTTCCTGTCAGACATGTCAACAAACTAATCCCAATTCCAACCTTAAACCTACCTCCTTTCCAACCCATCAAATGCAAGGCAGTCTCCCAGTACAAGATTGGCAGATAGACTTTACTCATATGCCCCAGTTCAGAAAGCCGTATCTCCTGGTCCTTGTAGACACATTTTCGGGATGGGTAGAAGCATTTCCTACCACAAACAAAAGAGCCCACACTGTGGCCCAGGTTCTCCTCACAGAAATCAACCCCTTGGGCTAAGCCCCTTTGAAGTTACATTTGGAAGACCCATAATCCCTCTCAGACTTCCCCCTAAACCTCCTCCCATACCAAACTCCCTATACTCCCCTCTGCTAGAAGAACCCCGCAGTGCCCTCTGGGAATATGTCAACCACAACTTGCCTGCTCTTGACCCCCAAGCCCCTTCACCCCTTCTACAAATTGGAGACATGGTCTATCTGTCTGAAAATCCCCAGGGTGTCCTAACCCTAAAGTGGCAGGGACTATTCAAAATCATCCTCCTTACCCCAACTGCAGCTAAGCTCGAAAAGGTTGCTTCCTGGGTACACCCTCTCTCACCTAAAAAGGGTTACCTCCAATTCTGCACTACTCCCCTTAACGGACACGTATCAGGTCTCCCTCACAGGGCCCACCTCCTTAAAAATCACCCAGTGACAACCTCTGTTGACCATCTAAGAAGATACTGAATGACCTGGGCACTCTTCAAACTACAATTGTGCCTGACCCAACTACTTGGTGTCATGTGCATATCTGAGGTTACTGGTATTTCTCCCAGCAATCTTGATTCCAGCTTGTGTTTCTTCCAGCCCAGCATTTCTCATGATGTACTCTGCATAGAAGTTAAATAAGCAGGGTGACAGTATACAGCCTTGACATACTCCTTTTCCTATTTGGAACCAGTCTGTTGTTCCATGTCCAGTTCTAACTGTTGCTTCCTGACCCGCATATAGGTTTCTCAAGAGGAGGTCAGGTGCTCTGGTATTCCTATCACTTTCAGAATGTTCCACAGTTTATTGTGATCCACACAGTCAAAGGCTTTGGCATAGTCAATAAAGCAGAAATAGATGTTTTTCTGGAACTCTCTTGCTTTTTCGACGATCCAGCAGATGTTGGCAATTTGATCTCTGGTTCCTCTGCCTTTTCTAAACCAGCTTGACCATCTGGAAGTTCACAGCTCACATATTGCTGAAGCCTGGCTTGGGGAATTTTGAGCATTACTTTACTAGCCTGTGAGATGAGTGCAATTTTGTGGTAGTTTGGGCATTCTTTGGCACTGCTTTTCTTTGGGATTGGAATGAAAACTGACCTTTTCCAGTCCTGTGGCCAACGTTGAGTTTTCCAAATTTGCTGGCATATTGAGTGCAGCACTTTCACAGCATCATCTTTCAGGATTTGAAAGAGCTTAACTGGAATTCCATCACCTCCACTAGCTTTGTTCATAGTGATGCTTTCTAAGGCCCACTTGACTTCACCTTCCAGGATGTCTCGCTCTAGGTGAGTGATCACACCATCGTGATTATCTTGGTCATGAAGAACTTTTCTGTACAGTTCTTCTGTGTATTCTTGCCACCTCTTCTTAATATCATCTATTTCTGTTAGGTCGATACCATTTCTGTCCTTTATCGAGCCCATCTTTGCATGAAATGTTCCCTTGGTATCTCTAATTTTCTTGAAGAGATCTCTAGTCTTTCCCAACTATGGCCTCTCTTAAATTCTCCCTCTGACAACTGACACCTGACCCGCCTTCTTAACTCTTCCTTCCAATTCTTCCAACACACGCAACACACATCCCAGTTCTGGATATGCATATCACTGTCTCCATCACCACACAAACCAATCCCTTTACCTTCCACGTGGTTGTCACAGGGCAACTATACCTCCTCTCCCTAACAAAACACCACACAACTCATTGGGCCAGTTTCTGACAATATCCTTCTTTCAGCCCCTTCAACCCTAAAACCTGTATCAACTACTCTAGCTCCAAGTACACTGGTCTTACAAACTCTGCTCTGTCCTTCTGTTCCACTTGGGTTCTCTGGAACAGCACAAATAATTGCACCAACCCAGGAATCTTCAATCTCTGCGGGACCTACTCATATTCATGTCTTCCCCCTGACCCCCCCACCCCACCCCCGGACCTTGCATCTTGGTCTTCCTGACCCTGGGTCTAACAAAGAATAAGGGATACAACAGATAGTCGACCCCCAGGTGGAACATTCCCACAGGAAAAAACGAGCTATCATGGCCCCCCTCCTGATTGGGACCAGCATTGCGGCAGCCCTGGGCACAGGGATTGGGGGCATCTCGACCTCAGCCCATTCCTACTACAAGCTATCCCAAGAACTTACTGAGGATATGGAACAGGTGGTGGAATCCTGTGTTCCAGCCCAAAGACAAATTAACTCATTAGCTTCTGTGGCCCTACAAAACAGACAAGCCCTGGACCTTCTCACCATGGAAAAGAGAGGAACTTGCCTTTTCCTAGGAGAGGACAGCTGCTATTTTGTTAACGAAACAGGCCTAGTCCAGGAAAGGGTCAGAGAACTTAGGGACAGAATCAAATGCCACAAAAAAGAGTTATAAAATCTTTCCACTCCCCAAAGCCTGTTCCAACTGGCCCTCCCTTGGGTTGCTCCCTTTCTTGGGACCATTAGTACTTATTATCTTACTTATTTGGTCCGTGTTTCTTCAATCTCTTCCGAAGGTTTCTCCAAGATCAGATTTGGGCCATCTCTCGAGATCAAGTCAAGACCATTCTCCTTCTTGAGAGCCTCACCTCAACACCAGAAAAAGGGGACCCTGGGCCCTAGGACAGTCCTTCATTCCAGACCCAGAGCTGTCACCCCGACCCAGCAGGAAGTAGCCAGAGAGATACAGCGCCTTTTTTCCCCATCTTTTTTAAGATTTCATGGTCTGGAATGAAGGAGTCCTCGGGCCTAGAAAAGAAGATAAAGACCTCAAGGGCCCTTGCTGAACCACCTGATTTCAGGGATGACAAAACTGAACTTTACGTCCCACTCCGATACTCCAGGCAGATTGCATCAGCCCGGGACCCTACACCGCGGCCCGGGAACACCCACCCTGGTTCATTCGCAAACTGCCATCTCAGCTAAAGATTACCCAGAATGCCCTGCCTGACTAAATCTTCCCGTATTGCTTCCCCAAAACCTTCCCATAAATATGAAGCCTTCCTGATCCCGCAAACGCTCAGCCTGGTTGTTAAACCAACTGTTGCCCCTCCTTGCCTGAATAAAGGTAACCTGTCTCCGTTGAGGTCATCTTCCTTTCTTCATTGCCTGGTCTAGAACTGTACCTTACACATAGGAAGACTGCTGAAGTCCAACTGGGCCTAACTAAATAAAACTGATTATACACTCTGGCCCTGAGCCTTAAAACAAACAAACAACAACAACAACAAAAACAGCTTTCAGTGCTCAGAAATAAAGAGGCCTTCAGATAACTGACACAAGAGTAAGTTTTTAATTTATGATGAGAGAGCTGTGACATGAATCAGAGTAATTGAAGTCCAAATTGTCACAGCATTCATTCCTTGGGTTATACTATATGAAAAGTCAAACATCCAAAGTATGCTTTGGTAAGTGTAAAAAAAAAAGACAAAAACCCATCTACCTATGAATGTGTGTATGCATGTGTCTATATCTATCATCTATACTGTGTAGTTAAGACATATTAAAATTCTTTCCCATGATATAAATAACTGCCAATTATAAGAAGATGAAAGTCAGTTGATCAAAACAATTTTAGCCAAAATAATTTGAGAAAACTTCTCACAGAGTTTGGCCAATTCAACCAAAATATTTAAATACTTAACTAAAATATAAAATTCTGCTTTAATATCCTCTTGCTTTGTTTTATTTTTTCTTATGATCCTAAGCTTATATTTCACTTTATGCTCTTACATATGAATACCACTTTTCTGTCACAGATTTAACTACCAATTAGATTGTTTCTACAACAGTTTCCACAACCTGTTTCTACAACACCTTCCTTCTTAGAAAATTTGCATCACATTCACACTTGTTGTTTTTCTTAGTCATTTGGAGTAAGCTGGGTTTTCATTAAGTGTGAATTTTGTGGTTAAAACTTCTGTGTGAATTTTAAAATGTACTTCATTTGAGTTCCAAAGAAGGAACAATGTGATATACTATTTCATTTTTTGTTCTACACTTTCTTGTCAAGAAATTTACTCAAGCTTGGAATTTCATAAAACTTTTGATGTCAACTCATGTTACCAACCACTTTTTCTATTGCTTTATTCAGCTGGACTCCTTATTGACTAGGGCTTCTGACAACTGTGAAAACACGTTTTTGGTTTTTTTGAGTCATTTTAAAAGAGGTTGGTTAATTTTGCTTTGTAGTTCTTGGTATATTATAAGGCATCCTCAATATGTCATTGCTCTGGAAATGCATATATTTTCATAGAGCAAATGCATGTTGTTTTATTTTTTAAAAGATTTTCTTTTTGATGGTCATCTTGATGTAATGAGAGAGGGTGAGTTCATTTCTAAATAAACCAATGTGGTATAACCAAAATAATATTGATTGCACATAGGAGAGAGTTATGGATGTGTTTGTCATTGAACATTTTTCATGGAAACTTAAGATGTTCATATTTTACTTGAGGGTAGGACATTTCTATTTTAAATAAGATAATATCTTCTCAAATTTACCTAAAAAATCTTAGTAAATGTTTTTAAATGAGTTAAAAAAAAAAAAAAAACATTGGCAGGAGATGGCATGACTAGATTATGTAACAGTTGGTACTAGCATATGGAAAACAGGGAATTTCCTTCATTCCTTTCTTAGGCTTGCCAGGAACAAATTAGGATGGTCTTCAAAACTATAGCAGGATTAATCAGAGCAATTTTCTTATCCATGCTAGCCAGTGGTAATTACCTGAGTAAGGAAGACTTACAGATTGATATCAGAACCTAGTACACACACACACACACACACACACACACACACACACACACCCAGGTGGGCCAGGTCCTATGTGATTATTTCTATAAACATATAATGCTCCTTGTAAGAGAACTGAGTCATTAGCACTACTTAAGGAACTCAGTGTTAAAATATACTTATTTTTATCTGCATTTGCTGCATTGACACATCACGAGGAATGAATGAGCCATTGTTTCTCTTGCTGCTGCCACATGGACCCTGCTGTCACTAAGGGTGCCACTTCTTTCCCCTGTGTTTCATCAGTTTTAGACTTCTTGACACCACTGTCATCTCCAAAATGTTGAATGAAGGATAATCTTAAAATGTCACACTACTCTCCAGTCATCAAGGACAGGAAATGCATATCAGGAGGAAGGTTAAAAGGGAGAAAGTAAATTTAAAAAGTTAAATATAACCTGATAATCCAGCCAAACAAAACTGTGGGTACAAATTGTGGTCACAGTAACATTATTTCTAAACCTTGCTAGTTTGTCCTTTTAGCTGGATGACCTCATCACCCCCCTCCCAATTCTCCTCACTGTATGTCATCTTCTTTCATCTGTAGTCCTTAGTTCTAAAACGTGAAGAGACTCCAGCATTGCCATTGTATCAGTACCTCCTAGAAGGTCTTTATTCTGCTGGTGCCTCAAAAACTGCAAATCACTCATGGTGACAGTGACCATATGTTATATTTTTAATTTTCTGAGTTGACAAAACAGTCTGAATTCCTCAGATTGACTGCTAGAGATAGCTATAAACATGATACTGAGGAAAGTATATTTAACTCCCACCCCTTTCCTTTTGCCTTAGAATTTGACAGATATCTGCCAGGTCTAGCTATGCTCAGAGCAAGCAATTTAATTTACTTAGCATTCTTCTATCTCTGAAACATTTGTGTACTTGTCTCAATTGGAGCCTTCTCCTTAATGATGAAGAATACATCCTCTCTCCTTCTAGAGGCTCAGTGATGTGAAGGGCCACAGGACTCTGTAGCCAGTTACTGTTTCATGACAGATATTCATTTTTGCTTCAGTACTTGCTTTACTGAGTGAAGTGAAGTGAATTGGCTCAGTCGTGCCCGACTCTTTTCGACCCCATGGACTGCAGCCTACCAGGCTCCTCTGTCCATGGGATTTTCCAGGGAATAGTACTGGAGTGGACTGCCATTTCCTTCTCCAGGGGATCTTCCCAACCCAGGGATTGAACCCAGGTCTCCTGCATTGTAGACAGACGCTTTACTGTCTGAGCCACCAGGGAAGTCTTTACTGAGTATAACCCAGCAATTAACAACCACTGCCACTAAGAGTCGGACACGACTGAGCGACTTCACTTTCACTTTTCACTTTCATGCACTGGAGGAGGAAATGGCAGCCCACTCCAGTGTTCTTATCTGGAGAATCCCAGGGACGGCGGGGCCTGGTGGGCTGCCGTCTATGGGGTCACACAGAGTCGGACACGACTGAAGCAACTTAGCAGCAGCAGCAGCAGCAGCAGCCACCCCCCAGACCATGTATTTGGCAAAAGACATAATCAACAAACAGTTACCTACCACATCTGCCTCTCTATACCACATCTGCCACATCTCAGTTTCCCTTTGAACCACCACATACTTAGCAACCAGGTCAGTACCTGAGACTTCTTAATATCTGCCACCTTCTATGAACAGCAGTTAAAGGTGGGAGAAAGTTTCCTCTGCGTATATCCAGTCCCATCGTTTTTTCTCTGGCTTCTTTATGGCTTAGTTCAATATGGGAGGGAAGAAGTAGGAAGTCCCATTTGCCTCCACATTCAAGTCACAGTCTCCATATCAGTTTTACTGTTAATATGTTGATTGTATCTCATCCCTGTATCAATTTCTCAATTAGTTTACAATCTAAATAGTAGAAATAAACATTCCTCCAAACTACAATACATTCTTTTTTGTGAAACTGCTGCTCTCTCTATCCCATCCTGTCTCTTCTCTACTATGAGGCTATATCCCATTTTAATTCATTTTCTAAGTCGAATAGTTTAAAACTTTTCTTTTTTCTTATCAGAGGCTTTCACTCTAAATGTTTTAACAGGGTATTTGCTAAACAAAAAAAGCTCCCATCTAAAGAAATGTTTATTTCAACCATGACTATTTTATCTTTTCATTGTTAATGGATCTTAGTCTTGCCTTGTCCATTTGCTTGATGCATAACTTTTAAGTGTTGACGCGTCCTTCCTTGTCACTTATGAAGCAATAAATAATCATTCTATATAATTAGCAAAATGTTGCTTGAACTTGTAGTACTTCAGCTTTTTATTCTCTGAGAGTTTTGTGTGTACATTCTGAGTGGAAGACTAATGAACAAGAAAATTTTAAAAATCAAAACAACATAGAAGAGCTCTCCCACTTTTTCTCATTTCTGCCTCAGCTCATTAGTTGGGAAAGTTTTAGTTGTGTATAGGTGTCTACCTTTGATCCACTTATCATTAATTCTTCCACATAGAAGGAGAAGGGACATTTTTAGAGTGGGAAACTGGGAAGAGTTTCAGCGTAGATATATCTGAGGCTACCTTAGACACTCTCTGGAACGAGCTTACCCACAGGCTACACTTGTTCTTCTCCATGCCACTTCTATGCTGTGATCTCACCCAGGCAGCTCTGCCCTTGTTGTGGGATATGGCCATTGTCCGGAAACTCAACCTGTGAATGCATGGTTGGTTCCATTCAGGAAGAAAAAAGCAGAAGTCCAGTTGAACTTTAAATTCAGTCCTGAAATCTAGCTTTACATACCATGAAGTTGTTAATAGCCTCCTTATCTAGCTCCTGTATCTATTTTCAAATTGTTACAGAATCTAAACGCAAGAACTGATGAGAAATAAGGATATTTCAAGCTATTATGCGTTATTTATGTAGGGTTTGATACTCTTTCCTTGTGGGATTATGAAAGGTATTTATTTAACTGGATTCTTGTTTGGTTAAACAAAGAATTGAAAATTGACATTTAAGTATTTCTATGTGTGGAAACAATGGTAATTCTTGCTTAGCAGTAGTTATCATAAGAGACCAAGAATAGCTTGAAATTGATAAAGTTTAGTGCTAGAGACTGTACTCTATTCTGCGCAAAATTCATATGTTGATGTTCTAACCCTCAATATATTGGTATTTAGAGATAGTGCCCTTGAGAGATAGGTTTAGATAAGATCAGGAGGGTAGGGCCCTCATAAGGGATCAGTGCCCTTAAAAGAAGAGATATTCAGTTCAGTTCAGTCACTCAGTCGTGTCCAACTCTTTGCGATCCCATGAATTGCAGTACACCAGGCCTCCCTGTCCATCACCAACTCCCAGAGTTCACTCGATTGGAGAACTTTACTTTTATTTTCTGCCATGTGAGGAAGGTGGTTTTATAAGCCAGGAAGAGAGCTCTCACCAGAACTCGGTCATGTTGACATCCTGGTCTGACTTCTAGCCTCTGGAACTGTGGAAAAAGAAACCTCAGTCATCTAAGCCATCCAGTGTGTAGTATTTTGTTATGGCAGCTGATGCTTAGTTATTACATTAGCAAAATTAGCAAAACTTTCTAGTGGCGTGGTAGGGAACAAGGAGCGTGAAGCTTTCATTCACGCTCCTTGTGCTTACATTCTCTGAGATTTTATGGAACAAATGGTTTATTTTATGCCTAATGAAGAAATCTTGGTTTTTACCTACATATCACAGAAAGCCTGTAGATGTTTTCCAGAAGTAAAGGAATATGTTTGGATATGGTTTCAGTTCAGTTCACTTGCTCAGTCGTGTCCAACTCTTTGTGACCCCGTGAATTGCAGAACGCCAGGCCTCCCTGTCCATCACCAACTCCCGGAGTTCACTCAGACTCATGTCCATCAAGTCGGTGATGCCATCCAGCCATCTCATCCTCTGTCGTCCCCTTCTCCTCCTGCCCCCAATCCCTCCCAGCATCAGGGTCTTTTCCAATGAGTCAACTCTTCGCATGAGGTGGCCAAAGTACTGGAGTTTCAGCTTTAGCATCAGTCCTTCCAATGAACACCCAGAACTGATCTCCTTTAGAATGGACTGGTTGGATCTCCTTGCAGTCCAAGGGACTCTCAAGAGTCTTTGCCAACACCACAGTTCAAAAGCATCAATTCTTTGGTGCTCAGCTTTCTTCACAGTTCAACTCTCACATCTATAAATGACTACTGGAAAAACCATAGCCTTGACTAGATGGACCTTTGTTGGCAAAGTAATGTCTCTGCTTTTCAATATGCTATCTAGGTTGGTCATAACTTTCCTTCCAAGGAGAAAGCATCTTTTAATTTCATGGCTGCAAGAGGAATGTAACTGATGGTGATAGTATTTGGTGATGTGAAGAACAAAAAGGAAGACAGAGGTGTAAAAGATATAGTCAAATAAGTGACTGCTTCATTGAGCAGTAGTCACCTGGGGGTGAAGTATATCAACATAAGTGGGGATAGAGAAAAAGTCAGATCCTAAAATAATTTCTGAGAAAGTATCAATAGAATTTCTTTAATAATGTAATACATCAATCTGAATTAAAAGTAATTCACCCTTTTTATTTCTATGCCTCTACATTGATGAATACAATCAAGTTCAATTATTAAGGCCAATGATCTTCTCAAGAAAACAGGTAAACAGGACCATGGATGACTTCTGTCCTTTCTTAAGTACCCTTTGTCCAGAGAGCACTGAAAGTGTCTGGAGTAGGATTCCTTTTCTTATAATTTTGATTACTCCTATTTGGAAGGAATGATGCTAAAGCTGAAACTCCAGTACTTTGGCCACCTCATGTGAAGAGTTGACTCATTGGAAAAGACTCTGATGCTGGGAGGGATTGGGGGCAGGAGGAGAAGGGGACAACAGAGGATGAGATGGCTGGATGGCATCACCAACTCAATGGACATGAGTCTGGGTGAACTCTGGGAGTTGGTGATGGACAGGGAGGCCTGGCGTTCTGAAATTCATGAGGTCACAAAGAGTCAGACACGACTGAGTAACTGAACTGAACTGAACTGATGATACATATGTTATCCTAGTATAGCATGTTTTGTATATCTATATTGTAAAGTTGACAAAAGCTCACCTTACTGCTCTTTTTTTTTCCTCTCTACTTTCTAATATAGAGATGTTCATATCTAATAGTAAGAACCTGTAAGTCATAGTGTAGCTTTAAGAAGATGTGTTACTAGAGATAAAAAACACTAGTTGGAGTCAAGACACCTCACTTAAATTCCCTTTTTCAGTCACTCGCTATGTAATTGAAGAATAGTCATAATATGAATATGTCTTATTAGACTGAGAGTGAAATCCTTAAGGAATCTTCATATGCCATTCAAATCCAGTTTTTTTTCCTCTTCTAGCAAAATTAGGAGCTACAGTATTAAATGTAAAATGTTAAAATATTGTTTGATGAATGAGTATTCATGCCAAGTCTGTGTTCCATTCATTACATACAATATCACTGTTTAATCCTTATATGATTATATCTAATTTGCCTATTTATTCCCAAGACTTACTCTGGGGCTAAAGATATGACAGATGTTCAACAAATGTTTCTTTAACTGAAAATTCAAACCTTCCTGGTTTCAGATTCTCCATTTGTAAAATGAGAGTGCTGGAACACTTGATTTCTAAGATCCCTCTGAACTTTGAACGTTCTATAACTGAGCACAGGGTGGAGTTGATTAGTCTTAATCTCATCTCAGAGGATAATATTAAACTCATAACCAATATAAAAAAGATGGCTGGAAAATAAGAGATTTAATATGAGTACATGTTGAACATATGAAATGCCTCATTAATTCATCTCTACAGATTTCCTCAACAATATAGTACAGATAGGACTTCCCAGGTGGTACTGGTGTTAAAGAAGCTGCCTGCTAATGAAGGAGATATGAGACTCGGGTTCCATCCTGGGGTTGGGAAGACCCCCTGAAGAAGGTCACTGGCAACCCACTCCAGTATTTTCGCCTGGAGAATTCCATGGATAGAGGAGCCTGGCAGGTTACACTTCATAGGTTCGCACAGAGTTGAACACAACTGAGGTGACTTAGCATGCATACCGAGTACAGATATCACCAAGGGAATAGGAGAGACCTTAACAACTTTCTTTGTTAACAAAATGGCACAGACATACTTTATTCATACATATGCCTAGGTCATTTTTGTCAGGCAAAGATAATGTGTTTATACTGATTATCAACCAAAAATTCTCAACAGCAATTCTATACGACCTTGTAGGTTCTGAAAGAAACTTGTCCCTGCTCTTAAGAGATGCTGTCTGGTTAGAAAGATGAAGCATAAGTACATTAAAAGTTTCAAAACATTCAGTAAATTATAATATTTCAATATATGGTGAGGTATACAACAAGTCTTTGCTAGGTCTAGGAGATCAGCCCAAGAACTGTGCCAAACCAAAGGTGGAGGGGCCCACCTGTAGGCATCCCGAAACCCATTTTGAATAGGCCAGGTTGCCAGGGCACAAATTGGTTGGTTCTTTGGAATAAAAACCTTCTCTAAGTGTCCAAATATTGTAAAATAAATTTATTTAATCATTGAAAATTGGTATTGTAGACTGGTATATTTCCCAGAGCTTTTCCTCTTCAATGACTGTAGTTCCTGATGTATATCTAAAAAGGCCAGGATTTAGAAGAAGGAAAAAAGCCTATTTTATGGGACAAATTTCCTTTGGTTTGATGGCTATGGGGTCAGAGTCTGTAAATACTTGACCATTTTTGTTCTAACCAAAGTGAAACCATGCATATAGTATTAAACATATAATATATGCATGTATAAAATCATCCATCAGATCAGATCAGTCGCTCAGTCGTGTCTGACTCTTTGCGACCCCATGAATCGCAGCACATCAGGCTTCCTTGTCCATCACCAACTCCCGGAGTTCACTCAAACTCACGTCCATCGAGTCGGTGATGCCATCCAGCCATCTCATCCTCTGTCATCCCCTTCTCCTCTTGCCCCCAATCCCTCCCAGCATCAGAGTCTTTGCCAATGAGTCAACTCTTCACATGAGGTGGCCAAAGTACTGGAGTTTCTTCTGTAATTAATAGTTTTTTTAATTTAATAAATTCATTGTGAGCTTTTCCTCTAAATTGTTAGTTTAAATGACTGCATATTTAATTACATGGTGTTCCCAAATTTGTTTATCCCTTCCTATGAAGCTAAGTTTTTAATTTCAATTTTTGACTGACCAACAGGCCCATCTTTACTAATGTCCCTATCTTTGTCATCCTTTGTTCTTAGAAATGGGACTCTGAATGAAAAGATAGTATTTTTAATTTTCATATATGCAGTTTTCCCTGCAAAAAAGTAACCAGTTTTCAATTTCTAATAATGTAGGAGAGGATTATTTTCCCTATAATATTAGGTATCAATAATAAATCTATTTTTATATTTTCTTGCGTCTGTTTACTTATTTATCAAACTGATAGGATTAAACATGATCTCTCATTTTAATTTACATTCATTTGACTATTAGCTGTTACCTTCACTATTAAATGTTAAAAATATGATTCCTATAAAAGCCTCAGTTACTTGCTATGTAATCCTAGTTCTTGTCTTTCTGAAATATTTCCTAGAAATTCTATTAATATTACATGATTCTACCCCTTACTACTCTGTGTTTTTATGTTAATAGGTTAGTTGAATTTCATGTTGTTCATCATTTAAAAAAAAAACAAATTATTAAATCCAGTTAAATGTGATGTTGTTCTGAGAGATCACAAACACAACTGAATTTAAGCTTAAAATCCCATGAAAGATTTTTCTGCCAAAGTAAGATGTGGAGGAGTGTTCTGCATTCCTCAGCTTGTTATGGTGAAAGCACTAGCATGACAAGTTCAAGCACAAGTGGAAACTTTGCACAGATAAAGCTGGTTATAGAAAATACCAAACAGTTACAATTAAAGCTTATTCCTAAGAACAGCCCCCATGCTACAGCATAACATTTGCACCATAATGATTACACTGAATTATTGAGAAATGTACTTATGCAAAAGACATGAAGGCCAGAATTTGTGTGGCAGTGCAATACTCATTTTAAAACATAAATATCATTGAATAGCAAAAACATTGAATATTTTTGTTTGTTTGTTTGACTTTGTAATGCATGATTTTCAAATCTTAGTCTCTTACCATTTCCCTTTTGATTTTCAAAATGTTCCCTGAACTTTCTCATCTGGTTGTTATCCTTTTGCCCTAATTCATCACACCTGAAAACAAGTCCACAATTCTTGCCCTCCACCTCTGAGCTACACCTCCTACCACACTTGCCAGTTCCTATTTAGCATTGTTGTCCCTTTTCTGGCTCAAAGGCTCTCATTTCTCCCACATTGTTTGTTTTCTATGTTCTTGTGATATATTGTTGTTTGCTAGTATCTGTCCCTCTATCCTTTCTTATCCATCCCAATGATAATAACCCTATCTTAATTATCACTATCCTACTTCTTTAACCAAAAAAGAAAGAAAAAGATAAAAAAAGAAAAAGAATAAGTTCTTGAAACTGGTTTCCCTGCCCCAGTACATAACCTGCAAATTCTTTTCCCGTGGCTGCTTTGCTTGTTTCTTAAAAACAAGTTGTTTTCATATCATCTTTTAAAAAGATCAGGGAAAGGAAAATTATTGGTCTCCCTCCTGCCAATGATTGTACTTACCAAACAAAGTACAAATCTACAGAGCAGGACATAATCTGTTACCATATTCTGTTACTGCAGCCTCCCAGGCTCCTCCGTCCATGGGATTTTCCAGGCAAGAGTACTGGAGTGGGTTGCCACTGCCCTCTCCAGGGGATCTTCCCAACTCAGGGATTGAACCCGGGTCTCCCGCGTTGCAGGCGGACGCTGTACTCTCTAAGCCACCAGGGAAGCCTTGTTACCATATTAGCTTTTTATATATTAATAGATGGAAAGAGAAACCTGGCATGTGTGCTGCAGTCCATGGGGTCGCAAAGAGTCAGACACAATTGAGCGACTGAGCTGACTAATTGATATATTAATAGCTACGCACTAGGTATCTTCATCTACATTAAGCTAACCTGAAGTGAAGTCGCTCAGTCGTGTTAGACTCTTTGCGACCCCATGGACTTAGCCTACCAGGTTCCACCATCCATGGGGGTTTCCAGGCAAGGATACTGGAGTGGGTTGCCATTTCCTTCTCCAGGAGATCTTCCTGATCCAGGGATTGAACCCAGGCCTCCCACATGGTAGGCATTGTAGGCAGACGCTTTACCATCTGAGCCACCTGGGAAGATCAAGCTAACCTGAAATACTATCCAAATGTTTAATGTTACAAAGTTCTTCACCTTTAAGCATACAATTCTTCCTGCCTATACTAGCCTCCCCATAACCATTCTTTTTGTATTTTTGTTTGTTTGTTTGTTTTTTTAAAGCTAAATTCAAAAGCAGTGTCACCTAAAATAATGGATACCCTCACTGGGCAAGATAGGATTATTATAGTGACCTCTCCAGTAACCATGTTTCTCTCTATTTGGCCACCTACTGACATTCTACCCTGCCTTAAGATTCAGGTATATCATACACCTTTTTAAGAAAGTGGTATTCATATCCCCATGATATCACAGTAAGCATTATTCATCCAATCTTAGGACCGCAGGCCCATATTTCTAAGACTGGAATTCCTACCTGAGGCTATTTCCACAAAGGCTGGCAACTGAAAGCACATTAGAACAGGTTGTCTTTGAATACATCTCCCATTTAAGAAAGTCAAAGAAGCAAATGTTTAACTTAAATGCCTCCTACTCTTTTATGTTACATACAGATTTTAAAAAAGGATTAATTTTTGAAAAATATTTGTTGGTAAATAGTAGCTACTTATCAGATAACCAGGAGGGTTGGTGTTGCAGAAATTCTGGAAGCAAGAAATATGGCCTAAGGTTTCAGAGTTACTTAAGTATCTACAATATATAAATTATTATCAAAATGACTTTTTTAAGAAGAAAAATGTACTTTCAACAAAGATGTTTATTTTTAATCCTAGGGAATAACATGATATTTAACTTTTGTCCAGACTTATGTAGCAATTCCAAAGAGAATGTCCAAAGTAGTACATAGTCAAGTAAAAATTAACTTAGCTACAGCTCAGTTCAGTTCAGTTACTCAGTCTTGTCCAACTCTTTGCAACCCCATGGACTACACCATGCCAGGCTTCCCTGTCCATCACAGGCTCCCAGAGCTTGCTCAAACTCATGTCCATCGAGTCAGTGATGCCATCCAACTATCTCATCCTGTATCCTTTATAGTTTAATCATTACAGCTAATAGACTATAAAACATTCAATATTTCACACAAAATGTTAGATAAGACTGATAAAATGAATGAAAACAGAAACATTTGCATTCAAGATTGTTAGACCAATTAATCAGTTTACTAAAACATTTCTAGGCAAAATATCATTATAGAATAGTATTAATTATGTGAATGAAACTCAAGCTACAATAAGCATAATAGTAAATTTAACTAAGTGTTAATTAAATAACTTGTTATTATTCCTTTGTAATATGCCTTTGGAGCCCGAATTTATTTACATTAGTAAACATCTCATGAACTTGAAGTGGCAGGGTTTCACATGAAAAATAATATAGGATTACAGTTTTGAGGAGTCTTTCTGTTTGGCAATAGAATAAAAAGACTAAGTTTATGATGCAGAAATTTTCTGAGAGAACATAAGGCAGCCAGATACTAAGTATTTAGTTTATTCTCAGGAAGAATCAAATAAATCTTGCATTTGTTATACCAAGAGGAATTAAAATATATTAACAACAACACATGTAAAAGTGATACAGTTTATTTGACATATAATTTATTAGTCTTAGAATGATACTTCACAATTCTGTGGGTTCATCTGCAAAATTATGGTTAACCAAGATGTCAATATCCTGTCTTGAAATAAGATATCAGAGAGTTCTGATGTTTTTGGTTTAAAAGAAAAAGTCCTATGGAAAAGTCTGAACCGAACCATACTGGAACATAGAACAGATACGTGCTGTGTCTTCTCCAAACTCTTCCCCAATTTTCTTCAATAATAAATACAACTTGCCTGACCCAGGCTACTCAATGCCTTGCTGTAGGCAAGGTCTACCTCTTGAATCATTGTGATCTGGACACTGATTAAAAAGGTTCTTTCCCTATAAAATGCAGCCTTCTCTCTTTTTTGATAATGATATTAGAAGTATATGACTTATCATACAATGTTTTCTTCTGTATAAATGTTCAGTTCAGTCATTCAGTCATGTCTGATTCTTTGCAACCCCATGGACTGCAGCTCGCCAGGCTTCCCTGTTCATCACCAACTCCCAGAGTTTATTCAACCTCATGTCCATCAAATCAGTGATGCCATTCACTATCTCATTCCTGTCCTCCCCTTCTCATACCTTCAATTTTTCCCAGAATTAGGGTCTTTTCCAGTGTTCTTCAAATGAGATGGCCAAAGTATTGGAGCTTCAGCTTCAGTATTAGTCCTTCCAATGAATATTCAGGACTGATTTCCTTTAGGATTAATTGGTTGGATTTCCTTGCAATCCAAGGGACTCTCCAGAGTCTTCTTCAACACCACAGTTCAAAGCATCAATTCTTTGGTGCTCAGCTTTTTTATGGTCCAACTCTCACATCCATACATGATTACTGAAAAAACCATAGCTTTGACTAAATGGACCTTTGTTGTCAAAGTAATGTCTCTGCTTTTTAATATGCTGAATGTGTTGGTTATAGCTTTTTTCCCAAGGAGCAAGCATCTTTTCATTTCAATTTTAATTTTAATTTTAGGGTCTACAGTCACCATCTGCAATGATTTTGGAGCCCAAGAAAATAAAGTCTGCCACTGCTTCCATTGTTTCCCCATCTATTTGCCATCAAGTGATGGGACCAGATGCCATGATCTTAGTGTTTTGAATGTTGAGTTTTAAGCCAATTTCTTCACTCTCCATTTCCACTGTCATCAAGAGACTCTTCAGTTCCTCTTCACTTTCTGCCATAAGGGTGGTCACATTTGCATATCTGAGGTTATTGATATTTCTCCTGGCAATCTTGATTCCAGCTTGTGCTTCATCCAACCCCCACATTTTGCATGATGTACTCTGCATAAAAGTTAAATAAGCAAGGTGTTGTACAGCCTTGATGTACTCCTTTCTCAATTTGGAACCAGTCCATTGTTAAATGCTAACATCACATATATAAATATTTTCATTAATTATGGACTTAGTGTTGATTTAGCATAACTTTTGGATAATATAAAAGAACCTGTCATCAGGTTAAATTGAGAAAAAAAAAAGTAAATAAAAAGAAAAAGTTTCTAGAGTTCTCGCCAAACCCTTCTTTCTACCCTCTGTCTTAGATGCACACATCTTGACCCCTAAAAGAGGTTAGCTATTTCTAAACCCCCTACCTCCCAAAAAAGAGGAAAATTAAAGGTTTGTAGAAAATAAGGAAAAATAGAAGAGAAACTTGGGGAACAACTACAAGCCCAAGTGTCAGCAAAGACAAGGAAGAAAATAGAAGTTGGGAGGACAGTAATAAAAAAAATTTTTTTTAATAGCATCATAAAGCCAGAAATGAAAGGGCTGATTCCAAAAGCTATCAAAAATTTGAAAATAAGCCATACAGAAAATGGACTGCAAAGAAAACCATTGGAAGACCATAGATGACTTTCAAGTAAATTTCAGAAAAATGGTATAATAGAATAAGGAGTGTTAAGTTTAACGATGTATTTGTTGATCAGTAAATGAAAATTTTATAGTTATGAATCTTACTAAGAAATTGAAAAGTAACAGCAAGGCCGGAGATAGGACAGTAAATAGGGAGAGATTGTTTGTTTGTTTTTTTGTTTTTGTTTCTCAGTGTACTTCTTTATATGCAGAGGGAAACAAATCCATGAAAAGTGTAAGCCTGGTGATGCAAGTGGGATAGAACGTAATTGGTAGTGGAGATGGTAGTAAGTGCCTGGAGGGGGACATTACTCACATTTCTGGCTCAGAACAAAAGTGGATAAAATGGTTTTTAAATTAATGAGCACAGTGGGAGAGGCTAGACCAAAACTAGATGCTTTCAAACCATGGAAAATGATAACATCATGGGCAAACTTGTAAAAACAATCTGGAGGTTAAGAGAGATTGAGGGTATAAAGGAATTTCAGAGTATAGAAATTCTCAACCAAGTAGGAAACAGGTGGTTTTGGGAGAGTGAGTAATGGGGATAATTGTGGGAGAGTGATTAGAGTAGAAACTTTTGACATAAACCTTGTGGAAAACTAAACAGTTCTAGAAAAGCCAGTTCTAAGATGCACTGGCTGTTCCAAATGAAATATAAAACTTCAGTTAATATAACTCAGGGTAAACTACTTATGGTCTTGACAAATCTTTATAATTACATCATTTTCTTCTCAAAATCACTTTGGGCTTAATCATTAATATTTGATTTGGTTTATATTCTTTTGGAGAAATATTTCTATCACTTAAGACTTATTTAACATAGCTGCTAAAAATTTTCTGGAATTTGGAAATATAATACCCAATTGCTGTTACTCTTGTAGTAAATAGCTTTGTGTTCCTAGAAAGCGAAGATTATTAATAAATAATATTCCATTAATATACAGTCTTATTCTGCTAGTTTTTTTAAGTTACACTGTAATTTAAATAAAATGAAAGAAGATAATTCTATTTCCATATCTAATTTTGGATCAACTTTTAGTTGAGTGGTAACAAGAATAGTTTTCCTATTTCCAGCACTAGGTTGGACCTAACAGCAATAGATCAAAGCTATTAGTCTGTCCAGGACTAATGTAGGAAGCCTATCATCATAATCCTTGCAACAGCTGTCTTTAAATTCCTGCTGCCACATGAAAGGTCAGAACAGCTGGAAATGGAGAAAAGCAGTTGGGAAAACAGCTGTTTTTGTTTGTTTGTTTGTTTTCTTCTTTCCATCAGAAATGTTGCCTTACTTGTGTCTACTGTCCTGTGATAAGGAGTATTGCTGTGCACACACTGTGTCTAGACTACTAATCATTGACACTCTTCTCAACTGTATTCTTTGAAATTAAATGAATATGCTCTGAAGAAAGGTGATGGCACTGATCTGAATTTGAGAACAACTTCTAGCTGTGTGGTTAAAAATCTGTCTTAGCTCTTCTCTACCTGAACTCCTGAACAGCCTATTTATAATTGGCAATAATTTGAGATAGCATGATGGGGTTGATATAGGATGGATTCTGGATGAAAACAGAATTTTTTTTTTCCCAGACTCGGCTACTATCTTAAGTGTATGAGTTGAAGAAAGGTATTTAATCTGATGTCATAATTCATCAGTCCTTCAAATTCAGGTAACACTAGGTACATCATAGGGTTGATGAGAGAAGGAAATACAAGCAAATATTCTGACTTGGTATCTGACACACTATAGGCACTTAATAGTTGTATGTTTCAAGAATTTCATCTTACATTCATATTTAGAGAGGATATCATATTAAATTTGTTAAATATAGGTTTTTCTGATTTCCTTGATGTATTTATTGCCCAGCATATAAAGACTGTTTTAAAATGTTCCACTTTCAGTTTTTTAAGGAACCTCCATACTATTCTCCATGGCTGTATCAATTTACATCCCTACCAACAGTGCAAGAGGGTTCCCTTTTCTCTACACCCTCTCCAAAATTTACTGTTTGTGGATATTTTAATGATGGTCATTCTCACTGATGTGAGATCATACCTCATTTTAGTTTTGATTCGCATTTCTCTAATAATTAATGATGTTGAGCATCTTCTCATGTGTTTTTTGGCCATCTGCATGTCTTCTTTAGATAGATGCCTATTTAGATCTTCTGCCCATTTTTTGCTTGGGTTGTTTGTTTTTTGATTTTGAGCTTCATGAGCTGTTTGTATATTTTGAAATTAATCCTTTGTCAGTTGCTTCATTTGCAAATATTTTCTCCAGGATTGCTTTTTTGACTCGATTATGGTCTCCTTTGCTGTGCAAAAGCTTTTAAGTTTTATTATGTTCCATTTATTTATTTTTGTTCTTATTTTCATTACTCTAAGAGGTGGGTCAAAAATATCTTGCTGTAATTTATGTCAAAGAATGTTCTATGTTTATCTCTTAGAGTTTTATAGTGTCTGGTCTTACATTCAGGTCATCATCCATTTTGAGTTTATTTTTGTGTATGGTATCGGGGAATGTTCTAATTTCATTCTTTTACATGAAACTGTCAAATTTTACCAACACCACTTATTAAAGAGGCTGTCTTTTCTGCATTGCATTGATATATTCTTGCCTCCTTTTTCATAGATTAGGTGACCATAAGTGCATTGGACCATATCGCTAGGCTTGCTATCCTGATCCATTGATCTAAATTTCTGGTTTTGTGCCAGTATCATACTGTATTGATTACTGTAGCTTTGTAGTATAGTCTGAAGTCAGGGAGCCTGATTCCTCCAGCTGTTTTTTTTTTTCCTCAAGAATGATTTGACTATTCAGGATTGGGAGAACAAGATGATGGAGGAGTAGGTGGATATGGAGTACATCTCTCTCCACGGATACAACAGGAATATACCTTCAGACACAGTAGTGCATGCAGAACATCAGATGAGAGAGGACAGGAGGAGCTAACCAGTGGAAAAGAATATATAGAACCATGCAAAACTTAGTATGATGAAGGAACTAGGGGGAAGACAGGAGTATTAGTAGGACTGGACTTGCCCTCCGCAGGTGGGGGAACTGAAGCAGAGGTCCAATCCCCACAGTTGGGCAATTGTCTGACTCACAGGAGAAACATTTAAGGCTGAGAGCGAAATAGCTGATCTGTGGCAGCCTAAATAGAATAAAAATCAGACAGTCCTTGCCACAGCCATACATGTGGAGGGCAGGGACATGAGTCTCCTGCACAGGGCAGCTGTGAGGAGCTGGAATTTAGGAATTATGGAACAATCCCAGTGCAAGGGCTGCTGTTGACTGTGGAGAGACAGATCGAGGGGATATGAGAGAGGAGATTGTGGTGGGAAATGCCTCTGGAGGAAAGCCGGGCAGCCATGGAAGCAGACGATACTGCTGAATCACACGTATGGCGCCATGCATAGCCTCCCTCTCCCCACATACCAGCGTCGGCAGCTGAACAATAGAGAAGCTGGCCCATCAAACACATGATGCACTGAACCACAGAGCAGGACCCCACCTAGGGTGCTCCTTTAAGTGACTGATGGGCCGATCTACAGAGTAGGACCCCAGTCAGGAGGGCCCCTCTATGTGCCTGACGTGCGGAACAACAGAGAAGGACCCCAGGCAAGGGATCCCTCTCAGTGCCTGAACTGACGGAGCTACAAGAAAGACTGGCCAAAGAGGCCTTCTGATTACCAGCTGCAACAGGCTTGAAAAAAGACTCCGATAGGGCCATAACTCCTGCCATGAAGGTGGTTTGTGGTTCTGAACAATTGGCACTACCAGAGTCCCTGCAAGCCAAGCAGCTGCACCACCTTCATACTCAACTCTCACTGGGACAGAGCTGCCACAGGCAAAAGAAAAAAAAGTCTTGTGTTTATGAATGCAGGGTCACTTCGGTCCTGACTGACTCTTTGTGACCCTGTAGACTGTGGCCTGCCAGGCTTCTCTGTCAGGGAGGGGTTTCTCCAGGCAAGAATACTGGAGTGTATTGGCCAATACTGGTTGCCATACCCTTCTAGAACACTATGTTCCTTGCTGCCCTAGTCGCAACCCCCCTGAGTACCTACTGCTGCCAGAACCCCTGCGAACCAAGCAGCTGCACCACTTCCACACCTGGCCCTCACAGAGGCAAACCCAAGCCCTCCAAGGCAGTCTCAGGAGCCAAACCCTAGTGGACGACGCACATGTAGAGGTGGAAATAAAACCACAATTGAAACACAGGGGCAGTGTGGCTAAGGAAGAAGACCCAAAACCTTCCCCCCAGCTGTACAAGTTGCAGATTGAATCCACATGATCAACTAGGCAGACTCTGTGTTTATGAAATGTATAAAAGGCCATTGAGAGCTCCCACAAAAGAAAACGCACTAGCTTTGATGGCTGTGGACATTGGAGGCAAGAATACACAGGAGTAGGACCAGATTAGAATCTGAGCAGCCCCACAGCAGGTTCAGAGATCAGTACAGTGTTGGAGGGCATCCTAGGGAGGTAAGGTGGACTGTGATTACAAACCAGAGAAAGGACTCTGACAGCAATTATTCTTATTTTTTAACTTGTTCTGTAGATTCTTTTGGAATTTTTTCTCCACCCCGCCCCCCCACCCCGCCATTGTAGTTGTCGATTTTACTGGCACTAACAAATCCAATTAAGCTTTTGAGCTTTAATTTTTTTTCCCTCAATCACATTTTTTATTGCTGTCATAATAAAACAACAAAATTGTTGTCTCTGCCTCTACGTTGGGCTTTTGCAGTTCTGTGGAGTTTTCCTCTTTTTTTTTTTTTTATCTTTTTATATTTAAAATTTTTAAGCCAATTATTATTTTTCCTACATTTATTCCTTTGTTTTCTTTTCCTACTGTTCTTTCCCCCTTGCAGTTAATCTTTAATGCATATAAATCTTCTTTATCTGCCTCTATTTAACTTTGCATATCTATCATTTCTTTCTTTTCTTTCTCTCCTTTCCTCTCAACATATTTGTTAGTTTTATTTTTATTGCTTTATTCCCCAATTGGCACCTTGCTTTAGCTTTGTTTTCCAGTTTGTGCTTTAATTAGTTTCGTTTCAGTAGATATAATTATTGGCTTCCTTTGTTCACCAGGTTAATCTGTTGTGCTTAATTTTTGTTGGACTGTTTTGATTTTGCTTATGGTTGTATATGTATAAGTGTGTATTCAGTCACACTTTCTATTGTTGTTATAAACCTCGGCATCTACATTGGGCTTTTGCAGTTCTGTGGAGTTTTCCTTTTTTTTTTCTCCCCTTTTTTCTTTCTTCTTTTTTTTTCTCTTTTCTCTCTTTTATAATTTTAATTTTTATTTTTTAAACCTATCATATTTTTTCTACATTAATACCTTCATTTGCCTTTCCTACTGTTCTTTTCCCCTTGCAGTTAATCTTTAATGTATATAAGTCTTCTTCATCTACCCCCATTTAACTTTGCATATCTATTCTTTCTTTTTTTTCTGTCTTTCATTTCCTCTCAACATATTTGCTGGTTTTGTTTTCATTGGTTTATTCCCCCACTTGGAACTTTACTTTGGTTTTGTTTTCCAGTTTATGATTAAGTTAGTTTTGTTCTTAACTTGTAAATATAATTTTTTATTTCCTTTCTCTACCGGCTCAATCTACTGTACTTTATTTTTGTTGGACTGTCTTCGCTTTGCTCATGGGTGTATATGTATATATTCCATTATTTTAATTATGATATGCCTGATTTTGTAACTGCCATTTGTCTGGGGTTCATCTTTGGTTTCTCTTTTGGGGATATTTTTTTACTCTGCCTTAATGCCATAAGATTGAAAAGCAGAGACATTACTTTGCTAACAAAGGTCTGTCTAGTCAAGGCTGTGGTTTTTCCAGTGGTCATGTATGGATGTGAGAGTTGGACTGTGAAGAAGGCTGAGTGCTGAAGAATTGATGCTTTTGAACTGTGGTATTGGAGAAGACTCTTGAGAGTCCCTTGGACTGCAAGGAGATCCAACCAGTCCATTCTGAAGGAGATCAGGCCTGGGATTTCTTTGGAAGGAATGATGCAAAAGCTGAAACTCCAGTACTTTGGCCCACCTCATGCAAAGAGTTGACTCATTGGAAAAGACTCTGATGCTGGGAGGGATTGGGGGCAGGAGGAGAAGGGGACAACAGAGGATGAGATGGCTGGATGGCATCACTGACTCGATGGACATGAGTCTGAGTGAACTCCGGGAGTTGGTGATGGACAGGGAGGCCTGGAGTGCTGCAATTCATGGGGTCACAAAGAGTCGGACACGACTGAGAGACTGAACTGAACTGAATGCCATAAGAAACCACTTGTGGAATCTTCGTTCCTGTCCAGAGATCAAACCTTGACCCTTTGGAGTGGGAGCACTGACTCCCAAGACCCTAGACCACCAGAGAACTAACCCTAGGGAGTATTAAATAGTGAGAACTCACACAAAGGAAACCACTTGAATACAAGACCCAGCATCACCCAACCACCAGTAGTACCCTGTGAGGGACGCGTCATGTAGACAACAAACAAAACGAAAATACAAACCCAGTCATCAGCAGACAGAAGTACCACCTCACTCAGCCTTGCCCATCAGAGGAAAAAACAAACAAACAAAAACTCAGCACAAATCTCACCCTATATGAAGCTCACACAAGACACTGGACCGACCTTAGGAGGGCAGAAACCAAAAGGAAGAAAGAATTCAACCTTCCTCAAGGAAAGAATTCAACTATCCTTGAAGCCTGGGAAAAAGGACCTCAAACACAATAACTAAAAAAATATATATATATATATATATATATATATATATATATATATATATATGCAGAGAAATACTGCACAAATGAAGGAACAAACTAGAAACACAGAAGTCCAAATAAATGAAGAGGAAAGAGGAAAATTACCTGAAAATAATTTAGAATAATAATAGTAAAGATGACCAAAAACCTTGAAAACAAAATGGAGAAAATGCAAGAATCAATTAACAAAGACCTAGAAGAATTAAAGAATAAGCATACAGAGACAAACAACACAATTACTGAAACTAAAAATACTCTAGAAAAAATCAATAGCAGAATATCTGAAGCAGAAGAATCCATCAATGAGCTGGAAGATCAAATGGAAATAATTTCAGCTGGAAGATAAAATGGAAATAATTTCTGAAGAGCAGAATAAGTTAAAAAAAATGAAAAGAGCTGAAGACAGTCTCAGAGACATCTGAGACCATATCAAATGCACCAAGATTTGAATTATAGGTGTCCCAGATGAAGAACGGAAAAGGCAATAGCACCCCATTCTAGTACTGTTGCCTGGAAAATCCCATGGATGGAGGAGCCTGGAAGGCTGCAGTCCATGGTGTCGCTGAGGATTGGACATGAGTGACTTCACTTTCACTTTTCACTTTCATGCACTGGAGAAGGAAATGGCAACCCACTCCAGTGTTTTTGCCTGGAGAATCCCAGGGATGGGGGATCCTGGTGAGCTGCCGTCTATGGGGTCGCACAGAGTCAGACACGACTGAAGTGACTCAGCAGCAGCAGCAGCAGCAGCAGATGAAGAAGAGAGAAAGAAAGGTTGAGAAAATTTTTGAAGAGATTACTGTTGAAATTTCCCCAACATGGAAAAGGAAATAGTCAATCAAGTGCAAGAGGCACAAAGAGTCTCATACAGGATAAACCCAAGGAGAAACATGTCAAGACACATACTAATCAAACTAACAAAGACCAAACACAAAGAAGGAATATTAAAAGCTGCAAGGGAGAAGCAACAAGTAACATACAAGGGAAATCCCATTTGCTTAACAGCTGATCTTTGAGCAGAAACTCTGAAGGCCAGAAGGGAATGGCAGGATGTATTTAAAGTAATGAAAGGAAAAAATCTAAAACCAAGCTTACTATACACAGCATAGATCTCATTCAAAACTGATGGAGAAATAAAAAGGTTTTCAGACAAGCAAAGGGTAAGAGAATTCAGTACCACCAAACCAGCTTTACAACAAATGCTACATGGACTTATATAGTCAAGAAATATAAGAGATAAAAAAGATCTACAAAATTGACCCCAAACAATTAAGAAAATGGTAATAGAAACACATATATCAATAACTACTTAATGTAAATGGATTAAATACTCCAACCAAAAGACACAGACTGGCTGAATGGATACAAAACAAGACCCAAATATTTACTGTCTACAAGAAACCCACTTCAGGCCTAAAGACATATAGACTGAAAGTGAGATGATGGAAAAACATGCTCCGTACAGATGGGAAGCAAAAGAAAGTTGGAGTAGCAATCTGCATTTCAGATAAAACAGACCTTAAAATAAAGAAGATTACAAGAGATAAGGAAGGACACTACATAATGATCAAAGGATCAATTCAAGAGGAAGACATAACAATTGTAAATATCTATGCACCCCACAGAGGAGCACCTCAATACATAAGACAAACACGAACAAAAATAAAAGGAGAAATTGACAGTAGGAGTCTTTAACACCCCACTCACAACAATGGACAGATCATCAAAACAGAAAATTCATAAGAAACACAAGTCTAAAGTGATACATTAGATGAAACGGATCCCACTGATATCTTCAGGACATTCCATCCAAATGCAGAAGAATACACCTTCTTCTCAAGTGCACATGGAACATTCTCCAGGATAGAGAACATCTTGGCTCACAAACCAAACCTCAGTAAATTGAATAAAATTGAAATCATATCAAGCATCTTCTCTGACCACAATGCTATGAGACTAGATATCAATTGCAAGATAAAAACTGTAATAAACACAAGCACATGGAGATTAAACAACACGTTTCTAAATAACAAACAGGTTACTGAAATAATCAAAAGGGAAATAAAAAAATTTCTAGAAAAAAATGACAATGAAAACACTACAACTCAAAACCTATGGGATGCAGCAAAAGCAGTCCTAAGAGGGAAGTTTATAGCAATATATCCAAACATCAAGAAAAACATCAAATAGACAAACTAACTTTACACCTAAAGCAGCTGGAAAAAGAAGAAGGAAAAAAAAAAAAAAACAAAATTAGTAGAAGGAAATAAATCATAAAGATCTGAGCAGACATAAATGAAAAAGACATGAAAGAAACAATAGTAAAGATTACTAAAACTAAAAGCTGGTTCTTTGAGAAGATGAACAAAATTGAAAAACCCTTAGCTAGATTCATCAAGAAAAAAAGATAGAAGAATCAATTCGACAAAATTAGTAATGAAAAAGGAGAGGTTATTTCAGACAATGCAGAAATACAAAGGATTATAAGAGACTATTATGAACAGCTATATGGCAATAAAATAGATAACCAGAAAGAAATGGACAGAATTCAATCTTCCAAGACTGAGGCAGGAAGAAATAGAACTTATGAACAACCCAATTACAAGCACTGAAATTGAAGCTGTGATCAAAATTCTCCCAAAAAACGAAAGCTGAAGACCAGGTGGCTTCATAGGAGAATTCTACCAAACATTCAGAGAAGATTTAATGCCTATGCTTCTAAAACTCTTTCAAAAAATTGCAGAGGAAGAAACACTTCCAAACTCATTCTACGAGGCCACCATCACTCTGATACCAAAACCAGATAAAGACAACACACAAAAAAGAAAACTACAGGCCAATTTCACTGATGAACATAGGTGCAAAAATCCTCAACAAAATTTTAAAAAACAGAATTCAGCAACACATCAAAAAGCTAATACACCATGATGAAGTTGGGTTTATTCCAGGGATGCAAGGATTCTTCAGTATATGCAAAGCAATCAGTGTGATACACCATATTAACAAATTGAAAGATAAAAACCATATGATCATCTCAATAGATGCCAAAAAAGCCTTTGACAAAATTCAGCACCTATTTATGTTTAAACTCTTCAATAAATGGGCATATAAAGAACCTACTTCAAAAAAGTAAAGGTGATATATGATAAGCCTACAGCAAACATTATTCTCAATGGTAAAAAACTGAAAGCATTCCCCCTAAGATCAGGAATAGGACAAGGGTGTCTACTATCATCACTGTTTTTCAAGATAGTTCTGAAAGTTCTAGCTACAGCCATCAAAGAAGAAAAAGAAATAAAAGGAATACAGATCAGAAAAGAAGAAGTAAAGCTCTCCCTGTTTGCAGATGACATGATAGTGTACATAGAAAACCCTAGAGATATTATCAGAAAATTACTAGAGCTCATTGGTGAATTTAGCAAAGTTGCAGGATACAAAATCAATACACAGAAATCACTTGCATTTCTATATACTAACAATGAAAAATCATTAAGAGCAATTAAGGAATCAATCCCACTCACTGTTGCAACAAAAAGAATTAAATATCTAGGAATAAAGTTACCTAAGGAGACAAAAGAACTGTATACAGAAAATTATAAGATGATGATGAAAGAAATCAAAGATGACTTAAACATATGGAGAGATATTCCATGTTCCTAGGTAGGAAGAATCAATATTGTGAAAATGAATATACTATCAAATGCAATCTACAGATTCAATGTGATCCCTATCAAATTTCCAATGGCATTTTCATAGAACCAGAACAAAAAAAATCACAATTCATATGGAAACACAAAAGACCCCGAATAACCAAAGCAGTCTTCAGAAAGAAGAATGGAGCTGGAGGAATCAAGCTTCCTGACTTCAGGTTATACTACAAAGTTACAGTCATCAAGACAGTATGGTACTGGCACAAAAACAGAAGTATAGACCAATGGAACAAGATAGAAACCCCAGAAATAAACCCAAGCACCTAGGGCTACCTCTTTTTTGACAAAGGAGGCAAGAATATACAATGGAGCAAAGACAGCCTCTTCAATAAATGGTGTTGGGAAAACTGGACAGCTACGTGTAAAAGAATAAAATTAGAACACTTCCTAACCCATACACAAAGATAAACTCGATGTGGATTAAAGACCCAAATGTAAGATCATAAACTATAAAACTTTTAGAGGAAAACATAGGCAGAAGACTGGATAACATAAATGAAAGCAAGATCCTCTATGACCCACCTCCTAGAGTAATGGAAGTGAAAACAGAAGTAAACAAGTTGGAACTGATTAAACTTAAAAGCTTTTGCACAGCAAAGGAAACTCTAAGCACAGTGAAAAGACAACCCTCAGAATGGGAGAAAATAATAGCAAATGAAACAACTGACAAAGGATTAATTTCCAAAATATACAAGCAGCTCACACAACACAATACCAGAAAAACAAAGAACCCAATCAACAAGTGGGAAAAAGAGCTAAACAGACATTTCTCCAAAGAAGACATACAAGTGGCTAACAAACACATGAAGAGATGCTCAACATCGCTAATTATTTAGTTCAGTTCAGTTCAGTTGCTCAGTCGTGTCCGACTCTTTGCAACCCATGAATCGCAGCAGGCCAGGCCTCCCTGTCCATTACCAACTCCCAGAGTTTACCCAAACTCATGTCCATCGAATCCGTGATGCCATCCAGCCATCTCATGCTCTGTCGTCCCCTTCTCCTCCTGCCCCCTATCCTTTCCAGCATCAGAGTCTTTTCCAGTGAGTCAACTCTTCACATGAGGTGGCCAAAGTATTGAAATGCAAGTCAAAACCACAGTGAGATATCACCTCACACCATTCAGAATGGCCATCATCAAGAAGTCTACAAACAATAAATGCTGGAAAGGGTGTGGAGAAAAGGGAATGCTCTTGCACTATTGGTGGGAATGTAAATGGATACAGCCACTATGGAAGACACTATGGAGATTCCTTTAAAAACTATGAATCAAACCATCATATGACCCAGCAATCCCACTCCTAGTCATATGCCTTGAGGAAACCAAATTTGAAAGAGACACATGTATCCCATTGTTCACTGCACTATTTACAATCATTAAAACATGGAAGCAATCCTGATGTCCATTGACAGATGAACGGATAAAGAAGTTGTGGTATATATTCACAACAGAATATTACTCAGCCATGAAAATGAATGCATTTGAGTCAGTTCTAATGAGATGGATGAACCTAGAACCTATTATACAAAATGAAGTGAGCCAGAAAGGGAAAGATAAATACCATATTCTAACACATATATCGAAGAAGGCAATGGCACCCCACTCCAGTACTCTTGCTTGGAAAATCCCATGGATGGAGGAACCTGGTGGGCTACAGTCCATGGGGTCGCTAGGAGTCAGACACAACTGAGCGACTTCACTTTCATTTTTCACTCTCATGCATTGGAGAAGGAAATGGCAACCCACTCCAGTGTTCTTGCCTTGAGAATCCCAGGGACGGGGGAGCCTGGTGGGCTGCCGTCTATGGGGTCACACAGAGTCGGACACGACTGAAGTGACTTAGCAGCAGCAGCAGCAGCAGCAACACATATATATGCAATCTAGAAATTTGGTAATGAAGAAGTTACAGTGCAACAGTGGAGAAACAGACATAGGGAATAGACTTACGATCATGAGGAGAGGGGAGAAGAGAGTGAGATGTACGGAAAGAGTAACGTGGAAACTTACATTACCATGTATAACATAGATAGCCATCGGGAATTTTCTGTATGGCTCAGGAAACTCAAAGAGGTGCTCTGTATCAACCTAGAGGGATGGGATGGAGAGGAAGATGGGAATGAGCTTGAAAACGGAGGAGATATATGTATACCTATGGCTGATTCATGTTGAAGTTTGACAGAAAACAGCAAAATTCTGTAAAGCAATTATCCTTCAATAAAAAATAAATTAATTAAAAAAAACCTCAACATTCAGAAAACTAAAAAAAAAATTTAATTAAAAAAAGAATGATTTGGCTATTGTGTTTTCATACAAATTGTAAAATTCATTATGCTAATTCTGAGAAAAATGCCATTGGCAATTTATACTTTATCTGTACATTGCTTTGGGTAGTATAGTCATTTTCACAATACTGATCCTTACAATTCAAGAACATTCTGTATTTCTCCATTTACCATATGATGCAATGATCTGACTCCTGGGCATATACCCAGAGCAAACCCTAATTTAAAAATATACATGTACCCCAGTGTTCATTGCAGCACTATTTACAATAACCAGGACATGGAAGCAACTTAAATGTTCATCAGCAGAGGAATGGAAAAAGAAGAGATACATATATACTATGGACTATTACTCAGCCATAAATAGGAATGAAACTGTGTCATTTGTAGATATGTAGATGGACCTAGAGTCTGTCATACTGGGTTAAGTAAGTAAGAAAAACAAGTATCATATATTTATATATATATATATATATAAATGTGAAATCTAGAAAAATAGAATAAATTATCTTATTTGCAAAGCAGAAATATAGATGGATACATAAAGAACAAACATATGTATGCCAAGGAGGAGAAGAAGGAGTGGGATGAATTGGGAGATTGGGATTGACATATATACGCTATTAACATACTATGTATAAAATATATAACTAATGAGAGCCTACTGTGTAGCTGAGAGAATTCTACTCAGTGCTCTGTGCTGACCTAAATGGGAAGGAATCCACAAACAAGAAATATGTGTATACATACAGCTGATCCACTTTGCTCTACAGTGGACACTAATACAACATTGTAAAACAACTATACTCTAACAAAAATTACTTTTTAAAAAAGGAAAATGTTGTTAGTTTTCTTTGAAGAATGACAGAAATGATCATCAAATCTCTTTTTGCACAATAATTCACTTCCAAATTCTTTCAGTTAGCTTAATAGAAATCCATTTATTTAAATCCCTCATCTTCTTTGGGTAAGATATTTTCTTTTGATGCCATGTTTTGTTCTTCACAAAACTGAATAGTGTACATCCTGTTGTCCTTATCTGAAAGTATTCAGAGAATTAAAAAAGCTAGTTTATGAAAAAGCTCACAAATTTTGTCTTATGAAAGGATTGTTTTCTTCAGAGTAAGTTTTCCTATTTCATTCAGTAAAGAAAGACAGTTAGCACTAAATAATATTAATTACCTTAAAGGCTAATATGCATGAGAGTTTGGCTCTTTTGTAATTTCACAAGCAAGTTCCACTAGGAAATATTGTACTGAGTTTTAAAAATATCCCAATGGATACCAAGTGTCTTCAATTAGGTTTCAGTGAGTAGAGCATACTGTTTCTTAATAGATAGTTTGAAAAGAATTACAAACACATTCTGCAAATGTTTTCTCTTAAGGTCAGAAAGGTTTTGGGGAAATATAGTCTTAAGTTTTAAATCATTGGTAGAGGATGACTGCAGCCATGAAATTAAAAGACACTTACTCCTTGGAAGAAAAGTTATGACCAATCTAGATCAGATCAGATCAGTCGCTCAGGCGTGTCCGACTCTTTGGGACCCCATGAATCACAGCACGCCAGGCCTCCCTGTCCCTCACCAACTCCCGGAGTTCGCTCAGACTCACGTCCATTGAGTCATTGATGCCATCCAGCCATCTCATCCTCTGTCGTCCCCTTCTCCTCCCTCCCCCAATCCCTCCCAGCATCAGAGTCTTTTCCATGAGTCAACTCTTCACATGAGGTGGACAAAGTACTGGAGTTTCAGCTTTAGCATCATTCCTTCCAAAGAACATCCAGGACTGATCTCCTTTAGTGTGGGCTGGTTGGATCTCCTTGCAGTCCAAGGGACTCTCAAGAGTCTTCTCCAATACCACAGTTCAAAAGCATCAATTCTTTGGCGCTCAGCCTTCTTCACAGTCCAACTCTCATATTTATACATGACCACAGTAAAAACCATAGCCTTGACTAGACGGACCTTTGTCGGCAAAGTAATGTCTCTGCTTTTGAATATGCTATCTAGGTTGGTCATAACTTTCCTTCCAAGGAGTAAGCGTCTTTTAATTTCATGGCTGCAGTCACCATCTGTAGTGATTTTGGAGCCCAGAAAAGTAAAGTCTGACACTGTTTGCACTGTTTTCCCATCTATTTCCTATGAAGTGGTGGGACCGGATGCCATGATCTTCGTTTTCTGAATGTTGAGCTTTAAGCCAACTTTTTCACTCTCCACTTTCACTTTCATCAAGAGGCTTTTGAGTTCCTCTTCACTTTCTGCCATAAGGGTGGTGTCATCTGCATATCTGAGGTTATTGATCTTTCTCCCGGCAATCTTGATTCCAGCTTGTGTTTCTTTCAGTCCAGCATTTCTCATGATGTACTCTGCATATAAGTTAAATAAACAGGGTGACAATATACATCCTTGACGAACTCCTTTTCCTATTTGGAACCAGTCTGTTGTTCCATGTCCAGTTCTAACTGTTGCTTCCTGACCTGCATACAAATTTCTCAAGAGGCAGATCAGGTGGTCCGGTATTCCCATCTCTTGAAGAATTTTCCACAGTTTATCGTGATCCACACAGTCAAAGGCCAACCTAGATAGCATATTCAAAAGCAGAGACATTACTTTGCCAACAAAGGTTTGTCTAGTCAAGGCTATGGTTTTTCCTGTGGTCATGTATGAATGTGAGAGTTGGACTGTGAGGAAGGCTGAGCGATGAAGAATTGATGCTTTTGAACTGTGGTGTTGGAGAAGCCTCTTGAGAGTCCCTTGGACTGCAAGGAGATCCAACCAGTCCATTCTGAAGAAGATCAGCCCTGGGATTTCTTTGGAAGGAATGATGCTAAAACTGAAACTCCAGTACTTTGTCCACCTCATGTGAAGAGTTGACTCATTGGAAAAGACTCTGATGCTGTGAGGGATTGGGGGCAGGAGGAAAAGGGGACGACAGAGGATGAGATGGCTGGATGGCATCACTGACTCAATGGACGTGAGTCTGAGTGAACTCCGGGAGTTGGTGATGGACAGGGAGGCCTGGCGTGCTGCGATTCATGGGGTCCCAAAGAGTCGGACACTACTGAGCGATTGAACTGAACTGAACTGAAACTCATTTTTAAAACCGAATTAGTTTACTTCTGGAAAAATAAAAAAAAATCAGTTAAGTATTTAAAAATCATCATAAATGGAAATTATTGTCACAATTTATCAAGAAAGATTTCAGTTTATTTTAGCACTAATCTTAAAGGTTAATCATGTTCATTTTTTTCAGCCATATCAGCTTTTCATAATAATGAACACATTACAATTTTCATAAGTTTTTATTTCTTTTAATTATTATCTTTCCAGTTCTAAAATGTTTTCTTTGGTAGCTTCTATTTCTGTGTTCAGTTCAGTTCAGTTCAGTCTCTCACTCATGTCTGACTCTTTGGGACCCCATGAATCGCAGCACGCCTGGCCTCCCTGTCCATCACCAACTCCCGGAGTTCACTCAGACTCACGTCCATTGAGTCATTGATGCCATCCAGCCATCTCATCCTCTATCGTCCCCTTCTCCTCCCTCCCCCAATCCCTCCCAGCATCAGAGTCTTTTCCAATGAGTCAACTCTTCACATGAGGTGGCCAAAGTACTGGAGTTTCAGCTTCAGCATCATTCCTTCCAAAGAACACCCAGGACTGATCTCCTTTAGTGTGGGCTGGTTGGATCTCCTTGCAGTCCAAGGGACTCTCAAGAGTCTTCTCCAACACCACAGTTCAAAAGCATCAATTCTTCGGCGCTCAGCCTTCTTCACAGTCCAACACTCACATCCATACATGACCACAGGAAAAACCATAGCCTTGACTAGATGAACCTTTGTTGGCAAAGTAATGTCTCTGCTTTTGAATATGCTATCTAGGTTGGTCATAACTTTCCTTCCAAGGAGTAAGTGTCTTTTAATTTCATGGCTGCAGTCACCATCTGTAGTGATTTTGGAGCCCAGAAAAATAAAGTCTGACACTGTTTCCCCATCTATTGTAATTTCTTGTTGAAGCATTTTTGTGATGAGTGCTTTAAAATCTTTGCCAGGTAATCCTAACATGATTGTCATCTTGGTTTAACATCTGTTGAATGATAGGATATTCATTTGGAGAGGAGGAAAAATAATCTACCTCAACCACCTTTTTGTTACTAGTTTGAGAGTCAAGAAATGCTGGCCATAGGATATGATTTTCTGTTAGGTGTGGGGCTCGTAAACAACTCCTGCCACCATATTGTTCTTGCAGCCTTGGGGTCTTTAATTAACACTGTCTTCCTCATTAAATTTTAAAAAGTTTTATTTTGCTTTTTTCAGAATTCTCCTTTGATGCTTCTTGTGTTATTTCCAAGGTTTTTTATTGTCATACTCAGCATAGAGAAATGAATTTATATGTCTTTTTTGGCTGGAATTCCTGAACTTACTTTTTAAAGGATTGAATATCTGTCCTAATTTCAAAACACTTTGAAAAATAAGTATACAATACCAAATGACTTTTAAAAAAATTGTATAATCTAGATTGTATTCAATGGATATCATAAAATGAGACTGTCTATAATAATATTTGCTTAAAGTAATGTTTTTAAATAATTAAAGATGACAATGTAAAGACTGTTTGCCTACAACAGTTTTAAAAAGCTTAAAACCTAAAATACTAGTGCTAATAGGAAAAATTATCTAAAAATGGAAGCAAAACAAAAGCATAGACAATTAAAATGAAATGCAGAATCTTCATCTCATTTTTATTTACAGTTGTTATACATGTTTCAGTTTTCCTCCGTTTCTGTTTTCTTGTTCGTGGACTTCAGATCATGGCATCAGAAAACTAATTTTAAAGTGGGAAATTAGGAAGTGGCCTTCAATATGGCTGGATTACTGAAGAGTTTTAGGAATGAAATAAAGTGATTGTGAAAGTGAAGTAATGAATTTGTTCATTTTATCAGGGTATTTAGAGGTTTAGAGCAAAGACTTGGCTTATTTACAAGGATAAAAAATTTAAATATCTTTCTCATTTCCTCCACTTTCTAATCTCTGAAATCACTCTATGTTATGTGGAAACAAAAAGATTATGTTTTATAAAGTTGACTTTTGGTATACTGACATATTGCAATATATTTATTTACAACTTTTAAATTAATGTATATCAGAGTTCCCACAGTAACTCTTGTTAAGTAACAGATTGTTTTTACCTTTGAGAAAATCTTCAGGATGTCATGCTCTTCTTTTCAAAACAGACCTAATCACACATCATTTCCATAACGTGCTTAAACTTGAACTTCTAATGAATGCTGGAACTGAATGTGTTTTGCTCAAACTTTGAGACTATGACTAACAAGAGAAAATAGCCAGAATAGATTTTTTTGTTTTAAATCTTAATACTCCCTTATGGGGTAAGTTGGCTAAATTTTAATATTTGCTCTTATTATAAACTGAATATCCCATTTATTATGATATTACTTGTGAGGTGCCCTAAAGTATAATGAACTTGTGAGGTTCATTATATCAGAAATAAAATAAGGAGTAAAACAGTGAGTCATTTCAGTTTAACTTTTGGCAAAGCTTTTTGGGGAAATGATTTTGCTTAATAAAATTCCTATTAAACTCGACGTTTGCCCATGAGGAAATATCAATATATAATCAGAGGACTACAGCTTTTATCAAAAAATATTTTAAGAGACACATTGTATTTAGATTGCTGAAGAGTTGTAATGAACCCCTACTTTCAACTTAGGGGAAAAGGAAGTCCATCATTAAGCAATCTGTTGGGCAATGCCATGTTTAACTATTCTCATTGTTCGATTTTAATTACAGGTTTGTATCAGGAAACTGATTCACATCCTCTGAATCTAAAATTACATCTAAAATTACAACCTAAAATCTAAGTGTATTTGTTGTCAAACACTAAGTACCATTTAGGAAAAAAAGGAAAGGTGCCTACCCACCAATATCTTTGTCATTGCTTTAAATAACCCTTTTACTTTTCTTGTGAGGAATTTCAAATGTCACCAGCTCTAGCCGCAGTCAAAAAGTTTACTTGTCATGTTGACCTCTGAATATTTCTGAAATTTCTATTTCAGAAGCTGACATTAATCTATCAGGAAAGATATTAGATTCTGAGAAAACCGAATATCTGAAACATTTCTCATTTTGCTTTGGGGGACATGCCTAATGTTTATCTTTAAACTAGTGTTTCTATAGATTAAAACTTCGATAGATCTGCTCTTAATTTATTGAATAAGTTATACTTCTTAAAAAATGTGTAGTTACTTTGATTCTTGTCATTCTAGCCAATGAAGAGAGGATAACATCAGATGTCCAGAGAGAGTTTCCCTTTTAATTTAGGAAGGCAGAAGTTGTACATGTCACTTCTGCTTATACTTCAGTGCCAAGAGCTTAGTCATATATCTGCAACTACTACAGGGTCTTAGGGACATGTGCTTCCTGGGTGGGCACCCATGATCCAAATCAAATTCTATTACCATGGAGGTAGAGAAAAATGATATTAATGGACATCTGGTGGCCTTCAACTATCAGAGAATACCTATTCCCAAGTTTCTGTATGATTTCAAAGTCTATGCTCTTTACATTTCATATCCAGATGTACTGGCAAGAAATTTATTTCACTGTGTCATCTTTATAAATATACTCTCTTCCCAATAGCCCTTCACTAATTCAGGATTTAAAGAAAAAAATTACCTGTTTTTAGTATACACCATTTATTACTTTTGGAATACTGATTTCCCTTCCACTAAGTTATTGTAGACACAAATTTTAGGTAGCAATCATATAATAATTTCTTTGTTGGATATAGCCTGATTTAAATGTACTTTTTTAATTAAACAAAAGTCTTCTTCCAATTAATGTTTACTCAATAGCTTTAGTTTATGCCTTCTAGAGCTTCACTCTTCTATATGACTGCCACTAGACTTCTGTGACTATATAAATGTTAATTAAAATAAGCTAAAATTAAATAAAATTGAGAATTCTACAGCCACAGTTACTGGCATATTTAAAGTCTCAATAGCCCTATGTGGCTAATGGTGACAATACTAGATAATGTAGAGAACATCCCTAATACTGGACACTGTAGAGGACATAAAAGTTCTATTGGACAGTACTGTATCCAGAGCGGAAGAAACTAAATCTATTACAGTATTAAATGGCCTCCCAACATTAAAGTGTTATGTATTTTTTTTCTTTATTTGAAAGATCAGCTTACAAATCACTTGAGTTCAACTAAAAATTTCAACATCTTATTTGTTTCATGCTCTATTTTGAGACTCCAGGATAGAGTAGTAAACAAAAAAGGATTCTTGTCCCCAGTGAATTTTCATTTTAACAGAGAAAGGTAACCAAAAAGAGTTCAGTGGCTCAGTCCTGTCCAACTCTTTGCGACTCCACGAATCACAGCATGCCAGGCCTCCCTATCCATCACCAACTCCCGGAGTTCACTCAGACTCACGTCCATCGAGTTGGTGATGCCATCCAGCCATCTCTTCCTCTGTCGTCCCCTTCTCCTCCTGCCCCCAATCCCTCCCAGCATCAGAGTCTTTTCCAATGAGTCAACTCTTCGCATGAGGTGGCCAAAGTACTGGAGTTTCAGCTTTAGCATCAGTCCTTCCAATGAACACCCAGGACTGATCTCCTTTAGGATGGACTGGTTGGACCTCCTTGCAGTCCAAGGGACTCTCAAGAGTCTTCTCCAACACCACAGTTCAAAAGCACTAATTCTTCGGTGCTCAGCTTTCTTCACAGTCCAACTCTCACATCCATACATGACCACTGGAAAAACCATAGCCTTGACTACACAGACCTTTGTTGGCAAAGTAATGTTTCTGCTTTTTAATATGCCATCTAGTTTGGACATAACTTTCCTTCCAAGGAGTAAGCGTCTTTTAATTTCATGTTGCAATCACCATCTGCAGTGATTTTGGAGCCCAAAAAAATAGTCTGACACTGTTTCCACTGTTTGCCATCTATTTCCCATGAAGTGATGGGACCAGATGCCATGATCTTACTTTTCTGAATGTTGAGCTTTAAGCCAACTTTTTCAGTCTCCTCTTTCACTTTCATCAAGAGGGTTTTTAGTTCCTCTTCACTTTCTGCCATAAGCATGGTATCATCTGCATATCTGAGGTTATTGATATTTCTCCCAGCAATCTTGATTCCAGCTTGTGCTTCTTCCAGCCCAGCGTTTCTCATGATCTATTCTGCATATAAGTTAAACAAGCAGGGTGACAATATAAAGCCTTGACATACTCCTTTTCCTATTTGGAACCAGTCTGTTGTCCCACATCCAGTTCTAACTGTTGCTTCCTGACCTGCATATAGGTTTCTCAAGAGGCAGGTCAGGTGCTCTGGTATTCCTATCACTTTCAGAATTTTCCACAGTTTATTGTGATCCACACAGTCAAAGGCTTTGGCATAGTCAATAAAGCAGAAGTAAATGTTTTTCTGGAACTCTCTTGCTTTTTCGATGATCCAGCAGATGTTGGCAATTTGATCTCTGGTTCCTCTGCCTTTTCTAAAACCAGCTTGAACATCTGGAAGTTCACGGTTCACGTATTGCTGAAGCCTGGCTTGGAGAATTTTGAGCATTACTTTACTAGTGTGTGAGATGAATGCAATTGTGCAATAGTTTGAGCATTCTTTTGCAATGCCTTTCTTTGGGATTGGAATGAAAACTGATCTTTTCCAGTCCTGTGGTCACTGCTGAGTTTTCCAAAATTGCTGGCATATTGAGTGCAACACTTCCACAGCATCATCTTTCTGGATTTGAAATAGCTCAATTGGAATTCCATCACCTCCACTAACTTTGTTCGTAGTGATGCTTTCTAAGGCCCAGTTGACTTCATATTCCAGGATGTCTGGCTCTAGGTCAGTGATCACATCATTGTGATTATCTGGGTTGCGAAGTTCTTTTTTTTTTTTTTACGATTTTTCTGTGTATTCTTGCCACCTCTTCTTACTATCATCTGTTCTGCAGGTCCATACCATTTCTGTCCTTTGTCAAGCCCATCTTTGCATGAAATGTTTTTGGTATCTCTAATTTTCTTGAAGAGATCTCTAGTCTTTCCCATTCTGTTGTTTTCCTCTATTTCTTTGCACTGATCACTGAGGAAGGCTTTCTAATCTCTCCTTCCTATTCTTTGGAACTCTGCATTCAGATGCTTATATCTTTACTTTTCTCCTTTGCATTGGCTTCTCTTCTTTTCACATCAATTTGTAAGGCTTCCTCAGACAGCCATTTTGCTTTTTTGCATTTATTTTCTATGGGGATGATCTTGATTCCTGTCTCCTGTACAATGTCAGGAACCTCAGTCCATAGTTCATCAGGCACTCTATCTATCAGATGTAGGCCCTTAAATCTATTTCTCACTTCCACTGTATAATCATAAGGGATTTGATTTAGGTCATATCTGAATCGTCTAGTAGTTTTCCTCACTTCCTTCAATTTAATTCTGAATTAAATTGAATTAAATTCTGAATTTGGCAATAAGGAGTTCATGATCTGAATCACAGTCAGCTCCCGGTCTTGTTTTTGCTGACTGTATAGAGCTTCTCCATCTTTGGCTGCAAAGAATATAATCAATCTGATTTCAGTTTTGACCATCTGGTGATGTCCATGTGTACAGTCTTCTTGTTGGAAGAGGGTGTTTGATATGACCAGTGTGTTCTCTTGGCAAAACTCTATTAGCCTTTGCCCTGCTTCATTCTGTACTCCAAGGCCAAATTTGTGTGTTTCTCCAGGTGTTTCTTGACTTTCTACTTTTGCATTCCAGTCCCCTATAATGAAAAGGACATCTTTTTTGGGTGTTAGTTCCAAAAGGTCTTGTAGGTCTTCATAAAACTGTTCAACTTCAGCTTCTTCAGCATTACTGGTTGGGGCATAGGCTTGGATTAACGTGATTTTTAATGGTTTGCCTTGGAAATGAACAGAGATCATTCTGTCGATATTGTATCCAAATACTGCATTTCGGACTCCTTTGTTGACCATGATGGCTACTCCCTTTCTTCTAAGGGATTCCTGCCCACAGTAGTAGATATAATGGTCATCTGAGTTCAATTCACCCATTCCAGTCCATTTGAGTTCGCTGATTCCTAGAATGTCAACGTTCACTCTTGCCATCTCCTGTTTGACCACTTCCAATTTGCCTTGATTCATGGACCTGACATTCCAGGTTCCTATGCAATATTGCTCTTTACAGCATTGGACCTTTCTTCTATCACCAGTCACATCCACAACTGGGTATTGTTTTTGCTTTGGCTCCATCCCTTCATTCTTTCTGGAGTTATTTCTCCACTGATCTCTAGTAGCATATTGGGCACCTACTGACCTGGGGAGTTCTTCTTTCAGTATCCTATCATTTTGCCTTTTCATACTTTTCATGGGGTTTCAAGGCAAGAATACTGAAGTGGTTTGCCATTCCCTTCTCCAGTGGACCACATTCTGTCAGATCTCTCCACCATGACCTGCCCGTCTTGGGTGGCCCCACACGGCATGGCTTAGTTTCATTGAGTTAGACAAGGCTGGGGTCCGTGTGATCAGATTGGCTAGTTTTCTGTGATTATGGTTTCAGTGTGTCTGCCCTCTGATGCCCTCTCACAACACCTACCATCTTACTTGGGTTTCTCTTACCGTTGACATGGAGTATCTCTTCACAGCTGCTCCAGCAAAGTGCAGCCGCTGCTCCTTATCTTGGACGAGGTTACCCCTCCTGAGCTTGAACATGGAGTTGCTCCTCTGGCCCTCTTGTTCCTTTGCAGCCGCCGCTCTTTGGACTTGGGGTTGCTCCTCTCCGCCGTCACCCCTGACCTCAGATGTGGGGTAGCTCCTCTCAGCCGCTGCCCCTGACCTCAGATGAGGGATAGCTCCTCTCGGCTGCTCCTGCGCCATCACAGCCTGATGCTCTTGGTCGCAGCCCCTGACCTTGGGCGTGGGGTAGCTCCTCTCAGCCACGGGCACCTGCCAAAAACTGACAAATCAAATAAACAAAACACCAGCCATAATAAATGAGTAAAATATGTAGTTTGTAAGCACTGATAGTTCTATGGAAATAAGAAATGTGGGGGAAGTGGAGGGAGGCACTGAAATAGATGTAATTTTCAATCTTAAATAGTTATCAGAGCAGCCTTCACCTAAGTGGTATTGAGCAAGGATTTGAAAGACGTAAGAAAATTACCTCTGTGACAGTTTGGGAGAACAGTGTTCCAGGTAGAAAGAAGAACCAAGGCAAAGAGCACAGCAAAGCAGCCAGTGTGACTGGAGCAGGGTGGACAAACAGGAGCATAGTAGCAGATAGGGACATCAGAGTGGTGTATGAGAGAGGACTGTACACAGCTTTGTAGACCCTTATAAGCACTTAGTGGAGGCACTATAGATTTTTGAGAAGTGGAAATCTTTAGACAATTTTTTGTTTAAGGCTAAATTCTGCAATGATGTTGGGAATAAGCCTACAGCAGGGGATGGGTAAATAAAAAATCATAAAGTGTATGTTTTATGCATATGCTTATGGGTAAATAAAAAAGCATGTGCTTTATGCCTATGCATATGGGTAAATAAAAAGCAAAAAGTTATGTTTATTACTTTGCAAGGTTTGTAAAATTATTTCCCAACCCCTTATCATCATAATTTCCATTGTATTCTCTAGTTGGCATGATTTAGTTTACTAGAGTATTTCTTCAAATGTGACTCCAAGAATAGAAAACAATACCCTAAATAATATGCCAGGACAATATAATATAATTATATTTAGTGAAAGTTAAGTTGAAGTGTTAATCACTCAGTCATGTCCGACTCTTTGCAATCCCATGGACAGTAGCCCACCAGATGAACTATTCTAATTCTACATTTAAAGATTTTTTAGATGTCTTAAATTAGTCATATCTCTTGAAGACTTTGATTAAATTAAATCCTTGATGATATTTTTGGATTTATTAACAGAAGTTTCCTAAACTATGCAATTTATTATTTTGACACTAAATGCAAATATCATGTTTATGCATATAAAGTTTGTCTGTCTGTATTTTCCCTTACCCAGTGTATCCTAATCCTTTTAGTAGTGTTTCATATTAGCCTTTGTATAGCTTTATTTTAACTTTAAATATAATATAAGTACTAGTTCTGTGCTTTCACTCAAATTTGTTATTGTTTTAAGTTGATCAGTCCTGTCCAATTCTTTGTGACCCCATGGACTGCAGCTCACAAGATTTTCCTGTCTATGCTGGAGATTGCTATCTAATCATCTCATCCTCTGCTACCCCCTTCTCCTTTTGCCTTCAATCTTCCCCAGCATTAGAGTCTTTTCCAATGAGTTGGCTCTTTGTACCCACTGGCCCAAGTATTGGAGCTTCAGCTTCAGCATCAGTCCTTCCAATGCATATTCAGGGTTGATTTTCTTTAGGATTGACTGACTTGGTCTCCTTCCTGCCCAAGGGACTCTCAAGAGTCTTCTCCAGCACTACAATCTAAAAACATCAATTCTTCGGCAATCAGCTCTTTATGGTCCAACTCTCACGTGTATACATGACTACTGGGAAAAGCATAGCTTTGACTGTATGGAACTTTGTTGGCAAAGTGGTGTCTCTGCTTTAATATGCTGCCTTGTTTTGTCACAGCTTTCCTCCCAAGGAACAAATGTTTTCTAATTTATGGTTGCAGTCACTATCCACAGTGATTTTGGAGCCCAGAAAATAAAACCTGTCACTGCTTCCACTTTTTCCCGTTCTATTTGCTGTGAAATAATGAGGCTGGATGCCAAGGTCTTAGTGTTTTGAATGTTGAGTTGTAAGTCAGCTCTTTCACTCTCCTCTTCTTCCTTCATCAAGAGGCTCTTTAGTTTCTCTTTGCTTTCTGCCATTAGACTGATATAATCTACATATCTGAGGTTGTTGATATTCCCCCCAGCAATCTTGATTCCAGCTTGTGATTCATCCAGCCTAGCATTTCTCATGATGTACTCTGCATATAAGTTAAATAAGCAGGGTGACAATATACAACATTTCTGAATTTTGTTCAAAAATGAAACCAAAAACAACTCCTTTTTGAATTTTGAACCAGTCCAGTGTTCCATGTCCAATTGTAACTGTTGCTTCTTGACCTGCAGGTTTCTCAGGAGACAGGGAAGGTGGTCTGGTATTCCCATCTCTTTCAGAATTTTCCACAGTTTGTTGTTACTCACACAGTCAAAGGCTTTAGTGTAGTCAATGATGTAGAAGTAGATGTTTTTCTGGAATCCCCTTACTTACTCTATGATCCAGTGAATGTTGGCAATTTGATCTCTGGTTCCACTGCCTTTTTAAACTAGCTTGTACATCTGGAAGTTTTTAGTTCATGTACTGCTGAAGCCTAACTTGAAGGATTTTGAGCATAACTCTGCTAACATGTGAAATTAACTCAATTGTATGGTAGTTTGAACATTCTTTGACTTTGTCTTTCTTTGGGATTGGAATAAAAACTGACCTTTTCCAGTCCTGTGGCCACTGCTGAGGTTTCCAAATCTGCTGACATATTGAGTGCAGCACTTTTATAGCATCATCATTTTAGGATTTGAAATAGCTCAGCTAGTATTTCATCACTTCCACTTGCTTGTTTGTAGTAATGCTTCCTAGGGCCCTCTTGACTTCATACTCCAGAATGCTTGGTGTATGAGGTCAAGGGATCCTTAGCATTTGAGAATGAAAAGGTCAATTGGTAAGTCAAAATATTTCAGTAAACTGAAGCCACACAAGTTTTTTAGGTACACGCACAGTTTTGGTCTTCGGAGAATTACAGCTACTTCCAATAAAAATATATCAGTCCCATTCATAAATTCCAAATTTGGTTAAAAAAATGATTTGGACAAAAATAGATGATTTGGTACAAGTTAATCCTTCCTCTTTTGAACTTCAGACACTGGGAACTAAAAGCCATTGTTTAATGGTTTCTGTACTTATTTTATTAGTGAAAAAGTTTCTGCTCTAAATCTGTTTTTACTGATGTTGAGTGGATATCTCCTATATCCACTTATCACCTATTGTTAATCCAGAAGTACATAAATATGTCCAAAATTTAGGAAGCCTTAACTAAAGTTAAAATGCTGGCATAGGGATTACTTATTTTATACATAGTTGTTTATGCATCTTAATCCCATACCTCTATCTCGGTGTCCCCACTTTTCCTCTCCTCATTGGCAACTGCTAGTTTGTGGCTATTTCTGCTTTTTATATTTATTCATTTTAGTTCTTAGATTTCACATATAAGTGATAACACAGACTTTATCTTTCTCTGACTTACTTCACTAAGCATAATACCCTCTAGATTCATCCATGTTGTTGCAGATAGCAGAATTTCATAATTTTATTCTTTTTATGACTGAACGATATTCTGTTGCATATGTATACTATTTCTTGCTTATCCATTTATCTGTTGATGGGCACTTAGTTTAGTTCAATATCTTGGCTCTTGTAAATAGCACTACTTGGTATATTAAGGTGCCTGTATCTTTCTGAATCAGTGTTTTCATTTTCTTCACGTATATACTGGGAGTAGAATTGCTAGATTATATGGTATTTTTTAATGCAGTATTATATTCTAACGTATTTTATATGGTATTCTATTTATTTATTTGAGGGATCTCCATGCTATTTTCCATCGTGGCTGCACTAATTTACATCCCATCTACACTACACTAGGTTTCCCTTTCTGCACCTTCTCATCAATAGTTATTTGCAGACATTTTGATGATAGCCATTTTGACAAAGGTGAGGTAGTACCTCATAGTGGTTTTGATTTATATTTCTCTGAGGATTAGCAATGCCGAGCATTTTTTCATGTGCCTGTTGGACATTTGAACATCTTCTTTGTAAAAATATAGATTCAGGGCTTCTGCCCATTTTTTTAAATTTCTTTATTGGCTTTTTTGATATTGAGTTGTGTGAACTGTTTATATATCTTGGATATTGACCACTTATTGGTCATATAATTTGCAAATATTTCTTCAAGAGGTTGCCTTTTCATTTTGTTGCTGGTTTCCTTCATTATGCATAATCTTTTAATTTTTGTTAGGTCACATTTGTTAATTTGGGTTTGTTTCCTTATCCTTAAGTGCAGGTGCAAAGAAAATATCGCGCTGATTTATGTCAAAGTGTGTTCTAGAAATCTATGAGTTCTGGTTTTACATTAAAGGTTTTAACCCATTTTTTTGGTTTTTCCTATTGTATATGGTATGAGAATATGTTCAGATTTCATTCTTTACTTGTAGCTGTTCCAGGTTTCCCAGCACCATTTATTGAAGATTCTATCTTTCCTGCATTGTATATGTTTGCCTCTTTTGTCAGACATTGATCTAGGTGTGTGGGTTTATTTCTGATCCCTTTATTCTGTTCCATTGATCTATGTGTCTGTTTTTGTGCTCATCCCATACTATTTTGCTTACTATAGCTTAGTAGTATAATCTGGTGTAAGAGAGTATGTTACTTCCAACTCTGTTCTTTTTCAGTAGATTGCTTTGACACTTTGGAGTCTTTGGTGGTTCCATATAAGGATTATTTCTTCTAGTTCTGTGAAAAGTATCATGAGTATTTTTGATAGGGATTACATTAAATCTGTAGATTGATTTGAGTACTGCTGCTGCTGCTAAGTCGCTTCAGTCATGTCCAACTCTGTGCGACCCCAGAGACGGCAGCCCACCAGGCTCCCCTGTCCCTGGGATTCTCCAGGCAAGAACACTAGAGTGGGTTGCCATTTCCTTCTCCAATGCATGAAAGTGAAAAGTGAAAGTGAAGTCGCTCAGTCGTGTCCGACTCCTAGCGACCCCATGGACTGCAGCCTACCAGGGTCCTCTGTCCATGGGATTTTCCAGGCAAGGGTACTGGAGAGGGGTGCCATTGCCTTCTCCAATTTGAGTACTACTATCACTTTAACTATATTAATTCACCCAATCCACAAACATGAAATACATTTCCGTTTATTTGCATCATCTTCAGTTTCCATCACACAGAGTTGGACATGACTGAAGCGACTTAGCAGCAGAAGCAGCAGTTTCCTTCATGAGTGTCTTATAATTGTCAGAGTGTAGGTCTTTCATATCTTTGGTTATCAGTTCAGTTCAGTTCAGTCGCTCAGTCGTGTCAGACTCTTTGCGACCCCATGAATCGCAGCACGCCAGGCCTCCCTGTCCATCACCAACTCCCAGAGTTCACTCAAACTCATGTCCATCGAGTCAGTGATGCCATCTAGCCTTCTCATCCTCTGTCGTCCCCTTATCCTCCTACCCCCAATCCCTCCCAGCATCAGGGTCTTTTCCAATGAGTCAACTCTTTGCATAGGTGGCCAAAGTATTGGAATTTCAGCTTTAGCATCAGTCCTTCCAAAGAACACCCAGGACTGACCTCCTTTAGAATGGACTGGTTGGGTCTCCTTGCAGTCCAAGGGACTCTCAAGAGTCTTCTCCAATACCACACTTCAAAAGCATCAATTCTTCAGTGCTCAGCTTTCTTCATAGTCCAACACTCACATCCATACATGACAACTGGAAAAATCATAGCCCTTGACTAGACGGACCTCTGTTGGCAAAGTAATATCTCTGCTTTTGAATATGCTATCTAGGTTGGTCATAACTTTCCTTCCAAGGAACAAGCATATTTTAATTTCATGGCTGCAGTCACCCTCTGTAGTGATTTTTTGCTAAGTCACTTCAGTCCTGTCTGGCTCTGTGAGATCCCATAGATGGCAGCCCACCAGGCTTCCCCATCCCTTGGATTCTCCAGGCAAGAACACCAGAGTGGGTTGCCATTTCCTTCTCCAATGCAGGAAAGTGAAAAGTGAAAGTGAAGTCGCTCAGTCGTGTCCAACTCTCAGCGACCCTACGGACTGCAGCCTTTCAGGCTCCTCTATCCATGGGATTTTCCAGGCAAAAGTACTGGAGAGGGGTGCCATTGCCTTCTCCGCTCTAGTGATTTTGGAGCCCCCCAAAATTAAGTCTGACACTGTTTCCACTGTTTCCCCATCTATGTCCCATAAACTGATGGGACCAGAGGCCATGATCTTAGTTTTCTGAATGTTGAGCTTTAAGCCAACTTTTTCACTCTCCTCTTTCACTTTCATCAAGAGGCTCTTTAGTTCCTCTTCACTTTCTGCTATAAGGGTGGTGTCATCTGCATATCTGAGGTTATTGATATTTCTCCTGGCAATCTTGATTTCAGCTAGTGCTTCTTCCAGCCCAGCGTTTCTCATTATGTACTCTGCATATAAGTTAAATAAGCAGGGTGACAATATACAGCCTTGGCATACTCCTTTTCCTATTTGGAACCAGTCTGTTGTTCCATGTCCAGTTCTAACTGTTGCTTCTTGACCTGCCTATAGGTTTCTCAGGAGGCAGGTCAGGTGGTCTGGTATTCCCATCTCTTTCAGAATTTTCCACAGTTTATTGTGATCCACACAGTCAAAGGCTTTGACATAGTCAATAAAACAGAAATAGATGTTTTTCTGGAACTCTCTTGCTTTTTTGATGATCCAGCGGATGGTTATATATACTCCTAAATATTTAGTTGCTGATTTTAAGAGTAAGGAATTGGTGTCAGGTTACTTCCAGTTGTGTACAGTGGGCTTCTTTACCCCTTCCTCTTAATTTTACTTTTTTTGTTTTTCTTTCACATATTCTTTCTCTACACTATTAATTCAGTATACAGTTTTAATGTGCTTTGTACAATTACCATTAATAATTCTTTTTGATGTTCAGATTACCCGTATTTGGAAAATATGAGCTCTTTTATATTGAACTCCATGTTGTTCTCACAAAATAACAATTGATAAATACTTCATGACTCGCTGAAATTCTCAAGGTTCATTGTGCGTTTTCTGTTTCATGGCTGAAATCAGTATTTTTTGCAAAATCCATGGTTGTGTTTAATGGGGAATAATATTTGAGGGCCAAATCATGTATGAATAATGTTTAGTCCTTTTGGGATGCCATTGCTTGTAGACATTTTTCAGTGACCAGATTTTGGAAATAATAGCAATAATAGTAGTTATTAATTATCTATTATATCATAATTATTATTATCCTAGTGCTAATTTTAAAAATTTAAATGTTGCTTTTATTGAAATAATATTCATATATAATTAAATAACATTAAATAAATACACATGTGAAAACACTGCTTCACTTAATATGGATATCCAAGGGCCCAGGTGACCCACTGTAAAAATTGTATAAAAATGTTAAATTCTCCCAAGAACCGGCAAGAAATTAAGAATTCAGGCCAAAATTAAAAGGACACTAAATTTGCCTTTTCCTGGGGAATTTTTTATTAATTCATTGAATTTGGGCATCTGCTTTTGCAAACTTGTGGAACTTGGATGCTACAAGAACTCAACTTCAGAACCTGAGGTGATGGATAGAGTTGAAGACTGCTTTAAAGCCCACCCACCAAAAATCTTTACCTGTTTTGTAAGGATGGACTAGAAATCCCCTTCCCCAAACTGAGTGCTACTAGGAAGCAGACTGTCCTAAAACTTGGCACAAAAGATTTTTTAAAAATCACTTGATTTCTAACCATAAGTCAGATATTGTACAGGTTGACAGCCTGAGTTCATCAGTTCAGTTCAGTTCAGTCGCTCAGTCATGTCCAACTCTGTGCAACCCCATGAACCACACCACGCCAGGCCTCTCTGTCCATCACCAACTCTCAGAGTCCACCCAAACCCATGTCCATTGAGTTGGTGATGCCATCCAACCATCTCATCCTCAGTCATCCCCTTCTCCTCCTGCCCTCAATCTTTCCCAGCATCAGGGTCTTTTCCAATGAGTTCATAACATAGTCCAATAAGGTGATCCGAAAACCCCTTAAGCCAAGAATTTACTTTAAAATCCCCTAGACTTAGTGCCTCCAGATGACTGACAGTAACACGGAAACTTAACTACCATATGTAAAACAGATATCCAGTGGATTTGCTATATGTCTCAGGGAACTCAGACAGGGGCTCTGTATCAACCTAGAGGGGTGGGGAGGGGAGGGAGATGGGAGAGAGGTTCACAAGGGAGGGTACATATGTACACTTATGGCTGATTCATGTTGATGTTTGACAGAAAACAACAAAATTCTATAAAGCAATTATCCTTCAATTTAAAAAAATAAATTTTTAAAAAGTCAATATAAATTCTCTCTGAAAGAACCCATCTTCATCCTAGGCTTCAAGTGTTTTCATAGACAAGATTCTGTCTATTCAAAAGTAACAATACATACAAAGATCATCATGAGCAACAATCAGAAAAATATATGAACCTGAATTATACTAATGTGTTTGTGTGTATGTATATACATACATATATATATATATATAATATATATAATTTAAAATAGGGTAAACAAATATCAAGGACCTAGAATTAGACTTAACAAAATATGGGCACAATATGTGTGCATATTGTGTAAAGCTATTAATATAATAAAATAATGAGAGACTTATCTAATGGAGAAATATACCTTGTTCATGAGTTGGAAGATTCAATATTTTAACAATCTCATTTTCCCCACTTTGATCTATGAGTCAGTGTAATCCTGATCAAGACCAAAAAAGTCTTTTTGGTAGAACTTATTTGTAAATTCTAAAATATATATGGGAAGTTCAAAGGGTTGAGAAAAGACAATACTGTAACAGGAGAAAACTGTGGCTGAATTTGCTTTGCCAGATATCAAGCCTTAATTTGCAACTGTAATAATTAAGAAAATGAATAATGTGAACAATATAATAGAATATTGTACCCTGAAACAGATGGATCAAATATAAACTAAATTTTTGGCAAAGCTGAAGTTACAAATCAATGCAGAAAGACTTCTGAATAAATGATGCTTGGGCAATTGGTCATCCATATGTTAGTAAAATCTTTGACAGTATGTTTTCTTTAAAAATTTTTTTTTTTCTTTTATTGCATAATAAGCTCACCTGAAATACACAGGGGAGATAAAGTCAATCACAATGTCCAAAGCTGTAAAATAATTAATCAGATATCCTGAGAGTCTGGAATCTAATAGTTTTAGATATAAACAAAAGTTCAGTGAAATAAATGTTAAACGCTATCCAGTTGAGAATAATGTAAGTTATAATGTACTGCTACTGCTGCTAAGTCACTTCAGTCGTGTCCGACTCTTTGCGACCCCATAGACGGCAGCCCACCAGGCTCCCCTGTTCCTGAGATTCTCCAGGCAAGAACACTGGAGTGGGTTGCCATTTCCTTCTCCAATGCATGAAAGTGAAAAGAGAAAGTGAAGTCGCTCAGTTGTGTCCGACCCTCAGCGACCCCATGGACTGCAGCCTTCCAGGCTCCTCCATCCGTGGGATTTTCCAGGCAAGAGTACTGGAGTGGGGTGCCATTGCCTTCTCCAAGTTATAATGTAAGGTTAGTCTAAATGAAAGGGGAAAAGATGGAGTCAAATCATATAATTTGAATTAAAACTCAGAGACCGTATATAAAAAATTACTTCATTCTAAAAACAACTCAAAAACTACAAGGTGTCTTACCTAACCCAAATCAGTCAGTAGTTGGACAACAAGGATTAGATTTTGCGTTTTCTAATTCTCATGTAAATTCTTCACACCACAACACAACATTCATAGGAAGTTAAATCATAAAAGAACAGAGAGAAATGAGTTTGGCACATTAGAAAGTGTCTAATTAGATACAAGAAACAAATATACAGAGTTTATAAAAGTATAGATTTGCATTCATGAAAAATGAAGAAGTGTTTATAAATTATGTAAAATAATGAATTAAATAATACCAAATTATAAACAAGGGTGAGTAAGAAATGGAATAACTGAGTCATAATTTTACTCTGTCATGAGTATGTAAGTCACCAATGAGTCAGCAGCCTCTACATTTACAAATCATGATAGTAAAGGGGTTTCATGTCTGGAAATAAAATCATTTCTCTCATGGCTTTCCCAATTGTTGCTGTTTGTTTATGTAATGCTTTTATTTATGTTTATAAATTTCTACAATGTCTCTAAAATATATAGGAATTTATGGTTAACATCCAATTATTAGAGCATGAATAGATGCATTCTTCATAATAAAAATATTGTAGCAATATGACTTTTCTATATATAGATTTTTTTAGACTTAAAATATATATTTCACAACTTTAAAATAATGTTTCTCCAAATTTTTAAAAATTTGAACACTATTTTTAGGAAAATACAACTCTATTGCATAAAATAGAAGCATAGATGTTTTCTCCTCCCCTCTAAAACATTTGAATATTGTCCTAACTCTGAAAAGGAATAAGTGGTTTGATTTACATTTAATTTGGTATTAGATCTAGTCCTGAAAGAATTAATATAGCAAATAGAGAATACAGGATTTTTGAATTTGCATCCTAAATGTAATTTCAGCCAAAAGTGATTAACAAGATTTTAAAGTTATTTTAATGTTTGTTTTCATTGTTCTAATCTTGTTGGCAATAGCCAGCTCTTTAATAATGCCCCTTGGCAGAATAAAATTGAAGTAGTCTGTCCAACAGTAACAGTTCCTGAACCTCATGATAAGCAACATCTCAACGTCTGTAAAATTGTTACTTCTTGTCATTGAAGCTTTCATTCACTATACATTTGATTACAGCACAATCCTATTTCTTGGCTCTGTTCTAGTCAGAAAACTAAGAAGCAGTAGTATTTCAGGACTTCCACTGATTGCAAAAGAAGTTCCTCTATGCTGCAATCAGTATATCCTTTCCATTTTAAATCCAAGCAACTATATATTGATAAGGTGGGGGGGGGGTTGCCATTTTATATCATATGTGATCTATTCTCAGACTCTGAAAAACTTGATTTTTTTTATTCTGTTTCAATTATGTTTCAGAAATGAGAACCATTCCATTGGTGTAGTGCTTTTGGGTTGCCTATTTAAGGATTTCACACATATAGCAATTTTTTTCTTGTTTTTTTATGGATTTTATTAAAACTTATGCAATACTTGTTAAATCACTCCGTTCTGACACTCAAAACAATGTGTAACTCTTGAATGATCAAAACCAGTTTGCCGGGAATTTCCCAATAGCTTTGGCTGACTAACATTCCTAGAGAGAAGGGCTAGAACAGACAGCTAAAACTACAAAGGCAGGAAGGGATTTGTTTGAAGTCACTGGAGAGTTGCTAAAGCTATTAGGACTTAAGGGGCCAGAATCTCAGAGAAGTGGACCGCAATGTGATGAGCTGACTTTCTGGGAGCAGCTTTCATTCTCTGAGCAGTGTCTCTGTCAGGTGGTGACTGTAGCCATGAAATTAAGACACTCATTCCTTGGAAGAAAAGCTATGACAAATCTAAGCAGCATATTAAAAAGCAGAGACATCACTTTGCTGACAAAGGTCCATGTAGTCAAAACTATGGTTATCCTATAGTCAAGTACAGATGTGAGAGCTGGACCACAAAGAAGGCTGAACTCTGGTACTTTCAAATTGCAGACTCCTGAGAATCCTTTGACAGCAAGAGATCAAACCAGTTAATTCTAAAGGAAATGAACCCTGAATATACACTGGAAGGACAGATGCTGAAGCTGAAGCTCCAATACTTTGGCCACCTGATGTGAACAGCCAACTCATTGGAAAAGACCCTGATACTGGGAAAGATTTCAGGCAGGAGGAGAAGGGGGCAACAGAAAATGAGATGGTTGGATGGCATCACTGCCTCAATGGACATGAATTTGAGCAAACCACAGGGTGTAATGAAGGACAGAGAAGCCTGGTGTGCTGCAGTCCATGGAGTCACAAAGAGTTGGACATGACTTAGTGACAGAACAACAACATTAAAAAAATAATTCTGTTTATCAGGAGATAACATTATGACAATGAAAAAGTAAGTCTTAGAGTTGAAGATATTTGCAATGTATCAACAGGACAAAGAATTTGTATTTAGTGTGTATATTAAAAACAAACAAAAACATACAAGCAAAATACCTACAATCATGAAAGGAAAGGCAGAGTCCTAGTTACAAAAATAAAAGATTAAAAATTATATGGGGAGGGTGATCAAGATCGTAGAGTAAGAAAATACGGAGCTCACTTCCTCCCACAAATACATCAAAAATACATCTACATGTATAACATTTCTCACAGAAAACTAACTGGGAACTGGCAGAAGATCTCCTAGACAACTAAGTTCAGTTCAGTTCAGCTCAGTCACTGAAAAAAACCATAGCTTTGACTAGACAGACTTTTATCGGCAAAGTAATCTCTCTGCTTTTTAACATGCTGTTTAGTTTTGTCACAGCTTTTCTTCCAAGGAACAAGTATCTTTTAATTTCATGTCTTTTAATCACCATCTGCAGTGATTTTGGAGCCCAAGAGAAGAAACTGACTGTTTCCATTATTTCACAATCTATTTCCATGAAGTGATGGGACTGGATATCATGATCTTTGTTTTTTGAATGATGAGTTTTAAGCCAACTTTTTCACTCTCCTCTTTCACGTTCATCAAGAGTTCTTCTTTGCTTTCTGCCATAAGGGTGGTGTCATCTGCATATCTGAGGTTGTTGATATTTCTCCCTCCCATCTTGATTCCTGCTTGTGTTTCATCCAATCTGGCATTTTGCATGATGTACACTGCATATAAGTTAAATAAGCAGGGTGACAATATACAGCCTTGATCCACTCCTTTCCAAGTTTGGAACCAGCAGTTGTTCCATGTCCTGATCTAACTGTTGCTTCTTGACCTGAATACAGATTTATCAGGAGGCAGGTCAGGTGGTCTGGTATTCCCACCTCCTGAAGAATTTTCCAAAGTTTGTTGTCATCCACACAGTCAAAGGATTTGGCTTAGTCAATAAAGCAGAGGTAGATGTTTTTCTAGAATTGTTTTGCTTTTTCTGTGATCAAACGGATGTTGGCAATTTGATCTCTAGTTCCTCTGCCTTTTCTAAACCCAGCTTGAAGATCTGAAAGTTCTCGGTTCACGTACTGTTGAAGCCTCACTTGGAGAATTTTGAGCATTACTTTGCTAGTATGTGAGATGAGTGCAATTGTGCAGTAGTTAGAACATTCTTTGGCATTACCTTTCTTTGAGATTGGAATGAAAACTGACCTTTTCCAGTCCTATGGCCACTGCTGACTTTTCCAGATTTGCTGGTATATTAAGTGCAGCACTTTCACAGCATCATCTTTTAGGATTTGAAATATCTCACCTGGATTCCCATCACTTCCACTAGCTTTGTTCGTAGTGATGCTTCCTAAGTCCCACTTGACTTTGCATCCAGGATATCTGGCTCTAGGTGAGTGATCACACCATCGTGATTATCTGGGTCATGAAGATCTTTTTTGTGTAGTTTTTCTGTGTATTGTTGCCATGTCTTCTTAATTTCTTCTGCTTCTGTCCTTTATCGTGCCCATCTTTGCATGAAATGTTCCCTTGGTTTCTCTAATTTTCTTGAAGAGATGTCTAGTTTTTCCCATTCTTTTGTTTTCATCTATTTCTTTGCATTGATCACCGAGGAAGGTATTCTTATCTCTCCTTGCTGTTCTTTGGAACTGTGCATTCAGATGGAAATATCTTTCCTTTTCTCCTTTGCCTTTTACTTCTCTTCTTTTCTCAGATATTTGTAAGGCCCCCTCAGACAACCATTTTGCCTTTTTGCATTTCTTCTTCTTGGGAATGGTTTTTATCACTGCCTCTGGTACAATTTCACAAACCTCCATCCATAGTTCTTCAGTTGCTCTGTCTATCAGATCCACTCCCTTCAATCTATTTGTCACTTCCACTGTATAATTGTAAGGAATTTGATTTAGGTCATACCTGAATGGTCCACTGGTTTTCCCTACTTTCTTCTATTTAAACCTGAATTTGGCAATGAAGAGTTTATGATCTGAGCCACAGTCAGTTCCCAGTCTTGTTTTGCTGACTGTATAGAGCTTCTCCATCTTTGACTGCAAAAAATATAATCATTCTGATATTGGTATTGACCATCTGGTGATGTACATGTGTAAGTTGTCTCTCTTTTTTTTTTTTTTTAAACTTTACATAATTGTATTAGTTTTGCCAAATATCAAAATGAATCCATCACAGGTATACATGTGCTCCCCATCCTGAACCCTCCTCCCTCCTCCCTCCCCATACCATCCCTCTGGGTCGTCCCAGTGCACTAGCCCCAAGCATCCAGTATCGTGCATTGAACCTGGACTGGCAACTCGTTTCATACATGATATTTTACATGTTTCAATGCCACTCTCCCAGATCTTCCCACCCTCTCCCTCTCCCACAGAGTCCCTAAGATTGTTCCACACATCAGTGTCTCTTTTGCTGTCTCGTACACAGAGTTATTGTTATCATCTTTCTAAATTCCATATACATGCGTTAGTATACTGTATTGGTGTTTTTCCTTCTGGCTTACTTCACTCTATAATAGGCTCCAGTTTTATCCACCTCATTAGAACTGATTCAATTGAATTCTTTTTAATGGCTGAGTAATACTCCATTGTGTATATGTACCACAGCTTTCTTATCCATTCATCTGCTGATGGACATCTAGGTTGCTTCCATGTCCTGGCTATTATAAACAGTGCTGCGATGAACATTGGGGTACACGTGTCTCTTTCCCTTCTGGTTTCCTCAGTGTGTAAGTTGTCTCTTGTGTTATTGGAAGAGGGTGTTAACTATGACCAGGGGGCTCTCTTGGCAAAACTCTCTAAGCCTTTGCCCTGCTTCATTTTGTGTTCTGAGGCCAAATTTCCTGTTGCTCCAGGTATCTCTTGATTGTCTACTTTTGCATTCCAAACCCCTCTGAGGAAAAGGACATATTTTTTGGTGTTAGTTTTAGAAGGTCTTGTAGGTCTTCATAGAACCATTCAACTTCAGCTTCTTCGGCATCAGTGGTTGGGGCATAGACTTGGATTACTGTGATGTTGAATGGTTTTCCTTGGAAACAAACAGAGATCATTCTGTCATTTTTGAGATTGTACCCATTTGCATTTCAGACACTTTTGTTGACTACAAGGGCTACTTTATTTTGTCTAAGGGATTCTTGTGCACAGTAGTAGATACAATGATCATCTGAACTAAATTTGCCCATTTCAGTCCATTTTAATTCATTGATTCCTAAAATGTCAATGTTCACTCTTACCATTTCTTGTTTGACCACTTCTAGTTTAAGTTGATAAATGGACCTAACATTCCAAGTTCCTATGCAATATTGTTCTTTACAGCATTGGACTTTACTTCCATCCCCAGTCACATCCTCAACTGGGCGTTGTTTTTGCTTTGGCTCTATCTCTTCATTCTTTCTGGAGTTATTTCTCCACTCTTCTCCAGCAGCATTTTGTGCACCCACCGACCTTGGGAGTTTGTCTTCCAGTGCCCTATATTTTTGCCTGATTTTTCTGCAGCAACCTTGCAAATCAGAAGGAAGTGGCATGACATATCAAAGTTTGAAAAGGAAAAACCTGCAAATCAGGACACTTTAGTCAGCAGGAATATCGTTTAGAATAAGAGAGATAAAGAATTTCTCAGAAAAGCAAAAACTAAAAAGACTCATCAGTACTAAACCTAATGTAAAAGAAATATTGGGCTTCCCTGGTGAATAAGACTAAAGAATCCGCCTGCAATGAGGGAGACCTGGGTTCGATTCCTGGGTTGGAAAGAGCCCCTGGAGAATGGCATGGCTACCCAATCCAGTGTTCTTGTCTGGAATGTCCCCATGGACAGAGGAGCCTGCCAGGCTACAGTCCATGGGATCGCAAAGAGTTGAACATGACTCAGTGCCTAAGAACAGCACATAGCCTAAAAGAAATATGAAAAGGTCTCTAAATAGAAAAGAAGCAAGAATTTGTAGCAAAGGAAAAAAACAAATCTGAAAGGTGAATGTATAAAAGGATTGAATAGCATTTAAATAAGCCAATACATAGATTTTTAAACAATTTAAAATTTTTGTAATAGTTATTATAACTACTGATAGCAGCAGAAGGTTAAGCATGAAGATGTAAAACAGAACATCAGAAATCACAAAATGGGGAACACAATATAAAAATATAGATCTTTTAGGATGCTTGAACTTATATGACTATCGGTTTAAATCAAGTGGATATAGGTATGGGTCAACGTACTTGAACTCCAGAGTAGCTACAAGTTAAAAAACATACAAAAGATTCAAAAAAAAAAAAACAAAAGGAATTCAAGCATGCTATTGATACAAAAAACCCCATCAAGCCACAAAAGGGCCAACAAAAGAAAGAAATGAATAAAGAACTACAAAAGCAAATAGGAAAAGGAAAATTAACATCTAAAATATACAAGCAGCTATTACAACTCAATATAAAAAATACAAAGAACCTAATCAAAAATGAAGAGAAGACCTAAATAGAAATTTCACGAAAGAAGACATACAGATGGCCAATGGCCACATGAGAAGATGCTCAACATTACTAATTATTAGATAAATGCAAATCAAAACCACAGTGTGATATCACCCCACATCTTTCAGAATGTCTGTCATTAAGTCTATAAATTAAATATGCTGGATAGAGTGTGCAAAAAATAGAACCCTCCTACACTATTGGTGGGAGTATAAACTAGTGCAGTCCCTATGCAAAACAGTTTGCAGTTATCTCACAAAAAATAAAAAGTAGAGATACCATGTGATCCAGAAGTCCCTCTCCTGGGTGTATATCTTAAAAAGATGAAAACTCTAACTCAAAAAGAAATGCATGGCAGTGTTCCTAGCAACACTATCTACAATAGCCAAGACATGGAAACAACCCAAGTGCCTATCAACAGACAAATGACTTAAGAAGATGTTTTGTAAATACAATGGAATATTACTCAGTCATAGAAAATAATGAAATATTGCCATTTGCAGCAACATGGATGGACCTAGAGAATACTATAGTTATTGAAGTAAGTCAGACAAAGACAGATTTTACATATCATTTATATGTGAAATCAAAAAATAATACAAATGAATCTATGTACAAAACATAAACAGACTCACAGACATAGAAAATACACTTATGGTTTACCAAAGAAGAAAGGGGTTGGAGGGCTAAATTAGGAATATTCACAATCTGTTATACATAAAATAAATAAGCTAATGCTTGAACATTTACTATATTGCACATAAAATGATATTCAGTATCTTTTAATAACCAGTAGTGGAAAACAGGGCTTCCCAGGTGGCTCAGTGAGTAAAGAATCTGCTTGCAACGAAGGAGACACCAGAGATCTGGGTTTGATTCCTGAATTGGAAAGATTCCCCTGGAGGAGGGCATGACAACGCATTCCACTATTCTTGCCTGGACAATCCCATAGACAGAAGAGACTGGCGGGCTACAGTCCATAGGTCAAAGAGTTGGACACCACTGAAGCAAGTGAGTACAGCACAGCATGGTGGAAAATAATTACATATGCATATGCATATATGTGTATAGTAAAGAATCTGCCTGCCAAGCAGGAAAGGCAAGAGATGCAGGTTTGATCCCTAGATTGAGAAGATGCCCCTGATATTGCAACCCAGTTTTCTTGCCTGGGAAATCCCATGGACAGTGGAGCCAAGCAGGCTACAGTCCATGGAGTCACACAGTCGGACATGACTTAGCAACTAAACCACCACATATGTATGTATCTCTCTCTCTCTCTCTCTCTCTCTCTCTATATATATATATATATACACACACACACATGACTGAGTCACTTTGCTGTATACTCATAAGAGATAAACAATTAAAATTTAAACTGCATTTCACCCATAAACACCTGTAAGAATAGGTACAGTTAAAAGTCCATACAAAGTGTTGGTGCAAATTCAATAGTATAGGACTTTTTATACACTGCCAATGGGCAAATAAAGGAAAACAATTACTCTGTCAATTGTTTGGCAATCTTTTGTAATATTAGACTTATACATAGCTAACAATTCCATTCCTAGATGTATACCTGACAGAACTGCATTCAGATGTGCACCACAAGACGAGTTCAAGGATGTTAATAGAATCATTATTCCCAAGAGTCCCAGACTGGGGAGGGAAATGTTCATTGATACTGAAATTGATAAATTGTGGTAAGTGCTTAAAATGGAATACTATAAAATAAACTTTAAAAAAGACAAAGCTCCTCAGGAGGTGGGGTATAGAGATAGAGATAGATAGATATAGATATTATAGATAGATAGAATTATTACTGATTTGTATTGTTGTACAACAGAAACCAACACAAGGTTGTAAAGCAATTTTCCTTCAATTAAAAATAAATTTAAAAAAGGCAAAACTCATGTTCCATAGAAGAACAGGGCAAAATCTAATATATTATTGAGTGAAATAAGCCTGGATCACTTTAATAATATTCTCACTTGCCTCCCAGTTTCCCAGACTCGTGATACCATTTACGTATCTACTTTTAATTGTCAATTATACCAATATTTTATATTAAATATTAATATGTCTAATATGGTTAACAAAATATTGATGCCATCCATATGTTCTTTGTGATTCATCTGACCAAACGAATTTGTAGTCTAATATCCGTGCATCTGTCACCAGAGCAAAGAAGCACTGGCTCTTTATCTATGAATGCTACTGCTACTGCTACTGCTGCTAAGTAGCTTCAGTTGTGTCCGACTCTGTGCGACCCCATAGACGGTAGCCCACCAGGCTCCCCCGTCCCTGGGATTCTCCAGGCAAGAACACTGGAGTGGGTTGCCATTTCCTTCTCCAATGCATGAAAGTGAAAAGTGAAGTGAAGTCGCTCAGTCGTGTCCGACTCTTCGCGACCCCATGGACTGCAGCCTACCAGGCTCCTCCGCCCATGGGATTTTCCAGGCAAGAGTACAGCTACTGTCTTACAAATTGAAGGCTAGAACAGATTTCAAGAGTACTGTAGATAGCTGCCACTTGTCCCTGCAAAGAAGTGAAACAAAAAGATTGTGCCACTATGGAAAAGCTAAAATTCCCCAGTCTGAAAATACCTAAACAAATTAGTTTCAATTCTGAAAGCTTGAATCTATCATTTGCTTAAGGGAGGCCTAAATACTGAATGTTACTCTAGAAAGTTGACAATCTTGCTTTCTTAAAAGGAGGTAGCTAACAAACCATTAAACTGGCAGCATTTGGCATTCTTGACATTTTAACTATAAGAGAGATAAAACCACCAAATATTTTCTTTCTTAGCAAAAGTAAGAGCTCCTGCATATATCTATGACTAGCATGTACTTTCTCTTGGATAAGAGAGGAGAATCCTGAAATCATCTGATTCTTTTGCAGATACTGAGCCTCTACTATGACACTGCCTCTGAACCCTTGAATTGCTGTATAAATTGTCAGCCTGTCTAAACTTACATACTGGTTTCACTATTTTAAATTATAGATCAATTCAGTAGTTCAATTCAGTAACTGTATACTGAACATCCATTATGTAAAAGACATTCCAGTCTAAAGAAATAGACAGCAAAACTCTGTGTTGCCCAATACTGCCACCTCCAAAAGAGAGTCTGGCTTTTCAACAAATTGAGTTGAATTTGTGCCATAGGAAATGAAGTTTATCTATACACATACTAATTAAAATATTACAAAAGAAAAATACTTAATTTAAAGCAAATGCTATTTGACTGATTAAATTAGTCAAAACTACTAAAACAATCTGAACTTGGAGAAATCACCTCAATTACTTTTAATGTCTTGGAAGAAGCAGAGTGACACTTGTAGTCACTCATCTATACTGAAATGCTGATGTTTTCAAACTAAATTCCACATCCTTAGATTTGATTAGAAACATCAGGCTATTGTAGGTTTAGACGGGTGAACACATTCTTTGGTGGAAAATAAGGGAGTGGCTCCAGTCTTGGTTAGGTCAGCCAAGAGCTAAAGGGAGGAAAGAGAAGGGAGCAAGAATCAAAAGTTATTAAACCATATTGTATGCATTTAAAAAGCATCTTTTATATTATTTTTTCCAGGTAGAAAGAAGAAAAATCTGGTAACAATTTACACTAATATTTAGATCCATTCATGAGAGTGTTAGTTAATTTGAAGTAATAATAAGTGTACCAAGTTTGTAGTTATTTTATAAAATTTTATGAATATATAATTTTAAGTTTTGAACTGTAACATGAGCCTCAGTTTTTTAACCCCTGTGGAACATGGACTGAGGCCTTACTCTCCAACCTCTGCAAACATTCAGTAATAATACACAAATCTCCATGCTCGCAGAATCACCTTGCCTACCTGCAAGAACATTGCTGCCTGTGAGTCACTTTAAATTCTAATTTGCCCCAGGAGCAGCAGAGCTGAATTTGAGTTGCCAAGTCTGCCAGAGATCCACAGATACAGTACTAATATTTCTATGAGGTCATTCCCAAGAGGACACTGGATGTTGGTAAATCTCAGGCATCATCTTATACCTTTATTCTGCTCTTCCAAAATAAAAAGGAGCACTTTTCCCCATGTTATGCCCATTTAGGACATCCAACAAAAGCTTGCTTAAGACAAAGTATATTACAGAAATTATCAAAACTGTTCTGCCAATGCTTCTTAGAAAGCGAGTCAGAAGAGTTCAGCTGGTCCAGTTTTCCAAACCACAGTGCTTATGGTTTCCAGTTCACCTTCTGAGGACATCACTGTTAGCTAGGACCTGGTGAAATCAGAAGTGTGCCACTCTGGAATAGATTTGGAAAACTACCTTTGGACCCTGTAGCAGATGTACAACATGTCTACTCTGATAAAGTAAGGAAACACTCATATGCAACATTAAACTTGGTAAATTGGCAGCATACTAAACCAAATTTGCCTCTATTTTAAAAGATTATACCTTGAGCAGATTCTTCAGATTATGCAAAGAGCCTCCATCTTCTAGCACTGAAATACAATGCCAAGGCACCTGGGTTAGAATTAATATAACTCATGAACCTACGCTTGAACTTCCTTTGCTCTACCAGCTGTCTCTGTGTCTGCATCTGGCTCACTATCATAATTCCTTCCTTTGGTTGACTTTTCTCTAGGAAACCCTTTTCTTGCTCCACGCAATCAACTTCACATATGTAAACCAGTTCTTGAAATCATTTTAGTATGTTTGTATCATAGTAGTTACGTTAACTCACATTATTTATTCATTAGTTCCAATACAAATTAGTGGATATAGATAGTTACAGTCAGGGACGGTATATCACCTGTGTGTGTGCTTAGTAGCTCAGCCATGTCTGACTCTTTGTGACCCCATGGGCTGTAGCCCACCAGGTTCCTCTGTCCATTGGGATTCTTCAGGCAAGAAAACTGGTGTGGGTTGTCATTTCCTTCTCCAGGGGATCTTTCCAACCCAGGGATCAAACCCAGGTCTCCATCATTGCAGGTGGATTCTTTACCATCTGAGCCACCATTATATCACCTAGTTCCATTCATTAGAGAATATTGATATGAATGTGGTGGTCAGGAAAATTGAAGAGGTGTAGTTACAGTGCCAGGAGTAGATAATAAGAAATCACAGAAGCTGAAGGTGATACATTCAAATGTGTGGCAGCCAAGAAAAAGATGTCTTGGTACAGAAACAAATGAAAAAACAACATATTGTGAAATTTTATTATGTCATGTACAAAATATAGAATATTGCTATTATATAATGTATAAATATAGGAACTATTTTTTAACTGGAATATAATTGCTTTACAGTGTTGTGTTGGTTTCTGCCCTTCAACACGAATCAGTCATAATTGTATATATACATACATATATCTGCCTGCATGATCAGTTACTTCAGTTGTGACCGATTCTTGACAACTCTATGGACCATATCCCAGCACACTCTTCTGTCCATTGGATTCTCAAGGCAAGAACACTGGAGTAGGTTGCCATTTCCTTCTCCAATATATAACACATCCATATAGGTGTATATACGTATATATACATATATATATCTCCTATATCTATCTATCTATCTATATATACCTGTCCCTACTGAGCCTCCCTTCCCCTCCCATCCCACCCCTCTAGGTCATCACAGAGTACTCTAGGTCATCGCAGAGTACTGGGCTGGGCTCCACTGTGTTATACAGCAGCTTCTCATTAGTTATCTGTTTTACACATGATAATGTATATATGCCAATACTACTTTCTCAGTTTGTCCTACCCTCTCCTTCCCCGCTGTGTCCACAGGTCCATTCTCCATGTGTATGTCTCCATTCTTTCCCTGCAAATAGAGTCATTGGTACTATTTTTCTGGATTCCATATATATGTGTTAATAAATAATATTTGTTTTTCTTTTTTCTAACTTCACTCTGTATGACAGTCTCTAGGTCCATCCACATATCTACCAATGGCCCAGTTTCATTCCTTTTTATGGATGAGTAATAGTTCATTGTCTATATGTGTCACATCTTCTTTTTCCGTTCCTTTGTTAATGGACATTTAGGTTGCTTTCGTGTCTTCACTACTGTAAACAGTGGTGCAGTAAACATTGGAGTGCATGTGTCTTTTTGAATTATGGTTTTTCTCTGAGTATATGCCCAGGAGTCGGATTGCTGGATCATATGGTAGTTTTATACCTAGTTTTTAAAGGAATTGCCATACTGTTCTCCATAGTGCCTGTATCAATTTACATTCCCACCAGCCGGACAGTAAGATTCCCTTTTCTCCACATCCTCTCCAGCATTTGTTGTTTGTAGCTTTTTTGATGATGGCCATTCTGATTGGTGTGACTCATTGTAGTTTTGATTTGCATTTCTCTAATAATGACTGACATTGAGCATATTATCATGTGTTTATTGGCCATCTGCATGTCTTCTTAGGAGAAATGTCTGTTTAGCTCTTCTGCCCATTTTTTAATTGGGCTGTTTGTTTTTTCTGATACTGAGCTGTATGAGCTGCTTATGTATTTTGGAGATTAATCCTTTGTCAGTTGCTTTGTTTGTAGTTATTTTTTACCATTCTGATGATTCTCTTTTCCTCTTTTTTATAATTTCCTTTGCTGTGCAAAAGCTTTTAAGTTTAATTAGGTCCCATTTGTTTATTTTTGTTTTTATTTCCATTACCCTAGAAGGTGGGCCAAAGAGGATTTTGTTGTGATTTATGTCACGGAGTCTTCTGCCTATGTTTTCCTCTAAGAGTTTCATAGTTTCTGTCCTTACATTTAAGTCTTTGGTCCATTTTGAGTTTATTTTTGTATATGGTATTAAGAAGTGTTCTAATGTCATTCTTTTACACATAGCTGTCCAGTTTTCCCAGCACCACTTATTGAAGAAGCTGCCTTTTCTCCACTGTATAGTCTTGTCTCCTTTGTCAAAGATAAGGTGCTTATAGGTGAGTGGGAGGAAGTGTTTTGATATAACTTACCAAGAAGTCTATTGACAGTTTAACAGAAATGTTTGGCTTCTTTGACTTGTGATTAATTTTCAGAAGATGCCTCTTCATTTATTTTTGTGTATTTATGTTCTACTTCTTTTCAGCAAAGGTTATTATATTATTTGATAGAAACATCAGCCTCCTCAGAGTAAAATGAAATCAAGTGGAATATTGAGGAGAAAGAAAATACTCTTCAGAGTATTTAGATTCATTTGAAATTTTTCCTGGCATTCTTTTTTTTCTTTTAGAATGTTTCCATGTCAGATAATTCCAGTTTTTACTAGTTTTTATTTATTTACTTATAAATCAACACAAGTACTCTTAGAGTCCAAAAATTTTAAAGTCTAGACAAGGTTAGTCTCTTCTAGAGCCTCTAGGGGAAATCTGCTTCCTGACTTTTACGTTAGAGCCACCTGTATTCCTTGCCTCTTGCCCTCTGTCTCTGTCTTCAAAGCCAGCAACAATAGCATCTTCCAGTCTCTTTGTTTTGTTTTGTTTTTCCCTCTCCCTTTCTAGGTCACTTTTCATTCATTTATACTTTGATGTCACATTAACTAAAATGCTCTTGCCTTTAATTAGTTAATGAAAAATCAAGAAAATTGCATCTTTTCACAGTATTATACTAATAATAATTAGAATTTGCTTAGTCCTTTCTATGTTAAGTATGTGTACTAAGTTGAATCACATGAAATTGCCTTTGCATAGATCAAATGAGTGGAAGATTTGGGATTAAAACTCAAATATTTTTAACCACATGGTATTTTCAGCATCCTTTTCAATAGGCTAATCAATCCTTAATACTAGAACATGGCAAAGTACACATGTATAACTAGAATGCTCAGAACGAAAGACTATGTATTATTTTTATAGAAATTTAACAAATATAACCTGGGAATTGTTAATTACAAAATCATATGTTAGGATAGAGGCAATTATTCAAAAATTCTTCAGGTCAAAATATGCATAATGTTAATAAGAAAAAGAATACCATGGTTTGAATTTTTTAAGTCTTTAATATAGTGGGTAACTATTTACATTTAAAACATTATGTAGGTATAAAAATGCTCTCTCCATATTCATCTTCCCATTACAAAAAAAAAAAAAGAATTCGTTAGATTAATCATGGAATTTTGAATCAAACTGTCTTCTACTTGAATGCATACGTTGTGTTTCTTTGCTTAGTTAATTTCCCTAGGCTGGTTAGTTAATTTCTCCATTTCCCTCTGACATGGAGAGGATAATACGTATGTAATTTATAATAGTAGTGGTAACTTATATAACCCTCATGATATGTTAGCAGAGTTTAAGAGATTCTGTATATACTAACACATGAAAACACAAGAGCACTATGAAACAGATTATTTAACCAAAACCCCACTGGTAATAAGTAATAGCTAGGACTGAACAAAGGTAATTGAACTTCAAGTCTGTACTCATAAATAATGTACTCACCTGCCTCATTGTGTGTTTTCCCAGTAAAACAAAATAATGTAGGTAAAATGCTGACATGCTGCAAGTAGTAAAAGCTCAGTAAATGTTATTCAGTGTTAAATTTGAAGATTAAGGCATTTATCTAATTTTTTGACCTGTTGAAAACCAAGCACTGTGGCAGCTTTTGGCCTTGCATGCTTGCTAAGGCACTTTAGTCGTGTCCGACTTTGTATGACTCAGTGGACAGCAGCCCACCAGGCTCCTCTGTCTACGGGATTCTCTAGGTAAGAACACTGGAATGGGTTGCCATTTCCTTCTCCATGTTTTCTAATAAGCATCACTAAAACTATAAACCCAGACAGAGTTCAATTCTCTGTGTTAAAATGATCTTGTCTTATAAGCATGTTCGATTGCAAGAATAACCACAATATCTACATTTCCTTTCACTGGAATTCTGGATGCCCATATGCTCTGATTCTGGGCTTAGCCATGTGACTTATTTGTGCCAATAAGGCAATAGCAGACATGAGAAGAGCAGAGAATTAGAAAATATTTAATGCATTGAGCCTTGTCCTTTTCTTGCTGCTCATGAAACTCTGCAATCACCAAGTAAGTGAGCCCAGGCTAGCCTACTGAATGAAGAGAAATCCAAGACCCAGCCGCCTCTGTTGTTCCAGCCACCCACCAGCCATCTACCAATGTATTTATTGAGGTCATTCCAGATCAACCAGTGCCCATCGATCTCTAGGTGAGTCCTTCATGAATGAAATTAGCTGAGACCTGTGGGAAAGCTGCCCACCAAATTCAGCCCATTTTTTCAACCTAACAAATTGTGAGCTAACTCAATAGCTCTTATTTTAAACCACCAAGTTTCAAGGGTGACATATTCAGTTCAGTTCAGTTCAGTTGCTCAGTCATGTCTGACTCTTTGCGATCCCATGGACTGCAGTACGCCAGGCCTCCCTGTCCATCACCAACTCCCAGAGTTTACTCAAACTCAAGTCCATTGAGTCGGTGATGCCATCCTACCGTCTCATTCTCTGTCATCCCCTTCTCCTCCTGCCTTCAATCTTTCCCAGGATCAGGGTCTTTTCCAATGAGTCAGTTCTTCACATCAGGTGGGCAAAGTATTAGAGTTTCAGCTTCAGCATCAGTCTGCTGAAAAAATTATTATAATTATATAAATAATTAGTCCTCTGAAATAACAATAGAAAATGAAATCTCAATGATTCATTCTTGATACTAGGCTATGACTCGGATAGAAGGGAAATTATGTAGAAATGAGGCAATTATTAGATTGCTATGATGACATGGATAGACAAATTGAGGAACTCATTTCTGAGTTCTGCTCTTCATTATGTATCTTGGCTCCAAATAGGAGCATGTCATATGCAAATTATTAATGCTCAGGTGATTGCTCATTTCTGGTTATTTAAGGTCATCTGGCTTTGTATTCAGTCTCATTTTTGAGGCTGGCATAGCTAACCTTTAATGTAAATTAGCAACTGAAAACCATTAGCTTCCAAGTTGCAGCAAGATTGTATCTGGCCAAACTTCTCAGTTCTGTTCTCAGAGTGAATGAGAAAAAATGCCATAGGAAATCCTGCTGATCTGGAGGAATGGGTGCTTTTCATTATGACCAGTATCAATTGTGGGCATAGGATGTGTCACCTTTCTTTGTATATATCTCCATTTTCAGAGGAATTGTTAGAGACTAACGTGACTTCCATATAATACAAAAGTTGAAATACAGAGAGATTTTTGGATTGAACTAACCACCACTGTCAGCATTTCTAGTCTGTTGTTACATATTTGAAGACCTCCTAATGATCATACTTTTCTAAGTGAACAGGTAATCCTTTTCCTTTTAGCAAATTAGAATAAAGAATTATATAAGTGTAACACAGCAGTATCAACACAAAACACAGTAACTTTCATTTCAACTGATATAATTTATACAAATCTGGAGAAACTCTAGACCAAATAATTTTTTCTAAAACATCAGTTGCACACAGAAAAGCTTGAAATAAAAATTTCTCTTTAGACAGTTTTAGTCATTTCCCTAATTCCAGTACCCATAAAAGCATGTAACTTGGCAAAACATTTTTGAATGATTTTCCATTTTAGTTTCCATTGTGGGAAAACATTTTTTCAAAAGACTGAAGACTTGGTACTCTACAATACTTAAAATAAATTCCAGAATAGTGTAGCACAGTATGAATGATCAAATAGATTTTTCAATACCTTAACTTTTTAAACAATTATTTATATTTTCATTATATGAAACATACATAGTATGATACATAATAACTCAAAACATTTGTGTTTTAAAGATAATTACAGGTATCTGTTGACCCAGGTGTAGAATGAAGACTCCTTGACCTGGGAACTGCACGGTATAGGAAGTGTGTGACCATGGGAATTGCAGTTGTCAGTTGGCAAGGATATATTTGCCGTCTGTCATCTACCATGTTTCTGTTTGGTGCTGCCCGCTGGAACATTCAGAGTGGCTTTTCACATTAAAATCCTCCCCCAGTTGTGATCTCCCCAAGTCATTGTTTTTCAGCTATTACAGTGCCTATCTGTTAAATAAATCGTTCCTACTACCATAGGTTTGATTGATGGGAAAGTGTGCTGTGTTAGTCACTCAGTCATGTCTGACTCTGTGACCCTATTGCCAGGTTCCTCTGTCCATGGAATTCTCCAAACAAGAATACTGGAGTGGGTAACCACTGTCTTCTCCAAGAGATCTTCCCGACCCAGGGATCGAACCTGGGAAAGCGCTTCGAGTGATTTCTACAAAGCAGAAGACGTGCAAGCAGCAAATAGAGTCATTATTGCTGGTACATTTTTTAAGAAATGGTAGATTTCTTTTTCAATATTTGGAGGAAGAGAGCAGTTTGATACCAGTTTTCCATCCACTGAACTATGAACTGTTGAGTGTATCATAATAATAGAAGCCAGTGTATTGTTTCCAATAATCTTTATATGCTCACTTCTCTTTATTTACAGAGATTAGTTTCTTACCAAATTGTATTAAATAGCCATATATCTGTATCATGCTCTAGCTTGTAGCTCTACTGAATTTTCTTCATAAGACATTGTCTAAATATTAATATTTTGTTGATGTTCAGTCTCTAAGTCATGTCAAACTCTTTGTGATCCCATGGACTATAGCACACCAGGCTCCTCTTCCTCCACTATCTTCCAGAGTTTGTTCAAATTCATGTCCACTGAGTTGGTGATATATCCAGCCATTTCATCCTCTGTCACCTCCTTCTCTTCTTGCCCTCAGTCTTTCCCAGTTCAGTGTCTTTTCCAATGAATCAGCTCTTCACATCACATAGCCGGAGTATCAGAGCTTCAGCTTCAGCAACAGTCCTTCCAGTGAATAATCAGGGTTGATTTCCTTTAGGATTGACTGGTTTGATCTTGCCATCCAAGGGACTGTCAATTGTCTTCTCCAGCATCACAATTTGAAAGCGTCAATTCTTCAGTGCTCAGCCTTCCTCTATAGTCTGATTCTCACATCTGTACATGACTATCAGAAAAACCATGGCTTTGACTATATGGAATTTTATCAACAAGGTGATGTCTCTGCTTTTCAATGTGCTGTCTATATTTGTCATAGCTTCCCTTCCAAGGAGCTAGCATCTCTTAATTTCCTAACTGAAGTCAACATCCACAGTGATTTTGAAGCCCAAATAAAATCTATAGCTGTTTCCACTTTTCCTCCATTAATTTGTCATGAGGTGCGGGAACTAGATGCCATGATCTCAGTTTTGTTTTTTAATGTATGGAAGGGAAGTCCTACCTAAGTATAATTTAGAATTCAGAATGTAAGTGTCTACTCAACCAAAGGGCCTCATCACCCAGGAATGTCTGCACTATTTGGTATTTGTGGAAGTTTGTTTTATGTGTGATATTAAATAAAGCTGTAGCTGAAAGATAGAAATGCATAAGAGGATTTAGTCATTGAAAATTACTTATTAATCTCTACCATGTTTTATTAATGCTGGAAATCAGGACCTTTGCTACCCAATTTCAGAGAATCCAATGTGAATAGCGTTCACTGGACTCATACAGTGGTAGCCCTGGTAAGGAACACTATGCTATATAAACATACAAAGATTCTGCCCTTATAAATAAAGAGTTTAGAGGGGGAAGACAGACAAGAAGCTAGGGAAAATGAAATTACTAACTACCATGATAGAAGTATAGAGAATTATGAGCTCATAAATATTCTCATGTTCTAGCACATTCTACAAGTCAGGAAATGCTTCCCTGGGAAAGCAATGTTTATCCTCATTCCTGAATGTTTCTTATTGATAAACCAAAACTAGAGGGAGCTGCATCCAGGTGGGGCTCCAGGCACTAACTGTGCTATGTCAGAGCACAAACAACAGGACACAACAGAGGAAAGAGACATCATTCCCATAGGTAACTCTGGAGCCTAAATCTTTCCTTTTAAAAAGCTCTGGGAAAATGCCAGTGACCAGGTGCCTCCCCTTAAGATATTGCCTGACAGTATTCATTAACAAGAGGCTAGAGGAAAGGGAACAGAACTGAGACAGAGGGCTCCAAGAAGTAACCAGCCAACATTTTCAGATATTTCACACTAGGAGGGAAAGTGGTATCTTGCCATTGAGAGACAGCTCATGGGATTTGGGCATTAATATTAATGAATCCTTGTCTGAACCCACAGGCTTGTGAGGTCAGCATACATTCTGGGTAGATTGCTATAACAAAGAGGGTGTATTCCTAAGGCACTTTAACTTAGGAAATCCTTTCATATAAAATAGAATAAACACACCTTAATTTGGGGGTGCTTTTAACATATAGATTTCTTTGTGGCTGCTCAAGTCTAGTCTTTCAGGGAATTGCTAATCTCCAGATCACCTGGAAACTGCAACGCTATAACCTCTTCTTTGCTTAAGAGAGGCACAGAGATCCCTCTAAATCATTTTCAGTTCAGGAGCCCAGGTAACACTTTCACAACTTTGAAGTTACATGGATTATGAAACCCAGGAATATAAATCCCCTTCATGCATTTATTCTGTGTTGTGTCCTTTTCTTCCTTGTCCACCACATGCCCAGGCCAATCAAAGAGAAAACCTGAAATTCTCCTAGTCTCTACTACACAAAGATTGATTTTGCTAAAGTAGTATAACTTTATTTGCAAATGAAATGCCAATCAAGATATCACTAGAATATGGTTTTAATAAGATGTTTTTAAAGTAGATTTTTTTTTTTAAATCGTGTGTGACTTTGAGTGTCACCTCTTAGTAGCCCATTCAGTCTTTATAAAGACATACCAAAGCTATGCTAACATGAGGATAATACATAAAACAAAGAGTGGTTGTCATAATTGGCAGCATGGACAGCGCTCTTCAATGGATTCAGTTCATTTAATTAATATTTATCAAGAGCCCAGACGGAGCCTGGCAGTCTATGAAGTGCCAGCCATTCCCACCCTCACTGCCTTTTTGCCATCTGCTACACATGGAAATGGCAGGCAACCAGCCACCTCAGAATGAGAAAATGTTTTCTGGGTTGTTTCTCTTCTGCTTCTAATTCCTTGGCAGTCTCTAATTTCTCACATGGTTTGAGCTTACATATACATTATACTCAAAGGTAGAAGATTTGAATTTCTAAATATATTTGTCTATAGAATAGTTTTAGGGTTTTCTTTTTTCCTTTGGAGTCTAGTGAATCCTAGATTTACTATTAATGGGTTTGCATGTCTCTAATGATTTCTGAAAATGAGCTATGAAATGGTTTCCTCACAGCATCATGGTAGTCAAGAAATACATTATATAGAGTTTAATGGTAGAGAGTAAAGTTCTTCACCTGACATTTCACTAAGACATCAAAACCAAAACCTTCACAACTTTTCAAGTTGTATGAGCAGTCACAAAATTTATTCTAAATCAGAGCTCATGTTTGATTCCCCTGCCATCCTTCTTTTGTTACTCTATAGATTTCTCCAACACAGAAACAGAACATGCACAGTCTTTAGTATCCCAAGCATTGAATAGTTCATCCTTCAAGTGAGCATCATAGGACTGCATATAGCCCGGCATTGTCATTGCCCAAATAATGGCCTTCCATATCCTTGTTTTCTCTCACTTGTAATTCATCTGCTGAATACTACTTTGAAGCCTAGTCTGTTCTAACTCTAAAACCCTGAATTAGATGCTCTGTTTGCTTACAGTGATGGCTTTTTCCATCATTCCTAATGATGTTTCCCCACAGTTCTGCAGCACCCCTGGGTACTGTCATCTGCTGAAGGACTGAGATTCTGCTTTTGCATTATTACACCCCTCCTCCTCATTGGCAGATTCATTTTGTTCTCTAGTTTTATGATGGTGCTCTTCAAGGCTGTCTCACTTTGGCCATACAGCTCCTGTGCCATGCTTTTTCCAAGAGTTTTACTTACTTTTCTGATGAATTGTGCTTAATGGGAATACAGCTTTCACTTGTTCCTGATGTTCTCAGAGAAGAGGGTCTGAATTAATTAAAATAACACAATCATCATGGGATATATCTGACTCTCTATGTTTCAGAGAGAGGGGGATTTCCAAGGTCAAGTGAATCAAAGATTGAGCGTAACACAGATTCCCTTTCCCACCCTTAGTTTTACCATCAACTACTGGACAGAGGAGCCTGACAGGCCACAGTCCATGGGGTCGCAGGAGTCAGACACAACTTCACCACCACCACAACTAAACCACCCCCACCACGATTCTCAGGACTGCAGTTAAATTAATCATTACATTTGAGGGAGTGAGGAACACTGTCTTAAATTTTTCATAGGAAAGGAATACACAGAATATTCTATCTGTATTTTATTCTGCCACTAGTGACAGATTGTCTTTTAGCTTATTCTGACCCTTTGAATCACTCAATTTTCTGTGCAAATTCTCTCACCAAATCAGTCTTATTCTGGCTTCTAAGAACTTGTGTAATGGTTTGTATAATCTGCTATCTTCCCTGGCCTCTTGCTCTTGAGTCACAATTTCTGGGCACTTGAAAAAGAAGTTTTCACAAAATCTTAATTTTCATTTTTATACTCATTACTTAAATGGTGAGTAACATTTATTTCACTACTGTGGCCAATGTAGTATCAGTTCAGTTGCTCAGTCGTGTCCAACTCTTTGCAACCCCATGGAGTGTAGCACGCCAGACTTCCCTGTCCATCACCAACTCCCAGAGCTTACACAAATTCATGTCCATCTAGTGGGTGATGCCATCCAACCATCTCCTCTGCCATCCCCTTCTCCTCCCAATTTCAATCATTCCCAGCATCAGGGACTTTTGGAATGAGTCAGTTCTTTGCATCAGGTGGCCAAAGTATTGGCATTTCAGCTTCAACATGAGTCTTTCCAATGAACATTCAAGTCTGATTTCCTTTAGGATGAACTGTTTGGATCTCCTTGCAGTCCAAGGGACTCTCAGGAGTCTTCCCCAACACCACAGTTCAAAAGCATCAATTCTTCAACACTCAGCTTTCTTTGTAGTCCAACTCTCACATCCATACATGATCACTGGAAAAACCACAGCCTTCACTAGACAGACCTTTGTTGGCAAAGTAATGTGTCTCTGTTTTTTAATATGCTGTCTAGGTTGGTCCTAGCTTTTCCTCCAAGGAGTAAGTGTCTTTTAATTTCATGGCTGAGGTAACCATCTACAGTGGTTTTGGAGCCCCCAAAATAAAATCTGTCACTGTTTCCATTCTTGCCCCATCTATTTGCCATAATGGCATCATCAGATGCCATGATCTTAGTTTTCTGAATGTTGAGCTTTAAGCCAACTTTTTCACTCTCCTCTTTCACTTTCATCAAGAAGCTTTTTAGTTCTTCTTTGCTTTCTGCCATAAGGGTGGTGTCATCTGCATATCTGAGGTTATTGATATTTCTCCTGGCAATCTTGACTCCATAAGCTGGATGAAGCTTATGCTTCATCCAGCCTGGCATTTTGCATGATGTATTCTGCATATAAGTTAAATAAGCAGAGTGACAATGTATAGCCTTGGCATACTCCTTTCCTGATTTGCAACCAGTCTGTTGTTCCATGTCCAGTTCTAACTGTGCTTGTTAACCTGCATACAGATTTCTCAGACGCAGGTCAGGTGCTCTGGTATTGCCATATCTTGAAGAATTTTCCACAGTTTGTTGTGATCCACACAGTCAAAGGATTTGGTATAGTCAATAAAGCAGAAATAGATGTTTTTCTGGAACTCTCTTGCTTTTTCGGTAATACAATGGATGTTGGCAAATTGATCTCTGGTTCATCTGCCTTTTCTAAATTCAGCTTGAGCATCTGGAATTTCACGATTCACATACTATTGAAGCCTAGCTTGGAGAATTAGCCTGTGAGATGAGTGCAATTGTGCGGTAGTTTGAGCATTCTTTGACATTGCCTTTCTTTGGGATTAGAATGAAAATTCACCTTTTCCAGGCCAGTGGCCACTGCTGAGTTTTCCAAATTTGCTGGCATATTGAGTGCAGCACTTTCACAGCATCATCTTTTAGGATTTGAAATAGCTTAACTGGAATTCCATCACCTCCACTAGCTTTGTTCATAGTGATGCTTCCTAAGGCCCACTTGGCTTTGCACCTTCCAGGATGTCTGGCTCTAGGTGAGTGATCACACCATGGTGGTTATCTGGGTCATGCGATCTTTTTTGTACAGTTCTTCTGTGTATTTTTGCCACTTCTTCTTAATATCTTCTGCTTCTATTAGGTCCATACCATTTCTGTCCTTTATTGTGCTCATCTTTGCACTAAATGCAGTATCAGTCCCTATGAATAATTCCTCCAAGTGCATCAATGTAGGAGAGAAGAGGTTGATTGCTTATTCATCAACACTTAAAGTAGAAAAAGTATTTACAGCTAAAGTGAAAGTTGTCATTAAACTTTTATAAATATTTTGAAAGAAAAGCCTACTTAAGAGAATTAGTATGATGATTATCATACAATCACTTTGATGACTAAATACCTGAAAGATTACAATATGCTTATGTAGATCTTATTCAAACCCCAAAGTGCAGAATTAACATAACATATTTAAATTGGAATAAAATGACTATATCTCTAAAATTTTCTGAAAACTGATGCAGATATGCAAGCTATTAAAATATATACTGAAAATGATAAGATTTTGTCTTCATTTTTTCAATCTAATTTTTCTCATAAAATGATATTTTTACACATAAAAGAAAAATGATTCTTAACCATCAGTGTGAATAGAAAGTAGTTTTAAGAATCATATGACTTATTGGAATGGATGAGTGTTTCTCAACCTGGGCAGTTTTGCCCACTGTGGGATATTTTCAAAACTTGGACTCATATTTGGTTGTCACACTGGAGAGAAACTCTTGGCTTCTAGAATCTGGAGGTCAAGAACACTGTTAAGCATACTAAAATGTACAGGACAAGGTGGAAAAGCTCTGTAATAGGTAAACTTTAATATCATGTTAAAACTGAGGTAAACAAATATGTACATGAATGATCAGTTTCAGTGTCAAAAAATTAGTTTAATCAGTTACTAAATAAGTATTATCTGTGTTGTACCAGTTCATTTGAATTGATGATAAAACTCATGGATTTAAAAAAAATAATAACTCATGGTCTTTAAACTGATACTTTGAAATTTCCCAAAATATTAATATTAATGGTTATCTTGAGAAAAGTGCTAAGCATAAGATATAATAGAATTTTCTCTTGGTGCTGAGAGAAATCATATTAACTAGATATATTGAGGTTTTTCATACTTTATTTATTTGGACCATTTTATTTTCTTGTTGAGAAAAAAAAGTTAAATAGTAAAATAATAATGAAAGAATCTGAAAATATTTGGTCCAAAGGAGGCAAAAACAATGTACATTAAAAGCAAGAAAAATACAAATTTTATTTTCTTGTACTTTTAAAGTTTATTTTTATCCCAGTTTTACTGTGATATAACTAATCCAGTTCAGTTCGGTTCAGTTGCTTAGTTGTATCTAACTCTTTGCAACCCCATGCACTGCAGCACACCAGGCTTCCCTGTCCATCAACAACTCCCAGAGCTTACTCAAACTCACGTCCATCTGGGTGATGCCACCCAACCATCTTATCCTCTGTCGTTCCCTTGTCTTCCTGCCTTCGATCTTTCCCAGCATCAGGGTCTTTTTGAATGAGTCAGTTCTTCATATTTCACCAAAGTATTGGAGTTTCAGCTTCAGCATCAGTCCTCTAATGAATATTCAGGACTGATTTCCCTTAGGACGAACTGGTTGGATCTCCTTGCAGTCCAAGGGACTCTCAAGAATCTTCTCCAACACCACACTTCAAAAGCATCAGTTCTTCGGCACTCAGCTTCCTTTATGGTCCAACCCTCACATCCACACATGACTAGTGGTAAAACCATAGCCTTCACTAGATGGACCTTTGTTGGCAAAGTAATGTCTCTGCTTTTTAATATGCTATCTAGGTATGTCATAGCTTTTCTTCCAAGGAGCAAGCATCTTTTAATTTCATGGCTGCAGTCACCATCTGCAGTGATTTTGGATTTTGGATACCCAAAATAGTATCTCTCACTGCTTCCATTGTTCCCCATCTATTTGCCATGAAGTGATGGGACTAGATGCCATGATCTTACTTTTTTGAATGTTGAGTTTTAAACCAGCTTTTTCATTCTCCTCTTTCACCTTCATCAAGAGGCTCTTTAGTTTCTCTTCTCTTTCTGCCATAAGGGTGGTGTCATCTGCATATCTGAGATTATTGATATTTCTCCCAGCAATCTTGATTCTAGCTTGTGCTTCATCCAGCCTGGCATTTCTCATGATGTACACTCCATATAAGTTCAATAAGCAGGGTGATAATATACAGCCTTGACGTACTCCTTTTCCAATTTGTAACCAGTCTGTTGTTTCGTGTCCAGTTCTTTCCGTTGCTTCTTAAGCTGCATAATGACTCTCAGGAGACAATGAAGGTGGTCTGGTATTCCCATCTCTTGAATTTTCCAGTTTATTTTGACCCACACAGTCAAAGGCTTTGTCATGGTCAATAAAGCAGAAGTAGATATTTTTCTGGGACTCTCTTCCTTTTTTGATGATCCAACGGATGTTTGCAATTTGATCTCTGGTTCCTCTGCCTTTTCTAAATACAGCATTGCTTAAATTTAAGGTTTATCCCATAATTTTTTAATGTAAATATATTATGAAATGATTACCATAATAAGCATAGTGAGTATTCATAAACTCAAATAGATACAATGAAATATAATTTTTCTTTCTCATGAGACCTCTTAGTATTTACATACACTCTTAATATCTTTCATAATGATATACATGTCTTACTTTTAATAATCATGTTGTGTAGTACATCCCTAGTACTTATTTATGTTGTAACTGGAACTTTGTACCTTTTGAGCACCTTTGTCCCCAAAGATATTACATTATTATAGATTCTGTTCCCAATGCTTTATATTTCACCCCCATTTCTCATTTATTTTATAACTGCAAGTTTATATCTCTTAATTTCCCTCAACTAGTTCACTCATCCCTCTACCCTTCTCTCCTCTGACAACAATTTGTCCTCTGTATCTATGATTCTGTTTCTCTTTTGTTATATTGGTCATTTTTTTTCATTTTTAGATTTTATATATATATGAAATCGTATGGTATGGGTCTTTACCTGTCTGACTTACTTTACTTAGCATAAAACCCTCTGTCCCCATCCATGTTGTCCTAGACGGCAAGATTTTATTCCGTTTTATGGCAGAGTAATGTTGCATTCCATATATTCCAATATATATTATATTATATTCATCTATGCATGGGCACTTAGGTTGCTTCCATATCTTGGCTATTGTAGATAATGCTGCAGTGAACCTAGTGGGGACATATATCTGTTTGAATTAGTGTTTTTGTTTCCTTGGAAAACTACCCAGAAGTGGGCTTCCTGGTAGTTTTCTATTCTTCATTTTTTGAGGAATTCCATACTGTTTTCCATAGTATTTCCATCAATTTGCATTCTTATCAGCAGTGCACAGGGATTCTCCTTGCTCCACATCCTCACCAGCCCTTATTATTTGTTGTCTTTTTGATAATAGCCATTCTGATAGGTCTGAGGTGATATCTCACAGTGATTTTGATTTTGATTCCCCGAAGTATTTTTAATAATTATTCTTCATGCATTTCTCAAGAATTTGGATGATATATATTCAGAAAACAACCCAAGTACACAGATATATTATACAAGAATATTTGACCAGCGCACACACACAGAACCATTTAGGTTTTTCTGAGTTTTTCCTTTATTTTGAACTGGACTTAATATAGATTTCATTATTTGAATTGTAAAATTAAAAATATTTATTAGCAGAATGGTTATGTTTATTTGTTTTGCTTAGTCCACATTTAACTATGATTCTTAAAAATCTAAACAAACAAACAAAAGCTAAATTAAAAATGTATACAAAAGTTAGATATGCAAAAGAAACTAAGGGTAAGAAATAGAGAAATACTGCCTAACTGTCTTTTATTTTGGCATTAAATTAAACCCATAAATCAAAAATACATCTTTCTTTTTACTTTGTGTGTGTGTGTGTGTGTGTGTGTGTGTGCGTGTGCTCAGGCACTCAGTTGTGTCCAACTCTTTGCAACCACATGGACTGTAGCCCACTAGGCTCTTCTTGTCCATGGAATTTTCTAAGCAAGAATACTGGAGTGGGTTGTCATTTCTTTTTACTACTTCTATGAGTAATCCCAAATTGGTTTGACCCTAAATTCTCATTCTCAGATGAACCCTTTTGTCAGGGGAGTGTGTAATTTCCTTGGTTCTGTCTCATCACAACAAAAATTTGAAGCAACAGACCAGCGTTACAGCCCTCTGACATGTCACAGCTCTCGGACAGATCAGTGTTACAGCTCCGTGTTACAGCTCAGTTTTATTTAGAAAATAAAGGAAAATACATCCTCAGGGCGTGAGGGCATGCCAACCCAAAAGATATGAACAGGGGAGAAAGAAAGGGAGAGGGAGAGGGGGCGAGAAAATGGGAGAGAGGGAGAGAGGCCCCCGGCCCTTGGGCTCCTCTTTTTATATGCTTTTTTCCTCCCCCTGGGCCTACCCTACATAAATTGGGCTAGCCGTGTGTACTGTTTGTTCTACCTGAGGTCCTCATTCTGGGCCTCAGACCTTCCTTTGTTCTATTTTCGCGGGCTTTTCCCTTCCTTGTTTTTTAGCCACTGCTATTCTGGACTCCTTTTTCTATTCTAACTACCTAACATCTTCCCTGTTGTTTGCTCAACAGAGATAATTAAAGAAGTGGGTTGAGAGCCAAAGCTTCGAAGTCTAAAAATGTAAAACACTTAAGTTGCCTTAAATATGCTAAAATATATGTTTAATGGAAATACTTGAGTTATATTAGGTATCTGAGACTTACAGAGTAATGAGCTTTTTTGTTGTTTAATCAGTCCTGTCCAAATCTTTGCAACTCCATGCACTGCACCACACTGTCTTCCTGTCCTTCACTACCTCCTGAAGTTTACTCGAACTCATGTTCATGTTCATTGAGTCGATGATGCCATCCACCCGTCTTATCCTCTGTTGCCCGCTTCTCCTGTCCTCAGTCTTTCCCAGCATCAGGGTCTTTTCCAATGAGTTGGCTCTTCACATCAGGTGGCCAGATTCCTGGAGCTTTACCTTCAGCATCAGTCCCTCCAATGAATATTCAGGATTGATTTCCTTTAGGATTGACTGATTTGATCTCCTTGCAGCCCAAGGGACGCTCAAGAGTCTTCTCCAGCACCACAGTTTGAAAGAATAGAATTTGTAACTACTTAAAGTCATAACTTCATGGGAAATAGATGGGAAACAGTGGAAACAGTGTCAGACTTTATTTTTCTGGGCTCCAAAATCACAGCAGATGGTGACTGCAGCCACGAAATTAAAAGACACTTACTCCTTGGAAGGAAAGTTATGACCAACCTAGGTAGCATATTCAAAAGCAGAGACATTACTTTGCAAACAAAGTTCATCTAGTCAAGGCTATGGTTTTTCCTGTGGTCATGTATGGATGTGAGAGTTGGACTGTGAAGAAGGCTGAGCGCCGAAGAATTGATGCTTTTGAACTGTGGTGTTGGAGAAGATTCTTGAGAGTCCCTTGGACTGCAAGGAGATCCAAGCAGTCCATTCTGAAGGAGATCAGCCCTGGGATTTCTTTGGAAGGAATGATGCTAAAGCTGAAACTCCAGTACTTTGTCCACCTCATGTGAAGAGTTGACTCTTTGGAAAAGACTCTGATACTGGGAGGGATTGGGGGCAAGAGGAGAAGGGGATGACAAAGGATGAGATGGCTGGATGGCATCACTGACTCGATGGACGTGAGTCTGAGTGAACTCCGGGAGTTGGTGATGGACAGGGAGGCCTGGCGTGCTGTGATTTAAGGGGTCGCAAATAGTCGGACACGACTGAGCGACTGATCTGATCTGATCTGAAAGTCATAAAAATTATGATATATTAATTATTGAAACTGGGCTTCCCTGATGGCTCAGCAGAAAAAAATCTGCCTGCAATTCAGGAGACTACCTACAATGCAAGAGACGTGGGTTCGATACTGGGTTGGAACAATCTGCTGGAGAAGAAAATGGCAACCCACTCCACTATACTTGCTTGGAAAATCCCATGGACAGAAGAACCAGGCTGCATACAGTCCATGGGGTCACAAGGGTCAGACAAAACTTAGTGACTAAATGCCACCAATTATTGGAACATAACAAAAATGAATTAGTTAATGAATAACATCAGTTTCAGCTCTATAAATGTTATTCTGAAGGCTATTTATCTGCATGTGCAAATTGTATATACAATTGTCCCTTAGTATCCAAGATGATTCAGCACCATAGTTGGCCTTCCCAATGGGGATTTCCTATTGGGGTCTTTGCCCTCATGAACTCAGCCAACCACAGGTAGAAATTTTTATCTGTGTCTCAGATGCAAATAGACCCTTGCAGTTCAAGGGCCAAATATAACATAGATTAGAATTTTAGTTTAATATTTTAGGAAAAAGCAAAAGTGATATTTATTCATGAGAAAAGATAATAACTGATAAGAATAGATAGTAATTGGCAAGACCAGTGTATTTTTTAGCAGTTAATTTATCCCAAGAGGATATACATTCATGTAATTTATGAAATTTCAATATCTCATACATTTCAAAATATTGCATTTTCAAAGAATCATCAACAATAACAACGCATATATGTAGAGAATATTTAAATAAGTATATCTAGTGAAATCGTTTTCACTCATTTCCTAAGAACCTAAAAAATTAGATTCTTATGAGATAAAATAAATATAGGATATTTCTCTTACTATTTTTACATACTGGTGGTTCTACAACCATTAATAGTAGTTCAAAACAGATGCTTTTATGTATTGTATTGATCATTTGGCAACGTTTATTCTCCCTCTCACTGCACAATTGTATTTCTTGGGTTTTACATTTGTATCATTGCAGAAACCCCTAAAGAATCTGTCTACGAAGACATATCTACTATATGTACCCCACCCAGTGAAGGAATTTTTAATATCATGGCTTTAATGCTTCTCACTGACTGTCTTCACTTCATATTGCTGATATATAGAATTTGGGTTTTTTTTCTTTTGAAGAACTATAAGAAATCCTCCAGAATAATGGGTAAGCATCAATTCTCAGCATCCTCTGGAAAATATGGCTGTTGTCACAATTACTTTTTCCCCCTCATCTTCAAAAACATGATGGTGCAAACCTTATCAATTCTTGGACCATCCAGTGTGGTAACTTGTAATGAGCTTGTTATGATGATACTTGATATATAGTGAAAAGAAAATAGCATTTAAATAACTCTATTTATGTGATAAAACCCCTAATTACCTTGGCCTTCTTGCTGCTGCTGCTGCTAAGTCGCTTCAGTCGTGTCCGACTCTGTGCGACCCCACAGACGGCAGCCCACCAGGCTCCCCCGTCCCTGGGATTCTCCAGGCGAGAACACTGGAGTGGGTTGCCGTTTCCTTCTCCATTGGCCTCCTTATTCATAGGCAATTGGAAAAATTAGACTCATAAAGGAGTGAAAGGAAGATACCTCAGGAAATATTGCAAAGATTACATCTCCAAATTAGGTCAGCATAAAACAAATGGATTCATTGTTTTCTACTACTTCCCAGGGATAAGAAGAAAGATTGTAATGGATAATAATCATTCCCAAATTTAACTAGTGAGAAGGGAATCATCCATTTGTTTGTTTCTTTTCCTTTTCCTTTGCCTCTAAATAGTCTGGTTGCTTACATTGAACTCTAAAATTCAGTGTTTCTTAAAAAAGGAGAGGGAGCTTATGGAGAATGTGGCTTAATTACTGAGACACCACATTCTAATTGCTTTTATGGATTTTTATGGCAGGGCCCAAAATAATCATTTGGAAGAGAAATTCCAGATTGAAAAAAAGCAGTCAACATGAGTCTAAGAAAAGCTTTCCAATCCCATGGTTAGGGATTTCAGTGAAGAGATGGCAAGAACATGAGATTTGTTATATGCTGCTGCTAAGTCGCTTCAGTCATGTCCGACTCTGTGTGACCCCAGGGATGACAGCCCACCAGGTTCTCCCCCATCCCTGGGATTCTCCAGGCAAGAACACTGGAGTGGGTTGCCATTTCCTTCTCCAATGCATGAAAGTGAAAAGTGAAAGGGAAGTCTGGGTAGCAAATAAGGCCTACTCAGAAACAAAGAAACACTTGGTAGTAAGTGAAAAAGATACTATTGCTTCTCTGTCTTAAATTGGAATTTACTAATGTGCAGATCAAATCCATGTATAGTAGCATGACTTTTCATTTTTTGGTAAACATCAATACCTTCCATTGTGCTTCAGCTGATTGTATCTAATGGCATTGAGGGAATTGTTACAGACATACAACATACATGCTTTTAAAGTCCTTTCAAAAAAACTCGTAGAATATTTAGTAGTAAATGGCAATGGAGTTGTAACTGTGTATCATGTTTCTGTGAATCTGCATACATTTTATTTTAGGCACTTTTTTTGTATAAATTTAAGCACATTTGGGGGAAGGCAATGGCAACCCACTCCAGTACTCTTGCCTGGAAAATCTCATGGGCGGAGGAGCCTGGTGGGCTGCAGTCCATGGGGTCGCTAAGAGTCGGACACGACTGAGCGACTTCACTTTCACTTTTCACTTTCCTGCATTGGAGAAGGAAATGGCAACCCACTCCAGTACTCTTCCCTGGAGAATCCCAGGGACAGGGGAGCCTGGTGGGCTGCCGTCTTACCAGGTCTCACAGAGTCAGACATGACTGAAACGACTTAGCAGCAGCAGCAGCAAGCATATTTAATGATATGTGCACCTGTGTGTGCATGCTAAGTCGCCTAAGTTATGTGGGACTCTTTATGACACGATGGACTGTAGCCTGCCAGCTCTTCTGTCCATGGAATTCTCCAGGCAAGAATACTAGAGTGGAGAAACTACTATTTCCTTCACAGTATGTGTGCCTACTTGCCGTCATGTCTTAGAAATGATCCAATTATTTTGTTAAAGTCTAAAAAAATATATTGATATCCTTACATAACAGTAAGAAAACTACTTAAAAGGTGCATAATATTTTTAAATATTATTATTAAAACATGTATTATTAGTTTAAATAGAGGAAAATAATAGAATGAGTAAGACTAGAGATCTCTTCAAGAACATTGGAGATATCAAGGGAATATTTCATGCAAGGATGGACACAATAAAGGACAGAACTGGTAAGGACTTAGAAACAGAAGAGACTGAGAGTGGCAAGAATACACAGAAATAAACAAAAAAGGTCTTAATGACCCAAATAGCCATGAAAATGTGGTCACTCACCTAGAACCAGACATCCTGAAGTGTGAAGCCAAATGGGCCTTAGGAAGTATTACTATGAACAAAGCTAGGGGAGGTGATGGAATTCCAGCTGAGATATTTCAAATCCTAAAAGATTATGCTGTTGACGTGCTGCACTCAATATGCCAGCAAATTTGGAAAACTCAGCAGTGGCCACAGGACTGGAAACCATCAGTTTTCATTCCAATCCCAAAGAAAGACAATGTTGAAGAATGTTCAAACTGTCAAACAATTAGGCTCATTTCACATGCTAGCAAGGTTATGCACAAAATCCTTCAAGCTAGGCTTCAACTGTGTGTGAACCTAGAACTTCCAGATGTACAAGGTAGCTTTAGAAAAGGTAGAGGAACCAGAGATCAAATTGCCAAGATTTGTTGGATCATAGAAAAAGCAAGGAAATTCCAGGGAAACACCTGGACTAGGCTAAAGCTTTTGACTGGATCACAACAAGCTGTGGCAAATTCTTAAAAAGATAGGAGTACAAGACCACCTTACCTGTCTCCTAAGAAACCTGTATGCAGCTCAAGAAGCAACAGTTAGAACTGGACATGGAACAACAAACAGGTTCCAAATTGGGAAAAGAGTACAACAAGGCTGTATATGGTCACCCTGTTTATATAACTTATATGCTTATATGCAGAGTACATCATGCAAAATGTCAGGCTGGATGCATCACAAACTGGAATCAAGATTTCCTGGAGAAATACCAATAACCTCAGATATGCAGATGATACCACTCTAATGGTAGAAAGTGAAGAGAGACTAAGCATCTCTTGATCAAGGTGAAAGCAGAGAATGAAAAAGCTGGGTTTTAACTCAACATTCAAAAAACTAAAATCATGGCATATAGTCCCATTACTTCATAGCAAACAGAAGGGCAAAGAGTGGAAGAAGTTACAGCTTTTATATTAGGCTCCAAAATCACTGTGGATGGTGACTGCAATCATGAAATTAGATGATGTTTGCTTCCTTGGAAGGAAAGCTGTGATAAACCTAGACAGTGTTTTAGAAAGCCAGAGACATCACTTTTCTAACAAAGGTCTGTATAGTAATGCTATGGTTTTTCCAGTATTCATTCCTGGATGGGAGAGTTGGACCATAAAGAAGGCTGAGCACTGAAGAACTGATGCTTTCAAATTGTGGTGCTGGAAAGAGAGTCCCCTGGACAGTAAGGAGATCAAATCAGTGAATCCTAAAGGAGATCAACCCTGAATATATATTGGAAGGATTGATGCTGAAATTTAATCTCCAATACTTTGGCCACCTGTTGCAAAGAGCCAAGTTATTGGAAAAGACCCTGATTTGAGGAAAGATTGAAGGCACAAGGTGAAGGGGGTGGCAGAGGATGAGATGGTTAGATAGCATCACTGACTCAATGGTCATGAATTTGAGCAAACTCCAGAAGATGGTGAAGGACAGGGAACCCTCACATGCTGCAGTCCATGGGATCACAAAGAATCAGACAAGACTTAACAACTGAGCAACAACAATTATTATTATTACTACTAGATACTTGCATCATCACTTGTATGTTGTTATTACAAACACTAGTGCAATAAACATTTTCTACCATACACTTCTCTCCTTATTTTAAAGGTTTCTTTCATAGATACATTTCTGAAAAGAAGCATATTGTTATCAAATGGCATGTACAGTTTGATGCTATGGATATCATAATGATCAAATTTCTTTTCACAAGGCTCTTTCAGTTTTCAGTTTTATCTTCAGTTTTATTTCATATATCAAAATGCCCATTTCAGTTCATCCTCATTGGGAAAAGTATAATGGACAGTAAAGTAATTGGCTTAAATTTACTGAAAACACAATTCAGAATGCAAGATTCCTATTACATTCTTTTGAAAGAGTATGTGGCTTTCCACATAATTAGTTTTTGTAAATGATAGTGACAGTTGACAATTTTTTTATTTTGTTTTTTAACTTTACAATATTGTATTGGTTTTGCCATATATCAACATGCATCCACCACAGGTATACATGTGTTCCCCATCCTGAACCCTCCTCCCTCCTTCCTCCCCGTACCATCCCTCTGGGACAGTTGACAATTTTTAAATGTAAGACTTTTCAGTTTTTATCTGGTGGCAAATATCAGTCTTGATATATATATATATATATATATATGTATATGGAACCTGGACCTGAATTCTAAAGCTTAGCTCTGTGATTCCTAAAAGACTAACTCTAAGTTGATAAGTAAGTGGGCATTTTTATAGTCATACACATAGATGTGAAATAGTTCTTGACCAGAATTTTAATGTTAAAATTACAGAAGCACCTCTACTCCTCCAGGGCCAACTCCTCTATTTCCATCCCAACTCATCTGTCATCACACTCTAGGAAATTGTCCTACAGTTACAGCATTTTGTCCTAGTTCATAGATTTCTGTATCAAGATTGGATCTTTTCTGATACTTAGATATTCCTTTAAATTATCCTTTTAAAAATAAAGCATTGTCTTGGACAAAATTACCCTACAACGTCTCCAAAGGGTTGCCTAGTCTTGCTCTAGTGCCTTCAGTGCCTTCACTTTATAACCCCCTCTTTTCCTGACTCTCTCTGGTCATGCTTTTGTTTCAACACCTAACAATAATATTTCATGTAAAAACCATTGAAGACTTACATAATGGGAAAACTTGAAAATTCTATTTCTCATCTTTTCAAACTCTCAGTGGAATTGACAAGTTAAATACACACACATGTACACTATGCTGATAATCTGTCTCCCACTATCAAGCTGTTCTCCATGTCTCTTCAACCACACAGCAGACAGTGCTTGTTTAAATTCACAAATGAGAACATACTGTTTATTTGCTTAAAACAATCCTGTTGGCTTAATTTTGAAATTAGAAAAATATCCGAAATCTCTGAAGAACTCTAGGTCCTGGTCTACAACATTATCTCCTAATTTCCCCAGCTGACTCAGCCTCCCCTCCAAGTTAGTCTGGATTCCTCCTGATCTTCATCCTACCATCTTGTAGCAGAGGCCACTGTAACTACACTGCCTGGTGTTCACCCAGCCTTTCACACAAGGTCTCTGGTACCTCCAGCAGGTGCCTACATAGGCCAGGGAAAGTAAGACGGTAATCCCCATGTGGCAGAACCTAATAAATGAAAGACAAAATGTGGAAGGAAATAGATTTGTCATCTTCCATCTACCCTAAAAGACTGTCGTGGTGTTCTGTATGGGCCCTTCAGAGATGCCTTTCATAACTGAGCAACAATTTGTGGTTAGCTTGGTAAAGCCCTACTTGTATTTGCTTTTACTCCTTTCCTGCCTTATTTTCCTTTCCCAGTCACATTTGTTACCCCAAGATTATCCTCTTCCCAATACAGTGTTATCATATAAGTGTACCTCAGGTTCTGTTTTCTAAGGAAACCTGTCTGTGACAATGTGCAAGGCCAGTGTGATTGATCAAAATCTACCTGTCCTTTCTTATGTCACCGGTCAACCTGATCCATTGTATTCTAGCTACACTGGCTTCTTTCTTTTCTGAAATTTGTCTTCCTCCTCTACTACTCTTCCCCACTTCTTCATTGGTTTCCTACTGCTCCTCACTTATGCCTTAGCTCAAATATGATCTCAAAGAGGTTTTGTCTGTCCACACTGCCTGAAGAAAAACCCTGCTCCCATTCCAGCACTTTTCATATCTCATTTTATTTTTTAATCACTTGATTAATTTTAAGAAAGTGTTAGTCACTCAGTCATGTCTAATGCTTTGTGACCCTATGGACTGTAGCCTACTAGGCGCCTATCTCCATGGAATTGTTTAGGCAAGAATACTGGAGTGGGTAGCCATATCCTTCTCAACGGAATCTTACCAACCCAGGGGTCAAACCCGGGTCTCCTTCATTGCCTGCAGATTCTTTACCATCTGAGCCACCAGGAAGCAATTTTGAGAGAGGGTATCAAAATTTTCCTCTACCAATAGTGAAACATACTACTCTCAATCCTCCCAAATGGTTCTTATATTTCTTCTAGTCATAGTCTTTGCCTGAAATAGACTTAACAGCCTTTCCTTTGCTTTATTCTACATGAACTCAATCATGGGATATTCTCCTTACTTACAAATCTCAAATTATATTTGCACAGGAGCATTTTTTATAAAAAAATTTTTACTTAAAAGTCAGGAGTAAAGGTTGAAGTATGTGGAGCAGTGGAGCATTACTTTCAAGGGCACAGAACATAGTATAGCATAACTATTAGGTTGGTGCAAAAGTAATTGTGATTTTTGCACTGTTGAAATCTGCTATTTGATATTGTAATACATTCTTAAATAAATGTGGTTACGTTATACATCATTTTAATGCATATTTATCACTTTATTTATTTTTTTTTTGCTAATGACATTACTTGTTGCTTATTTTATATTTATTTTAGACTACGGAAATTGTTAGACAAAAAGCAAGTTAAAACAGTTTTCTTATTTGAGTTCAAAATAAGTCATAAAGTGGTAGAGACAACTCACAACATTAACAATGCATTTGGCCCAGGACCTGCGAATGAACTTACAGTGCAGTGGTGGTTCAAGAGGTGTTACAAAGGAGACAAGAGCCTTGGTGATGAGGAGCATAGTGACTGGCCATCAGAAATTGACAACTACCAATTGAGAGCAATCATTGAAGCTGATCCTCTTACAACTACATGAAAAATTCCCAAATAATTCAGAGTTGACCATTCTACAATCATAGCACATTTGAAGCATATTATAAAGGTGAAAAAGCTCGGTAAGTGGGTGCCTAATGAGCTGACCACAAATCAAGAAAATTATCATTTTGAAGTGTCATCTTCTCTTATTTTATGCAACAGCAACAAATCATTTCTTGATCAGATTGTGACATGTGATGAAAGGTGGGTTTTATATGAAATTAGTGATGATCAGCCCAGTGGTTAGACCAAGAAGAAGCTCCAAAGCACTTCCCAAAGCCAGACTTTCACCAAGGAAAGGTCATAGTTACTGTTGCGTGTCTGCTGCCAGTCTGTTCCACTGCTGCTGCTGCTGCTGCTTAGTCGCTTCAGTCGTGTTCGACTCTGTGAGACCCCATAGATGGCAGCCCACCAGGTTCCCCCGTCCCTCGGATTCTCCAGGCAAGAACACTGGAGTGGGTTGCCATTTCCTTCTCCAATGCAGGAAAGTGAAAAGTGAAAGTGAAGTCGCTCAGTCGTGTCCGACTCTTAGCGACCCCATGGACTGCAGCCTACCAGGCTCCTCCGTCCATGGGATTTTCCAGGCAAGAGTACTGCCACTACAGTTTTCTAAATCCCCATGAAACCATTGCATCTTGGAAGTATGCTCAGCAAATTGATGACGTGCACCAAAAACTGCAATGCCTGCAGCGGACATTGATCAACAGAAAGGGACCTATTCTTCTCCATGACAATCCTCGACCACGTGTTGCCCAACCAGTGCTTCAAAAGTTGAACAGATTGGGTTACAAAGTTTTGTCTCATCCACCATGTTCACCTGACCTCTCGACTACCACTTCTTCAAGCTTCCCAACAGCTTTTTGCAGGGAAAACACTTCCACAATCAGCAGAATGTAGAAAATGCTTTCCAAGAGTACATCAAATCCCAAAGCATGGATTTTTATGTTACAGGAATAAGCAAATGCATGTCTCATTGGCAAAGATGTATTGATTGTAATGGTTCTTATTTTGATTAATAAAGATGTGTTTGAGCCTAGTTATAATGAATTAAAATTCATGGTCTGAAACCTCAGTTAGGCTTGCACCAACCTAATACCTACCATTCTTACATTCAAAATTTGACATGCATGTCCAGAATATTTGTACCATACTCAAAGCTGACAGTATCTCATAGTTGACTCTTTCATGGCTCCATATTTCTATAGTCTTGTTGGCCTTTTCCTTACCTGCTCTCTTCATCAACTCCAGCTGCTTCAGAATCCCAGGCAATATACTTCTCTTTATGAGCAGCTTTGGAAAGCTGTAGGTTATTCTAAATTTATTATGTAGAGAAACTTAGTTTTACTACAACAATCTGCAACACACCTCATTCTTGTAAGAGGGCCGAGGTCTATCTTTGCCTAACTAAGCATGGCTTATAGAAGTAGTGCTCAGGAAAAGACAAATCCCTGCCTGAGTAATTCCGTCACTAGTCCTTAAACTGACAGTTTGTTTTTCACAGCTACCACTACAAGCATTCTTTTTTTGTCATTGATGTTTACGAGATAAAAATTGGTTCAAATAAAAGATGAAGCAAGAATTGCCTTGTATAATAAACACTATGTTCCAAAAGAAAGTACTATTTGTTTATGGAATTTAGAGTCAATTTGTTTTCCCAGGCCACATCAGCACAAAAGCATAAGTTATACAAAAGAAGTCATGCTTACAGCTGATCCAAAGACAAATTTACTTCATCTTCTACTCCTGTCTCCTTTCCCTAGATGGTGATTAGACATAGAAGAATCTTTCAGTGCTTTGGGGATTGAATTTGTGCTGGCAGTTTTTCTTCCTTGCCTTTGTGTAACAAGTTCCAGACCTGGGATCTGGCAGAAGTTTCTAAAACACATTCAGGAATGATATTACTATGAGGCAGTCTCAGATTTACAGTCTATAGAACGTGTGGTTTTTCTTTTAATCTAGGTGTGTGCTCTGAGTAATTCTGCACCATTATGAATCCTTTAGGGGAAGCAATTACAGAATTTAAAGTTGGAAAAATATATGTGTTTAAGTATGCATTGATATAAGGTTAAATGAATATATATTCATTGCTTTTCATGATATAGCACTGTACAAATATAGTTCTTGTTTTAATGCTCAGTTCAGTTCACTCAGTCGTGTTCACCTCTTTGCAACACCACGGACTGCAGCACGCCAGGCTTCCCTGTCCATCACCAACTCCCAGAGCTTGCTCAAATTCATGTCCATGAGTTGGCAATGCCGTCCAACCATCTCATCCTCTGTTTCAATGCTGAATAAGCACTATAAGAACAAAATGAAGAGGGATAAGATACTGTTCCTTGAAAGGATAATTCCAAGGGAAATTGGTAAATGTTCCTCAACATTTGATCTCTCAATTTTGTAATTTCCTGTTAGTGTGTTGCTTTAATTGTTTAATATTTTTGATAGTTAAATTCACCACCAGCCAACTACACTGAAAATTCTCGTTCAGCTTCATTTAGACAATTGTGATATATTTTCCATTAACAAAAAATTTGTAGTCAGCATAGGTGTATATTTAATTTTTGTAAAATAGTGTATTTAAGCAAAATCAAGTTGAGTTACTTACTTTGCAAAACAACTTGATGAAAAAAAGTTTCAAAAATATGCTTCCCAGCATTCCTTAAAAGATAAGTTTTTTTCTAATGATGGTAAATTTTTTTTCATATTTTTCTTCCTCAGCTAAAATGCAAAATTCACTTCCTCTCACCCAAGCAAGTGTTATTAAATTGACATTCAAATTTAAATTACAACACATTGTTTATTTGTATATTAACTGAAAATTTTAAACCCCATTTATTTGGAAATGAACTTTATATTTTTCATTTAGATAGAGACTCTTTCCTGATTTAAAAAAAAAAAAAAGGTATTGGAGTAGTCTGTCTCAAAACAAGAACATTATACTGCCTGGTCAAATATTTAGAAAGAAACAATAGTTAAGTAATTAGATATATGTGTCACTGTTTAAATTTAAATAGCAAAATTTTCTATATAATGTTTACTGTCATCTTATGTAACTATGCTTATGTTGATTATATAATAAATTATTTATTGGCCTTATTCATAGTGACTTTATCATAATTGTTTCTTTTGTTGTATGATTAGGAGATTCAAAAGAGTTATCCCTATTATTAGAAATCTGGAATAGGAAGACTCTAACAATTTAGGTCAAGATATGTGATGGCCTAAAACTTACATATAAAATATACACCTTAATAAAATGTGAAATAAAAGTTCTGTTGTTTTTTTTTTTATTTTCTACCTGGAAGTGATACTCATTTCAGTATCTGTAGACATATGAATAATAAGTATTAGGCATACAAAAATAGAATATATTATATTACTAAAAATTTTGCTATAAACTTTATCATCAGTTATTAACTGAAATTAAAATTCTAAGTCTGTTACAGCACATGTCATGGTTTTATTTAAAATTTGTTGAATAAATGATGGGCCTAGTGATTTTTCCAATTTACTCTCAGCAGATTTTATTTTCTAAACAAAATCTTACAAGGAACAACAATGAATAAAATGAAACATAAATTAGTGATCATCTGTTTCTCAAGTAGCAATAGAAAGATGAGGCTCTCTACGCACCTAACTTTTCCTTCATCTGTAGCTATTCATGAACAATATCAGGGACCCAGTAGGTCTTCAAGGAATACAATTCCAAAAATCACTTGCCAATTTTACTGATGTTATAGTGGCTTATATAAAACTAATATTCCTAAAAACAACAAATATGGACAAAGTACATTTTTTTTAAGTAAATGAAGGCACTAGAAAATGGCACAAAGCACACAGAAATTTGATGGAATTTGGTGCTTCAGAAAATGAACCTCTCTGGGTGAGGTCTACAGTTACATTTTTTTTATTTTTCCTGAGCATTACTCCATCCAGCTTGTTCAGGGGAAACATTAAAGATCAAGTTAAAACTGTGGTATAATTGACTGGCGGTCTAGTGCCAGAGGACAGAGTTTGGGGTTGCCAGATGGCTACAAATTGAGGAGATGAACGCAGAAAATTAGGAAACCCAACATAGAAGCCTGTAAATTTGCATTTAAGTCTCCTCATGTCCTTGGCTGACATTTTGACTAGCAAGAAAGACTACAAGAAATCCAGCAGGTACAAAAAGTAGTACAAAAAGTAGAAAGCATATGTTGAACGAGATTTCAGTTCCCAGTCACTGCAGGGAACTGGTATATACATAGTTTGAAATTTGAAATGTGCTAGGTTAGATGGGTTTCCTTTGAAACCAAGAGAGCACACACTCTCACACAGTTTTTAAAGAATTTTCCTAAAGACTAAGGCCAAAATTCAAACACTTTAACAAAGTATTAAGCCCAGCTTTTACAAGTTAATGGCATCAGTTGATAATTCAACTAAATGCCAAAAGATAAATGACTACTTCTCAGATCAATATAACAGAATCCAATATCTGTATAATATATCATTCACAGTGGTTAGTGTATACAGTTTAAAAGGATATTAAATGTACAAAGAATAGGAAAAAATGGATCCATAATTAAGATAAGAAGTGTTCAGTATACCCATAACATGAGACCACCTAGATAACAGAATTATCAGACTTGGAGTTTAAAACAGGTAGTACATATATTCAATGACTGGCTTAAAGGAAATTATTATTATAGTAAGTGAATCCGAGGTCATTCTGTCATTTTTGAGACTGCACACAAGTACTGCATTTCAGACTCTTGTTGACTATGAAGGCTACTCCATTTCTTCTAAGGATTTCATGCCCACAGTAGTAGATATGATGGTCATCTGAATTAAATTTGCCCATTCTAGTCCATTTAGTTCACTGATTCCTAAAATGTCTATGTTCACTCTTGCCATCTCCTGTTTGACCACTTCCAATTTACCTTGATTCATGGACCTAACATTCCAGGTTCCTATGCAATATTGCTCTTTACAGCATTGGGCTTTACTTACATCACCAGTCATATCCACAACTGGGCATTGTTTTCACTTTGGTTCTGTCTCTTCATTCTTTCTGAAGTTATTTCTCCACTCTTCTCCAATAGCATATTGGGCACCTACCGACCAAGGGGGTCCATCTTTCAATGTCCTATGTTTTTGCCTTTTCACACTGTTCATGGGGTTTTCAAGGCAAGAATTCTGAACTGGTTTGCCATTGCCTTCTCCAGTGCACCACCTTTTGTCAGAGATCTCCACTATGACCATGTTGGGTGGCCCTACATGGCATGGCTCATAGTTTCATTGAGTTAGACATGATGTAGTCCATGTGATCAGTTTGATTAGTTTTCTGTGATTGTGGTTTTCATTCTGTCTCCCTTCTGGAAAAGGATAAGAGGCTTATGGAAGGTTCTTGATGGGAGAGACTGACTGTGGGGGAAACTGGGTCTTGTTCTGATGGGCAGGGCCATGCTCAGTAAATCTCCAATTCTATTTTCTGTTGATGGGCAGGGCTGGGTTCCTTCCCTGTTGTTTGATCTGAGACCAAACTATGGTGGAGGTAATGAAGATAATGGCGACCTCCTTCAAAATGTCCTGTGCATGCACTGCCACACTCAGTGCCCCAGTCCTGCAGCAGGCCACTGCCAACCCACGCCTCCGCCAGAGACTCCTGGACACTCACAAACTCCACAACCCCTCACTGTTGGCTCACCTTTCCCCTCGCCCTGTTTGCATGCCTCAGCAACAGCACCCTGTTGAATCATGTCCTTGGATGGAGCTGCCTGAAGTGGCAACCCTGCAAGGCAGGTTGAGCTATTTCAAATCCTAAAAGATGATACTATTAAAGTACTTCACTCAATATGCTACCAAATTTGGAAAGCTCAGCAGTGGCCACAGGACTGGAAAAGGTCAGTTTTCATTCCAACCCCAAAGAAGGCCAATGCCAAAGAATGTTCAAATGACCACACGATTGCACTCATCTCACACACCAGCAAAGGAATGCTCAAAATTCTCCAAGCCAGGCTTCAACAGTATGTGAACCGTGAACTTCCAGATGTTAAAGCTGGATTTAGAAAAGGCAGAAGAACCAGAGATCAAATTGCCAACATCCGTTGCATCATCGAAAAAGCAAGAAAATTCCAGAAAAACATCTACTTCTGCTTTATTGACTATGCCAAAGCCTTTGACAGTGTAGATCACAATAAACTGTGGAAAATTCTTCAAGAGATGGGAATACCAATCCACCTTACCAGCCTCCTGGGAAATCTGGATGCAAGTCAAAATGGATCAGTTAGAACTGGACATGAAACAACAGACTGATTCCAAATTTGGAAAAGAGTATATCAAGGCTGTATACTCTCACCCTGATTATTGAACTTATATGCAGAGTACATTATGCAAAATGCCAGGCTGGATGAAGCACAAGCTGGAATCAAGACTGCCGGGAGAAATATCAATAACCTCATATACACAGATGATACCACCCTTATGGCAGAAAGTAAAAAGGAAACTAAAGAGCGTCTTGATGAAAGTGAAAGAGGGGAGTGAAAAAGTTGGCTTAAAACTCAACTTTCAGAAAACTAAGGTCATGGCATACAGTCTCATCACTTCATGACAAATAGATGGGGAAACAATGGAAACAGTGACACACTTTCTTTTCTTGGGCTCAAAAATCACTGCCTATGGTGACTGCAGCCATGAAATTAAAAGATTCTTGCTCCTTGGAAGCAAAGCTATGACCAACCTAGACAGCATATTAAAAAGCAGACATTGCTTTGCTGACAAATGTCCATCTGGTCAAAGCTATGGTTTTTTGTACATCCATGTACAGATGTGAGAGTTGAACTATAAAGAAAGCTGAGTGCCGAATAAATGATGCTTTTGAACTGTGTTGTTGGAGAAGATTCTTGAGAGTCCCTTGGACTGTAAGGAAATCCAACCAGTCAGTCCTGACTGAATATTCGCAGAAGGTATGATGCTGAAGCTGAAATTCCAATACTTTGGCCACCTGATGTGAAGAACTGACTCATTGGAAAAGACCCTGATGCTGGGAAAGATTGAAGGCAGGAGGAGAAGGGGATGACAGAGGATGACATGGTTGAATGGCATCACTGACATGATGAACATGAGTTTGAGCAAGTTCCAGGAGTTTGATGGACAGGGAAGCATGGTGAGCTATAGTCCATGGGTCACAAAGTGGCAGACACAACTGAGCAACTAAACTACAGTGAATCAGAGAGGAATTTCAGAGAAAGAATGGAAATTATTTTTAAAAGAATCAAATGGAATTTCTATAACTAAAAATTATACTATCTGAAATTTAAGTCCATCACATGATCTTAATATTATATTGGAGATAGTAGAAGGTAATATTAATAAACTTGAGGAAGAATCAGTAGCTGCTATTTAATATGAAGAACAGAAAGGGGGAAAACATTTGAAAATTAAATAAACTGATGTGACAACACAAGATAATATCAATTCACCCAGTATATTTATACTTGAAGTAAAAACAAGAGCATGAAGAGACTCAGACAAATATTTGAAACATGTGAAACGTCATGTATGAAACGAGATGCCAGTCAGGGTTCAGTGCACGATGCTGGATGCTTGGGGCTGGTGCACTGGGACGACCCAGAGGGATGGTGTGGGGAGAGAGGAGGGAGGAGGATTCAGGATGGGGAACACATGTACACTAATTAAATAATTTTCTATTGAAAAAAAAAAAAAGAAAAAAAATCTGAAAAAAAAATTTGAAAAATAATTGAAACTCTCTTAAATGTGGTGCAAAACACTAACAAGAAGCTCATCTAAATTAAATACAAATAGATATAAAGAAAATTACACATAGCACACCACAATCAAATTTCTAAAAATAAAAAAAAAAAGATATTTCAGTCAGTCAGAGGTAGAGGAAGGCAAAGGACATGTAGAGAAGCAATTATAAGAGTGTTGGAAATGGCAGAGGCCAGAAGGTAATAGAAGAGCATTATTAAAATGTTGAGGAAAAAAGCCTACCCTCAGTTCTACAGCCAATGAAAACGTCCTTCAAAAATGAAGGCTAGAGTACTGAGTATAATAGAAGCCCCGGCTCACAACTGGCTCTGGCTTTAGTTATCCCATCTCCGTCCTACCTTCCATCAAGGTGACAGCTACCAACAAGACCTAGGGGAAGGCATGATCCACGCCCACCTCAGATCCAGCTCTCTCATCAAAGCCGCTGGGCACATTCAGACTGCAAAGGGACACTCCCACACAAGGACACCCCTTTGAGGCTGGATAGGTAACTGTTTCACCTAATTACATAAAGTCAGAGACATTTAAAAAAAATAAGAAGACAAAGGAATTTGTTTCAAATGAAATAACAAGAAAAAAAAAAAAACTGTGAAAGAAACCAATAAAACAGATAATAATGTACCAAACAAAGAGTTTAAAACGTTTGTAATAAGAATGCTAACTGAACTTAGAAAAAGCAATAGATGAACACAGTAAGAATTTAGCAAGGAGCTAGAAAATATTAAAACAGAATAGTCAGAGCTGAAGAATAAAATAACTGAAAGGAAAAGCACACTAGAGGGAACAAATGGCAGACTAGGTGATTTAGAAGACATAAGTGATCTGAAGGATAGAATAATGAAAATCACCCAGTCAAAACAGCAAAATATAAAGCAAACAGACAAAAATGAGGAAAGTTTAAGAGACCATAGCATTATAGGGGTCCCAAGGAGAAGAGACAAAGGGATGGAAATGTATTTATGAAATTGTGACTGAAAACCTCCTAAGTCCAAATGAAGAAGGAAATAGATGCCCGGGTACAGGAAACAGAGTCCCAAACAAGATGATCCCAAAGAGACCCACACCAAGAAATATCACAATTAAAGTGACAAAGATTAAAGAAAAAGAGAGAGTGCTAAAGGCAGCAGAGAAAAAAAAGAGGGAATGCAAGGGACCCCCCATAAGGCTATGAGCTGATATTTCTGCAAATCTTTGCAGACCAGGGGTAAGTGGCATGATATATTTCAAGTGCTGAAAGGAGCGGGGGTGGGGAATTACACCTAGTATGCTCTACCAGCCACATTTATTCAGAATTGAAGAAAAGATAATAAACTTCTCAGACAAGCAAATCACCAATAGTAAATCATCCTTAAAAAGATGTTACAGGTTCTTCACTAAGTGGAAAAGTATAGGCTACAATAAGTAAGAATTTGTAGGAAAGGAAAAATCCCACCAGTAAAGGCAAATATACAGTAAAGACTATGCATTAAACACTTAAATAAGCTATTTAAAATTTGAGAGGGGGAAGGAGAGACCATTACTTTTACTGGATGCTTAGAGACGGGGATGGGGGCAGAGGGGTTGGGGGGACGGGGTCAGATGTTGTTTCCAGATGAGCCTGAGGCTTGGTTCAGGCAGTGACCACAGAGGAACAGTGGTGCCATCATGTAAGGGCAGAGGAGGAGTAGTCAGAGTGTCCACCTGAATTAACAGCAAGTCATTCTCCTTTCTATTAAAATCAGACGAAACTGGGTTTTTTGCCTTACTTTCCTATTAGACCATGATCTGACATTTTCTTTGAACAGATCTATTCTGACACAACAACATAAAAGACTACATAAGGTATTTCATCCCGTTTTATTTCCATTTACAAAATAATTGATTGTAAAATTGTGATATAAGGATCCATTTCTCGGGTCATTTTGCTGTAAAGGACATTGTGGCCATGCAGTGTTAAAAAATACTATATTTTCTTTTCCACAGATTTATAACTGAAAGTCACCCAATGTTTGCCCTCTAGGCATTTCACTCGTCAAACAGATAACGAGATTGATTCATTTGCTCTACATGCTGTGGAGGATACATTTTGGTAGAATCATACTGATAACACCTAAATCAAAATAAGAATTATATAGAGTTTTTATATTATAGGTTATAAAACCGTATGAATTTTTCTATTAATAGTCTTCCTTCTGTTAATAGAGATTTTTAGAAGGATAATACTGTAAGACCCATGATTTAAACAAGAAAAAGGACTCAGCTATATTCTGTGTATAAAACATGTACTTAAAAATAAAGATAGATTGAATTGTAAAATAATGAGTTCATTCTTTACAAAGATAAAAGCTAAATTTGACAGAAAAAGGTGGAAAATAACAAATCCAGAATTGTATTTGGATATTTCAGCACTGATCTCTGTGTAAATGATTGATCAAATTAATTAATTTAACATTACCATCAACCATTTTGACCCTACCCCTAAATTGTAGGAGAAATATTCTTCTAAGTGTACATGAAATATTTCTTAAAATAGACAATATATTCAATATAAAGGGTTTCATTAAAAAGGATGCTAATCTCATAAAGTATCTTCTTCTACCACAATAAAATTAAATAACTTACAATAGGATAAATATAAAACCACACAGAGCTTTCTAAACTAATCTTTCAATACAAATATGAAATAAGAGTTTTGAATATATTTGAGGAATGGGATTAACACTTTTAAAAATCAGGACGTGTATTATATGAGGAAATTAAAAATATGTAATTTTTTTCAGTGATCTTTTGACATTCTGCTTTTTAATAATTTGAGTAGAATGGCCTCTTTAGATTTACCTAAATCTAGTTATTTGAAAATTCAAACTATAATAAATAGTTTTGAGTTTCTCTTCAGCCACATGATTGCATGGATTAGGTTGCTGAACAGAGTTGTGCTTGCAGTTAATTTTACTGCTTAATATTGTAAGATCTTATTATGGCAGGGACAATTCCCCTCTGATATTTAGCAGTTAGTTTTGTGGCTTGAAGGTGTTTCAGTAACTATTTGTAGAATGAATACTGTTATCATTAGTGCAGAAAATGAAACAATAAACACATAAAGAAATTTAGAACTAAATTCAGATGAGCGAGAACTACAGTAGCCAGAATAAAGGCAGCTTTTGACATACCTCTCATCAAGCAAAATCATAGGCTTTAGTCAAGTTCTTTATCCTGTTTGAAATTCCAGTCTGCAGCATTTTGGATGGTATTAGAAAAATGTTTATGATAAAATAGGAATATTTACTTTATTTATGTTTTACAGTTCACGTTTATAGTCAGGTTTTGGACAGTATCCATGAAATTACATTTTTAGTGTTCACATTTGTTGGGGTTTTTTTTGTACCATTAGACTCATAGAATAATGTTTTATTTTCCCTGAATTGGATGAAAATCAATGACCTTGACTACCAATGCTGCTGCTGCTGCTACTGCTAAGTTACTTCAGTCGTGTCCGACTCTGTGCGACCCCATAGATGGCAACCCACTAGGCTCCTCTGTCCCTGGGATTCTCCAGGCAAGAATACTAGAGTGGGTTGCCATTTCCTTCTCCAATGCATGAAAGTGAAAAGTGAAAGTGAAGTCGCTCAGTCATGCCGGACTCTTGGCGACCCCGTGGACTGTAGCCTACCAGGCTCCTCCATCCATGGGATTTTCCAGGCAAGAGTACTGGAGTGGGTTGCCGTTGCCTTACTACTAATGGCTACAGCAAAACAGGAAAAAGAGGTTTATACCATAAGCCTTTAGGGGAGAGAAAATATCCTACATGTTCCATTAATCCCCACTCTCCTTTTACCTCTCTTCTCCACTAAATCTCTCACTCAAACATGCTCAACCACTATTTAGCCTGTTTCTCTCAAATTATGCAGCAGAAAAAATCTATTTAAGATTTTTATCTCATACTACTTTGTCTTTCCAACAACCACTCTCCTGAACTTTTATTTATCTGCACCCCACTGTGATTAGATGGCGAACAAAGGCAGAGTTATTAGTGCTGAAACAGAAGCACAAAGAACAAAGCAATTATCAAGAGCATGTTCATTATCAACAACAAAGCAAATAGCCCAGATATGCACTTTCTCAATTTCTGGACTCTCTTGGTCTTCTGCTGAAAATTGAAAATTACATTAGAAACAAAAGTAGTCTTTTGGGCATATCAAATAAACTGCTTAATCTAATAAAGAATATAGCATATATTTACTATGAATGTCTTAATTTTTGCCTAGTAATTTGTTTAGGCTCAAGTAAAGAAAGTTCATTTAAAATGAATTACATAACATGATTTTTAATTAACTCAAAGTTATTCTGTCTCTGATACTAATATTTTGTTGTTTAGCATTAAACAGAAATACATAAATCTAGATTATTGCCTACTGAAATACTGTTCAACCTTGGGAAAGTGATTTCAGTTTCCTTAGACACAGTTTGTTTATCTTTAAAATGAAACTGTAAGACTGCTGAAGGTGAAGTCGTTCAGTCATGTCCAACTCATTTCGACCCCGTGGACTGTAGCCCACCAGGCCTCTCCGTCCATGGGATTCTCCAGGCAAGAATACTGAAGTGGGTTACCATTTCCTTCTCCAGGGGATCTTCCTGACCCAGGGATCAAACCCCGGTCTCCCGCATTGGAGGCAGACACTTTAACCTCTGAGCCAAGCCACCAGGGAAGCCCAAGCAAGTAAGACTGCTATTGGGTATAAAATTCTGAGTTCGTTACTCTCTAGGTGGCAGCTAAGTTATTTGAATTGGAGATATATGCTTATGTTGTCACTCTGGACCTAAGGAGAAAAAGTAAAAGAATAATATAGTATGTTTGGTATGTAGATGAATAAGCAGAACCAAGTTTCCTTTTGTTCTTATTTCTATTGTTGTTGTTTGATGTGTTATTGTGACAAATTTGCACCTAAAACAAAATAAACTCTTATTTTTCTGGATCCTTCTGAATGAGAAGCCCATGTTATTATGAGCAGGGAAAGATGGTATAGATACATAACTGCAGATAATGTCTGCTAATCAGAGGGAATCTTTTTGAAATTCTTAGGTTGCTGATTATTGGTCCTTCTCTAGTTAGAAACATATTTATCCTCTATTAATCATATAGATTTTCCATGAGAGCAAAGTGATTTGGAAAAAGAAGTAGATGCCTATAGAAATATAGAACAATCATAACTCTTAACCCAAAGACCAAGGACCGAAAGTGGATTTGTGCCAATTACCAATTATTCTAATTATATATTCAGGGTTCTGGCTAATAACTGTTCTATCATTTCCATTGACACCAGTGACTCTAGTTCTATAATAACTTATCTTTAAGTCATCCCTGGCTTAGAGAGCCATCACCAAAGCCTTCTACTGGTAAAGGTTTATCTTCCAGCCCCTCCAACAGTGGATCTTCTTTCAACACAACCACTTCTCTGAGTTCAGTATGTTTCTCAACCTTAGCAATATTGGCATTTTGGCCAAATAATTGTGTGAATGTGTGTGTGTGTGTGTGTATTATTGTGTGTTTTGTAGGATGTTTAACAGCATCCTGAACTCTACCCAATAGATACCCAGTAGCACCTCTGAACTCTACGCAGTAGATATCACTAGCACTTCTCTAGCTGTAACAACCTTAAATGTCTCCTGACAGTGACAGTCCTGGAGAAAGCATGGGGATAAAATTGTCCCTGGTTAGAAACTACTATGCTATGGGAATTCTAGACCTGCAAACTGCATTAGCGTGGGCCATAACTCTATTTTACTTCCACAAATATCCTACTCTCAAGTTTGCACTGTGCTAGTAACAAATGCTGGAGGAATGTGGGTAGAAATTAATTTTGAGGGAGCTAGAATAAATATGGAAGATTCTAACTGTAAGTTGGACCAGAATTTATTGATGTGGGGGTCCTTAGCAGAAATACAATTCAGTGTGCTAATATGTAGAATTTGGAGTTATTTAAATTATTCATTTATCAGTTCTCAGCCTTTTGGCCAAGGTCAAGTGTAAATTATTTACTTACTTAGTTGAGTTAAAGAAGAACCCACTGGGAGCCCACTCTAAATAAAACTGAAATCCTAAAATCATGAGACTCAGAGCAAGAGACAATTCTCCAGGTGAACCAGTCTGAAGTTTGAGTAGTTTTATTCCCAACTGCTTATGATCTAGTAAATTCAAATGAATTTAGATCATCTAAAGCAGGTTAGGGTCCTCCCAAAGGACAGTACTCTGGGAAGTTCACCCTGTCTTCCACTTTGTAAGAAACAAGGAGTGACTATGGATTAGAATATGCTTGAAATCAACAGCAGGGACAAAGGCTTGCCTGGCTGATCAGGGTCTTAGAAGGACAAAGAAGTTCTGGAATAGAGACATGTGAATGTGCATATAGAAGTAGGAATGAAGTATGAAATCTGTGTATCACACATTCATATGCATCAGAGAGCATCTACCAGAGAAGAGGCACTAAACAACTCAACAGACAAAATTATTCCTCTAGTTGTAGTTAGTCAAGCCTTTCTCATTAATCACTCTGGTGCTGGCACTATGGGCACCTGAGTAAAGCAGCCGTGGAAGTAGAGATAGAGTTTATGCATGGGCCTCAGAAATCAATCTTCTAGAAAGAGAGACTAATGTTGAATTGTTTATATAAGACAAGGGTCAAACTGACTACATTGGACCTCTTCTAACATGGAAGGGACAACCAGAAATTCATGCTGATAAGAACAAACAGATATCCTGGTACATTTTTGTCTTTCCTGTAGAATTCACTTCTGTGAGACCCCACATGAATATGACATCAGAACAAGGGTCACAGTTTAGACCAAAGGAAATTTCAGAGTTGGACCACAGGCAATTACCATTTCATACACCTCAAAATCTAAAATCTATTGGCCTAACAGATCAGTAGAATAGCATGTTAAAGTCCCGTTAAAAAGGTATATGAAGATGACACATTATAATAATGTATGATAATGGGGTACTATCTTCTAGGATGCAGTAGAAGAGTATAAACTCTTCATAAATATCTTTACATAGCACTTTACTCCTCATAGAAATAATAATCCAGGAACAAAGTGATAGTAGCAAAAATAGTTCCACTTATCATCGTTACCAGTGATCCACTTGGGAGTCTGTGCTATCTGTCCTTGCAATTCTATGCTTTATTAAAGTTTCAGAAATCCTGGTTCTCAAAGTGGGAGAAATTTTCACCTGAGGATAGAACAAGAATTCCATTGCATTGTATAATAAATCATAGTGTTAATGATAATAATAACAACATGAATTAAAAATAGATTTCTCAAACACCATTATATGCAAGAACCTGCCTGTTTTTACCCTACTTGGGCAACTATATCCAAGACAGATCAATGTAGGGATATAAAGGACCAGCTGTCTCAACTGAAATTTGGACAGACCCAAAGGACCACTCTAACTCCATTTTGATTCACTGAATGAGGTTTTATTTTATTTTTTTTTTGGTATATTTATATATATTTTTAAATTTTATTTAATTTTTAAACTTTACATAATTGTATTAGTTTTACCAAATATCAAAATGAATCCACCACAGGTATACATGGGTTCCCCATCCTGAACCCTCCTCCCTCCTCCCTCCCCATACCATCCCTCTGGGTCATCCCAGTGCACTAGCCCCAAGCATCCAGTTACTCAGCCATTAAAAAGAATACATTTGAATCAGTTCTAATGAGGTGGATGAAACTGGAGCCTATTATACAGAGTGAAGTAAGCCAGAAGGAAAAACACCAATACAGTATACTAACACATATATATGGAATTTAGAAAGATGGTAACAATAACCCTGTGTACGAGACATCAAAAGAGACACTGATGTATAGATCAGTCTTATGGACTCTGTGGGAGAGGGAGAGGGTGGGAAGATTTGAGAGAATGGCATTGAAACATGTAAAATATCATGTATGAAACGAGATGCCAGTCCAGGTTCGATGAATGAGGTTTTAAAACTGTGTGTCCCAGCACTGTTTATAATAGCCAGGACATGGAAGCAACCTAGATGTCCATCAGCAGATGAATGGATAAGAAAGCTGTGCTACATATACACAACGGAATATTACTCAGCCACTGAAAAGAACACATTTGAATCAGTTCTAATGAGGTGGATGTAACTGGAGCCTATTACACAGAGTGAAGTAAGCCAGAAGGAAAAACACCAATACAGTATACTAACACATATATATGGAATTTAGAAAGATGGTAACAATAACCCTGTGTACGAGACATCAAAAGAGACACTGATGTATAGATCAGTCTTATGGACTCTGTGGGAGAGGGAGAGGGTGGGAAGATTTGAGAGAATGGCATTGAAACATGTAAAATATCATGTATGAAACGAGATGCCAGTCCAGGTTCGATGAATGAGGTTTTAAAACTGTGTGTCCCAGCACTGTTTATAATAGCCAGGACATGGAAGCAACCTAGATGTCCATCAGCAGATGAATGGATAAGAAAGCTGTGCTACATATACACAACGGAATATTACTCAGCCACTGAAAAGAACACATTTGAATCAGTTCTAATGAGGTGGATGTAACTGGAGCCTATTACACAGAGTGAAGTAAGCCAGAAGGAAAAACACCAATACAGTATAATAATGCATATATATGGAATTTAGGAAGATGGTAATGATAACCTTATATACGAGACGGCAAAAGAGACACAGATGTATAGAACAGTTTTTTGGACTCTGTAGGAGAAGGCGAGGGTGGGATGATTTTAGAGAATAGCATTGATACATGTATATTATCATGTGTGAACCAGATCACCAGTCCAGGTTTAATGCATGAGACAGAGTGCTCAGGGATGGTGCTCTGGGATGACCCAGAGGGATGGGATGGGAAGGGAGGTGGGAGGGGGGTTCAGGATGGGGAACACATGTACACCCATGGCTGATTCATGTCAATGTATGGCAAAACCACTACAATATTTATTGTAAAGTAATTAGCTTCCAATTAAAATAAATTAATTAATATTTTTTTAAAAGTGTGTTACATTAACTTAAATAGAAACATCCAAATATCAGAGTCAACAATTGAACATAGATGTATATTGCTTTTAGATCCAAATCCAAATTTCATTACCTACTCTGCAAAAACATAGATGGCCCCTTTAGAATTTACTGTTATCCGCTGTCCCGATGTTAAGCTTTGTGGAGGGAGCTGAAAAGATACTGGGGGTGGGAGTTTTCTAGTGTGCTCTCCTGGAAGATTTAGACAGTGACAGCTTCTCCAGTGCTTGGTTCCAACGATAAAGGCAGCTTCTCCACCATCTAATTCTAACAGTGCATGAAGCATTCCTAGTGCCCAGATTCTACACTGGGGGTTTGTGTATTAACCATGCCTTTTATTTTCTATACTGAAGATTTTACATACTGGAACCTTGCTGACCCTGAAGAGACTGCTTCTCCCAGGGTTATCTGATTTCCAAAGTCAGCAAACAATTCACCTTCAATAACTTATTTCATATATATATATATATATATATATATATATATATATATACACACACACACACATACTAACCAGTCCTGAGCCCATATCCCCAAATATCTTCTTCATCATCTCTCATCAGTCTCACACTCTGGGCCACTCTCCCCCTGCTCTAATATTCCCAGGATCAGGTACCAGACAACTCAGGATAGATCCTGTGTCCAGAGCATGCTCAAATTATTCAAACTAACCAATCATGAGTTTGCTTACACTGCCTTACCTTTTCCTTCCCATGGAGTCTCTTTCCCCTATTTTCTCCTAATTTTTTGCCTCTTCACTGATACTGGTACCTTGGCATGCTCTCTCCTCTTGGGATGTGTAAGTAAAATAAACTATCTTCTCAAAGGCAGTAATCTCCTGATTTGTTGGTATTACCAATCCTGAGTAACAAAACCTATATTTTGAAACTGGTGGCTTCCCCTGCACTAGGCTTCCGCAAACAGTTATCAACAGCACCCGGGGACCAGCAGCTTCCCCTGGCATACCCCATGGGTGATTTCATAGTGGAGTGCCTCTGGTATGAAATCTCCCCATTAGAGACTTTCCCCAGATACCAAGATACTGGCAAGTAACTTTCCCCAGATACCAGAACTGGCAAGTTCTGAAGGACAGATTCCTGCAAGATCCACCGTAATAACTCCTCTGTCTTCCAGTGAGCTGAGATCTCAGGCCTGGGTTGGGGAAAAGGAGACTCTTCTTTGGATACCTTACCTCAGCCCTAGGCTACTAACTATACCCATATGTTTCATTTCCAAATTCATTAAAGTTCTCTTTCTTACTAGCCAATACCTTGTTTTTTCAATCCCCTGTTACAGTTAACAAGTGTTTACAGTAAACTTTTCTTGCTCAGATAACTGCGTGGTTTTATCTCCTAATTGGATTTGGATTTATACAATATTTGATTTGATTCACCTTATAGTAGTTATTTAACCAGTTTTCACAAGAGTAATAACAATTGTTGTTGCTTAGTCACTAAGTCATGTTCAACTATTTTGCAACTGCATGAACTGCAGCCCACCCACCAGGCTCCTTTGTCCATGGAATTTCCCAGGCAAGAATACTGGGGTGAGTTTCCATTTCCTTCTCCAATAATAACAATACTTTGTGAATAAATAATCACATTTTTATTCCTCCTTCATTAGATATAACTATTATTTTTAATTTTACTAAAAATTATTCTGAACCGAGGAATTTTTCAATCTATGTGTGTGTATAGAAAATCAAACATGGAGGAAAAGTAACATGAAATCTTCATGAGCTATGTGAGGATGGGATAGCATTCAGGTGGGCCGCATTAAGACATGATGCTCCCAGTAATGCAAGCCAAACAATACATGTTACTAAAGATTTTCTATCACAAAGAACAACCTAATTCTTTAAACTATTTTTTGACATACTTTCTAGTTAACCTAAGATTTAGACAACCTACTGTTTCTATTGATTAACTCAAAGTCTGCCCTCCAAACATTTCATTTTTAAAACAGACCAAGAGGTCAATTCATTCGCCAGGTACTCTGTGGAGGATAAATTTTGGTAGAGTCATACTGGTAACATCTAAATCAAAATAGGAATTATACAGACTTTCTACATCATGGCATGGTAATAAAGTCATCTGACTTTTTCTATTAATTTTCTCCCAACAAGTGAACACTAGAGAAGCCTAAAGATCTGTGAACCATTTCTACAGGGAAAGTATTGGTTCTTAAATGTCTTCTTTCTCCTTTTTATGGACAGTTCACAATATCTGTTTAGAATTATTATTAGACTCTATAAAGAAGTTAAAAGATAAAGATCAGGGATCGAGCTCATGAGTTTTGTAAATTTTCCACAGTACTTCTGCCTTTGACATTGTTTCCCCATAGCCAATTAGCAGTAAAAATCCTTTACACAAAAAGGAAAATAAAGGAGTTTATGGAAGCCAGATATATCAAAATCTGGAAAAAACAGGTGTTAGATGAACTTAAGATTGTTTTTCCATGTGTGAAACAGCAAACTGTTAAATGCTTTGCCCATCAACACAGGTTTCCCCCTCCTTATTTCTACCCCCATTACTTCAAGATTTCTTTGTTGTAGCTCAGAATCATTTCACTGGCTTTCATGTATGATAGAAAACCTACCATAAAAGAAAAATCTTAACCAAAGATAAAAGGGAAATAAGAAGTCTTTTGAAGATAAGATCCCTGAATCTAATTCTAGATTTGCTTCTTACTACACTACTGAAGTTCAGTTCCCTACATTGTAAAATAAGAAATCTTATGATGTCATATTATAAGAACATGAGAATACCTTTAAAAGTTATTTTCTCATAATGTAGAAAAAAACCTGTTGTTGTTGTTGTTGTTCAGTCACCCAGTCGTGTTCAACTCTGTGACACCATGGACTGCAACACAGTAGGCCTCCCTGTCCCTCACCATCTCCTGGGGTTTGCTTACGTTCATGTCCATTGCATCGGTAATACATCCAGTCATCTCATCCTCTGACACCCTCTTCTCCGTCTGCCCTCCATCTTTCCCAGCATCAGGGACTTTTCCAATGAGTTGGCTGTTTGCATCAGGTAACCAATATACTGAAGCTTCAGCTTCAGCATCAGTCCTTTCAATGAGTATTCAGGATTGATTTCCTTTAAGATTGACTGGTTTGATCTCCTTGCTGTCCAAGGGACTCTCAGGAGTCTTCTCCAACACCACAGTTCGAAGGCATCAGTTCTTGGATGCTCTGCGTTCTTTATGGTTCAGCTCTCACAACCGCATGTAACCACTGGGAAGACCGCAGCCTTGGCTTATACCGACTTTTGTTGGCAGAGTGATGTCTCTGCTTTTCAACATACATCTATGTTTGTCATAGCTTTCCTGTCGAGAAGTAAACGTCTTCTGATTTCATGGCTGCAGTCACCATCCACAGTGATTTTATAACCCAAGAAGAGGAAATTTGTCACTGCTTCCACCTTTTCCCCTTCTATTTGCCATAAAGTGATTAAACCTACTCTTAATGAATAGAAATGCTTTTTCTGGTAATTTCAAATACATCTTGTCTTACTCCACTTGGAGGGGATTCTCAGGCTCAGTGGTAAAGAATCTTCCTTCCAATGCAGGAGACACAGGAGATGAAGGTTTGAACCCTGGATTGGGAAGATGCCCTAGAGAAAGAAATGGCAACCCATTACAGTATTCTTGCCTGGAGAATTCCATGGACAGAGGAGCCTGGTGGGCTACAGTCCATGGGATCACAAAGTGTCAGACATGACTGAGCGCACACACACACACACACACGCACACATCCATTTGGGCTGCTATAACAAAATATCATAGAGTGAGTGGCTTATAAACAACACGTTTATTTCTAATAGTTCTAGAGTCTGGGCTGTCCAACATCAGTACACATTGGTGCATGTGATGTCCTTTTCCTGATTCACAGACAACTGTCTTCTTCCTGTATCTTCACATGGTGAATGGGAAAGAGAAGGGAGGTCTCCAGGATCTCTTTTTACAAGTGTGCTAATCCCATTCATGAGTGCTCTGATCTCATGACCTAATAACCACCTAAAGTCCCTACTTCCAAATGCTGCCATCAGACTGGGAGTTAGAATTTAACATATGAATTATGGGGAAGAACACAAAGAGTCAGTCTGCAGCACATCTGATAACCTCTTTCAACAGTACCTACCCACTAACACATTGTAAAGTGTGCTTATTGAAAATGAACATGTTACGGTCATATGCATTTTACTCAGCCTCAAAAATAAAGCAAACAGAATATTCCTGATCACAGATTCCCATTTTGCTTTCCAACCTTTAATGTATTTTATATTTGTTTAGAATTCATAATGATTTTCTTTCTTGGCCAATATTTGATTGTCATGTCATAGTTACTGTGTTATGGATAGTTCACAGTTACTACAGTTCCTCCCTTCTGATAAATTGTATTTCCATATACAAGGACCACCCACTGAGGTAATTAGGCAGTTCATTTCTCCAGTTCATTTCTTCTTCATGACTTAAGTGAGCCTCCCTGTTTACTGTCTGAATCCTGGGAATACAGAGAAAAAGCAGGAATTCTCTAATATGTTTACTAAGGAAGCAAAGACATGGATAACTAGAGGTAAGGAGAGCAGACTAGAGGCTTTATGAAAGAAGCAAAGAATTCATACAATTTAATACATTTAAATCAGACTAGGCAAAATATTTAAGGATAAAGGCTGGAAAGCAGGGTTGTTGTTATCCCAAGGGATGAGGAAAAATAATCCAAGTGCTGTCTTCCACTTCTTATTGATGTGATTAAACAACTTGATCCCGGCCTTTTTAGTGACTCTGTTGAAGAAGAAACCAATTGGTGGCAGCTAGAAGGTTGGCTTTACTACATGGACATCTGCTCTAGGAGCTAAGCCTAGAATTGATTAATTTCAAATATGTCAGCAGCTGTCAAGAGGTAACAATTTCAAGTCATTTCTAACCTAAGCCAGAAGCAAACCAGTAACATAGAAGTAAAATTGCTTACGAATCCATGGATACATCAAAATCTTATTACATAAACATTTTAGTCACTTCTTTAGTTCCAGCATTTTAATTTAAAAACATTGAGCCAGCCCTAGACTTTAATTAATGGATTATTTATAAAAGACTCTGGTTTGCCATTTTATTGGATATATCATACAGTCTCCAAATGTCAGCACAAACAATGTGCTTTTGTATTGTAACTTAAGTGTTTAATATAAACAAAATAGCATAGCATTTAATGTGCTTTTTAACAGTTCCCGTGTTTACTCTTACTGTGAATGCTTAAACCCTACAAATCCTATATTCTTATTCACTAGTTAGTAATGAGTCTTTTTTCTGCTTATATCATTTGCCCTGTTTAAAGCCCCTCTTTGGCTTCCCTATGCTTTTAGGATGATAAGAAATCTGATTATAAGATATTATCACCAAACTGGGTCTGGCCTGCATCTCTTTCCCCAGCCTCAAATTCCAGCACTTTGCCTCCTCACTTTCCCTTTTTAAACCTTTCTGCTCTTCTTTCAGGTCCAGAACCAGTTCTGTTCCCTTCTACTGCAAGGTCTCTAACAATGCTGTATCCTCTGCTGGAATACTTCTCCCTGCCTTCTTTAACAAATTAATGTCTGTCTGTTTCTGCTCTGAGTTCAGTGCAAGCATTCCCTCAGGGAAAGTGCCCTGGGATCCCTCCTTAGGTCAAAGCCCTACTGTAAGCTCTTACAGTGCCTCTTTATCCCCAGTCATATCCACTTGAACTATCTTGGATTATTGCCTTTCTTCCAGGCTAGAATCTAAACTCTAAAGAGGTAGGGAGCTGTCTCTTGTTTGTCCACCTTTATATCATTAGCACCTTGAACAGTACACAACGCATCTTTGTTGAACAAATGAATTACAGGGAAGTAATTGAACATCACTAAAAAATCATATAGCACGTGTGAGTAAATTGCAATTGGGTCTAGTATTTACAAGGCTAATCACTGTAGGAGAGTTTAAACCAACATTACCAACATCAATTTCTCTCACATCGTTTGGCTAATGTCCTATTATTGTTGTGTATGGCAAGTGTATTTCCTATATTGTGAAATAAAAGTGCACAAGTTTGCCAAAAAAAAAAAAAAAATCCCACAGGGAAGTAAAATCAATGAAGCAAGAGCTACATCTCAGGTGAAATTACCATATCCTCAAAAGAAGAAATAAAATCAGAATAAATAGAAAATAAAATTATATTAATACAATGAAATGAAAATCCTTCATTACTGTTAAGAATATGAAAATTCTATTGAAATGAGGAAGAATACATCTTTTTAAACCTTAAGATAAACTTGGAATTTTTAAATAAGAGAAAAAGGTAAAACACTAAGGAGACTGGAATATATGCAGCACTGTGTTTAAGAATGTTCGTAGATTAGACTGGAAAACTGTGTATATGTGTATATGTTATGAATGTCACACTGAGTGAGTTGTTTGGAAATAATCATAGGAGGAATGTGGGATTTCTCTATTATTTTTGTTAAAGAAATTGACAATAAAATCATTTTCATATTGATTAACCTAGAGAACTAGAGAAAAGAGGCAGAATTTTGGGAGGCACAGAGACCGTATTTTTTGTTGGAATACAGACAGGTAGCCAGGCCTACAATGAGAATGAGATAGGAAGCAGATATATAAGATATTCTGAAGGCATAATTGGTAGGTTAATCACTTATACATAGTTAGAGGAAAATAAAAAGATCAAAATGATACCTGGTCAAAGACCTGTTGAAAGATTTTCTTTATAAACACATCCAAAAACAAGATTCTTTTAGTCTTGGCCTTTCTACTTATTTTCAAACCTTCTCAATGCTTTTAGTTTTGAACTGTGCAAACCTCCACTGATATTCTTTGTACCCACATATATACAAGAAGACAAACAATTTTTAGAAATGAAAAAAAAAGGTATTTTTGCATTGGTGTAAGCACTTTGGACTCAGAATGAGTTTGGATCACCATAGAAATTGGTTATGTAACCAATTTTTTCCATATTATTTCAAATTTTACTACATAAAGATTCAACAATATAGCATGAGAGGAACAAAGCTTAAATATGGAACTTATTTTTCTACATGTTTCCTTTACAAAGAAAAGTCTTACAGAAAATAAGCAAAACACATCTGTCAAGGGGATTCTCAGGCAGCGCTAGTGGTCAAGAACACACCTGCCAGTGCAGGAGATGTAAGATACATGGGTTCAGTCCCTGGGTTGGGAAGATCCCTGGAGGAGGGCATGGCCACCCACTCCAGTATTCTTGCCTGGAGAATGCCATGGACAGAGGAGCCTGGTGGGCTATGGTACCTAGGGTCGCAAGGAGCTGGTCATGACTGCAGTGACTTCTGTCAAAATATCTGCCAATAATAAAGCAATCCAGCAACAAATTTATTAACCAATAATATATATTTTTAATTTTTTAGAATTCCGTAATTGTAAATCACATAAATGCTGGACAATGTTGTTTAGTTGAATGGCTTTAAAAATACAAAAAGTTCTGTTGTGGCATTTGGGAGGGCTCTACAATTAATTAATTAGAATTTAAATTTTGAAAAGTGTATTTTAACTCTTTGAAACTTGGAATGGGAGACAACATCCACAGTGAATGTATTTTATGTTAAATGGCCACCCTGTAGTACCATTAACACCTTAACTTTCTCTTCAGAGTTAACTCATCTTGTGCAGATCTCACAGTGTCTCCAGTAATCTTCGTGCGTGTACTTGAACTTTTTATAAATGTTGTTATCAATTAAGAAAGTGAAGTTCAGCACTATGTTTCTTGATTTTTTTAATACAAAATTCAGTCCTGAGCATATTCATTAATGCAAATTAGTACAAGTGATTCTGTTACTCAGGGATATGTATCTGAATCAAGCCCTATTAATAAGACTCAGGTGCATTGGCTCAGCAGTGAAATTAACCTTTTACTGCATATAAACAACAACATCCAAAAAATGGAAAACCACTGATCTAGTATAATTGCTAGTCTGCAGAAAAAATAAAAGAGAGTCACAAAAATATAATGGTTTACCTGAGGTCACACAAATTGTGAGGGAAAGCACACACACACACACACACACAATCTGATCCCCAGATCTTTGTTTTTGCCAGTATATGATGTCAGCTTTGAAAATACTAGATTCATCTTTTAATGTGATTATAAAGTTTAAGAGTTCTAGAGGACTATTTTGGAGAAGGCAATGGCACCCCACTCCAGTACTCTTGCCTGGAAAATCCCATGGACGGAGGAGCCTGGTAGGCTGCAGTCCATGGGGTCGCTAAGAGTCGGATACAACTGAGCGTCTTCACTTTCACCTTTCACTTTCCTGCATTGGAGAAGGAAATGGCAACCCACTCCAGTGTTCTGGCCTGGAGAATCCCAGGGACGGGGGAGTCTGGTGGGCTGCCATCTATGGGGTCACACAGAGTCGGACACGACTGAAGCGACTAAGCAGCAGGAGCAGAGGACTATTTGTGAGAGTGACATGCATTTGGAAGTCCTAAGAATTTACGTTTTTCATTGATTCGAACCTTTAAAAATATATATTTGTCATATCTTCATTTTTTTAGTCTTTGATGTACTTGGGAAACCATGTTATGGAGGTAAAATGAAAATCAGTTGCTTTCCTTGTCTTTTTCTGTAGAACAAGATATCTGGGTGACAATGGATTTGGCAACTATTAATTATCGTTCCAGGGAAGACTGTTTTAGAGCAATTACTTTATGAATACTCTATTCCATCCAAAGGATGTTTCCAAGGCTTTCCAAAGGCCTGTAAAATTTGTCCTGTTATTTGAAATGTCATGTCAACAGCTGTTTCTTTTGAATATGTGAAACTTGTAACTAGATTATGAAGATCCCACTTCAAATTGGTCATTGAACTTTTTAATCTATCAGTTCCACTTGTACATTATTTTTCTCTCACAGGGGCAGTTAACACTGCAGAATTTCATTAAATAGTTCAGACACATGTTGGCTTACTACATTTTAAAGACAGGAGATGTTTATCTTTTGGTTTCATATTGGAAACCAGTGAGTATTCCAAAAACTGTCAACCATGTGATTTCAAGCCATACATTGCATTTTGCTACTAATACCCATTTGGAAAAAAAAAAAAAAAAAACTCAGTGCTTTATATTTTCTACTTTGGATATGTAGTAAACAACTTTTTCCCTCTTAGACTTGCATAGAATTTTAGTTTTTTTCTTTAATTGTTTTCTTTTGAATTTTAAGTTATGATTCAAATCACATTCTGACCAATTATTCTTGGAAGTCATTGGCACATAAATTTGAAGCATAACAATAGGCCTTACAAACATTTCTTTTACACCCAACTTGTTATCCCATCTATAACCTTTTTTTAAAAATCTCTGATTTATCATTAATAATTCAGCTTGAAGTACATATGTGAATTATTGGAGCAGAATGTCTTCTTGTCATAGGCTTAAATTTTAATGCATTTTCAAAACGCCAGATATTTTTTGACTTAACACTTTACCTCATAGATATGTTATATATGTATATACATTTACTCACATACACATCATTTTAAGGCATTAAATTTTCTATTGTACTCTTCAAAAATGATATTTAATTGTTATAGAAATATGAAATATGGAAAAGATGTATAGGTGAAAGTTAAAAAAAAAACAGATTATTGGCAACAATTCCACAGTAAGCAAACACTGTGTGCTCAGTTGCTCGTTTGTGTCTGACTCTGTAGCAGCATGAACTGCAGCCCACCAGGCTCCTTTGACCATGAGATTCTCCCTGCAAGAATACTGGAGTGGGTTACCATATCCTTCTCTAGAAACAAACACTATTTTAAGTAAAAAATGATCTTTGTTCCTACTCCAGGGGTCTTCCTGACCCAGAGATCAAGCCCGTGTTTCTTGTGTCTCCTGCATGAGGAGGCAGATTCTTTACCACTGCACCACCTGGAAAGTCCCTAAAAAATTATTTACTGGGTGCATGATATACACAGATATATTACTGAAAAAATAAACTACTCTACATTGAAGTGTGCAAAATCTAATAGAATAGATCTATTATCTGATATTTTAAAGTAAGCAGACTGCAGAAGGGCTTCCCAGGTGGCTCAGTGGGTAGAGAATCCACCTGCAATGCAGGAGACACAGACAAATGCCAGTTGGATCCCCAGGTCAGGAAGATCCCCTGGAAGAAGGCATGGCGACCCATTCCAATATTCTTGCCTGGAGAATTCCATGGACAGAGGAGCCTGGTGGGCTACAGTCCATAGGATCACAAAGAGTCAGACATAACTGAAGTGATTGAGCAAGCACACAGATGACAAAAATTCAATATATTATCACTTTAATTAAAACCAGATACAAATAAATAATAAGCAAAATGTAAGAAAGTGATCAACTGGGATTAGTTTGGATAGTCAAAACACACATGGATGGCTTCTCAGAGGGCCAGTGGGAAGGAAGAAACAAAGTCATGTTTTTAGAATAAAAAATGATGAATGAATAATTGCAAACATTATTACACAAACAAGATCATTCACGGGATGGTACAGTACAGCCAGGAGTGCAGAATTCTGGCAATTTCCTCAGTACACCATGCACTTTTTCTGCATTCTGTTCATTCATATTTATATCAATCCCGTACTCATTATTTTCCCCAGGAGTCCTTAGCAAACTTGTCTTCCAAATATTAAGTCAAGAATAACCTTTTCTGTAAAACCCTGTTTAACCCTTCTGGAAGACTGGGGGATTGATTTCTCTAAATTTTGACTGGTTCCAATTATAATCACTATTCTAAATCACTGGTTCTTTATCTTGGTTACATACTGGAATCATCTAGGGTGTTTTAAATGTGTTGAAGCCTTGATCCCACCCTCAGAGATGCATATTCAAATGGTTTAGGAGTACTGTGGGCATTGGGATTTTTTTTAAAAAAAGGAAAAAAAAAAAATAAACCCAAAGTGATTCTGCTGCTGCTGCTGCTGCTGCTAAGTCACTTCAGTCATGTCTAACTCTGTGCGACCCCATGGACTGCAGCCTACCAGGCTTCTCCGTCTGTGGGACTCTCCAGGCAAGAACAGTGGAGTGGGTTGCCATTTCCTTCTCCAATGCATGAATGTGAAAAGTGAAAGTGAAGTCGCTCAGTCATGTCCGACTCTTAGCGACCCCATGGACTGCAGCCTACCAGGCTCCTCCATCCATGGGATTTTCCAGGCAAGAGTACTGGAGTGGGGTGCCATTGCCTTCTCCCAGTGATTCTACAGTTCAGCAAAGTTTGATCACTGCTGGCATGTGTGTTAGCAGTTGTGATATTTGAGTTGTCTGTATAAGGCTTCTCCTATGCCATGTCTGAATCTGTAATTTTATACAGAAGAGACCCCTGTCCTTTAGTGCTGGTTGGGAACATGAACTGTATGCTGCTGAAGAGCAGAGGTTTTACCATGAGACCAAAAGAGTTGGAATTGCAATTCCCTCGCTTACTAAGAATGTGCCTTTGGGCAAGTAATTTAATCTCTACAAGTTTCAACTTTCTTGTGAATTTATTGGGATGACTAAATGAAATGTAGTATATGTGTATATATATATATATATATATACATGTATAAACATTATATATATAATAAGTATGGTATATATATGTAGTATTTGTATATATGTATGTAGTATATACATATACTATATAAATATATATATAAACATTAACAATAAAATACAACACAAAGGTGACCTATTTTAAACAACTACTGTTGTTATCTACTTACAAATAATTGAGCGTGTTTTATGTGCCAGAAAGTGTTCTAAGAGATAATATATTTCATTAACTTTTAGAAAACACTCTAAAATTTGAAGTAAATTATAAATATTATTAACATTATTTTACATATAATGGAATTGTGGTATAGAGAGATCAAACAATTTGCAGTAGAAACCTGCTGAAGGTCACACATATAGTTAAGAAACAGAGCTTAGAACTGAAACCAGTTAGTCTAATTTCTGACCCTGTGACTGATATCACTATACTTTGCTAAAAAGGAATGAAAAGAAAAATATTCATAAAAGTAAATTCTATTTAATTGTATGTGGTAAGTCTGTGTGAGTGTTGGAAACAAAATATTGTAGAAGTTTACAAGGGAAGAATTATTTATATATAAGTGGGAAAGATAAGCTTCATGGAGGAAGTGAAATTTGAGCTATATTCCTTGGTTGTCACCAACGTTGTGCATGGTAGCTCATAAATACACACACACATAGCAACTCACTTTAATTAAAATGTGATAATAGTTACTCATGAGTTAAAGTGTTTTAAGTGAGATACAGCATTTCTTGGAAATGTATAAAAAGCAACAGTTGAATAAAAATGAATGTAACTATCTTCAGTTCAGTTCAGTTCAGTTCAGTCACTCAGTCCTGTCCAACTCTTTGCCAGGCCTCCCTGTCTATCACCAACTCCCAGAGTTCACTCAGACTCACGTCCATCGAGTCAGTGATGCCATCCAGCCATCTCATCCTCTGTCATCCCCTTCTCCTCCTGCCCCCAATCCCTCCCAGCATCAGAGTCTTTTCCAATGAGTCAACTCTTCGCATGAGGTGGCCAAAGTACTGGAGTTTCAGCTTTAGCATCAGTCCTTCCAAAGAAATCCCAGGGCTGATCTCTTTCAGGAGTCAACTCTTCGCATGAGGTGGCCAAAGTACTGGAGTTTCAGCTTTAGCATCAGTCCTTCCAAAGAAATCCCAGGGCTGATCTCTTTCAGAATGGACTGCTTGGATCTCCTTGCAGTCCAAGAGACTCTCAAGAGTCTTCTCCAACACCACAGTTCAAAAGCATCAATTCTTCGGCACTCAGCTCTCTTCACAGTCCAACACTTACATCCATACATGACCACTGGAAAAACCATAGCCTTGACTAGATGGACCTTTGTTGGCAAAGTAATGTCTCTGCTTTTGAATATGCTATCTAGGTTGGTCATATCTTAGGAGTCGTTAAATACATTGGAATCATATAAAAGATAACAGGATGGGAGGGCTCACTGGCAAAGAATCCTACTGCCCATACAGAAGACATACGTTTGATCCCTAATCCAGAAAGATCCCACATACTACGGGCCAACTAAGCTCATGTGCCACAAATGATGAGCCCAGGAGCTGCAACTACTGAACTCATGTGCCACAGGTACTGAAGCCTGCTTGCCCTAGAGCCTGTGATCTGCAACAAGGAAGCCACTGCAGTGAGAAGCCCAACCACCACAACTAGAGAGTAGACCCTGCTCTCCCAACCTAGAGAAAAACCCAGGCAGAAATGAAGACCCAGCACAACCATAAACAAGTAAATAAAATTATTAAAACAAAACAAAAAACTAAAGATTACAGGGTGGGAATCTACGTTATTGTTCAGTTGGTCAGTCATGTAGATTCTGCGACCTCATGGACTGCGGCACACCAGGCTTCCCTCTCCTTCACCATCTCCCAGAGCTTGCTCAAATTCTTGTCCATTGAGTTGGTGATGCCATCCAACCATTTCATACTCTGTCATCCCCTTCTTCTCCTGCCCCTATCTTTCCCAGCATCAAGGTCTTTTCTAATGAGTCAGCTCTTCACATCAGGTGGCCAAAGTATTGGAGTTTCAGCTTCAGCATCAGTCCTTACAATGAACATTCGGGTCTGATTTCCTTTAGGATGGACTGGTTGGATCTCCTTGAAGTCCAAGGGACTCTCAAGAGTCTTCCCCAATTCAATTCTTTGGCACTCAGCCTTCTTTATGGTCCAATTCTCACATCCATACATGACTACTGGAAAAACCATAGCTTTGACTAGATGGACCTTTTTGGCAAATCAGTGTCTCTGCTTTTTAATATACTGCCTATGTTTGTCATAGCTTTTCTTCCAAGGAGCAAGTGTCTTTTAATTCCATGGCTGCAGTCACCGTCTGCAGTGATTTTGGAGCCAAAGAAAATAAAATCTGTCATTGTTTCCATTGTTTCCCCATCTTCTTGCCAAGAAATGATGGGACTAGATGCCACGATCTTAGTTTTTTGAATGTTGAGTTTTAAACTGACCTTTTCACTCTCCTCTTTCACCTTCATCAAGAGGCTCTTCAGTTCCTCTTCACTTTCTGCCATGAGGGTGGTGTCATCTGCATATCTGAGGTTATTGATATTTCTCCTAGCAATCTTGATTCCAGCTTGTGCTTCATCCAGCCCAGCATTTCACATCATGTACTCTGCATAAAAGTTAAATAAGCAGGGTAACAATATGCAGCCTTGATATAATCCCTTCCCAATTTTGAACCAGTCCAGTGTTCCATGACTGATTCTAACTGTTACTTGTTGTCTTGACCTACCTACAAGTTTCACAAGATAAGAATGAGAATCTATAGTGGAATGAATATTTTAATATTGAGAATAGACACAGATTGTTAGACGATCCTAAAGAAAAATGTGCCCTCTCCCGGGAATATCATTTTCCTTAAGCACAAGTAGATTATTCACCATTATTCAAATATTCACTAGTGGCAGAAAGCAAAGAGGAACTAAAAAGCCTCTAGATGAAGGTGAAAAAGGAAAGTGAAAAAGCTGGCTTAAAACTCAGCATTCAAAAATCAAAGATCATGGCATCCGGTCCCCCATCACTTCATGGCAAATAGATGAGGAAACAATGGAAACAGTGACAGACTTTATCTTCTTGGGCTCCAAAATCACTGTGGACAGTGACTGCAGCCATGAAATTAAAAGACGCTATTTCCTTGGAAGAAAAGCTATGACAAATCTAGACAATGCATTAAAAAGCAAAGCATTACTTTGCTGACAAAGTCCATGTAATCAAAGCTATGTTTTTCCCAGTAATCATGAATGGATGTGAGAGGTGGACCATAAATAAGGGTGAGCACCCATGAACTGATGCTTTCAAACTGTGGTGTTGGAGAAGACTCTCATTGGACTGCAAGGAGATCAAACCAATCAATCCTAAAGAAAATCAATCCTGAATATTCATGGAAGAACTGATGCCGAACCTGAAGCTCCAATACTTTGGCCACCTGATGTGAAGAGCTGACTCATTAGAAAAGACCAGGATGCTGGGAAGGCAGGAGAAGGGTATGACAGGATGAGATGGCTGGATGGCATCACCGACTCAATGGACAAGAGTTTGAGCAAGCTCCTGGAAATGGTGAAGGACAGGGAAGCATGGCGTGCTAAAGTCCATGGGGTCGCAAAGAGTTGAACACGATTAAGTGACTGAACAACAATAACAGCAATTCATACAGTTATTATTTCCTTTATAATCAGAATAAAGGCAAATATGTCCACTGTCACTAGCACTATTAATATTACACTGGGATTTCTAGAAAATATAGTAAGATAAAAATTAAAGCAAACAGATTTAGATATATATAATTTGCATTTGAATTATTTGTATATTATATAAAAAATAATTAACTTTATATCTTTTAGAATGAACTTGTTAGAGTGATCATCAAGAAAAACTGCATTTGTGATAGCATCTAAAATCTACAAAGTTAGAAATAACTTTAACAATAAATACACAGACTATGTAAGAAATACAGGTATACATGTATGAGTGTGTGTGTCTGTCTGTGTGTGTATGTGAAAGCTAGGTCACTGAATGAAGTCTGATTTTGTAGAGTAATTAGTTTTCTTGATGACTTTATAGATTAAAGATCTCCAAATCACTATCTCAGTGGAGTGTTTTTGGTAACTAGATAGAACAGTTTTAAGGTATACATTAAAAAAAAGAAAATATAAAAAAGAATTAGATCAGCTGTGCAAGTTCAGTATGAAAGTCTAAGACTTAAAATATCAAAGAGGTTGTTCTAAAGAGCAGCATACAGATTAAAAGATAATTATAAAGAGCCCTGAAATAAACCTTATAACATATGGGAACATAGTACATAACAAATGATGCCTTGCAAATTGATGAGGAGGACATTTATTATTCTACAAATAATATAGGATAAAATCAGTATTTGCCATATACTATATACCAAATTAAACCATATGTATTACAGTAATTAAATTTCACATTAAGCCACAAAACAATGAGAAGAAAATACAGATAAATATTTAACTGATGATAGTTAAGTTAGTCCATTTTTCTGACATTTTTGACAATCCTATTATTTTAAGCTCAGACTTATTTGAAAATTAAGTGACTGGCTATGAAGCCTCTCTTTGTTGCAGGGGAGGGAAACATATATGCATACATAAACATCTTGCTTATAATTATATTTAATATGTAAATATTGGAGAGGGGATAAATGAGTAGAGGATAAAGAAAATTATTAACAGTAAATAATGTAGACTACTCTCATTCCTTCCCCAGAAATCAGTTTCTTTTAGGTTATCCCAATGGATTTCTGAATTAAACTGAATCCTGCTTAAATTTCAGAATAATAGAAGATGAGAAGGTTATGGGTATGAGGCAGCGTGGGGTGGAGGGTAGGGGAGTATAAGTTTAAGTGTATTCTCAGTATACACTCAGTCATATATATTTTCAGTATACACTTTAAATGTAGTCTCTTCACCTCTCTTTATAAATGAATCCCCTCAACAGCCATATTCTCCAGAATATTCAAAAAGTGGTGCTATAAACTGAATGTTTATGTTCACCCATAATTTATATGATTAATCCTAACTCTCAGTGTGATCACTTTAGAAGTTGGGATTTGGGGGAGTTTATTACATCATGAACATATAGCCCTTATGAATGGTGTTAGTGCCCTTATAAAAGAAGACTCCAGAGAGTTCCTTTTCTTCTTCCCCCATGTAAGGATATGCCTGCCCCATGTAAGAAGACTGCCTGTCTATGAACCAGGAAGCAGGCCCTCACCACACACACCCAGCCCTGCATCTTGGTCTTGAACTTCTCAGCCTCTAGAATGGTGAAAAATAAACGTTTGTTGATCATAAACCATGTGGTATTTTGTTATAGTAGCTTAAACAGACTAAGACAAGTGATAAGAGGACAATAGTATAAAATATGAGTGAGAAAGAGGGATGCTTGTAAACCACTAATGCTGACCCCTTTCTTTGGTTAATTAACACCTTTGATTCCTTCCAACATGAAACATCATTTCCTCCGCAAAGCATCCCCTAACTCCTTCAAAGTATGTTGAGTCCTGTGTTATGGAGTACCACCTTACCTTATGCTTCTTGTAACACTTACTATGCACTTCTAATTATTCTCTAGTGCCTGTCTTCTCCACAACACTCCATAGTACCTGAGAACAAGAAATATGTCTCTCTTTTTAAAAAATCACAGCTCTCTAGAGTCTATTCAATATCCAGCACACTCTAAGTACATGAATGATAGATATTGAATAAATAAGATGGCACAAAATTTAATCATTAATTTTCATGATTTTGCATAGTTTTTACTTTATCACTCAAAATCATTTCAACGACTAAGCTAAGCTCTGGCTCTTGGTCCTTAAAATAGAATATAATCTCAAAAATGGGGAAAATTCTAAAATCATGTGAAATATATACAATATATAAATCATATCCAGTTTGTCATTGAAATAAATTTAGTGAGTCTTCTAGGTGATAATATATAGCTTTGCTCTCTTGTATAATTCTTCATGCCATGTCATACAAACTGAATGCCAAACTATGGGGCCCCCTGGTTCTATCCTGGGAACATCATCTGGGCAGGCATTGGATTAGTAGATATACAAAATCAAAGACGGTTCCATGATGTGAGAGACCCTCTGGAATCTGAGGATAAAGTTTCAAAAGCCTTAGGAATGTTCTGGCAATGATGCACCGTACTCAAAATAGGAAAGACAAAACCGGTTATACTAGAGATTTTAAAAGATAAACTACTAGAGTCCTGATGACCTTCTGTATTATCAAACTGTTTCTCCTCTTAAAGATATTCTAAGAGGGATTCTCCAAAAGTCTAAAAATATACCTACAGATATTTTTTTTGGTAAATGGTATTTTTTATTAGCTAGTTTATGATCAGATAAGTTAAAGCTAATTGGACTTGGTATTTCTATGATAACTTATTTTAACATTTTCAGTGTTATAAATGAAGTAGTAATTAAAGAAAGATAAGTTAGTTTTCATCTCTCAGCTGGTAATGAGTGAATATTTAGATCTCTAAAAATTAGAAATTCATTAGTTAATCACCCAAGCCAAACACAACCAAGGAAAAACTTCTAGCAACCAATTTATGAATACTTGCTTTCAAAATTATTTTCTAGAATTTGACCCTCAGAATATATATTGGAATGTAAGTAGTTCTATTTCAAATTCTGTAAAATGTAGATTTCATAGTAGTGTCTAGAAAACTGAATACAAAGCATTTTACTTTGTCTTTTTATTCCTCTTAAGAAAGTTACCTACTGACTGAAACCATTAACAAGACAAAATAAATTCCAATATGTTTTCAGGTGCCTAGTAGGAGACAGAATTCAAATGAAATAAATGATAGAGGAATGCAGAGAATAACATTGAAACAACAGAAAAAAAAATATATATATATATAATTGTATTATATACATGTGTTGTGGCAATAAATGATTTTACTGTTTTTTATAGGTTCAGTTTTTAAATTGTTTTGATTGAATATAGCTGATTAACAGTGTTGTGTTAGTTCCAGGTGTAAAGCAAAATGATTCAATTAATCATATTATTTTTCAAATTCTTTTCCCTTATAGGTTATTGCAAAATATTAAGTATAATTCCCTGTGCTTTACACCAGGACCTTGCTGTTTATTTTATGTATAGCAGTGCGTATATGTTAATTCCAAACTCCTAGTTTATCCCTCTAGAAAGAGCCCTTGTGCATGATGATTGCTTACCAATAGTTGCATTAAACTCTAATGTGCCCAACTCTATGCTAACTCAAGTAGTGTCCTGGTAAATGCTTAAGAAACAACTTGGGAAAGAAGACACTATTCTGTAGTGTATACTTCCATTCTGGCTGATTTAAGACTACCAAAGTGCTGTCAGTGAGCAGTGTTGAAGAGTGGTGATGTGCAATAGCATACCATTAAATAACATTTCACCATACAAATACAATTGATGTAAATAGCCACACCAGAATAAATAATATTATGTAGTAAAAATAATTAGGAAGTGGTGGGTTTAGGGGCTTATTACCTTGCTTTCAATATAATTTAATTGTAAATTCATGTAATTTAATTTTCAGTAATGACTGTGTTTGACAACTGGCTTTACAAAACTGAGAATTTAACTATCAGTTCTGCAAGGCCAGTACCAGTCTACATAGCATGCCATATTTACTAACCACCCATCTTCCCACCAATTATATGACAATAATGAAAACATTCGGACTCACACACCAAACTAAGAGACCTCTACACAGAAGCCAAAGGGTCACAGCATGAATCTACGAAAACTTGTAATCAAGGTCACTATCAGAATATCTCATGACAATTTTCTATCCCTTTCTATAAACAATAGCAACAAGACTGTGATCATCTGTCATTTTAGGCCCAGAGATGTCATCAAGTTTAAAACCAGAAGCAGTGATATTGGATATAGGAATAAGGATGCAAGCCAAGACCAGACACAACAGATAGATTCTGCTCTCTCTTCTCTCTCCATTTCCTGAAAACACCTGCTGACAAATTCTAGTCTTGTGAACAGAGCCCAAGATTCAGATTACTGAATGTTCTAATGATTGGCAGCTAATTGGTAGCAGATTGTTATTTCCTGAGTTAAGATTTTGCTTTGCTTCAGGCACTATGATAGGTCCATAAAGTAGATGGTCTCATTTAATCTCACTGCCTTTTTAATTTAAGCCTTATATTTCCATTTTTAATAAGAAGAAACCAAAGCTTAAAAAAATTATGTAACTAGTCATTACCCACAGGCCATAACTAGCAAAGTAAGATTTGAGCTCAGGCTTCAAAAACTGTGCTCCTAATGATTTCACTATTCTGCCTAGCATAATTCATGATATTTATTGACAATAATAACTGACATTTGTTGAATGATAGTTATATACTTAGTACTATTCAGTGCCTTACATGTACTAACTCATTTAATTCTCATGACAACTAGACATTAATTAGCACATTTCCTCAATTCTAAGATATTATTGGTTGTAGGGAGTATTGATTTGATAACAGCATTCAAAGAAAAATAGGAGCATGATGTGTATCATTTTAAATGTGATATTGATAATACATTTGACCACCCCCCCAATATGGAGGTTAGGGACTTCCACTCTCCTTGAAGTGTAAAATTTGAGTATTGACTTTACAGTTCGCCATTCCTATCTGCAGTTCCACATGTTTGAATTTAATCAACCTGGGTGCCTATAGCACTGTGGTATGCATTTAGTGAAAAAAATCCATGTAAAAATGGACCATTTCAGTTCAAAACCATGTTGTTCAAGGGTCCATGGTATTATGCATCCCAAACTAATAAATATTTTAAGATATAAAGCTTAAGTCAGAGGACCAAGAAAATATGGTACCTAACCCTGTATTAACAAGGACACCAAAGGAAGAAAATGTGCTCAAGGACACACAAAATATAAGGGAGAATGGGATAGTGAAATTTTAAATTACCTGAAGACCTTACAGTTTCTCAAGGCTCCCAAATAAACTGGTATTTATTATTCTGACTTCTTTAGTGTATCAAAAAGCAGAGACATTATACTTTGCTGACAAAAGGCCATATAGTCAAAGCTATGGTCTTTCCAGCAATCATGTAACGGATGTGAGAGCTGGGTCATAAGAAAAGCTGAATGCCAAAAAATTGATGCTTTCAAACTGTTATGCTGGAAAAGACTTTTTAGAGTTCCTTGGACTTCAAGGAGATCAAACCAGTCAATCCTAGAGCAAATGAGTCCTGAATATTCATTGGAAGGACTAATTCTGAAGCTGAAACTCCAATACTTTGGCCACCTGATACAAAGAACTGACTCATTTGAAAAGACCCTGATGCTGGAAGATAGAAGGCAGGAGGAAAAGGGAATGACAGAGAACAAGATGGTTGGATGGCATCACTGACTCAATAGACAGGAGTTTGAGCAAGCTTCAGGAGATGGTGAAGGACAAAGAAGCCTGGTGTGCTGCAGTCCATGGGATCACAAAGAGTCGGACATGGCTGTGTGACTGAACAACTTCTTCCTTCCTTTTCCCCCTTTAAAGACTTGGTGATTACACTTAGCTCTACTGGATACTTCAGGATAATCTCCCTTTTTTATTTTTATTTTTTTAAGCTAATTTATTTTAATTGGAGGCTAATTACTTTGCAATATTATAGTAGTTTTTGCCATCCATTGACATGAATCAGCCATGGATGTACATGTGTCCCCCATCCTGAATGCCCCTCCTTCTCCCTCCCCATCCCATCAGCATATTAGTAACCTTTACTCCATCTGCAACCTTAATTTCCCTTTGCAATATAACTGAACATACCTATAGGCTCCATGAATTAGAACACAGATATCTTGGAGTGTTACTATTCTTCAAACTGTAGAAAAGACAAAGATGTAGCTTCACTTTGTTTCAACTAAAAAATAAAAATAAAAAATAAAATCCTAGAGAAGAATTCCAGTCAACCTGGCAAGAGCCACCTCTCTATTCTAGCGATATCAATGGGATTGGGAGACAGGCAATATATCATAATTGACAACCCCAAGTAGAATCATGTATTTTTGAATTAGATGAGGAGCAGATGATTGAGAGAGGAGACAACTTTTCTCAGAATAAGGGAGACCAAATAACGTCTGTCTAGTGTCCTTCCATTTCACCCTAACCTCTTGGTACCTTTTAGGCACCCAGTGCTCTGCTGGGTCGTGTCCGGACTTCGGTCGTGTCCGACTCTGTGCGACCCCATAGACGGCAGCCCACCAGGCTCCCCCATCCCTGGGATTCTCCAGGCAAGAACACTGGAGTGGGTTGCCATTTCCTTCTCCAATGCATGAAAGTGAAAAGTGAAAAGTGAAAGTGAAGTCGCTCGGTCATGTCTGATTCCGCGACCCCCATAATACCATCTGGTTCCTCCAACATCTTTTCACTTTCGCATACCCTTCATATCTTCTCTCAGATAGTACAGCCTTCTTGTCATTCTCTGCCATAGAAACCCTCATTCTTCTAAATATAACTCACAAGTTACTTCTTCTAGAAGAGAAGTAGATTTCTGGAACTGTCTAGTTCTCAAATATTCAAACCACTTACTACTAAATGAAAGTTTTAACAATCATGTTGTCATGATTCCAAGAGCAAATATTGTTCTTTCTCATTGCTTGAATAGTTCAGAAACCCTCTTGACTTGGAAGATTTGTTTGTACTTGTCTATCCTATTTCAAGAGTTACTTCAAGTGCTTTCCAAAAATCCAGGATATTTGGTTTTGCTTTAGAGAAATTTGTGAATGCAACGTTTACTTTCTAGTTTAAGTCTATCTATGGTGCTAATAGACAATAGTGACATTGTCTCTGGGCCATTTTACTTGCTTTTTTGCAAAGGAAAATTTAATTCTCAGAAGATTTTTTTATTATAAAGGCAGTCAGTGAATCAAAAATTAGATTTTATTAAAAATTACTTTCTAAACTAAATGATTAAATTCCAACATAAAAATCTACAAACGGTATTCTGGCATATGCTTAATCATGTTATTTTTTTTTAACAAAATGAAATTTTGTACACAAATTTTCTACACATATCAACATTAGTTCACCGTTCCAACATGGACTTCTTTGAAGTCCAGCAGAGACATCTAAGGACATTACTATGGTCTCAGAAAAGATGCCATCTCATCATAGACTGCTGCTGCTGCTGCTAAGTCGCTTCAGTCGTGTCCGACTCTGTGCAACCTCATAGATGGTAGCCCACCAGGCTCCCCCGTCCCTGGGATTCTCCAGGCAAGAACACTGGAGTGGGTTGCCATTTCCTTCTCCAATGCATGAAAGTAAAAAATGAAAGTGAAGTCGCTCAGTCGTGTCCAACTCTTTGTGACCTCTTGGACTGTAGCCTACCAGGCTCCTCCGTCCATGGGATTTTCCAGGCAAGAGTACTGGAGTGGGGTGCCATTGCCTTCTCCTCATCATAGGCAGGTAGATTTAAAACCAACTCACTGTTCCATCAGGAACTTCTAAGAACATTACCATGTTCTCAGAAAAAGATGCCATCTCATCATAGGGAGGTAAATTTAAAAAAACAACTTCATGTTTAAATAAATGCAATGATCTATGAAGTCAATATTTGGTAAAGACAAAATTAATTAAATTAAACAATTGAGAATGTCAAAATGGTGACATATAACATAAAACTTTGATTTTTAGCTTACAGATTTTTATCTGTGGGATGAAATACTTCATTTCTTCCCACGACTAACATTTTAAACTTTTTTTTTAAATTGTAATAGTTATAGGCACTTATAGGGCTTCCCTAGTATCTCAGCTGGTAAAGAATTCTCCTGCAATGCAAGAGACCCCAGTTCGATTCCTGGGTTGGGAAGGTCCCCTGGAGAAGGGATAGGCTACCCACTCCAGTATTCATGGGCTTCCCTGGTGGCTCAGACAGTAAAGAATCCATCTGCAATGTGGAATACCTGAGTTCTATCCCTGGGTTGGGAAGATCCCCTGGAGGAGGGCATGGCAACCCACTCCAGTATTCTTTCCTGGAGAATCCCCATGGACAGAGGAGCCTGGCAGGCTACAGGCCATGGTGTTGCAAAGAGTTGCACACGACTGAGCGACTAAACACAGCACACAGGCATTTATAATGCTTTTCTAATAACATACTGTTGGGAGTCATATAACTAATTTGCTAGAAAAGTAATTTCTCTTTTCTTCAGAAAAAAATCATAATAAAACACCATTAAGTCTTTTGTATGCTCTTTGTAAAAGTGCTCTGTCCTCTTAAATTGGTATCTGGCTAATAGTTGGTAAAATACTTCCTATATACTTTCAGTCTGATAACTGACACCTCTTTCTTTATTAAACTTTTAAAAGCTGAAGTTCCTCAGGGCTCTTTCTTTGGCCTTCTTCCTTTATCACTCCACACTTTTCCCAGGGCCTCGTTATCTTCACCAATGAGTTTATTTTTCCACTGTAGGTAGAAGAGTCTAAAATAGAAATCTGAATCCTATAATGTCATCTGACTTCACTCTACCATTAACCATTTGCCTACTGGTAGCCCCATCCAGCGGAGAAGGCAATGGCACCCCACTCCAGTACTCTTGCCTGGAAACTCCCATGGACAGAGGAGCCTGGTGGGCTGCAGTCCACGGGGTCACTAAGGGTCAGACACGACTGAGCGATTTCACTTTCACTTTCACTTTCCTGCATTGGAGAAGGAAATGGCAACCCACTCCAGTGTTCTTGCCTGGAGAATCCCAGGGACTGGGGAGCTTGGTAGGCTGCCATCTATGGGGTCTCACAGAGTCAGACACGACTGAAGCGACTTAGCAGCAGCAGCAGCAGCCCCATCCAGATGTACTATAGCTACCTCATGTCCAGTGTATCCAGAATTAAACATACAATCTACTCATAGCCAGCAGGCTCCCTCCTATTGTTCCATTGGCAAAAAGTAACTTGGACTTCCACCTAATTGCTTAAGCCAGGAAGCAAATAATCATCTTTGATACTTCTCTCTCCTTTAAACTTTATGTCCAGTCTAACATCATGTCCTATAAATTCTATATCAAATGCATTTCAAGTGTTTTCACTTCTTACATGCTACCTAGACTCCTCATGTCAACATTATCTAAGTCTGAGCTATAATTCTTTAGCCAGAAAATCTGATGAGATCAGTGTTCTATTCAAATCACTTCCTCTTAGAGGTAAGAGAAAATGCCTACTCTTTGCTTTTATAGTGAAATTCAAACTTCTGAATATGATCCTCCGAAATTTTATTACTCTCTACACCCAAGCTTAACGCATGTTCTCCCTAGGTTTTTTCCAACTGTATTTGCCTTCATATCCTTTAAATGCATTCTATACTATTAAACTGTGAGCATTTGCATAGATGATTCCCTCAGCCTGGAATGTTCTGTCATTCCTTCTTCATCTAACAAAGTCCCACCATTCCTCACATCATGGCTTAGATATCAGGTCTTCATAGAAAAGTTGTCTGACTACAAGGTTAGATTGCATTATTCTGTTCTATTCTTTCTTTACCTATGTCTCAAAATTACAATGATTTGTCTCCCATGTAGGTTATTATAGAATAGAGAGTAGAGTTCCCCTGTGTGGTATAGTAGTAGGTCCTTGTTGATTATATATAGTAGTATGTACGGGTATATATATATATATATGAATCACTTTGCTGTACACATGAAACTAACACTAATTTGTAAACCAACTATGAAAGAAAAAAGTGAAAGTGTTATTCGCTCAGTCATGTTTGACTCTTTGTGACTGCATAGGCTGTAGCCTGCCAGGCTCCTCTGTCCATGGAATTCTCCAGGCAAGAATACTGGAATGGGTATCCATTTCCTTCTCCAGAGGATCTTCCCAACTCAGGGGTTGAACCTGGATCTCCTGCATGGTGGATAGATTCTTTACCACCTGAGCTATATTGATTATACTCCAATATAAAATAGAAATTAAATGAAAAAATAAACAAAAATAAAATTACAATGAAATAGTTAACTGATTATTTATAGTAGTGCACATTAGTTCTTTATTGTCTTTGCCCTCAGAATATAAACTCCATAGGAGATTATATCTATCTGCTGTATGAACTCTAACACTTTCTTTTACACAGAGGAAGAGCATCAATATAAATTTTTTGAAAAGATAATAAATGCATATAAAGATACTCTTTAATGTGTTACCTCTTCAAAGGAAATTTTCTTTATTAAGGGAGTAAATATAATGCCTTGGCTTTCTTCTAAAATGATAACCATAATCCACTTTCTTTAACTGCCTACTGTTCTCAGTCCTATTCTAATTCTGTTTGAAAGATAATTAATAGCAAGCTTATTCTCAGGTAGATCTGCAGTTGTTGCTCCACTTAAATAATTTTAAAACCTGATGCTTTTTTGGAAAGTTGGAAATGTTTATCTTTAATTAATGCATTGGCCAATACTCAACTAGTAATGGGAAGATCCTGTAATGCTCTTTCTTACATGTGCATTCTGCCTCTCAAAACCAATGTGCTATGCCTCCAGTGATTTCTGCCTAAACATCACATTCAGTGTTGACAAACAGTTCTTTAAAGAGCTCAGAGTTTAGAGAGGACTATCAAAAAAAAAAAAAAAAAGTAAAAACAGAGCAAAAACAAAAGTTATAATTGGACTGCCTTCACAGATCCAAGTACTTTATGATCTTTCAAAGGACAGCAATCATGTCTTATGCTTAGTACAACAACCTAAGACAGTTTAGACACTCAGTGTTTTTGTTGGCTTCTGAAGAACAGAGTAGGTAAATAATTATCTCTTTCTGGGAGATTCAGGCAAGATTTCACATTTGTGATAGCATTCAAGCCAAATCCTAAAACTGACAAAAAGTGGTATTGTGAGAGAGGAAGTTATTTCAGCTAAAGGGAAGAGCAAATGCAAAGACATAGAGACTTGAAAGGGAACCACATGTTATAACAATGAGTGATTTAGAGCACTCTGAGCTTGGAACCCACTATATGGCAAGCAAAGAAAAGGCTGGTTAAGGTCACCCTGGAAAGCTCTTTTACCATGCCAGAGTGTAAATTTTATATTCTGGGAAATGGTATGCCATTTAAGGTTTAAACAGAGAAGTGGAAGGCTCAGGGCTTCCCAGGTGGCGCTAGTGGTAAAGAACCCAACTGCCAATGTAGGACATAAAACACTTGGGTTCCATCCCTGGGTTGGGAAGATCCCATGGAGGAGGGCATGGCAACCTACTCCAGTGTTCTTACCTGGAGAATCTCAGGGATAGAGCAGCCTAGTGGGCTACAGTCCATAGGGTTAAATAATCATACATGACTAAAGCAACTTAGCACACACGTATGCACGTGGAATACTCATATATATTAAAAAACAAAAAACTTGGTGGCATTTCGAAGCATGGACTAAAAGGATAAATGGCTACAATTACTCAAGCAAGTAGATTTTATCTGTAAATTAAGGGTGAAGTTCAGGAGGGAGCAGTTCTAGCAGCTCTAGAACATTTGAGGGGAGGCGGAAGTGGGGGGCACCAAATGAAGTGCTCAAATTAGAGATAGTTTAGAAGTTAACATCGTCTGGCATGTTGAAAAAGATAATTAGGGAACAGTGATATGAAGCAGTTATGAGTCTGAAAGAAAATTTGTTTATTTCTATCTTTTGGTTTTCATGTAGATATGACTATTAGGAAAATAGGGGAGAAAAGAAGAGTTATTGGTGCATTCTCTCTACAATTCACTGTCTCCAACATCTTTTTATTACATTTTATACTTTCTATTCTCAGATGACTATCTTTCCAGATTGGCAGTATCAATTTTCTTTTGGAGGCTTTTGTGGGATAAAGGTAGAATATTGGTTCCAGGGAAAGAATATAGTATTTTCAGAACTTAACTAATACACTTTATACATGAATCATAATGTTATTTCTTAAATCAGAAAATGTTCATTCAGTAACTATTTTGAATCAATTTGTTTAATAATCAAAATCAGCAAACATTTATTTACTGATTATATTATCTGAGTAAATACTCAATGCCCCAAGAGGGAAAAAGGAAAAGAAATAGCGTAATTCCTCCCCTAGAAAAGGGTGTTTTCCATATTTTCAAAGTAAAATTAACTACCTAGAGTTATTCTACTCCCCAGCTTTCCAAGCCAATCTAATAACCACTACTTGCTCATAGGAAGGAAGTGGTTCCATTTAGGGCTAGCAGCCAAGAATTTGCATTCCATTCTATTCACTGCTTCAGTAACTGATTTATTGAGTAATATTCAGTAGCTATTCTGCAAACTTTCCTTTTATCCTCTGGAGTGGGCATTTCACTGGAAATGCCACCATTGTGAACATGGCCTAGGGCATGACAGAGAAATGGGTGGAGACTAGAAATACATCTCTGACACATTTCAGGAATGTCCCTAGAGATGGCTCATTACTGAGTAGTTGAGCAGAGACATGACTCAGCCAGAGTTTCTGCAACTGGCTGTCTGAAGCGGCTATGAGAGTCCTGGCAAGAGTCATGGATCAGGCAGTGTTTCTTGAATGTAGAAGAGAAAACTGAGCCTTTTATTCAGAATCAGAGTTCTTTAATAACAATCTGATTATAGAAACTTACTTTTTGTCAGCACTACAGTATTAAGAAGTCTTCTGCTTACAATAACTTAGTCAAATATCATCAATTTATTTGAAACACATTGAAAACAATTATTTAATCAGTGGACTTTAGAATTTCTCTTTAGAATGAATTCATTAGAAAAATACCTTAATTTTTGCAGTTGAAAAGTGAGATATCTCTGGTGGCAAAGAGGTAACTAAAGGATATATAAACTTGTTTACTAAACAATAAATACTAACTTGGACAGGGAGGGAAAGGGAGAGGAAAGAGAAGAGAGAAAAGGAAAGTGATGAAACAGCACAGCAGAGAGAATGAAAGAAGTATGTCATAAATGACACTTGTCTATCAATTGTCATTGTATTGTCATATCAACTGTATCAATTGTCATTGTATCAAATGACATTGTATCACTTGTCAAGGATATCAATTGTATAAATTTTTCTTGTAAGTGATACAATATGCTAGAGAATATGTATTTTGCATTGGGGTTTTGATGGTTTGATATTTATTTCAGGATTGTGTTCACAGTCTTGCCTGTGAAGAAGTTAAAAAATGTGTCTCTCAGTTGTGTATCATGGTATTATTCAGTGCCTGTTTCTTATTACAGAAACTGGACAGTTAAGGCCAAATACAGTCATTCTGTTTTATTGGGCAATAGTTGCATGATCTTCAGTAGGTAGGAATTTGTATGTCAAGGCTCATGTGACAAGTTCTTTATGGCTCTGAAATAAAACAGTAATTGGCTTTGCTGTGGCCTTTCTGCCTGTTCCTGGTACACTCCTTATAACAATGAATTCCTATTTATGAATCAAAAGATGATCAGTTTCTAGCTGTAAAATTAAATTTAGTTCCCCATGAAAGTTCCAGCTGTCCCTAAGTAAAGGAATTATCATTTTCCTCAAGCTAAAAATTCCAGTTCTGCCTAAGACAAAGCCTTGAGATGGGAGTTCCCACGAGGCTGCTTTTGGTCCAGGGACCTCTTATAGAGTGCCAGTGAATTTCCACACACGTAAATAAACTCAGTTTTTTGTGTGTGTATGTGATAAAGATATAGTTCTATGTATTGATTCTTCATATCAAAAGATTCTCAGAGGAGACAATCCTAGAACTCCTGGTTCCAGAACAACTGCTCACAGCTAGTTTAAGTGTTCCTGGTTTATTAACCAGGACCTAGTAGAGTGGTAGGGGACTTCCCTGGTAGCTCAGTTGGTTAAGAATCCACCTGCAATGCAGGAGACCATGGATTGATTCCTGGGTCAGGAAGACCCACTGGAGAATAGATAGGCTCCCCATTCTAATATTCTTGGGCATCCCTGGTGGCTCAGATGGTAAAGAATCTGCCTGCAGTGCAGGAGACCTGGGTTTGATCCCTGGGTTGGGAAGATCCCCTGGAGGAGGGCATGGCAACCCACTCCAGTATTTTGCCTGGAGAACCCCATGGACAGAAGAGCCTGGCAGGCTACAGTCCATGAAGTCACAAAGAGTCAGACACGACTGAGCAATGAAGCACAGCACAGCACAGCAGAGTAGTAACAGCAACAGAGGACACTAAGCAGATGGTAAATTTTAGCACAGAGTTGACTGAATACCTGAGAAGTATGTAGTCATCAGTGTGGGGGCTCTTCACACATTCGTTTGGATCCTTTTTACTTTTTCTGTGTGGAAGTGGTGGAGTGTTAATTATTTTTGTGTATTCAACAGCCTATCTTCTACCTCCTTCACAATGACAGAACACTGACAGATGCTGTGAAAACCAGCTTTCTTGCCTTCAGTCGGGGTACCTCTAAGGTATAATGTATATAACTCCAGAGCTCCCTGCATGATCAGGCTGACATTAACTTCTGCAGGACTTATGCCTTAGACCGAGTCTGCACTGTTGCTTGGCTTCCTTCCCTTCTCTCTCCTGCTGCTTCCAACTCTTTAACTAGTATCCCTCATGGTCATTTCCTTAATAAATCAGTTACACATATGTCCTTGGCTCATGGTCTGCTTCTTTGGAACTTGACCAAAACAGAGAGAGAGGTGAGTGAAAAGGAAGAGACAGAGAGAATAGGAATCTCCCAAGTACAAAATAGCAAAATATATTACTAGAAGGAGGATGGGAGAGAACAGGATAATCTGAGAAAAAAGAGTAGAAGTAGGGTGAAGGAAAGGATCAAAATGTAAGATACTGTAGTCTGGGACCAGACTTTATGGGACCTTCATTTAGGGATCCTGAAACATGGTGGTTAAACACAAAGTCCTGAACTCATGCTGATTGGGGATAAAGTTCCAACTTTGCCACTTCATAAGTGTTACCATTGGCAAGATATTTTACTCTCTAAGCCTCTACATTTCCACCTACAAAACATATCGACATGTTAACCCTTAAAAATACTTTTACATATGGAAAAAAGTTTTATGCCTAAAGGTATTTGTTGCAGCCTAATTTAGAGATATGTTTCCCATCTAGAGGTGATTTGGCCATATCTGTATACACTATTGTATGCACAGCTTGGAGATGGAGAAGCTACTAGTTACTACTGAGTAAAGATCAAAGTAAAAATTCTACAATGCAAGAGATAGTATCCTACCTTTATACCCAACAAAAAATTATTTGGGCCAAAATGTCAATAATTGCCAAGGTTGAGAAACTTTAATCTACACACACACCCACAAAAAGGACATGAAATTAAATAATTTTTAAAAAATAAGAATAAGTAAATTATGATGCATATCTTAGGTGAAATAGTGTATATTAAAATACATTATTTTAAAATATATATCATTAACTCCTTCGATGAAATTATAACAACAAAAAATGCTGAGAGTCTGTAAATATAGGTTCATTGATTCATTCAAGTCATAAACTTTGAGAGCGACCCCATGCCAGGCATTGGACTAATTAATTGTTGTAAAGGAGACAAATGTATTACTTTCATGAATTTACAGTCTACTGAAATGTCTAAAAAGGGCTATAGAAAGAAAGAAATAGAAAACGAGAGAGAGGGAAGGAATAAAGGGAGAAAAGAAGTAAAAAAGGAAGATACATAAAAAGTTATGGAAAATTTAATCATAACAAGTAAGATTATAAAGTAAAATGTCTGAGTCATTTTAAAAACGAATAACTAAAATATGATACATAAATGAACAAGAAACAAATCTCTGAAAAACTGACATTTCAACTGAGATCTGAGTGACTGAAAGTTGGGAACTATGCAAGGATAAAGCAGAAAGCATCCCATCAGAGGGACCCATTACACTGAAGACCCTAAAGTGAGAGCAACGTCAGCAGTTTTGCAGAACTAAGTCAGTTCAATTCAGTTCAGTCGCTCAGTCATGTCGGACTCTTTGCGACGCCAAGAATTGCAGCATGCCAGGGCTCACTGTCCATCATCAACTCCTGGAGTTCACTCAAACTCACATCCATCGAGTCGGTGATGCCATCCAGCCATCTCATCCTCTGTCATCCCCTTCTCTTCCTGCCCCCAATCCCTCCCAGGATCAGAGTCTTTTCCAATGAGTCAACTCTTCTCATGAGGTGGACAAAGTATTGGAATTTCAGCTTTAGCATCAGTCCTTCCAAAGAACACCCAGGACTGATCTCCTTTAGAATGGACTGGTTGGATCTCCTTGCAGTCCAAGGGACTCTCAAGAGTCTTCTCCAACACCACAGTTCAAAAGCATCAATTCTTCAGTGCTCAGCTTTCTTCACAGTCCAACTCTCACATCCATACATGACTACTGGAAAAATCATAGCCCTGACTAGACAGACCTTTGTTGGCAAAGTAATGTCTCTGCTTTTGAATATGCTATCTAGGTTGGTCATAACTTTCCTTCCAAGGAGTCAGTGTCTTTTAATTTCATGGGTGCAATCACCATCTGTAGTGATTTTGGAGCCCAAAAAATCAAAGTCTGACACTGTTTAAACTGTTTCCCCATCTATTTCCCAGGAAGTGATGGGACCAGATGCCATGATCTTACTTTTCTGAATGTTGAGCTTTAAGCCAACTTTTTTCAGTCTTCTCTTTCACTTTCATCAAGAGGCTTTTTAGTTGCTCTTCACTTTCTGCCATAAGGGTGGTGTCATCTGCATATTTGAGGTTATTGATAGTTCTCCCGGCAATCTTGATTCCAGCTTGTGCTTCTTCCAGCCCAGCATTTCTCATGATGTACTTTGCATATAAGTTAAATGAGCAGGGTGACAATATACAGCCTTGACGTACTCCTTTTCCTATTTGGAACCAGTCTGTTATTCCATGTCCAGTTCTAACTGTTGCTTCCTGACCTGCATATAGGTTTCTCAAGAGGCAGGTCAGGTGGTCTGGTATTCCCGTCTCTTTCAGAATTTTCCACAGTTTATTGTGATCCACACAGTCAAAGGCTTTGGCATAGTCAATAAAGCAGAAATAGATATTTTTCTGGAACTCTCTTGCTTTTTTGATGATCCAGCAGATGTTGGCAATTTGATCTCTGGTTCTTCTGCCTTTTCTAAAACCAGCTTGAACATCTGGAAGTTCAAGGTTCATGTATTGCTGAAGCCTGACTTGGAGAATTTTGAGCATGACTTTACTAGTGTGTGAGATGAGTGCAATTGTGTGGTAGTTTGAGCATTCTTTGGCATTGCCTTTCTTTGGGATTGGAAAGAAAACTGACCTTTTTCAGTCCTGTGGCCACTGCTGAGTTTTCCAAATTTGCTGATATATTGAGTGCAGCACTTTCATAGCATCACCTTTCAGGATTTGAAAGAGCTCAACTGGAATCCCATCACCTCCACTAGCTTTGTTCATAGTGATGCTTTCTAAGGCCCACTTGACTTCACATTCCAGGATGTCTGGCTCTAGGTCAGTAATCACACCATCGTGATTATCTGGGTCATGAAGATCTTTTTTGTACAGTTGTTCTGTGTATTCTTGCTACCTCTTCTTAATATCTTCTGCTTCTGTTAGGTCCATACCATTTCTGTTGTTTATCAAGCCCATCTTTGCATGAAATGTTCCCTTGGTATCTCTAATTTTCTTGAAGAGATCTCTAGTCTTTACCATTCTGTTGTTTTCCTCTATTTCTTTGTATTGATCACTGAGGAAGGCTTTCTTATCTCTCTTTGCTGTTCTTTGGAACTCTACATTCAATGGGTATATCTTTCCTTTTCTCCTTTGCTTTTCACTTCTCTTCTTTTCACAGCTATTTATAAGGCCTCTCCAGACAGCCACTTTGCTTTTTTGCATTTCTTTTCCATGGGGATGGTTGATGCCTGTCTCCTGTATAATGTCACGAACCTCAGTCCATAGTTCATCAGGCATCTATCTATCAGATCTAGTCCCTTAAATCTATTTCTCACTTCCACTGTACAATCATAAGGGATTTGATTTAGGTCATACCTGAATGGTCTAGTGGTTTTCCCTCCTTTCTTCAATTTAAGTCTGAATTTGGCAATAAGGAGTTCATGGTCTGAGCCACAGTCAGCTCCCGGTCTTGTTTTTGATGACTGTATAGAGCTTCTCCATCTTTGGCTGCAAAGGATATAATCAATCTGATTTCAGTGTTGGCCATCTGCTGATGTCCATGTGTAGAGTCTTCTCTTGTGTTGTTGGAAGAGGGTGTTTGCTATGACCAGTGCGTTCTCTTGGCAAAAGTCTATTAACATTTGCCCTGCTTCATTCCATACTCCAAAGTCAAATTTGCCTGTTACTCCAGGTGTTTCTTGACTTCCTACTTTTGCATTCCAGTCCCTTATAATGAAAAAGACATCTTTTTTGGGTGTTAGTTCTAAAAGGTCTTGTAGGTCTTCATAGAGCCGTTCAACTTCAGCTTCTTCAGCATTACTGGTTGGGGCATAGACTTGGATTACTCTGATATTGAATGGTTTGCCTTGGAAACGAACAGAGATCATTCTGTCGTTTTTGAGATTGCATCCAAGTACTGCATTTCGGACTCTTTTGTTGACCATCATGGCCACTCCATTTCTTCTAAGGGATTCCTGCCTGCAGTAGTAGATATAATGATCATCTGAGTTAAATTCACCCATTCCAGTCCATTTGAGTTCACTGATTCCTAGAATGTCGACGTTCACTCTTGCCATCTCCTATTTGACCACTTCCAATGTGCCTTGATTCATGGACCTAACATTCCAGGTTCCTCTGCAATATTGCTCTTTACAGCATCGGACCTTGCTTCTATCACCAGTCACATCCACACTGGGTATTGTTTTTGCTTTGGCTCCATCCCTTCATTCTTTCTGGAGTTATTTCTCCACTGATCTCCAGTAGCATATTGGGCACCTACCGACCTGGGGAGTTCCTCTTTCATTATCCTATCGTTTTGCCTGTTCATGCTGTTCATGGGGTTCTCAAGGCAAGAATACTGAAGTGGTTTGCCATTCCCTTCTCCAGTGGACCACATTCTGTCAGACCTCTCCACCATGACCCGCTCGTCTTGGGTGGCCCCACGGGCATGGCTTAGTTTCATTGAGTTAGACGAGGCTGTTGTCTATGTGATTAGATTGACTAGTTTTCTGTGATTATGGTTTCAGTGTGTCTGCCCTCTGATGCCCTCTCACAGCACCTACCATCTTACTTGGGTTTCTCTTACCTTGGACGTGGGGTATCTCTTCATGGCTGCTCCAGCAAAGTGCCGCTGCCCCTCCTTACCTTGGACAAGGGGTATCTCCTCACCACCACCCGTCCTGACCTTGAACCTTATATGTATTACTGTGGTCTGCGCCAGAGCAACTTCAGCAGTTTGGGCATTGGCAGAAAGGCTGCCGACCGCCCAGGTTCTGTGGATTGAAAATTTGACTTTGCCTCGTATTGGTTTTTGTGTTTTGTTTTGACTTTTTTGGAATTTTCTCGTGGCTGCTCGGCAGCTGAGCCACACGTGCATGTATTCGCAGTCCACCCTGGGGCTTGGCCAGTGACCCTGCACCCCCGTGGCCTCACAGGAAAATTCCGACGAATCTTGTGCTGGTGGGGCAGAACTAAGTATGAGGCACCAAAGAACAGTGTGGCTAATGATACAGACCATGAAGAAGGATAGACTTGACTTTGATTTCCTGCTCTGTGAGATATGAAGTGGGATGTTCAGTCTCTCAAAGACAGTTTCTTCAGCATTGCTCCCCTTTCTGTAATTGGTAATAAGACAATTTTTCAGGGTGATTGTGAAAATTAAATTAGATGATATGTAAAGTGCTAAGCATTGTATCGCTTACATAGAACTCAGTGTGTGTGTGTGTGTGTGTGTGTTCAGTCACATCCATGTCTAAATCTTTGAAACGCCATGAATTGTAGCCTGCCAGGCTCCTCTGTCCATGGGATTTTCTTGGCAGGAATACTGGAGTGGGTTGCCATTTCCTGCTCCAGGGGATGCAGTTTTAATTGAATAACAAAATCAAGATTTAAACATATACATAGGATACAAAATTAATACAAAAATAATATATCAATATTAAGCCTATACAATATGATATATAACACACACTCCTAGGGTACAGAAGGTATAATGTAATCTAACATGATATAGCATGACCTCTAAGATCTTTCTTATCCTGTGATACCAGGACGCTATGAATTCTGGTACAATGATAAATGACAAATAGCCTTTGACATATTAATGCATTTATTTCAGTTCTCTGGGCCAATGGAGAGCATATACCTTTTTTACTGGGATGTAGGAGTATGGTGGAAGCAAAACATCTGTTGATAATTTAACTTTACATACAAAAATAAAGATGACCAGGGTTTTACAATAAGTAGTTCAGAGACTGGGCAGCCCATAAAGGAACTTTTAAATACCCCTAGTGGAGAAAGACAAGGTGGTGTAGCCCTTACTAAAATGTCCATACATTAGATAGAGGCTATTCCTGACACTGGAAATATCATCAAATGGAATTTCAGCTCAAATGTACTGATCCAAAATTGGCTCACCAATATTCTTTTTATGCCATAATTTAAAATAACTATCTAATTTTATCAATAATTCACCATTTGTATAAAAGCCATTTACAAATATTATTTCATCACATTGACAAAATAAATGAATCACAAGTGATGAATGTACCAGCTTTGCTTAACACAATTTAATTGAATAAAGGATGTAGGCCTAATGGTTTACAGAAAGTCACACGCAAATAAGATAAATTCAGGGTCAAGATCCACTTATAATCCATTAAAATGCCATTGAAATCATAGCCCTGCTCTACATGAGAAGGTAATTGTACTATCTAGTGATTTAAAAAGTCGTTATAAGAAGATGTAGAGAACTACATAGTCTTCAAGATTAGAGAATGCATGATAAATCTTATATGAATGTATTTAGTACTTATATTCTTACCTTATTATTTTAACAAGTTAGAAAGCATAGTGTGTAATAAAGCTGTATTTAAGTTCACATGTGGAATTAAATAGGAAGACTTACGTGGACAATTCCAAGATATGTTTTCCTTTCATATTTCAAAACTGCTTCTGTGAGCTCCTTAAAACTGTTGAAAAATATTGTTTGATTATACTATTGAGATGTTATTTAAAATTATGAGAACAATCTCTAACGGAAAGTTTATGTATGAAATTAAAATAAAATCAATTTAGAAGAGAGCTCAGAGATTTTTTTTTTTTTTAATTCAGTAGGTGAGGATCTGGGGCCCAGAGTTGAATGAGAGAAGATAGTCTTCTTTATACCACATATACTGTATTTCAAAATGGACGGGTTCAAAATTGAGAAAGGAGTACATCAAGGCTGTATATTGTCACTCTGCTTCTTTAACTTATATACTGAGTACAACATGCAGATGCTGGGCTGGATGAAGCACAGGCTGGAATCAAGATTGCCAGGAGAAATACCAATAATCTCAGATACACAGATGACACCACCCTGATGGCAGAAAGTGAAGAAGAATGAAAGAGCCTCTTGGTGAAAGTGAAAGAGGCAAGTGAAAAAGCTGATTTAACACTTAACATTCAAAAACTAAGATTGTGGCATCTAGTCCCACCACTTCATGGCAAATAGATGAGGAAAAAATGGAAACAGTGACAGACTTTATTTTCTTGGGTTTCAAAATCACTGAAGATGGTGACTGCAGTCATGCAATTAAAAGACACTTGCCCCTTGGAAGAAAAGCTATGATGAACATAGACAGTGTGTTTAAAAGCAGAGCCATCAATTTGCTGACAAAGGTCCATCTAGTCAAAGCTATTGTTTTTCCAATAGTCATGTATCATCTATGGATGTGAGAGTTGGACCATAGAGAAGGCGGAATGCCGAAGAATTTATGCTTTCAAACTGTGGTGCTGGAGAATACTCTTGAGAGTCCAGTGGGCAGCAAGAAGATCCAACCGGTCAATCCTAATGGAAATCAACCCTGAATATTCACTGGAAGGAATGATGCTGAAGATGAAGATGAAGATGATACTTGGCCGCCTGGTGGGAAGAGCTGACTCACTGGAAAGATCCTGAGGCTGGGAAAGTTTGAAGGCAGGAGGAGAAGGGGATGACAGATGATGAGATGATTGGATGGCATCATCAACTCAATGGACATGAGTTTGGGCAAACTCCAGGAGATAGTGAAGGACAGAGACCTGGCATGCTGCAATCCATGGGATCACAAAGAGTAGTCATGACTGAGTGACTGAACAATGAGTATCTTATATATTAAGCCCTTAAAACAACCAGCATCTAATAAGCAAGGCCTACAGAAAGCAATTTTATGAGCATTCCATTTTTCTTAATAAATTTTGCCAGTGTGAAACAATTTTTACCAGTGTTGAGGTGAGATGGAAGAACAGTAATTCCAAACAGAAAGCAAGTTGGGAGTAGGGAAACTTTGTTTACAATGGTAGATGGACTATTTTTATTTATATTATTCCCCACTGAACTTTACCTTAAAATTGATATATAACAACAAAACAATCAGAATGGGGCTACCTATAAGCTTTTGACAAATTTCTAGAAGACAGAAAGCAGATGATAAAGTGGTACTATTGAAGAAGGATAGAAAAATCTGTGGCCTAAATAATATGAGGAAAAAGTAACAGTAATTAGGAAAGAGTCAATATATGCTACAAACCTACAGGATGTTTTGGAACCGGATTTTCCAGTTACCATAAAAGGTGATGAGTAATTTATGGCAGATGGAATAGTTAATCTACTCTAGTTCTCACAATTGAATACAGAACACTTGACAGCTATCTTTTTAACTATGAGATCAAAAATTAACCTTTTAAAGTTCTTACATGTGTGGAAGTAGCCACCCTATAATAAGACCATCTATATTCTGATTTAAGGATCCAAATATGTAACAATTCAGCTTTCTGACCTTATCCTAAGCAAGGTGACAATGAGCAAATACCTCACACATCAGAAAAACTCATAGTCATGAGTCCACATAAATGGATAACCAAAGTTGACAAGAAAGTTTAGAAAAGTATGAACTATAAGAAAGCCAAGTGAACAGATGAATAAATGACCCTAAGGAAATGGATAATTAACAAAAGAGAATAAAATATCCAAGAATTTAATAGGGTCATTAGATTTTTATAAACAATATACTGCTTTCATAATATAAGATTCTATAACAAAGAAGTAGTCAGAGAACAGAAGATAGTACTTAGCAGTTAATAATTTATTGCACCTAAAATAATTAATTAAGAAGCTTAATAGATAAAGTCAAAGAAATTTCCCAAGAAGATAAAGGAGATAAAAGACAGAGAAGATCAATCCTTGGGACTGAACATCAAGCTAGTAAAAATCTCTAGAAAGCATAAAGAGAGAATATACAAGGAAAGGGATTAAAAAGAAATTAACAGATACTTCTGAAAGATGTAGGTGTTAAGTCTACAGATTAAGAGGACTAATTAATTGTTTAGCAGAGTATGTGAAAAAGATACACCTTTAGAAAAGTGTTATAGAAGCTCAGTATAGCAAGGACAAAAAGGAGTTCTTAAAAGGTCAAACTGCTTAAACTACAAAGAAATAATATTCAAACTACCATCAGACTTCTTAACAGCAAAATTGAAATCTGGAATAAAGTGATATATGCCTTCAAATTTGGTCAGTTTTCATCCTGGACCATATGGAGAGAATGGTGAACAGAATAAAGTCACTGCCACACAATTAAGCTATCAGGAGGTTACTTCCCATATAGCCCTTTTTTAGGTGGTTCCTTAAGTGTGTGTTCCAGAAAAAAAAGAGAAATAAATGAATAAACTAATATCAAAAAAATGAAAACAAACATATGGAATATAGAAATAAAGAATTCAATCATCGAGTCATATAGATATGGACCAAAATGTTTTATAGATAAATCAGCCCATATTGGAGAAGAAGAACAAGTTAGAGAAGGAAATTACTTCATGAGGTAAAAAAAGAAGATTTCATAGGTTTGATATTTTGAGAATTTTAAAGAACAGAAAATGTAAAAGTTACAAAAAAGAAAGTCACCTAAACTACAGGAAAAATATAAATGATGGTATGAAAGAATGAATGAAACTAGGTAGAAAAGAAAATGTTCTCACAGTATGACCTAGTTCCATGGTAAACACTATTTAGATGAAAATGAATTCAAAAAAAATACCTCATATTGCCTTTTGATTTTAAAACTAAGCTATAGGTGGAGACCAGAAGGGTCACTTATTGCTATGGAACAGAATATATTATAACCAACCTTGACAATAAATAAGAAAATGCTCAAGTGACTGAAGAGAGGAAGTTGGAGAAGAGCTGGAGGAGAGGCTGTGGGTGGTAATAACATACAAACTTTAAACAATGATTCAGGAGATACTGGCTATTGTTGATGGAATAAGGAGTGAAAGTATAAGAATATAGTTTATAATAAAAATGTTACTAAAAGAGTAACAAAAAGTGATAGCAGTTTCTCTTTTAAGGGATAGAAGATTGAAAGTAAATTAAATATTGTCTGAGATCTCTGCTTCCACCAATCAGTCATTCCATGAACACAAAAGATAATCTCTAAAATTAAGAAATATTAACATAGGCCTTTATACGTGTTTAAAATGGGACTAAACAAAGAGAGTACTTGGGCAGAGAATTGTAAGTCCATCTTTACTATTTTCTTTTAAAATTGTTACTACTTTAAAAAAAATACTTCCCTGGTGGCTCAGACAGTAAAGCATCTGCCTACAATGCAGGAGACCTGGGTTCAATCCCTGGGTCAGGAAGATCTCCTGGAGAAGGAAATGGCACCCCACTCCAGTATTCTTGCCTGGAAAATCCCATCGACAGAGGAGCCTGGTAGGCTACAGTCCATGGGGTCCCAAAGAGTCGGACACGACTGAGCGACTTCACTTTCACTTTTAAAAAATAAACTTTCTATTTTGTAATAACTTTAGATTTACAGAAAAGGGGCAAAAAGTAGATAGAGTTCATATACACTTGACCAGTTTCCCCCATTAATAATTTACATTACTATGATACATTTATCAAAACTAAAAAACTGACATCAGTGCATTGCTGTTAACTGAACTCTAGACTTTATTTGGATTTCACCAAGATTTTCATAAACATCATCTTTATATTTCAGATTCAAGGTAGCACATTGCATTTAGTTGTCAGGCCTCCCCAGTCTTCTTTGGTTTGTGGCAGTTTCCCTGTCTTTGTTTTTATAACTTTGACAGTCTTTAAGAGCGCTGGTCAGGTATTCTGCATAATGTCTTCTCATCTTGGTTTATCTGTTGTTTAGTGACAATTCGACTGAGGCTAAAGGTTTTAGAAAGATACAACAGAGATGAAGAGTCCCTGTCTTCACACCATATCAGAAGTACATGCTATCTAGATTACATCATTCATGGCATTATTCTTTTAGGGTTAAGGTAGTGTTTTCTATGTTTCTCCACTGTACACTCTATTTCTCCTTTTGATGTTCTGTTCTTTGAAAGTAAACTATTAGGTCTCAGTTCAGTTCAGTCGTTCAGTCATGTCCAACTCTTTGCAACTTCATGAATCGCAGCACGCCAGGCCTCCCGGTCCATCACCAACTCCCGGAGTTCACTCAGACTCACGTCCATCGAGTCGGTGATGCCATCCAGCCATCTCATCCTCTGTTGTCCCCTTTTCCTCCTGCCCCCAATCCCTCCCAACATCAGAGTCTTTTCCAATGAATCAACTCTTCACATGAGGTGGCCAAAGTACTGGAGTTTCAGCTTTAGCATCATTCCTTCCAAAGAACACCCAGGACTGATCTCCTTTAGGGTAGACTGGTTGGATCTCCTTGCAATCCAAAGGACTCTCAAGAGTCTTCTCCAACACCACAGTTTAAAAGCATCAACTTCGGCACTCAGCTTTCTTCGCAGTCCAACTCTCACATCCATAACATGACTACTGGAAAAACCATAGCCTTGACTAGATGGACCATTGTCAGCAAAGTAATGTCTCTGCTTTTGAATATGCTATCTAGGTTAGTCATAACTTTCCGTCCAAGGAGTAAGCGTCTTTTAGTTTCATGGCTGCAATCACCATCTGCAGTGATTTTGGAGCACAAAAAAATAAAGTCTGACACTGTTTCCACTGTTTCCCCATCTATTTCCCAGGAAGTGATGGGACCAGATGCCATGATCTTCATTTTCTGAATGTTGGTTGGGCTTTAAGCCAACTTTTTCACTCTTCTCTTTCACTTTCATCAAGAGGCTTTTTAGTTCCTCTTCACTTTCTGCCATAAGGGTGGTGTCATCTGCGTATCTGAGGTTATTGATATTTCTCCAGCAATCTTGATTCCAGCTTGTACTTCTTCCAGCCCAGCATTTCTCATGATTGACTCTGCATATAAGTTAAATAAGCAGGGTGACAATATACAGCCTTGATGTGCTCCTTTTCTTATTTAGTCCAGCCTTAACTTAGGATAGGGACAGGAATTAGTTTACCTCTTGTAGCATGGAGTATCTACACATATTATTTGGAATTCTTCTGGGAAGAAACATTTATTTATTTATTCAGTCATTTATTTATATCAGCATGAACTCATGTATACTTATTTTATAGTTTAGTTTATAACCCAGCTATTTGGACTTCCCAGGTGGCGCTAGTGGTAAAGAATCTACCTGCCTATGCAGGAGATGTGGGTTCGATTCCTGGATCAGGAAATCCTCGAGTAGGAAATAGCACGTCACTCCAGTATTCTTGCCTGGAAAATTCCATGGGCAGAGGAGCCTGGCAGGCTATCGTCCATGAGGCCACAAAGAGTGGGACATGACTGAATGACTGAGTACACACACACCATGTTATTAATTTTATTGCTCAAATTATTCTAGTTTAAGCCATTGGGAACTCTTTTAAGTTAGTCATGTCTCTTTGAAGTATCTCCATCCTTTCATTTTTGAACATTTCCTTTTCTTTGGAACTATAAGATGATCTGGGTTTATTTATTTATTTTTTTAACCCTGATCCTAGAATCAGCTATTTCTCCAAGGATCCATGGTACCATTTTATTGGAAAATAATGTTTTGAAGCCAAGATCTAGGTCTTGGATGTGCTTGCTGTTACTGTGTGTTATTGCTTATCAATGTATATAGCTAGGTGATACACACACACACACACACACACACACATATATATATATATATATATATATATATACACCAACTATAACCCTTGAGGATATATACATTAGGGATCTCCAGAAAAATAGAACTAGTAGCGTGTGTGTATCATAGAAAGAGATTTACTTTAAAGAATTGGCTCATGCAGTTAATGTGGACTGACAAATACAAAATCTGCAAGATGGCCCAGCAGGCAGAAGACTCAGAGAAGAACCAGTGTTGCAGTTTACTAGCAGTGGTCATCTGCTGCAGAGTTCTTTCTTGCTCAAAGGATGACAGTCTTTTTGTTCTATTCAGGCTTTCAACTGATTGGATGAGTCCCACCCATTTTATGGAGAGCAATCAGCTTTACTCACAGTCCCCTGATTTAAATATTAATTTCATCCAAAGACATTCTCAGAGAAACATCCAGAATAATATCTGGCCAAATATCTAAGCACAGTTGTCCAGTCACGTTGACCTATAAAGTTAGTCATCTTGCATATGTATCTATAACTGCTTCTGTTTCCATACATATTTTTATGTATTTATATGACTGGTGTGTTACCATCCATGGGGTTACAAAGAGTCAGACAAGACTTAGCTACTGAACAACAACAACAAATATAAGTTTGTTGTGATAGTTCTGACTCTTAGCCAGTCTCAATGATATTTTTGTAAATATGTCTTAATTTTTTAGCTAAATATTTAAGACATGAAACATCTTGACTTTCATTAATAAATGTGAAATTGAGAATTTTATGTTATATGTAATTAGAAAATGTTTGAAATTAGTGAAGCAGAGAAATAATCAATGACTCCTAATACATGTTAGATATTTAATATTTTTTTATTTTGCTTAAACTATACAATTATGGGAGGGAAACATCATTGATAAAATTGTTAAAGTCAGAAATCTTCAGCTCAGGGAGAAGAGAACTTGTCTAAATCCTCACAGAATGTTAATTTATAACAAACAGTATAATTCAGAGGAAAGAAGATGGAACGGTGCAAGGAGCAGGAACCAAAAATTAGTTAACATTAAATTTCTGCTGTAACAAAGTGCCTCAAACTGGACCATTTAAAAATGACAGAAATTATTCTGTCACAGTTGTGAGGTTATGAGTCCAAAATCAAGGTGTTGAGAGTTCCACGTTTCCTCTGGACTCTCTATAGGAAAATCCTTCCTTGTTCCTTTCAGTTTCTGGTAGCTCCAGGTGCTCCTTGGTTTGTGGTAATGTAACTCCAATCTGTCACCATAATTCATATGACCTTCTTTTTTTAAAGACACTAGTCATATTGGATTAAGGACCCACTCCAATGACCTCCTTCCAACTTATCTTTGCAAGGACCCTATTTCCAAATAAGATCACATTCACAAGTATGAGGGTTAATACCAGCATATCATTTTGAGGGGTACAGTTCAATCCACAGTTCCTCCCAAGTAATGCTGACATAATTTAAAAAAGCACTGAAACTATAGTCAGGACAATGTGATCATGACTTACATAGAGAAAAGATGTCCAAGAGGATGTAGCAGGGCCAGACAGTGACGACCTAAGGGAGGTGGAAAGGAATGTAGATTCCTGAGTACTACATTGTGTTACTCCTGTTTTCATTCAGATTTATTCCCTTGCTTAGCTTTCCTTGTTTTTAAATCTTAGGTAAAGATTATAAAGTAAGATATGCTGAAGTAACACGCTGTAAATGCTAACAGAGCTATTCCTTGCAAAATGCAAACTTACTTCATACAGCTTTCTGTTAGAAAGTATCACCATTTACCTCGACTTCCAACCTTCTTTGGCATTGTGCACAGCAACACGTTGTTTCCTTAGAGACATCCATATATAATAGCAGACAGGGAGGTTTTGACTCAAAAGTAGAAGAGAAAAGAGACAAGGTACCTGACTGTAAGAGCGTTAAACATTTCAAGAAATGCTTTTATACTAGTGGAGGACCTTCTTTGGGTTAAACTATTATATAAATTGACAAGTTGAGTAAAATATGGATCATCTACGTGACTCGATTAATTACCAGGTTGAAGTCTGAGAAAAGTAGAATTATACTTAAATCTATGCCAATCTGTGATTTTGTATCATAACTTAAAAATAGTGAAACTGAGCAGTGAGCGGGTTATTTTTTCTAAGTCTAAATATGAGGAAAATGCTAAACTTTAAAAGTAAAGCACATTTGTTTGCCCTTCAAAATCTGAAAAGATAAAATCATAACACATGCAAAAACTTCGCTGAATATTAGCCAGTGAATTGTTGAAGCAGTCAGTGTTTAAAATATTGCTAAAGGCTACTTTCTCTCCTATAAGTAAATTATTGTGTTTGAATTTGCAGATACTCTCATCATGTTTTGGTTTCACTCAAATAATAATCCTAAAATAATTTAAAAAATCTGATAAGGGAGGAAATGCAAAAAAAAAAAATAATAATGGAACATTTTGGAGTTAAGAGTGCCTTAAATGAAAATGAAAGACTATAAGAATCAAACATTCATATTTCGTATAAAAGTGATATACAACCAAATCATACCCCGGGGTATCAGGGTATGTATGTGCATATCATGTTAAAGTATATACAGAACATAAAGTCCATGGAGAAACAATATATTGTGACCAAGAGCTTATGCACACTCAAGAGACTTAGAGTGAAAGTGAAAGTCTCTCAGTCATGTCTGACTCTTTGTGACCCTATGGGTAGTCCATGGAATTCTCCAGACCAGAATACTGTTGTAGGTAGTTGTTCCCTTCTCCAGGGGATGTTTCTGACCCAGGAATCGAACCAGGGTCTCCTGTATTACAGGTGGGTTCTTTACCAGCTGTGTTACCAGGGGAGCTCCCAAGAGAGACTTAAATGGAAGTCAAATAATGAAATATTTCCTAATATCAAAAATTGTTGCCTTTTAGAAACCTTAACAGTTGGTCTATATATTAAATAATGAAATATTTCTTATGTCAAAAATTGTTGCCTTTTAGAAACCTTTATATTTGGTCTAGTCGGACATGACTGAAGCGACTTAGCAGCAGCAGCAGCAGCATACATACATCCATAGACAAAAGACAGCATCAATAATTGGATGAAAGTTCTAATTTGTATTTTCAAAACTGAGGTGATACCTTCAGTATACCTATGTACTAATAGAATTATATTATCTTTTAGTGTTTATTCTTAAACTGTAGATCCAGAGTCAGAATATTCCTAGAAACTTTTAATATTTCTTCAAAATATATGGGTATGTATGGGGATAGGGGAGGTGGTGTTTTTAACTCCAGGAAAATAAATAGTTCATTCTGAAAAGAAAAGTTCTCCATATAAAAATCTTACAATGTAATGAATTTTCTGGGGTTACAGGTGCACATTTATACTTTCTAAGGGATCGATAGAAAAATATCCAACACTAGCACTTAATTCTATGGCTGGAGTTCAATGTCTCTCAATAAGATTTTATAAAAAGAAACTTTTGTACATTTTATAACATTTTATAAAAGTTTTATAAAATCTTTGAAGTTTATAAAATTTATCTTTTATAAAAATTTCATATTTTCTATTATGAAAAATACAGGAAGTACAAATGCTTTTTTTTCCTAGCTGATATGAATTTGCTGTAGATAAATAAAAATAAAATACCATGTGTTCCTGAAATAATATGCTTATAATTATAAATGTTTTACATTACTTTACTCATCATAGAATTTTATTTTTAATTAATTAATTATGGGTGTGCTGGGTCTTTGTTGCTGCATGCAGGCTTTCTTTAATTGTGGTGCATGCACTTCTCATTATGGTGACTTCAGCAATTTGTGGCTCACAGATTATAGAGGGAGGGCTTAGCAGTTGTGCTGCGAAGGCTTAGTTGCCTTGCAGCATGTGGAATCTTCCCAGAGCAGGAATCAAACCTGTGTCCCTATGTTGGCAAGTGGATTCTTAACCACTACACTATCAGGAAGACCCTTCACAGAATTTTAAAACTGAATTGGTATTATTGGTGTTATTTTTTATAGCTCTTAATTTAAACCATAGATATTTTCTGAAAATATATATGCTTTTAACATGAATGCCAACTAAATAAAATTTTTGAATAGATTGAAGAACCCTTTGATAAAGTAAGTTTTTAAAACTCATGCTACTATTACAGCATTAGATAATCCAAGATATTTAATATATATTTTGTTAAATGATATATATTTAAAAGTAATGAAATTGGGATGAAATCTACAGAATATGAAAATAAAATTTGTAGGAAGTTTAAATCTTAAAATATTGTATTCTTGTTGCTTCAAATTAAGACCTTGGTAGAAGAAAGCTTAAATGAAACAACTCTAGAGTAAAACATGAGAAGAAACAAAATTATATTCAGTTATTGGAAATAGATATTTTTTCCCTTTCTATGTCAAGAATTGCTGCTACTAAGTTCTTTTTAATCACGTATGCTGTTATTTTTATGTTTAATGTGATAGGAGTTTCCCAGAACCTTGTTTTAAATTTTAAACAGAGAACTCAAAACATGTTTTCTGAATTTTAATTTTAAACCTCAAAGTTTAAAATTTGAATTAATTCATAGCACATGTTCTTATAGCAGTTGATTATCAAGAATGAAGCCAATTCAAATGTTCTCACAGATTTTACAAACTCAAATTAAAATTCAAATACAGCCTGAAGAGGAAAATACAAACATAATTACCTTTGGGAGTAAAGTTATGAACCTTGGAAAGTAGTTACTTAAAAAGTCAGTAAGAAACTCTATGTATTGAAATGAAACACTATTAGTAACAATAAAATATATTGTTTAGGCTTCTTCAGGTCCACAAAACATTACTGAAAGAAAAGTTTGATGGATGGTATGGGGAGGGAGGAGGGAGGTGGGTTCAGGATGGGGAACACATGTATACTTGTGGCGGATTCATTTTGATATTTGGCAAAACTAATACAATTATGTAAAGTTTAAAAATAAAATAAAATTTAAAAAAAAAGAAAAGTTTGATGTAGTTAATTGAGCAACCATTTATCAAGCAGTCACTGTGTGCCGACTTGGCTTTGCTCCCGGCTACAAAAGGTCTAGAGGTCTATGTCCTGTCCTGTGGCAGTGGAGTTAATGGAGAAAATTTTCACGTGATGGTAACATAAAATATACAGCAGAGACTTCCCTGGTCGCCCAATAGTTAAGAATCTGCCTGCCAGTGCCAGGGACACGGGTTCGATATCTGGTCTGGGACGATCCCACATGCTGCAGAGCAACTCAGCCCGTGCGCCACAACTACCGAAGCCCACGCCCATAGAGCCTACGCCCACAGAGCCCGTGCTTCACAGAAAGAGAAGCCACTGCAGTGAGAAGCTTCCACACCGCAAGGAAGAGCATCCCGCTCTCACCCCAACTAGAAGAAAGGCAGCAGCGCAACAGAGGCTCAGCACAGTCCAAAAAACAAATACATATTTTTTTAAAAGTATACAGCAGAGGGATAAACAAATTTATGGAAATAATGAGAGAGAAGGTGTTATCATACATTATAATATCTAATTAACCATCAAGCTAACAGTAGTTGGTATAATTCTCATTTTAAAAATAATAAAAATAAAACTGGAAATCACACAATACTCAAAATAGTAAGTTAATGTATCAATAATATAAATAAAAATCTCTTTGACATCAAAATTGATATTGTTATCATTTTATGTATAATATCCAAGGCTTCACTAATGTTTGCCTAGGATTGTAGGAGTGTTCTATGGAGAGGATTTGAGGTAAGTCTCAATGAATGAGAAAGAATTTGCCAAGTGGGTGAGATGGAGGAGAACAGAGGAAATGGCATGTGAAAACCAGAAAAGGTGACGAGGTACAGTATGGCCAAATAATTGTAAGGCGAGGCATTTGATACATAGAAGTTTAAGGAGCAAGGGGAGGGAATAGGTGAGAGGGGAATGCAGGATTATCTTGGACCAGTCAGTGAAAGGGAATGTCTGAGCCATGAAAATAAGCTGGAACATTATCCCCAGTGAATGAACAAAAGACTATTCAGAAACCCTGGTGACAACTGGCGTAACAGGTAACCTGTAACTTGCTTGCCATTTAAAAATCAGGTTTGACCTTCCTTATATCACTGAACCTCATGTTACTTAGGCTTGAATTCACTGTGCAGATTTGTTTCTGGATTGGCTTTTACTGTATTTACACAAGTAACAAACTAGACTTAAAGGAAGAGAACTAATTTGTTAATATATAACTATAAATGTGTTTGGATAGATGATAAATTATTCAGGAATTTTGTTTCATAATTGTGTGGTCCTTTACCTAGTCAATTTATTATTAATTCCTTCTTCTACCTATATTTCCTGAAATACTTCTCCATTTATATTTCAAGGCTGTTCATTAATCATCACAGTTCTAGCTATTCTATAAATGCAAAGGAGAAATACATAGTGATTTTGCTTGGAAACTTGCTATAATTTCATGGTGATAATAAAACATCTGAATTTATAATTCAGATGTGTGAGATAAAGTGTTTAGTATCCAAGAAAAACAAAAAACTTCTTCAGGACCTAAATAGCCTAGGAGGAAAGGTAAAGTTTTCCACTTCTTACTGCTTACTGGACTGAACCAATATACTAACAGTAGTGAGAAGTGGACTCTGAAACAGGAAGATCTGAATTCACTGCATAGAGACAGGCCCCAACTAAGAGCAGCTGACTCAGTTTTTTGCACTGGCTTTCTGTTTGCGTAATGTAAGCACTTATATTTTCTTTTTACGACCATTAAGGAGTTTAAAAGAACTAGTCTTTGTAAAATATCTATTAAATAACATGTGCGTATGTGCTAAGTTGCTTCAGTCGTGTCTGATTCTTTGTGACCCCTGGGACTGTAGCCTGCTAAGCTTCTCTGTCCACTGAATTCTCCAGGCAAGTATACTGGAGTGGGTTACTATGCCCTCCTCCAGGGAGTCTTCCCAAACCAGGGATTGAACCCACATCTCTTATATCTCCTGCATTAGCAGGCCGGTTCTTTGCCACTAGGACCACCCGGGAAGCTCATTAAATAACATATTCTCTTCTAACTCATACTCCTTTTTCTGGTCTAAAATTCAACAAGCCCATTGCAATGGATACAATCCATCAAAGAAAAGCTATTTTGCTGAAATGTACCCCAAAGTTGCATATCTTATGTCACATTTTTTTTAAAAAAAATGAAAATTCTTTATCTGCTTTAAAGTTTTTAAATGCCACTTGAAATGTCAAAGCACTAAGTACCATGACTAAAATTAATAAGTAGTTGATGCTTTTTAAATTTATTGCACAGCCTTCTCTATCTCCCAGAGATCAGTGGTAGAGAAGATGACTTTGTCATGTAATTTTCATTATGAAACTGCCTTTGTTAGGATGTAAAAGTTGTTTATACAATTTAATATTCTACTTTCTAATCAACCACTTAAGGTTCATGAAGAATAGAAAAGTAGTAAAATTAGAAGATAACGTGGAAAAGGCCTTTGACTAGGTTAAAAAACTGTAGATGGGAATCAGCTATAACTAACAATCCTGAACTCATTGCTCCAGTTGGTAATTATTTTTGAGCCTTGTTACACACATCTGACAATCAGAGGTACTCACATAGGCCTCTTGTAGCTCTCCTGTGAGAACATGTGGGAAAGAGTTTTATACTGCCAGATAGAGAAACAGAGCTCAGGATACAATAGATCTAGCAAAGCGGTTTGCCTTTCTTAAGCAAAGTCTGATGGTGTGTGTGTGTGTGTGCATATATTCAATTAGCAAACTATTTATTAAGGAACTATCATTTACTTTGCAACTGCAGTTGTTGTTGTTGCTCAGTCGCTAAGTCCTGTCTGACTCTTTGCAACCCCATGAACTGCATCTTGCCAGGCTTCCTGGTCCATCACCAACTCCCAGAGCTTGCTCAAACTCATGTCCATTGAGTCTGTGATGCCATCCAACCATCTCATCCTCTGTTGTCCCCTTGTCCTCCTGCCCGCAATCTTTCCCAGCATCAGGGTCTTTTTCAGGGAGTCACCTCTTTGCATCAGGTGGCCAAAATTTTGGAGCTTCATCTTCACCGTCAGTCCTTCCAATAAATATTCAGTATTGATTTCCTTCAGGATTGACTGGTTTGATCTCCTTGCTGTCCAAGGGACTCTCAACAGTCTTCTCCAGCACCACAGTTTGAAAGCATCAGTTCTTTGGCACTCAGCCTTCTTTACAGTCCAACTCACATCCATACATGACTACTGGAAAAAGCATAGCTTTGACTAGACAGAACTTTGTTAGCAAAGTGATATCTCTGCTTTTTAATACACTATCCAGGTTTTTCATAACTTTTCTTCCAAGGAGCAACCATCTTTTAATTTCGTGGCTGCAATCGCCATCTACAGTGATTTTGGAGTCCAAGAAAATGAAATCTGTCACTGTTTCCACTTTTTTCCCATCTATTGTCATGAAGTGATGGGACCAGATGTCATGATCTTAGTTTTTTGAATGTTGAATTTTAAGCCAGCTTTTTAACTTTCCTCTTTCACCTTCCTCAAGAGACTCTTTAGTTTCTCTTCACTTTCTGCCATGAACAGAATGAAAACGCAACTGCAGTTGTTTATAGTTGATCCTGAAGACAGATACTACTCCCCTCATGAAGTTTCCCATGAAATATTCCTATAAGGACAAAACAAATGCAGAATTCACATTTTACCCCTGTGATGATAATATGAGTGACCACAATACTCTTTTACAAGCTTGTCATGTGCACATAAAAAATAAAATCACTAACAGACTCTTACTACTGAAATTCCTTACCATTCTACTGCTGTTTGAAATACAGTAATATATAGACAGGGACATTCCCTGGTGGCTTAGAGGGTAAAGCATCTGCCTGCAATGGAGGAGACCTGGGTTTGATCCCTGGATCGGGAAGATCCCCTGGAGAAGGAAATGGCAACCCACTCCAGTATTCTTGCTTGGAAAATCCCACGGACAGAGGAGCCTGGTAGGCTACAGTCCAAGACATTAGAGAGAACATACTTTATTTTGGCTGAGTTGGGAAATATAGAACTTTATTGTGTATGAACAATTTAAAAGTATTTAAAGTAATGCTGAACTAGATTTCACATTTTATAAAATCTTATACATCCACCTGCTATAAAATTACACAGGCAAAAAGGTGCAAAAAAGCAGCAATTTCTTTCTGGCAGTTTCTCTCTCGAGAGCAAACCACTATCACCAGTTTATTTTGTTTAATGCCAGGAACTTTACAAGTTGAGAAGCCTAGGGTTTAGAACACATCAAAAGAGAAAGAGATCAAGGGTCAGGGATATAGATTAGCAATGGGTTAAGAATGAAAGTAGAGATACACTCATTGTATTGAAAAATAAGGAATGATTTTAATGGAGGAAATACTAAAGCCTATTAACCATGCAGATAGCAATTCCGCACACCTATTTCTAGACCAAACCTGTTTGACTGGCTTGGTCTCAGAACAACTAAGGCAACCAAAAGAGAATGCTGATGTGAACAAAGTCAATAACCGTTTGCAGTACAAACGTTCTAAAGATATGGTTCGGGAGATTTAAAATGCTATCATCTAGAATTTGAGCAAATGAGGAAGTTAGGAGGCAGGAAAGTCAAAGAGGAGAAGAGAATTAGAGAAGGGAGGAAACATACAATAATAACTCACATTGAAAAAAATTAGACAAGTCATTCATGCCAGAGTTTCTCTTTCTAGTCCAGTGTTTACTATCCATGAGACTTTGGGCTAACCTTCTCTGTTCTCATGTGTAAAATAGTAATTTCATTCAGGAATGCTGTTCATATACTATGCAAAATTACTAGAATATACAGGATCCATCTTCTCCTGTGACAAATATTAAATATAATTAATAAGAGGAGAACTTTCAATCTCTTAAGGATTGAGATTCCTGAAGTAAAGTTTATTCATATAGTTCATCTGTATGGTGGGGAAAACCTGAAAATAATCTTTCTTTAAATTTAAAATAATGGATTTCATAGCTATACAGCTAATAAAGAAAATATGGGTACATTACTCAAAATCAGTCCAAGAATTTAAAATATAAAAAATAAACAAAGGTCACTATACTTTATTAGGAAAACTTCAGTGTACAGGTGTCTATAACATCATTCCTTTAACATCTCAATGAGAGAAATTTTAGTATTTTAACTTGGATTTTTTTTCCCAAAAACATTTTGATGAGGGTAAACTTTGTAATTAGTAGCCTAGGAATTTAATTATGTCATTACTCCTGTAAATCCTTGTAGTGTTCACCTTTCCGAAACTAGCTTAATTGACTGTGTTAAAGCATTTGTCACTGAGTCACGTCCGACTCTTTGTGATCCCATGAACTGTAGCCTACCAGGTCCCTCTCTCCATGGAATTCTCCAGGCAAGAATACTAGAGTCAGTAGCCATTCCTTTCTTCCGGGGTCTTCCCCTCCCAAGGACAAAACTAGGGTCTCCTGCATTGCAGGCAGATACTTTACCATCTGAGACATGAGGGAAGGCCCTCAATTAGCTCAAGTTATTTCCCACCTATGAGGACAGGGTCAAAAACTGCATCCAAGAAAAGTGGCACTGGCCAGCAGTGTTTCTTATATAAGTCCTGTCAAGGTTTTTTAGGCTTCTAAGTAGTTTGGGAAAAGAGGGGCAGAGATAAATCTTATTATGGTCACCTATTGACCCTCTTAAAATTTCACTATATGGCCCAAGTTTCAGTCAAACATGAGAAGTAATTGTGTCCTTGTGCTTGAATCTGACTTGACTAATGCCTATCAATATTTTCATGACTCATTTTGAGGTGTGGTCAATGGTAAATGTCTGAGTCCTGCGCAAATACTATTAATGTCTCAGTACTGGGCAAATACTGTTCAGTTAAATACACTGAAAGAAGTTTATTCAGCAAAGAAAGAGAGAATCATAGAACAAGTTTCATAGACTGGTTAAATATAAGCTATTTGTCATACCCTCTAAAGCCTTTTGAAAAATTGAGATGATTCTTGCAGCTTTAGTAAAGTGAGTTTGGTAGTAAATTTGGCATGCATTTCACCTTGCATTTCTTTATCTTGGTTCCCTGTGTAAATATATTCTACTTTGCATAGGTTTACAGATTGCTACTGCTAAGTCGCTTCAGTCGTGTCTGACTCTGTGCAACCCCATAGACGGCAGCCCACCAGGCTCCCCCGTCCCTGGGTTTACAGATTAATCAGTGTCTAATGGGGCTTCTCTGGTGGCTCAGCGGTAAAGAATCTGCCTGTAATATAGGAGATCTGGGTTTGATCCCTGGAGGAGGGCGTGGCAACCCACTGCAGTATTCTTGTCTGGAGAATCCCGAGGACAGAGGAGCCTGGTGAGCTGTAGTCCATAGCGTCACACATAGTCCGACACGACTAAAGCGACTAAGCAACTGCAGCAGCAAGTGTCTAATGACTCCACATTTTGAAATTAAGGATTATACAGTTTGTTAATGCTCACTGCATTCTTCTTGCTAATGATTTATTCTTTCCCTCCCTAATTTACAAATGCTGAAGGATATATACAAATGCATCAGTAGGAAAGTAATAGTGATCACTATAACTCGGATCTTAATCAGTTTCAGAAGTATTTCAGAGAAAACCACGCATAGTGTTTACTCATGTTTACATCTGGTTTCTAATACTGTCAGATGTTTTGTCAGTTAAATTCATTATTACAGACATGTCAAGGAGCTGCTCACATTTTTATTTCACTAATTATCGCAAAAATAATTTAATTGTATTAGATTTTTTTAAAAGAACAGATCTACTTAATTTGAAATTTCTTTCATAAACATAGTTTGTGTCTGAAGATAATATTGGCCATGGAATATAATTTTTGAATACAAGTTTGCATTCTTATTTGGCATAATCCCTTCGTATCTCACTGCACAGAAAAAGTTAGCGCCATAACATGTCTACATAAGAAGTGGTGCTTAGATACATGAAAGATGTTTCTTAATCGCTTCTTCTCTTCCTCCTAGTGAGATTTAGCTCAGCTGTCCCACTCCATCAAAGATTTTGCACTCTCAGAAGTATTTTCTATGATAGTTTATAAGAATTTAGTGATCTAACTTACTTCATAAAGAAAATTATGAGAAACACGGGTGGAGAAATTACACTCCATGTTCTCTCTGTATAGTGACATCTACTGGGCTGTAGCTCACAGTGATTTTTAAGCAAGTACCTGCTCATTTTATGGAGGTGGAAGCTCATTTCTCCCCAAGTACAAATATCTAATTAATTGTGATCCAGAGAAATAATTCTCACTTAAACATCAACGTTAGTTCCAGAATTTAACAAGGTTACCTGAAGGTAGTGCTGGAAATATATACCCTTGATGTCTAGATTCATAACCTCTGTTGGCATAATTCAAAACAGGCTTCCTCTACACAACTGTGAAATAATTTCTTATAACTATGTTTTGGGAGTATCCCGGAAAGTAGGGTATTGTATATGAGTGACTGTGGAGAGGTCGACAAAGTTACTGCTTTGGGGACATTAAGGAAGCACAGTAGGAAACAATACCTATTAAAAGGATAAACTTCTGCGATGAGACTGTTTTATGTAGACCGGTTTTAGAAAACGTTCCACAGGGAAAGGACGAGACTCATGCCTTTTAAAAACCCATCTATTTGCCTTAAAAGGATGCTGTGATCCTTTTCTAGCAAAAACTGCTTTGCACTTTGATAGTTAAGGCCAAGCTTAATCCTGAATGCCTTCCCAGAGCAGCCGGTAACAAACAAAAACCTTGGAACACACCCTGTAAGTTGCTCACTCCACCGCGGAGTGAGAAAAGAGCAGAGTTGTTTAGTTGGCCCCCTAGCCTGCTGCAGCACATTCCTGTATCTCGAGGGCAGCCTGTCCTGGGGTCGGCCCCGCCCTGGCGGCTCCCTGCCACCCTCTCGCGGGCGCGCTCTGGGTGGGGCCTCGCGGCCGGTGGAGATGCGGCGGAGTGTGTTGGGCGGGTGATGTGAGCTGGCTGGGCGGCGCGCCGGGGCAGCCGGAGCCGTGCGCCGCGTAGCTGTAATCGGACACCCGAGCGCTCGCCCCTTGCGCCGGCCACTTTCCATTCACTCCCGAGTGCTTGATTGAGCGACGCGAAGCAGGACTCCGGGTGCCGCGCCGCTGCAACGCTGAGGATTCCTTTACAAAGGAACTCAGAAGGCAGGAAAGAAAGAATTTCATCGCTGGGACGCCCTAGAAATTACGGTCTTTGGGGGAAAGGGCTAGAAACGAGGATCCAAACCTGTAGCACATTGACGACTTTTCCGCGCTGATCTCTTTCCACCTCGGTAAGCTGGATTCGTTGTTTTCAGCATTACAAATTTAGCAAAATACAACTTTGGATCTGTGTATAGACTTTTCACACATCCGTGTTCTCAAATATGGATATTTTCTTAAGAGCTCATGTAGTTTGTCATGGAAGTGTTTCCCTTGCAGAGAGCCTGGCTGGAATTGCTTTTTTAGGTTATGACACCTGCGGAGAGTTTAAAGTTGAGTATCCCTGCCTTCTAAGGCAAAATTACTGGAGAGAATTTTATAAGAGGACTTTTATTACATGTTATTAGTGTTCAATCACAAGTGAAAACAGTAAGCATCGTGTCTTAAGTGTTTGAGTTAAAGGGAAGAAGTCATAAAATATGAGGGGCGGGGGCATGTATAAGTAAGATACTTGACTTTCCCTCACTTCTCATCTCTGGATGGCTTGAAATCACGTTGCTCTTTATACTCACTACACTTGACCTGTCATTTCATCTCCAATGTTATTTTTTGCAATTTGTGGCATATGTTGCTTTCATGGGGACATATCAGATAAGATATTGATAATAGCAGTATGTAAAAATGTGTAATTATTATCCTGCTTAATACAGAGGCAAAGGTTAGGCATATTTATATATTTGAGGGGGGGTGGTGGTGGTGGAATTTAACTATAAAGTCAACAAAACCAGGGAGCAAATTACTAAGGGAAAGTCACCCTATAAAATCGGTTTTCTTTCAAGTTAATTTAGGGATGACAAGGTGAAGAGGTTGTGGAAGCAGAAAGAAAGTGTTTCTTTTGAAAATTACGAACAGAAACATCTCTAGGGTTTCCTCCATCTGTGTGGTAAAAGAAGCATAGAATCTTTTTTTTTCCTACCTCTTATTTGTACCATCTAAGAAATCAATATAAGTTTTGTTTACATTTTGTTTACAGTGGCATGTTCAGTTTAATTGTTCCTTTGCTTCTGTATTACTGAAGTTTCTCTATTGCTTCTGTACTGTATTGTCAAATTTTAGTGGCATTTCTTTATAACCACATACTATTGAAGATCAGTATTGTTGTAACCTGTAAAAATAAATTTCTAGATTAAACTCTGTTGTGTCATCTCATTGTATAATTGTGTTAGACTCAAAATGATTTTTTTTAATGGTCCTGAGTTTATTTTGCATATTGTGGCTACTGGAGTTCCTATAGATTTGGTATTACACATTATGTGATCTCTGGTGTTCAGACATTAGTTAATAGCATGTATCAATTATATAGATATGGTTTTAAACAGTAGTACCTGTCTCTCTGATTTATCGTTTGGAATTTTGACAGCCCACTTTCTAGTTGATTTATTTTAAAAAACATTGAGGGATACATGGTTCACTGGATTGCTCACCACTAAGTCATTGGTTTGTATTTGGCACAAATTCATGATTACTTCATCTACATCATTTAACAGCTGTATGGTCATCTGTATAAACTGGCAGATAACTAATTCCAGTGATATAAGTGATCAGGAATTGAGCCCTGGTAGAGTTTTGTGTAGAAATATCATTTCAGAGATGGTTACTCCAAAGAGCTAATGAGTGTGTGGAAGTGAAATTTTATGTGAGATTTTTCTACTGCTACTATTTTATGGTAGAAAGAGAAGTTTCCATCTGTTAATACCTATTGGCACCATTCTCAAGTCTTTTCAGTGTAATGTGTTTTTTGTTGTTGTTGTTTAAAGAGAATAACAAGTTTAAATATTGGTTTTTCCTTTGGAAATTGACAACATTTTCCTGGCTGCTTTGTTTAATAGTCACATTATTTTGCTGGATGATGAAATAATTTCACTTTTAACAAAGACTTCCAGACACAAATGAAATCAAATCCAAATTTTCACATGTAAGACAGAAAGTCACAGCACCTCCTACTGTTTGCATGACTCTAAAAGTTCAGATATGTGAATAAGGTGCTGTCTAGATCGCAGGTTTTGCGTGTTTGGTGGGTGTGTGCTCCTAAAATGTGAAGTAAAATATAACAAACTTATGATCTTTATTGTAAAGGTATTTTCCCTTGGATATTAACTTGCAGATCTGAAGAAATGGCATTCCAGGCAGTTTGCATCTTGGTTGGAGTATTTGTTTGTTCTACCTATGTGAAAGGATCGCCTCAGCCCCAAGCAAGAGTTTACTTAACATTTGACGGTAAGAAAGTTGATAAACAATCTGAGAAAAATGTTGAAGTCTTTTTTTTTTCTTAATGCAGATAAAAAATTAGTAAAGAGAGTAAAATAATAATTGAGTATTGATTAGCATTAAAAAATGTCTACTGGATTGCTTTTTGGATGATGTGGCTGTTTTAAATTATTGATCAATAGACAAAATCCTCTATTTCATTTGTTTATGAAAACGTTTGAAATGGATTCTGCCCTTTTTGAAGTTTCTTCTGTATTTACATGTACATGCATGAGGAGATGGTGAAGAATCCAAAGCCTAAGATCTTTAAGCTTAGTAGTCATTTAACTTTGATGAGGAACACCCCTTCTATGGTACTTCTCATCAATAGAAAGAGCTGTGCAGGTTTAGTTATTGAAATTTTTTCTAATACATTTTGAGCCTTAAATTCAAGACTGGGTCTCTCCATATATTGTTCTAATGGTGTTCTTCTATTTCCATGAGGAGATCCTGAGGTTGGCAAACTCTCCTAATTAATTGAAAAGGACCTAAAATAATATGCTTTTGCTTGCTGTTGTTTGCAAATTCTCTCTTCCAAATCTTAGGAAAATGAGTGTGATTTCAAATATTCACGAACATGAAAGGCTTATTAAGGTCCTCCAAGGGAATGGTTTGCCAAATGTGTGCATAAGCTTTAATGTATATAATTCAGAAGACTTGGAGATGGATGATTTTGGTTGTCACGTAACCCAAAATAATTGGACAGATGGAATAAGAGATGGATCAGGAAGATCATCTTGCCAGTCAGAGTCATTTATACTTTTATTGCTCCTTTCAACTTTATCTCTGCATAAACGTTAGTGTCACTGGGCATATTTTCATTCATTTGAGAAATGGTATACTCTCAGGCCTTATATACCTGTGTGCCTTTGAAACTCTGTTATCTTGAATTTCAAACAGCAGTATGACTGACACTTATGAGTCAAATGTCCATCTATTTTCTTGTTTCTTAAATCACCAGTACTTTCCCCAGGGTCATCACAAGCACTGAAGGAGCCTTATATGGAACTTAGAGTGTATGAGCTTCTAATTGTTTCCTTAGCTTCTGAATTAGCCATTCCCCTCAAGAACCCATGGCTATCAAGTTTAGTTGGGAAGAAAAAAGACCTTTTGAAGTGTCTTGCTGGCTGCTTTCACCTCTTCTTCCAGGATGAAAACTGTGAATTGTTGTTTACTCACTAAGTTGTTTCTGACTTTTTGCAACCCCATGGACTATAGCCCACAGGCTCCTCTGTCTGTGAGATTTCCCAGGCAAGAATGCTGAAGTGGGTTGCCATTTCCTTATTCAGGGAATCTTCCAGACCCAGGGATCGAACCTGCATCTCCTGCATTGCAGGTGGATTCTTTACCACTGAGCCACCAGGGAAGCCCTAGAGCTATGAATTATCCAATCAAGTAAAAAAATAAAGGCATTAAGGAGCAGTGCAATTCCCTCCCTGTTTTCTGTATTTCTGTCAGTGTGTAGGAAGATGACATGGCAACCCACTCCAGTATTCTTGCCTAGAGAATTCCGTGGACAGAAGAGCCTGGTGGGCTGCTGTCCACTGGGCCGCACAGAGTCGGACACAACTGAAGCGACTTAGCATGCATGCATGCATAGGAAGATGAAGTGATCACATAGATTAGGTATCTAAACCTGCTTTCTGTTACACTGAAACCAATTAAAAAATTTTAAACTGAAATTTAAGCTTGAACATGTAACTGTTAAAAACAAGTGTGTCACTAGAGATAGTTCATCAAGTCTGTTTTTGAAAAGACAGTTGCATTTTATCTTTTAAAGAGGAAATTAAGTAATACAGTCTTTTAAAACCAGACTTCAGTATCTTATAGGATAATGACTACTGTTTACAACATGACTGGAAATTATGATGAACTTTTTAAAATAATGCATATCTAAAATTTTAAGTGCTCTGAAATTAAAAAAAAATCTTACAGAATAATGCTTAATTTATAATATATGCAGAATATAGCATGATTAGATAAGCTAACTATCTGAAAATCTTATAATTCCTATTTTATTCTTCCCAAGAGTCTTACTTGGAAATAACTAGATAGAATTCACTTAATTTGGATACTGTTTTAAAAAGATATATCAACAAGGATAATGAAATCCTGCAATTTCTAAATTAATAACAAAAAAAACCCTCCAAAAATTAACTATGTAATAGGAAAAGTATCTTGAGCAAAACCAGTTGTTTAAAATGTATAAATTTTAATCATTAGGTCATAGTAATTTTCTTAACTGATTTGACTATACCTGTTTGAAATCCTGTTCCAAATTTCTTATTACTTAAAGTGTCTCAGTGATCTTATTATGATTTGTCTGAGTATCACACTGAATAGGTTACTAAAGATATAGAATTTTTGTACAGGGTTGACATATATACTTTCTTTCATTTATTAATATTTTAAAATTTCTGAGTGACCTATTAGAAGAATCCTTTCAGTTTTGTCTTACTGTCCAGTTAAGAATCACAGGCAGTTTAAAGGTGTGTGAAATAAGAGATCTCTTCTCCCATACACATTCTATCCCTTCTTGTGGTGGTGGAGTGATGGAGTGATAGCATTTGGGAAACAGTGACCTACAAATTTGCCTTCCCTGTTATCTAGCACAAGGTCACCTAGATGGTTATCACTCCTAGGGGAGAATATACTTCAGGTGTTATTAAGTAATTATGTGTGCTGGATAAATCTTGAATGTTAAAAGAACTGTTATTCCTATTAGATACTGTGTTTCATAAAATTTTATGCCAAATAGCTTTTCAAATGAATAAAAAGTTCATGCAAATTATTTCTGTTTGAATTGAATTTTTCTTGAAAAAACCAGTAGTTTATGGATTCATATTTCATAACATTATTGTCATATTCTTTCCAGAAAATCTTTAGGACCAATAAGGTTCATAAGGAAAAGCAAGGCTATGTATATAAATAGACAGAACTTGTTTTGATTGCTAATATTATGTTGAAGTTGTTAATGTTCAACCAGTCAGTCACGTCTGACTCTTTGCAACCCCATGGACTGCAGCTCGCAAGGTTCCCTGTCCTTCACTATGTCCCAGAGCTTGCTCAAACTCATGTCCATTGAGTCAATGATGCCGTCCAACCATCCTGTCCTCTGTTGTCCCCTTCTCTTCCTGCCTTCAGTTGTTCCCAGCATCAGGGTCTTTTCCAATGAGTCAGCTCTTCACATCAGGTGGCCAAAGTAGTAGAGTTTCATGTCTAGCATCAGGACTCTCAAGAGCCTTCTCCAACACCACAGTTCGAAACCATCAATTCTTTGGCACGCAGCTTTCTTTATGGTCCAACTCTCACATCCACACATGACTACTGGAAAAACAATAGCTTTGACTCTACGGACCTTTGTTTACAAAGTAACGTCTCTGCTTTTTAATATGCTATCTAGGTTTGTCATAGCTTTTCTTCCAAGGAGCAAGCATATTGAAGGATGTTCCCTCTATTCCCACATTTAATATTTCTTGTAAATGAATGTTGAATTTTGTCAAATACTTTTTGTGCATCTATTTGAGACAATCAGTTTTTCTGGTTCTTCCCCTTCATTTTGATACTGTGGTATATCATGATGATTGTTTTGCAGGTATTGAACCATTCTTACATCCCTAGAATAACTCCCAATTGATTATGGCGTATGCTTCTGTTAATGAATTGTTGAATTCTGTCTGCTGGTATTTTGTTGAGGATTTTTGCACCTATGTTCATCTGGGATATTGGCCTATAATTTATGTGTGTGTTTGGTGTCCTTTATGATAGATTTTCATGGCAACAAGAATACTCCAGTATTCTTGTCTGGAGAATCCCTTGGACAGAGGAGCCTGGTGGGCTACAGTCCATGGGGTTACAAAGAGTCGGACACGACTGAAGAGACTTAGTATAGCATAGCATAGCATGATAGATTTTGTATTTCCATTTGTTGTATTTCCATTTTCATGTGTCCCAAGATATTTTCTTAATTTTTCTTTTGATTTCTTCATTGACCAATTGGTTGTTTAGTTGTTGTTGTTTAACTGCTAAGTTGTGTTCAAGTTGTTCAGTAACATGTTTAATCTCCACCTATTTGCAGAGTTTTGGTTTTGTTTTCCGATTTTCCTTGTAATTGATTTCCAATCTTATACCATTGTGATCAGAAAGGTACTTGATTTGATTTCAGTCTTCTTAAATGCATATGACCTAAAATATGATCTATTCTGAAAAAATATTCCATGTGCCCTTGAGAAGAATGATTATGATGCTTTTAGATCGAATGTTCTATATGCATCTGTTAAGTCTTTGTGGTTTAATGTTTTGTTCAAGACTGATTTCTGTTGATTTTCTGTTGGGATGATCTATTCATTGATTTAAGGGATATATTAAAATTCTCTCCTATTATATTGCTGTCATTTTCTCCCTTTAGGACTGTTAATATTTGCTTTATATATTTAAGTACTCCTATTTTGGATGAATAAATATTACAAATATTATATCTTCTTGTTGGTTTAACAACTTTATCATATAATGACTATCTTTGTTTTATTTTTTACATTCTTGGTTTAAAGTCTATTTGTCTGATGTAAATATATCTACTCCAACTTTCTTTTGGTTTCTGTTTGCATAGAACATCTTTTTTTTCATCCCTTAATATTTAGTGTATGTATGCCTTGCATCTGAAGTCAACCTCTTGTAAGAAACATGTAGTTGGGTCTTGTTTTTAATCCATTCAGCCATTCTGTGTGTTTTGATTGTAGAATTTATTCCATTTATGTTTAAAGTAATATTAAGTAAGTATGTATGATTTTTCTGTTAATTGTTTTCTTGCTATTCTCTCTTTTCTTCTCTCATTTTCTTCCCTTGTGCATTTGTTGTTGTTGTTTTTTCTTTCTTTTTTTATTGCTTGATAGCTCTTTTTTCCAATTTTTATTGGAATATAGCTGATTTACAGGGCTTCCCAGGTGACTCAGTGTTGGAAAACCCATCTGTCAATGCAGGAGACACAGGATATGCAGGTTTGATACCTGGGTCAGAAATATTCCCTGGAGGAGGGAATGGCAACCCACTCCAGTATTCTTGCCTGAAGAATCACATGGACAGAGGAGCCTGGCAGGCTACAGTCCATGGGGAAACAAAGAGTTGAAATGACTGAGCCATTCAGCACACACATGACAGTTGATTTACAGTATTGTGTTAGTTTCTGTTGTATAGTGCATTAAATCAGGGATATGTATACATATATCTACTCCTTTTTTTCCCCTTAGATTCTTTTCCCATATAGGCCATTACAGAGTATCTTCCTTTGTGTTTTGATGACTTTCTTTACAGTTATGCTCAGATTTTTTTCTTATCTTTTATGTACCAGTGAGATTTTTATTTTCATATGTTTTCTTGTTACCTGTTGGTTCCCTTTCTTTTCAGCTTAATGAAGTCCCATTAACTTTTCTTATAAGGCCAGTTTATTGGTTGTGAATTTTGTTTTTTTCATGACTGGAAAACTTTTATCTTTCCTTTGGTTCAGGATGATAACCTTGTGGGGTATAGTATTTTTGGTTGGGAGTTTTTTTTTTTCCTTTCAGCACCTTGAATATACCATGCTACTCTTTTTTGTCCTTGAAAGTTTTTGCTGAAAATTCTGCTGATAAGTCCTTTAGGGATCCCATTATATGTAACAAGTTGCTCTTTTTTTTCCTTTTTTTTTCCTTTCTTGCTGTTTTTAAGATTCTTTTGTGATCTTTAAATTTGACCTTATAATTACAGTGTGTCATTGTGTGGATATCTTGGGTTCTTTTTATTTGAAACTTGCAGGGATTCTTGGATCTGGATGTCTGTTTCCAAAATTAGGGAAGTTTTCAACCATTATTTCTTTGAATAAATTTCCTGCCTTTTCTCTCCTTCTTGTACTTGTGGGACCCTGGTTAAGCAAATGTTACTCCTTTTCATGTTGTCATACAGGTACTGTAAGCTATCTTAACTTTTTAGAATTCTTTTCTTTTTTTTTTTTTTTTCTTTTTTTTTTGTTTTGTTTCCCTGTTTGGGTGAATTCCACTGCCCTGTCACCAGGTTACTGATTCTTTCTTCTGTTTCATCTTGTCTGCTGTTGAACCCTTCTACTGTATTTTTCAGTTCAGTTTTTATATTCTTTAATTCTGAGACTTCTCTTTTGTACTTTCTTATCTTTTCTGTATTGTTCAGGTTCTCATTGTCTTCATCAGTCTTCTTCTAAATTCAGTGAGCATCTTTATGACTTGTGCTTTCATCAGATAAATTTCTTGTCTCCATGTAATTCAGATTTTTTTTCTGAGGTTTTATTTTGTTCTTTGTTTGGAGCATATTCTTGTTTCCTCATTTTGCTTGACTCTTTGTTTCTGTGTATTATATGAAATAGCTACCTCCCTCAGTATTGAAGGAATGGTCTTTTGTAGATGAACCTTAATTGTTCAACGTTGAACTAACATTTGCTTGTCTTTCAAACCTTTGTGATTGTCTGAAAGTGTGAAAGTGTTTAGCTCAGTCGTGTCTGACTCTGTGACCCAATGGACTCTAACCTCTGTCCATGAAACTCTCCAGGCCAGAATACTGGAGTGGGTTGCCATTCCCTTCTCCAGAGGATCTTCCCAAAGCAGGGATCAAACCCCACTCTCCCACATCGCAGGCAGATTCTGCAAGCCTTTTGATCATCTAAGGAAGCTTTGTGATTGTCTAGGCAGTCTGATTCATTCTTGACGGGTCACAGATGATGTAACAATGACTGTGAGAGTTTCATAGCAAGAGATTTCAGGAAGAACCTAGTTTCAGGCTGATTGGAAGACTTTCCTCATATAGCAGCTTTTGAAATATGCAAATATATATAGCTCTGTGGGACAACAATTTTAAGCCCTGCTGTCCTCTAGACCAGGTGATATGAAGGTGTCCCCTGAAACTCAGGGCTACAAACAAGTGTATGAACTATTTTCTGGTAGGTACTAGTGAGCTGCAGTGAGGCCAGAGGAGAGTACAACCATGGCATTCTCTGGCCTACATTCCCTGAGAGCACTTCCCATAGCCTCTAGTGTGTGGCAAATGTTAAGTCTCCCCCTAAGACTGAAGCTCAACAAAATAGGTGTCTCTCTCTTTTTTTTCCCACAGAAAGTCGGGTTGTGTTTCATTATGCTGTGTCTGTTCAATGTCCTGGGTGTGGTAGCCTCCCAAGAACTGACTCTGTTTTAGTCCAAAAAGTTCGCCAGGCCACCAAGCCAGATAATCAGGGTGCATCTTCTGTGTGGACTGGGCATACCTGCTGGCTTTAGTGATCCAGCAGGAGAGCTCAGGGTCATGATGAATCTGCAGACTTTAACAGTAGTGATGAAGCAGAAGAGTGCAGTAATGCAACTTCCAGCTTTAGTAAAGCAGCAGGAGAGCACAGGGCAAGTCACGAATGCCAGAGATATTGCAGAGCAACAGGAGACTGCTGTGACTGTTTGTGCCTACTGGCACTAGCCAGGTAGTGGGGAGAACACAAAAAATGTCACTCACCAACACCTCAATCCCCAGAGAGAATCCCAGCATCCACTACTCCTCCCCCGCACTGCCCCTTCGCCCCACCCCCGACCCCAGCAGATGCTTTAAGACTGGCAAATGAATTACCTTCATGTATAGACTAGGAACTTTTTAGGCTGCTACTTTTCTGCTGAGTCCCAAGGTGAGTTGTCTGTAAGTCTTTAAATAGCAAAATCTTGGCTCCAACAGCCTTTTGGAGCCTGAACATAAGCCCCTGGAAATAAGTCCCTTGATTTCAAAGGCAGACATTATGGGAGCTCATGTCTCCTGTGCAAGTCCCAAGGGTTGGGGTACTTGATATGGGGCACAAACCACTCACTCCTCAAGGAGATGTTCCATATTTGTGAGCTGATTGTGGGTTGCTGTACAAGAGATGGATTTTCTTGTAAGAAAACATCTCTACCTGTCCTGCCCCTTTTATCCTTTGAGCTGTTTAGTTTCCAGCTCATTTTTTTTTTTTTTAGAGGGAATCATTCCTTTTGTAGTAGAAGATTTGGTTGTGTTCATGTGAGATGGTGAGTTCAGGATCTTCCTATGTTTCTTAGCTTGAACTGAACAAATTCAATTCAGGTCAGTTGCTCAGTCATGTTGAACTCTTTGTGACTCCATGGACTGCAGTACGCCAGGCTTTCCTGTCCATCACCAACTCCTGGAGCTTGCTCAACTCATGTCCATTGAATTGGTGATCCCATCCAATCATCTCATCCTCTGTTGTCCCCTTCTCCTCCTGCCTTCAATCTTTGCCAGCATCAGGGATTTTTCTAATGAGTCAGTTCTTCAAATCAGGTGGCCAAAGTCTTGGAGCTTCAGCTTCAGCATCAGTCCTTCCAATGAATATTCAGGACTGATTTTATTAGGATTGAATGGTTTGATCTTCTTGAAGTCCAAAGGACTCTCAAGAGTCTTCTTCAACACCACAGTTCAAAAGCATCAGTTCTTCGGAGCTCAGCTTTCTTTATGGTCCAACCTTCATATCCAAATATGAGCAGGAAAAACGTAGCATTGACTAGACAGACCTTTGTCAGTAAAGTAGTGTCTCTGCTTTTTAATATGCTATCTAGGTTTGTCACAGATTTTCTTGCAAGGAGAAAGCATCTTTTAATTTCATGGCTGAAGTCACCATCTGCAGTGATTTTATAGTCATGTTTTTAATTTCTGTTATTAAGTACTGACTTATTTAGGAGCGTTACGCTTCTTGATAAATTTACCTCTTTTCCATTATGAAACATCTCTGATTATTCCTGGTAGTAATTTTTGTTCTGAAATGTATTTTGTCTGAATGTAACAATTTCATTTTTCTGGTAGAATGAAAAATATTAACAAAAAATTAATTATAATTTAGTGGGGAAATATTGGTTATGATTTCAGTGTCCTTGAGGAAATTTTTAATAAAATACTGTGAAATGTATTTAAACAAATATTTTTATGTACATAAATGTATGAATATTAGATTGACATTGTGGTATAATGAGAACAGTGTTTACATGGAAATAAATATTTCAGGGGTTTCAATCCTTACTTCTTCAGTAATTAACTCTGAAACTGTCAGGACCTCGATTTCCTCAATCAGGTACAAAAAAATTTGGACTAAATTGTTTCTAAGACCCCTTGCTATATCCGTTGGTAAAATTATATGATATTTGAGCTTAGTATTATTTTATAAATATGACCTCCTTTGAGTAAATCTTTCACAATAATACCCTTAGTATTTTTAAGAACATTTTGTGTGAAGAACCTAGGCAAGTGGAAGAAAAGAAACCTAAACAATTTTTTAAAAATTCATAGGTTTTATTACTGGTTTTAAATCATAGTTGTTTGCTTCTTTCTGGGTAGTCTATAACATGATGATACTGCTTCATAAAATCAGTTTGAAAATTAAATGAGTTAAGTTTGTAAAGTGTTTTATGTTGTATGTAGTGTTCATTCTATTATAATACATGAAGGCTTTCATGAGTTATTATTTGTAAATATGATCTTCATTTGGCCTCCTCTGGTGGCTCAAATGTTAAAGAATCTGCTCCAATGCAGGAGACCTGGGTTCGATCCCTGGGTCAGGAAGATCTCTGGAGAAGGAATGCTAACCACTCCAGTATTCTTGCCTGGAGACTTCCATGAACAGAGAAGCTTGGCAGGCTACACTCCATGGGGTCGCAAAGAGTCAGACACAACTAACTAACACAACAGCATGATCTTCATTTGTACTGTATTTAATTCCACTCCACTTAGCATAGAGACTGCTATTTGTTATTGCTCAATAAATGATGAGTTAACATAAGTTTTGATACCCATTTACCACTACACCTCCACAGCCAATAAAGCTTTGATACAGTACAATCACTCTTCAGTGAATTTTATTTTTTTTTTAAATTGATGGATACCAGGTAAAATGCAATAGATACTCATTTCTTCATCATAGCACTAGAATAGGAACAGCATGAGAGAGGAATTTTTGTTACTTTTTACACTAATGAATTTAGATCCATCCCCTGCTATGCAGGTGATGGTCAGGTGTTTTCTGGTGGTGGTTTAGTCGCTAAGTTGTGTCTGACTTTTGTGACCCTGTGGACTGTAACCTGGTGGGCTCCTCTCTCCATGGAATTCTCCAGGCAAGAATACTGGAGTGGGTTGCCATTTCCTTCTCCAGGGGATCTTCCTGACCCAGGAATCAAACCCAGGTCTCCTGCATTGCAGGCAGATTCTTTACCGACTGAGCTACGAGGGAAGCCTCTATTTATTTCCAAACTCTTCACATTATATGCTAAAGATTCAGTGTGGTCTGGGAATTCACCTTTGTATGTTAACCCTTTTCAGTTAATTCTCAAACTTCCTTCTAATTATTCTGTGTCCTTCCCCATCGACATCTAACCTCTGTAAACTTTAGACATTTTCTACCAGAGAACCTTTTGTGCATTTTGATTAGAAGCCTGGTTTCCAGTGTTAAATGAAAGATACTGCATATAGGTCCTTGATAGGTAACCTGGCAATAGTATTGTCTTACTCCTCAGTGTCGTTGGCATTTGTGTATGCTAGCATGTTTGGCATATCTAGATATGTCTACAACTTGGAAGTATTGACCCAAATGAATAATTTTTTTTAAGATTCTGTTTTTCTAAAGTTCAATTTTTCATGATGAGCTTAAATTTAATAAGAATATAATCTACTTTTTGACTGTCATGGCACATAGTATGTGGCTTGAAATTGTAGACAACAATTTGTCACTCTTGGTGCATTTAAGAGTATTATAAAACTTCAGAAAGGAGAGCATGTGGGATGATTCCTGATCCATTTCTGCACTATGATATAAAATTTATGTGTATAAAAATATCCATAAAAAGATGCTAATAAAATCAATATCACAAATATAAATATACCCATGTAAATAACAAATATGGGCATACACTCAAAGCAATGGCTGTTAGTTTATTTGTTTTTTTTCATATTTTTGATGTACTTGAAATTGATTCAGGAATATTTGCATTGTATATGAACATTTAATATACCTTAAGTCTGATATTTTAATTGAGAGTTATTGGATTTGCTAATTTTATATGAACCAATGAAGATATATATTATTAAATTGCTGAAAGAGTACAGTATCTTGGATTGTGTGTGTGTGTGTGTTTTAAGATTGGATTGTTGTTGTTGTTTAGTCACTAAGTAGTGTCTGACTCTTTTGTGACCCCGTGGACTATAGCCCACCGGGCTCCCTGTCCATGGCATTTCCCAGGCAAGAATACTGGAATGGGTTGTCCGTTTCCTTCTCCAGGGGATCTTCCCGACCCAGGGATTGAACCCACATCTTGTATACTGCAGTCAGATTCTTTACCACTGAGCCACCAGGAAGGCCCCTAAGATCAGGTTTCAGCTGCAATTCAGAAGTTAACTTATCATAAATCACACAGTAGCTTCACCTCAGTTACCAAAGAAGTAATAATTCAATCATGTGGATTCTTTTTTAGTACAATCCTCTAAGTTATCAGACTTGATTTTTTAAGTAATCCTAAAAAATACTGGATTATCATTTTTATTAAATGTTTTTAAATCTAGAAAGATAATATTCTGAAATAAAGAAGTAGGATAAAACTAAAGTGTGCTCAATTAATACACAGGGTTCAAAAAGTCTAAATATCATTTTACTAAACAGGCAGCTGTCTGGCTCTACTTCAGGTTTTCTTTTGGCTAAAAACTCTTATGAGTTATCATGGTACCTATGGAAATATTTTAAAATGCTTTATAAAACTGTCAATGCTCACAAATAAATTCACTGATAGTAAAATGCATGACAGAAAAGTCAATTATTTGTGATTGCTAGTAATTTTTTGCTTATGTTCACCAAAATAGTTATGACTTCCCACTGCTAAAGTGTTCTACTCCCACTTAAGCCTGTGACTAATTTTCTAAAGCTCAAAAGAAAAATGACAATTAAAAGATTAAAACTCAATAAAGATTTTTACTATTTGGATGCATAGCTATTATTGGCTAGTTTTCCAGTCCAAAGTTGAGTTTTACAGTTACATTTACATATGTATGAGAGCAGTTTAAAAACATAAAAATGTCAGTGTGAGTTGTATTGGGAAACAAGTGTATTAACTGTAGAGACTAGGGTTGCATAAGAGTATAAGCTCTTTCAGTTATTTACCTTGTGATTCTTTCTGCCTTCTATCAGTGCTATATTTTAATCAATAAGTTGTTAAAATCTCCAGGTCATTGGTAATATATAAATGAAAGATAATGGAAGTTTACAGAACCTCTTTTCTCTTTTAATATCTGTCTTATTTGACAAGAAGCTTAGTTAATTAGACAATAAACGAAAGGACCCCTGTGAACTCATAGGCTAAATCTAAAAGCTGATGAATTGTTCCTGAACAATAAACTCAAAATGATAAATCACCTCTTTATGAACTCTGGTAGCATTAACATTGCAAGGCACATTTGTTGAAAACTGTTTGTCTAATGGCTGCCCAAGATATAAAAATAAAGTCAATTGTTCTTGGTTTCTCCATTAATCTTAGAGAATGCTCACTCTGATTGTATGGAATCTTCTGAAATATTTAGTTCTTGGGAAAATTTATGCTTCTTCAGTTTCCTTTAATTTCCCTTCCAGTCATCTCAGTTAAATATCAGTTAAACATGTTAAATAACACCTGCGTGTTTTAATAAACTTAACTCAACAAGGGGTGCTGTGTGAATAAGAAGCTATTAGCATTCTTCTCCTCTGAGAGAATCAATGAACTCAGGAAGGGGCTGATGAATACAAGTGTGAGTTGGACATTACCTAAAGCATAAAGATTTTTAAGTAGAGTAACAGTAAGTTTGTTATGTAAAGAGCAAGTTAAAATAGTTGTAAAATACTATAGAGATAGAAAATGAGAAGAAATTGTCAAAAAATTTAAATGTATATTTTGCTGTAAGGAATATATTGACACGAGACTCTAGTAGTCAAATAAGACCAAATATGTTTCATAGCCTTGAATTGTGACAAGTTTTAATTATTGCAAAGGATGTCTCTTGGGAAATATTATAAATTATTACAGAATTGTATTGATTAATTAATTGTATTAATTAGTACAGAAATGTATTACAGTGATATGCTATGGATCTCTTTCTAAATGATTTTTAGAAAAAAGTTGGAAACCTGTAAATTGCTGTCAATTCTTGTACTAGGTAAGCTTTCTCAGAATCTAATAAGCTTAATTATGTTGCTAAAGGATGATGCTGTGATGTTAAGCCATTCCTAGAGGTACAAGGTTTCTGCAGTTGGAAACAAAGAGGGTTGCTTCAGTGAAATGAAATCAGAAGAGTGAGCTTATGTTATCTGGTTAGTCAACCATCTATAGCAATTCCATGGAAAAAAGATGTTATATTCCATGATTATCCATAGGTACATGTGAATATTAGTGGTTGAACTATCAAATGAAGACAGCTCAAGTGATGCTAGATAATTTTAATACGTTTGCATGTTGATCAGGACTTCCCTGGTGTCTCAGATAGTAAAGAATCTGCCTTCAGTGAGGGAGACCCAGATTTTATCCCTGGGTCAGGAAGATCCCCTGGAGAAGGGAATGGCTACCCACTCCAGTATTCTTTCCTGGAGAATTCCATGGACAGAGGAACATGGTGGATTACATCCCATGAGGTCACAAAGAGTTGGACATGACTAAGTGGCTAACATTTTCACTTTTTTTATATTGATCAAATATGTGAATATGTTCTTCACAAGAGTGAATAATGGTGTATGTTACATAGACTTTCTCTACAGTTTTGATTTAGATAATTATACCTAGAACTAAATATATGCATTTTTCCATCCTTCATAGATGTGTGCTACCATTTTGCCTTCTATGTTTCTAAAATATTTTGATAATTTATTCATCACTTCATGGGAAATAGATGGGGAAACAGTGGAAACAGTGTCAGACTTTATTTTTCTGGGCTCCAAAATCACTGCAGATGGTGATTGCAGCCATGAAATTAAAAGACCCTTACTCCTTGGAAGGAGAGTTATGACCAACTAGATAGCATATTCAAAAGCAGAGACATTACTTTGCCAACAAAGGTCCGTCTAGTCAAGGCTATGGTTTTTCCAGTGGTCATGTATGGATGTGAGAGTTGGACTGTGAAGAAAGCTGAGCGCTGAAGAATTGATGTTTTTGAACTGTGGTGTTGGAGAAGACTCTTGAGAGTCCCTTGGACTGCAAGGAGATCCAACCAGTCCATCCTAAAGGAGATCAGTCCTGGGTGTTCATTGGAAGGACTGATGCTAAAGCTGAAACTCCAGTACTTTGGCCACCTCATGCGAAGAGTTGACTCATTGGAAAAGACTCTGATGCTGGGAGGGATTGGGGGCAGGAGGAGAAGGGGACGACAGAGGATGAGATGGCTGGATGGCATCACTGACTTGATGGACATGAGTTTGAGTGAGCTCCGGGAGCTGGTGATGGACAGGGAGGCCTGGCGTGCTGCGATTCATGGGGTCGCAAAGAGTTGGACACAACTGAGCTACTGAACTGTACTGAACTGATTCATTATAATAGTAATCACTAACATTAATATTGCTTTTGTGCCAGGCACTATTTATACACCTCATGTTATTTAATTCTCTAACAACACTGTAAATAGGCACTATTTTTATCCTCATAAAATAAGTACAGAGAAAGTAACTTGTCTAAGGTCACAGGAATGGAAAGGAACATGATAAAGCACGAGCAATCAGAGTGTGGAACCATTTCTGGAAATACTGCTAGAATTAGTTTTAAGCTCCACAAAAAAATCACAATGAAAAGAAAAAACATTTTCTGAGGAAGTCACATATAATTCCCTTTATCACATTAAAGGTGTCAGTATATTTTTGCTTTCCTGTTGAAACAGCAAACCTTCATGAACATAATGGATATAAAACTCATTCTCTACACCATTCCTAATTCCCTCTTCAATTTCAGAGTCATCAAGGTGAAGATGAGGGAATTACCCCTCTGGACCAAGTTTATTTTTTTGCTATAGCTGAGGTCTCCTTTTGTGGCTCTGAAAGTTAAGACTGAACTCAGAAATGATAGGAAAGCTAATTATTCACTCGTGAGGTTCCTCACCTCACTATGCAGGTTTATCAGGGTGTGTCTATATAAGTTCAATATAGCCTTCAATATTTTCTTTTAACGAAAAAGAAAATCATGTGTTCTTTTTTATGAATACCATTACAGTGTCAAGTGACTGTAGCAGTGAGAGACAGTGTTTTCATTTCCCAAATATCTTTTATAAAATGAGGTAGAAAAAATCCAGTCGTCTTGATTTAGTTCCATTACTGTCAAAAATAAAAGTATTGAGAAAGAGAGCTGCAAACTTTGGGCAAATTCCCGTACTCTCTTTTGCCTTCTACTTTTTCATTTGTGTGTTACTTAGAACCTCTGTTGTTAATGAAAACAAAGTTAAAAGCGAGGAACAGAAAGGTTAGACGTTTTCTAAGGCAGAGTATGAGTTGGCAAGAAGGGCACATAAAAGGCAGAGCTCAGTGCTGAGCCATGTGCTATTTTAGGGCAGCGCTAACTATGAAACAATGTGCTGAGCTGTAAAAGATGGCAAGTACATACTGCGTTTCCAAGGTACATGCTCAGAAACAATCATTTCAACCTTCCCTCCTTGTTTAGGAAGAATGAACTGCCTTTGGGCCCTCAGTAGTAATATGTTACTTCTACAAGGTGCTTTTTAACTTTTCAGAGAATTTCCACGTTATCTCATTTATTACAGAATTCCTAGGAAACGGGTGGTCATGGAGTCCCCGAGGGACTACAGGTCTTGGCTAAGGACCTACAGCTTGATGGTAGCAGAGATAAGACTGGAAGAGGGAAATGGTATAGGAATAAGAAAATTAATTATGTAGCGAATCAGAGGCATTCTGCAAATGTATATTACAAAATCTGAAGAAATGCCAGGCCATTAATTTGAATATTAGCAAATTTGTCTCCTGCTGTTTGCTTTCCCAAATTATACACAACACTGTAGCTTTAACTTACCTTAAATTGTTAATTACTGATTTGTAGCAATAATTTGGAGTTTCCCAGGTGTTTCAGTGGTAAACAATCTGCCTGCCAATGCAAGAGATGCAAGAGACCTGGGTTCAATAATGCCTGGGTCAGAAAGGTCCCCTGTAGAAGGAAACGGCAACCCACTACAGGATTCTTGCCGGGGTTGTCCCACGGACAAAAGAGCCTTGTAGGCTACAGTAATAATTTATGGATTATTATATGTCAGGTTGCAAATATATTGAATAGTATATCAAAAATGTCTCTAAATTTTCTTTGAAAAGATTGAGGCAATACATAAATACTAAAACTTCATATTTTTATTTCTAATTTAAGTAAGTTAATGAACATACTTTCTTTGTCTTGCCTTCTCTGAGTTACTGCTCTTGTAGTCAGGAGTTTCACTTGCTGTACTGTGTACATCAGGATTATATTTTCTCCTTTATCAATCCCTAGAAGAGAGTATTCTATGTATTATCTTAGAAGGAAGCAATCATTTAAATAATCTTAAGATCTGACTTGAAGTGACGCCAATGAAAGTGCCAAATATTCTTGCCTTTCTCAACTTTAATGTTTTCTAGCACTTAAGGTTCTTGATAATAAAAATGTAAAATATTCTATGTAATTAATTCCTAAATTACTACTTTGCTGAAACTGTTTTCTTATAAAAAATTACCAGGTACCAGACTTTGAATGTGATTGCTTATATTGAATCATATATATAATGTAATAACTAATGTCAAGTCTCTAGCCAATACAGAACTGCTAGACCAAAGGAGTCAAAGCAATATAGTTTTGCAGAAGGTAATTGATATTTCTTCTAAGAAGAGGATCAGACTGCTGATCATGCAAAAAGAAAATCATAAGTCTCTTTAGGAGTAATAGTGTTAAAGAAATGAATGTTAAATTCTTTCTTGAAAAACTTCCTATTCCCTTGTTATAGCCTTACACTTTCTCTTTCCTTTTGTAAAAATTTTAAATTAATTACTTTTTTTGGCGGCATTGTGTCTTTGTTGCTGCACACAGGCTTTCTTTAGTTATGGCGAGGTGGGGCTCCTCTTCCCAGTGATGCACAGACTCTCCTTGTGGTAGTAACGTGGAGAAGTCTCCTGGAGGGGCATGGGCTCTAGGGCAAGGGTTCAGTAGTTGTGGACTGGAACTCAATTGCCCTGACGGCACGTGGGATCTTCCCTTCCAGCATCGAACCCATGTCCCCTGCATTGGCAGGCAGATTCTTAACCACTGGACTACCAGGGAAGTCCAGCTTTTTACTTTCTAAAGATAAATTATTTATGGAGAGGTGAAATATATCTGAGTTAAGATAAATGCACAGTCTTTACATACACATAGGTGTATACACATAGGCTTCCCCAGTGGCCAAGCAGTAAAGAATCAGCCTACAATGCAGAAGACACAGGAGCGTGGTTCGATCCCTGGGTCAGGAAGATCCCCTGGAGAAGGAAATGGCAACCCACTCCAGTATTCTTGCCTGGAAAATGCCATGGACAGAGAAGCCTGGCAGACTACAGTCCTTGGGGTCTCAAAGAGTCAGACACGACTGAATGACTGAGCACATACATATACATACTCTGTGGGTAAAGATCTAGTTACGGGCTTTCCTGGTACCTCAGCTGGTAAAGAATTGCCTGCAATGCAGGAGACCCCTGTTTGATTACTGGGTCGGGAAGATTCCCTGGAGAAGGGATAGACTATCCACTCCAGTATTCTTGGGCTTCCCTGGTGGCTCAGCTGGTAAAGAATCTGCCTGCAGTGTCTGAGACTGGGTTCGATCCTGGGTTGGGAAGATCCTCTGGAGAAGGGAAAGTCTACCCAGTCCAGTATTCTGGCCTAAAGAATTCCATGGGCTGTACAGTCCATGGAGTTGCACAGACTGGCACACAACTGAACGACTTTCACTTTCACAGGTCAGTTATATTTCAGTATCATTTCAGTCTTTCCTTAGTGTGCATTCTAAGTGCAATAACAAAACCTGAGAAGTAATAACAACAACAGAAAGAGTTGTATTCCTGATACCATTTTTATTATGAATTACTTATATGTTCTCTTATTTTAAAGTTGTGATTACCACAAATTTGTCATTTAATAATCAGATAATCAGCTTGGCAAACACTTTAGTACTCTAAATATTAATGTAACAGTTATACAGTAATAGCTAGTACAGTTGGGCTGAAGACCAGGACAAGAAATTGGTGGCTTATATATTTGAGCATTTCCTCCCTCACATTATTGATGGCTAGTAATGGTGGGAACAAAATGACCTGCTACCAGAACAAAGTAATCCATCCTTAGCATAGATAACAGGAACTTAAAGGGAGTGAATGGAACAAAAATAATATGTAAAGCAACTATAAAGTAAATACCTAAATTTGTTTACAACCTTTGCTTCCTTTATAGCAATTTAAATCTTCCAGCCCAAGTTGCTAGTGTTACCTATGGTTAGCATCAATTACCAAGGACTTAGCAGAGTCCCAATTATAGCATATGAAACATAATCTTTCATTATGAGCTTCTCTTTCTAAAATCTTTGCAAAATTCGTATTAGAAAATCTTTTTTTTTTCTTTTCTAAATAAACATAACTTTATACAAACAGATGTGAAGCACACCAAGCTTGGGCTTCATTCATTACTGAAATTTTATGATGGATACAAGGATCTGAAGCTTTTTTCTAATTACTAACATAATTAGAAGCTAAGCATAAGGGGAATAGAACAGAACATCCTAATACTCTTTTCTTTGCTTATTTGGGTCAGATAGAAGTTGTGTATGTGGCCACACCTTGTTTTAAGTGGTAGAGACTATTACAGTTCTACAGAACTGTAATTCTTAACACAAGACCTCTTTTTTTAATGAAGTGATTATAAATTTGGCTTGTATAAAAAAGCATTCCATTGAATTTCATAATGGAATTAAGAGTTATATCTATATGTATCAAATCCTTCAGTGGACTGAATTTTAAATATTTTGTATTTATTTATATAAAATTTATATTTATTTATATAAAATAAACTGAAGATGATGACAAGGCATGCAGAAGCTTTGATAATATGATGTGGTGAATATTTCAAAGCACTTTTTATAAGTTTACCAGCCTCTTAAATACACAGTCCACGGAATTCTCCAGACCCAGAATACTGGAATGGGTAGCCATTCCCTTCTCCAGGGGATATTCCCAATCCAGGGATCGAACCCAGGTCTCCTTCAATGCAGGTGGATTCTTTACCAGCTAAGCCACCAGGGAAGCCCTAAATACACACCAGTTGTCATTAATTCAAGCGAAAACAAGACCTCATGCCTTAAATTGTCTCTTGATTTGAAAGATTCTCTGGATAATTAATTGTGTCAGTTGTCAATAAGAACCTTAAGCTTTCTCTAAAAATTATCAAACTGGTTCTGTATTCATATCTAAATGTTATTGTGTAATAATGATGTAGACAATGGGAAAAGATTGGAATCTCATTGCTGTTATTTACAACTCTTAAAGGTTTAAATAGAGCCATAGTTTTTAGAGGCCGTTTTTCTGGCATCAAAAGTTTCCAACTTTTGTTGGTTCATCCAGCCAGACTGTCACTCCATAAATTCACATTCATGGATTTTTTTTTTCTTTCCCCTGAATGGTAATACTCAGAACATTCCAGGAGACCAGAACATTAAGCTGGAATAAAACAATGAAGGTATTATCATCACCAAAAGAGCATTTTGAATTTTATTAGAAGAAACCAATTAGGATGTTATTTTCAAGCAAAGGGCTTGGCAAGGCTTCAGAAAGTTACTTTCCGGAGGCGGGTAGGGGTTTAGCTGGCACAGAGAGCAGATCTTTAGCTTAGCGTCTTGACAGCTTTAATGCACATGCAATTGGGATTTTTTTTTTTTTCCTTTAAGCTGATTCTCCTAAAAGCCATGCTTCCTGCCACTGTTCAAAATAATTGCATCAATTCCATTTTCCATTAGTACTCAAAACCTGCTGATATGACTGGATTTTTAAAACCTTTGTGTGAAAATCTAATTATACATATTTTTCCAGGGGAATTTGATAATGCATATGTTCCAGAAAGTTATATTTTTTATTATGATATCTAGCATAGATCTTGATGCTAGTCATATACCTTGGTTATTCATTTAATTATATTCACTACAGTGGTATAAGCAATTTTCTACTATGGGAGGAAAAGAACATTCAATAGGTTCTATTTTGTTGAAGGACAAAGAATCACATATCGGTTTGCTACAGATAATAAAATATTCTGACTTCAGGTGGAAGGAAATGACTATCTCTCTTTTTATCATGTCTGTAATATCTATGTCCTTTTTATAATGTGCTTATTTTCAGCAGTTTGTCTTTATAGATATTTTATAATGATCTTCACTGATTTACTTCATCTTATATATTTCTACTTTTTGGATACTTATTTGAAACTTTTCTATACTTATAGTTATGTATAGACATTTCAGATATTACATTAGAAATTTTCTAATTTTTTCCTCACATTCCTTCTTTGGTTTTTTTCCTTTTTTAATTGAATTAAGAAAAAGATCATGAAGCTTAGCCTGGACTTACTCACAGAATGATGAAAGCCTCAGAGCCAGTGTTCTGATGGAACATGTAGCAGGAATTGAGTTAAAGATGGCCTGGAGTTAAGATGCATCATTCATATGTGCTTTGGAAATGAAATGTAGCGCCATAGACACTTAGATGAAATTATTTTTAAAGCAATACCATCTTTGGTTTCTAAATTTTACAATAAATATTTGATGCTAAAGCAGAATTTTAACGTCTTTTCTAAAATTGCTTCTGGGTTAAGAGAAAGAAAACTAGAATTTCAATAACTGAAGATGAGTTTGCTGAGGTCCATTAATAATAAAGCATGGATATTTTTCAAGATATATAAGTATCTGTATTAAGTTCCAATAGCATACATTATGTTTACCTTAAACTAGAGGCTTGAAAATCTGGTTAGAATTGATTGTTGGCAAATTATGAGTCCATCTAAGAAAATAGCTTTCAGGCTTTTATAAAGAATGTTATATCCACCTGTCTCTTACCTCTTTACTCCCCACTCATCCACCCTACTTTGGAGAGATTCCACTAAAAATACATTGCTCAGTTTTTTAAAGAGACCCGAAGAATTTCATTGAATTCCATGAATATTTTAGAGAACCTGCCTTGTACAATGTGATTGCTACATATAGAGGTACAAAGAGAAGTATGGCACAAATCCGGTCCTCACTGACCACCTGTTTCAGTCAACAAGATAAGCCAACTATATAAATATTACACCAGGCACTACCTAATGTGTGCCACGAAAGAGGCACAAACAACAGAGAAGATGCCAGTTTTGAAATAAAAACATTACGTTTAAGTTGGTTTTGAAAATTGGCTTTAAACCCATTGTGGTTATTAATCATGCTGCAAGCAGGGTTACAGTTTTATCATGGTTATAAACCGGATTGAGGGGGAGTTCAGTTGGAATGCAAAGGGAGAGGTTATTACACTTCACCAAGGTTCTCTAAGCCTCTGGTACAACACACTTTTGCAAGGCTTTGTTTTGTCTTGTTATTCACCTCCAAATCTCCAGCAGTGCCTGTGCAATGAAGAATTGTTACAAGTGATATACTGACAAATAGATTAGCACCATTTGCCAAACTGTCCTCAAAGGCCCAGGGCATTTAAAAATCCCCTAGACTCTCTATAGAGGTGGTAGGGGTCGGGGACTATGTTCAGTCTTCTCCATTTCTCGGTTTCCAGGTCTCTCTCATTCTCTTATTTGATCTCTCTCTCTCTGTCTCCCCCTCCTTCTCTCCCTCTCTCCCTCTCTCACACACATACACACAATGTTGGCCATATTTGAAGGATGGAATAAAGACATAAAGCAGCCTGTCTTAAACATCTAACTAAATAGATTCAAACTAAATAGCTCTCCACAAATATCTTCTGTTATGCACAAAAATAAATTCCATATTAGAGGTCAGAAGTTCTTTTCTCTGAGCTTTCATGCCATCAGCAGTTTGCCATCTCATCATAAGAACTACAAGACAGAAGAAATTAGACCAGGGGAAAAAAAATCTATAAATCTACATGTTTGAAAACACTAAGTTAAACCCAAGAATTTGTGACAGTGATTCTCCATGTTGGCTACACATTTGAGTCACCTGGGAGCTTTAAAATTCTGATTTCAAGGCCACACCCAGACCAATTAAGTCAGTATCTCTAGGGATGGGGTGTAGCCACTATTGTCTTTAAACTACTCCAGGTGGCTCCGATCTGCAGTCATGTTTAGAGACCACTGCCTCCAAATCCCCCCAAATTCAGTGTCTGTTAGAGAATGTGTAATCTCCAAGGAGCTTTTAACGATAAAAGATAATTCTATTCAGTCTGTTGCTCTAATGGTTTCCAAAATAAAGTCTTTGCTAAACATTGAAATATAGTCACTTTACTCAACAATGGAGATTTTCATTGCCAGAGAAATCATCATTAGTGTAGCCACAGTGCTGCTTGAGTGTTCACCACCTGTTGAGTCAGCAGATGCCCTTCGCTTACTTCTGTGTAAGATGTGAAAGTCATGTCAAAGTCATGACTTAGAAAATTATGTTCTGTTTTCTATTTCCTTTATACTTTGAAATGTAGTAACATCTCAGTGAGATTCTTGAAAGTCTAAGCTAGTCTTGACTTAGGTTATGGTCTAACCTAGAGCCTGATGCCAAGAGAATTCAGTAAAGATCTGTACTGTTTCACAGACAATTTCATTTGTACACATTTGTGTCTAAATGTGGGATAGCAGATTCTCTAAGGCAAAGAGGCCATCTATAATGACAGTTGTAGGCAGAGTGGGAGTGGGAGATAGGGAGGGTTTCTTCTCAGAATAAAAATCACCTATGGCAGAAGTCCTGATCTTTTTCTGTATAGCATTCTTTTTCCAGTCTCTTTAATGATGTATAGTAGATGCTTAATTAATTCTTATTAATTAAATTAATTAATTAAAATAAAGTAAAAGAATGAATGAATGATGTCTGCATTAGCAGTTTTAGAGAACTGGAAAGGAGCAAAAGTAGGTCAGGAAACAAAAATAGTGAATAAAACCCTTTCCAACTTTATGTTTCAGGATTATAAATTGCCAATAATTCAAAGAGGAATTTCTTAATATGCTTTAACCTTCAATACCAAGTTATTATGGTAGAAAAAAACTAAGCAATATTATGGGCCAGTCAAGAGTAAACAGAACACAAGCTGAGAACTTTAGATCTTTGAAAATGTCAGTATTGGGTATGAAGGACATGCCAGGTTTACCTGTTCTTATTAAAGTGACATGGGTTTAAAAATTTACTTGGCCATTGTCAGGAGCATTGTAGTATATGTTTACTTACCAATATGATGTCTTTCATTAAAGGTGAAATCAAGAAATACTCTTTTTATGGACACTGTAAGTTCAACACTTTAAAATGTATAGCGTACCTCAAATGGGCAAGTTCAGAAAACATGTTTTGCTCATTGGATGCAGTTTAGGAAAGAAAAAAAAAAGGGGGGGCAGCCATCTTATTAAATGAAACAACAAATTACATTCTAGGACAGTGTGGGTTTTTAGAATTCTGGTCATATCAACCTAAGATATCATTCTTTCCATGCTTCCACCTATAACTTTATTGATTGATGTTTAATGGAAAGGTATGCATCTTGCCTTTGAAAGAATTAGATTTAGTGTGCTCCTATTATTTAGGACTTTGTGGCAGGTCTTGCAAAGTACGTAGGCAAAGCAAAGTAAGTGGAAACTGACATGTAAGAAATAAATGCTTCAAATATTTCCAGGAATAAATATCAACATCTGTAAGAATACAACTCCATGTGCATCAAAATGTAGGTTTCCCAACTGTATTTCTCTGAAAGTTATGAAAAATCACTTTGCTAAGTGGAAATTACTTCTGTTAAATACTAAAATAGCCATATTGCTAAATCGTGGGGTCATGTACTCAAAGGTAGGTTTTAATTTTTCCTGGAGTATTTTTTTTGTTGTTGTTGTTGTTAGCTTTGGAATATTGCTGTTAAATTATCATTTAATTCTAATGATAGTTGAAAAAATTGCTTCACTATCTTATAACATCAGGTTCTTAATTCATTTCTGGAGTTCATCCACCAAAGTGAAGTGTGGTAATTCTTTGTACCACCCTCTTCAGCAGGCAAACCTATGACTCATTTCTACCACCCAATTATGCCAGAAGTGTTTAGTGCACTGTTATGAAATGAAATGTAATAATTCAGTATTTCACAATTTATTTTTGAGCCATTTGAACAATGTCTGTGCAACATTTTTTGCCTTTTCATACTGTTCATGGGGTTCTCAAGGCAAAAATACTGAAGTGATTTGCCATTCCCTTCTCCAGCGGACCACTTTTTGTCAGACCTCTCCACCATGACCTGTCCATCTTGGGTGGCCCTAAATGTCATGGTTCATAGTTTCAGTGAGTTAGATAAGGCTGTGATCTATGTGATCAGTTTGGTTAGTTTTCTGTGATTATGGTTTTTATTCTGTCTACCCTCTGATGGATAAGGATAAGAGACCTGTAGAAGCTCCCTGATGGGAGAGACTGACTCTGGAATCTGGGTCTTGTTCTGATGGGTGGGGCCATGCTCAGTAAATTTTCAATCCAATTTTCTGTTGATGGGTGGAGCTGTGTTCCCTCTCTGTTGTTTGGCCTGAGGCCAAACTATGATGGGGGGGCGGGGGGGGTAATGAAGATAAAGAAAACCTCCTTCAGAAGGAATTATGACCACACTGTTGTGTTCAGTGCCCCTGACCCTGCAGCAGGCCTCTACCGACCCATGCTTCTGCTGGAGACTCCTGGACACTCACAGGCAAGTCTGGCTCAGTCTCTTGTGAGAACACTGCTCTTTTTTCCTGGATCCTGGTGAGCACAAGCTTTTGTTTGTGCCCTCCTAGTCTGTTTCCCCAGTCCTGTGGAAGTTCTATAATCAAATCCCACTGGCTTCAAAAGTCAAATTCCCTGGGGGTTCTCAGTCCCTTCGCCAGATCCCCAGGGTGGGAAATCTGTTGTGAATCCTAGGACTTTCTTAACAGTGCAAGAACTTCTTTGGTATAATTGTTCTGCAGTTTGTGGGTCGTCTGCTCAGGGACTGTATGGTGGGGCTAATGGTGACCTCCTCCAAGAGGGCTTATGCCACAGGCTGCTTGTCCCAGGTCTGCTGCAGCCAGAGGCAATGTCCCTGTGGCAGGCCACTGTTGACCCATGCCTCTGCAGGAGACACTCAAACACTCAAAGGCAGGTCTGGCTCAGTCTCTGTGTGGTCTCTGGGTCCTGGTGGACACAAGGTTTTGTCTGAGTGTCTTCTGAGCATCTCTGGCAGGTATGGGGTTTGATTATAAATGCAATTTTGTCCTTACTACAATTTTGTTGGGTCTTCTCCTTTGTTCTTGGATGTCACATATCTTTTTTTGGTGAGATTCAACATATTCCTGTCAATGGGTGTTCAGCAGTGAGTAGCAATTTTGGAGTCCTCGCAGGAAAACATTAGTGCACATCCTTTTACTCTGCCATCATGTACATACTTTTCATATTGTTTAAGGAAAACAATAGAATGGGAAAGACTAGGGATGTTTCAAGAAAATTAGAGATACCATGGGAACATTTCATGCAAAGATGGGCACAAGAAAGGACAGAAATGGTATGGACCTGACAGAAGCAAAGAATATTAAGAACAGGTGTGAAGAATACACAGAACTATACCAAAAAGAAGAACTATACAAAAAAGATCTTAATGACCCAGATAAGCACAATGGTGTGATCACCATGTCTGAAGCCAGACATCCTGGAATGTGAAGTCAAGTGGGCCTCAAGAAGCATCACTATGATCAAAACTAGTGGAAGTGATGGAATTCCAGTTGAGCTATTTCAAATCCTGAAAGATGATGCTGTGAAAGTGCAGCACTCAATATGCCAGATATTTGGAAAATTCAGCAGTGGCCACAAGACTTGAAATGGTCAGTTTTCATTTCAATCCCAAAGGAAGGCAATGCCAAAGAATGCTCATACTATCACACAATTGCACTCATCTCACAGGCTAGCAAAGTAATGTTCAAAATTCTCCAAGCCAGACTTCAACAGTACGTGAACTGAGAAGTTCCAGATGCTCAAGCTGGATTTAGAAAATGCAACAGAACCAGAGATCGAATTGCGAACATGTTTTGGATCATGGAAAAAGCAAGGGAATTTCAGAAAAGCATCTACTTCTGCTTTATTGACTAGGCAAAGCCTTTGACTGTGTGGATCACAAGAAGCTGTGAAAAATCCTTAAACAGATGGGAATACCAGACCACCTTACCAGCCTCCTGAGAAATCTGTATGCAGGTCAAGAAGGAACATTTAGGACTGGACATGGAACAATAGATTCGTTCCAGATGGGAAAAGGAGTTTCCAAGGCTATATATACAAGGCTGTATATTGTCACCCTGCTTATTTAACTTATATGCAGAGTACATCCTGTGAAATTCCAGGCTGGATGACGCACAAACTGGAATCAAGATTACTGGGAGAAATATCAGTAACCTCAGATATGCAGATGACACCACCCTAATGGTAGAAAGCAAAGAGGAACCAAAGAGCCTCCTGATGAAAGTGAAAGAGGACAGTGAAAAAGTTGGCTTAAAACTCAACATTCAGAAAACAAAGATCATGGCATCCGGTCCCATCACTTTGTGGTAAATAGATGGGGAAACAATGGAAACAGTAAGAGACTTTACTTTTGCGGGCTCCAGAAGTACTGCAGATGGTGACTGCAGCCATGAAATTAAAAGACATTGGTTCCTTGGAAGAAAAGCTGTGACAAACCTAGACAGCATATTAAAAAGCAGAGATGTTACTTTACAAAGAGACAAAGGTCCATCTAGTCAAAGCTATGGTTTTTAAGAGTCCCTTGGACTTCAAGGAGATCAAACCAGTCAATCCTAAAGGAAATCAGGAATATTCAGGACTGAATATTCATTGGAAGAACTAATGCTGAAGCTGAAACTCCAATACTTTGGCCACATGATGCAAAAAACTGACTCATTAGAAAAGACTCTGATGCTGGGAAAGATTGAAGGCAAGAAGAGAAGGGGACTACAGAGGATGAGATGGCTTGATGGCATCACTGACTCAATAAACATGACTTTGAGCAGGCTCCAGGTGTTGGTGATGGACACCTGAAGCCTAGCATGCTGTTGTCCATGTTGTCGCAAAGGGTTAGACACAACTGAGTGATGAACTGAACAGTGAGCTGCAAGAGTGATATGATTTTGGGTCACAACAAACTGTACAAAATTCTTAGAGATGGAGATATCAGCCCACCTTACCTGCCTCCTGAGAAACCTGTATGCAGGTCAAGAAGCAACAGTTAAAACTGGACATGGAACAATGGACTGGTTCAAAATTGAGAAAGGAGTACATCAAGGCTGTATATTGTCACTCTGCTTATTTAACTTATATGCAGAGTACATCATGTGAAACGCCAAGCTGGATGAAGCACAAGCTGTAATCAAGATTACCAGGAGAAATATCAATAACCTCAGATACACAGATGACACAACCCTTATGGCAGAAAGCAAAGAGGAACTTAAGAGCCTCTTGATGAAGGTGAAAGAGGAGAGTGAAAAAATTGGCTTAAAACTCAACATTCAAAAGTTAAGATCATGGCATCTGGTCCCATCACTTCATGGCAAATAATGGGGAAACAATGGAAACAGTGAGAGACTTTATTTTCTTGGGCTCGAAAATCACTGCAGATGGTGACTACAGCCCTGAAATTAAAAGACGCTTGTTCCTTGGAAGAAAAGCTATGACAAATCTAAACAGTGTATTAAAAGGCAGAGACATCACTTTGTCAACAAAGGAAGCTGTGGTTTTTCTAGTAATCATGTACGGATATGAGATTTAGACTATAAAGAAGGCTGCATGCCGAAGAATTGATGCTTTTGAATTGTGGAGTGGGAGAAGACTTGAGAGTCCCTTTGACAGCAAGGAGATCAAACCAGTCAATCCTAAAGGAAATCAACTCTGAATATTCATTGGAAGGACTGATGCTGAAGCAGAAACTTCAATATTTTGGCCACCTGATGCAAAGAGTTGACTCACTGGGAAAGACCCTAATGCTGGGTAAGATTGCAGGCAGAAGGAGAAGGGGGTGACAGAGAATGAGATGGCTGGAATGCATCATGAACTCAATGGACATGAGTTTGAGCAAACTCCAGGAGATAGTGAAGGACAGGGAAGCCTTTGGTGCTGCGGTCCATGGGATCGCAAAGAGTCAGACACAACTGAATGACTCAACAACAGTTATTTTGCTAAATATTACCAGACAAAATAACACTTCCTGGAGCGTATGTATCTTAATGTGTACATAAATTTTTGTTTTATTATTATTAAGTATTAAGACGTCTTTATCTTTGTTTCTATTCATATACGTGGAGCTCAGTGTTACTCGTCTTTAACAAAAATTATTTCACATTTAGCATTTGGGTTTATATATTTTTCCTTTTTTAATCTTGGAGATTATCTAGAAAAAGTAAATCTTTTGGAAATGGTCAACATAAACTGTATCTAAATGCTCCCTTGTTATTCTTTATGACAGTTGGCAGGAGTTTTAGCAAGGTATGTTAAGCTGTACAAAGAAAAATAATACAATTTCTGAGTTCATGAAGAGTTGAGAAACTTTCATTATGTATTCATTCAAACGTAATTTATGTACTGTCTGACTGTACTATCAATAAGTAAAGGTACTGCATAGCAAACTAAAAAAATCTTAATTTAAAAAGTCATAGTCAAAGTTTCACATAAGTTTAATCTTTAAACTGTAAATGCAGCCGTCTTGTTCTCTCAGCCTGAATTTCCATTCAACTCTTTGTTTTCCTTAGTATCAAATCTTATAATCAATTAATTAGCTTCACACTGTTTTCCAGCATTTTTCCTTAGCTAGTTATCTTTCTTCTCTTTGAGTTTCCTGATTCTCATTCATCCCTTCTTTACCTCTGAACACCCTTTTCCATCTGTGTGCTCTGTCATGTGCTCACCCGCTCATTTTCACGTACCTTCAGTTTTCTTCTCTGGTGTTCTTGCAGGGAGACTGAAATTGACCTAGACATGCAGCTAAGTCTGAAGACTGTGGTTTAAAACTTACCTAAGCGACCATTTTACCACTAAATCTTCTACAGCCCCCAATCCCCCCCCTCCCAAGGAGAAACTTCCTTCCCTCTGGGTATCTCCTTATTCCTCAAAGAACAAAAGAAAAAAATGTTGACTTTTAATGAATTTTTTGTCTTTTATGTTTTGGTGAAAATTCATAAGTTTAATATTGCCATTCAGTGCCCTACATCCCCATACACTGTTGGACAAGCCAGGAATCAAAAGTGAATAATTCGTCTACCTCTAATTCATTTTAGATCTTTATTTTTTTAAGGGAAATTTCCCTTCTAGTAGGTATTAAAAAATAAAGATCTAAAATGAATTGTGCAAGAGTGAATAAGTTGGCTTAAAATTCAACATTCAGAAAACTAAGATCATGGCATCTGGTCCCATCACTTTATGACAAATAGATGGGCAAACAATGGAAACACTAAGAGACTTTATTTTTTTGGGCTCCAAAATCACTGCGGATGGTGACTGCAGCCATGAAATTAAAAGATGCTTGCTCCTTGGTAGAAAAGCTATGATCAACCTAGAGAGCATATTAGAAAGCAGAGACATTACTTTGCTGATAAAGGCCCATCTAATCAAAGTTATGGTTTTTGAAGTAGTCATGTATGGATATGAGAGTTGGACTATAAAGAAAGCTGAGTACTGAAGAATTGATGCTTTTGAACTGTGATGGAGAAGACTCTTGAGAGACCCTTGGACTTCAAGGAGATCCAACCAGTCCATCTTAAAGGAGATCAGTCCTGAATATTCATTGGAAGGGCTAATGCTGAAGCTGAAACTCCTATACTTTGGCCACCTAATGTGAAGAATTGACTCCGTTGAAAAGACCCTGATGCTGGGAAATATTGAAGGCAAGAGGAGAAGGGGACAACAGAGGATGATATGGTTAGGTGGCATCACAAACTCAATGGACATGAGTTTGAGCAAGCTTCAGGAGTTGGTGATGGACAGGGAAGCCTGGCGTGCTGCAGTCCATGACGTTGCAAAGAGTTGGACAAGACTGAGCAACTGAACTGAAAAGGGAAATTAGAAGGTGAAGGGAAGAGAATTACCTATTTTCAGAGCATATAGGCCAGTGGATTAGTTGGGCCATGCAAGCTGTTGGATGGTTGCATAGCCCCATGCTGCCATATGGGGTCTGTGTGACTCTGTGTCTCTCTCACCCCCATCTCTCCCCAAAGGCCATGTTCTTCTCAAGCCTTGCTGCCTTACCACAGAGTCTTATCACGTCTCCATTTTTGAGAGGTTAATTCAGGAAGAAGCGTAATAGAAAATAAAAGTTCGCATAAAAGGAAAAGAAGCCAAGATGCAGGCTAGCTGTGTTGCAAGATGACAATACTAGAGTAGACAACACAGAAGTAATGGCACTTCTAAAGGAACAGCTAACGACTAGGGTTGAAAGAGGACATCCATTCAGCTGTTAGAGCTACTAGTGTACTCCAGTTGAGGTCCAGTTCACTATTGGGCTGATCCAGGTGGCTGTAAGATGACTTTTTATTTTTCCCTTTCTAGCTTTCCTATATATTTTTCTATTTAGATCCTTGTACAAAAGGTAAACTGAGATATACCTGTTTTTGACATTAGGTATGTGACTATGTGCTTAGCCACTCAGTTGTGTCTGACTCTTTGCAACTCCGTGGACAGTAGCCTGCCAGACGACTCTACCCTCTGAGCCACCGGGACTTAGCAACTGAACAACACAGCAGACTTTGTTTATAGAATAGTATCATATGCCTAAAGATCAGTTAATTTAAGAGTGAATTGTATAAGAAAACTTTTTAAATGACAGTAATTGAAATAATTGATTTCTGTAGGATAAACTTTGCTTTAGATAGCCCTAGATTGAATCATCCTTCCTTTTTCCAGTTTACAGAAATATTTTAGAAAATGAGGTAACTGTTTGGATATTTAATAGGAGACTTTTTTAGGCATTCTGCTCTGTGCTTTTTAGTGTTCCTCATTTTTCTAGATCTAGGTAATTAAAAGATTGCATGTATTACTAGACCCCTTTTTGTTTAAACTTAATCTCTACAATTTTCTAATCATTCTTTGCTAATGTATAGCTTTATGAGCATGTTAGAAATTTGGATTTGTTTTATTTATCAGTGATTAGAATTTCTGTATATTTTTATTTAACACCTTTATAAAAGTTTGCCACTTTATGAGCAAAGAGATACATTTTTAAAATTAAAAGATTGCTGTATCTGAACACTGGATGCAGGGAACACTGCCCTGCTTTGTCAGTTTACATAGGGAAAACTAATGAGGCTATAAAGAAATACTATCTGTTTTATTAGAACTTTTTTACTAGTGAAACAGCTGGAAAAACAGAGTTAGTCGGCTGGCTTCCATTTTCCATTGCTTTCTGCCCTTTAAATTCAGGTTTCCTCTTGTTCATGACCACATGCTCACCACACACAGACTCCTTAGTTTGTTACTTTAAGCCAATGGAGATTAAGCACCATTAGTAAAGACTAGTTTAGGAAAGGTTTTAACTAAAATAAATGGCACTTTCAAAGAGAATCTTGATTTATGGAGTTTGTGTGTGTGTGTGTGTCTGGGTAAATCAGTAAGGAAAAAATCAGATCATAGTGGTTGGGTTGAGTGCCATTAGTCATTGAGACATGTTTTCTGTTGCAGTCTTATTTGTAGTAAAAATGTACAGTTTAATTGTAGTAAAAATGCAGCTTTGCACAGCGGCAGTATTGTAGCCAATGACATTTATCTGAGGCAAGACTATTGCTAATTGAAACTAACTGTAGTGAAAATGCTTAGTAGCAGCCTAGTGACCAGAAAGAATATGTATCAGTTTACTATATTTAGAATTAGAATTTTATTGCTGAAAGAGAAATTAGATATAACTTAATCTGGCCTTTTATATTATAACTGAGACTAATAAAAGAGATTAGAAGTCTTGGTTAGTAGGCAGAATAAGTAGAGTTTGGGTATACTTGTTAATTGCAGATAGCATTCCCACATCATCATCACTCTCTTTTCTACCTATCCTCTAAAGGGGTATATGGAGAAATTGGAAATTCAGTGTGAAGGAAGATGAGAGAAGATAAGAGTGGAGCCAGTCAGGCTTTAAAAATACATAATTGTGAAAGGTAAACTGACATCAATTAACTAGGAACTTTTGGACTAAAAACAAATGAAAATTATTTGATTAAAAAAAAAAAAAACCTATTATTTGCAATTAGATCTCAAGAAAGATGAAATTAAAGCATTTATAGTCATCTGCCTCCAAAAATCCATTAAGTGCTAATTAGCTGGTATCTGAGAAGGTCCAAATCTCTCTACATTGGAAACTTGCTCTTTAGTGAAATATATGACTTAAAAAAACACACACACAAAACATCTGTTGGTAGAAACATACATCCATGATCTCTACCTTTCTGGAAAATTCACATATTTATTGTAGGGGAAAAGAATCAGAAAAAAACAAGTCGTGTAAGTTTAATTCTAACAAACATACTACTACAATGATAATGTGAAATAACTATAAAGCATATGAAATAAAGTTTATATTCTACTTTCTTTGGGAGACACAAAGAATTTATCTTTATTTTACATATATGTAAATTTAATTCACTATGCTTTTTAAAATATTCTTTACCAATAGATGTCAACACATTAAATTAGAAAAATCAATATATTCTAATGCACTCTGTTATACAACTGCCACAAGAAAATTGTAATTCACAACATTTAGAAACCAGTCTGAAGTATTTGTACTGTCTACCAAGGGAAAAATTATCTCATTGTTGTACTATAAATTGCATATTTATTTCATAACAGTGACAAAAATGGGTTATCTTTGAGAGGTAGAATTAGTTTTCTCAGCATTCATGTGTGACAAAGGCTAAAACTCAAATGAATCATAGCAGTAGTATTCAAAGAACAGAAATGTCTTCAGTTACCTTTCAGTCATGGTACAGCATTAAAAGTCTTCTAACTTTTAAGGATTTGTTTACATTAAAAGTGCTTGGCTGTTTCATAATGACTAACTGGCAGTTTAAGTTAATTTTTTGATAGAGTGGTCTTTCTTTAGTTTTTAGGAATTAGCAGATATATTCTGGAAATTATGTTAATATAATTACCTAAATTATTCATGATATATCTCAGAACAAGAGACTACATCAATACAGGATGAAAACTAACACAGTTCATAATGGTACATATGAATCTGACATGTCCCTTAGCCTTTCAATATATTTTCTAATTTAAAATATTCTGATTGAGAACCTACCACATTTAAGGCATTATCTCCACTGTTGTGTAGAATATCAGTAAATGACTGATTCCTTGCTTTCCAGGAATTCACAATCCCATTAAGAAGTTGAAGAGAATAATAACTATAGGGCAGATGACATTGTTTATGATTAGTATTGGAGGCTAAAGAGATAAGGAAAAAAACAAAGTGGGGATATAAAATCTGAGCTTTACCTGAAGCCTGAAGAAACAATACAGTTTAAGACTATATAGCCAAGAAAGATGGTAGAGAGTGCATCTGATAGACAGTGGTATAGAAATCAATTTCTCAACTCAATCTGTTTGAGTCTAGGACATCATGTGATGAATTTGAACAATGTTGACTATAGGCATTAGGATGAAATGGGACCAGAGAAACTAACCTGGCTAATATGTGGTCCTAATGATGAGGCTGGTTGCCATAGCAAGGCAGTTGTGTGGAATTCAAGGTACAACAAAAGGAGAATGAAGGACTAGGCAGGAAATCAATGTAAATTGAACTAGTGAAAGGGATCATTATGATTTTTAAAAAGTAGAATCTCTGGATATCACATTTTCTGCCTCTTCCTCATGAATTATCTAATGAAAGAGTTTAGGTACAAAAGATTTCATAAGGTTTAGTACAACTTCAGACTGTCCAATGCAGCACCATTCCTAGCTTCCAGCCTTTTCTGGAGAATGGTAGAATAATCCATAGTCAATGTCAAAATACTCCTTCAGAATAAAATTACAAGAAATATAATATTTTTCTTGTTAGAACAATAAAAAGTGGAGAAGAAGATGATAGATAATATAGCCACACATTCCAAACTTTAACAGTGGAGGTAGTTATTCAGAGTAAGAGTTTTGTTGGGAACCTGAGCAGATAAAGAGCAAAGTACTTAATGCCTGAATCATTAGAAATGCCTGTTTTTAAAAATGCATGTTAGCTAGCATGTTTTTCAATAGTCTATATTTATGAAAAATGATTTAGTGGCTAGTACTCCTCAACTCAAAAAAGATCACTGTCCCTATAGTATCTATTAGGTGTGGGATATTATCTTGCTCTTTTTTCCCTTCTGTTTCACAGTGTTTTAGTGTATCATTTTCCTATCATGTCTAGGACCTACTTCTATCTCCTTTTTAGACAGTGTACACACTGAACTTAATCAAAGTTAGGTCTATAATAAGCACAGAATTGTATGGAAAGAAGAAAACATCATGACTGTCTGAAATATTGTGCATATACCCCCAAGGAAAGAATCCATGTAAGTGAAGGATATAAATTATTTCGGTATTATAATGATTAAAAAAGACCCACATTAACTGGTAAAATTAAAACTGATTTATAAATACAGTTCAATAATCTGTCCTGTCTCCTATAAAAACACTGATATGTAATCAACTTTAACTATGAAATATCACAGAGAACTGCAAGATGAATTAAATGTCAAAGTGGTCTTAGTGAATTTGTACAGCGATAGTTTATTGTCTCCTGTAAATATATTACCTACACAAGCCAGTTATTTTATATGTGAGTCTAAAGTAGTACCATTATGCTGAGTGTTTATATGTTTAAATGAAACAGCCTACTTTGGGTTCCCTGCTGGCTCAAATGGTAAAGAATCTGTCCGCAATGCATGAAACCCAGTTCAATCCCAGGGTCAGGAAGATTCCTGGAGAAGGGAATGGCTACCCACTCCAGTATTCTTGCCTGGAGAATTCCATGGACAGAGGCACCTGGTGGGCTGCAGTCCATAGGCTCACAAAGAGACAGAGACAACTGAGTAACTAACACTTTCACTTTGATTACCAATAGAAAAATAAATGGAGGAATATATGTACTTTAAAAATATGAACTGTTTCAGACTTTTGATAATGTTATTATCCTAACCATCTATTACTTTTAGAAAGACCAGATAAAAAGTAAGTTTTCATAGTTGATCACTGTTGCTTGAATTCCACAACTACAATTTCTAGTGCTTTTTACATTCAAGAGTAAATGTAATAGTAATACCATTTACTAGTTAACATGGGGGAAATATTCTTTGTATAGGGAAAGTGTAATAGTTCAATTATCTGGAGAATGTTTTTTATATAAGAAGGCAAAATTACTAGTCTTTGTCACTTTGTAATTTCTAGTTTGATTTTGAGTATTATATTTAGCAGAAAAGTTAGGACATTTTTTTCCCAGAACTTAAGAAAACAGTTTGCATAATTTTGTTTGTTCTTTAAGGAAATTTGGCACTTCCTTCTTTGAATATAGTTTTATCAATTTATCTTACTCATGAACTTTATTTAAAACAAGGGGAAAAGCATGAAAAGGAAGCATATTTATGCCTTCTTGTTTTCTTTGCTTTTTTTGTTCTCTTTTCCTCATTCCCATTCCATTCTTTGTATCCCAAATTATTTGAAGATTTCATGTGTGTAATGTGATGGATGAAGTCCATGAAGATAAGCTGGTCCTATAGGCTATTACTATTGCAGAAGTAGTTGAGATATAATGAGGAGGAGGAAAAGTGGGGAGATTTGTTCTGCAACAGGTTGTGCATGGTGAAGAGGGACAATTATCAGGAGTTTGGACTCAAAAGGGATACAGAGAAAATATGGCAGAGGGTTTCAATGATTGATGAGACCCCTCCTATTTCACTCATAGACTATTTGTAAATTTGCTAAGCATCACAGGTGCTGAATGTGTCCAGAATTTCAGTGGAAGCCAACAAAAAGTTGAAATTCCCAAGCCTTATTTTACATAGTGTAGATGCATGCTGATTGTTCTGAACCAACAGGTGAAAGAGAAAAAAACACAAGAGAATCTGTTGTAGAACTCCTAGAAGATTTATAATTGTATCAACCCCGGAAACATGGGGTCTGAAGCAAGATTCACCACATCTTGTAAGTGCAGAGAAGCCTCAGGTAATATATAGATTGCATGTTTATATACCTCCCAAAGAAACATTGACATCCAGTACTACAATGATCATAAAATAATAGCATTGCACCTAAATAGTGCATAAATTTGCTGCATTAGGCATCTGACTGTAGCTTTGGATTTTGGAGAAAGTAATAATATGCTAGTAATATCATATGGCCTTTGATAGTATTTGTCTAAAGCCTTGTCAGAATCTATACTTTCTCTATGGAGACATTTCTCTGATACTGAGCTTTTGGTTCTTCTTTGATGTTTTTGAAACTCCATGAATTTTGTAGTGTGCCAGACTAGCTGGTGAAGGTTCACTTACTACTGAACATGTATATTTCAGCCTTCAAACCAACAGATTAAAAAAGTAGAAAGTATATATAATAAAATAACTCAGCCAAACCTCAAATGAAGAGCAACTTTGGTCATTTTTGAGTCTTTAGATTTAGTTGTTTAAAAGTGGTTTCCAAAGTTTATTTTACCAAGTGCCCTTTCAAGATTTTACGTTTTCTGAACTTACTTTCATTTCTTTATATACTCTTAAACTTAACATTCATTTTTATTGAGCTTTATGGTTTATATAGAAAAGGGTGCTACAAGTAAAGGGAAAGATACTTTGTAACTTTGGAAGACCCTTCCTTAAGAAAGCATTTGCCCCTATCAACCACGGAGGAGATAAAAATTCTAAAAAAAGCTTTCTTTTTTCTTTGCCTTGCTTGAGACATTGTAAAATTTTATCCAAAAGTGATAGCAATGGATATTAAAAGTGTATCTATTGAAAATGGGATAGATTAAATTGAACAAGTGCCCAGATTGTCAAAGACAACAGACATGTTAACCACAATGTAAATGCCTTCAATATGCCAAACTTCTAAAAACAAATGGTTTCCCCTAACACACATCTAATCTGATTCATTTCTGCACATTTTAATTACTTTTCCCAATTATGAGGACAATAGAAAAATGTCCTCTTTTAAAAATGAAGAATATACCTTCTAATTTTACATAAAGTTGCCAAAGTTATGATTTGAATGATTGTTCACCCACTCTCAACCCCACATGGTTGTCTTCACTTAATTAGTTATTTGTGATTGTGCTATTTAAAATTGTCGTAAATGAAAAAATATTTGTATCATTGGGCATAATTTAGGAGGGTGCTGCAAATAAATCATTTTTTCTTTTTACAATATATTAATAGAATGTGTCCTCATTTTTGTCATCATATTTATGCTTAAGATAAATATAGCTCAGCCTTTAAAACACTGTGCTCTATTTGGAAATGTATATAATTATTTTGATTTGATTATTTTATTAAATCTAAAATAATATGGAAAAAGTGGCAGGCTTTATTTTTTTGGCCTCCAAAATCAATGCAGATGGTGACTGCAGCCATGAAATAAAAACACGCTTACTCCTTAGAAGAGAAGTTATGGCCAACTTAGACAGCATATTCAAAAGCAGAGACATTACTTTGCCAACAAAGGTCCGTCTAGTCAAGGCTATGGTTTTTCCAGTGGTCATGTATGAATGTGAGAGTTGGACCATAAAGACTGAGCACTGAAGAATTGATGCTTTTGAACTGTGGTGTTGGAGAAGACCCTTGAGAGTCCTTAGGACTGCAAGGAGATCCAACCATTCCATCCTAAAGGAGATCAGTCCTGGATGTTCACTGGAAGGACTGATGTTAAAGCTGAAACTCCAATACTTTGGCCACCTGATGCGAAGAACTGACTCATTGGAAAAGACTCTGATGCTGGGAAAGATTGAAGGCGGGAGCAGAAGGGGATGACAGAGGATAAGATGGTTGGGTGGCATCAACGACTCAATGGACATGAGTTTGGGTAGACTCCAGGAGTTGGTGATGGACAGGGAGGCCTGGTGTACAACAGTCCATGGGATCGCAAAGAGTCGGACATGACTGAGTTACTGAACTGAACTGAATATTTATTATAACTAATAATGCATAATATATTTGTACCCATGATTCCTTAATAAGGATACATTTTGCAGGTTAAACTAAATTATCAGTTCAAGCCAATATAACAGATGCCAGATCTGTTACAGGAATGTGAGGTAATATAAGAAAGAGGAAATTCATATGTTCTGTACTAAAAGATGGCAAATAGATGGGGAAAGCTTGTCAGACTTTATTTTTCTGGGCTCCAAAATCACTGCAGATGGTGATTGCAGCCATGAAATTAAAACACGCTTACTCCTTGGAAGGAAAGTTATGACCAACCTACATAGCATATTCAAAAGCAGAGACATTACTTTGCCAAGAAAGGTCCGTCTAGTCAAGGCTATGGTTTTTCCAGTGGTCATGTATGGATGTGAGAGTTGGACTTTGAAGAAAGCTGAATGCCAAAGAATTGATGTTTTTGAACTATGGTGTTGGAGAAGACTCTTGAGACTCCTTGGACTGCAAGGAGATCCAACCAGTCCATTCTAAAGGAGATCAGTCCTGGGTGTTCTTTGGAAGGACTGATGCTAAAGCTGAAACTCCAATACTTTGGCTACCTCATGGGAAGAGTTGACTCATTGGAAAAGACCATGATGCTGGGAGGGATTGGGGGCAGGAGGAGAAGGGGACAACAGAGGATGAGATGGCTGGATGGCATCACCGACTAGATGGACATGAGTTTGAGTGAATTCGGGGAGTTGGTGATGGACAGGGAGGCCTGGCGTGCTGCGAATCATGGGGTCTCAAAGAGTCGGATATGATTGAGCAGCTCAACTGGAACTGGTACTAAAAGAAAATTATGAATAATAATTATTTGCAAATTTATTTATAACACATAAGGTGATTGATTATATGTAACACAGGATATAAAGAATTAAGATATTGAGACCTAATTCTACTTTTAATTTTACTATGTCTTACTCCTTTAAACTTCACAAACTTTCCTTTTCTCATATTGAGATTAAAATAATTATAACTACCCTTTTTCAAGCAGGGCTACTGGGAGATTAAATGGAACATAAAATTCAAAATATAAGTATAATTCTGTTCAGTCATTCAGTCGTGTCCAACTATTTGCAACCCCATGGACTACGGTATGTCAGGCTTCCCTGTCCATCACCAACTCCCAGAGCTTATTCAAACTCATGTCCATTGAGTCGGTGATTCCATCCTACCATCTCATCCTCTGTTGTCCTCTTCATCTCCTGCCTTCAGTTGTTCCCAGCATCAGGGTCTTTTCCAATGAGTCAGTTCTTCGCATCAGGCGGCCAAAGTATTGGAGTTTCAACTTCCACATCAGTCCTTCCAATGAATATTAAGGCTTGATTTCATTTAGGATGGTTGATTGGATCTCTTTGAAGTCCAGGGGACTCTGAAAAGTCTTCTCCAACACCACAGTTCAAAAGCATCTATTCTTCGGCGCTCAGCTTTCTTTATAGTCCAACTCTAACACCCCACTCCAGTACTATTGCCTGGAAAATCCCATGGGCAGAGGAGCCTGGTAGGCTGCAGTCCATGGGGTCGCATGGACTGAGCGACTTCCCTTTCACTTTTCACTTTCATGCATTGGAGAAGGAAGTGGCAGCCCACTCCAGTGTTCTTGCCTGGAGAATCCCAGGGACGGGGGAGCCTGGTGGGCTGCCATCTATGGGGTCGCACAGAGTCGGACACGACTGAAGTGACTTAGCAGTAGCAGTAACATCCTTCCATGACTGCTGGAAAAACAAAAGCTTTGACTAGATGGACCTTTCCTGACTAAGTAATGTCTCTGCTTTTGAATATGCTGGCTAGGTTGGTCATAACTTTTGTTCCAAGGAACAAGCGTCTTTTAATTTCAGGGCTGTAGTCACCATCTGCAGTGATTTTGGAGCCCCAAACAATAAAGTCTCTCACTGTTTCCATTGTTTCCCATCTATTTCCCATGAAGTGATGAGACCAGATGCCATGATCTTAGTTTTCTAAATGTTGAGTTTTAGGGCAACTTTTTAACTCTCCTCTTTCACTTTCATCAAGAGTCTCTTTAGTTCTTCTTCACTTTCTTCCATAAGGGTGGTGTCATCTGCATATCTGAGGTAATGGCTATTTTTCCTGGCAATCTTGATTCCAGCTTCTGCTTCATCCACTCCAGCATTTCTCGTGTTATACTCTGCATATAAGTTAAATAAGCAGGGTTATAATATACAGCCTTGATGTACTCCTTTCCCATTTTGCAACCATTCTGTTGTTCCATGTCCAGTTCTAACTGTTGCTTCCTGATCTGCATATAGGTTTCTCAGGAGGCAGGTTAAGATAGTCTGGTATTCCCATCTTTTTAAGAATTTTGCACAGTTTGTTGTGATCCTCACAGTCTAAGGCTTTGGCATAGTCAATAAAGCAGAAGTAGATGTTTTCCTGGAACTCTCACACTTTTTTGATGATCCATGGGTGTTGGCAATTTGATCTCTGGTTGCTCTGCCTTTTCTAAATCCAGCTTGAACATCTGGAAGTTCACAGTTCACATACTGTTGAAGCCTGGCTTGGAGTTTTGAGCATTACTTTCCTAGCTTGTGAGATGAGTGCAATGTATGGTAGTTTGAGCATTGTTTGGCTTTGCCTTTCTTTGGGATCGGAATGAAAACTGACCTTTTCCATTCCTGTGGCCACTGTTGAGTTTTCCATATTTGCTGGCATACTGAGTGCAGCATTTTCACAGCATTGTCATTTAGGGTTTGATATAGCTCAATTGGAGGAGGAAATGGCAACCCACTCCAGTGTTCTTGCCTGGAGAATCCCAGGGACGGCAGGGCCTGGTGGGCTGCCATCTATGGGGTCGCACAGAGTTGGACACGACTGAAGCGACTTAGCAGTAGCAGCAGCATAACTTAATTGGAATTCCATCACCTCCACTAACTTTGTTCATAGTGATGCTTCCTAAGGCACTTGACTTCACATTCCAGGATCTCTGGCTCTAGGTGAGTGGTCACACCATCGTGATTATCTGGGTCATGAAGATCTTTTTTGTACAGTTCTGTGTATTCTTGCAACCTCTTCTTAATATCTTCTGCTTCTGTTAGGTCCATACCATTTCTGTCCTTTATTGTGCCCATCTTTGCATGAAATGTTCCCTTGGTATCTCTCATTTTCTTGAAGAGATCTCTCATCTTTCCCATTCTATTGTTTTCTTCTATTTCTTTGCATTTGTATTTCAAGTATAAGGTCTAATCAAAATATGTTTTCACCCTAAACTATGAGACAAAATACAGCATACTGTATTTCATTAATTAAACGTAATAAATTTATTTAATATAAATAATTGTCATTATAAATACTTAAGATGTGGTTTCCATCTAAGGATAATCAAAATCAATTTAAGGGTCATTATACTTTTGAGACATGGAACAGAATTAGTGATGTAGCCAAAAAATCAAACACCTAAGAATGGTATCAGACCTTCCTCATTCTTTGTTAATAACAGGGTAAATAAATATTTAGTGTATACCTCCTTCCTTTCAGATATCTCTTCACTACTTTATCATTATAGTGTGTGTAATGTGTGTAACAAGTGCATGCTCAGTCGTGTCCCACTCTATGCAACCCCATGGACTATAGCCCACTTGGCTTCTCAGTTCATGGAATTTTCCAGGCAAGAATACTGAAGTAGGCTACCATTTCCTATTCCAGGGGATCTCCCTGACCAGGGATGGAACCAACATCCCTTGTGTGTCCTGCATTTGCAGGTGGCTTCTTTTCCATAGGCACCATCTGGAGGCTACATTAGTGTTACCAACTTACTCTTTATGTCAATATCTCATCAGACTTCTCAGAGTTCTTTCATTTTATGTTTCCTAGAGGCCACCTACACAATCATCCATTAAGTGGTTTAAGGGGGAGAATTGCCAGTAAACATCTTTCTAAAATGTTTTGTTCATGTTATAATATATAAATTCATTTATCTTTAAAACCTATAGAGACTTCTTTAGACAAATAGTGTTAGTCTACATTGTTGTCCTCCAAACTACATTCTGTGTGTAGACTATTTACTATTGATGAACTAAAATTCAAATTATAGGCTTTGAAATGTCTAAGATGACATAAAAATCAATATTCATAAAGCTTCTCTACTGGATTATGTTAAATGTTTGAATATTTCTGTAGAGAGGTGAATATCTTTGGAGTCTTAAGATTATTTTCCACGATAGATATGTAATAGCATGAAATACAATCTCAGTTACTCTTTATATTTCGGATAGGCAGCGCTTTCAAATCTGTGTTATAATTAACTCGGAAGTGTGAAACCTGTAACCAGCATCTCATAACTGGTTTGAAAGATTGAAGATAATAATCTAACCTTTGCCTCAAGGCTACTGTAGTTTTCATTGCTGTAATTTGTTAGACATACTACCAGTGCTTTGATTTGGTGATTTGAGTCATCCATTTAATCTTGGTTTAGGGAGTTGAACCATTGTTTTAATCCTTCTGCTTATTATAAATTCAGTATATTTCCTGAAGATAGAACTTTAGTGAGAGGCACTCAAAAACTCAGTTATAAAATGTCAGAGGGTCACTCTTTTCTATTTATTAACATTAGTTCTTCAACCTGTCTGTTTCTGTTATACCAAATTGAAATAATTGTTTGGGCACCAACTAAAAATTGCTAGGTTCAGTCTGTTTAGATATTCAATACCTCTGTCCATTTAAAACTGTGGTTACTTTAAATAAATATTTTAAATAGTTAAATAAATTTAAATAAATATTTCAGGTGAAAATGTAAATTTATTTGATATATTATGCTTTAAATTGTATCTGCTCTATAAAATTACATAGCTCCATTAAAATATAAACCTTTTCATGAGACATTTTAACTTAACTATCCAATAACTGTGAGTATAAACTAAACACTGAGTGAATGACAATGCATATGCCATAGTTTTATTAACATAACCTATTATTGATTTTACACATAGATGTACACATTTAAAAAACCCTAGTGGTCAATGTTGGAATGAGAGAAAAAATCCATCAATATTTGTTACCTAGAAATATTCTAATAACTTTCTTACTGGTCTTGTTATAAGAACATATTGACTTAGTGAAATTTTTAAATACTTATATAAATTCAACTATATTTTCAGCATTAAAAGCAAGGCTGAATTCTGGTGACTTTTTAGCACAAAGCAAAAAATGTAATTTAACACATTACATTTAACTCACTCCTAGAATTCTGAATCTTTGCTCACCGAGCAATTTCTAAAAGTTGTTTGCAATGGGAAAGCCTGAGAATGCAAGTAATCCTTTAAGTTTAATTTCTGACTGTAAGTATTAACACACTCAGCTGAGCCTTATATGTGAACATATCAATACATATTGCATAGACAGTATAAGTTTATTGCAAAAATGCCAACTTAGAAACACTTTACCAGCTGTTAGAAATAAATTCACAAAAGTAAAAATAGACAATATGTGCAATGATATAATTAATTAATTTGCTGATTGGCATTTACCTTTAGATGGCATCTTCAACAGGACATGCATTCAGTAGTGATTAACTGTCCCTCAATTTGAATTAGTTTGAATGGGTAATGTGAGTATGCTCTGGACTGAGTGGGCTCTTAAAAAAGCACAGCTGCTCTATAATCCTGAAGGGGAACAACTGAAACTTAAAAAAAAAAAAAAATCAATATGTCACCAGCAGGTTTGCTGTAATAGATGCTTAGCACAGCAGGTTTGTATAAGCTAATGGCTTATTAGGCATGACAAGACAGTTATATTAAATGACTGCATAGGCAGAATCACTGGGGCAGCAAGACGTGCAACTGTATAAATGCAGTATTTTTTTGGCAGAAAGGGGGCCGGGCAGAAGTGTGGGTCAGAGTTCATAGGTACCTGTGTTGGAAAATAGTACTAAAAACATTTTAAACATAACAAATTTACATGGATGTGACACTCACTTTGAATTTACTCATGCATTTAAAACTCATTATCAAAGAGCTGTTAATTTTTATTTTAAACGATTATAATTTTATATGAATTTACCAATGTACCATTTTCTTTTAAAGGCAAAAGTTATTCTTTACACAATTAATCTAAGGATCAAATAGGGGGAAAAGCTATGTTCCGAATGTCTGAAAAAATAAAAAGGAAGTCTATGTATACTTAAGAGATCAGGTAATAGTCTGCTTCAGAAACAATATAGAGGGGAAAATCCCAAGTTGTAAAACATTTAACAAGTTAAATTCAATCATAATAATTATCTTCTTTGTCTCATTCTAAAGTGAAATATTATCACCATATTGTAATCTTATGAAAGCTTGCAAATGAAATTATTTCATAAGAAGAATGACTTCAACTCAACAGTAAATTATTTTACATATACTTCCTCATGGGAACCAGAGATTTCCTTAGAAGACTTTTATACAGTCACTAAAGCTATGTTTTTTAATTCATACACTGGCCTTAATGTTTATTATTCTCTAGTTCATTTCACAGTTTTTCTCTACAGTCAACATATTATTACAACCTGAATTGTGATGTTTCAACACAGTCTTGTGACCTTTCAGCAGAAATTGATGGTATACATCGAAGCAGTAATATACACATAAAGAAATTCTTCTACAAAGAAACAGTTACTCCAGTATTTCTGCTGAACATGTGGCTAGAGTTTACATCTTGGCTACCTTGCACAAGCCTCCATGAAAAACAGTTCCATTATTCGTAAGGATAGACTGCTGATGTTCTCCCATCAACACTTTCCTCAGAGGTTGAAGTTTCTGCTAGGGCTTTCTGTTTAGATTGCTGGGAGACACTTGCTGCTCCTCTTCACTGTAGAATTGTCCATGCAAAAGGCTGTAAAAACACAGGTTTTTATTCATTCCTTTGCCATATTATAGCATAGTTGTATTTTTTAAAATCAGATATTCTTACAATGCCTCTCATGTTTGAAAAGTTAATTTACCTTGATTCTTTCTGTAACAGCCTTTTGATCTTGGACTAGTCTCAAATTTCCCACCTGTAAAGTGTTTCTTACTTGTAAAATTCAAATGGATCCTTATATCTAAAATATTTCAAAGGTTTTAAAGGAAACAAGTTTATGAAATATATGAAATTTTACTTATATATGTCAGAATATAAAATTAGGGATACATTTCTTTTTCTTACAACTTTTTTATGACTATAAAAGGAAAATAAGTCTACCATGAATTAAAATTTAAATTTGAAGCTAATAAAATTCAAATGAAGAGCATTAACGTAGTAGATGTTTTTTACTGAAATGCCAGTTTTGCTCACAAAGTAACCATGACACTGACTGACCCTAGAGATTAGGGTATAATTCCTTGCATTTATCATAGTGCCTCACACTTAATGTGGACTAGAAACATTTCTTATAGGAAATAATGACTACCAAGTGAAAATGAAAGATGAGTGATGATTCTTGCAAATTATGGGTTATGGTGGTATGAGGTAATTTTGTTGACATCTTGGGTCTTTTCCTCATGATTTAAAGATATGCTTTGATACTGTGAAGGGCTACAGAGCAGTGAATCACTGCAAAGCTGCTTGTGAAGTATGTCTTAGGAAAAATTGTGAGCTTTTATTTGTGTCCGGGGTGGAAGGAGCAGCAAGAAGCATGCATGAGTCATAGGACAAAAACACAAAATGCCATTCCAAAGAGAGTGGTGACCTTATGTCTGAGGATGCAGAAACCAAAATGGGAAATAAGCTGTCTTGTCTCTAAAGTTCATGTAATGAGGATAAAATCAATTTTTTTTCCCTTAGAAGGTTATACCATTGAATTATAGAATTACTTTTATTTGATATTCCAAGTGAGTTACCTCTGCTTCAGTTTGAAACTACCCCAGATCAGGCAGAGTCCAAACATAGACCTTTCTTAGCCTAGTACTGCTGTTTGTAATTTGGAACAAGGGATGCTGTTAAAGGTGTATGCTTCTGCCCCCTGAGAGTTGGAACAATTTCTAAATTCCATGTTTCCTGTGATGTACTTAGGTAGAATCTACTTTTCTAGGACCCTTTTAATTTTAGAAAGAGGCTAAATGTTCGGATTAGCAATTTGTACATTTTTTTTTTTTACTGATTGCTAAATATAAAAAGAGGTACATATGGAAGATTGTGGCATATTAGCAAATACTCAGGAAAAAAATGTATTATAATAGTAAAATATGAGAGAAGTCATTACTTGGTGGAAGAGAACTTCTTGTTTTCTGAATGCCCAGTGTCATGGAATGTGAGGCCATGGAATCCTCATTCTTTTATTTCAACTGTGCTTACTATCATTCCTCCTTTTTCAAAAATGAGTTTAAATGCATTTCACTTATTGATATGACCCTTCCATTCAGGATCTTTTTCTTTTTAAAATTTTCATAAGTGTAGATCCATTTTTATGTGGAAACTGTCCAAACTTAAACATTTGTGTATAAAAGTTTTCCAGAGAACTCTCAAAGAAGTCTATTGGATGTCTTTACTGTATTATAGGACTTATACCAAGAAAAGGGAACAAAGACCATATCCAATTAAAACAAGGAAAGAACTCTTGAACCCAGCCATGCATACAAGAAAAATAAATTGTTTGAAGTGAGACATGAGGTAATCGTGACTCCTCAGGGGAGAAGCCAGTACTAATCTGGCTTCTAATGTGCTGGTTGGAGATGAAATGTTTCATTGACATTAGCGCTTAACAAATCACCAAATGTTCAATGAATACTTACTATTTCAGGAGCTCTGTTAAATGCTTTTTCTTCATATGCTCGCACTTCAGCAAATATGTAAATTATATGAGACACAGTTGACAGTGTCAAATACCAGGAAAAAAATGCATTTCCTAAAAATTCCAGAATGTATTTTGAGATTTTACTCAGTGCTATACAGTGATTCAAAGTTCTTGCTACAGTCTAGGCTGTGAGAAAATAAAAATACTAGAAGGCATATTGCAGTTTAGGCCATGAAAATACTTCCCAGTAAATGAGGACTGTGTTCATAGACATGACTAACACATCTCATTTCATATATTGAGATTATTTGAGATAGGATAGGAACATTTTAGCGCTCTAAGCCTTACAGTATTGAATCATAGCGTTTGGGCAACTAGATGTAGTAATGTATACAATCACTTATAATGACTAATGTCAACTGTGAATGTGGTTCTTTTTCACATGATCACAGCAAATTTAAAAAATGATCAGGACATTTAAAAGAATACAGTCATTTCCTAGGTACCCAAAGTTTCTGTATGCTATGATTTTTCCCTCTTACAGTTAAGGTTTTACTTAAATATAATGTATTCCAAAATATTTATTATTATATTAAATCAACAGAATCACTGAGTAGTTTATTTCATTATTTTCAGCCAGTAAACAATATTTGTATTCATTTATGGCCAAACTTTTTCAGCCTTTTATGATTTTCAGCACTCTTTGTTTGTCACTGCAAATTTTATGTGGCTTGACATTTTCTTCTCACACTGTCTTTATGGTAGTGCACTGGCTCAGTTCAAGTTCGGTTCAGTCACTCCGTCATGTCCAACTCTTAGCGACTCCATGAACTTGCAGCACACCAGGGGGTTTCACTGTCCATAACCAACTCCAGGAGCTTGTTCAAACTCAGGTCTATCGATCGGTGATGCCATCCAACCATCACATCCTCTGTCGTCCCCTTGGTTCCTGCCTTCAATCTTTCCCAGCATCAGAGATTTTTCCAATGAATCAGTTCTTCAATTCAGGTGGCCAAAGTATTGGAATTACAGCTTCAGGATCAGTCCTTCCACTGAATATTCAGAACTGATTTCCTTTAGGATTGACTGGTTTGATCTCCTTGAAGTCCAAGGGACCCTCAAGAGTCTTCTCCAACAAAACAGTTCAGAAGAATCAATACTTCGGCACTCAGCTTTATTTATATTCCAACTCTCACATCCATACATGACTATTGGAAAAACCATAGCTTTGACTAGATGGACATTTGTCAGTAAAGTAATGTCTCTGCTTTTTTAATATGCTGTCTAAGTTGGTCATAGCTTTTCTTCCAAGGAGCAAGCGTCTTTTAATTTCATGACTTCAGTGATTTTGGAGCCCCTCAAAATAAAGTCTCTCACTGTTTCCATTGTTTCCCTGTTTGCATGAGGCGATGGGACCAGATGCCATGATCTTAGTTTTTTGAATGTTGAGCTTTAAGCCAACTTTTTCACTCTCCTCTTTTACTTTAATCAAGAAGCTTTTTAGTTCTTCTTCACTTTCTGCCATAACGGTAGTGTCATCTGCATATCTGAAGTTATTGATATTTCTCCTGGCAACCTTGATTTCAGCTTGTGCTTCATCCAGCCTGGCATTTCGCTTGATATACTCTGCATATAAGTTAAATAAGCAGGGTGACAATATACAGCCTTGACAAACTCCTTTCCCAATTTGCAACCAGTCTGTTGTTCCATGTCCAGTTCTAACTGTTGCTTCCTGATCTGCATACAGATTTGTCAGGAGACAGGTTAAGATAGTCTGGTATTCCCATCTCTTGAAGAATTTTCCACAGTTTGTTGTGATCCACATAGTCAAAGGCTTTGGCGTAGTCAATAAAGCAGAAGTAGATGTTTTTCTGGAACTCTCCTGCTTTTTCAGTGATCCATTGAATGTTGGCAATTTTATTTCTGGTTCCTCTGCCTTTTCTAAATCCAACTTGAACTTCTGGAAGCACACGGTTCATGTACTATTGAAGCCTGGCTTGGAGAACTTTGAGCATTACTTTCCTAGCATGGAAGATGAGTGCAATTGTGTGGTAGTTTGAGCATTGTTTGGCATTGCCTTTCTTTGGGATTGGAATGAAAACTGATCTTTTCCAGTTGTGTGGTCACTGCTGAGTCTTCCAAATTTGCTGACATATTGAGTGCAACACTTTAGCAGCATCATGTTTTAGGATTTGAAATAGCTCAATTAGAATTCCATCACCTCCATTAGCTTTGTTTGTATTGATGCTTCCTAAGGCCCACTTGACTTCGCATTCCAGGAAGTCTGGCTCAGGTGAGTGACCACACCTCCGTGGTTATCTGGATCATGAATATTTTTTGTGTGTAGATCTTCTGTGTATTCTTGCCACCTCTTCTTAATATCTTCTGCTTCTGTTAGGTCCATACCATTTCTGTCCTTTATTGTGCCCATCTTTACATGAAATGTACCCTTGATATCTCTAATTTTCTTGAAGATATGTCTAGTCTTTCCCATTCTATTGTTTTCCTCTATTTTGTTGCATTTATTACTGAGGAAGGCTTTCTTATCTCTCCTTGCTATTCTTTGGAACTCTGCATTCAAATGGGTATGTCTTTCCTTTCCTGCTTTGCCTTTTGCTTCTCTTCTTTTCTCAGCTATTTTTAAGCCCTCCTCAGACAACCATTTTGCCTTTTTGCATTTCTTTTTCTGGGGGATGGTCTTGATCACTGCCTCCTATACAGTTTCATAAACCTCCATCCATAGTTCTTCCGGCACTCTGTCATATCTAATCTCTTGAATCTATTTGTCACTTCTACTGTATAATCATAAGGGATTTGATTTAGGTCATACCTGAAAGGTCAAGTGGTTTACCCCACTTTCTTCAGTTTTAGTCTGAATTTTTCAATAATGAGTTCATGATCTGAGCCACAGTCAGCTTCCAGTCTTGTTTTTGCTGACTGTATAGAGCTTCTCCATCTTTGGCTGCAAAGAATATAATCAATCTGATTTTTGATATTGAGCATCTGGTGATGTCCATGTGTACAGTCTTCTCTTGTGTTGTTGGAAGAGGGTATTTGCTATGACTGGTGCGTTCTCTTGGGAAAACTCTGTTAGCTTTTACCCTGCTTCATTTTGTACTCCAAGGCCAAACTTGCCTGTTACTCCATGTATCTCTTGACTTCCTACTTTTGCATTCTAGTCCCCTATGATGAAAAGGACATCTTTTTTGGGGGTGTTAGTTCTAGAAGGTCTTGTAGGTCTTCATAGAACCATTCAGCTTCAGCTTCTTCAGCATTAGTGGTTGGGGCATAGACTTGGATTACTGTGATATTGAATGGTTTGCCTTGGAAATGAACAGAGATCATTCTATTGTTTTTGAGATCACACCCAAGTACTGCATTTTGAACTCTTTTGTTGACTATGAGGGCTACTCCATTTCTTCCATGAGATTCTTGCCCACAATGTAGATATAATGGTCATATGAGTTAAATTCATCCATTCCAATCCATTGTAGTCCACTGATTTCTAAAATGTTGATGTTCAGTCTTTCCATCTCCTATTTGACCACTTTCAATTTACTTTGATTCATGGACCTGACATTCCAGGTTCCTAATATTGTTTTTTATAGCATTAAACTTACTTCCATCATAAGTCACATCCACAACTGGGTGTTGTTTTCATGTTGGCTCCATTTCTTCATTGTTTCTGGAGTTATTTCTCCACTTTTCTCTAGTAGCATATTGGGGGAGTTCATCTTTTGGTGTCATATATTTTGCCTTTTCCTACTGTTCATGGGGTTCTCAAGGCAAGAATACTGAAGTGGCTTGCCATTCCCTCCTCTGGGGGACCATGTTTTGTCAGAACTCTCCACTATGACCCATCCATCTTGGGTGGCCTTACACAGCATGGCTCATGTTTTCATTGAGTTAGACAAGGCTGTGGTCCATGTGATCAGTTTGATTAGTTTTCTGTGATTGTGGTTTTCATTGTCTGCGCTCTGAAGGATAACAATAAGAGGCTTATGGAAGCTTCCTGATGGGAGAGACTGACTGTGGAGGATACTGGGTCTTGTTTTGATGGGCGAGGCCATGCCCAGCAAAACCTTAGGAGGGGCAATATTGCCTCTAGAATCAAACCCCATACCCGTCAGAGATGCTTGAAGGGCTCAAAGAAAACCTTGTACGCACCAGGACCCAGAGACCCCGTATAGACTGTGTCAGATCTGCCTTTGAGTGTTTGAGTGTCTCCGAAGGTACAGGTCACCAGTGGCCTACCGCAGGGGTAGGGCCTCTGAGTGCAGTAGACCTGGGTCACACAGTGTGTGGCATAAGCCCTCTTGGAGGAAGTCGCCATTAACCCCACCAGAGAGCCTTGAAGCAGTAGACCTACAAACTGCAGAAGAATTAAACCAAATAAATTCTCTCACTGTTAAGAACATTCTAGGACCCACAACAGATATCCCAACCTGGGGATCTGGCAAACGGACTGAACCCCCAGGGAATTTGACTTTGGAGGCTGTTGGGATTTAAATTCTGTAAATTACAGAATTTACACATGACTGGGGAAACAGACTCTTGGAGGATGCAAACAAAACCTTGGGCACACCAGGACCCAGGAAAAAGGAGCTTGTGACCCCACAAGAGACTGACCCAAACTCGCCTGTGAGTGTCCAGGAGTCTCCAGCTACAGGGTCGGGGGCACTGAGTGCAGCAGTGCACAGCACCCTTTGAAGGAGGTCACCGTTATCTTCATTACCTCCACCATAGTTTGGTCTCAGGTCAAAAAACAGGGCAGGAACATAGCCCCGCCCATCCACAGAAAATTGGATTAAAGATTTACTGAGCAAGGCCCTGCCCTTTAGTCCTATTCATTGGTTATCTCCACAGAGAACAATACCAGTCCAGTTCTCTAACTTTATTTCAACTCACTGCTGCTGCTCCTGCTGCTGTTATGAAACCAATTATAGATGCAAATAATTCTTTCCATGATTACTAAGATAAATACCACATGTAAGAGAGGATTGATTTTTTTCATACTACAAAAGATCAACTCTGGGGGATGTAACAGCAATTGTAGCATTCTGTTTCCTAATCAATTACACATGCAGAACTCTTCCAATGGTGCTATAACTCGTCCATTATTTCTTGTAAGCAATGTGTAAAACTTAGAGTGTACTCAGAGAAAGTTTTTAATCTGTTTTCTTAGAAGCTAGTGCTGCTATGTTAATGTTAAAAATTGACATCATAAACCACATCTTACCAGTTGTTTTTTAATATGACACAGGATTAGCTAATAACTATAGATAGAAGGAGATGGCAACCCACTCTAGTACTCTTGCCTAGAAAATCCCATGGATGGAGGAGCCTGGTAGGCTATAGTCCATGGGGTCGCAAGGAGTTGGACACGACTGAGTGACTTCACTTCACTATAGATAGAATAATATTTGAGTTTCTCTTGGAAGAATAATAGTGTCGGTCTTGATGAGTTCTTGGGTAAAATGATTGATAAACATGAGACTCTTGTGTGTCTCTGTGTCCCCAGGCAATAAAAAATAACAGGCTTAAAACTTTTTGGTAGAAGATCATTCTTTAAAGAAGCACCACTGTACATCCCAGCAATCAAAAAGTTACAATTGCATAAGAATGATTATTATTGAATATTTACAATGCAAGGGACATGCTGATTTATTTCTTACTGTAGTATGGTCTACATTTGGGTAAGGTTATTGTTTTAAATGGAGATAAGAGTAAACATTTCAAAACCCTAAAAGGCACAGATCTTTTGAAAGATTTCAATCAATTATATAGCATGTATTTCTAAGATAAGCAACCACTGTGATTTTTAAACATAGTGAATCTCCAGGGCATCATTCAAATGCATTCATTTAATTAACAAGTATGTATTATTTAGCACTATTATCCACTTAGAACACATTAGTGAACACAACAGATCCCCCTTCTGTTGTGGACCTTATGTTCTTGGGGAAGGGGACAGATTAAAAAAAAAGGACAAATAAGTAAATTTGTATCTTAGACAGTAGTAAGTACTATGGAAAAGAAAAAAGGAAAGGTTAATGGTGTTTTGCAGGGATGGGGGAGGTCAGGTGGTAGTTTTAAAATGGTAGTCAGGGTAGGCCTCTTTAAGACTGTGAGATTTACTGAGACTTGAAGAAGATGTGGAATAACCAAGGGAATATCTGTGGGAAGAGCATTCCAGACAGAGGAAGAGAGCCAGAGTAAAGGTCCAGTGGTGTGAGTGAGCACACTCCTGCAATATGCTAAGAAGAAGGCCAGTGTGACTGAAGCAGAGTGAGAGATAAGCGATGTTCATGCGTGCATGTGTGCTCAGTCATGTCCAACCCCTGGAGACCCAGTGGACTGTAGCCGCCAGGCTTCTCTGTCTATGGAATTTTCCAGGCAATACTTCCTGGAGGGGGTTGCCATTTCTTTCTCTAGGGGATCTTCCCAATCCATGGATCAAACCCGTATCTCTTGCATCTCCTGCATGGGCAGGCAGATTCTTTACCAGCTGAGCCACCTCAAAGTAAAAATGCCTTGAAGGGACAGGTTGCTGCAGATACCTTTAAGACAGTACTATGATGACTGCCTTTCAGAGAAGAGTACTGGATTTTCTGAAAACTGGATAGAGAAACTTTTTAAATCTCTTGGCTCAAGATTATCTGGAATTAGGTTTGGTATGGTGTCCAAATTCATTTTAAACACCAGCTTATCTTTTCATGATTTATCTTCTTTTATTCTTATATTCGGAGAAGGCAATGGCAACCCACTCCAGTACTCTTGCCTGGAAAAATCCCATGGACAGAGGAGCCTGGTAGGCTGCAGTCCATGGGGTTGCAGAGGCGGACACGACTGAGCGACTTCACTTTCACTTTTCACTTTCCTGCATTGGAGAAGGAAATGGCAACCCACTCCAGTGTTCTTGCCTGGAGAATCCCAGGGACGGGGGAGCCTGGTGGGCTGCCATCTGTGGGGTCGCACAGAGTCGGACACGACTGAAGCGACTTAGCAGTAGTAGTATTCTTATATTTGTACTCCATGCTGGTGTGGCTTTAGCGAATGCACACATGTGCATATGCATTTGTTGTTGTTCAGTCATTCAGTCATGTCTGACTCTTTTTGACTCCATGGACTGCAGCACGCCAGGCTTCCCTGTCCTTCACCATCTCACAGAGCTTGCTCAAACTCAGGTCCATTGAGTCCGTGATGCCATCCAACCATCTCGTCCTCTGTCATCCCCTTGTCTTCCTGCCTTCAGTCTTTCCCAACATCAGGGTCATTTCCAATGAGTCGGCTCTCTCTGCATCAGGTGGCCAGAGTATTGGAGCTTCACCTTCAGCACCAGTCTTTCCAATGGATATTCAGGATTGATTTCATTTAGGATGGACTGATTGGATCTACTTGCAGTCCAAGGGATTCTCAAGAGTCTTCTCCAACACCTGTTTGAAAGCATCAGTTCTTTGGTGCTCAGCCTTCTTTATGGTCCAACTCTCACATCTATACATGACTACTGGAAAAACCATAGCTTTGACTAGATGGACCTTTTTCGGCAAAGTAATGTCTCTGCTTTTAATATGCTGTCTAGGTTTATCATAGCTTTCCTTTCAAGGAGCAAGAGTCTTTTAAAAATTTCATAGCTGCAGTCACCATCTGCAGTGATTTTGGAGCCCAAGAAAAGAAAGTCGGTTACTGTTTCCATTGTTTCCCCATCTATTTGCCATGAAGTGATGGGGTCAGATGCCATGATCTTAGTTTTTTGAATAGTGAGTTTTAAGCCAGCTTTTCATTCTCCTCTTTCACCTTCATCAAGAGGCTCTTTCTTTCCTCTTTGCTTTGCGTCATGCGAGTGGTGTCATCTTCATATCTGAGGTTGTTGATATTTCTCCCAGCAACCTTGATTCCAGCTTGTGCTTCATCCAGTCTGGTGTTTCACATGATGTACTCTGCATGTAAGTTAAATAAGCAAGGTGACAATATACAGCGTTGACGTCCTCCTTTCCCAGTCTGCAACCAGTCCTTTGTTCCATGTCGGGTTCTAACTATCCTTGACCTGCATACAGGTTTCTCAGGAGACAGGTCAGGTAGTGTGGTATTCCCATCTCTTGAATTTTCCACAGTTTATTGTCATCCACATTGTCAAAGGCTTTAACATAGTCAGTGAAGCAGCAGTAGATGTTTTTCTGGAATTCTCTTGCTTTTTCTATGATCCAACGGATGTTAGCAATTTGATCTCTGGTCCCTTTGTCTTTTCTAAATCCAGCTTGAACATATGAAGTTCTCACTTCACGTACTGTTGAAGCCTAGCTTGGAAAATTTTGAGCATTAGTTTACTAGCCTGTGAAGTGGGTACAATTGTGCAGTAGTTTGAACATTCTTTGGCATTGCCTTTCTTTGGGATTGGAATAAAAACTGACCTCAGGCCAAACTACAGGGAGGGAACACATCCCCACTCATCAGCAGAAAATTGGATTAAAGATTTACAGAGCATTGTCTGGCCCATCAGAGCAAGACCTAGTTTACCCCATAGCCAGTCTCTCCCATCAGGAAGCTTCCACAAGCCTGTTTTCTTCATCCATCAGAGGGCAGACAGAATGAAAACCACAATCACAGAAAACTAAGTAACTGGTCACATGGATCACAACCTTGTCTAAGTGAATGAAACTACGAGCCATGCAGTGTAGGGCCATCCAAGATGAGTGGGTCGTGGTGGAGAGTTCTGACAAAATGTGGTCCACTGGAGAAGGGAATGGCAAACCAGTTCAACATTCTTACCTTGAGAACTCCGTGAATAGTATGAGAAGACTAAAAGGTAAGATACTGAATGATGAACTCCCCAGGTCAGAAGGTGCCCAATACGGTACTGGAGAAGAGCGGAGGTATAGCTCCAGAAAGCATGAAGAGGCTGAGCCAAAGTGGAAGCAATGCCCAGGTGTGGATGTGTCTGGTGGTGAAAGTAAAGTGCATACACATACATGCACACAAAACTAGATGGATGGGTGGATGACTAGAAAAAAAACTTTTCTAGGACCAATTATATTCATGTATATAAATAAATATTCATGAATAAATGCATATATTTATGGTTCATAACATTTCGTGAATAATTTAATACATGTCCTGAAAGAATGTTATATGTGTTTGGAATCTGTGCACCTTGGCCCCCCCTTCCTTCTGCAGCATCTTGTGAGTATTATCAGGTGGCTGCAGTCTTGCTGCCTTTATATCTCTGTCTCTTGCCCCCTGACTGAAAAGAATCAAGTGCTACTCTTTGTAGTACTATTAGATTCCCTGTGCTTTGAAATTCTACAGCCTTTGTCTTTGAAGGGATTTTGTTCTGTCACTTTTTGTCCCTTGTATCCAACATATTCTCTGTTTTTATATAGATTTTTTTATACGGACCTTTTTTTAAAAAAAATCTTTATTGAATTTCTTGCAGTATTGTTTCTGTTTTACATTTTTACTTTTATCTGCAATTCCCATGGGATTTTAGTTCCCCGACTAGGGATCAAACCTGCACCCCCAGCATTGGAGGGTGAGATCTTAACCACTGGACCTCCTGGGAAGTCCCCCAACAAATCCTGCTTAAATGACATGCTCAGATGTCTCCAGTCATTAAGCTATTGCTTTGTGGGTCCAGTTTTCTAGCAGTGTCTAACTGTTTTCTCCTGTTCAATACCAAGCTCTTTATGTGCATTTCTGTGTGTGCTGTTTGCACATCAAATCCTCCCCTTTCATCTTCAGGCCTCTGCAGTTGGGATTCTTCCCCTGTTATCTCACCGATGAGTCTCCTACCTCTTTACTGCTATGTTAGTGTTCTTTTCATTCTTTATCTGATTTGATCTCTTTATAACATTCGAGGCAATGGACCCCGTTTCTCCTTGAAAATATTCTTTTCTTTGGCTTCAATGACAATATTATTTCAAGTTATTTTCTACCTTTAAGGCAACACAACTTATTTCCAATCTTTTCAAATCCCTCCTTTGTACCAACTTCATAAACACCAGTATCTATAGGGCCACCTTCCACACTCTGAACAGTCTCAACTCCTGGCAAACCTTCCATCAGTATCTTCATGATGCTGATGATGAAGTATCATGAAGATACTTCATGATACATCCTTCCCAGATGTATCTCCAGTTGAGGTCTCTCCACAGTTATGTAGAACTGTGTCCTAGATACCAGTGTGAAAATCCATATCCCATAGGCACCCTCAAATTCAAGATGTCAAACTCTAAACATCTTCCAAACATCTTTCTCTTCTTTGCTCTATATTTAGTGAATGGCAGCCCTAAATACCCCAGTGTCCAAGCTAAGAACCTGAGCACCATCTTTAAGAGCAATTTTAAATTCATAGGAGAATTGAGAGTCAGGTACAGAGATTTCCTATATACTCTTCAGCATGCACAGCCTTCCTCATTATTAATACCCCCACCAGGGAGGTATATTTATTACAATGAGTGAACCTACTATGACACAATATTATCACCCAAAGTCCATATTTACATTATTCTGTGGGTTTGGATAAATATATAATGAGATATCCATACTATAGTATCATACAGAATATATTCTCTTTGAGCACTATTCTTAATTTCTTTTTCACTGCCCCTATATGATCAGTTACTTTGATTTTTATAGTTTATAACACAAAACTTCCTAAATTACCTGTGTCCCAATGTAAACTTTTGTGAAATTATGTTTATTTTTATTCTATAAAACTTGAAATAGATACAATAAATTCCATCATGAAAATAAAATTCACATTAATGGAAGAGGCTCTAATCATCAAAAGTTATTAAATTTGAACAAATAATGTATAAATTTTAACCTTGTCATTGCAAAAGCAAAAGTGTGATTTAGGTTGAAAGAAATAATTTCACTTTTAGTGATAATTCATTACATAAGATCTACTGAGAAAAACTTGGCTTTTTTGAGTCATATTGCTTCCAGTTGCACTACATCCAACCTCACATGTCATAAACTATATTTTACATTTCAATGTCCATGAGTTAATTTGGAGAAACAATTTTAAATACAAAATACTTTGTTAAATCTGTTTTCTTAATGCAGAACAAAAGACTAGGATGGGGAAATATTTAAAGTACATAATTCTAAAACTGTAAAAATGAAATTTAATTTTAAGAAAAGAGGGAAAAATCAATGTGAATATATAGATATGTGTGTGTGTGTGTGTGTGTATATATATATATATTTTTGTTTGTTTGTTTTTAGTTCCATCTGTCAACTAATAAGTGTATTTAAAGAGAAATGTAGTAAAAATACTGTTTGAAACATCAGTGGCCATTATCACCAATGGCCAAAGATAACATTGAGATAAGATTAGATGGTGGAGTATATGGTAATTAAAATTACACTTTAGATCACTCTTTAAATGAATTTTAAAAATAATAATCATTTAGTATAAAGTAAAGTGTTTCTGCCAAAGTTAAAGAATCTCAGGATACAAAGACCTTAACAGTTGTAGGAGAATGAGGCAAAACATTCCAAATTTGAAAAAAAATTCAGTAGGACATGACTAACAAATATTATAACTGGGAATGCATAGTAAGCTAGAACAGTTGTTAGAAATATATGGTAGCCTCTGCAGAGAAAGTTTATCATTAAGAATGATTTACACATTTCCTGTGATATTGTGCTCAGATTTTGTATATGATCAACATATATTCATAATCTTATCATTATCTTTTTCCAGGATAACTATAATTGCTTTGGACTTTACAGGGTTGGCTCAGAAGCAAACTGTTGTATATCAGAAATGTAATCTCCACAACTTACAGCTAGCTAGTGGCCCTCTAACATGACAGATGGCGCCCTGCCTGTCTTAAGCAGCTTGTGGGACAAAGCTGAATGTCAACACCACTGGGATGTAATTATTGCAATCTCTTGGGTCCAGTTTGGCGTGACTGAAAGCAGTTCCCCAGAAACTGCTGGAAGCAATGCAGTGATAGAAAGAGCAAAGAAATGGGAGCTTTTTGAGACCAGTAGCATTTTCATTTTACTGACAAGTGTTTTCACGCAGCCTGAGAATAAGTATTTTTCATGTGACAAATCAAACTGAAAAGAAAATTGAAAAAAAAATCAATTTCCTGTGTAACCTAATTTAAATATTATCAGAGTGTCTTTTATTTATATTGCAGAAAGAGCTGAATAGCTCAAAACAGTTTTGAAAAAAAAATGCTTTTAATGATTAAAAAGCAATATCAATTATATTTAAATTGTTTGCTAAATAACTTGATAATGCTTTATTATATTTTAAGACATACACTGTAAATTACTCAATTTAATCTTTAGAACAACCCTATAAGTTAGATATTATCATTAGCTCCAATTTATAGGTGGTGAATGAGGCACAGAGAAGTCATTTATGCCACAAAACCAGCGATAGATCAAGGGCCCTAGCCAAGACATCTAGTTTCGGAGTCTTTGTTCCTAATCATTTTACTTCTCTGTATGCTGCCTTGTATGTTTCTTTAAAATGCTCAACCCACCTGTGTAGCATAGTAGTACCTATGAAGATTATGGGGCTTGATACTGAAAACATAATGGAAGATAATCTAAAATTCCAAAGATACTAAAAAATAGATCATTAGAGAAATTATTAATATATGAATTGATTACTCATAAATTTCTTTCCAGAAAAGTGCCTTTAAGTTATATATATAGAACTTATATATATGCATATATATATATGCATGCTGAGTCATTTCAGTTGTGTCTGACTCTTTGCAACTCTGTGGACCGTAGCCCGAGAGGCTCCTCTGTCCATGGAGCCTCAAGACAGAATCCTGGAGTGGGTTGCCATACCCTTCTCCAGGAGATCTTCCTGACACAGGGATTGAACCCAAGACTCTTATATCTTCTGCATTGTGTGTATATAAATGTATATATACTAAGGATGCTGAAAATGCTTTTTATTAGTAAAAAATTAACATCCCCGAACAGATATGCTTCCATGTGCCTTTTAGTGGGGTGGGGGGACTTTATATAAATGTCACAACTCCTTTTCTGATTTATAAATGGCACACACATTTCTCTTATACATGAAAACAGGCATCTAAAAGTCATACTGCTGATCGTAGTTAACAAAATCTGGGCACTGTGTATGTATTATCTCATTTAATCTTCACAATAGCCCATGAGAAAAGTGTTGTTTATTATAACTTCATTTTACAGATGAAGAAGCTAGAGAAGTAACTTGCCCACAGCATTTTAAATAATGCATAGAACAAGGTGATACATCTGTGGTAAAAGCAATTGCATACTGTGTAGATATAATTCATTTGCCTATTGTATCAACCAGCCACTAAGCAAGAGATGGTGAGAGCCTAAACAGTGTGAGGAAAATACCTGAGGAACTGTAACTGCTATTGTGACTTTTTCTTGTAGGCGTTGGTTGGAACAGTCTATTCTAACTAGTAGAAGCAATAGACAGGCCCTTAAGGAATTTGCAGTCTAATTGTTGAAATTACTCATACTGTGAAAAATTGTAAGATGATGGATTATAAATTCTTAGTGTAAACAAGGAGTAGCATAAGAGTCTCAGAGGGGCAGTCGTGGTTTAAGGATACCTCCCACAACATCTCCACTCTGAGAAAGGGGCTCTGAGGTGGATCTTGGAGGAAGAAAAGGTAAAGTAAGGTGTAGGTGGGAGGAAGGGCTTTATCATTGGGAAAGGCAAAAGCAAAGACCAAATTCATGATGCACTTGTGCACTTAAGAGCTGAAAGGGGTGGAGCCTGGGGAACATTGCTTTGAAACTTCTGCTCTTGCCCCTTATGATCTACTTTCCACAAAACAACTGGTTGTCTTTTTAAAACAAATGAGAAAGTGTTTCTCCCTGTATACTACAATTCAATAATTTTATACTTCACAGAGAATCAAGAACCAAATCCTGCAAAATGAGTCCCTGCTGAGAAGTCTCACCCACACAGTGTGTGTGGGAAGAGAAAGGTGACTTTAACCAGTGAATCAGGCCAGAACAGATAGCACTGGGGAGGGCATCAGTCTTGAAGAAGCCATGAGAATTGGTGGAGCCTGTGGCTTCCTCAAATGCTATATTAAGTTCTACTCCACTTCAGCTGCCCCATGTAGAAATAGCTTTTCTTTTGCTTGGTATTCTGGTCCATTTAAGAGCATCCAGAAATCCAGATTTTTATGTGAAATCCCTTTTTGAAAATATTTGGCTCAATAAGAATAGTGGAAGAAAAAGAAAGAAAGAAAGAAAAAAAAGAAGCACTGTGCAGACAAAATACATCTGTAAGACAGATGTCTAGACCAGAACCCCAAGCCACCAGTGTCTGACCTCTGCTCTGCTCAGTCTGGCTCTGCTTTGCTCCTCAACCTCAGTTCCTACTACACTTTCTCCTGCTCACAGCGTTCTCACCGCAGTGGCTTCCTTTCACATTATAAAAATTTTTTATCTCTTCCATACTCTGGGTCCTTCATGCTTCTTCTTTTCTCTGTCTTCAGTTGTTTGGGGTCCTTCTCATTCTTCAGACCTCAGCAAGACTTTCACTCCCTTAGAATAGTAGTTCCTGACTCCTGTCTAACACTGTTAGCTGACCCCTTGCCCTTTGTTTCCCTCCTTTCTTCCACTGGTTCTCAAAAGTGTGGTCTGGGGATCCCTGGAGACCCCCATGATCCTTTTAAGAGGGCCCACAAAGTAAAAACTAGTTCCATTGTAGTAGTAAGATGTGTTGTTTTTGCTTTCTATTTTCTATTACATTCTATTTCTATTTTCACTTACATTCTTTCATGATTGAATAGTGGAATTTTCTAGAAGCCACATGACAAGTGATACTGTAACACACTGAATGCAGAAGCAGATATGAAAATTCTACTCTCTATTCAGGCAGAGAGATCTGAAAAATATGTAAAATACCACTACTCTTCTCATTAAACTTTTGCTTTGAAAATATACTTATTTTCATAAAATCACATTACTAACATTAATATGCAATGGGCTTTATGGTTGTTCTTAATACATTAATACATATTATAACTTTTTCAATTTGAATTTCTGTTACGGTAAATATCACTTAACATAGACCCAAAACAAGTTCTTTGATGTACATAATAATTTTTAAGGATGAAAGGGGTCTTGAGACCAAAATTTTGAGAATTGTTGCTTTATAGATATTGTATATATCAAACACAAAAATTGCCTTTTATTTACTTGTTTCTTCCACTAAAATACAGGTGCAGTGTGGGTAGGTACTTTGTTGTTTTCACCACTTCAACCATCTTCAGCATCTAGAACAGTGCCTGAAGCATAACTCAGCAAACATGGGGAATAAGTGAATTAGTAAATGAACGTAAGATGTCCAAATGGGAATTCTGTTTAGAAGGATAAGTTTGAGCAAGCTCTGTAAAAAGTCTAGCATACGAGGAAGGGCTGTGAAACTGATCATGTACTTAATGCAGAAAATTAAAGGTCTGCAAATGAGGAAGTAACAGTTGTAAGTGGTATATTTGAGAAATTATTTTATAGTAGAAGTTAAATGAAGTCAAATCATCCTTAATTTTTTTTTCTTTTTCCCACACATCTTTATCAACTCTTCAACCCACTCTTCCTTTGGCTTTTTGAGGAGGAAGTTTTTGAAACCCATGTACATTTCTTACAGCTGTAAATACATTATGTCCTAATGAATGAGGTCATATCAATTTAAATGGAACACTGACAGAAAACACAATTTAGTTCATTAGTAAGGCATGACAAATTTATAGTCAGAAACTCATGTTGACTTTTATAGAGGAACATAAATTAAATGTGGGCAGTATTAAAGTCTGAACTCACTGGAGCAAAAATACACATATTCCTCCAAGGCAAGCTGCTAATATAAAGCAAGGAGATGTATCTGTGGTGTAATTTGAAGGGCTCCAGGGGAGGTCTTTCTCCCTCCACCCAGGGGGCACAAGTGTTTAAACTCTACCATTAGAAAGATCTTCTTTGAAGTGACTCTTTCTGCTGTGCTCTTTTAAAATACAAATCCCATAGAGAACGTTAAGAATTTGGTACCAAGCTGCTGTTTTTAATTCTGCCTCTATGTTATATTAGCTGCACGATCTTGGGCAACTAATTAAACATTTCTATGCTTCAGTTTATGCATTGTAAAATAGAGATACCAATAGAGTTGTTGTGAGAACTGAATAACACGTGTAAAGATAATTGGTACGGTCCCTACATGTGGTGTGTCCTCTGGCAGTGTTAGTGTTTATCGTTATGGCATTGTGGGTAGCAGAGGAGACTGGGTGTTAAGGAGAACTACCTTTGGAACTAAATGACCAAGAAATTGTGATTAAGTAATTTAGCGTATCTAATTTAGATTAATAAAAATAAGAGACAGCTGACTTTAGTTCAAAGGAAGAAAATGTTTCTAACAAATGGATGTGCTGAGTGAAAGGAATAAATAATAACTTTCTTAAAAAAATTAATGATGGGGAAAGAACTAGTATAATATACCCTCTGTAGAGCACTTTAATGGAGGCATCTACAAGATGCTGTGGAATCATGGAAAAGGAAGACAGCAGTTTTGATTACTGTCATCAGACAAAACATGAAAGAGAAAGGAGTTTTTCAGATGGACTTTGGACATATTAGAAAGGTTTTATGCAATTCAAGTGGGATAGGGTAATTGCAGGTAGGAAAGGTTCTGATTGAACCTCTTTCTATAAGGAGGAGTGCACAGTACTTAGCACACAATAGGAGGTGACTTAGTGGAAACTTCATATAGGGGGAAAAAGAGTTCAGAAATACCATGGAGAACATGGAAGATTATGAGTTATAGACTGGGCTTGCACTCTTCAAGAAAAAGAGAGACTTTGAAAATGTATGGACATGAGAGGTTTTGATCATCTGTGATCATCTGTTCTATAAAAAAATAAACTATGCTAACAAGGCAAGGGAAGAAATGGTGAGAAGTGAGAGTAAAGTCTAAGAAAGTAACCGGAAGAAAGAGGGACCTGAAATCAGAGTTACAGATGAGGAGATTCTCGACATGAAACCGTTGGACATGAGGCTCTTTTTTGATTTGAGAAATGAAGGAATGAGGGTCAAGGATGATACTGGGGTCTGCATCCCAGAAACTGGAAAGATGCGTTTAAGTAAATAGTGTTTAAAAGAAAGGACAAGCTGGTTTGGGAGAAGAAAATAATACTTCTAGCAATAGATTCTCTGATTCTAAATACCAGGAGAAGGAAAACATATTAGTCAAAAGCATATGTGAGATGCTCATAGCTCCTCTGATTCCCTGCCCTCATGCCACAGTGCCTGGCATGGAGAGCATCATAAACATGAATCCAGCTCTGGTGCAAGGGCTCTGGTGTGGGGTCTGGAAAGGCAAAGGCAAAGAATGTAGAACGAGGGATGAAGCTCTGTAGAAAAACATCATATATTGCACATTTTTACTTCTTCTCTGAGAGTTTTTATGAGGCTATAAATGTTAAAAGTAACACAGAAAATTTGTGCTCTTAACATTTAAGAATTGATCTATGAACAAGTAGGTTTATATATCAAGTGGTTTCTGCTTCTCTTATAATGAGATGCTGATTTTCTTTGCTGCTAAAAACCACACTTACATTAGCATCTTGGTAGCTAATTACAGTTAATTATAACATTAAATTCATATGTGATTACTTACAAGCTTGCCAAATCTGTGTGTGTATGGGGGCATTCTAGTTCATTCATCTAAGTTACTAAAAATTTTACTGAGTTATAATAATACCAGGATTTTATATAAAAATACCCTTTTGAAAAATCTCCTGTATCCTCATTGTAGTTAAAATTTTAGTTACTCATAATTTATCCATTTGACATATACCAGGCATTTTGTGCTCTTAAATATACATTTAACATAGGTTTTATGAATAGTAAATAGTCTATCATAATTTTAAATGTATATTTTAGTGTTATAGCTTCTGCTTTGACAAAACAAGCTTGTAATGCATTTAATATGGGTAATTCCCAATTTACTAATAAATTATTTTCCATGATGTTGTTAGTTGTTTGTTCTAGTTCCCTTTATGACACCTGGAATAGCCACAGTAGCAACTATAGAATCACATAGACATCAGCTATGGAGTCCTGCAGTCTGCTACTTGCGGAGTTTCTCCAGCCTACTACAATAAACTCTCCTCCTCCTACTCCAAACAACACGTTTTGACATCATCATATAAATTTCATAAATAATCTTTGCTTCCTGTGAAAGGAAAGCATATGGTCATCAGCTGGTTACAAATATATGACTAATGAATATCTATATTAATAATCAGTATCCCATTTTAAATTATTAGGAGGGATCTAGAGAGAAAGGAAGTGATTGCCATTTCTGCTGCTGCATCAGTCTGTCATTTGTTTTGTTTGTTTTAACTGGAAGACAGAAGTTCAGCATCCTTTCTTCTAGAAGTTACAATTTGCTACCTGCAGGTCAGTTTGACCCACAGATCTACACAGCATTAAAAAAAATCTGGAAAATTAAACAAAAATGACACAGATAAACTTATTTACAAGACAGAAACAGACTCACAAACTTAGAGAAGAATTTATGGTTACTGGGGGGCAAATGGCGGGGAGGAACGGATAGATTGGGAGTTTGGAATTGACGTGTACACACTGCTATATTTAAACTAGATTACCAAATAACTAACAAGGATGTACTATATAGCACAAGGAACACTGCTCAATATTCTGTAATAACCTAAATGGGAAAAGAATTTGAAAAAGTTTCTATTTATCATCAGTTTATAGTATCTCCTGGCCTTTTTGACTCATTTGCATTACATATATGGTCTCTAAAGATATAGAATGCTTCCCTCTCATGATATTTTCTTCAGGGAGAAGGTTAACTAGTGTGTGTGTGGGGTGTGTGTGTATGTGTATACATGTGAATATATAAAGAATTGATAAATATGCACTCAGCACTATAATGCCACTTTATACCCTCATTTTCTTCCCTGGTTTCAAATTTATCACATTCACAAAGCACCTGGGACAAGAAAGGGAAACACAGGGAGGTCAATGGACTCAACGCTGTATACAAAAGACAGTAGAATTAATTTCACAATATTATTATGTATTAGTGATTTCTAAACTGTAATACTTTCAAATACTGCCATTTTCATTAGGATATTTTCCCAATATGAAAATAGTTGCCTTATGTATATACCATCATAAATATATTTCTCTTTGCTTGAAAGGACATATTTTGATTATTTCAATATATTCTCCTGCAACCATTAACATAAAATATTACTAATTCTCACAGTAGCATGTTAAATTGGTAATTTATTGTTTATCTCATATATTAAGAAATACTTCCCAAATAAGTATTCCTCAAACAGGCATTCCAGGAGGACCCGTTCCCTGGAATTCTCTCAGTTTGTTCTGCTTATCAGAAACCTACTCATTTTTGTTGGTTCACAAGCATCATTGTTTCCACATCTTCAGTGTCACATTACTCTCTGTGTTCTCTCTAAGCACATCTAGTTAAGCAAATATGTCTTATTTAATTTTTATACCATAGAAATATTATGTTAAAATGCAGTGTCTCTAAATGCATATAATGTTCTGTATATTTTAAATTTTTTATATGTTGAGTGATTATTTTAGATTGTTTTAGAGTTACAAAAAATTATAAGAATGAGCCCCTTCAACATCAAGTTACTGTTTCTTCAGAATGCCTAGTTTTCAGTCAAAACAAACACCTTATCTGGCTGCCCTAGCACCTTGCAGGAGTGCTGATTATAATTATGCATAGCCATCAACATGGAATTTACTGATAAAGTAGACTTTAACCAGGTGGCATGACTGCTTCTTAAAGAACTATGAAAAGAAGTAGAAGTAAAAATAATTGTGTTGGAAAGATATTATTAAAGTGAGGTTTTAACTGTTCAAATACATTTCTTTTAATTTGAATTTTGACCATAATATTATGGAAAAAAACACTGAACTCCTCAGAAAACAGTCTTTCTTTTAACCTCAGGCATCAGTTTCACCATTGCTAGTTTCTATAATCACCAGTTATATAATCTTGACAAAAAACTTAACCTAAGAATCAACTTCCTTATACATAAATTAAATCTGTAGGTTTTATGCACATTAATTGAGGAAATATCAGAAAGCAGTTTTGGAATCATTACCTATAATTTCCAACTATTAGATAACTATTGATAAATGTCATGAAACAGATATTTATTCAACATTATATGCAAAATACTGAATTAGACACTCAGGGATAGAAAAGCAAAATATAGTGCTTCCTCTTAATATATTTATAGTTAGGTACTATAATGTCAAGCAGAGTAAAAGCACTATAAATTAAGTGCTATGGACAATGGAAATAGAGAGACCAGGAAAATCTAGATCTTTGGTTTGCATCTTTAAAAATATAAAAATGAATTTCGAGAAAGAACATTCCAGATAAAAGGGACAACAAAATTCAAGACATGGAGATCTAGTGATTGGGATGTGTTTGTGGCATGTTAATAGGAGGCTTCCCAGGTGGTTCAGTTGGTAAAGAATCCACCTTGTAATACAGGAGATGCAAGACGCACGGGTTTGATCCCTGAGTCGGGAAGATCCCCTGAAGAAGGAAATGGCAACCTACTCCAGAATTTTTGTCTGGGAAATCCCATGGACAGAGGATCTTGGCAGGCTACAGGACCAGAGGAGCCTGGTCGACTACAGCCCATGGGATCACAAAGAGTTAGACATGACTGAGCACACACACACATACTATGTTAAATAGACCAGTAGGCCAGAGTGACGGAGAAGGCAATGGCCCCCCACTCCAGTACCCTTGCCTGAAAAATCCATAGATGGAGGAGCCTGGTAGGCTGCGGTCCATGCGGTCACTAAGAGTCGGACACAACTGAGCGACTTCCCTTTCACTTTTCACTTTCATGCATTGGGGAAGGAAATGGCAACCCACTCCAGTGTTCTTGCCTGGAGAATCCCAGGGACGGGGGAGCCTGGTGGGCTGCCGTCTATGGGGTCTCACAGAGTCGGACATGACTGAAGTGACTTAGCAGCAGCAGGCCAGAGTGAAAGATAAGTTTAGAGGTTATCATGAATGATATGGCTAAGGAGGTTAATTAAGTATTATTGTCTGAGTATATACACAGCTAACCCTTGACCTACACAGAGGTTAGGGGTGCTGACCCTCCACACAGAGGAAAAACTACATATAACTTAAAGTCAGCCTTCTGTATATGCAATTCCTTCATGTCGACAGATTAAACCAGTGGTGGATTGTATAGTAGTGTAGAATTTACTATTGAAAGAAAATTCAAGTGTAATATAAGTGGACCCTCATTTCAAACCCATGTTGCTCAAAGGTCAACTGTATTTTGGAGGCTTTAAGGTGTTAGTGGGAGTTTTGTTTGTTTTGCTTTATTATTTTTTAAATCTCCTATATTATATCCAATCTTTCTCAATATTTTCTCTGATCAGTGGATAACTGAAGATTTCTTTAGTAACTGCATAATAATTCTTACAGCAATAAATTAAACATTAAATAAAAACTCTATGAGGAGAGAAATATGGTGTTTAATTCAACATTGTATTGTCAGAGCCTAGTAGTTGGCAGATAATATGCACTCAAGAATATTCTTTGAAATAATTAACGTTGCATGGTAGTAATAGCTACATTTTTTAAACTTTAAGACTATCTTTCTAAAGGCTTTAACCGTTTAATTTCACTTGATATATTTTCCAAATAATTCTTATAAAATGTGATATAGCCATAAAGTGGCGTAATTTATAAAATCGGGGTATTTTATTGTATAGTTAAAGCAGACCCATAATATTGAAAACCATTGCAAATAAATAGGTGACTGTGACATCATGCTACTCAGTGAATTCAACTGCATATTACATTGTTACAAATGGCTGAATTATTTCTAATATATTTATAAAAAATTTTCAAAACTAACTCATCTGGAAACAGTGCTCACTGAAAACACTTTATGATATATATCTTTTTTCTTGTAAGTATAGGCATTTTTATGGCCTAGGGGTAATGGATGTATGAACAAATTAAAAATCAAAGTTTTCCTGAATATAGGAGAAAGTAACTCTTTTTCATATGTTCTATACTTAAAATCTGTTCTAAAGTGCTGTTGTCAGGAAATAAATGACAGAGAATGCTCATATTACTATGATCTCATTTTCTCATGTTTGTTCAACTGGATAAAGGTCTTTGTTAATTAAGTGAAAATCCATATTATTTCATCTTGTTTGCCTTTGATTTAAAGTCACACAATAAAGCTATGTCAACACTACTGACATTAAATAAACAAACATCAATTAAAGAAGAAATGCAAAACTGTGCTTTGGAGGTACCTACAGAAGCAAACGCACACACCAAGAAGTAGTTCTCCCCAAACAGAATTTTTCAAGCCCTACAGCATCTGTCTTCATGCTATTCTGTGGAAAGACGCAAGCAAGCAAGCAAAGGCTTGTGTGGGTGGCCTTCTACTCACTGTCCATCCCCTTGATTAAATGTGCTCCTGGTTCTGTCTCTGCCACTGCTGGAAGAATATTGACAATGGGCCCTTGACCTCTGCAAGGTTTGGATCTCAAACCTACACTTGTGTTTCTACCAGTTAAACCTACATCTTGTTCCCTGACTCAGATTATTTTGTTATTATCAAATAGAAACAGGTTAATGTCTCTGTAACACTCAGGCTTTTGACAAGCTATATACAGGTTTTACCAAGTTAGATCAATTTTCTCTGTCGTGTTGTAGCAGTGTTTCAGGGAACACATTTGGAACATCATAGGTCCAGAGCCTCATATTAGCAGAAATATGACAGTGTTCCACTCTGAAAAGTGGCTGTAATAGAGATGGTGAAATATCTTGGCGAAGCAATAACAGTATTCATGCATTTCTAAAATCTTAATGAAGAAGCCAGAAAATAATTGGCGATCATAGACGATTCATAACCTTTTTTAAAAGGTTAGTTTTATGATTATAAACTTAAGCTGTTAGACTTTAGTTACAGTTTACTTTATTCAGTAAAAGAAAGACACTAGTTCATATCTCCTAAAAAATAGTAGTATTGCTGAAACATGAGTGTGATAAAAAACATTAGCCTATAGTCATTTACTGGCCATACATTTAACCACAAGGACTATTTCAATGGAATTAAGACTTATTTTAATAAAAGTTAAGTGGATTTTGTATAAATAGCCTTTTATATTTTTTTACGTCTTCATTAAAATAGTTTTCCCAAGTTTAAATATAAGTTTATAGCCCAATAGATGAGACGTTCTTGAAAACTGATTGTTTAAAAAATAAGTTGTATCTGGCAGATTTACAAAGGGACTCCCTAAGCCAAAACATATGCAAAAGGTGTTAGAGATTTCTAAATTTCAGTTCAGTTCAGAAACATTTTCTGTGCCAGCCGCTGAGCTGGGAGCTGAGCTATCAGCACCAAATAAGGCCTCATGCCTCGTCTCAGAGAGGAGCTTACCATGCAGTGAACATGAAAGACACCCAAATGGAGGCTGTGACCAAACTGTGGCAATGGAAGTGTGCTGATACTCAAAATGTATGCTCCTGAACAAATTAACATAGAAAATACACATGACAAAGATCATGTCTTCGTTTTCAACATAAGGAATTCACTTCATGCAGGAGTGTAGCCAGGAATGAGATGACTAGTTGTTCCCCTGACTTAGAGAGGCCCTTGCAAACATTTGTGAACTCATTAGACCCACCTGAGGCTTGACATAAATCTTTAGGATGAATTTGGAAATGACAGAGTAGAAGATCAGTTATCCTTTCTGGAGAGGGTACTTTCCTGAAACAACCAAAACTCTAAGACAAGCATACCTAAACTTAGCAGTACACTTGTTATAAAAAACAAAGGAAGTGACTTCTAGACCCATAAACATTAAGGGGCAAAAAAGTTATCTAAATATGCATGTCTAAACATGTAATTAGGCCAAATTATCACAGTGCTTCAGATAATATAAATGTACTTATTTTCACATACAAGAAAAATGGGGAATTAAGAGTTTCCAGCTCTATTTTATCTTGTAATTTTTGGTCTAAGAATTAAAGTGTGATGGAGGTCTGTTTCAGGAGGGAATTTTAGGCAGAATTTTCAAATGATAAAAGTTTCAAAAGATGAAAGAGAGGGAAAATGCCTAAAAAAATCACAAGGTCCTATAAAGTCTGAGTGTTGCAGGGAAGGAGACAAAATATACAGCTCTTAAGTCAGGAGCCCAAACGTCATCCTCTTTAGATACCATTAAGTTCTGTATGTCTAGGGGTCAGTTATATTCAAACTGAAGTTGTATTGGAAAAATTTGTTTTCTCCCTAAACTGCTGCTGCTGCTGCTGCTGCTAAGTCACTTCAGTCATGTCCAACTCCGCGCGACCCCATAGACGGCAGCCCACCAAGCTCCCTCATCCCTGGAATTCTCCAGGCAAGAACACTGGAGTGGGTTGCCATTTTCTTCTCCAATGCATGAAAGTGAAAAGTGAAAGTGCAGTCACTCAGTCATCTCTGACTCTTAGCTAAGCCTCCTAAAATAAGAGAGGAATGAAGAGTTACCTCTAATTCATACTTGTTCTACATAAAACTGGACCCAGTCTCAGGTAAAATGCATCTGGTTTAATTAAACTTTGCAGGGCAGTTTGAGAGGATTTAAAAAGGGTGGGCTCTGATCTACACCTAGCAAATTCATGAATTGGATGGCTCAACTTGATGTATCTCAAGCTTCTTACTTAATTTTGTGGAAGTGAAAGTCACTCAGTCATGTCCAACTCTTTGTGACCCCATGGACTATACAGTCCATGGAATTCTCCAGGCCAGAATACTGGAGTGGATAGCCTTTCCCTTCTCCAGGGTATCTTGCCAACCCAGGGATCGAACCCAGGTCTGCACACTGCAGGCAGATACTTTACCAGCTGAGCCACAAGGGAAGCCCAAGAATACTGAAATGGGTAGCCTAGCCCTTCTCCAGGGGATTTTTCCTGACCCAGAATCGAACCGGGGTCTCCTGCATTGCAGGCAGATTCTTTACCAACTGAACTATCATGCATTAATTTATTTTTATTCATTTTATATAGTTCATTTGAGCATGTTTGATTTGTAAACACCAATACTTAATGTAGGGTTTACTTTATTTGATGGTTTCATTGTTTGTAAAAATAGGGACTGAAATTTTTCCTCCAAAAAGCTTTTTTGTTTTTATGACTACAGCATAAAACTCTAATCTCAAAGTCTCTTGAGAGTAGTACCTTAGTTTGCTGTAGAGTATTCCCAGAGGTTTTTCACTTTGGAAAATATCTGGGTATCTGCATAACTAAAACTTTTCCTCTGGGACTTAGTGTCAAGTCATCAGTTAAACCAGATGGAAGCCCTGCAGGCAAATATCTTCATTCTTTCATAATATAGATTGTGTGTGTGCTCAGTTATGTCCAACTCTTTGGGACCCCAGGAACCGCAGCCTGCCAGGCTCCTCTGTCCATGGGATTTCTCCTGCAAGAATGCTGGAGTGGGTTGCCATTTCCTCCTCCATGGGGTCTTTCTGACCCAGGGACTAAACCCGCATCTTCTTCATCCCCTGCATTTCAGGCGGATTCTTTACCGCCAAGCCACTTGGGAAGCCCATAATATAGATTGGTGAGTCTCAAACCTGCTTGAACTTCAGTATTCTCAGGAAGACTTATTTATAGCATACATTTTGTCCAACTCTTTGCGACGCTATGGATGATAGCCCACCAGGCTCCTCTGACCATGGAATTCTCCAGGGAAGAATACTGGAATGGGTTGCCATTTCCTTCCCTAGGGAATCTTCCCAACCCAGGGATCGAACCCATTGATTTGATCCTGCATTGCAGGCAAATTCTTGACCATCTGAGGCACCAGAGAGGCTGGCACATTTTTGAGCCCCACCTAAAGGAATTGTCATCCAGTGGTTTACAGTAGAGTCCAGGATACATATTCTTACATGACTCTCCTTAAAGCCTTCCTTATATATAGATATAGGAGCCTGCAGAATCTAGGATCACAGCTGCCTAAGGGTATTTTCAGTTTGTCAATGCTGTTAGTGTGGTTGAGTCCTTTAGATGCTTAACAAAATAAAGTGAAATTAAGGCAATACCTTAGATAACACAACAGAACTCCCCATATCAAGGTCTAATATGGAAACATTGTAGAAGTTTTAAGGGGAGAAGAAAACCTTATCAGGCTATTTGATTCACTTTCCAACTTTGTGAACATAGACTATCCTTAGTCATATTTAGAAATATCACGATTGATAACAAGATATTAACAGGCATGTCATATGGTAAATGTTTAGCTGGTAAAAATGTTTGAGCTGGTAGAAATTTTTAGTGTGTTTAGTTAGCAAAGAATCTTTAGTTCCTATAAAATATTCATCATGCTAACTCTAAGCTAGTTGGTCTAATCAAAATATTCCCTTAATATTGTTGTCAAGTGGCCAGAACTATGGAGAAAGGGAAGTACTGGCCATCCTCATTAGAAAATGTTTTTAATAGATTTAAATACTCACAAATATATCATTTTAATTTTTTATGATGTATTGTTGGATGGAGAAAAAAGTTGATATCAGTAATAATAGTTATGGGCTTCCCTGGTGGCTCAGATGGTAAAGAATCTGCATAATTTTTTAAATTGAATATACCCTAATCAAATATTTTATCTAGTGATAAGTAATTCTAATTTAGCAATTAGTCATGAAATTAAGACATTGTTTTGTTTTTCATTTTTGGTCTTTTCTTGCCTTGTCCTTTCCTTTCTTTGAACTGCTGGACATCTATGAAAGTATTGTTTTGTTGATTTAAGAATATATGGCACATGAGCACATCCTTAAAAATTCAAATTCCCTTTGGTAAAGGACCCCTACATCACTGTCACCAAAGATTGCATCATTTGAAGTATTTATATCCTCTTCTTGGAAGTTAGGAATTTGACTTGAATTTAAGGAATACATATACAGTACATATATAAGCAAAAAAGAAAATGGATTAAATTCAAGAATCAATTTAATGAAAGGCTTATTAGGTGAAGTTGAAGAGAGACTTTCTTTTTCTTTAAAAGACATTGATGATGAAATTTGTGAGCTCAGTGACTGCTCATCCTGATACCATTATCCAGTGGCATGTGATTGTTAGAATGAAATACGAGGGAGGAAGAGGGGAGGAAGGGGAGGATGGAGCTAATGTTGATTTTTACTTCAGGCTCAACCCCAGACCCCAGAGGCTTTAATTTTCATCCCAAAGCACAGGGGAGGCAAATGGAGTGACCTTTTAAGTTGATTAACACTTTGAATTTCCTCCATATTAGGCATGTGTTGCGGTAGGGTGTGTTTCATTGGTGGGGGCCATAGGACCCAGTAAAGAATCAGATCTATTTCTTTTCAGTTCTAGCTCCTTCAGCATTAGAGACATGTTGTTGTCTAGTTGCCAAGTCATGTCCAACTCCTTGTGACCCCAGGGACTGCAGCATGCAAGGCCTCCCTTTCCTTCCCTGTCTCCTGGAGTTTGCTCAAATTCATGACCATTGAGTCAGTGATGCTATTTAACCGTCTCATCCTCTGCCATGCCTTTCTCCTTTTACCTTCAATCTTTTCTCTGTGAGTTTTACTCAATCAGAAAAATATAAGGTAATAAGATAATATTTTTTCCAGAAAATAATTTATATCCACATTGTTCCTTTGTTTATGAATCCTTAAATTCTAAGATTAAAGCACAGTTTATGTTGGCATAAATTCTTCTTCTAACCTACTTTACCCAACCATTGTAGGATTGTGTGTCCTTTGAAAATCTCTGGTCAGGGTGGCACCATTATTTTGAATGCAGTGCAGTACAATAGTACCAGCCTCCCCTTGCTTTTGCTAATTCTTATTTCTTCCAGATTATCATTTTGTTAGCTCATGGTGAATTCAAATTCTTGTTCTTCTTTTGTTTGACATGCTTTACCTGTAATACATAGGAATAATGGGCCAATAAAACAAAAAAATGCAGCCTCGAAGGGGTCACTTTTTAAGTTTAGATCATCTATCAAATTCATTGTTATCCTGACATGCTTATGAAACTGGAAGAACAGTATATTTTTATCTGCATATTCATGGATAGTCTTTTAAGAAGTAATTATAATTTTAAAACTAAAAATTCGTAACAATAATTAGAAATTCATTTTCTAATTAAAACTATTTTAAACTATGTTAATTGAATATATGTAATCCAGATATCCCCCCACACACAAACCATTTTTAAAGAAGCAAGAAATAAATTCATAAAGGCTTATCTTTTATGTAAATACATTTAAATAAGACTGCTAAAAACGTACCAAATCTAGTTAAAACAATATGGACGCAGGAGCCTGGTGGGCCGCAGTCCATAGGGTCGCTAAGAGTCGGACATGACTGAGCGACTTCCTTTCACTTTCATGCACTGGAGAAGGAAATGGCTTCCCACTCCAGTGTTCTTGCCTGGAGAATCCCAGGGACGGGGGAGCCTGGTGGGCTGCCGTCTATGCGGTCGCACAGAGTCGGACATGACTGAAGCGACTTAGTAGTAGTAGTAGTAAGTGACAGAAAAGAAAGCTCTTTTTTAAAAAGAGCTTCATGATGAAGTGAAATCTAAACACAAATAAAAAAAGTTTTCTCCTCATCAAACTGGTGTTACAACTGACTATTTCAAAGGCAAATTGTTAACGTTATAATCTTTTATCTCTATCAGTTCCTTAGAGCTTACCTTGTGTTGATGCTACTACAGTCCTCCAGGATTTCAATTGAGATCAAGGACCCTGGAGGCAGGCTACCCAAGGAGCCAGGCCTGATTCTGCCACTTAGTAAATACTATAAACATGGGCATATTATTGAAATATCTGTTTCAATACTGAAAAACTGAAATGCCAGTTTCTTCCACTGTGTAAGGATAAAAATAATTCTCATATATATGGTAGCATCCATATTAGTTTGCCAGGGACAGTTGCCATTTTATGGCAGTTATCCTGAAATAATTATTACTAACTCTCCGTTTCACGCTCAAAAATGTCCTATTTTAATTGATAAATTATAGAGTTTCTTTTCTTAAATTGCTATAGTAAATATTCAGAACAATTATGTAAATGGCTTAGAGAAATGTTACCTGTAAATGTAAGATCATTGTATTTCTTGTAAGATTATTATAATTTTTGTCTATTATAATTTCAATGTATTTCCAGTATTAAAAAAATCAGAATTGACAAGGGAAATCCAGGCCTTGTACATGCCCTGTGCAATAACATGAAGAGTGGAGTAGCATGGGTGTCCAAAATACTCTTATTTTCAAAGAATCTGGTTGTGTCTTGTCTTATATATAAGTATAGAAACAAAGTGGTTGTATTGGTAGGTCTACATTGTGAAGTTTCATTGTGATTAATAAAATGCAAATATGAAAAATAATGTTACTGGTAGAAAACATGTATGGAAGTTGTCTTGGTCTTTCAAGCAGATGTTATTTTAGGCAAACAATATATTATACATTAACCATAATACAGCTGGGCTTAATTTTTGGATAAACATCCTCTCCATAAAGATGTAAAAGAGCACAGATGGCCACTCAGTACAATGGATACAAGTCTGAAGTTCCCCTGATAAGTATCAGTATACCTACGCTGGTATTAAAATATCAAAAAACCCTAAGTGTCCCTTTCTCAGTTTGGTTGCCTAAGCCCTACCCAAGAACCTTTGTCTCACCCAGGATCCAAGAACAAAGAGGATTATTTCTGCCCAGCTGTGGATCGCCATAACTTGGCTGTAGCATAAGGCTGCTGCTGCTGCTGCTAAGTCACTTCAGTTGTGTCCGACTCTGTGCGACCCCATAGACGGCAGCCCACCAGGCTCCTGTGTCCCTGGGATTCTCCAGGCAATAACACTGGAGTGGGTTGCCATGTCCTTCTAACCTGTCTAATGGGAGGTATCTGCACTATACCTTTAATAGCCCCACCGGAAAAGGATGGCATAAGAAAACTGTTCCAAAGCATAATCAGGTAAAGGAGAATGTATCTGCCCTTTCCATGTAAATTCATAAGCTTGTGTAGGTTCATATGGAGTCTGCTCTGTAGATCTACTCAAGCAAAGGACAGATGGAAGCCCTTGGAAAGGCTTTCAGTCATTGTCTTTGACAGCATTAGGGGTAGGGGTGCAGAATTAAAAGAATATATTTCAATAACCTCACTTAAAATTACGTAACCTATTTTTAAAGATCATTTTAATGCCTAATTTATAATTGAACTATATTAGAGTAAAATAAATTTTAATTGTGTAGTGACTGTAGTTTTCAATTATGGCAATGAATTTATTATTTTTTTCTTTGTAAGGATGTCACAAAAGAAAATCTCCTTTTGTTTTGAAGAAATTTGTGGATAGTATAGTGACACCAACTACTGTCCTGAAGGAACAGACCTGCATTTCAAACCAATGACATCAGTAAAGGCCAGGGATTAAACTGCGATTCTAACAATAACGTGAGGAGCAGACATATGAGAGTATCTTGATTTTCCAGAGGGATTGCTTTCAGAGACCCAACTAGGGATTGTAGTGAAAGGGTTCTTCTGCTTTCAAACTGTGTCTGAGTCGTGTTGCAGTGCCAGGGTGATGATGAAATACTTCATCTGTAGCAACACTCTCTCATTTTGTTTGCGTTAGCAACCTAAGTAACTCTGCTTAACTGTAATGAGCACAGGCCTGTAAAGAAGGCAAAGGTTTCAGAAGTGTGGAAAACAAACCAACATGAAAATTGTTGATGATATTCACATTTAATCATATTTTATCATATTAAAAGTACTTTTGTCACATTAAAATGTGCTCATATTAAATTTTTCACTGGTATAAATTCTGATATGAAAATATAGCTAAAATTAATATTCTCTCAGTTCATGAAAATATACCATGTTTTAGGCACGCGTTTTTATTTTTTTTACTAATAATGGACTACATTAAACTTTGTTTTTCTTTATCACTTGGCATCCTTTGTGGCCATTTTTTTGAACTGTGATGGCCTGTTTTTCTCTACATGTTCCAATACCATTATTCATGAAAGTGCAGTTTCCCTGCTTCTGTTTTATGAGGCATTTCAGCTTATTCTAGTACTTGGTTATTTTCCCCCCTCTGAACTCATAGTGATTAGTGTCAATAGCACTAGGTATGGTAGGCTGAGTAGTGGGTCGCTGAAAGATAACTACATCTGAATCCTTGAAACCCAAGAATGTCACCTTATATATTAATAGCAAAATCGACTTCACAGATGTGAATAAATTTAAGTAAGCTCTTGAGACCTGGAGACTATCTTGGATTATCAAGTGAGCCCTAAATACTGTCACATGTTTGCTTTTAAGAGAGATTTGACACAGAAGAAAAGGAGAAGGCAATGTGATTACAGAGGAAGAAAGCAGAATGAGGTGGTTTCTAGCCAAGAGAAGCTAGAAGAGGTGAAGAACAGATTCTCCCCTCAAGTATCCGGAGGGAATGTGGTCCTTCCAACACCTCCATGTTAGCCCAGTAATACTGATTTTGGACTTCTGGTGTCCAAAGCTGTGAGCGAATACATTTGTTTCCTTACGCCAGAAAGCTCATCATAATTTGCTATAGCAATGAGGAAACGAACACACTTTGATTCAGAAACTATCATGAGTAAATTTAAATACATTTTCTTTTCAAAAATATAATTTTCCACAAATCATAGATACAGAAAAAATATAAAAACCTTCTTTAAAAGTCAGTTATCACATGAGTTAGAACATACTTGTTTAATTACCACCCAGCTTGAAAAATATATGTAATTCCTTTTTGTCCATCTAAATAAATATATTTTCCCTTCCCCTTGGATGTATCTGCTGTCCCAGTTTCTGACACCATAGATGAATTTAGCCTGATTTTGAACTTTATATAAATGAAATTGTATAGTACATTTTCCCTTTTGTCAGACTTATTTCACTTCATATTTTGTTTGACAGATTCGTTGGCACTGTTAAGACTGAAAGTAGTTGGCTCATTTTTATTCCAGAGTATCAGCCATTGTAGGAAATGCCACAGTGTGTTTATCTGCTCTCTCGTTTGTAGACATTTGTGTCACTTCCCATTCGAGGCGATGGTGGATAAAGCCGCTCTGAACTCTTGTACGTACCTGGGAATTGAATTGCTGCGTCATATAGGACACATATGTTGAAACTGAACAGATAAACCCAATTTATTTTTCTAAGTAGTTATACAAAATTATATTTCTTCTAACAGTGTATGAAGTTGTTCCACATCCTTGCAACACGTGAAAATGACCATACTTTATTATCTGTATACTGAGGTATATTTGACATACGTTATATTAGTTTCAGGTGTATGACATGATGATTTAATATTTGCATGTATAGTTGAAGAGTGGTCACCACAATAAGCCTAGTTGGTATCTATCATCACACAGTTACACAATTTTTTTCTTGTTCTTAAAAAGAACTTTTAAGATTTATTCTCTTAACTTTCAAATATGCAATACAGTATTATTAACTATAGTTGCCATGCTGTATATTACATCCCCATGGTTTATTTATTTTATACCTGGAAGTATGTACCTTTTGACCTATTTTTCCCACCCACCTCAACCCTCTACCTCTGGCAAGCAACCATCAATGTGTTCTGTCTGTCTTTGATTTTGGGTTGGTTTGCTTGCTTTTATATACTATATATAAATGTGATCATGAGTATTTGTCTTTCTTTGTCTGACTTATTTCACTTAGCATAATGCCCTCAAGGTTCACCTTTGTTGTTGTCAATGGCAGGATTTCACTCTTTCTGAATGAAATAATGAGTGAATAATATTCCACTGGGTGTGTGTGTATAGATATAGATATAGATACAGATATAGATACAGATATAGATATGTATCTTCCCCAGTGGCACTAGAAGTGAAGAACCCACCTGCCAATGCAGGAGACATAAGAGAAGATTTGATCCTGGGTTGAGAAGATCCCCTAAAGGAGGACATGACAACCCACTCCAGTATTTTTGCCTGGATAATCCCATGGGCAGAGAAGTCTGGCAGGCTTCAGTCCATAGGGTCGCAGAGTTGGACATGACCGAAGCAACTTAGCATGCACATATTTATCATATATATATATATATATATATATATATCTCACATTTTATTTATCCATTTATCTACCAGTGGATACTTAGGTTGTTTCAGTATCTTGGCTATTGTAAATAATGTTGCAATGAACTTAGAGGTGCATATATCTTTGTGAGTTACTGTTTTCATTTTCTTCAGAAATAGAATTGCTGATTCATGATAGTTCTGTTTTTAACTTTTCATAGAACTTCCATAATGTTTTCTATAATGACTGGACCAATGTCTATTCTTATGAACAGTACACAAGAGTTCTCTTTTCTTCATATTTTCACCAATACTTGTTATCTTTTGTCTTTTGGATAATAGTCACTCTAACAGATGTGAAGTTATCTCTCTTTTTGGCTCTAATTTGCATTTATTTCCCTGATAATTGATGTTGAGCATCTTTTCAGGTACCCAGGTGCCTGTTGGCCTGTATGTCTTTTTTGGAAAATATCTATTCCTCTGCTCATTTTTTAATTGGATTGTTTGCCCCTCCTTTTTTTTTCACTGTTCAGTTGTATGAGCTCTTTGTATATTTTGGATATTAGTTTCTTATCAGATATATAATTTGCAAATATTTTATCTTATTCAATTTATTGACTTTTCATTTTGTTAATGGTTTCCTTTGCTGTGCAGAAGCTTTTTAGTTTGATGTAGCCCTACTTGTTTATTTATTTTTATTTTTGTTGTCATTTATTTTGGGTGGAAAAAATGGAAATGGTCATCTTTATTTTTTATTTTTATTAAAACAAAAATTTTAATGAATCTGATAGCAATATAGTAGTATCTCACTGTAGTTTTAATTGATATTCTCTGGATTACTAATGCATTTGAACACTTTTTACAAATGTTTATTGGTAATGTACACTTGCAGGGTACAAGACATTGCCTATTTTGTTTAGTTTATATTTTTCTTCTTTGTTTTTAGGAGTTCTTTTACATTTTGGATATCAGCCTTTTATAGTTTATATGTGTGAGTTTACAAATCTATTATTTGGCTTGCTTTTCAAACACTTGATGCTTTTGTATAAATGAAAATACCAAATTTAGTTTATTACAATTCATCATTCTTTTCTTTAAGACTTACATGGTTTTTGCTCTATTTAAGAAATTTTTATCTATCCCAGACTTCTCTGGTGGTCCAGTGGTTAAGACTGCGCTTCCAATTCAGGGGGCGTGGGTTCAACCCCTGATCAGTGAACTAAGATCCCACGTGCTGACAAAAGAAAAGAAAAAGAAAGAAAGAAATTTGACCTATCCCAAGGCCATAATAATAGTATTTTATTTTGTTCTCTAGGGGATTTGTTCACCAACTGAGATTAAGAGTACCCTCCCCTATAGTGTTTATTTTCTTTTTTCTTTGAAAAATTATTATGAAAAGGTATATTATTATCTAATACATTCAGTAGCACTTCCCCCTTTAAAAATGTATTTTTTTAAAATATTATTTTTGTTTACACTGAGTATTCATTGCTGCACACGGGCTTTCTCTAGTTGTGGCAAGCAGGGGTTACTCTGTTGTGGTGCTTGGGCTTCTCTTTGCAATGGCTTCTTTTGTCGTGGAGAACAAGAGAAGCTCTAGGCGCCTGGGTTTCGTTAGCTGCAGCACATGGGCTCGGTAGTTGTGGCTCGTGGGCCCTAGAGCTTGGGCTTAGTATTTGTGGCGCATGGGCTTTAGTTGTTCCGAGGCATGTGGAATCTTCCAGGATCAGGGATCGAACCCCTGTCCCTTGGATTGGCAGATGGGTTATTCTTAAATACTGTACCACCAGGGGAGTCCATAAAATATATTTTTATGCCTATGGATCTTCTTATTATGCATGGAATAGAGACCATGGTAAAAATAGCATATGGTTTATCAGTGTAAAAGGTATATTAAGGCTTTAAAATCAGGAAAAGATTTTATATCAGCAATAGTAATTTTTCCTTTTACATATCTACTCTACAAAAGCATCAACATTCTTTAATTGTTACTATTACTATGACTTAAGTCTTGCTACTTCCCCTCTGGTTTGAAACTCTAGGTGGAAAAACTGTTTATAAGTGATACAAATGAAGGCTAAATAAATATTCTTGTGTGATTTTTAATGCAGAACAGTAACTGTAGAAAATGAAGCAATTATCTACTCTTGGTGGAATTAGACACACTTAAAGCTAACTTTAGAAACAGGTACAGAATGATGTTTTATATAACATTAAAAAGCTGGATGAAAAAGATCATGAAGTCTCTTGCGTTCAGAAACGTGTTCCTGTGAAACATGATAAGAAGAAGGGTGCAAAGTGAATTTATGAGCAATCTTCTTATCATCTCCCCAAGTAAGAGACTATGGTCAATTGCAAGAGAGGGATTCTAGAGTTAGAAAAAGGCAGAATTCCTTGATCTAGATTCTATAACAAAATTGTCACAAATAGACCCATCATAGATTGAAAAATGAAAAGAGAATATCAGTTAATAACAAGGAACTCTTCTCGATGTTATGTGGCATCCTAGATGGGAGGGGAGTTTGGGGGAGAATCAGTATTCAGTTAAGTTCAGTGGCTCAGTCATGTCTGATTCTTTATGACACCATGGACTGCAGCACGCCAGGCTTCCCTGTCCATCACCACCTCCCAGAGTTTACTCAAATTCATGTCCATTAAGTCGGTGATGCCATCCAACCATCTCATCCTCTGTCATCCCTTTTTTCTCCCGCCTTCAATCTTTCCCAGCATCAGGGTCTCTTCAAATGAGTCAGTTCTTCGCATGCGGTGGCCAAAGTATTGGTGTTTTAGCTTCAGCATCAGTCCTTCCAGTGAATATTCACTGATTTCCTTTAGGATGAACTGGTTGGATCGCCTTTGTATGGCTGAGTTCCTTCGTTCCTTCATTGTTCACCTGAAACTGTCACAGTGTTGTTAACTGGCTATTCCCCAATACAAAACAAAAAGGTTTCTTAAAAAATTTTTAAGAGAAAATATGGATGAAAATGACAATGTTCTATAAAATACAAAGGCTGAGTAAATTATATGTAAGAAAGAAATAACATCATTAAAACAGGATAAATGAAGGTTGATGAAAAAGAATGTTCAGTTTGAAGAAATTTTTGAACTCAGAATATTTTGCCCATGTTTTCTAAATATACTTAACAGAGGAATAGACAGAGTATAAATCCTTTGAAAAATAAAAACATCAAAAACTATAAAAAGGATGAGACTAAGATGTTGTTTCAGACTTCTCCAAAGAAGACTACCTCTTTTCCCCCAGATGTATTAAGGGAAGAAATATTTACCCATGCTCCGTGACCTGACCTTGGCCATATTCTATGTTCAGGATATGGAGATATGAAAGTGGCAAAGTTGTCATCCAAAATATAATAATGTTTAAATTGCCTGGTTTATACGTAGTGTATGCTTACTGTTTAGTAGTTACACTCACAAACTTTCATGCTTGCTGCCACAATAAACTTCAGATACTATTTAGTTTTGGAAGACTTGTTGACTGCATTGCTGACTCATCTGAAATGCTTCATAAGCAAAATGAGAATGCCAAGCAAATTTGCTCTTAATTTTGGAAAAAGAAAAAACTATTCTGTACTAGTACTGTTCAGATTCAGTCTTCCAGAAATGGCAGAGAAGGCTCACAGTTGTTATGCCCACAAAGAGGTAAATACAGAAATTAAGAGTACAACCTCTTGACAGAGTACTATAATGTCAACTGAACCTAATGTTAAGAAATTTGGGATTGAATTTTGTATTATTGAGTTCTTGTTTAATTTTCATTTACCTAGACATTCACTTTTCCTGTATGTTACAAACATAAACAAAACACTTGTCCACTAATCATTTGAAAAGGATTAGCCTGTAGAACTCTAGCTTCAAATTCCCTCCCTAGTGAATGGCAAATAGTTGAAGTTAGGCAACACCACCTGATTGGATGGAGAGGGAAATGGCAACCTGCTCCAGTATTCTTGCCTGGGCAATCCCATGGACGGGGGAGTCTGGTGGACTATAGTCCATGGGGTCGCAAAGAGTTGGAAGTGACTGAGTGCTCACTCAGTCTTACCTGGGCTTCCTGGGTAGTTCAGTAGTAAAGAATCCACCTGCCAGTGCTGGAGATGTGGGTTTGATCCCTGGGTTGGGAAGATCCCCTGGAGGAGGATGTGGCAGCCCACTCCAGTATTCTTGCCTGGGAAATCCCATGGGCTACAGTCCATGGGGTTGCGAAGAGTCGGACTCGACTGAGCACATGCACACACACCTGCTTGGACAAATAATTCTTTATCTTCTTTTTCTCCTCCCTCTCCCAGAAACTGGGTTGAAAATTGAAGGCCAGTTTAAGCAATTTTTATTGAACAAGCATGGTCTTCCTATCTCGCTAAAGCATTCTTAAGATTTCTAAAAAATAATAACATTTTTTAAAAGTATCCCTAGTTACGAGCCAGATGCATCCAGTATGGTCTAATATGTGTAAGAATGGATGTATATTCACTATGTTACAATGGAAAAAACTTTAAAATCCGGCTTTCCTGGATTCTAATCAAGACTCTACCACTCCCCAGCTATAATCCATCATCACATTTAACTCCTCTAAGCATTATTTCTTTATGTATAGAACATGAAGTACAAAATGTACACTTCATAGTGCAAAGATTAAATGTATACAATTAAAGCACATATCTCAGTGCCAGTAAAATAGTATGTTATTAAAAAGGTAAGTCATTATTTAAATTTTATCACAAGAGAAAATGGGAATTGGCTAAGACTTTATATAAAGTGTAGTATTGGCTAAACCTTAAAGAATAAGGAAAATTTATCAAGACAAAGAGACTAATACGAACATAGCTGAGAAGCATGAGTTAAGAGGATCATTCTTAAGACATTACAGGCAGATCTACTGGCAGGAACATAAAGATCAAGGAGGAAAAGCCAAGTGTTGTGCTGAGGAAGCAAGCAAGGGTCAGGTCACAGAGTGTCTTGCTTAGTATATTTGGAGGTTACAAAGTTTCTCTTTAGGTGGGACTTCGATAATCTGAGCGTACCCCTCCCTCTTATGCACGCTTCCTCCATGGAATATGGAGGGATACTTGAAGGAATTCCAGCATATAACTGACACCCGTAAGTTTTGCACATTTTATGATTTATGACTGTGCTCATATATGAAACTTTTGAGAAAAAAGTACCCCATGGCTTCTAACAAACTAGCTCATGACTAGTGTTTTAGAAAATAGGAAGTCACTGACAATAAAGTGGGACAGGAGCACTGTGTGTAAAAGACACTATCACGTTTAGATTTTGGACGGCACTTACTTCAGATAGAAACATGAAGCTGGTGTGAAAACCCCACTTGACTTATAACCTGGTGTCTGAGTCTTTTATCCCTAGCTCTCAGCACACAGACTGCCCCATGGTGCCCATCATTTCTCCAACATTCAATAAATATTTGAACAAAGGATAAAACTAAAGGCAGGAAGAGCAGTTAGAAGGTTCATGCAATTATCTAGTCAGAGACGACATGATAAGTGTCTAGAATTAAAGAGTGATAATTGGGATGGGACAAGAAATGTCAGATCTGTGTACATTTTAGAGGTAAATCAGAACGACTCAGCAACTGACTGACTGGCTGTGAGGGAAAAATTAAGAATGACTTCCTGGTTTATAGGTTGGATAAATGATGCTGGTATCTGTGCCTCTCTTTAAAGGCAGTTATCTTTTACTACCTTATATTACTTTGAACATACCACATCTTTTCTAGAAGATTATAAGTGTCTAGAATTCTTTTTTTCTTTTTAATTTTTATGGTAATTAGCAGTTGGTTTAGCAATGTTCAGCTAAGAAGTACTCAAGAAATGTATGTTTAAAAAAACTTAAAGATACCATAGAGGGTATAGTTCAGTTTCTAGTGCCCACAAGAGCAATTACTTTTGTATCCTATTTTCAGACTTTTTGTCATTTTTTGCCTCACAAAACTGTTTTGACTTTGTGTGAGGGAACAGAAACTTCTTATGGAATGGAAGTGAAAAGCTGAGTAGTATGACTGTGCTTTGTAAATAGTGAAGTAGGAGAGGTCAGATGGAGAAGGCAATGGCAACCCACTCCAGTATTCTTGCCTAGAGAATCCCCTGGACAGAGGAGCCTGGTAGGCTGCTGTCCATGGGGTCACACAGAGTCGAATATGACTGAAGCGACTTAGCATGCATGCATGAATTGGAGAAGGAAATGGCAATCCACTCCAGTATTCTTGCCTGGAGAATCCCAGGGACGGAGGAGCCTGGTGGGCTGCCGTCTATGGGGTCACACAGTGTCGGACACGACTGAAGCGACTTAGCAGCAGCAGCAGCAGCAGGAGAGGTTGGATAGGTAGGCTTTAGGAGTTCCTACTAGAGACTCAAGAAGAGCTATTTCTTGCTGATCTATTTTATATTTTGACTTTCTGATTTCATTTGGCATGTTCTGCTCCTCAAGCAGGTAGGGAATGAAACTTTTGGACAAATAGATAGGTTTTCTCAGAACAGATGCAGAGAATTTAGAGGATATATTCAATACAGCTGTGTTATATATCTTGAAAATGATTGCAATGATGTACTAAATTAGCATATTTCATGAATTTCCTCAAAAGACACAGTTCATTGATGATTGGATAGAGTTCAAAGGTTAGTGCTGTGATAGTATAGAAATGTCACCCGACTCCAGTCTTCTTGCCTGGAAAATCCCATGGACGGAGGAGCCTGGTGGGCTGCAGTCCATGGGGTCGCTAAGAGTCGGGCACGACTGAATGACTTCACTTTCACTTTTCACTTTCATGCATTGGAGAGGGAAATGGCAACCCACTCCAGTGTTCTTGCCTGGAGAATCCCAGGGACAGGGGAGCCTACTGGGCTGCCTTCTATGGGGTCGCACAGAGTCTGACACGACTGAAGCGACTTAGCAGCAGCAGCAGCAGTATAGAAATATGGTATGGTAAATTGGAAAGGACAGTGTTTCTAGGGCCAGGAAGACCTAATTTCAGTTTCCTTCCATTGGCTGTTTTCGATTGTGTGATCTTGAAAAAGGTACCTGATCTTTCTGAGAAATATTAACCATTAGTTCCTGAAAATAGGAGTAACAATAACAGTTACTATATTATGAGCAATATAATGTGACGGTAACTATTCTTAATGTTTATTAACTTAATTTACCCTAATAACAAATCCAGGCTTCCCTGGTGGCTCAGAGGTTAAAGCATCTGCCTGCAATGCGGGAGACCCGGGTTTGATCCCTGGGTTGGGAAGATCCCATGGAGAAGGAAATGGCAACCCACTCCAGTATTCTTGCCTGGAGAATCATATGGACAGAGGAGCCTGGTGGGCTACAGTCCATGGGGTCGCAAAGAGTCAGACACAACTGACTGACTTCACTCACTCAATAATAAATCCATGAGATGGATATCATTATCCCCATTTTACAGATACTAAACAGAGGCTTCAAGGCATTAAGTAACTTTGCTAGATAACACAAGAAGTGTCAAGGAGATCATTTACTCTGGCTCTCTGCACTTAGGGCCTCACTGTGTACCACTATAAACCTTGTAGGACTGTAATGAAGAGAAGTAATTTATGAAAAATCTTAGACAAACTTTTGATTCAGTATTTTTGTTAGTAATACTACTACAACAATTAGGTTTTCAGGAAAAACTATGGACCTCAGTACAACTTATAACATTGGGTTTTTCAAAGGAAGATTTAGTTTTGAATCTCAAATGATTGGCTTGCTCATTCACTTGTGGATCATATTTGTATAAAGATTGGGATTTGTGGTACCCAAAGTTGTGGGAAAAGCTTTTCTGCACAGGCTTTCCGTAGTTGCGCACAAGACTTCAATCCCTTTCACCGGTTTCCTTCTCACATAATTTTCAGATTCTTTCCAAATTCTTTGAGAATTGGGCAATCTGATCTTTACAAAGTCTTCTGAAGAGAAGTGAGCTCATCTTTTAAAGGATCTTGAATTCTTTGTTCAGTTCAGAATTCTTTGTTAGATGGTTTCAAATAAATTGTCAAAAATTAGCACATAAATGCATAGACTCAAAAGCCAGTCTAGTCACAAATTGTTATTAATTCTACAATCATCCATATAATATTTAAAACAAATCTGAATCTTAAGGCCAGAAATAATTTTAAGGTCTTGAAGATAATAAAAACAGAACAAATCCCTAAATAACAAAGTGGAAGCGGATTCCTTAGATATAGTGAAAAGGGTTATCCCTCCAGATTTGGTGTCATTTCAGACTGGAATCAGAAGAAGGAAGCAATCTTTGGAAGATCAGATTAGTCTGCTTAACAAGAGCCCTGGACTGTGTTCAACAGATGAATCTGTGAAGACCTTCTGAATAAATGATTCTGGAAGGAAATAATTTTATTCCTGTAATTTTTTACTTTTAGTAAGCATTTCATATATCTCTCATGTATGTTGAAATTTGAAAACCACCACTGTACTCAGGGAAAAGTGAAAAAGACCAAGGTCTTCAGCTGGGTATTCTTATCCTTCTTGAATTGGAGAACATGGACTTTGGGTCCTACAGACTTAAATTGAAAACTTGGGAAAGTTACCCAAAATTCATCAACCATTTTTTCTATATGTCTAATGCAGAAAACAATAGGGCAAGTTAATAGGATTGTTGTGAAGATTAGGTGAAATGGTACAAACTTTTCTTAGTAAATTAGGTACTTTGTATGTTCTCAATAGATAGTAGGTAGTGTTGAGTGATAATTTAATAGAGGCAGACTGGATAAAGATTAAGGAAAATTGTATTCTACAAAAATCATTTACTTTTGTGCTGGAATTTGAGAATCAATTTTGCTAGAATTTTTACACATTGTAACATTTTTATTGGTACACAGATTGCACTTCAATGCGAATTAAATGTTAAGTTAACAAACTTTATTTAGTAGGATTGGTTCAGAATACAACTGAAGAATAATGCTCTGAAGTTATGACAGTGTACAAATACCCTGTTTAAACCTGAAACTCTTGTCTTGGCATGGAAACAAACAGCTGAGTGATAGCTCCTATGCTCCAGGTGCTTCACACTTATTTTCTCTTTCAATTAGTGCAATTGTCCCCTGAGATAGATACTATTATTTCCATCATTTAGGTGGGGACACTTAGTGACTAATAATTTAAGTTAGTTGCCTCAGGCCACATAATTAGTTAGATGCAGTGCCCAAAAGACCAATTTTTACTCCAGAAAACTGCATTTAAAAAAGAAATGAATTACCTGTATATAGTGGGTTGGGCTTCACTGGTGGCTCAGTGGTAAAGAATCTGCCTGCCAATGCAAGAGATGTGGACTCAGTCCCTGGGTTGGAAATATCCACTGTAAAAGGAAACGGTAACCCGCGCCAAGCAGCCTGCTGCAGTGTTCTTGCCTGGAAATCCCATGAACAGAGCAGTGTGGCGGGCTGCAGTCCATCGGGTTGCAAAAGACGCAACTGAGCGACTAAACAACAACATACAGTGGGATAAAACACTTTTGGGGTGTGAATTGTACTGGCTTAATTTTCCACTTGGATGTTAAAAGACAATCTTGGTTGCTTTCATGTTTATTATGAGTAATCATGCTTGTAGAGTTTTCCAATTAGGGAAGTACAACTTGTATATATTTGGTGAATATAAGCCAAAGGTAAATGCCTACCTAAAACCTGTTTATCCACTCTTCTGGTTTTAGGACATTAAGTGGCTTGTTTGACTTAGTTTTGCTAAGTCACTTGAATGTGTAAGGTGAAATCCCTCAAATAACACTATTCCAACTATCTACACCTGTCATTTTGCCTAATAAAAGTATGTTGTGCTTTCTGAGATTCAGGGATAAAAATGGTTATCAATCAGGTGAATCAGACTTCCGTCCACATTAAAAAGGCGACAGTGAGCTGTTAATATTCAGGTCAAACTTTTGGCTTTTAATAGCTTGTTACTTCCTCTTTTAAGTGTGCCTTATTTCCTCCAAAAGATTTTACTTGTACCCTGAAAAATAAAGAGACAGCCTTGGCTAATGCTTACCTCATGGAAGCAACAGCATTTTGTAAAATAAATAAGCTTTGAGTCTATAATCTGCTCTTATCCTTGAAGTGCGTGCAGGAATGATAAATATTTTGTCCCAGAGCAAAAGCAGAAAAGTGCAACACTGATCTTTTATTTTGAAAGATTGAGTAAGGCTGCATCCACTCCATCTCAAAATCGGATCATGTGAGATTTGGAAACAAAAGGTTTCCCAATATAGGATGAAGTAAAGAGAAACCTCTTATATATACATTGAAAAGCCATTGTATATATGATGAGTCTTGGGCTTTTCAAAGTTGCAGGAAACTTGGTCAGATCCTTTGTGCTTCTCCTGAAAAGAATCACCGGGTAGCTCTTTTACTATGTAGAGGCACACTCCCAAGGACTGTTTAACTCTCCTCTCCAGCAGCTGAGTGCTGCAGTCGCTGACCTTGTATTTTAGACAGTGTCAGGAGATAGAGATACAAGAGAAAAAGAGAAAAGGGGGCTTCTGCTTTGAATGACTGATGAATGTGTTTAAAGTGAAATGAACATGTCTCCTCTGTCCTCTACATTTTTCCAAAGTTGTTTCTTTGTTTTTAAGCCAAATGTAGTAACTTGGCTAAACAATGAGTCATGTTGAATTAAATAGTGTTTAGATAAAATAGCTGTCTCTTTAGGAAAACATCTCAGTATTCTTTGTTCATAAAGTCTGGTTCTTTAGATTTGAGATTTTGTGGTATACAGTTTATTATATTTTTTTCCTGTGTGCAAAGGAAAATGAGTTTAAAGATGCATCAAGTGAAAATAGAGTTCAAGAATTTTGATAAGTTGGAGGAAGTGGGTGGTTAATTTCCAGATTGTCTGCTGAATTTTGTGGGTGGTCTTCCATCATGCTCTAAGAATCTAGAGATTGAAAAATTTTGGCAATATATAGCTGTTTTCCAGTTAGTGATAACTGGTATTTCTTTGCTTGTCTAGTTCAGCGTTTTGTTATATGCAGTGCAACCAGAGTCCATTATGAGAATGTATTTAAATTACAAATGTCTGTAGAGAAAGTTTGTGCTGCTTGGTTCTTGATTAAGGAGTAATTACAGTTCTTTAAACTGACAGAATGTTGAATTGATCCATCAGTATTATCAGTCTCTTATTTCTAACTCAACATATCATGAAGAAGAATGTTAATAAGTTGAATTTTTTCCAAGACTTCTGTCCATGCATATTTATTTCTATGCAGGCATCTTATAGTTTAGTTATACAAAAGGTTTTATTCTACTTTATTTACTTAATATTGCATTATAAAATAATCTCACTCCTGACAATTCTTTACTAGTAGAATGATCTTTATATATCTTGTAAGTTATCATGTAATGAGCTTTCTTAGATTTTTTTCATTGGTTTCTCAAGCAACTCTGAAAAAATTCAATCACTTTAGTTTGACATAGGAGGAATTTGTATCTTTAATTGTTACTTGCGTGACATTCAAGAATTTTGCAGTTTTGCTTCCCGGTTGTTTACTTGCTTGTGCTCACCCAAATCCTCTGTTTTATCAACTCTATAAAATTCTAAATATATTTGAATTTCCCACCTCAGTGTTTCAACATAAGCTTTTTCTTCTCCCTGGAAAATACTCATCTCTTTATTAACATGTTTATCCTTCAGATCACTGCTTATGTTACTCTCACAGAAGCTTTTTCTGATCCCTGATGTAAAGCAACTGCCCTTGCCTTAAATATTTATCCTGTCTTTTACCATACTGTGTGGCTTCCCTGATGGCTCAGTGGTAAAGAATCTGCCTGCAAGGCAGGAGCTGCAGGAGACATGGGTTCCATCACTGGGGTCAGAAGATCCCTTGGAGGAGAGCATGGCAACCCACTCCAGTATTCTTGCCTGGAGAATCCTATGGACAGAGGAGCCTGGCAGGCTGCAGTCCATAGGGACACACAGCGTTGGAAACGACCGAGCAATTTAGCATGCACACACATGCATTTATTACTATGGTTATTAATTTAATAGAGTAGCTCAACTAATATTTGTTGAATGAAGAAATAAGGTCAGGCATGTCCTTCTGTTTAAGATTTGCTTGTTATTTCCAGAAAGCTCTAATCTTCCTTCCTCAATGCTCCCTTAACTTCATGAGTCATCTTGCACTACAGTTATTTGTGTACCTCCATCACCAAGAATTTTCATCTTTTACTGACCCCTTTCTCACATACTGTCTCTTGAATGATTGAATAAATATGTACCTCAAAAATGTTTGAATTTTGTGAACAACCTGTTATGTGTGAGTGTGTATGTATATATTTTTTAAAGTAAGCTTTACATCATCTTTTTAATGTAGGCTTCCCTGGTGGCTCAGAGGTTAAAGCATCTGCCTGCAATGTGGGAGACCTGGGTTCGATCCCTGGGTCGGGAAGATCCCCTGGAGAAGGAAATGGCAACCCACTCCAGTATTCTTGCCTGAAGAATCCCATGGACAGAGGAGCCTGGTGGGCCACAGTCCATGGGGTTGCAACTTCACTTTCTTCCACTTTCACTTTACATCATAGGGAACTGTAGCATGAAGGGTCAAAGAACTTTATGGGGGTGAGACAGGAAGAGAGACTTCATTAACACATAGAATCGCCTGCTGTTCTTGCTCTAATCAAGTATGCTAACTAGAAATTCCCACTGGAGGGCTTCAAGGTATCCAAAGAATGTTTTATTGAGAGTGATTAAATGTTGTGGTAGACAAGTATTAAATGTCTATCAAGTATTAAGTGCTACTGTAAAAACCTTTCCATGTGATGCTTTGCGTAGGCAGTGGTTCACTTGGGGATTAGAGTTGAGGAACGCAGGGTCTGTTGTATTCTCTCTGCCCTGGAATTTTGCTGGCTTGATTTAAAGTGTGAGTTCTTCACCCCTTCCCACTGCAAACATCTGAATCTGAGCTGTTGTCTCCCTACCTACTGTTCTCACCTTGGACCAACTGTTTTGTTTTGTTTTAATAACTTTCCCCAAAGAAGCTTTTCCAAAAGTGTCAAGAGCTCTAGAAAGAAGGTGTCAGATGAAGTGTTTCCTCCTCCACATGTTTATCTCCCTTGTTTACATCTTAAGTGGGCACTCTAAAGCCTTCCTGATAGTTGAAATGTCAAAGATAAAGACATTTCAGCTCATCAGTGCTGTCCTCTACAGCTTAGCAGTAGATTTGGTTCTACTTTCCAGACTAGTTTAAAGACTCTCAAGACATCTCAGCCATTCCCAAATTGTATATTTTCCTTATTCTGAGATAGACTCCAGCCACCACTTGCCATACATTGGGCCAAAGATTGGCATCTAACGTGTTTGAAGTCAGCTTCCATGTCTCCCAAGTAAGCTTAGAGGAAGAGAAGTCAGAATTTATACGTTTCTGGCTGACTGAATCACACAACACAAATGGAATATGCTTTAGGTGGGGGTGGGGGAAGCCTCGGTTTTTGGTTTAGCTTATTTTTCTAGAAAGGACACAGTATTACTGTGTATAAATATGTTTCTAAGATAGATATTTAAAGAGGCTTTTTCTTTTTATCAGATTTATAGTAATGAGAAGGATTACATTGGCTTTATAGATATTTTGCAATAGTAGATAATACTTGTAACCACATAAAAAGGAATTAGTTTCATGGACATTTTTATTGCCACAGGGAACACTGGAGATCATTCTGGTTAATAAATAATCTCATTCTTCCTTCTATTTTGTGGATGCATAACGTAAGGCGGGGAAGTAGAAAGAGGGGTAATTGGGTGAAGGGGGGCAAACCAAGCCCTGTGTCAACAAATGGTGAAGCTAGAAATTCAGCTCCACTTGGTTCATTTAAACATTGTGCCTTTTCTCCTACCCCCACACTATAAATTTTCATAGTAATAAAGTATTATCATGAAAACATTAATTTTTAAAAATTCAATAACAGTTTTTCTCATTTTATTGGTTCATGCTCCTAATTTAGCAAGATTCAGTTCAGTTCAGTTCAGTTCAGTTGCTCAATCGTGTCCGACTCCTTGCAGCCCCATGAACTGAAGCACGCCAGGCCTCCCTGTCTATCACCAGCTCCCGAAGTTCACCCAAACTTATGTCCATCGAGTTGGTGATGCCATCCAGCCATCTCATCCTCTGTCGTCCCCTTCTCCTCCTGCCCCCAATCCCTCCCAGCATCAGAGTCTTTTCTAATGAGTCAACTCTTCTCATGAGGTGACCAAAGTATTGGAGTTTCAGCTTCAGCATCAGTCCTTCCAGTGAACACTCAGGGCTGATCTCCTTCAGAATGGACTGGTTGGATCTCCTTGCAGTCCAAGGGACTCTCAAGAGTCTTCTCCAACACCACAGTTCCAAAGCATCAATTCTTCGGTGCTCAACTTTCTTCACAGTCCAACTTTCACATCCACCCATGACCACTGGAAAAACCATAGCCTTGACTAGATGGACCTTTGTTGGCAAAGTAATGTCTCTGCTTTTGAATATGCTATCTATGTTGGTCATAACTTTCCTTCCAAGAAGTAAGCGTCTTTTAATTTCATGGCTGCAGTCACCATCTGCAGTGATTTTGGAGCCCAAACAAATAAAGTCTGACACTGTTTCCACTGTTTCCCCATCTATTTCCCATGAAGTGATGGGACCAGATGCCATGATCTTTGTTTTCTGAATGTTGGTTGAGCTCTAAGCCAACTTTTTCACTCTCCACTTTCACTTTCATCAAGAGGCTTTTTAGTTGTTCTTCACTTTCTGCCATAAGGGTGGTGTCATCTGCATATCTGAGGCTATTGATATTTCTCCCGGTAATCTTGATTCCACCTTGTGCTTCTTTCAGCCCAGCGTTTCTCATGATGTACTCTGCATATAAGTTAAATAAGCAGGGTGACAATATACAGCCTTGATGTACTCCTTTTCCTATTTGGAACCAGTCTGGTGTTCCATGTCCAGTTCTAACTGTTGCTTCCTGACCTGCATACAAATTTCTTAAGAGGCAGGTCAGGTGGTCTGGTATTCCCATCTCTTTCAGAATTTTCCACAGTTTATTGTGATCCACACAGTCAAAGGCTTTGGCATAGTCAATAAAGCAGAAACAGATGTTTTTCTGGAACTCTCTTGCTTTTTCCATGATCCAGCAGATGTTGGCAATTTGATCTCTGGTTCCTCTGAGTTTTCTAAAACCAGCTTGAACATCTGGAAGTTCACATTTCACGTATTTCTGAAGCCTGGCTTGGAGAATTTTGAGCATTACTTTACTAGCATGTGAGATTAAAAGGTCATAAAACTCAACATAACAGTAAAAGAAGGTAGAATGTGAATAAATGAAGAATTCTGTCTGTTAGTTAGAGGCAGTTTCATCTGCAAAACTATACAGAAGACAGAGTGGGTCTTAGCAAGTCATACAGTGTAGTCCTCCAACCCCTAATCCATGACATCTAAACTATTTCAAATGATCTTCCAGGCAGCCTTTAAGAGAAGAGAAAATTCTAAGGGAAATAAAGCAACTATCAGCAGATCTGAGACCTGACATCATCTAGAGGGTCAGGAAAACCTTTATGAAGCAGTCCAATTTAAATTACATGGAAATTACTGCTTTAGTTATGAGTAGGAGCTAGTAAAAGGCAGGCCAAATCCTGTCAGCAGGATGAATAGCATGTATTAATACAAAGGCCCTGAGGCAGAAAGGAGGAAGGCAAGTTTGAAGATGTGAAAAGATCAGAAGAAGGAGAACAAAACGAAGTGAACAAATAGTGATGACTGAGATTTTCTGGTGAGATAGTCTTGAACCAGATTACATCAGGCCTCAAAAGCCATGTTAAAAATTATTGATTTTGTTCTAAAAGTAATAGAAAGCCATTCAAGACAGGAAGAGAGAACATACAATTAAAATGATCATTTAAACATGAATTTCTTGAGAGTCTAAAGAGGGCACTATTGATCATTATACTGATAAACAGCCCCAAACTAGGCTGTTTGGGGCAAGTTAGATGAGATTAATCCTTATATTGATTAATTTTCCCTCTGATGCAATGCCTGGGAGATACATTCTGTGTTTACCTTTGCCCTTCCTTGGCCAGACTCACAGAATAGACGTCTATCACTTACTCTTTCTCTCATCCCTTTTGCAATTTGCTTCCATTTAGCCAATCATGCCCATCCATCAAAAACAGAAAAGTGGAACCTTTTACCTCTTACAGAAATCTATGTCTGACTGCTCTCACTTTTATTCCTCTCAGACTTGCTATGATGATTTAATGAGAATAGCATCACTGAGAATTTGACTGTTCTCAATTGTTTGGAGAATGTGCTTCTCCCCTCATCCCATGTAGCCCCCTCACTCATAAAACTGGCAAATAATGAAAATTTGAGAGACTAAGACATTTGTTATACTATATTTGACACTGAACATGTTGCAGGAAAGATCCAATTCTGACTCCATGATGGATCTCTTTCTTTGACTTTAACCTTTGTTTTCAGTTGCTTTTGTTATTATGTTGATATTGTTCAGTAGCTAAGTCATGTCCCACCCTTTGCAACCCCATGGACTGCAGAATACCAGACTCCTTTGTCCTACACTCTCTCAGAATTTGCTCAAATTCATGTCCACTGAGTTGGTCATGATATCTAACCATCTCATCCTGTGTTACCCTCTTCTCTTGCCTTCAATCTTCCCTAGCATCAGGGTTGTCTTCAGTGAGTCGGCTCTTCCAATAAGGTGACCAAAGTATTGGAGCTCTGGCATCAGTCCTTCCAGTGAATATTCAGGATTGATTTCCTTTAGCATTGAATCGTTTGATCTCCTTGCTGTCCAAGGGACTCTGAAGAGTCTTCTCCAGCAGTACAACTCGAAGGCATCACTTCTTCGGCACTCCGCTTTCTTTATGGTCCAGCTCTCAAACTGGTACATAACTACTGGAAAAACCATAGCTTTGACTATATGGACCTTTAGTGGTAAAGTGGTCTTTGCTTTTATAATACGCTAAGTTCGTCATATCTTGTCTTCCAAGGAGCAAGCATCTTGTAATTCCATGGCTGCGGTCACTGTCTGCAGTGATTTTGGAGCCCAGGAAAATAAAATTTGTTACTGTTTTCCACTTTTTCCCCATCTATTTACCATGAAGTGTTGAGACCAGATGCCATGATTTTAGTTTTATGAATACTGAGATTTAAGCTGACTTTTTCACTCTCCTCATTCATCCTCGTCAAGAGGCTTTTTAGTTCCTCTTCACTTTCTGCCATTAGAGTGGTATCATCTGCATATCTGGGGCTTCCCTGGTGGCTCAGATGGCAAAGAATCTGCATGCAATGCAGGAGACCTGGGTTCGATCCCTGGGTTGCAAAGATCCCCTGCAGAAAAAATGACTACCCACTCCAGTATTCTGGCCTGGAGAATCCATGGACAGAGGATCCTGGCAGGCTGCAGTCCATGAAGTCGCAGAGAGTTGGACACGACTGAACGACTTTCACTTCATTTCATCTGTATATCTGAGGCTGTTGATATTTCTCCCAGCAATCTTGATTCCAGCTTGTGATTCATTCCAGCTTGGCATTTCTCATAATATAGTCTGCATAGAAGTTAAATAAGCAGGGTTATAATATACAGCCTTGACCTACTCCTTACCCAGTATTCAACCAGTCTGTTGTTTTATGTCTGGTTCTAACTGTTGCTTCTTGACCTGCATACAGGTTTCTTACAAGGCAGGTAAAGTGGTCTGGCATTCCCATCTCATTAAGGATTTTCACAGTTTGTTGTGATCCACAAAGTCAAATGCTTTAGCATAGTCAATGAGGCAGAAGTAGATGTTTTTCTGGAATTCCCTTACTTTCTCAATGATCCAACAGATGTTGACAATTTGATTCCTGGTTCCTCTGCCTTTTCTAAATCCAGCTTGAACATCTGGAAATTCTCAGTTCACATACTGTTGAATCCTAGCTTGAAGGATTTTAATTATTACCTTGCTGACATGTGAAATGAATGCAGTTGTGCAGTAGTTTGAACATTCTTTGGCATTTTCTTTCTTTGGGATTGGAATGAAAACTGACCTTTTCCAGTCCTGTGGCCACTGCTGAGTTTTCCAAATTTGCTGGCATATTGAGTGCAGCACTTTCACAGCATCATCATTTAGAATTTTTAAGTAGCTCAGTTGTAATTCCATCACCTTCACTAGCTTTGTTTGTAGTTATGCTTCCTGTGGCCCACTTGACTTCACCCTCCAGGATGTCTGGCTCTAGGTGAATGATCATACCATTGTGGTTATCTGGGTCATTAGGTCTTTTTTGTACAGTTCTGTGTATTCTTGCTACCTCTTCTTAATATCTTCTGCTTCTGTTAGCTCCTTGTCATTTCTGTCCTTTCTTATGCCCATCTTTGCATGAAATGTACCTTTGGTATCTCCAATATTCTTGAAGAGATCTGTAGTCTTTCCCATTCTATTGTTTTCCTCTATTTCTTTGCATCATTCACCGAAGAATTCTTCCTTGTCTCTGCCTGCTATTCTCTGGAACTCTGCAATTCAGTTGAGTATATCTTTCCCCTGTGAGATGATTATTTTGTGACATTAGTCTGCCATCTTCTTGTTCACCCAACTTTCTGAATAAAGTCATATTCCTTGCCTCAACACTTCATCTCTCATTAGTGGCCTGTTATGGTGCAAGCAGACCAAGCTTGGACTAGGTAACACACAGACTCATGTGCAGGTCAAAAGTTATGATTGGATAAAAACCCAATAAATAAGTGTTTAAATTGTCAGTCTCATTTGAAAAGCAAAGGGGTGTCTGACTGACTTCACAGATGAAGGAACCCACCAAGCTTTGATTCCTGGCTCTGGCCTCTTCTATCAGTATTCATTACTATATGGCCTTGGTTAGATTGCTCAAATTAACTGAAGTTGAAAGTGAAAGTGAAGTTGTGTCCGACTCTTTGCAACCCCATGGACTGTGGCCAACCAGGGTCCTCCATCCTTGGGATTCTCCAGGCAAGAGTACTGGAGTGTGTTGCCATTTCTTTCTCCAGGAGATCTTCCCAACCCAGGGATCAAACCCAGGTCTCCCGCATTGCAGGCAAACGCTTTACCATCTGAGCCACCAGGGAAGCTCTCTAAAGTTTCCTTAAATATGGAGTAGGAATAGTATTAAAGCCTAACACAAAGGTTTTAAATGGGAATAAGCTTTTTAAGTACCCAGAATAGTTAATTACTCTACTGTTAATCCCACAAATGGTAGCTATTTGGGACTATTATTTTTGAATAAATGCACTTTTACTACATTCTTTCTGGTCTCTCTTTGTCTTAGAAATTAGGAACTATAGTGTCAGCCTGCTGAAGTTTCAGTGCTCTTATCTTTATCTGCCTGGTTGTCCTAAAGGGGTAGGTGAAGTTCAATTTCTATCCTAGTTTCAAGATAGTAAGCCTCCAGGAGAGAATGGGTCACTTAAGAGCACCCTACTTAAAATTCTTCTGAGATAAGACAATTAGGAGAGGAAATTGTTTCCTGGGTAGCAATGTCCAAAGTACAAGATATGCTAAGGATTTTCTTTAAAATCTGTTGGTGTGCATTCTGCAGATAGGTGAGGTGAGGTTTATGGTAAGGAAACTGTCATGATGGACTTAACCAAACAAAATTAACAGAGAAGAGTGAAAAAGCTGGCTTAAAACTCAACATTAAAAAACAAAACCAAAAACCTGAGATCGTGGCATCCAGTCTTATCACTTCAAGGTAAACAGAAGGGGGAAAAGTGGAAGAGGTGACATAATTTATCTCCTGGTTTTCCAAAATCACTGTGGATGGTGACTGCAGCCATGAAATTAAAAGATGCTTGCTCTTTGGGAGGAAGGAAGGAAAGCTGTGACAAACTTAGATAGTATATTAAAAAGCAGAGACATCACTTTGCCAAAAAAAGGTCCATATAGTCAAAGCTATGGTTTTTCCAGTAGTCATGTGTGGATGTAAGAGTTGGACTATAAGGACAGCTGAGTGGGGCTGAAGAATTTATGCTTTCAAATTGTGGTGCTGAAGAAGACTCTTGAGAATCCCTTGGACTGCAAGGAGATCAAGCCAGTCAGTGCTAAATTTCCTTGATTCAACCCTGAATATTCATTGGAAGGACTAATCCTGAAGCTGAAGCTCCAATACTTTGGCCACCTGATGGAAAGAGCTGACTTATTGGGAAAGACCCTGATGCTGGGAAAAATTGAATGTCAAAGAAGATGTGGGTGACAGAGGATGAGATGGTTGGAGAACATGACTGACTCAATGGACATTAATTTGAGCAAATTCAGGGAGATAGTGAAGGACAGGGGAGCCTGGCATACTGCAATTCATGGAGCTGCAAAGACTCATAACCCATTTAGTGACTGAAAAACAAGAACAAAGCAAGATTTATAATTGTCATAGAGGCTTGATATTTTCATATTAGTGTCCTCTTTTGTGAGCAGATATGTAGTTGCCATGATAGTTCAGTTCAGTTCAGTCGCTCAGTCGTGTCCGGCTCTTTGCGACACTGTGGACTGCAGCACTCCAGGCCTCCCTGTCCATCACCAACTCCCAGAGTTTACCCAAACTCGTGTCCATCAAGTCGGTGATGCCATCCAGCCATCTCATCCTCTGTCGTCCCCTTCTCCTCCTGCCCCCAATCCCTCCCAGCATCAGAGTCTTTTCCAATGAGTCAACTCTTCACATGAGGTGGCCAAAGTACCAGAGTTTCAGCTTCAGCATCATTCCTTCCAAAGAAATCCCAGGGCTGATCTCCTTCAGAATGGACTGGTTGGATCTCCTTGCAGTCCAAGGGACTCTCAAGAGGCTTCTCCAACACCACAGTTCAAAAGCATCAATTCTTTGGTGCTCAGCTTTCTTCACAGTTCAACTCTCACATCCATACATGACCACTGGAAAAACCATAGCCTTGACTAGACAGACCTTTGTTGGCAAAGTAATGTCTCTGCTTTTGAATATGCTATCTAGGTTGGTCATAACTTTCCTTCCAAGGAGTAAGCATGTGCCGTGATAAGGGCTCAATAAATATGCATTGAATATATAAATTAATAACACATCATGAGATATTAAACTAAATATAATTTTAAATGACAGTTGCATATGCTTTTCATAAAGAGACTCCTAGGAGTTGATTTTTCAATCAAGCACTCTTTTGTTTGTTTTGAAATTTATAATAGCCTGAAGGATAAGATAGTATTCTGAGGGAACAAGTTCCTCTACTTAGTAGTTTAACAGATATATATTATTCATAGAAGAGAATCCTAGACTTTCCCATCTTTCCTCCACCAAGATCACATTCTGCATCACAGGAATACGTTCTTATTGACTTAGTCACCTTGGAATTGTTAAGATCACTAACAGTACAAACTGAAAGTCACTCTGTCATGTCCGACTCTTTGCGACCCCATGTACTGTATAGTCCATGGAATTCTCCAGGTCAGAATACTGGAGTGGGTAGCCTTTCCCTTCTCCAGGGTATCTTCCCAACCCAAGGATCAAACACAGGTCTCCCGCATTGCCTGCGGATTGCTTACCAGCTGAGCCACAAGAGAAGCCCAAGTATACAAAGGTTAATTCTTAATATCATTAGGGAAAGAGTGTTGTTAACAGAGAGAATACATTCTGTATATTAAACTATGTTTTAATTGCTGTAGTAAGATGTTGACAATATTCAAGTGGTTCTAGAAATTTATATTGCTAGAGTTTATATTTTGGAGAAACATCTTGTTCTCCCAGCCTTGGTTAAATTCTTAAGGCTTACAGTGGTTTCCATATCAAAACAGGAATTCCAGGTAAGCATATAATGCTACAAATTTTCCCTCGCTGGCATGGAAGACATTACAATAATTTTCTACCCTTGAACTCTACAATAATGTGGATTTCAAACTAGAAACGTGCAGGTTTTGTTGTGGTTGTTTGTTTGTTTTAATACTGTTTCCCAGGAATTCTTCCCAGGCACTTAGAGACCTATACTGCCCTTTGTGGGGCCACTGCATTTTCTAATACCACTTACTCTCAAAGTTCCTTCTCAATCAGTTGAACGTGTCCTGAGAAACAGTTCAACTGAATATACTTTCAATGCTGTAAAAAGGATGACATAATTATTAAGATATAAAGAGATAGATGCAGGACAGTGCTATTCTTTGACTTGTTTAGATGAGAGACTAGTAATTGTGATTTCCTTCTCTCACTGTTGCCAAATCATTGTATCAGTTATTTTCTGTAATTGTGGTCAAATTATTGAATCATTTGTTGACTTAAGTTGGATCTGTGTTAAGTCAAAATGATGAATTCTTTGTTCTTTTTATAGATAAAAATTCTGGATGCTTTGAACTCCTCTCTTTATTCTTTAAGGGGAAAAAAAAAATGTTTGTTTATATTTTTTTTAGTTTTTCCCAGGCACCAAAGTTCAATATTGGCTAACTAACAGCAATTTAAATAGAGTTTAAAAAAATAACCTCAGCTTTTAGGCTTCTAACAGAGGTACTTTTAAAGTAAATCTTCCTTGGTTAACAGCTGTCAACTGTCAATGAGCTACAGGTAATTAAATTTGAAGATAGCTTTATGGCCCACAAAAAGAGATAAAATCCTTGGACCAGAAAGGTCTTAAGTTAATGCAGTTATTTCTCCCTCTGGTATTTGAATTTAATGCAAGAAATTGATTATTTTCTAATGAAATAGGTAAAAAGAACTGCCATTGTTTGTTACTTGCAAATAAAATTTGGTTGAGGCTGTTTTCCCAGCTCAGTTTTATAAACAGTCTTGGTTTTATTTCAATATAGATTAGGAAAATAAGGCAAAAAGAAAGAAAAAATTAAGAATATTTTGAGAAGAAAAAAAAAATGCCCAAACTCAACAAACCATGGTAGGAAGAGTGAGAAGGTGTTAGGGGCTGTGAACACTGGAAACCCAAGGTGCCTTAAAAAATTCAAGGATTTTTTTTTTTTCTTTAATCATATGTAACAGAAGTAGTCCTTAGACTTCCCTGGTCCAGTGGTTGAGACTCAGAGCCTCCACTGCATGGGGGATGGTTTCTATCCCTGATTGGGGAATAAAATCCTTCATGCCATGCAGTATGGCCAAAAAAAGAGAGAAGTAGTCCTGTAATAGAGCAGTTCCAGGGGTAGTTAGGGCATTAAATGATTTCTTAGAGAACTCAAGTTTTGTTTTTTTTTTTTTTTTTTAATTTCTGCATTCTCAGAAAACAGTCTTTTTGGTAGCAGCAACTGCTGAAAAATCATGCTAACATGCCAATGTCCAGAGACAGAAAAAGAAGTCTCCTCTTTTTTTGTGTCAGTTTTAAGACCCAAGACCCTCTTCCAGTAACCTTGCAGAAGACTTTCTCTATGTCTGTTGGGTCAGAACTAGTCATGTGGCCACATTTTAGACACTAGCTTTCTAGGGGATCCACTGTAGTTGGCACAGACCAGTTCTGCCAACAGGAAAGAAAAAGAAAATGTCTGGTAGACAGAGGGTCACTGATCTTTCCTGCTGAAACCAGCACACTGATCTCCTACTGTGTGCTAGTGCAACATCCTTTGAGCTGTGTACTGACATAACCAGTATGTAGATGAGAACATCGAAACCTGGGAGAAGAGAGGTAATTTGTTTTTTTGATTTTTTTAAAAAACAGATTAGTAAGTGATGCAACTGGGATTTCACCTCAGAACTGTTTGACTCCAGTTCTGTACTTTCTCCACAATATCACATTGCTTTAGTACTTAGACACACTTTGAATTTTGATTACAGAGCTACTCTTTTTGGATCCAACAATCAATGTGTCTCTGTTCTTTGCTTTTCGCTTATAGTTACTCTTCTTCAGAGCTTCTACCCAGAACTTCTTCAGACCTGCGTACTCTCAGAATTTCATATCATCCATGAGAGGAACTGGAGGTCTCTCCCTGAAGATTTTATATTTCTGATGGGAAACTAGTTATCTAAATTTTACATGCTTGTGGACTATTTCTGCTTTGGTTTGAATTGAATCTATGAACACTCAATCTCTTTACCAAAGAAATTTCCATTTCAAATCCCTCAAAAGCAGTAAAGGCCATGTTCAATTCATCCTGTTCTTAGTTTACAACTTTGGAAGATGATTGCCTCTTCCTTATACCTAAAGGCCAGCTTCATATAAAATCATTCCAAATCCTTCAGGTATCCCTCACATCTATTTCTGGCATGTCAGATCTTTATTAACATCATAGCTGGAACAGCATCTCCTAGTTTTCCAGTCTCACATGCCCCCAAATTATCCTGCATGCTCAAATTATTATTCTTAAAGATAGTTTATTATTTTACAGTCCTGCTCAAATAAGTTGAGTAGATTCTACATGTGAAAAGCATAAATCTTTTATATATATATTAATAAATATAAATCAGACAGTGTGGTCCCTCCATATTTGCTCCCTGTGTAACAAATTGTCCTTCTTACTTGTCTGGCTGAAGCTTGATGTCTTGTCCCAAGTCATAATAATACGTAACCCATGTAACCCACGTCACCATAAGACAGGTACTCTTTTAAGCACTTGATGCATATTAACAATTTAAACCTCACAATACCCCTGTGATGTAGGAACTAGTATTATCTTGACTTAACAGGTGAAAACACTGGAGTTTAGAGGGATAAAGGCACTTGCCAAGTACATCCATACATGAAATGGCAGGGCCAACATTCAGATTCTGGTGGTTAGATCCCAGATGCGATGAACTCAGTTGCGTTTTACTTAGTCCATGTATTTCACTGGAGAGTTACTTATTCATGAGGTGTTTGTTGAAAATCTATCCTGCTGCTGCTGCTAAGTCGCTTCAGTCGTGTCCGACTCTGTGCGACCCCATAGACGGCAGCCCACCAGGCTCCTCCGTCAATGGGATTCTCCAGGCAAGAGTACTGGAGTGGGATGCCATTGCCTTCTCCGATCCTGCACCCAACTGGAACCCTACAAATCATGTTTTAACAGGGAAATTGCGAAATCATGAATCTCTTCCATGGGGTGAAAAGCAAGCTTTATTAAACACTCTGGATTTTAGGCAAATTTAAGCAGAATGTGTCTTCTCCAACCTTTGAGTGACATTTGTTGCATTTTATATTCTCCCATGTTCTGAAGTCTTGGATTTTTTTTTTTCCCTATTTCAACAATAACCTCTCATCTACCAAGGACTGACTTTTTTCCTGAATGACATCTCTCCACTCTTTTTTAGTCTGCTCATGAAAGAAGGTGTTTCAGTTTCCATGCCTGTTACACCAGGACTGCCAGCTGCATCACTTGGCTGCCTGTGATATCTAGTGAGGCTCAGTAACTAGGTTAGCATGCTGCACCCTCATGTCTGTTATTTCCAAAGGTCTGTCATCTGAGTCTCTTATTTAAATGGTCTTTCAATACCTTTTGTTCTTGTCTTCTCTCATGATTTACTTCTTAAAATTCTTCTGAAATACTTTACTAAGTTGTTAATGGTTCTTTCCACATAAAAAAATCTTGCACTTTACTGTCACTGAGTGGACAGAATGTCAGAGACAATGATTTAAGAGAATGTGTTAGTAATTTTAGGAATCTAGCTTTTTAAATTAAAAAAGAAAGAAAAAGAAAAAATAGGAAAATTTGCATCTTTTTTTTCTAATTTCATGCTTTCCTATAACTAGTAATTCAGATTATTCAGACCAACAGTAAAGATTATTATAATTGAATAGCTTGTCACTCATTTCAGATATATATTTACATGTATCAATTCTATTGATTTTCATATAGACTCTCAGTAGAGCATACCGTTATTGTTGTTTTTTCCCAATGAAGAAATTAAGGCACAGTGAGGTACAGTAAATTGCTCAATGTCACAGGAAGTTTGGTGCCACAGTCTGGCTTCATAATCACTATTCTGCTCCCATAGTATTTTTAGATCATTGGCTAGATATAAAACCACTTGAAAGACACTATGACAGACATTCTGAACTGGTGTGCCCAATAAACTGGTTAAATTTGTTGTTCTCTGTATTCACACATGAGCTTGGATGTTCACAGAATGAAGTTCATGGCTGCCTATGAGAATTCGTAGAATTTTTAATTTGGTTTTAAATCAAATCACAGCCCTATGAGAATTTCTTGAAATGTATTTGCTGTTCAGTGACTAAAATTTAGAAATAGTTCAACATTGAAAGAGTAATGCCTGAAAGCAGACTGTTTTGTAGAGTTTATCACTTTCTTAAGATCATAATCAAAAGAACAAACAACTCTTGAACCATTCGAGAGGAAAAGTCTTTAATTATGCAAAGGAGCATTTTGACTGGAAAGAAAACTGAACCTACTACAATGATTATTGATTTTTTTAACTGTCACGCACATTCAGTGTATTGAAAGTTAAGCTATACAGACACATATTTAATGTACAAGAATTTAAATGAACATATGTCACTGACCATTGAGATACTGAAAACCTAAAAATTCAGAACATTTGAAAATTCATATTTTTCTCTTGATACATATGTATATGATAAATATTTAAAGTTGGAAATAGCAGTCCTAAAAAATGAACATATTGAATCCAACAATAAAGCATTAAGAGAAGCTAGGAAGACATTTACACTGTCGTTGCTTTTGTTTCTGTTCAGTCTACTCAATTGTTTTTGGTTGATTTACCTGAACTAGTTTTGAGCTGATGAGAAACTAAAAACCATCTTATGAAATGTGTATAATTTTATAATCAAGTAATACTACTATAAACTTTAACATTGCATTTATTGATTTATGTTTTAATTCAGCATAAAGGCAATAAATAAAAACATCCAATAAGATAACTGTTTTAAAATTAATTTGTTGTAAGAGGAAAATATATCTTGACTTTTTTTGGTAAGTATTTCAGTAAGATAATTTTCATTAAAATAATAAGATCAAGATTCTCAATTTTCACTTGTGGTATTCACCATTTCAGAGCTTCGAGAAACCAAGACGTCTGAATACTTCAGCCTGTCCCAATACCCTTTAGACTACAGGATATTATTAATGGATGAAGATCAGGACCGGATGTACGTGGGCAGCAAAGATCACATTCTCTCCTTGAATATTAACAACATAAGTCAAGAACCTTTGAGTGTAAGTTTATCATCTTCATGAGGGCAGTGCTGAATTCCTAGATGCCTTGTTCTTTAAAACTTTCAAATATGACAAAAAAATTATGGATTTCATTAGAATAGGCCACATGTCAATAAATAGTTGAAAGTTAGTACTTATTTCAAGGACTGAAAATATAATAAATTCAGTTCTCCATGTCTACTTTCATAGTTTTAACCATCTAAAACTGGAAACTAAGTGAGAAAATACTTCCCATGTATACATACGTCAAATGCAAAAAAGAGAAGCATGGAGTATAGCATGAAAAATGGTTAGTTTAAAGGATAACCTACCTTGTCATCTGTATGTAGTCCAAGACAGCCTTGAAAGGAACACAATTATTAAATTCACTGTTCTGTGAACAAGTGTGGCCTGTACAGCAGGGATTAGAACTGCATGGGTCCAATTACATGCAGATTGTTGAGGGCTATAAATACTATATATTACATGGTTGACTGAATCTTTAGATGTGGAATTTGAATATAAGGTCAGTGTCCCTAACCAGCAAGTTGTTCAAGGGTTAACTATTTCATTGTACTAGGTTGGCGCAAATGTAATTATGTTTTCAGACTATGAATTTTAAATCATTAAAACTAGGTTCCAACACATCTTTATTAATCAAAATAGGAACCATTACAATCAACACATTTTTGCCAACAAGAAGTAAATTTGTTTATTTTTGTAGCATAAAAACCTCTGCTTCAGGATTTAACAAACTCTTTGAAAACATTTTCTGCCTTCTGCTGGGTGTGGAAGCATTTTCCATACAAAAAGTTGTCTAGATGCTTGAAGAAGTTGTAGTCAGTTGATGAGAGATCAGGTAACGGCAGATGAAGCGAAACTTTGCAGCCCATTTCATTCAACTTTTGAAGCATTGGTTGTGTGACGTGGTCAGGCATTGTTGTGGAGAAGAATCGGGCCTTTTCTTTGACCAATGTCGGCTGCAGGAGTTGCGGTTTTCAGTGCATCTCATCAATTTGCTGAGCATATTTCTCACATTTATTGGTTTTTCCAGGATTCAGAAAGCTGTAGTGGTTCAGACCAGCAGCAGACTACCAAACAGTGACCATGACCTTTTTTTTTTTTTTTTTGGTGCAAGTTTGGCTTTGGGAAGTGCTTTGGAGCTTCTTCTTGGTCTGACTGCTGAGCTAGTCATCAGTGGTTGTCATATAAAACCCACTTTTCATCACATGTTGCAATCTAATCAAGAAATGATTTGTTGTTGCACTGAAAAGAGAAGACGACACTTCAAGACAATGATTTTTTGATTTGTGGTGAGTTCATGAGGCACCCTGAAGCTTTTTCACCTTGCCAGTTTGCTTCAAATGCCAGACAACCTTAGAACAATCGACATTGAGTTCTTCAGCAATTTCTTATGTAGTTGTAAGAAGATCACCTTCAATGATGGATCTCAATTGGTCACTGTCAGTTTGCAGTGATGACTGTCAATTGGTAGTTGTCAACTTGCGATGGCCAGGCACCATGCTCATCTTCAAGCCTCTCGTCTCCTTTGCAGAAATTCTTGAGCCACCACTGCACTGTCTGACCATTAGTAGTTCCCGGGCCAAATGCATTGTTGATGTTGCAAGTTGTTTCTGCTGCTTTACAACTGATTTTGAAATTTAACAAGAAAATCACTCAAATTTGCTTTGTGTCTAATATTATTTCCATAGTCTGTTGCTGCTGCTAAGTCACTTCAGTCATGTCCAACTCTGTGCAACCCCATAGCCAGCAGCCCACCAGGCTCCTCTGTCCCTGGGATTCTCCAGACAAGAATACTGGAGTAGGTTGCCATTTCCTTCTCCATTCCATAGTCAAAAATACGTATAAAATTAAAAGTAAGTAATAAGTCATTAGAAAAAGAACATAAAACAAAAAATTTGCATTAAATTGTACAATATATCCATATTTATTTATGAATATATTCTGACGTTAAACAGCAAATTTCAATAGTGCAAAACTGCAATTACTTCTGCACCAACCTAAATACTTCACAGCAAGGAAATAAAATGAGGTTCATTGGAGTAAAGAAATAAAAGTAGATTAATTATAAATTTGTTACAACAAGGAGACTTCTGAATTTATTATTTTAACATGACAATTAAAAAAATAATCATCCCCACAAGCCCTAGTCCGAGGCTGAAACAACTTAGAATGCTGTCACAGGATGTCAGAGAGAGTCCTTATTCGAGTCATTTTAGCTGTTGAAGTACCTAATTTCAGGTAAATCTACTGGCCTAGCTCTGTAGTTTACTGAAAAAAATGAGAGGGCAATATGAACATGAATTCACTGTGGTATGACCCGTTGTGAAAAGTGTACTGTAAATCAGAAGGAGGGAAATACACATTATACTGTGCGTATTGATAATTTCCTTATTTGAAAAATTGTACTATTAGTAAATGGGCACTTACCATAGAAAGACTTGTTAAAGGAAAAATTCTGGAAGAAACAAAAACATAATTGCCAGAATAAAGTAATAAAACCTTCATTAACTTGAATTCATAAATGAAAGAAGAATTCTGAAATATAAATATAGAAATAACTTTTAAATATCTGTTAGCATAAAGCAAATGAAGAACATTGGGCTGTCATATGTATAAATGAGATTATGCAACCTTTGTTTTCCTCTCTGAGCAGGTTTTCTGGCCAGCATCTGCAATCAAAGTCGAAGAGTGCAAAATGGCTGGCAAAGATCCCACAGTGAGTGCTTAAAAAAAATCCAAAACTTAAACATTTGGTCTTTGAATTCATGTACTTTGAGTGCAGCCAAAAGTGAGACAAAGGGTGTTGGTGTTCTGAATCCTCTGCAGGACATATGGTAAAAAATGTAAATGCAAAATGATCGGAACTCTTAAACACTGTAATTTAGGAATTCCTGACTGGGTAAAAATTTCCTGCTTTGCTTTTATTATTGCACCCTGACACTTTTCATGATGGATTTTAGTAATAACCCCTGTTCAAAGTGGATCCAACCTTCAGAATTCTCAGCATGCTGCTAAAATAATGATAATTCAAGTGTCTGGAGTAGCTCCCAGATACGATGTGGGCTTTTCCAAAGAAAGATTCTCGGCAAAGGGTTATGGTTAGCCAGCACATTCCAGAGGTATAAATCACCAGTAATGACTGGTATCTTTGTAATTAAAAATAACCACAGAAACAAAAATCAAGAGGGATATAAGAATAAGTAAGTGTTCAGTGTGCAACACTTTTACAAAATGTATTCCTTTAGGTGAGATTTCATATAGAGAGTCAAGGAATAAATCTATATTTATTTCTACAAATAGCTTGCTGAAATGGACACATTAAATTATTCTTGAATATTATTTTCAAAATGGAGCAACTCTTTACGTGCACAAGTCATTTAATGGTTTTTGTTGGTTTTTTTTGTTTATTTTTGCCATGCTTGCAGCATGTAAGATCTATTTGCCACATTTAACGTTTATAATGAAGCTTATATTCATTTCACCTCTTGTCTTAGACTTCTTCCTTGTGGAAGAAGTGTGGAACTTAAACTTTTATATTTATTGATTCAGTTTGGGTATCAATACAAGGTTCTGAAAAAGCCTGCCATAAGGCAGGGCCACAGAAGATCTTCAGGTATCACTAGATGGTGTTTTGGCAAGAGTACTTATCAGGAGTGACTCAGCTCAGGGTTTTATTGTTTCAGTTTCATAATTCACCTCTAAGAGAAAATTCAAAATGGACAGGAGCTCACTGGAGCATATTTGCTACCCACAAGATTTGTGGACAAAAATCGAAAAGGAAAAAATCCAGAAAAATGTGAAAGAAACATTCAAAAGAGTATATTGCAGTTGCCTTCTAGGAAACCAATAATAGAATGAAGCTTAATGTTGTGAAAAAAGAACTTTTTTTTTGGTTCCCTGAAGCTATTATTCCAATAATTTTGCATGAAGTAAACTATTTTCTTTTAATTCTCTAATGTAGAGATTTTTCCCATGGATGCATATATGAACATGTCTCACCTTTTGTCACAATAATATCCCGTGGCTACAGTTACTATATTTAATTGTTCTTTGTTCAGTTTTTTTTTCCCATTCATACAAACTTCCACAAGCAGAATATATAGAATTTATATTCCTTTGCACATTCTCTTTCCAAAAAATGTTGTTGATTTTCATAAGGATATTAGCCAAGTCATTTGATTCCTTTCTCCCTTTGGCAAGGAAGAAATGCTTTGCTATTTGCTTTCTTATAATTAAAGGTCTTTAGATGAAGCCATTAATACATGCTTATGTTTTTACATAGTTTTATCATGGTGTGATATCCTCCATGAATATCTTTATATTTTGCCAAACAGCCAATTAATATATATAGCAGAGGTAACTGTAGAGAGTTGTAGTAGAGCCAACATTGTTGGGTCCTAGGAAATAAAAATCAAGCTAAATTTCAAATGTATGTTCTGTTTTTTGCAAGAGAGGAGAATGTTGACAAATTCGTCTCACTTAATACATGTGAGGTTCTTATAAACAATTTTTTTTAGTCAAGATACTAGTGGTAGAAGAATGATAGTTAAATGGAAGTTCTGTAGAACAAACAACGTGTTTTAATTATACTTCTCATGAGACCAAATATTTAAGAGTCTTTTGGATCTCTTGAAATAAATATCACCTAATTACTTAATATTTCATTTTTTTAAAAGCAGGAATTGTTTATTTTACTTTGTACAAATCAGTTAGATATTGTGAAGAAACCAGAGATGATTAAAGTGGAATTCCTACCTTTAAGAGTAGATATATATACTAGAGATGATGAGACATATATACAGTAATTATCAACTAATATTAGCCAATGCCTGATAGAATGGGCCGGGTGCTATTCTAAGTTTTTTATTTTAATCCTTGTGACGGTGCTACAAGATGGACCTTGTCATCATCCTTATTTTTAAGATAGATAAACTGAGTCACTGAGAGAGTGAGGAATTTACCCCAAGCTGCACTACTAACAGGTGAGAGGCCTCTGTCTGGCTCAAGCACATATGGCTCTAGATCTTTTGCTCTCAGTTGATGAAACATGCCACCTCTCTAGGGAGATTATGATAAATGCTAAGCATACACACAAAAGACAAAGACAAATTTATTGCAGGTGGGGTATTTATGAAAAATTTGATAGATTTGGCGGCAGCTATGTTAGGTCTTATGTTAACTTTTCCCCCTTTTATTTCAGTGATACTGAGATTCAAACAAGTTGTACCCTTTCCCTCTTTCAGCCCTTGGTACAGGCTTCAGGGGATTCCCTTCTTGTTTGATTTGTTGTTGTTCAGTCACTGAGTCATGTACAGTGCTTTGTGACCCCATGGACTGCATCACGCCAGGCTTCCCTGTCCTTCACCATCTCCAGAACTTGCCCAGACTCATGTCCTTTGAGTCAGTGATGCCATCCAACCATCTCATCCTCTGTCATCCCCTTCTCCTGCCTTCAGTCTTTCCCAGCATCAGGGTTCTTTCTGACGAGTCAGCTCTTCACATCAGGTGGTCTAAGGATTGGAACTTGAGCTTCAGTATCAGTCCTACCCTCAGGATTGATTTCCTTTAGGATTGACTGTTTTGATCTCCTTGCAGTCCAAGGGTCTCTCAATTGTCTTATTCAGCACCAAAGTTCAAAAGCATCAATTCTTCAGCTCTTAGCCTTCCTTATAGTCCAACTCACATTCAAACATGACTACTGCAAAAACCATAGCTTTGACTATACGGACCTTTGTCAGCAAAGTAATATCTCTGCTTTTTCATATTCTGTCTAGGTTTGTCATAGCTTTTCTTCCAAGGAGAAATTACCTTCCCATCTTTTTAGCCTTGGAATTATCTGCACACCCTTTCAAATGACAGTTCAGATGTCACTTCTCTGGAGAATCTTCTGTTGCCACTGAGAACTAGGCTAGCTGCCCCTCCCTGTATGTGCACTTGAAACCCTCTAGAGCTTATTTCAGTGCATTTTTAGTGGTTGGAAATGCCAGGTAGTAAATGTCATTATCTCTAGTGCCCAGATCTGTATCTAGGCACTTCATAAAATGTAAACAAGATCTGGAAAAAACAGAAATGGAAGCAGTAAGCATGGGAATCTATTCCAAGTCATTGTCTCATGTTGGGAGTAGGACATAGTGGATATTGAGTTATTAATGCCTTTAGCTTACTAAATTTATAAATTCATTATGTATAATTTTAAAGATATATGGTGGTTAAATTAATGTTTTACTTTAAAATATTATATTAGTTGTCTACTAATAAAAGCATAACCTAGTAACAGATTTCCTACTTCTATAGCAATCAAAAAGTATACAAACATCCTTTACTTCTTTATATTTTTTACTTGTATCTAATTTTAATTAAAGTTATAAAAATAATGCTCATTCATTAGAAAAGAATTCAGTATAATTTGAAATTTCACCCAAGGTAATATCACAATAATACTATATAATAAACTAATGTTTATAAATAAAATAAAATATCATGGTAGCAATATAGCTTATTTTCTACCTCAGCTAAAGAGAGTATAACTTACCTCCCAATTTCCCTTTCTGCCCCTATTTATTTACATTCCTACATGCTCCATTTATTTCCAAATGTTGATATTTTATTAATACTATAAATAAATTGAGCCCTAAACAATAGCACATGCTGTCAAACATATCCAATGAGATAGGATATAATGAATGTGCTAAGTAAATACTGTAAGAGATCATTAAAAAAAATTAAGCAGGGTTACATATATTTAGACCTATATACATTACATATGCACAATGTCAAACTTGATTTATTAATTGTAGAATATCAATTTCCATGTTTCTGTGACCACAGGACCCTAAACTACTTGAAAATGTATTTTCTTTAGTAATACATATATCAAAATACCTTGATACAGTCCCCAGACCAAGAAGAAAAAATGTAGTATGGACCATGAAGAGTCATATTTTTAAAGCCCTATTAATCTGAGCTCCAAGACGTATTTTTTTTAAAACATCTATTTTAAAGTTATACAACTAATACCTGTTCAACACAGAAATCTTTGAAGGCCCAGAAGAGCTCATGCTGCTGCTGCTGCTAAGTCGCTTCAATCGTGCCCGACTCTGTGCGACCCCATAGATGGCAGCCCACCAGGCTCCCCCGTCCCTGGGATTCTCTAGGCAAGAACACTCGAGTGGGTTGCCATTTCCTTCTCCAGTGCATGAAAGTGAAAAGTGAAAGTGAAGTCGCTCAGTCGTGTCTGACTCTTAGCGACCCCATGGACTACAGCCCACCAGGCTCCTCCGTCCATGGGATTTTCCAGGCAAGAGTACTGGAGTGGGGTGCCATTGCCTTTTCCAAGAAGAGTTCTAAGTTCTCTGCAAATGTTAATTCACTAATTGCCTTAGTAACTCAATAAGCTAGGTTGATGGATACACACATAAAACCTAGCTTATTGAGTTACTAAAGGAATTAGTGAATTAACATTTGCAGAGAGCTTAGAACAGTACATAGCACATAGTTAGCACACACTGTTAAATAAATAAAATAAATTATACTACCCAAACTTAGTAACTTAAAAATTTGAGATATAGTCTTCCAGCATTTTAGTATAGGTCATGTGTGTATGTATACATATATATATACATACACACATGTATATGTGCGTGTGTGTGTGTATATATATGTGTGTGTGTGTGTATATATATATATATATATAAAATGGAATTATATTCTCCATAATGTTAGAAGCTTTATTTTTCATTTAGCTTTATACCTTGAAATAGTTTTGAAAGAGAATTAAGCAATAAAAAGAAAGCATCCACAGTATTGAATTTTCCTAATGTCTCATGCCACTAACCTTTTATGGATGTCTATTGTGGTCAGGACCTGTACTAAACTTTATGCAGGACAATTTCTGTCCACTACACAGGGTTTGTACTGACAGTTGGAACTGAAAGTATATATGAAAACATCTGATACCTAACGTTGGGTATATTTATTATGCGCCACACACTGTTCCAAGGGCTTTAGTGGTAAATGCTTTCAACAAATATTATCACCATTTACAGAGCAGAAGATTGAAGCACAGAGAGGCAAGTACATATCTCAAGCTCAAACAGCTAGTAAAAGATAAAATCAGAGTTTGCACCTAAGTCATCTGGCTCTGAGAATTCACACTCTGCTGCCCATCATCCTGCAGCATGACGATAGTCCAGTTCTAATTGCCTCTCTAGTTTCATCACGTAGTAATCCTCTATACCCTCTAGGCACTATTCTCCAACTAAAGCCTGCACTCTCATGCCTTCAGTTTTTTTTGTTCATGCTGTTTTCTGTTGGAATGTCCCTTTCTTCTGCTTTTGCCTGTGAAAATCTGTAGCTTATTCTGCAAATTACAGCTCAGATGACATTCACTCTCAAACCTTTATACCCAGTTCAGTATTACTCATTTTCTCTTCTTTCCTTGTATAGCACATTTTGAAAAAAAATAACCTTATTATAACATCTGCTACAGCTTGATGTATATGCTCTCCTTGCCCTGAAAATGGGAATTGAATCTGTTTATTTCAGTGTTGCTAGCACCATATACAATGCTTGCACAGAATGAGTTCAGTAAACATTTTCTGGATGGAATTGACACGACTGCAGTGGTCTAGTTCAGAAATAATGTGGATAGAAACTAAGTACAATGGAAACGGAAAGGACCTAGAAAATGATTTTCAATAATTAAAGCAACTGATTTATTTTTCCTTTTATGTTTTTCCCTTTGAAGAGGGTTTGGAAGAGCACAGTAAAACATCATCAGATAGTATACAAATTTGCCTTCATGGTTGAAGTTTAGTCGCTCAATCGTGTCCGGACCCCATAGACTATAGCCCACCAGGCTCCTCTGTCCATGGAATTCTCCAAGCAAGGATAATGGAGTGGGTAGCCATTTCCTTCTCTAGGGTATCTTTCTGACGTAGGGATCATACCTGGGTCTTCTGCACTGCAGGAAGATTCTTTACCATATGAGCCACCAGAGAAGCCTTCATGGTATAGGACAACCATATTTAAGACATATTTAAATTCATACCTGAGTTACTTATTAAACCTAGAGCACTTCATTTAACCTTTTGGTGGACTCAATTTCCTCATCACTAAAATGGGACTAAATATTTTAATAGGAACATTGCTGGGAAGATTAAAAACATCAAAAGATTAAGAGCTCTGTAAATATTAGTAACTGTTATAAAAACTTCCATCTAACAACTGTGGAGTTCTTACCAAATGGCAAATTATAAAGTGGTTAAAAGGACAAGATTCTATATTAAACACATCTGTGCTTGAAAATCTGCTTTACCTATTTCTAGCTATATGACCTTACTGCTAAGTCGCTTCAGTCGTGTCTGACTCTGTGTTATCCCATAGACAGCAGCCTACCAGGCTGCCCCGTCCCTGGGATTCTCAAGGCAAGAACATTGGAGTGGGTTGCCATTTCCTTCTCCAACTCATGAAAGTGAAGTCGCTCAGTTGTGTCCGACTCTTAGCGACCCCATGGACTGCAGCCTACCAGGCTCCTGCGTCCATGGGATTTTCCAGGCAAGAGTACTGGAGTGGGGTGCCATTGCCTTCTCCGATATGACCTTAGGCAAGTTAACTAAACAAGATCTAAACTTTGTGCTTCTAAAACCCGAGTTGAAAACCTGAGTGAATATACATAGTTTGCTCAATAAATGTGATCTCTAAAGGTTAAGAAATCAATCTTCTGGAGGTTAAGTATATAAAATGATTGTTCTTGTGTCTAATGCATAATAAATTTTCAAAAATAGTAGCCATAATAAAGACATATATATAACATATATGTATACATAAACATATACATGAAACAAGTATAATCTGTATTTGAGGTGTAAAAGAGATATTAGTGACTTCTTCCTTTATCCCAATACCAATAATTCATAATGGAAAAATCTGCAAACCTCAAGATGAAACAGACATAACCTCTTATTAATAGAATTGAATCAAATTCATGTTTTGCAGGAAAATATTATGTACAGAATCCCAGAATGACTGAACTTGGATATGAAAAAAAATAAACACAAGTCTCATTGCTCACATATACCTTTAAACATAGACATACTGTATATACACCATACTTCATCTATGATTTTTCTCCAGAGAAACACATTTCAGCTGCAGTATGTAGTCAGTTTCTAGGCACCTCTATAAACAGGTGTCAAGATACAGTGACACTATATATGACAAAAACTCTTAATGTCTTAAAATAAAAATAAAGAATATAGTCTGCTGTGTAAGGTTAAATTTATATAACAGCAGAGTTGGTGATTGATTATTTAATAATAAAAATGCCATAACAGAAACATATATATATATACAATTACTACATATGAAAATAAGCATATATTTGCTGACAAGTAATAATGAGTATAAAAGGAGAAAATGATGAGAAAATATAAAATAATATTGACTTTAAATTTTGGCAATTTTTAAAAACTTTTTAATAATATAATAAACGTTCATTATAAAATATTAGTAAAGTATGTGGTACCTAGAAGAGAAAAAAATACACTGTATGAACACCCATCTGAAAACCACTGAGTCTGACATTTTTTTATAAAAATGTTTGTCTCTAATGTGTAATATTATTAAACATTGCTAGAACAATGACTTTGTGAAGGGAACAATATTCAGCCTCAGGCTTGATTAATGTGTACTCAGCAAGGTAGTGACCCTGTAAGTGTAGAACATGCAATGGTTAATTCAGTCACTGAGCTCTGCATTTGGTGCCAACCATATTTGTGTATTTCTGCAAGGTCATAATCAGCTTATAATCACCATAATCATTTTTCATTTCATTGAGTGAATAAATGACAGCCTTTCCAATGGTTGGACTGGGAGCAGGTGAGAAAGGAGTCTGGGGAAAGAGGAAAGTATTTTAGGGGACCAAGAGCAGAGAGATCATGATTCCGTTATTTTTCACAGAAAGCGACAATGCTGGCATTTGTGTAACATTGGTCTTATTCACCCCATTATGAAGGCTAATAGTGTTTGCCACTGTAACTAATGATAACATATGGACCTTCTATGAGCACAATTAATTCACAACATGTTTTATATAACACGGATGAGTGTGTGTGTGTAATGTTTTGAGGAAAAATTGAGAAACAGTTTGGTATACTTTTCAATTTCTAAGCATTCTCAGATAAAGAGTAAGTTCATAAAATTTCAGAACATAAAAACATACCCATTATAAAAAATACTGAAATATGAGAGAGACATATCATTTTGCTCATTATCTGTTAGACAACCTTCCTCCTAAAATACACCATGGAATAAACCATGTTCTCTTGTTATCTCCTAACTAATTAAAAAGTTAGGGCATAAAGAAAAATGCATAGCAAAGTGTCACAGTAATACTTAGAAACAGCAATAAAAGTCATGGGTTACTAACCGCTCAGTTTTCCTTTTCTTATAGCATGGCTGCGGGAACTTTGTCCGTGTGATTCAGGCTTTCAACCGCACGCATTTGTATGTCTGTGGGAGTGGCGCTTTCAGCCCAGTCTGTGCTTATTTGAACAGAGGGAGGAGATCAGAGGTAAGTGTAACAATAATTCATTCTTATTTTGATGTCAGTGTCAAAGATTTCTTAAAACAGTAAAAACGTGGAAATATAATTAGTGGACATAAAAAATTTCAAGCCCTTTAAACACAAAATATGCTTGGTTCCTATTTGCAAGTTTAAAGTGTAGCCTTTTTTCTTCAACTAAATGTACAGGCTGCAGAAAATAAAGAAAGGAGATGGTGTGATTTCACAATTACTTAAAGTGTAAGGTATTGATAATATTTGATCCCAAAGTGGGATGTTTACAAGTGGTTCAAGATGATATGAAATATTAAAATTCTTAAAGAAAAGTGAAGCTATGCTTCTTAGAAGAGTACAGTTGTCTGCATTGAGCTTGTCATTAGAACCACAGGTCTGTGATCAACTGATTAAATAAACTACTTCCCCAGACATCTGCAGTCTGTCAGAAACTCCACTGAGAAGGGTGTGCAGTCATGGTACAGGCCAGTGATAGCATAGCACTTTTCAGAGCACGGATTTTTAAGTAAAATCATTTTCCCATGTACAAATTGCCCAACATACACTTCAAGCCTTAATAGGAAAGTTGGTCCAAAAAGTAATCTCCTTTGGAAAACCAGCATGAAACAAATTTTAATCACTTTACTAAATAAGAACTACTTCAGTCTCACTTCAAAAGATATGTTTCAAAGGGAAAGCATTTCCATTAATTAATCTCTTTAAATATCTTAAGAGCATATTTAAGTGTGAAAAGGGTTATAAAATTTTAAGCTTTATATGTTTTACTTAATAGTCAACTTAAGTCAGTGTTTTTCCACATCGTATTTACATATCTATAATATGTAATTAACAATACAAATACAAAATGCACAGTTTTATCAAACACCTAATGTATTTTATTTAGTTTAAAATAAAAGGCCATGATGCAGAACTCTTTCTTTGAGAGAGTTCTATTTATTCATCACTAACATTGTATTTTGTTTAAACAAACAAAAACATTGTATTTAGTTTAAAATAAAAGGCCATGATGCAGAACTCTCTCTTTGAGAGAGTTCTATTTATTCATCACTAACATTGTATTTTGTAGTGATCAGAGGCAGTACTTACCGCTAACATCCTGTTTGTACTAAGATACGGCATGTTTCTTGTACTTGAAGCCACTTTGAAAATGAAGATTAGGGTGGCACATTCATTAAATATTACATTTTATTTCTGAGACACTGTCCACCACCTTTTTACCTGTCTGTCTAATAGCAATTTGTTGGTTCTCAAAGGATATTATATAACCCTGCTTGATGTTTGGAACATCACATACTTTTATTAGACTCTATGGCCCTTCCATTATATTGTGACTGAGTCAGTGCTTTCCTAGAGCCTTCAGTGATGCTTCTCAAAGAGTCTACAGTTCTTGCTGCATAGATTCCTAACATGGTTCTTCTCTTTTATCCCCTGTCTTCTGGTCCTGGAAGAAAAATAAAGTGACACAAGTAAATGATGACTTTAAATAATGAATAAAACATTAATAAGAAACAATTATTGGTTAATTTTGCCGTGCAATCTTAAAATGTTACATCTCATCTCTGATTGGTTTTATCAGATGCATCTATAACATCAGTTCCCATAAGTGAATAAATACTGTTTAAGCTCCTGATGCTGCAGCTCATCAATCAGATAACTTTGACCAATCAAGAATATCACAGGCATTCAATTTATTCCTTGTGCTTTTTAAAGCAAATTAATCACCAAACTTTTCTTTTTCTTCATTTTATTGTAGTTTTTCTCATGTCAGAAGAAAAGCTGTGCATTTTTCTCACTAATAAAGTTATTTAATCTTTAGCCTTCATCACTGTTTTACATCTTCTTTCCTTTCCCCTGCATTTACTCTTTTTTTCTTCTCTAACAGTAGGTTTCCCTTCCTGTGACTTTTTTCCAACCCTCTCCTTTCACTCTCTTTTACTTTATCACAAAACTTCTCAGACTAGTAAACTATTTTTCAGCTTTTATATTCCTATTTTCCCTATCTTGCATTAAACCTTCCTAATCTGAATTTAATTTTCACCTACTAATTAAAACTCTTTCCTAACAACCAGGACTCTCAGTGATCATACTGACTCCCCTAATCAGCATGTTTTCTCCTAGACCAAGCTACAACATGTAATGCCCTCTATTTTTCAGCACCTTTATGGACATCTTTGGCCATGGGATATTTTGCTATGCCTTTTTTCCTCATCTTTCACCATGTACTGTCTTTCTGGTCCTATTTTTTCCTCCTGTCGATTCAGTCTACAAAGATATATTCATTTAATGGCAGAAAAAAATCATGTCAGAACTTGTAAGCTACCTTTTGGATACTGATCTTTGTCTTGTGTCAAAGGAGAAGCAACTGAAGCAATCTCAAGCAGGAAGTGTCATGAACAGATTTGTGCTGTCACTTTTATTTTGTGTTACATTGACTCTTCTGTTGTTCATTTTGTTTGTTAGCCTGGATATGATTCTTCTGAGTCTGAGATGCTATTGAAAGATACAAGTAGAAATATCAAGTAGGCAGCTGAGTATAAAGTTGGCTATATAAATATTTGAGTAATTATCTTACAGGAATAACTGAAGCCCAAACAAAGTGTAAGTTATTCATGTAGGAAGAATACAGCATGAAAAGAGAAGAGTGACTATGATTGAGACTTGAGGATCTTCTAAATTTAAATAGCCATGTGGAGGAAAAGGAATCTCCAAAAAAAGACTAAGAAACTAGAGAAGGAGAGAAAAAAAAAAAAAAACAAGCATGTGTTGGTGCTGTGAATAAAGACAAGTCATTATAAAAAGATACAAGTGAGCAACAATACCAAATACCATTGAGATCCAAGAAAGAAGTCTAAAAATATAAGTGCTGAATTGTATACATGATAGGCATCAGGGATCTTGTCAAAATGACTTTCAATAGAGCAACTGAGGTTCGATGCCCAACTGAAATGGATTGAGAAGAAAGTAAGAAGTCAGAAATGATGACAAATGTATGTTAATGTTAGTCTCTAATTACTCTCAAGGAGAGTAATGTTTAAGAACTGAAGGAGTTGTTGAAATGATATTGTAAAGGATCCAGTTAATAAAATTAAAGAAAGAGTAAGGATAATGGAAAGTATACCTAAGTATGTCTAAGAGGACTGAATAAGAGGATCTAAAACATTGGTGAAAGGATTGGCCTTACAGTAAGAGAAATATTCCCTCTCGTGTATTAGTGGATGCATTAATTTATAGTTTTTAGTAGTGTATGTATTTGGTAGTGATGAACTCAAGACGTCTCATTTAAGGACTTCACTTTCTCAGCAACATGTCAATCGTATGAGCTGAGAATAAAGTAGGAGATTTGACAATGGTGGCATTGGTTTGAAGTTATTAATGGAAGAACCAGTGGCATAGTACCTTTGGAAGATACAAGAAGTGTAGAGGATTCATTTTAAGTTGATGATCACAAATCTATACTATGTTGAATATACCTTGTTTGATCACCTTTGGCAAAATGCTTAGAAGTTTGGAGGCAAGTATGAAGAAAGTAGATAGACATGTGTTTACAGGTTGTGGTTGCAATGAAAAATCACAGAATGAAGGAAATTAACACTTTTGCCAAAAAAAAAAAATTAAGATTAAAAAACATGAACCATAAACTGGTTATGAGAAAGCAAGAAGGGAGAAGAAAGATGAATTGTTAAAAAAAGAGTTCTTAGGAGATGAGTTTGAAGAATTGTTGCAATATGCTTGAATTAGTGACTATTTGGGTCTACCACATACTTTCCTGCTGATGACAAGATTTAAACTCTACTGTATGAGCCCAAGGAGGCTGTGCAATGGAGAAAGTAGTCAGTGGAGAACAAGTGATAACTACGGAATCTCCTCAATTCCTGCAGTGACAACTATCACTATTACTGTCAAATCGGTATATGACTCTGGCTACACATACAGGTTTACTAAATTTTATTTTTTCCAGCAAGTTTATCATTATTTGTTTAAAGAGTAATCCAAGTCTATGCCCCAACCACTAATGATGAAGAAGTTGAAGCTGAACAGTTTTATGAAGATGTACAAAACCTTCTAAAACTAACACCAAAAAAAGATGTCCTTTTCCTCATAGGGGATTAGAATTCAAAAGTAGGACGTCAAAGATACCTGGAGTAATAGGCAAGTTTGGCCTTGGAGTACAAAATGAAGCAGGGCAAAGGTTAACAGAGTTTTGCCAAGAGAACACACTGGTCATAGCAAACAACCTCTTTCAGCAACACAAGAGATTACTGTATATGTGGATGTCACCAGATGGTCAACAGTGAAATCAGATTGATTATATTCTTTGCAGCCAAAGATGGAGAAGCTCTATACAGTCAGCAAAAATTAGACCAGAGGCTGACTGGCTCTGATCATGAATACCTTATTGAAAAATTCAGCCTTAAGTAGAAGAAAGTAGGAAAAACCACTAGACCATTCAGGTATGACCTGAATCAAATCCTTTATGATTATACAGTGGAAGGAACAAACAGATTCAAGGGTTTAGATCAGATAGAGTGCCTGAAGAACTGTGGACAGAGGTTTGTAATATTATATAGTAGATGATGACTAAAACCATTCCCAAGAAAGAGAAATGCAAGAAGGAAAATTGGTTGTCTGAGTAGGCCTTATAAATAGCTGAGAAAAGAAGAGAAGCTAAAGGCAAAAGAGGAAAGCAAAGATATACCCAACTGAGTGCAGGGCTCCAGAGAACAGCAGGGAGAGATAAGAAAGCCTTCTTAAGTGATCAATGCAGAGAAATAGAGGAAAACAATAGAATGGTAAAGACTAGAGATCTCTTCAAGAAAATTAGAGATACTAAGGGAACATTTCATGCAAAGATGGGCACAATAAAGGAGATAAATGTTATGAAGATGCAGAAGATATTAAGAAGAGGTGGCAAGAATACACAGAAGAACTATACAAAAAAGATCATATTGACCCAGATAACCACAGTGGTGTGATCACTCACCTAGAGCCAGACCTCCTGGAGTGCAAAGTCAAGTAGGCCTTAGGAAGCATCACTATGACCCAAGCTAGTGGAGGTGATGGAATTCCAGCTAAGCTACTTAAAATTCTAAAAGGTGAGGTTGTAAAAGTATTGCATTCAATATGCCAGCAAATTTGGAAAACTCAGCAGTGGCCACAGGACTGGAAAAGGTTGGTTTTCATTCCAATCCCAAAGAAAGTCAATGCCAAAGATTGTTCAGACTACCATATAGTTGTGCTCATTTCACATGCTAACAAAATAATGCTCAAAATCCTTCAAGCTAGGCTTCAACATTATGTGAACTGAGAAGCTCCAGATACACAAACTGGATTTAGAAAAGGCAGAAGAACCTGAGAGCAAATGGTCAACATCTGCTGAATCATAAAAAAAGCAAGGGCATTCCAAAAAGACATCTATTTCTCCTTCATTGACTGCACTAAATCCTCTGACTGTCAGATCAGATCAGGTCAGTCGATCAGTCATGTCTAACTCTTTGCCACCCCTGGACTGCAGAACACCAGGCTTCCCTGTCCATCACCAACTCCTGGAGCTCACTCAAACTCATCTCCATCGTGTCGATGATGCCATCCAACGATCTCACCCTCTGTCATCTCCTAGACTCCCGCCTTCAATCTTTCCCAGCATCAGGGTCTTTTCCAGTGAGTCAGTTCTTTGCATCAGGTGGCCAAAGTATTGGAGTTTCAGCTTCAACATCAATCCTTCCAATGAATATTCAGGACTGATCTCCTTTAGGATTGACTGGTTGGATCTCCTTGCATTCCAAGGGTTTCTCAAGAGTCTTCTCCAACACCACAGTTCAAAAGCATCAGTTCTTTGGCACTCAGCTTTCTTTATAATCCAATTCTCACGTTCATACATAAGTGTGGATCACAACAAACTGGAAAATTTTTAAAGAGATGGGAATCCCCAACCACCTTACCTGCCTCCTAAAAAATCTGTGTGTAGGTCAAGAAGCAACAATTAGAACCTGACATGGAACAAGAAACTGATTCAAAATTGGGAAAGGAGTACATCTAACCTGTATATTGTCACTCTGCTTATTTAGCTTCTTTGCAGAGTAGATCATGAAAAATGCTGGGCTGGATGACTTACAAACTGGAATCCACTTTGCTGGCAGAAACTTCAACAACTTCAGGTATGCAGACGATACCACTCTAATGACAGAGAGTGAAGAGAAACTAAAGAGCCTGTTGATGAGGGTGAAAGAAGAGAGTGAAAAAGCTGGCTTAAAACCGAACATTCAAAATAACGAATATCAAGACATCTGGTCCCATCACTTCATGGTGAAATAGTGACACTTTATTTTCTTGAGCTCCAAAATCACTGCAGACTGTGACTACAGCCACGAAGTTAAGACACTTGCTCATTGGAAGAAAAGCTTTGACAAACCTAGACAGCTTGTTAAAAAGCAGAGACATCACTTTGCTGACAAAGTTCCTTATAGTCAAAGCTATGGTTTTCCCAGTAGTCATGTGCAGATGTGAGAGCTGGACCATAAAGAAGACTGAGCACCAGAGAATTGATGCTTTCTAATTGTCAGGCTGGAGAAGATTCTTGAGGGTTGCTTGTACAGCACAGAGATCAAACAAGTCAATTCTAAAGGAAATCAACCCTGACTATTCATTGGAAGGACTGATGCTGAAGCTGAAGCTCTAATGTTTTGGCCATCTGATACAAAGAGCCAATTCATTGGAAAAGACCCTGATTCTGGAAAAGATTGAGGGCAAAAGGAGAAGGGGGTGCAGAGAATGAGATGGTTGGATGGCATCACCAACTCAGTGGACATGAGTTTGAGCAAACTCAGTGAGATAGTGAAGGACAGGGAAGCCTTTTGTGCTGGAGTTCATGGGGTTGCCAAGAGTCAGATATGACTTAGCAACTGAAAAACAACATTATACAAACGACACCCTCTTGGAAAGCAGACATGACTGAATTTTGCTTTTGTCACTATTTATCTGTGTGTGATCTTGGAAAAGCCATGTTTTCCTCATCTTTGGAGTCAATCCATAAAGAGCATTGAGTTGTAGGACCTTTCTAGGCTAGAGCACTGTGATTCTTTTGAAGCAGTATGATTTCCCATTACCTCAAGAGATTTCTTGCAATACATTAAGCTCAGTATAACAAAAATGAAATAGTTTTTCTTTAAAGAGTCAAAACTTCAGAATCAACTTTATTTTCTTCATCTTCTTGAACTATATTCAATTAGTTATTGATTGTCAAGCTCTATCTATTTTCACTTTACAGATCTTCTCGTATCTTTACCACTCTTACCCTAACCAAGAGATCCTAGCATGTCAGATTATTATTCCCTAATTCCTGGACTACTGAGTTGAAAACAAATTTATTTTCTTGAATTCAGTGTCTGTTTTTATAACCACCATTCTCAGTCTTCTTAAAGAATAAGATAAGGTCCAATCTTCTTAAAACAATGTTTTGATCCTTTTATTCCATACTCAAAAATGTTGAGCTTGCATTTTCTTTGGGCTAATTTTGGAAAACACCTTAATAATTAAGGTCTTACATCATCCAATACAATCAACAATGTGATCATTTTTTCTTTGAATTTTAGTAGTAGCTTTTACTAACTTTATTTAAATAAAAAGATAAATATACCAACAAAATGCTCCCTCTCAGTGAAGCTACACTGACCATTATATTTCTAATTGAACCCACTGCCCCCATTCCCTGCTTAAATTTTCTCCAAAGCACTGAGTACCATCTAACATATTCAATATTTTGCATGTTTATTCTTTTTATATTCTCTATTTCCATTCTCTATCTTTGGTTTATAAATTACCTACAGGTAAGAATTTTTGACTGTTTTGTTACTCTGTCCCCAATGTTTTTTCAGTGTTGGGCACATAGTAGATGCTTGTCAAATTTTTGTTAAGTAAATGAATGAGTAAATGAAGCATTTTTAACTAAATTATGAATTATTTTGTTAAATCTAGTACAATGCTTTCTATAACAAAGTGGTAACATAAAATTTTATATTTAAAAAAGATCTTGATTATTTTGAAAGTAATCATAATCCTTATACACATTGTTTCTCTGAACAGTTTTCTTCTTTTGGCCAATGTTCAACATATCTAGTTCAGGTTTATGATGATCCTTGATTTCCAAGTGTTGATTTTTTTTTTTTTTAAGTATAGTTGCTTCACAGTGTTAGTTTCTGCTGTACAATAAGTGAATCGGCTATAAGTAGACATACATCCCCTCCCTGTTGCGTCTCCCTCCCACTCCACCCCCATCTCACCCCCTAGGTCATCACCGAGCACCAAGCTGAGCTTCTAGAGCAGGTTCTCACTAGCTTTCTCTTTTACACGTGGTAATTTATATACGTCAATCCTAAGCTCCCAATTTGTCTCACCCTCCCCTTCCCCCTGTGTCTGCATGTCCATTCTCCACATCTGCGTCTATATTCTTACTCTGGAATAGGTTTATCTGTACCATTTTTCTAAGCCAAGTGTTTTTATTGATGTTGATTTGAGAACTTGTTGGATTAACTTTATGGGGAGTGTAATAGGATGAGAACTTGACCTGCTAAGGTTAGTTTGTAACTTACAGATGCATTCTTCATATAGGCCAAGAAAACTTTAACATAGTAAAATTGGGAAGGCATAAGCAACTGAGTAGAAGGCGTGTTATTCATGATGATGCTTTGTTTTACTAAAGAACAATTGGTTAACTAAGATAAAGTAATTTCTTTTTTTTTTACATTTTCAATTTTATCTATAATAAAGGACCAAGTTTTCATGATTGACTCCAAGTGTGAATCTGGAAAAGGACGCTGCTCTTTCAACCCCAATGTGAACACAGTGTCTGTTATGATCAGTAAGTGGAAAATAAAAGGGGAGGTTTAAAAAAGGAAATTAAAGAAAATAAATACATTATACCATATGTCCATTTTGAATAGTTGTGTGGATGATAGTACATGAGTAAAATAATAGAAAGCGAGTTGTGGGAAATTCTAATTTCTTATTTCCAAGAATATTCATGAGTAAATGATAGCCGTGTGTTTTTTCATCTAATATGACTACTGTCATTCATAGAGTAAGTCAACCATTTGAAAAGTGTATCTATGTATACATATGTTAATAAATATTGTATGCATACATATATCAATATATATTAGGAAGTAAATTTCAGTGTAGTTGTTATTTTGTATATTCTGTTTTTCTGATGTTTTAGTTATCTTTTACAAACAATTAAAACTGGTATTTCTTCCATGTGAAGAAATAGCAAAGTGCATATGTTAGCCAAGTACATTCTCTATGAAATGTCTAAAAGTTCTCATACAAAAAAACAGGTACTAGTAAAGTCACTTTTTTATTTCCTCATATTTTGTAAATTATATCAGTTAAGAATCAGGCCCAATTGTTCCCTGCCACACACATAAACAAATCGATGTACTTGAGTCGCAGTCATCAGTGCCTATCTATAGCTCACTTGAAAGACATTCTAGAATATGTCTTAAGACATTATAAGATGTAATTAGGACACTTCTGGAATACGTCTGACTTAACATTAGTTAACTATAAGACAAATCTTAAATTTCAGTATGCCAATTATATAGTAAAAACTTTTTCCTTTTTGTTTCTCTATGTTTTGCCAGTGGTAAAATCTCATCATTTAACAAAAGAACAGGTGGGAAAATAATTATTGTGTTCAACAGACTTTGCTTTGATTCATTTTAAAAGGCAATTCATCTTTCTTTCTCAGATCTGGAAACTAAATTAAGATAAGTACTCCAGCATTGACTAAAATGTGAACTTGGAAATTATCCAGTAAATTATTTCCATGTAGTCATTCAGAATGGTCAGGGAGGAAATGAAAGTGTATCATTAGAACAAAAAATTAGAAAGCATTGAAACTACAGGATATATAATTAAGTCCGATGCAGAGTATTTTCAAATAAGTTTCTAAATATTATTTAATAGAAGCAATGTCTCAGAAAGTATTTGCCTTTAGAAACTATGATTTGTATAGTTCTAGATAAATATAAAACGGAGAAGGCAATGGCACCCCACTCCAGTACTCTTGCCTGGAAAATCCCATGGATGGAGGAGCCTGGTAGGCCGCAGTCCATGGGCTCTGTAGGAATCGGACGCGACTGAGCGACTTCACTTTCACTTTTCACTTTCATGCATTGGAGAAGGAAATGGCAACCCACTCCAGTGTTCTTGCCTGGAGAATCCCAGGGACGGCAGAGCCTGGTGGGTTGCCCTCTCTGGGGTCGCACAGAGTCGGACACGACTGAAGAGACTTACCAGCAGCAGCAGCAGATAAATATAAAAAGTTTTCACTTATTTCAAGTTAAATGCTATGAATTTCTAAACTTAGAAATTCAACATTATTGTTAACACTGATACTAGAATTTTATCTTCTCAAGTATTATTTAGGACAAAAAAGAGTTAAAACAAGGCATTATAAATTTTTCTGTTAAACTATGATAAGTCATGTAATAGTTTTGCCCCTTAAAGAGTTGGATTCATTTACAAAATGAAGATAATAATTAGTCTTCATTTTTCAAAGACCTGAGGCTTTGATTCCTAGGCTCATGTTCTTGTACTATACTTTTTAATATTTTGATTAACAAGATTTTTACTATCAAAGAAAATCATTAAACAATTTGCTTAACTTAGCTGAAACTAAAAAGAGCATGAAATTTTATAACCTTGTATTTATCATTTTATTTATTCCATTGATTATCTCTGTAATATTATCTCCAATATTGTGCATTTCATTTGTGTAGCCATCTCACTTTGCCATTTGATGTTTTACCATTTCTGTTCAATTGCAATCCACTATATAACTTGGTTAAAATATTAAAGTGCCAAGAAATGTTGAGAATTAGAAGAATTTCAAATTTCACAATATAGCACGGCATCTGGCCCAACGCGCTAGTGTTCTTTTGCTATTTTTAGTAATTGTTGTAGCACATCGAAGTCAGATGACATCTCTTATTAAGGAACCTATCCAAAACCTCTTGAGATATTTTTTAGTCAGTGGAAGTACAACTGGAAATCAAAGTATTTTTGGATTAAAGTTTAAAAGGAGCAAGTAAAAAAATTTTCCACTCTTAAAATTATTTCCAAAGTGATGTTAATTAACTATTTAATAAAGCAGAAACTTTATTATTTTAACTTGCTGTTAAACTTACTGAGAATTTATGACAGGAAATGAAGCCAATTAACCATCTAACTCTTTTTAAATAATCTTATTTTCGTTTCTTTATTTTTAATTGGAGGAAAATTGCTTTACAATGTTGTTTTGGTTTCCGCCATACAACACAGATCAGCCATCTAATTCTTTTGTAATGTTTATTGTTTAGTCACTTAGTCATGTCCGACTCTTTTGTGACCCCATTGATTGTAATCCTTGAGGCTCCTCTGTCAATGGGATTTCCCACACAAGAATGCTGCTGTAGGTTGCCACTTCCTTTTCCAGGAAATCTTCCCAACCCAGGGATCAAACCCAATTCTCCTGTATTGGCAGGTAGATTCTTTACCTCTGAGCCACCAAGGAAGCCCTTTGTTTAAGACAAAGCTAAAAGAGTGGTATGCAGTAGGATTAGAATCAGTCCTCTCCACAATAAACCATCCTCTGAGTGTCCTTTTTTTTTTCTTCCTGTAAACAGATATGAGATTATAATTCAGAGCTGTGCTAATAAATCTATTGAATATCAGAAATGTATAATCTACTCTTTGGGGGCATAATTGGATATAACAAAGCACAAAGTTATCTCAATTTAACAATCATTGTATCTACAGAATACTTGCATAGATGCTACACAAATGTTCACAAAATTGTAAAGAAACCTAATTGCTCAAAATCCTTTCATACACCTTTTTTTCGTTGTCTCCCTATAATCTGTTCCCATGGACTTCAGCTCTCTACTAGGAAGCAAAAAGGCAGCACAATGCCTGACTTACCCACTTGCTAACTGGTAGGGGTCCAGTCTGTGACCTGGTGAGCACATACTGAAAACATTCCATTCTTCATTCTATCCTAATCCAACTGGTATTGCTTATTACTAAACAGTGAGCTTAGAATGCTTTAAAATGTTTCAGTTCTGTCAAAATGACCACAATCTGAAGTGGCCAGGGGAGTAATTCTAGAACATCAGATGCTTGGTAGGTCAGTGGGCCAGACCTGATAAACTTTATTATTTTTTCAACTTAACTATTGTTTTGTACAAAAAAGTCACACATACCAATTTGATATTTACTCTCCTTATTAGACTAAAAATTAATGTCAGTCAGTTAACAAAGAAACAAAATGTCGAATGTTATGCACATACAGATTAGGATATCTTATTTTTGTCAATAAAAATGATAAATTAATTCAATCTTAAAATATCTCTTTTCTTGTCTTTAAATTTTATTTTATATGAGTTACTGTGTTAAGCTGTAGATGGCTTATTAAAATTGTATTATATTATTAACATAATGTTAATATGTTATGTGTCACAATTGATAAAGTAGCACTTTGTTTACCTTATAGAAACCTTCTAGCATCAAAGAACAAAACATATACTTTTAATCATGAAATTGTGTAATCATAGAGTTTTTAATATACAGCAAGAATTATCTGATCATAATCCAGTTCCCATAGAAGATTGAGATTCAGGGTGCTAAATGATTTATCCCTGATTTCCAGTTTGTTAATTCCTGCCAGAATTGGAAATCAAGTTTTCTGATTCTTAGAGTATGTTTTTACTTATTAAACAAGTAATCAGTAAGTCATTTCTTTTTTTTATTTATGTATTATTTCTGCCATTACTGATACACACTATATGAACATAGGTATTTAGTGTAGCTAAGTCAGGCAGAGGAATTCATCTCTATATAGGAAACGTTGTTTTGGTCATTATATATGAGACCAGATTAAACTTTATCCAGTTTTTTTTATTTGGTGGACAATGGAAAGCAATTAGTAACTTAAACACTCTGTAATATATGTCATGATCTAATAAGTAGATTTTTAAAATACCCTTTAAAACATTTGATTTGCTTTTAATTTTGTTGACATTTGCTTTTTCATAGATGAAGAGCTTTTCTCTGGAATGTATATAGATTTCATGGGGACAGATGCAGCTATTTTTCGAAGTTTAACCAAGAGGAATGCAGTCAGAACTGATCAACACAATTCTAAATGGCTAAGTGGTAAATAACACTTTATTCATTTTTTGAGAATCAGACTTTAAACTACTTTGTTTAATTTCATAATGAAAATTACATTAAAATTGTTAAAAAATTATGAGTGACAACAGTTTTGTACTCTGTGATTTTAAATATTTAGGCTAAATATATGAATGAAATGATCCAGGTTTCACATTGTAACACTTTATTAACAATTATAGAATTATCGTAGGATATATTAATAATAAAATGACAGTGATATTCATCATATGTACCTATAGACAAGAATCTTCTCCAGTTGTTTAATTGTAACATATTACAATGAAGTGTCATTTATTCATTTGGTCTGCTTTTATATTTTAATGCCAAATCTAAATTTTTTCCTAAATTTATGACAGATATAATGAGTAGGGCTTATTTAGAAGCTCTTCCTAATTGTTTTATGCTTAGATTCTAAAGCTATAAAAGTAGTATATACTATTTTTCTCACAAATTAACCAATAATTTGTGGAAACCATAAGTATGATAATTTTATTATATTCAGTATTCAGATGTTTCTAATTTGAGGGTCACATGGAATTCACATGATGAAAAGTGCTCATTTGACTTTAATGAACAGTTCCAAAAAGTTGCTATTGTTTAGAAGAGGAAGAAACTGCTAAGATCTTTGCCGTTTCACCCTGGGGATAGTTTAAACTGACCTTAAATTTGGCAATTCACTCAACCTTGCACAGTTAAGCATGAATCACTATAGTTGAGCATCCTATTCCACTCATAGACCAGCATAAGAAGGCATTGATTGTCCATTTACTTCTTCAAATTTTTCCTCCAGTACATCTGGAAGTAGAGTATTCTAAAGGTCGTTTTGTTCTTGAAATAAGGAATCCTTCTATGCTTTCAAATGACTGCATTTTTTGTCTTGAAAAGTTTCTCCTTCATTTCCTATGCTGTATTTTAAGAAAAATGTGTTTTTCAGATCTTGGACTCTGAACTCTTCATTCTGCTCTGTGAATTTGAATTTATATGCACTAGATTGAAAGCCACACATTTAAAAACAAACTTTTTTTTTCTGTGAAATGGCTATCAGATCCCATGGGAAATGGCTGGTAGAAAACTTCAATTTTTTAAAACTCATCAAGGCACGAATTTTGCAATTACTGTACTTTCAGAATGTATTGCAAACAGAGGAAAATAGTTTAAGCTATAATATTATAGCTGTACTTTGTGGCACTTGACATTCCAAATGCAGTATGTTTAGGGAATATAATTAATTGCTTTTAGATTTTTTGCCTGTGAATGTTGAATTGTTCCTTTATACCAAAGATGGAGAAAGCACGTGTCTGTGGTCTACATGGATGGAGAGTAGAAGGGTTTTCATCATGACTATATATATCATCTTTGTATTTTTTTCTAGAACCTATGTTTGTGGATGCACATGTCATACCAGATGGGACTGATCCAAATGATGCTAAGGTGTATTTCTTCTTCAAAGAGAAACTGACTGACAATAGCAGAAGTACAAAACAGATTCATTCCATGATTGCTAGAATATGTCCTGTAAGTATTAAAGTTGTTCTAATTTGAAGAGTAAGAAATTAATATTTCATAAACACATTTTCTTTTTCCAAAAGTTTATCTTCCTATTTTTATTATCTACTATTACCAATTAATAAAATCTTAAAAGGATACATTTAGACTTAATGTTTTTTCACATTAGTCATATGAGATAAGCATACTATTTCAGTAAAAAATCAATCCAAGGAAATAGCTTGGCCATGGTTTTATAAAAATTATTAGTTTTTATTAATTTTGCTTTTGCATTTAATGTATTAATATTTTAAAAAATTGCTAAATTGTATACTATAGAAAGAAATAGAGCAGTTCTTCTGAATACAGCAAAGCAACAGTAAAAGACAAATATTGAGGAATTGTCTACAATAGTGAACTTAAGAAATGCTTAATTAAAATACAGTTCTAATTACAAACTGTGATCAAAATGTTCTTGTTAATCAACAGTAAGAATACATGTTGTTGCTGTTGTTTAGTTGCTAAGTCATGTCCAACTCTTTTGCAACCCAATGGACTATAGCTAGGCTCCTCTGTAACTGGAATTTCCCAGGCAAGAATATGGGAGTGGGTAGCCATTCCCTTCTCCAGGGGATCTAACCCCACCCAGGGATCAAACCCTCGTCTCCTGCATTGGAGGACAGGTTCTTTACCACTGAGACATCTGGGGAGCCCGCAACCCAAAAAAAACTCATGATGTCTTCTCACATAGGAGTATTAAAGGCTTGTCCTGATGTATTTATGATTAGCATCTTTTGTACACAAGCATTTCTTAAAGCATTTGATGTTTAAAGTAGTATAATTTAAAGTGCTGCAATATTCCACTGATTGTGGAGCTCATCTCCTTTTCAGTCATCTGGAACAAGGCGGTAAGACCACCTGCTGACGTAAAAGGTTTCAGGGTGTACAGAAAAAAAATATTATCAATAGAGACTATTTGTGAATGATCCAAATACCATTTTCTCTGCCCTAACCAGAGAAATATGCATATAAATCATCTGATTTGAAATACTAAGAATTAAATAATAATGCAAAGAAATGAAGGCAGGAAAATAGAAGTAATGGGAACTACTTGGCATAAGTATAAACCCCTCTCCTGACCACTGTAGAATCAGCCAGATTCTCTGTATACATTAATTTATGTTTGTGTTGAAGACAGTGAGATATTTAGAAAGCTTTGAGGTATATGTGTTTATTCAATTCATTTTGATACATTTTCAGTTGAACTGAAAATAGAAGAATAACAGTATAACTATTTTTTAAAACTTACTATATATCAACTTGGAGAAGGCAATGGTACCCCACTCCAGTACTCTTGCCTGGAAAATCCCATGGATGGAGGAGCCTGGTAGGCTGCAGTCCATGAGGTCGCTGAGGGTCGGACATGACTGAGCGACTTCACTTTCACTTTTCACTTTCATGCATTGGAGAAGGAACTGGCAACCCACTCCAGTGTTCTTGCCTGGAGAATCCCAGTGACGGGGGAGCCTGGTGGGCTGCCGTCTATGGGGTCGCACAGAGTTGGACACGACTGAAGCGACTTAGCAGCAGCAGCAGCAGCAGCATATAACAACTATTCCTCTTTATTGACATGCAGATTTGGTTAACATTTTCATCCTTCAGGTGATAACAAATCCCCAAATAATAAGAATCCAATGTAAATTTTAAATACATTTCAGTGTCTATTTAAGCAGTCTGAAATATGTTTTCAAAATGATTTCAGAATGACACAGGTGGACTGCGCAGCCTTGTCAACAAGTGGACAACTTTCTTAAAAGCGAGGCTGGTGTGCTCGGTAACCGATGAAGATGGCCCAGAGACACACTTTGATGAATTAGGTACGTAAATGTGAGATTTAAAATGGTTTTGAAAGAGAGTTTGTACAGTTTACAATTCTGAATTAATGATCTGGGTACTACTCATGAATCTCCTGAAGTAGTTTTTAAATCTTTCTTACCCCTAAGTGCACTGCTGAAACATATAGTTCATTGAATCCACCATGATATATAGATCAGTGTGTTCTGTATGTGTGTTTGTATATGTTTCATAGAGACCGACAGAGAGAAGTACTTGTATAATTTATATATAAGTAATAATATGCTTGTGCTTTTTTAAAATGGTTGTGTATTTCATACATGTTTGAATTCTGATATTCTGGTATACCTGTGGCGGATTCATTTTGATATTTGGCAAAACTAATACAATTATGTAAAGTTTAAAAATAAAATAAAAATAAAAAAAATAAAATCCTTTTGCATGAGAATATAGCTATACATTTTTATTACAGTTAATGAATAGAATTAAAGGTTAGAGAAGTGTCAGAGTGGAAATTAGACTTATTCTCCAGTTTTAGTTCTTCTTAGTGACACTGGGACTAAATATTCTTAGTGTGTGCGACATGAGAAGGGTTATACATTCCAAGTCAAATAAGGACAATCTGATTCCTTTCTACCAAGGAACAGTTCTCTTCTTAACCAGAATAACTTGGTACATATCATAGTATCATGTTGACCAAGTTATGTTTAGAAATGATTTTTATTTTGCTTTAATTCATTAATGTATAAAATGGTCGATGAGGTAAGTAATAAAAAGGTGTTACAATATGATTCTGTTGTTGTTTAGTCACTAAATCAAGTCCAACTCTTTGCTCCTTCATGGACTGCAGCACACCAGGCTTCTCTGCCCTCCACTATCTCCCCGAGTTTGCTCAAATTCATGTGCAAATATGGTTCTAGCAGTTACAACAACTGAAATAGACATTTGGTCTCCTGAAAAGCCATTATGTGGATCATAGAAACACAAATTTCTACTTCAGTTTTTCTAGAAAAAAGGTTTTAAGTACGATTTTGTGTTATAACCTAGTCACTATTTCCCCCAGAATTCTTTACCAGTATTGTATGTTTATGTTTCACTGACTTGGAATGTTTCAGTTTCTCCTTATTTTAGGGGGAGCTACAGTGCCAACCTTTGTTCACATATAGAGAGACTAGTGGTTATCACTTTATTACTTAAGATATCCTAACTTTATTGTGAATAAAAATACATCTTTCTTTGTATTGGTCAGCAAGAATGTTATTTGCAAAAAGGTCCCTAAATCCAGATATTTCTTGTATTTATAACAATTGGTTATTATTGAGATTTGCTATCAGAAATCTACTCCCAGATTCTGTCATTTGTTGCACCTGCACCTCACCATCTGTAATTTTCCTTTTGCCTCCATATAGTTTAAAATGATTATAGCAATTTTGACTGAAAGACAAAAGATCTTACTTTATAAAGTCATTGTGAAAAACTTTTCTTCCATGTTCAAATTCTAACCCTAGGTTAAAAAGAAATTGAGATTTGTAATACTTTTTGAATTAAAAAAGTAGTATTTTATCATTAAAGGATATTTAGAAATTTCAGGAAAAAAAGAAGAAAGATAAAAATTTCTGTAGGTTTGTCAACCAGAAATACTCACTGGTCATCTTCTTGTATTTTGATGTATAGTTTAAAGGTTTACATGGTTCTAGCTCATATTAAATACTGTTATGTCTCTTCTACTTAATATTATTTTATTAACATGTTTCCATAAGGTAATAGTCCTCAAAAATTCTTTTTGTATTTATTCAAAAAACTAAAATCATGGCATTCAGTCCCATCCCTTCATGGCAAATAGATGGGGAAACAATGGAAATGGTGACAGACTTTATTTTCTTGGGCTCCAAAATCACTGCAGATGGTGATTGCAGCCATGAAATTAGAAGATGCTTGCTCCTTGGAAGAAAAGCTATGACCAACCTAGACAGCATATTAAAAAGCAGAAACATTACTTTGCCCACAAAGGTCCATCTAGTCAAACCTGTGGTTTTTCCAGTAGTCATATATGGATGTGAGAGTTGGACTATGAAGAAAGCTGAGCACTGAAGAATTAATGCTTTTGAACTGTGGTGTTGGGGAAGACTCTTGAGAGTCCCTTGGACAGCAAGAACATCAAACCAGTCAATCCTGAAGGAAATCAATCCTGAATATTCACTGGAAGGATGGATGCTGAAGCTGAAACTCCAATACTTCAGCCACCTGATGTGACGGACTGACTCCTTGGAAAAGACCCTGATGCTGGGAAAGATTGAAGGCAGGAGAAGGGGACAACAGAGGATGAGATGGATGAGATTGTTGGATGGCATCACTGACTCAATGAACATGAATTTGAGTAAGCTCTGGGAGTTGGTGATGGACAGGGAAGCCTGGCGTGCTGCAGTCCATGGGATTGCAAAAGTCGGACACGACTGAGTGACTGAACTGAATATTTTATTTATTTTACCAAGTGCTTATCTTTTAGTTCCTGTCAAATTATAATAATGCTGCAGGAATATCTTTCTGAATAATACTTTTCATAGTTGAAATTGTTCTCTTAGGGTAAATTTTTTAAACATTTGGAAACTTTAAAAAATTATTTTTCCCTCTTACAGAGGATGTGTTTCTGCTGGAAATGGATAACCCAAGGACAACGCTAGTGTATGGCATTTTTACAACATCAAGGTAATTATTAAACAAATAAATTTTAGGAGTTAAACAATAACCTTTATTGAGTAATAGTAATTATAAAAACATTCTTTCAACTCTTTAATTTTATGTAGAACTTAGGAGGCAACCCTCTCATTTTATTAATTTTGTTTAATTATTAAATGTATTTAAGTGGAACTCACACTTTCGAAATAGTTTTGTATGGAGTATTTGTAGTAATTATATAATTTTTTCCTCAAGGAAGATATGAGCTACAATGCAGAGATAATGTATATAAGTTACATTGTTTTAAGGAAATAACTTGAAGACTCATGATCCAAATAGAACTTGGCATTTCAATTTTAATTTTTATTTCAGGAGCAATCTAAAGTGTGGACTATCAACACACTGAAACAGTTTTCATCTTCCATGTGACAGTATTTCATATTTTTGAAAATAGCTTGTTTTCTAATATATCAGAAATACCAATCTCAGTTATCACAGACTTCAAGACTGTCCAGCATATGCTCATCCTTTCCTGTATGTTTTCCTGTGTACTGTTTTATGCCAGGAATATTAACCAGCATTCAGTACAATACTCCATTTGTCATATGACCAATTTAGAATGTACTTTTCCTTAGACAATCAACCACAAAATGAAAATCTAAACATTTTACTGTTCTTCTCTAGTGGAGGAAACATGGTGTAATTTTCAACTTTGATGAACCATTCAAAGTAAAATTGATTATAAATCATATTTAATTTGCCGTATAAGATATCTAAAAACATGTCCTTTGGGGTGAGTTTAAAAGGGAAAAAAAAATTAACAGGAAAAAAAATTCTTGATTTAAATCCCCAAGAATTAACAAAGCAAAATAACTAAATTCTTAGGAAAAAAAAAAAATTTGAATCAAAAAAGTTATTTCCCAACACCAATAACTAACGGGGGAAAATTTTAATTGTCATTTCTGACTATTGATGCTAACGATTAATAATATATCTTGGTTCTTTCAATGGGCACATAAGTTTCCCATTAGGCATCTAATTTAAGAAAAACATGTGAGTCAGAAAAATGTTGGTTTCAGTCCATCTGCCCAATGACAATGGAAATAGTTTTCAGTAAGGATACAAATAAATTTTCTGAGTTTTTCTGACTTAGGGTCATTTAATGAAACTTTTTTGACCCCTGTTGTTTTCTTCTGTAACTAATAGGGAACATTTACAACAATTTCTCCAACTACCACTTAGGACATTATAAGAGCACTTTTACATTAAAATAATCTTATGACAAGGAGATAGAGTGTTCCCTTATCAGTAAGATTTATTTTGTGAGTTAAATTATGATAGGCTGTATCAATAGTGACAGAATTCAAATCATATTTTTTAATAAATCCTCAATTCTTTTTTTGGTGCCAAGACAAACCACTTAGAAATTATTTTGATTTGTTCTATATTTTGGGCCAGATTCATTGAGTACTTTTTTATAACTTAATGTCTACTACATTCATAGATGACTATAAATAAATGTCTTAATGCTTTTTATATCAATGGCTATTTCAAAAGTTTTTTTGCTTAACTTGTGTAGCGTAACATTCAACTTTTTATCATTGATTTTGCCATTTATTTTTAAGTTGTATTTACATTTATTTATCTATTTATTAATTAATTAATTTATTTTTTTACTATTAAAGTTTTTTTTTTTTTTTAATTTTACATAATTGTATTAGTTAACTATTTATTTTACATTGCAATTGGGCTTTCCCGGTGGCTCAGTGGTAAAGAATCTACCTGCAAAATGGGAGACTAAGGAGACATGGGCTCAATTCCTGGGTTGGAAGATCCCCTGGAGGGAAGAAATGGCAACCCACTCCAATATTCTTGCTTGGAGAACCCTATGGACAGAAGAGCCTGGTGGGCTATGGTGCATGGGGTCACAAGGAAGCAGACGCTACTGAAGCCGCTGAGCACGCATAGTTGGTTGACAATGTTGTGATGATTTCAGGCGCACAACATTATGACCAATACAATCACTTTTAAATTTAGGAAATAGTAAAATTAATATTTTTCTGTTTTCTTTTTTTTTTCAGCTCAGTTTTTAAAGGATCAGCAGTATGTGTGTATCATTTCTCTGATATACAGACTGTGTTTAATGGGCCTTTTGCACACAAAGAAGGGCCCAATCATCAGCTGATTTCCTACCAGGGGAGAATTCCGTATCCTCGCCCTGGAACTGTAAGTATCCAGCAAATTTTTTTTGTTACTTTACTTTTTAAAAAGATATAGCTTATTGAGAAATGAATATCATGTTGATGTTAATTAAATACAAACATAGACCTACTGGTATAATGTTTCACTGGATGAGTTCTTATACTTGGGATTTTACAAATATGCATGTTATAGAATTCTATACAATTTTTTCCTAAATGCTCTTGATATTAATAATAAAATCTCATTTATATTTTAAGACAGCTGGATATGTTAGATAGGGAAGAGATATTTTCCTAATTTTAATGGCATAGAAACCATAGCTTGGAAAATGGTAACATTTTGGAGGCGGTCTACTAATTTGAATTCAAGTTGCTTTTCTCAATTTTTCTTATATTAAGAAATCTCATCTATTTTAATAAAATTATCCTCATGTGAGAATTAATTTAGTAATCAATCTGCAAAGCTATTTCAATTTTAGGAATATATTTAGTTAAAAATTATGTATTGTATATTTCTCAAGGAAATAAAATGGTATTTGTGAGCAAATAATGACAATGAAAGTGAGGTTATAATTCAAATAAAAAGTTTTGAGTTATTCAAATATAACCATGTCTTGAAGCATTGTTCTATTAAGGGGTAGACTGAAAACTACCTTTTCCAGCTCAAGGTACAGGCAGATTGGAACTGAGTTTTTCCAGGACATTGGTCATAGTCTTACTGTGTGTGTGTGTGTGTGTGTGTGTGTCTGTGTACACGCACATGCATGTGGTAAGTCATGTCTGACTCTGTGATCCCACGGACTGCAGTCCACCGGACTCCTCTGGCCATGGAATTCTTCAGGCAAGAATACTGATGTGGGTTGCCGTTTCCTTCTCCAGGGGATCCACCTGGGAAGACCATGGTGGCTCAGACAGTAAAGAATCTGCCTGCAATGCAGGAGATGTAGTTTCAATCCCTGGGTCCGGAAGATCCCCTGGAGAAGGGAATGGCTACCCTCTCCAGCATTCTTGCCTGGAGAATTCCATGGACAGAGGAGCCTCATGGACTACAGTCCATGGGGTTTCAAAGAGGCAGACATGACTGAGGAACTAACACAGTCTTACTAATTTTTTTTAATTTGAATTATAATACTGCTGTGTTGCAGACTAGAATATTGACTGGTTTCTGTCTCTGTAAAATGTTGTACATCACTCTCACTGAGAGGAGATGTTACACAATTGACCATCAAGAGGAATATAATTCTCTTATATTCTTGTATTTCATAAAATAAGTTTATATTTATAAAATGGGTTGGATACAAGTAAAGAATGATTTTATTTTAAAAAATCAAAGGAAAGTTATTAAAATAATATTTACTTGAACAAAATACTTTTCATTCTTATTTAAATATGAAATTCCCTTTGTTAGTATGCTTTCAGACATTTGTCACTTATAAGTTTTACTTACTACTGATTCACTTTATTTTTGTATTATTATTAGATTTTATTTGCAATATAATATTTATTTCTTTGTTTTCTAATCATGTTCAATTATACTGCTGTCAATTTTTTGACAAGAAAAATAATGTGCTAATAAGCCTTTAAAGAAGGCTTATTTGTTTATTATTTGTTTATTATTTGTTTATTCAAAATTAAAAGAGCTCAGGTTTGGTTCCCTGGCTAGGAAGCTCAAATGTGTATTACTAACTTCTAATTAACTTTGGAAAGACTCAAAATTGCTACTTATCCATGAAAGTACTTTTTTTAAAAAGCTAGTTAACCATAACTGGCAAAAAAATCTTACCATAGAATGTATAGTCTCCTTTTAAATGATCTCTCTTTGATGCTTATAGCTCAACAGAAGATGGAAGAAACATTTAACTATTTGGTATCACACAAGGAAAAGAAATGAAGAGCCATATCCATCTTAGGTATTAGAGTATATTAGATAAGAAACAGGTGGTTGGTGGTTTATAAACGTCTCTAAGTCATATCCGACTCTTGCGACCCTATGGACTGTAGCCTGCCAGGCTCCTCTGTCCATGGGATTCTCCAGGCCAGAATACTGGAGTGGGTTGCCATTTCCTTCTCCAGGGGATCTTCCCAACCCAGGAATTGAACCCAGTCTCCCGCACTGCAGGCAGATTCTTTACCAACTGAGCGAATTATATAAAAGAAGGGGAAGCTGAATAACTTTCAAAATCCATCATGACTCAAGGCTCGCATTATTTCATTGACTGTAGTTCATGTATTTTTAAATTATTCACTGATAATGTGTCCAAAGATATGTCATATTTTTGAGAATGACTTGCTATTTGAATTGGATCAAGTCACTGTTTCATCTTAAGTCAGAAAATTCAGAGATGGCTGTGATTGGATTTGTTTTCATCAGTTATTCTATTGAACAAAATACATGTGGGATTAATACAGGAGCAATTGATTTGTAAACTGAATAAAATTCCATTTTCTCCCATAAATCCTTAAGATAAACACCTCAGATACACATAAAGGAGAGCCATGCCAAGTAAATAATGGTTTGAGTCAGCTTGTACCTGACTGACAAGAAGAGATTGCATTCACCTCATCTCAGTCAAAGGGATCACAGTGGCAATTTGAAATCAGTCATGGATGGAATCCTACATCATGAAAACTGATGATGTTACTAATTAGGATTTTTTTTTTCCCCTGAAGAAAACCACCCACCTTGGTCCCACAGTGCCTCATAAGACTCTTCACCCAATGGCAGCTCAAAAAGACTCTGAGAATGACAGTGAGGAAAACATTCATGTCAAACTTTTATTGTACATAAAACGTGAGAGAAGATAATTCCTTTTAGTAAAGCAAGTAAACCACTGCCAGATTAGAAAATTCTGCTAACAGTCCCACTTTGCATTATTTCTGAGCTCCTAAGCATAAGCATTTTTCCTTTTCCAAAGCAGTGTGAAATAAGCCAGGGCTTAGTGACACATCTGGAGCAGACTCCGTGAAAAAAGGGAGTGAGTTGTCAGTGCTTGAGACATATTTCTATAATGTGGTTGCTTACATCTGGTGTTGAGATCACAGAAGCTCCTTTAAAAAAAAAAATGTTGTCAGATGAGTGATCCTTAGAGAATAAAAAAGGCTGGGTGGAGGAATAACCTCTGGAACTCCTCCTGGAAAAGCATACCTTCCTGAAGATTCAGTCCCTCCACCCTTTACTGAGCAAAACACCATGAAGTTAGCTCTCTGACTCAGAGCAGTCTGCATATGTCTCTTTCCTAGGTTTTTAAGGTTTAATATCCATTCATGTGGCCAGAAGACTCACAGCCAAGTGACCCAAAACATTCCTTTTTCTCTAGGGTTAAGAATGTTGCCTCTGAAGTCCTCCCAATGTAAGATCAACTACGATCTTCATACTTTAATTCCCTATGTAGTCCAGTTGCTGGGTCAACCTCATAACTGTATGACTGGATTCTTAAAGAAATGACACTAGCAGAAATCTGATACCCTCATTCTAATGTTCCCTGTAGGTGTTTCTTGTAAAGCAGGGTTGATAGCTGCGTTAGCAAACTGTCCCAACCAGTAAGCCCAAGTCAGTAGGAAGAAGCCTGCCAATTGTGTCATAATGTTTTTCCATAAGTAATACAAGTTTGTGGAAGAAACAGGACACCTTTGGTATGTTTCAAAGGGCAGCCAAAGACTGCAGATTCTCTCTGTGGCTGAGCTAACATATAACATTATTCTGATGCAGCGTGTATAAGCTTCTGTAGAAGACTGTGACTGTGTTTGCTTACCCCGTACTGTTAAAGCAGAACCTCATGAAAATGATCAGTTTTATCCATTCATCTGCTGATGGACATCTAGGTTGCTTCCATGTCCTGGCTATTATAAACAGTGCTGCGATGAACATTGGGGTACACGTGTCTCTTCCCTTTCTGGTTTCCTCAGTGTGTATGCCCAGCAGTGCAATTGCTGGATCATAAGGCAGTTCTATTTCCAGTTTTTTAAGGAATCTCCACACTGTTCTCCATAGTGGCTGTACTAGTTTGCATTCCCACCAACAGTGTAAGAGGGTTCCCTTTTCTCCACACCCTCTCCAGCATTTATTGCTTGTAGACTTTTGCATCGCAGCCATTCTGACTGGTGTGAAATGGTACCTCATAGTGGTTTTGATTTGCATTTCTCTGATAATGAGTGATATTGAGCATCTTTTCATGTGTTTGTTAGCCATCTGTATGTCTTCTTTGGAGAAATGTCTATTTAGTTCTTTGGCCCATTTTTTGATTGGGTCATTTATTTTTCTGGAGTTGAGCTGTAGGAGTTGCTTATGTATTTTTGAGATTAGTTGTTTGTCAGTTGCTTCATTTGCTATTATTTTCTCCCATTCTGAAGGCTGTCTTTTCACCTTGCTAATAGTTTCCTTTGTTGTGCAGAAGCTTTTAAGGTTAATTAGGTCCCATTTGTTTATTTTTGCTTTTATTTCCAATATTCTTGGAGGTGGGTCATAGAGGATCCTGCTCTGATGTATGTCAGGGAGTGTTTTGCCTATGTTCTCCTCTAGGAGTTTTATAGTTTCTGGTCTTACATCTTTAATCCATTTTGAGTTTATTTTTGTGTATGGTGTTAGAAAGTGTTCTAGTTTCATTCTTTTACAAGTGGTTGACCAGTTTTCCCAGCACCACTTGTTAAAGAGATTGTCTTTAATCCATTGTATGTTCTGGCCTCCTTTGTCAAAGATAAGGTGTCCATATGTGCGTGGATTTATCTCTGGGCTTTCTATTTTGTTCCATTGATCTATATTTCTGTCTTTGTGCCAGTACCATACTGTCTTGATGACTGTGGCTTTGTAGTAGAGCCTGAAGTCAGGTAGGTTGATTCCTCCAGTTCCATTCTTCTTTCTCAACATAGCTTTGGCTATTCGAGGTTTTTTGTATTTCCATACAAATCGTGAAATTATTTGTTCTAGCTCTGTGAAGAATACCTTTGGTAGCTTGATAGGATTGCATTGAATCTATAAATTGCTTTGGGTAGTATACTCATTTTCACTATATTGATTCTTCCAATCCATGAACATGGTATATTTCTCCATCTATTAGTGTCCTCTTTGATTTCTTTCACCAGTGTTTTATAGTTTTCTATATATAGGTCTTTAGTTTCTTTAGGTAGATATATTCCTAAATATTTTATTCTTTCCGTTGCAATGGTGAATGGAATTGTTTCCTTAATTTCTCTTTCTGTTTTCTCATTATTAGTGTATAGGAATGCAAGGGATTTCTGTGTATTGATTTTGTATCCTGCAACTTTACTATAATCATTGATTAGTTCTAGTAATTTTCTGGTGGAGTCTTTAGGGTTTTCTATGTAGAGGATCATGTCATCTGCAAATAGTGAGAGTTTTACTTCTTCTTTTCCAATTTGGATTCCTTTTATTTCTTTTTCTGCTCTGATTGCTGTGGCCAGAACTTCCAAAACTATGTTGAATAGTAATGGTGAAAGTGGGCACCCTTGTCTTGTTCCTGACTTTGGGGGAAATGCTTTCAATTTTTCACCATTGAGGATAATGTTTGCTGTGGGTTTGTCATATATAGCTTTTATTATGTTGAGGTATGTTCCTTCTATTCCTGCTTTCTGGAGAGTTTTTATCATAAATGGATGTTGAATTTTGTCAAAGGCTTTCTCTGCATCTATTGAGATAATCATATGGCTTTTATTTTTCAATTTGTTAATGTGGTATATTACATTGATTGATTTGCGGATATTGAAGAATGCTTGCATCCCTGGGATAAAGCCCACTTGGTCATGGTGTATGATCTTTTTAATGTGTTGTTGGATTCTGATTGCTAGAATTTTGTTAAGGATTTTTGCATCTATGTTCATCAGTGATATTGGCCTGTAGTTTTCTTTTTTTGTGAGATCTTTGTCAGGTTTTGGTATTAGGGTGATGGTGGCCTCATAGAATGAGTTTGGAAGTTTACCTTCCTCTGCAATTTTCTGGAAGAGTTTGAGTAGGATAGGTGTTAGCTCTTCTCTAAATTTTTGGTAGAATTCAGCTATACACAATGGAGTAGTACTCAGCCATTAAAAAGAATACATTTGAATCAGTTCTAATGAGGTGGATGAAACTGGAGCCTATTATACAGAGTGAAGTAAGCCAGAAAGAAAAACACCAATACAGTATACTAACGCATATATATGGAATTTGGAAAGATGGTAACAATAACCCTGTGTACGAGACAGCAAAAGAGACACTGATGTATAGAACAGTCTTATGGACTCTGTGGGAGAGGGAGAGGGTGGGAAGATTTGGGAGAATGGCATTGAAACATGTATAATATCATGTATGAAACGAGTCGCCAGTCCACGTTTGATGCACGATACTGGATGCTTAGGGCTGGTGCACTGGGACGACCCAGAGGGAGGGTTTGGGGAGGGAGGAGGGAGGAGGGTTCAGGATGGGGAACACATGTATACCTGTGGCAGATTCATTTCAATATTTGGCAAAACTAATACAATATTGTAAAGTTTAAAAAAAAAAAAAAAAAGATCAGTTTTAACATCTGTTTATAAGCGGACCAGAACCATCTGCTTCATTCACTGTGCTTTGACTAGGTATACAACCTGGTGCAGCAAAAGAACACAGAAAATGTATGATCTACATAGTTAATAGAAGAAAAAGAGAAACTTTTTTGCTGATACTTTTGTCAATTGTGTGCATCTTCTGGTGGTTTTTACAGTAGAAGCATTTCAGTTCCTCATAGACATTTTAAAACATTGTTAGCATAGTTTACAATCAAATTCAACACATAAGGCATATAGACATGAAAAGTTAATTACATATTGTTTCACATAAGTATTCAAGGCATGTGAATAAAGCAGATGATAAATATTATTGAAATCTAGAGAAAAAAGAGATTGTCATGGGACAGTCTAGTTTGGAAAGGCATGTAAAAATATGTGAGATTGATCTGGCCCTGAAGGGTAGTTGATGTGGATAATTTGAGTAAGTAAGGAAGGATGTTTCAGGCAAAGGTTACTGTGTACATTACAAGGCAAAGATAGAAATTAATCAGTGAGTCCTAGAAGCTCTGCATGGGCTAGTAGGACTGGAACAAAGGGCTCTTTTAAGTCATGGAGGATAAATACCAGAAAAATGAGGGCCAGCTGGTGCATAAATTCAAGTCTTCAGCTATTTAATTCTTTGGACTTTAAGTAAAGGGCCCAGATTACCAAGGGTTTAAACATAAGATCAATTTCTTTCAGAACACAAGTTTCAAAGACTAATCTAGAAACTAGCCCAGATTCTAGAATATCATTTATTTATGTCCATTTATTTATCCATATGCCATATGTCCTTCAAGTGTTAGGTCAAGCTCCTTTTGAATGTGCTGGTTACTCCTTCTGTAATTCGTTTTACCCTTGTTTTCTGTTGCTTGTCTTTAGTGTCAACTCCTACTTCTTCCCTTCATTTTGTGATTCATGATTTAGGATTGCTCCAGGCATTATAGTTGCCAGAATATTCCAAACTATTTTTGAAATCTCTAAACCTCTTCACTAACTCTGGCAGCCTTAAGTTTCTCTAATAAATTTATTTTTAAAATATTGGTTCTTATTGATTGTGAGTCAAACTCTGTTTTTATTTTATATTTATCTTAAATTATATGTCACAATTGTTATGTTACTTTGAATATGTCCATCTTTCTTAGTAGAACACTTGTGTCTAGAAGACAGTGGTTGCTTCCTATCTTTAATTCCCCTGCTAAGCGCTTCAAAATGCATTTTGAATAAAAGCTATCCAAAAAATTGACATATGAATTGATATGTGAACACATTAATGCTGAAAACCAGTATAATAGAAATACCTGAGAATAGGAAGGAAATTAGAGATACTTCCTGATAAGATACATGGTATCCTCATTGTTCCTAGCATTTCACTTTAGCACTTTAGTAATCCAAACACTTAAAATGTCTTTACACAAAGAAAGGAATGCTTATCATCACTTAATAAACAGAAAGCTAAAACTAGAGGAAAACAAATACCTGAAGGAGAAGTTTAACCAAAATTACTTAATGACTATTTGTAGAGCAAAATTATCCTTCCTATGAATGAGACAGCCGCCCAGTTAATGGACAAAGGCTTCCACCAGGCTCCCCCGTCCCTGGGATTCTCCAGGCAAGAACACTGGAGTGGGTTGCCATTTCCTTCTCTATTACTTTATAGTAGCATGTGGGTATTAACATTTTCTTGAGGTTTCAATACACATGCTTTCATATATCACAAGGTGAGGGATATGTTAATTGCATCTTATTTATACTTGACAGTTTTATACTGAGCAAACTCACAAGTCCAGATAGTCTACAAAGGGTAATCAATTTCGTTCTTGTCACATAACTGTCATTCATTCTTTGTCTTATCTGCAAGATTTAGGCCATGAATCAATGGGAAAAATCAATTATTGACTAAAGGAATTCTTCTGTAATTTTGAAAATAAACTTTTACTAGGAGACATTGTTTCCAAGTAAAAAGTTTGTTTATTGTGAATATAACATAAAAGTCCCACATGGAGAACATTTGAATGAATATAAAATAATTGATTTCAGTTGATTTATTTGGGTTACCTATTTAATAACTGGCCTTCCTGGATGGTTCAGTGGTAAAGAATTTGTCTGACAATGCTGGAGACCCAGGATACCGAGATGCAGGTTCAATCCCTGGGTTGAGATGTTCCCCTCGAGGAGGAAATACCCACTCCAGTATTCTTGCCTGGAAAAATCCCATGGACAGAGGAACCTGGAGGGCTACAATCCATAGAGGTCACCAAGAGTCAGACACGACTGAGCAACTGAGCACACACAACATTTAGTAACTATAGTTGTGAGTAACTGAAACATAATTTTTAGCTTAATTTCAGTTACCATTAAGTAAAACCAGGAAACTAGACACGTGTAATTTAATAAAAGCTTATGAAAGTGATTGCTAGCTGGAGATTATAGAAATTGCCTAGTAATCTACGCTAATTTTGGATAATCCTTGAATTTATAAAAACAATACTTGCAAATATTTAAGGAGACAGCTCAGGAAACCATCCTTTAAGTGGTGCTTTTTGAAGGGCTGGAGCTATATAAATTGCCCGTGCACTTGTACTTTCCATGTTTTCATTCAGTGAAAATTCATGATCCTCATGCATCTTCTGGTTGTTGTGTTTCCCTTTCTCCACTTTGTGTGACAAATGACAGTAGGAAATACCCGTAGCACTACGTTTTTCAGAAGTATGGAACACATTCATCAGTTTAGAATATACTCACATGGAATTGTTTGTCCTTGTTTGGTCTTTTATTGTAGTTAATTTATAAATATGCATATTTAAATATAATACTTTTACCTAAAAGACAAGCATATGAACCCTAGATGAAAGTCTCGTTAATGGGATAATGAATGAGAAGCTTAGTTTTATTACTTGTCTCATTATCTCTCTTTAGTGAAGTCATTTAATTGCTCCTTATGCCTTTCTACAAAAAGAGAACTATATTTACTGGTCCTATAAAATATTCTAGTAATGTTAACTGGTTAAAGCTAGTCTAAAAATTGCTTTAGGGTGATACAATTCAAATGAGGGAGAGCACATTCAGTTTGTGGAGACTTAATTTGCAAATGTAGGACTGCCTGGGCAGTAATGGCCCAGAAGCACTGACATTGTAGGATAGCCATTGCATGAATTTAACCCAGAGGTTGCCATGTTTTGTTTGGTCCCTAAAGTTGTTTTTCTTTTTGCACTGGGATAACATTAAAATTTTGGCAGTTGTTCAGTCACTCAGTCTTGTCCAACTCTTTGTGACCCCATGGATTGCAGGACGCCAGCCTTCCCTGTCCTTCACTATCTCCCGGAGTTTGCTCAAATTCATGTCCATTGAGTCAGCAATGCCATCCAACCATCTCGTCCTCTGTTGTCCCCTTCTCTTCTTGTCTTCTGTCTTTCCCAGCATCAGAGTCTTTTCCAGTGAGTTGGCTCTTCACATCAGATGGCCAGAGTTTTGGAGTTTCAGCATCCATCCTTCCAATGAAAATTCAGGATTGATTTCCTTTAGGATTGACTGGTTTGATCTCCTTTCAGTCCAAACGACTCTTAAGAATCTTCTCCAACACCACAGTTCAAAAGCATCAGTTCTTCAGTGCTCAGCCTTCTTTAGGGTCCAACACTCACATCCATTCATGACCACTGGAAAAACCATATCTTTGACTAGATGGGCCTTTGTTGGCGAAGTAATGTGTCTGCTTTTTAACATGCTGTCTATTTTGATCATAGCTTTTCTTCCAAGGAGCAAGCGTCTTTTAACTTTGTGGCTGCAGTCGTGGTCCACAGTGATCTTGGAGGCCAAGAAAATAAAATCTGTCACTATTTCCATTTTTTCCAGTTTTTTGAAAAGTTGGGTTTAAGCCAGCTTTTTCACTCTCCTCGTTCACCTTCATCAAGAGGCTCTTTAGCTCCTCTTTGCATTCTGCCATTAGGGTGATGTTATCTGCATATCTGAGGTAATTGCTATTTCTCTTGGCAATCTTGATTCCAGCTTGTGCTGCATCCAGTCCGGCATTTCACATGATGTACTCTGCATAGAAGTTACATAAGCAGGGTGACAGTATACAGCCTTGACATACTCCTTTCGAATATGGAACCAGTCTGTTGTTCCATATCTGATTCTAACTGTTGCTTCTTGACCTGCATACAGGTTTCTCAGGAGGCAGGTAAGGTAGTCTGGTATTCCCATTATATAAAATTCCACATTTCCGTTTCTGTTGAAATTTGACCACACTGTTTATATTCCTGCATAGGAGCAGTCACCTAGAAATAAGTCTTCACTGCCACATTTGAATAAACTGTAGTTTTCATTTCTTACTGACTGTATCACATCTTGCTATTTACCACAGATGCTATACCCATTTCTGTTGATCAGGAAGCTTGATTTGTTGCTTTCCTTTCAATGTGTACCTCTCTAAAGAGGATAATTGAAAACTAGAGCAGTAGTGCTTTTGTTTAAAAAAATATATAACCAAGTATTTTTGTTTCTGAAAGTAGAGATATTGACAGTGTTTGATAGGGTTAGACAAATAATGTTTTATGTGTTAAAAGAGATTATACGTTGTTCATATAACTTGATACTCAGCTCCTATTAGTGCATGTGTTCAAGTTTCAAGCTTCAGCACCTCCCAGCCTGCCCTTGAGTTTGTCCTCAGGTGACTTGTAAATGGAATCCTCTTCTTGGAAATCCTTGTCATGCTAGAACTGCTGAAACTGTCCTGCAGTCATTTTTAGGTCTCATTATTGCTTTCTCTCTGCCTCTTTATACCTGATGCTCTGAATCTTTCCCCTCCTCACCAGAATTAATGCCCCTGTTCCATATAACCCCTACACCAAAATTGGATGACAGATATAATAAAGTATTTCACTCATCCAACTACTCTGTCAAATATCTAATATTTGTCAGCTTTATTATAGGTCTGAGGGTAAAGTAATGAACAAAACATACCCAGTTGAGAATAATTCACAGCTTACCTTCTAGAGGAAGAAACAGACAATAAAGATACAAACAACAAATATATTACACACAGGTATATAGAGCTGTAGTCCATGGGGTCGCTAAGAGTCAGACACGACTAGGCGACTTCACTTTCACTTTTCACTTTCATGCATTGGAGAAGGAAATGGCAACCCACTCCAGTGTTCTTGCCTGGAGAATCCCAGGGACGGGGGAGCCTGGTGGGCTGCTGTCTATGGGGTCGCACAGAGTCAGACACGACTGAAGTGACTTAGCATAGCATAGCATAGCATAGCATATAGAGCTGTGAAAAAAATAAAGCAAGCTAAGGAAATAAGAGGGTAGAATTGGTGATGGGGAGCTATTTTTATATATCATCACCTTAAAGGAAGTTACTTTTGAGCTGAGAACTGATTGAGGCAATGGAGAAAACCATGGAGTTGTCTGGAGAAGAGTAATCCAGATAGGGAACAGCAAGTGCTAAGTTCCTGGATGGGGAGCTGACTTGAAGCTCAGGAAGAGCAAGAACCATGGCCGTGGTAGACTCGATGCAGCCCAAACATTTAGGAGCTTATAGTCATGCTTAGTTGTTGGGATTTTATTCTGAGAGTAGTGGAAGTTACTGGAGTTTTCCAGAGGGAAATTACCAGGTGTATTGACCATATCCAATCCAAGCTCCAACTTCAGAGAGTCCTCTTTGGTAGGGAGGGGATCAGATGGAATGAAATTCTTGCCTTAGAGTTCTGATTGAATTTGATAATGATAATCTAATTTATTCTAGCCAGTAGTAGCATTCATTGGTGGAGAAGGAAATGTGACTTACTTCAGTATTCTTGCCTGGAGAATTCCATGGACAGAGGAGCCTGGTGGGCTACAGTCCATGGGGTGGCAAAGAGTCAGACACAACTCAGCAACTAACACATAGCAGCATTAGATTGTATCCGCAAGAGCCATTTTTTCCTAGCAACACTGAATCTGGCCCAGGATAAATATAAAAGTGATGGATGAGAAAGGTGATAAGTTTTATCATGAACCGAATGACATCAGCTTCACTCTGAAAACAAACAGGACAGGCTATGTGGATTTGGCCTATTTAAATGATCAAGTTACATATATTGTATGTTTATTTTCTACAGATCGTGCTATGTATAATCATGCTGTTTTTTTCTCAATAGGTAGCAGATACACTTAAAACAACTTGAGCTTCTAAGTATTTTGAAAAATAGAGGTCTTTTGATTATTATTAACATAAAGTTACAATTGTATTAACTTAGTTCTTTTAAAAATATTTTTTTAGTGCCCAGGAGGAGCATTTACACCCAATATGCGAACCACGAAGGAGTTCCCAGATGACGTTGTCACTTTCATTCGGAACCACCCCCTCATGTACAATTCCATCTACCCAGTACATAGAAGGCCTTTGATTGTTCGTATAGGCACTGACTATAAGTACACAAAAATAGCTGTGGATCGAGTGAATGCTGCTGATGGTACATACAATGTCCTGTTCCTTGGAACAGGTAAGTATTTTAGCTAAAACTACTCTTAATATGTAGTAAAAGAACATGGTTGTTGAGGGCATGATATTGAAATCAGAAAAACTCCAGTGTTTGCTTCTGTCTGACTCTTAGGTGTTAAATGTCCCTGTGTTTCAGTTTCTGCATCTGCAAAACGGAGTTAAAATAAATTACTTTATGGGATTGTTGGGAGGATCCAATGGCTTAATATTACCATATGTAAAGCACCTTAAACAATTCCTGGCACCTAATACAGTGAAATAAGATAATGAAATAAATGAAGGGATGGGAATTTTTAAGCATGAGTATCCTCTCAGCTAAAACAAATTCTGTGACCTCTTCATAAACACATGAAGCTATCTATGCTTTCCTGCCATCTCTATGATTTTTATCAATTAAAATTTTTTGTTTTACTTTTTAAAATGTATTTATTTTTTAATTGAAGGATAATTGCTTTATGGAATTTTGTTGTTTTCTGTCAGACATCAACATGAATCAGCCATAGATATGCATTTGTAATATCAATATAATATCAATTACATTATTACAAACTTTATTCTTCCATTTCATCCTCCCCTGAAACCTTGGCTTAGCAAACTTATGCCAGCATATGAAATCAGGCCTGTACGTTCACCCACCTCTACTTCTGCTGTACTGCTGATTTTGCCAAGGTCTTCAGTTTTCTCGTGATAAGAAAGTCCAATATCCTTTAACCATTAAAATGCCTCCGTGCCCTTGTATCATTTGATATTGTAGAATCACTCTTTACTTGTTACTTCAGCCATAAGTCACATAATTTTCCTTTATCTTCAACAATTCCTTCTCAGTCCCTGCATTAGTCTGGCTTCCATCTCCCCATGAGTGTACGTGTTTACTGAGGTTCTGTCCATAGTCTTCTTTTTACGTATTCCTTGGCCATCTCATTCACTCATTTGGTTTTAATTAGTCTGTGCAAACAAATCCCAAATGTGTATCTCTAGTCGTTGCAATTTCATGAGTTCAGTGTTAGTATTTACAATTTATTATTAGGTAACAGAAGTTGTATGACCCATTAACATTTCAAACAGCATGCTTCAAACTCAGTTTATTCACTTATAAGACTGCTTAACCAATGCTTAATCTAGTTCCCCGTGTTTGCATTCATTGCTACACATTCCTCTCAAGGTTCTATTTCTCCTTGATATGTCATTCTTTCTAGATATATTACAGTTCTTGGTAAACTCAGTAAATATTTGTCAAGATGAATTGAAAATCATAACTATATCCATTGCTTCTCATACAATGAAAAGAATTCATAACTGATTGCAGAAACTAATTTTTGTTTGCTTAAAAACTGTTTTCAAAAGATGTTGTCTTCATATAAATAACTACAATCTTTTAGCCTTGATTCAGATCATCTACTGTGGAGTTTGCATTTTTTAAAAAAACTTTTTTTCCTGAATTGGTCGTTTAGAGTTACACCTGTCCTTAATGTTTCATAATACTTAGGAAAAAATGACTGTTTTCTTATTTTCCTTTTGAAGCCAGTCTTAAAGGTGGACCCTTTTCCCAGTTTTATTGAGATATAATTGACATACATCACTGTATAAATTTAAGGTGCACAACATAATGGCTTGACTTAACTTTATATATTGTGAAATGATAATTGCAGTAATTTTAAGTATCCGTCATATCATATAGATACAGTAAAAAGAAAGAAAAAATACATTTTTCCTTCTGATGAGAACTCTTAGGATTTACTCTCTTAACAACTTTCATATGTATCATACAGCAGTATAACTATAGTGCATCCCCTAACTGCTCACGTGTACCTTATATCCCAAGTACTTATGTGTCTTATAACTGGAAGTTTGTCCCTTTTGATTGCCTTCATTTAATTCTTCCTCTCCCCACCTCTGGTAATGAATGTGGTTTTTCATTTTGTTTTTGCTTTTTTGTTCCATATATAAGTGAGAGCTTAGCATAATGCCCTCAACTTCCATCCATGTTGTCACAAACAGCAAGATTTAATTCTTTTTATGGCAGAATAATATTCTGTTGTGTTTTAAACCACACTTATTTTTCCTTTTTTAAAAATGAATTTTGAATGAAGTTAAGTTGCTTTACTTTATAGTGTTGTTAATTTCTACTGTATAGCAAAATAACTCAGCCATACATACACATGTATCTCTTCGCTTTTGGATTTCTTTCCCATTCAGGTCACCACAGTTAGTACGTTAAGTAGAGTTCCCCAAGAAGAATGGGAAATTGAGATTACGGCGTATACCCTATTGATACTATTCTGTAGAAACCATGTAGCTGTAGACGGACACTTAGGCTGTTTCCATGTCTTGTCTCTTGTGGATACTGCTGCAGGGAACATGCGGGTGCAGATATATTCTACTGTTAGTGTTTTTGTTTCTTAAAGTTGGACTCTGATGCCACATTCAGGTTGTTTTTTCATGAAAGTCTACATAAGATATACAGGTTTCATGGGTGGAATTTTCTAGTCTTTAAAAATTGTCCAACAATGTTCATTTAGATAGAAAGCAGTAAGAAACATGCCTTTGCACAAGTTCTTTGACTTTTTTTACTACATAAAAAGTGTCTGGCATCTTTACTCGGACATTTTTATATTGGTATTTAAACACTTGTGTCATTTTCAAAAACAGTTTTTAGGCATATGTTTTTAATTGTAGTGGGAAGCTCCACTAATCACTGCTTACAAAGCCACATAAGTCTCTTGAAGATTGTATTCTAATAGGAAAATTCATGCTGTGAAATGCCTCTGCCAAGAGCGTCTTTCTGGATAGATGGTAACTCACTTAACCATTGAACCTAATCCTCATGGTTATATCAGATCACATTGTAATTGATTTCAACTTACTTGAAACTCTAACAAACAGTATATCGTTATGAAATATATTTTCTACCTGAGTAGATCTTGAATTTCTGGTGAAATTTCTTCAAAAGAAAGTTCTCTATGTTTGTTTGCTACTGAAAGTGAATAAAATAGCCTTTTCTGAAATAGAAGTTGGGAGAATCATGGTTCACTATTCCCAGAATTTCTTAACTTTCTGTATCTAAATGCCTTAGGAAGGATTATAGTATGTCTTTTGTGTTGTCAAATCCCCAGGTACCAAATAGCCCTTTAGTTGTTATTAATAAGTAATGATGCTTCAATTATTGCCACAATTAAGCAAGCTTCTCTCATGGCTTCCCTTTTCTCTGGATCTTCATGAAGAATTAAAGGGAATTTGATGAAGATATTGGTTGTCAAAAAAGTTGCCATAGGAAAAACTTATGGGACAGGTCATTGGAATGCAAACAGGATATCTTATAACTGTATCCACTTTGAATAATAGGAATGATTTGTAGTTCACAGAACTTTTATGGTAGTTGTGCAGGCTGAATGCTCAGTAACTTGCTGCTGCAGCTGCTGCTGCTAAGTCGCTTCAGTCATGCCCGACTCTGTGTGACTCCATAGACGGCAGCCCACCAGGCTCCCCGCTCCCTGGGATTCTCCAGGCAAGAACACTACTGGAGTGGGTTGCCATTTCCTTCTCCAATGCATGAAAGTGAAAAGTGAAAGTGAAGTCGTTCAGTCATGTCCAACTCCTAGCGACCCCATGGGCTGCAGCCTACCAGGCCCCTCCGTCCATGGGATTTTCCAGGCAAGAGTACTGGAGTGGGGTGCCATTGCCTTCTCCGTCGATAACTGTTACACTTAGTCTACTATAGTTTACTATTCTGGCTGAGGTTGAGAGGCTGGTATTCTGGCCTTCTACTTTTCTGGGACTGCCTGATTATTTTTTGTGTACTGTGAGCTGCCACAATAAACAAACACATACATACATAGGTACATGTACAAGTCAATAAATGCAATGAAGGGAAGAGGAAGGGAGGGAGAAATAAATTTTGTCCTGTCGTCTTTTATTTCTTAGTTTGCATTATCAACGTCTAGTCTGTGGGTGAGATAGCCCACAGCCTGCTACAAATATGGTCTATAAGCTAAGAATGATTTGCATTTTTTAATGACTGAAAGAAAAATGGCAAGAAGAATATTACATTAGCAGTGAAAATTGTAAGATTTTTAGATTTCAGCGCCCACAAATAAAGTTTTATTAGAACACAGCCACATTCATTCATTTACATTTATCTGTGGCTAAGTTTGTGCCACAAAAGAGTTAAATACTTGCCAAAGAGACCACTCAGCCCATAGAGCCTAAATTTATTGTTATTTGACCTTTAACAGACAAGGTAATTGTAGAAAAATTAAGACTTCTGAAAGAAGCTATTGTCTAGGATGTAGCTATAATACAATAATTTATAATGATGCTTAGTATAAAAACATCTTCTTTAATCTCGAGTAAAAAATGTCTTGTTATATCTATTAAAATTTAAACTAGAAACCATGTTCCTTGATTATTTTGCAATTCATTACGGCTACTATGCTCCTAACAAGGAACACAGGTTGAAATAATGTATTTTAAAATCAGTGCATTTTAAAATCTGGTAGTATTATTTGATATTTTGTAGAATTTGGGGTTTGGGATTTTTTTTGTTCGTTTTTGAGATTAATTTTTACTGTTAAGATGATGGGTATTTTTATGCTCCTTAGTCTCTTTTTTCAGTCTTTAGGAAAGACTATAAAAGAGCAGGCAAGTATTCTCATAGGATTAACATTTCTGTTTTAATTTTGCCACCTACTGCTTATATCCAGGCTATTTGTTCAAAGTTGATGATAAAGTACAGTGAAGAGATTTGCCTGTTTTCTTTTTGCCTCTGGAGTTATGAAAATAGTTAAGTGTCTGGGCCAAGTTTAGACACATTTTGTCAAATTTACATTTTGAGCACTAAATGTGAATCAGAATGACATGTGGTTTCTGATGAAAGAGAGAGTATTCTTGTGAATGGATGTTAGAGGTTTAGGATGATTTAATGCCATTATGATTTTTTAATGTATGGTCGATACATGTAGTGCTTTGCCAAAATTCTTGTATAGTATGTACTGTTTCATGCTTCGTACTAGCTTCCGTTTAACTGGATGATTACTAAGTTTGACTGTTGGCTCCAGTAGGTCCTTTGAAAATGTGGAGATTTGAAGTGTGTGCCACATGTGTGACTAAAGCCTTAATATGTTTGCCTTGCAGCATTACAGGATCACTGCCTTTATGGTAACTAATCTGTTCTGACAGTCACATCTTTTGAAATGTATACCTAATGAACTGCAGAACTAGGCATTTTGATTTTTACAGAACTACCTAAACTAAAAACACCCAAGATGTAAAATGTGATAGCTGGAGCCATGCATTTGACTTCAGAAAAGACGACTCTCAGTTGTAAACTGTGCGTGTCAGTCACTCTGAGGATAATGTCTACACTTCCCCTTTGCTTAGAAGTAAGGAACAAATCCCTTTGTAAGTCACTGGTTTTTAATAACATTGTGGTTCACTGCTTTCCAAATCAGAATCTAGAAACATCTGAGAGTTTACCAAGGATTCTACAGGGATTGTCACAGCAGGAAATACTAATAGAACAGAGTGGAATGATGACTGAATTGAAAGGGGAAAGATGATAAATTATGGTGTGATGATTGCTTGATCATGTAGAAGAGTAGCAAAGGCAATATGTGAAGAGAAAAATATGCAAGAGAGCCCAGATAGTGGTTGTTAATCTAGAGACAGATGTTCTTATTTAAAGTTTATTTTAAAAAGACAGTTTACTAAGAATAAATATATGATAATTGCTGAAAATATTTTTCAAAAAGCATAAGTCTTTTCCTTTAAGCTACTCTTCAGAGATACATTTTATTAAAGATCGTGTGAAATCTCACATAATCATTATATAAATTTTGGTGTTGCTAGTTTGCCCAAATTACTCATTTATCTCTTTAATATGCTACTTCTTATGCAAATAAGTACACTTTTTCAAGTTTTTGAACTATTTTATTACTAGTTTAGTGATGCTAATTAAGGTTATTTACAATGCTTATCTTTTGCCAGGTATGTTATTGAATCTCATCCAAAACTTATAGTCACCCTGTGAGGAACTGTGAGAATGTAGACCCCATTGAGAGCAAGGATATTTGTCTGATTTATTCATTGGTACATCCTCAGAATAGCACATCACTCAAAGTTGTCGTGTTCTTGCCTAAAGAATCCCAGGGACGGGGTTGCCTGATGGGTTGCCATCTATGGGGTCGCACAGAGTCGGACGCGACTGACGCAACTTAGCAGCAGCAGCAGCAGCAAAGTTGTCACTCAGTAGATATTCTTTGAATGAATGAGTGGATGAGTTGCACTTATCCTCCACCATGTTTAAACTGAAGCTCAGATAACTGAAGATCACATTGATATTGAGTGTATGATACAACCAGAATATAACCTTTTGGTATCTGATTTCACATCAAGAGCATTTATCCTCTTCAAGTCAATTACCTCATCTACCATCACCACTTTATTTACCTTTTATGAAGTTAAGGTAATTTCATTTTGTTGTTGTTTGGTCACTAGGTCGTGTCCAACTCTTTTGCAACACCAGTGGACGATAGCCCGCCAGGCGCCTCTGTCCATGGGATTTCCCAGGCAAGAATACTGGAGTGGGTAGCCATTCCCTTCTCCAGGGATCTTCCCAAACCAGGGATCAAACTCGCATCTCCTGCATTTCAGGCAGATTCTCTTACTGCTGAGCCACCAGGGAAGCCCCCATTGTCTCACTTTACTGTGAATTAAATGTTTCCTTCACATATGTCAGGAGATATGGCTGACGTGTTGACATTCAACATTAGCTCAGCACTGCTTTGTTAGAATAACATCACTCACTTTTGCCCATCCACACATTGTCACCAAGTCGTACGTGTGAAAGAGATACATCTTACAATGTGACAGAGAAAACCTGGAACAGACTGGATTTGTATGTGAATTAACCAGTTAACCTGTGAATCTCGTATCTTTTTATGTCAGCCGCCATGTATTTAGGGTTGAAGGAGGTAATATTTTGTGGGGAGAGGTGAGTACTAAAATGGAAGAGTAATTCATCTCACTTTTTGATGTATTACTAAATCTTTGTGCATTTTAAAACTTGTGCCTTTCAGCAGGTGCAATGGCCATGATATGCTCTTTATTACTGGTGCTTTTACTATGTATTCACTGATATAAAACATGTGCTGCTGCTGCTAAGTTGCTTCAGTCGTGCCCGACTCTGTGCGACCCCATAGACAGCAGCCCACCAGGCTTCCCTGTCCCTGGGATTCTCCAGGCAAGAACACTGGAGTGGGTTGCCATTTCCTTCTCCATGTGCAAGCAAACCTAAATCCTGTATGTTGCCTTCATTTTAACCCTCACTTTTTCATGAATGTAAGAAAAATTTCTAACCCAAAGACATTAACTTATAAAGTCTTTTGTCTGTGTTTTAATAAGAAATAATCACACTATGTTCTTGTTCTTGATGCACTGCTGAGTTTCCCTGAAGCAGACTTAGCAGCCTTTGTCCCTTGGAGAAACTCTCATAGCCCATTACTCAGCCTGGCCAGCCCTCTCTATGTGACTACCTGAGGAGGTACATATCCAGGTGTCAGTTGTGGGGGTGGTCTTTGTTGAAAGTGAGTTTTGTTTTATCTTGTTTTTAAGTTTTATGGAACTGAGAAAAGTTTTTAAATTGTTGAAAATGAAAAGAGAGATTTAATTTAGAATATGAAGTGTAGTGTGAATTGAACAAAAAAGGCTTGAAAGTGGATTTTCTGAGGTGAGTCTGTTATTAGAGTCATAAATGTTTTCCTTAGTTGTATGCGTATTTTCTCTTTCACTAATGTAGTGAGCACAATAATAGGCCCCCAAAGGTCATTTCCTAATCCGTGGGAACTGCTCTGTCTGCTCAGGGTCCCACAAAGCCACAAAGTGTAAACCAGACTGCATTCCTTTCTGGAGTTCAAAATCTTTTCCAAACTCACACAGTATTTGGAAAAATTAAGTTCCTTCCTGATGCAGGGATGAGGTACTGCCTTTCCCTGCCATTGTCCATTCAAAAAACACCTGTTTGCTCCTTCTGTCTACTAAAACAGAGTCTCATACAATGTAGCATAATTGTGGGATTGACATACTACCGATTTAGCATTATTCTGTGGTTTTAGAAGCAAGTCACACATCTACTCTTATTCAAGAGGAGAAGTTATACAAAGGGGTGACTTAGTAAGGCTCTTCTTGGAGTAGGTCAGTCAATTCCCAGATACATTTATGTAGCTAGCTCCCTTTGGCATTGATAGGGAGGATACATTACAGACAGAGAAAAAAGGCCGGTTAGGAGACTTGGTTTTTTTATAGGCAAGAAATGATGAGAGCCTAAATTAAAACAGGTGCTAGAAGTCAGAGATTGAGAGGGATTATCAAGAGATATTTATGAATAGGAAAGGACCTGATAATAACTAACTTGATTTGGGAAGAGTAGGCGGATGAAAAAAAAAGTGCCTAGGGTGTTTTGTAAATATATGGTCTGTCACAAGGATGAAAAGAAGTACCGTTCATTGAACAAGGGAACATAGAATCAGCAATCAGATTTGGAAAGTAGTGGATTCCTTTTGAAGGGCACACCTGTCCTTTCCTATGACCTGTTATGATTAGAAGCTGAATTTACCACCTAAAATACATTATCTCATCAAAATCTCATAGCAACCGAATGAGAGAGAATCATTATCCCCATTTTAGAACTGTGTAAACTGAGGCTTTGGTAATTAAATGGCTAGCTTATGGTTGTGAAGCTATTAGAAACAGTAACTAAATTCCAACCCAGGTCTGTCTCCCACTGAGTTAGAGATTCTGTGGACCGCTCAGATGGATAAGTCAAAGAGGGTGTTGTTGTGGATACACTTCAGCAGAGAGGGCTGTGCTAGAGATGCAGATACAGAAGTCATTAGCAATATAGGTGTCAGCGGAATCCTTGACAGTTCTTGAGGTCACTCTAGGAACTATGCAGATAAGGATTTAACTCTGGGGAGCTCATTTAAAAGGTAGGAAAAGTAAAGATTATCTACTAAGAAAATAGAGAAAAAGTGATCATAAAGTAACAGGAAAATAAGAATTAGTATCATGGTGACCTCGAGAAAAGAGAATAGCAGGCAGGAAAAAAAGCCGTGGCCAGGATCATCAGATGTGACAGTTCTGTCCGAGGGCCCTTGTAAGATGTTCCTTTCCTCGTTAGCCTGTCTTCTTGAGGACCAGTGAAGCTTGAGAGGAGAATAACCATTTCAGTGGAAAGAATGGGTTGTGAACAGGAGGAAGTAAGAATGGGTTAGCATGAGCAAGTGTATTGAGAGATGACTAAATGAAGAGGGAAACCTCCTCTTTTTACACGAGCACCCAAAAACGTAGGCAAATGTTCCAGGCCACCTTCTCTATGTGCTTTAGTCTTTGCAAACTATTGTAGAAACACCCATCTTATGGTAAAACTGGTGCAGAAAATAAACTAATTAATAGTGACCATAAAATCCATTAATCTCAGATGAGTAATTCTTTCCGCAAATTTTAAAGGATTAAATAGAAAGAGTTAGCTCCTTGCATTATTGGAAATTTAGTTGTTTCATCCTGTGTCGGTTCTATAAAACCTGGCATATGACATACACTTCTCCATTGTCAGAGAAGGCAATGGCACCCGACTCCAGTACTCTTGCCTGGAAAATCCCATGGATGGAGGAGCCTGGTGGGCTGCAGTCCATGGGGTCGCTAAGAGTCACACACGACTGAGCGACTTCACTTTCACCTTTCACTTTCATGCATTGGAGAAGGAAATGGCACCCCACTCCAGTGTTCTTGCCTGGAGAATCCCAGGGACGGGGGAGCCTGGTGGGCTGCCATCTATGGGGTCACACAGAGTCGGACACGACTGAAATGACTTAGCAGCAGCAGCAGCAGCATGACATACACCTGCATGGAAGTCCATTTATTTTAAATTGATATTGTAAATAAAACATCCATAATACAATACAACAAAGGACACTGAAATGTAATTTGTACATTTTGGTAATTTACACAATCCTAAAACATTAATGTTAGTGATTCCTGAGACTCTATTTGAGTATTCTTTTTAGCTGTGTCTCCAGGAAATAATTATAATAAGCCATATTTTAATGGAATATCACTTGGTCTAATATTAGATTTTTTTTCTAAATCATTATAGGGAAAATTAGCTTCTAGAACCAGAACATATTATACTGTAACTTATTAAACACATTTTGTTACATCAGATATATCATTAACAGATATTTTGCATGAGTACAGAAACTTTAGTTGAAAAAATAATCAAATCAAAAATTTTGAACACGTGTACACCTGTGGCAGATGCATGTTGATATATTGCAAAACCAATACAATATTGTAAAGTAAAAAAATAATAATAATAAAATTAATAAAAAACTAAAAAAAATTAAATGGCACATTTTCCTGTATTCTATTTCTTGGTAAGTCCCAACTAAATCAAAGCTTATAATTTAGTCACTCCTTATAAAATTGTCAGTTCAGTAAAATAATTGGTCTTAAAAGTTTGCCCTAGAAATCTACTTCTCCATTAACTTATCTAAATATGTACCTCCCAAAGCTTTCCACAGCAGTAATGGATGCAAAGCATGTGTAAAATCCTAGCTCCTACACGTCCTAGCTCCTACACATGGTCGTGTGAAATGGGAAATTTAAATTCCCAAAGATATTCCTACAATAACCAATTCCAATTATGTTTGGGATTTCTCCTAAACTTTGTTGAAAACAGAATAACTTTTTAGACTAGGCTAAGGATTAGGCAACATTCTTTAACTTCAAAAGACCTATGTTTCAATCCTGCTATGTACCATCTGCCAGTTTTATGCCTGGGAGCAAATTATATAACATCTCTAAGCCTGCTTTTCTTAATTGCACTACTTTATGGATGTATTTTAAAGATTAAATGATGATGTGTACAAAACTTGGAGTGTACTGCCTAACAATTGGTAAGCATTTGACAGGTACATATATATATGTATCTATACAGTATATATATATAAATTGACATCAATCATACTATCTATGAATATAAATATACATATATATATATATTTGTGAATACACAAGTATTTTTTAATTCTGTTGCAAATTCTAATGCCATTAACTAAAATAAGCAGTGAACAAAATACACAAATGTCTCTTTAAAGTTTGTATTCTTGTGGAAGGAAACAGGCTATGAATAATATGTGCATAATTATTTTACAGCATTACTTAAATTTGAGTACACTGTATTAGGAAAAGTAGAAAGGAAGCAAAGCCTTTAATGACAGATCATAGATGAATCTGCCTGGTATAAAAGAACAGTAGGTAATTTATGTAACAGAAAAAGACTCACAATAAGGAAGGACAATTTCAGAACACTAAGAATAAAAGTGTACTCTTTGTAAAGTTCATAAGGAAGGTTTGTATAGGATTTTGCCTTTGATCTTGAACAGCCTTGTCAGATTTGTAAAGCAAATACTGTATCCACATTTTATAGAAAAACACAAAGGATTACCGGAGGCGGGTTTGTTCAAGTTTACACCATTTTCAAGTTTAAGACCAGAATAAGAATAGTGGACACTATTGCAGGTTTGGGGAAACAGGTATATGTTCTTTTCAGTAGTAGTGTGGAGATTGCCATTAACTGGGCTGTTAATGAGCGATGTTTATCTACTCCTGAAAGCTAACTGCAAAAAGAGAACCATCATAGAGCACAGTTACACTTGTACTAAGCATTCAGCATATGGTAAAACGGTACTAATTTATTGTATTCCTTCTCATGTAAATGGCGTTAGGCAGACTCAACAGGAGTGTCTTGAATTATATAGTAGCTTTAGTAGGTCTAATTTTAAATACTTACATTCTACTTTATCTTTTTTAGTAATAACCAGAACATGATTTCAATCTATAGCTTGACTTAATTACATCTCAAATTATTTTTTTATTGCTTGAGCTAAATGTTAATTTTTTAATCAAGAAAATAATAGGTGAACAAAAAGAAAAAGGAAGAAAAAGCAAGCCTAGTTTATATTCCCTAATATGAAACTAAATGTATTTCAGTGTTCAGAAGTATGTGAATAGGAAAAGGTAATATACATATATATTAATATATTAGGTAAAATGGCTTGCACAACCTTGGATCACAGTGAAGTCCGTAGTACTGTTGCCATAGTGAAACATAGAAATCCTCAAACCAAGTATAACAAATACAGGTTATAAGTAGCCTTAGGTAAGTGCAGGTCAGATTTTGTGACTAAAGTAGTTCAAGTTAGGACAGATTTTACCATCAAAGCAATTAAAAAAAAAAAAAACTTGAAATTTAGAGCTGCAGAAAAAAGATTATAAGCCCACATTAAAAATACAGTGTAACCCCCTACTTATATAGAGGGATTATAATATAAATATTTTATTTTTTTTACTCTGTAAGATATCACAAATATCTTTGCTTGACATATTTTGGGGAGAAGGGAGGAGTATTTTATTTTAGTATCACGATTCTCAGAAATATTGTTATTTACATTTTCTTACAGATTTATTGGATCACAAAATTGGAAAACACAGTTGTAGACTGATTTTACATGTGGTTTGACCAGGGCCCCAGCTTCTTTTTTTTGGAGTTTTTGGCTCTGTCCTCCTTAGCTGGGGGCAGAGTTAAGCTTTGTTCTTAGGTCAACTTTCTCATTTTTTCAAATGGCTGCAGAAATTCCAAAACATATCTACAGACCAATCAACCCTGATGGATAGAGGTCATATTGGATTTTCTTTAATCTTCCTATGAACCTGTGTTTCTATTTTTTATTATTTCCATTCAGACTAAAAGACATCCTTTAGCGTTTCTTCAAATGTAGGGAGTCTGCAGGCAAAAAAACTTCCAAGCTTTCATTTATCTAAAAATGATTGATTTAATCTTATATTTTTAAAGAATATTTTCACTGGATATAAAATTATGGGTTAACATTTTTTCTTTCAGAAATTAAAAAATGATTATTTCTTTATCTTCTGGTTCCATTGTTTGTGATAAAAACACAATGCCTTTTTTCTCTGGCTGAATTCAGAGATTTATTTCTGTAAATTTTATTTTCAGCAATTTAAATATGATGTGACTTTTATATCTGTTGAGCTAAGATCTCATGGAATTCCTAATCTACAACATATTATTCTTCATTAAATTTGGGAAATTTTCAGCCATTCTTTTTTCATATCGTTTTTTCTTCCCCAGTCTTCCCTTATTCTCCTGTCAGAACTCTAATTACATGTACATAAGACCATTTGATGATGTCAGCCATGCCCAAAAGACTGTTTTAATTTTTTTCTCTATGTTCTTGCAACTGGACAATTTATATTGATCTGGCTTCAAGTTCACTGACTTTCTACCCCAAACTGCTATTGAGTCTATAAAACTGATATTTTATTTTAGCTATCATAATTAAGTTCTAAAATATCTATTTGACTTTTTATAGTTTTTATTTCATTGCTGAGTTTTTCATATCTTTTCATTTATTAAGACCATGTCTTCTTTTCATTATTGTTTTGCTTTTAATTTTTTAAACATAGTTATGATAATCTATAATAGCTGCTTTAAAGTTGTTGCTTACTAAGTTCAGCATCTTGGATAATTTTACTTCTTTTTCTTCCTGAAGACCATCCCCTGTTTCATCCATTTTTTTCTCTTCCTCTCTCTCTCTCTCTCTCTCTCTTCATGTACAATACTTTTTGTTGTTCTTGATTCTGGACACTGTAGACAATACCTTGGCTTTAGGTTCAAGCATTCAGTTATCAGCTGATCACCTTGAATTTGTTAAGACTTGATTTACTCTGTTAAAATTCTAGTGCTCAAGTAAGTCACTCTAATTTAGCAGGACACAAACTCCAAATTCTCTCCCTTGTATGTGTTTTCAGATCTTGGTTACAAGTAGTGTCAGGACAGACTTAAAGTACGTCTTAACTCTAGAACGTGGCACTTATTCTTATAGCATCATCTTTTTTGTGTATCAGCTGGATACCAGAAGTTCTAACAAGGTGTCAGTGTGATCTGTATACTCTGATAGAGCCAGAACTACAGTTTAATGCAGCATTGCCTTTCTCCAGAGCTGCTGCACCCATAATTTGTCTGTTCCATACTCCTAATAGAAGCTGCAATCCATTAAGCCTTGGGAGTGTCATCCTGCAAATATATAGCCCAGGAATCAACTATAGACCCAAAGGAGATTTCCACGTGGCCTTCTAGAAGCGCTTTTCTGGACAGCTTCCTCTCTTGATACTGTGTGCCCTAAATTCTCATACCTGCCTTCTCATCTCAGTGAGATGGCTCTGCTCTACTTGGATGCCTGCTCTCTGCACCTCTGTTGAAAAATTGTTCCCAGGTAGAAGGTGGAATAATCATGAAGACTACCTTGTGAATTTTTTTCTTCTTTTAGTCTTTTGCTGTCAGTTATTCATTACCTAGAAAGTATTAGCTCTATAATTCATCCAGTTTTATAGTTATTTCTTGCAAGAAGGATATTCTACTCATTGCATCATGACCAACCACCATATTGCCCCCCAGAAAGATTTTTCAAAATGCATTTCTACCAAAAGTGTATGAAAATACCTGTTTATATCCATACCAGCTCTAGGTTTAATATTATTTTAATGTGTGGAGATTAAGTAATTTTTTAAAATATCATGTATATAGATCTATGTACTTTTAGACATATGTACTTTTTCATATATGTATACTTTATATACTATATATATACTTTGATTTCCAAAATACCTGAAACTTTTTATTATAATTTTGCCTGGGGACTCTCCCAGAATATTTAAGTATATTCCAAATTAGTCATTAGTTTTACATATTCATAGAAAGTGTTATTTTAGCTGAAATTAGGTAGAAAAAAAAATCCATAGATATTTGAAAATTAATTTAGCAGCATTTTTGGCAATTACAGACAGCTACCAAAAAATAAAATATGTTAGAAAGAATTACATTGTTCATCTTCTGTGATTTTCAAATGTTTGAGCAGATATATATTTATTTTTAAAGCTTATTTAAATTAGCACTAAATTTAGATTATTTAAAATTAGCTTATTTAAAATTTAGCACTAAAATTTGCTTATTTAAAATTAGCACATTTTATCTAAAAATGATAAATCTGTGATCTGACATGTAAATAAACATCTAAATTTTTTTGAAACTAATTTTTTGAGTGAGGTGGACTGAATACCAACCACACTTTGAGAAACTATTGGTAAAATAGGACCTGATTTCTAAAAGAACATGAGTGGTAGGTGCTTGGGAGACAAATGAAGTTATAGTATAAACAAATAAACTTGAAAGTCACTGAATACTATATTTTCTTCACAATGAAGAAAGGTATTTGAACAATTCTGAAAGGTCCTGGAGTAAAGAGCAAAGAAGCCTATTTAACTTAGATTAATCTAGTACTAAGGATTTCCCAGATGGTGCAGTGGTAAAGAATCCACCTGTCAGTGCAGGAGACACAAGAGACACTGGTTCCATCCCTGGGTCAGGAAGATCCCCTGGAGTAGGAAATGGCAACCCACTCCAGTATTCTTACCTGGAAAATTCCATGGACAGTGGAACCCCGTGGGCTACAGTCTGTGGGGTCGCAGAGTCCGACACCACTGAGCACACTGCACACAATTACTGTCCAAGTTTATTTACTCTACAAACTTTTTAACATTATCACACTCTGGGAGATGCAAAATAGAGAACATTTGTTGATACAGTCTCTCCAAGGACTTCCCATCAAATAAAGATATTTGAGATGACTTTGATGATTAAGTAGGGCTCTAACTACCCAAGAGCTGAAGCTACATGTGTCACCATCACAGCATTTAAATTGCCTATTGAGTGAGAAAAGCTCTGCTAAATGTGAGAAAATGTGCTAGATGACCTAGTTTAAGAATATATACATATGTGCTGCTGCTAAGTCATTTCAGTCGTGTCCAACTCTATGCGACCCCATAGACAGCAGCCCACTAGACTCCTCTCTCCCTGGGATTCTCCAGGCAAGAATACTGGGGTGGGTTGCCATTTCCTTCTCCAATGCATGAAAGTGAAAAGTGAAAGGGAAGTCCCCCAGTCATGCCCGAGTCTTAGTGACCCCATGGACTGCAGCCCACCAGGCTCCTCCGTCCATGGGACTTTCCAGGCAAGAGTACTGGAGTGGGGTGCCATTGCCTTCTCCGATCTCCTGATTTACTACATATAAAGGTAGTAAATTGGGGGCATACATGAATAGAATCACCACATCTTAAAGATGTATTCACTAAACTCCTAATAGAAATTTTATAAACTTATGGTTCAACTTTATTCTCAAGTTTTAAAAATATATTAATACTATAAATACTAAAAATACTATTTTAAAAATACTATTAAAAGCATATAGCAGCAGGTTGATAACCTAATTGGAAAAAGAAATCTTTTATGAGTTTATACTGTAACTAATATGAACTAAAGGAGCCAATCTGTAAGATCTAATTTAGAGATTAACAATGCAAGATTTCTTATCATCATATTATCTATAGAGGGTTCATTTACTAAACCGAGCTTTTGAAGTTCTTTTTTGGGGGGAGCTTTAAAATATATTTCTTAAATTCAGTATACAAATTGATGCAGAAAACTATAAATAAATAAAATAAAAAGTATTTATCAAATATAGCAATTTTTATCTTTAATAATACTAATTTTAATTAATAAATATTAGAATTGATTTCCCGGCAGTAATTTACCTCTGAAGTCATGCAGAGGGCTACTTGACATTTAGGGACACTATGGTGAAGATTGAGAAAAAGCAGGAAAGAATTAAGTATTTGACTTTGGAATTTATGTTTGTCTTTACTAAATTGAGTGAGGTCCGTCCTTACCTGGTACAAACTGCTAGTAATTCTGAACACCTAGAATCAGATTGGCCATGTAATTTGCAGGGTATGGTACAACATGAAAATCCAGGGCTCCTTATTTAAAATTATTAAGAATTTCAAGGAGGTGACAACAGAGCATTAAACTGAGTATGAATCCTTCTGACCACAGAAATATGTGTGACTGAACAAGTCTAACAACCATGAAACCAAACCTGATTGGAATATTTTTACAGAATAACAACCAGGTATACGAAACTGACTAAATCTGATTAAGGAGGCAGAGTTCTCCTAAATCCCCAGGCAACCAGAAGCCCGGTGGCAAGCACGCAGTTTGGCAGAACAATTTCTAGGGAAACCTCTAAGGACCAGTTTAGATGAGACTCAGTAGATAGATACACACAGGACTGTTCATAACCTGCTGGTAATGAGTTTTTTTATACTATGCTATAAATACAAGCTGTTCTCTTATCTGGAGACTGTGATAATTTTAAAGATAATATTGCCATCATCTCTTGCACTATAAAGAAAAAAAAACTCTAGATGGTATGCAATATATAATACAGGAAATAAGTTTATAATACAGGGAAAAAAATTGGGAAATTTTCTTAAAAGATTTAATGAAATAAAAGAAAATTAAGAGCACTAATATGGGTTGATGGATCTACTGTGGTATCTTTGTATATAAGTTTATATTATGCAGCTCTCCTATGTGTCTTGCTTGATTCATGTCACAGTGCTTTATTGTTTTGAAGGCATGCCTATTATGTATATCTCATAGATAAGACAGTTGGTCTTCAGAAAAAGTTGTGACTCCAATAATGTAAAAAGTTTAGTTAGTGGTCGAGCTAAAAATATCTTGCCCATATTGAGGGTATACTATGTACTAGACATCTGATAGAAACATCTGAATGCAGAGTTCCAAAGAACAGCAAGGAGAGATAAGAAAGCCTTCTTCAGTGATCAATGCAAAGAAATAGAGGAAAACAACAGAATGGGAAAGACTAGAGATCTCTTCAAGAAAATCAGAGATACCAAAGGAACATTTCATGCAAAGATGGGCTTGATAAAGGACAGAAATGGTATGGACCTAACAGAAGCAGAAGATATTAAGAAGAGATGGCAAGAATACACAGAAGAACTGTACAAAAAAGATCTTCACGACCCAGATAATCACAATGGTGTGATCACTCACCTAGAGCCAGACATCCTGGAATGTGAAGTCAAGTGGGCCTTAGAAAGCATCACTAAGAACAAAGCTAGTGTAAGTGATAGAATTCCAGTTGAGCTATTCCAAATCCTGAAAGATGATGCTGTGAAAGTGCTGCACTCAATATGCCAGCAAATTTGGAAAACTCAGCAGTGGCCACAGGACTGGAAAGGGTCAGTTTTCATTCCAATCCCGAAGAAAGGCAATGCCAAAGAATGTTCAAACTACCGCACAATTGCACTCATCTCACACGCTAGTAAAGTAATGCTCAAATTCTCCAAGCCAGGCTTCAGCAATATGTGAACTGTGAACTTCCTGATGTTCCAGCTGGTTTTAGGAAAGGCAGAGGAACCAGAGATCAAATTGCTAACATCTGCTGGATCATGGAAAAAGCAAGAGAGTTCCAGAAAAACATCTATTTCTGCTTTATTGACTATGCCAAAGCCTTTGACTGTGTGGATCACAATAAACTGTGGAAAATTCTGAAAGAGATGGGAATACCAGACCACCTGATCTGCCTCTTGAGAAATCTGTATGCAGGTCGGGAAGCAACAGTTAGAACTGGACATGGAACAACAGACTGGTTCCAAATAGGAAAAGGAGTACATCAAAGCTGTATATTGTCACCCTGTTTATTTAACTTCTATGCAGAGTACATCATGAGAAACGCTGGGCTGGAAGAAACACAAGCTGGAATCAAGATTGCCGGGAGAAATATCAATAACCTCAGATATGCAGATGACACCACCCTTATGGCAGAAAGGGAAGAGGAATTAAAAAGTCTCTTGATGAAAGTGAAAGAGGAGAGTGAAAAAGTTGGCTTAAAGCTCAACATTCAGAAAATGAAGATCATGGCATCCGGTCCCATCACTTCATGGGAAATAGATGGGGAAATAGTGTCAGACTTTATTTTTCTGGGCTCCAAAATCACTGCATATGGTGACTGCAGCCATGAAATTAAAAGACGCTCACTCCTTGGAAGGAAAGTTATGACCAACCTAGATAGCATATTCAAAAGCAGAGACATTACTTTGCCAACAAAGGTTCGTCTAGTCAAGGCTATGGTTTTTCCTATGGTCATGTATGGATGTGAGAGTTGGACTGTGAAGAAGGCTGAACGCCGAAGAATTGATGCTTTTGAACTGTGGTATTGGAGAAGACTCTTGAGAGTCCCTTGGAATGCAAGGAGATCCAACCAGTCCATTCTGAAGATCAGCCCTGAGATTTCTTTGGAAGGAATGATGCTAAAGCTGAAACTCCAGTACTTTGGCCACCTCATGCGAAGAGTTGACTCACTGGAAAAGACACTGATGCTGGGAGGGATTGGGGGTAAGAGGAGAAGGGGACAACAGAGGATGAGATGGCTGGATGGCATCACTGACTCAATGGACGTGAGTCTGAGTGAACTCCGGGAGTTGGTGATGGACAGGGAGGCCTGGCGTGCTGTGATTCATGGGGTTGCAAAAAGTCAGACATGACTGAGCGACTGATCTGATCTGATCTGATGTACTAGACATCATACTAAGCAGTTTCCATGTGTTATTCATTTAGATTTGTTAGAACTTTTTCAACAGAGAGTGACTTTGTTTACACTTTACTTGAACTAGCTAAAAATAGTAAATTTTTGTGTGCTCCACTGGGAAATGTAGGAGGCAGCCTCAGATATAGCTGAGTTTGTGCTGAAGTGATGTCTTCAGGAATTTATCTCACCATCTTTCAGCTCTGCCTTCCTCCTTATTGTTTGTTCTCAGATGGAGTCTGTGCCTGTGGTGGCAGGAATGACCTCCAGATTTACAAGCCTTTACTAGTCCTGATCTCAGATGGAAAGAGGCTCCCACCTATCTAATTCTCAAGAAGGGCTAAGCCTTGACTTGTTTCTATGCCCACTCCTGCATGAATCATAGGGGCAAAGACATGTTCTAATTGCACAGACCTAAGTCGTGCATCTCCCTGGGGCTGAGAGATACTCCACTCCTTAACTGTGCAGATGGAGAATGAGAGAGGTGTTGTTTCCAAAAGTTGTCTCAGGGTGCTATTTCCAAGAAAGGGAAAGTGATTCTGGATAGACTATAGTAACAGATACCCATTACAAAATTTATCATTGTAATTTATATTTACACACAAGCAAACTGAGGCTTAAGGAGAAAAGAAAGATACTCTGCTTCACTGTAACTATATTGCAGGCATGATGCTTTTCACGAGGAAATATAAGGTATTGTATATCCCAGTCCTTCAGAACAATAAAAAAATTTATGTTGTGTATGTTCAAGGAATGACTACCTCCAGATGGAAGACATTTGTTAATTGTATTATCATCTTCAAGCTAATAGATTCAGAGATGACTTTATGTAGACATAAGTAATTGGGAATTTTATAGATATTCTGGAATGCATATTTTCTAAATGACTAACATTTGGTGGGAACCCACTATTAAAGAATCATTATTTTAAAAAGCAAATTTTAGACTTTGAGCTCTTGAGACATCAGTAATATTTTTCATAAGCCGATGAGTAAAAATTGGTGGAAGACAACCTAAATCCATTTATTTACTTAGTAGTGAATGATTTAGCCCAAGGATACCTCAAAAGTATCTTCTGTATATGGAACTGAGGTTTTGTGAATAAGTTTGGAAAAGAAACTAGAACTGTCTACCATACATTTTGAGAGAAATTATCCAATTAACCTGGGCCAGCTTAGAGAGTAGCTGTGAGGAATTTCATGTATATTGGCTTGGTTCCACAACTGATTGAAATGACAAATGAGCACTCGACCGCTGATATGTCCACCAAGCAATGGTTTATGGTGTGCCTTCATCATGACTACGTTGAACCAAATTAAATCTGTCTCTTGAAAATCTGAACTGGAGACTATAGGAGTCAGGTAGTTTGTAAGAGGAGCAGAAATACAAACACATCTAGAGTGGAGCCTTGTCAATGTGTACACCCTGGAGCTGAGATCTCTGTTTCTGAGATTACAAGTACTAGAGATCCTGACCAGTCACCTACGTTTGTTGGTCAACTAGGAAAACTACTGCTGTGTCTTTTAAATAGTCCCATCTCAGCAAGGTCTGCATAGTGGTGAAACAACTGAATAGTCACGTATAATTCTAAGCATCACAGTTTAAATAGGATAATCCCAAACTGCAGGGTGTTCAGAGAATGGCAGGTAAGAAGATCTGATTTTTGAGTTTGAAAAAGACCTACTTGAACGTAGTGTTCATGCTTAGACCAGAGTGTGGAGGGTATAAAGATATACTCAGAGAGATCTGAGAAAATGATTGAGTACTGTATATTCTTGGCAGCTGTAGAAGAAAGGCAAGCAGACTCTTTACCATCTGAGCCCTGCAGAAAAAAGGCCAATGAATAAAACAGACAGGCGGTAGAGCTATTTACACTCAACTTTGATGGACGTGAGTCTGAGTGAACTCTGGGAGTTGGTGATGGACAGGGAGGCCTGGAGTGCTGCAATTCATGGGGTTGCAGAGTCGGACATGACTGAGTGACTGAACTGAACTGAATGAAGACATTTTCCAACCTTTTGCTGACATGTGAAAACTGATCTTGGATGATAAAATTGTAGTGGTAAGAGATTGTAGGCAAGGTTTCATTGGATAATTAGATATTCTTCAATTTAAAGAAACTATTATTGTCCAGTTTTATAAAAACTTTCTTTTTTAGAAAACTAGACTAATTGTCAGAGCTGAACTTACCATAAACTTTAGAGTTCCTCATTTGTAACTGGCTTCCCTGGTGGCTGAGAAGGTAAAGAATCTGCCTCCAATTCAGGAGACATGGGTTCTATCCCTGGGTCGGGAAGATCCCCTAGAGAAGGGAATGGCAACCCACTCCAGTATTCTTGCCTGGAAAGTCCCGTGAACAGAGGAGCCTGGCAGGCTACAGTTCATGGGGTCGCAAATAGTCAGAGAGGACTGAGCGACTTAACACTTTCACTTTCACGTTTTAAGTGTTTGGGAAAAATCCAAACAGCCCTCTTTTTGTATTTATGTATTATCTTACTTAAAATAGGGCTTCCCTGGTGGCTTAGAGGGTAAAGCGTCCGCCTGCAATGCGGGAGACCCGGGTTCAATCCCTGAGTTGGGAAGATCCCCTGGAGAAGGAAATGGCAACCCACTCCAGTACTCTTACCTGGAAAATCCCATGGACGGAGGAGCCTGAGAGGCTGCAGTCCATGGGGTTGCAAAGAGTCAGACAGGACTGAGCGACTTCACTTTCACTTTCTTAAAATAGTCCCCCTATTATAAAAGTTCAAAGTCTCATAAAATCTGAATTGTTAATAGTGATGATTCTCACAGGATTTAAAACTATTCCATTCATATTTGAATCCACAATTTGAATGACTATTCTAATTTATGTATATGAAAGCTTTATTATGTAAAATGAGAACAAATGTGTTCATTTGTGACACACTAATGAAAAAGGAACCAGTATAATGAACTCTGGAGCTATGCTACCTCATAAAGTGTCAATTCAAGTATAAATATGCAATAGTACAGGAATTAAAATGCATATTTATTTCCTGGAACAATGTATTTTTATCATAGATCCAGGCACACAGTAGGCATCCATTAAATATTTGTTTCTCTATAGGGATCTTGCATTTCTATGATTTTTTTTAAACTTAATTTTGCAATAGAAACTGATATTTATATTACTGATATTTAATATTTAAATTAACTGATTTTTTGGTAAGAATTTCAGATAAGTTGATGCTTTACTAGGTAGAAAATGTATTTTTATCTTTTAATAGTCTCTCAAGGGAAATCTACTCACATTAACAGTAAAACAAAAAAGAACTAAAATAGGAAAGCAAACAATAAATAAAAGTAATGTTCTACCTTTCATCACAAATGAGTCAAAAGTAAGTTTTTGCTTCTCATTAGCCCATTTTTATAGCTGTTCATTGTGCTATATTTTGTAAATGGCTGGAATAAAATATGTTTGTTATAGGTTTTGGTTTTTTTTTTTTTTCAGAAGAAATGATTGTTTCTGTAAAATAATGTTCTCATACCCTGAAGAAGGGGATGGCTACCCACTCCAGTATTCTTGCCTGGAGAATTCCATGGTCAGAGGAGCCTGGCAGGTTACAGTTCAAGGGGTCAAAATGAGTCGGACACGACTGAGCAAATAACACACTTACACAGTTACTTAAAACATTAGATAAAAAAAGTAGTCAGTTCTCTCATTTGAGAATACTTAATAAAATTATTTTCAAAGCTGATAGCTTTGGCTTTAATCAAGATTCCCTTTCATGCAGCTTTATTTGGGATTGTGCTCAGTTTCCACTCATAGCTTCTGCTCAGTCTCCACTCAAGAAGTGGTCATTGCTGTCATGTGATGGACAGGGAGGCCTGGCATGCTGCAATTCATGGGGTCACAAAGAGTCGGACACAACTGAGCAACTCAACTGAACTGAATTGAGGATGACACTGGTCCTTGCAAGCTTCAGCCGGAAACCATAAAACTCTGTTGTGACTTAAAAAAAATAAAAGTATGATCTTTATGATAACATGACCTAAAACAAAGATAGTTTTACACCCTAATTTTTCACCTACCCAGTCACACAGACACCACACACACACACACAATATCACACAAATCCTTCCCTAGGTGTTATAATTTCAAGGCTTTAATTTTAGGGTTTTTGGTATATACTATTCCCATAGAAGTTTGCACTGTTCTTTGTGCCAAATTGTTAACAGAAACTAGGGAATACCTCCAAGCGCCTTCATCTATTTTCAGTTGTGGTGTGTCTCTGAACCATATGCCTAAATGTTGTTCCACTTCCAGTTTATACCTGCAGTAATTATCTTCCAAGAAACTAGTACAAATTGGTACAGAACTAATTCTAAAGAAGTTAATCGATGAAACAGAGAAAAGTCCAGGTTTCTTAATTATATCTAGAGCCTACAAATCTTTAGGATTTTTATGTATTTTTAAGTATGGCTTAAGAAGTGAATTTTGTATTGTAGAGTGTAGTTTGAAACTTTAACAGGTGCTTAAACTTTGTATACTTGTAAAGGTCCAAGGATTGTTTGGACAAAATCTCTTAAGCCTTATTTTTCTGTATAAACATCATTATTATTATTTAGTAGGTTTTAATTTTTTTAGTTGGTAAAATCTTAGAGTTTACTTTTTATTAAGAATTATTTTATTGTACAGTTAGATTCATAAAGTAGAAATTATAAATAATAAATGGAATTTTTATGTCAGAGTAATGCTTAGATGTGAGGTTTGGGACCTGTAGTATTGGTTTCAAGTTTTTTCTTTTAAGTGAAAGTCACTCAGTCATCTGACTCTGCGACCCCATGGACTATACAGTCCATGGAATTCTCCAGGCAAGAATACAGGAGTGGGTAGCCTTTCCCTTCTCCAGGGGATCTTCCCGACCCAAGGATCGAACCCAGGCCTCCCGCATTGCAGGTGGATTCTTTACCAGCTAAACCACAACGGAAGTTCATCACTAATAGATTCCTAATTGTTAAGTCCTGTACGACTCTGTTCAAGTATCTCTTCTTAGTGACATTTCTCAACAGAATTAAAAGATGCTTTAGTGTCTGTTGATGATAATGCACCTGTCAAAATTACAAATTCACAGTGACATGCTCATACTTTAAGAGAGTCATGACTTGATATTCACAAAGCAACTCATTAGTTATTTTAACAGGAACATATTTTGGTAAGAAAATATATTTTTACTTTCTCAAAGGACTCACAAATTTACTTTAACCTCACATTACCAAGTTGCAACTAGTTTTTTTTAAACCTAAAATTTAAGTGATTGGTAGAATAACATAATTATATGTTTAGAAAATGCTTACGTTACAGATGAAATTTTCTTAACTAAATTTTTTGACATAAGGAACATTTCTGTATATATTATATTTACTTAGACATCTTCGTTTTGGCAGTCTCTAATTGAGAAATTAGAGACCTGGGTCTCCTGCATTGTAGACAGACGCTTTACAGTCTGAGCCACCAGGGAAGTCCCAATTGAGAAATTCAGGTACTTTCTTAAGATTTAGTAACATTTATTTTTGGCTGCCCTGGGTCTTAACTGATGCACTGGCACTTTCTGAAGTAGTGGCAAGCCGGGGTTGCCTTTTGTTGCAGTGCTCAGGCTTCTCATTGCTCTGGCTTCTCTCGCTGCGGAGCATGACCTCTAGGGTGTGCGGCTGTCAGCAGTTGCCTCAGTAGCTGTGGCCTGAGGGCTTAGTTGCTCCATGGCATGTGGGATCTTCCTGGACCAGGGATCAAACCTGTGTTGTCTATAGTTGCAAGCAGATTCTTAACTTCTAGACCACCAAGGAAGACCCAAATACAAGTACCTTTTTATTTACTTAAGTTTATTTGACCCATCTAATTTGAAACTTTCACTATAGTTTAAATATTCTAAAGAAACATGCCCAACTGAAAACAATAATTGTGAAAATCATAGAATTGTTCTATGAATCAGTTCACTCACTCAGTCGTGTCCGACTCTTTGTGACCGGACTTCCCTATCCATCACCAACTCCCGGAGCTTGCTCAAGTTCATGTCCATCAAGTCGGTGATGCCATCCAACCATCTCATCCTCTGTCGTTCTCTTCTCCTCCCACCTTCAATCTTTCCCAGCATCAGGGTCTTTTCCAATGAGTCAGTTCTTCAGTTCAGGTGGCCACAGTTTTGGAGCTTCAGTTTTAGCACCAGTCCTTCCAGTTAATATTCAGGACTTACTTCCTTTGGGATTGACAGGTTGGATCTCCTTGCAGTCCAAGGGACTCTCAAAAGAGTCTTCAACACAACAGTTCAAAAACATCAATTCTTTGGTGCTCAGCTTTCTTTATGGTCCAACTCTCACATCCATACATGACTACTGGAAAAACCATAGCTTTGACTAGACAGACCTTTTTCGGCAAAGTAATGTCTCTTCTTTTTAATATGCTATCTAGGTTTCTCATAGCTTTTGATCCCCACATCTAAAATAAAGCCACAGCTATGTTTCTGCTTTTAAAATTATTTTGAATTGTGAGTGAAACATTTTACTTTGTCTAAACTCTCTGCAGCTACAGATCAAATGCCAATTTCTAGTACTAGTGATTTACAAGACAATTATTATAAAAATGCATTCATAATATTTTTTCTATAATAATATTTTTTAAATAATAATTTTTTCTCATAATCAAATCATTATATGTCAATGTTAACAGAAATATGAGACTGTCACTTTATATTGTTGTTTAGGAGGAGTAATATTCTTAAGGGCTAAACTTAAAGTTAAGACTATTTCACATACTTGGTTTAGAAACAGAACTTTTGACTTCATAAAACATTTGGACATTCTTTTCTTCTCTCATAGTTAAATGGCTTTACTGCATACGTGCAAAATGTAATAAAATGTTCCTATTAATTCCTTTTGAACTGATCTCAATTTAAACATATGAGACTTGCAGTGAAACAAGAATATCGCAAATGGTAATAGCTCAATGTATACAATCTCATTTTTGATGGCTAAGTAATTATATAGCTTCCCTTGTGGCCCAGCTGGTAAAGGCAATGGCATCCCACTCCAGTACTCTTGCCTGGAAAATCCCATGGATGGAGGAACCTGGTAGGCTGCAGTCCATGGGCTCGCTCAGAGTGGGACACGACTGAGCGACTTCACTTTCACTTCTCACTTTCATGCATTGGAGAAGGAAATGGCAACCCACTCCAGTGTTCTTGCCTGGAGAATCCCAGGGACGGGGGAGCCTGGTGGGCTGCCATCTATGGGGTCGAACAGAGTCGGACACGACTGAAGCGACTTAGCAGCAGCAGCAGCAGCAAGTAATTATATAAATAATATTGTAAATTGTTAAGCCAGTAGTCTTATGTCTAAATGCCTTTGTTTCCTACATCTCATTGTTTCTTTCTCTTAGATCGGGGTACTGTGCAGAAGGTGGTTGTTCTTCCTACTAACAGCTCTGCTCGCAGTGAGCTCATTCTGGAGGAGTTGGAAGTCTTTAAGGTTTGAACGTCTATTCTGTTATCCTCAGCACATGCATGATAAATGGAATTCTGTAAGCTTATGACAGCTTGGGAGGAAAAAAAATGGATAAAAGATCAAATAAATGAATGTTATAAATTTTTGAGAGTAGAAAATACCAGATAAAATGAGAACTATAGAACAAATATTTTTCTGAAGTCATTTTTTACATTTCAAGTTATCTCAAAATAAAAAAAATAGTATTTTAGCTATCATCACAACTTGAAGAATTTTGATGTCATCATTATTTTTTTTAAATATGGTCAAGGTCTAGACTATCTGCCTTAAAAGGGCTTTTATCATTTGCCTCACAAGCCACTGAGACCCACATAATTCCACATTATTGATTGTTAGAAAAACTTTCTCATATTTTTTTTGCCAGGAACTTCAAGAAAAACTGCTTTGTTTTCTCTTGTTTTATTGCTTTCAATTCAAATGTCACTCTAGTTAAGTAAAATAAACATTGTTGTCTCTTTAAACTTAGAACTTCATGTTCTGTCTTGAAATTGCATTGTTTATTCTCTTTGTCCTTGAATTTGGGATAAAAAGAAATGAAAACACAACAAAAAAAGGCACGTAGAGGAAAATTCAGGCCAGGTGACGCTAGTGGTAAAGAACCCTTTGCCAGTGCAGGAGACATGGAGACGAAGGTTTGATCCCTGGGTCGAGAAGATCCCCTGAGGAGGTCACGGCCACCCATTCCAGTATTCTTGCCTGGAGAATCCCGTGGGAGCCTGGTGGGCTACATAAGGTCACAAAGAGTCAGACATGGCTAAGCAACTTAGCACACAGGCACACATGCGTGAGCCTGGAAAATGGTACATGGTGTCCTGAAAGCCCTTCTCTCCGTATTGATAGTTCAAACCATCCCTCTTACCTGCATTTGGAAAAATGAGTAAAGCACAGCCAGAGTTTGAAGAAACTTTGGTATGGAATTAATTCTACTGCAAACTTCTATTTCTGACTAAACTCACTAAGAAACAATGGTCATGGACACTAAAAGACCAGAGTGAGCTTGTACTGGAGTAAAAACAGCATTTCAAAACCCCTCAGTGCAAACTATTGCTAATCCAGAAAGTTGCCTTGCTCAGTTGACTGAACTCAGAATGTATTAATATATGTTCCCACAGTCACCAAATATACTGGATTTTAAGCACATAAGTAACTAGGATACAATGATGTTAGATTATGCTAATACATTTTAAATATGAAGAAATATTTTTTAAAAAGCAAATACAGAATCTGAGTAATTCTGGCAATTTCCCATTATGTTATTAAAGTTAAAATTTTTAATGTTAGACTAACTTTGGCATCAGGTTCCTTGTGACTAATGGATTAATATTGTGCTCACAAAATATTAACCATGTGCATTCAAGTGCCATTTCTATGCCTTGCTTTGTAAAAAATGTCACTGGATTAACCAAAATCACATTTTACCGAACAATGCATTTCTCATTCAATTCAATAGGGGCAACATGAATGGCCAAAATAATATGAAGTGTCTTATTCAGTAGTTTTCTTGAAGATAGCACAAAGATTGTATTTTAGCACTTCATTTTTAATTCTGAAATATCTTTTTTTGATAATCAGAAAATGTTAATTGAGTTTAACACAAACCCAAACATACAGTCTATGGAAAGGTCTTAAAAATGTGAGGTATTCTGATCATGTGCTAACTACTTATGATCTGTTATATGAGTTATGCTGGTGTTATCATCATAAAGAATAAACTCTCAGTGGAAAAACAGAGTCAGTCAAAATGCATGTGGGGGGAAATCAACCCAAGAGACACTAAGGATGCTTGAGCTTTCTTCCGGATGTGTGTGGCAGTGATTGATATGGCTAAACTGAGAGAGACAGTTACCAAATAAAGTTACTGTCTTCAGCATGGTGTTTGTGTCACATTTTTTGAGGTGAGGTAAAAATAATTGGGTGTGTATGATACACTGTGATGGGTACTTGAGGAAATAATACATTTAAATTGGAAAAAAATTCTTAGCTAAGTGTCACACTGATATACTGCAGAAAACTCAGTGTAACTTTTAAAAACCAGGCACTTTGTTTTTAAAGAGCACAGAACCATAGTATCTTCTTTAATCCTCTTTTCAGAACTTTTTCTGAAAATATGTCCAACTTCCCTGAACTTAACTTGAATTCGAAGTACAACTATTAATATTTCCCTAGGTGGATATAAATGCAAATCTTGCCCTGTATGTGTGTGCATTTCTAATGAATGTCATGATTTGTTGCAATTGAGTATTTAGAGATATCACTATATTCTCTTTTAAATGTTTGTATGAACACATAACTCCAGAAAGTGAAATAATTATGGGCAGAGTTGATTTTGGCAGCGTGTGCACGCTTGAGTTACTCAGATGAAGCTTCATAAAACTTTATCACGTTATCACAAATCTAATCCTTAATCTTTAAAAGGAACTAAAGATATGTAAGAAGTAAAGTTAAGAACAGAGGAATTTTAAAAAAGGATAACTATTTCAGATAACTTTTAGGTTTTTTTACTAATTCACACTTATCAAAAGAAAACCTTATCTAACAATATTCTTTTGTTTTCAACTAAGAGGATTAATAAGTGTACAGTTCAGTCACTCAGTTGTGTCAAACTCTTAGCAACCCCATGGACTGCAGCATGCTAGGCCTCCCTGTCATTCACCAACTCCCAGGAGTTTACCCAAACTCATGTCCATTGAGTCAGTGATGCCATCCAACCATCTCATCCTCTGTAGTCCCCTTCTCCTCCTGCCCTCAATCTTTCCCAGCATCAAAGTCTTTTCAAATGAGTCAGCTCTTCGTATCAGGTGGCCAAATATTGGAGTTTCAGCGTCAACATCAGTCCTTCCAATGAACACTCAGGACTTATCTCCTTTAGGGTTGGATCTCCTTTCAGTCCAAGGGACTCTCAAGAGTCTTATCCAACACCAGAGTTCAAAAGCATCAGTTCTTCAGCGCTCAGCTTTCTTTATAGTCCAACTCTCACACCCATACATGTCTAGTTCAGGCAAATACTTCTTTTCATAGCAGCATTTGACAGGTGAACTATAGTGTCTTATGCAAAATACTTTTGTTGTGGAGGAATAAAATGGGGTACCATTCCACTGCCCCCCACCCAAGCACCCAGATCCAATCATGAATTATTCATTGCCTTCAATATTTCACATACAATTTTTTCAATTATCTCAAGTTTTGCTAATTTTCATTTATTTCTAATGACTATCTTGATAGATGTGTTATAATTTCTACTTATTTTTTTAGTTTAGGCATATATTTGTGTAACTAATCTGTCCTTATTTTTAACAGAAGAAATGAAGTTTATAGATAATTATTGCTAAACTTTGAAAATATATGTGCAAATAGAGAGAAATGATGATGTCTTGAATTTTAGCATAAAAAGTATTTTCATATAAAATCCTTTTTAAGGATTATTTGAGCAACTAACAATTTTTTTTTTATTTTTTAGAATCATGCTCCTATAACAACAATGAAGATTTCATCCAAAAAGGTAAAAACAAGACCATGTTTATTTTCTTTGTATGTAAAAATTTTACTATTGTAGAAGAATGTATTTTATAATTTTGAAAATTTAATTTTAGTATTAGCAAAATAATTAATACTGTTCATAATATACCACACATTTAACTTCGATATGGAATTTACTAGCTTTAGTGGAAGACAAAATAGGTTTATTTTTGTACAGAAATTAGAGTAGAATATATATGTGTGTGTGTGTGTGTGTGTGTACGCAGCAAGATATTCCAATTTTTTTATATCCTCTATTCTTAAATATTATGGTGTGTGAAGCCAACCAAAATAAAAATAATCTTTCTGAAGGAAGATTTTAGCACAATATTTGGGCTACTGTAACATCACAAGCATTCTCAGGGACTTGAAATGCGTTATCAATCCTCTTTTCCTCTTTTGAGTTCCTGCTACTGTCAAATGTTTGAAGTGTGCAGTGCATTCTTTTATGCTTATTTTTAAGAAAGTGCTATTTTATAAGGGTTACATGTCACTTAAAAATATGAATGTCTCAAATCTAAGCCATATCAGGCTTCAAGGTTTGGGGAATAAATGTTTTACTATGATTTTATCAGAAATGTTTGATCTAATTTGCACCCGCAGATACACAATGATCATGGAAAGAAAAAGCCCAATTCCAGGCTCTGCATTTGCAGAACATGCACGTCTCCAGACCCCAAAGGCACTACCTCCTAAAGCAAAAGTTGTAAGGGGCAGAGCAGTTTAGTCAAAAATGGGATAGGCTTCAGAATGATACTGACGTGCATTGGAATACCAACCTGACCCTAAATTATAAATAAATTATTAACTTCACTGACCTACATCTGCCTCTGCAAGGTAATGCTTTTCTCACAAATGAATTAACTTACATAAATTGCCTAAGATAAAGTGGTAACTCTTGCTGTAAGAGCCTAAGACTTATTTTTCTTGGAATATGGAATAAAGTTTTTATGTGTTAGCGTAACTAATGATATAACTTTGGTGTTCTTCACCATATTTGCTCTGTTATAAAGAAGTATTCCAATCAGTCTTGTACTATTTTCACTTGATGAAATTTTATGAAGAAAAATAAATAGGGTACAAGGAAGCTAAAGATCTCATCTGTCAAAATGTTTGCATGGTGCATAACAAACATTTTCCCAAGTAGCAAGAAGCCATTTGTCATTTTCCCCAATTTCCTAGGGAGCTGGTCTCAAGTCAGAAAATCTTTGAAGTCAGCAGGGAATCCTTTTGTTGAAAGTAGTTTAATGGAAAGAGAAAGTATCAGAGCAAAATTCAAAATGGACACAAAGCCATTTGTGTGACACAGTAGCCCAGTATACAATTATAGATTCCAGCTCCTAATTCAACTGGTAAACTTGTAATACGCAGTCCCCTCCATTAAATTACAATGTACAACACACACATACACAGGAGAAACTGAGTATTAACTATGTCTCAGCTTCTTATATTATAGATAATTAAAAATCTTTCGTTAAATCAATTATATTCAAGGCAAGGTAACTGATTTGGGGGAAATTCGTTTTAACAACTACATATTGCACTCTTTTTTAAGTGTGAAAGAACTGCAAATTGCCAGTGGTATTTTTATATATACTTAAATTCCATGAATTTAGTACCTTCTCTAATGCTCAAACTAAAAAATTTACTGTTCATTTTATACTCTTCTGTTTTCTAATTTATCCTTGCATTCCGTGACAGAAAATAGATTAATAAAAAAGGTTATTTACAGAATGAAATTACCTGTATCCTTTCCTCAAATAAATACATTTCCTTGTAATATGTTAATGAAGCTGATGTACTATTTGTTAGTGTATTCACTAAACATTTATTTAAAATATTTCTAGGGAAATGGTTATTATTGAAACATACAATTGTTTTCTTATAGCTTGAATGTCTCAAATGGGGATCAGTAATTTTCAGCCTATTTTCTGAAAAATTTATTGATCTGAATAAAATATTTTATATTAGGCACAGTAAACTAAGGTGTGATTCAAATGATTAATTAGGATTGAAAATGTATAAATTGCTGGCTTGTTCACTGGTAGTTTAATACAACTACTACTATTACTTAATATTCATTAAACACTTAGGTGCCAGAAACAATTTTAAGCAATTTATATGGAATTATTCCTTATATTGTTCTTACAAAAATCTATGGAGTAAGTGCTGCATAGTCCCAATCTTACCAAAGAGGAAGCTGAGATTTAGAAAAGTTACCCAGCAAAATTTTGGAAGCTGGGATCTGAATCTCAGAGACATGCCTCCAGAATCTGTTAGACCAATGATGCCCTCACTGATTTAATTGTGAATCTATATATAATTTGCAAATGTGTGTGCATATACACACATATGTTTGTGTACATGCACATATATTCAAGTTCCAATTTAGAAATTCTATGTTAACTTGAGTTACACATCATTAGTCCTTTATAAAATAAGGACTCTGAGTTAGAAACTTATCCCTTCAACTCCTGAGAACCACTTTATGCATAGTCAAGAGAACTGGGGCAGTATCATAATAAGCTCTTGACACCACACAAATGAAGGAAGATGGAATCTTTATAACTTAGGTTCTTGAAGATCTGTGGATCATACAGAATATTTAAAACATGTCTAAATATAAATACAGTCTTCTGAATAGTTTTAAAATTGCTCTAATGAGTAATAATTCACTTTCAAAAGCAGGTGAAAATTGTTTTAAAAGTTTTATCTAATGCTTACTATTTTTTCTCAACTTAAAAATGTCCTAGACTTGACTTTTTCAAATTTGCAAGGTGATGAGTTGCCAAACTTGAAGAATAAGAACACTCCCTTGTGCTTTGCCAAGAGACAGCATTCAAAGAACAAACCAAGCATCACAATTTAAATCTGTAATACATCTGCTCAAACCTGAGAGAACAACGAATCTCGTCTAAAACACATTACATGGTGCTCAGAGTACATGGTGCTCTGAGTTTTTTGTGGTTTTTTTTTTCAAACAAGTCAAGTAATGTTACAGGCGTATTAACATAGGGAAATTCTATTTATTTTGGCATTATACCCTTCTGTACTTTGCTTCTTGTTTTTAGTCTGTTTCAAAATGCATCCAAGGGTCTGTGGGTATATATTATGGGTTCCTGCTGAAAGTTCTCTTTTAACTTCCACATCTGAAATAAATCACCGTCATTCTTCTGATAGCAACAGCTGTATGTGAGCTCCAATGAAGGACTTGCCCAAGTGTCTCTGCATCGCTGCCACATCTACGGGTCAGCCTGTGCTGACTGCTGCCTGGCAAGGGATCCTTACTGTGCCTGGGATGGCCATTCTTGCTCTAGGTTCTATCCAACCGGAAAGCGGTGAGTACTCAATATTCAACTGAAAATCAAAATCAGTATCATCAGACGGTTAAGCAATGCTCCACATTATTGGAATCAGTTCTATTGCAGTATCCCGGAAAAATGACACTAAAAGTAGTAGCTATGTTCAGCGCCATATGTAGTCTTCAAATAAAGAAAACAGCCACTCATAAAAAACAAACTTATGGCTACCAAAGGATACAGAGGGCTGGGGGTCAGGGGAGGGGATACATTTTAACTTGCGGTTCTCACAGGAATATTAGAGTGCAGTAGTTTGGAAAAATTCCTTTTTCATTTTAAAGTTCCTCTGCAACACAATCCTCCACCTGCAACCCCTAAAATATGTCAAGCAGCATTTTAACTTTCACATTTATCCAATGTTTATCTTTTTTGTTTTATATGCTTCAGATATCCTTAACTCTAACTTTCCTAGGGTTTCCTTGTGCCATTTAATTCCTCTGTAATCAAATGCTTGTCCCAGTTCAGGCAAAAGGAGCTCGCTCCAGAATGGATACCCTGAATACTTCCAAAACCTAGATAACCATGCTTTACCCCCTACAATGGTGTGTGTATGATTATTGGTTAGATTAAGAGGTTCAGGTAGTCTGAGGCACAGTGCCTTTTAGCCAAGAGAAGACTTAGGAAGGAAACTCTGAACCAACTTTCACCAAGTTGGAAGGAAACACCAGTAATGAAATTATAAAGCAAAGAATATGCAGAATTTGGGATCAAAGTCACAGCTATTTTCACTCAAAGTTTATTATGGGTCATCATGAGTGACAAGGGGTCATCAGGAGACAGCAAATACGACTAGCCTTGAGCACCAGTGATCTTTCAAGTAAAGTCACTGGAGTGATGATGTTTTATAACTCCTTTTTCTCTGTTATAGATATAGGTATTTAAGGACTTGACAGATTAAAACAACCTAGCACTTCTGCATATCAAGATTATTCTGATCCTTTTATGCATTACTTCAAAATATTTGTATTATGGGGAAACTATTTGCCAGGTAGTATTCTAGAGCTAGGCATATAACATAAAAAAAGAAAAAAAAAGTTACAAAAAGACAAAAATCCCTTCCTTTAGGGAGAATAAGTTTTAGAGGGGGAATACAGACAATTATCAAGGAAACCCTAGGTATATCAAATAATAACTTTTTGAAGGGCAGGGAAGAGAGAGAGGGGCTGTGAAGTGGGGGACTGCAGTATTAAATGGGTGGTCAAGGGAGGCTTACTCAAGGTATATTTGAACAAAAGCTTGAATGTGAGGATGTGTGATGAGGATGAATGTGTTATGCCATTATTTGGGAGAACAGCATTTTAGAGAGAGGCACCAGAATCCTTAGAGCTGGAGTGTGCCAAGATTGTCCAAAAAACTCCAAGACTAATGAGGCTATCTGTACTGGAATGAGCAGGGGGAAACGTAGGAAGAAATGGGCTCAAAATGCCAGATGACACAGGATTTAGTAAATCAGCAAAGGATTTTCATTTAGAGTTAAGTGGAAAACTGCTGAAGGGTTTTTGACCACAGGAGTAGTATTGTTTGAATTTTGTTTTAAAAAGTTCATCTGGTGGGTTTGGCTGGGATCAAAGCCCTGGGATAGAAAGAAAATGTGAGGAGAGGAAATAGAAGGTGCAAGACAGTTAGACTACTAACTGATGATCAAAGTGAGAGAAAATGGTGACTTGGTAGAGCTGGAGGTGGTCAAAAGTCTTCTGATTCTGGATAGGGCTCACAGAATCTGCTAACATATTACATGCTGGGATGTTATAGAAATGGAGGACTCAGAAATAAGCCAGTTTTCAGAACTGAGCCTTGGAAATATGTGCATGTCATTTCCTGGGAAAGAGAAGACTGTGAAAGGCACAGGTTTGTGGGGAAAATGAGATGTTAAGTTAATGATGACTATAAGGTATTCAAGTGGAGATGTCATATAGGCAGACATCTGAATCTGGAGTAGGGAAAAGTGGCCCAGATAATTTCAAAGTCTTCTGTATTAAAGGCATAAGGTATGATGAAAAGTCCCACTCTTTACCCAGAAGATTTTAGTATCTGTTTTCAAAGACCCATATTCCACCATCTTTATTTTAAGATTTAATCAGGAGGCCTATGGCCTCTTTTCATTTCTACATATAATTTCTGGACCTCGTTATCCTGAGATGTGTCTATACTGTGCTGAAGTTCTGCACCCGGACACAAAGTATGAGGAAAGCAAATTCTAAATAATCTCAGATAAAAAATGATTTTTGTGCTCACTTGTGTTTGACTATATATTCACTCACAATTATGATAGCAGCAATATTTTTAAACTATTTTCATAACTACTACTAAGGCAATAATTAATTTTTCTTGGTAAGAAGTTCTAAAAATTGGCATATCTAACACCCAGAAGGCTTCCCAGGTGGTAAAGAATACATCTGCCAATGCAAGAAAAGTGGGTTTGATCCCTGTTTTGGGAAGATCCCCTGGAGAAGGAAATGGCAACTCATTCCAGTAGTCTGCTTTAGGAAATCCCATGGACAGAGGAGCCTGGCAGGCTACAGTCTTTGGGGGTCACAAAAGAATCAGATACAACTTAGGGACTAAAGAACAACAAAACACTTGAAAAACAATCTTCAATCTGTTATTAAACAAATTTAGTGCTCAAGGGAACTGAAGCACTACACTTTCTAAGAAAGAAAGTGATATAGGGACCACACAGTGAATCGTACCATATCAGCAAATCAGCCTTCTCTATGACGTGAAGAAATTGAAAGTGAGTACTCCTTCCCTGCAAAATTTTCAGACATTGGCTTTAGCACTTTTATTTAACAAACAAGAACTATTTAACAATTAAAATTCCATACTTTATTTAAAAACTATCATTGAATATTTGAGATATTTTTTACATTATAGAAGTTTCTGCTGAGATATGAGTTAACTCATTTGTTCTAATATTCTCCCACTAATCTTTTCTAAAATGTGTACTTAAGCATAGATTCCACATTGTCATCCTAATGCAACAAATTGTTATTTTAATCATATGCTCTTAATAAGCAAAGAACTGAAATATTCTTGAAATTATTAATGTTGTAATATAATGTGCATTATTAAACCTTGTATCATGGGTTTTCTGCTAGAACTAATAAAATAATTTAGTAAAGTTACAGGAAACAAAAATCTATTGTGTTTCTGTACACTAAATTGCCAACATTCGCTGGATCATCGAAAAAGCAAGAGAGTTCCAGAAAAACATCTATTTCTGCTTTCTTGACTATGCCAAAGCCTTTGACTGTGTGGATCACAATAAACTGTGGAAAATTCTGAAAAAGATGGAATACCAGACCACCTGACCCGCCTCTTCAGACACCTGTATACAAGTCAGGAAGCAACAGTTAGAACTGGACATGGAACATCAGACTGGTTCCAAATTGGAAAAGGAGTACGTCAAAGCTGTATATTGTCACCCTGCTTATTTAACTTATATGCAGAGTACATCAAGAGAAATTGTGGGCTGGAAGAAGCACAATCTGGAATCAAGATTGCTGGGAGAAATATCAATAACCTCAGATATGCAGATGACACCACCCTTATGGCAGAGTGAAGAAGAACTAAACAGCCTCTTGATGAAAGTGAAAGAGGAGAGTGAAAAAGTGGGCTTAATGCTCAACATTCAGAAAACTAAGATCATGGCATCCGGTCCCATCACTTCATGGCAAATAGATGGGGAAACAGTGGAAAGAGTGGCTGACTTTATATTTTTGGGCTCCAAAATCACTGCAGATGGTGATTGCAGCTATGAAATGAAAAGATGCTTGCTCCTTGGAAGAAAAGTTATGACCATCCTAGACAGCATATTAAAAAGCAGAAATATTACTTTGTCAACAAAGGTCCATCTAGTCAAGGCTATGGTTTTTCCAGTAGTCATGTATGGATGTGAGAGTTGTACTATAAAGAAAGCTGAGTGCCAAAGAATTGATGCTTTTAAACTGTGGTGTTGGAGAAGACTCTTGAGAGTCCCTTGGACTGCAAGGAGATCCAACCAGTCCATCCTAAAGGAGATCAGTCCTGGGTGTTCATTGGAAGGACTGATGCTAAAGCTGAAACTCCAATACTTTGGCCACCTGATACCAAGCACTGACTCATTTCAAAAGACCCTGGTGTTGGGAAAGATTGAAGGCAGGAGGAGAAGGGGATGACAGAGGATGAGATGGTTAAATGGCATCACCGACTCAATGGACATGGATTTGGGTGAACTCCAGGAGTTGGTGACGGACAGGGAGGCCTGCTGTGCTGCAGTTCATGGGGTCGCAAAGAGTCGGACACGACTGAGAACTGAACTGAACTGAACTGAACTGAATAACAAACCAGCAGAATGAAAAATTAAGGGAGAATAATCCCATTTATAGCTGCATCAAAAAGAATTAAATATTTAGGAATAAATTTAATGAAGGAGATAAAAGATTGAAACTGTAAGTCATTGATGGAAAAAAAATTGAAGAAGACACAAATAAATGGAAAGTTTTTCTATACTCTTGGGTTAGAATATTTAATACTGCTAAAGTGTTCAGTGCTTGAGCACCAAAGTTTCTTTTTTCTAGATTTGGTAAAGGAATTATGAACAACAACATTAATTCTCCTGTAGTAAATTGAAAGGAATTGGACCCTAATAGTACTCTTGCCTGGAAAATCCCATGGACAGAAGAGCCTCGTAGGTTGCAGTCCATGGGGTCGCTACGAGTCAGACACAACTGAGCGACTTTACTTTAACTTTTCACTTTCATACATTGGAGAAGGAAATGGCAACCCACTCCAGTGTTCTTGCCTGGAGAATCCCAGGGATGGGGGAGCCTGGTGGGCTGCTGTCTATGGGGTGGCACAGAGTCAGACACGACTGAAGTGACTTAGCAGTAGCAGCAAAGTGTTTATACTATCCAAAACAATAAACAGATTAACGATGATCCCTATCAAAATTCCAATGATATTTTTCACAGAAATAGAAAAAAGAATCCTAAAATTTGTATGGAACCACAAAAGTCCCTGGCTATCTGAAGCAATCTTAGAAAGAAGAAATATGCTGGTTGAATCATGCTCCCTGACTTCAGATTGTACTACAAAGCTATGTAATCAGGAGAGCATGGGATTGGCATAAAAACGGGTACATAGATCAATAGAGGAAACTTGAGAGCGAGAAATAAACCTAGGCATTTATGGTCAATTAATTTGCAACAAAGGAGCCAAAAAAATACACAGTGGAAATCAGTCGCTTCAGTAGATGGTATTGAGAAAACTTGACCTTCACATGCAAAAAAGAATGAAACTAGACTACTTGCCATACGCCACACCCAAGTATTTACTGAAAATGAATTGAAGAGTTGAACATAAGACATGAAACTACAAAACTCCTGAAAGAAAATGTAGACAGTAAGAGAACTCCCACTCTTTAGACCATTTAATAGGTGTGAAGTGATATCTCATTATGGTTTTGACCTGTGTGTGTGTGTGTGTGTGTGTGTGTGTGTGTGTACACACATATATAAGGTATTACTTGGTCTACCCTTACCTGTCTTTGGCTAGCATACTGGACGTTTCGTTACAACTATCTATACTATTTAAATTCTCCACATTATTCCCAAGTTTTTAAAAGCATACAGTTTTAGTGAATGCAAAACATGTTTGCTGTATGAATTATTTCCTAAATTCCCATATATACTAGTTATTTTCTTTGGAGATTAAATAGTAATAATGTAAAGGATCATTTGGAGTATTTTTATCTTATCTAATAGTGTTAACTAACTTTAGTTTTATTTTCGATTGCACTCTAACTGGAAGACAAAGATCATGCAGAGAAATTCATAGGCATAAAAATCAAAAGCATGTCCCTTTACATGGAAACAAAGAAGTACAGCTATACTTGGAAATCAATGGAGGGTGTACTTTGACATAATAAGGTTATTAATGTCATTGGCTCATTAGTTTCTCTTTTTAAAAACACATGGTTTTCATAGTAACATTTTACTGTTTTTCATAGTAAACAACGTTAAGCATTTTTCCTCTTTACCCTCAAGCACATTAAATATTTGTACATTTGTATCAGTTCAGTTTAGTCACTCAGTTGTGTCCGCCTCTTTGTGACCCCATGGACTGCAGCACACCAGGCTTCCCTGTCTATCACCAATTCCCAGAGCCTATTCAAACTTTATGTTCATCACATCAGTGATGCCATCCAACCACCTTATCCTCTGTTGTCCCCTTCTCCTCCCACCTTCAATCTTTCCCAGCATCAGGGTCTTTTCCGATGAGTCAGTTCTTTGCATCAAGTGGCCAAAGTATTGGAGTTTCAGCTTCAGCATCAGTCCTTCCAATGACTATTCAGGACTGATTTCCCTTAGGATTGACTAGTTGGATTTCCTTGCAGTCCAAGGGACTCTCAAGAGTCTTCTCAAACACCCCAGTTCAAAAGCATCAATTCTTTGGCACGCAGCTTTCTTTATAGTCCAACTCTCACATCCATACATAATTACATACAATTTAATCTCAAATGTTATTTATTCTGGATATAGACATGTAGTTGGAAATGTTAAAATGAGAATCAATTTACCCTTCAAGTAAATATCTGCTTTTTACACAGTAAGAAAATAATTTCATTGTTTATCTAAAAGAATAGACTATAATGAAGGAAACTTTGACATCTTGAGCCATATCCCCAGTCCCGCATGCAGTGTAATATGACTGTCTACCATCATGCTTTCACGATGTTCTACAAATACCTTAAAGGGAATCTACACATATAGAAGGGGCTTCCCTCATGGCTCAGACTTTAAAGAATCTGCCTGCAGTACAGGAGACCCAGGTTTGATCCCTGGGTGACAGATATAGAGAACTCAGATGGCTGCCTTATTGTTCTCATCATTAAAGCAAAGCCGTAACAATGTTTTTCTATATTTGAAAGTCTGGAAGGTATGTGATACTGCAAATTCAGATTGCTAAGCATAAAGGTCCATGTACTTGAGTAAACCATAACATAGTGCTGATCATACGACAATACATTAAACTATTGTGAACAATATTGCTTACTTGCTGCTACTGCAGCTAAGTCGCTTCAGTCGTGTCCAACTCTGTGCGACCCCATAGACAGCAGCCCACCAGGCTCCCCCATCCCTGGGATTCTCCAGGCAAGAACACTGCAGTGAGTTGCCATTTCCTTCTTAGATGGCTGAAAATGACCAGTTCAACTATAAGAACTTTCACATGATCCTCATACAATATATACTCACAAGTTGGCTGTTAGTAAATAATTATGTGACTTCATAATATACCACATACAATGCAGTAAAAACCTGACTGAGGACCTATTCTAAAGTACAGTGTTAATCATAATTCCTGAGACAAGAGTGACTTCCACTAGTTTGTGTTTGTAATTGTAGAGAAATATACAACTGAATAAGGGATCATGTGGCTTTGGGGGGAAGAGAATCCTTAAATGACACAAAGTTTATATTTCATAAATAGATTTATATAATCCTTTGATTATATAAACTGTTATCTGTTTGCCATAACTTTTTTTTCATTATTATTGACCTTGAGGTTAATTATGATTTGCAAATTTTATAAGCCCAGTGTAATATTTTCCTTCTCTTACTGAATATTTTAATTTATCATTAAGGATAAAAATATTAAGAGAAACTTAGCTAGCCAGTTAAATGATATGCTCATCCATATATACTTTGCAGAATTGATAACAGACAATCAGTTTACCCCTGTTAATCACAATAAAGAACACTCTGTTCCTTCTCCTGTATAACAAGGTTCATGTCCATAATTCACTGCTAAGGTCTTTCAATCACTCTGTTTTGATTTGTTGTATTATGTAATGCAATTGACACTAATGGATAAGTGAATCTAAGACAAGAAATTCAAGAGTTTGCAAATAATTTTAAACTTCTATTTAAATAGTGGACAATTTTAAAAGGATGAACTAAAATTTTGAAATGCTTAAGTTGATGATATGCAATGAGTGAACCTTGTTTGGATCCTGGATAAACTTTTAAAAATGCATAAGGAATATTTTGAGTATCACAACTAGTGAAATTTCAATATAGAATGTACTTTATATGATCTCATTAAATAAGCATTGATATGGTTAGTATAATTGTTATGTAGAGAAATTAGTCATTCTTAGATGGTACATACATTTAAGGGTATAAAATTATCATGTCTGCAACTTATTTTCTGAAGACTGTCATATATGTGCATATGTAGTATATATATCACATCTACTTGGATATGAGAGAACAATAAATATGGCACAACACAACAATTTATGAGTGTAGGTTACTACCATTCATTGTATTTGTATATCCACTTTTCTATAGTCTTGAAAATTTTCACAATAAAAACATGAAGGAAAATGCTTAGTTTAGTAAATGAAACGTTTTGCTTAACTTTATATAAATATCCATTTTCTTTGTCTCTCTGGTTCTGGACACTTTTTAATGTTTCTGGAGATGGTTTGAAAGTAAGAAAAAATTATAAAGTGGAAGATGCTAGTAAGTTTATACTTTGGAGGTTATTGTATTAGAAAATTTTCTAGGACTGTCTCTAAAATAAAAATTTACCCTACTAATTTGGAATCTAGCATTTATGCAGGAAGTACATATAATAGGAGGTTCATCTATCGTGAGTGATAGATGGGGAAACTCTGAATTAATTCAAATTGAAAACAAAGTGCCCACATGATATTTGAAGCACTGAACAAAAAATATGGATAGTCAGATCCTTTTTCTTTATGAAACCTTAGCCAATCATAAGATTGAATAATTTAAAATGAAATCTTTTAAATACATCATAATTGGCAATGTTAATTCTAAGTCGCTCATGTATATTTCTGCACTTCATAGGAGGAGCCGAAGACAAGATGTGAGACATGGAAACCCACTGACTCAATGCAGAGGATTTAACCTAAAAGGTAATTAAAAGTGGTCAAACTTGGTAAAGAGTAGCAGTGCTCCATATCATATTTTAGTAAGGGAAATCTGTGATAAATCAAATGTGTCATTGTAAATAAAGATTCACTATACAAATTAGAGGCATTCATGTATAATCATTAAAAATTAAATATTATTTGTACGTATACTAAGATTTATGTAAAGAAAAGTCCAGGAACACAGATATCCTTGGATATGTTATTTGGTAAGTCTTTCACAAAGATAGTTATTATAGATTTTTCTAGCCATTATTTTTTTTCTGAAGAAAAAATGTACTTTATTTTTGTTTACCACTGAAGAAAAAACATCTTGTTTGTTTTTTCCTGTGATAAATGGCATAACAGAATTTACTATTTTAACCATTTTAGAGTGTAAAGTTTTGTGGCATAAAGTATATTGATGATGATGTAAAACGAGCACAACCATCCATCACTGAAATTTTTTCATCATCCCAAAGTTAAGCTCCATACCCATTAAACACTAACTTCTTATTCTCCCTTCTCCAGCTTGTGGCAACCACTGTTCTAATTTCTGTCTCTATGAATCTAAATATTCTAAATATCTCATATAAGTGGAACCATACAATATTTGTCCTTTTATAACTGGCTTATTGGAGAAGGCAATGGCACCCCACTCCAGTACTCTTGCCTGGAGAATCCCGTGGACGGAGGAGCCTGGTAGGCTGCAGTCCATGGGATCACTGTGAGTCGGACATGACTGAGAGACTTCTCTTTCGCTTTTCACTTTCATGCATTGCAGAAGGAAATGGCAACCCACTCCAGTGTTCTTGCCTGGAGAATCCCAGGGGCGGGGTAGCCTGGTGGGCTGTCGTCCATGGGGTCACACAGAGTCGGACACGACTGAAGCGACTTAGCAGCAGCAGCAGTATTAGCCTAATGTCTTCTTCGAGACTTCTTGGGTGGTTCAGTATTAAAGAATCTGCCTGAAATTTAGGAGACACAGGTTCAGTCCCTGGATTGGGAAGATCCCTAGGAGAAGGAGATGGCAACCCACCTAGAATTCTTGTGTGGGAAATCCCATGGACAGAAGGAGCCCAGCAGGCTACAGTACCTGGGGTCCCAAAAGAGCCAGACACAACTTAGTGGACTAGACAACAGCAGTGTCTTATTTAGGGTTCATTCATGTTGTAACATGTGTCAGAATATTTTTCCTGCTTAAGGCAAAAATGTAACCCATTGTGTGTGTGTGTGTGTGTGTGTGTATCCATCAAGGAACACTTGCACTGCTTCCAATTTTTAGCTATTATGAATTATCCTGCTCTGAATTTTACAGTTTACAACCATACCATATACTTTCAGCAGTCTGGCCATGTGTCTTAAGATTAATCTAATTCCTTTCTTCCCATCCTGACATGGAGACACTATGTTATAATTTTTCCACTGAACCCCTCCCTCCACCTCCTCCCCACCAGCAGAGAGACCTTCCTCGAGGCTTACCAAGGTGCTATAGAGGTTCTGTAGTTCACTGTTAGCACAGACTCCTGTCGCTAACCTTTGTGAGCATGGGCCTTTTTGTTTTTATTTAAATAATGAAATTCTTGTCACTAACTACACAAACCACAAGAAGAAAATTGAGACACATTTTGCCTAATTGTTTCATACATCTAACTGAGGGAATAAATCCAGATTACTATTTCTCTGATTGCTGAATATTTTATAAATCTGTGCATCAGTTCCCACTTATAGTAGCAGTAGTCATAGTGGTAAGAGTATTGGCAACAGAGGAACAAATATGATGAACAAATATCAGTGTTGATTTTTGTGTCAAAACCTGAGCTAAGTGCTTTTATAAATAGATTATGTCACTTACTGCTCAAGAAATTATTCTGAAGTAGGATCTATTCCTATTCACACTTTACAAATGAGATTTCTGCCCATGTCTAAGCTACCACATAACTATACTGAATACTCTTCCTAATTTAAGAATTTCAGTATAAGAATGTCTGAAAATATCTGCTTTGGAACCAAGTAAAACTGAAGCACAGAGATGTTAAATCACTTCTCTAAGGTTATACAGCCAGTAGTGATGAAGTCAAGCTTTTACCTCAGGTATCTCTGAGGTCAAAGATTATTTTCTCAACCATTACATCCCACTGTGACTGCACCTTGCTTTCTGCCTTTTCCCAGTGTTTCTGATTTTCATCTAAACCACACTGAATGTGGAGTTTAGAGGTGGGATGAACCTAGCCTTGGTATTGCCTGGCACTTACTAACTCTTTGCCTAGGACATGTTTTTTAATAACTCACAGCCTATGAAAGCTGAGAAAATGTAATTCAGAAAGATATTGTAATAATTAAATGTTCAAGGTGATATTAAGTGCATTCCTTGTTGTAAAGTAATTCTTGAATAAATGTTGATGCCCTGGTATCTTTCTCTCCTTCCTTTTAGGTTAAACACACCAAACAATGTATCAACTTATTAAGTAATTAAGACTGCTTTTGGGCTTTTGCTTCCAGTTCAGTTCAGTCGCTGAGTCGGACTGTCTGACTCTTTGCAACCCCATGAATCGCAGCACGCCAGGCCTCCCTGTCCATCACCAACTCCCGGAGTTCACTCAAATTAGTTGCTCACAATTTTATAGAGAAATAAACTCTCATATAAGGGAATATGATCCAAATTCCATTGCTTCTCTCTCATTCTCTCTCATTTTATTTTTGCTCTTCAGCATACAGAAATGCAGCTGAAATTGTTCAGTATGGAGTAAAAAATAACACCACTTTTCTTGAGTGTGCCCCCAAGTCTCCACAGGCATCTATCAAGTGGCTGTTACAGAAAGACAAAGACAGGAGGAAAGAGGTGAGTAATGCAGGAGAGCAGCAATCAATCAGGGCTTTGAAAGAGCATTAAATCACCATCCCTCAGTGAGGCACAGATCAAAAAAAAGGAAGGACATATGAACATCCTTTAATGTCTTTGGGATGACAAGTGCCACCTTCTTTAAAATCCTTTGTCCATGGAGTTGATGGATTAATTAGAAATCCTATCTGCCTGCTCACCTCTACAACACAGTGATTAAAGCAAGAGCTTGCACACTCAGACGGGGGTACTGATGTGAGGAAGCATTTGTAAAAGAAACAAGATGTGCGCAAATCCAGAAGCCAAGTTCTCACACAACAGCACCTTTGTGTGATTCACAAGATAAAAGGGGCTTTGGAAAAAGCTCAATTTTCCTCAACAAGAAATTCCACTTAACTATAACCTTTATGGTAAAGAGCATTTTTCTGCTGTGTGGTAATCTGCTTCCATTGCTTTATTATTCATAACTCTTGGGGTTTTGTTATAGGTAATGTGTGGAATCATTATTTATGGGACCATTGCCTTTATTAAGTGATAGGTTAAAAAAAAAAAAACTCAACTTTCAAATGAAAGGACACTTGTATTAACCTTTCACTGATTATAAAGAGCTGTTTTAAAAGGAAAACATTGTAAAACAGCACAGAGTGAAATATTATAAATAATGAATTCCATAATATTGATGTCACATTGTCCTAACTAATGAGGGGATAAGAAGAAAAATACATATGTATATATAAAGCCTTAAAGTAGCCTAAACTGCAGTGGTATTAACAGTACATCGCAAAGTGTGATGGAGTGAAGGGAAAAATAGAGCCTTCGGCACTTGGGTGTTTTCTGTTGCGCAGTTTCCATACTACATATTAGGTTAATGAGAGCTACATAGAATGGGTACAGTCCTGAGCAAAGCATTGCATCAGAGTAACTAACATAGATGTTGGCTCTTTTTGAGGAAATTCTTTCCAACTCTCAGACCTGCCTATCCAAAGATGTTATGAGCTGTTTAGGAAATTTTGTGTTCCCTGTCACAGGAATATTAAACCATAAGCTGATGACCACTTGCATAAGATGAGACTTAAATATCTGGGGAGAAAATGGGCTCAGTGGACTTCAGGGCCCCTTCTTGCTGCAGAATTTCATAACATTTTTTAAATTTTTTCATTAATAAAAAATACTGAGGCTTGTTTTGTTGCTATCAAGTCTATCATCAAATTAGTCTTGAAATATCTGCAGTCGAATTAATTTTAAATTGTTTTGAATGGATGTGGAGCGTAAGAATGATTGCCTTACAAACCACTCTGGGGCAGAAGTCATAATGTATGTTGATGATGATTATCATACAGAAATGGAATTCTTAGGCTTGAACATGTCATGTGGACATGAACCATCCTTCCAAAGAAAGTCTGTATATGTGTATGTGAGTTGGAAAGCCACAACACAAACAGGGGCTTACCTAACATAGATAAAATGCTGTTCTTTTATTCAGTAGAAAGTTCAATGGAAAAATATATAATGGATGAATGTAATTTCTATTGTGTAAAATTAAAATACATGAATATATACAGGCTTGAATACATGTCACAGAAATTAACAAATGAAATTTAAAAAGGAATGTATCTTGTGTTTTATCTCTTTCATGGTATTTATAATGTTTTACTTCAGAAGTTTCAAAAATGTGGAGACACATATGGCTATCTTGATTTTTCTCCCAATCTCAAAAACAGAAGAATACTATAATTAAAGATAATGAAAAATCTTAACCCTAATTATGAAAATCTGGTCTGTCCAGAATTTAAGCAGAGCACATTTCCACTCACTGTCACTTTATTGAATAAGCTATTAATATTTAATTAAATTTATCTTAATTCTTCCTCAGTAGTTTAGGCAAACATACACATATTTCTCACATTTATGATGTGTAAATACTGAACTTTTTTTTTTTTTTTAGTAAGACAAGTGGTAAAAACTTTCAGAGAAAACTGCAGATAGTTCATATTGAATAGCGTAAAGACTAAAAGCCCTCCTCTCCTCCACTTCAGTACTCATTCCCACTTCTAAGTATAGGCTGCTAAGAATTATATAGTCCTCCAACTAGTCTCCATAATTTTCCTATTTTCCTCTCTTTCCTTCTTTGTATCTCTTTCTCTGTCACACACACACACACACACACACACACACACATACTTCAGTGTTAGTACCTATGGAGCTACCTTACTTTTCTTGGCTGCATAGTATTCCACTATAGGACCATACTTTGCCTTTACTAAAGCTATCTACTGATTACATTATTTCTTGTTTTTCCTCTTGTCAAAAGTATCAGGTAGGGACTTCCCTGGCAATCCTGTGGTTAAGACTCCATGCTTCCACTGTAGGGGGCATGGATTCAATTGGAGAACAAAGATCCTGCATGCTGTATGGTGTGGCCAAAAAATAATTTAAAATTTTTAAAAATTCATGTGAGTGAATATCTGCATGTTAGTTAGACCACATATTCTATATAAATTCCTATAAATAAAATATCTGCACTGAATCTTATATATAAATATTAATGAATATTATCAAATTAGCCTCCAAAATTTTTCTCAATATCATGCAAATAGAAAAGACTTTCTTTTTTTATGAATGCATTTATACATTATTTAAACTATTTCTAAGGCATTTTAAAGCTTTAAAAATTGAATGAACATAAAAGATTTGCTTTGTATGTTTCAGTCCTTTTTCTTAATCTCTCTTTTCTAGTTCTGTTCTGTTCATATTTCAGCACTATATTTTTCCTTTTTGTGCTTTTGTGAGTTACTTTTTATCTAAAACAACCTATTTTTGGTTTGTATTTCATTAATAATAAACTATGTATTTATATAGAAACTTATCATTTAGAAAAACATTTCACATTCATTCTTATTTTTCTTTGGGTCAAATTTCTTTCCCTCAATGAAAGAGCATTCCTGAGTATATATATGAAGGAACTACTTACCACTCAGGTTTTTGTGTGTTCACTGATAATACTATAGCTGGCCCTGTAAGGAAATGGATTTCTGAATTTAGCTTACATCCAGAAAATAATAGTTTTTCCAGCATATGCCTGTAAAATAATTAAACATTCACCTCCTAGATTCTTATTACTTTTCCTTGGAAAGTAAAATCACTTGGAGTACTTATAATAAGTTCCAGCTTATTTTTAGTCATTCTTTATGTTACATAATTGGAAAAAAACCCTTGATAATGTTCAGAACTCTGCCTCAGCTTATACAATTATTAGTTAGGAGAATATTCATTCATTCATTGAAAAAAAGGTAAAATTCAATGATTTAATTATGGCTTCATGTTCTTACTCAATAAGTGAGTATTTTTGTTACAATAAAAGGCAACAACTACAGGGTAAAATAGTTTAAACTGTGAATTTCATGTATATATGTTGTCTGTAATTTACATTCTAGAGACATTCAAAACTCTCACTTAGATGTGAATAAACTGTTTCTACCCAAAGGGAACGCACTTTACGCTATTTGGGCCAATATGGGTGGTACCTTTACTTTCTCTTTAATACACTCAGTACCCCTGAAACCAGATCTCTTGTGCAAAAATAAATAAATAATAAAGAGGCAATGGAATTTGCCAAAAATGTGTCTCCACTAAGATGGAAGTTAATTAGTACTCAGTACTTTTGTTAAACTTATGAAATCCTTTTTACAAGTCATACCTTTTTAGCATGTATAGAGCTGGATTTCAGAACTTTGATATCTCTGTTTTAGGTCAAACTGAATGAACGAATCATAGCCACTTCACAAGGACTCCTTATCCGCTCTGTTCAGGATTCTGACCAAGGATTGTATCACTGCATTGCAACAGAAAACAGCTTCAAGCAGACCATAGCCAAAATCAACTTTAAAGTTTTAGATTCCGAAATGGTGGCAGTTGTTACAGACAAATGGTCTCCATGGACCTGGGCCAGCTCTGTAAGGGCTTTACCCTTCCATCCGAAGGACATCATGGGGGCTTTCAGCCATTCAGAAATGCAGATGATTAATCAGTACTGCAAAGACACTCGGCAGCAGCATCAACAGGGAGAAGAATCTCAGAAGATGAGAGGGGACTATGGCAAGTTAAAGGCACTCATCAATAGCCGAAAAAGTAGAAATAGGAGGAATCAGCTGCCAGAGTCTTAATGTTGTCTTAAGTGGGACTTATGCTTCCATTAATAAAGGTCTGTCTTCAATGATCAAATTTTTAGCAAAGAATCTTGTGCTTTACCCGTGGGCAATTCCTGAAGAAGGTGGTTACTCACTGAGAAAGGTGAATGTTACATGAACTGAAATGAGTATGCATTTTCTTGTATGATATTGACAACCCTAGACATGTCATGGTCCTCATGGTGCATAGAAAGATTTAACTTAACCTAGATTTTATTTATATCTTTATGTACCTTTTCTTCAAAATCAATATGATGGCTATGAAACTAGAATTCTTAAATCCCTAATTGAATGAGGGCTATAACCTGAGATCTTCCATCCTTGCTTTAAGGATTTAGATTTCTAATTGACAGTCATCTGTATACAAAAACAAATGCCAAGTTCACAATTTTTACATAGTAAAAGTGAAGTAAATGCTTGTAACAGAGTCAAAAGAAATGTAGAATAAAAAATAAAGACAAGGAAGAGGGAATCTAAAAGTTGAATAAAACACTGGCAGTTCATTAAAAGATAATATGGAGTTTATATGCTTCCAGTGAAATATGGTATTAGTTATTGTTATGATGGCAAAAATTGTCAGTTGCTGATATCCATCACTGATCTCTGTTCCCTTGTTTCAGGAAGATAAAAGAAACCCTCACCATTAATATCTGACTGGAGTTATGTCAGTGAAGCTTTTAAGTTTATATTGTTACATAGTCATCTTCCAAACAAAAGCACTTTCCTTTTTGGAAGATATTTAAGTTATTTTAGACTCAGAGAATATAATCTTACACAGTTTAATCGATTAATATGTTAATTCTAATTTTGTAGTTTGCATGGCAAGTTAAAAAATATAAGAAGAAAAATTTTTTGAAATGCCAAACTTGTATATGAGGTCTCTAACCATCAAAATGGGAGAAAAAAGAAAAACAAGGTAAAAAAATCAATTTTGTTGACAGAAGTTTATTAAAAATACTACTAATTTTTAACTTCAGGAATTAATTTCATTGATTAGCTTACTTTTGTTTACCAACCTCAGATACCATTATGGAATTTTAAGTCACCAATTCTTTTTTTTTTTTAATGCTCTTTTGTATATGCTGGAGAGACACTCATCTTATGAAGTGAAAAAATTTCTAATTTGAACAAAAATAGACATACTTTATTTTAAAAGAATGTTGGTACATCATATTCACTGGTATATAAATACAAATGTGGTAAGTCTGTGATGAATGAAATAACTATCTTCTTATTATATACTTGGATCCTGTGTTTAGAGTAATTTAATATTCATTTTTTGTATTCCAAATACCAATTAGATGAGAGAAGTATAAAATTTTCTTCATATCCTCATATTTCCTTTAAAAATACAACTTTTGCTGTTTCATTTTACATTTAACAATTTCCATGTTTCCAGGTGCAAAGAGAAATTATATAATATACCTAATCAAAATCTAATACAAAAGTGTTATTTGTAGTTACCAATCCATAAATAAAGTAATCAAGATAAATATATTACTTTTCTAAGCACTATAGTATAAAGTGTCAAGAACTAAAATCATTGTCAAAATGAATCTAATCGCTTATCAGAATCTAAGAATAAAAGTTACTTATTTAGATGGTAAATTATGATATTACAAGGGGAAGCCTCAATGGAGCAAAAGTAGCAGTAACAAACACAACATAAATAATGTTTCTTCAAAAATAAAGGTATTAATAAAAGCTATTGTTCCAAATGTGTATATGATTCTAAAGTAGCGTCTAAAGAAGTTTGTTATACAAATAGTTCTCTATTTCCACTCTACACGCACAAATAGAAATGTGTATAAAGCTGAAACCATCTTTGGTGTTCATGGTCAATCTATTCTATGTACAGAGTTAAAAATAAAATTGTTTTAGACTCAGAGGCTAGATAAAGTAAACTATACTGGTCCCCTTGCTTCATGTAAACGCAAACTGATAGACAATAAGGGTGTTTAGTTTTGTAACATTATTTGTGCTATTTAATGCCTTCTGCTTTAAACATTATTACGTTGTATATACTTTTATCACTTTACTTTTAAAATTATAGAGACTCTTCTTGAACAAAACTGCCAAATGTAAAGAAAATTTTCTTTCTCAAAAATATTGTTAACACATACTAAATGTTGGTGGTTGATTGGTTGATTTTACTTTGTGTAGTTTGACAGTTCAATGACTTGATATGTTTTTCATTTGTATTGTACATAAAATTTCCTAGAAATGCACTTTTTTTCAAAGTGTAGGTTTGTGAATAGATTTTAGCATGATGAAACTGTCATTACAGTGAATGTTCACTCTGTGTAAGGAAATGTAGTTAGCACAGTAATATTTAATTGGATATTGAAGAAATCATGTGCCTGGAGAAATAAAACATATTGAATTCCCCAAAGATGTCTTTAATTTTCCTTTTTAATGTTGAGTTTATAATTTCTTGTTGATATGATAGAATCTGCTGACTCTTACAATTGTTCTTATTTTCCCCATTTATTTATTTGTGTGTGTGTGAAAGTAATGCATCTGGATATTTCAACATCTCCAGTAGGATATACTTGAAAACTTTCCTTGTACCTCTGTCTCTCGTTTAGGTAAGTCCTGCCCCAGAAACACCCAGCATTGTCAGTTTCTGTGTATATTTCCATGATACGTTATACACAGCAAGCAAATTCATATTTGTTTTCTCTTTAAGAGACATTTTATATCCACTCACATCTGTGGACAGTTATTCAGACTTGTGTCTACAGTTGGGGGAAAAAATAGTATAGTTTATAAATGCTTGGGTTTGAAGCCAGACTGCTAGAATTTGAAGTCTTATCACGGGAGAATTGCCGAATCTCTTTCGTCCTCTGCCCAAATTAATACCCGTAAAGTGTTAGGGCAGAACTTATAAGTGTTCAATAAATATCTTAATATTTTATTTATTTTGAAAGTACCCTATTGCTGCAACAGGAAGGAATATTTCAGTTGTGTCCTTTGACAAGTTAGATGCCAGTGGTCTAGGCCGGGGAGCCTGCGGTCGTAGATCAGACGACACCTTACCAGGGTAAGACTTTGAGCCTTTATAAAAGTGAGGGGAAGGAAGCCACAGGGAAAAGAACAACTGTAAATAAAAGTAATCTCCACAAATCTTTCAACCTAATGATTTTGAACTGCTCCCTAATTGCTTCATTTCTCAGTATCTTGCTTATATTTGAATTTAAAATTGATTTTTTAAATCAATGCATTTCTTATAAATTTAGTATTTTTCTGATGCTTTATATTTCATACCCAAGTTTTAAGAAGAGAATCACCATATCCTGTATTTACTCTTCTGGCTAAAAAGAGACTCGTCACAGCTTTGTTTTGCAGCACAGTCAAGTCCATTGAAAGCTTTAATCTAGACAAGTAAATAAACAGACTAAGTAAGATGGTTACTTACCAAGTGGCATTGAGAACTTCTTTGAATTTTATGCATGGTATCAAAACTCTGGAAGACTATTGTGAAAAATAACTTCCTTATAGGTGTTTACCCCCCTGTCATTTTATCCAGTCACCTTTTGCATGGGAATACAAGCCCCTCTGCAAAGTTGAAACCAGTTGCAACAAATTTGGTGTACGTGCCATTGAGTGAACTTTGTCATTGAATTGTTTTTCCTAGCGGTCCTCTGGTATATGTTTCAATTTTTATAATTCCATAACTTTACTTTCTTGGTGCACTGATACTGAGAATTGGAAGAACTAGCTCCCAAATAAGAAAATGCCATCTTCACTCTACTGACTAATGCATTTGTCCATTTACCTCATAATACTTTCCTCCCAGGTTGAATTGTGTATTTCTCAGGGCTATTATGTTGCCATGCCTGAGTGTTACTTAGATAAAGTGCTATTGAAGAATGAGATTATAACAAACACATTAAAACTCTTCATTCTTTATAAGGTTACCTCTCAAACGTCAAGTGCACAAGTGGGGTGAATTATATTCCTTAAGTGATTTTTTCCTCTGAATTATTTATATAAAAATGTCATCCAAACATTTTATGAAATCAAAAGCATAATGACTTCTGCATGGCCAAATGGATATGTGATGGAATTATTATAAAAAAGCCATTTCTCTGAATATTTTTCAATATACATACAGTCTTTGGCTCATAAGGGGGTACAGTAAGATGAAAGTAATTTCCTACTTTCTTAGATCTTTTCAAAATGTCATTTTTACAATTCTATGTAGGAAAAGATATTATAACCTCTTGTTTTATTATTTCCCCCTTTACTCATGTTTGTGGCTTGAGGGGTGGAGAGGGTATGATTTATAATCAACTTCCCATCTCTGCTGTACCATAGCTCATCAAACAAAGAACTTAGGACCTTCATAGTACCTTTGAGTTGAGAATTCACAGTTGTAAGCTGTGGTTTGATGTTGAGAGTCAGCTTGACCCATGAATAGGAAAAGCAACCATTGGAAACAAAATAACTGAGGAGGTACTATCCAAGCCACATCTGCCTGAGACACTCACTGAATTCCCAGTGATATTTGTACAGATGCAGATGTCTGTGTGTTGTATCCGCAGATTACGCACGTCGAGATCCATGAACCAGCTATATTCAGTTTTTTATTATTTCAAAAGGAATCTCAATTTCTGCTTCAAGTTACCATTCCAACTCCTCCACTAAAAATGATATAGCCTGGGAAGTTTATGTCTTTCTTGATGAATTGCTGCTTTCTCTAAAATTGGTGTTATAGTAATACCTTTCACATCCTGTACTTGTGAGAATTAAATGAGTTAATACATGAGGAATTCTTATGGTCTGACACACAGTAAAAGCTCAAGAAGTGTATGCTATTATTTTTTCCATCAGGAGAGCAAAACTATTTTAAGTATTTGAACTTTTGTCCCTCTTTTACCTCAGATTATATCTAAATGGTTCAACTGATATTTGATGCCGTTTATCTGTAGTAGCGTCTGTGGTGGCAGCATTTTTCTTTTCTTTTTTAAATCTTTATGGGAGTATAGTTGTTGTTTTACAATGTTGTGTTAGTTCCTGCTGTACAGCAAGGTGAATCAGCTCTACGTATACACATATCCCCTCTTTTTTAGATATCCTTCCCCTTTAGGTCACCATGGAGCGCTGAGCAGAGTTCCCTGTGCTCTATAGCAAGTTCTCTTTAGTTACCTATTTTACACAGAGTAGGGTGTATATGTCAACTGCAGTCTCCCAATTCATCCCATCCTCTTCTTCCCACCTTAAGTTTGTATCCATAAGTATCCATAAAGTTGTTCTCTACATCTGTCTCTATTTCTGCTTTGCAAATAAGTTCATATGCATCATTTTTGTAGATTTAAATATTATACATTTAAGCAATATTTTGAATATAATATTGTAATATAAATAATATTATAGATTTGTGTTTCTCTTTCTGACTTATTTCACTCTTTATGAAAGTCTCTAGGTCTATCCGGGCTTCCCTGGTGGCTCAGCTGGCGAAGAATCCACCTGCAATGCGGGAGACCTGGGTTCAATCCCTGTGTTGAGAATATCCCCCCTGGAAAAGGGAAAGGCTACCCACTCCAGTATTCTGGCCTGGAGAATTCCATGGACTGTATAGTCCATGTGGTTGCAAAGAGTTGGAGATGACCGAGCAACTTTCGTTTTCCAAGTCTATATCCACATCTCTGCAAATGGTACCATTTTGTTCCTTTTAAAAAAATGTGGAACACTTCATAAATTTGCATGTCATTTTCTACTTAACTTTTGCCAACAGTTCGTAGCTGTCCTCTGCTTTGTCTCTTGCTGCTGACATAGTCTTTCAGAGCAGGTGAGCTTTCCACCACATCCAAACACACAGAGAAATAGGAATTTTTCAGCTCTTCTTGCACTATTCTGGGAGTTGAGCCAAAGTCCACTTAGGCTAAAATCACTAGGAACTGTGTGTGTGTGCGTGTTACCTTCCCTTACAGGATATTGTTCCTTCTCAGGACACAAACCTAGGTGCAAGGTAGAAATGCAGAACTCATAGCTCTGTTTGCTCACCATCTCTTCCCCTCAGCTCACCCTTCACTGCCGTGGCCACTGGCAACAAAGATGAATCATTAAATATCTCCCATGAGCTTGACGAGGAGATTTCACCCTTTGATACCCAAGTACCCTCTAATAGAAGCTTGAAAAGCTATGTAGCCCAGAGTACATTTCTACATTAACATCTCAATTGTTATTTTAAGTAGCTGAAAGGATATGATTTCCAGTAAGATATGAATTTTGACATTTTAAAATAAAATTTATATTACTTTTATTATTGTCTAAAATGACAAAAATAAAATCAAAACATAGAATTTGGTACCCACCATTTTATTTTTAAGTCATAAAGAACAAGCTCTTTTTTTTAACAGTAAGAAATTTTAAATGATTCCTATTTTCCATATTCATATTTCTATTCTATTTGCTTCACACAATTTTATGCTACTATAACAAGTTTTGTATTTTCAAAACTATTAATTGCTGTTATCTAAAATCTTATTTCAAGTATCACATGACCCTAAAACTCTTAAGTAATAATATTCTTCTTTTAGATTAAGTTAAAATTATAAACTGTCAAGTTTGATCAAAGAACACAAACCTACTCCAAATTTTGAAAATCACTAAACATACAAATAACTAAAAAAATCTTGAATGAAGATATATATGAGATGAATGTAGCAGCTTTTTCTTTCTGAATCATGTCTGAATTCATATTGGCAAAGAAGGCAAACTATGCGTTAGGCAACTCCCAGCATCAGCACCATGAAACTGTCACAAGTATATCCTCTTAAAGATAACTATTTACTGAGCATTTTTCTGGGAGAATTCCTATGAGCCGAAATGTGCACACTATACATAATTATCTGCTTTATTCATAGGATCTGCTGAAGGTATTAGTCTGTTTTATAAATTGGCAAAACTGAGAATCTAGTGCATTTAGTTACTTGCCTTGAGTTAAATAATTTTCTAAAGAACACAAAGTATGAAATATAAAGCGTTTAGATCCAAACTTAAAGTATCTTCCACGTCTCATTACCTAGAATCTCACAAAGAAGTCTTTCCACTACAAAAACAATCATATACAACAGCCTTCATAGTATAACTTATAGGACACTAGGTAACACAGCCCAGGCCATGGTGTCAGAATGCCTAGATTAGATATTCTAACTTACTACTACCTAATTTTACAGGTCTGAGATCATTATGATAATGCCAATCTCATAAGAAAATCAAGATCAAGATACTTTAAGTAAAGTGCTCAAAACTGACTTGATGTAACGTGAATACAGGTAGTATTAACCATTTTACTACTGTGTTTTGATACTGGGAATATCATTTATTAATTCTTTCACCAAATATTTATTGAGCACTTACTATATGTCTGGCAGTATTTTAGGCTTTGAAGGTATCAGTCAGTCGGTTCGGAAGCTCAGTCGTGTCCGACTCTGCGACACCATGGACTGCGGCATGCCAGGCTTCCCAGTCCATCGCCAATTCCCTGAGCTTGCTCAAACTCATGTCCATCAAGTCACTGATGCCATCCAACCATCCCATACTCTGTCTTCCGCTTCTCCTCCTGCCTTCAGTCTTTCACAGCATCAGGGTCTTTTCCAGTGAGTCAGTTCTTCACATCAGGTGGCCAAAGTATTGGAGCTTCAGCTTCAGCATCAGTCCTTCCAGTGAATATTCAGGACTGATTTCCTTAGGATGGACTGGTTGCATCTCCTTGCTATCCAAGGGACTGTCAAAAGAGTTTTCTCCAATACTTTCAGAAGCATCAATTCTTCAGCACTCGGCTTTCTTTATAGATCAACTCTCACATCTGTATGTGACTACTGGAATAACCATAGCTTTAACTGGACGGACCTTTGTTGGCAAAGTAACGTCTCTGCTTTTTAATATGTTGTCTAGGTTGGTCATAACTTTTCTTCCAAGGAGCAAGTGTATTTTAATTTCATGGCTGCAATCACCATCTGCAGTGATTTTGGAGCCCAAGAAAGTAGTCTCTTATTGTTTCCATTGTTTCTGCATCTGTTTGCCATGAAGTGATGGGACTGGATGCTATGATATTAGTTTTTTGAATGTTGAGTTTTAAGCCAGGTTTTTCACTCTCCTCTTTCACTTTCATCAAGAGGCTCTTTAGTTCTTCTTTGCTTTCTGCCATAAGTGTGGCGTCATCTGAGGTTATTGATATTTCTCCCAACAATCTTGATTCTAGCTTGTGCTTCATCCAGCCTGGCATTTCACATGATATACTCTGCATATAAGTTAAATAAGCAGGGTGACAATATGCAGCCTTGACGTACTCCTTTCCCAATTTGGAACCAGTCTGTTGACAAAGCAACATCCTTGTTGTTGTGAAATTGACTTCCTGGAATGAAAAGACAAAACAGACACACAAATAATTATGTAAAACTTAGGCTGAGATAAGTTCTATGAAGGAAATTAACTGTGAAAAATTCACACAAAGATCAGGGGAAAGGAATATGTCAGGCTGAGCAAGAAGCCAGTAGGGCAAAAACAATTCTGGCAGATTTGAGGAAGAAAATAAAACCTGAATAGCTCGATCCAAGTGAAAGAAGAGGAGTCAAATATTAGACTGTATCCCAAAGGCAGAGAAACCAAGTCACATGGGGCCTGATGACCATAGGGAGAAGTTTAGGTTTATCATAAATACAAAAGTCATGAAGGCAAGATGTTACATGAGGGATTTACATTCAATACAAAACATCTCTGGCTGTATTTCAGAGGACTTTTCAGAGCAAGGAATGCAAACAAAGAAAACAGAAAGACCAATAGGAGCCAAAGACATAAAAAAAGCACATAACTGGTAGATTTAAATATTGACTTTCACTCAAAGAGATGTATAAACAACTGGTAATAATTCCTCCTGGAGTGTACTTTTGAAAAAGAAGGCGAGGGTGATATGAGAGTATTCATGCTCTGAGGTTGAGGAAGAATTGCTGGGATGGTATGTCTCCAAATGGAAAACGGAACACTGAAAAAAGTCAAAGGTGGCTTGTAGAGAGCCCTACATTTGGTCCTGGAGGTAGAAAATGCAGAAACTGACAGAAAGAGGGGTTTATTACTCAGTAATATCCAGAAGAGGAAGTGGCTTAGATTTAAATACTTAGAATTAAAACAGTCATGGATAAAAATCCAAGAGCAATTAATGACAATGCTGTGTGAATGTTTTAAGATCAGCTGGGGTCACATGGTCAGTGGCTGTAAAGAGCAGAAGATGCAAACAACCTTTATGGATGAGAGTCCATAAATAAATAACCTTCCTGAAGATACAGTGCAACATGACTGAGAGACCAACAGTCTGTAAAGACCAGCTGCCTTAATAACCCAGTTACTTAATGCTGATTTTATTTACCTGGCAAGTGATACAGTTTCATCCCGCATTTAGAAACAAGCTGTCTAAGTGAGAGAGGACCATTTCAAGAAAGGAGTGTGTGGTAAAATATCCTTTTTAGAAGGGTGAAATTACAATGCAATGTATGTAGATACTCAAATCTTTAATTAAGGCACCAGGGTCAGCATTGAAGCAATGATTCTGGAAATGTTACACCTCCTCATAATCGACCCTTCCCCACCTCAGATGACTGCTTTCCTCTGCCATGTTAGAAAGGGAAATTAAGTGTTGTTAGAAAGATGGGTTCTGGACTGACTCCTTTGAACGGCTTCTTTGGAAGCTGGCATTGAGGCTTTGAAAATGGACGGGATTCAGGTATGTTCTCAGGAACAGGAAAATTATGGACATTTGAGGATAAAAATATCTATGGAAGATGAATTTAAGGAAAGAAAGAAGTAATAAGAGACATTTGTTTCAGAATAAAGAGCATTACCCTGCACCAGTGGGGCACCATCCCCTACTGCCACCACTCAAACTACTAGCTGGGTCACAAAAAAAATATTTATAGCCAGAGAACAGTAGAGGAAGTACTTAACATTTTCTGAGATTACCAGAATTTGTTTTACTTTTTTTTTTAATTATCAAGAGAAGTCATAAAACCTTTTCTGGAGACTTTCTTACAACACTTTTATTCAGGAAAAAAAAAATTGCAATTCTGTGAGGCTTTCTTCCACTTTCCAAGGTTGACTTATCCCTCTGTGCTGTTCCCCGTGACTTATCCATCTGTATTACAGCATTTACCACATTTATTAACATCTAATGTCTTATTTTTATCTCTTTCCAGCTACATTGTGGGCTTTTATTTAATCATTTCTTGTTCTTAGTATCTAGGACATTGTTAACTACATAGTAGGTGCTTATTAAACACAAAAGGTCATCCCTTTTGGATAGTACATAGTAAATCATTTTGAAGTCTAATATATAATGAAGAGAGGATCAATTCTATATGCTGTAATACAGGTTTCAGAATATGAAATTACTGGTTTGAAAATCCACTATGGTAACTAAACACTTAAACTTATGATCAATAATTTGAAATATACCATCTACCTCCATGTGAGAAATAAATAACCCCATCTCAATCCTAGAAGAGAAAGCTAAGACAAATTTTAAATATGTAGTAATAAAAGATGACACACAACAGTCAAATAATTTATATCACAGGGGCAACAAGAGGACATGATTAAAATAATCTACTTTGTTTTTGTTCGATTAGTGTTCGATTAGCCATGAGTCCAATGTTTTCAGTAGTTCATCTAATTTCCACAGCAGTAATGATTTGGTAGGCATTGTTATATGAATTTTATGGATGAAAAAGCAAGCCCAGAGGTTCCACAGCTGGCAAGCATCTAGACTGGGGTTGAAAATGACCTTTACTTTTTGTCCCATACCACCCAAGGAAAAGCAGTGGAGAGAACAGAGACTTCACTATATTAACCAGGGGCGGCTCCAGGCTGCAGATAGATCTTCAAATGGACTGTGGTCAATAGAATTCACATGGATTAATGTGGAGGAAGAAGGACATTTCTGGAGCTTCAGAAGTGGGAAACCAAATAGATGTGCAAAAAGGAATCCATTGATTGATTTTGAGAGTCAAAGGTATGCAAGAACAAAGAGAAAGTTAGACATGTACGCAAGTGGAGTAAATGATGAAATAAACATGGTTTGCTCTTTGTTTTTGAGGATATATTTAAGAAGGAAGAAATGAGGGGCAGACATTTACTTTGCTTGATGGATGGATGCCCTGGCTGCTTCTCAAGGCAATTTGAAGTGAGAGGATACCATTAGAGATGGATAAGCTTAACCTTCTAGAAGAATAATTAGTATTTATCATTTCTCAATAACTCAGTGGGCAAACTTAGGTTAGGTTTATATTGCATAAGTGTGTCAAAATTAAGAAAGCCCTTGATATTAATATTTAGATGTGGATTAATTGAGTAACTGCTGAATGAATTAGAATGTTTCCTACCTTGTGCTTTATTTAGTTTTTTTTTTATATAAGAGAAATATTCTGCTGCTGCTACTACCACTGCTATTTATAATGACAATATAGCTAATGTCAATGGGATGCTCACTAACTTCCAGGTATTTTTGCTTGTATACATTATTTTCTTTAATTCTCATCATCAAACCCAGGAATTATATACTATTATTTACCTTCTAACAGATGATGAAACCAAGGCATAAAAATATTAAGAAATTTAACATTAATAAGAGACTAAGTAGGGTATTCTAAACTATGAGACCCTGTTATAATGTCATTCATGGGTACTCTGTCACACTCAAAGTGATCTTTAATGTTGGTAACAAATTCTAATAGGAATTATTAGACCAATATCTATTAATGAGGACTTCCAGCTTTATCTTCCTGTTTTTAGATATTTGTCTCTTTAGATAATATGGCTTCAGCATACCAGAATTTCTAGTAACTACCAATTGCACCAACAGCAATTGTAGTGTCTCAGAACATCACTTTATCACAAGAAAACTCAGTGATTAAAATTATGTTAAAATAACACTCATATGTAGAATTATTTACAATATTTCTGCACATTTTAGTTGATAAAATCTTTCTGTCAAATTTGACAAATGTATGGCTCAAGAATTCAAAAAATCTAGGGCAAGGGGAACACACTGTCAGAACACACTGAAACAGAGCTACAGAATGGATGTTCTTAGTGAATGGCTCTTTCAGCGGAGAATACTCTGGGGGGAAATGTGTGAGGACAAGTGGAAAGGCCAAGGTGGGCCCAAGAGTTGTCACACACAACCATTTTACAGATGGTAAAACCGAGATCTATAAAGAGGTCACATACATTGTTACTAAGGCAGGTCTTTTATTTCTCAGTGTGGGGTTTTCTCCCTATTTATATGTGACCTAGAGATGTGGCTGTATAGTGCAGAAAAGTGGACATGAGACCAAAAAATTATTCTTTTTGGCTGTCAGCATCAAATAAGTAAAAACTTGAGTTTCTGGAATTCCAAATGATTGTCTGGATGCTGTTCAGTTGTGCTAACTAGACCAGATTTTTTGGGGTCAGTCTCATTTGGCTTTGTTCAGCTACACATGGCTTCAGTATAAAACAGGGCCAAAATGAAAGAATACGCTTTTCCTTAGTCCACATTTTTTACTTGGTGAAAAAATGAAGAGCTTCACCCTCAGGGTTATAATGACAACTTTCTCCACTTTTCTCAGAAGTAGTTGAGAAGTATCTTGTCAGCATCATTGCCTGCTTTAACAGGTGCTGGGAGGGGGACAAGCAACCACAGGTGTAGGGCATAGAAAAGTCATCTGAAAAAATGTCCTTAAAAAGTCCAAGTTTCTCGTCTGTTGTGTCTGTCCTTTGTAGACAAATCAGTGTGCTATGAACTGACAACCCAACTGATATGCCTCTGGCCTAAACCAACATCACCAGCCCAAGCCCCTTTCTCTTACAACCTCTCATACACTTCCATCCCCTTGATTCCAGTGCTTCTCAAGCATTAATGAGTGTATGAATCACCTGAACCTTGTTAAGAGGTAGATTTTTCATTCAATAGGATTGTGCTGGAGGGCCGCATTTCTTACCCATTGGTAGGAGAAGCCAGTGGCTACCGGTCTGCAGATCACACTTTTGAGTGGTAAGGCTCTATTTCTTTTATAATTGACAGTTGAGAGGATGAAGGTAGATTTTGGAGGAAGAGAAGAGACAATTGATTTCTTTCTCCTTTTCCCACACGCTTCACAGTGAAACAATTGCTTCATTTCTTTGCCAACCACAAGAAACAATTTTCAACTGGGACACTGAAGCAGACTCGAAGGTATACAATTTATCTTTGCATACAGTTACCTGTCTCTTTTGTATAATATAGGGAGAACTTTTCTCCAAGAAACTTTATTTTTCATAGCAATAACTCATTAAATTAATGTGATTTTGTATGTTTATTTTAAAAACAAATGGGGGCAAAGTTATTTTCACCAAGGCTTAATCTGAATTAGGATAGAATTAAAATTAGTGATGTTCTAGTCAAAGTTTTAACTAGCTCTCCAGAAGGAAAAAAAAAAAAAAGAAAACAAAGCCCTTGTGCTGTGCTTAGTCGCTCAGTCACGTCCGACTCTTTGCGACTCCATGGACTGTAGCCCTCCAGGCTCCTCTGTCCATGGGATTCTCCAGGCAAGAATACTGGAGTGGGTTGCCATGTCTTCCTCCAAGGGATCTTCCCAACCCAGGAATCCAAGCCAGGCCTCCCACATTGCAGGTGGATTCTTTACTGTCTGATCCATCAGGGAAACCCAACAAAGCCCCTGCTGCTGCTGCTGCTAAGTCACTTCAGTCATATCCGACTCTGTGTGACCCCATAGACGGCAGCCCACCAGGCTCCCCTGTCCTGGGATTCTCCAGGCAAGAACACTGGAGAGGGTTGCCATCTCCTTCTCCAATGCATGAAAATGAAAAGTGAAAGTAAAGACGCTCAGTCGTGTCTGACTCTTAGCGACCCCATGAACTGCAGCCTACCAGGCTCCTCAGTCCACGGGATTGTCCAGGCAAGAGTATTGGAGTGGGGTGCCATTGCCTTCTCTGAACAAAGCCCCTAATGTGTAGCATTTACCCATTTCTGTGGTATAAATACCACCACCATGGTTACCAATATGAGGTCATCAGATACAAGACCAGGAGGACATTCATACAAAAGCCTTCAGAACTGGCACAGGAGTCACTAAGAGGCTCTCTAGAAGCAGAGAGTTGAAGCTACAAGGAAGGATGGCATAACTCAAGGAAAATTACAAAGGATAAAGAATGCTGATGATCATCTTCTGTAGAATTTTGTATCTATATTAAGTCTTATGTTGAATTTATCTGTGTCTCATAGCTAATTTTGGATTTGTTCCCCAGATATTAGATCATAAGTCATGTTCTAAATGTCTTTGGTCCTTTATAGTAAATGGTTTGTAAAAATAGATGTTGAACTACAAAAGAAAGGGAGCATAAAAATTGACTCCATTAAACTTTTTTTGAAGAAACAGACTAAGTTTACAGATATAATTTTTACTGAAAAAAAAGAAAATAAGAGGATTGATAGAGTAAATCTCTAAGGTGATCATCTGTGACTTTCAGGGAGAATAGACAGTATTTCCTAGGTTGTGGCTATTGTAAGGAAATTTCCGAAACTAAATATAATTTGATCTAAAGTCGTGAAGCAATCTTCCAGATTTAAGTTGGAAGAAAGGCGAATGACAGAATCCTGAGAGAGGCACGAGGTGGTTAAGTGTTTGCTTATGAGAAGAGAGATTAAATTTAGTTGAGGAAGCAGAATACAGGCAATGGAGCCCACGCTGGAAGCTAAGAAATAGAATTATACAAGGATCTCTCTTCACATAATTTAAACTCTTAGACAATTAAAACAAAGAATCAAGAAAGTGTGAAGAATTATTAAACAAAGTGGTATGTAAGTAGAACTCAGAGACATGCATACCTAAAAATATGGAAATAAATAGAAAGCTTCTGGATAGAATAGTTTTAAAATGAAAGAACAAAATTATATATTACACTTTTTAAAGCTGAATGTCTTATTGAACTGTAGACTTGTCATTGATCTACCTATATATGTTTCCTAACTTCTCACACACACACACACACACACACACAGACACTCTAATGCCTTATAATTTTAAGTGACTTCTTGAGAATGTTGAGACTTGGCTGATTTATTACAAAAGATAACTGGAAATGTTATCTAATGTTAAGGTCAAGGCTATGATTAAAGAGCCTATTTGGTAATAAGCCTGGTTGTTTTATCACAATATCCAAGCAGACGCAGATGTCATTATTTTAGAATGTAAATTATAGCTTTGAATAATCTATTTTCTCTCATATTCAGAAACTCACTGATCAGCACAGGATACAAATGGAAAAATAAGTATGTGACATTTTTTAGAAGTAAAAGTATTTGCACTGTTATTATCATTGTACTACACTTACAATTATATAGTTTAAAGTATCTAACATCTGCTTCTCTAATAATAGTTATGCAGAGGTACAGGTTTAGATCTGTCTTAAGAAAAGTGACTAAAATATTTTCTTAGCTAATGAATGGATAACGATGCTCTCGATTTTATCGCTTGTGCAAATTTATCTTTGGACACTGTATTCAGATTACCCTCAAAAGTGCATTTAAGTATCAGATACCACCTAAATGTCAGAGGGAGAAAAACTAGACGGCTCTTGGCAGTCTGGAAGAGCAGTGTTGTCAAAGGTCATCAACAAGTCTGACAAAACAGCCCTCATTAACAGTGTCTGTCAGCACCTCCATTTGGAAGTAATTTGGATATTTGCAGTGACCCCATCAGTTCTGATTGGCTGGGCAGTGACCTCGGCCAGGGTAAAACCTGCTCAGTGTGGCTCAGATAATGCGCTGTAGGTGGAATCGGGATGACAGATGGCAGCAGGGTCGGTGAGGAGGAACTTGTACGTCACTGCCATTGAAGACGAAGCCACTCAGCAGAGTAGTTCAACGGACACAGGAGCTGTGGTTTGCATGTGCCACAAGAGAATTGCCCAATTCCTTTATTTTTAAAGAAATGCTATCGTCTCATGATCTTGAGTACATGAGTCTGATGAATAAGTAGGCAAGAAAGCCTAGCTGTTGGAGTTTAGCAATACACCAGACATTTCAAAACTTGGTCTTTGACTCAGTAACCAAGGTCTGAAAAGTCTTGCTGGCTGTATCTCTATTGTGAATAACTTTCTGACCAAAAACTAGTTCCTATGATATTTTTCTTCATTCTTAGTAACAAACTTGGTTAGTGAAGAGTAGTAACCTTATCCTTCTAGTGGACCCATCCCTTCCTTTTACCTCCCTACATGCCACAGAATCAATATGAAATATAACTTTGATAATAGAATATATTAAGCATTCCAAGTGTTAGACTAATGAGGCTATAAAAGCAATTATATCCTGGCAATAATTAACCTTTGAAAAAACAATTTGGATCTCTTTTTGTAGTTTCAGTGGCATTTTTTGAAAAACTAGGAATGGATATGCTATTGAGTGACATGTAGCACAACATTTTGATTCTGGGCTCTGACTATCACTCAAAAAATGCAAGACCCAAGATTGATAGGCAAAGGCCCTAATAGAAGCACATGAACATCCAGGCAGTATGACATGATGAATCGGTAAGAAAACGCACCCAACTTTCAACCACTCATGGACATTTAACAATCTTGAAGAAAATCTTTTAAAGCCCTTTTCTATACACTGACTGCTGACTTTGGGCGTTTTTACTAAATCTTCATCACTGGCTTCTTCCTTGTAATGTTTTTGGACCAAACAGCTAACCAGTCAGCTCCAACCAAAAATGAATAAAAAACAAAAAGTAAATTTATTTCAAATGATAATAAAGTATTAAAACTCTAATAAAACTGATAGATACTATAGTTAAATTTATTTCCTGCCTTGTGGGTTACTCAGCATCCATATCTAGTATGTAGACGTGCTTCCCTGAATCCTGCTTGATAATTAGACATCATGTCCCCTGTTTATCCTAGTTTAAAAAGGAGCTTGCTGTCAGGCAAAATACTATCCTGCCCACCCAGACCCTAATATATAGACATTTATGCTTTTGTTATCAATTTAATTTTTTCATTTGGTCATTTCATATATAACAGATAAAATCATCCACATGGCTTTTAAGATAATGCATTATTTTCACTGAAATACTTTGCCTAACTGAATTTGAGATCCTCCCATTTGGGTAGAACAGCTTTTATAAAAATTGCCTCCACCAGGCTCATTGCAGCTGAATTTATGCCACCTGTTTTAATGTGCTGTTGTCATGACTGATAGAGACTGCATTAAGTAATTAAGAAGCAGGCCACATAGTGTCATTTGCTGTAACCAAATCTGCAAATTCAATCAATAACCACCTGGCAGTGCCTAGGACTACAGGATTAGGCAAAACCTGCTGAGGCAAGTCTTGGGTGGACCAAATGGGAGGTGAATTAATTTGAGACACCATTATGCAGTTTTCAGTCTCATTTTAATTAGTCATAAAACATAATATAACCCACATTGTTAAAAAAACCATCCAAGACAGATTCTGCTTTGCCTTAGAAAAGATTCAAAGCAGAGCTCAAGATAGAATCAAATAGCCAGTTGAGCCAAAGAAGAAAAGACATTAATCTTATTTGCTTTTCTAAGGCGTGGTTTATCTCCTGAAGAAGAGCTGAACCTTGTGATTGCTGCAAGCTTTCTTATTTTCTGCAGACTAAAGAAGAAAAGAAATAAAAAATAGCCATTATTTAATAAGTGTAAACACAATTTATTTTATTTGTGTTTTTATAGGTCTACTAGTGAAAGGGCCGGGCAGCTGTTGTTTGCTAAATTGTCATTTGTTGGGTTAAAAGTTCGTCCTACTTGTCCAGAGTATGGTCACTGCTCAGGAATCAGATAACACACCAGAGCTACATGTTATATGGATCATAGAATTTGTTTTGGATAAGTTTCCTTCCAGATGCTAAAATCTGGTGTATTTGTTAAGAATTGGCTTAAGCCTTGCTTCACTTGAGTTCAGCTAAAATAGACTAATTGAATGGGCCCCATCCCAACACACATGTCTCCTCCAAACTGAAGTGAGTTAGAGTTTTGATGGCAGTTGATGACCACTGGGTGGGTTTGTATTCATTCTAGGCAGTTAGCAAGCAACCGTGTTTCCACCCTACAAGGAAACTTGAGGTGAATATTTCCCAGATGGCTTTTTCAGACAGAGGTCTGTTACAAAAGAGGAAACACTTTGACAAAGTCCAAAGGGCAGCTCATATTTAAGAATTTTTGATGGACAAATTCAGGGGCCTTTTCAAACTCTACAGGGTGCTTTTGGAACGTGTTTAGAATGTAAACACATACTTGAATTGCCCAGCTGCCACCTGGCTTAGAGTGTGACCTCTCATAGACTTTTAGTATTTTCAAGTAAAAAGGAGTCTTGGTGGTCATTGGGGTCAGGGTCTTCCTTTATAGAAAGGAAGAAAATGGGGACTAAGGTAAATTAAGTCATTAGCTCACGTGAACTTGTTTTCCATCCAAGCCTCCACATTCTGTCCTATTCCCGAGGGCATCCCGGGACCTGTGGCTTAGATGCACCTCAGCAGAAAGGCTCTTACTCATGACATTCTCTCTCTTCCTTGTATATTCACTTCTGTCCCTTTCACTTCCCCTTCTTTTTCTTGCTTTCCCCTACATTACTCCTGTTCTCCACTCCTTATTTTGCCATTTCTCTTTTTAAAACATCTCTGAATTCTAAACCTCAGTTTAAATTACAGTACAATAAGAATAACCTTTTGAAATAAAACAGTAAAAGACCTACGGAATAACTGCTCATGTGATTTCTAATTTCTCACAAGTTTCAACTGAATACTGTCTGTAGCATGTGTCTGAAAAAAGGTACTATTTTTGACATTTGGCTTGCTTGTTATATATTTAATTTAACTTTTCATGTATGTATACAAAGCAAAGGCTTCAGATTATTTTGAATTCTTCCCAGGACCTAGTACAGAGCAGACAATCTGATTATTCAAAGAGGTTGGTTTTCTGTCTGGATCTTTTAGGTCAGTGCTTTTGATGTATGAAATGTGTCTAATCAATCAAATGGTTGCTTACAACTAGTTTTTTTCAGGGAGAACTTCCAAAATGCAGATTTATCTGTGTACCTTGAATAGGACTGGAATTTGAATGCCCCATTTCATAGTGGGATAATCCTGGTATTTAATTTAGGCATTATAGAGTTTGAAGGATTTAACTTCCTTTCATAAATGAGAAGTTGTTTCAAAATTTTCATTAATTCTTTGTTTCCACTACACACACAGCCCTAAACCACTATAGCTGGAGGACTAATGTACAAAAGAAATGAGTTCATTTTAATCATAAAAGTTTATTAACCTAATCTTTAGTGCTATACATTTGGAATTTCTGCAATAGCCACAACAAAGTGAGCGTTAGAAATACTATGTTAGAAGTATAAAAATATGTCGTAATTCTGATCATTAACCATAACAGAGTCTATAAGGAAATAGAGTAACCAAGACAAAAAAAATTCCTTGTGAAAGAGCAACAGAAAATTTTACAGAAGACGCAAACAGGGAAATGTGGCACAAGAAATCCAAAGTTGACTCTCAGAAGGAATGGTGGCCTGGAAAGACAGGAGGCTAGAGTGAAGCCGAGGCCCCGTGGAAGGCGGAACAGGGCGTACTGCACAAGGCGTGGCGGCTCAGGAAGATGCAGCGACTGAGCGACAAGACAAGGGAGGGAGCGGGCAGGGTCAAACAGTCATCTCGGATGGCTAATGCGGGTCACAGGGACATGAGGCCAATGAGTGGCATATCCGATGATACACTTCTTACCATAGAACTACATGAGTACGGGAAATGAACTATTAAAAGTGTGTGTGTATTCAACTATGGCAAGATAGATTAAGGAGATACTTTATTTTGTTCTCAGGGTGCTGTTCCACTCTTAGAAGCAGAAGAGTATGAAGGCCCTCATACTCCAAAGCAAGTAACCAGGCATGGTACTCTCTTTCCCCTACAGAGATTTGTGTGACTTGTTTGGAAATCAAAATTGCCTTGGAAATTTTAGCTCTTTATGATTCATTACATGCTCTAGTGGGCTTCCCAGTGACTCAAAGGTAAAGAGTTTGCCTATAACGCAGGAGTCGCAGGAGACACAGGTTTGATCCCTGGATGGGGAAGATCCCCCTGGAGGAGAGCATTGCAATGCACTCCAGTATTCCTGCCTTGGAGAATCCCATGGCTAGCAGAGCCTGGCAGGCTACTGTCCATACAGTCATACAAAGTCAGACTCGACTGAAGCAACTTAGTACACTCCCACATGCTCTAGTATTATGTTAATTACCTATATAAATTGGAGTAGGAAATGGCAACCCACCCCAGTATTCTTGGCTGGAAATTTTCATGGAGAGAGGAGCCTAGCAGGCTGCAGTCCATGGGGTCACAAAGAGTTGGACATGACTGAGCATACACACACAATTATATAAATTAACTTTCTTTCCTAAATAATTACATTTAAAAGTATGTTTAAGGTTTGTATTTCTGTTAATTTACTTTTTTCCAGTTTTATTGAGACTTAATTGATCTACGTGTGTGTGTTAGTCACTCAGTCATGTCCAACTCTTTGCAACCCCATGGAGAACAGCCCTCCAGGCTCTTCTGTCCATGGAATTCTCCAGGCAAGAATACAGGAGTGGGTTCCCTTTCCCTTTTCCAGAGAATCTTCCCTAGCCAGGGACTGAACCCGGGTCTCCTGCATTGCAGGCAGATTCTTTATAGTCTGAGCCACCAGGGAAGCCCTTAATTGATCTATACTACTGTATAATTGCTTATATGCTAAATGCTATAAGGTGTACAACATAATTATTTGTCTTGTGTATATTGTGAAATGATTACCAAAATAAGTTTAACATCCATCATCTCATATATTTTTAAAATGTGTTTTTTTACCCTTATGATGGGAACTTTTAATATTTACTTCAATTTTTATATAGAATACAGCAATATATATATATATATATATATATATATATATATATATTATTGTAGTCATGTTGCACATTATGTCTCCAGTACTTATCTATCTTATAACTAGAAATTTGTACCTTTGACCACCATCAGCCAATTTCCGCTCCTCAACACCTGCTTCTAGTAACCACAGATCTGATCTTTCTTCACAGGTATTTTGTTTTTCTATTTTTCTTTTTGGATGGAAAGTAGGCAAAGGAAGGAGTTACCATTGTCATTGAACGTGGTCTTGAATACCTTAAAGAGGGGCTGCTGCAACACAGTGTGGGAAGATGGGGTATGTATATATTGATGCGGTTCCTTGGATCATCTTCTGGTATTTTCTTGAGAGCTGAGGAGTCTTATTGCAGTAAACCCACTGGCAATATTAAAGCATATAAGAGTTCCAAACCTTAAGAAGCAAGTGACCTAGAGTGAAGTTCTAGCTAATGGTGAGAAAGTATAGAAATGGTGACAGAAGAAGAAGAAAATAACTATTGCCTCTACATTTTAAACTAGTAAATTGTCTCAATAACTTTGCATATTAAGTCATTTTATGTATCCTAGAAAAAAAATTTTTAATAAATATATTATGAAGTGGTCAGCCAATATGAACATTCATACATAAAGTTATAGTGAGTGGGAGTGAGAGTTATTAAAGAGTAAAACATTGTTAAAATTAATTAGGTAATGTGCTGTGCTGTGCTTAGTCACTCAGTCATGTCCAACTCTTTGCAATCCTATGGATTGCAGCCCTCCAGGCTCTTCTATATATGGGATTCTCCAGGTAAGAATACTGGAGTGGGTTACCATGCCCTCCTCCAGCCGATCTATCCAAACTTAGAGATTAATGAACAGAAGAGAAATCACAGAAATAGATTTTGAAGAAATGAAGTCGCTTAGTCATGTCCGACTCTTTGAGACCCCATGGACTGTAGCCTACCAGGCTACTCAGTCCATGGAATTTTCCAGGCAAGAGTACTGGAGTGGGTTGCCATTTCCTCCTCCAGGGGATCTTCCCAACCCAGGGATCGAACCCGGGTCTCCAGCACTACAGACAGACGCTTTACCATCTGAGCCACAAATTATGTCAATTTACCATTGACAGAGGATGACATTGAAGGGGATGCCAGAGGATGAGATGGTTGATGGCATCACCAACTCAATGGACATGAGTTTGAGTAAGCTCTGGGAGTTGGTGATGGCAGGGAAGCCTGGCATCCTGAAGTCCATGGGGTTGCAAAGAGTCACACATGACTGAGTGAATGAACTGAACTGAACTGAATTTATCATAGGATAAAGGCATGGAAAAAGCAAGAGAGTTCCAGAAAAACATCTATTTCTGCTTTATTGACTATGCCAAAGCCTTTGACTGTGTGGATCACAATAAACTGTGGAAAATTCTGAAAGAGATGGGAATACCAGACCACCTGATCTGCCTCTTGAGAAATCTGTATGCAGGTCAGGAAGCAATAGTTAGAACTGGACATGGAACAACAGACTGGTTCCAAATAGGAAAAGGAGCACATCAAGGCTGTATATTGTCACCCTGCTTATTTAACTTATATGCAGAGTACATCATAAGAAACACTGGGCTGTAAGAAGCACAAGCTGGAATCAAGATTACCAGGAGAAATATCAATAACCTCAGATATGCAGATGACACCACCCTTATGGCAGAAAGTGAAGAGGAACTCAAAAGCCTCTTGATAAAAGTGAAAGTGGAGAGTGAAAAAGGTGGCTTAAAACTCAACATTCAGAAAATGAAGATCATGGCATCCGGTCCCATTACTCTATGGGAAATAGATGGGAAAACAGTGGAAACAGGGTCAGACTTTATTTTTCTGGGCTCCAAAATCACTGCAGATGATGACTGCAGCCATGAAATTAAGACGCTTACTTCTTGGAAGGAACATTATGACCAACCTAGATAGCATATTCAAGGCCAGAGACATTACTTTGCCAACAAAGGTTCGTCTAGTCAAGGCTATGGTTTTTCCAGTGGTCATGTATGGATGTGAGAGTTGGACTGTGAAGAAGGCTGAGCACTGAAGAACTGATGCTTTTGAACTGTGGTGTTGGAGAAGACTCCTGAGAATCCCTTGGACTGCAAGGAGATCCAACCAGTCCATTCTGAAGGAGATCAGCCCTGGGTGTTCTTTGAAAGGAATGATGCTAAAGCTGAAACATTGATACTTTGGCCACCTCATGCGAAGAGTTGACTCATTGGAAAAGACTCTGATGCTGGGAGGGATTGGGGGCAGGAGGAGAAGGGGACGACAGAGGATGAGATGGCTGGATGGCATTACTGACTTGATGGACGTGAGTCTGGGTGAACTCCGGGAGTTGGTGATGGACAGGGAGGCCTGGCATGCTGCGATTCATGGGGTCGCAAAGAATCGGACACGACTGAGCGACTGAACTGAACTGAAAGGCACTTTATATAATTGAGGAAGAGATAGATTTTTCAGTAAGTGATGGTTTAACAACTAAAAAGTATCCATCCATCCTGCTTTTATATTTTTAAAATGCTGCTTCTAAGTCGCTTCAGTCGTGTCCGACTCTGTGTGACCCCATAGACAGCAGCCCACCAGGCTCTGCCATCCCTGGGACTCTCCAGGCAAGAACACTGGAGTGGGTTGCCATTTCTTTCTCCACTGCGTGAAAGTGAAAAGCGAAAGTGAAGTCGCTCAGTCACGACCGACTCCTAGCGACCCCATAGACTGCAGCCCACCAGGCTCCTCCATCCATGGGATTTTCTAGGCAAGATTACTGGAGTGGCTTGCCATTGCCTTCTCCATTTAAAATGCTAAAGAGATGTAAATGTAGGATATGAAATGATAAAATACTAAAGTAAAATATGAGTTTATGTGAGTCTAGCAAAAAGGGCACAGACATCATAAATAAAAACATAAAAGGTAAATTTATACAACAAAAATTATAACACAAATTATAAAATAAAGTAAAAGAGCCACTAAACAGAGAAAAAATCTATAAACCAATTAAAATAAGCAAATGATATTAACCAATCATCCACCAAAGATGGAAATATGTCTTTCACATATGAAGAGATGCTCACTCTCACTCAAAAATTGAAATGCCATAATATTTAAATCTTAATTTATCTGTCAAAACTTAAATTGTGTCATATCTATTACAATGCTGTTTTCATAACAAAAGATTGAAACAACCTAAATGTCCACCAATAAATTATAGTGATCTATATATACAATGACCGCTCTCACTCTATATACAATGATAGCTCTATATAATCAATGAAATCACTTCTCTAAGCTATGATAAATTTTTAAAACTAAGGTTATGAACAAAGTATTTAAAAATCTGTAGATAAAATGGTCACGTGTGTATAGTATATGTGTATGTGCTTGTATATGCATAGATTTTCTAGAGATATATGTGCTATCTACAATCATGTTTATCTTTCAGGGGGAAGTAAAATGGAGACTGAGGGGAGATGATTACTTTTCACTATAATCTCTTTCATATTGTGGGGAATTTTCAGGGCTGGCCACCTGATGGGCAGAGCCCTTATTGGTGGGCCTGATCAGTCAATTTGTGTGGAAAGATGTGGCCTGAGATGGGGGCCTCTTGAGCGTTGCACCCCACATGCCTCTCTTGCTTCACACTATCCTGGCCTTGCCCACAATCAAGGGATCTGCAGGGCCTATCACTTTATTGAACAACTCAGAACCAAGCAGCCTGATGGAGATGGATTGGCCTCTTAAAAGCATAAGCCGAGGTGCCAGCTTGCGGGTAAGGGGGCACCCAGAGAGGATGTAACCACCTTCCAGGGTATCATCTACACCTTCCAGGGTGTCATCTACAACCTTAATCAACTAGTATTCCATGGAGCTGTGTCCACAGTAGGGAGAATTCTGGAGCCTGGGAACCAAAGGGTTAAAGTACGAGTGGCTCTGATTACAACAACTCAAAATGATCCACTTTGAAGGAATCTGTGTTTTCCACCCATATAGTTATAGATTCCACAGATCTAGAGGCTCTCATTCCCGGTAACAGTAGCAGGGACTCCTGCTGCCACCTAAGATCCTCTAGCAGGGAAAGAAAGGAGCCACCCTCCCAGCAGTGGGGATGGATCCCATCTTCAGGGGGAGGCAGGACAGCTGTTACCCAGTGGGGGAGGAATGAACATGTTTAGCCCTCAGTTGATCCATTGGGATGCCTGTGGCACCGCCACGCCTGGTGTCAATGGCGTGTGGAGAAGCAGCCATCGCCTGGAGATGGCATAGTAACCAGGAGCTTCAGCCTTCAGGAATGATGGTGTAGCTCACATCCAGCCAGGCAAACTGCCTGGACCATCGGAGGTGTTGGCTAAGGGAAGAGGGAGTCTAGAATGGGGGTAGAGAGAGAGATGGTGAGTATCAGTTTTAGTTCTGAGATCAGACTCAGCTGATCTGAGGGGCTGTAGTTCATCTTACCAGCCCTTCTCTCATAATTTCCCCTCTAGGAAATCAGGCCAATCAGACCACTGGCAAACTTTTTCCCTGATAGGGAGAAATTACCTAGAGAGCAAGTGGTTGTGAGTGTCTGGAGCAATGATGGAGCAGATACTGTGGTTCCACCCAGGTCCCTGCTGTAGGACCAGTCACTCCATTCTCAGCCAAGAGTCTCCATCTGCATTGGCAGCTGTCCTCAGTTGCAGGGCACCACCACACGTAAGGCAGCCCAGCCCAGCAACTGTCTGATGTGGGGGCTTAAAGGCCCAGCACCCTTGCTTCACTTGGAGGGATTCCAAGTGAGGGATCCCCCACAGGATCAACTGGGGCCTCAGCAGGAACTATTAATACACTGTAGGTCGCTTTCTCCATCTGCTCAATCCTGCCCTTCAATTCTTTACTAGTGCGTCTCCTCAAACCCCTTTAGTCCAGAATCGTCTGGTCACAGAATCTGTTTCCAGAGACCAGTGTGAGTCCTGGGGTCTGAAGGCAGGCTGCTGCAGGAGGGGGAGCCAGAGGGGAAGAAGCACAGACAGTAACAGTGGCAACTCTTTCCATCAAGGAAACCAATATGGTGGTAGCTCCAAGAAGCGGGTGGGGTGGAGAGCTTTTCTTCTGTTGTTACTGGCTGTTTAAGATGGGAAAGACAAGTATGCTTCATTCTTGACAGAACAGAAAGGGAGAGGAGGAACATATAGTAAAGATGAGGAAAATCAACAATGAATTTGTGGAAGTGAAAAGAAGGACGGGAATTAAAGGATTCAGTAGTAAGTGAAGAGTTAACCTTATAGTGTACGATATGACTTATAAATCTGACAGTTTTGTAAATGCTTAGAAAGGCAATGCCAAAGAATGCTCAAACTGCTGCACAACTGCACTCATCTCACACACTAGTAAAGTAATGCTCAAAATCCTCCAAGCCAGGCTTCAGCAATACATAAACTGTGAACTTCCAGATGTTCAAGCTGGTTTTAGAAAAGGCAGAGGAACCAGAGATCAAATTGCCAACATCTGCTGGATCATCAAAAAAGCAAGAGAGTTCCAGAAAAAAACATCTATTTCTGCTTTATTGACTATGCCAAAGCCTTTGACTGTGTGGATCACAATAAAGTGTGGACAATTCTGAAAGAGATAGGAATACCAGACCACCTGACCTGCCTCTTGAGAAACCTATATGCAGATCAGGAAGCAACAGTTAGAACTGGACATGAAACAACAGACTGGTTCCAAATAAGAAAAGGAGTACATCAAGGCTGTATATTGTCACCCTGCTTATTTAACTTATATGCAGAGTACATCATGAGAAACACTGGGCTGGAAGAAGCACAAGCTGGAATCAAGATTGCCGGGAGAAATATCAATAACCTCAGATATGCAGATAACACCACCCTTATGGCAGAAAGTGAAGAGGAATTAAAAAGCCTCTTGATGAAAGTGAAAGTGGAGAGTGAAAAAGGTGGCTTAAAGCTCAATATTCAGAAAATGAAGATCATGGCATCCAGTCCCATCACTTCATGGGAAATAGATGGGTAAACAGTGGAAACAGTGTCAGACTTTATTTTGCGGGGCTCCAAAATCACTGCAGATGGTGATTGCAGCCATGAAACTAAAAGACGCTTACTCCTTGGAAGGAAAGTTATGACCAACCTAGATAGTATATTCAAAAGCAGAGACATTACTTTGCCAACAAAGGTCCATCTAGTCAAGGCTATGGTTTTTCCAGTGGTCATGTATGGATGTGAGAATTGGACTGTCAAGAAAGCTGAGCGCCGAAGAATTGATGCTTTTGAACTGTGGTGTTGGAGAAGACCCTTGAGAGTCCCTTGGACTGCAAGGAGATCAACCAGTCCATCCTAAAGGAGACCAGTCCTGTCAGACCAGTTCATTGGAAAGACTGATGCTGAGGCTGAAACTCCAGTACTTTGGCCACCTCATGTGAAGAGTTGACTCATTGGAAAAGACCCTGATGCTGGGAGGGATTGTGCGCAGGAGGAGAAGGGGATGACAGAGGATGAGCTGGCTGGATGGCATCACCACCTCAATGGACATGAGTTTGGGTGAACTCCGGGAGTTGGTGACGGACAGGGAGGCCTGGCATTGTGATTCATGGGGTTGCAAAGAGTTGGACACGACTGAGCGACTGAACTGAACTGAACTGAACTGAGTCACTCATTTCAATGCTGTTGTTAGACTAGTTCATTCTTTCCCCACTTGTAAATGTTGCAACTTTTATCACAAATTAAATCCTCATACATTCATGAGCATGTTTTAGACTCTTGTTTGATAATTGTATCTATTCCTCATCCGATATTGCTATAATTACTGTATTTTGATAACTGGTAGGACAAAACATTCCTCCTCATTGAAATAAATTTCAAAATTTATTTCATGTACATCATGTGCTTTATATTACTTTTCAGAATTATATCTAGGCTGATAAATCATTTTGTTGTTACCCAGAATTTTGCCATTACATTTTCAGTTTCTCTTTGTTGAGACGGGAAGAGCCTTAGATTTTATTGTATTGCTCTTTTAGATTTTAATAGATTTTTGTTCCTTTTTTAATTTTAATAAAAATAGATTTTATTCCTTTATTGATCCTCTCATGGAATTTTTATGAGTTTTCGCATTTATTCATTTTTTTTAGTTTTTTCCCCCAGGTAGAAATTTTTTCTTAATAATTTGTATCTAATTTCATTTGTGCTTTTCTTATTAATAGAATGTGCTATGTGATCATCTAAATGGAGATTTGAGTGCAGGAATATTTGGGGGTCATTCTCTTAAAGGGCGAATGAAGAGAAGGTAATGCAATTAAGCAGACAGGACTTCCCTGATGATCCAGTGATTAAAAATTTTCCTGTCAATGCAGGGGACATGTGTTTTAGCCGTGGTCTGGGAAGATCCTACTTGCCACAGGGCAAGTAAGCACGGTTACCACAACTACTGAGTCTGTGCTCTAGAGCCCACGAGTTGCAGCCTCTGAGCCTGCTTGCCTAGAGCCTGAGCTCTGCAACAAGAGAAGCCAATGCAATGAGAAGCCTGAGCATGGCAACTGGAGAGCAACCCCTACCGGCCACAACTAGAAAAAGCCCGTGCATAGCAAGGAATACCCAGAGCAGCCAAAAATAAGTAAATAAATAAGATTGGGAAGATAGAGAAGGTAGGTTTTATGCAATCACAATAAAGCCCTTGGCAACCTACATAGACTGCTAAAGTTTACAAGATCATTCAGTTTTGGCAAGGACCCCAGATGTCCAGTCACTGGATACTGGCTATTCCTGAAGTGGAGCAGGGTCTGAGGACAGTGACTCACATCAAATGGTGTAATTCCTGAAGAGAGCTGAGGGCTGCTGACTGGGCATCACTCCCAGCAACCCCCTGCTGCTGCTACTGCTAAGTCACTTCAGTCGTGTCCGACCCCAGCAGGGAGGAAGTAAGTGTGCTGTCCTGAGGGGTAACTGGGTAGCATGTAGTAACATTCACTACACAAGTTCAATGAAAAACGAGGTAATTTGTGTGTGTGTGTTGACCCACACTTTGTGTTATTATTATTTTAAAAAAATATATTTATTTATTTGACTAAGCGGGGTCTTAGCCGCCACTGGCCGGATCTTCTATCTTCCTTGCTGCATTCCGGATCTTCATTTGCAGCTGTGAGCTCTAGTTGCCACATGTGAGATCTAGTTCCCTGACCAGGGGTTGAATAGAGCATGCCAATTGTATGCCAACTCCCCTGCACTGGGAGCCGGGAGTCTTAGTCACTGGACCATCGGGGAAGTCCCCGTGTTGTTTCCAATATGATCACTGACTTAACTAATTTGGGGACAAACTACTAGTAAGACCTACCCGCCTATTTGTGTTACCTTTCATTTTGGCGGTTAGCAGGATTTCCCCTCTCCTGTTTCCCACCCCTAGCCCCTCTCCACTCTGGCCGTGCTGCCCCATCTCGCCCCAGAGGCCTGGGAACTCCATGGGACAGAATCTAGCCCAGGAGGTTAGCGTTCAGGTTTCAGGAATTGGAAACACCTGTTCCAGGCTTGGAAAAAAGCTTCGGCCGCCATTTTCATGTTTTTCAGGCGGCAGGAGCAGAGGCCCTGGTTTCAGCAGAGAAACTGCAGCGGCTTCTGGGCATTTTCCTGTGAATCTTCTGCCTCAGTTTGCAGAGCACAGTTCAGCCCAGAGTTTCGCAAGGTATCAACATCACCTGGGAGCCTGAAACAGTGCAGATTCTCAGAATTACTGCAGACCGACCCGTCCAGAAGCTCTGGCTGCTGCTGCTGCTAAGTCGCTTCAGTCGTGTCCGACTCTGTGCGACCCCATAGACGGTAGCCCACCAGGCTCCCCCGTCCCTGGGATTCTCCAGGCAAGAACACTGGAGTGGGTTGCCATTTCCTTCTCCAATGCATGAAAGTGAAAAGTGAAAGTGAAGTCGCTCAGTCATGTCCGACTCTTCGTGACCCCATGGACTACAGCCTGCCAGGCTTCTCCGTCCATGGGATTTTCCAGGCAAGAGTACTGGAATGGGGTGCCATTGCCTTCTCCGAGAAGCTCTGGAGGTAAGCGTTTTCCTGAGTCCTCTGGTTGATTCTATAACCAGAGTTTAGAACTGCTGGAGCCTGTTTTAACACAACAGATCATGGTGTATTTTTCAAACTGGGTTGGTTTTCAGAATTACCAGGGAAGACTCTGAAAACTACAGATTCCTGGGTCCCATCACATATCTCCCTGTAAATAACACTCTACAGGAAAAGGCCCAGTGAATCTGTAGTCTCACGAGGATCCCAGGTAGTTCTGATGTGTAGAAACTGTGGTCTCCCAGTTTCTTGATTAAACAAGCATTCCCTTTTCCTTAGAGTTGCAAAGGTAAGGAAAAGCCATTATAGTTTAATGAAAAAGCTGTGACTTGTTTGGAAAAGTGTGCTCACTCAACATAATATCCCTTTTAAAAACGTGCCAGTCTGCAGTTGTGTATTTCTCAGCACTAACCTGGGTTGACTTCATCACAGTCACTTGAAATTGCATCTACCTGCACTCAATTCAGACTTATTGGACTTGATGTCTGGGCGTGGGTCCTGTCCAACAAACACACCAGCACATGAAGGTTTCAGAGGCACCAGGCAAGTTTTCCCTAGTTTATTCTAGACCACATGAAAAAGTATCAACTAGATGTGCTATTTATACTACACGCAAATATGAGAAAGGGATACCTACCAAGAGGGCTGCTATTAGCTCTGAGTTTTAATTTCTTCATGGGGAGATGAGATTGTGGAAATAGATTATCTCTAGTTCCTCTTTCTTGTTCTAAGTGTTTTGATACAATTGTGTATTTATCAACCTGTACACCTAGGCACTTCCAGGAACCATAAATCATGTTATATAGTTTTCCTTGAGCTTCCTGCTTGACCACATTATTTACTGTATTGAATAGAGTCAAGTATTTCAAATCTGTCACTCTTCTTGGTGCAAAACAAAGGGGAAAGAGACAGGAGTGCTATATATATTTAATTCGTACTTTGATCCATTTCTTACATATTTATTGTTTCTTTTTTCTCAAGATATTCAAAATGATCATATTCTTGTACAGTCTTACAAAATAACTGAATTAGATTTTACTTCCAAATGAAAATATTAGATACTTAAAACATCAAAAAGTCAATAATATGCCAAGCTTTCTATTTTATCTCAGTATCTGATTTTAGTCAAATACTCCTTATTATAAAAATACAATTTATACTAATGTTCTTTTAATGGTTAATGGAACTATATGTTTAACCATTCAGACATTTTATGATTGTTTTTTATCTAAATGTGTCTCCTTAGCTTACGAATAAATAATGATAAGCAATCTGTACTCTTAAAGAGAAACTACACTTTTTTTTTTTTCCTTTTTTTTTTTTTTTCAGGTATACATGTGTTCCCCATCCCGAACCCTCCTCCCTCCTCCCTCCCCATACCTTCCCTCTGGGTCGTCCCAGTGTACCAGCCCCAAGCATCCAGCATCGTGCATCGAACCTGGACTGGCAACTCGTTTCCTACATGATATTTTACATGTTTCAATGCCACTCTCCCAAATCTTCCCACCCTCTCCCTCTCCCACAGAGTCCATAAGACTGTTCTATACATCAGTGTCTCTTTTGCTGTCTCGTACACCGGGTTATTGTTACCATCTTTCTAAATTCCATATATATGCGTTAGTATACTGTATTTATGTTTTTCCTTCTGGCTTACTTCACTCTGTATAATAGGCTCCAGTTTCATCCACCTCATTAGAACTGATTCAAATGTATTCTTTTTAATGGCTGAGTAATACTCCATTGTGTATATGTACCACAGCTTTCTTATCCATTCATCTGCTGATGGACATCTAGGTTGCTTCCATGTCTTGGCTATTATAAACAGTGCTGCGATGAACATTGGGGTACACGTGTCTCTTTCCCTTCTGGTTTCCTCAGTGTGTATGCCCAGCAGTGGGATTGCTGGATCATAAGGCAGTTCTATTTCCAGTTTTTTAAGGAATCTCCACACTGTTCTCCATAGTGGCTGTACTAGTTTGCATTCCCACCAACAGTGTAAAAGGGTTCCCTTTTCTCCACACCCTCTCCAGCATTTATTATTTGTAGACTTTTGGAAGAAACTACACTTTTATTGAGAAGTGTTAATACCATGTCTTGCATTGGTGTTAGTAAATGTTTCTTAAATGGTTATAAGTTACTCCACAAATTATTTCTGACAAAACAATGATTTTTCAAAATGCCTTTGCACTATGTGAACTATAAACAGTAAATCCAACTATGGGCTTACAGATGCTTCATCTTCAGGTCTTTTTGTCTACAGTTTTAATGTATCTTAAAATAATTTCCCGTTGCCATGAAATGCTGGAATTGTTCTGGATAAATTAAGAGTTCTAAAGAGCGTGAAAGTAACAACTGTGAGATTGCAGTAGAAACCACAGTTTCTTTTGTAGTGGAGTTTTGGTGTGTGCAGAGGCCATCTTACTGAATGCAGGTGTATAAGGTACAGTCAAGCAAGCATCCAAAATTGATTAAGAGTTCTCATGTTCTGTGGTTTAATCTGGAATAAGTTAATAAAAAGTGTGGTTTGTTGGCTTTTCCTGCCAGTTTTTAAGATTCTCCCCAAAGCTAATTTAACAGCCACTTACTTCTAGAATATTCCAGCCTGGTAAAGTGTTCTGAGTTAATGACAAGAAAAGTCCAGAGCTATGGGTCACGGGCCAATAAAGCTGAGTCTGTTTGCCTTCAGTGCTCAGTTCAGAATCTGTTTGTTGAGCCAGATTTTTTTTATCCTAATTGGGAAAAAACCAGGCCGTTCCTTCATTTCAAAACAGCATCATTTCATTTTGATGGTTTTATTTTTATATTCATAGTTTTGGTGATGTTTGATACTGGTACATTTTTAGAAATAAAAGTCTGTGGTGGTATGTTTTGGCTTTTGAGTATATTTCATTTTGTTATTGTTGAAAATAATACTGTTGTATAGTTTGTACAAAACATGCCAAGCATTTTAAAACATGTGATTTTTTAAAAATTATTCAATATGAAAATTCCTTGCTATCCATAAGACTTGATTCACCAGTTGACATAAGAAAGGTTAATGTGCTAAGCAGAAAAAGTATTAAGAATAAGAATTTTGACATTGTGGAAGTCATTTTTTTTTAATACTGAAAGTTATTTTATGTGAAGAGCCATTAAATTCCTGACCTAAGTTATATTTGATTATACAGTTAAAGTAAAGGTAGAGTTTAACTTTTAATAAGAGCTTTGAAATGATTTGTGTACATTCGAGAAACACATCAGACTTGACTAAAATCAAAATTTCTTCGGTAATATTTTTCCAGAGAAAAACAATCTTTTTTAAACTAACAAAGGTTCCTAAAGAATTGAAAAAACAATAGTATCACAAAAATAATAATGAATCAACATGATTAGAGTTTGACTGAGTTATGAGATAGCTGACCAACCCCAGATGCTGGGTTTGTCATAAGTTGCAGACTCATTTTAGACAGAAACATTGGTCAGTCATGATTACGGTGGGCAAGCTTTTTCTAAATCATGAACAATAGTGAACCATCATATTATTATATATTCTCTCATTCTAAATTATTTTTAAAAACCATAAGAGTCAGTATAGATTGTATTTTGAGGAAATCCTTCAAGGCTCTATTTACGTCTCACATCTGTGATAAAATCCTACCATAGTTTCTTCATTTTTGTTTCCATTTTGATGTTTTTACAGTATACAAGGTGTGAAACTAAAAAGATTCTACGTATCTAAAGTAATGAAAGAATAAGAAAAGTCAGTTCCTCCAGTAAAAAAAAAAAAATCATTTTTAAAGTTCTCATTTCCAAATTGATTACCTTAGGCTAGTGGTTCTCGAAGTCTGGTTTTTGGACCAGCAGCAGAGCCTTAGTACCTGTTATACATGTAAGTTTTCAGGTCCCACACAGGCCTACTGAATCAGCAGCTCTGAGAGTTGGGGCCATCAGAGCCTTGACAAACTCTCCATGGACTTCTGAAGCCTACTAAAATTTGAGATCATCTGCCTTTGGCTGTGAAGCATAAATTAACAAGCTGAAATAGATAGGCCTGAAGTTTGGGGTAGACTCATTGGTTCTTGTTGGATCTCAGCCCTCCCTGCTGATCCCTCATGGGGATGTTTCCAGGATCCCAACTCAGATAAGTTAAATCAGTATCTCTGTCTTAGCATCAGCATTTTAAAAGTTCTCTGGTGGTTCTGATGAGCTTCAGGATGGAGAGATGCTGTTGCAGGTCAGCCACTTACTGCAGATTCAGACTAACCTGTGGTTGTTCCTGTTGCCTTTTCTGTTGACCCCGCTTTTCTGTGTTACCCCACTGACTGAAATACACAGAGCCAAAGACAGTGTGATTTAGCTGCCAGAATAGCTTAGATATGACTTACTCTGATTTGGAAAATTTTACATTCAATTTAAAAATCAACCCACTATCCCTTGGATCATCTACTACTGACATTTTTTCCTCTTCACCTTATCCCTTTCTAATTCATTTCCACATTGTGTAGTCAATGTTATCTTCTTTTAAAAAAAATTAGTGAAGTATAGTTGATTTAGTGTGTTAATTTCTGCTGTATAGCAAAGTGATTCATTTATATATGTGCCTTTTCATATTCTTTTCCATTATGATTCATCACAGAATATTGATTATAGTTCTCTGTGCTATGCAATGAAGGGAACTGTAACACATGTAACTATAATCAATATTCCGTGATGAATCAATAGGCCTTGTTTTATTCTATTCTCTGTATAACAGTTTGCACCTGCTAATCCCAAACACCCAGTCCTTCCTTCCCCTGCCTCTGTTCCCTTATGGCAACTGCAAGTCTGTTCTCTGTCTGTGAGTCTGCTTCTGTTTGATAGATATGTTAATTTGTGTATTTAGATTCTATCTGTAAGAAATATCATATGGTATTTGCCTTTCTCTTTCTTACTGACTTGCCTTAATATGGTAATCTCTAGATCCATCCATGCTGCAAGTGGTGTTATTTCATTAGCTCCCATTCCCATGGCCAAGTAATATGCCATGAGTGTGTGTGTGTGTGTGTGTATACACATATGTATACACCATGTATTCTTTATCCATTCCTCTGTTGATGAAGATTTACACTGTTTTTAAAATCTTGTCGATTGTAAATAGTGTGGCTATGAATACAGGGATGCAGTTTTTGAATTGCAGTTATGTCTGGGTATATGCCCAGGAGTGGGATTGCTGGATCCTGTGGCAACTTTATTTTTATCTTAAAAAAGAAAAAAATTATAATGCCGTATTTAAACTCATAACCACTTAACCTCAATAACATTCCTAAACTTTACACTTTCACTCCCTTCCCCCTTTACAATTTAGGTTACTGATGTTACAGTTTACATAATTTTAATATCCAACCAATGACAGATTATTGTAGCTATGGTTATTTTTGCTGTCTTTGTTTTTTAATTTTAAAAAAAGTTGTAACTGATTTATACACCATCAGGACCATATTTAAGAATTTAAATGTGACTATATATTTAGTATTGCTAATACGTTTTCTGCTGTCTTCTACGTTTTATGATGTTAGTAAGCCTTCTTTTATTTCCACTCAGAGAATCTTTAGCATTTCTTGTAATGGTCTCTTTCAGCTTTTGTTTGTTAAGTAAAGTCATTGTCTGTCTTTGTTTCTGAAGAACAACTTTTCTGGGAATGGAATTCTTGGTTGGCAGGGTTTTGTGTGCTTTTTTCAACATTTTAAATATGTCATCCCCTTTTCTCCTGACTTGAAAAGTTCCTGTTGAGAAATCTTCTGACTGTCTTACATTGGTTCCCTTGGACATTCTCTCTAATTTCTTGTTGCTTTGAAAATCCTTTCTTTGTTTGTACTTTGGATAATTCAGTTATAATGTTTCTCAGCACAGCCTTGTCTAGGTTCAAACTCTTTGGGAATCTTACAGGACTTCTTTATTTGGATGTCCATTTCTCTTTCCAAGTGTAGGAAGTTTTCAGTCATTAATAGTTTAAATAATACTTTCCCCCCTCACCTCCTTCTGAAATTCCCACAGTACAGCTAGCTAGTTTTGTTCTGTTCTGTTTTTTCCTGTTCCTTAAGTCCTTTAGGCTTTCTTCATTCTTTTCTCATCCTTTTTTCCTTTTGCTTTTCTGACTCTGTAATATCAAATGTCTTGTCCTTGAGATTACTAATTCTTTTTCCTGCATGGTTGGGTCTGCTTGTGAAGCTCTTTATTGAGGTCTTCAATTTAGTCATTGTAATTTTCAGCTTTAGGATTTCTGATTTTTTTAATGGTTTCTGTTTGCTGAACTTCATGTTTTGGTCATACACTGTTTTTCTAATTTTGCTCTCTGGCTGTGTATTCTTTTAGTTCACTAGACTCCTTTAAGAGGATTATTCCATGTTGTTCATCTAATAGTTTCTAGATGTCCGTGGCTTTAGGGTCAGTTATTGGAGCTTTATTAGTTTCCTTTGATAACGTCACATTTACCTGATTTATTATAATTTTTCACATTTATTTCCGCTGTGAGAGTCTCGTTGCTTTCTCTAGGTGCTGAGCGTCGGGGCTCTACCTTGCAGTGCGCCTGCTTCTCACTGTGGTGGTTTCTCTTGTGGAGCACGGGCTCGGGGTGTGTGGGCTGCGTGGTTGTGACAGTTGAGACACATGGGCTTAGTTGCTCCGCAGCACATGGGGTCTTGCCAGACCAAGGATCGAACTGGTGTCCCAAGCATTTCAAGGCAGATTCTCAACCATGGACCAGGGAAGCCCTTATTATAATTCTTGATTCCTTACTTTGGTATCTGTTCATGTGAGTCATCCATCTTCTTTTGCAGATTTTATGATTTGGTTTTCCGGACATGTCTGATGATAATGCCCTTGGACAGATGAGGCTAACTATTGAGGTTTACTTTTGAGCAAGGCTGTTGCCTAAGCCCTAAGCTCATGGGCTGAGGTGGGGGATGCTGTTTGTTGAGAATAGTTGGATAGGTCTGCTGACTTGGTTTCCAGTCCAGGTAATGCTATAGAATGGTCATCATGGTTGCTTGCTTCTCTAGATAATTAGATTTTTTTCTAGGTTGTCTAGGCTTACTAGATATTCAGACTTGGTACTGTCCTAAGCCATAGGTAGGCCTATAAATTATAAGTTCTGCCCAGGGCATGGTGGGGGTTACTCAACATAATGAACCCCAGAGTGTGTTTATGTGGCTCACTGTTTGGGGCACTCAAGTCAAGCAAGATTATGAACTGAGTTTCCTGGCCAGACAGGTCAAGGATTTTGTCCTGTAAACAGGGAAAGTGATGGGCTGTACTCTGTTCAGGTGCCTCTGTGAGCAGGGCTATTGGATGGTCTATGCAATTTCCCATGTGCTCATCAGAGGAGTTGAAAACTGTGTTTAGTGATAGCTGTGGCTATGCATTAGTTTCCCTGACTGGTCAGAATGGAGAAGCCAGCTTCAAGCTCAACAAGACTCCTTGTGGTCTTGACTCAAGCCAAACCACTCCCCAAGTTCCTTGGCTGATGGGTGCACTGACTTTGCTTCAAGAACAATCAGCTCTGCCTACAGACTCTGCCACTCAAGTCTTGCAGGGTAGGTGGTTTCCATGTGTCCCCAGTCATGCTTTCTGGTCAACAGGGGCTGGGAGCTAAACTCAGCAGTTGGTTGGACTAAGATTCAGCTCCCCTGCCTGGGAAGGGGCAGGTCAGGATTGGCAAAGTTCTTTATTTGAGGACCTGAATCAGGCAGACCTTCACCCTGCTGAGTTCCCTGGTCAGACTGTACCGTTGTCTTGGCTCCACAGGTGAATACAACTTCTGGTTGGGACTACACCAAGGGCCCTGGCGGTAGGAACTTGATCTGCCACCATCCAAGTGCTAGTTACTGCAAGCCTGTCATGGCTTCTCCATAACAACCAGCTTTCTAGTGGTCAAGTTCTGGCAATTCCCCCACAATTCTTAAGGGGCAAGACAGGAGTGAAAGCTCCAAGGAAGCAACTTATAATTCTGGGGGAGCTGATGTCCACCCTAGGCTCTCATTTCCAACTGGAGGAGCCGTAGGTTTAGGGTAGCTCTCTTCTCAATGTGCCGTTCCAGCCTGGGGGAGGGGCAGTGTGCTCAGTGGGTAGCCGTTCCTCTTTCTCTTCTGATGTGGTCTGTGTGTGTGATGGTTACCTCAGCCTCATGTTCTAGGATTCTCTCAGTGGTGTCTTGTAAGTGATTAGCTGTTAGTTCTTTTTATGAGGGGAAATAAAGTCAGGAAGAATTTATGTCATACTCATGGTGACATATGGCATATTTTATCATATTTTAAAAAATTTTTCTCATAAATATAGTGCATATAATAATTTATTATATATTAAATTGTGTATTATATGTAATACTTATATTGTGTAAATTGTGTATGTTATATAGTGAATAAATTATATGGATATATTTATATTATATGAGTTATATAAAGGATCTGTCTAATAGATTAATTTTAGTATATTATTATAGCTAATAATATTCACATCCTTGCTTCCATCAATTGTCTGGATAAGAAAACCACCCTCCATGATGGCTGAGTCTGAGAGCTTTCATTTCTTATCTCTTTGATATTATATCCTTTAAGTTTGAAATGAGAAAATTAGACCCTTTGCTTGCTGGGTTCTAAGAAACTATTGATGCTCTTGTCAGTCTGTAGCAGGAGATGCTGTTTTGAGGCACATTGTTAAATAACCCCAGTGCTCAGAGTGTAACAGCTTATTAGTATATGGATACCATCATGATGAGTACATCATGAGAAATGCTGGGCTGGATGAAGCACAAGCTGGAATCAAGATTGCCGGGAAAAATATCAGTAACCTCAGATATGCAGATGACACCACCCTGATGGCAGAAAGTGAAGAGGAACTAAAAACCCTCTTGATGAGAGTGAAAGAGGAGACTGAAAAAGTTGGCTTAAAGCTCAACATTCAGAAAACTAAGCTCATGGCATCTGGTCCCATCACTTCATGGGAAATAGAGGGGGAAACAGTGGAAACAGTGTCAGACTTTATTTTTTTGGGCTCCAGATGGTGACTGCAGCCATGAAATTAAAAGACGCTTACTCCTTGGAAGGAAAGCTATGACCAACCTCTATAGCATATTGAAAAGCAGAGACATTGCTTTGCCAACAAAGGTCCGTCTAATCAAGGCTATGGTTTTTCCTGTGGTCATGTATGGATGTGAGAGTTGGACTGTGAAGAAAGCTGAGCACCGAAGAATTAATGCTTTTGAACTGTGGTGTTGGAGAAGACTCCTGAGAGTCCCTTGGACTGCAAGGAGATCCAACCAGTCCATTCTAAAGGAGATCAGCCCTGGGTGTTCTTTGAAAGGAATGATGTTAAAGCTGAAACTCCAGTACTTTGGCCACCTCATGTGAAGAGTTGATTCACTGGAAAAGACTCTGATGCTGGGAGGGATTGGGGGCAGGAGGAGAAGGGGACAACAGAGGATGAGCTGGCTGGATGGCATCACTGACATGATGGACATGAGTCTGAGTGAACTCCGGGAGATGGTGATGAACAGGGAGGCCTGGCGTGCTGCGATTTATGGGGTCACAAAGAATTGGACACGACTGAGCAACTGAACTGAGTGACTGACCATGTCCTGAAGTAGGGCAAACTGTTAAGTCCCAAGAGAACAATGTTCCTCAAATATGAGATGAGTAGAACACTCTCAAAATTATTTTTGAAAATTTTTGGCTAATAAGATACCCTTCTTTCTAAGAATTCAAAACCTCTCCACACATAGAAGAACCTGATATTCTGTTTCAGGACACAGCACACCACTGGGAGACAGGAAGGGCAGATTCTTCCTCAGCTTCTATCCTGCCACTGCTCAGCCCCTTACCATAAGAATGGCAGTAGAATCTATTCAACTTTTGTGGCTCTCTAAGATGAGTCATACTCAACTATGTTACCAAAAGAATATAGTTTACCATGATCTCATACTGTGCTTTCAGCATACCTATTGTTTCTTGAAATACATACAGAAAATCTGGTCACTAGGTAAGGAATATCAATTTTTTGCTTTTATTTGTTAAAGGATATTATACCTCATTGAACATAACTTCTTTGTCAAATTCCCTGTTTATGTGGACTCATGATGGGCAATAAGTTGCTAAAGTGTGAGGTAGGGCCAAGGAGATGATAAACTTTGCTCTACTTTCAATTTGGATAGAAACTGCAAGTGGAAATTGATATGTGTATGATTAGATGATGATGCCTTTGGTACCCACGATGTAATGCAGTCAGTAAACTACAGTTAACCCTTGAACAATGCAGCACTTAGGGGTACCAATTCCCTGCACAGTGAAAAGTCTGTGACTTTACAGTCAGCCCTCCACATCTGCAATTCCACATCAGTGTATTCAACCAACCAAGCTTGGATCATGTAGTACTGTTGTATGTATTTTTTAAAATGTGTGTCTAAATGAATGTGCCCAGTTCGAACCTGTGTTCAAGGGTCAAGTGTACTTAGTTTGTCCATTCTACAAGAAAAAACAAGAGCGCCAGAGAGCAGTTCAGGTGACAGTGCTCACCGGTGTTGGAGCTAAAGCAAATTCAAAGCCGTGGATGAATTGGTAGCCCGTGTGTGTATGGCCTGTGTGAGCCTGTCAGTATTGATGCCCTTATAGGAGCATCTCTTCTTAGTTGTGCTCTGTGGAACGCGAATCCTCCCCCTGCAAGCAGCTCCAGCGGGCACCGCTGCACATTGTATTCCTGTCTTCTTAGGTGTTCACACTGCACTAATATTTACTAATAGCTGAAGGGTTCTGCAATAAAGCAACCTGATTAATTTTGTGCGCTCCAACAGCTTTGCTCCGAGTTACTCTCGCAGTCTGTTACTCGTTTTTATTTTTATTTTTCCCTTTGAGTACATAGCATTAACATTTTTAGGGAACAATATTCCAGGGTCATGTTTTGGAGGACACTGCTCTTGACCATTTAAAAGTGAGTCATGTCCAAAGAAAAATAGGCCTTGCGAAAGTAGAAAGCTTCTATATTGCTTTCCAATGATTTTACCTTGGCTTTTAATCCTCTAACAAGACAAAATTCTGTAAGTTATATTAAACATTTTTAACTTCGTTGTGCAGTGGAATAAAGAAGAAAATGGGAGTGTCCTAGTGCAATCAAATGAGGATAAAAATTAAGAAATCTAAATCTTGGCTGTGTACTGAAGAAGGTTTAACCTTTGCCTGGGGATTAAGACTTGGTCAGCTGTCATGCTGGACATGCTTAGTTCACTGCACTCCCCAGTTCATAGAAGCTGAAAGCATGGTTAGGCTAACCCAGATGTTAATCCCAGTTGGCAGTAGGAGATATCCAGGAATTCTGGGCCTGCCTCCCGATTCTCCAAGTCCCTGGGCCAGATGCAAGACCACAGGGGAGTAGTGACTCACAAGATGAGGAAGAAGTTGGCAGTATCACATGTAAGTCAGGAGGAGAAAGGGTTCCGGGTGGGTGTGCCTGACAGTGAAATGTGCAGTGTGCTATGTGTGAAGGACTTCGTGTGAGCAGAGAGCCAAAGGGTACCCCCGGGACTCTGAGAGGCCAAACTGAGTCAACTACATTACAAGAAGAGGACAGCTGGGTAACAGGGAGTTTTCAATTGTAGACTGGAGTTGCTAGGTAATAATAAATACAAATTTATAACAGACATGACAGCAGTATTTATCACACTTCCAGCATTTGGAAATGCCTGCGAAAATGCATAAAAATTACAGCTCTGACCAGAAATAACCATTATTTTCATGTGGTGCAGTTATTATGGAGAAGGCAATGGCAACCTACTCCAGTACTTTTTGCCTGGAAAATCCCATGGACGGAGGAGCCTGGAAGGCTGCAGTCCATGGGGTTGTGAAGAGTCGGACACAACTGAGCGACTTCACTTTCACTTTTCACTTTCATGCATTGGAGAAGGAAATGGCAACCCACTCCAGTGTTCTTGCCTGGAGAATCCCAGGGACGGGGGAGCCTGGTGGGCTGCCGTCTATGGGGTCACACAGAGTCGGACACAACTGAAGTGACTTAGCAGCAGCAGCAGCAGTTATTGAAGTTGTAGCATCATGTAAAACTTCCCATTTTATTGTCATCTTCTTGGCATGCAGTTAGAAAACTTCCACATTCTAATTCTCCAGAATTATCTAGGCACCGAAGCTAAGTGATCACTTGTAAATACCACCTTACCCCAGTCAATGCAGGGTCTAACCTCTGACTGAGCATGGGTGGAAGAGAAAGAAGAAGGGTTTAGTAACAGCAGCCTCAGTTGGGTGAACATGAGAGAGACACATACAGAAGCGTGTACCTCTGTATTAGGGCTGAGTTGGACTTTATAAGTTTTGTAAAACTCATCAAGACAGTCTGCTTGCAGAGAAGAGAACGTGCTCACTGGGTAATAGAGGGACAATTAAGCATTTTATACATGTCACACATACTCCAGTATTCTTGCCTGAAGAATGCTCATGGACAGACGAGCCTGGCGGGCTACAGTCCATGGGTCGCAAAGAGTCAGCCACGACTGAGTGACAAAATACACACATACATGTCACGACATTCTTGCTACCTTTTTTAAGTTTTTTGATTACTGTACATTCTGAGGTTAAGTTGCTGACCTCTTTTTCTCATCTAGAAGTCTTGAAAGAGTTACATACAGCTTTGTTCTACTTCTAACACTTCATTCACTCTTGGGTAGTCTGGTTTCCAGCACCACCCTCTGCCCATGCTACCCTCCAGGGTTCAGCTTAAGCATGGATGCTGCTAATCACTGATGCTTCCTTCCCTTCCTAAAGCAGAGTCTTATCCTGGCTTCCATGGTGGTTCTCCTTCAGTGGTTCCTGGCGTCCCTGTTAGTGTCTTTGGAAAGGCCTTCTCTCCTAGCCAATCCTTTAAAATTAGTGTTTCTTGGGACTTAATTTAAGCTTTTCTATTTACTTTATGCACTTCTGTTCAGTGAATTCATTCACTTCCATGGCTTTAATTAGAGCTCTGACTCCATCTCTTGAGTTCCACTTACACATTCCATATGCAGCTGTGAAAATCTCAGCACATCTACGGCTAAGCACATCACTTCACCCCACCAGCTTTTGTGTTGCCTGTGTCAGAGACTGGCGTATCATGTTACCCAACCACTTAAGGTAAGTCATCTTATAGCCCACAGTTTAATCATCAGATCCTGCCAATTCCATCCCCTTAGTATGTCTTGACTACCTTCCACATTCATTTCAAACTTGAACTAGCTTTGTTCAGATCACTAATATCTTTCACTGAGTTTGTTATAACATCCTTCAATTTATTCTCTCCTCAGTAGCTAGAATGATCTTCCTAAAATACTGTCTGGTCAAGTCAATTTCTTACCTAAAACCTTCGGTGTCTCTAATTTGCCCTCAGAATGTCCAGTACTCCTTAGCCTGCTTCACAGATTCTTAACTGTTCATCTCTCAGCCCTAGTCTTGCCAGTCCCTAACTTGCACTTTAAAAAAGCAGAGACATTAATTTACCAACAAAGGTCTGTCTAGTCAAAGCTATGGATTTTTTTAAAATTTATTTTTAAACTTTGCAATATTGTATTGGTTTTGCCAAAGTCGAAATGAATCCGCCACAGGTAGTCGTGAATGGATGTGAGAGTTAGACTATAAGGAAAGCTGAGTGCCAAAGAATTGATACTTTTGAACTTCGTTGTTGGAGAAGGCTCTTGAGGGTCCCTTGGACTGCAAGGAGATCCAACTAGTCCATCCTAAAGGAGATCAGTCCTGGGGGTTCATTGGAAGGATTGATGCTGAAGCTGAAACTCCAATACTTCAGCCACCTCATGCAAAGAACTGATTCATTGGATTCATTGGAATCCCTCATGCTGGGGAAGATTGAAGGCGGGAGGAGAAGGGGACGACAGAGGATGAGATGGATGGATGGCATCACCGATATGATGGACATGAGTCTGAGTGAGCTCCAGTAGTTGGTGATGGACAGGGAACCCTGGAGTGTTGCATCCGTGGTGTCACAAAGAGTTGGACACGACTGAGCAACTGAACTGTATTGAACTTGCACTTGAAACTGTGGGCACATGAAACTTGTTTTTGCTTCTCCCTTCTCTCTAAATGTTTTCTTATAATATTAATCCTGCTTAGAATTCTCCCTGTTTTGATTTCGTTAACAATTTGTTTTCTGATCCTTCCTGTTTTGTTTTGTTTTTTCCATTTCTCTCAGTCTGATTGACCATACATAGCCTACTGTCTTAACCTGATTATAACAATGAACATTGTATTACAGTTTCCTATTTACCTATTTCATGGACTGTAGCCTACCAGGCTCCAGGCTCCAGTCCATGGGATCGCAAAGAGTTGGACATGACTGAGCGACTTCACATCACATCACATTTACCTATTCGTATCCCCACTTAATTGAAAGCTACTTAAGTTGATCTTTACAGTGGGATAAATGATGGACTCATTCACTACTATGGAGAATAAAAGGAAGGGATGGGATGGAAAAGGGTAATTTAACATATTTCTGTTTGCTTTCTCTAATCTCTTCATTTTGCATCTAGTGTATTTTTTTCTGATTTTGCATTTATATTAACTTCTCATTATATATAAAACTAAAAACTGCAATTTTTGTTGAAAAAATTATGAAATTGAGCCTCAAAGCCTACAAAAATAAGTAATAAGTGTTTGGAATTGGATTTAAGAATTTCAAGGAGAAAGACAACAAGAACTTTTCTGTATTGTGTGATGGCCTGAATTAAATTTGGTTTAGCATTTTTCCGTAAGTCACAAGAAAAATTTTAAAATTATCTAGGCCTCATAACAGCAGGGAAAAATCTGTAAATATCCTTTAGAAACAAATTTAAAAGAGAAAAATCAGTCAGTGAGTGTATTGATTGTTAGATCCCAAAGGATACCACTTCTGTTTTTCTTAATTAGGAAATTAAATAGAGAGTTCTTAATTTTTATAATTGTGCTATTAGTAAAATGTATAAGTCATTCCTCTTATTTTTCAGCTCAGTGTAACTCATATTCTTAAATCTTAAATGTCATAGCCTTGAAAAATATTTTTGAACAAAGCATTGGTCACTTATTTACATGAGTAATTTCCTGCTGGATTGCATTAGATCTTAATACGCTCAACTAAGCCATTTATCTCCTCAGACATTAAATTTCTTTTGTGTTTACATCTTATCTCACTAATTAGATAATTACTTCCTTGAAGGCTTCCTTATAATTCTCTCATTTTTCTCATAGCAAATAAGAACATAGCAGATGTTCAATAAATATGCTTTAATTGAGTACATTTGGATCTTTTTCTGTTTAATGTTTGCAATGTTAATCACCATCTGTGGCTGCATGTAATCATTTGTATATAATTATATCAAAAACAAGCATGCTACCTCTGATGATGCTCTCCTCTAGGACGGTGCCTCTTTAAAATTCACCCAGATTCGTAGATCACCTTGGGTAAGAATGACACCCTTATGTCTGTAGGTGTACACACACACACACACACACACACACACGCACACACACACGCGTTCTTGGGCGGGGATGAAGTTGGTGGGAATACTGATGATGTTTTCTTTAGGAGCAATAGATTGCTCCTTCCCCATCTGGTGGTGTCCTTAATTCCTCTCTTCCTACAAGCTTGTTTTCAAGGTTACCTTACACGCATGGGTTTAAATGTTTATCCTTTCAACAAACTTTTTTAAAATCTAAATTTTATATTGTCTACCCTCAGAGACTCTCATAGGGGACACAGACAGTTACACTCATTTGCGATAAATGGCATATTTAAATGAAATATAAGAGTCTGGAAAGCACATAGAAATAGCCACCTTAAACCTGAGTGGGAGAAATGGGCTAGGAAACTACTGAAAATTCTTTTCTGCAGAAATAACTGGCAGAAGCCTGTAAGATGAATAAGAATCACCAGTGTTCTGGTTTTCTATTACTGAATGTCAAATTATACCTAATTTAGTGGCATAAAACAGCACTAATGAGTTGTTATTATCATGGTTCTGGTGTGAGCCAGCCTGAGGCATTAGAATAGGATTTCTGTTGCCGACTGATTCTTGTGTCCCCTGAAAATTCATATATTGGAGCCTTACCTGACAATGTGGTAAGATTTGGATATGGGGCCTTTGGGAGGTAATTAGGACCAGATAAGGCCATGAGGAGAGAGCTCTCGTTGTGAGGTGAGTGCCCTTATACCAAAGAGACACCAGATAGCTTGCTCTGTCTCTCCCCGCACCAGCAGGAAGGTAGCTGTCTACTAACAAGAAATGGTTCTCTCACCAAAACCCAGTGATGCCGATAGCCCAGTCTCAGACGTCCATCCTCCAGATTGCAAACAAATAAATTTCTTCCTTTAAGTCACCTAGTCTGTGGTATTTAGTTTCAGTGGCCTGAGCTAATTGATTCAGGTCTGTTTTATTGTTATTGTCAAATGGTGTTTGAAGCCCGGCTCATCCCCAAAGACTCCTCTCTCCTGTGTTGGAGGGGACTGAGGAGAGTCACACAGCTCAAGACTGGAAGCACTGGGGCTTCACAGACATTTCTCTGTCCCTCTTTTCTCATTCTGATCTCTCCAGTATTGTGGTTTCAGAGTAGCCAGCCTTAGTGTTACTACATCGTGGGCTAGTGCTCCAAAGGGATGTGCTGGAATAGACAAAGCTAGGAAGAAGCTGCATCAATGTGTAGGACTTGATCCTCCACAGCCATGCAGCATTGCTTCTGCCACATTCTACTGGTTAGAAGTGAGTCCCTGAAGCCCAAACCACTCACTGGGAAGAGAATTTGATTCTGCCTCTTGATATCCAAGAATTTGTGGGTAAGTTAAAGTCACCATGCCCAGTGAAGACGTATTTGTGTGCTTTGTGTGAATGCTGGGTAGATTCGTATGTATGTGTGCTGATTAGAAGAGAAGAGGGAAGAGGAGGCTTGTTTGGTGAGGAAAAGCATAATGCAAGAGTGATCTTGGAGTATGTGTAGAGTTTTATCAAATTTATTCTCAGAGTTCTTCATGCCACCATATCCAATGGAATACATTGTCGTCTTTATCTTCTTTGATAATCCTGACTGTTTCCCACTCTCCAGGAAGAGTTCATCCTTTGCCTCTCGTTATGTCCTCACTTCCCTGGCTTTTTTGTTTGCCCCTTCTCCTATGATGGCTCTTTCTCCACTCACAGGCCATATCCAGTTACTCACCGATCCTGGCATTTCTGTCTCCTGTGTGTTGCTCAAATCTATCTACTCTTCTCCATGCTAACTACCAACTCTCTTAGTCCATACCAGTACGGTAGTTTCTTTTGTTCAACATGTATTTCCTGAGCAAAAATGAAGGAACCGAGAGTGGCATGCAAAATGAAATGTGTGATTAGGGGAGACCTCTTGGAAAGGTGATTTGAAAGCAACAAGGTTTAATGGGTGAGGGGTTGAGTCATTGAGTCTAGACTCACTACTTCTAGAACTGAGTGATGCAGGGAGAGAAAGAACAGAAGGTAAGGTCGAGAGTTAAAAGTGAATGGTAGAGTGATCACTTGGGATCTGGAAGGATAGGTCTTGAATTTCAGTTTATGCTCTATAAGAGGGTTTTAGGCAGAGGAAGGACATGAATCAACATTTTAACAGGAACACTGTGACTCCTTGGTTGAAAATACACTGGGTGGGGAGTGGGGAAAATGGCAGGGAGGGAAATGTCCTTCAGTTGGGAAAGCCAATGACTGCTTTGACCACTTAGCTAAAATACTGCAGTAGCAAAGGGATTTTTGTTGGTTTATTTCAGTTTAATGATAGGAAGTATTTTAGCATGCTTATATGCTCAGGTGGAAGAATTAGCCTTAGATAGGAAAAGAGAATGCTTCCTGCACTAATACGGAAATGAAGAAATATTTATGGCAATACCTGAAAATGATCATTTTTCTGGGTAAAAAGTTTAGTGATACAGTAGACTGTTTGCTGTGTGAGTTAGGGGTGAAATGACAGGCAGTTTAAGCAAAATATGGTAAGACGAGAGCTGGCCCTCAATTTCCATCTAATACCTTTAAGGGGTTTAAATAGAGAGTATGTCAAGGTTGGCAACTTATCAAAAATTATTCTACATTTCTTTAGACTCTGCTACAGGTACTAATATGCTAACATTTTCTTGATAATAGCATAATAATAAATAAGGTTATTAATAGAATATGTATTTATCACCATTCCTCCATTGTGTTGCTCAGTCTGTGTAAATAATTCTGCCACACATTCTGGAGTTCCTTAAGAGAAAAGCATATATTAGCACCTGATTTTGGATGATCTGTTCTTGCCACTCTCAGCTTAGGGGGCTTCAGGTAAAAGCACTGTGTTTTCTTTATATAAGATATCCTAATTTTTCTGATGCTCCTTGGCCCACTGGAAGTCACAAGGGCCTTCATTTCTAAAACCCAGTGCACTTTGCTCTGGAGGCTGTGTCTTTGAAAAGTGCTCCTTGGTCAATTCAAGGTCATTTTACATCAGTCAGTCCTGTCTGACTCTTTACACGCAGTCCTGTCTGACTCTTTGCAACCCCATGGACTGTGGCACACCAGGCCTCCCTGTCCATCACCAACTCCCACAGTTTACCAAAACTCATGTCGATTGAGGTGGTGATACCATCCAACCATCTCATCCTCTGTCATCCCCTTCTCCTCCTGCCTTCAATCTTTCACAGCATCAGGGTCTTTTCAAATGAGTCAGTTCTTCACATCAGGTAGCCAAAGTATTGGAGTTTCAGCTTCAACATCAGTCCTTCCAGTGAACACTCAGGACTGATCTCCGTTAAGATGGACTGGTTGGATCTCCTTGCATTCCAAGGGACTCTCAAGAGTCTTCTCCAACACCACAGTTCAAAAGCATCGGTTCTTTGGCACTCAGCTTTATTTATGTCCAACTCTCACATCCATGCATGACTACTGGAAAAACCATAGCCCTGACTAGACAGACCTTTGTTGGCAAAGTAATGTCTCTGCTTTTTAATATGCTATCTAGGTTGGTCATAAATTTTCTTCCAAGGAGTAAACACCTATTTATTTCATGGGGGCAGTTGCCGTCTGCCGTGAATTTGGAGCCCAAAGAAAATACAGTCTGCCACTGATTCCACTGTTTCCCCATCTATTTGCCATGAAGTGATGGGACGGGATGCCATGATCTTAGTTTTCTGAATGCTGAGCTTTAAGCCACCTTTTCCCACTTCTTCTTTCACTTTCATCAAGAGGCTCTTTAGTTCTTCTTTACTTTCTGCCATAAGGGTGGTGTCATCTGCATATCTGAGGTTATTGATATTTCTCCTGGCAGTCTCGATTCCAGCTTGTGCTTCATCCAGCCCAGCCTTTCTCATGATGTACTCTGCATAGAAGTTAAATAAGCAGGATGACAATATACAGCCTTTATGTACTCCTTTCCCAAATTGGAACCAGTCTGTTGTTCCATGTCCAGTTCTAACTGTTGCTTCCTGACCTGCATACAGGTTTCTAAGGAGGCAGGTCAGGTGGTCTGGTATTCCCATCTCTTTCAGAATTTTCCACAGTTTGTTGTGATCCACACAGTCAAAGGCTTTGGCATAGTCAATAAAGCAGAAATAGATGTTCTTCTGTCTCTTGCTTTTTTGATGATCCAGTGGATGTTGGCAATTTGATCTGTGGTTCCTCTGACTTTTCTAAAACCAGCTTGAACATCTGAAAGTTCACAGTTCACGTATTGCTGAGGACTGGTTTGGAGAATTTTGAGCATTACTTTGCTACCATGTGAAATGAGTACAATTGTACAGTAGTTTGAGCATTCTTTGGCATTGCCTTTTTGGGATTGGAATGAAAACTGAAATTTTCCAGTCCTGTGGCCACTGCTGAGTTTTCCAAATTTGGTGGCATATTGAGTGTAGCACTTTCACAGCATCATCTTTTAGGATTTGAAATAGCTCAACTGGAATTCTATCACCTCCACTAGCTTTGTTTGTAGTGATGTTTCCTAAGGCCCACTTGACTTCACATTCCAGGATGTCTGGCCCTAGGTGAGTGAGCACACCATCATGATTATCTAAGTTGTGAAGATCTTTTTGTATGGTTTTCTGTGTATTCTTGCCACTTCTTCTTAATATCTTCTGCTACTGTTAGGTCCATACCATTTCTGTCCTTCATTGAGCCCATCTTTGCATGAAATAGTCCCTTGGTATCTCTAATTTTCTTGAAGAGATCTCTAGTGTTTCCCATTCTATTGTTTTTCTCTATTTCTTTGCACTTATCACTGAGGAAGGCTTTCTTATCTCTCCTTGCTATTCTTTAGAACTCTACATTCAAATGGGTATATCTTTCCTTTTCTCCTTTGCTTTTTGCTTCACTTCTTTTCACAGCTATTTGTAAGGCCTCCTCAGACAGCCATTTTGCTTCTTTGAATTTCTTTTCCTTGGGGATGGTCTTGATCCCTGTCTCCTGTACAATGTCACGAACCTCAGACCATAGTTCATTAGGCACTCTATTTATCAGATCTAGTCACTTAAAACTATTTCTCACTTCCACTGTATAATCATAAGGGATTTGATATAGGTCATACCTGAATGGTCTAGTGGTTTTCCCTATTTTATTCAATTTAAGTCTGAATTTGGCAATAAAGAGTTCAGGATCTGAGTCACAGTCAGCTCCCAGTCTTGTTTTTGCTGACTGTATAGAGCTTCTCCATCTTTGGCTGCAAAGGATATAATCAATCTGATTTCAGTGTTGACCCTCTGGTGATGTTCATGTGTAGAGTCTTCTCTTGTGTTGTTGGAAGAGGCTGTTTGCTATGACCAGTGCGTTCTATTGGCAGAACTCTATTAGCCTTTGCCCTGCTTCATTCTGTACTCCAAGGCCAAATTTGCCTGTTACTCCAGGTGTTTCTTGACTTCCTACTTTTGCATTCCAGTCCCCTATAATGAAAAGGACATCTTTTTTGGGTGTTAGTTCAAGAAGGCCTTGTAGGTCTTCATAGAACCGTTCAACTTCAGCTTCTTCAGCATTACTGGTTGGGGCATAGACTTGGATTACTCTGATATTGAATGGTTTGCCTTGGAAACGAACAGAGATCATTATGTTGTTTTTGAGATTGCATCCAATTACTGCATTTTGGACTCTTTTGTTGACTATGATGGCTACTCCATTTCTTCTGAGGGATTCCTGCCTGCAGTAGTAGATATAATGGTCATCTGAGTTAAATTCACCCATTCCAGTCCATTTTAGTTCACTGATTCCTAGATGTCAATGTTCACTCTTGCCATCTCCTGTTTGACCACTTCCAATTTGCCTTGGTTCATGGATCTAACATTCTAGGTTCCTATGCAGTATTGCTCTTTACAGCATCAGACCTTGCTTCTATCACCAGTCACATCCACAACTGGGTGTTGTTTTTGCTTTGGCTCCATCCCTTTATTCTTTCTGGAGTTTATTCTCCACTGATCTCCAATAGCATATTGGGCACCTACCCACCTGGGGAGTTCCTCTTTCAGTATCCTATCTTTTTGCCTTTTCATACTGTTCATGGGGTTCTCAAGGCAAGAATGCTGAAGTGGTTTGCCATTCCCTTCTGCAGTGGACCACATTCTGTCAGATCTGTCCACCATGACCCGCCCATCTTGGGTGGCCCCACATGACATGGCTTAGTTTCATTGAGTGAGACAAGGTTGTGATCCGTGTGATCAGATTGGCTAGTTTTCTGTGATTGTGGTTTGAGTGTGTCTGCCCCCTGATGTCCTCTCGCAACACCTACCATCTTACTTGGGTTTCTCTTACCTTGGACGAGGGGTATCTCCTCTTGGCCACCCCTCCTGACCTTGGACGTGGAGTATCTCCTCTCGGCTGCTCCCCACTCCAGCGCCACACAGCCGCCCCTTTCCGCCCCATATGTTGACTGAAAGAAATGAACCATCTAAAAAATGAGTATAATATTTTATTAAGCAGACATATTGAGGAAAAACAGCCTCTCTGATGCTCTGAGGGACTGTTCTGAAGAGGTAAGGAAGGAGCTGGTATACATAGGAGTTTTTGCAACAAAAACCAGGTGGTTGAATATCAAAAGATTATTGTTAATTAAAGAAAAAAGAGACATCTGAGGTTAACGAATTTAGCACTTCTCTACGTGTGGAAGATGTAAGAGTCTGAGCTCATTGAAATCTATGCTCTGATGTGCACCTTAACTATTTAAGGCTAATACCCTGAATCCCCTCAGGGTGCACTGTCCGCGGGCAGCTGTAGTAGCTGATGATTTGATGGTGACAACATTCTTTGTTGACTGATATGGCAGGTGACATTCTTTGTCAGCAGTGTATCCTCTTGGTTGTAAAATCAACTAACATTTGAGAGTCATTCCATGACCAGTTTTGGCCTATAGCACGTAGAGGGCTAATTCCTAGATGAGGCAGAGATTCTTTTGATAGGCCACTCAATGTGTTAATTTTTGCATTAGGCCCTGTTGATTATCTAAAATTCCCTGTTTCACCTGTTTGATTATTCTGTGATAATCCAGGAGATGCTTCCCCTTATTGCTTCTTCCCATAATTAGAATTGGAATATTACAATTATTCTAAATGGAGTGATTTTTTATATATGTGCAAGTATATAGAATATGCATATATATGTATATAAATATATAAGTGAATATATATAAATTTACATATATGTAAATATATCAAATGCCTCAAGAATTTTGGTCTTCATTCATTTTGTTGGAGACCTATTTACACACTGGATAATGCAAGAGACAATCTTACAAAATAGACAATATAAGTCATACAGCTAGTAACATTAGTAAGATCGTACTGTACCCGAGAAAGACAGAAAGCATAAACAATTTCATAACAAAGAGAACAAATCAAAACAATGATTAGTATAACTGGTTGAATCCACACGGGAGCCAGCTGGAGAAGCCAAATTCTGGAAGGATCATGGAGAGAGAAAAAGGCTAGATACAGCCTTTGTTTACAAAGTATACTTTATCAACTTTTTGATACATAACTTGTTGATAAAAAATTATGTATCAACCTGTACATACTCATGTGCATTCATGTAGCCTTTTTCAACTCAAATCATCCAAGCATAATCTTCCAATTTGTTGCTACTCTGTCTAGTCATTTTGTCTCAATTTCGTAGCAAAAAGGCAGAAAGATAATGCATTTGTGTAGACCAGTAAAAGATGCTAGGATGGCTCAGTCTAATGTTTTGTTTTGCTTTAGGGACCTTAGAAATCATTTAAAATCTCAACCATTCTTCCTGATTCATCGTGTTGTAATTCCTTTAAGAAGTGAAAAGCTTTGGAAGGAATGTTTAATATAATCTAAATTTACCAGGCATTTACCATTCAGTGTAAATGCAGATCTGAAAGGTTGAATTTGACAGGTATGAAAAGAAAAAGCTTGAGTTTAGGGACATTACTAGAAATTGAGAGAGGCATGTGATCAGAGAGCAATCACAATGGATCCACTCCACCTCCTTCACAAGGGAGGACAAGAGCTTATCCTGATGACATTAACAACTGAGAAGTTAAAGCCTTATTGTGAAAAACTATGAACAGAAAGGACAGAGAAAAGTTTTCATGATAGAACACACATTTCAAAGAGCCTGTAAATTCCAGATAAATATTTCATTATTTGAAACTTAGAGTTTATTACTCAGACTGTACAGGGAAACCCACTCTTCTTACATAGAATAGAGAGGTCACTTCCCAGTTCATGCACTTGGGTCACACTTCACTGGACTTAGCCACAGTATTTGTTGGAGGGTATTCTGGAACATTGTGCTAACTTGCTACAGATCTGATAAGCATTCACGCTCACATATGGGATATCACCGTTGTCTTCATGTATTGCCTGCTGCGGTGAGACATTTGTTTCATGGTCCATGTAACCTCATACTGTGGTAATTGAGTCACATCTGAACTCAGCTTTATTGTAAGGATGTGTGGTTTGCTTACCAGAAGTGTGGGAAGGTTCCCCCTTCCCTAGGCCTTTGGCAATATTTATTGTCGCTGAGGATTATAGTATATATAGTAGGAATATAGTAGGTAATTCAGTTTATGTGTCAAATTAATGATTGTTTTATTTGGAATATGGTCCATTCGCAATGTTGTGTTTGTAGGTGTACTCAGACATGATTCAGCTGTGCCTGCATGCTCAGTCATGTCTGACTCTTTGAGACTCCATGAACTGTAGCCCACCAGGCTTCTCTGTCCATGGGAGTTTTCAAAGAATACTGGTGTGGGTTTGCTATTTCCTCCTCCAGGGGACCTTCCCGACCCAGGGATTGAACCTGCGTCTCCTGCATTGCCAGGCGGATTCTTTAGCACCGAGCAACCTGGGAATACCTTGATTCAGGTATACATAGACCTGTATCTAGTGTTTTTCACTATATTTTATTTCAGAGTGCTGAATAGGGTTCCCTGTTGTATACAGTAGGTTCTTGTGGGTGATCTCATTTTCAGTACCTGAGAGTGCATATGTTAATCCCAACGTACTGGTTTATTCCTCCCCCCAGTTTTTCTTCTTTGCTATAACTAAGTTGGTTTTATGTGTCTGGGAGTCTGTTGCTATTTTGTAAATGTGTACATTTGTATCCATTTTTAGATTCTACCTGTACCTTATACTAAATGGTATTTGTCTTCCTCTATCTGACTTCCTTTACTTAGAAGGACCTAGTGATCATCATACTATGTTGCAGCAGATGGCATTATTCCAATCTTTTTTTTTTTTTTTGTGGCCGAGTAACATTCCCTTGTCTGTATATAAATGTACCACAACTTCTTTATCCATTCATCTATAAATAGACATGATAGTTTTTTCCTATCTTGGCTGCTCTAAACAGTGCTGCAAGGAATTCTGGAATCATTTACAGGCCATCAGGCCTTATAAGTAAGTGCAGCCTTGAGTCCCAAGACTGCTCATTCTTCAGAATAGTGACCTTAGCCTAGGTCACGCTGGGCTGAATATAGTAGGCATTTTATTTTATTTGTCAAGTTAATCATTATTTATGTTGGAGTGTAGTTCATTTTTGGTGTTGGAGAAGATTCTTGAGAGTCCCTTGGACTGCAAGGAGATCCAACCAGCCCATACTAAAGGAGATCAGTCCTGGGTGTTCTTTGGTAGGAATGATGCTGAAGCTGAAACTCCAGTACTTTGGCCACCTCATGCGACGAGTTGACTTATTGGAAAAGACTCTGATGCTGGGAGGGATTGGGGGCAGGAGGAGAAGGGGACAACAGAGGATGAGATGGCTGGATGGCATCACTGACTCAATGGACGTGAGTCTGAGTGAACTCCGGGAGTTGGTGATGGACAGGGAGGCCTGGCGTGCTGCAATTCATGGGGTTGCAGAGTCGGACACGACTGAGCAACTGAACTGAACTGATAGTTCATTTTTAATGTGTTTGTTGAACTTGTGTAGCAACGAGGTTCAGGCATCCGTACACCTATGTCTAGCCGTTTTCATAGGCTTTACCCTCATAGGTTATTTCGGATGGTTGAGTAGGGTTCCCTGTTGTACACGGTGAGCCTTGTGGATGATCTGTTTTTGTATAATACGTGTGTGTATGTTAACCCCAACCTTCTTACTCGTTCCTCACCCACCAGTGTTTCTCTATCAGTATGGCTAAGTTGGTTTTCAAAGTGGTAAGTTTCGAACTTATCACTAAGTTGTTTTTCTCTTTCAGCTTTGTAAATAGTTCATTTGTAACAATTTTTAGATTGTACCTATAAGTGACAGCATATAATTTCTATCTTCCTTTTCTGACTTCCTTCAGTTAGAAGGATGTAGTGATCATCCTACTGTGTTGCTGCAAATGGCATTTTCAATCTTTTTTTTTTTTTGGTCTGAACAACGTTCTCTTTTTTCTGAATATAAATGTACCACAGCGTGTTTATCTATTCATCTGTGGATGGGCATTATGGTTGCTACTATCAATAGTGATGGGTTGAACATTGGGGTGCGTGGGACTTCTCTGAATTAGTTTTCTCTGGGTAGGAGCCCAAGAGTGAGACTGCCAGATCATATGGTATCTCTGTCTTTAGGTTTTTTAAGGAATCCACTGTGATGTTCTTTATAGTGGCTGTTACTAATTTGCATTCCACCAGTAGCCTGGAATGGTTTCCTTTTCTGCAGACCCTCTTTAGCATTTATTGTTGTAAACTTTTGATGATGGCCATTCTGACCAGTGGGAGGTAATACTTTGATGGGTTTTTGATTTCCATCTCTCTGATATTGAGGGGTACTGAAAATTTCTATACGTGTGTTTTCTGTAAGCCATTGATAAAAAAATTTGCCGGTTGAAAAGAGCTTCTTGAAAGCTTTGCCCTGTTTCCAGTTCTTATGCAAATACCTACCCCAGACCGTTTCTTGAGTACAGGAGTCTTTTTCAGGCCCTCAGGCCTTGTGAGTGCCCATCAGCACCAGTTGTAAAGGTGTTGTTACAGGAAATGGCCACGGGGTGGCAGAATTTCTTCATTCCTCACTCTGGTTATTGGAGCGCCAGAGGCTTAGTGAAAATGTGTCTGGTGTGTAAGTGAGAGTGGAATATGCCAGAACACACACCCTGGGGCTTGTGTCTCATTATTTCTATCCTACTAGTCTCCCCCAGATGGGATCAGTCCCACCGTCTTCAAATCTACCCTGCTGAGGATGAAGCAGCCTGAAAGTGGGGTGACACTAAGGAAGAAGGCTGGAGGTGGGAACCCCAGTACCTAGAGACAAAGAGAGATCAGTTTTCAAAGTTCTTTTAGCCTGGAGGGTTGAGCATTTTTTGAGTGCATTAGTCTTTGGTGAGGGCTAGTGAGGGGCTACCTGGTCTGGAGATTGTGGTTTCATCCAGAGGAAACAAGTAAGACAAGTCTGTCTGGGGCTCGCTTGCTGCTACATCCTTTTTAGCTCCAGCGGCCCAGGGCAGTGCAGCCATGCGACCCAAGGCTACTCAGTCCTCAGAGAAGTCACCTTCACCCAGGCCACCTTCACTGAGGGGAGGACAGTAGGCATTTCATTTTACTTGTCACGTTAACCATTAATCACATTGGAGAGCAGTACATATCTAATGGTGGGTTTGTTGATGGTGTACAGCCATAAAGTTCAGGTATACATAGACCGATGTCTAGGCTTTCTTGGAGGCATTAACCCTACAGCTTATTTCAAAGTGTTGAGTAGGTTTCCCCATTCTAAACAGTAGACCCTGGTGGATCGTCTTTTTCTATAATGAGTGTGTATGTGTTAATCCCAATCTACTCATTTATTCTTCACATTCTGTCTTTCCCCATCAGTTTTCCAAGTCTGTGAGTCTCTTTCAATTTTGTGAAGTGAGTTCATTTGTATCAATTTTTAAATTCTCCCTGTAAGTGATTCCATGCGATATTTGTCTTTTTCTGACTTCCTTCACTTAGAAGGACCTAGTGATCTTCCTACTATGTTGTTGCAAATGACATTATTTCAAACTTTTTTTATGGCTAAGTAACCTTACCTTGTCTGTATATGAATGTATCAAAATTGTGTATCCATTTATCTGTGGATGCACATCCTGGTTGCTTTTGTGTCTGCATCCTGTGAACAGTGCTGCATTGAACATTGGGGTCCATGTGTCTTTTTCAAGTTATAGTTCTTTCTGAGTAGAGAACCACGAATGGAAGTACCAGATCATATGGTATCTCTGTCTTTAGGTTTTTAAGGAACATCCATGCTGTTCTCCACAGGGGCTGTTAGTAACTTAGATTCTCACCAGTGTCAGGAGGTTTACATTTCTTCAGTCCCTGTCCAGCACTTACTGTTTGTAGATTTCTGGTGATGGGCGTTCTGACCACTGGGAGGTGATACCTGTCTGTATTTTTTATTTTCATGCCTTTAATATTGAGTGATATTGACAGTTTTTACACATGTGTGTGTGTGTTTTAAAGCTATTTCAGTAAAAGTTACATGTTGAAATTGGCTTTTTACATCATGCCCTGTCTTGAATTCTTATGCAGTTACCTACCACAGCCATTTTTTGAGAGCAGGAATTATTTACAGGCACACAACCTTATGAATAATATCTAGCCTAGGACATTAAGGGCAGGAGTCATTTATACAGGCCCACAGGCCTTGTGAGTACTAAGTGCCCATCAGAGCTAGTTCTGGTGGAGTTGTTAAAAGAAACGGCCACAAGGTGGCGGGATTTCTTCATTCCCCTCTCTGGTTACTGGAGCACCAGGCTTCCCTGGTGGCTCAGCTGGTAAAGAATCCAACTGCAATGTGGGACACCTGGGTTCGATCCCTGGGTTGGGAAGATCCCCTGGAAAAGGGAAATGCTACAATGCTACCCAATCCAGTATTCTGGCCTGGAGAATTCCTTGAACTGTGTAGTCCATGGAGTCGCAGAGTCGGACATGACTGAGCGACTTTCACAAAAGAGCACAAAGAGAGCCTTAGTGGTGGTTTGTCCTGCTGCTGGTTTGTAAATGAGAGTGGAATGTGCCAGAACACATTGAAGGGCCGTGTCTCACTACTTCTATTCCGTTAGTCTCCCCCAGACTGCCAGGATCAGCCCCACCCACTTCTACCTGCTGAGGAGGATGATGTCTGGAAGTGAGTCACACTAAGAAAGGAGGCTGGAGTTGGGAATGCCAACACCAGGAGATAAAGAGTGGAGATTGTTTTTCAAAGCTCTTTTAGGCCAAAGGAAGTACCATTCTTTGGGTGCATTAATCTTGGTTTAACTGGTGAGGGCCAGACCTGTTCTGGAGATTGTGGTTTTGTCAAGAGGAAATAGGACAGGGCCATCTGGGGCTCATTTGCTGGGACATTTCCTTCTCAGCTTCATGAGCCTGGGTTAGTGCAGCCTTGGCTCTCAAGGCTGCTCAGTCCTCAAAGAAGTGACCTTAGCCCAGGTCACGGAGGGCTTAGAAGAATAAAAAAGGCGTTTCATTTTACTTGTAAAATTAATCAGTAATTCTACTGGACTACAGTTCATTTCCAGTGTTGTGTTTGTGGAAGGTTTATAGCAGTGAGGTTCAGGTATACATAGACCAATGTCTAGGCTTTTTCAGACTGTTTACTCTATAGCTTATTTCAGACAGCTCAGTAGATTTCCCCATTTTATACAGTAGGCCCTTGTGGATGATTGATTTTCTATATTAAGTGTGCGTATGTTAATCCCATCTTACTGATTTATTCCTCACCTCCAGAGATTCCCCATCAGTGTTGCTGTGTTGGTTTTCTAAGTCTGTGATTCTCGTTCAGTTTTGTAAATGAGTTCATTTATATTAATATCAATGTATAGATTCTGCCTATGCGTTCGTGATAAATCGATTCAGTCGTGTCCGACTTTGCAATCCCGTCGACTGTAGCCTGTCAGGCTTCTCTGTCCATGGGATTCTCCAGGCAAGAATACTGGAGTGGGGTGTCATGCCCTCCTGCAGGGGATCTTCCTGACCCAGGGATGATTGAATGCAAATCTTTTATATCTCCTGCTTTGGCAGGTGGGTTCTTTACCACTAATGCCACCAATGTCTTCCCAGCCCCTATTCTACCCTTAAATAATAATATAGGATATTTGTCTTTTTCTGTCTGCCTTCCTTCACTTAGAAGGACCTAGTGATCATCCTACTGTGTTACAGCAAATGACATTATTTCAGGTTTTTTTAAATGGCTGAGTAACATTTCCTTGCCTGTGTACCAGGCAAGAATGTACCAGAATTTCTTAGCAGTTTGTGGTTGGACATTACTGTTGCTTCTGTGACTGGCATCCTGTGAGCAGTGCTATGCTGAACAATGGGGTGCCTGTGTCTTTTCCAAATTACAGTTCTTTCCAAGTAGAGGCCCAGGAGTGGAAGTGCCAGATCATATGGTCTCTGTCTAGGTTTTGAAGGAACCTCCGTGCCGTTCTGCACAAGGGCTATTACTCATTTACATTCTCACCAGTGTCTTTCGAGGGCTCCCTTTTCTCCAGGCGCTACTCAGCACTTACTGTTTGTAGACTTCTGATGATGGGCATTCTGACCAGTTGGAGGTGATCCTTCCCTCTATTTTTGATTTGCATTCCTTTATTATTGAGTGATATTTAGAATTTTTACATGGGTGTGTTTTTTTCAATGGTTTGAGTAAAACTTTCCCATTGAAATTGGCTTTTTAAAATCCTGCCCTGTTTCTAATTCTTATGCAGTTTTCTGCCCTAGACCATTTCTTGATGGCTGGGCTCATTTATAGGTCCACAGGTCATGTGAGCAGTAAGTGCCCGTCAACATCAGCGCTAAAGCTGTTGTTACAAGGCGGCAGGATGTCTTCCTTCCCACTCTGGTTATTGGAGCACCAGAGGCTGAGCATAAGTTTCTGGGTTGTAAGTGAGAGTGGAAAATGCTACAACACGCTCAAGGGCTTATGTGTCATTACTTCTTCACCATTAGTCTCCTGCCAGCTCCCAAGACAAATCTCAACATCTTTAACGATGCTGTGGTCTGAAAACAGGCCAGCAGTGAGTAACAAGGGGTAAGTGGGTATCCCACTACCCAATGACGAGGAGACAAGATCAGTTTTAAAGTTCTTTTAGGACCAAGGTCTACTTTCTTTGGGTGCATTACTCTTTGTTAAGCTATAGGGGACCAACCTGGATCTGAAGGTTGTGGTTTCATTCTGAGTGGGTAAAAATCACAGGTCCATCTGGAGCTCATTTGATGGCACATCCTTCTCAGCTCCATTAACCCAGGACCGTGCATCCTTGGTCCCAAGGCTGCTCAGTCCTCAGAGAAGTGGTGTTAGCCCAGGTCACCCAGGACTGGAAGGGAATAAAGTAGTCATTTCATTTTACTTGTGCAAGTAATCCTTAATTGTATTGGAGTATAGTTCATTTCCAAACTTATGCTTGTGCAAAGTGTACAGCAAGGTTTGGGTATACGTAGACCAACGTCTAGGCTTGTTCCAAGGCCTTGACACTAGGGCTTATTTTGGGGAGTTGAGTAAGCTTCCCAACTTTATACAGTAGTCCCTTGTGGATGATCTGTTTTTCTAGAATGAGTGTGTATGTGTTAACCTTCTAATTTACTACTGAACTCTGTGTTTCACTGCCCAGTGTCATTAACTTGGTCTTTGAAGTCTATGAATCTCTTTCAGTTTTGTAAATGAGTTCATTTGTATCAGGTTTTTGACTCTGTGTATAAGTGATACCAGGTGATATTTGCCTCTATCTGAATTCTTTCACTGAAAGTACCTGGTGATCATCCTACTATGTTGCAGCAAATGCCATTACTTCAGACCTTGTAATGGTCCCTCAGTTGTGTCTGACTCTTTGTGACCCCATGAAATTCATACATTCCATGAAATTTTCTAGGCCTGAATACTGGAGTGGGTAGCCTTTCCCCTCTCCAGGGGATCTTCTCAACCCAGGTCTCCTGCATTGCAGGCGGATTCTTTACCAACTGAGCTATCAGGGAAGCCCATCATTTCCTTGTCTTTATGTAAATTTTCCAAAATTTCTTATATTGTGGTTGGACATTATCATTACTTCTTCTGTCCTGTAACAGTGCTGTGTTGAACACTGGGATGCACGTGTCTTTATCACCTTATAGTCCTTTCTGGGTAGAGGCCCAAGAGAGAAAGGACTAGATCATATGGTATCTCTGTCTTAGGTTTTTAGGAACCTCCATGCTGTTCTCCACACTGGATGTTACTGATTTAAATTCTCACCAGTGTCTTTGTGGGTTCGCTTTTTTCAAGTCCCTGTCCAACGCTTACTGTTTGTAGACTTTTGATGATGGCAAAAGTCTACAAACTTTTCTAATCACTTGAGGTGATATTTCTGTGTATTTCTGGTTTTCCTTTAACACAGTGATATTGAGAATTTTTATGTGTATATGTGTGTTTTAAATCACTTTGTGAAAAATTGACCCATTGAAATTGACTTTTTAAATCCTTTCCTGTTTCAAATTCTTATGCAGTTACCTCCCCCATGACAATTCTTGAGGGCAGGAATCATTTACAGGCCCTCAGGCCTTGCAAGGTAGTAAGTGCCCATCAGTATCAGTTCTTAGCTGTTGTTTCCAGAATTGGCCACAGGGGGAGAGGATGTCTTTATTACCTCTTTGGGCACTGGAGCACCAGAAGCGGAAGGAAAGTCATGTTTCTGGCTTGTAATGGAGAGTAGAAAATGTCAGAACATGCAGTCAGGGGTCGTGTGTCATTATTTCTTCACCATTAGTCTCCCACAGACCTCAGGACAAACCCCTTCACATCTACCTTGCTAGTGATGCAATGGTTTGCAAGCGGGCCAACACTGAGTACAGTAAAACTCAGTGTCTATACGATAAGATCAGTTTAGAAGCTCTTTTAGTCTCAACATAAAGACATCTTTGGGTGCATTAGTCTTTGTTTTAGCGATGGAGGACCAACCCTAGTCTGCAGATTATAGTTTCATTCAGTATGGACAAATACACTGGGGACATCTGGGGTGCATTTGCTGGAACATCCCTCTCCCGACAGTACATCCTTGGATCCCAAAGATGCTCAGTCCTCAGAGATGTGACCTTTGCCCAGGTTACCCAGAACTGAAGGGAATATACTAGACATTTCATTTTACTTCTGCAGTCGTTTGTTAATTGCACTGAGAGACTGGGAGTGTTCATTAGTTTCACACTCGTGTCTGATTCTTTACAGCTCCATGGATTGCAGCACTGGATGGAACATGGTACATGACCTCAGTGAACAGATATGTTAACAGGGAAGAGTGGAGACAATTATATTCAAATAAATTAAACCATACATTTGGCCAGATAGTCTTTTTCTATCTGACTTCCTTCACTTAGAAAGAGCTAGTGATCTCCCTACTGTGTTGTAGCAAACAGCATTTTCTCAGACATTTTTTATGGGTTAGTAAGATTTCCTTCTCTGTATATGCTGCTAAGTCACTTCAGTCGTGTCTGGCTCTGTGCAACCCCAGAGACGGCAGCCCACCAGGCTCCCCCGTCCCTGGGATTCTCCAGGCAAGAACACTGGAGTGGGTTGCCATTTCCTTCTCCAAAGCAGGAAAGTGAAAAGTGAAAGTGAAGTCGCTCAGTCATGTCCGACTCTTAGCGACCCCATGGACTGCAGCCCACCAGGCTCCTCCATCCATGGGATTTTCCAGGCAAGAGTACTGGAGTGGGGTGCCATTGCCTTCTCCTCTCTGTATATAAATGTACCAAAATGTATTATCGATTTATATATGGATGGACATTATGTCAGTTCTGTATCTGTGAACTGTAAATAGGGCTGCATAAACGTTGGGGTGCATGCATCTTTTCCAAATTGTACTTCTTTCCAGATGGAGGCCCAAGAGTGTAAGTGCCAGATCGTATGGTATCTCTGTCTTTAGGTTTCTACGGAACCTCCATGCTGTTCTTCACAGTGGCTGTTACTAATTTCCATTCTCACCAGTGTGTTAGGAGGTTTCATTTTTCTCTAGTCCCTCTCCAGCACTTCCTGTTTGTAGACTTTTGATATGGCCATTCTGACCAGTTAAAGTTGATACTTCTATGAATTTTTGATTTGCATTCCTTTAATATTGAGTGATATTGAGAAATTTTATATGTGGATTTTTTTTAAGCGTTTGAATAAAACTTTTTAAATTTGCTTTAAATTAATTTAAATTTTATTTTAATTAAAAATCAAATTAAAACTTGCTTTTTATAATCCTACCCTATTTTGAATTCCTACCCGCTTACCTACCCCAGGCCATTACTTGAGGACAGAGTCATTTCCAGGCTTGCAGGGCTTGGGAGTAATAAGTGCCCATCAGTTATCAGCAGTAAAACTGTTATTATAAGAATGGCCACAAGGTGGCAGGATATATTCATTCCCCACTGGTTATTATCGCCCCATCGTCTAAGCGTTTGTTGTGTTTCTGGATTGTAAGAGAGTGGAAAATGACAGAACACATACCCAAGGGCTTCTATCTCACTACTTCTTCGCCATTAGTCTCCTGCCGACCCCCAGGTCATATCCCAACCCCTTTAAATCTACATTGCTAATGATTAGTTGGTCTGAAGATGGGCTGACACTTAAGGAAGCAAGGTGTAAGGAGGTAACCCACTCGCCGTGGTTAGGAGATGAGATCAATTTTAAAAGCTCCTTTAGCCCCAAGATGTAGCATTTTTGGGTGCTTTAGTCTTTGTTTAGCTATGGAGGACTGACCCTGGTCTGGAGATTGTGGTTTCATTCAGAGTGGACAAACACCACACGTCCATCTGGGCTCATTGGCTGGCACGTCCTTCTCAGCTCTGTCGGCCAAGGACAGTGTATCCTTATGTCCCAAGAGTCCTCATTTCTCAGATAATTGATCTTAGTCCAGCTCACCCAGGGTTGAGGGGAATATAGTACAGATTTTAGTTGTAAATTACTTGTTAATTCCACGGGAGTATAGTTCATTTCCAATGTTGTATTTGTTGAAGGTACACAGCGAGTTTCAGGTGTACATAGACTAACATCAGGCTTTTTCTGAGGCCTTGATCCTAGAGCTTATGTAATTGTGTTGAGTATGTTTCCCCGTTTAATGCAGGTGGCCCTTGTGGATGATTTTTTGTATAATGAGTGTATATGTGTTAATCTCAAGCTGTTGATTTATTCCTCACCTCCAGTGTTCCCCAGCAGTGCCACTAAGATACACTAAGAAGTCTATGAATCTTTTGGTGTTGTAATTGAGTTCATTTTTATCAATCTTTAAATTCTCCCTATAAGTGATGATACCATATGGTATATATGCTTTTTCTACCTGACATCCTTCACTTAGAAAGACCTAGTGATCATCCTATTGTTGTAGCCACACGTTCCGGGAAACAAACTCACTCAGAAGGACAATGCAGACAGTGGAGTGCAGTTTATTACACCGGCGGGCCCAAGGCAGAGTCTCCTCTCAGCCAAGGACCCCGACCAGCATTTGTGAAAATCTTTTATACACCATGTGTACGTGTCTGAAGCCACCACTCCAAATTCCTTGAGACTTACAAAAACCAAGGAAAATACAGTCCCAATAACCCCATCATTCCCATGCTATGTGCTCATGTGCTCAAACAGTCAAACAGTTAGCCAATAATCAATAAACCCGAGGTTACACTCCGATAGATACAGAAAAATTTATGGCCTGTCTGGAGGAAGGGGTGGTTAGTGTATGTTTTCTCTTAGGCAATAAGTAACCTAGAGACGATCTTCAAGGTTCCCCGGTCTGGAGGGGGTCTTATCCTTCCTTCTGTAGTTGTTTTCATAGGCACTAAACACAGAGTTCAGAGTCCATTGGAAAGGTGGCCGAGCACGATCAGCATGAACAGGCCTAAGATGGAGTCCAGGCCGTATGAATTCCTTCTTCACTATGGTGTTTCATCAAATGGCTTTATTTCGAACATGTTTTATGGCTGAGTAAGATTTCCTTGTCTGTATATAAATGTAGCAAAATGTCTCATCCATTTATTGTGGTTAGACATTATGTTTGCTTCTGTGTCTTGCAGACTGTAAATAGGGCACTGTTGAACATTGGGGTGTATGTGTCTTACCCAAATTATAGTTCTTTTCAGGTAGAGGCCTGAGAGTTGGAATGCCAGGTCATATATTGTTTTTGTCTTTAGGTTTTTAAGGAAACTCCCTGCTGTTCTCCACAGTGGCTGTTACTAATTTACATTCTCACTAGTGTCTTATGAGGTTCCCTTTGCTCAGGATCTCTCCAGCATTTATTTGTAGACTTTTGATGATTGCCGTTTTGACCAGTTGGAGGTGATGCTTCTGTGTATTTTTGATTTGTATTCCTTTAATATTGTGTGATAGTGAGAATTTTTACATGGGTGTTTTTTTTTTTTTTAACTATTGAGTAAAACTTTCCCATTGAAGTTGGCTTTTTAAAATCCTGCCTGGTTTTGAAATCGTACTCCGTTACCTGCCCCAAGCCATTTCTTCAGGGCTGGACTCATTTACAAGCCCACAAGTCGTGTGAGTAGTAAGGGCCCAACAGCATCAGCACTAAAGTTGTTGTTACCAGAAATGGCCACAAGGTGGCAGGATATCTTCCTTCTCACGCTGGTTATTGGAGCACCTGAGGCTGAGTGTAAGTAGTTTCTGGCTTGTATTAGTGAGTGCAAAATGCCAGAACACATAACCAAGGGCATTTCATTACTTCTTCTCCATTATCTCCCATTGACCCCCAGGATAAATCCAAACCTCTTCAAATCAACCTTAATGCTGCTGTGGTCTGAAATTGGGCCAACACTGAGGAACAGGGTTAAGTGGATACCCCACTACTTGGGGATGATGGAGTAAAGTATATTTTTAAAGCTCTTTTAGCCATGAGGTCTAGCGTACTTTGAGTGCATTGGTCTTTGTTTAGTTTGGAGAATCGACCTTGGTCTGGAGATTGTAGTTTCATTCAGAGTGGACAAAATACCACACGTCCATCTGGGCTCATTTGCTGGCACATCCTTCTCAGCTCTGTCAGCCCAGGACAGTACAGCCTCGGGTTCCAACATTGTTCAGGCCTCAGAGTGACCTTAGCTCAGGTCACCCAAGGCTGAGGGGAATATAGTGGACATTTCACTTGAGCAATTAATCATTAATTATATTGGCGTATAGTTCATTTCCAAGTTGTGTATGTTTTTTGATACAAGCAACAAATTTCGAGTACGTGTAGACCAGTATCAAGGCTTTTTTGTACACCCTGACTCTCTAGCTTATTTCAGAGTGTTGAGTAGTTTTCCCCATTTTATACAGTAGGCCCTTGTGGATGTTCTGTTTTTCTATATGAGTGTGTTATATGTTAATTGGAGGAGAAAATGGCTACCCACCCCATGGAGAATCCCATGGACAGAGGAGCTGGCAGGCTGCAGTCGATGGGGTTGCAGAGTTGAACACGACTAAGTGAGCTCTCATGCACTTATACCTGTTAAGACCAACTTTCTGATTTATTCCTCACTTCTAGTGTTATCCCATCAGTGTCACTAAGTTGGGTTTTGAAGTCTGTGAGTCTCTCTCAGTTTTGTATCAATTTAACATTTTCTGCATAGGTGATACCATAAGATACTTGTCTTTTTCTCTCTGACTTCCTTCAGTTAGAATGACCTAGTGGTCTTCCTAATATGTTGTAACAAGTGGCATTATTTCAAATCTTTTTTATGACTGAGTAGCATTTCCTTGGTGTGGTTTGGAACTGTGGTGTTGGAGAAGACTCTTGAGAGTCCCTTGAACTGCAAGGAGATCCAACCAGTCTACCCTAAAGGAAATCAGTCCTGAATATTCATTGGAAGGACTGATGCTAAAGCTGAAACTCCAATACTTTGGCCACCTGAAGCAAAGAACTGACTCATTGGAAAAGACCCTGATGCTGGGCAAGATTGAAGACAGGAGGAGAAGGGGATGACAGAGGATGAGATGGTTAGGTGGCGTCACCATCCTGATGAACATGAGTTTGAGCAAGCTCCAGGAATTGGTGATGGACAGGGAAGCCTGGCATGCTGCAGTCCATGGTGTCACAAAGACTCAGACACGGCCAAGTGATTAAACTGACTAAGTGTTTCCTTGTCTTATATAAATGTATAAAATTTCTTATCCATGCATCTGTGGATGTACAGTATGTTTTTTCTGTATCTGTGTACTGTAAATAGTGCTGTGTAAACATTTCCAAATTACAGTTCTTTCCAGGTAAAGGCCCACAGTGCAGGTACTGGACCTTACGGTATCTCTGTCCTTGGGTTTTTAAGGAATCTCCGTGCTGTTCTCCACAGTGGCTGTTACTAATTTACAGTCTCACCAGTGTCTTAGGAATGTTCTTTTTTCTCCAGTTCCTCTCCAGCATTTATTGTTCGTAAAGTTTTGAAATTGACCATTATGACTGGTGGGAGGTTATACCTCCATGTATTTTTGATTTTCATTTCTTTAGTAATGATTGATACTGAGAGTTTCTACTTTTTTTTTTTTTAACATGTTTGAGTAAAATTTTCCCACTTAAACTGGCTTTTTAAAGTCCTGCCTTGTTTGGAATTCTTACGGGATTACCTACTACAGGCCATTAATGAGGGCAGGTGTTGTTTACACACCCACAGTCCTTGTGAGTAATAAGTGCCATTCAGCATCAATTCTAAAGCTGTTGTTACATGAAATGGCAAGAAGGCAGCAGCGTGTCTTCATTCCACACTCTGGTTATATGAGGCTTAGTAACAGTCATGTTTCTGACTTGTAGAGAGTGATAAGAGCCAAATCACACACCCAAGGGCTTGTTTCTCATTCCTTCCCCACTATTAGTCTCCCACTGACCCCCAGGACAAATCCCAACCCCTTCAAACTCACCCTGCTGATGGGGCAATCTGAAAGTTGGATGACAGAGGAAGGATGGTGCCAGCGGCTACCCCACCACCTGGAGAGGAGGCGACCACATCAATTTTCAAAGCTCTTGTAGCCCAAGGTCAGGCATTCTTTGGGTTCGTTTGTTTATTCTTCCCTGATGGCTCAGTGGTAAAAGATTCCATGGGCAGTGCAGGAGATGCAGGATGCACAGGTTTGATCCCTGAGTCTGGAGGATCCCCTGGAGAAGGAAATGGCAACCCACTCCAGTATTCTCCCTGGAGAATCCCATGGATAGAGGAGCCTGGCGGACTACAGTCCATGGGGTCTCAAAGAGTCGGACATGACTGAGTGACTACGCGGGCAAATCCTTGTTTACCCGTGGAGGCTAACTCTGATCTCTAGACTGTGATTTCATTCAGAGTGGACAAATACCACATGTCCATTTGGGGTCATTTACTGCCACCTCCTCCTCAGCTCTGTCTGGAGAGGCACAGTGCTGTCTTGGATCCCTCAAGGGATGCCTCAAAGAGCTGACCTTAACCCAGAACACCCAGGCCTGAGGGAAGTACAGTAGCCATTTTGCATGTGAAATTAATCATTATTTCTATTGGAATATACATCATTTCCAATGTTGTATTTTTTGAAGGTGCTCAGTAACAAGCTTCAGGTATACATTGACCAATTTCTAGCCTTTTTCTGAGTCCTTGACTCTGTTGGCTCTATCAGGGATTTGAGTGGGATTCCCCTTTGTGTAGTGTAGCCCATTGTAAATGATGCGCTTTTTTGTAGGTGAATGTGTATGTGTTAATCCCTACATCCTGACTTGTTCCTTGTCCCCAATATTCCCCTCAATTTTCCAAGTATGTGAATCTCTTTCATCTGTGTATATGATTTCATTTTTATAAATTTTTAGATTCTCCATATAATTGTTACCATATGATATCTTTCTTCCTCTGAGGTTTTTAGTTCTTCCATTAGAGGGATCTAGTGGTCATCCTACTATGTTGCTACAAATGGCATTATTTCAATCTCTTTTTGTGGTTTAGTAACAGTCCCTCATCTGTATAAATATACCACAATTTCTTCATCCATTTATCTATGGATGGACATTGTGGTTGCTTCTGTGTCTTTTGTACTGTAAATAGTGCTTTGTTGAACATTGGGTTGCATGTGATTTTTTGAAATTGCAGTTCTCTCTTGTAGAGTCCCCGAAGTGTAAATGCTGGACCATATTCTATCTCTATTTGAACCCTGAGAGGGTTTCCTTGTCTTCAGGATCTCCCCAGCTTTTACTGTTTGTAGACTTAAATGATGGTAATTCTCATCCATGAGCGGTGATAGTGTAAGTGAAAGTCACTCAGTTGCGTCCAACTCTTTGTGACCCCATGATACAGTCCATGAAATTCTCCAGGCCAGAATACTGGAATGGTAGCCTTTCCCTTCTTCAGGGGATCTTCCCAACCCAGGTATCGAAACCCAAGTCTCCTGCATTGCAGGCAGATTCTTTACCAGCTGAGCCACAAGGGAAGCCCAAGAATACTGAAGTATAGTAGCCTATCCCTTTTCTAGCAGATCTTCCTGACCCAGGAATCGAACCATGGTCTCCTGCATTGCAGCAGATTCTTTAGCAAGCTGTTAGGGAAGCGGTGATACCTTCTTGTATTTTTGATTTGTATTTCTCTAATAGTAGGCTTCCCAGATGGCACTAATGGTAAAGAATTTCCTAACCAGTACAGGAGATGTAAGAGATAAAGTTTTGATTCTCGAGTCAGGAAGATCCCCTGGAGGAGGCAATGGCAACTCACTCTTTTATTCTTGCCTGGAGAATCAATCCATGGACAGAGGAACCTGGAGAGCTGTGGGCCATAGGATCACAGAGTCAGGAAACTTCTGAGGCAACTTAGCCCACCTGCATGCAATATTGAGTGATACTGAGGATCTTTACATGTGTGATTTTTAAAAAAATCCGTTGGAATAAAACTTACCCAGTGAAATTGCCTTCTTGAAAACCTGCCCTGTTTCAAATTTTATGGTATTACCTACCCCAAACCTTTTCTTGAGGGCAGCAGTCATTTCTAGGCCCTCAGGCCTTCTGAGGGATAAGCTCCCATCAGCACAGGTTGTAAAGGTGTTGTTAGAGGAATGACCACAAGGTGGCAGGATTTTTCCATTCCTCAGCTCTGGTTATTAGAGCACCAGAGCCTTAGTGAATGTGCTGTTTCTGGTTTGTCAATGAGAGTGCCATGTGGCAGAACACACATACAAGCATTTGTATCTCATTATTTCCTCTGCATTAGCCCTCCCACCCCCGATGCCCAGGACAAATCCCAGCCCCTTCAAACCTTTGTTGTTCACCTGCATCTGACTCTTTGCAACCCAGAGTTGACTGTGGCATGCTGGGCCTCCCTGTCCTTCACCATCTCCTGGAGCTTGCTCAAACTCATGTCCATTGAGTCGGTGATGCCATCCAACCATCTCATCCTCTGTCATCCCTTGTCCCTCCTGCCTCCAATCTCTCACAGCATCAGGGTTTTTCTAATGAGTTGGCTCTTGGCATCTGGTGGCCAAGGTGTTGGAGCTTCAGCTTCAGTCCTTCCAATGAATATTTCAGTGAATATTGTGGGTTGATTTCCTTTAGGATTGAAACCTTCAAACCTACTGTGCTGCTGATGTGGTGGTCTCTGATTCAGTTCAGTTCATCGCTCAGTCCTGTCCAACTCTTTGTGACCCCATAAACCGCAGCACGCCCTGATTGGGGCGACTCTAAAGAGACTAGAGGTGGGAACCCAACCACTGCGAGTTGTGGAGTCTAGATAAATTTTCAAAGCTCAAAATTTTAGCCCAAAGGTCCCAACATCCTTTGGGTGCATTATTCTTGTCTTGTGTGTTCAGGGCTGACCCTGGAGTGGAGATTGTCTGTTCGTACAGAGGGACAAACATGAAGGTCCATGAGGGGCTCATGTGCTGGCACGTCCTTCTCAGCTCCCTCAGCCCAGGGACAGGCCCCAGGGATGTGGACCCCAGATCAGGTCCCCAAGGACTGAGGGTGACGTAGTTGGAATTTCATTTTATTTACCAGATTAGTAAATAATTTGTATTGGAGTATAGTTCATTTCCAATGTTGGTTTTGTAGGTGTACAGCAGTGAGCTGCAGATATTCATAGACCGGATATGTCTTTAGACCTAACATGTAGTCTTTTTCGGAGGCTTTGCCCTATAGGTGATTTCATAGTGTTTAATAGGTTCCCCATTATATACGGTCAGCCTTTGTGGATGATCTGTTTCTGTACATGGATGTACATGTGTTAATCCGAATCTCCTGATTTTCTTTTCACCCCGACATTTCCACTTCAGTGCCTCTAAACTGGGTTTTCTGTCTGTGAGTCTGCTTCAGTTTTGTAAATGAGTTCATTTGTGTCAAATTTGAGATTTTAAGTGATAACATATGACATTTATCTTTTTCTCTCTTACCTGCATCACTTAGAAGGACTTAGCAATCATAATACGATGTGGCTGAGAGTCATTATTCCGTTCTTTTTCTCCGGTTGAGTAACATTCCCTTGTCTGTATATAAACCTACCACAACTTCTTTATCCATTCATCTCTGTGTGGACATTACGGTTACTTCCTGGTGTTGGCTCTGGTGGACAGTGCTGCGGTGCACCTTGGCCTGCACGTGTTTCGTTTCGTTTCCAGATTACAGTTATTTTCAGGGCAGAGTTCTAAGAATCGGTGTGCTGCATCATACGGTATCTCTGTCTTTAGGTTTTTATGGAACTTCCACGCTGTTCCCCACAGCACTATTACCAATGTACATTCCCCCAGTGGCCTAGAGGCTTCCCTTTTTCCAGGCTCTCTCCAGAATTTGTTTGTAGTCTTCTGATAACAGCCATCTTGTCCATTGGGAGGTGATATCTCTTTGTAGTGTTGATACGCATTTCCCTAATTATGTGTGATGCTGATCATGTTTTCATTTGGTGTTTGGAAGTGCAGAGCCTTAATCATTAGCCTGATGGGGAAGCCCTTGCCAATGTGTGTTAGCTGACTATATCACAGGCATGCCTTTCCTCCCTGTGTTGTTTAGTCTTTTTTAAAAATAAATCTCTAGTTCTGTAAGATCCTTTCTCATAGGTTCTGATCTTCTCACTGATGGTTTTTCTACAAACATTTGTGATTTTGGTTTTTTCTAGGGGCTATGAGCTCAGGGACCTTCTACTTTCTTGGCTTTTCTCTACTGAATAATTTCAGTCAAATTATTTTCAAATATTATCAGTGTGATTCTTGTTTACCAACTTTTTTAGTATATTTATGTAACAGTGTACGGTAAGTTATATACTCTTGTTTTTTAAAGAATTAGTGTTTTCAAGATAAATAGCACTTAGTTTAGCTCCGTTGCTTCAGTTTATAGAGGAAGCAAATGAAATCCACTCAGAGAGTCGTTGCCAGGACTAAGTTTCTGGGCTGGTCTATTGTTCTTCAGCCAGTTGCTCCTTCCCATTTACAATATGGGTCACAATTTGTCTGGATGACCATTTCCTAGAACTGCGTTCTACACAGTAGATTGTTCTTCAAAAATATTTTTTTAGAAATGCTGCATAACATAGCTTGTTCTTGGTAATTCTTGGGAAATCCTTATTAAAAAAGTGAGACAACCTATGTTGAGAAATCTAACTTCTCACCTCTGGACATGAAGCTGCACAAACTCGAGGAGATAGTGAAGGAAATGGGGAGGCTGGTATGCTGTGGTTCATGGGGTCCAGTGTTTCTTAATGTAACCAAAGGATACATTAAAATATTCCATTAAAATACTGAGGCTAACAGCACAGAGTCTAATGTGGGAAAGCTCACATAAAGAAATGTCCAGGACTTCTATTCAGTAGGGCTGCTAAGTTACAGAGGGATTATGCATATTTCAGAGCTCCAGACAGATGTGTACAATCTAAAGGAATAAAGAAGAAACATGTTGACTCAAGAAAGAAGCCGCTTTACTCCTAAGTAACTGAAGGCAAGTAAATGAGGATGACACTCAAGCTCCAGTGAATAGATTATGTAAGTAGGTGCCTAAAGCCCCTGAACCTTAACCTCTCAGTCATGAGAAAAATTTCCTGTTATATATAAAACTTTGAAGCAGATAAGCTAAGGGAAGTACAAGTGCACACACACAGAAATACATGTGTGTGTATGTGTGTCTGTTTACATATGTCTGTGTACATACGTAAGAACAGAAGAATTGTCTTGTTCACAGAATGGTTTCTCAAACAAGGATATATCCTGAATTTTATAAACAAAGAGTTTAGAAAACCTAGTGGCTTAAAATTCGGCCAGAAAATATTTGCAGAACACCTACAAAGTACCAAATATTATTCATCAGATTCTAGTTCTCATTTCTTATTAGGCTTACATTACACTATGTGATAAAACACTTTTTGAAAAAAGTATGCATAATGAATTAAGGTGATGTGATAAAGTGGCTGAGTACTTCCTTTATATGGTGTAATCAGGGAAGACCTCTATGAGGACTTAGCATTTGCAATAAGCAGTGTGGCCCTCCAAAACTGCCTATGCCCTAGTCCTGATAATCTGGGAATATTCTTCTCATACCACATGCTTCAGACTTGACAGCTGATAGGGCTGTGTTCCACAAGGTCACCCAGGAAGTCAGGCGATGGGAGCCACCATCTCTCTGCATGTTGTCAGGTATAGCAGCAGGTGAGTGCTCTGTAGCCTTTGAGGAAGTCTTGCATAGCACTTCCATCCAGTCTGCTAGAATTTATTGTATAACCACTCCTAATTATAGGTGTCTGAGAGATTCAGGGGAGAAGACAGAATATTTGGAGCCACCACTATCTGTGCCACAGGTAATAACACCCCTTTTTAAAGCAAAATATCCGTGGCATTAACAGATAGATTCATCTATCGTACAATTCAGGGGACACAAACTATAGTTGGATGGTGAATAGAAGTTGCACAGAATGTGAGTATATTGAATATAAAGAAGTATTCAATTAATAATAAGGTATCTCACATGTAAGAGTAAGCAAAGAATTTTAGAAAGTTACAGCAGGGAGTTAGGAATGTTAGCACTTATGTAAGTAGCTCTGTAGTCCAGGATGTGTCATGTGGTACAAAAACTTAAAACAGTGTAGTTACTACCATAATCAGATGATTAAGGTTAGCATGTCAGTGAAAGCCACAGAATAGGGAAAACAACCATTTCAAATACTGAGCACTTTATACATGTCTCTTTTTGCACTGAGTACTTTATATTCATGTGTGTGCTGTGCTGTGCATAGTCGCTCAGTTGTGTCTGACCCTTTGTACCCCCATGGACTGTTGCCCGCCATGCTCCTCTGGGAGCCTGGGATGCCTGGAACATCCCAGGCAAGAATATTGGAGTGGGTTGCCATGCCCTCCTCCAGGGGATCTTCCCTTCAACCCAGGTATCGAACCCAGGTCTCCAGCATTGCAGTCAGATTCGTTACCCTCTGAGCCACTAAGGAAGCCCAAGGGATAGGCTACTGGAGCAGGTAGCCTATCCCTTCTCCAGGGGATCTTCCCAGCCCAGGAACCAAACCGGGGTTTCCTATATTGCAGGCATATTCTTCCCCAGTTGAGCTACCAGGGAAATCCATATTCATGCATAGCTTAAGTATAGTACAGTGTTTTTTAAAGACAAAGAAATGAATTATGAGAGGCAAGGAAAATAGTAATACCCAACAGTACTTTTTAAAAACTGTACTCGGCATTCGTTATTCATAAGTAGAATGAATTCATGGTCATAAAATTTAAAGGAAACACTGAACAGTAATTTTTCCTCTTGGATATTTTCTGTCACATTAAGAGCTCTGAGAAGCCTTCCAGAAGAAACCAGGTAGTGTCTTTTACCCAAGTTTACCAAGCTTTTTATCATATAGGTAAAAAGAATAGAGAAATATTAACCTGCCATACCCTGCTCAGCCTGGCATACAACTGAAAAAAAACAAAAAGAGGCTTTTCTGCCAGTTGGCTTTCAAAGTGGTCGATTCCTGAAATTCAGCCTTCCTCAGCTGTAATGTAAACCTATCATGTGCATAGTCTGTTTGAATTTGTTGCATCTCCCCTATGAGGTTTGAGATCAGGGGAAACTGACAGCAGATAGGCTGATACGCATGCTTTTTACTGAGCTGTAACAAAGTCTTTTGTCTCTGTCCCAGGAGTTTTATGTGTCTCCTGCCAACGTATTAGCTTGTAAGTAACATTAAGTCTAAAATATAATAGTGCAGCATCAGATCAGATCAGATCAGTCGCTCAGCCGTGTCTGACTCTTTGCAACCCCATGAATCACAGCTTCCCTGTCCATCACCAACTCCCGGAGTTCACTCAGACTCACGTCCATCGAGTCAGTGATGCCATCCAGCCATCTCATCCTCTGTCGTCCCCTTCTCCTCTTGCCCCCAATCCCTCCCAGCATCAGAGTCTTTTCCAATGAGTCAACTCTTCGCATGAGGTGGCCAAAGTACTGGAGTTTCAGCTTTAGCATCATTCCTTCCAAAGAAATCCCAGGGCTGATCTCCTTCAGAATGGACTGGTTGGATCTCCTTGCAGTCCAAGGGATTCTCAAGAGTCTTCTCCAACACCGCAGTTCAAAAGCATCAATTCTTTGGCGCTCAGCTTTCTTCACAGTCCAACTCTCACATCCATATATGACCACAGGAAAAACCATAGCCTTGACTAAACGAACCTTTTTTGGCAAAGTAATGTCTCTGCTTTTGAATATGCTATCTAGGTTGGTCATAACTTTCCTTCCAAGGAGTAAGCGTCTTTTAATTTCATGGCTGTAGTCACCATCTGTAGTGATTTTGGAGCCCAGAAAAATAAAGTTTGACACTGTTTCCACTGTTTCCCCATCTATTTCCCATGAAGTGATGGGAGCGGATGCCATGATCTTCGTTTTCTGAATGTTGAGCTTTAAGCCAACTTTTTCACTCTCCACTTTCACTTTCATCAAGAGGCTTTTGAGTTCCTCTTCACTTTCTGCCATAAGGGTGGTGTCATCTGCATGTCTGAGGTTATTGATCTTTCTTCTTGCAATCTTGATTCCAGCTTGTGTTTCTTCCAGTTCAGAGTTTCTCATGATGTACTCTGCATATAAGTTAAATAAACAGGGTGATAATATACAGCCTTGACATACTCCTTTTCCTATTTGGAACCAGTCTGTTGTTCCATGTCCAGTTCTAACTGTTGCTTCCTGACCTGCATACAAATTTCTCAAGAGGCAGATCAGGTGGTCTGGTATTCCCATCTCTCTCAGAACCCTCCAGAGTTTATTGTGATCCACAGAGTCAAAGGCTTTGGCATAGTCAATAAAGCAGAAATAGATGTTTTTCTGGAACTCTCTTGCTTTTTCCATGATCCAGCAGATGTTGGCAATTTGATCTCTGGTTCCTCTGCCATTTCTAAAACCAGCTTGAACATCAGGAAGTTCACGGTTCACATATTGCTGAAGCCTGGCTTGGAGAATTTTGAGCATTACTTTACTAGCATGTGAGATGAGTGCAATTGTGCAGTAGTTTGAGCATTCTTTGGCATTGCCTTTCTTTGGGATTGGAATGAAAGCTGACCTTTTCCAGTCCTGTGGCCACTGCTGAGTTTTCCAAATTTGCTGGCATATTGAGTGCAGCACTTTCACAGCATCATCTTTCAGGATTTGGAATAGCTCAACTAGAATTCCATCACCTCCGCTAGCTTTGTTCGTAGTGATGCTTTCTAAGGCCCACTTGACTTCACATTACAGGATGTCTGGCTCTAGGTCAGTGATCACACCATCATGATTATCTGGGTCGTGAAGATCTTTTTTGTACAGTTCTTCTGTGTATTCTTGCCACCTCTTCTTAATATCTTCTGCTTCTGTTAGGTCCATACCATTTCTGTCCTTTATCGAGCCCATCTTTGCGTGAAATGTTCCTTTGGTATCTCTGATTTTCTTGAAGATATCCCTAGTCTTTCCCATTGTGTTGTTTTCCTCTATTTCTTTGCATTGATTGCTGAAGAAGGCTTTCTTATGTCTTCTTGCTATTCTTTGGAACTCTGCATTCAGATGTTTATATCTTTCCTTTTCTCCTTTGCTTTTCGCTTGTCTTCTTTTCACAGCTATTTATAAGGCCTCCCCAGACAGCCATTTTTCTTTTTTGCATTTCTTTTCCATGGGGATGGTCTTGATCCCTGTCTCTTGTACAATATCACGAACCTCATTCCATAGTTCATCAGGCACTCTATCTATCAGATCTAGGCCCTTAAATCTATTTCTCACTTCCACTGTATAATCATAAGGGATTTGATTTAGGTCATACCTGAATGGTCTAGTGGTTTTCCCTACTTTCTTCAATTTCAGTCTGAATTTGGCAATAAGGAGTTCATGGTCTGAGCCACAGTCAGCTCCTGGTCTAGTTTTTGCTGACTGTATAGAGCTTCTCCATCTTTGGCTGCAAAGAATATAATCAATCTGATTTCGGTGTTGACCATCTGGTGATGTCCATGTATAGAGTCTTCTCTTGTGTTGTTGGAAGAGGGTGTTTGTTATGACCAGTGTGTTTTCTTGGTAAAACTCTATTAGTCTTTGCCCTGCTTCATTCCGTATTCCAAGGCCAAATTTGCCTGTTACTCCAGGTGTTTCTTGACTTCCTACTTTTGCATTCCAGTCCCCTATAATGAAAAGGACATCTTTTTTGGGTGTTAGTTCTAAAAGGTCTTGTAGGTCTTCATAGAACCGTTCAACTTCAGCTTCTTCAGCATTACTGGTTGGGGCATAGACTTGGATTACTGTGATATTGAATGGTTTGCCTTGGAAACGAACAGAGATCATTCTGTCGTTTTTGAGATTGCATCCAAGTACTGCATTTCGGACTCTTTTGTTGACCATGATGGCCACTCCATTTCTTTTGAGGGATTCCTGCCCACAGTAGTAGATATAATGGTCATCTGAGTTAAATTCACCCATTCCAGTCCATTTTAGTTAGCTGATTCCTAGAATGTCGACATTCACTCTTGCCATCTCTTGTTTGACCACTTCCAATTTGCCTTGATTCATGGACCTGACATTCCAGGTTCCTATGCAATATTGCTCTTTACAGCATCGGACCTTGCTTCTATCACCAGTCATATCCACAGCTGGGTATTCTTTTTGCTTTGGCTCCATCCCTTCATTCTTTCTGGAGTTATTTCTCCACTGATCTCCAGTAGCATATTGGGCACCTACTGACCTGGGGAGTTCCCCTTTCAGTATCCTATCATTTTGCCTTTTCATACTGTTCATGGGGTTCTCAAGGCAAGAATACTGAAGTGGTTTGCCATTCCCTTCTCCAGTGGACCACATTCTGTCAGATCTCTCCACCATGACCCGCCCATCTTGGGTTGCCCAAGGGGCATGGCTTAGTTTCATTGAGTTAGACAAGGCTGTGGTCCTAGTGTGATTAGATTGACTAGTTTTCTGTGAGTATGGTTTCAGTGTGTTTGCCCTCTGATGCCCTCTTGCAACACCTACCGTCTTACTTGGGTTTCTCTTACCTTGTGCGTGGGGTATCTCTTCACGGCTGCTCCAGCAAAGCGCAGCCATTGCTCCTTACCTTGGACAAGGGTTATCTCCTCACTGCCGCCCTTCCTGACCTTCAACGTGGGATAGCTCCTCTAGGCCCTCCTGCGCCCATGCAGCCACATCTCCCTGGACACGGGGTTGGTCCTCCCGGCCACCACCCTTGGCCTCGGGCGTGGGGGCATGGGGGCGTGGGGTAGCTCCTCCCGCCAGCCACCCCTGGCCTCGGGCTTAGGGGCATGGAGTAGCTCCTCCCGCCCACGGCCCCTGGCCTTGGGCTTGGGGCATGGGGTATCTCCTCCCTTTGCTATTTCCATGTTAAGGTAATTTTTCCTGGGCTACTAGTTTTGACAGAGGAGAAATAAGAGTTACTGGGCAGTCAATTCACAGATGCTATGATCTACCAAAGTGGCAAGGTCTTTTTTTGTGTGTGTGTCAGTATTACAATTTATTTTTAGCTTTTTATTTTTAATTGGAGTGTAGGTGATTAGCAACATGTTAGTTTCAAGTGTACAGCATAATGATTCAGTTATAAATATAGATACATTTATTACTCAGCCATTAAAAAGAATACATTTGAATCAGTTCTAATGAGGTGGATGAAACTGGTGGTGATTATACAGAGTGAAGTAAGCCAGAAAGAAAAACACCAATACAGTATACTAACACATATATATGAAATTTAGAAAGATGGAAACAATAACCCTGTATGCGAGACAGCAAAAGAGACAGAGATGTATAGAACAGTCTTTTGGACTCTGTGAGAGAGGGAGAGGGTGGGATGATTTGAGAGAATGGCATTGAAACATGTATAATATCATAAGAAATGAATAACCAGTCCAGGTTTGATGAAGGATACAGGATGCTCGGGGCTGGTGCACTGGGATGACCCAGAGGGATGGTATGGGGAGGGAGGTGGGAGGGGGGTTCAGGATGGGGAACACGTGTACACTCATGGCAGATTCATGTCAATGTATGCCAAAACCAATACAATGTTGTAAAGTAATTAGCCTGCAATTTAAATAAATTTATATTAAAAAATAAAAAGATTCTTTTCCTAAATGAACGGTTACAGAATGAGTAGAGTTCCCTGCACTGAACTGTAAGTCTCTGTTAGTTATTTATATACAGTAGTATGTATATGTTAATCCCAAACTCCTAATTTATCCTTCCCCCACCTTTCCCTTTGGTAACCATAAATGTGTTTTTGCAATCTGTGAGTCTATTTCTATTTTGTAAAGAAGTTCATTTGTATCATTTTTTTTAAGATTCCGTCTATGTGATACCATATGACACCTTTCTGTGACTTACTTCACTAGTATAGAAATCTCTAGGTCCATCCATGTTCCTGCAAATGCCATTATTTCATGCTTTTTTCATTGCTTTGTGTATATGTACCACATCTTGTCTGTGCAGTCCTCCATCACTGGATTGTTTAGGTTGTTTCCATGTCTTAGCTAAACAGTGCTGCAGTGAACAGTCGGGTGTGTGTATCTTTTCAGATTGTGCTTTTCTCTGGGTACATGTTCAGGAATGGGATTGCTGGGATCATATGGTAGCTCTGTTTCTAGTATTTAATTAACCTTCATACTGTTGTCCAGAATGGCTGTATCAATATACATTCTCATCAACCGTGTGGGAGAGTTCCATTTTCTCAGCACTAACTCCAGCATTTACTGTTTATAGATTTTTTGATGATGGCCATTTTGACGATGTGAGGTGATACCTCATTGTAGTTTTGATTTGCATTTCTCCAGTAATTAGAGATGTTGCGCATCATATCGTGTGCTTTGTTGGCCATCTGTATGTCTTCTTCAGAGAAGTATCTGTTTAGATGTTCTTCCCATATTTGATTGGATTGTTTGTTTTTTGATGTTGAGCTGCTGCTGCTGGTAAGTCACTTCAGTATATGCTGTTTGTACATTTTGGATATTAATTCCTTGATAATTGCTTCATTTGCAAATATTTTCTCTCATTTTGTGAGTTGTCTTTTTATTTATGGTTTTCTTTGCTGTGAAAAGTCTTCAAATTTAATTAGGTCCCTCTTTTTTTTCATTATTCTAGGAGGTGAATCCAAGAACATAATGCTGTGATTTATGTCAAAGAGTGTTCTGCCTGTGTTTTCCTCTAAGAGTTTTATAGTATTTGGTCTTACATTTAGGTCTTTTAGGCATTTTGAATATCTTTTTGTGTGTAGTGTTAGAGAATGATATAATTTCATTCTTTTACATGTAGCTGTCCAGTTTTCCCAGCACCACTTATTGAAGAGACTGTCTTTTCTCCATTGCATATTCTTTCTTCCTTTGTCATAGATTAATTGACCATAGGTTCATGGGTTTATTTCTGGGCATTCTGACCTCTTCCATTGATCGATATTTTTTGTTTTGTGCCAGTACCACACTGATGTGTTACTGTAGCTTAGGAAAATATCTTTTAAACCCTCCCAGTTAAAAGACATTTTGTCAGTATGTTTTGAGTAACTTTGGATTTTTCAAAGATCCTTCAGAAATGGTGATATCTCAGTTTGTGGTTTTCAGTGTTTACTGTGGCACCTAATGTGAGGAGACTGAATTGCTTTTGGATTTTAGTAGGCAAACAAAGCAATTAAAGTTTGTTAATCAGCCAGTTGTGTCTGATTCTTTATGAGTCCCAGGGCTTCCCTGTCCTCCACCATCTCCTGGAATTTGCTCAAACTCATGTCCATCAATTTGGTGGACTTGATGCCGTCCAACCATCTCATCCTTTGTTGTCCCCTTCTCCTCCTGCCCTCAATCTTTCTCAGCTCAGAGGCTTTTCCAATGGGTCAGCTCTTCACATCAGGTGGCCAAAGTATCGGAGCTTCAGCATCAGTCCTTCCAATGATCATTCAGGGCCGATTTCCTTTAGGATTGACTGGTTTGATCTCCTGGCAGTCCAAGGGACCCTCAAGAGTCTTCTGCAACACCATAATTTGAAAGCATCAATTCTTTGACGCTCAACCTTCTTTATGGTCCAACACTCTCATCTGTACAAGACTATTGAAAAGAAAAAAAACACACACACAAAAATGTAGCTTTGACTGTACAGACTTTGTTGGTAAAGTAATGTCTCTGCTTTTTAATACACTGTCTAGGTTTGTCATAGCTTCTCTGCAAAGGATCAAGCATCTTCTCATTTCATGGCTACAGTCACCATCTGCAGTGATTTTGGAGTCCAAGAAAATAAAGTCTGTCACTGTTTCCATTGTTTCCCAGTGTATTTGCTATGGAGTGTTGGGATCCACTGCCATGATCTTCATTTTTTGAATGTAGAGTTTTAAACCAGCTTTTTCACTCTCTGCTTTAACCTTCATCAAGAGGCTCTTTAGTTCCTCTTTGCTTTCCGCCATAAAGGTGGTGGCATCTGCATATCTGAGGTTATTGACATTTCTCCCACTAGTGTTGATTCTAGCTTGTGCTTCATCCATCCCAGCATTTTGCATGATATACTCAGCATATTAGTTAAGTAAGTGGTGACAATATGCAGCCTTGACGTACTCCTTTCCCAATTTGGAACCAGTCCATTGTTCATGTCTGGTTCTAACTGTTGCTTCTTGACCTGCATACAGGTTTCTCAGGAGGCAGGCAGGGTGCTCTGGTATCCCCATCTGTTGAAGAATTTTCCATAATTTGTGTGATTCACTCAAAGGCTTTAAGCATTGTCAATGAAACAGAAGTAGATGTTTTTCTGAAATTCTCTTTTTCTTTGATCCAAAGGATGTTGGCAATTTGATCTCTGGCTCCTCTGCCTTTTCTAAATCTAGCTTGTACATCTGGAAGTTCTCAGTTCACATGCTGTTGAAGCCTAGCTTGAAGTATTTTGAACATTACCTTGCTGCTGCTGCTGCTAAGTCACTTTAGTCGTGTCCAACTCTGTGCGACCCCATGGACAGCAGCCCACCAGGCTCCTCTGTCCCTGGGATTCTCCAGGCAAGAACACTGGAGTGGGTTGCCATTTCCTTCTCCAATGCATGAAAGTGAAAAGTGAAAGTGAAGTCGCTCAGTCGTGTCGGACTCCCAGCGACCCCATGGACTGCAGTCCACCAGGCTCCTCCATCCATGGGATTTTCCAGGCAAGAGTACTGGAGTGGGGTGCCATTGCCTTCTCCAATTACCTTGCTAGCATGTGAAATGAATGCAACTGTGCAGTAGTTTGAACATTTTTTGGCATTGCCTTTCTTTGGGGTAGGAATAAAAACTGACCTTTTCCAGTCCTGTGGCCACTGCTGAGTTATCCAAATTTGCTGGCATATTGAATGCAGCAGTTTAAGAAATGCATTTTAAAAAGGAAAAGAAAATGAAAAACCTTATAAAAAATTTAGGAAAATGTGGTCAAGATTGAATTTAAAAAGAATGTTTCAGAAAGAAATACAGATGCATAAAGAAATAAAAATTCAAGTAGACTACTTCACACAGAACATTAGACTGAATGTTTTGTGATACAACAGGAACTAGGCAAAGCACAGGGATACGAAAGGGCATCTTTTAATGAATGAAACCAGTCTTTCTGCAGTGACTGTGAAAGCAAGAAATATTACAGAAAGTAACCATTAATGCCCATTCTACTCATTGTACCCTTTCACCCAAAACTTTTTATTTTCATTTACATCTCTTAACACTAGCACAGAACTCTTTTTATTTTTATTTATTTATTTTCTGGCTGTGCTGGGTCTTCATTGCTATGTGCAGGCTTTCTCTAGTAGTGGTAAGCAGGGGCTACTTGTTGTGATACATGGGCTTCTTGTGGCTTCTCTTGTTGCAGAGCGTGGTCTTTAGGTGCATGGGCATCAGTAATTGTAGCACTTGGGCTTAGCTGTCTTGCTGAATGTGGAATCTTCCTGGACCAGAGTTCAAACCTGGGTCTCCTGCATTGGCTGGTAGATTCTTAACCATTGGACCACCAGAGAATTCCTAGCATAGCATTCTGAAATTGCCAAGCATAAGTTGTATGCAGCTGAGTGAAAAGATCAAAATGTATTCAGTTTTCCAGAAGAGCTGATGAACATGGAAAATGACAAAATCCTTTTACATACCCATTTATATAATCATTGACAAAAATATAAGCATATATTGTTAAAGAGAGCATCATTAAAAATAATTCCATAAAGAAGGAAACTGAAGTAATGGATAATAAATGGTTCAGAGGCCAAGCGTTTGGTTACCATTCTTAAATGCCTTTCAAAGTAGTTGATCCTCGTGAAATGCATGTACCAACAGTCTTGGGGTTTGTGTTGTTTCAGGGACATTGATAAGAGTAATGATATTTCCTCTTTGAGGAAGACAAGTGTTCAAGATCCAGGATTTGTTTAGGTTGTCCAGTCCTCTGCCATATTTACCACCAGGGAACCAATTAGTAAATCAATATCCAATAAAAATACTTGTATCATGAATAAGTGAGATCTGTAGAAACTTAATTCAAGTTGTTGTGTGTATGTTAAATTTTAAAAGGTACCTATTTTTGTTCCAAGTGTGGATGGCATCTTAGTAATTCTTTAGAAATGTGCTTATGCTCAGTGCAAAACAAAAACAAAAAAATGCCACTAGTTCTTCAACTCTAAGATAAGGTGTGCTTGCAAAGATAAAGCACATCAAATCTTCATTTTGTAGGTCGATATTAAGAATGGTCCTGACGTAGCCGATGCATGAATGTGAAGACTCATTTGCTCCCTGGAAAGCAGAAAGTAAGTACTTAGTGCTTATCAGAAAGTTGTGGAAAAAATAGGTAATTCTGACATTCTTTAGATTGAAGATGTCATATTTTCTAGTAATTAGCCCAGCTTCTCAAGCTGGAGAGAAAGATTCTCTGATGCACTTCATGGATGAGACAATTATTTTCCCATTCCAGGGAGCATGAAGCCTCCTTCCCAGCTCTCAAGAGCTGCACGCAGTCAGATGAGGAGGGTCACTCATTAAATCTGCTCTGAATGAGCATTTCCACTCCTTGCTGTCCCTTCAGACCATCCTCCATTTAGTGGTGTATGTACTGCTACTTTCAGAAAGACTACTGGTTTATTCTCTCTGTGAATAAAACCACACCTTAGCTCTACCATCTTTGCTTTATTCCCTCCTGTACATCCATCTTCTTATTTTTCAATTGTTTATAAATCTGCCCACAGGCATAATTATTAAATATTCAACATGAGGCCTGTTTAAGGAAATCTATATCTGTGATTCTTCTAAATCTAGTAAATCAAGTAATCTATAGAGAACAGTGTTCTCTGTTTGTAAAGGGAAAAAAAAGAACATTGTGTAAAGAGCAGTAGCTTTCCACTGCAACAATCAGATGTTTAAGAAAAATCAATATACTTGTTGACAGTGACACGTTAGAGAGTTCTCCATCTTTTACCTTAATTTAGCCACATAGAGCCCCAAGATACTGGGTATTCAGGGTTCATTTAGCACTGATGAAATATATCACATAACAGTTACAGGGAAGAATACAGAAAAATTTACAATTATTACACTTCATTTTGAAAAGAATATTTTCCCACCAGAACAAGTTTTTGTTGTAATATGGCTTTTAAGTGGATAATCTTTTCTGTTGTATAAATGGTCATGTGCATTACTTTGTTTAATCATAACTTATTTGTTACTTGACTAATGATAGGTCTTAAAGGTGATACAATATTTCCTTCATTACAATGTGAATATATTAGATTAGCATTTTGAATATTCTGTTCAGATGGATTGTAGGCAGAAGTATTCAGTCTTTTTAGTGAATAAATATAGGCAGAAAGCATCAGAACAAAAGATTGAGTGGTCTTCCTAAGCCCAAGTTCTCATTCTTACATACAGAAAATACTGTTGTATGTCCTGTTTTACTTTTTTTTAATAATTCAGTTTGACTGATGTCACACTTAGAAAATGAACAGATTTGCACTGTTAAAATTTTCTGTAATGTCTCAAAAAGATAGATAGAATGAATGCTGGTGAATCCCTGGCTACTGGAAGTATAAAATTTTCATAGAGATTAGTTGTGATAATTCATATAAAATGGTTATCATAATTTTGGTGCACAATAGAAGGTCAGTCATTATCAGTGGCAGCTCCAGAATTTCTGTATAAGACATCATACAGTCAACAATCTGATTGAAAGTAGAGTAAGAAGACTTATTTTGAAGTTGTAATTTTTCATAGCAAGTATATTTGCTTTTATTTTGATTGTATATATTTTTTGATTTTCCTGGGAAGAAGGGTGGATGGAACCTAATGTAAGTGGAAAATCCTCCCCACACCCTACCAGGCCACACCAATGCCACATATGATTATTAAAGGCTTCATTTAGGGAAGATTGAGTCAGATGTTCCTCTATTTACAAGGGGGCATAGGCACTAATAACTAAAACACAGAGACCTGAGCCACGTCTTCAATTTTGCTTAAACTCCTACTGTCCACATTTACCTGATTTTTCCTGTAAACTCTGAGTAATTTGGTTTTACTGTATTGACTTGTTTTTCTTCTATTCTTTATACTATTGTATTCAATTTTAGTTCATGAATTGTAATAATTCATCAAGACTTCAACATTAAACATGTAGGGTACACACTGATTTTGTACTGTGATTGTAGCATATTTTTATGCTACAGTCCTTTATATTAATATGTTATCTTCATCTTAAAATAGCATATTTATCCTGTTTTCTTACCATCATTTATTGAGTTTCTATTTCTCCTTAATTTCTAGCTTATTTAATAAACCTTTCTATTTTCTTTTCTCTTGTAAATTTCAGTCTCCCCAAATATCTACTGTTTTCATTTATATATAAACTTTCCTAGTCTGTGATTTTAGTAATTTGTGATTTTAAAATAATTAGCTAGAAATAATCAAGAAATGAAAAGTTAGAACACATTTAGCTTTTGTGCAACATTTTAACTTTTCAAAAGTGATGACTTCATTTTTTAGTGCAGTCCTCTCAGAAGAAAGATGTAGTGATCTGCTTGGTATTACTAGGGCTTATTATTCATTCAGCCTTCATTTATGTTTTAATTTACGTTCAGTTCAGTTCAGTTCTCAGTCATGTCTGACTCTTTTCGACCCCATGAATTGCAGCCAGCACGCCAGGCCTCCCTATCCATCACCAACTCCTGGAGTTCACCCAAACTCACGTGCATCGAGTCAGTGATGCCATCCAGCCATCTCATCCTCTGTCGTCCCCTTCTCCTCCTGCCCCCAATCCCTCCCAGCATCAGAGTCTTTTCCAATGAGTCAACTCTTTGCATGAGGTGGCCAAAGTATTGGAGTTTCAGCTTCAGCATCAGTCCTTCCAATGAACACCCAGAACTGGTCTGCTTTAGGATGGACTGGTTGTATCTCCTTGCAGTCCAAGGGACTCTCAAGAGTCTTCTCCAACACCACAGTTCAAAAGCATCAATTCTTTGGCACTCAGCTTTCTTCACAGTCCAACTCTCACATCCATACATGAGCACTGGAAAAACATCTCAAAACTTCAAAGATACATTAAAAACAATTGTTGACTAGACAGATCCAGAAATATTTGTAGCCTAATTTATAACCTCTTTTTGATAAAATGAAAACAAGCAATATATAATGTTATAGCAGCTGTATATAATTTTTATTATATACTTACTTATTTAACACTCCACTCGGCATGCACAGTATGAAATCATAAAAGCAACAAACATCACTGTACCAATACTCCATAAGATTATTTGTACCAGGCGAAGGAGGTTTATTTTTCCAGTTACTTGATCTATGAACATTGCTGCCTTCTCATCACCAATGGTGGCAGTCTGTAATAAAGTTAATAGTGTTTTTGGGGTAGTTTAGTGAAGCAAAATACTCAAAACCTTCAATTTATGTATCAGTTTTTTTTTTTTCAAAACACTGCATAAATTTTAGTTATTTTTTTCTGTAAAACAAGCTAATGGAAGTCTCTTTGCATGTCAGAGAAGGTAATAAATGCCAAGGTGGAATATTTAGAGAAATACAATCATTTCCCTTTAAACATGTTATATAGCATTCTTCAGTACACTGACTTCTTTGTTCAATACACTGGTCTTACAGAAATATTTTCCAGTTTCCCAAAGAATGTTTCTTAGTGACAGAGGGAAATATCAAGGGTCAGCAGTTTTCTTCCTCTAAAGGCTTATACAATGCATTTCCTAATTCTGTGGCTAATCCACTCCATGATTTTTACACTAAAAATGTCTCATCAGGAGATAAACTGCCTACATTTACCATAAACTCATCTTTATAAACTTGGTTGGCTTTTATTAACACTACAATATTCACACTGAGTTATTTGGAATGTCATGTTTGCATGACTCTTCCCCATGCCAAGCACTATGACAAGAGATAGTGTTTAATATATGCATTATGGAAATAATCTTAAATGATAGGAAGTACTTTGTCTTTCTAAAATAAAAACACTGAAATCTAACATAATCCTGATATTTCTGCATGGCTTGGTTCTCTCAAAATAATTAATTCTATAATTAATAATGTATAAACTTGCCCACATGAGTAATGGAAACTCATACAACTTCAAATACTATGCACACTTACTCAATCTTCAATCATCCAAGATTTATTCTATATACAAAGATGTTTGCTATTTCAGTGACTAATAGATAAAAATACTAACCTCATTAAGCCAAAGAATAGGCACCAAATAGTTCTGCTCCAAATGCTTTAATGCTCTGTAATATACATTGAAAATAATTATAAAATATTAAATAATTATGGAAATAAATATATATTATACACGCATAAGAGAAGTGTTAGTAATTATCTCTATACATGAATGTTCAGAAACTAGTTGCTGTTGTGTCTTGGTTAAATTCCTTGATTTTTGTTCCACGTGATGAATCATTTAAATTTTAAGGTCTGTTTCTGAGTTTTATAATCACTCTATGAATCTTTCTAATATATATTTCTAATTAGATTCACTTTTTCTAATCACTTATTTTCCCTTTCAACAAGTGATGCCCAGGAAACTGAGAGAGTAAATTCCTAGGCAGGTTGATAAGAAGTCGGGGATCCCCAAGGACAGAGGGGTCTGGAACTCTTGAGGAGGAGAGGACAAACTTTTTTATCCTCTATATTCCTTAGGATTATATAGCAATAATGTAACCTGCTTGAGGACAGTTTCTGGAAAAAAAAACCTTCTGGCTAATCCTGTTATCATAAAATGTAAATTATGGGAGTGGGTCTAGTAAGGTCTTTACAACCTCCAGACATTGTTTTGATTCGCTTATTATTAATTTGACTAATAATAAAATTCAATAAAAATTTGATAATTATTATAAAATAATAATTATCAAATTATTATAATAATATTTTGATAATTATAATTTGATTATTATAATATTTTGTAATTATAATTATCAAATATTATTATCATCATCATCAAATAGCTAACACTAGCAATGGGGTACTCTTTCTGCCCCCTTCTGATGTCTATGTCAGAAGCTTTCTCTACCTCTTTTATACTTTAATAAAACTTTATTACACAAAAGCTCTGAGTGATTAAGCTGCGTCTCTGGCCATGGATTGAATTCTTCTCCTCCGGCAGCCAAGAATCCCAGTCTTTTTTGGTTTGGCAACAACCTTTCAAAACTAAACTTTGAATTCTGGAAACTACTGTCATAGAAATATTTGGACAGCTAGTGTGGAATGAGCAATACCACTATACACTCATTCCAAAATGTGTGTAAATACCATTTCAATACAAACTAGATATAATTCTAAATTGCAAATGAAAGTTATTAGCATTTTATGATTTAATGAATTAAGCCAAAGAAGTTGAAATTTTATTTTATGTATGTTTTTTCATCATATTGGATTATTACTGCATGAGTTTATTCAAGAAAACTAAGAAGAAGTGGCAAGAATACACTGAAGAACTATACAAAAAAGATCTTCACAACCCAGATAATCACGATGGTTTGATCGCTCACCTAGAGCCAGACATCCTGGAATGTGAAATCAAGTGGGCCTTAGGAAGCATCACTATGAACAAAGCTGGTGGAGGTGACGGAATTCCAGTTGAGCTATTTCAAATCCTAAAAGATATGCTGTGAAAGTGCTGCACTCAATATACCAGCAAATTGGAAAACTCAGCAGTGGCCACAGGACTGGAAAAGGTCAGTTTTCATTCCAATCCCAAAGAAAGGCAATGCCAAAGAATGCTCAAACTACCACACAATTGTACTCATCTCACATGCTAGTAAAGTAATGTCCAAAATTCTCCAAGCCAGGCTTCAGCAATACGTGAACCGTGAACTTCCAGATGTTCAAGCTGGTTTTAAAGATCAAATTGCCAACATCCTTTGGATCATCAAAAAAGCAAGAAAATTCCAGAAAAATTTCTGCATTATTAACTAAACCAAAGCCTTTGACTGTGTTGATTACAACAAACTGTGGAGTATTCCTCAAGAGATGGGAATACCAGACCACCTGACCTGCATCCTGAGAAACCTGTATGCAGGTCAAGAAGCAACAGTTAGAACTGGACATGGACCAACAAACTGGCTCCAAACTGGAAAAGGAGTACGTCAAGGCTGTATATTGTCACCCTGCTTATTTAACTTCTATGCAGAGTACGTCATGAGAAACGCTGGGCTAGAGGAAGCACAAGCTAGAATCAAGAGTGCTAGGAGAAATATTAATAACCTCAGATATCCAGATGACTCTCTTATGGCAGAAAGCAAAGAACTAAAGAGACTCTTGATGAAAGTGAAGGAGGAGAGTGAAAAAGTTGGCTTAAAGCTCAACATTCAGAAAACTTAAGATTATGGCATCTGGTCCTATCACTTCATGGCAAATTGATGGGTGAACTGTGGAAATAGTGACAGACTTTATTTTTTTAGGTTTCAAAATCACTGCAGATGGTGATTGCAGCCTTGAGATTAAAAGACACTTGCTCCTTGGAAGAAAAGTTATGACCAACCTAGATAGCATATTAAAAAGCAGAGACATTATTTTGCCAACAAAAGTCCATCTAATCAAAGCTATGGTTTTTCCAGTAGTCATGTATAGATGTGAGAGTAGGACTATAAAGAAAGCTGAGCGCCAAAGAATTTATACTTTTGAACTGTGGTGTTGGAGAAGACTGTGGTGTTGAGAGTCCCTTGGACTGTAAGGAGATCCAACCAGTCCATCCTCAAGGAAACCAGTCTTGAATATTCATTGGAAGGACTGATTCTGAAGCTGAAACTCCAATACTTTGGCAACCTGATGTGAAGAACTGACTCATTTGAAAAAACCCTGATGCTGAGAAAGATTGAAGGTGGGAGAAGGGGAAGACAGAGGATGAGTAGGCTGGATGGCATCACAGACTCGATGGACGTGAGTTTGAGTGAATGAACTCTGGGAGTTGGTGATGGACAGGGAGGCCTGGCGTGCTGCAGTCCGTGGGGTTGCAGAGTCGGACACAACTGAGCAACTGAACTGAACTGAACTGATGGTGACAAAGAATACTTTAATCCACAGCTTACAGTTTCTACAGTCAGAAATTCTTGGACATAGGTTTTCAAATCATTTAATGGTCATGCTTTTCTTTAGTAGCCTGTTTTGACATTCCTAAAGGGGCAGATATTCTAAATTTATGTAGAAATTAGAAAAAAAATCTTATCTCTAAATCTTTTAAGAGTATCAGTAATAAAGCTGGTAGAAAGAATTGAGCTGCAAACCTCTTACAGTGCTAACATGGAAGGATATAACCATGCTTATACAATTTTTCATATCTCCTTTTGCATTTTTTTCTGTGCATATATATTTTCCTCATACAAATTTGTTTATGCAGTCCATTCACTGTCTGTCTTCCTAGTCCAGCTACCTAAATTTCCGTAGACTTTCTTTTATTTCTATTTACCAACATTTTGTTTTATAGAGGTACAGGTAGATTTTTACTTTCATGACTCATTATTATCTGTGGTCAGTGCCTTGGGCTAAATAACTCTGATCATCTACATTACTTTAAAAAACAGATTTTTTTTTTTTTACATTGGAGTATAATTGCTTTGCAGTGTTGTGTTAGTTTCTTCTGTACAACAGCGTGAATCAGTTAAAAGTATACATAAATCCCCTTCATCTTCAGCCTCCCTGCCACCCCTCTACATCATCACAAAGCTCTGAGCTGAGCTCCCTATTCTATACATCAGCTCCCCACTACCTGTTTTACACATGGTCGTGTGTTTCTGTCAGGGCTGCTCTCTCAATTCATTCTACCCTCTCCCTCCCTCGCTGTGTCTACACATCCGTTCTTACATCCTCATCTCTATTCCAGCCCTGCCAATAGGTTCATCAGTGTCCCTTTTCTAGATTGCATATATATGTGTTAATATATGATATTTTTCTGACTTAGAGAAGTTGAATTTTATATTCTTTCCCCTTCTTTTCATAGATATGCTCTCATTCTTACAAGAAAATACTAAAAATCATAATGAAACTTGTTCAAGAGACTCACTCAATTTTTCTTGCTGGTTTAACCAGTATATTGATCTGCAGTTGTTTTGCAAACTGTAGAGTGAATCCAGTTATCTAAAGACAGAACAAACTAAATTAATTATCAACTTCCTTAAAAAAAAAGATTTTATAAATCCAAAATTTATTTTTACTGTTACATAAAACCTAAAGTGAAACTCTACTACTTGAAATTTATTAAATAACTAATTGGACATATTGCTTCATGCACACATAATTCTCCATAATTAAATTTTGTGTGCGCATGAATAGGTGTATACAGATGTATATACCCATGCATATATATACACACAAAATTCCTTTGCCCATCCTAATGCCTAGGCTTTATTTAAATTTAAGATATTTATTTGAACTGGTTTTGAGGGATCCACCACAATAGTACTGAAACCCAGTACTGTTTATACTGTCTATAAATCCTGAACTTTGCATGGTTAAGTATATATCAGTCAGAACCCATATATCATCTGTATAATTATAATACTACTTATTATTCCTTATACTGAAATGTGACTTTTAAAATGCTGGGATATCATTTAAACTTTGAATAGGAGAACATTAAAATAAATGAAAAGTTGAAAACTGTTACTCTATAGGAAATTTAATAGATGTTTCCCTACACTGAGTATAATCAATCTTACCTCAAATGCATATATATCTGTAAAATCTTTCAATTGCTTGTAATCTACAGTATCCCTTCATGTGAGCAGTACTTGCAGTTGTTATAAAATGAGCATAAAATTGTACTTTATACCAAATTGTTTTAAGTAGAATCATGTCTATCATTGCTTTCCCTGACCTATGAAGAATTAAAAAGATCTATAAAATTTCACATGCTATAAATTAAAACAGAATTATTTCATCTCATAAGCAACAATGGGAAAAAAATGTTATTTTCATTGATATAAAAGTAAGTAATTTATCAAGATTGTGATGCAATAAACATAATCAATAAATGTGAGAAAATGGAGAGAATTTAATTTTTCTTTCATTAAAAAATAATGTTAAACCAAACAGGTCAACAATGTAGTTGCTTACAGGTTCAACATCTAAGTACGTGCTATGTTCTTCTTCATTTGGACTTACGCCTTCAATAGGTTCTGCAATTTCTGGACTTGCATATAGAAAATGAGGAAGTGAAATGTACACAGGTTTTCTTGCAAGCAAGTTTTAAAAGACAAATGATATAAATACTTTTTCTTATTATACATCCCTTTCAGAAAAGATTTCCTTGAAGATAAAGCTTTTTAAGTTAAAAATGAAATGCAAAGTTTGCTTTGACTACTAATTGGATGGTGAGGGTTAGAGACAATTATAGCATCTAATCACTTTTGAACAATAACAAAGAAGAAATGTAACCAGTCATCCCTTAGGTGTTTATTTCCTATAAGTAAGGCTTAACTGGCCTTCCCTGGTAGCTCAGTGGTAAAGAATCAGCCTGCCAATACAGGAGATAAGGTTTGATCACTGGGTCAGGAAGATCCCCTGGAGGAGGAAATGGCAACCACTCCATTTTCTTGACTGGGAAATTCCATGAAAAGAGGAGTCTGGTGGGCTATATAGTCTATGAGGTCGAAAAGAGTCAGATACGACTTAGCAACTAAGCAACAACAGCAAAGCTTAGCTGCTGAACACAAAGTTACAACCATATACCTTCATGTTTCAGGTAGTAATGTGCCTATGGACTGATAATTTTTTAAAGAGATTCTTTCTTTCTTCACACCTACACCAATAGGAAATAGGTGAGCAAAATATGATAAACTCCATATTTTGAGTCAATTCTTGTTTTGGAGACTTCCTGAATACACTTATTTTTATTTACCATTTTCTAGGGTAGAAAAGTTAGAAAAATGCTAGATAAGTTGGGATGTTTAAAGTATTCTGATAACTATTTTAATTTTATCCTAAATCTAAAAAGAACACAGAGATTCTGCACAGCAGAGGACACCATCAAAAATGAAAAGGCTACCTATGGGATGGGAAAAAATATTTTCAAAACTTATATCCCATAAGTAAGTAATATCCAAAATATACAAGGTATTCACACAACTCAAAAAAATAATCCTTAAAAAATGAGCAAAGAACCTTAAGATTTATTTTCCAAAGTAGCACAGAAAAATATCAGGGTGGTTTTACCTAATAACAACTAACTTTTGAAACAGTGAAAATCAGAACAAAAACAGCCTACCACTTTCTGCCATTGTTGCCTTCTCACTTTAAATTTCTTGTGGAAAGAAACCCTGGGTGAAGTTTACATTTTAAAGAATAATGCAAATTATGCCATGGATTGTAACATTGAGAACCTGTAAACTTACCTTCTTGGCATTTGCCAATGTCTAGCACACCATATAAGGTACAGTTTTTTGAGAAGTTTTTCTGTGCAGAAACAGTGGTTGTCTGGATTTTGAAGTGGAGATGCAAAAGCCAAGGATGGAAGAGTGAATCTGTACACAGGGATTCCTTTCAGATTCGTTTCAGCTGTGAACACAACATAGATGGACCTGAACACAGATACGGAAAAGCTTCATTCTGGGAAACTGAACTTCCTTCTGGAGATCCATTTTCTCCTATTGTAAAATTTATATTATTGCTTTAACTTAGGAAAATTATGTAATCTTGCTAGAATTCCTGCTTAATTCTTAGGAAAAAAATCTTGAGAGATTTTAAGCTATAACAGAACTCAGTACTTGGATATTCTTACCTTTGTTTTCAAAAGCTTCTGAGATTAATTTTTGTTTGTGAACTGCAATAGAGTATTTATCCCTTGAGATGGGAATGGCAGCCACTCTAGTTTTGTTGCCTGGAGAATCGCACAGATAATGGAGCCTGGTGGGCTACAGGGCTACAGTCCACAGAGTTGGACATGACTGAGCGACTAACCACATAGAGTATTTATACAGCAGACATTTCTCATAGTTCATTTCTTCTGTGGATTAATTATTGATGACTCTCTCAAATCCTTAATTCGTGCCCAATTTAAGTGAGATAAAAATAAAGTTTCAATCTTCCAAAACTTAATCATGGAGAGAAATTCTGCTTGAGTGTGTGCATGCTTGTGTTTAATATTTGCCTTCTACATGCCCATCATTTACAGCTCTTCACCATAACCAGGCTTCCCTGGTGGCTCAGAGGATAAAGCGTCTGCTTACAATGCAGGAGACCTGGGTTCGATCCTTGGATCGGGAAGATCCTCTGGAGAAGGAAATGGCAAACCAGTCCAGTACTCTTGCCTGGAAAATCCCATAGACTGAGAAGCCTGGTAGGCTACAGCCATGGGGTCGCAAAGAGTCAGACAACGACTGAGTGACTTCACTTCACTTCACTTCACTTTACCATAGCCTCGACAATGTACTGGATCCCACTATATACTTTTTTTTTTTTTTAATACCCAGATGACCTTATTTGAAGAAATTCTGCTCTCTTCAATTTTACAGATAAGAAAAGTTTCAGAGATCTTCAAAGCTTTCTCACACCACAAAGAATTTAGAAACTAAAGGATTCAAGCATACCCAATGCCCAGTGTGGGTGCTGATGCTTGTGTGATAGTTACTGCACCCTGCCAATTTGAATGGATGTCGTAATGCCAGTAGAGCACATTAACAGATCTGTGCCTGGAATCTCATCATTTTAGACAATTTAAGGAAGATCGGGCATGTCTTTCTTGACTGTTATTAAGCATACTACCACTTCAGTAAAAGAGAGGAACAAATAGCTCTTGCTTAGAAATGACAAAGAAGAAAATGATTTGTGTTACGCAGAGTGCCCTTCTACATCTTTTAGTTTACAGAAATAAACACATTATGAATTCTATATTGTATTTATTAATATATCAAAAAACTTCCTTAAATTTGTTTTATTTTTCTAATGTACTATTATTGAGTGTGGTCTTCTTGATTTATCTCTTGTCACTTGGGGAAATAATTCTGACTTAGAGAAATACATCAATGTCTTTGTCTTACCTGAAAATGTCCAAGGAGAAGAATTGTAATACCCGGATCTTCTCAATAAAAGGTGGAAATGAAGCTGCATCTGTTTAAAAGTTGAGCCAGTGGCAAGGGATTAGATGCAGTTTGTGTCTTAAATCAAGAAATCTTGATTCCAACATGCTTGATAGAAATATAATATGAACTGTAGCAATTCTACATGTAATTTTTTAAACAGAAATTTATTTTTCTCATTCCTTTCTCTTTTATTAAATTTTCTGTTGGATCAGTTGATGAACCATGTTTTGTTAGTTTCAGGAGTATAGCAAAATGATTCAGTTATACATACACATGTATCTATTCTTTTTCTTTTCCCATCTAGGTGAAAAAAGAATATTGAGTAACGCTCTTTGTGCTATACAGTAAGCCCTTGTGGGTTATCTGTTTTAAACATTAATAGTGTATGTATGTCAATCCCAAACTCCAAATCCATCTCCTCCTCCAACTTCTTCCCTCAGTCACTGTACTTCATTGTCTGAAGTCTGTGAGTCTGTGTGGTAAGTTCATTTGTATCACTTTTTTAAGAGTCTGCAAAAAAGCAATATCACATGATCCATGTCTTTCTCTGATTTACTTCACTTAGTATGATAATCTCCAGGTCCATTCATATTGCTGCAAATGGCATTATTTCATCCTTTTTAATAGCTGAGTAATATTCTGTTTCACATATGCACCACATTTTCTTTATCTGTTGATGGACATTTAGGTTGCTTCCATCTCTTGGCTATGGTAAGCAGCACCGCAATGAATCCTGGTCTGCATATAACCTTTTGAACTACATTTTTATCCAGATACATGCCCAGGAGTGGGATTGCTATATCATATGGTAGCTTTATTTTTAGTTTCTTAAGAAACCTCCATACTGTTATCCATTGTGACTGTTACCAGTTTAAATTCCTACCAACAGTATAGGAAAATTTCCTTTTCTGCACATCCTCTCCAGCCTTTATTGTTAGTGAATTTTGGGGTGATGGAGTCTGACCATTGCGAAGTGATACCTCATTGTAGTTTTGATTTTCATTTTTCTAGTAAACAGTGATTTTGAGCACATTTTAATGTACTTCTTGGCCATCTGTATGTCTTCTTTGGAGAAATGTCAGTTTAGGTCTTTTGCCCATTTTTTGATTTTTTTTTTATATGTAATATAGAGAATATGAGCTGTTGAAAACTTTGGAAATTAATCCCTCATTGGTTGCATTGTTTGAAAATATTTTCTCCCATTGTGAGTTGTCTTTTAATTTTGTTTATGGTTTACTTTGCTGTACAAAAGGCTTTGAGTTCGATTATGTCCTATTTGTTTATATTTCTTCTTATTTCTATTTCTCTAAGAGGTGGCTCAGAAAAGATACTGCAGTGATTTATGTCAGAGAGTGTTCTGCCTATGTATTCCTCTAAGAGTTTCATAGCATTCAGTCTTTAGTTACTTAATCCATGTTGAGTTTATTTGTGTATGGTGTTAATGTTCAATTTCATTTTTTTACATGTACTTGTCCCATTTTCTCAGCACCATTTATTATACAGTCTTACCTACTTTGCTGTACATTAATTGGCCATATATGTGTGCGCTGTTTCTGGGCTTTCTACCCTGTCCCAGGGATCTACATTTCTGTTTTGGTGACACTGCCATACTGTTTTGGTGACTGTAACTTTGTAGTACAGTCTGAAGTCAGGGAGCCGTGATTCCTCCAACTTTGTTTTCCTTCTCGAGATTGCTTTGGCTATTCAAGGTCTTTTATGTCTCCATACACATTTAAAAATTTTTGTTCTAATTCTGTGAAAAATGCCATTGGTAATTTGATAGGGATTTCATTGAGTCTTTAGATTGCACTGGGTAATATAGTCATTTTAACAGTGTTGATCTTTGAATACCAGAATGTGATACATCTTTCCATCTGTTTGTGTCATCTTTGATTTCTTTCATCATCATATAGTTTCAGAGTATAGGTTTTTTGTTTCCTTAGGCAATTTTATTTCTAGATGTTTTATTCTTTTTGATACAATGGCAAATGGGATTGTTTCTTTAATTTATCTTTCTGATCTTCATTGTTAGTGTACAGAAATGGATTACATTTCTGTGTAATAATTTTGTAATAATAATAATTACACACTTAGTTATCCTGCAACTTTACTGTGCTCAGACACTCAGTTGTGTCTGATTCTTTGTGACCCCATGGACTGTAGACCACCAGGCTTCTCTGTCCATGGGATTCTCCTGGCAAGAATACTGGAGTGGGTTGCCATTTCCTTCTCCAGAAACTATATTACAGCTCTTCAAAAATGAATTCAAGGGTTTTCTGATAGCATCTTTAGGATTCTTTGTGTAGAGTATCATGTCATCCACAAGCAATGACAGTTTTACTTCTTTTCCAATGTGGATTCCTTTTATTTCTTTTTCTTCTCTGATTTCCATGACTAGTACTTCCAAAACTATGTTAAATGATAGTGATGAGAGTCAATATCCTTTCTTGTTCCTGGTCTTAGAGGAAATGCTTTTATCTTTTAAATGTTTAATATGATGCTAACTATATTTTTGTCATATATGGCCTTTATTATGTTCAGATAGGTCTCCTCTGTACCCACTTTCTAGAGATTTTTTTTAAATCTCAATGGATATTGAGTTTTGTTAAAAGCTCTTTCTACCATCTATTGAGATGGTCATGTAATTTTATTCTTTAATATTCTTTGATATCATATATCACACAGATTGATGTCCAGATATTGCAAAATGCTTGTATCCATGGTATAAATCCCACCTTATCATGTTGTGTGATCCTTTAATGTATTATTTGATTTGGTTTGCTAGTAGTTTGTTGAAATTTTTCACATCTGTATTCATCAGTGATACTGACCCATGGTTTCCTTCTTTGCAGTATCTATGTCTGGTTTTGGTATCAGGGTGATGGTATCCTCATAGGATGAGTTTGAGAATATTCCTTCTTCTGCAAATTTTTCAGTAGTCTCAGAAGGATAGGTTTAACCCTTCTGTAAGGTTTTAGTAGAATACACCTGTGAAGCCATCTGGTCCTGGACATTTTTTGTTAGACGTTTTTAAAGCGCAGTTTCAATTCCATTACTTGTGATTGGTATGTTCATATTTTCTATTTCTTCTTAGTTCATTCATGGGAGCGTATACCTTTCTAAGAATTTGTACATTTCTTCCAGGTTTTCCATTGCATTGACATACAGTTGCTTGCAGTTGTCTCTTATGATCCTTTGTATTTCTGTGGTGTTTGTTTTAAATTATGTTCTTTTTCATTCTAATTTTATTGATTTGAACTCTCTCCCTTTTTCTTTCCTTGATGAGTTTGGCTAAAGGTTTATCCATTTTGATTCTTTTTAAAGAACAAGCTTTTAGTTTTATTGATCTTTTCTATTTTTTTTTCCTTTTTGATTATGATTTGTTTTCTTCTACTAACTTTGGTGTTGTTTGTTCTTCTTTTTCTATTGCTTTAGGTGTAAGGTTAGGTTGTTTATTTGAAAATTTTCTTGCTTCCTGAGATAAGATTGTATTGCTATAAACTTCGTTCTTACAACTGCTTTTGCTTCTTCCCATAAGTTTTGGATCATCATGCTTTTATTTTCATTTATCTCTACGTGTTTTCTTTTATTATTATGCTTTGATTTATTCAGTGATCTATTGGTTTCTTGATAACATGTTGTTTACCTACAACACATTTGTGTTTTTTCAGTGTTTTTCTTGAAGTTGAATTCTAATCTCATAGCATTGTGGTCAGAAAAGATGCTTGATATGATTTCAGTTTTCCTAAACTTATCAAGGCTCACTTTGTGGCCCAGCCTGTGATCAGTCCTGGAGAATGTTCCATGTGAACTTGAAAGGAATGTATATTCTGCTTCTTTTGGATGCAGTGCACTATAAATTAAGTCCATCTGGTCTTTCTTTTAAGGCTTGTGTTTCCTTTGGTCTTCTGTCTGGATGATCTGTCCATTGCTGAAAGTGGGATGTTAAAGTCCCCCAGTATTATTGTGTTACTGTTGATTTCTCTTTTTATGGCTGTTAGTATTTGATTTATATATTAGGATGCTCCTATTTTAGGTGCAAGTACATTTGTAGCTATTACATCTTCCTTTTGGATTGATCCCTTGATCATTATGTAGTGTCCTTCTCTGTCTATTGTGAAAGTCTTTATTTAAAGTCTATTTTGTCTGATGAATGTTGCTACTGCGGCTTTCTTCTGACTTCCGTTTGCATGGAATACCTTTTTCCATCCTCTGACTTTCATTGTGTATGTGTACTTAGATATGATGTGGATCTCCTGTAGACAGTATACATACAAGTCTGGCTTTTGTATCTATTTAGCTAGTCTATGTCTTTGGTTGGAGCATTTAATCCATTTACATTTAAGCTAGTTAGCAATGTCTCTTCCTAGTTCTATATTCTTTATTGTTTTGGATTTGTTTCTGTAGGTCTTTTTTCTTCCCTTTCTCTTTTGTTCTGTTTTCTTGTGATTTGATGACTAGCTTCAGTGTTGAATTTGTTTTTCTTTTTTGTGTGTGTATCTACTGTAGATTTTCAGTTTGCTGTTACCATGAGGATTTGATATAGCAGTCCATACATAAACAAGGTTAAGTTGCTGATGTTTTAATTTCAAGTGCATTTCCAATATCTTGTATTTGTGCTCCCTTATTCTCACAGTTACTGGTTTTGATAGCATATTTTGCATATTTTTGTGCAGATGATTTCCTTTCTTACTTTTTTTGCCTTTACTGGTAAGCTTTTCCATTCTTAATTTCTTTGTTTCTAGTAGTGAATTTCAGTTAGGATTTGTTGCAGATCTGGTCTGGTGGTAATGAGTTCTCTGTAAAGCTTTTGATTTATCTGTTGCAACTGAATGATAGTCTTCTTGGACAGGGTATTCTTGGTTATAGGTCCTTCCCTTTCATCACTTTGGATACATCATGCCACTCCCTTCTGGCCTGCTGAATTTCTGCTGAGAAATCAGGTGATAATCTTATGGGAGTTATGTATGTTATCTGTTGTTTTCCCCTAGTTGCTTTTAATGTTTTTCTTTGTCTTAAATATTTATCCATTTAATTCCTGTGTGTCTTGGTATATTCCTCCTTGGGTTTATCTTGCCTGAGACTCTTTGCACTTCCTGTACTGTACTCACTGTCTTCTTTCCCATGTTAGGGAAATTTGGGGCAATTTATATTCATTTTTCTCTCTCTTTTCCTTCAGAAACTCATATAAATGTCAATATTGGTGCATTTAACTTTGTCCCAGACTTTTAGACTCTCTTCATTTCTTTTTATTATTTTTTTTCTTTATTCTGTTCTGCAGCAGTGGTTTCCACTGTTCTTCTAGTTCACTTAGCCATTCTTCTGCCTCAGTTACTCTGCTGTTGCTTGCTTCTAGTGGATTTTTCATTTCAGTTACTGAATTGTTTCTCTCTTTTTGTTCTTTTGTTTTTCTAGGTCTCTTAAACATTTCTTACATCATCTTGGTCTTTTTATGACATCTTGTATCATCTTCACTTTCATTACTCTGAATTCCTTTTTGGGTAGATCACCTATCTCATTTCAATAAGATGTTCTTCCAAGTTTTATCTTGTTCCATCATCTGGGACATATTCTTCTGCAACCTCATTTTGTCTAATTTTCTGTGATTGTAATTTCTTTTCTGTAGGCTTTAGGATTGTAGTTCTTTTTGCTTCTGCTGTCTGTCCCCTGGGATAAGACTATCTGAGTCTGAGAGGCTTGCACAGGCCTCCTGGTGGGAGGATTTTTTTCCTGCCCACTGGCAGGTAGAGCTGGGTCTAGTCCTTTTGGTGGGCAGAGCTGTACTCAGAAAGTCTGTGTGCTGATGGATGGGGCTGTGTTCCTGCCTTGGTGGTTGTTTTGGATGAGGTATCCCAGCACTGGAGCCTACAGGATGTTGGGTGGGGCTAGGTCTTGGGGAGGAAATGGTATTCACCAGAACTTCCACTACGAGTTGTTTTTTTTTTTTCCCAGTTTGTGGAAAATAATTATACCACCTGGCAAGTACGGAATTTGGTTTCATTGTGATCGTGACTTTGCCCCTCCTTCTGTCTTGTTGTGGTTTTTTCTTTGTCTTTGGATGTAGAATATTTTTTTTTAGATGATTCTAGCATTTTGCTGATGTTGTGGATGGTTGTTGAGCAATTAGTTGTGATTTGGATGTTTTTGAAAGAAGGGGTGAACTCACACTTTTCTGCCTTGCCATCTTACTGCCAGTTGATTCAGAAATTTGAATACACGTAATTTTTAAATCCTCCAATAGCCACCTTTTAAAATGATAAAAGTATCAGTTATATTTAACCCAGTATATCCAAAATCACATAATTTTACACATAATCAATATAAAATTAACAAAATACCATGTGTACTTAGGCACATTTTGGTTTGTACTAACCCTATTTCAAGTACTTAATATGGACAGGTGACTAGCTGCTACCTTATTCAACAAGTCTGTATACTGTCCACATTCATTGGTATTCAATTTTGTATCAGATTTTCCCACTGTTTAAACATAAATGAGTTTTTTTTTTTTTTTAATGGCCAAATCACCTGTTGTTAAAACTATGATTGTTTTCCTACCCTATCAGTAGAGTGGCAGTTTCCTTACTTTGAGGTTCCTTTACATGTCCTTTTGGTGAATGTTGTTCTTACTTTTGATTGTGATTCATTCACCTACACTTATGGCTGATTAACATTTTTAAAATCATTTTTTGAAGTTCTTTCTCTAAGCAGGATTTCATGCAAATAGTTTGAAATTGTATACATCAAAACAAAAAAAGCATTTGTTGAGTTTATTGAATCCCTACAATGGTTATTATCCATGGCACACATTGAATATAAGAAGGAATAACTAGATAATTTCCTCCATTTACTCCACAAATGAGTATCAGCAAAATGAGCCACTGCTGAATGTGTTTGTTCAAACAGTAAGACCTAGCCTTCAATTATGAATACCACATTCTTTTTCTAGTAACAGCACCAACTTTGGAATCTTCTTACATTTCACTTATAACAGAAAATCAGTAAACTTGATCCTGCCTTTAAGATAATGGGCTATTGAAGATTAGCTTAAATGCCCAGATGGATCTCTGAATGGGCATTGCCTACAACTGCCTTCCCAACACCTTAAACATTAAAGGAAAAGAATACATTGAAAAGCTTTAAATATCATCAAAGATTCTGTCATAATGATACCAGCAATTACCATGTGTCATAACCCTAGGATTGTGCATACTAGCAGGACCCTTTTTTTTAAAATACATTCAAGTGTAAATCAGTATTTTAATTTTATACCTCTTTAAGCTTATTGGTGAAGGTATAGTAAGTACTTCTTTCATGCTAACAACATTGGAATCCTTTCTGTTTCTTTACACTCTTTTCCTAGTGTGTAACCAACAATCTGTCTCAAAGAGATTCCATCAGAATCCTTGGTCTGCCCAATATACCTCTACTCCTAGTATTTTTACTTCTGTTTTTCTCTTAGATACTTTTAACTTCATGATTTCTTCCCAACTTTAGTTTAGAATGTTCATTTTTGCATGTTTTTTCATGGTTGGTAACAATATCCAGTACAGGTATGTATTGGTTAACACATATATAACCTTATTTTTGTTGCTACTGTTGTTCTTTTCTCCATAATTATGATCATCTTATTCAAAATAGATGGCTCCCCTTGCAAGGTTACTGATTCTTCTTCATATTGAAACCTCCACTTGGAAAAATGTTTTACCTTTTATAATTATGTTGATTGTTAAATTCTTTCAGTTTTAAGTTATTATCTACACAGTATGTACAATAGATGTGAACAGTAACTACTAACCTCTTTACTTCTGTGACCAGTAAGTCAGTTAATTAGTCTTTACAAAGCAGTAGTAAAGATGCTTTGTAAAGCATTATTACAAAGCATTAGTCTTTACAAAACATTTCCCTAGGAATGCAGTAATGGTTTATATTTAGTGATTAATCTTGAGACATTTCATCAAATTAGATAGTTACTATTACTTTGCCAACAAAGGTCCATCTAGTGAAGGCTATGGTGTTTCCAGTGGTCATGTATGGATGTGAGAGTTGGACTGTGAAGAAGGCTGAGTGCCGAAGAATTGATGCTTTTGAACTGTGGTGTTGGAGAAGACTCTTGAGAGTCCCTTGGAATGCAAGGAGATCCTACCAGTCCATTCTGAAGGAGATCAGCCCTGGGATTTCTTTGGAAGGAATGATGCTAAAGCTGAAACTCCAGTACTTTGGCCACCTCATGCGAAGAGTTGACTCATTGGAAAAGACTCTGATGCTGGGAGGGATTGGGGGCAGGAGGAGAAGGGGATAACAGAGGATGAGATGGCTGGATGGCATCACCGACTTGATGAACATGAGTTTGAGTGAACTCCAGGAGTTGGTGGTGGACAGGGAGGCCTGGTGTGCTGCGATTCATGGGGTTGCAAAGAGTTGGACACGACTGAGCAACAGAACTGAACTGAACTGAAGCCTGTTTTGGAATTGAGACTCTGAATTATGTTGTAGGGATACAAAGATAGGTAAAAGCATCCCTATCCAGAACATCATCGGCATGATGGTAGATTTGTGGGAAAAAGGAGGGGGTTTCATTGTGGTATTATTACAAAACAAATACCCTTACCTGTACCATTAATCATGTCACAATAACTTGCCTGATAGGAGAGATGCCTTAGGGGGAAAAAAAAAAGGAAAGGAAATGAACATTTGCATTCCAAGAGCACATCTCACATTAATTTTTCTTTTATGGTTCAAGTGGTGGGGGTGGTGATTTAATTGCTAAGTTGTGTCTGACTCTTACAGGAGTCTGTAGCTCACCAGGCTCTTTTGTCCATGGGATTTTCCAGGCAGGAATACTTGAGTGAGTTGCCATTTCCTTCTCCTGGCAATCTTCCTGACCCAGGGCTTGAACTTGGGTCTCCTGCGTTGCAGAGAGTTTCCTACATTACAGGTGGATTCTTTACCGACTGAGCCACCAGGAAAGCCCTACTTCTGCTAACGTAATAAACATTGATTAGACTAGTTGTGACAAATGCTAAATTTAAGAAATACTCTAAATCATTTGGTCTATGTTTTGTTAGAAGTTTTCATCTTGCTGAGGTGAATGAAGTGCCTGATACCATTAAGTGGCCAGATTATAAAATAAAAACTGATAAATTTTGTTAGGAACAACTTGGAACAGACCGAGTTTTTAAACATTTTTTGAGAAATATTTATCAGAAATTTAGATCTCTGTTTAGGATTAAATTTCTGTGTTCCGGTGGGAGAAGTGGATTATTACATAGTATATTGAGTGTTCAACTGAATAGGAGAAAAATACTAAGTAGGTAACTGATGTAAACTCAGTATGAGGGAAAAGAGGGGAGTGTGGAGGAGCAAAGAAGCAGATGTTTGATCAGAAGTGACTGGAAATGTAGATAATCAATTTATACTTTTCCCCTCTTTTAACTTTGCATGAACTGACATTAAAACAGAATGGAGTTTATTAATTTATACTCTGGTATTTTCATGAAATATACATATCCATATAACTGGAAACAGTACAAACAATGATGGTGATTGTTTCTCTGCAGTCTCAGCCACTTTTTGGTGATAGAAAATGGGTTTTTCACCCTCCAAATATATCATACCGTAAGATGTCAAGGCAAGCTGTTGCTTCTATTTGAAACACAATAAGCCGTCAATAATGCTCAGTCTTGCCGTGGTCAGTTAAATTAACCTTATCTTAACCTTAACGGAGAAGGCAATGGCACCCCACTCCAGTACTCTTGCTTGGAAAATCCCATGGATGGAGGAACCTGGTAGGCCGCAGTCCATGGGGTCACTAAGAGTCAGACACGACTGAGCGACTTCACTTTCACTTTTCACTTTCCTGCATTGGAGAAGGAAATGGCAACCCACTCCAGTGTTCTTGCCTGGAGAATCCCAGGGACGGCGGAGCCTGGCAGGCTGCTGTCTATGGGGTCACGCAGAGTTGGACACGACTGAAGCGACTTAGCAGCAGCAGCAGTAGTAACCTTAAACTCATGTGAAATTCTTATTCCAATTAGGAGCACTCAGTAACTCCTCAGAACCTCTCTGTAATACTGAAATTAAAGAAATGCTCACTGTACTCAATATATGAACACTGATATGATATCCCATAAAATGAGCATTTAGATGTGTTTTATCCCTCCATTAGATTTTCCTGTAAAAAAAAAATGTGAGTATGAACTCTGTAGATGAAAAAGGAATATGAGTAATTATTTAACTGTTTTATGCAAATTTTAGATAGGAACTCAGTGTGAGGTAATGCTTGCTTAATTAATAAAAATGTTCCATCTCTTGATTTTGATTATTCTTTGTCATAAAATCACTGATCTAAAACTCATTTTAACTTTGAGGAGAAAAATCTTTTTCTCCTTGGTATTTATTGGGGTTCTTCCTATTTTAGACATATGACAGATTAGATGTACTCCAGATAAGCAGGCAGAAGTTAGAGAAAAGTAGGAAATTGTGGCTAGTGAACATATCTCATTCTACTACTGCTTCACAGAATATGTGCTTTTTATTTTCAAGTTCAGTATGTCAGTTTTAAACAGGAAATAATAATTCCATTTTTATAATGATAGGCTTTTTAAAAAAGCTGAGTTATTTTAGAACATTTGGAAGGGGAAAGTCATAAAAGTTGTAGCATGGATTCATTAAGCTTCCATCGTTATAGACATGTTTAGTCATGTCACTGGAATGAACAATAATTTTATTTCATGCTCAGTAAAAAAAAAAAAAAACAGTATATTTTCCTAGCTCCTGGATGATGAGTTGACATATTGATATTCTTCCTTTTAATTTGCTATTATGTAATTGAAGTGTGCATGAAAACTCTGGTTATGCAACACAGATTAAAGTGGCCCCTTTAGATTTCTGTATATAAGAGACCTGTTCATAAAGGTGAACCCTCCAGTGGGGCTGATACTCAGCAGCTATGTACCAGTGTGACCAGTCATCACAACTAAAAGGTTAATGCCTGATAGACCAGGAGTTTCTAAGGGCCGAGATACAGGCAACTCTGTGCCATAGGTTGGTGCCTGTGCCTTACCAGTTGGTAAATAAGTTTCTTGCCTGCCTTAAAGCATCCTAGTGACACACACACACACACACACACACACACATACAACTTTGCCTGTATACTTACTTTTTGCCTTTATATGTGTCTATTCTGGCAACTTTGCTTATGTCATCTTTCCCATTGAAAACTTTATAAACTCCATCTGCAGTGTTGTTGTACTGAAGAAATACATGCAAGAAAAAATTACTTCTAAAACAAGCCATGCTTTCCAAATTATAAAGTATGTAATTAACTCACTTTTGCATTTCTCAGACACTGGCTGTTCACAATTATTTTATATGATTTGAAATGTATAAGTGATGAATTTTTAAAATTACTTATTTTTAATATTTTATAAAAACAAGATATAAAAAGTGCCTAGAAATAAGTGCTAGATGCTGAGATAAAGGAAGAAAACAACTATCAGAAGCTGACATGATCCAACTCCAGTACTCTTGTAATTAAGCCAGAAAGGCCATTTTGATCACTAGTCCTGTTATATTGAGGTGAAGGAATAGTTAACAAAACCTATGAGAAATATGACAGCTTTCCTGAAGTTTTCTCAATATTATGATCTCTAATATGTGGTTACTAAAATTTAGGTACACAAAATTAATAACAGAATTAGCGAAGGAAAGAATTGAGTATTTTAGGTAAATAATAATAACTGAATTTATTATCATTTAAGGCTTCTATACTTAAATTTAATTGATATATAACCTTGCAATCCTAAAAATCATCTCAAGTAAGATAATTAAAGAATATAACAGATATATAATAAAGTGCCAAATGAATTCATATTCAATTTTTAAATGCAGTAATCAACTGGTTCTTTTCATGGTTCAAAACATTAAACTATAACTAAGTACATCACCAAGTTCACATCTTCTTAAATTTCCTATATGTCACTTCATGACATTTGTAGATGTTTTTATCAACTAACTATGAAAATATGACATTGCTGATTTATCCTTCTTGTGTAGAATTTCAGGTAACTTTTAAATTTACATTAAAACAAACTTGTAGGTCTAGAGAAGGAAGAATGGTATGATGAATACATTTCGTATAAAAACTGGGCATTCAATTTGATTGTGCATAGATAGAAAACCAAAGTCGAAAGTGTTCAAAGTTTTTCCACCCTACAACTTAATTTTAGACAACTTATGTGTTTGTCAAAGAATGGAAACTTGATTAAATGTTAGTTTAATTTTGATTAGTAAATTCAGACAAGTAAATTTTCCCAGCTAGGAAAGATAAAACTATGTGACATAGACTTTGAAATAGTGAGAATATTTATTAGGGTTAATACACTAATAGGGTTAAGAAATAGGGTTGCTGCTGCTGCTAAGTCACTTCAGTTGTGTCCAACTCTGTGCGACCCCAGAGACAGCAGCCCACCAGGCTCCCCCATCCCTGGGATTCTCCAGGCAAGAACGCTGGAGTGGGTTGCCATTTCCTTCTCCAATGCATGAAAGTGAAAAGTGAAAGGGAAGTCGCTCAGTCGTGTCTCACTCCTAGCGACCCCATGGACTACAGTCTACCAGGCTCCTCCGTCCATGGGATTTCCCAGGCAAGAATACTGGGGTGGGGTGCCATTGCCTTCTCCGAAGAAATAGGGTTAACACACTAAATAATAAAACTGTGAATTGCCAATGCCATTATATTTATCTGGTGAAAGTCCAATAATATTGACATTTGTATTGTTACTCACAGGATAAAATGAACCAACTGTAGTAGTAGGGTGTGGAACCAAATGCAAGAATGGATCCTTACAGGCCCACTAGTATATATAGTTTTTTTAAAGTTCTCTTTTGAAACATGAGAATTTGACTTTTTGATAAGTGAGTTGAGTATTCAATTCACTTTTTAAACTTTTAAAAGTGACTTTTAAGAACTTAGAGTATGTACTCTGAGATCAGAAATACGGTTGACACACTAAATGATAAACTTATGAATTGTCAATGTGATTATATTTATCCAGTTAAAAGTCTAACAGTATCAAGATTTATAATTGTTACTTACAGGATAAAACACATCAACTTCGGTAGGAATAGAGTATGGAATCAAGTTCAAGAATGGATCTGTATATCCCCACAATAGTTCTTTTAAAGTTCTCTTTTGAAACAGAAGAATTTGACTTTTTGGTAAGTGAACTAAGTATTCCTTAAATGTATCTGGATAGAGATGTGATACAGCCTGAAAAAAAAAAAATCATGGTTTAAGACACCAACTGCAATATCACTTTCTTAACAAATAAATATAAATACAAGAATTAAACTGAATAAAACAATTTCCAGCTATCTTTAAAATGACTGCCAAATCTAGCCAGGACTAAAGTATATTATTTCTTCATCTCTTAATGATTACATTTCTCTGTGGTTGTGTGGGCCACAGGAAGAGGAGTTTCAAAGTTAAGTCCTACTTTTTGACAAATTTTACTTATTTATTTCATTAGTGATTTATTTTGGCTGTGCTGAGTCTTCGTTGCTGTGCACGCTTCTCTCTAGTTGCCTTGAGCAGGGCCAGTCTCTAGTTGTGGTGCACGGGCTTCTCATTGTGGTGGCTTCTCTTGGTGCAGAGCATGGGCTCTCGGGTGTGCAGACTTTAGTAGCTGAGGCATGTGTGCTCAGTGGTTGCGGCTCCCCAGCTCTAGAACACGTGCTCAACAGTTGCGGTGCGCAGGCTTAGCAGCTTTGAGGCATGTGGGATCTTCCTGGACCAGGGATTGAACTCATGTCTCCTGCATTATCAGGTGGATTCTTTATCACTGAGCCACCAGGGAAGCCCCATAAATCCTTTTTAAAATGATACACTCTAAGTGGTCTTCTAATCAGTCTTCAGTTGTTTATTCTATCATCTTGTCATCTTTCCAAATGATCATAATTCAAAATAATAGCACAAGAAAGCATTTTTATAAAAATGAAAACAAAAGATATCTAATTGTAGTTTTAATCATGGGTTCTAGAGGATTTCAAAATCAGTAATTTTGCTGTTGTCTACTGTTGTCTGCTACTTCACTGGAATGTGAAGTCAAGTGGGCCTTAGAAAGCATCACTACGAACAAAGCTAGTGGAGGTGATGGAATGAATTCCAGTTGAGCTATTTCAAATCCTGAAAGATGATGCTGTGAAAGTGCTGCACTCAATATGCCAGAAAATTTGGAAAACTCAGCAGTGGCCACAGGACTGGAAAAGGTCAGTTTTCATTCCAATCCCAAAGAAAGGCAATGCCAAAGAATGCTCAAACTCCCACGCAATTGCACTCATCTCACATGCTAGTAAGGTAATGCTCAAAATTCTCCAAGCCAGGCTTCAGCAATACGTGAACTGTGAACTTCCTGATGTGCAAGCTGGTTTTAGAAAAGGCAGAGGAACCAGAGATCAAATTTCTAACAGCCGCTGGATCATGGAAAAAGCAAGAGAGTTCCAGAAAAACATCTATTTCTGCTTTATTGACTACGCCAAAGCCTTTGACTGTGTGGATCACAATAAACTGTGGAAAATTCTGAAAGAGATGGGAATACCAGACCACCTGACCTGCCTCTTGAGAAATCTGTATGCAGGTCATGAAGCAACAGTTAGAACTGGACATGGAACAACAGACTGGTTCCAAATAGGAAAAGGAGTACATCAAGGCTGTATATTGTCACCCTGCTTATTTAACTTATATGCAGAGTACATCATGAGAAACGCTGGGCTGGAAGAAGCACAAGCTGGAATCAAGATTGACAGGAGAAATATCAATAACCTCAGATATGCAGATGACACCACCCTTATGGCAGAAAGTGAAGAGGAACTAAAAATCCTCCAAATGAAAGTGAAAGTCCTAGTGAAAAAGTTGGCTTAAAGCTCAACATTCAGAAAACTAAGATCATGGCATCCAGTCCCATCACTTCATGGGAAATAGATGGGGAAACAGTGGAAACAGTGTCAGACTTTATTTTCTTGGGCTCCAAAATCACTGCAGATGGTGACTGCAGCCATGAAATTAAAAGACACTTACTCCTTGGAACGAAAGTTATGACCAACCTAGATAGCATATTCAAAAGCAGAGACGTTACTTTGCCAACAAAGGTCCGTCTAGTCAAGGCTATGGTTTTTCCTGTGGTCATGTATAGATGTGAGAGTTGGACTGTGAAGAAGGCTGAGCGTCAAAGAATTGATGCTTTTGAACTGTGGTGTTGGAGAAGACTCTTGAGAGTCCCTTGGACTGCAAGGAGATCCAACCAGTCCATTCTGAAGGAGATCAGCCCTGCGATTTCTTTGGAAGGAATGATGCTGAAGCTGAAATTCCAGTACTTTGGCCACCTCATGCGAAGAGTTGACTCATTGGAAAAGACTCTGATGCTGGGAGGGATTGGGAGCAGGAGGAGAAGGGGATGACAGAGGATGAGATGGCTGGATGGCATCACTGACTCGACGGACGTGAGTCTCAGTGAACTCCGGGAGTTGGTGATGGACAGGGAAGCCTGGCGTGCTGCGATTCATGGGGTTGCAAAGAGTCAGACACAACTGAGTGACTGAACTGAGCTCACTGCTACAGCCAGGTTGAGAATGGTGAACTTGTCATCCTCAGTTCCAACTGATAGCGAGGGTTCAAAGATGGCGCCATTGGGCTGCAGGAAAGAGACCATGTGGCTCTCAGAGTCCTGGTTTATATTTTCCTTGGTGAGATAATGAACTCTGAAAAACAGGAGGAACTAAAACTCAAAACTGTTGTTTCAAATGAATGTCATTCATTTTAACAGAAGTTAAAATTCGCAATAGTTATTCAAATGAAAATTAATTCTCAAATGCCATTCATTTAAGCAGCGATTATGAGTACATAAATTATGTCAGAAATTAGGGTAAACAAGCAGATTAAAATGATAAATAAGCCAATGCTGAGCCTCCAGCAAATTAGAGAAGAGGAATCTTAGGTGTGCATAGCAGAGGAGAAGGAATATGTGTCTTTATAGGAGTTTACACAGGTTCTGTGAGAAAACATGGAACAGGTACAAACTTGGGCTATGGATTATGGTGGGGATAATGGACAGGATACAATTCCATATTAAGTGTTCTGAGTGAGAAAAATAAGCTTAGGTAAGATGAGATAGAAAATATCATGTGTTAGGTGAATGTGTTATTTTAGTAATTCAGATGTTTCAATATGGTTGGTTTAAGGAGTAAGGAGAGTGGTGGAAATAAAGTGATTAAAATAGGTAAGATCTGGACCATAAAAGGGTTGCATCCCATAATGAAATGTTTAGCTTTTATCCTGAGGGTGAGGAGAAGAAAGAGAGTTTTAAACAAGGGAATAGTAAGAGCATGTTTTCATATAAGAGAAAGACTGTTCAAAGTGCACAGACTTTCCTGTATTGGCTTTTCCATATTTTCCAATGTTTTAATGAGAATTAAAGATGCTAAGTGAAATATACTTTCTACTTTACAGATCGTTTCCCCTCAATCCCTGCCCCATATGTTGTTAAACTTATTACATCTAAGCTTCTCGCTCTAACACCTCTAGGCAAAGTACCATCTACCCTTAGGAAAGAGATCAAGGGTGGTTTTAGGGGGAAAACTCTTTTGCAAGTACAAGATATTTAGAGAGATGAAATAAGGTATACATTATTCATTGCTCTATCATAGAATATCTATTATGTGAGGTTATAGTAGATCTCTGTTGTTATCTGACTAAGGTAAACACTTAAAACAACAGGAAACTGAAGTGTGGAAACAAAAATAAACCAGAGAAAACCTGACGTGATTTCAGTCAGGTATATTATGTGTGTTTTATATGCCCAAGCAGTATCTGGTAAATGGTAATTTCTTGGTAAATATTTAAGAATGAATAAATAACGGTTCATATTCTTTAAAAAGTGAATTAACAAAAATATAGAAATATATCTTATTTCTAATATAATTTAATTAAAGCTTTATTGTTCACTATTCTTGGAGTACTGCAGACACAGAATACAAAAATCTAAAACAGCAGCCAGGATAGTCTATTACTACTCAATTATTATTTCCTCTTAGAAAATTATATTTTAAACTTAGATTACGTATTATTAACATTTTACTGTTAAAATACTTTAATTTTCAGGAAGATTTATATATGTATAATATTTGAAATAATAGCAAAATAGTTTTGACCCAAATTGTTTTCTTAGTTGTAGTTATAACACTATACCAGTAGATGGCAATCACTAAGAGAAAAATCCTTTAAACTGAGGTCTGTGTTTAAAATGTACTTTTTTTTAATATAAATTTATTCATTTTAATTGGAGGCTAATTACTTTACAATATTGTATTGGTTTTGCCATACATCAACATGAATCTGCCACGGGTGTACACGTGTTCCCCATCCTGACCCCCCCTCCCACCTCCCTCCCCATACTCTGGGTCGTCCCAGTGCACCAGCCCCAAGCATCCTGTATCATGCATCGAACCTGGACTGGCGATTCATTTCTTATATGATTTTATACATGTTTCAATGCCATTCTCCCAAATCATCCCACTGTCTCCCTCTCCCACAGAGTCCAAAAGGCTGTTCTATACATCTGTGTCTCTTTTGCTGTCTCACATACAGGGTTATCGTTACCATCTTTCTAAATTCCATATATATGCATTAGTATACTGTATTGGTGTTTTTCTTTCTGGCTTACTTCACTCTGTATAAGAGGCTCCAGTTTCATCCACCTCATTAGAACTGATTCAAATGTATTCTTTTTAATGGCTGAGTAATACTCCATTGTGTAAGAGAACATGATCACTCAATTTTGGTGTAAAAATTAGACTACATACAGGTTCTAGAAAGTGTTGGTTAATGAGATCAAAGGGAGGAGTTCCTCTCTACTTTAGCCCAAGATTGGTTTCTGTGTACTCCTACCAAAGCAGAGGAACTTAAAAAAAAAAAATTATATTGGATCTGAGAATATTCTGAAGGAATTAACCAGGTCTTCAAAGAATTGGTGTAGATCGATCTCAAAGTAGATAATTTTATTCTTTGACCCATGTCACATCCTGCCAGAGTTTCATCAACTTCACATTAGCAGCCAAAGCTAAATAAGCCTGTGCTTCTGTTTGAGGAGGGAGATCCTTCTCCACTGGAAAAGGTTGGTTTCCATTCCAATCCCAAAGAAGGGCAATGCCAGAGAATGTTCAAACTACTGCACAATTGCACTCATTTCACATGCTAGCAAGATAATTCTCAAAATCCTTTAATCTAGGCTTCAACAGTGCATAAACCAAGAACTTCCAGGTGTACAAACTGGATTTAGGAAAGGCAGAGGAATGAGAGATCAAATTGCCAACATCCATTGGATCATACAAAAAGCAAGGGAATTCCAGGAAAACATCTACTTTTGCTTCGTTGACTACACTAAAGCCTTTGGCTGTGGATCACAACTAATTGTGGAAAATTCTTAAAAAGATGGGAATACCAAACCACCTTACTTGCCTCCTGAGAAATCTGTAAGCAGGTCAAGAAGCAACATAAAAACTCAGCATGGAAAAACTGACTGGTTTAAAATTGGGAAAGGAGTACATCAAGGCTTTATATCATCACCCTGCTTATTTAACTTACATCACAGCACATCATGCAAAATTCTAGGCTGGATGAATCACAAGCTAGAATCAAGATTGCTGGGAGAAATATCAATAACCTCAGATATACAGATGACACCACCCTAATGGCAGAAAGCAAAGCGAAACTAAAGAGCCTCTTTATGAAGGTGAAAGAGGAGAGTGAAAAAAAGCTGGCTTAAAATTCAACATTCAGAAAAACTAAGATCATGGCATCTGGTCCCATCACTTCATGGTGAAATAGATAGGGAAAAAATGGAAACAGTGACAGACTATTTTCTTGGGCTCCAAAATCTCTGCAGAAGTTGACTGCCACCATGACAGTGACACTTGCTCCTTGGAAGAAAAGCTATGACAAACCTAGACAGCATATTAAAAAGCAGACATATTACTTTGCCACCGAAGGTCCTCCTATGGTTTTACCAGTAGTCATGTTCAGATGTGAGAGCTGGACCCATAAAGAAGGCCAAGTGCTGAAGAATTGATGCTTTTGAACAGTGGTGCTGGAAGACTCCTGAGAGTCCCTTGGACAGCAAGGAGATCAAACCAGTCAATCCTAAAGTAAATCAACCCTGAATACCCATTGAAAGGCCTGATGCTAAAGCTCCAATACTTTGGCCACCTGATGTGAACAGCTGACTCATTGGAAAAGACCCTGATGCTGGGAAAGATTGAGGGCAGGAGGAGAAGGGGGCGACAGAGAATGTGATGGTGGGATGGCATCATTGACTCAATGGACTTGAGTTTGAGCAAACTCTGGGAGATAGTGAAGGACAGGGAAGCCTGGCTTGCTGCAGTTCATGGGGTCGCAAAGAGTTGGACATAACTGAGTGACTAAACAACACTTTTCCTCCACTTCCAGTTTCAACTGTATTCAGGATTTAATTGATGGAAAAAGCTATTAGCTTTTCCTGAAATGTAACCAGTCATTTTCCTATTATTTAAGGCATATAAACAGACACTATGGAGAAGGCAGTGGCACCCCAATCCAATACTCTTGCCTGGAAAATCCCATGGATGGAGGGGCCTGGTAGGCTGCGGTCCATGGGGTCGATAAGAGTCAGACACGATGGAGTGACTTCACTTTCATTTTTCACTTTCATGCATTGGAGAAAGAAATGACAACCCACTCCAGTGTTCTTGCCTGGAGAATCCCAGGGATGGGGGAGCCTGGTGGTCTGACGTCTATGGGGTCACACAGAGTCGGACACAACTGAAGCGACTTAGCAGCAAACAGACACTGAGAACTGTTTTATTGACCTATTGAGACAAAATGACTCATAGTTAATCATAAATTCCTTTAATATTGTTCAGTTCAGTCACTCAGTCATGTCCGACTCTTTGCGACCCCATGAGTCACAGCACGCCAGGCCTCCCTGTCCATCACCAACTCCCAGAGTTCACTCAACTCATGTCCATCGAGTCGGTGATGCCATCCAGCCATCTCATCCTCTGTCGTCCCCTTCTTCTCCTGCCCCCAATCCCTCCCAGCATCAGAGTCTTTTCCAATGAGTCAACTCTTCACATGAGGTGGCCAAAGTACTGGAGTTTCAGCTTTAGCATCATTCCTTCCAAAGGAACACCCAGGACTGATCTCCTTTAGAATGGACTGGTTGGATCTGCTGGCAGTCCAAGGGACTCTCAAGAGTCTTCCCTAACACCACAATTCAAAAACATCAATTCTTTGGCACTTAGCTTTCTTCACAGTCCAACTCTCACTTCTATACATGACCACTGGAAAAACCATAGCCTTGACTAGATGGACCTTTGTTGGCAAAGTAACGTCTCTGCTTTTGAATATGCTATCTAGGTTGGTCATAACTTTCCTTCAAAGGAGTAAGCATCTTAATTTCATGGCTGCAGTCACCATCTGCAATGATTTTGGAGCCCAAAAAAATAAAGTCTGACACTGTTTCCCCATCTATTTCCCATGAAGTGATGGGACCGGATGCCATGATCTTAGTTTTTTGAATGTTGAGCTTTAAGCCAACTTTTTTACTCTCCTCTTTCACTTTCATCAAGAGGCCTTTTAGTTCCTCTTCACTTTCTGCCATAAGGGTGGTGTCATCTGCATATCTGAGGTTATTGATATTTCTCTCGGCAATCTTGATTCCAGCTTGTGTTTCTTCCAGTCCAGCGTTTCTCATGATGTACTCTGCATATAAGTTAAATAAGAAAGGTAACAATATATAGCCTTGACGAACTCCTTTTCCTATTTGGAACCAGTTTGTTTTTCCATGTCCAGTTCTAACTGTTGCTTCCTGACCTGCATATAGGTCTCTCAAGAGGCAGGTCAGGTGGTCTGCTATGCCCATCTCTCAGAATTTTCCACAGTCTATTGTGATCCACACAGTCAAAGGCTTTGGCATAGTCAATAAAGCAGAAATAGATGTTTTTCTGGAACTCTCTTGCTTTTTCGATGATCCAGCAGATGTTGGCAATTTAATCTTTGGTTCCTCTGCCTTTTCTAAAACCAGCTTGCACATCTGGAAGTTCATGGTTCACATATTGCTGAAGCCTAGCTTGGAGAATTTTGAGCATTACTTTAGTAGCGTGTGAGATGAGTGCAATTGTGCAGTAGTTTGAGCATTCTTTGGCATTGCCTTTCTTTGGGATTGGAATGAAAACTGACCTTTTCCAGTCCTGTGGCCACTGCTGAGTTTTCCAAATTTTCTGGCATATTGAGTGCAGCACTTTCACAGCATCATCTTTCAGGATTTGAAATAGCTCAACTGGAAGTCTATCACCTACACTAGCTTTGTTCATAGTGATGTTTCCTAAGGCCCACTTAACTTCACATTCCAGGATGTCTGGCTCTAGGTGAGTGATCATACCATCGTGATTATCTTGGTCATGAGGATATATTTTGTACAGTTCTTCTGTGTATTCTTGCCACCTCTTCTTAATATCTTCTGCTTCTGTTAGGTCCTTACCATTTCTGTCTTTTATCGAGCCCATCTTTGCATGAAATGTCCCCTTGGTATCTCTAATTTTCTTGAAGAGATCTCTAGTCTTTCCCATTCTGTTGTTTTCCTCTTTCTTTGCATTGATTGCTGAGGAAGGCATTCTCATGTCTTCTTGCTATTCTTTGGAACTCTGCATTCAGATGCTTATATCTTTCCTTGTCTCCTTTGCTTTTCACTTCTCTTCTTTTCACAGCTATTTGTAAGGCCTCCCCAGACAGCCATTTTGCTTTTTTGCATTTCTTTTCCATGTTACATATATACAAATTTATTTGTGTACTTTAGTTGCAAACTAACACAAAACACAAAAATTGTTTGTGTACTTTAGTTGCAAACTAACTTCTCTTTCCAACCCTCACCTCTTTGCTTCTCCAAGTAAATCAATTACATCTTACTCGTTTCACTTTTATCCCTTAAAGAGAGAAGTGCACAGCTCTAAGAATAAAATATATATTAACTGTCACCTATCAGAGCAGGACTAGGAGAGGGGTCAGTATTGTGTTTGTTTTTCTATACCACAATTAGTATCCTTTAAAGTCAAAGCATAACCTCTCCAGACAAACAAAAAATTAAACAAAAATCATGGTAAGTTCTCAAATTCTAACAACTATTATCTTTTATTACATGCCATCAGTTCACTCAGTTCTGATTTTTAAAGTTATGCTTAGATGCTTATTAAGTTATATGTGAATTCTAGATTTTCAAATGCACATATCATAGCTACATCATTTTTTTTTGAAACAAGATATTTACATAGGCTTTTGATAATGACATAAGAACTGTAAGACTCTGAAAAAAAATTTTTTTTTGAAGGTAATATTTTTTTCTGTAACAAAGAAAACCAGGTAATCTGTGAGAGAGTTGTGAATAGTCATGGGCATATGCCTGGAGCTAGGACACATGGGGATAATTGCTGGACAGAGTGACACTCCGGCACTCCACAGCTTACATTATGTGTTGTAGCAGCAGGCATCCCCTCCCAGCTGCTCTTACTTCATTATATTTGAGTGTGAGTTTTTGATATAGTTGTTGATATAGAAATATATTAATGCACAGAAAGGAAAGAAATTATGTAATTACAGACTACCTAAAACAAGTAAGTAAAACTATAAATTAGAGGAAACTATTGAAAATATGATATTTTGTACCTAACCATGGCATATAACTAGTTGAAATTATTCTTGAGGAACAATAAAAATTTTTATAACAAATGATACAGCAGGACTTAACTCTGTCCCCATATGGGCACCATAAATAGATTCCTAATATCACAATAAAATTAGTGTTTTGGGCACCTCTGGCCCCCCTTTTCTTTGATAGTTAGAAAAAACAGTCTATAATTTAGATAGGAGAAATTTACTCAATAGTATAAGAGTTACTAATTCTCAAGTTTATATAAATCGCAACATATACCCTGGTTTCAGTTTATTTAATTTAAAATTGAAATGTTCTGGCTAATTATTTTCCCCTAGTTCTAATAGTCTAATGTTTGGTTCAGAAGTATGTTGAATTATTAAGGCATATAAAATATTTAGTCTCAATAGTGGGTAAATTATAAGAATGAAACTATTAAATAAGTAAAAACACCCTTAAGAGCTGGAAAATAGTTTGAATAGAAATCCTTAGCAGGTTTTGTGGTTATGTAAAAACTGTAGTGTTGGAGAAGACTCTTGAGAGTCCCTTGGTCTGCAAGGAGATCCAACCAGTCCATCCTAAAGGAGATCAGTCCTGGGTGTTCATTGGAAGGACTGATGTTGAAGCTGAAACTCCAATACTTTGGCCACCTGATGCGAAGTGTTGACTCATTGGAAAAGACCCTGATGCTGGGAGAGATTGGGGGCGGGAGGAGAAGGGGACAACAGAGGATGAGATGGCTGGATGGCATCACCGACTCGATGGACATGAGTTTGAGTGAACTCCGGGAGTTGGTGATGGACAGGGAGGCCTGACGTGCTGTGATTCATGGGGTCACAAAGAGTCGGAAACGATTGAGCGACTGTACTGAACTGAAAATCAGTTTAATGTTGAGGTTCTCAAAATTGAGTATGTGTTGAAATCCTCCAGGATATTTTTTGAATTCATTACTGGTGCCAAAACTTGGAGTATCTGATATGTTTGGTAAGGTGGGACCTGAGAATTTGCATTTCTCCATAGTTCCCAGGAGATGCTGATGTTACTGGTCCAGCAGTCACACTTTGAAAACACTCTTATAACCCACACTTTCAATTTTAGGATTTAAAAATACTCTGGTTTTACATTTTTTGGATAGATTTTTTTTCCTATTTAACATGCAGATTTTAGAATTATTTAGAATATACGTCACAAGTAAAACTCCTATAGCTTTTTAAATGTATGGCAGTTAATTGATGCTGGTAAACTCATAATAAAATATGTATTTCTTATCATCATTGTATCTTTAGGGTTTTAAATAGGCAGAAACAAATATTTCAATGTATATTAATGGCAAGAAAATGACGAGTATGTTTCAATAAAACAGCATTTGTCAAATGAAAGCTTTTTCAGAAATACATATGATCAAGTGCCACTTTTTGTGGGGACTCACTCACCTGTATGTGTAAGGACTCCTTTGCTTGACTTTAATTTTGCTGCTATGAACTACCACTTCCTTTGGATTCTATACATCGAATATCCAGAATTGTCTATAAACATCTGTGTCTGTTTTAAACCAATTTTTAAAAGCAATTGTACCTTCTTCAAGGACAGCTTCCTGTGAAACAGAAAACAACTTTGGGTTATTTCTTTGTGGTCAGTATGGGCATTTGTGGGCGTTGCAAACCTTTAATTATCCAGTGAAAAGACTAAACTCAAGTATCTTTTCATGAGAACCTTGGCAACCTGCCACATGCTTGCAACAGAAATGTTTTCAGCACTTGAGATAGCAGTCTCTTTTAGTCAACATTTTAAAAAGAGAATCATGTGATATTGTAGACATGTCTGGTGATTGTAAGGCCAACCATTGGCAAGCTTTAAAGTGACCTTATGACAGTATTGTGAAAGCTTATAATACAATTATTAAGAAAATTTCATCAAAACTTTTCCAGAAAGTTCTTATCAGGTCAAACATTAACTTTTTTGCCCTCTGTGAGTTGCATTGAGGAAGGAAAGGGAAAAAATCTGATGGTATTGAAGCTTTTTCACTTTTCTTCAGAAGCTTCAAAATCCTGCTCAGTGTGGCTTCCCTAATTCTCAATATGTTTATAGAAACATGTTAGTACATATTTCCAGAAACTTCAACAGTCTAATTCATTACATTTAGGCTACTACATTTTAGATAAAAGGGGGAATGAAGGTTTCTTATTATTCTTTGTGAAATCCATTAAGAATGTTAAGAATCATGGATGTTCCTTGTAGTAACGATATACAAATAGAGAAAATATCAGTGACAGAATCAGAAAACCCTGCTTTAGAAATCTCTCCTGTGCTACAGGAGTTGAAACTATAAAGAGTCACCAAACTCTCATGGGTCAATTTCACTATGTGTCAATGGAGGGAATTATCATAGATGCTCTCCCAGGTTCCTTCCAAGGCTTTGACTCTCTGAGAAGGAAGCCCAGGAAGCTCTAGAAGCTAATGCATACGAAGGTGACTTTGTAGCAGACAGTGTTTCCAATTAGTACCTTGGGAGGAATATGTACCCAGATGTAATGCTTCAGTTTATCTTAGTGCTGGAGGAAGAGGGAGAACAATGTTTCACAGAAAATTGAGCCTAAAATCCTCATGAACACAGGACAATCTGACCTTTCATTCACCAGGAAGCATCAGTTCATAGAAGGAGGGATCAGGAAAGGACACTGAACATTGGCCCGTTTTCTGGGAGAGCGTGCCGAGGCTCTGAGAAGCCTGGTGTCTGGCCAAGGGTCACCGGGTCAAATACGTAGAGGTAGAATCATGACAAGGCTCCTAGGCTCTGGCCCTTTGTTTACTCCACTTTTACTCTGTGCTTTTACTAGTTTTTTTTGTTTCTGTCATGTCTGCACTTGGTTGATAGTAGTCAAATTAAGTTTCATATCTTCAGGATACTTTACTTATTGCTTAATGGAGAGAATAAGGGAATTTCTTAGAGATGAACAGAGTATCAGCTAAAATGCCAGTACAAACGCCTGTGATGTCATAATCCTTTTACACAGGGTGCATTGCAGCTGCTAAAGCTTTGTGAGACTGTCTTACTTTTTACAAGCAATTATCCTTGAAGAACTTTTTCTTTGCTCCTAAAAAGTCTTTATTTCCATAGCAAACCCAAAATTGAGACAAAATTACTGCTATTCTAAATGTAAAGATGTTCACCCTAAATGATCAGGATGTTATAGCTGGAACCTATATGGAAACTGAAAGCTATGTTAGTTTACCCATTTTGAGAGACTTTATAAAGAAAAAAACATACACCAACATACACACATATATATGATTACTTTCACATTATAGAATCTTCAGATCAGATCAGATCAGTCGCTCAGTCGTGTCCGACTCTTTGCGACCCCATGAATCGCAGCACGCCAGGCCTCCCTGTCCATCACCAACTCCCGGAGTTCACTCAGACTCACGTCCATCGAGTCGGTGATGCCATCCAGCCATCTCATCCTCTGTCGTCCCCTTCTCCCCCTGCTCCCAATCCCTCCCAGCATCAGAGTTTTTTCCAATGAGTCAACTCTTCACATGAGGTGGCCAAAGTACTGGAGTTTCAGCTCTAGCATCATTCCTTCCAAAGAAATCCCAGGGCTGATCTCCTTCAGGATGGACTGGTTGGATCCCCTTGCAGTCCAAGGGACTCTCAAGAGTCTTCTCCAACACCACAGTTCAAAAGCATCAATTCTTCGGCGGTCAGCCTTCTTCACAGTCCAACTCTCACATCCATACATGACCACGGGAAAAACCATAGCCTTGACTAGACGAACCTTTGTTGGCAAAGTTCTCTGCTTTTAAATATGCTATCAAGGTTGGTCATAACTTTCCTTCCAAGGAGTAAGTGTCTTTTAATTTCATGGCTGCAGTCACCATCTGTAGTGATTTTGGAGCCCAAAAAGATAAAGTCTGACACTGTTTCCACTGTTTCCCCATCTATTTCCCATGAAGTGATGGGACCGGATGCCATGATCTTAGTTTTTTGAATGTTGAGCTTTAAGCCAACTTTTTCACTCTCCACTTTCACTTTCATTCGGAGGATTTTTAGTTCCTCTTCACTTTCTGCCATAAGGGTGGTGTCATCTGCATATCTGAGGTGATTGATATTTCTCCCGGCAATCTTGATTCCAGTTTGTGTTTCTTCCAGTCCAGCTTTTCTCATGATGTACTCTGCATATAAGTTAAATAAACAGGGTGCCAATATACAGCCTTGATGAACTCCTTTTCCTATTTGGAACCAGTCTGTTGTTCCATGCCCAGTTCTAACTGTTGCTTCCTGACCTGCATACAAATTTCTCAAGAGGTAGATCAGGTGGTCTGGTATTCCCATCTCTAGAAGAATTTTCCACAGTTTATTGTAATCCACACAGTCAAAGGCTTTGGCGTAGTCAATAAAGCAGAAATAGATGTTTTTCTGGAACTCTCTTGCTTTTTCCATGATCCAGCGGATGTTGGCAATTTGATCTCTGGTTCCTCTGCCTTTTCTAAGACCAGTTTGAACATCAGGAAGTTCACGGTTCACATATTGCTGAAGCCTGGCTTGGAGAATTTTGAGCATTACTTTACTAGCGTGTGAGATGAGTGCAATTGTGCGGTAGTTTGAGCATTCTTTGGCACTGCCTTTCTTTGGGATTGGAATGAAAACTGACCTTTTCCAGTCCTGTGGCCACTGCTAAGTTTTCCAAATTGGCTGGCATATTGAGTGCAGCACTTTCACAGCATCATCTTTCAGGATTTGGAATAGTTCAACTGGAATTCTGTCACCTCCACTAGCTTTGTTCGTAGTGATGCTTTCTAAGGCCCACTTGACTTCACATTCCAGGATGTCTGGCTCTAGGTCAGTGATCACACCATTGTGATTATCTGGATCGTGAAGATCTTTTTTGTACAGTTCTTCTGTGTATTCTTGCCATCTCTTCTTAATATCTTCTGCTTCTGTTAGGTCCATACCATTTCTGTCCTTTATCGAGCTCATCTTTGCATGAAATGTTCCTTTGGTATTCTGATTTTCTTGAAGAGATCTCTAGTGTTTCCCATTCTGTTGTTTTCCTCTATTTCTTTGCATTGATCACTGAAGAAGGCTTTCTTATCTCTTCTTGCTATTCTTTGGAACTCTGCATTCAGATGCTTATATCTTTCCTTTTCTCCTTTGCTTTTAACTTCTCTTCTTTTCACAGCTATTTGTAAGGCCTCCCCAGACAGCCATTTTGCTTTTTTGCATTTCTTTTCTATGGGAATGGTCTTGATCCGTCTCCTGTACAATGTCACGAACCTCATTCCATAGTTCATCAGGTACTCTATCTATCAGATCTAGGCCCTTAAATCTATTTCTCACTTCCACTGTATAATCATAAGGGATTTGATTTAGGTCATACCTGAATGGTCTAGTGGTTTTCCCTACGTTCTTCAATTTCAGTCTGAATTTGGCAATAAGGAGTTCATGGTCTGAGCCACAGTCAGCTCCTGGTCTTGTTTTTGCTGACTGTATAGAATCTTAATGACTAATAAATTTAGTATTTATCATGTAGCTCTCAAGACATATATTTATTTCAGTTCTTAATGAGAGGAAACCAGTATATATTTATGGAACTCAGTATATATTCATGGAACTGAAAAGGCACTGTGATAGAATGTACTTGGCAGGACAGAAAAATCCCTCACTATCATGTTTGTGCTTTTCATATCAAAACACATTGTAAGTGTATCATGCTTTTATTCTAAACTCCATGAATCATCTTGTCTTATTTGTTCATCTGGAGATACTTAATTTTTCTTTAATGAGAAAGTTGAAACACAAAGAGTTGAAATGAATGCATTGAATTATCAGCTGTGAGAGTTAGGGTTATCTAACCCCATCCATGTTTTTTAGAGGTAGAAGTGAGTCCTAGAGAAACAGATGTCTTCTTCAGTTTTGTATGACAATTTATTGGTGGATAATGGAATCAGGTATTTTAGTCCAGTCTTATGTAATTTCTAAACCACCACAGTTTCTTCAGAGAGCAAAAGAAAAAATTTTGAAGCAGTCAGAATAGGAATGCCTTCTGATCCTAACACTACCACATGTACTATAAAATTGTATTGGCTTACTTGAGTACTAAGACTGATTTTATCATAAGTTCCTTTAATTTTAAATCAGCAAAAGTTTGTACATCTTTTGTGAATTTAAGAGATTTTGTTTTTATTTTATTTTTTAAATTGTTAATTGGAGAGTAATTGATAGACCTGGATTATCTGGTCTATTTTGCAAATGTTTCATTAAATTTAAAGTACAAAGGTGGTAATTATATGTACAGCAAAAGTAATATAAGATCCTCTCCCTTGGCCAATATGTACATCAGTATCTTTCCCTTAATTTAAGTATTGATATTATCCCAGCCTGGTAAGGAGATCAAACCTGTCAGTCCTTAAGAAAATCAATCCTGAATATTCACTGGAAGGACTGATGCTGAAGCTGAACTTCCAGTACTTTGGCCAACCTGATTTGAAGAGCCAGCTCATTGGCAAAGACTCTGATACTGGGAAAGATTGAACACAGGAGAAGGGGACAACAGAGGATAAGATGGTTGGATGGTATCACCAACTCAATAGTCATGAGTTTGATCAAACTCCAGGAGCTACTGAAGGACAGGGAAGCTTGGTGTGCTGCAGTCCATGGTGTTTCAAAGAGTTGGACATGACTGAGCCACTGAACAGCACCAACAAAACCCTAGTAATGGATAGATTCCAGCCAGATGACTCTTACATGGCATGGTCTCCAGCTAAGTTGAAAGCCATTTACCTTGAAACTTCTTTTTGCTCCATTAGATTGAAAGCTGATTTTTGAGAGAATAGTATCTTCTATCTAGTCACATGGTCACTTGATTATTGCTTTTATGGGAAAATGGTACTCATCCACATGATAGGCAACTTTAGTTTAACTGTTAAAATGTCTTTGATATCTTCCTATGCATTAAGTATATAGAATACTTATATAAAATATGTATAGTCCCTTTTTTTAAGGATATTACACAGTAATGAGGGATAGAATCATATATAGCAGATTTTAATCCATGAGTAGATATCCTTAGCCTACTCTCAGCCTGACCAAGTACATTGACTTTATTACTCGAGCCTTGATTAAAGTGGTTAATAAAGAAATAGATGCTATGAGTTTGATCCCTGATTTGGTCACATTCTAAGCATTTAACTTAGGCAGGTTACTTAATTTCTTTGTACCTCAGTTTCCTTATCTGTAAAATGGCTGTAATAATATTAATATAATAAATTAATAATAATTATGAATTAATATAAATAATATAATAATAATATAATATTAATATTAGGTTGAACTAATACAACTAGCATTTTCAAAAGTCAAAATCAGTGCAATATGGTGAAATTAAATATTTATCCTCATATGTTGTTATAAGAATTAATAAATGTTAGCACTTAGTATAGTCTTAGCATATAGCAAACATTCAATAAACCTTGGCTGCTATTATTATAGAAATCCTATCCACCTTTAGAGGGAGCACTCTCATCTCATTTACTTCCCAGATTGCTCTAACTACTTTGTTCTTAGCATTACTGTATAAACCACTCATGTGGCAATAACTCATATAAAATCCTATGACATTTCTTTCTTTTCTTAAAAAAATTATTTTTGGCTGCACTGAGTCTATGTTGCTGCATGTGGGCTTTCTCTAGTTGCAGTGTATGGGCTACTCATTGTGGTGGCATTTCTTGTTGCAGAGGGCTCAAGGGCTCTCAGGCTTAGTCGTGGCTCATGGATTTAGTTGCCCCAGGGCATGTAGGTCTTTCCAGACAAGGTACTGAACACCTGTCCTCTGCACTGGCAGGCAGATTCTTAACTACTGGACCACCAGGAAAGCCCCTGTGAAACTTCTTTTTCTGCTATTTAATCTGCTGCTTTTTTCTGCTGTCATTTTATTTTATTTTATTTTTAAACTTTACATAATTGTATTAGTTTTGCCAAATATCAAAATGAATCTGCCACAGGTATACATGTGTTCCCCATCCTGAACCCTCCTCCCTCCTCCCTCCCCATACCATCCCTCTGGGTCGTCCCAGTGCTCTAGCCCCAAGCATCCAGTATTGTGCATCGAACCTGGACTGGCATCTCGTTTCATACATGATATTTTATATGTTTCAATGCCATTCTCCCAAATCTTCCCACCCTCTCCTTCTCCCACAGAGTCCATAAGATTGTTCTATACATCAGTGTCTCTTTTGCTGTCTGCTGTCATTTTAATATTGACTCGCCATCCAGTGAAATCAAAGCTTCCTTGAAAAGTAGAATCATACAGAAAACAATTTTCATTATCTCTGCTCACTACTAAAATTTGTTTTGTTAGGACTAGTTACAAGCAGTTTTTACATGTTCAAAAATGTTTCTCATATGTGTGGGCATTATGTACATGTGTGACTGTGCATTGCTGAAAAAGAGAAGTATTTAATTCCCTTCTTGGTGTTCAACAGTATCAAATTTATTTTAAATTGCCTATTTTATACAGTATTCACTAAATATTAATCAAGTGACATTAACAAAATCAAGGTGATGAATTATTCTTTGAAAATATTGATAAAACTTTGTCCTCTTTCTTAAGTCTTTTGGTGGTTTTTACTTTCCACACTCATGGCAGCTCATGTCCTTGACTTTATCTAGCAAAATTGCATAAACCTGCTGGACCTACACAAACATAATAGGAAACATAGTCTAAAATACTGGTAAATAAATTTTCAGATACAATGCATAAAAAGCATGAAGTCCCTAAAAATTTACATTGGAAATAAAGAGTAAATAAATACATATATATGAAATAAAATGTATTGATTATTTTAGGCTATTTCAAATGCTCATGTCAGGGTGATTTCTTATGGTGAACGATGTTGGATTTGTGATTTCTGAAGAAGATTTAGCTTAGGAACAAGGGACCAGGCTTCAGACACTCAGAATTTTGTGTGGCAGAAGTTTATTACAATGAAAAAGGACAGAGGAAGCTTCTGACATAGACATCAGAAGGGGGCCGGAGACTGCCCCTCTTGCTAGTCTTGTCAAGGCCTTATATACTTTTTCAGTTGGTTACTAACAATAGAATGATCTTACCAGACCCACTCCCACCATATCCATCTTAAGATAATAGGACTAACAATAGTACTGGAGTGGGGTGCCATTGCCTTCTCCGAGAAAGGTCTTACCAGACCCCAAAGAAGATGTCCTTTTCATCAGAGGGGACTAGAATGCAAAAGTAGGAAGTCAAGAGATAACTGGACTAACAGGCAAGTTTGGCCTTGGAATACAACATGAAGCAGGGCAAAGACTAATAGAGTTTTCCCAAGAGAACACACTGGTCATAGCAAACACCCTCTTGGAACGACACAAGAGAAGACTACACATGGACATCACCAGATGGTCATACCAAAATCAGATTGATTATATTCTTTGCAACGGAGATGGAGAAGCTCTATACAATCAGCAAAAACAAGATTGGGAGCTGACTGTGGCTCAGATCATGAACTCCTTATTGCCAAATTCAGACTTAAATTGAAGAAAGTAGCAAAACCACTAGGCCATTCACGAATGACCTAAATCAAATCCATTACAATTATACAGTGGAAGTAACAAATAGATTCAAGGGATACGATCTGATAGAGTACCTGAAGAACTATGGACAGAGGTTCGTGCCATTGTACAGGAGGCAGTGATCAAGACCATCTCCAAGAAAAAGAAATGCAAAAAAGCAAAACAGTTGTCTGAGGAGGCCTTACAAATAGCTGAGAAAAGAGGAGAAGCTAAAGGCAAAGGTGAAAAGACATACCCACTTAAATGCAGAGTTCCAAATAATAGCAAGGAGAGATAAGAAACCTTTCCTCATTGATCAATGCAAAGAAATAGAGGAAAACAATAGAATTGGAAAGACTAGAGATCTCTTCAAGAAAATTAGAGATACCAAGAGAACATTTCATGCAAAGATGGGCCTGATAAAGGACAGAAAAGTACGAACCTAACAGAAGCAGAAGATATTAAGAAGAGGTGGCAAGAATACATAGATGAACTATACAACAAATATTTTCATGATCCAGATAACCATGATGTTGTGATCAGTCACCTATAGCCAGACATCCTGGAATGCGAAGTCAAGTGGGCCTTAGGAAGCATTACTATGAACAAAGGTAGTGGAGGTGATGGAATTCAATTGAATTGTTTCAAAGCATAAAAGATGATGCTGTTAAAGTACTGCATTCAGTATGCCAGCAATTTTGGAAAACTCAACAGTGGCCACAGCACTGGACAAGATCAATTTTCATTCCAGTCCCAAAGAAAGGTAATGCCAAAGACTACCACACAATTTCACTCATCTCACACACTAGCAAAGTAATGCTCAAAATTCTCCAAGCCAGGCTTCAACAGTACGTGAACTGTGAGTTTCCAGATATTCAAGCTGGATTTGGAAAAGGCAGAAGAACCAGAGATCAAATTGCCAACATCCTCTGGATCATTTAAAAATCAAGAGAGTTCCAGAAAAACATCTACTTCTGCTTTATTGACTACACAAAGGCCTTTGACTGTGTGGATCACATCAGTGTGGAAAATTCTTCAAGGGATTGGAATACCAGACCACCTTACCTGCCTCCTGAGAAATCTGTATGCAGGTCAAGAAGCAACAGTTAGAACTGGTCATGGAACAACAGACTGGTTCCAAATTGGAAAAGGAATATGTCAAGGTTGTATATTGACACCGTGCTTATTTAACTTGTATACAGAGTACATTATGAGAAATGCTGAGCTGGATGAAGCACAAGCTGGAATCAAGATTGCTGGGAGAAATATCAATAACATCAGATACACAGATGATACCACCCTTATGGCAGAAAGTGAGGAGGAACTAAAGAACTTCTTGATTAAAGTGAAAGAGGAGAGCAAAAATGCTGGCTTAAAACTAAAACCAATACAATATTGTAAGTTAAAAAAAAAAAAAAAAGACTGAACTTAAAAAAAAAAAAACCTCAACACCCAAAAAACAATGATCACGGCATCCAGTCCCATCACTTCATGGTAAATAGATGGGGAAACAATGGAAACAGTGACAGACTTTATTTTTTTGGACTCCAAAATCACTGCAGATGGTGACTGCAGCCATGAAATTAAAAGATGCTTGTTCCTTGGAAAAAAAGCTATGATCAACCTAGACAGCATATTAAAAAGCAGAGACATTAATTTGCTGACAAAAGTCCATATAATCAAAGCTATGATTTTTCCAGTAATAAATATGGATGTGAGAATTGGACTGTAAAGAAAGCTGAGCACAGAAGAATTGATGCTTTTGAACTGTGGTGTTGGAGAAGACTCTTGAGAGTCCCTTGGAGAGCAAGATCAAATCAGTCAATCCTAAAGGAAATCTGTCCTGAATATTCACTGGAAGGACTAATGCTGAAGGTGAAGCTCCAGTACTTTGGCCACCTGATGCAAAGAACTGACTCATTGGAAAAGACCCTAATGGGAAAGATTAAAGGCAGGAGGAGAAGGGGAAGACACAGGATGAGATGGTTGGATGGCATCATCAACTTGATGGACATGAGCTTGAACAAGCTCCAGGAGTGGACAGGGAAGGTACAGGGAAGCCTGGCTTGCTGCAGTCCATCGGTTGCAAAGAGTCCACAGGACTACGCTCCTGAACTGAACTGAACCAGACCCACTCCTACATAAGATAACAGGATTAGTTCTTGTTAAGAAGGAGAAACACATCCTTGAGCAAGATACATTGTTGTTATATAATCATTTGTACAGAGCTTAAGGAAAAATATACCCTTGAGCAAGATGAGTTGTTTTGTTGTATAATCATTGTCTCTGGGCTTAAAGAAAATAAAGTCTTATGTGACTAAGAAAAAGAAATATAGAAAAAAGTCTGTCTTTTTCTCCTCCTTGAGAGCTCTGGACCCCTTTCTCCTCCTTGAGGGCCCCAGACTCATTATCAACCTATGTAAGAATTAACTCCTCAAGGGTACCATCTTTTAGAATCAAAAGATAACATAGAATCTCAACTCTGTACTTTAAAAATTAGATAACAACATGAGATTATTTTCTGATCTTTTAGAATTAAGCACTTTAATTCTTTTTTAAAAATGGCTGTTGTATACAGGTAATAACTTTCAATTTGGTATTTCTTAAATGAAGCAAGTAATCTGCAGTGGCTTCAATAAAAGTAAATAAAAGTTGACAAGTTCTAAACTGTATGTATTTTTAAAATAACAGAATTAATCTAAGTGCTCCTAAGGCAGGGGTAAGGCACTTTGTGCTCTGGGATTATACAGAATTCACAGGTGCAATACCTACTGTTGACCAATTTGCCTGTTCTTTTGTCTCTGCATTCAGATTCTCTATAAAGCAAATTTACTGTTTAATCTGTAATCTCTATTGTAAAGATTAAATCTCTCTGAGCTCTGACCTTTGGAAGTATTTGTCCTGTGCTTGTCACCCAGTTGTATCTGACTCTCTGCGACCCCATGGACTGTAGTCTGCCAGGCTCCTTTGTCCATGGGATTCTCCAGGCAAGAATACTGGAGTGCCTAATTCAAATCGCTTATTAAACCTTGGAACTTTTTTCTCCTAAGGTATACATTTCTATCAGTAACACAATTGGCCATCTTGCAGTCTGCTATTTTTACTCTTCTCTCTCTCTCCCCTTTTAGTCCCTTTATCCTATTGCATCTCATCAACCATTAGTTCTAAAATATCCACCACTCTAGACAGAGTGCATTTTGTTATGTACACACTGTGCAAAGATCTTTATAAAAGGGAATCTTAAATTCTCCTTGAAAGTGATCATGTCCTACCTAACTTTTGTTGGTTTTCTTGTTTTTAGTCTCCTCAATTTCCAACACTTTATATTTCAGAATTATACAGTTCGAGACTATGGAAAGTATCTAGTCTCTCCAGATTGCCTACGTTTGGAAATTGGCTCATCCTCTTTTTGGCTAGGTGAGAGTGCAAGTCAGTTTAAGCTCTTGTGACTGTAAAATGGGAAAAATAATCATATGTTCTCATAGGTATTTGTGAAGACTAGATGAATATTTATGCATATTGCTTGCTTGCTAAATCTCTTCAGTCATGTCCGACTCTTTGTGACCCCATGGCCAGTAGCCCACCAGTCTCCGCTGTCAATGGAATTCTCCATGCAAGAATACTGGAGTGAGTAGCCATTCTGTTCTCTGGATGAAGCTGTTAGTAGTAGAAATAGCATGTCTGTGAGCGACGTGGCATGCTGCAGTCCATGAAGTCACAAAGAGTTGAACATGACTTAGCGACTGAAAAACAAAATATACTAAATGCAAAGTAATTTAGGGTTATTTAATGAAGCTCTTTTGTTGTTGTTCAACTCTTTGCTACCCCATGGACTGCAGCATGCCAGGCTTCCCTATCCTCCAAGGTCTCCTAGAATTTTCTTAAACTCATGTCCGTTGAGTTGTTAATGTTATCCAACCATCTCATCCTGTGTCACTCCCTTCTCCTTCTGCCTTTCTGCCATTAGTTCCTCTTTGCTTTCTGCCATTAGAGTGGTATCATCTGCTTGTCTCAGGTTGTTGATATTTCTCCCGGCAATCTTGAGTCCAACTTCTGATTCATCCAGCCCAGCATTTTGCAGGATATACACTGCATAGAAGTTAAATGAGCAGGGTGATGATATACAGCCTTGTCGTACTCCTTTCCCAATTTTGAACCAGTCTGTTGTTTCATGTCCTGTTCTAACTATTGCTTCTTGACCTGTGTATGAGTTTCTCAGGAGGAAGGTAAGGTGGTCTGGTATTTCCATCTCTTGAAAAAATTTCCAGTTTGTTGTAAACCACAGTCAAAAGGTTTAACATAGTCAGAGAAGGCAGAGGTAGAAGGTTTTTTTTCTGAAATTCTCTTGCTTTTTCTGTGATTCAATGGATGCTGGCAATTTGATCTCTGGTTCCTCTGCCTTTTCTAAACTCAGCTTGTACATTAGGAAGTTCTTATTCTAAACTCAGCTTGTACATTAGGAAGTTCTTAGTTCATGTAGTGTTGAGGCTTGGCTTGAGGGATTTTGAGCGTTATCTTGCTAGCATGTGAAAGGAGCATAATTGTATGGTAGTTTGAAGTTTTTTGGCATTGCCCTTCTTTGGGATTGGAATGAAAACTGACCTTTCCCAATCCTGTGGCCACTGTTGAGTTTTCCAAATTTGCTGGCATATTAAGTGCAGCACATTAACAGCATCATCTTTTAGCATTTGAAATAGCTTAGCTAGAATTCTGTCACCTCCATTAGTTTTGTTTGTAGTAATAGTTCCTTAAGGTCCACTTGACTTCACACTCTAAGATGTCTGGTTTTAGATGAGTGATCACACTTCTGTGGTTATCTGGGTCATAAGGTATTTTTTGTATAGTTCTGTGTATTCTTGCCACCTGTTCTTAATCTCGTCTACTTCTGTTGAGTCCTAGCCATTTCTGTCCTTTATTGTGCCCATTTTTGCATGAAATGTTCCCTTGGTATCTCTGATTTTCTTGAAGAGATCTCTAGTCTTTCTAGTTCTATTGTTTTCCTCTACTTTGCATTGTTCACTTTAGGATGGCTTTCCTGTTCTCCTTTCTGTTCTCTGTAGCTCTGCATTCAGACGGATATATCTTTCTCTTTCCCCTTTGCCTTTTGCTTCTCTTTTTTTCTCAGCTATTTTAAGGCTTCCTCTTGCAATCATTTGCCTTGTTACATTTCTTTTTCTTGGGGATGGTTTTGGTAATCACCTCTGGTATAATGTTATGGGCCTCCATCCATAGTTCCTCAGACACTCTTGTCTACCAAATCTAATCTCTTGAATCTATTTGTCACACTCCACTGTGTAATCATAAGGCATGTGATTTAGGTCATACATGAATGGCCTAGTGGTTTTCCCTAGTTTCTCCCATTTAAGCCTGAATTTTGCAATAAGGAGCTAATTATCTGAGCCATAGTCAGATCCAGGTCTTGTTTTTGCTGACTACATAGAGCTTCTCTCTTTTTGGCTGCAAAGAATATAATCGTTCTAATTTTGGTATTGACCATTTTGAGATGTCTGTGTGTAGCGTCATCTCTTGTATTGTTGGTAAAGTGTGTTTGCTATGGCCAGTGTGTTCTCTTGAGGCAACTATGCCTGCTGCTAAGTTGCTTCAGTCGTGTCCGACTCTGTGCGACCCCATAGACGGCAGCCCACCGGGCTCCCCTGTCCCTTGATATCAATCTCTAAATGCAGATTTTTATATCCAATATATAATGGAAAATAAACACCAACTACTATTGTCTGTCCCATCATTAATTAAATATTCTGATACTCAGTTCAGTTCAGTCTCTCAGTCATGTCCAACTTTTTGCAAACCCATGGACTGCAGGACACCAGGCTTCCCTGTCCATCACCAACTCCAGGAGCCTACCCACACTCATGTCCGTCGCATCAGTGATGCCTTCCAATCATCTCATCCTCTGTCATCCCCTTCTCCTGCCTTCAATCTTTCTCAGCATCAGGGAGTTTTCCAGTGAGTCGATTCTTTGCGTCAGGTTGCCAAAATATTGGGGTTTCAGTTTCACCTATTCTGATATTCAAAGCATCCTAAATCTTACCCTCATTGTTCTCTTTTTAATCTTCTCTCTTCTTAAGCCTATATTTTTGGCACATTTTCTACACTTGTCCTTCCCTTCTCACAACGTTTAGTTACATTTGCACTACTTTATCCATTATATTAGCCTGTTCTTTGACCCCTTTATTTGCAGCCCTCTTTGGATGTTCAAAGTTTTATACTTCAAAATTAAACTCAAGTCTCACATTTTTACTGAAGTTATTTATTGCTCTGAGAAAGTTCTCTTTCTAAATTACATTTATATAGCCTCCAATTAAAATAAATTTATATTAAGCAAATAAATTACATTTATGTTTCCATATTATATACTTTAGAATTCAATGGTAAAATTTCACAGGTCTCCTTTTTTTTTTTTAACTAATACACTTTTTCCCCAATTGAAAGATATTTCTTGAAGTAAATATTTATTTTATTCTGTCTTAGTCTCTATGCAAAAGCAAATTTCTAATGTCTGAAAACTCCTATTTCCTCAGGATTAGCATTGTGAATTTAGAGGGAAAATATTAAATAAACACTAAAGAAATCAGAGGGCTTCCCTGGTGACTCAGCAGGTAAAGAATCTGCCTGCAGTGTGGAGGACCTGGGTTTGATCCCTGGGTTGAGAAGATCCCCTGAAGGAGGAAAAGGCAACCCACTGTAGTATTCTGGCCTGGAGAATTCCATGGACTTTATAGTCCATGGGGTTGCAAAGAGTCAGACATGACTGAGCGGCTAACTTAGAACTAGAAAATTGATAGTACACCTTTCTTGTCATCTAATGAGAATCTATGTCTATACTATCTTGAATAATAAAAGAATAGATTACCACTGTTGAAATATTTATCATCAATTATATATTGGAAAAGTAATCTTAATATAAAATATGATGCACTGGAAGATTATTGTGACTTTTCTACTCTGAAGACTTTCCATAATATGAGTTATAGACTCTGTGTTAGAACTGACTCTGTTTTCTCTAAAGAAAATGTTGTTGTACAAAGTCTGTATATCAAGTCACTGTATTTTTAGTTAAAACTATAGCCTTTTTGTTAAGTATATGATGGGATATGTCCTACATTTCATTTCTGAAAGTATTTTCTGGGAGTCAAGTTTAAAGCTTCATCAAAAGGAAATAAGACAGTCATATATTACACGTATTTTAAAAAGCAGTATGGTAAGTACAAGGTTTTTACCAGTTTTTCCAGATATTCATGTGTTAATATTAACTATAATTATGCTTAAGTTATATATAAGAAATGTGATTTTACTTTTTTCAGTATTAACCAGAGTACAGCTACTTTTCTAAATGTACTGTCACAAAATACAGTTACTTGTTTCTTATTCAAAAACATATCAGTATATTCTGTGGACATAATTAAAAGCAATTAATAATCAGTTAAGAGATACAGAAAATAAGTAGATCTAAAATATATCAAAAAGTCATTGTGAGAGGAGGAGAATACAAATGCAGGATTTTGAAAATGCATTTGAAAATGAGATCAACAACCTAAGACAATAGTGCATATGTAAATAGACTACTATACAATTACCACATGGTAATCACAAACCAAAGATCTAAAACACATATACATATGAAAAAGAAAAAGGAGGAAATCATAACAATAAAAAGTCAGAAAGTCAGAAAGTGAAGTCACTCAGTCGTGTCCGACTCCTTGTGACCCCATGGACTGTAGCCCACCAGGCTCCTCCATCCATGGGATTTTCCAGGAAGAATACTGGAGTGGGTTGTCATGCCCTTCTCCAGGGGATCTTCCCAACCCAGGGAACGAACCCAGTTCTTCTGCACTGTAGGCATACGCTTTACCATCTGAGCCACCAGGGAAGTCCCATAACAGTAAAGATAGGCATCAAATCATAAGAGAAGAGAGCAAAAGAAGAAAGAGAAAAATAAAGTCCTACAAAAACATATCCATAATATTAACAAATGGCAACAAGAACTTAGATATCAATAATTACATTAAATATATATGGACTTAATGTTTCAAACAAAAAATAGAATGTCTAAATGGATACTAAAACAGACCCATATACATGTTGTGATATGAGATTCACTTCAGATCTAAAGATACACAGACTAAAACGAGGGATGGAAAAGGGTATTCCATGCAAATGAAATGCAAAAGAAAGCCAGAATAGCAATACTTACATCAGACAAAATGGATTTAAAAATATAGACTGTTATAAGACACAGAGAAAGATACTCCATAATGATCTAGGGATCAATCCAAGAAGATATAATATTTGTAAATATATATTTGCCCAACATCAGTTTCAGTTCAGTCGCTCAGTTGTGTCCGACTCTTTGCGACCCCATGAATCGCAGCATGCCAGGCCTCCCTGTCCATCACCAACTCCCGGAGTTCACTCAGACTCACGTCCATCAAGTCTGTGATGCCATCCAGCCATCTCATCCTCTGTCGTCCCCTTCTCCTCCTGCCCCCAATCCCTCATAGGAGCACACAAACATATAAGGCACATATAAATGGACATAAAAGGAGAAATCAACAATAACACAACAATAATAGAGGACTTTAACGACCCTCTTACATCATACACATCATCCATATAGAAAATCAATCCGAAAACATTGGCCTTAAATGATACATTAGACCAAATGGGCTTACTTGATATATTATGTGTGTATCAGATCAGATCAGATCAGATCAAATCAGTCGCTTAGTCGTGTCTTACTCTTTGTGACCCCATGAATCTCAGCAGGCAAGGCCTCCCTGTCCATCACCAACTCCCGGAGTTCACTCAGACTCACGTCCATCAAGTCAGTGATGCCATCCAGCCATCTCATCCTCTGTCATCCCCTTCTCCTCTTGCCCCCAATCCCTCCCAGCATCAGAGTCTTTTCCAACGAGTCAACTCTTCACATGAGGTGGCCAAAGTACTGGAGTTTCAGCTTTAGCATCATTCCTTCCAAAGAAATCCCAGGGCTGATCTCCTTCAGAATGGACTGGTTGGATCTCCTTGCAGTCCAAGGGACTCTCAAGAGTCTTTTCCAGCACCACAGTTCAAAAGCATCAATTCTTCAGCGCTCAGCCTTCTTCACAGTCCAACTCTCACATCCATACATGACCACAGGAAAAACCATAGTGTTGACTAGACGTACATATATGTATATACATATATGAACATTCCACTCAAAAACAGAATATACTTTCATTTCAGTTGCATGTGGAACACTGTCCAGGAGAAATTCCATACTAGGTTACAAAAGAAACCTTGATAAATGTAAGAAAATTTAAATACTTTTAAGCACCTTTCCCAACAATGTGATGAGACTTGAAATAAACTGAAAGAAGAAAAAAAAAAACTGCAGAAATTTTCTTAAAAAATCACAGAGAAGCTAAACAGTATGATACTAAACAACCAATGGATTACTGAAGAACTCAAAGAGGAAATAAAAAATTACCTAGAGACAAATGAAAATGAAAACATGATCCAAAATCAGTGGTTTGCAGCAAAGGCAGTTTTAAGAGGAAAGTTTACAAGTTTACCTCAGGAAACAAGAAAAAAATCTCAAACAACCTAAACTTACACCTAAAGAAACTAAAGAAAGAAGAACAAAAAGTAGAAGGGAAGGAATCATAAACATCAGAAATAGAAACTTAAAAAATACAGAAGATCAATGGAACTAAAAGCTGACTCTTTGAAAAGATAAAGTTGATAATCCTTTAGCCAGACTCATCAAGAAAAAAACAGAAATGATCTAAATCAGTAAAATTAGAAATGTAAAAGTGGAAGTTATCACTGACACCATAGAAGTACAAAAGATCATAAGAGGCTACTGTGAACAACTGTGCCAATAAAATGGACAGCCTAATCTAAGAAAAGACAAATTCTAGATACAGTATCTCAAGACTAAACCAAGAAGAAATAAAAAATATGAAAAGACCAATTACCAGTAATGAATTGAATCAGCAAATTAAAAACTCCCAACAAATAAAAGTATAGGATCTGATGGCCTTGAAGTTGAACTCTGCTAAACACTTACAGCCATGGTAACTACCTCTCCTTCTGAGACTAGTCCCAAAAATTTCAGAGGAAGGAATACTTCTGAACTCATTCTATGAGGCCAGCATCACCCTGATACCAAAACCAGAGAAACCAAGTAAAAGAAAAAAAAAGGGAACCAAAAGTCAATATCACTGATGAACATAAATGTAAACACCCTTAACAATATAGTAATGGAATGTAACAATACATTAAAAGGATCATCCATATAATCAGGTGGCATTTATTCTGGTGATGGAAGGATTTTTCACTATCTTCAAATCAACCAATGTGATATACCATATTAACTAATGAAGAATGACAACTGTATGATAATCTCAATAGTTGCAGGAAACTTTTTAGATAAAATTTGACATCCATTTATGATAAAAATTTGCCAGGAGGTAGGCATAGAGGTAACCTCCTCAACATAATAAAGGCGTGATCCATCATAGCTAACATCATACTCAATGAAGAGAAGCTGAAAGTATTTCCTCTAAGATAAGGAACAAGACAAAGATGAACACTATTTCCACTTCTGTTCAATGTAGTTTTGGAAGTCCTAGCTGTACCAGAGAAGAAAGGAAAGAAAAGGAAATTGGAAAGGAAGAAGTAAAACTGTTACTTTTACAGATGACATATATTATGCATAGAAAATCTTAAACATGCCATCTAGAAAACTACTAGAGTTCATCAGTGAATTCAGTAAACATTCAGGATAGAAAATTAATATACAGAAATCTGTTGCATTTCTATACACTTAACAGTGAACTATCAGAAAGGGAAATTAAGGAAACAGTCCTATTTACCATTGCATCAAAAAAGATATAATACCTAGAAATAAATCTACCTCAGGAGATAACAGACCTATACTTGGAAAGCTGAGAGACAGATAAAGAATATACAAGCAGATACAAAGATACTGTGTTCTTGGATTGGATGAAATAACATTATTAAAATGACCATACTACCCAAGGCAGACTAGAGATTCAGTGTAATCCCTACTAAGTAGCAATGGCATTTTTCAGAGTAGTACAACAAATAATTTGAAAATCTGTATAGAAACAAGAAGTTCCCAAATAGCCAAAACAATATTGAGAAAAAAAAAATGGAGCTGGAATTATCAAGCTTCCTGAGTTCAGAGAATTATACAAAGCTGCAATAATGAAAATAGTATTGTACTGTCACAAAAAACAGACATATAGATGAAAGGAGCAGAATAGAGAACCCAGAAATAAATCCACACATCTATGATCAATCAGTCTTCAACAGAGGAGGCAAGAACTTACAATGAAAGTGAAAGTGTTAGTCACTCAGTCATGTCCAACTCTTTGTGATCCCATGGACTGTAATCCTCTAAGATCCTCTGTCCATGGGATTTCCCAGACAAGAATACTGGAGTGGGTAGCCATTCCTTTCTCCAGGGGATCTTCCTAACCCAGGGACCAATGCGGGGTTGCTTGTTTTGCGGGCAATTTCTTTAGCATCTGATCACCAGGAAAAGAAGACCGTTTCTTCACCAATTGGTGCTGGGAAAGCTGAATAGTCTCATTATAGATTAATGAAATTAGAACACTCCGTCATACCATATACAAAAATAAGCTCAAAATGGATTAAAGACCTAAACTTAAAGCTGTATACCCATGAAACTTTTAGAAGGAAAGGTAGATAGGACACTGTGACATAAACCCCTTTCTTTCTGTCTCCAAAAGCAAAGGAATAAAAATGAATATTAAAAAAATGAGACCCAGTTTTCTTAAAAGCTTTGGTACAGCAAAGGAAAGATTGCTGAAGTGAAGACAGCTTACTGAAGGGGAGAAACTGTTTAAAAATGATAAGACCGTGGGTAAGAGGTTAATGTCAAAAATATATAGATATCTCATGCAACTCAATATAAAAAAAGAAAAAACAGAACAATCCATTTTAAAAATAGGCAAAAGAACTTAGTATATTTTTAAAATTTTATTTATTTTTACTGAAGTATAATTGATTTATAATGTTCTTAATTTCTATATAGAGCATGTGTGTGTTAGTCACTCATTTGTGTCTGATTCTCCGCAATATCATGGACTACAGCCCTCCAGGTTCCTCTGTCCATGGGATTCTCCAGGCAAGAATACGAAGTGGATTGCCATTTCCTTCTCCATATAGAGCATAGTGATTCAGTTTTACCTAAATATACATTCTTTTTAAATAGTCTTTTCCATTATTATCTATCATGGGATATATTTTAAAATTGGAGGACACTCACCTTAGAATGTTGCATTAGTTTCTGCTGTACAGTGTTAATCAGCTATATACATCTGTCCTCTCCCTCCCGCTGCCTCCCGCATCCCACCCCTCTAGATCATCACTGAGCACCATACTGAGTTCCCTGTGTTACACAGCAGCTTCCCACTAGCTATCTGTTTCATACATGATTTTATATATATATATATATATATATATATATATATATATATATGTATAAATATATATCTTTATACATATATATATATATAAATGCTACTCTCTCAATTTGTCCTGCCTTCTTCCTCCACTATATCCACAAGTCTCCCCTACATCTGCATCTTTATTCCTGCCGTGAAAATAGATTCATCAGTACCATTTGTCTAGATTCCATATATATATGTGTGTGTATGTGTGTTCATATTAGTTTTCTCTTTCTGACTTACTTCACTCTGAATGACAGACTCTAGATTCATCCACATCACTGCAAATGACCCACTTTCACTTCTTTATGCTAATGCTATGCTATGCTAAGTCACTTCAGTCGTGTCCAACTCTGTGCGACCCCATAGACGGCAGCCCACCAGGCTCCCCCATCCCTGGGATTCTCCAGGCAAGAACACTGGAGTGGGTTGCCATTTCCTTCTCCAATGCATGAAAGTGAAAAGTGAAAGTGAAGTCGCTCAGTCATGTCCGACTCTTAGCGACCCCATGGACTGCAGCCTACCAGGCTCCTCCATCCATGGGATTTTCCAAGCAAGAGTACTGGAGTGGGGTGCCATTGCCTTCTCTGCACTTCTTTATATGGCTATATAATATTCCATAGTATATGTGTACCTTAATTTCTTTATCCATTAATCTCTCAATGGATATCTAGGTTGTTTCCATGTCCTGGCTATTGTAAATAGTGCTGCAGTGAACATTGGTGCCAGACATCCTAGAATGTGAAGTCAAGTGGGTCTTAGGAAACATCACTACAAACAAAGCTAGTGGAGGTGATGGAATTCCAGTTGAGCTATTTCAAATCCTGAAAGATGATGCTGTGAAAGTGCTGCACTCAATATGCCAGCCAATTTGGAAAACTCAGCAGTGGCCACAGGACTGGAAAAGGTCAGTTTTCATTCCAATCCCAAAGAATGTTAAAACTACTGCACAATTGCACTCATCTCACATGGTAGCAAGGTAATGCTCAAAATTCTCCAAGCCAGGCTTCAGCAATACGTGAACCATGAACTTCCAGGTGTTCAAGCTGGTTTTAGAAAAGGCAGAGGAATCAGAGATCAAATTGCCAACATCTGCTGGATCATCAAAAAAGCAAGAGAGTTCCAGAAAAACATCTATTTCTGCCTTATTAACTATGCCAAAGCCTTTGACTGTGTGATTCACAATAAATGGTGGAATATTCTGAAAGAGATGGGAATACCAGAGTACCTGATCTGCCTCTTGAGAAATTTGTATGCAGGTCAGGAAGCAACAGTTAGAACTGGACATGGTAAAACCAACTGGTTCCAAATAGGAAAAGGAGTATGTCAGGCTGTATATTGTCACCCTGCTTATTTAACTTATATGCAGAGTACATCATGAGAAGTGCTGGGCTGGAAGAAGCACAGGCTGGAATTAAGATTGCCGGGAGAAATATCAATAACCTCAGATATGCAGATGACACCACCCTTATGGCAGAAAGTGAAGAAGAGCTAAAGAGCCTCTTGATGAAAGTGAAAGAGGAGAGTGAAAAAGTTGACTTAAAGCTCAACATTCAGAAAACTTAGATCATGGCATCTGGTCCCATCACTTCATGGCAAATAAATGGGGAAACAGTGGAAACAGTGGCTGACTTTTTATTTTTCTGGGCTCCAAAATCACTGCAGATGGTGATTGCAGCCATGAAATTAAAAGATGCTTACTCCTTGGAAGGAAGATTATGACCAACCTAGATAGCATATTCAAAAGCAGAGACATTACTTTGCCAACAAAGGTCCGTCTAGTCAAGGCTATGGTTTTTCCAGTAGTCATGTATGGATGTGAGAGTTGGAGTATAGAGAAAGCTGAGTGCTGAAGAATTGATGCTTTTGAACTGTGGTGTTGGAGAAGACTCTTGAGAGTCCCTTGGACTGTAAGGAGATCCAACCAGTCAATGCTAAAGGAAATCAGTCCTGAATATTCATTGGAAGGATTGATGCTGAAGCTGAAGTTGCAATATCTTGGCCACCTCATGTGAAGAGCTGACTCATTTGAAAAGAGCCTGATTCTGGGAAAGATTGAGGGCAGGAGGAGAAGGGGACAACAAAGGATGACATGGTTGGATGGCATCACGACTCAATGGACATGAGTTTGGGTAAACTCCTGGAGTTGGTGATGGATAGGGAGGCATGGCATGCTGCGGTTCATGGGGTTGCAAAGAATCGAACACGACTGAGTGACTGAACTGAATGTTGGTGTACTTGTGTCTTTTTTTTTTAATTTATTTTTAATTGGAGAATAACTGCTTTACAGTGTTGGGTTGGTTTCTGCCATATATCAACATGAATCAGCTACAGGTATACATATGTTTCCTCCCTCTTCAACCTTCCTCCCACCTTTTACCCATCTATTTATCACAGAGCAGCAGGTGGAGCTCCCTGCATTATACCACAACTTCACATTAACTATCTGTTTTGCATATGGTAATATATATATTTCAGTGCTCTTCTCTGTTTGTCCCATATTCTCCTTCCACCTCTGTGTCCATAAGTCTAGTCTCTATGTCTGAGTTTCTGTTCCTGCCCTGCAAATAGGTTGATCAGTACCATTTTTATAGATTCTATATATATGCATTAATATACAATATTTGGTTTTCTATTTCTGACTTACTTCACTCTGTGTAGCAGGCTCTAGATTCATCCACCTCACTAGAACTGACTCAAATCTATTGCTTTTTATGGCTGAGTAATATTTCATTGTATATATGTATCACTTCTTTATCTATTCATCTTGTCAACAAGCATCTAGGTTGTTTCCATGTCCTGGCTATTGTAAATAGTGCTTCAGTGAACACTGGGGTACATGTGTCTATTTCATTTATGGTTTTCTCAGGACATATGCCCAGTAGTGGGATTGCTGGATCGTGTGGTAGTTTTATTCCTAGTTTTTTAAAGAAATGTCCGTACTGTTTGCCATAGTAGCTGAATCAATCTACATTCTCACCAGCAGTGCTAGAGGGTTCCCTTTTCTCCACATTCTCTCCAGCATTTATTGTTTGGAGAGGAAATACAGATGGCCAACATCATGTAACATGCTCAACCTTATTAATAGTCAGATCAGATCAGTCACTCAGTCGTGTCTGACTCTTTGAGACCCCATGAATCGCAGCACGCCAGGCCTCCCTGTCCATCACCAACTCCCGGAGTTCACTCAGACTCACGTCCATCGAGTCAGTGATGCCATCCAGCCATCTCATCCTCTGTCGTCCCCCTCTCCTCCTGCCCCTAATCCCTCCCAGCATCAGAGTCTTTTCCAATGAGTCAACTCTTCGCATGAGGTGGCCAAAGTACTGGAGTTTCAGCTTTAGCATCATTCCTTCCAAAGAAATCCCAGGGCTGATCTCCTTCTGAATGGACTGGTTGGATCTCCTTGCAGTCCAAGGGACTGTCAAGAGTCTTCTCCAACACCACAGTTCAAAAGCATCTATTCTTCGGCGCTCAGCCTTCTTCATAGTCCAACTCTCACATCCATACATGACCACAGGAAAAACCATAGCCTTGACTAGACGAACCTTTGTTGGCAAAGTAATGTCTCTGCTTTTGAATATGCTATCTAGGTTGGTCATAACTTTCCTTCCAAGGAGTAAGCATCTTTTAATTTCATGGCTGCAGTCACCATCTGTAGTGATTTTGGAGCCCAGAAAAATAAAGTCTGACACTGTTTCCACTGTTTCCCCATCTATTTCCCATGAAGTGGTGGGACTGGATGCCATGATCTTCGTTTTCTGAATGTTGAGCTTTAAGCCAACTTTTTCACTCTCCACTTTCACTTTCATCAAGAGGCTTTTTAGTTCCTCTTAATAGTCAGGAAAATATAAATCAAAACCACAATGATATATCACCTCACACCTGTCAAAATGGCTATCAGTATAAAAGCACAAATAACATAATGTTGGTGAGAAAAGGTAACCCTAATTCATTATCACTGATAATGTAAATTTGTTCAGCCACTGTAGAAAACAGTGTGGAGATTTCTTACAAAACTGAAAATAGAATTATCATGTGACTCAGAAATTACACTCCTGGATACATAGATGAAAAACCCGCTAATCTGAGAGCATACATGTACCCTAATATTCAAAATTGCATTATTTTCAGCTGCCAAGACATGGAAGCATCTTCAGTTCCATCAACAGATAAATGGATGAAGAAAATGTGGTATATATGCACAAAGGAATAGTTCTCAATTATAAAAAAAGCAATTTAACCATGTTCAATGTAGATGGACTTGGAGGGCCTTAACCTAAGTGAAATAAGACAGAAAAAGACAAATATTGTATGATGTCACTTATATGTGGAGTGTAAAAAAATACAGCAAACTGGTGGGGGGGGTGGGGAACAGGAAAAAAAAAGAAAAGGGAGAAGACTCACAGACACAGAAAACAAACTAGTGGTTACCAGTGAGGAGAAGGAAGGAGAGGGACAATACAGAAATAGGGGGAAAATGGTTATTATGAGATTATATGAAATCATGTATGTGAAACTTGAAAATTTCAAAGCACAATAGAGTTTAAGAATCTTTCAATAAAAATGGTATATATGTATACAAAAAAAGCATATAACATATTCTTTGGACATACTTAAAAGCAATGACACGTTCTAGATACTACTTGTACCTTTTTAACTGTCTTCTGAATAAGCATGTCTCCAACTGGCACTAGAATACCACCAAACACAGCCAGGACTGCACCGATGGCAGCACCAGTGATGAGCCCACAGTTTCGATCACAGCCCATTTCTTGTTTAGGGGAAAAGCTAAGATTCAGCACCTGTTTCTTTCAAACTCTCAGGTCTGATGAAGGTGGTTTACAAGTGGTCTGGTTCTATCATTGGAAGGAGATCATAAAACAGAAGCATAAATATCAGTACAATTATCAAAGTACAAGAAAAACATACAACTGAAACAGATAATTTTGCCAGTTATAAATAAATAATTTTTTTAAAGAAAACTTTCTAGGTCTTACCCTTTTCTTGATTTGAGCTACCTACCAGTGATAGAAATAATAAATATTGTCACATAGAGCATTTCTTTAAATTCTACTTTTTAAAATGTTCTTCTTTGAATGATTCACATACTGAAATCTTACCTAAGGAAATCGTGCTTACTGTACTCTCACCTTTTGCCTTCTTTTGTCAGCCTGAGACACTTATAGGTAACCTCACCCTTTATCCGGAGAAGGCAATGGCACCCCACTCCAGTACTCTTGCCTGGAAAATCCCATGGGCGGAGGAGCCTGGTGGGCTGCAGTCCATGGGGTCGCTAAGAGTCGGACACGACTGAGCGACTTCACTTTCTCTTTTCACTTTCATGCATTGGAGAAGGAAATGGCAACCCACTCCGGTGTTCTTGCCTGGAGAATCCCAGGGACAGGGAAGCCTGTGGGCTGCCGTCTCTGGGGTCGCACAGAGTCGGACACGACTGACGCGACTTAGCAGCAGCACCCTTTGTCTTGCTTCTACACCCTACCTGGAGTTCTCCTGCAAACTGAATGCGAGTGTACAGATGTGTTTTCCTTCTAAATGCTAAGCGAGTGTGGTGACAAGTATTTTCTTTACTGTACATTCTTCACAAGTAGAAAGATACAGATTTTACAGGCAATGATATGATGAGTCTCAGAAGGAATCAATTCTTCTAATAATTGTAAGCTATCAGTTAAAACAAAAATGCATCTGTGAACTGGGAAAATACATTGTCCAGAAAATTAATACTAGATTGCTCTCTACTGTCATCAAAATTGTAAACGTTATTTAAAGAAAATTTCATTTTCACGAGTATTTAGTTCATGCTTAAATTCTTTCTTACATTTGAAAATATTGCAGTTTTAAGAAGACTATTTTCAATTTCATTTTTAATAATGCCTTTTAGATAGTCTAACGGTGAAAAGAATTTCAAGAAATATTTAAGGTAGTTGTTGACTAGCTTCTGTGACAGGCCTTGTTTTCTTACAAATCTCGTGTGTAGTGTGTGTGTGTGTATACACATATATATAAAAAACACATTTGAGTGGAATACAGTTCTTTTTGCCATGGGCAACTGATTTGTGCCAATTCTGTTAAAATCAACTACGTGGTGTGAGTATGTGTTTTACCTAGTCAGTCTCATCTTTGGTATATTTATATGAGATATGCATATTTCATAAAAATTGCAAGAAAATACTTAGTGGAATGAATAGGTCCTATTGTAACACATAATTTATTATTCTAACATTTGAAAACATACTCATTTGAGCTATTTTGGTTACAGAAGAATTTTTTTTAAATCGAGTTGACCTGACATTGATAAACAAGGTGTGCTTTGTAACTTTTAATCAAATATTCCCTACTTCAAAATGCCCCAGCCAAAAAAAACAAAAATGCCAACAGAATGAAGGCTGTAGACAAAAAAGACATACATATAGTATTTTTGTCAAGCTTATAAATATAATATTAATTATATTTTTGTTGTGGTCTTACATTTTCCCTTCCACAGCTTTGTTGTGGTAGTATCATTCTTATGAATTTATTAGTATTTTTTCCACTTTAGTAATCATTTTTTTTCATAATTATTACATATGTGGCTAAGAAAATAAGGGAAATTAGACTTTCCACAAAATTTGGACAGAAAAAATGTTAGAAAAATTTTCATGGTAATGTGTTAATTTTTTGCTTTTATCTATTAAGATCTTCCTGTACCTGTCTTAGGATCAGTTCAGTTCAGTCACTCAGTCGTGTCCAACTCTGCGACCCCATGAATCACAGCACACCAGGCCTCCCTGCCCATCACCAACTCCCAGAGTTCGCTCAAACTCATGTCCATTAAGTTGGTGATGCCATCCAGCCATCTCATGCTCTGTCATCCCCTTCTCCTCCTGCCCCCAATCCCTCCCAGCATCAGGGTCTTTTCCAATGAGTCAGCTCTTCGCATAAGGTGGCCAAAGTACTGGAGTTTCAGCTTCAGCATCAGTCCTTCCAGTGAACACCCGGGACTAATCTCCTTTAGGATGGACTGGTTGGATCTCCTTGCAGTCCAAGGGAACTCTCAAGAGTCTTCTCCAATACCACAGTTCAAAAGCATCAATTCTTCGGTGCTCAGCTTTCTTCACAGTCCAACTCTCACATCCATACATGACCACTGGAAAAACCATAGCCTTGATTAAACGGACCTTTGTTGGCAAAGTAATGTCTCTCCTTTTGAATATGCTATCTAGGTTGGTCATAACTTTCCTTCCAAGGAGTAAGTGTCTTTTAACTTCATGGCTACAATCACCATTTGCAGTGATTTTGGAGCCCCCCAAAATAAAATCTGATACTGTTTCCACTGTTTCCCCATCTATCTGCCATGAAGTGATGGGACTGGATGCCATGATCTTAGTTTTCTGAATGTTGAGCTTGAAGCCAACTTTTTCACTCTCCACTTTCACTTTCATCAAGAGGCTTTTTAGTTCCTCTTCACTTTCTGCCATAAGGGTGGTGTCATCTGCATATCTGAGGTTATTGATCTTTCTCCCGGCAATCTTGATTCCAGCTTGTGCTTCTTGTCTTAGGATACTTCCACTGTAAATCAGGATGAACAGACTGATTCACACTGATGTCCTGGTGGCTAAGAAGCTTAAATGGTCATTAGGGTCTTTTTTTTTTTTTTTTTTTCGAGTGTAAATGAAAAACACACAAGCCTAAACAAGTGACTTATTTTATCCTGTGGAAATTATGTGTCACTGAGCAAGTAGGGTGGGCTTTTTACTAACTTTAGGGGTGAAAGATGAAGAGCAACATGCTACCTCCTGTGACTTTGGCTAGGGTTATCATAATGCAATGGAATGAGTTAGGTAAACCTGATAATAATGACTATATATTCTCAGGTAGAATCTTCTTTGTGAAGTCTAATTTTACAGCCACTTAAAGTGTTCATGGAACATAATCTCTTAAACAGTCATTGTCATTGCTAAGTAGAGAAAGTCATCCAGATATTCTGTGCAGATACAAATGGGATCATATTCAGGGGGGTTATTAAATAATATTTTATTGAATACCCATTTCATAGACTATTCCCCATTTCTCAAATACATGTTATACCTCAAGTAGTCATCAAAATACAAGGATTTTATATTTTGTGTGATTGAGACTGGTGGCCTGACAATGAAACCAGAGCCTGATTTGCCACCACTTAATCTCTCTATGCCTCTTAATTCCTTATGTGTAACATAAGATGCTAACATAATATCTGGAGTTTTTAATATAAGCAGCTTAACTGGTTCTTCACTCAAATTCTTACACGGAAGACCAGGCAAAGTGACTTTGATTACAGCAGTGGTGGGAACCCAAGACCTCCATGTTCTTTGCAGGTCTGACAGATGGAATACAAGTGATTTAAAAATTTTAATTATGTCACTGCTAAAAATGGATGTATGTGTGTATATTTGCCCCTTTTCAGATTTTATGCCATCACCTAGTTGAGAATCTATTTTTCCTAGAATCATTCTCCTTTATTCACGCAGCCCATGGACTACAGGGAAGGGTCCCAAGGGGAAAAAAGATCCCAAGAAAGTCCACTGGATGACACAGGGGGCACATGTTCTTCATTGCCCCCCTCTCTAAACCTAAAAATTCATTACTAGATATCCAAGGACCCTGAGTCCAGAGATGTCAAGTCATGGGCAGACCTGGGTACTGCTTAGGCTCTGTCTGCTTTGAACTTAAAATTGAAGTGAGATAGTGCACACAGCCCACTACTGTTGAGTCAAGTTCATCAGAAAAGAGAAGTGTCAATAATTTATTATTTCGAATTGCATAGTTAGTTACTAGTCTAATACTGGTCTGGATGATATATAAGCTAAGATATAAGTGTTACTCTAATATTCCTGCATAGTCTTCGTCACTCAGTCGTGTCCAACTCGAGACCCCATGGACTGTAGTCCACCAGGCTCCTGTGTCCATGGGATTTTCCAGGCAAGAATGCTGGAGTGGGTTGCCACTCCCTTCTGCAGGGGATCTTCCCGACCCAGAAGTTGAACCCGGGTCTCCTGCATTGCAGGCAGATTCTTTACTGTGTGAGCCACCAGGGAAGCCCAATATTCCTGAATACATGTGCTGGTATTTTTGACAGAAATTGAGTTTATGTACTTTTTCAGATTTTGAGTTGCCTGACTCACTCTTGTCACCTTGATGTAAGTTTTCCATTTTTTTTCTCCCTCTAAGAAAATGCAGGGTATTTCACATAAGTGTATTCCTCCTTTATCACATCAGCAGCTTTGCTTTCTGTGGTTTCAGGTACCCACACTTAAATAAGGTCAACTGAGGGTAACTGAAACTGTGCAAAGCAAAATCTTGAATAACAGGGGACTACTTAGGGTTTGGTGCTATCCGTGGTTTCAGGCACAAGCTGAAGGTGATGGAATGTATCCCCCACACCCGTCGGTAAAGGAGGGATTACTGTACTTGGGTTCATTTATTATGCTTCAGTGCCTTGTCACCATGAGTAAATATTGCTGTCATTGTCGTACTTGTGTTCATACTATAAATTCCAAATAGAGTTGATTGACCCTTGAATATCACAGAGGGGTTACAGGCACGGATCCTGTGCACAGTAGAAAATCTAGGTTGTAACTATACAATCAGTCCTACTTATCTGTGGTCCTGTACGCATGGATTCAACCAATCAGCCATTGTGGTTTGGGCAGTAATTTAGCTTTTATTGAAAAAAATCTGCATAAAATTGGAACCATGAAGTTTAAATCTTCCTCCCCTCCCAAAGGTCAATTGTAGTTTTATTCATTCAAGCAGTGCAGGAACGAGGCATTATGTCAGACATGCACTGGATACATAAGAGAAAAGTTCAGGTTACTCAGCACATTCTATCCAACAGCTCTTTCACTTATGTTCATCTTCAAAAAAATGTGGTTTGTCCCCACTCTTCTCTCAAATGTAGCTATTTGTAGCAGGTAAAAAGTTTTTCTTGCTTACCTGATTTTCTTAATAATGCAGTTTCTTTTTAGAAACCATATGTATCATTTCACATACAAATTTTACTATAATTCCTCTGTGGAAACTTTATAATCATTTTACAGATACATGTCTTAGAGTATTTACAAGATAGTTACCAGTAATGAGGTTACAATAGATGAAAATATCTGGTGTTTCGTGAAGATGGCTTGTTAAAAGAAGAAAGAATAGTAGTTGCTAAATAGAATGATATTCAACATAGGAGCCAAAATGTATATTCTATTCTGTTAATGTTTTATTTTGTGTGTTAGTCGCTTAGTCCTGTCCAACTCTTTGTGACCCTATGGACTGTAGCCCACCAGGCTGTTCTGCCCATGGAATTCTCCAGGGAAATTACTGGAGTGGGTAGCCATTCTCTTCTCCAGAGAATCTTCCCAACCCAGGGATCAAACCCAGGTCTCCCAAATTGCAGGCAGATTCTTTACCATCTGAGTTTCCAGGGAAGCCCAATTATTTTATTTTACATATTATTAAAATGAAAAAGAAGAGAGAAATACATAGATACTTGAAGATGGTTTGGAGATAAACAAATGAGGAAAATGAGGTCCTGAGAGGGATAATAGTTGTGCAGTGTATTACACAACTATTCTAGAACAACAAAAAAATATTTTTTTGTTTTTTTTCTATCTTGTTTATGAGATAGAAATTATTTATACATACAAACATATCAACAGTGTTAATAACAGAATATTGCAGCTTCTTACATTTTAAAATTTTATTTGCTAATTTTAGATTAAACTTCATTCTTTATTGTTTCATCTTAAGAAATAGACAAAACATCGATGTCTCTAGTAATTTATTGCTTGCTTAAAGTACTGAAGTTTAGACAACAAAGGGGCAGGAAAGAAGACTAATTATTGGGACTTGACATCAAGAACAGAAAATGAAAAATGTGTTTTAAGATATCACTAATCACATACTTCTCTTGAATCTGTAGGGAGATCAGCTGTATCCTGTCAGTTCATAGATCATAAATTCTATTCCTTTTGTAGAATTCAGAATGTATCTATATGTGGGCTTTCTTTGAAAAAAGAAGAATATAATTTTTCTGTTTCTTCCTTGCTATCATATCTACAGAGTGTTTCTAGAATGAACGTATAAGCACTATGCCTTTGCACAGTGTTGGCAACATGGTGGTAGGAACTAAGGCTGAGCTACATGAAGTGTCTCCAATAAGTAGTTCAGAAAATCAGAGAAAGTTCCCAAAGAATCTGTAATTATTCCCATGTGTGAATAGAGCTACAGTCCCTGGGAGACTCCACCTAGAAAAGGCATCGCCCAGAGGTAAAATCTCCTGGGATGTGAGCTATGAAACTTTAAAACAGTTTCAGATTGCAGGAGTGCATGCTTGTCCCACAATGAATTTATCTTATAGTTTATCCCATGTGTCACTGGATCTCTACACAAAAGATTTTTAAAAATGTATTTGTTGGTTAACTTATGGATGAGTATTTAAAACAAATGTTTCTTTTACTAGTTTATATAATAAACAATTGAAAAAAGTACATGCAAAGATTTTAATAACATCTTTCAGTATGTTACTTGACAATTCCAGAAATTGTTTGAAATTTTCTCTAGAGAATTTATTGTTTACAATATGTATGAATTTACTTACTATAAGTAAATTAAAACTTTTTCTACAGAATGATTTGTCTTTATTTAAACTTGGTATCATCATTCAAGAAAGTAATTTGCTTTTGTCTGTAATTAGCTTCCTAAATATCCAATAATATAAATTTTGGTTTATTTTTATTCTACCAAATTGTATATAATTTATATAATTTATTTAAATCAGAATCATTATTTTGAATTAATAAATTCACTATCTCCAGTAGAAATTCAAGTGCCCTTGTTCATTAAGAAATGCATAATAAGAGAATATCCAAAATAGACATTGCATTACTGTGTGGACAAAGTCAAGTTCACCAAAATCTGTGCAATTAAGATAGAAGATTAAACAAACTAATAGACTCTCTAAAATAATAATTAGTTAATGATTACATATTGCAAAGCATATTGGTATAAGTATGGCAAGTTGTTTAATAGGAACTAATTCTACTATAATGATTTTTGTTTTCATTATGGTTGTTTTCATTCATAATTTAAATTAAATATCATAGACAATGAAAATTCCCCAGTAATAAAAATGGATACTAGATCATATTAAATGTTAACAAATGTTTACAGATAAACGTAGGACTTTAAACATCAAGCAAAATGACATTAACTGTTGGACAAAGTTTCGATATTTTTAAACATAAAAGGTAAGATTGAGAACTTGGAAAACACAAAACCTAATTTTTTAAAAAAGCCTAATAACTTCAAGACAACATGTCCTGCTTGCTGCTGCTGTTCTATAACTCATTAAGAGTATTTATATAGTAGTGTCATCTCCTATTATTTGGGAAGCAGAAATCTTTTTATTTAAAAACAATCATTATGACTTACTTTTAAAAAGGCTAAGAAGGATTTTTCAAACAAATGCTCCAATATTTAAATAGACAGTTATTCTTAGGACCAAATGTTATTTTGTAGAAAAACTCTACACTGAAGCCCTTATTACCAAAAAAAAAAAGTGAGTTTAAATATGCTTAAAAAAATATGTCGGGCCTCAGTGAGTGATCTGTTGCAAGAGAAATTTAAAAGGAGAAGAAGAAAGAAACTTGCATCCTTTTACTGACATTCTTTTTCAAGGTCTGTTTTTCTGTTCTGGTGATGACCCATTACCTCCATCGGAGATCCTTCTGCAGCACTTTCATTTTTTAAACCATTTTTCCAAATAAGTCAGAGGCCAGAGAGACATAAGGAAATAACTTGCCGAGTGGGCTCTAATATGCTCTGTTTTACTGCACAGTCGTTATTCCAGATGATAAACTGGGTCCGTGATGATGGGAAAGATTGAAGGCAGAGGAGAAGATGGTTGGATGGCGTCACTGACTTAATGGACATGAGTTTGAGCATGCTTCAGGAGATGGTGAAGGACAGGGAAGCTTGGCATACTGCAGTCCATGGGGTCGCAAAGAGTTGGACACAACTAAGCAACTGAACAAAAACAACACAATTAGGTCCAAGGGATCAGAAGTACAGAGTAGGGAGACTTAGCACAGTCTCACTTCCCTGTATGATTTAGCTTCCAGAACTCATTTCATGAAGTTTAAATAAAATGCACTTTTCCATACAGCATTAATCTAAAATGTTGTGCGTAACACTTGTGAAAATAATTGGAGACTGTCAGTCATAAAGGAAATAACCTATTTTTCTAACTGGATTTTTTCCACCATTTGTCACTTCCTATTAGTTTTACAGAAGTTTCATGACCACAGCAAAATTCTTCTATGAAAACCAAAAATATTATTTCTCTCAGATTTTTAGATAAAAAAACAACTATTAAATAACATTTAAATAGAATTACTGTTTAGGATGATATTTTAATATAAAAAGTATTTTCTTAAGTTAACTTGAAAAGGCATTGCACTTGGGGAGAAATAAAAGACCCTCCATATGAAAAACACATTTTTTACAAAGAAATTCTCAATCATACAAGCAAAATAAAAATCTTCAGAGGTTAAGCTTTCATCTGACAGACAGACCAGCTGAATAAATGCTTCTCAATCAGCCTTGAAAGACAACCTGACAATAATAGGCAGAAATGCATTTAGTTCTTTAGATCATATTTAAATCGTGTGTAGGCTCCTTGCATTTGCTAGCTGTGCAACACAGCTGGGAAGGAACCCAAAGCACTTTTTTTCTGGAGAATTGCTTTCTTTTTCCAGGGTATTTTGACTGACAGCTTTATGTAAAAGTAAGTTATAAGAAAAATTATGTATATTGGGATTGTTTTTTCCAATGTCAGACCACTTAAACTAGAAGTGGGCTGTGTAAGCTCATTATACTTTTCATTTAAGAATAACTTACAGAAAGTTTACATATTTTAAAAAGATAATTTCCTTACAACTGAGACCTTGTATCTTTGTTGCATTAGTAAGATGGTAGTATAAAGGCTAATTTAACAATTATTTTGATTAAGAATATCTATTTTATTGTATTTAAGTTGCTTTGATACATTTCCTCCTCAGCCTTAATTCTCACAGATACACCATACACACCAATACACACCATACACACACAATATTAGCCCACTAACACAAAATTTCAGCTGCTATTTTAAAATGGCATATCTTAGGTATATTGAAAGGTTAGTTAAACTATAATAAAAATATGAACACTAATAGAGGAAGATAATTCAGAAAAATACACATAAATAGATGCTTGAATTGACACTGAAGTTCCTTGAATCACTATTTAATCAGTAGCCTGTGCATGCTAAGTCTCTTCAGTCGTGTTGTGTCCCACTCTATGACCCCATGGTTCCTTTGTCCAAGGGATTCTCCAGGCAAGAACACTGGGGCTGCCATGCCCTTCTCCAGGGGATCTTTTCAGACCCAGGGACTGAACTGGTGTCTCTTAGGTCTCTTGCATTGGCAGGCTGGTTCTTTTCTGCAAGCGCCACCTGGGAAGCCCAATCAGTAGCCTAATACCATCTAAATTCTCTGTCTCTGGAAAGAAAAATGTCACATGCTTCTGTGAGTAACCCAAAGAGTTATATTTCCATTTCCAGAGACAGCTGTTAAGTGTTCAGTCCCATAAACAATGTTCTTGAATAGCTTAGCATACAAGACCTGGAAAATGCAGAGCTATGTAAAATCTGCAACCATATATTTATATTTTAAGCAAAATACTCATCTGAAACAGTAAGTCATAAAATTGCCATATCATTTCTGAGTAATTTATGTTGAGGTTTCCATTTTAAAAAGATTATGTACGTACAATATTTTGAAGGGTATGTGTCAGCAGATAATAGGGAGAGTCTAAGAGGACCCATCCTCACAGGCCTCGATTCTTGATGAAGACACAAAAAAGAATCTGAGGTCTTACCCATAGCAGAAATAAGTTTATTGAAGAAAACAGAAAGAACACCTCAAAGGAGAAGTGGGCAAACCAGTAAAGGCACTGCCCTGAAATGATGAGGAATAGGGTTTTTCAAGTCAGGGCTTTTGTGTATTCATCTAGGTAGGTGGGGATTGACGTTTTTGATTGACAGTTGCGAGTTACATAACAGGCTCTATTGTGCATGTCTTCCCCATACTTGAGGACACAGCTGTGCATTAAGGAAGTATGTGGTGGGGTAGGAGAAGTCCCTGTGGTTAGTTTGTGTCCACTGTGCCCTGGGGCACATAGGCTGGGTGGAGTTGGAAAAGTTTCTGTGGGTATTTTGTAGAGTATCTGTGAACTCTTCCTCAGCCTTACCAGGCCTGTCAGGTGGGGTTTAGAGTTTAGCTTGAAACTTTTACAGCTATGCCACCCCTCTTTTGCTCATGCTGAACTTTCTACCTAAGAGTACGTTTTATATGAGGATAAACCTTAACCTTATGTAAATCCACTGCTGCTGCTGCAGCTAAATCACTTCAGTCATGTCCGACTCTGTGCGACCCCATAGACAGCAGCCCACCAAGCTCCCCCGTCCCTGGGATTCACCAGGAAAGAACACTGGAGTGGGTTGCCATTTCCTTCTCCAATGCATGAAAGTGAAAAGTGAAAGTGAAGTCGCTCAGTCGTGTCTGACTCTTAGCGACCCCATGGACTGCAGCCTACTAGGCTCCTCCATCCATGGGATTTTCCAGGCAAGATTACTGGAGTGGGGTGCCATTGCCTTCTCCGAAATCCACTGCAGGGGTCCCCAACCCCTGGGCCACCTACAGGTGCGGCACCTGTTAGGAATGGGGTGTGCAGCAGGAGGTAAGTGGCAGGGGACGAAAAGGTTGGGGACCGCTGCAGAGCGCTAGACAAATTTAGTAGAATGAAAAACTAAAATTGTCTATATGCCAAAGACAGCTTAGGAACAATGCTTTGGGAATGCTTTTTTATATTTTTTTGGAGGACCACTCAGAATTTGGAATCAGATAGACATAACTGACTCCTGGTATTACCACCACTAGCTTTATTCACTGGGGGTTTGGAGGTAAATAACTTTTTTTCTTAATCAAAAAAATGGAGGAAACTCAATTCAAGAATCATAATAAGAACTAATTGAGTAAAGTTGTGTGTAGCACTTGACAGGTGCCTGATTACAAGCCAGCAAAATGCTTCCCTTTCCATTTTTGCCCCTGGCCATTTTCTCCTCTTCTCTGTTTCCTGGAGATTACATATCTCCATCAGATTTACATTTGATTGTTTTTTTTTTTTTTTTTTCTTTTTTGCATCTCTAACTGCATCTGTTAGAATGTTAGCTCTATTGTGAGGGGAAGGGGGAACTTGTCTGTTTAGTGCGCTGCTAAAGTGTGGTCATGTATGGATGTGAGAGTTGGACAGTGAAGAAGGCTGAGTGCCGAAGAATTGATGCTTTTGAACTGTGGTGTTGGAGAAGACTCTTGAGAGTCCCTTGGACTGCAAGGAGATCCAACCAGTCCATTCGGAAGGAGATCAGCCCTGAGATTTCTTTGGAAGGAATGATGCTAAAGCTGAAACTCCAGTACTTTGGCCACCTCATGCGAAGAGTTGACTCATTGGAAAAGACTCTGATGCTGGGAGGGATTGGGGGCAGGAGAAGAAGGGGACGACAGAGGATGACATGGCTAGATGGCATCACTGACTCGATGGACTTGAGTCTGGGTGAACTCCGGGAGTTGGTGATGGACAGGGAGGCCTGACGTGCTGCAGTTCATGGGGTTGCAAAGAGTCGGACACGACTGAGTGACTGAACTGAACTGAACTGAGGGTAACTTCAAATCCAGGATGTACTATATATAAGGCAGTAATAATAAACTTTCAACTCTTTGCATAAGTCAGTTAATTTGAGTAGCTTTTCCAGGGCTACCAATTTTGACAAAAGAGAAATATGAGTTACCTGACAATCAACTCACATTTACTACCTACCAAGGTTACAGCTTTCCAGGGTGTGCAGTGATAAAGAATCTGCCTGCCAATGCATGAGATGTAAGAGACACAGTTTTAATCTTTGGGTTGGAAAGATCCCCTGGAGTAGGAAATGGCAACCCACTCCAGTATTCTTGCCTGGTAAATTCTATGGACAGAGGAGCCTGGCAGGGTACAGTCCATGGGGTCAGAAAGAGTCAACACGACTGAACAAGTGGGCACCAAAGTTACAGGGTCTTATTTAACATTTACCTACTCTGTTTCATTCACTGTGGAAAACACTTGACATACATTATTTATTAAATTAATCAAAGATACTCCATGGTTTAGGTATCAGAATTTTCATTTTACATGTAAGGGAATTAACACACTGGGCTTAATTAATTTTTGTAAGGTCATGAAAGTGGTAGGCCTTACCTACCAAAGTAGGGGGTAGGCCTTTAATTCAAATCCCAGGCACCAAAACCAAATTTCTATCCATCACATTTAGAGAAAGAAGGTTATAGGAATTTTAAATTTATTCACAATAGAAAAAAATGTTTTCACAAAAATCAGATCAGATCAGATCGGTCGCTCAGTCGTGTCCGACTCTTTGTGACCCCATGAATCGCAGTACGCCAGGCCTCCCTGTCCATCACCAACTCCTGGAGTTCACCCAGACTCACGTCCATCAAGTCAGTGATGCCATCCAGCCATCTCATCCCCTGTCATCCCCTTCTCCTCCTGCCCCCAATCCCTTCCAGCATCAGAGTCTTTTCCAATGAGTCAACTCTTTGCATGAGGTGGCCAAAGTACTGGAGTTTCAGCTTTAGCATCATTCCTTCCAAAGAAATCCCAGGGCTGATCTCCTTCCGAATGGACTGGTTGGATCTCCTTGCAGTCCAAGGGACTCTCAAGAGTCTTCTCCAACACCACAGTTCAAAAGCATCAATTCTTTGGCGCTCAGCCTTCTTCACAGTCCAACTCTCACATCCATACATGACCACAGGAAAAACCATAGCCTTGACTAGACGAAACTTTGTTGGCAAAGTAATGTCTGCTTTTGAATATGCTATCTAGGTTGGTCATCACTTTCCTTCCAAGGAGTAAGCGTCTTTTAATTTCATGGCTGCAGTTACCATCTGCAGTGATTTTGGAGCCCAGAAAAATAAAGTCTGACACTGTTTCCACTGTTTCCCCATCTATTCACAAAAATAGTAGAAACTAAATTGAAGATTTTTTTTTAAATATTAAAAGCCCAAGTTTTCAAATGTTTACCATAAAAAGAAAAGCAAAATAAAATGTTATTGTCCAATAAATATAAATAATATATGAGAAGACAGCAAAGGAGTTTTGAAGTCACTTTAGTCATGTCTGACTCTTTACAACCCTATGGACTATATGGGATTCTCCAGGCAAGAATACTGGAGTGAATTTCCGTTTCCTCCTCCAGAGGATCTTCCCAACCTAAGGATCAAACCCTCGCCTCTTACACCTCGTGCATTGACAGGCGGGTTCATTACCACTAGCACCACCTGGGGAGTCCTCACAAGCACTCTCCTGATATCTAATGAGTCACTCTAACTTCCACACTTGGTTTCATATGTCCCTGTTATTTATTCTCTATTAGCTGAGGTAAATACACCTAAGAATATTGTATAGTTGACACATAGCCGTGTCTTCATATCCTTGGGTTCCCTAACCGCAGGTTTTACCAAACTTGGAATTCAGTTTGTGCTTGAATCTGGAGATGTGAAGAGCAGATGCTTCGTTGAATCTGAAGATGTGAATGGCAGATATGGAGGACCAATTGCACTATGCCGTTTTATGTAAGAAACTTGAGCCTCCTTGGATTTTGGTATTCATGGAGGTCCTGGACCAATTCTGTGCAGATACCTAGGGCTGACAGTATAACATTACCTTCGTTTCAGGTGTACAGCAAAGATTTGGTTTATAGGCACTGTGAAATAATCACTAAAGTAAGTCTAGTTAACAACTATCACTGTAAATAGTTACAGTTCTTTATTCTTGTGATCAACACTTAAGGTTTACTCTCTTAGCAGCTGTCTAATGTGCAATACAAGATTACTTACTGAGTTGTCATATTGTACAATATATCCCAAGGACTTAATTACTAGAAGTTTGTATCATTTTGACACATTTTGCTGACTCATCTACCCCCACTCCTTGCCTCTGGCAACCACCAATTTGTTTTGTGTATATCTGAGCTTGACTTTTTTTTCTTTTTTCTTTTGGATTCCACATATAAATGAAATCATACTGCGTTTGTCTTTTTCTGTTTGACTTATTTTACTTACGGTCCTCAAGGACCATCCATGGTGTCACAAAGGTCAAGATTTTACTTTATGGCTGCATGATAGTCTGTTCTAGATTTTACTTTTTATGGCTGCATGGTAGTCTGTTGTAGATAGATAAATCAATCAATCAATCAATTGATCGATTGATCTTGGTTATTGTTAGTTCAAGATTTTACTTTTTATGCCACATGATAGTCTGTTCAAGATTTTACTTTTTATGGCTACATGATAGTCTGTTGTAGATAGATAAATCAATCGATTAATTAATTGATCGATTGATCTTGGTTATTGTTAGTTCAAGATTTTACTTTTTATGCTGCATGATAGTCTGTTCAAGATTTTACTTTTTATGGCTGCATGATAGTCTGTTGTAGATAGATAAATCAATCGATTAATTAATTGATCGATTGATCTTGGTTATTGTTAGTTCAAGATTTTACTTTTTATGGCTGCATGATAGTCTGTTCTAGATAGACAGATAAATCAATCGATCAATCAATTGATCGATTGATCTTGGTTATTGTTAGTAATGCTGAAGCAATATCGGGAATGAAGAAATCTTTCAAAATCAATATTCTTGTTTTCTTCTAATAAATACCCAGAAGTGGAATTGCTTGATCTTATTGCATTTTTCCCCATCTATTTCCCATGAAGTGATGGGACCGGATGCCATGATCTTCATTTTCTAATTGTTGAGCTTTAAGCCAACTTTTTCAGTCTCCTCTTTCACTTTCATCAAGAGGCTTTTTAGTTCCTCTTCACTTTCTGCCATCAGGGTGGTGTCATCTGCATATCTGAGGTTATTGATATTTCTCCCGGCAATCCTGATTCCAGCTTGTGTTTCTTCCAGTCCAGCGTTTCTCATGATGTACTCTGCATATAAGTTAAATAAGCAGGGTGACAATATACAGCCTTGACGTTCTCCTTTTCCTATTTGGAACCAGTCTGTTGTTCCATGTCCAGTTCTAACTGTTGCTTCCTGACCTGCATACAGGTTTCTAAGCAGGCAGGTCAGGTGGTCTGGTATTCCCATCTCTTTCAGAATTCTCCACAGTTTATTGTGAATCACACAGTCAAAGGCTTTGGCATAGTCAATAAAACAGAAATAGATGTTTTTCTGGAACTCTCTTGCTTTTTTGATGATCCAGCGGATGTTGGCAATTTGATCTCTGGTTCCTCTGCCTTTTTTAAAACCAGCTTGCACATCAGGAAGTTCACAGTTCACGTATTGCTGAAGCCTGGCTTGGAGAATTTTGAGCATTACTTTACTAGCGTGTGAGATGAGTGCAACTGTGCGGTAGTTTGAGCATTCTTTGGCATTGCCTTTCTTTGGGATTGGAATGAAAACTGACCTTTTCCAGTCCTGTGGCCATTGCTGAGTTTTCCAAATTTGCTGGCATATTGAGTGCAGCACTTTTACAGCATCATCTTTCAGGATTTGAAATAGCTCAACTGGAATTCCATCACCTCCACTAGCTTTGTTCATAGTGATGCTTTCTAAGGCCCACTTGACTTCACATTCCAGGATGTCTGGCTCTAGGTCATGCTGCGATTCATGGGGTCGTAAAGAGTCAGACACGACTGAGCGACTGAACTGAACTGATTGCATTTTTAATTTTTTGAGAAACCTCCACATGTTTTCCATCATGGCTGTTGTTCAGTGGCTCAGTCATTTCCAACTCTTTGTGACCGCATGGACTGCAGCATGTCAGGCTTCCCTGTCTTTCACTATCTCCTGGAGTTTGGTCAAACTTCATGTCCATTGAGTTGTGATACCATTCAGTCATTTCATCCTCTGTTGCCCCCTTCTCCTCCTGCCATCAGTCTTTCCCAGCATCAGGTTCTTTTCCAGTGAGTCAGCTCTTCACATCAGGTGGCCAAAGAATTGGAACTTCAGCTTCAGCATCAGTCCTTCCAATGAATATTCACAGTTAATTTCCTTTAGGATCAACTAGTTTGATCTCTTTGCTGTCCAAGGGACTCTCAAGAGTCTTCTCTAGCACCACAGTTCAAAAGCATCGATTCTTGGGTGCTCAGCCATCCTTATGGTCCAACTCTCACATTCATACACAACAACTGGAAAAGCCATAGCTTTGACTATACAGACCTTTATTGACAAAGTGAGTTCTCTGCTGTCTAGGTTTGTCCTACCTTTTCGTCCAGAAGCAAGCGCCTCTTAAATTCATGGCTGCAGTCACTGTCCACAGTGATTTTGGAGCCCAAGAAAATAAAATCTGTCACTGCTTGCATTTTCTCCACCTCTGTTTGCCATGAAGTGATGGGACCATATGTCATGATCTTAGTTTTTTGACTGTTGAGTTTTAAGCTAGCTTTTTCACTCCTCTTTTCACCGCCATCAAGAGGCTCTTTAGTTCCTCTTTGCTTTTTCTGCCATTTAGGGTGGTATCATCTGCATATCTGAGGTTATTGATATTTCTCTGGGCAGTCTTGATTCCAGGTTGAGCTTCATCTAGCCCGGCGTTTCACATGGTGTACTCTGCATGTAACTTAAATAAGCAGGGTGAAAATAGACAGCCTTGACATACTCCTTTCCCAATTTTGATCCAGTCCGTTATTCCATGTTGTTCCATGGTAGGTATGCCAACGTATATTCTCAACAACAGTACACAAAAGTTTCCTTTTCTCCATATCTGTGCCAGAAGTTGTTATTACTTTACTTTTGATGACAGTCATTCTAACAAAGTGTGCAGCAGTGAGATATCATTGTGGTTTTGATTTACTTTCACCCGATGATTAGTGATATTAAATATCTTTGCACATACCTGGTAGGCCATTCATATGTCTTCTTTGAAAATCTGTTTTGTTCATATCTGCCAAAATTTTAATCAGATTTTTTAAGCTATTCAGTTTGAGTTCTATATTCTTTATATGTTTTTCATATGAATCCCTTGTCATATATATGATTTGCATGTATTTTCTTCTACTTCACATTTTGCCTTTTTATTGTTTTCCTTTGCTCTGCAGAAGCTTTCAAATTTGATGTAGTTCTATATATTTGTTTTTGCTTTTGTTGTAAAACTTAAAAAATTATCATCAAGGTTAATATCAAGAAACTTACTGAATATGTTTTATTCCAAACGTTATATGTTTTGAGGCCTAATGTTCAAGGCTTTAATGCCTTTTGAGTTAATTTTTGTGTATGATGTAAGATTGTGGTCTAGTTTCATTCATTTGCATGTGACTCTCCAGTTTTTGCAGCAACATTTATTGAAGAGACTGTTGTTTTGCTGTTATATAGTCTCCACTACTTTGTTGTAAATTAATTGATCACATAGGTTTATTGCTCCTCTCTCTATTCGTTTCCATTAATATGTGTCTTTTTATGCTAATAACATCCTGTTTTGTTTATGGTATGATACAGTTTGGAATCAGTAAGTATGATGCCTCCAGTATTGTTCTTCCTCCTCAAAATTCCTTTAGCTATTTCAGAGTCTTTTATAGTTTGGTAGGGGTTTTAGGATGATTTGCTCTATTTATGTGAAAAATGCCATTGGAATATTGATAGAGATTGGAATGAACCTGTAGTTTGCTGAGTAGTATGAACATTTTAACAATATTAATTCTTTCAATTCATGATCATGGAAGATCTTTGTGACTTATTTATTTCATCAATGTTTCATATTTTTTAGTGTGCAGAATTTAAGAGAAAGAATTTCCCTTTCACCACCTCAGTTAAGTTATTCCTATGTACATGGTTCATCTTGAACCAGTTGCAAATGGGATTGTTTTCTTAGTTTTTGTGTCTGGGAGTTTATGATTAGTGTATAGAAAGGCAGCATTTTTGTACTTTGGTTTTGTATCATGCCACTTGATGGAATTTGTTTACTAGTTCTGTGTTTTGTTTTTTTTTTTTTTTTTCTTTTTTGGTAGAATCTTTAGGACTTTTTCCATATAATATCAAGTCATCTGCAGAGACAGTTTTACCTCTTCCTTTCCAATTTAGATATCTTTCATTTATTTTTCTTATCTGATGGATGCAGCTCAGACTTCCAGTACTATGTGGAATAAAAATTGTGAGTGGTCACTCTTGTCTTGTTACTGATCTTAGAAGAAAGTTTTTCAGCTTTTCACCATGGAATATGATGTTAGCTGTGGGTTTGTCATAAATGGCCTTTATTATGTTGAGCTACATTTCCTGTAATTCTGTTGGAAGTTTTTATGATAAATAAGTGTTGAATTTTGTCAGATGCTTTTTGTGTATCTATTGAGATAACCATGATTTTTATTTTTCATTTTGTTAATGTGGTGTATAACATGGAATGATTTGCACATGTTGAACCATCCTTGTGTCCTTGGAATAAGTTCCACATGATCACAGTGTATAATCATTTTAACGTGTTGTTGAATTTGCCTTGTTAATATTTTGTAGAGAATTTTGCATCTGTGTCTACCAGGGATATTGATCTGTAATTTTCTTGTGCCTTTCTTATGTGGTGTTGGTACGATGGTTTTGCTGGGCTTGTAATATGAGTTTGGCATGTTTCCTCTTCTGTTTTTGGGAAGAGTTGAGAAGAATTTATATCAATTCTTGTTTAAATGTTTTGTAGAAATCACCGATGAAGTTGTCAGATCCTGAACTTTTGTTTGGTGAAAGGTTTTAGATTTCTTAATTCAAACTGTTTAATAGTAATTGGTGTATTCAGTTTTTCTGTTTCTTTATGATTTAGTCTTGGTAGGTTGTTTCTAGAAGTTTATCTCATTTCTTTTAGGTGATCAGCTATATTGACATATAATTGTCAATATTTGTATCTAATTAACCTTTGTTTTTCTATGGTATCAGTTGTAATATTTCCTCTTTCACTTGTGATTTTATCTGAATTCTTTCATTTATTTGAATTTGTTTTGGTGCATGTAGCCAAGGTTTTTTTTGTTTTGTTTGTATTTTCATAGAATCAGCTTTCAGTTTTGCTGATCTTATCTACTGTCTTTTAGTCCCCATTTATTTCTGCTCTATTTTTATTTCTTTCCTTCTGCTAACTTTGAACCTCATTTTTTTCATTTTCTAGTTCCTTGTGGATGGGAGAAATGTTGGCTTTCAGATCTAGTTGTATTGTGTGCTCATCTCTCAAGGGCAGTTACTAAATGTTAGTATGCCTGATGTGGGGTTTAGACTTTTTCCTCCTTAGGCGGATGCTCCAGGTTAGATTTAACCTTGACTGTTTCTTGACAACAGCAGGATTGTTTTGCAGCCTCTTCTACCTGCCCTGATGTGGAATTTTTCTCACTCATTCTAGGTGTTGGAAAACTTGCTCAACTAGTTTTTAGTTTTTTCAGAGAAAATTGTTCTTTATGTTGCTGTAGGTTTGAAGTGTCTGTGGGAGAAGGTGAGTTCAGGAATTTCCTGTGTTGCCAGCTTCAGCTGGAACCAGAGTTAAATATTCTGATAACATAAATAATGAAACAAAATAACAGATTTCAGCAGGAAATTATTTGTAGAAAAATTTCTGAACCCTTGTCACTCAGCTGTCCATTCAGTTGATTACTCCATTGGTTCCCCTCCTTGTACTTGTAATTCTCTAAACATGCTGCTCACGTGCTGGTGGCAGGGCTAGGGTGGGAGGGGAATGGGGATAAGCAAAAGGAAGTTAACTGCTAATACAGATAAGTTTCACAGTCTTATGGGGCCTTTAATTTAAAAGGGTCATTAAGATACCCATGGAAAATATACAACATAACAGATGTTAATATTTCAAAAAAGTTTCAGAAATAAAGAAAAGTTTTAGAATCCTGCTCCCTATCAGAAAGTGGAAATATTTAATAATTTATCACAATCCAAATTTCCATTTTAAGAAGTCTTCTTAGAAGAAGATTCCTATGAAGGTTCCTATGAAGTCTCCAGCTGTTAAATTCTCCTCTTTAATACTTAGGAAGTGGAGTTATACCGACTACTTATTTCCAATCGTTCACGTGGGCCTGTCTTTCCATAATAAAACATAGTCCTCAACTGTGTAGAATGAATGTAGTATTAGCAGTAGAACAGTAGCTGTAACCATGGCTCTATGAGCCTAGGTAGGTCCAAGCTCAGTTCTTTCCTTTGCACTGACCTTATTTATGCTTCTATTACTGTATAGATGCTCATTCTTCCCTAGAAATAAGCCTTTGCCTTTGTATTCTCCTCTCTTGCCCCTGATGCTTCTCCCTCTCTAGACATCTTCTATGCAGGCAATCCAGCCTATTGTTTTGCCCAGAGTAAAGTTCTGTTCAGTTCAGTTCACAGTCACTCAGTAGTGTCTGACTCTTTGCGATCCCATGGGCTGCAGCACGACACGGCACCCTGTTCATCGCCAACTCCCGGAGTTTACTCAGACTCATTTCCATTGAGTCGGTGATGCCATCCAACCATCTCATCCTCTGTCGTCCCCTGCTCCTCCACCCTTCAATCTTCCCAAGCATCAGGGTCTTTTCCAATGAGTCAGTTCTTCGCATCAGGTGGCCTAAATACTGGAGTTTCAGCTTCAGCATCAGTCCTTGCAATGAATATTCAGGACTGATTTCCTTTAGCATTCACTGGTTGGATCTCCTTGCTGTCCAAGGGACTCTCAAGAGTCTTCTCCAACACCACAGTTCAAAAGCATCAATTCTTTGGCACTCAGCTTACTTTATAGTCCAAAAATCACATCCGTACATGACTACTGGAAAAACCATAGCTTTGACTAGATGGACCTTTGTTGGCAAACTAATGTCTCTGCTTTTTAATATGCTGTCTAGGTTGGTCATAACTTTCCTTCAAAGGGGCAAGCATCTTTTAATTTCATGGCTGCAGTCACCATCTGCAGTGATTATGGAGCCCAAAAAAATAAAGTCTGTTGCTGTCTCCACTCTTTCCTCATCTATTTGCCATGAAGTGGTGGGACCAGATGCCATGATCTTCGTTTTCTGAATGTTGAGCTTTAAGCCAAATTTTTCACTCTCCGCTTTCACTTTCATCAAGAGGTTCTTTAGTTCTTCTTCATTTTGTGCCATAAGGGTGGTGTCATCTGCATATCTGAGGTTATTGATATTTCTCCCGGAAATCTTGATTCCAGCTTGTGCTTCTTCCAGCCCAGCATTTCTCATGATGTACTATACATATAAGTTAAATAAGCAGGGTGACAATATACAGCCTTGACATAATGCACTCGTTTCCCTATTTGGAACCAGTCTGCTGTTCCATATCCAGTTCTAACTGTTGCTTCCTGACCTCCAACAGATTTCTCAAGGGGCAGGTCAGGTGGTCTGGTATTCTCATCTCTTGAAGAATTTTCCACAGTTTGTTGTGATCCACACAGTCAAAGGCTTTGGTGGTCAATAAAGTAGATGTTTTTCTGGAATTGTCTTACTTTTTCAATTATCCAACAGATGTTGGCAATTTGATCTCTAATTTTTCTACCTTTTCTGAATCCAACTTGAACATCTGGAAGTTCATAGTTTACGTATTGCTGAAGCCTGGCTTGGAGAATTTTGAGCATTACTTTACTAGCATGTGAGATGAGTACAATTGTGCGGTAGTTTGAACATTCTTTGGCATTGCCTTTTTTTGGGACTGGAATGAAAACTGACCTTTTCCAGTCCTGTGGCCACTGCTGAGTTTTCCAAATTTGCTGCATATTGAGTGCAGCACTTTGACAACATCATCTTTTAGGATTTGAAATAGCTCAACTGGAATTCCATCACCTGCGATAGCTTTGTTTGCAGTGATGCTTCCTAAGGCCCACTTGACTTCACATTCCAGGATGTCTGGCTCTAGGTGAGTGATCATACAGTCGTGAAGATTTTTTTTGTATAGTTCTACTGTGTATTCTCTCCACCTCTTCTTAATATCTTTTGCTTCTGTCAGGTCCATACCATTTCTGTCCTTTATTGTGCCCATCTTTGCATGAAATATTCCCTTGGTATCTCTAATTTTATTTTAGAGATCTCTAGTCTTTCCCATCCTATTGTTTTCCTCTATTTCTTTGCATTGAATGCTGAGGAAGGCTTTCTTATCTCTCCTTGCTATTCTTTGGAACTCTACATTCAAATGGATATATCTTTCCTTTTCTCCTTTGCCTTTCACTTCTCTTCTTTTCACAGCTATTTGTAAGGCCTCCTCAGACAGCCATTTTGCCTTTTTGCATTGCTTTTCCTTGAGAATGGTCTTTATCCCTGCCTCATTTGCAGTGTCACAAACCTCCATCCATAGTTCTTCAAGCACTCTGTCTATCAGATCTAATCCATTGAATCTATTTCTCACTTCCACTGTATAATTGTAAGGGATTCAGTTTACGTCATACCTGAATGTTCTAGTGGTTTTCCCTACTTTCTTCAATTTGGCAATAAAGAGTTCATGATCTGAGCCACAGTCAGCTCCCAGTCTTGTTTTTGCTGACTGTATAGAACTTTTCTATCTTTGGCTGCAAAGAATGTAATCACTCTGATTTCAGTATTGACTATCTGGTGATGTCCATGTGTAGAGTCATCTCTTGTGTTGTTGGAAGAGGATGTTTGTTATGACCAGTGCATTCGCTTGGCAAAATTCTATTAGTTTTTGCTCTGCTTCATTCTGTACTCCAAAGCAAAATTTGCCGCTTACTCAAGGTATTTCTTGACTTCATACTTTTGCATTCCAGTCCCCTATAATGAAAAGGGCATCTTTTTTGGGTGTTAATTCTAGAAGGTCTTGTAGGTCTTCATGGAGCCATTCAACTTCAGCTTCTTCAGCATTACTGGTCGGGGCACAGACTTGGCTTACCATGATATTGAATGGTTTGCCTTGGAAATGAACAGAGATCATTCTGTCATTTTTGAGATTGCATCCAAGTACTGCATTTTAGACTATGTTGTTGACTTTGTTGACTATGATGGCTACTCCATTTATTCTAAAGGATTCTTGCCTATAATAGTAGAAATAACGGTCATATGAGTTAAATTCACCCATTCCAGTCCATTTTATTTCACTGATACTAAAATGTTGATGTTCACTCTTGCCATCTCCTGTTTGACCACTTCCAATTTGCCTTGATTCATGGACCCAACATTCCAGGTTCCTATGCAATATTTCTCTTTACAGCATTGGACTTTACTTCCATCACCAGTCATATCCACAACTGGCTGTTGTTTTTGCTCTGGTTCCGTCACTTCATTCTTTCTGCAGTTATTTGTCTACTCTTCTCTAGTAGCATGTTGGGCACCTACCGACCTGGGGAGTTCATCTTTCAGTGTCCTGTCTTTTTGCCTTTTCCTACTGTTCATGGGTTCTCAAGGCAAGAATACTGAAGTGGTTTGCCATTCCCTTCTCCAGTGGACCACATTTTGTCATAACTCTCCACTGTGACCCCTCCATCTTGGGTGGCCCTACACAGCATGGCTCATAGTTTCATTGAGTTAGACAAGGTTATGGTCCACGTGATCAGATTGGTTAGTTTTCTGTGATTGTGGTTTTCATTCTGTCTGCCCTCCAATGGAGAAGGATAAGAGGCTTATGGAAGCTTCCTAATGGGAGAGACTGACTGAGGGGGAAACTGAGTCTTGTTCCTATGGGCAGGACCATGCTCAGTAAATCTTTAATCCAATTTTCCTTTGATGGGTGGGGCTGTTTTACCTCCCTGTTATTTACCTGGAGCCAAACTATGGTGGAGGTAATGAAGATAATGGGGATCTCGTTCAAAAGGTCCCGTGCAGGCACTGCTACACTCAGTGCCCCCAACTGTGCAGCAGGCCACTGCCAACCCACACCTCCACAGGAGATTCCTGGACACTCACGGGCAAGTCTAGGTCAGGCTCTTGTGGGGTCACTGCTCCTTTCTCCTGGGTCCTGGTGTATGCAAGGTTCTGTTTGAGCCCTCCAAGCGTCTATTTCCCAGGTCTGTGTAAGTTCTGGCAGCTTTAGGGTGGGGCTAAAGCTCTGCAGCTGTTAATATATTCCTTAGAGTTTATGTGATATATAAAACTCCAGGGTCCTGAAGACTGCCTTTATTCCAATGCATAATTTCCATCTCAGATAAACTCTAGTGAGTATCTCCAGAGTTTAGTATCTCTTCCCTACCTGTGACCTATCTCCTACTTTACATACAGTAAACATGAGTATTTGTCATGTATATTGTAAAGCTAAGCAAATAACACATTTCAGAAATCTTGAGAGTATAAAGTTACTGCCACCTCACCCTCTACTCTGCTGTATAGAACCTATAGATGCCTGTTACCATCTGAATATGCTCAAAGAATGCTCAAACTACTGCACAATTGTACTCATCTCACACGCTAGTAAAGTAACGCTCAAAATTCTCCAAGCCAGGCTTCAGCAATACATGAACCATGAACTTCCAGATGTTCAAACTGGTTTTAGAAAAGGCAGAGGAACTGGAGATCAAATTGCCAATATATGCAGGATCATCGAAAAAGCAAGAGGGTTCCAGAAAAACATCTGTTTCTGCTTTATTAACCATGCCAAAGCCTTTGACTATGTGGATCACAATAAACTGTGGAAAATTCTGAAAGAGATGGGAATACCAGACCACCTGACCTGTCTCTTGAGAAATCTGTATGCAGGTCCAGAAGTAACAGAGCTGAACATAATAGCTGACAACAGCTGACAGGAAGTAACAGCTGACAACAGACTGGTTCCAAATACAAAAAGGAGTACGTCAAGGCTGTATATTGTCACCCTACTTATTTAACTTATATGCAGAGTACATCATGAGAAACACTGGGCTTGATGAAGTGCAAGCTGGAATCAAGAGTGCCAGGAGAAATATCAATAACCTCAGATATGCAGATGACACCACCCTTATGGCAGAAAGTGAAGAAGAACTAAAGAGACTCTTGATAAAAGTGAAAGAGGAGAGTGAAAAAGTTGGCTTAACGCTCAACATTCAGAAAACTAAGATCATGGCATCTTATCCCATCACTTCATGGCAAGTAGATGGGGAAACAGTGGAGACAGTGACAGACTTTATTTTTTTGGCCTCCAAAATCACTGCAGATGGTGACTGTACCCATGAAATTAAAAGGTGTTTACTCCTTGGAAGTAAAGTTATGACCAACCTAGCCAGCATATTAAAAAGCAGAGACGTTACTTTGCCAACAAAGGTCCGTCTCGTCAAGGCTATGGTTCTTCCAGTAGTCATGTATGGATGTGAGTTTTGGACTGTAAAGAAAGCTGAGCACTGAAGAATTGATGCTTTTGAACTGTGGTGTTGGAGAAGACTCTTGAGAGTCCCTTGGACTGCAAGGAGATCCAACCAGTCCATCCTAAAGGAGATTAGTCCTGAGTGTTCACTGGAAGGACTGATGTTGAAGCTGAAACTCCAATATTTTGCCACCTGATGTGAAAAACTGACTCATTTGAAAAGACCCTGTTGCTGGAAAGACTGAAGGAAGGAGAAGGGGATGACAGAGGATGTGATGGTTGGACGGCATCATCAACTCAATGACATGAGTTTGGGTAAACTCCAGGAGTTGGCAATGAGCAGGGTGGTGTGTCATGTTGCAGTCCATGGGGTCACAAAGAGTCAGACATCACTGAACGACTGAACTGTACTGAATTGAACCATCTGGAAATAGCATTTATAAGCTCAACAGGCAATGGGCAAAACTTAGTGAAATATTTATAGCTAATTTTAAAGTCTGCTGGATTTCCCCTCATCTCATTACACTTCTGTAGTTTTGCTCTCTTTATCTTTTTAGTCAGTCTGGTGATAAATCAAACTATTACCAGGAACAGGTCAAATAAAGCTGTTACAGGTAATTCAATTTCAATCTTTCTTAAATCAGGACTCTTTCAATTTCTTATATATATAAAGCTCTTTGGGATCCTTTGAAACTACAGGTTCTGATTCAGTAGGTCTGAGTTGGCAACTGAGATTCTGCATTTTTAGCAAGTTTATAGGTAATGCTAACACACCTGATTCAGATTTCACACAGTTAAAAAACAAGACTTTAAAACATTTATGTCTGTCCTAAATATGTCACAGTTCTCTTCTTGAGAGTGTAGAATGGAGCATTTCTGAAATATGTGCATATAAGCTTAATAGCATCTGAGAACAGTTGGGAAAAGAAAATAGGAGTTAACATGTCAAAACTGATATATAGACAGAACAGCAAATATACGATTATAGTAGCATATCAAACAGTATTGAAGTAAAGCACATTTAAAATTATAAATGGAAATCACATCTTTTTCTAATAAAGGGAGTTTTTATTTTCACAAATATTTAAAACTGTAGCTGCCTTTGAGACAGGAAAGGAAAAAGCAGTGTATGCCTGTATATATTTGATACCAGTATTCAACACTAACTCCTTAGTAGTTCATTAGCTAAGCTTGCTGCAAATAATTCAGAAAAGCAATCATAGGTAATCCCATTTGTATATGCAGAAATATGTAATGGACAGTGATTATTTAAGTGGAGTGGTTATTTAGAGTTGTAGATGGGCCTGAAGAGGCACACAGAGAGATAGCAGCCGCAGTGTATCTGATACATTGAACTTCAACCTGAAACACTGAACTGACAGTTGAAACACACCTGCAAGAAACTCCAGCTTTAAATATGGTCAGTGTGTAGTTCAGGCATTGACAGTGGGTTAAGATACATTATTGAATGTGTAAAATTCCAAATGCAAATATCCAGCATTTTCACAAGAACAAATTTTCATGGATAACCAGTTTTCCTTATTACTACACGTTTTTTCCCCTGAAATTATACTTCTTTTTCCGAAAACTGAAAGTTGTATAGGTTGTTCTCTTTCTTCACATTCTTTTCAGCACACACCTATTTTAAGATGCTATAGATTCCTAACTTAGGTTACTCCTTTGCACATGCTATTCATTTTCAAACTTCATTTTGAACAACTATAGTTTAATAGAGATTGAGAGTCGGACACGACTGAGCGACTTCACTTTCACTTTTCACTTTCATGCATTGGAGAAGGAAATGGCAACCCACTCCAGTGTTCTTGCCTGGAGAATCCCAGGGATGGGGGAGCCTGGTGGGCTGCCATCTATGGGGTCGCACAGAGTCGGACACGACTGAAGCGACTTAGCAGCAGCAGCAGCAGCAAGCATACTTTAGAATGAAAATGTGCCACTTTACCAAATAGTACAGATTTTCTATGGAATAAAGAATGAAGATTCATCCATGTGTACAGTTATACTTTGCCTTGGTCAAACAAGTCACATGTTTAATGCATTTTCAAAAATGCCACTCCCAACTCAGCACACGCACATTCACACAGAAACATACACACATCCAAATCCATTTTTCATGTAGAAAATCTATGTCTCACATATTAAAGGAAGTATATTTTCTATTGGGTATTTTTAATGTATTTTACTAATGTTTGAGTATGAGTTATTGTTCCTTTTATAAATAATATATAGAATTTAGAGAAAACATGGTGAGGAATGATAGAGTTTAGAATATGTATGTATTTACCTATAGACATATAAGTGAAAATCATTTTCCTGATACCTACACATGATGAGATGCATTTCTGTATGAAAATTTAAAAGTGAATCGTTGATTGGTTATGCAGTTCTGCCATGAGGTAGATATGTAATTTTCATCCACTTCTTTTGAAGAGTTTCTGCTTTACAGCATCCAGTCCTACTTAGTTTAAGAAGTAAAGTTTCCTTTGTATTTCTCTTAGACTAGAATGTCCACAGATATCCTAATGCAAAGAGAGTAGACTTTTAAGTATCTGAAGAGAATATCTCAGATGGTACATTTCCATACATTGGGAGGTTACTTTTTCCCTCCCAATTAAATGCAAGGACATTACATCAATATGTTTTGAGTATCTTCAGATTTTCAAAATATCATTCTGAATTGGTGGTATCTCAGTGTGAGGTTTTCAGGGTTTAGCCTGGCAGCTAACATGAGGAAATTATTCTGGATTTTATTATCCAAGCAAACTAGCTACCAACAGTTTATGCTATAAACCTGTGTTTAAAACACAGAGGAGAATGTGGTCTATCTTCCTTTCTATGGGGACTTGTAGTCCTCCTAAAGTCCTCCACAAGTCCTCCACAACCAGTAGTGAACCTCTGCTGAGGAAAGCAGAGTTTCCTACCAACATGTCATCTAATGAAAAGGAAAGATCCTTCATAATCTAGATTTTTAAGTCCTGCAATTCTAAAGCATGGCCAAGTATCTTTTTATTTCCTTTTCCCCCAACTGGTTCAAAAATTAGCTAAGGAAAAATCTTGTTAAGGTTGAATTTAGAAATAATATTTCAGAAGGAAATAGAGATTCATAAAGAAATAAAAATTCGGATAGAATAATCAGATAGAAACCTAACGTAAATGTTCTGTGACACAACAGGAATTGCACAAAGCATAGGATTTTGAGGAACAGCATCTTTTAATGTTTGAAACCAGTCTTTCTGAGGTGACTAAGAAAGCAAGAAATATTACAACAAATAACTATGAATGCATATTATATAATTGATGATCTTCCACACATTAATATCTGCATTATCATTTACACTTCTTAGTACTAGCACAGCATTCTGAAGTTGCCAAGCATAAGCTGTATGCACCTGAGCAGAAAGATGAAAATTAGCTCAGATTTCCAGAAGAGCTGGGCTTTCCTGGTGGCTCAGCTGGTAAAGAATCCACCTGCAATGCAGGAGACCTGGGTTTGATCCCTGGGTTGGGAAGATCCCATGGAGAAATAAAAATACTGGATCGTACCCAAGCCACATCTGTAGAAACTGAAATCCATTCCATTGTGAACATGTTGAATTTTAAAAGATGCTTTTGTTGTTGTTCAAAGTATGGATTTTAATGACATTTTAATAATACTTTGAAATGTGCTACTTCTCAGTGCAAAAAAAAAAGTGAGTGACACAAGTTCTTCAACTATAAGGTATATTTTGCAAAAATAAAGCATATTAAATCTTCATTTTGTAGGTCGATATTAATAATGGTCCTGATGTAACTGGTGCATAACGACTCATTTGCTTCCTGGAAAGGAAAAGAAGGGTAAGTACTTACCAGAAAGCCATGGAAAAAATGAAACAGGTAATGTTTAAATTCTGTATACTGAAGGTATCATATTTTCTAGTAATTAGCCCAATTTCTCAAGCTAGAGAGAAAAGTTCTGTGATGCACTTCATGGATAAAGCAATTATTTTCCCATTCCAGGGAACATGGAAGGCTCCTTCCCAGCTCACAAGAGCTGCATGCAGTCAGATAAGGAGGATCACTCATTAAATCTGCTCTGCATGAGCATTTCCTCTCCTTGCTGTCCCTTCAGACCATCCTCCGTTTAGTTGTGAGTGTACTACTACTTAAGAAAAGACTGTTGGCTTATTCTCTTTGTGATCCATTGAGTAAAACCACACCTTCACTCTACCATCTTTGCTTTATTCCCTCTAGTACATCCATCTCCTTATTTTTCAATTATCTATAAGTCTTCCGAAAGGCATAATTATTGTGATATTCAAAACTGAGACTTGTTTAAGAAAATCTGTTATCTGGGATTCTTCTAAATCTAGTAAATAAATTAATCTACATAGAAAAATTTTCTTCTCTATCTGTAAAGAAAAAAAAAAAAAAAAAAGATATGTCGTTGTGTAAAGAGCATTAACTTTCCTTGTAACAATCACATGTTAAGGCAAACCAGTATGTTAATACATGGTGAGAAAGGAACTCTGGGAAGTTTTCAGTCTTTCCCCTTCATATAGCCAGGTACAGAACCATGATAACTGATATTCAGGGCTCATTAAGCACTGATGAAATTGTTCACGTAATTTCAATAGAGAACAATATAGAAAAAAATTTACCACTACTGCACTTCATTTTGAAAAGCATGTTTTTCCACTTGAACAAACTTTTATTATATTTTAATTTTTCAGGGGACGATCTTTTTGTTTATTATATAAATTGGATTACTTTGTTTAATCATAACTCATTTGTTATTAGACTGATGACAGGTCTTAAAGGTGATGCAATATATCCTTTTTGTGTTACGATGTGAGTGTATTAGTTTAGCATTTTGAATACATTCTTATCAAATGGATTATAGGCAGAATTATTCCATCTTCTTTTTAGTAAGCAGTGACAGAAATCAGAAAGAAAGACTGAGGTGCCTTCCTAGGCTCAAACTCAAAATCTCATAATCCAAAAAAAAAAAAATATTGGTCCAAGTTTTCCACTTCATTTTTCTTGACATTCACTTTGACTGATATCACAGTTTGAAAATGGACATACTAAAAGCTCAGTAATTATCAATAGCAGCTCCAGAATATCTACGTAAGACAACTTAAAATCCGCAGTTGGATTGGAAGTATATAGCAAGAAGACTTGTTTTAAGTTATGGTTTTCATAGCAAATATATTTCTTTTACTTTGATTGTATATATTTTTGATGTTCCTGGAAAGATGGCAGATAGAAACTATGGGTCACACCTATGCCATGTATGATTATTAAAGAAATGCTTTTGGAAGATACACTCAGGCATTCATTCCTCTATGTACAAGAGGGCATGTACAGTAGTATCTAAAGCTTAAAACACCTCTGTAGTTTTTGCCAAAACTCAAATCTGTCTGTATTTATCTGATTTTTCCTGTAAACTCTGAGTAACTTAATTTTACTGTGTCGAACATTGTTTGTCTTCTGTTTTCTTGTACTGTTATATTCAATTTAAGCTCATGTATTGTAATCATTCATTAGGGCTTCCACATTACACATTTGTGGTGCACATTGTGATTTTGGATAGCATGTATATATGCAAAAATCCTGTTTATATTAATATGCTATTTTCATTTTAAAGTGGCATATTTTATCTTATTGTATCTCTATCATTTATTGTTTTCATTTCTCATTAATTTTTAGCTTATTTACTTTTCCTTTTTATTTTCTTTACCCTTGTAAATTCCAGTCTCCCCAAATATCCACCATTTTCAATTTTACATAAATTTCCTTAGTGATCTGTTAATTAGCTGTAATTTTAATATAATTAACTAGCTAGAAATAAGAAAAAGTAAGCTTCAAAACTTCAAGGATGTATCAGAAATGAAAGCTGGCCAGACATGTGCAGAAATATTTACAGCCTAACTTGTAACCCCTTTTTGATGAAATAGCAAGTAATATATAAATGAATGTTACTAAAGCCATATATATATTGTAATATATTTTACTTACTTATTTTGCATTCTTCAATCTACATGCACAGTATGATATTGTAAAAGCAATAAACATCACTGCACCAACACTCATTAAGATCATTTCTATCAGGCCAAGGAGGTTTATTTTTCCAGTCACTTGATTTCTGAATATTTCTGCCTTCTCGTCAGCAATAGTGGCAGTCTGCAATCAAGATAACTATTAGCATTGTTTCATTTCATTAGCTTAACAAGTTACTCAAAACTCTCCACTTTTGTATCAATCCTTTATGAAAACACTGTGTTAGTTATCTTTATAAGACAAGCCAATGAAAGTCCTTTTGGATATCAAAGATGGTATGGGGAGGGAGGAGGGAGGAGGGTTCAGGATGGGGAACACGTGTATACCTGTGGCAGATTCATGTTGATATATGGCAAAACCAATACAATATTGTAAAGTTAAAAAATAAAATTAAAAATAAAATAAAATAAAAAGAGAAATACAATTTTCCTCCCTTGAACATGTTATATGCGCTGACTTTATTGATCTATACAACAGTCTCATGGAAATATCTTTACGTTTTCCAAAAGATGTTTCTTAAATGGCAAAGGTCAACAGTTTCTTTCCTCTAAAGATTTCTGCAATGCTTTTCCTAATTCTGTGGTTAATGGACTCAATGATTTGTACTAAAAATATCTTGTCAGGTACTTGGGTAGACTGCTGACACCTATTCTTACTTGCTCATTATAAGCTGGACTTGCTTTTATTAGCACTATAATATTCACAGTGAGTTCTTGGACTTACATATATCCATGCCTCTTTCCTAGCACAAGCAGTATGACAAGAAAAATGTTTTCTAGTCGTATTATGAAAATAATCTAAAATTTTGGGAAGTACTTCATCTTCCAGAAATAAAAGCAATGGAAACTAATGTAAACCTTGATATTTCTGTGTAGCTTGCATCTCTGAAAATATTTATATATTTAATAATATATAAACTTGCTCGTATAAGTAATGGAAACATATACAACTTCAAATTCTATACATGTATATTCTATTTTCTAACATTGAAACCTTTTTCTATGTAGGAAGTTTATCATTTTTAGTAACTAATAGATAAAAATACTAACCTCATTAAGCCAAAGAATAGGCACCAAATAGTTGTGCTTTAGATCCTTTAATGCTCTGTAATAAACATTGAAAATAATTATGAAAATATATACTAATATAATACAAATATTTAATACAAATGTTAGTAACTGCTAGTGTAAATAAGTGTTCAGAAATTTCTGAACATTTTTAAAAATTCTAAAAAATTACAAATTACTGTTTCTTGATTTTTTTGTTCCCTATAATGAATCATTTAAATTTTAATATGTCTGTTTCTCAGACATCTTTCATTCTTATAAATCTTTCTAAAACAGATTTCTAACTAGATTGACTTTGTGTATGTATATATTTTCCCTTTTGATAATTTATACCCAGTAAACTTGAATTTTAAAAACAATTGTTAATGGAAACATTTTGACAACTAGCAAAATGAGCAGTGTCACCAAATACTAATTCCAGAATATGTATAAATACCATTTCAATATGTACTAGATATAATTCTAAATTATAGATAAAAGTTATAAGCATTTAGTAATTATTTCATGATATTAAGCCAAAGAAGTTTTAATTTCATACATATACTCAGTTTCTGACAAGAAAATACTAAAAATTTAATGAACCTGTTTAAAAGACTCACACAATATTTTTTGCTGGCTTAACTAGTATATTGATCTGCATCCGTTGTGCAAATTGTAAAGTGAATCCAGTTATCTAAAAAGAAAGAAATTAAAATAATCACCAACTTCTTTTAAATAATTCATTTATAATATCCAAAAGGTTATTGTTATAGAAACTAAGGTGAAACTGTAGTACTTAAAAGTTATGAAATTTATTTATTAATTGAGCATTTTAAATATTATGTACATAAAACTTCATAATTACGTTTTATGTGTATATGCATGAGTGTATACACACATGTGTATATATGCACACACACACACAATTTCTTTGCCCAAACTACTATCAAGGTTTTAGTTAGATTTGTGATATTTATCTGAATTGGTTTGGGGGAATCAACAATAGTAGTGAAACCTAGAACTCATATAGTCACTTTAAATCCTCAACTATATATGGTCAAAAATATATTCAGTCGGAACCTATGTATCATCAGTATAATTATAGCATTACTTCTAGTATTATTTAAAATGAAATGTGGCTACTAAAATTCTGGCATGCCATTTAACTTTTGAAAAGAATATTTGAAATAAATTAAAAGTTGAAACTGTTACAGTACAGGAAACTTAATAGATTTTTCTTGATACTAAGTATACCTTGCTTTAAATGTCCATATACCCATAAAATCTTTTAGTTCCTTGTAATCTACAGTGTCCCTTCATATAAGCAATATTCACAGATAAGTATAAAATGAGCATAAAATTGTAATTTATACCAAATTGTTTTAATTCAATTAGAATCATATCCATCATTTCTATTCATGAATTATAAACAATTAAAAATGCTTATAAAACTTTATATGTTGAAAAAGTAAAATAGAATTACTTTGGTATTTCATAAGCAACAATAGGAAGACAACCAACATTATTTTCCTTGAAGTAAAAGTAAGTAAATATACACACATCACTCTATGTAGATTAGATAACCAACAAGAATCTACCATATACCACAGGGAACTACACTCAGTATTTTTTAATAAGAGAAAAGCATCTGAAATATATATATATATATGTATATATACATATATATAAAAATATGACTAAACCACTTTGCTATACACCTGCAATTATATAGCATTGTAAATCAACTATAATTCACTAAAAAATTAATTTATCTAGATTGTGATGTAATAAATATGATCATAAATGTGATTAACAGAAAGAAGAGAATTTTTCTTTCAGTAAAAAGTACTAAACCAATCAGATCAATAATATATTTGCTTACAGGTTCAACATCTAAGTATGTGCTATGTTCCTCTTCATTTGGACTTAAGCCTTCAATAAGTTCTGCAATTTCAGGACTTGCATGTAGAAAATGAGGAAGTGAAATGTACACAGGTTTTCCTGAAAACAGTGTTTAAGAAACATTTGGGATAAATTGTTTTCCTCATTTCACATAGCACTCAGAAAAGATTCCCTTGAAAATAAAGCATTTTAACTTAAAAAAAAGAAAAAGAAACATAGAGTTGCTTTGAATAGAAATTGAGGGATAAGGGTGAGGGAAAAGTATCACATCTGATCACTTTTGATCAGAAATAAAACATAAACTTCTATTGTGCATCCCTTAAGTGTTTATTTTCAGTATATAAAGCTTAGCTACTGAACACATAGTTATTAATACAACCATATACCTTCATGTTTCAGGTAGTAATATGTCTTTGAGAATTTATTTAAGAGGCTTTTCTTTGTTTATTATCACCTACTAGGCTTTTCTTTCTTTATTCTCACCTACTCCGACATGAAGAAGATGAGCAAAATGAGACTCCCAATTTATTGATTGAATCAACTTTTGTTTCAGAGACATCTTGAAATATGCTTACTTTTATTTACCATTTCCTAGGGTAAAAAAGTTAGAAAAATGTCAGATAGATAAGTTGGGATGCTCAGAGTATTCTGGGAATTATTTTCATTTTGCTCTATATCTAAAAGGAGCAGAGATTCTGCACAGAAAAGGAAACCATCAAAAATGAAAGGCTGCCTATGGAGTGGGAGAAAATATTCACAAAACACATGATTAACATCCAAAATATACAAGGAATTCACACAACTGAAAAAATCACGCAATTAAAAAATGAGCAGAGGACCTAAAGAGACATTTTCCAAAGTAGCTCAGGGAAGTATCAGTGTGGTTTTATCTAAATGAAATTTTGCAACACAGAAACAACTGGGGCCTTGAAAGTGGGACAAAAATGAAAACAAAATCCTACTATTATCCTTACTTTCTGCCCTTACTGCTTTCTCACTTTAGATTTCTTGTAGAAAAGGAATCCTGAGTGAAGTTTACATTTTAAAGAGTATTGCAGATTAGGCCATGAATTGTGACATGAGAACTTTTGCATACCTTCTTTGCATTTGCTAATATCTAGCACACCATATAAGGTGCAACCCTTGGAGATAATTTTTTCTGTGCAGAAACAATGGTTGTCTGGATTTTGAAGTGGAGATGCAAAAATCCTGGATGGAAGAACAAATCTATACACAGGGATTCCTTTTAGATTAATTTCGGCTCCAAACACAGCGTAAAATGACCTAAACACAGATAAGAAAGAGCTTCATTTGGGGAACCTCAACTTCATTCTGGAGATTCTTTTTTTTTTTTCTTATTTTAAAATTTATAGTATTGCTTTAAATTAGAAAATATGGATATAATCTTGTTAGAATTCTTGCTTAATTCCCTAGAAAACAGTTCTTGTGATCCTCTGTCCATGGAATTCTTTCAGGCCAAAATACTGTAGTGGGTAGCTATTCCTTTCTCCAGGGCATCTTCCCAACCCAGGGATCGAACCCAAGTCTCCTGCATTGCAGGCAGATGCTTTACTGTCTGAGCCACCAGGGAAGCCCATTTTATAACACACCGGGGCTCAATACCTGGGTATGAACTATTTTTACTTTTGTTTTCAAACTCTTCTGAAAATAATTTTTGTTTCAAAATTACTATGGAGCAGTTATATTGAAGTCATTTTCAGAGCTACTTTCTTCTATAGATTAAATATTTATGTGATTGGGCTTCCCTTGTGGCTCAGGTGGTAAAAAAATCTAAGAAAACGTTGCTGCTATTTATGTCAGAGAATATTTTGCCTAGGTCCTTTTCTAGGAGTTTTATGGTGTTGTTCCTTATATTAGATTTTTAAGGCCATTTTGCATCTATTTTTGTGTATATGGTGTGAGTGTGTTCTAGATAAGTTACTTTGTTTCAGATTTTTCTTATTTTTGAGGAAGACCTGTATTGCTATAAACATCCCTCTTATGACTGCAGTTGCTGCATCTCATAGATTTTGTTTGGTTATATTTTCATTGTCATTAGTCTCAAGGTATTTTTAATTTCCTCTTTGATTTCATCATAGATTTTTTTTTTTTAGTAGCATGTTGTTTAGTCTCCATGTAATCATTTTTTCTCATTTCTCTTTTTTGTGGTTGATTTCTAGTTTCATGCCATTGTCGTCATAAAAGATGCTTAATTTCTAAGCATTTTAGAAATTGTTACATTTGTTTGGGCTTATTATATGTCCTAGTTTGTGGTCTACCCTTGAGAATGTTCCATGTGCACTTGAAACGAATTCATAGTAGTCTGGTTGTCTTAGGATGTAATGGTCTAAAAATATCAATTAAGTCTAATTGCTCTGTTGTGTCATTTAGTATCTCTGTTGCCTTACTAATTTTCTGTAAGAACAATCTGTTCCTTGATGTCTGTGAGGATGCTGTGAACACACTGAGAATGAGGCTGCTATGGTGGGGCCATGCCCTACCATCTTACTAGTTTAGCAAAAGAAAGAGAATGTCTTGCTTAGAAATGAAAAAGAAGAAAATGATTTGCATTATGCAAAATATTCTTCTACAACTTTCAATTTTTTAAAAAGCTTAATAACATTATGAATTCTATATTTATTGTTTTTTATACTTTACAATACTGTATTGGTTTTGCCATACATCAACATGAATCTGCCACGGGTGTACACGTGTTCCCAATCCTGAACCCCACTCCCACCTCCCTCTCCATACCATCCCTCTGGGTCATCCCAGTGCACCAGCCCCAAGCATCCTGTATCCTGCATTGAACCTGGACTGGCGATTCATTTCTTATATGATATTATACATGTTTCAATGTATTTATTTCTAATACATCAAGAAAAACTTCCTACAGAATGTATTTTATTTTTATCAAATACTATGATTATTAAGTATGAACTTCTGGGTCTGTCTTTTGTCACTAGGTGAAAGAATTCTGACTTACAGCACTATATCAGTGACTGTCTTACCTGCAAATGTCAGCAGAAAAGAATTGGAGTACCCGATTCTTCTCAATGAAAGGTGGAAATGTGGCTCCGTCTGTTTAGAAATCAAGCCAATGGCAAGGGATTAGGTGGAGTATGTGTCCTGGAAAAATCTAGAAATCTTGATTTCAGCTTGGTTAAGAGAAATATAATGCAAACTGTACATATAACATTGATATTCTCAAGTAGCCACATTTTAAAAATAAAGCAAGTATCAGGTATATTTTATCTCACCCACCATATCCAAAATATAATTTTAACTTGTAATCAACATAATAATTAACAAAACTCCAGATCTAATATTTACTTACAGCCTATCTCCATTTGTTCTGGCTGCTTAAGTGTGAATATGGCTAGTAGCTACCATGTTCAACAAGTCTATATACTATACATATTCACTGGTATCCATTCATATTAACTTTCCCTGCGCCTTAAAAATAAAGTTTAAAATGTGTACAATGGCAAAACCACTAGTTGTTAAAACTGTAATTGTGTTTATATTTTGAAATCCCTACCATATATGTAGAGTAACATTGTTCTTACCTTGAGGTTCATTTGGAACTCTTGTTTGGTAAATGTTCTTACTTTAAATAGTGATTCATTCATCTGCCCTAATAGCAGATTAATATTTTTAAGTCATTTATTGAATTCTCTCACTAAATAGAATTTCCTGAATATGGTTGGGAAAAGCACATATGAAACTAAAAAGGACATTTGTTGAGTTTATTGAATCTCTGCTATGGTTATGAGGGCTTCCCAGGTGGCTCAGTGGTAAAGAATCTGTCTGCCAACCAAGATATGTGGGTCTGATCCCTAGGTCAGGAAGACCCCGTGGAGGAAAGAAATGGTAACCCACTACAGTATTCTTGCCTGGGAAATCCCATGGACAGAGGAGCCTGGCAGGCTACAGTTCATAGGATTGCAAAGAGTTGGACACAACTTAACAAGTGAACACTATAGTTATAATCCATGGCATACAGTGGATATAAGAAGAAATAGCTAGATAATTCCTCCATTTACTCCACGAATGAATATCACCAAAATGAGCCACCACTGAATGTGTTTGTTCAAAACAGTAAAACCTATCCTTCAATTATGAATACATGCTTTTTTTTGGTAAATGCACTAACCTTGTAATCTTTATTGCATTACCCTTATACTCTTGTGATAAGTGAAATACAACAGATGATCACAGTGAATTAGATCATGATATTGAGAGCATGGAATATTGAAAATTAGCTTAAATTCCCAAGATTGTTCCTGAATGGGCATTGTCTATGACTGCCTTCCCAACACCTTAGTCATAAAAGAAAAGAATGCATTGAAAATCTTAAAAAAAAATCATATGAAATATCATTGAAGATTATGTCATAGAGACCAGCAATACAGTGGGTCATGGTCATAACTGATGTTAGCCAGGCTCTCTTTCTGTAATACAATAAAATGTAAATCAACATTATCAGTTTATATCTCTTTAAGTTTGTTGAAGAAGGTAGAGGAAGTACTTCAAAATCATGATTAAAACTCCTTAGAGCCTTTTCATTTCATTAGTCTCTTTTCCTAGTGCCATAACCAAGAATCTCTTTCACAGGGTTTCATTAGAGACCCTGGCCTGTCTAATCAACCTTTGCTCCTAGTTTATTTTACTGCTATTTTCTTCTTTTAACTTTGTGCCTGATGCTCATGTATTTATGTTATTATCATTTATAAGTGGAGAAGGCAGTGGCACCCCACTCCAGTACTCTTGCCTGGAAAATCCCATGGGCAGAGGAGCCTGGTAGGCTGCAGTCCATGGGGTCACTAAGAGTCAGACACGACTGAGCGACTTCACTTTCACTTTTCACTTTCATGCATTGGAGAAGGAAATGGCAACCCACTCCAATGTTCTTGCCTGGAGAATCCCAGGGACAGAGGAGCCTGGTGGGCTGCTGTCTCTGGGGTCACACAGAGTCGGACACGACTGAAGTGATGCTGCAGCAGCAGCATTTATAAATCCTCTACCTGCTTTTAAAAAAAAATGTCTTTGTTTCTTAGTTTTGGACAAAAAATGTTTAATATTTTTCTTTTTTTTAATGTTTATTTTTTAATTTATTTAAAATTTTTTTTATTATTATTATTTTTTTACTTTACAATATTGTATTGGATTTGCCATACATCAACATTCATCCACCACAGGTGTACATGTGTTCCCCATCTTGAACCCCCATCCCACCTCCCTCCCCATACCATCCCTCTGGGTCATCCCAGTGCACCAGCCCCAAGATTCCTGTATCCTGCATCGAACCTGGACTGGCGATTCATTTCTTATATGATATTATACATGTTTCAATGCCATTCTCCCATAAGGACCCTTTTACTATTTAGGAGAAGCACAGTATATTTCAACTTCCCAGGTGGCTCAGTGGTAAAGAATCTGCCTGCTATCCAGGAGACACAGGTTTGATCCCGGGGTCAGGAAGATCCCCTGGAGAAGGAAATGGCAACCCACTCCAGTATTCTAGCCTGGGAAATCCCATAAACAGAGGAACCTGGTAGGCTACAGTCCATGGGGTCACAAGAGAGTCAGATAGAACTTAGTGACTAAACAACAGTATATTTCTGTCTGTGTCTGAGGGTACAATATGAAGTTTATGCTTATGAAATTACTAAAGTTAGTGGTACTGGTACACTTGACAATTTATTGGCAGAAAGAACTACTTAGAAAGGAATTTCTTCATACACTTCATGACTCAAAGCGCAGTACAAAGCAAAGTTAACAACGGTTTTGCTGTTTTTCTCTACGGGTATTAAAAATTAAGTAAAGTAGAGAATTAAGTAAACATGCAAAACTCATCAGCACATTTGGAAAAGTAAACATTCCGCATGTTTGCCTTTTATTCCCTACCTTTTATCTAACTGTGTATTTAACTTTTTTCATCTTTATTATATTACTTTCCTATAAAGTATTGCCTAACTGACTTTATAAACATTATACTGTTCTTTGGGGCTTCCCTAATAGCTCAGTTGGTAAAGAATCCGCCTGCAATGCAGGAGACCCTGGTCCGATTCTTGGGTTGGGAAGATCCCTCAGAGAAGGGATAGACTACCCACTGCAGTAGTTTTGGGCTTCCCTGGTGACTCAGCTGGCAAAGAATGTGCCTGCAATATGGGAGACCTGGGTTCAATCCCTGGGTTGGGAAGATCTGCTGGAGAAGGGAACAGCTACCCATTTCAGTATTCTGGCCTGGAGAATTCCATAGACTGTATAGTCTATGGGGTCACAAAGAGTCAGATGTGACTGAGTGACTATTACTTTCTGCTTCTTAGCAACTGAAAGCTCACTTCATGGCATTTGATTCACATAGCTTTTTATAATTGTACTTCTTCAACTAGTAGGCATATATTTGCTTTACTTTAAGGAGAGTAATAAACTGGATCTAACCATACTCTTGGAGAAGGCAATGGCACCCCACTCCAGTACTCTTGCCTGGAAAATCCCATGGACAGAGGAGCCTGGTAGGCTGCAGTCCATGGGGTCGCTGAGGGTCAGACACAACTGAGCAACTTCACTTTCACTTTTCACTTTCATGCACTGGAGAAGGAAATGGCAACCCACTCCAGTGTTCTTGCCTGGAGAATCCCAGGGGCGGGGGAGCCTGGTGGGCTGCCGTCTATGGGGTCGCACAGTGTCAGACACGACTGAAGCGACTTAGCAGCAGCAGCAGCAACCATACTCGAAATCTAAGTACATAGTACTTTTTCCTAACTCTAATTCAGAATGTTCATTTTTGCATACATTTCTCATGGTTAGGGTACAGGTTGATGGGCGTGAGTCTGAGTGAACTCCAGGAGTTGGTGATGGACAGGGAGGCCTGGCGTGCTGTGATTCATGGGGTTGCAAAGAGTCAGACACGACTGAGTGACTGAACTGAACTGAAGTGACTGAACCTTATTTCTGTTGCTGCTGTTCTTTTCTCTCTCTTTCTGACCACCTTATTCAAAATAGAGTTCTGCTTGAAAGTTCACTGATTCTACTTCAGCTTGAAGTCTTTGGAGGCATAACTTTCCTTTTATAATTATGTTAATATTTTAATTCTTTCAATTTTAAATGATTATCTATACAGTATTTACAGGTATAAATCACTATATTACAGATATAATGTAAATACTACACAGTATAGTAGTATACACCTATAAAGGTGTAATCGCTACTCTAAACTTCTCTAATGTTTTACCTCTGTGGTCAGGAAGGAGTTCATTACATGTATACAAAGAAAACATTTCCCCAGAATACAGTAAAGGCTCATCCTTGATGGCTAATTTTGAAAAATTTCATCCCATTACACGTACATTTACTAAGCCTACATAAAAATACAGAGACTCTGAATTACGTTGTAGGGATACAGAGATATGTAAATACATACCATCAACTCCCAGAACATTGTAGATATGGAAGTGGATTTTTGGGGGAAAGCGGTTGGTTTCACTGTGATTATTACCACAAACCATATGCTCTTTGGGGCTTCCCTGGTGGCTCATACGGTAAAGAATCTACCTGCGATGTAGGCGACCTGGATTCAATCCCTGGGTCAGGGATATCACCTGTAGAAGGCAATGGTTACCCATTCCAGTATTCTTGCCTGGAGAATTCTTTGGACAGAGGTTGCAGTCCATGGGGTTGCAAAGAGTTGGACTGGACTGAGTGACTAATACTTTCTTTTTCACTTGCATATCCTCTTACCTGTACCATTAATCATGCCACAATAACTTGGCCAATAGGAGAGATGCCTTAGGAATAAAAAGAAAAAACGAAAGGATCATTTGAAGAGCACGTTTCTCACATTACTTTTTCTATTATGATTCAGTAAGTCTGCTAAAATAATAACTATTGATTAGCCTAGATGTGACAAATGCTAAAGTTTAAGAAATGTTTTAAGCCATTTGGCCTGTGTTTTGCTTGAAGTCTGCATCTTGTTGAGATAAAGGAAAATACAATTACGTAAAGTTTAAAAATAAAATAAAATTAAAAAAAAAAAGGAAGTGCCTGAAACCATTAAGTGACCAGATTATAAACAAAAACTGCCAAATGTTATTAATTAGAAACCACATGGACAGAAACAGTTCTGCAAAAAGAAAATTGAGAAATATTTGTCCAAAATTTTGACCTTTTAGGAGAAAGTTCCCCACCTAGGGAGAAATGGATTATTTGATAGTATGTTTTATTCACACTGAATAGGATGAAGATATTAAATGGTTAACTGATATAAACTCAGTATGAAGGATAAGAAGGGAGTGTGGAGGAGGAAAGAAAGAGAAGCAGATGTTGGATCAATAAAGATTAGAAACACAGATAAGCAATTTATACTTTCCACTTCTTTTAACTCTTATGTGAACTGGCATTTAAATAGGGCAAAGTTTATTAATTCATACTATGGTACCTACATAAATTATATATATTTATATAAAATTATATATATTTATATAAAATTATATATATTATATATATAAATATATATATATATTTATTGGAGAAGGCAATGGCACCCCACTCCAGTACTCTTGCCTGGAAAATCCCATGGACGGAGGAGCCTGGTAGGCTGCAGCCCATGGGGTCGCTGAGGGTCAGACACGACTGAGCGATTTCACTTTCACTTTTCACTTTCATGCATTGGAGAAGGAAATGGCAACCCACTCCAGTGTTCTTGCCTGAAGAATCCCAGGGGCGGGGGAGCCTGGTGGGCTGCCGTCTGTGGGGTCACACAGAGTCGGACACGACTGAAGTGACTTAGCAGCAGCAGCATATATATTTATATATGGAAACAATGAAAACAATAGTGGTGATAGTTTCTCTGCATACTCAGACACTTTTTGGTGATAGAAAATGAGTTGTTCACACTCCTAACATGTTATCCAGTAAGATGTCAAGGCAAGTTGTTGCTTCTTTTTTTAAACAGAATAAGCTGCACAGTCTGCCATGTTTAGTCTTGCCATGGTCAGTTAAATTAACCTTGCCCTAATCTCAAGCTCTTGTGAAATTCTTACTCCAATTAGGAGCACTTAGTAATTCTCCTCAAAACCTCTCTAAAATATTGAAATGGAAGCAATGCTCACTTTCCTCCGTATACAGACACTGATGTGATTCCCCTAAAATGAGCATTTAGAAGTGGTTTTTTTTTATTCCCTCCATTAGACTTTTCTATTAAAAAAAAATATGTGATTATGGTCTCTGTAGAAGAAAAAGGATTACATGAGTATTTAACTGTTTTAGATAAGAACTTAGTGTCACATAATGATTAATCTATAAAAATATTTCATCTGTTTTGATTTTGATTACTTTATTCTTTGTCAGGAAATCACTGATCTAAAACTCATTTTAACTTTGAAGAGAAAATTATGTCTCCCTTGATATTTATTGAGGTTCTTCCTATTTTAGACATATGATGAATTAGGTGTACTACAGATAAATAGGCAGGAGTTAGGGGAAAGTAGGAAATCATGGCCGTATGAACATATCTCATTCTACTACTGCTTCACAGGAGTGTGTGCTTTTAATTTTTCAAGTTTAATATGTCAGTTTTAGAACAGGAAATAATAATTCCGTTTTGTGTTGATAAATATTTTTAAAAGCTGAGTTATCAATAAAATCATTTCAAGAAAATTTTGAAAGGGAAAATCATGAAAGCATTGGCATGGATTCATTAAGCTGCCGTATTTACAGACATACTTTGTCATATCCTGGGAATGAGCAGTTTTTATATTTCATGCTCAGTAAAAAAAATAAAACATCAGTAAGATATACTGGATGCTAAAATAATGAGTTGACATATTGATTTTCTTCCTTTTCATTTGCAGTTATGTAATTTTAGGGTGTATGATAATACCAGTTATGCAGCAGAGACGGAAGTAGTCCCTTTAGATTTCTTTATGTAAGGAAACTTGTTTATCAAGATCAATCCTCCAGTGGGGCTGATGCTCAGCAGCTACGTACTAGTGTGATCAGCTGTCACAACTAAAGGGTTAATGCCTGATAGACCAGGAGTTTCTAGGGCTGAGATACAGGCAGCTCTGTTCCATAGGTTGGTGCCTGTGCCTTACCAGTTGGTAAATAAGTTTCTTGTCTGCCTTAGAGTATCCTGCTCTGTCTGTCTGTCTGTCTGTCTGTCTGTCTGTCTCTCTCTCTCTCTCTCTCTCTCACACACACACACACACACAACTTTGCTTGAATACTTACTTTTTGCCTTTATATGTGTCAATTCTGGCAACTTTGCTTATGTCATCTTTTCCATTGAAAACTTTATAAACTCCATCTGCAGTGTTGTTGTACTGAAGAGATCCATACAAGAAAAAATTATTTCTAAAACAAGCCATGCTTTCCAAATTATAAAATATGTAATTAACTCACTTTTGCATTTCTCAGACACTGGTTGTTCACAACTATTTTATGTGATTTGAAATATATAAGCAAATAAATTTTTACAATTACTGATTTTTAGTATTTTTATAAAAACAAGATATAAAAGGTGCCTAGAAACAAGTACTAGATGCTGAGACAAAGGAAGAAAACATATCGGAAGCTGACATGATCCAACTGCACCATTCTTTCTTGTAATTAAGCCAGAAAGGCCATTTTGATCACTAGTCCTGTTATATTGAGGTGAGGGGATAGGGAACAAATCCTATGAGACCATGCCATATTTCTAGAAATTTTCTCTATGTTATGATCTTTATTTTTTTTTAATTTTATTTTATTTTTAAACTTTACATAATTGTATTAGTTTTGCCAAATATCAAAATGAATCCACCACAGGTATACATGTGTTCCCCATCCTGAACCCTCCTCCATCCTCCCTCCCCATACCATCCCTCTGGGTCGTCCCAGTGACCTTTAAGAGTGGTTACTAAAGATTAGATGGGCTTCCCAGGTAGCACTAGTGGTAAAGAACCTGCCTGCCAATGCAGGAGATGTAAAGAGAGGTGGGTTTGATCCCTGGGTCAGGAAGATCTCCTGGAGAAAGGAATGGCAACCCACTCCAGTATTCTTGTCTGGAGAATCCCGTGGACAGAGGAGCCTGGTTGGCTACAGTCCATAGTCAAACATGACAGAAGTGACTTAGCATGCATGCAAGCACACAAAGATAAAATTGTTGTTGTTCAGCCACCCAATTGTGTCCAAACCTTTGTGACCCCATGGACTGCAGCATGCCAAGCCTCCTTGTCCCTCACTCATCTCCCGAAGTTTGCCCAAGTTCATGTCCATTGCATTGGTGATGCCATCCAGCCATCTCATCCTCTGCTGCCCTCTTCTCCTTCTGCCCTCAACTGTTCCCAGCATCAGGGACTTTTCCAATGAGTCAGCTGTTTGCATCAGATGACCAAAATATTGGAGTTTCAGCTTCAGTGCCCATCCTTCTAAAGAGTATTCAGGGTTGATTTCCCTTAAGATTCACTGGTTTGATCTCTTTGCTGTTCAATGGACTTTCAGGAATCTTCTCCAGCACCACAGTTCAAAGGCATCAATTCTTTGGTGTTCTTTTTCATCAATTCTTTGGCCTTCTTTACAATCCAGCTCTCACAACTGTACATGACTACTGGGAAGATCATAGCCTTGACTATACAGACCTTTGTCACCAGAGTAATGTCTCTGCTTTTCAACACAGTCTGTCTTTGTCATAGCGTTCCTGCCAAGAAGCAGTCACCTTCTGGTTTCATGGCTGCAGTCACTGTCTGCATTGATTTTAGAGTCCAAGAAGAGGAAATCTGTCACCACTTCCACTTTTCCCCCTTCTGTTGCCAGGGAGGAATGGGGCTGGATGTCATGATCTTAGTTTTTTTTTTTTAATATTTAGTTTTAAGCCGGCTCTTTCACTCTTTCACCCTCATCAAAAGGATCTTAGTTCCTATTCGCTTTCTGCCATTTAGAGTGGTATCATCCATATATCTGAGGTTGTTGATGTTTCTCCGTCTTATCTTGATTCCAGCTTGTGGAATCCAGCCTGGCATTTCTCATGATGTGCTCAGTGTATAGGTTAAACAAACAGGGTAACAGCAGACAGCCCCATCATATTCCTTTTTCAATCTTGAACCAATCAGTTGTTCTATACAGAGTTTTAACTGTTGCTTCTTGACCCCTATTCAGGTTTCTCAGGACAGGTAAGATTGTCTAGTATTGCCATCTGTTTAAGAATTTTCCACAGTTTATTGTGATCCACACAGTCAAAGGCTATAGCACAGTCAGTGAAGCAGAAGAAGAAGTTTTTCTGGAATTCCCTGGCTTTCTCTAGGTTCCAGTGAATGTTGGCAATTTGATCTCTGGTTCCCTTCCTTTTCTAAACCTAACTTGGACATCTGGAAGTTCTTGGTTCACATAATGCTGAAGCCTAGCATGCAAGATTTTAAACATGGGAGATGAGTGCAATAGTCTGATAGTTAGCATGTTCTTTAGCTAGCTCCTTTTTGGGAATTGGGATAAGGATTGACCTTTTCCAACCCTTTGGCCACTGGTAGGCCTTCCAGATTTGCTGACATATTGAATGCAACAATGTCAGACTTTATTTTTTGGGGCTCCAGAATCACTGAAGATGGTGACTGCAGCCATGAAATTAAAAGACATTTACTCTTTGGAAGGAAAGTTATGACCAACCTAGATAGCATATTCAAAAGCAGAGACATTACTTTGCCAACAAAGGTTCGTCTAGTCAAGGCTATGGTTTTTCCTGTGGTCCTGTATGGATGTGAGAGTTGGACTGTGAAGAAGGCTGAGCACTGAAGAATTGATGCTTAATTGATGCTTTTGAACTGTGGTGTTGGAGAAAACTCTTGAGAGTCACTTCGACTGCAAGGAGATCCAACCAGTCCATTCTGAAGGAGATCAGCCCTGGGATTTCTTTGGAGGAAATGATGCTGAAGCTGAAACTCCAGTACTTTGGCCACCTCATGCGAAGAGTTGACTCATTGGAAAAGACCCTGATGCTGGGAGGGATTGGGGGCAGGAGGAGAAGGGGACGACAGAGGATGAGATGGCTGGATGGCATCACTGACTCGATGGACGTGAGTCTGAGTGAACTCTGGGAGTTGGTGATGGACAGGGAGGCCTGGCGTGCTGCGATTCATGGGGTTGCGAAGAGTGGGACACGACTGAGCGACTGAACTGAACTGAATTGAACTGAATGCAACACCTTGATGGCATAATCTTTTAGGGTTTTGAATAGTTCTGCTAGCATCCATCACATCCACTAGCTTTATTAACAGCAGTGCTTCCTAAGGCCCACTTGACTTAAAGATTGGATACACAGGATTAAAAACAGGATTAGCCAAGGAAAGAATTAAAAATATTTGAGTTAAATATTAGTAACGAATTTATTATCTCTTAGTGCTTTCTTAATTGATATATAACCTTGCATTTCTAAAAACTGTAGTAAAATAGCAACAATGAACTGGAGACTATAACTATTTTGTATAGTGACAAGCGCCATCATAGTCAAAATTTCAATTCAGTAGTCAGATTAGCCTATTTATAACTCAAAACATTAAGGAACAACAAGTTCATCACCAAATTCACATTTTTTCTTAATTTCCATACTGTCATTTCATCACTTTAGTAGATTACTAATCAGCTGTTAATAATTCTATGAAAATATGACATTGCTGATATATCAGGCTCACTGTGCTCAATTTTGGCTAAGTTTTAAATATTCATTTAAACAAATTTATAAGAAGTCTAGAGGAGGAAGAATGACATGATGAATATATTCAACAGAAATAAATAAAAATGTGGCATTACACTTGATTTTTTTAAGATGGGAAGTCAAAACTGAAAGATTGCTCAAAGCCTTAGCAGCTTGCAATCTAATTTTAGACAGCTGCATATTTAATGGAGTAGAAACTTGATTAGATGTAGGTTTCTTAATTTTAAATTTAGTTGTTAAAAATTAATTTGTTTCATGCAGATAAGTTAATTTTCCCAACTGCTGCTGCTGCTAAGTGGCTTCAGTCTTGTCCGACTCTGTGCGACCCCATAGACGGCAGCCCACCAGCCTCCCCCGTCCCTGGAATTCTCCAGGCAAGAACACTGGAGTGGGTTGCCATTTCTTTCTCCAATGCAGGAAAGTGAAAAGTGAAAGGGAAGTCCTCGGTCGTGTCCGACTCTTCGTGACCCCATGGACTGCAGCCCTCCAGTCTCCTCTGTCCATGGTATTTTCCAGGCAAGAGTGCTGGAGTGGGGTGCCATTGCCTTCTCCGAATTTTCCCAACTAGGAAAGCTAAATCCATGTGAATAGAGATTTTAAAAACTTACAGTTATGTATTCCCAGATCATAAATAGAATTAATATACTAAATGATAAAATTATGGATTGCCAATGCCATTATATTCATACAGTTAGAGTCTAGCAATATCGATGTTCATATTTGTTACTCACAGGATAAAACACACCAACTGTGGTAGGAATAGAGTATGGAACCGAACTCAAGAATGGATCCTTATAGCCCCACAATAGTTCTTTCAGAGTTCTTTTTTGAAACATAAAAGAGTTTGAGTTTTTGATAAATACATTGAGTATTATCTGAACAAATGTGCTTGGATAGAGGTGGGGTGTAGCCTATAAAAAAAAAAAAAAAGCACTGTGTAAGACACCAGTTGCAGTATTGATTTTTTACAAGAAATGGATAAATAGTACATCTAAGTTTAATAAAACTTTTAATTGTATCTCTAAAATTACTGCCAAATCTTTGCAAGATTAAAAGTGTAATGTTTCTTCTATTACCTTTCTGTCTTGGTGTGAGCCACAGGAAGAAGACTTTCAGTTAAATCCTACTTTTTTAAATGATACACTTTAAATGGTCTTCTCAATTCAGTTGATTATTCTATGATCTTGTCATATTTCCAAATGATTGTAATTCAGAATGTCATGAGAATACATTTTCATCAAAATTACACATGATATCTGATAGTTCTAATCATGAAATTAAAGAGGATTCTAAAGTATTACACAGTCCATAATTTTGTGTTTACTTACTGCTACAGCCAGGTTGAGAACAGTGAATGTGTCATTCTCTGTTCCAACTGATAGCGAGGGTTCAAAGATGGCGCCTTTGGGCCGTTGGAAAGAGACTGTGTGGGTCTTAGAGTCTTGGCTTATTATATCCTTAGCTAGATAACGGACTCTGAAAAACAGAAGTGAAAAGAAAATTCAGAAAAAAACATTGTCACAAATGCATTCACTCATGCAGTAAATAATTTTTTTGAGTATATAGATGGTCAGAAATTAGGCTAAACAAGTAAGTTAAAAAGATATACATGCCAAATGCTGAGTCTTGCAAATTAGTCAAGGTCGGGGAGAGGTGTCTTAGTTGTGTATAGCAGGGAAGAAAGAATGTGTGTCATTATAGGAGTTTACATAGATTCTTGGGAAAACACAGAACAGGTACACACCCAGGCTAGGCATGGTTATGCTGAGGATAATGGCCAGGATACAATTCCACATAAGTAGGCTGAGGGACAAATAGAAGTGTAGTTAAGCAAAATAGTGTTGAAAATAGCATGTATAAGAAGAACATGGTGTAATTTTGCATGTGCAGAGGTTTCAATATATTTGGTTTACAGAGTCAGAGTAAGGAGAGTGGTGGAAATAAAATTACTAAAGTAAACAAGATCTCAAACATAAAAGGTTGTACCCCATACTAGAATGTTTAGTTTTTTATCCTGAGGTTCAGGAGGAGACAGTAGAGAAGTTGAAGGAAGGGACAGTAAGAGCACGTTTCCTTATTAGATAGTCTGTTTATAGTGAACAGACTTTCCTGCACTGACTTTTCATAATTTCCAGCATTTTAATGAAAATTAAAGATACCTAATGGAATATAATTTCCACTTTACAGGTCAATTTCCCTCCATCCCTTCCTCATATATTGTATACTTATTAGTTCTGAGCTCCTGGCTCTAACATTTCTAGGCAAAGTACCAACCACTTTTTTAGGAATGTGGTGAAGGGTTGTTATTATGGAAACAAAATCTTTTGCAATTACAAGATATTTACTGAGATGAAATAAGGTATACATTGCACTATCCTATATTTGATTGTCTATTATTTGAGGTTAAAATAGGTATCTATTATTATCTAAGATAAAGACTGAAAAAAAATCATGGGACTGAAATGTTTAAAATATAACAAATTAAAAAATCACACATTTCAATCAGGTATAATAAAAATGTGAAATTCATGTAGGGTAGGTATTATGAGTGTTTTTTATCCCCAACCACAGTGCCTGGTACTTGGTAAGTTTTCAACAAAAACTTTTTGAACAAATAATTAATGTTTCACATTATCTCAAAAAAGAATTCCGAAAAGATAGAAATATATTTTACTGTTAATATACTTTCTTCAAGGTTTTATCATTTACTTTCTCTGAGTCCTATAGACATGCAAAGAATATAAAAATCTGAAACAGCATCCAGGACAATCTATTATCAGTCAATTACTGTTTTCTCTTAGAAAGATGTATTTTAAATTTAGATTATCTATTATTAACATTTAAAATTAAAATGCTCTAATTTTCAGGAATATTTATGTTTATAATAATTGAGATGATAGTAAAACAACTGTGAGCAAATTCTAGTTTTACTTAGTTGTACTTACAACACTGCACCAGGATATGGCACTCACCAAGAGAAAAATCCTTATACTGAGGCCTGTGTTTAGAATGTACTTTTAGAAAGAGAACATAATCACTCAATTTTTGGTTTAAAAATTAGAATACAGGGAATTCCCTGAAAGTCCTTTGGTTAGCACTTAGCAATTCTACTTCAGGGAAGCACAGGTTTGATCCCTAGTCAGGGAACTAAAGTCCTAATTCTTGGCTAAGTTTAGTCTCCTTTCTTACTTTCATAGTTAGAAAAGTCAGTCTTGTAATTTATATAGGAGAAAATGTATACAAAAATCTTAGAGTTACCAGTTCCTAAGTCTGTGTGAACATGGTAAATCAGTTCACAGTTCCTAGAATGAGTTTTTTAAATTTACAAGATGAAACTTTCTGGCAAATTATTTCCCATTAGTGCTGATACCTAAGGTTCTTTTCAAAAATGTGTTAAACTGTTAAGGCATGCAAAAAAAAAAGGTACAGCTTATTCAGTCTCAGTACTGGACAAAACAAAACTACTAACAGAATAAAAGTACCCTTAAGACCTGGAAAATAGTTTGAATAGAAATCTTTAGCAAGTATTGTAGTTATGTAAAATCAGTTTAATGCTGTGATTCTCAAATTTGAGTATGTATTGAAATCCCCCGAATATTTATCAAACTCATTACTAGGCTCAAAACCAAGTATATCTGATACATTTGATCTAAGGTGAGGCCTGAGAATTTGCATTTCTACCTAGTTCCCAGATGATGTTGATGTTGCTGGTCCAGAAACCACATTTTGAGAACCACTCATATAACCTACATTTTAAGTTTTAGGATTATAAAATACTCTAGTTTTAAAATTTTTGATAGATTTTTAAAATTTAGCTTGCATATTTTACAGCTGTTTTTAAAATTTTATATTTTACTTTATTTTTTAATTTTTATTTTATATAGGAGTATAATTGATTAACAATGTTGTACTAGTTTCAGTTTTACAGCAGTGATTCAGTTATATATGTACATACACAAACATATAATATATACACGTCTATACGTATTTTCTTTTTTCAAATTCCTTCCCCATGTAGGTTATTACATAATACTGAGCCGAGTTACCAGTGCCATATGGTAGGTCCTTGTTTGTTATCTATTTTAGATATAGCAGTGTGGATAGTTTGGGAGTTTGGAATTGACATGCAGACGCTGCTAGAGTTGAGAACAAATGTCACAAGGGTAAAACACTGTAACTTATTAAATATAGATCTGTAAATTGATGCTGGTAAATTCATAATAAAATCTGTATTTCTTATACTCATTAAATCCTTAGATTAGGGTTTTATTAATACATAGGCAGAAACAAATATTTCAGTGTATGTTAATGGCAAGAAAGTAATAAATACAGTTCAGTACAGTGACATTTATCAAGTGGAAGCTTTTTCAGAAATACATGTATTCAAGGAAAGAGTGCCACGTATTTGGGGGACTCACCTGTACGTGTAAGGACCTCTTTGCTTAACTTTAATTTTGCTGCTATTGACTGCCACTTCCTCTGGATTCTGCACATCAAATATCCAAAATTGTCTGTAAACGTTAGCACCTGCTTTAACCCAATTTTTAAAAGCAATTGTACCTTCTTCAAGGACCGATTCCTGTGAAAAAGAAAACAAGTTTGGGTTACTTCTTTGTAGTCAATAAGGGCACTTGTGGGAGTTGCAAACCTTCATTAGTCAATGAAAGGACTAGGCTCAAGTACTTGCGTATGAGAACTTCTGCAACCTACCACATGAAACAGAAATGTTTTCAACACATGATGGTTTGCAGTCTCTTTTAGTTGATCTTTTACAAAGAGAATCCGTGTGTAATATTGTACACATGTCTGGTGATTGTAAGGCCAACCACTGGCAAGGTTTAGAGTGATCTTATTTCAATACGGCAATAGTTTGTAACAATTTATTAAGCGAATTTTATTAAACCTTTTCCAAAAGGTTCTTACCAGGTTGAACATTAGCTTTTCTACCCTCAGCAAGTTGAACTGAGGAGGCAAAACAGAACTGAGAGAAAAATCTAGTAAAAACTGGAAGTATTTTCATTTTTCATGCCGGAGCTCCTACAGCGAGTGAGACTCTCTTATGTTTTACAACCAGTTTTCCTTGAAAAATGCTCAATTGTATCTTGACGTCTCATTTCTATAGTAAGCCCAAAATAAAGACAAAATTATGTATAGAAAAAGTATTATGGCTTGTTTAAATGTAAAGGTGTTGTGAGGATGTTGAAGCTGAAATTAGTCCTAAAGAAGAATTAGATGTTAATTCCCATTTCAAGGAAGCACACGGACATATACATTATTATTTTCACATTGTAAGAATCTTAAAGACTAATAACAATTGTTTATCATGTACCCCCAAGGCACATATCTTATTAAATGTTCTTAATTAAAGGAACTTCTAAGTATTTACAGAATTGAAAAGGAATTGTGGTAGAATATACCTGGTGGGACAGAAAATATATTCATTCTAATGCTTATATACATTGAATATCAAAACACAGTATAAGCATATCATGTTTTTCTTCTAAATGCTATGAATCATTTTTCCTTAATAGTTCATTTGTAGATTTTTTTTCAACTGGAAAGTGGAAATACAAAACTGAAATGAATGCATTGAATTATCAGATGTTAGAGTTAGGGTCACATAATCCCATCCATTTTTTTAGGGTTCTGTAGAAAACAGATGTCTGATTCAATGCTGTATGACAATTTACTAGTAGATAATGGAGAATGTAAAGAATGGAGGGAAACAATAGAATGGAAAATGCTAGAGATCTCTTCAAGAAAATGAGAGATACCAAGGGAACATTTCATGCAATTATGGCCACAATAAAGGACAGAAATGGTATGGATCTAACAGACAGAAAATATTAACAAGAAGTGGCAAGAATACACAGAAAAACTATACAATAAAGATCTTAATGACCCAGATAACCACGATGGTTATCTAGAGCCAGACATCCTGGAGTGCTAAGTCAAGTGGGCCTTAGGAAGCATCACTATGAAGAAAAGCCCGTGGAGGTACTCAGTATGCCAGCAAATTTGAAAAGCTCAGCAGTGGCCACAGAACAGAAAAAGGTACATTTTCATTCCAATCCCAAAGAAAGGCAATGCCAAAAAATGTTCAAACTATGGCACAGTTGCACACATCTCACATGCTAGCAAAATAATGCTCTAAATTCTCCAAGCTAGGCTTCAACAGTACATGAACCGAGAATTTCCAGATGTTCAAGCTGGATTTAGGAAAGGCATATGCACCAGAGATCAAATTGCCAACATCTGTTGGATCAAAGAAAAAGCAGAGAGTTCCAGAAAAACATCTACTTTATTGACTATGCCAAAGCCTTTGACTGTGTGGATCACAACAAACTGTGGAAAATCCCTAAAGAGATGAGAATACCAGACCACCTCCTGTGCCTCCTGAGAAATCTGTGTGCATGTTAAGAAGCAACAGTTAGAACTGGACATGGAACAACAGAATGGTTCCAAATTGAGAAAGGGAAGGAGTACATCAAGACTGTATATTGTCATCCTGCTTATATAACTTCTATGCAGAGTACCTCATGTGAAGTGCTAGGCTGGATGAAGCACAAGCTGGAATTAAGATTCCCAGGAGAAATATCAATAATCTCAGATATGCAGGAGACACTGACCCTTATCGCAGAAAGTAAAGAGGAATTAAAGAGCCTCTTGATGAAAGTGAAAGAGGAGAGTAAAAAAGCTGGCTTAAAATTCAACATTCAAAAAAAAAAAAAATTCAACATTCAAGAAACTAAGATCAGGGCATCTGGTCCCATCACTTCATGGCAAATCGATGGAAAACGTGAGAGACTTTATTTTCTTGGGCTCCAAAATCACTTCAAATGTTGACTTCAGCCATGAAATTAAACAATACTTGCTCCTTGGAAGAAAAGCTATGACAAACATAGACAGCATATTAAGAAGCAAAGACATTACTTTGGCAACAAAAGTCTGTCTAGTCAAAGCTATGGTTTTTCCAATAGTCATATATGGATGTGAGAGTTGGACATAAAGAAGTTTGAATGCTTTTATAAAGAATTGATGCTTTTGAACTGTGGTGTTGGAGAAGATTCTTGAGAGTCACTTGGACCTCAGGGACATCAAATCAGTCAATCCTAAAGGAAATCAATCCTGAATATTCATCGGAAGGACTGATGCTGAAGCTCCAATACTTTCACCATTGATGCGAAGAACTGACTCCTTGGAAAAGACCCTGATGCTGGGAAAGATCGAAGGCATGAGGAGAAGGGGACGACAGAGGACGAGATGGTTGGAGGGCATCACTGCCTCAATGGACATGAGTCTGAGCAAGCTCCGGGAGTTGGTGATGAACAGGGAAGCCTGGAGTGCTGCAGTCGATGAGGTCCCAAAGAGTCAGACACAACTGAGCGACTGAACTAGATGGAGAATCAGATCTTTCACTCCAGGGTCGTGTTGTTTACACCAGTAAACTTTGACTACTATTATTATACAAATTCTGTCCACCCTTTAGAGGGGAGACCTCTAGTCTTATTTACTTTCTTAGATTGCTTTAACTACTTTGTTCTTAGCATTCCTGTATAAACCAATTATGTGGCAATAACTCATGTAAAATTATAACAGTTCTTTTCTTGCTGTTTTATCATTTTTATGTTTATTCTTGAGGGAAATTAAAGCTTCTTAAAAAGCAGAAATATACTGAAAATACTTTTCATCTCCTCTCCTCAGTACCAAAATCAACTGTTTGTAATCAGTTGCAAGCAGTCTCTGTGTTCATAAAATTTTCTTATATGTGTATGTATTATGAACATGTATGTGTGTGCATGCTGAGAGAAAGAAATCTTTAATTCCTTTCTTTGTGTTCTATAGTTAATATCATAGGGAAATTTAAAAAATTATGTAAAATTACTTTTGTTATACAATAATCTCTAAACATTTATCAAACGATGTGAACAATGTCAAGGTAATGAATTATCCTTCATAAAAACTGGCAAAACTTTGTCCTTTTTCTAAAGTCCTTTGGCAGTTTCTGCTTTCCACATTCATGGCAACTCATACCATTGACTTTTAGTTTATCTAGCAAGATTGTATAAGCCTGCTGTCTTCACATAAATTTGCTAGGAATCATAGTCTAAAATATTGTTAGAAAAAAGTTTCTACCATGCAGTCCTTAAAAAGTTGCTTAGAAATAAAGTAATATATATATATATATATATATTTATATATAAATTAGTCTATTGTTTTAGGCCATTTCAAATGCTAGAGTCAGGCTGTTGTCTTTTAGAATTAAAAGGTATCATAGTCCCAGATCTATACTTTAAAAGTTAGGTAACATCATGAGATGATATTCTGATCTGTTAAAATTAGGCACTTTAATTCTACTTCCTTTGTTTTTAAATGGTGTTTGTATGCAGATTATAACTTTCCCAAATTGGTATTAGTCCATTAAATGAAGCTAGTAATGGTAATGATTTCAATGGTAAACAAAAACTGACCAGTACTAAAATTTGTATATATTTGTAAAATAAACAGCATTAAACTAAGTGCTCTTGAGGTAGAGGTAAGGTACTTGGCTCACTGTGGTGGTGATGGTTTAGTTGCTAAGTCATGTCCAACTCTTGTGACCCCATGGGCTCTAGTCTGCCAGACTCCTCTGTCCATGGGATTTCCCGGACAAGAATACTGGAGAAAGTAGCCATTTCCTTCTTCAGGGATCTTCCTGACCCAGGGATCAAACCCGTGTCTCCAGAATTACAAGTGGAATCTTTACTGCTGGGTTTACATATAATTCAGAAATGCAACTCCTACTGTTGGCCAGTTTTTCTGACCTTTTGTTTCTACATTCAAACTCTCTAGAAAGCAAACCTGCTGTTTAGTTTTATATGTAATCTCTATAGTAATGATAAAACCTGTCTGAGCACCGACCTTTGAAATACATACTGATGTTCATATCAAATTACTTGTAAAACCTCTGTCTTGTATTCTTCCAGGGAATACGTTTCCTTCAGTAACTCAACTGGATATCTTACCGTTTGCAACTTTTACTCCTCTCTTTCCCTATTTAATCCTTTTATCCCAGTGCATCCCATCACCCATCAGTTCTGTGTATTCTACCACACTAGGCCAGAGTGCCTTTTGTTAGTACAGACTGAGCAGTAATCTTTCTAAAAGGGAGTCTTAAATGGCATGAAAAAGAGCCACAAAAACAAGCCATGTGGAGGCTAAATAATATGCTTCTTAACGACTAATGGATCTCTGAGGAAATATAAAGTCACCTGAAGACAAATGAAAATGAAAACATGACAATTCAAAACTTAAGGGATGCAGCAATGCAGTTCTAACAGAAATTTATAGCTATACAGGTTTATATCAGGAAACAAACAAAAAAATCTCAGTTAAACAACCTAACCAGACACCTAAAGGAATTAGAAAGAGAGGAATAAACAAAACCCAAAGATAGTAGAAGGAAAGAAATCATAAAGATAAGAGCAGAAATAAATGAAATAGATAGTAAAAAAACCCCAATGAAACTAAAAACTAGCTCTTGAAAATGATAAGTAAAAATGATAAGCCTTTAGCTAGACTCATCAGAAAAAAAGAGAAATGGCCCAAATTAATAAAATCAGAAATGAAAAAGAAGTTACAACCAACACCACAGAAATACCCAAAATCATAAGAGATTACTATGAACAACTGTATACCAATAAAATGGATAATCTAGACTAAAAAATGGAAAAATTCTTAGAAAGATACATTCTCCCAAGACTGAGCCAGGAAGAAATAGGAAGTATGAACAGACCAATTACCAATAATGAAATTAAATCAGTAATTTAAAAACTTACAACAAAATTTGAGGATCAGATGGCTTTACAGGTGAACTCTACTAAACATTTAGAAAATAATTGAAACCTATCCTTCTCATACTATTCCACAAAATTGCAGAGGAAGGAGTACTTCCAAACTTATTCTGTGGCCAGCATCACCCTGATACCAGAACCAGACAAATATATTGCAAAAAAAGAAAACTGAAGGCCAGTATCTCTGATGAACACAAATAATAAATGTTGGTGAGGATGTAGAGAAAAGGGAACCCTCATACATTGTTGGTGAGAATGTAAATTGATTCAGCAAGGGTGGAGGTGTCCACAAAATCTAAATAAAGAACTCTGTATGACCCAGCATTTCCATCCCTGGGTATGTATTCAACAAAAACAGTAATTTGAAAAGATGCATGCTCCCCAGTGGTCATAGTTGCATTATTTACAGTTGCCAAAGTATGGAAGCAACCTACGTGGCCACCAATAGATGAATGGATAAATAAGATTTGGTATCTATATGCAGTGGAATATTACTCAGACATAGAGAAAGAATGAAATTTTGCCAATTGAAGCAACATAGATGAATGTGGTTGCCATTATGCTAAGTGAAATTAATCAGACAGAGGAAAACAAATACTATATGATATTAGGAAAAGTAAAAGCGTTAGTCACGAGACATGTCTGACTCTTTGCAGCTCCATGGACTGTCGCCCACAGGGCTCCTCTATCCATAGAATTCTCCAGGCAAGAATACTGGAATGGGTTGCCATTCCCGTCTGCAGGGTGTCTTCCCAACCCAGGGATCAAACCCGGGTCTCCTGCATTGCAGGCAAATTCTTTACCATCTGAACCACCAGGGAAGCTCGTGATATTACTTATAGTGGAATCTAAAAAAATACAGCAAACTAATGAGTAAAACAAAAAAGAAACAGATTTGTGGATATAGAGAACAAGTGGTTACCAGTGAGGAGATAAGTTTGGGCAACATAAAAATAAAGGAAAATGTTTATTATGGAATTATATAAAATCATGGTTGTTCTTTGGAAGGACTGATGCTAAAGCTAAAACTCCAATACTTTGGCCACCTCATGCAAAGAGTAGACTCATTGGAAAAGACTCTGATGCTGGGAGGAATTGGGGGCAGGAGGAGAAGGGGATGACAGAGGATGAGATGGCTGGATGGCATCACCAACTCGATGGACATGAGTTGGAGTGAACTCTGGGAGTTGGTGGTGGACAGGGAGGCCTGGTGTGCTGCAGTCCATGGGGTCGCAAAGAGTCAGATACGACTGAGCGACTGAACTGAACTGAACTGATGAAATCATGTATGTGAAACTTTAGAAAATTTTAAAGTACTGTAGAATTTAAAGAATATTTCTTTCAATAAAAATGGTATATATGTGTACAAAAAAGCATATCAACATAATCTTTGAACATAATTAAAAGCCGCTACTTCTACTTACCTGCATACCTATAATAGTTTTTTAATCAAAAATTGGATATTTAGATTTAATATGACAGTGCATTAGTATAGAATATGAATCATACTATGACCATTTCTCTATAATATAGAGTTTCAGTGGTTTATTATGTTGGAGACCAAAAATTGCCAGTTAAAGTGAAATACAAAAGAGGCACCCTAAGCAAAATGGGGATTAAAATGGAACGAATCAAAATGACAAGAAATATTCTTGATAGTACTTGTACCTTTTTAATTGTCTTCTCAATAAGCATGTCTCCAACTGGCATTAGAATCCCTCCGAACAGAGCCACAACTGCACCAATGACAGCACCAGTGACGAGCCCACAGTTTCGATCGCAGCCCATGTTTCTTGCAAGGAAATTCTAAGTAGAATGAGTAGATCCTATTGTAACAAAGAATATATTATTCTAATATTTGAAAACATGTTCATCTGAGATATTTTGGTTGCAACAGCATTTTTCAAAATGAGGTTGACCTAATATTGATAAATGGAATGAGTTTTGTAGCTTACAAACAAAATTTCCCTACTTCAGAATGCCCTGACAAAGGAAAATAAAAATGCCAACAGAATGGATGCTACAGACAAAAAAGACAAAAAAACATTTTTTTCAATCTTGAGAAGATAATAAAAATTATAATTTGTTATGATCTCAGGTTTTCCCTACCTAGCTTTGTTGTGGTAGAAATACCACTATGATGATTTTATTACTATTTCTGTCCACTTGAAGAGCCATTTAGTTTTTTTAAAGAATTAATTGCATAGGTAAGGAAATAAGAAAAATTAGATTTTCCCCAAAATGTAGAAAGACTGAATTATAGGCACTTTTTCATGGCAATTTATTTATTTTTTATCCATTATGATTTCCCTCGCCTGTGCCTAATACCAAAGATTCTTCCACTGTATATTGGGATGGACAAATGGATTCACATTGAGGTCCTGATGAAATGTATATCATCATTAGTGTCACATGATTTTTCCAATGTAAACAAACACCGTACAAGGTGAAACAGATGATTCATTTTTCCTGTGGAATTTTATGTGTTCCTAAGCAAGTAGTGGGGTTTTTTATTAATTTCTTGGGGATGGAGGGTTACCTTTTATGGCTTTGGCCAGGGTGGTCATAATGCGATGAAACATTATGCGAGGAAATGTTATGTAAACCTGATAGTAATGACTAGATAATTCTCAGGTAGAATCCCCTTTGCTAAATATAATTGTACACCCCCTTACAGTTTTCATGGAACCATAAAATTAATCAATATTAATGTCCTTTGCGATTCTGACAGATGGAATATGAATTGTTCTAAACATTACTGAACTACTGTTTCTAAAATGGCATATATGTGAATATATGCCTGTTTTTGGACTATATGCTGTCATAGTCGAGAATATACCAGACCTATCCCTGAATCATTTCCCTTTATTCAAGCAGCCCCATGGCCTACAGGGAAGGGTCCCAAGAACGTCCACTGGATGATCCAGGGAATAACAGGCTCTTCAGTGTCTTCCTCTCAAAACCTTAAAACTCATTATTTATGACTTTCAAGGACCCTGAGCCCAGAGATATCAAATAATGGGCAGACTGGGTACTGCCTAGGTTCTGTCTGCTTTGTCCTAAAATTGAAGTGAAATAGTTCACACAGCACACTGCTAATAAGTCAAGTGCAAGAAAACAGTCAGTAATTTATTCTGTTGAATTGCATGGTTAGACAGTTACTACTCTAACACTGGTCTGAATCATATAAACAAAGAAAGAAGTTTTGCTGTAGCATTCCTGCATACATGTACTGAAAGGTGAGATTGAATTTGTCTACTTTTTCAAATTTTGAACTCCCTGACTCACTTTTGTTACCTTGATATAAATTTACATTTTTTTTTAAGAATAGACAAGATATTTCATGTGAGTTTTGTCCTGCTCTATCAGCAGCTTTGCTCTCTATGGTTTCACTTACCCGTGGTCAAATAAGTTCAACTGAGTGTAACTGAAACCATAGAATAAGGGGGAGTTCTACTTATGGCTTGGTGCTATCTGTGATTTCAGCCACACGAAGGTTTTAGAAGGTATCTGCCCACACCTGTGGAAAAAAGAGGGACTGCTGTACTTGTGTTCATTTATTATGCTTCAGTATCTTGTCACCATGAGTGAATGTTGCCATTCTAATCGTACTTTAACCTTATACTTCATACTACAAAATTCCAAATAGAGTTGACCCTTGAACAACACAGAAGGGTTACAGACATGGACCCTGTACACAGTGGAAAATCCCTGTATAACAAACAGTGTAGCCCTTCTTATCTGTGGCTCTGCATCCATGGATCCAGCCAGCTACATACTGTGGATCAGGCAGTACCGTGACATTTACTGAAAAAATTCTGTGTAAAGTACACCCACAAAGTTTAAACCTATTATGTTCAAGGGTTACCTGTAGTTTTATTCACCTGCAGCAAAAGAGGGACAAACACATTATGCAAGACATACACTGAGTACATAAGAGAAAAGTTCAAGTTACTCAGCACATTCTACTCAGCTGCTTTCCCACTAATGTTTATATTCAAAAAGCAGTGTTGTTTGTATCCACTCTTCTCTCAAATGCAGCTATGTAGAGCATATAATATTTCTGCCTTATATGTTTGGTTGTCTTAATAATGTAGCTTCTTACATATTGAAATTTATTTTACCTGCTAACTTTAAATTAAGTTTTGTTTGTTATTTCTTTGTCATAAGAAACAGTAAGATATAGATATCTGTAGCAATTTATTTGGAGAAGGCAATGGCAAGCCACTCCAGTACTCTTGCCTAGAAAATCCCATGGACGGAGGAGGCTGGTGGGCTGCAGTCCGTGGGGTCGCGAAGAGTCGGACACAACTGAATGACTTCACTTTCACTTCTCACTTTCATGCATTGGAGAAGGAAATGGCAACCCACTCCAGTGTTCTTGCCTGGAGAATCCCAGGGACGGGGGAGCCTGGTGGGCTACCGTCTGTGGGGTCGCACAGAGTCGGACATGAAGCGACTTAGCAGCAGCAGCAGCAGCAATTTATTGCTTGCTTAAAGTGCTTAAATTTAGGAAAAGAAGAATAATCACAGGTTTAGGAAAGAAAACTAATTATTTGGACTTAGGTCAGGAAGGAAATGGCAACACATTCCAGTATTCTCCCTTGGAGAATCCATGGACAATGGAGCCTGGCGGGCTACAGCCCGTGGGTTTGCAAAAGTCGGACACGACTTAGCAACTAAACCACCACCACCAGGTCAAGAAGAGAAAATAAAAAGGCAGATTTGCTTTATAAGGTAGAACTATTTTATACCTTTCTTGAGTCTGTAGGGAGATTAGCTCTACCATTTCAGAGATTATACATTTTATTCCTTTTGTAGAATTCACGAATATATCTACATGTGAGCTATCTTTGAAAGAACTAAGAGTTTCTCTGGTTTTTCTTTTCTGTCAAATCAATGGAGTGTTTCTGGAATGAACTTACGAGCATTATGCCTTTCCACTAGGTTAGAAATCTGGTGGCAGAAACTGAGACTGAGCTATAAGAAGCCTCTCCAATGAATAGGTCAGAATATTAGAGAAAGTTGCCTGAAAATCTGTAATAACTCAGATATGTGGATAATGCTATGTTCCCTGGGAAATGCCACCAAGGAAAAGCTTGAAGTGAGTGTTAATCGCTCAGTCATGTCCAACTCTTTGTGTGACCCCATGGTCTGTTCATGGGCTTCTCCAGGCAAGGATACTGGAAGATCCCCTTCTCCAGGGGATCTTTCCAACCCAGGGATCAAACCCAGGTCTCCTACATTGCAGGCAGATTCTTTACCATCTAAACTACCAGGGAAGCCCAAGGAAAGTCTTGGCCAGAGGTAAAATTTCCTGGGTTGTAAACTACAATACTTTAAAACAATTTCGGGTTACAGAAGTACATACTTGTGCCATCAATGAATGCCAGGACCTAGATGACCCAGTTTTAGAATTTTGGTTATGATTACTGCAACAAGCAGGTGGAATATGAATGATGAAAGTTCCTTTTTACACTCTTACATGATTTCTAGGTGTGTTTACAAAGCTATGATTCCCCAGCCATGAATAAGATGTAGATTCATATCCAGCTAGTTAAATCAGTCATTTAAATCTTGTGTTTCATCATAAGGAAACACAAGGTCATTAGACTAATACTAATTTTACACACAATCCCAGTGTATAAAGATAGTTAAAAGAAAAGCTATTCTGGTCAAAGTATGGACTCTTGAGTCATCCCCAAAGAACCCAAGGGCTCTGTGGAAAATGTTTAAATAATTAGGTCAGGGGATCTCCAACACCTTTTCTCATTGAAATTACCACAAACCTTCCAATTTACTTGTGCATTTCCATCCTATCAGAATATATGGACCTAAAATATATAATAGAAAAAAAATAGACATAAAATAATATACTTCACTAAATGATACCTCTCACATGTTAGAACTTATAACTGTTTTGGTGACAGTTTTAAAAAATTAAAACAATAAATGCATTGGACTTCATGTAGTATACTAAAGATTCTTTTAGAAACAAACTTATCTTTTAGAGTACTTTTGGAATACTTGATTACTGGGGCTGCTATAAGGTTGAGGTGATTCCCTTAAAGTCATATTGGTTTAAATAGAACTATCTGAAGCCATTTTTGATATATCCAAGATGGAAATACTATTATCTTTTTTTTTTTTTCTACCTCAAGTTGTAAGATACTATACAGTCTACAGGAATTATACTGATTCTGGGCTTTGAAGTCAAGTAATTTAGGTCACTTCTGGGTCTTAATATTATATCATTTCTCTGTGGATCAATTTTCTCTAACTGGATATGATATATATCATGTAAGCTTTCAAATGTCAGTTCAGCTCAGTCATGTCCAACTCTTTGTGACCCCATGGACTGCAGCACACCAGGCTTCCCTGTCCATCACCAACTCCCAGAGCTTACTCAAACTCATGTCCATTGAGTCGGTGATGCCATCCAACCATCTCATCTTCTGTCATCCCCTTTTCCTCCCACCTTCAATCTTTCCCAGCATCAGGGTCTTTACAAATTTCAAATGTCAAATCAGATTAAATGAGATAAAAATTCCTATCATACCATGTTGTTTTTATTTCAAATGTTATTATGACATGTTATTTTAAGTGATCATAACGGTAAAATATTATTACATATTGACCAAGTATTATTTTTTTAATCTAATAAACATATTTTACACAAGTAGGAATGATTATTTGCAAAACACTTGAGACTACCATAAAATCTCATGAGATGATTTGTCCTTTATAGAGAAACTAAGACTATCATACAAATAAAATTGCAGCTTGTAGCTTAGAACAGTGCTCTTTGGAACTTTCAGGTATGACTTGGGCCAGTGAACCAAAAAAAGAAAAAGAAAAACACCTTGTGATTAAATCAGAAAACAGAGAACCAATTCTTCAGGACCAAAGAATCCATAATTCAAATATATTTGAATAAACTTTGCCAAATATTTTCATGAAATACATAGGTAGCAACTATAACTTCCAAGGTAAATTACAAATTTTTCAGTACACTCTGTCCTAATACCTCTCTGGTTATAATTTTGAGATCCTTCCAGGCTACTCTGCTCTCTGGTGATTATGTTTTGGATTTATCTTTCTGGTCTTATAATGATTCTGGTAAATGAAAAAAAAAATTATGTATTTTTCTTCTCAAAGTCCAGTTAACCACTGGACCTTCCAGATGACGAAATTTTTTGATCATTTTTTGAACCGATATTAAAAGCAATGTTTCTTTTACTATTTTAATACCACATAGTGAAGAAAAAACTGAAAAGTACTTGCAAAGATTTTTGAAAATACCTTTCAATATATAACTTGATAATTCTAGAAACTGAGATACAGAAAATTTATGCCATTACAGTTATGTATGAATTCCATTACTAATTAAATTATAACTTTAAATTTCTTCAAAATGATTTATCTTATTTAAATTTGGTATCATCACTCAGGAAAATAATGCACTGGTATTTGTCATAGCTTCCTAAAAAGCTAAAATCATTCATTCTGATTTGTTTTTATCATGTTACCAAGTTTTATATAATTTATACAAAATTATTAAATTTAGAATCATTATTTGAAATTAATATAATTTACCATTCCCAGTACAATTATAATAGCTTTGTTCACTTAAAAATAACATATCCAAGAACACATTGCATTTCGCCATGTAGACAAATGTCAGATTCACCAAAAATTGGGTAATTCAGATAGAAAGTTAAACCAATAACTCTAAAATAATAAATGGTTAATAATTGCATAGAAGAAAGCATGTTGCTATAAGAGTAACAAATCATTTATAGGAAATAATTCTATATTTATTTTTATTAATGCTGATTTTCATTCATAATTTAAATGAAAAATCATGTATAAATAGCTTAAGTAGACTATGAAAGTTCTGCAGTTAATCACATTGGATAGTACATTATTTTAAATATTCACAAATATGTACAGATAAACATAAGATTTTAAACAAGAAGCAAAATGCCATAGACTAGTGGACAAGGTTTTAATATTTTTTTTTACAAATAAAAGTTAAGAAGATTGATAAGTTATAAAACAATACAAACCTAATTTTTTTTAAAAAAGCCTGATGACCTCAAGAAAATTCCTGCTTGCTATTGTTGTTCTGTAACTTCTTAAGGGTTTTTATATAGTAGTGTCATTTCCTACCATTTGGAAGATAGAAATCTTTTATTAAAAAATGAAAAAAAACATTGACTCACCTTTAAAAAAGGTTAAAAAGAATTTTTCAGTAAATGCTCCAACATTTGAACAGTTAATTCTTAGTAGGATCAAATGATATTCCCTAGAAAACCCTACACTGAAATCCTGATTTCAGTTTATGATTACATAAAGTTTGAAAGTTTATGCTTTAAGGAAAAAAAAAGAGAGAGAAAGACAATGCCACATCTCAGTGAGTTTGTTGCAAGAGAAATTTAAAGAAAAAGAAAGAAACCTACATTCATCTCAATACTGATATGGATCCTTAGAGTCTGTTTTTGTATTCTGGTGAAGATCCATCGCCCACATCTGAGATCCTCTGCAGCTCTTTGTGTGCGTGCATCACACACCGTTTTCCATCCAAGCATATCAGATACCCGAGAGACTAAAGGAACTAAACTTGCTGAGTGACCTTTAATACACTCAGTTTTATACACAATCATTATTTCAGATGATAAACTAAGACCTGGGGATGGATAGGAAGTGCAGATGAAAGAATTTTCAGTCTGACTTTCCTGTATGCTATAACTTGAAAAACTCATTTCTTGAAGTTTAAATAAAGTACACTTTCCCATACAGCATTAATCTAAAGGGTGTTGAGGCTAATAACTGTAAAACAAAACTGGAGACTGTCAGTCGACAAGGATGACAAACAAACTTTAAAAAAGGAAATAGCCTATTGTTCTAACTGGAAGTTCTTCACTATCATTTCTGTTAGTTTTACAGAAGTTTCGTGACCACAGAAAAATTCTTCTATGCAAACTAAAAATCATTAAATTTATCTTCAATCTCTTCAGATAAAAAGACAATCATCACATAACACTTAAATAATTCTACTATTTAGGATGAACTTTTAATGAAAAAAAAAAAGTGTATACATAAGTTACTTTAAAATAAAGTCATTATTTTAAAATCTAACCAAATAGAAGGCCTTGCACTTTGAGAGAAAGACCCTCCCAGGCGGTGCTAGTGGTAAAGAACCTGCCTGCAAATACAGGAAACGTAAGAGATGAGGGTTCGATCCCCTGGAGGAGGAAATGGCAACCCACTCCAGTATTCTTGCCTGGAGAATCCTATGGATGGAGGAGCCTGGCAAGCTACAGTCCGTGGGGTTGCAAAGATTTTGCCCACAAATTTATATCCATATGTATATGGACTAGTGCATGCAGTGAATCATAACTTCTGCTACTTGCCTCTTTTAATATTCATGTACCTTGGAGATATTCTCATATTATGAATAGTGTTAACTGTTTTTTTTTTCAATTATTGAAAAATAGTTTGTAATCAAAGTGTATTGTGTTTTAAATAACCCATATCATATTTAATGGAACTTTAAAAACAATGCTAAAAATTCATATGTGTGGTTTTATTTATGTACTTGGGCCTACTAAACAGCAAAAGTGAAATTTCTGGATCAATAATACATACTTTCTTTTGGTAGAAAGAGTATTAGCAAATTTCTTTTTATACATGTACCCAGCAGTGTTTGCAAATGCCTGTCTCAATATATCACACACACTAGTTCATACTGAACTTTATTTTTAACAAGTGCTTATTTTATTGGTAAATAATTTAGTGAAGTTTAACCTATTAATTATATGGGCATTTGTATTTTAAAGTAATTCTGCTAATATACTTGTTCACTTTTTTTTTTTCCTTGGGGTTTGTTTGTCCTTATTAATTAACAATGAAATAGCTACTCTTTTAACATTTGACCCTTTAAAAAAGATTTTTTTAATATTTTAAACTTTATTTTTAAGATTATTTAAAATTTCAATTTTATGAAATTTAATAAATAAACTTTCTTTTATAAACGTTAATAAACTTTCTTCTAGCTTTTGCATGGTTTCAGAAAATCCTTTAGGACAGTTTTTCTCAATCAGCTGAATCATGGACTTTATCCCTTGTGAAGTGAAAGAGGAAGAGTAAAGTCCATTGTGTAATTGTAAATATTACAACATATTTAGGAAGCAGATGACAGGTGCATAAAGTTCTAGATGGGGGATCACAGAGTCCAATTTCTGACCACAGCTCTATTAATAATAATAGGTTTGTGAACTGAGCTTCATACAGTCATCATATTCCTGATTTTCTTTCTTGTTAAAGAAACTAACTCTAAGCCTACCTACAGTCTCAAGCTGAAGATTAAATCATATGGTAGATTTAAATTTAGGATGTAAAGATGAATGCAGATTTTATATAGTAGATAAAAATGTTTAAGTGATTCATTCTTTTTTTGTAGTCTAACAAATGAAAAGAATTTTATTATATGCTTTGCAATTCTAGATTGTATGGGCAGTCAAAGACCTATACATTTTAATGATGATATGGTCCCAGAGTTAACATGTATTGGGAGCTTACTATCTGTCAGTTATTGAAAAAAGTGTTTCACAAATGTTATCTCATTGACCTTGTATGTTCTTTAGACAACTAGTTGAGGTCACACAACTAATATATGCCAAAACAAGGATTAAAACCCCAGTCATCTGACTGAAGAGCCCATATACTTTTCTGAAAGAAAAAATATATATACATATATAAATGAGTTCTTGGTCAATACCTAACTTTACATATTCTTTTTAAGACATTTGTACAAACTGAATAGCGCTTTTAAATAACCTGATGTTAGAAAGTTATAGCTAAATTCAACAGACAAGAAATGAAAATGAGTATATTCTGTATGTGGCAAGTAATAAAATTATTTTGAGATTAAATAAAACAAATTTTATCCTAAAGACCTGTAAAGTACACAATACACATACACTGTAAAGTATTTCACAGTATTAGTTACCAGTATAAAACAATAAGGGAAAATTTGTGTCATCACTTTTATCCTTGGGATAACTAATCATGGATATTTACACACACATATTTGTGCATATGTGTGTATAGCACACATAATTATGTGTGTATGTATCTATATATACATGAACACCTATATTTTCAATCACTGCCTTGTTCATTTACAGAAGTATTAAGCCAGCAGTAGGCTCTACCTGATTTATATGGTGAGTAGGGGCTTCACATGCAGGAATAAAAATAAATATATATGTATACAGTTTAAAAAGAGAATATTAAATACACAAAGCATATTAAGTACACAGTAATGCCAGTGAAAGCTTGAGAGATTAAAATTGAGGTTTCTATACAACTTTTAAAAGAAAATTTCAAGGACACTGCTAAAGATAAAATGCATAATATCAAGGTCTTTAAAGTTTAGACTTAAGCCATGTAGTCTAATGAATAAAAACACAGGATGAAAGTAAACCTACTTCATCAAAGATATAAACTTACCCGTATATTTCATAGGAGCTGTGGTGGGAGCTGTGTGTAAAAGGCAGATTAAAGCGAGAGAGCCTCAGTATATGTGGATAGCTCTCATGTGGACAGAGTTAGATCAATATGTAATTTCAAAGGCTACCTAAAAATCTTGGCAGACATCATCTTTACTTGTTTGCACAGCTGACTCAACTCTCTAAGGAGAGGGAAAAAGTCATTTTTATGTTCTTATCTATATATACATACATATGTGTGTGCACACATATATCCACACATGTGCACACACAGGCAAGCTTATGTGTGTGTATACCTTGCACTTCCCTTTGTTTATCTGCCTCAAATTGTATATGTAACAGGAAAATTATTTTGTCTTTTAAACTTTTTATTTTGTATTGGGGTGTAGACCATTAAGAAACAATGTTAATTGTTTGATAGTTTCAGGTGAACAGGGAAGGAACTCAGCCATACAGGTACATGTATCTATTCTCCCCCAAACCCCTCTCCCATCCAGGCTGTCACATAACACTGAGTGGAGTTTCATGTGCTTTACAGTAGGTCCTTGTTGATTATTCATTTTAAATATAGCAGTGTGTACATGTGTACATGTCCATCCCAAACTCCCTAACTATCCCTTCCCCCCATCCTTCCCCCAGTTTCTCTGTTGGTCTCTTTCTGTTTTGTAAGTACACTCATTTGTATAATTTATTTTTATGTTCTACATACAAGGAATGTCATATGATATTTCTCCTTCTCTGTCTGACTTCACCTATTATGACAATCTTTAGGTCCATCCATGTTGCTGGAAATGACATTATCTCACTCTTTTTAATGGCTGAGTAATATTCCACTGCATATATGTACCATTTCTTCTTTATCCATTCCTCTGTTGATGGACATCTAGGTTATTTCCATATCTTGGCTATTACAAACAGTGCTGCAATGAACATTGTATCCTTTCAGATCATATTTTTCTCTGGATATATGCCCAGGAGTGGCATTGCAGGGTTATATGGTAGATCTATTATTTTTGGTTTTTAAGGAACCTCCATACTATTCTCCATAGTGCCTATACCAATTTACATTCCCACCAAAGTATAGGAGGGCTCCCTTGTCTCCACATCCTCTCTACATTTATGTAACAGAAAATTTTTGTCAGGACTGAGAAGTTAAGGTTCAAATGCTTTAGGCACTCACTCAAATAAACGATTCCAATTTGGAGCTTGAATGCTGCCAGCTGAAGCTGAGGGTTGTCCTTGTTTGTGTTCATCCAAGCACTTCATTAGGAGTAAAGAGGCTTCTTTTTTGAGCCAACATATAACCTCTTTATCTTCCTTATATTGTGCCCATTTATCTGAAGCTCTTGAAGTATATGAAATACACATAATCCCTCTATCACTTAGCAGCCCTATTGAAAAGAAGTACTAAACTTTTCCCATGTTAGCTTTCCAAAATTAGAATTCTGTAAGTTGCTACCCTAAGATATTGAATGGAAAAACTGTGTTCCATGCTTATGTTTAGAAAACTGGATTAAAGGAATATTGGTGGAACATATGTCATGCTTATATGTTTGGTGACTCCTCAGAAGAGCTATTTATTTTGCAACATTTCCCAAATATTTACCCAGGGGACCAAATTTTCCCGTATAGTATCTGTTATCATACCCCAGAACTAGTGTTCTAAGTTATACCATTTAGTAAATGTTACTACAGGATATTTTAGTCCTTAAATATAAGGTTCTTCAAGGTTTCCAGATTATTACACAGGTAATATGTAGGCTGTTGATGACTTCAAAGAGAACTCTAAAAACTTTGCCTTTGGGAGGGCCTTTTATTATTTAAAGTTTTTTTTTTTTTTTTTTTTAATGATAATACAACTTAGCAAACTCTCCATGGCTTAACATGACAGTAATTTCTTTCTTTCTCATAATACTTGCTGGTGAGGCTGTGCTCCACACCATCACCCAGGAAGTCATGCTGATGGGAATCTCTGCATATTGTCAGGTGTAGCAGCAGATGATAAGAACCTGAGGGCTCTGCAGTGCTTCCTAGAGAGCATTGTGTGGCACTTCCTAGGAAGCATTGCATGGAACTTCCATCCATAGACTCTCAGCCAGAATTTATTGCATAACTGCTCTAATTGTAGGGATCTGAGAGATGCAGGAGAGTGGACAAAATATTTGGGGCCACCTCTGCCTCTGCCACAGCTGACAATAATCCTTATCTCCTTTTTTATGAATAAAATTGCCATGGCATTAACAGATTGATATCTTCTGAATTTCATAATGATCTAGATATTGTACAATGGTGAATAGAGTTTCCCACAGAATGAGGATGTATTCAATGTAAAGGAAGATTAAATCATTAGTAAGATATTTCACATTTAAGGGAAGTTTCAGAAGGTTACGTAAGGAAATTGAAGTCATGTTTAGAATTCACTTAAACGGCAGCTATGTAGTTAACAGGAAAGTGTCATGTGGTACAAAAAGTTAATAAAATAGTGCTGTTACTACTATAATCAGATGATAAAAGTTAGCATGTCAGTGCAAGACAAAGAACATAGAAAACAACTATTTCAAATATTGAGAACATTTTGTGTACCTTATTCTGCTCTTGTGTTATTCAGTCACTCAGATCAGATCAGTCGCTCAGTCGTGGCCGACTCTTTGCAACCCCATGAATCGCAGCACGCCAGGCCTCCCTGTCCATCACCAAGTCCCAGGTTCACTGACACTCACGTCCATCGAGTCAGTGATGCCATCCAGCCATCTCATCCTCTGTCGTCCGCTTCTCCTCTTGCCCCCAATCCCTCCCAGCATCAGAGTCTTTTCCAATGAGTCAACTCTTCACATGAGGTGGCCAAAGTATTGGAGTTTCAGCTTTAGCATCACTCCTTCCAAAAAAATCCCAGGGCTGATCTCCTTCAGAATGGACTAATTGGATCTCCTTGCAGTCCAAGGGACTCTCAAGAGTCTTCTCCAACACCACAGTTCAAAAGCATCAATTCTTCGGCGGTCAGCCTTCTTCACAGTCCAACTCTCACATCCATACATGACCACAGGAAAAACCATAGCCTTGACTAGACGAACCTTTGTTGGCAAAGTAATGTCTCTGCTTTTGAATATGCTATCTAGGTTGGTCATAACTTTCCTTCCAAGGAGTAAGCGTCTTTTAATTTCATAGCTGCAGTCACCATCTGCAGTGATTTTGGAGCCCAGAAAAACAAAGTCGGACACTGTTTCCACTGTTTCCCCATCTATTTCCCAAAAAGTGATGGGACCTGATGCCATGATCTTCGTTTTCGGAATGTTGAGCTTTAAGCCAACTTTTTCACTCTCCACTTTCACTTTCATCAAGAGGCTTTTTAGTTCCTCTTCACTTTCTGCTATAATGGTGGGGTCATCTGCATATCTGAGGTTATTGATATTTTTCCCGGCAATCTTGATTCCAGCTTGTGCTTCTTCCAGCCCAGCGTTTCTCGTGATATACTCTGCATATAAGTTAAATAAGCAGGGTGACAATATACAGCCTTGACGTACTCCTTTTCCTATTTGGAACCAGTCTGTTGTTCCATGTCCAGTTCTAACTGTTGCTTCCTGACCTGTATATAGGTTTCTCAAGAGGCAGGTCAGGTGGTCTGGTATTCCCATCTCTCTCAAAACCCTCCAGAGTTTATTGTGATCCACACAGTCAAAGGCTTTGGCATAGTCAAGAAAGCAGAAATAGATGTTTTTCTGGAACTCTCTTGCTTTTTCCATGATCCAGCAGATGTTGGCAATTTGATGTCTGGTTCCTCTGCCTTTTCTAAAAGCAGCTTAAACATCTGGAAGTTCACGGTTCACATACTGCTGAAGCCTGGCTTGGAGAATTTTGAGCATTACTTTACTAGTGTGTGAGATGAGTGCAATTGTGCGGTAGTTTGAGCATTCTTTGGCACTGCCTTTTTTGGGATTGGAATGAAAACTGACCTTTTCAGTCCTGTGGCCACTGCTAAGTTTTGCAAATTTGCTGGCATATTGAGTGCAGCACTTTCACAGCATCATCTTTCAGGATTTAAAATAGCTCAACTGGAATTCCATCACCTCCACTAGCTTTGTTCGTAGTGATACTTTCTAAGGCCCACATGACTTCACATTCCAGGATGTCTGGCTCTAGGTGAGTGATCACACCATCGTGATTATCTGGGTCGTGAAGATCTTTTTTGTACAGTTCTTCTGTGTACTCTTGCCACCTCTTCTTAATATCTTATATTTCTGTTAGGTCCATACCATTTCTATCCTTTATTGAGCCCATGTTTGCATGAAATGTTCCCTTGGTATCTCTGATTTTCTTCAAGAGATCTCTAGTCTTTCCCATTCTGTTTTCCTCTATTTCTTTGCATTCATCGCCGAGGAAGGCTTTCTTATCTCTTCTTGCTATTCTTTGGAACTCTGCATTCAGATGCTTATATATTTCCTTTTCTCCTTTGCTTTTTGCTTCTCTTCTTTTCACAACTATTTGTAAGGCCTCCCCAGACAGCCATTTTGCTTTTTTGCATTTCTTCTCCATGGGGATGGTCTTGATCCCTGTCTCCTGTACAATGTCACAAACCTCATTCCATAGTTCATCAGGAACTCTATCTATCAGATCTAGGCCCTTAAATCTATTTCTCACTTCCACTGTATAATCATAAGGGATTTGATTTAGGTCATACCTGAATGGTCTAGTGGTTTCCCCTACTTTCTTCAATTTAAGTCTGAATTTGGCAATAAGGAGTTCATGATCTGAGCCACAGTCAGCTCCTGGTCTTGTTTTTGCTGACTGTATAGAGCTTCTCCATCTTTGGCTGCAAAGAATATAATCAGTCTGATTTCGGTGTTGACCATCTGGTGATGTCCATGTGTAGAGTCTTCTCTTGTGTTGTTAGAAGAGGGTTTTTGCTATGACCAGTGCATTTTCTTGGCAAAACTCTATTAGTCTTTGCCCTGCTTCATTCCGTATTCGAAGGCCAAATTTGCCTGTTACTCCAGGTGTTTCTTGACTTCCTACTTTTGCATCCAGTCCCCTATAATGAAAAGGACATCTTTTTTGGGTGTTAGTTCTAAAAGGTCTTGTAGGTCTTCATAGAACCGTTCAACTTCAGCTTCTTCAGCACTACTGGTTGGGGCATAGACTTGGATTACTGTGATATTAAATGGTTTGCTTGGAAACGAACAGAGATCATTCTGTTGTTTTTGAGATTGCATCCAATTACTGCATTTTGGACTCTTTTGTTGACCATGATGGCTACTCCATTTCTTCTAAGGAATTCCTGCCCGCAGTAGTAGATATAATGGTCATCTGAATTAAATTCACCTATTCCAGTCCATTTTAGTTCGCTGATTCCTAGAATGTTGACGCTCACTCTTGCTGTCTCCTATATGACCTCTTCCAATCTGCCTTGATTCATGGACCTGACATTCCAGGTTCCTATGCAATATTGTTCTTTACAGCACCGGACCTTGCTTCTATCACCAGTCACATCCACAACTGGGTATTGTTTTTGCTTTGGCTCCATCCCTTCATTCTTTTTGGAGTTATTTCTCCACTGATCTCCAGTGGCATACTGGGCACCTACCGACCTGGGGAGTTCCTCTTTCAGTAGCCTATCATTTTGCCTTTTCATACTGTTCACTGTTGATTGTCTTAGCCGATTTCAAATGTGCAATACAGTATTATTTACTAGAGTCATCATGTCATACATGTTCAAGGCTTATTTTATAACTGAAGGTTTGTACTTTTTGACTTCCTTTCCTGACTTCACCTATGCCCACCCCTTGCCTCTGGCAACCACCAATGTATTTTCTGTATTTATGAGCTTGATTTTTTTTTTTATTTTGGATTCTGTATATGAATGAGATCGTACCATGTTTGTCTTCCTCTCTTGGACTTATTTCACTTAGCATAATGCTCTCAGGATTTGTTCATGTCATCACAAATGGTAATATGTCACTTTTTATGGCTGAATAATATTCCATTGTGTTTGTCTATCTATCATAATTTCTCTGTCCTTCCATTCCTCAGTGAACACTTGAGTTGTTTCCAGATCTTGGCTTTCGTCTGTAATGCTGCAACAATATGGGGAATGCATATATCTTTCAAAATTAGTGTTTATGTTTTCTTCAAAAAATGCCCAGAAGTAGAATTCCTGAATCTTATGATATTTTTAATTTTTTGAAGAACTTCTGCTGTTTTTCCATGTTGTGTGCTCCAATTTACATTCCCAACAACAGTGCACAAGGGTTTCCTTTTCCAACACTTGCTATTTCTTGTCTTTTTAATGACAGCCATTCTAGTAAGTGTGCAGTGGTATCTCATTGTGGTTGTGATTTGCATTTCAACTACCTGTTAGGCCATTTGTATATATTTATTTCAAAAATATCTATTCAGATCTTCTTTCAATTGTTTAACCAGATTGTTTTTTTTCCTATTCGTTAAGAATTTTTTATTCTTTATGTATTTCACACATTAGCCTCTTATCAAATACATGATTTACAAATATTTTCTCCTATTCTATAGTTAGTCTTTTTATTTTATTGGTTTCCTTTACTCTGCTGAAACTTCTGAATTTGATGTAGACCTATTTGTTTTCCTGTTGTTGCAAAATTTGAAAAAAAAATCAAGATTGTTGTCAAAGAGCTTACTGCATATGTTTTCTTCCAAGAGTTGTATGGTTTCAGGCCTAACATTCAAGTCTTCAGTGCATTTTGTGTTAATTTTTGTGTATGGTATAAGATGGTGGTCTAGTGTCAGTTATTTACATGTGGCTGTCCAGTTTTTGCACCAACATTTATTGAAGAGATTATTCTTTCCCTGTTATATATTCTGAACTACTTTGTTGTAAATTATCGACCATATATGCATAGGTTTATTGCTGCAGTCTCTAGTCTGTTCCATTAATATATGTCTGTTTTTATGCTAATAACATCCTGTTTTGCTTTGTAATATAGTTTGGAATATGATGTATGATGCCTCCAGCTTTGTTCTTCTTTCTCAAAATTGTTCAAAATTCAGAATTTGTATGGTTCAACAGAAGTTACAATATTAAAGCAAAAGATTTAAGCACACACACATTATATTTCAGATTCATTGCCATTGTAGGTTATTATAAGATATTGAATATAGTTCCCTGTGCTATAGAGTAGGTATAATTAATATTATAGGTATAATATTAATTCCAGATTCCCAGTTTATTCCTCCCCTCTTTCTCCTTTGGTAGGTATAATATTAATTCCAGATTCCCAGTTTATTCCTCCCCTCTTTCTCCTTTGGTAACCATAAGTTGTTTTTTTCTCTGTGAGTCTATATTACAATTCTCTTTCTCTGACTGACTTCTCTTAGTATGATAATCTCTAGGTCCATCCATGTGGCTGCAAATGGAATTATTTCACTCTTTTTGTATGCCTGATTATATATTCTGGTATAAATTGTGCACATTTATATTATCTAGTGTGATCATAGTTTTATGCCCTTTTGGCCTGCAAAGCCAAGTGTTCTAGACTTGTGCCTTGGGTGGCACTTGCAAAAATCAGGGCTCCAGAAAAGGAAAATAGTTCTTTCCTGAAGGATACTGGTGAGGTATAATAAGGCAGAATGAGAGCACAGAGATGGTATTTGCCATGTTCCACAGGCCTCTAGATAAATGCTAATCCTGAAGTCTGACCATGAGATCAAAGCTCCAGATCAGGCAAAGAGGTCTCTTCAATAGAAAGAATGGGAGTGTTTCAATCTGTTGAATGTGCAGTGTCCTTGGCATGGCAGTCTGCCAGGAGCTGTCAGTTCAAATGTTATCGTCACATGAGAGAAACAGAAGCCACTGGCCTCTAGAGCCAGGCAATCAAGAGCTATCCCCTGGGAAGCGCTCTCCAAATCCAGAGCACCAGATGTAAAAATCAAATCACCAAATCTGTGTAAAAGCTCACTCTGAGAGACTTTGCCAACAAAAGTCCATCTAGTCAAAGCTATGGTTTTTTCCAGTGGTTATGTATGGATGTGAGAGTTGGACTATAAAGAAAGCTGAGCGCCAAAGATGGTTTTTGATGGTTTTGAACTGTGGTGTTGGAGAAGACTCTTGAGAGTCCCTTGGACTGCCGGGGATCCAACCAGTCCATCCTAAAGGAAATCAGTCCTGAATATTCATTGGAAGGACTGATGCTGAAGCTGAAACTCCAATACTTTGGCCACCTGATGCAAAGAACTGACTTATTGGAAAAGATTCTGATGCTGTGAGATTGAAAGCGGGAGGAGAAGGGGATGACAGATATTGGATGGCATCACTGACTCAATGGACATGAGTTTGAGTAAGCTCCGGGAGTTGGTGATAGACAGGGAAGCGTGGTGTGCTGCAGTCCATGGGGTCGCAAAGAGTTGGACACGACTGAGTGACTGAACTGAACTAAGAGATACTGGTTCTCCATAGCACTGCAGAGGGAGAATGTGAAATTGGCACCCACTGGCTGGAGTGAGGCAGAGGGGGAGCAAAGCATGGTGTCCAAGGTGGGGCAGGGGAGATGGCTGCTGCCTGCTAGAACAAAGCAGAACAAGAGTGTGAAGATGGTGTTGCAACCCTCTCTCCTCAGCAGGTCTCTGTGTGTGTGAAATGAGATGCCTGCCACACAGTCTGACATTTTAAGGTTAGCAGTTGAGCCTCTTACATATGCATTCTGGGCGCGTCTTGTTCTGCTGCTTTTGTACCTGGCCCTGGGGCAGGTTAATCTACATATGTGAGCCCTTTAAAAGTCATTTCTCAGTTTGTTGTACCTTTGTGGGTCTTGTGGATGCAAGACCCATTGACTTAGAAAGCTGTATGTTCAGGGGGTTCATCCCTGAGCTGTAGATCTTAAAACTCAGGGTGCCCAATTGTAGAGTCATACTCTTTGCTCCTTAGGAACAGCTGTGAATTTTACATTTCTTCCTGAATGTTGATAGCTGTGCTAGGTGTTGGGTTTATGGCAAAATTATGTCTCAGCCTTTGCTACCTGCTTATTGTTGGATTTTTCTCATTTGCTCTATGTATCAGTTCAGTTCAGTCGCTCAGTCATTTCTGACTCGTTGTGAACCCATGGACTGCAGCACGCCAGGCTTCCATGCCCATCATCAATTCCCAGAGCTTACTCAAACTCATGTCCATTGACTGGATGATACCATCCACCCATCTCATTCTCTGTCATCCCCTTCTCCTCCTGCCTTCAATCTTTCCCAGCATCACAGTCTTTTCCAAGGAATCAGTTCTTCATATTAGGTGGCCAAACTACTGGAGCTTCAGCATCAATCTTACCAATGAATATTCAGGATGGATTTCTTTAGAATTGACTGGTTTGATCTCCTTGCAGTCCAAAGGACTCTCAAGAGGCTTCTCCAACACCACAGTTCAAAAGCATCAATTCTTTGGCACTCACTTTCTTTATGGTCCAACTCTCACATTCATATATAACTCCTGGAAAAACCATAGCTTTGACTAGATGGACCTTTTCTCTACCTTTTGTCTAGGTTGATCATAGCTTTTCTTCCAAGGAGCAAACATCTTTTAAATTTCATGGCTGTAGTCACCATCTGAAGTGCTTTGGAGCCCCCCAAAAATAAAGTCTCCCACTATTTCCATTGTTTCCCCATCTATTTGCCATGAAGTAATGGGACCAGATGCCATGATCTTCATGTTTTGAATGTTGAGTTTTAAGCCAGCTTTTTCACTCTCTTCTTTCACTTTCATCAAGAGGCTCTTTATTTCGTCTTCTTTTTCTGTCATGAGGGTGGTGTCATCTGCATACCTGAGATTATTGATATTTCTCCCAGCAAACTTGATTCCAGCTAGTGCTTCATCCAGCTTGGCATTTCACATGATGTACTCTGCATATAAGTTAAATAAGCAGGGTGACAATATACAGCCTTGACGTACTCCTTTCCCATTTTGGAACCAGTCTGTTGTTCCATGTCTGATTCTAACTGTTGCTTCTTGACTTGCATACAGATTTCACAGGAGGCAGGTAAGGTGATCTGGTATTCCCATCAACTGACGACTTTTCCACAGCTTGTTGTGACGCTCACAGTCAAAACTTTGGTGTAGTCAACAAATCAGAAGTAGATGTTTTTCTGGTTTTCTCTTGCTTTTTTGATGATCCAGTGGATGTTGGCAATTCGATCTCTGGTTCCTCTGCCTTTTCTAAATCCAACTTGAACATCTGGAAGTTCACGGTTCATGTACTGTTGAAGCCTGACTTCGTGTGAGATGAGTGCAACTGTGCAGTACTTTGAGCATTCTTTGGCATTGCCTTTCTTTGGGACTGGAATGAAAACTGACCTTTTCCAGTCCTGTGGCCACTGCTGAGTTTTCCAAATTTGTGGACATATTGAGTGCAACACTTTCACAGTGTCATCTTTAAGGTTTGAAATAGCTCAACTGGAAATTCCATCACCTCCACTAACTTTGTTTGTAGTGATGCTTCCTAAGGCCCACTTGACTTCACATTCCAGGATGTCTGGGTCTAGTGCATGATCACACCATCGTGGTTATCTGGGTCATTAAGGTCTTTTTTGTTTAGTTCTTCTGTGTATTCTTGCCACCTCTTCTTTATCTGTTCTACTTCTGTTAGGTCCATACCATTTCTGCTCTTTGTTGAGCCCATCTTTGCATGAAAATTTCCCTTGGTATTTCTAATTTTCTCTAAGAGATCTCTGATCTTTCCCATTCTATTGTTTTCCTCTGTTTCTTTGCACTGATCCCTTAGGACAGCTGCCTTATCGCTCTTGCTGTTGTTTGGAATTCTGCAATCAGATGGGTATATCTATCCTTTTCTTCTTTGTCTTTAGCTTCTCTTCTTTTCTCAGCTATTTGTAAGGCCTCCTTAGACAACCATTTTGCCTTTTTGCATTTTTTTTTTCTTGGGTATGGTTTTGATCCCTGCCTCCTGTACAATGTCACGAACTCCATCCATAGTTCTTCAGCGACTCTATCAGATCCCATCCCTTGAATCTATTTGTCACTTCCACTGTATAATTGTAAGGGAATTGATTTAGGTCATACCTGAATGCTCTAGTTGTTTCCCCTTCTTTATTCTATAAGTCTTAATTTTGCAATAAGGAGTTTATGATCTGATCCACAGTCAGCTCCCTGTCTTGTTTTTACTGACTGTATAGAGCTTCTCCATCTCTGGCTGCAAAGAACATAATCAGTCTGATTTAAGTATTGACCATCTGGTGATGTCCATGTGTAGAGTCTTCTCTTGTGTTGTTAGAAGAGTGTGTTTGCTATGACCAGTGCGTTCTCTTGGCATAACTGTTAGCCTTTGCCCTGCTTCATTTTGTACTCCAAGGCCTAACTTGTCTGTTACTCCAGGTATCTCTTGACTTCCTCTGTTTGCATTCCAGTCCCCTATGATGAAAAGGACATCTTTTTTGGGTGTTAGTTCTAGGAGGTCTTGTAGGTCTTCATAGAACTGTTGAACTTCAATTTCTTCAGCATCACTAGTTGGGATATAGACTTGCATTACTGAGATATTGAATAGCTTGCCTTGGTAATGAACAGAGATCATTCTTTCGTTTTTGAGACTGCACCCAATTACTGCATATCAGACTGTTTTGTTGACTATGAGGGCTACTCCATTTCTTTAAGAGATTCTTGCCCACAGTAGTAGATTTAATGGTTATCTGAATTAAATTTGCCCATTCCAGTCCATTTTAATTCACTGATTCCTAAAATCTTGCTGTTTACTGGTGTCATCTCTTGTTTGACCTCTTCCAGTTTGCCTTGATTCATGAACTTAACATTCCAGGTTCCTATGCAATATTGCTCTTTACAGCATCAGACTTTACCTCCGTCACCAGTCACATCCACAACTGGGATTTGTTTTTGTTTTGTTCCATCTCTTCATTCTTTATGAAGTTATTTCTCCATTCTTATCCAGTAGGATATTGGGCACCTACCAACCTGGGGAGTTCATCTTTCTGTGTCCTATCTTTTTGCCTTTTCATACTGTTAATGGAATTCTCAAGGCATGAATACTGAGGCGGTTTGCCATTCCCTTTTCCAGTTGATCACATTTTGTCAGAACTCTCCACCATGACCTATCTGTCTTGGGTGGCCCTACACGTCATGGCTCATATTTTCATTGAGTTAGACAAGGCTGTGGTCCATGTGATCAGTTTGATTAGTTTCCTGTGAAAAAGTCAGTCACTGTTTCCATTGCTCTATGTACAGGAACTCCATAGATAGTTTTTAGGTGTTTTGTTTTAAGACGAAATTGCTCCATATGTAGCTGTAGATATGGCTTGTTGGGGAAAAAGTGATTTCAGAATCTTCCTATGTTGCATCTTCACCTAGAACCAGAGATAAATATTATTAACAGAGCAAATACAAATAATATAGTAAAATAACACATTTCAGCAAGAAATTATTTGTAGGAGATATTTCTGAATCATAGTGACTCAGCTGTCCATCAGTTGGTTACTCCACTCATACCCCCTCATATAAGCATACTACCTGTGTGATGGTTTCAGGGCTGCAGTGGGAAGACAATGAGGGAGGGACTATGCCAAAGCCTTTGACTGTGTGGATCACAATAGACTGTGGAAAATTCTGAAAGAGATGGGAATACCAGACCACCTGACCTGCCTCTTGAGAAACCTATATGCAGGTTAGGAAGCAACAGTTAGAACTGGACATGGAACAACAGACTGGTTCCAAATAGGAAAAGGAGTACGTCAAGGCTATATATTGTCACCCTGCTTATTTAACTTATATGCAGAGTACATCATGAGAAACGCTGGGCTGGAAGAAGCACAAGCTGGAATCAAGATTTCTGGGCAAAATATCAATAACCTCAGATCTGCAGATGACACCACCCTTATGGCAGAAAGTGAAGAGGAACTCAAAAGCGTCTTGATGAAAGTGAATGTGGAGAGTGAAAAAGTTGGCTTAAAGCTCAACATTCAGAAAACTAATATCATGGCATCTGATCCCATGACTTCATGTGAAATAGATGGGAAACAGTGGAAACAGTGTCAGACTTTATTTTTTTGAGCTCCAAAATCACGGTAGATGGTGATTGCAGCCATGAAATTAACAGATGCTTACTCCTTGGAAGGAAAGTTATGACCAACCTAGATAGCGTATTGAAAAGCAGAGACATTACTTTGCCAACAAAGGTTCGTCTAGTCAAGGCTATGGTTTTTCCAGTGGTCATGTATGGATGTGAAAGTTGGACTGTGAAGAAAGCTGAGTGCCGAAGAATTGATGCTTTTGAACTGTGGTGTTGGAGAAGACTCTTGAGAGTCCCTTGGACTGCAAGGAGATCCAACCAGTCCATTCTAAAGATCAGTCCTGGGTGTTCATTGGAAGGAATGATGCTAAAGCTGAAACTCCAATACTTTGTCCACCTCATGCGAAGAGCTGACTCATTGGAAAATATTCTGATGCTGGGAGGGATTGGGGGCAGGAGGAGAAGGGGACGACAGAGGATGAGATGGCTGGATGGCATCGCTGACTCGATGGACGTGAGTCTGAGTGAACTCCGGGAGTTGGTGATGGACAGGGAGGCCTGGCGTGCTGCGATTCATGGGGTTGCAAAGAGTCGGACACGACTGAGCGACTGAGCTGAACTGAACTGAAAGGAAAAGTTGCTACTTAATAGTCAATACATATATCTCTCACACTCTTATCAGACCTTTAATTTTAAATGATTATTCAGATATCTTAGTGGAAATATGCAACATTAATATGTGTTGATATTTCAAACAAGTTCCAGAAAAGAGAAAATTTTTAGAATCTTGCTCTGTAGTCTATATCAAAAGCTTCAGATACTTAACACTTTCTCATTAACCATACTTATTTTAAGATGCTTCCTTCAGTTCATTTCAGGCATACAGTGGTGTCCGACTCTTTACAACCCCATGGAATGCAGCACGCCGGGTTTCCCTGTCAATCACCAACACCCAGAGCCTGCACAAAGTCATATCCATTGAATTGGTGATGCCATCCAACCAGCTCCTCCTCTGCCATCCCCTTCTCCTCCTGGCTTCAATCTTTTGAAGTTTCAGGGTCTTTTCCTAGAAGTCAGTTCTTCACATCAGGTGGCCAATCTATGGGACTTCAGCATTAGTCTTTCCAGTGAATATTCAGGACTGATTTCCTTTAGGATTGACTGATTTGATCTCCATGCAATCTAAGAGACTCTCAAGGGTCTTCTCCAACACCACAGTTCAAAAGCATTAATTCTTCGGCTCTCAGCTTTCTTTATGATCCAGCTCTCACACCCATACATGACTACTGAAAAAACCATAGCTTTGACTAGATGGAACTTTGTGGGCAAAGTAATGACTCTGCTTTTTAATATGCTATCTAGGTTGGTCATAACTTTTCAAGCAAGGAGCAAGTGTCTTTTAATTTCATGGCTGCAGTGATTTTGAAACCTAAGGAAATAAAGTCTGTCACTGTCCCCATTTATTTGCAATGAAGTGATGGGACTGGCTGCCATGATCTTAGTTTTATGGATGTTGAATTTCAAGCCTACTTTTTCACTCTCCTCTTTCACTTTCATCAAAAGGCTCTTTAATTCATCTTCAGTTTCTTCCATAGGAAGGTGTCATCTGCATATCTGAGATTATTGATATTTCTCCCTGCAATCTAGACTCCAGCTTGTGCTTCATTCAGTCCAGCATTTCAAATGATGTACTCTGCGTATAAGTTAAATAAGCAGGGTGACAATATATAGCCTTGACATACTTCTTTCCAAATTTGGAATCAGTCGATTATTCATGTCCAGTTCTCACTGTTCCTTCTTGACCTGCATACACATTTCTCAGGAGGCTGGTAAGATGGTCTGGTATTCCCATCTATTTATTATTCACAGCTTGTTGTGATCCATAGAGTCAAAGGCTTTGGTGTAGTCAACAAAGCAGAAGTAGATGTTTTTCTGGAATTGGCTTGCTTCTTCTGTGATCCAAAGGATGGTGGCAATTTGATCTCTGGTGCCTCTGCCTCTTATAAATCTAGTTTGAACATCTGGAAGTTCTCAGTTCACGTGGTGTTGATGTCTAGTTTGAAGAATTTGAGCATTACCTTGCTAGAGTGTGAGATGACTGCAATTGTGTGATAATTTGAACATTCTTTCACATTGTCCTTCTTCGGGATTGGAATGGAAACTGACCTTTTCCAGTCCTGTGGCCACTGTTGAGTTTTCCAAATTTGTGGGCATATTTAGTGCAGCACTTTCACAGTATCATCTTTTAGGATTTGAAATACCTCAGCTGGAAATCTATCTCTTCATATAGTTTTGTTCATAGTCATGCTTCCTAAGGCCCACTTGACTTCACATTCCATGATATCTGACTCTAGATGAGTTATCACAGCATCATGGTTATCTGGGTCCTCAAGAACTTTTTTGTATAGTTCTTCTGTATATTCTTTCCACCTCTTCTTAATATCTTCTGCTTCTGTTAGGTCCATACAGTTTCTGTCCTTTATTGTACCCATAGCAGAGACATTACTTTGCCAACAAAGGTTCGTCTAGTCAAGGCTATGGTTTTTTCTGTGGTCATGTATGGATATGAGAGTTGGACTATGAAGAAGGCTGAGCACCTAAGAATTGATGCTTTTGAACTGTGGTGTTGGAGAAGACTCTTGAGAGTCCCTTGGACTGCAAGGAGATCCAACCAGTCCATTCTGAAGATCAGCCCTGGGATTTCTTTGGAAGGAATGATGCTAAAGCTGAAACTCCAGTACTTTGGCCACTCCTGCGAAGAGTTGACTCATTGGAAAAGACTCTGATGCTGGGAGGGATTGGGGGCAGGAGGAGAAGGATGAGAGAATGAGATGGCTGGATGGCATCACTGACTCAATGGACGTGAGTCTCAGTGCACTCTGGGAGTTGGTGATGGACAGGGAGGCCTGGCGTGCTGGGATTCATGGGGTCGCAAAGAGTCGGACACGACTAAGCAACTGAACTGAACTTGCATGAAATGTTCCCTTGGTTTCTCTAATTTTCTTGAAGAGATCTCTAGTCTTTCATACTCTTGTTTTCCTCTATTTCTTTGCATTGATCACTGAAGAAGGCTTTCTTATCTCTCATTGCTATTCTTTGGAGCTCTGCATTCAGATGGCTGTATCATTCCTTTTCTTCTTTGCCTTTCACTTCTTTTCTTTTCTCAGCTATCTGTAAGGCCTCCTCAGACAACCATTCTGGCTTTTTGCATTTCTTTTTTGGTGAATGATTTTGATTACCACCTCCTGTACAATGTCATGAACCTCCATCCATAGTTCTTCAGGCACTCTGTCTATCAGGTCTAAACCTTTGAATCTGTTTGTCCCTTCTACTGTATAATCATAAGGAATTTGACTTAGGTCATACCTGAATGTTCTAGTGGTTTCCCCTAGTTTCTTCAATTAAAGACTGAATTACGTAATAAAGAGTTTATGATCAGAGCCACAGTCAGCTCCCAGTCTTGTCTTGCTGACAATATAGAGCTTCTCCATCTTTGGCTGCAAATAATATAATCAATCTGATTATGGTATTGACCATCTGATGATGTTCATATGTGGAGTCATGTCTTGTGCTGTTGGAGGAGTGTGTTTGCCGTGACTAGTGTGTATTCTTGGCAAAACCATCTAAAGGTGTTTCCTTAGATGTTTCCAATAACTAAATTATCTTCTTTAATGCTTAGAAAATGGGGTTTGTAAAACTATATTCCACTAATTACCTATCCTGTCATATATAGTACCATCTTTCCATAATGACCATAGTCCTCACCTGTGTAGACTGAATGTAGTGTTAGGGCAGAACAGTAGCTGTAGCCTTGACTTCTGGACCCGAGATCAGTCCAAGTTCAGTTCTCTCCTCCACACTGGCCTTATTTATGCTTATATTACTGTTTAGACACTCATTCTTTTCCAGAAATAAGCCCTTGTCTTTGTATTCTCCTCCCTTGCTCATGCTTATCCCTCTCAAGACATCCTCCAGGGAAGAAATCTTTACATGCAGTAAATATGAATATTTGTCATGAATACTGTCAAACAGATCAAAGAACTCCTTCCGTAAGATTTAGAGAGTCAAGTTACTATTGCTTCACCCTCTACCCTGCCAAGCTGATTAGCTCTATAACCATCTGAAAATAGCATTTTCAGATTTCACAGAGCAAACGACAAAGCTAAGTGAAATGCTGCTGCCGCTTCTAAGTTGCTTCAGTCAAGTCTGACTCTGTGTGAACCCGTAGATGGCAGCCCAGCAGCTTCTCCATCCCTGGGATTCTCCAGGCAAGAATACTGGAGTGGGTTGCCATGTCCTTCTCCAATGCATGCATGCATACTAAGTTGCTTTAGTCATGTCCAACTCTGTGTGATGCTACAGACAGCAGCCCACCAGGCTTCTCTGTCCACAGGATTTTCTAGGCAAGAATACTGGAGCGGGTTGTCATTTCCTTCTGCTAAGTGAAATATTTATAGTAGCAAATTTTCAAGCACGATGAACTTTCCTCTCATAGCAGTATGCTTTTATAGCTTTACCCTTTTAAGTCATTCTGTAATAAATCTACCTAATACCAAGAACAAGACAAATAAAACTGTTACACAGGTAGTCTAATTTCACTGTGATTTAATGTGGGCATGTTTACTTCCTCGTGACTAGAAAACACTTTGGTATCCTACCAAACTACAGATTCTGATTCAGTAGGTCTAGGATAGAACCTGAGATTCTGCATTTTTAAGAAGTTCACAGGTGATGCTGAGGCACCTGACTCAGATTTCACACAATGAAGTAAACAAGAGTTTAAACCGTTTGTCCTTAGCTATGTCACTCATGAAGCGCTAGTTCCTTCATGAGTGTATAGACTGGAGCATTTCAGAAATATGTGGATATAAGCTTACTAGCATCTGAGAACAGTTGGGAAAAGAGAATAGGAGTTAATATGTAAAAATGTTAGATAAGGTCAACAATAGCTAATATATAGTTATAGTAGTAATATCAAATATCATTCAAATCATACACATTCAAAACTAAATAAATGAAAAGCAAATCATTTTTCTACTAAAGGAAGTTTTTATTTTCACAAATATTTAATAATGCAGCTACCTTTGAGCCAAGAAAAGAAAAAGCAGAGTATGCCTGTATTTTTTTGATGCCAGTATTTGGCACTAATTCATCTTTAGTTCATCAACTCAACTAGCTGTAAATAACTCAGAAAAACAAATATAGGCAATTCTGTTAGTATATGCAGAAAATCATAATGAATAGTGGTTAATTAAGTGGAGTGGTTATTTATAGTTGTAGGTGACCATGAAGAGGCAGATAGAGAGAAAGCAGCCACAGTGTCTCTAATACATTGAACTTCAACCAGAACACTGAACTGACAGAACACACCCGCAGCAAACTCCAGCTAGAAAGATCCTCTGTAATTCAGACCAGACATTGATAATGGGTTAATAAGATCAACAGCTTATCAAACATGTAAAAATCTAACATACAGCTATGTTTCCCCTAAGATGACACCCCCTTTAACCTCTTTTTTCTGAGTACTGAAAGATCTACACATTTTCTTTTCTTCATGTGCTCGTCAGCAACAGTAAGCCTCAACCCACTTTAGGATGCTACAGATTCTCCAGTTTATGTTAACCCCTTTGCAGATGATACAGATTTTCAAACTTTAAGTTTTAAACACCTGGGTTTTTGGGGTGATTTAACAATGTTGAATAAAAATGTGCCTCTTTAAAATATGGGGCAATTTTTCAATGAAAAAAAGCAGACTAATCCATCCATGTGTACAATTATACTTGCTCTGGGGCAATTAACTCAACATGAAGCATACTCCCCAAAGTGCCGAACTCCCGCCTCAGCACACGCATGTGGAAGCACACACACACACATCCAAACTCATTGTCATATAAAAATAACTGTCTCCCGCTTTTAAAACAGGGTATTATACTTTCTACTAGGTATTTTTAATGTATTTCATTTGTCTTTATGTATGGATTGTTTTTCCTTTTGTATATTTAAAGAGTTTAAAGAAAATATGGTAAGTAATGATAAAAATTAGAATATAGTGAGTACTATGAGCTCATAAGTCAGAACCTTTCTCCCCGCCTACCAATGCAGAAGACATAAGAGGGGCAAGTTCCATCCCTGGGTCAGGAAGACCCTCTGGAGAAGGGCATGGCAACCCACTGCAAGTATTCTTGCCTGGAGAATCCCATGGACAGAGGAGCCTGGCGAGCTACAGTCCATAGGGTTGCAGAGTCAGAAATGACTGAAGCGACTTAGCACACAAATAATATGAGGTGCATTTCTTATTTTTTTTAATTTTTAACAATTTCATATTTTTAAATATGAAGATTTAAAATCTGTGTCATTGATTGTTTATACAGTTCTATCTACCCTTAGGTGGGTATGTAATTTTTTATTCAATTCTTCTGAACTATTTCTGCTTTACATCATTCAACCCTATTTAGTTTAAGACTTAAAGAAGTATCCTTTGTATTCTTCCTAAATCAGCATGTCCACAGGTATCCTAATGTAGTGAAAGTAGACTCAGTATATGAAGACAGATGGCTAGGATCTCACATGTTGTTTTGCCAAAAGTTTTACTTTCCTTTAGGTTTGATGAATTCGTTAACAAAAGAAACCACTCCTTACTCACAAATAAACAATTTCAATTTTTTTTGAGTTAATTTCAATATACAGTCATTTTAAAAAAAGAAATACAAGCGATGAAGAAGTCACAGCTTATACACCACCAGATTGGGCCTATCTATATCCAGACTTGAGCAGCACTGAGAAGTCCCTCCTTAATCTGGAGCCCCAACAGGGAAAGGGTCCTGGGAAGTACATCCACCCCATGGGTAAGACTTCAGATTGAAGTTTTGGGATCTCCCATTTATAATCCCAGGCCAGCCACATGCAAACTGATAGCCAAATTGCAGTTTTGGTTTTTAACTTTTACAGTGCTGTTTGTTTCACCTCGTGACTCATCAACATTTCTTAGAACCCCTTGGGGGCTCGTAAGCCCTTCAGGGGTTTAGTAGATTCCAAGATCTACTCTCTTTCCCATATAAAATACTGTCTGACTGGTGGGGCTCACAGGCAGGCACAGAATTCAGGCAGTGTCCAGGCAGGTCAGAAACCTGCTCTCCTGCTCCTGAAGCCTGAACTACACTTTGTTCATTTTAATTTCTCTAACACATCCTCATATTTTAGGAGGATACTTTTTCTATTCCCAGGACATGAAAGGATATTACATCAGTATGTTTTGAATATCTTCAAGATTTTTCCAAAGATCCTTCCAAACTGGTGTTATCTCGGTTTGCAGTTTTGGGTATTTATTTACCCTGGCAACTGACATGACAAGATTATTCCTGATTTTAGTATCTAAACAAAGCAGTTACCAATAATTTATCCTATAAAACACAAGGCAGAATGTGGTCCATCGTCCCCTTCTGTGGGGAGCCTTTTTAGGAGGACTCGTGGTCTCTGCCGTAAGTGAACTTGTGCTTAAGAAAGCAGGACTACCTAGCAATACATCTTCTGGTAAAAAGGAAAGGTCTTTCATAATCTAGAATTTAAGTTCTGCACCTTTAAAGCATGACCAACTATCTTTTTATTTCCTTATCCCCCAACTGGCTCAAAAATTAGTTAAGGAAAAAGTTGTAAAGATTGAATTTAGAAATAATATTTCAAAAGGAAATATTAGATTCATACAGAAACAAAAATTCAGATAGAACAATTAGAAAACTAGAGTAAATATTTTGTGACACAACAGGAACTAGACAAAGTACAAGATTTTAAGGAACATCTTTTAATGTTCAAAACCAGTCTTTCTGAGGTGACAATGAAAGCAAGAAATTTTACAACAAATGACTATGAATACACATTCTACAGCTAGTAATCTTCCACATAATTTCTGTATTATCATTTACATCTCTTAGTACTAGCACAGCATTCTGAAGGTGCCAAGTGTAAGTTGTATGCAACTGAGTAGAAAGATGAAAATTTGCTCAGATTTCCAGAAGAGCTGTAGAACGTGGAAGATAGCAAAGTTCTCAAGCATGTCCAAATGCATAACCATTGACAAAAATATAAGCATATATTGTTATAAATACCATGGTTATAATGCCTTGCTGATGCTGTACAAAGGATTCCGTAGAGGAAAAAAAAACTTGAGAAATGTATAATAAATGGTTCATAGGCTAGTCATTTAGTTTACATTTTCAAATATCTTTCAAAATATTTGCTCTTCAGAGGCAATGTACTGACAGTACTGGGTCTGTGTTTTGCAGGGACACTGATGAGGGTAGTGATGTTTTCCTTTTGATGAGGAAGGCTAGTGTTCAGGGTCCAGGATTTGTGTAGAATGACCATCTCTCTGCTGAATTTAGCATTGGGAATAAATCAGTGAATCAGTACCAAGTAAAAATAAGTGGATCACGCTCAAGCCACATCTGTAGAAACTGAAGTCCATTCCATTGTGAACATGTTGAATTTTTAAAAGTGCTGGTTTTTCGTTCGAAGTGTGGAATTTAATGATGTCTTAATAATCCTTTTGAAATGTGCTGCTGCTTATGGGGGCAGGTGGGAGGGAGTGTCACCAGTTCTTGAACTGTAAGATAAGGTGTGTTTTGCAAAAATAAAGCATGAAAATCTTGACTTTTGTAAGGTGATATTAAGAAAGGTCCTGACATAGCTGGTTCATAAATGTAGAGACTCTTTTACTCCCTGGAAAGAAGAAAGATAAGGTACATATCAGAAATTCATGGGAAAATAGTTAAGACTCAAATTCTATATATTAAAGATGTTGTATTTTCTAGAAATCAGCCCAATTTATCCAGCTGTAGAGAAAACTTCTCTGATGTGCTTCACGGATAAGGCAGTTATTTTCCCATTCCAGGGTTCATGGAAGACTCCTTCCCAGCTCTCAAGAGCTGCACGCAGTCAGATGAGGAGGGTCACTCATTAAATCTGCTCTGCGTGAGCATTTCCACTCCTTGCTGTCCCTTCAGACCATCCTCTGTTTAGTGGTGTATGTACTGCTTCTTTTGAAAAGACTATTGGCTTATTCTCTTCGTGATCCATTGAATAAATCCACACCTTCACTCTCCCATCTTTACTTTATTCCCTCTGCACAGCGTCTCCTTATTTTTCAGTTGTTTATAAATATTCCCAAAGGCATAATTAATTACAATATTCAACATGAGGCCTGTTTAAGGAAATCTATATCTGTGATTCTTCTAAATCTAGTAAATCAAGTAATCAACCTAGAAAATTTTTCTTCTCTATTTGTAAAGAAAAAAAGACATACTGTTGTATAAAGAGCAGTTACTTTCCTTGTAACAGAAGTTTAAGCCAAACCAATATACTTGTTGATAAAGACACTCTGGAAAGTTTTCAGTCTTTTACTTTCAGCTGCATAGCTCTGCTGAATCGCTCAGTTGTGTCCAACTCATTGTGACCACATAGACTCTAGCCCGCCAGGCTCCTCTATCCATGGGGATTCTCCAGGCAAGAATACTGAAGTGGATTGCCATGTCCTCCTCCAGGGGATCTTCCTGACCCAGGAATCAAACCAGGGTCTCCTGCATTGCAGGTGGATTCTTTACCTGCTGAGCTACCAGGGAAGCCCAAGCTACATAGAGACCCAAGATGTTGGACATTCAGGGCTCATTAAGCACTGATGAAATAGGTTATGTAATTTCAATAGAGAATAATACCAAAAAATTTACAACTACTATAGTTCATTTTGAAAAGCTTATCTTCCCACTAGAACAAGTTTTGTTTTAACTTGGCTTTCAATAGATGATATTTTGGTCTATTATATAAATGGTCATATGAATTACTGTGTTTAAACATAACTTGTTACTGGATTGATGACAGGTTTTAAAGGTGATGCCATATTTCCTTTATTATAACATGAATGTATTAGCATTTTGAATACATTCTGTCCAAATAGACCATAGGCAGAATTGTTCAGTCTCCTCTTAAGGAAATATATATAGGCAGAAAGCATCAGAACAAAAGATCGAGTTGCCTTCCTCAGTCTAAGCTTTCAATCTCACGAACACACACACAAAAATTGGTCCAAAAAGGCCAGTTTGTTTTTTAAATCTTCAATTTAACTGATTCACACTTTGAAAATAGTTTTATACTGTTAAAATGTACTTTTCTGTAATGTCTCCAAAAAACAGAAGGGATGCTGATAGATCCATGGCTACTGGAAAATCATAAATTTTTATTAGGGATTAGCTGTGAAATTCATGTAAAATGGCATGATTTGAGCACATGAAGGTCAATAATTGTCAGTGGCAGCTCCAGAATTTCTATACAGGGCAGCTTACTGTCAGCAATCTGAAAGTGGAATGAGAAGACTTGTTTTAAAATTGTGATTGGTTTTCTTCAGAGCAATTTGCTGCTGTTGTTGTTCACTTGATAAATTATGTCCAACTCTTTGCAACCCCATGAACTGGAGCATGCCAGGCTACCCTGTGCTTCACTATCTCCCTGAGTTTGCTCAAACTCATGTCCATTGAATCAGTGATGCCATCTAGCTATCTCATCCTCTGTCACCCTCTTTTCTTCATTCCCTCAGTCTTTTCCAGTGAGTCGGCTCTTCGCATCAGGTGGCCAAAGTACTGGAGCTTCGGCATCAGTCCTTGCTTTAATTTAGATTATATATATATATATATTTATTTATTTATTTATTTATTTATTTATTTATTTTCTTGTTTTTCTTCTGGGCTTCCCTGGTGGCTTAGACGGTAAAGAATCTGCCTGCAATGCAGGAGACCCGGGTTCAATCCCTGGGTCAGGAAGGTCCTTTGGAGAAGGGAATGGCAACTCATTCCAGAATTCTGGCCTGGAGAATTCCATAGACACAGAAGTCTGGCGAGCTATAGTTCATGAGGTGGAAAGCAGTAGGATACTACTAAGTGACTTTCACTTCGCTTCATTTTTTTTCTTTGATATCCCAGGGAAGGAACGGTGTATAGAACCTATGGGTTAGTAGAGAATCCACTCCCCTCAGGCCATACCAATGCCATGTATGATTATTAAAGAAAGGCTTCCATTTAGAGAAAATAGGGTCTGGTATACACTCCTCTGTGTACAAGGGGACATGGGTACTAATATTTAAAATACAGAGGCCTGAACTCCCTCTTTAGTTTTGCTAAAACTCATCCATCCATATTTATCTGATTTTTCCTTTAAACTCTAATTATTTGGTTTTAGTGAGTTCAACTTTATTCTATTTTCTTGTACTCATTTAATTCTAGTTCCTGAATTATAATCATTCATCAGGGCTTCCACATGGAACATCTAGGGTGCATGTCATGATTTTGGACAGCATGTCTATATGCAGCAGCTCTGTTTTTATATTAATATGCTATTTGCATTTAAAAATAGCATATTTTTATCTGATTTTATCTCTACCATTTAGTGACTCTTTAATTCTCATTATTTTATAGCTTATCTAATTTTACTTTTTATTTTCTTTTCCCTTATAAATTTCAGTCTTCCCAAATAGCTGCCATTTTCAGTTTCACATAACGTTTCCTAGTCAGATATATTAAATTATTTGTGATTTTTAAAATAACTATCTAGAAATAATTAAGAAATAAAAATTGAGTACATGTATAGCTTTGGTGCAGCATTCTAACTTTTCAAAGGTAACACCTTCACAGTTTAGCCCATTTCCTCCCAAAATAAAGATGAAATATAGTGATCTGTTTAATATTGATAAGCCTAAGTACTCATTCAGTCTTCATTTTAACTTGCATTAAGTGTCTCAAAGTTTCAAGAATATATTAAAAATGATAGTTGACTAGACATGTTCATTAATATTTGCAGCCTAGTTTATAACTGTTTTGATAAAATGAAAACAAGTAATATTTAATGTTACTGAAGTAATATATGGTTTCTGTTATATACTTACTTAATTTACTCTCTTTGATCTGCATGCACAATATGAAATCATGAAAGCAATAAACATCACCACACCAACACTGAGCAAGACGATTTCTACCAGGCCCAGGAGGTTTATTTTCCCAGTCACTTGATTTCTGAACATTTCCGCCTTCTCATCACCAATGGTACCAGTCTGTAATCAAGTTAATAAATAGTGTTATTTGAGTAGGTTTGAGAGCAGAATACTCAAAACTCTCCACTTATGTGTATCACTTTTATCGAAACAGCACACGAATGTCAGTCATCTTTATCTGCAAGACAAGCCTGTTGGAATTCTCTTTGTATGTCAAAGAACACAGTAAATGCCCAGGTAGAATATTTAGAGAGAGAGAGAGAGAGAGAATATTCCTTCCTTTAAACATGTTATCTAGTGTTATTGAATATACTGATTTCATTGATCGGTATAGCAGTCTTACTGAAATATTCTCCAGTTTCCCAGAGGTTGCTTCTTAGTGACAGAAGGAAATGGCAAAGCTCAACTGTTTCTATCCTCTAAAGGCTTATGCAATGCATTTCCTAATTCTGTGGTTTATCGGTTCCATGATTTATATTTAAAATATCTTGTCAGGCACTAGATAGACAGCCTACATCTACTCTTAATTTGCCCATTATAAGCTTGGGTGGTTTTATTAGCACTACAAGGCTCATATTGAGTTATTTGGAGTTTAATATTTTCATGACTCTTTCCTAACACATGTACTATGACAAGAAAAATTATCTAATAAATGTATTATGAAGTATTTTTATTTTCATAAAAGTTAGACTAAGTCTAACATAATCCTGATACTTCTGTATGACTTGTTTTAAAAAATAATTAATTATATAATTAATAATATATAAACTCACCCATAGATACAATGGAAAAACAAGTTCAAATACTGTGTGTGTGTGTGTGTGTATTTAATTTTCAAACATCAAAAACTTTTTCTGTATATTAAGCTTACTGTTTTTAGTGACTAATAGATAAAAATACTAACCTCATTAAGCCAAAGAATAGGGACAATATAGTTGTGCTTCAGATTCTTCAATGCTCTGTAATAAACATTGAAAATAAGTATGAAAATATATACTAATATGCTATACACATATGACAGATATTAGTAATTACTAGTGAAAATAAATGTTCAGAAATTAGTTGCTTTTACAACCTGGTTAAGTTACGTGCTTTGTTTCCCCTGTAATGAAGCATTTAAATTTTAATATTGCTGTTTCTCAGACATCTTTCCTACATACACATCTTTTTAATACAGATTTTTAAAAATATTTATTTATTTTTGGCTGCACTGGGTCTTCGTTGCCATACGTGGGCCTTTTCTAGCTGCGGCCAGCAGGGGCTACTCTGTAGTTGCTGTGCATGGGCTTCTCGTTGGAGTGGTTTCTCTTGTTGTGGAGCATAGGCTCCAGGAGCGCAGGCTTCAGTAGCTCTGCATATGGGCTCAGTAGTTACGACTCAACAGCTCCAGAGCACAGGCTCAGTTGTTGTGGTGCACGGGGTTAGTTTCCCAGAGGCCTGTGGGATCTTCCCGTATCAGGTATCAAACCAGCGTCCCTTGCAGTGCAAGGTGGACTCTTAAGCACTGAACCATAGGAAAGCCATCTAATACAGGTTTTTTAATTAGAGTGACTTTTTCTAAGTATGTATTTTTCCTTTAAACAAATTCTACCCAGGAAACTAAAATATGAATGCTGAAACTATTGTCATAAAAATATTTGGACAGTTAGCAAAGAGAGAAATACCAGAAATACTCATTCCAAAATATGGGTAAGTACCATTTCACTACACATTAGATGTAATTCTAAATTACAAATGACAGTTATAAGCATTTGATAATTATTTAATGACATTAAGCCAAACAGAAGTTGAAATTTTATTTCCATCTCCTTTGATAGATATATCCGCATCTTATAAGAAAATTTGAAAAATCGAAATAAAACTTGTTTAAGAAACTCACTCAATTTTTTTTGCTGGCTTGACCAGCATGTTGACCTGCAGCCGTTTTGCAAACCGTAAAGTAAATCCAGTTATCTAAAAAGAGAACAAACTAATTACCAGCTTATTTTAAAAACATTCTTTTATAATATCCAGACCTTATTTTTGTTATGTAGAGCCTAAGGTGAAAGTGTACTACTTGAACCTGTGAAATTTGTTATTTATTAATTGGACTTAATCAGACATATTGAATATTACTATGAGTATATGCATATGTGTATACAGATATATCCTTGCCCAACCTAATGTCAAGGTTTAGTTAGATTTGTGATGTTTACTTGAATTGCTTTTGGGGAATTAGTAATGACATCAACAGTAGTGAAATCTAAAACTCATTTGACAAAATATATCCTGGAATTTAAATACATACTCAGTCAGAATCCATGTATCATCAGTATAATTATAATGTTACTTCTGTCATCATTTAAACTAAAATATGACTACTAAAGTCCTGACATTTCATTTAGCTGTTGAAAAGGGGAATATTAATATAAATGAAAAATTGAAACTATTAAACTATAGGGACTTAATAGATTTTTCTTGACAGTAAGAAATATATTTGATCTTGCCTCAAGTGCATGTATACCCATAAAAAATTTTTAATCCCTCATGATCTACAGGGTCCCTTCATATAAGCAATATTTGCAGTTAAGAATAAAGTACATTTGAAAGAGTAACATATAAAATCATTTTAATCCAAATAGAATGATTTTCATTATTCCTGACCTTTACTGAAAAACTAAAATTATCTTGACATTTCATAAGCAACAACAGGAAGAAATCACTGTAATTTTCCTTGAAGTAAAAATAAGTAATTTATTAAGAATGGAGTACAATAAATGTGACTAAATGTGACTGATAGAAAGGAGATAATTTAATTTTTTCTTCATTTTTATAAAATAAATCCGATCAATAAAGTATTTGCTTACAGGTTCAACATCTAAGTACGTGCTATGTTCTTCTTCATTTGGACTTAAGCTTTCAATAGGTTCTGCAAGTTCAGGACTTCCATGTAGAAAATGAGGAAGTGAAATGTACACAGGTTTTCCTGAAAGCAAGTTTTAAGAGACAGTTGGGATAAACCATTTTCCTCATTTCATATACCACCTAGGAAAGATTTCCTTGAAAACAAAGCTTTATAATTTAAAAAAAGAAATGCAAATTTGGCTTTGAAATCTAATCAGGGGATGAGAGTGAGGGAAAATTATAGTATCTGATCACTTTTGAACAAAAATAAAATGTAAACTTCTACATCATCCTACTGACTATTTAGTTAATGTCTGTTGTTCATCCCTTAAGGTGTTTATTTTCACCTTAGGTGTTTTCAATATGTAAAGCTTAGCTACTGAACACAAAGTTACAACCATATACCATCATGTTTCAGGCTGTAAAATGTCTTTGGACTGAGAATTTATTTAAAGAGGCTTTTCTTTCTTTATTCTCACCCACTCTAACATGAAGAAGGTAAGCAAAATAAGATAGACTCCAGATGCCATGTTTGAATCAATTTTTGTTTCAGAGACATCCTAAAATATACTTATTTTATTTACAGATTCTAGATTAGAATAAGAAAAATGTCAGATGGACAAGTTGGGATGCTCAAAGTATTCTCCAAACTATTTTCATTTTACCCTACATCTAAAAGGAGCACAGCCATTCTGCACAGCAAAAGAAATGGTCAGAAATGAAACGGGTAGGAGAAAATACTTCCAAAACACGTATCCCATAAGTGATTAACATCCAAAATATACAAGAATTCACGCAACTCAAAAAACATAAATAAACCATTTAAAAATGAGCAAAAGACCTAAAGAGACATTTTCCAAGTAGCACGGGAAGTATCGATAAGCATGATTATACCTAATAAAAACTAACTTTTGGAACACGAAAATAACTGAGACCCTGAAGCAAGACAAACATCAAAACAAAAATATCCTACCATCACTCTTACTTTCTGCCCTTATTGCTTTCTCACTTTATATTTCTGGTGGAAAGGAATCCTGGGTGAAGTTTACATTTTAAAGGATAATGCAAATTATGCCATGGATTGTGACACTGAGAACTTGTACTCACCTTCTTTGCATTTGCCAATGTCTAGCACACCATATAAGGTACAATTTTTTGAGATGATTTTTTCTGTGCAGAAACAGTGGTTGTCTGGATTTTGAAATGGAGATGCAAAAGCAAAGGATGGAAGAATAAATCTATACACAGGGATTCCTTTCAGATTTATTTCAGCTCCAAACACAGCATAGATGGACCTGAATACAGATAAGAAAGAGCTTCATTCCGGGAATCTAAACTTCGTTGTGGAAATTTGTTTTATCTTCTATTTAAATTAATACTATTGCTGCCTTAAATTAGAAAAATTAGATATAATCTTATTAGAATCCTTACCTTTTAGGAAAAAAAAAACTTGCAAAATTTTAAGACACACTAGAACTTAATACTTGAGTATGAGCTATTCTTATCTTTGTTTTCAAACGCTTCTGAGAAATATTTTTGCTTGTGAATTACTGTGGAGTATTTACAATTAAGGCATTCCTCACAGTTAGTTTCGTTTATGGATTAAATATTTTCTAATCCCCAGTTGACTATTTGAAGAAATGCTGTTCTCTTCAATTTTACAGATAAGGAAAAAGATTCAGAGATATTATGCTTGCTTTACGAAACAGTGTTAAGAAACCAGGTGAGCATTCAAGGATAGACGCCAGCGCTTGCGTGATGGCTACTGGGCCCCCATCAATTTGAAAAGATGCTGTATGGTCAGTGGGGCACATGGACATGGTTCTGTGTTTGTGGTATCCTCTTCTTTACAAAGACTGGGCATGCCTTTCTAGATTTGACTGTTATCACTCTTACTGCTAATTTAGAAAAAGAATGAAAAAAGTAGTTCTTAAAAATAACAAAAAGAAACTGATTTGTATTATACACAACGTCCTTCTACATCAAATTTTAAAGACTCATAAATATATTGTGTGTGTGTGTGTGTATGTTTGTATTGGTGGCTCAGTTGTGTCCAACTCTTTGCAACCCCATGGGCTGTAGCCCACCATGGTCCTCTGTCCATGGGATTCTCTAGGCAAGAATACTGGAGTGGTTTGCCATTACCTTCTGCAGGGCATAAATACATCATGAATTTCACATTGTATTTATTCTTAATAGATCAGGAAAAAAGTCCCTAAAAGTATTTTCTTTTTCTCAAATAACATGATTAATAAGCATGAGTTTCTTGGTCTGTGTTTTATCACTTAGAAAAAGAATTCTGACTTGGAAAAATACATCATTGTCTTTCTCTTACCTGCAAATATCAGAGGAGAAAAATTGCAATACCCTTGTCTTCTCAACAAAAGGTGGAAATGAGGCTGCATCTGTTTAAAAACCAAACCAGTGGCAAGGGATTAGATGGAAAGAGTGCATCTTAGACAAATCTAGAAATCTTGATTCCAGCATGGTTAAGAGAGATATAATGCAAACTGTATATATAAAATTAAAATTCTCCAGTAACTGCATTTTAAAGACGAAAAAAAAAATGTATCAAGTATATGTTGTTTAACCCCATATATCAAAAATACCATCATTTTAACATATAAAAATTAACAAATTTCTGAAAATCCAGTGTTTATACTTACCGTATTTCAGTTTGTACTAGCTGTGTTTCAAGTGCTGCTGAATTGTGACCTGTAGCTGCTGCTGCTGCTGCTGCTAAGTTGCTTCAGTCGTGTCCAACTCTGTGCGAGCCCATAGACGGCAGCCCACCAGGCTCCCCCGTCCCTGGGATTCTCCAGGCAAGAATACTGGAGTGGGTTGCCATTTCCTTCTCCAATGCATGAAAGTGAAAAGTGAAAGTGAAGTCGCTCAGTTGTTTCCGACTCTTAGCAACCCCATGGACTGCAGCCAGCAGGCTCCCCCATCCATGGGATTTTCCAGGCAAGAGTACTGGAGTGGGGTGCCATTGCCTTCTCCGATGTAGCTAGCAGCTACCATATCTAATAAGACTGTATACTATACGTAGTCATTGGTATTCTGTTTCATATTAAATTTTCCCATTCCATAAGTACAGATGAAAGTTTTTAAAAATGTCAAAATTACGTTGTCAAAATTACGTTGTTAAAACTGCAATTTTATGTTTTTAAATCTTCCATCTATCAGTAGAATAGCAATTTTTTAATCTTGAGATTCCTTTAAAACTCATTTTTGTAAATGTTGTTTGTACTTTTAATAGCGATCCATTCACCTACCCTTATGGCTGATCAATATTTTTTAAATCACTAAACAATTTCACACAAATGGTTGGAAAATGTACACATCAAACAAAAAAGGGCATTTTTTGAGCTTAGTAAATCTCTACTACGGTTGTGCTCCATAGTACACACTGGATGTAAGAAAAAATAGCTAGATAATTCCTCCGTTTGCTCCACAAATGAATATCACCAAACATGAGCCACCACTGAATGTGTTTGTTCCAAACAGTAAGACCTACCCTTCAGTTATGAATACCATACTCTTTTTCTGGTAATGGCTCTGACCTTGTGATTTTATTACATTTCACTTACATTTTTGTGATAGGTGAAATATAACAGAGGATCTCAGTGAACCTGATAGAGACATTGAGAGAATGGGATACTGAAGGTTAAATTCCCCAAATAGGTCCCTGAATGGGCCTTGCCTACAACTGCTGTCCCAACACCTTAGCCATTAATGGAAAAGAGTACATTGAAAATCTTTAAAAACCATCGGAAATATCATCAAAGATTATGTTGTAATGACACCAGTAACTACCAAGAGCCATGACCATAACATAGCTGATACTAGCAGGGCTCTCTTTTTTTAAAATACATTCAAATATAAATAAATATTTTCATTTTATGTCTTTAAACTTAATGAAGAAGATAGAGGAAGTACTTCTAAATCATGATTTAAAAATCAACTTGGATCCATTTACATTTCATTAGTCTTTTTCTCAGAGAAGGCAATGGCACCCCACTCCAGTACTCTTGCCTGGAAAAATCCCATGGACGGAGAAACCTGGTGGGCTGCAGTCCATGGGGTCGCTAAGAGCCGGACACGCCTGAGCAACTTCACTTTCACTTTTCACTTTCATGCATTGGAGAAGGAAATGGCAACCCACTCCAGTGTTCTTGCCTGGAGAATCCCAGGGACGGGGGTGCCTGGTGGGCTGCTGTCTATGGGGTCGTACAGAGTCAGACACAACTGAAGCGACTTAGCAGCAGCAGCAGCAGTCTCTTTTTCTAGTACTGTGACCAAGAATCTCCCATCAGAGTCCCTGGTCTACCCAGTCAATCTTTGCTCCTAGTTTGTTTTACTGTTATTTTCTTCTTAGATACTTTTAATTTCATGCTTGATTCTATGTATATGTTACTGTCATTAATGGATCCTCTTATTACTGTTTTAAAACTGCTCTATTTTTTGTTTTAGACTAAGATTTAAATATATTTTAAGCCCATAAGCAATAGTTTACTATTTAGGAGAAGCACACTATATTTTTCTCTTAAGGACTGAAGTGTATGCTTATGAAATTAAAGTTAGTGGTATTGGGACAGTTGACTATTTACAGAAATGAGCTACTTGGAAAGGATTTCTTCACCCATCACCATGACTCTAAAGTGTTGCGAAGCAAATTCAGCGGTGGTTTTACTGGTGTTTTTTTTGTTTGTTTGTTTTTTTAGCAGAGTGTAAACAAAATTAAATAAACCTGTGAAACTCAGCAATACCTTTGTGAAAATGAACGTTCTCTATGTTTCCTTCTTATTTTCTTTTATGTACTTTATGTATAATATTTTTTTCTTCATTGTGTTACATTCTTCTAAAGTGTTACCTTATCAACTTTACATGCACAATATTCTGCTTCTGCTTCTTAGTAGCTGGAAGATCACCTTTGATTTTAAATACCTAATGGTATTTTATTCCTATTACTTTTTAAAATTTTAATACTTAAACTAATAGGCATATGTGTACTTTGCTTTTCCTTAAGGAGAATAATAAACTGGATCTATCACACTCTGAATCTAAAGTCCTAGTACCTTCTTTCTTCCCAGCTCTAATTCACAGTTATTTTTGCATACATTTCTCATGGTTAGTACAGATGCAGCTGTGTTTTATTGTTGCTGTTTTCTTTCTCATTTTAATCATCTCATTCAAAATCTGTGTTCAGCCTTGAACGTCTCTGATTCTGCCTCATATCGAAACCTGCACTTGGACACAAGTTTTACTTTTGTATTTATCTTGATTTTTTAATTCTTTAAGTTTTAAACTATTCAGTTCAGTTTTGTCCGACTCTTTGTGATCCCATGGACTGCAGCATGCCAGACTTCCCTGTCTATCACCAACTCCCAGAGCTTGCTCAAACTTGTGTCCATCAAGTTGGTGATGCCGTCCAACCATCTCATCCTCAGCCGTCCGCTTCTCCTCCTGCCTTCAAATTTTCCCATCATCAGAATCTTTTCTAAGGAGTCAGTTCTTTGCATCAGGTGGTCAAAGTATTGGAGTTTCATCTTCAGCATCAGTCCTTCCAATGAATATTCAGGACTGATTTCCTTTAGGATTGACTGGTTTGATCTCCTTGCAGTCCTTGGGACTCTCAAAAAGAGTCTACTCCGACACCACAGTTCAAAAGTATCAATTCTGCACTCAGCTTTCTTTATGGTCCAACTCTCACACTCATACATGACTAATGGAAAAACCATAGGTTTGACTAGACGGACCTTTGTCGGCAAAGTAATGTCTCTGCTTTTGAATATGCTGTCTTGGTTTGTCATAGCTTATATAGTATTTCCAAAACGTGCAAACAGTAACTACTACTCTAAAATATTCTACCCCCTTACTTCTGTGGCCAGGAAGGAAGTTCACTTAAGTAAAGCTTTTACGAAGCAAACATTTCCCAAGGAATGCAGTAAAGGCTTATCTTCAATGGTTAATATTCAGAAATCCCATCACATTAGACTGATATTAAATAAGCCTATATATAAGTATAGAGACTCTGAATTATGTTGTAGGGATACAAAGATAAGTAAATGCATATCCTCAACTCCCAGAACATTGTAGATATGATGGAAGATTTGTGGGAGAAAGAAGGTGGTTTCATTGTGATATTACCACAAAACAGATGTCCTTACCTGTACCATTAATCAGGTCACAATAACTTGACCAATAGGAGAGATTCCTTAGGAATTAAAAAAAGAAAAAGAAAATGATCAGTCTCATTTCAGGAGCACCTTCTCATATTACATTGTCTATTATGAGTCAGTATTTCTGCAGAAATAATAACAATTAATTAGACTAGATGTGACAGGTGCTAAGTTTAAGAAATGTTCTAAGTCATTTGGTCTATGTATTGTTTGAAGCCGGCATCTTGTTGAGATAAAGGAAGAGCTTGATAACACTAAGTAGCTAGATTATAAAATAAAAGCTGCCAAAATTTGGTAGTTAGGAACAACTTGGAAAAGATAAAGTTCTGCAAAAAGAAAATTTAAAAACACGTATCAGACATTTAGATGTCTACTTCAAGAAAGTTTTTTGTTGTTGCTCCAGTGGGAGAAATGGAGTATTTCATATTATGTTGAAGTGTCCAGCTGAGGAGGAAGATACTAAATGGTTAACTGATATAAACTCATTATGAGAGAAAAGAGTAGAATGTGGAAAAGGAAAGAGATGTTTGATTAATAGAGATTTAGAAACATGTAGAAAATCAATATATACTTTTCCTCTCAACTCTTGCATGAGCTGGCATTAAAGCAGGATGAAGTTTATTAATTTATATTCTGGTATCTACATAAAATATACATGTGTGTGTATATTTATATATGGAAATAATGAAAACAACAGTAGTTATAGTTTCTCTGTATGCTCAACCACTTTTTGGTGATGGAAAAATGGTTTTGTGACTCTAACATACCATCCAGTAAGATGTCAAGGCAAGCTATTGCTTCTTTTTTAAACAGAATAAGCTGTCAGTCATGTTCAGTCGGTTAAGTTAACCTTATCATAATCTTAAATGAAATTCTTACTCCAATTTGGAGCATTTAGTAACTCTCCTTAAAAACTGGTAATATTGAAATGCAAGAAATTCTCACTTTCCTCAATATACAGAGATGTGATTTCCCTAAAATGAACATTTAGAAGTGTTTGTTTTCCTCCATTAGAATTTTCAAAATGATAAAAGACTGTGAACTCTGTAGATGAAAAGTCTACATGAGTGAGTATTTAACTGTTTTAGGCAATTTTTAGGGACACACTCAGTGTGAAGTAATGGTTACTTAATCATAAAAATATTTCATCTCTTTTGATTTTGATCACTTTATTCTTTGTCAGGAATTACTGATCTTAAAACTCTAATTTCAACTTTGAGGAGAAAAGCTTTTCCCCATTGATGTTTATTGGGCTTCTTTGTATTTTAGCTAGATGACAGATTAGGTGTACTGCACATAAACAGGCAGGAACTTGGGAGAAGTAGGAAATCATGGGTATGTGAACATATCTCATTCTACTACTACTTCATAGGAAGTGTACACTTTATTTTCAGGTTTACTATGTCAGTTTTGGAACAGGAAATAATAATTCCATTTTTTGCATTGACAATGGTTTAAAAAGCTGAATTATCAATATAGAAAATTATTTCAGGAAAATTTTTAAGGGACAAGTCATGAAAATGTTCACATGGATTCATTGAACATTCATCTTTATAGGTACATTTAATCATCTCCCTGGAATGAATGATGTTTTTTGACATGCTCAGTTAAAAAAGAAACAGGAAGATGTCTGTATTCTGACTTGCTAGATGATGAGTTGATATATTGATTTTCCTCATTTTCATTTATGTCATTGTTGCGTGTAAGATAATACCGGTTATGCAGCAGGGATGGAAGTAGTCCCTTTAGATTTCTTTATGTAAGAGAACTTGTTCATAAAGGTGAACCCTCCAGTGGGGCTGATACTCAGCAAAAATGCACTAGTGTGACCAGTCATTACAACTAAAGGATTAATGCCTGGTAGACCTAGGGAGTTTCTAGGGCTGAGATACAAAGAGCTCTGTCCCACAGGTTGTGCCTGTGCTTTACCAGCTGGTAAATAAATTTCTTGCCTGCCTTAGAGTATCCTAGTGACACACACTTTGCCTGGATACTTACTTTCTGCCTTTGTATGTGTCAATTATAGCAACTTTGCTTATGTCGTCCTTTCCATTGAAAACTTTGTAAATTCCATCCGCAGTATTATTGTACTGAAGAGATACAAGAAACAATTACTTCTACAACAAACCATACTTTCCAAGTTATTAAATATGTAATTAACTCACATTTCTCAGTGGTTGTTCATAATTATTTCATACGATTTTAAATATACATGCAATAGTTTCAAAATTATTGGTCTTTAATATTTTAAAAAGACAGAATACAAAAGGTGACTAAAAATAAGTGCTAGATGCCGAGACAAAGTAAGGTAACAAATGCCAAAGCTGTCGCGATCAAACTCTAGCGCTCTCTGTTTTATTTAATCCAGAAAGGCCATTTTGATCACTACTCCTGATATATTGAGGTGAGGCGAGAGTGAACAAGACCTATGAGAAAAATGACCAATGTCTGGACATTGTCCAAATGTTATGATCTCTAAGTAGTTACTAAGACGAAGTGCACAAAATTAACAACAGAATTAGCCGAGGAAAGAAATAAGAATATGTGAGTGAAATAATAGTAACTGAATTTATCTCCCTTAAGGCTTTCTGTATTCATATTTGATTGATATATGAACTTGCAACGCTAAAAACCATCTAAAGTAAAATAACAATGAACTGCAAAATATAATTAATATCTCATATAGTGCCAAATGGAATCACAGTAAAATTTTCCATGCAATAGTCACCTTGTCCTATTTGTAATTCAGAACATTCTGCCATAACTAAGTACATCACCAAATTCACTTTTTATCTCCAAACTGCCATTTCATGAGTTTGTAGATAGAAGTTCTTATCAGCTCTGAGCACTGCACTCACTCACAGAAGTTCTTACCAACTAAATCCGAGAGAATACAACATGCTGATGTATCAATCTTGTGTACAATTTAAGGTGACTTTTAAATTTACACTGAAACAATTTTTAAAGAATGATATGATGAATATAATTAACAAAAATAAAATACAGCTTAAACTTTTTTTTTTTTAGACAGGAAACCAAAACCAAAAACAGTATTCAAACTCTTAGCACCTTATAACCTAATTTTAGACAATTGCATATTTATCTAGGAGTGGAAACTTGATTAAATGGCCACTTCTTAATCTTAAACTTAATTGTCAAATTCAGATAAGTAAATTTTCCCAACTAGGAAAGCTAAATCCATGTGAGGTAGAGATTTTTTAAAACTTATGGTATGTATTCTGAGATCTGAAATAGGGTTTAACACACTGAATGATAAACTTATGAATTGCCAATGTGATTATATTTATCCAGTTAAAGTCTAACAGTATCAACATTTATAATTGTTACTCACAGGATAAAACACACCAATTGTAGTAGTAATAGGATATGGAACCAAATTCAAGAATGGATCCGTATAGCCCCACAATAGTTCTTTCAAAGTTCTGTTTTGAAACATAGAAGATTTGGACTTTTTGATAAATGAATTGAGTATTCCTTGCATAAATGTATTTGGATACAGCTGTGGTGCAGCCTGCAAAAAAAAAAAAATCATGGTTTAAGACACCAACTGCAATATCACTTTCTTAACAAATAAATATAAATATAAGAATTAAACTGAATAAAACAATTTCCAGCTATCTTTAAAATGACTGCCAAATCTAGCCAGGACTAAAGTATATTATTTCTTCATCTCTTAATGATTACATTTCTCTGTGGTTGTGTGGGCCACAGGAAGAGGAGTTTCAAAGTTAAGTCCTACTTTTTGACAAATTTTACTTATTTATTTCATTAGTGATTTATTTTGGCTGTGCTGAGTCTTCGTTGCTGTGCACGCTTCTCTCTAGTTGCCTTGAGCAGGGCCAGTCTCTAGTTGTGGTGCACGGGCTTCTCATTGTGGTGGCTTCTCTTGGTGCAGAGCATAGGCTCTCGGGTGTGCAGACTTTAGTAGCTGAGGCATGTGGGCTCAGTGGTTGCGGCTCCCCAGCTCTAGAACACGTGCTCAACAGTTGCGGTGCGCAGGCTTAGCAGCTCTGAGGCATGTGGGATCTTCCTGGACCAGGGATTGAACTCATGTCTCCTGCATTATCAGGTGGATTCTTTATCACTGAGCCACCAGGGAAGCCCCATAAATCCTTTTTAAAATGATACACTCTAAGTGGTCTTCTAATTAGTCTTCAGTTGTTTATTCTATCATCTTGTCATCTTTCCAAATGATCGTAATTCAAAATAATAACATAAGAAAGCATTTTTATAAAAATGAAAAAAAAAAAGATATCTAATTGCAGTTTTAATCATGAGATTATTTACAGTTGGGTTCTGGAGGATTTCAAAATCAGTAATTTTGCTGTTGTCTACTCACTGCTACAGCCAGGTTGAGAATGGTGAACGTGTCATCCTCAGTTCCAACTGATAGCGAGGGTTCAAAGATGGCGCCATTGGGCTGCAGGAAAGAGACCGTGTGGGTCTCAGGGTCCTGGGTTATATTTTCCTTGGCTAGATAACGAACTCTGAAAAACAGGAGGAACTAAAACTCAAAAGCATTGTTTCAAATGAATGTCATTCATTCTTGCAACAAATAATTTTAAGTACATAGACTAGACTGTGTCAGAAATTATGCTAAACAAGTAGACCAAAAGGATAAGCAAGCTGATGGTGAGACTCTAGACAAGGAAGGTCTTAGATGTACATACCAGGGGAGAAGGAATACATGTTATTATAGGAGGTTACACAGATTCTGTGAGAAGACAGAATAGGTACAAACCCAGGCTTGGGATGGTTATGGTGGGATAATGGACAGGATACAATTCCATATAAGTGGTTTGAGTGAAAGATAGAACTTTAACTTGGTAAAATATGGTAGAACATATAGGATAAGTAAGAACATGGTAAATAACATGTTTCAACATGGTTGGTTTACAGTGTCTGAGGAAGGGGGTGGTAGAAAACACAGCCACTGAAATGAGCAATATTTCAAAGACTAAAGGATTGCATTCTACATTCAGATGTTCACCTTTTATCTTGAGGGTGAGGGGAAAATACAGAAGTTGAAGCAGGGGAATATTATGAGCCCATTTTCTTATATTAGAAGGACTGTTCAAAGTAAATACCCTTTCTATCACTGGCTTGGATATAATTTTCATTATTTTAATGAAAGTTAAAGATGGCAATGGCACCCCACTCCAGCACTCTTGCCTGGAAAATCCCATGGACGGAGGAGCCTGGTGGGCCGCAGTCCACGGGGTCACTAAGAGTCAGACAAGACTCAGCGACTTCACTTTCACTTTTCACTTTCGTGCATTGGAGAAGGAAATGGCAACCCACTCCAGTGTTCTTGCCTGGAGAATCCCAGGGATGGGGGAGCCTGGTGGGCTGCCGTCTATGACGTCACACAGAGTCGGACACGACTGAAGCGACTTAGCAGTATCAGCAGCAAAGATAACTAACAATATATTTCCACATCACAGATCAATTCCTCTCCAACCCTACCCCATGTATGGAATAGTTACTAGTTCTGAGCTCCTGGCTGTAATCTCTAGGCAGAGTACCAACTACTTTCTAGGAATGTGGTGAAGGGTAATATCATGGGAAAAAAATATTTTGTACATACAAGATATTTACTGAGATGAAATAAGGTGTACATTATTCACTGCTCTATCAAATATCCGAATGTCTCTATCATGTGATCTAATAGTTATTTGTTGTTATCTAAGATAAAAATTGACAAAATATGGGACTGAAATAGAAAAAACAAAACCAACCAGAAAAGCCTGACCTGATTTCAATCAAGTATAATAAAAATGTAGGTTCCTATGCCATAGGTATTATGAGTATTTTGTATCCCCAAGCAGTGTCTGGTACATGGATAAGTTCTTGGTAAATAGTTTTGAATGAAGAAATTATTTTTTACATTCTTTAAAAAGAGAATTCACAAAAATATGGAAATATATATTATTTCTAATACAATTTCATCAAGCTCTTTATTGTTTATTCTCCTTGGAGTAGTGTAGACATACAAAGAATATAAATATGTGAGACATCATCCTGGAGAATCTATTACTAATCAGTTACTCTTTTATATTAGATAGTTATATGTTAAAATGATATTACATATTCATATTTAAAATTAAAATAATTTTCAGGAACATTTATATTTATATAATTGAAATAATAGCAATATAAGTAAGTGTAAGTAACTGAAAGTCACTCATTGGTGTCTCTTTGCGACCCGATGGACTATACAGTCCATGGAATTCTCCAGGCCAGAATACTGGAGTGGGTAGCCTTTCCCTTCTCCAGGGTATCTTCCCAGCCCAGGGATCGAACCCAGGTCTCCCACATTGCAGGTGGCTTCTTTACCACCTGAGCCATAATTGTGACCCAAATTGTAGTTTACTTAGTTGTACTTACATTATACCAGCAGATGGCACTCACTAACAGAAAAAAAATCCTTCTAACTGAGGTCTGTGTTTACAATGTACTTGAAAAAGAGATTATAAGTACTCAAGTTTTTGTTTAAAAATTAGAATGTATACAGGTTTTACAGAGTGTTGGTTAATAAGGTTAAAGGGTGGAAATTGCTTCATATTTTGTTTTCCATGTACTCCTGGCAAAGCAAAGTAATTAAAAAATTAATGTTCTATCTGAGAATATTCTGAAGGAGTTACCAGGTCTTCATAGAGATGATATACATAACTAACATCTCAATCCAGGAAGTTTCATGCTTTGACTCATGTCACACCCTGTCAAAGTTTCATCAAGCTCACTTCAGCAGCTAAAAGGCAAATAAGCCTGTGTGGTTCTGTTGAGGAGGGACATCCTCTTCCACTTCCAATTTCAACTGAATTCAGGGGGTAATTGATAGGAAGTAAATTCACCTCAGCACATGGAAGACTCTCAAACTATTAACTTTTTCTGAAAGGTAACCATTGTTTTTCCCATTATTTAGGGCATCTAGGTAGACAGTAAGGATTCCTTTGGCAACATCATAAAACATCATGAGATTCCTTTAGAATTGTTATATAAATTTGAGTTTGTTTACATACTTTAGCTGAAAATCCAACTTCTCCAACCCTCACCTCATTGCTTCTCCAACTAAATGAATTATATCTAATCCACTCTATTTTTATCATGAAGGTTTTAGCCTCCAAGAATAAGATATGTATCTTATCACCTATCCAGAGCAGGACTGGGACAGGATTCTATATTATGATTGTTTTTTACATTCCACAATGAATACCCTTAAAAGTAAAAACATACCCCCCCACACAAACAAGCAAAAAAAATTAAGCAAAACCTGTGATGAGACAGATCTCAAATACCACCTATTTTCTCTTATCACATGTATTCAGTTCTCTCAGGGTATGATTTTTAATCAGTTATGGTTTGGCGGTTTAGTCGCTAAGTCATGTCTGGCTCTTGAGACCTCATGGACTGTAGCCCGCCAGGCTCCTCTGTCCATGGGGTTTCCTGGGCAAGAATACTAGAGTGGGTTGCCATTTCCTTCTCCAGGGGATCTTCCCAACTCAGGAATTGAACCCAGGTCTCCTGCACTGCAGGCGGATTCTTTAACAACTGAGCTATAAAGGAAGTTTAGTCAGTTATACTTAGATTGTATTAGGTCATACGTGAGTTCTAGATTTTCAGAGTACATGTTTTTTTGGAATAAGATATTCAGATATCTTATTATATCAGGTTTTTGATAGTTATCTAAGAAGTATAAGACTGAAAAAAAAATTTTTTTTAATATTTCTGAAAGTAAGATTATTTTCTGTAACAATGAAAACCAAGACTTCTTTGACCAAGTTGTGAATAGTCATAGACATATGTCTGAAGACAGGAGATGGGAATAATTATTAGGATGGAATAGTACCATGGCACTCTACAGCTTATATATTATGTTACAGAAGCAGGCATCACCCTCCCAACTACTGTTACTTCATTATATTTGAGCAACAGTTGCTGATACAGAAATAAATTAATGCATGGAGAGGAAAGAAATTATATAATTATAGACTACCTAAAACAAGTAAGAAAGTAAAACTATGAATTATAAATCTTTACAAATATGAACTTTTGTGATAATACTTGATTATTGTCTATAACTAGTTGTAATTATCCTTGAAAAATCATATTTATATAGCAAATGATACAACAGGACTTAATTCTGTTCCCATATGGGGTCTATAAATGTCCTAATACCTGGCTAAGGTTAGTGTTTTTAGCACTTCAATCTATAATTTTGATAGGGGGAAAATGTATGCAAATATCTAGGAGTTACCAGTTTCCAGGATTTTGTCATTGTGGACAAACCATTTAACTTAACTGGTGTCAGTCTGATTTTTAAATTTACAAAATGAAAAGTTCTGGCTAATTATTTCCCCCTACATCTGATGGATCTTAGATTCTATTCAAAATGTGTTAAACTGTTAAGGCATGTAGATAAAGGTATTTTTTATTCAGTCTTTGTACTGGAGAAAATATAAGAATGAAACTACTGCATAAATACACTCTTAAGACCTGAAAAATAGTTTGAATAGAAATCCTAAGCAGCTTTTTTACTTACATAGAAGTTTAATGCTATGGTTAGCAAAACTGACTATGTACTACAATCACCCAGAGTATTTGTAAAACTCATTACCAGTCTCAAACCAAGGGTCTCTGATTCACTTGGTCTAAGGTAGGGCCTGAGAATTTGCATTTCTGCCTAGTTCCCAGGTGATGCTGATACTGCTGGTCCAGGAGCCATACTTTTAGAACTACTCATGTACCTACACTTTTCAATTTTAAGATTTTAAAATACTCATTTTTTAAATTTTTGATAGATTTTTTTCTATTTGGATGCATATTTCAGAGTTTTTAAAACATATATGCCACAAGTATAAAACACATGTGACTTGTTACATGTAGGGTAGTTAACTGATGCTGGTAAATTCATAATAAAACCTGTTTTTTAATTACCATTAAATCCTTAGATTAGGATTTTATGTAGGCAGAAACAAAATATTTCCATATATATTAATGGTAAGAAAATAATAAGTACATTTCAATACAATGACATTTGTCAAGTGGAAGCTTTTTCAGAAATACCTGTGTTCAAGGAAAGAGTGCCACGTATTTTGGGGACTCACCTGTATGTGTAAGGACCTCTTTGCTTAACTTTAATTTTGCTGCTGTTAACTGTCACTTCATCTGGATTCTGCACATCAAATATCCAAAACTGTCTGTAAACATCTGTGCCTGTTTTAACCCAATTTTTAAAAGCAATTGTGCCTTCTTCAAGGACAACTTCCTATGAAAAAGAAAAATGTTTGGGTTATTTTTTTGTAGCCAATATGGGCACCTGTTGGGAGTTTAAAATTTTTCGTTAGTCAGTGAAAGACCAAGCTGAAGTATCCTGCTCATGAAAACCTTTGCAACCTGCCACATGCTTGCAACAGAAATGTTTTCAACACATTATGGTAGCAATCTCTTTCAGTCAGCCTTTTACAAGGAAAATCAGTGTGTAATACTGCAAACATGTCTGGTGATTGTAAGCCAACCATTGGCAAGCTTTAGAGTGACCCTATTTCAATATTGCAATAATTTGTAACTATTTATTAAGCAAGATTAAAGCATTTCAAAAAAGTTCTTATCAGGTTGAATATAAATTTCTAATGTACCGTCAATGATTCAGACTGAAGAGGCAAAATGGAAAAACAGAAAAATCTAGTGGAATTAGAAGTTTTCTCATTTTCTTCAGAATTTGGATACTTCAGGGGAAAATCAGTTAACATTTGTTAAGAAAAACACAGCTTTGATTTCTCCCTTTCAAAACCCTGATCAATGAGGCTTTCCTCTCAGTACATTTGCATAAACCTATTAGTACATGTTTCCAAGATTACAGTAGTCTAATTCATTATTATTAGGTTAATACTTTAAAAATAAAAGATGAAATACAGAAGTTTTCTTTTCTTTTTTTGTGAAATCAGAAAATCCAACATTAGAAGTATCTACTAGTTTAGGTATCTTTTAGTATGGATATATAAGTATCTATTAATAGTTTAGGAGCTGAGACAGAATAGAGAGTCACCAAACCCTTTAAGGTCAATTTTATTATCTATAAAGTGAGGGAGTTACCATAGATGCTCTCCCAGGTTCCTTCCAAGGCTTTTACTCTCTGAGCAAGAAGCCTATGGCGCTCTAGCAGCTAATGGAGACAAAGGTGACTTTGTGGCAGGCAATGTTTCCAATTAACTACCTTGGAAGGAACACATACTCAGGTGTAAAGCTCCAGCTTACCCTTTTACTGCTAGAGGAAGAGGAAGGAAAGCATTTCACAGAAAATAAGCCTTAAAAAACCCACAAGAACAATGTCACCTGTTTGTTTAGTTCACCAGGAAGCATCAATTCATAGAATGATGGATCAGAAAAGGACAGTGAACATGAGCACATTTCTAGGAGAGCATGCTGACACTCTGAGAAACCAGGTATCTGGCCCGAGGGTCACTGAGGCAAATGCCTAGTGGCAGAATCACCATGAAGATCCTAATCTTGACCCTTAGGCTAGTCCTCTTTTACACTATTTTTTGTTACTATTTTTTGTTCCTGTCACCTCTGCACTTAGTTGGTAGAAGTCAAAGTGAATTAGCAATCTTCAGGACATTTGACTTATTGCTTAATGGAGAGAAAGAGAGAATTCCTTAGAGAAGAACAGGGCATCAACTAAAATGTCATTACAAAATCCTGTGCTGTCACAATCCTTTTACACTGGGTACATTGCGACTGTTAAAGCAGTGTGAGACCTTAGTACTTTTAACAAGCAATTGTCCTTGAAGATTGCCTTATTACTCCCAGAAAGTCTTAATTCCATAGCAAACCCAAATCAAGACAAAATTATGTATAGATAAGTATTATGGCTATTCTAAATGTAAAGGTGTTTACTGTAAATGAGCAGGGTTTTGAAGCTGAAATCTACATGGAAGCTGCAAGCTATTTTCATTTACCCGTTTCAGGAGACATTATGAGAGGAGAACACACATGAACATATACACATGCACATTATTGCTTTCGCACTGTAGAATCTTAAAGACTAGTATAATATCAATTGTTTATCATTACTTCTCAATACACATATTTTATTTCAATAATGTACTTGCTGCTGCTGCTGCTGCTGCTAAGTCACTTCAGTCGTGTCTGACTCTGTGCGACCCCAGAGACGGCAGCCCACCAGGCTCCCCCGTCCCTGGGATTCTCCAGGCAAGAACACTGGAATGGGTTGCCATTTCCTTCTCCAATGCATGAAAGTGAAAAGTGAAAGTGACGTTGCTCAGTCGTGTCCGACGCTTAGCGACCCCATGGACTGCAGCCCACCAGGCTCCTCCATCCATGGGATTTTCCAGTCAAGAGTACTGGAGTGGGATGCCATTGCGTTCTCCAAATAATGTACTTGGTGGAACAGAAATCTCCCTAAGGCTTGTGCATTTTATATAAAGAAACATTGTAACTGTATCATGTCTTTCTTCTAAGGGCCATGAGTTACTTTGTCTTATTTGTCAATCTGGAGATAACTTTTTTAAATGGGGAAGTTGAAACACAAAGAGTTGAAATGACTGCATTGAATTTCTAGCTTTAGAGTTAGGGTCATCAGTGTCAGACTTTATTTTTCTGGGCTCCAAAATCACTGCAGATGGTGACTGCAGCCATGAAATTAAAAGACGCTTACTCCTTGGAAGGAAAATAATGACCAACCTAGATAGAATATTCAAAAGCAGAGACATTACTTTGCCAACAAAGGTTCGTCTAGTCAAGGCTATGGTTTTTCCTGTGGTCATGTATGGATGTGAGAATTGGACTGTGAAGAAGGCAGAGCGCCAAAGAGTTGATGCTTTTGAACTGTGGTGTTGGAGAAGACTCTTGAGAGTCCCCTGGACTGCAAGGAGATCCAACCAATCCATTCTGAAGGAGATCAGCCCTGGGATTTCTTTGGAAGGAATGATGCTGAAGCTGAAACTCCAGTACTTTGCCCACCTCATGCAAAGAGTTGATTCATTGGAAAAGACTCTGATGCTGGGAGGGATTGGGGGCAAGAGGAGAAGGGGACGACAGAGGATGAGATGGCTGGATGGCATCACTGACTCGATGGACGTGAGTCTGAGTGAACTCCGAGAGTTGGTGATGGACAGGGAGGCCTGGCGTGCTGCAATTCATGGGGTTGCAAAGAGTCAGACACGACTGAGCGACTGATCTGATCTGATCTGAACACCATCCATTTTTTTTTTAGTAGTGGAAGTGGGTCCTAGAAAAACAGATATCTAATTCAATGTTGCACAATAATTTGGTAGTAGGTAATGGTGAATCCGGCATTTCACGCCAATCTTGTTTGGTTTTTATAAACCACAATTTGTACAGAGACAGAGAAAAATATTGAATCAGTCATAATAGGAATGAATTTCTTCTGATCCTAAGACTACGTAGGTACTAGAAATTTGTATAGACCTCTTTGACTATCAAGACTAAATATATCATAAGGTCCTCTTAAAAAGGAGCTTAAGTTCTTTGTGACTTTAAAAGGCCTTGATTTTAAATTGACTTTGGACTGTCTGGCCTATTTTGTGGATCTTTCAGTAAATTTTAAATACAAAGGTGAAATTATATGTACAAAAAAAAGTAATATAATTGAAGATCCTCTCCCTTGGCTGATACATACATCAGTATCTATCCCTGACTTTAAGTGTTCAGAGTATTTAGCCCTGGATTTAAGCTTAATGACTCTAGTGTGGCATGGTCTTCAGCTGAGTTGAAAGCCATTTACTTTGAAAGTTCTGTTTTGCTACATTAATTTGAAGGCAGATGTCTGGGACTGTAATACCCTCTATCTAGTCCTGTGGTCACTTGGGAAAGCAGTGCTCATCCACATGATGGGCAACTTTAGTCTAACTATGTTCCTTTGAATGAACTATATAGAATACATATGCAGAAAATAATATTGTACCACTTCTCAAGGTTCTTATATAGTACTGAAAGATGGAATCATATAAAGCAGATTTTAATCTATGAATAGATTTCCTTACCCTACTACCAACCTGACTAAGTATATTGGCTTCTTTACTCAAAGCCTAGAGTGAAAAGTGAAAGTGTTAATCGCTCAGTTGTGTCCGACTCTTTGTGACTGGATGGATTGTAGCCCATCAGGATCTTTTGTCCATGGAATTCTCCAGGGAAGAATGTAAGAGTGGGTTGCCGTTCCCTTCTCCAGGGGATTTTCCTGATCCAGGGGTCGAACCTGGGTCTCATGCATTGCAGGCAGATTCTTTACTGTTTGAGTCTCCTGGGAAGCCCAGAGTGAAGTGGTTAACAATGAAATAGATGCTATGAGTTTGATTCCCAGTTTGATCATATGCTAACCATTTAAACTTGGGCAGGTTATTTGATTTCTTGTACCTCAGCTTCCTTATTTATAAAATAGGGATAATAATAATATTGGAAATAATATGAGGTTGAATTATATGAAATTAATATTTCTGAAAGTCAATATAGGTGGAATATGGTATAATTGTATTATTTATTTCATTCATAGCATTCCTGCCTGAACCAGTCATGTGGCAATAACTCATGTAAAATCCTGTGACACTTCTGCTATTTAATCATTTCTATATTTATTCTCCATCCAGTGAAATCAAAACTTCCCTAAAAAGCAGAAACATACTGAAGAGAGTCTTTATCTTCTTCACTCACTACCACAATTTGTTCTGTTTAGAACCAGTTACAAGCAGTCTTCCTATGATCAAAACATTTTCTCCTATGTGTATACATGCTGAGAGAAAGAGAAAGCAAGGATTAGAATATTAAAGCCAGTTGTGCTAACAGTCAAAAAGTGGTTTTGGTCTCAGGTTATTATCAAGTCATCACTTAAGCCTCAGACTAACAACTGGTGGAATTGATTACATATAATGTGTTTCTGAAACTCAGGAAATCAGCCTCCAAGTGTTTATGTAAGAACCTAAAATGGGAGAGTTTTTATTTGGCATGAAAAGTATACTATGTTGATATTAAATTGGGCTGGAGGAAGAAAAGTACACATGCTGACTTGCTGTTTCTTAAAACATTTTTAAGTGATTTTATTATTGGAGTTAATATGCAAATACATGTTTAATCCATGTTTTACTATTTAAATTTAGAATTTATTTTATGTTATTTCATGTTCTCATATATTAATATTAAATTTAGAGCAAATTCTACTATCTTTAACAACCTATATATGTCTGGCACTTTTTTGAGCTTTTAGATACTATAATAAGGTAAAAATTATTTTATCATATCTAGAAATAGTCTAAGCATACATCATGAAATTAATATATATGTGTATAAAGTTTACTGTCAAATATTGACTATTGCTTTGAAATTATAGTCATTTTAATAAGTCAAAATAATAATCATTTATGTTTATTTTATCTGGAAGCATGTTTTGGCTATGAGATCATTTGTTTCAAGAATAGGGAAAGGAAATGGTGTAATTAAATGATGGTATGATTGAACATTAGTCTTTTAATTGAAAAAGATATCTTGATTTTCTATCTTGATGTTCCACGGTTAATATAATAGGTGAATTCAAACTATTTAAAATTGCCTGTTATATAATATTCAGCAGTATTAATCAAGTGATATTTTATGGTGTCAGGTGATAAATTATCCTTTGTGAGTGGTGCCAGAACTTTGACCTTTTTCTGAAGTCCTTTGATAATTTCTGCTTTCCACATTTGTGGCAGCTCATGCCATTGACTTTTAGTCTATCTAGCAAGATTGCATAAATCTGCTGGTCCCACTCAATTCCACTAGGAATCATGATCTGAAACACTGGTATAAAAGCATTCAGCTATAATGCATAAAACCCTACATAATGCATAATTATCTATAATGCATAAAAACCCTACAAAATTTCCTTTGGAAATAGTGAATAAAGAAATATAATGGTAAAATGTATCGACTGTTTTATGCCATTTCAGATATTGGTATCAGGTGTCATCTTTGAGAACCACAAAGTATCAGAGTCCCAACTCTAGAGAACAAAATGAGATGGTTTTCTTATCTTTTTAAATTAAGCACTTTAATTTTTTATGGTGCTTATATATAGGTAATAACTTTGCCAATTTGCTGTTAGTCCATTAAATAATGCAAGTTACATGCAATGAGTTTTAATTGTAGAGAAAAACTGACTGGTAATATAACATATATATATATATACACACACACACATATATATATATGTACACATATACATACATATATATATACTGCCACTACTGCTGCTGCTGCTAAGTTGCTTCAGTTGTGTCCGACTCTGTGCAACCCCATAGACGGCAGCTCACCAGGCTCCCCCGTCCCTGGAATTCTCCAGGCAAGAACACTGGAGTGGGTTGCCATTTCCTTCTCCAATGCACGAAAGTGAAAAGTGAAAGTGAAGTCGCTCAGTTGTGTCCAACTCTTAGCGACCCCATAGACTGCAGCCTACCAGGCTCCTTGGTCCATAGGATTTTCCAGGCAAGAGTACTGGAGTGGGGTGCCATTGCCTTCTCCGATATATATATGTGTGTATTTGTAAAATAGCAGCATTAACCTAAGTGCTCTTGAGGCAGGGGCAAGACACTTGGCTCTTTGTGCTTACACATAATTCAAAGATCTGACCTCTACATGTATGCCAAACAGATACATATGCTAATCTCATATTTAAAATAATTTTGTAAACTAAATTTAAAAGAAACAGTTTTATTTAAATGAAAAAGTCCCAACATCTTTACATAATTAAAATAAGCAAGGTCAACACCGCTATATGATAATCTGAGAGCAAAAGCAGGCTGTCTTAACTATACTACACAGCTCCTGACCATTGAAGGGCTTCTTATGATGTCTTGAAGAGTGAAAGTGAAGTCGTTTAGTCGTGTCCAACTCTTTGCGACCCATGGACTGTAACCTATCAAGTTCCTCTGACCGTGGGATTTTCCAGGCAAGAGTACTGGAGTGGGTTGCCATTTCCTTCTCCAGGGGATCTTCCTGACCCAGGGATTGAACCCAGCTCTCCTGCATTGCAGGCAGATGCTTTACTGCATTGCAGGCAGATGCTTTACCATCTGAGCCACTTAATCTTAACCAAAAGGCCAAGAGGTGATGTCTTAGAGATGATGTCTTAGTCTGTGAATATTGAGCTGAGTTACAGTGTGACCCAAAGATTGCAGGTAAGCCTCATTTCAAAAATAAGAAGGGAAAGCACTCTATTTCTTTATTTTATCCCACTTTATTACTCAGCACTACTGAAAATATAATTTTAAAGTTATTAGTGACTGTGTTTTAACTACTATTTCCTTAATTTTCATCTGCCTGAAATAATTTTACTTTTTCCTTAAAAATTGGCTTCAAAATAACTTCTAAAAAAATTAGTCTATTATTTTCATTGCTTCATATAAAATAATTTTTCTGTTTTCTGTTGTCTTCCTACTTACCTCTGAATGCACAAATAGCGTAATAATTTCTCTGCTCTTTTGTCTCTATATTCAAACTCTCCTCAAACATATCTATTGTTTAGTTTTATCTGTATTCTCTATAATAATGCACAAATCTCTAAACCTTCCCTTTGAAATATACACTGATGTTCTTTTCAAATCATTTATAAAACCTCTGTGCTTTATTCTTCTAAGGTATGCATGCTTCTATCAAGAACACAACTGGACATCTTGTAGTTTGAAATTTTTACTCCTCTTTTCCCTATTTATTTAGTTCCTCTATCCATTGCATTCCATCACACATCAGTTCTACATACTCCATCACACTAGACCAGAGAGCCTTTTGTTTTGTGCAAACTGTGCAAAGATCTGTTTAAAAGTGAGTGTTAAATTCTCCTTGAAAGTGATCATGTCCTACATAACATTTCCTGTTTTTGGTCTCCTCACTTTCCAACACTTTCTGTTGTAGAATTAGAGAGTGCAAAATGTATAAATCATCTCATCTCTGCCTTCAGATTGCCTAGGTTTAGAAACTAACTCATATTCCTTTTGGCTGGGTGAGTTGTCAGGTTGATTTAAGGTCTTGTGATGGTAGTACGTTCTCATTGATATTTGTGAAGATTAAATGAATTAGTATATATGAAGCTCTTAGTAGGACTAAAAAATGCTTTATTTAGTATGTAGTATAATATATTAGTATGTGTTGCATATAACTTACTAGTATATTGTATTGCCGTTTCCTTCTTCAGTATATTTGATACCCATCTCTAAATGCAGATTTTGCTATATCTAACAACTACAGGTAAATATACAGTACTATTGCCTGTCATGTCATTAATTAGTCTTCTGCCTGATGCTCAAAAGTTTCCTAAATTTTACCCCATGTTAGTATCTTTCCAATCATCTTTGCTGTTATTTCTTTGTTTTGACACATTAAAAAAAATATTTTTCCTTCTATCGTCACAATATTTAGTTGCATGTCCACAACTTTTTCCATGGCATCAAGCAGTCCCCTGACACTTTTATTGGAACGCTCTTTGGACTTTCAAAATTTTATACTTCAAAATCCAATTCAAGTCTCACCTTCTTCCTGAAGTTACTGAATACTCTGTGAAAGTTCTCTTTCTAAATAGTGTATGCTTTAGAATTCAAGTACAGAGTTTCACAAGTCTCTGTAGTTTTTTTTACAATATGCTTTTTCCCAGTTAAAATTTATATTTCTTGAGATAAATATTTATTCTCTCTTAGCCTCTATACAAATTTTTGATGTCTCAAAACTCTTATTTCCTGAAGATTAGGCATATGAACTTAGAGATAAATATTAAACAATTAAAATAGATGTTAGTGCCTCTCATGATGTCTAACAGAGACTCTGTATGTATAATATTGTTGAATAATAAAAAGAAACAATAGATGATCACTGTTCGCTACTGATTATCAAGTATGAATAAAAAAAATCTTAGTCTAAGATAATGTAACTGGAAGATTATTGTGGCTTTTCTCTTCTGAAGATTAAATAAAAAATTATAGTCTGTGTGTCAAAATTTATCCTGTTCTCACTCCACAGATACAGAAGGGAAATGAGTTTATAGAGTAGAAAGGATATAGGACAGTAGCAGTTCTCTCTAACACGTTAGACACTCCACACGTCACCATCTCCTGTCTGTCTCTATTCAGCTATATTAATATCAAGAAAACTGGGAATTCCAAGGAAGGAGATGGTATTTAATGTATAATATTTCCAGTTAAATCCATGAGGTTACAATTTTGCTGTCAGTTAGCAAGAGAAAAGATAGAAATGCCTGTGTGGTTATTAAGCAAATATAGCATACAAGTATAGAAACTGTACCAAAAATGTCCTATTTCTTAATCTGTTGTACTAAGACAACAGCTATAATAATACAGTCAGAAAATTTTTTAAATTTATAGACTAAGCATTTAGCTGAACAAAAACAAACCAAAAAAGCTTTGGAAAATAGTAACTTCTTGTCCTGGATAACTAGATTTGAAATTAAATCTTCATATTGAGTCAGGCAGTGCTTTAGTGAAAAATAATTGTAATTATTTAAACTCCTAGTAAGAGTAGGATGTCAAACATGGGTGAATGGATGAGACAGATAAAGGTCTTGACAGGAACAGAAACTCCAGTATGTTGTTGATCTCCTCTGTACATTGTGCTTACTGACATCTAGACCACTGGCATCTGAACCAGGATGACAGCTGAGGCTAGCACTCAGATAAGTTTATTTGGCCAGCATTATATTTTAAAAATAAACATACATGCCTCTGAGCAGGGCACACACTTTTAACTTCACAGTAGTCATTGTCTTGTTTTTATATTGTCCTTGGTAGCTTTTTTAAAGGCTTGTCTCCAAACCCTGAAGTTATTTGAATTTGCTATCCCTGGTTTAGGACTCCAGCAGATCTATATCTCCTTATTCTAGTCTTCCTTTACTTTATCAATTAAAGTTGGTGAGTATAAAGCTGAATTAGAAGGAACTAGGATGAGAGACAGATTCTAGTTTGTTGTGCAAAGCCTATGTATTGTCACTTTATTTTTAGTTAAATCTGCAGTGAACTTGTTTGTATACATACATATATATATATATGCACACACATATATATACACACATATACATACATATATATACTGGGATATGTTCTGCATAACATTTCTGAAAATATTTTCTAAAAGTCCGTTATCAACCTTCATCAGTAGGAAATGTTTATAAGAATCATATTAATATTATACACATATATAACAGTTTACCAAACAAAAATAAAATTTACCAGTTTTACCAAATATTCCTAAGTCAATATTAAACACAGTTTTAAGTTATATACAATTTTTCTTTAATCAACTGTAACCAAAGGGCAACTACTTTTATAAATGTACCCTCACAAAATAACACTCATTTCTCATTCAAAAGCATATGAAAAGCATATCAGCATACTCTTTGGACATAATTTAATGGAATTACTTCTACTTATCTGCATACCTATAATAGTTTTTATCAGAAATTAAATATTTAGACTTAAGATGACAGTGCATTCATACCGAGTATACATCATACTTTGATTACTTCTCTATCATGTAGAGTTTCAGTTGTTCAAAATCACCTTTGTGTTAGACACAAAATTGCTGGTTATAATGAAATATAAAACAGGAACCCTAAGCCAAACACAAATCAAGGTAGACTGAATCAGGATGAAAAGAAATATTCTTGATACCACTTGTACCTTTTTAATTGTCTTCTCAATAAGCATGTCTCCAACTGGCATTAGAATCCCTCCAAACACAGCCAGGACTGCACCAATGACAGCACCAGCAATGAGCCCACAGTTTCGATTGCACCCCATTTTTCTTGTTCAAGGAAAAACTGAGGTTCAGCACCTGCTTCTTTCCAACTCCCGGGTCTGATGAAAGTGGTTGCCAAGAGGTCTGGTTCTGTCATTAAAAGGAGATCATAAAACAGAAGCATAAATATCAGTACAAAAAGATCAAAGTACAAGGAAAACGCAACTGAAACAAATCATTTTGCCAGGTATAAACAGATTTTTTTTTTTTAGAAAAATTTCTAGATCTTTTTTTTTTTTTTTTAAACTAAACCTACCTACTGGTGGTAGAAACAATAAATATCATCACACAGAGCATTTCCTCAAAATTCTCCTCTTTAATTTTTTTTCTGTGGATGATTAACATACTGAAATCTTATCTATGTAGAAAATGCTTATGTACTCTTGCCCTATGCCTACCTTCTGTCAGCCTGGGACACTCATGGATATTTTTGCCCTCTATCTGGCTTTCCACCTAAACACAGCCATTTGCACAGCACTACATAGGGAACAACAGACTGGTTCCAAATAGGAAAAGGAGTACATCAAGGCTGTATATTGTCAGCCTGCTTATTTAACTTATATGCAGAGTACATCATGAGAAATGCTGGAAGAAGCACAAGCTGGAATCAAGATTGCCAGGAGAAATATCAATAACCTCAGATATGTAGATGACACCAGCCTTATGGCAGAAAGTGAAGAAGAACAAAAAGCCTCTTGATGAAAGTGAAAGAGGAGAGTGAAAATGTTGACTTAAAGCTCAACATTCAGAAAACGAAGATCATGGCATCTGGTCCTATCACTTCATGGCAAATAGATGGGAAAACAGTGACTGACTTTATTTTGGGGGGCTCCAAAATCACTGCAGATGGTGATTGCAGCCATGAAATTAAAAGACACTTACTCCTTGGAAGGAAAGTTACGACCAACCTAGCCAGCATATTAAAAAGCAGAGACATATTACTTTGTCAACAAAGCTTCGTCTAGTCAAGGCTATGGTTTTTCCAGTGGTCATGTATGGATGTGAGAGTTGGACTATAAAGAAAGCTGAGTGCCGAAGAATTGATGCTTTTGAACTGTGTGTGGTGTTGGAGAAGACTCTTGAGAGTCCCTTGGACTGCAAGGAGATCCAACCAGTCCATCCTAAAGGAGATCAGTCCTGGGTGTTTAGTGGAAGGACTGATTCTGAAGCTGAAACTCCAATACTTTGGCCACCTGATGCAGAGAGCTGACTCATTTGAAAAGACCCTGATGCTGGGAAAGATTGAGAACAGGAGAAGAGGATGACAGAGGATGAGATGGTTGGATGGCATCACCAATTCAATGGACATGAGTTTGGGTAGATTCCGGGAGTTGGTGATGGACAGGGAGACCTGGCTTGCTGTGGTCCATGGGGTCACAAAAAATTGACCCCATGATGATGGGGTCATCATCATCATTGACCCCAATTTCAATTGATGAAATTGAACTGAACTGAACCTGGTATTCTCCTGCAAATTGAATGTGGGTTGACTGGAGTCTATTCCATCTAAATGCTAAACAAGAATGGTAAAAATTTTTTCTTTACCTTTTTCACAATTAGAAAGATACAGTTTTTACAGTAAACGATCTGATGAGTCTTAGAAGGAGTCAGTTCTTCTAATCAGTGGTAACCTATCAGTTAAAACAAAAAAACACGAGTAAATTAGGGAAATACATTGTCAGAAAATTAATACTACACTACTTTCTAATATCACCAAAATTATAATCACTGTTAAAAGAAAATTCCATTCTCATGGATATTGATTTCATGCTTGAATTCTTTCTTATCAACTGTGTTGAAAACGTTGAAATATTTTACATAATATTTTCACTTATTTTTAATAACTGATTTTTATATCTTCTAAAGGTGAACAGAACTTGAAGAAAATATGTACTGTAGAGTATATCTAGATTCTGCAATAGGTATTGCTTTCTTACTAGCCTGAAATACATATATTTTAACATATTCAAGAGCAATAGTGTTCCTTTTGTTGTAGGGAGCTGATTCATAGGGCTTCCCTGGTGACTCAGTGGTAAAGAATCTGGCTGCCAATACAGGAGACGTGGGTTGAGTCCCTGGGTTGGGACGATCCCCTGGAGAAGCAAATGGCAATCCACTCCAGTATTTTTGCCTGGGAAATCCCATGGACAGAGGAGCCTGGTGGGCTACAGTTAATGAGGGTGCCAAAGAATCAGACATGCTTAGAGACTAAACAGCAACAACAATAAACTGATTCATAACAATTCTGTTAAAATCAACTAGACTGTGTCAGTATGTATGTCACTTAGTCTTGTCTTTGGAAAAAAATTCTTAGCGTAATAAGTAGATCCTATGGTAACAAGACTTTATCATTCAAATACCTAAAACATACTCTTTGAGCAGTTTGATTGCAGTAGGAAATCTATACTAGGGTTGACCTGACATTGATAAACAGAATGTGCTTTGTAGCTTGGAAACAAATACTCCCTACTTCAGAATGCCCTTGCCCAAGGAAGACAAAAATTGCAACAGATTGGAGGGACACACAATATTTTTGTCAGTCTTGTAAGGATAATAGTAAAAATCATACTTTGTTATGGTTTCAGATTTTTCCCTCCATGGCTTGGTTGTGGTTACAGTACCATTCTGATGGTTTTAATAGTATTTCTTTCCACTTGAGTAAGCATTTAATTTTTTAAAAGTACTAATTGCATAGCTAAGAAAATGTTAAGAATAATGTTAAGAAAATAAAGGAATAAGACTTTCCCTAAAAATGGAAAAAGGCAAATCTTACAAACTTTTTTCATTCTTCAGGATTTCCACTCGCTTATACCAAATACCTAGGATGATCCACTGTAAATCAGGATGAACGAACCGATTCACACTGAGGTCCTGGTGGCTAAGAAGTTTGAATAGTCATTAATGTCACATGTTTTTTCCCAATGTAAACAAAACACACAAGCCTAAACAAGTGATTTACTTTTCCTGTGGAATTTTATGTCTCTGAGCAAGTTGAGTTGTTGTTGTTTAGTTGCTAAGTCATTAGCAACTCTTAGCAACTCATGGGCTGCAGCACACCAGGCTCCACTGTCCTCCACTATCTCCTGGAGTTTGCTCAAATTCATATCCATTGAGTCCATGATGCTATCCAACTATCTCATCCTCTGCTACCCCTTTCTCCTATTGCCTTCAGTCTTTCCCAGCATCAGGGTCTTTTCTAATTAGTCAGCTCTTCACATCAGGTGGCCAAAGTATTGGAACTTCAACCCATCCTTCCAATGAATATTCAGGGTTGATTTCCTTTGGGATTGACTGGTTTGATCTCCTTGTAGTCCAAGGGACTCTCAAGAGTCTTCTCCAGCCCCCTAATTTGAAAGCATCAATTTGTTGGCATTTGGCCTTCTTTATGGTTCAACTGTCTCATCTGTACATGACTACTGTAAAAACCATAGCTTTGGCTATATGGACCTTTGTAGAAAAAGTGATATCTTTGCTTTTCAGTACACTAAGTTTGGCATAGCTTTCCTTCCTTTATTAATTGGTTGGGGGTAGAACCTGCCTGCCAATGCAGGAGATGTAAGAGACACAGGTTAGTTTCCTGGGTCAGGAAGATCCCCTAGAAAAGGGAATGGCCACCCACTCCAGTATTCTAGACTAGAGAATTCCATGGACAGAGGAGCCTGGCGGGCTACAGTCCATAGGGTCACATTGGTCATGACTGAAATGATTCAACACAAAGAATGAAGAATAACATGCTCCCTCCTATGGCTTTGGGTAGGATTGTCATAATACAGTGGAATAAATTATTTAAACTTGATAATAATGACCAGATATTCTCAAGTAGAATCTCTTTTCTACTTGTGAATATCATTCAAGTGTGCTCTACTGTATGTAAGAGACCATATTCAGGGGAGCTTATCAAGCACTATTTTACTGAATGCCCATCTTATAGACCATTCCCCAGTTCTCATCTGTAAGTTATATTTGAGGTAGACATCAAAATACAGGGTTCCAAACTGCTGTAATTAAGGGTGGGAGACTCAAGATGAAACCAAAGTGTGATTGGCCATTTTCTTGCCAGATGACCATGGGCAAGCTATTTAATTGCTCTGTTCCTCAATTTCTTCATGTGTAAAGTAAGATTATAAGATGAGACTCCCATTTTTTCATTTAAGCAGCTGAACTGGTTCTTCACTCAAATCCCTACATGGAAGACCAAGCCAAGTGACTTAGATTACAGCATTTGTGGGACCACCAAGACCCTGATTCCTAACTAGGTTTCCTGCATCCCACCTAGCTCTATTTTGTCCCATGTTTAGGATGCTTGAGGAGCATCTCTGTAGAAACCTGTGGATTGCAATTCATTAAAAAATTGGACAGGAAATCCTGAGGGTCAAATTCTAGTTTCGTTTATATAACATCAGGAATACAACTCAATCATCTCTTTTGGAAAGGTATTTTCTACATAAATGCCACAAAATTATTCAATATTAATGTCCTTTGCAGTTATGTCAGATGGAATATAAAATGATTTTATTTTTTTTTAAGCCCTGTTGCTTTTATTTATTTATTTTTTTTAATAGAAAATTATTTAATTAGTATACATGTGTTCCCCATCCTGAACCCTCCTCCCTCCTCCCTCCCCACACCATCCCTCTGGGTCGTCCCAGTGCACCAGCCCCAAGCATCCAGCATCGTGCATTGAACCTGGACTGGCATCTCGTTTCATACATGATGTTTCACATGTTTCAATGCCATTCTCCCAAATCTTCCCACCCTGTCCCTCTCCCACAGAGTCCATAAGACTATTCTATACATCAGTGTCTCTTTTGCTGTCTCATATACAGGGTTATCGTTACCATCTTTCTAAATTCCATATATATGCGTTAGTATACTGTATTGGTATTTTTCCTTCTGGCTTACTTCACTCTGTATAATAGGCTCCAGTTTCATCTACCTCATTAGAACTGATTCAAATGTATTCTTTTTAATGGCTGAGTAATACTCCATTGTGTATATGTACCACAGCTTTCTTATCCATTCATCTGCTGATGGACATCTAGGTTGCTTCCATGTCCTGGCTGTTATAAACAGTGCTGCGATGAACATTGGGGTACACGTGTCTCTTTCCCTTCTGGTTTCCTCAGTGTGTATGCCCAGCAGTGGGATTGCTGGATCATAAGGCAGTTCTATTTCCAGTTTTTTAAGGAATCTCCACACTGTTCTCCATAGTGGCTGTACTAGTTTGCATTCCCACCAACAGTGTAAGAGGGTTCCCTTTTCTCCACACCCTCTCCAGCATTTATTATTTGTAGACTTTTGGATCGCAGCCATTCTGACTGGTGTGAAATGGTACCTCATAGTGGTTTTGATGTGCATTTCTCTGATAATGAGTGATGTTGAGCATCTTTTCATGTGTTTGTTAGCCATCTGTATGTCTTCTTTGGAGAAATGTCTATTTAGATCTTTGGCCCATTTTTTGATTGGGTCATTTATTTTTCTGGAGTTGAGCTGTAGGAGTTGCTTGTATATTTTTGAGATTAGTTGTTTGTCGGTTGCTTCATTTGCTATTATTTTCTCCCATTCTGAAGGCTGTCTTTTCACCTTGCTAATAGTTTCCTTTGATGTGCAGAAGCTTTTAAGTTTAATTAGGTCCCATTTGTTTATTTTTACTTGATTTTAAAATTACAGATCTTTTATTTCTGAAATGGATATAGGTGTGTGTTATTTGTCTGTTCCCAGATTCTGTGCCATCACCTAGTTGAGAATCTATCTGACCTTTCCCAGAATCATTATCCTTTCTTTAAGCAGTCCCATGGACTATAGGGAAGAGTCCCGAGGGGCAAAAAGTCCCCCAAAATCTTCTGGATGACCCAATGTGTTCTTTAGCGCCTTCCTCTCTAAACATGCTACTACTACTAAGTCACTTCAGTCATGTCCGACTCTGTGCGACCCCACGGATGGCAGCCCACCAGGCTCCCCCATCCCTGGGATTCTCCAGGCAAGAATACTGGAGTGGGTTGCCATTTCCTTCTCCAATACATGAAAGTGAAAGTGAAGTCGCTCATGAAAGCTCATTATTATGCCATCCAAGGACCCTGTGCCCAGAGATGTCAAGTTATCAGCAGACCTGGGTACTGCCTAGACTCTGTCTGCTTTGAACTCAAAACTGAAGTGAGATAGTGCACACAGCCCAGTGCTGTTGAATCAAGTTCATCAGAAAACAGACGTGTCAATGATTTATTCTGCTAAATTGCATGCTTAGACAGTTACTAGTCTAACACTGGTCTGGATGATATCTAAGCAAAGATAGTAGTGTGACTCACATTCCTGCATACATGTACTGATATTTTTGACAGAAAGAGATTGACTTTATGAACTTTTTGGCCAGCTTATTTCATTATCTTGATGCAAGTTTTTTTTTTTTTTTTTTTTTTCCTCTAAAAATAGGCAAGATATTTTATATAAATGTAATCCTTCTTTGGAGAAGGCAATGGCACCCCACTCCAGTACTCTTGCCTGGAAAATCCAATGGACTGAGGAGCCTGGTAGGCTGCAGTCCATTGGGTTGCTAAGAGTCGGACACGACTGAGCGACTTCACTTTCACTTTTCACTTTCATGCATTGGAGAAGGAAATGGCAACCCACTCCAGTGTTCTTGCCTGGAGAATCCCAGGGAGGGGGGAGCCTGGTGGGCTGCCATCTATGGGGTTGCACAGAGTCGGACACGACTGAAGCGACTTAGCAGTAATCCTTCTTTATCAATGGCTTTGCTTTCCATGGTTTCACTTATCCACAGTCAAAAGCGGTCAACTGAAGCTAACTGAATCCTAGAAAGTAAAATCTTAGCACCAAACCCTAAGTAGTAAAATCTATCTCTAGGTTCAGGCACCCACTGAGGGTCTTGGGTTTATCACGCTTCAGTGCCTTGTCACCATGAGTAAATATTGTTATTATAATCATATTTCAAGCTTATGCTTCATACTGCTGCTGCTGCTAAGTTGCTTCAGTCGTGTCCAACTCTGTGCGACCGCATAGACAGCAGCCCACCAGGCTTCACCGACCCTGGGATTCTCCAGGCAATAACACTGGAGTGGGTTGCCATTTCCTTCTCCAATGCATGAAAGTGAAAAGTGAAAGTGAAGTTGCTCAGTCGTGTCTGACTCTTAGCGACCCCATGGACTGCAGCCTACCAGGCTCCCCCATCCCTGGGATTTTCCAGGCAAGAGTACTGGAGTGGGGTGCCATTGCCTTCTCACCACAAAATTACAAATACAAGTTGACCCTTGAACAACGTAGAGGGGTTATGGACAATGCAGGCGTGGAAAATCCACATATAACTATACCATCAGCTTAACTGTGGTATCCAGCCAACTGCATATATTGGATCAGGTTGTACTGTAGTGTTTATTCAAAAGATACTCCATAAAAGTGGACTGACAAAGTTCAAACCTATTGTGTCCAAGGGTCAGCTGTAATTTGTGCTTTCCCAGGAGGCTCAGTAGTAGAGAATCTGCCTGCCAATGCAGGAGGTGTGGATTTAATCCCAGGGTCATGAAAATCCCATGGAGAAGGAAATGGCAACCTACTCCAATATTCTTGCCTGAAAAATCCCATTGGACAGAGGAGCCTAGCGGGCTACAGTACATGGGGTTGTTGCAAAGACTCAGACAGGACTGAGCGACCGAGTATACATGCCACTGTAGTTTTATTCACCTGAAGCAAAGGAGGAACCAACAAATTAAATAGGACGTGCACTGAATACATGAGAAAAGTTCAGGTTACTCAGCATGCTGTACTCAATAACAGCTTTATAAAGTGTAGTTCATCTCCACTATTCTCTCAGATGTAGCTATTTAGAGCAGATAAAATTTGCATTTTGCACACTTGGTTTTCTTAGTCATATAGATTCTTTCATAATAAAATTTATTTTATTTGCTAATTTTAGGTTAAATTTTATTCTTACCCTTATTTCTTCATTAGAAATAATAATTTACTGCTTGCTTCAGTCCAGTTCAGTTCAGTTGCTCAGTCGTGTCCGACTCTTTGCGACCCCATGAATCGCAGCACGCCAGGCCTCCCTGTCCATCACCAACTCCCAGAGTTCACCCAAACCCATGTCCATGTCCAGTCAGTGATGCCATCCAGCCATCTCATCCTCTGTCGTCCCCTTCTCCTCCTGCCTCCAATCCCTCCCAGCATCAGAGTCTTTTCCAATGAGTCAACTCTTTGCATGAGGCAACCAAAGTATTGGAGTTTCAGCTTTAGTATCAGTCCTTCCAATGAACACTGAGGACTGATCTTTAGAATGGACTGGTTGGATCTCCTGGCAGTCCAAGGGACTCTCAAGAGTCTTCTCCAGCACCACAGTTCAAAAGCATCAATTCTTCGGTGCTCAGCTTTCTTCACAGTCCAACTCTCGCATCCATACATGACCACTGGAAAAACCATAGCCTTGACTAGACGGACCTTTGTTGGCAAAGTAATGTCTCTGCTTTTGAATATGCTATCTAGGTTGGTCATAACTTTCCTTCCAAGGAGTAAGCTGCTTGCTTAAAGTACTTCAATTTAGAAAACAAAAAATTCACATATACAGGAAAGAAAACTTATTTTTGAGACTTACAAGAAGAAAGATGAGAAAATAAAGACATTGTAAGATCCCACTAATCCCATACCTTTCTTGTCTGTGTCCTGTCAGTTCACAGACCATAAATCCTACTCTTTTTGTAGAGTTTGTGAACGTAACTACACGTGGGCTGTTTATTTTCTTGCTGTCAACAGTGTGTTTCTAGATGAACTTATGAGTGTTATGCCTTTCCATTATGTTGGAAACCTGGTGGTCGGAACTGAGACTAAGCTTTAAGTGTCCACATAAGTAGGTCAGAATAGTCGAGAAACTTCCCAGAGAATTTGTGATTATTTTCATCTGTGTATAGTGCTGCGTTTACTTGGAAACTCCACCCAGAAAAAGGCATGGCCAAGAGGTATGGTTTCCTAGGATGCGAACTGTGAAACTTTAAAACAGTTTCATATTACATACTTGTGCTATGAATGAATGCCAGGACCTGGATGACATTTTCTGACTCATGAGTGAATATCTCAAATTTCCTATTCTATCCATAAGCCTTCCTTCTGCTTTTCATCAGAATAGGAAACCAGATCACATCTCTGTTTTCTACTGGACACACAAGTAATTCTTTTAATACACAACCTTTTCCTCACCAAATACAGTATTTGCCAAAAAAACCCAGGTTTGGAGTTTGGGGGCGATTAATTCAACAACAGGTTGAATGTGAAAATTAGCTTTCCAAATTAAGTTCCTTTTCACACTGTTAATTTACACGATATCTAGGTGTGTTTTCAAAGCCACGATTCCCTAGACATGAGCAAGATGCAGATTCATATCAAGCTGGTTAAATCAGTTATTTAGATCTGGTTGTGTTTCATCAAGTGAATACAGAAGGTCACTAGATTAGTACTTACTTTACCTGCAATCGCAGCATATGAAGGTAGTTAAAAGAAGAACTATTCTGATCAAAGTGGGCAGGAACTGTGGCCCTTTCCCTTTCTAGTCACATCTCAGTTGGGCTCTGAGTCATCCCCACAGAACCCTAGGGCTCTGTGGAAAATGTTTAAATAACTACATTCGGAAATCTTCATCATCTTCTCTTATTGAAGTTACCATAATCTTTTTAATGTATATGGGCATTTCCATCCTATCAGAATATATGGAGGTAAATATATATAATAGAAAATGTATAGATATCATAATATAATACACTTCACTAAATTATGCCTTTCAAATATAACAACTTTTATTTTTGTGGTAATCTTAAAATACTTAAAACAGTAATTACATTGACTTCAGTATCACATTAAATGTTCTTCTAGAAACACACCAGTCTTTTGGAGTAAGTTTTAGAGTACTTGATTATAGAGATTACTGTAGATTTGAAATGATTCTTTTAGAGTCTTATCAGTTTAAATAGAATCATCTAGAACCATTCTTGATTTTTGAATCCTGATAGAAACGCTATTGTTTCTTTTTCCCCAACCCAACTCTTACTATGAACAGAAAGATAGTATAAGATTTTCAATAGTTATTATTCTGGGCTTTGAATTCAAGTAATTTAGGTTTTATTCTCAGGCTAACATTATAGTTTCTCTGTGGCTCAGTTTTCTCTAAAATGGATATATATACAGCATATATGGTTATAAATGTCAAGTAAAATTCAGTGAGAATGAATAAAATTTCCTATCATAGCACCTGTTATGTTATTTGAAATATAGGAAATATATTGAACCATAACATAACAGTAAAATATTATTGTGAATTGGCCAAGTATTTTTAAAAATTCTACTAAATGTGTCTTTTTCATAAATAATAAATGATCATTTCCAAAACTCTTAGAATACAATAAAATCTGCTGAGATGGCTTATTCTTAAGTATACAGGGGTTTAGAATATTATGTAAATGAAAAATCAACTCCTAGGTTAGAATAATTCCTCAAAACTTTCAGCCATGACTTGGGCCACTGAATTAAAAAATACCTTGTGATTAAAATCAGAAAATAGTTACAGAATCAGTTCTTTAAGGAAGAAAGAATCCACAAGATTTTTTGCCTATAGTGTTGCAACTATAACTCCCAAGATAAATTCCAAAATTTTCAGTGCATTCTGTCTAGTACCTCTCTAATTATATTTTATTCCTCTCAGTTTACTTCTATCTGATATTTGTGTATTTAATTTATTGTTCTGGTCTTGTAATGATTCTGGTAAATGAAACAAATTTCTGTGTATTTTTTTTCTCTCATGAAATCCAGTGGACCACTGGACTCTCTACATAACAAAAGTTTTGAAAAAAATTATTTTGGTTATTTTTTGATTGAATATTAAGAGCACTGTTTTTTTTTTTTTAACTAATTTAAAACTACACACTAAAGAACTGAAAAGTGCATGCAAAGATTTTAAAAACATTTTTCAATATGTTACTTGATGATTCTAGAAACTGTTTGAAATTTACTTTAGAGAATTTATGCCATTTACAGTTACGTATGAGTTCACTTACTATAATTAATTTATAACTTTTAATTTCTCCAGAATGATTTGTAATTTATTATTATCATTCAAGAAAATAATTTGCTGGTATTTGTAATAAGTTTCCTAAAAACACAAAAACTTCAATTAAAAAAAATTATATTACCAAATTTTATATAATTTATACAGTTATATAAATAAAAATCATTTGGAATTAATATAATTTACCATTCCCAGCAGCAAGTAAAATTCAGTGAGAATGAATTTTTTAAAAATGCTGAAGAGGAATATACCCAAAATATACACTGCTGTTAACCATGTAGACAAAGTCAGGTTCACCAAAATATTGTGACATTAAAAACTAGAAGACTGAATAAACCAAAGGCTCTCTAAAATAGTAAGTACTGAAGAATTGCATATTAGAAAGCATGTTGGCATAAGAGTGTCAAGTGAATTTTAAGAACTAATCTTACTAAACTGATTGTTATTTATGTTGATTTTCATTCATAATTTAAAAACCATGCATAAATACCCTGAGTAGACAATAAAAGTTCTGAAGTAACAAAATTGGATAGTACATCATTTTAACAAAAGCTGTTTATGCATAAACATAAGGTTTTAAACATCAAGAAGCAACATGATACTGATTATTGGACAAAGTTTTAGTATTTCTTAAACATAAAAGGTAAGGTTGATAACTTTGGAAACAGCACAAACCTAGCTTTTAGGAAAAGCCTAATGATTTCAAAAAACAGTTCCTGCTTACTGCTGCTGTTCTATAACTTTAAGGGTGTGTATATAGTAGTGTCATCTCCTGTCATTTAGGAGACAGAAATTTAAAAAAAATCAGTATGACTTACCTTTAAAAAGACTAAGAAGTATTTTCCGATCAAATGTTCCAACATTTGAACAGTCAGTTCTTAGTAGGACCAAATGGTGTCCTGCAGAAAACCCTACACCGAAATCCTCATTATAAAAAGTGTGTGAGTTTAAATATGCTTTAAGAAAAAAAAAAGAGAGAAAGGCAACGTCAGTCAGATCCCAGTGAGTGGTTTGTTCCAAAAGGAGTTTAAAAAAAAAAAAAGGAAACTGCACACTTCCCACTTAGATTGTGTGCGAGGGGTGTGATAGATCTTAAGGGTCTGTTTTTATATTATCGTGTGGACCTAGTACCTATATCTGAGATCCTCTGCTGTCTTTTTTTTTTTTTTTTTCTTTTGGCCATTTTCCCATCCAAGTAAGTCAGAGGCCAGAGACAAAAGGAGCTAACTTGCTGAGCAGCCTTTCATATACTTTTTTATTATATTAATACAGTCATTATTCCAGATGATAAAATGGGCTCGGGGATGGAAAATGTAAATTGGGAAGAATTACCGGACTCACTTTCCTGCTTGAAACACCTATTTCAGGAAGTTTAAATAAAATATACTTTCTATGCATCATTTATCCAAAGTGTGTCAAGCTAATGATTTTGAAAACAGTTGGACTTTGTCAATTAACAGGGATGACAAACAGACTTTAAAAAAGGAAATAGCCTACTGTTCTAACTGGAGGGTCTTCACTATTTATTATTTTCTGTTAGTCTTACAGAAATTTCATGAGCAGAGCAAAATCCTTCTATGAAAACCAAGAAGTTGTATTTCTCTTAGATCTCTTTAGATAAAAAGACAATTTTAAATAATATTTAAATAAAATTTCATATTAAAAGCCATCCTAAATAGTGAAAGTATATAATGAAGTTACTTTTAAAAGAAAGGCATTATTTTAAAATTTCATCAAAAAAGAAGGCCTTAAACTTTTGGGGAGAAAAGACCCGCATGTTAAAATCCCATTCTTAGAAAGAAATTCTCAGAATCCTACAGGGAAAATAAAAATCTTCAGGTTAAACTGTTATCTGTCAGACAGACCAGATGAATAAATGCCTCTAACTCAGCCTTGAAAGACAGCAGCATAACAATAACAGGCAGAAATACATTTACTTCATTAGATCATGTTTAAGCCAGTGCTCACTGAGCTGTTTGTGGTGTTGTGTCTAGGCATGTGTTGTATTCTCTCATTTGCTAGCTGTACAATACAACTGGAAAGGAACCCAAAGCAATGTTTTACCTTGAGCATTGCTTTCTTTTTCCAGGATATTTTTATAGACAAATTTATTTAAAAATTAATGTTATAGAAGTCTTTCGTTATATTGGGATTTTGTTTTTCCAAGTATCACTTAATTAGGATAAAGTAGAAATGGCCTTGTGTAATCTCATGATTTATGCTTTTCATTTAAAAAGAATAAAGATTTTAGATAATTTAAAAAGATGATTCCCTTATCGCTGTGACATTTTATCTTTGTTAAAGGTAATATAAAGGCTAGTTTAATAATTATTTTGATTATGAATATCTATTTTATTGTATTTAAGCTGCTTTGATAACATTTCCTTCTCAGCCTTAATTCTCACAAATATACACAAGTACACATGTACACAAATACCCTCCAATGTGACAATTTAGAAATAGCCCACCAACACAGAAGTTCAGATGCTATTTTAAACAGCCTATCTTAAATGCACTAAAAGGATAATTAAATTATATAAAAAATGAACATTGTTAGAGTTAGATATTTCAGAAAAAATACCTGTAAAATTGATACCTAAGCTGACACTGAATTTACTTGAATTACTATTTAATCAGTAGTCTAATGACATCTAAATTCTTTGTCTTTGGAGAGGAAAATGTCACACTTTCCCATGAGCAGCCCAAAGGATCAAATTTGCATTCCCAGAGGCAGCTGTTTACTGTTTTAATACTGTGCACAACAGTTCCTGATACAGGAAGACACAGGAAATCCAGAGCCAAGTAAAATCTGTAATCATATGTGTGTATTTTGAGCAAAATGTTCACCTTGAACAACAAGGCAGAAAACTGCTACACCCATTTCTCAGTAATGCATGCTGGGGTTTTCATTTTTACAAGATTATGTATATGCAATATTTTTAAGGGGTATTTTTATACGAGCGTATACCTTACCTTCTCTAAGTCCACTAGAACACTAGACAGATGTAGCAGAATGAAAGCTCAAACTGTCAGTATGCCAAGTCAGCTTAGGCACAGTGCTTTGCAAACTTTTTACCTGGAAGATCACTTAGAATTTGGAATCAGACAGACTACAGTGACTTGCGATGTACTACCACTAGCTATATTGACTGGGGATTAGGAGTTAACTAACAATTTATTCTTACTTTCTTAATCAAAAAATGGAGAAAACTAAGAGATCATAATAAGAACTAACTGAGATGGACTGTGTGCAGCACTTGACAGCCGCCTGACTGTGAGGCGACGAAGTGCTTCCCTTCCCCTCAAGTCATTGTCCCTTTCTCCCTTCTGCTCTGATTACTGGAGATCACACAGCACCATCAGACAAGCATTTGACTTTTTTTTTTTTTGGTCCTTTCTCTGCATTTGCTAGAATGTTGACTCCATGGAATGAGAGACCCTCGTCTGTTTATTGCACTGCTGAAGCCCCAGGAGCACAGAGCAGGCTCATAGCTGGTAATCAGTTGAATGACTAGACACACATGATTGTCATAACCACAATAATATTTTTGAAAGAAATGAGAATGGCCAGAAATAAGAGGTTATTATATATTTGTTCATACCACAGATATACAGTGCTTTGAGATGAAGGGCATGTGCTATGGAAGTAAATGGACCTAACTCAGAATTTGGAATTCATCCCTTCCTACAGTGTGTGACTTGTTACTACTACTTTACCTAAGTCATAGTGGAAATAGCTCCCTCTCAGAATTGTTGCAAAGGTGAGAGTAGTAATGTGACGAACTCAGTGCAGTTCTTGACATATATAGTATTTGTTTGATAAATAATTGGTATGGTGATCATTTTCTATTAAGCAAATTTTTATTTTAGGGAATTCATTAAGGTAATATGGACAAGTAAAAAATATTGAATATTATAAAAAGGTATAAAATGAGAAGTCTCATTCAAGCATCAATTTTATTCCTCAGAAGTGACCAATGTTAGGTATGTCACTACCACCTAGGAATTTTATAAATTTTAAACTTATATATATATATATATATATATATATATAAACTTATATGTATACACTTCTGTATGTTATAAACTTATAAGTATAAACACACAGCATACAGTCATCATTTTACTGATTTCCTAAGTATAAACTTAAAAGTTTATAACACACACATACACACACACACACACACATATGGACTAAACCATATACTGAATCACACTTTCTACAACTTGTCTCTTTAATAGGGACTTGGAGATCTTTTCATATCATTGATAGTGTTAACTCTCTTTTTTCTGTCTCAATTATTGAAAAAATAGTCCTAAAAATGTACCATTGTCTTTTAAATGACCAATATCATATGTAATAGAACTTTTGATTTTTCTTTTTCCATTCTGTTACACCTTTCTTCCCTGGTGGCTCAGAGTAAAGAATCTGCCTGCCAATGTAGGAGACATAGGAGACACGGATTCAATCCCTGTGTCAGGAAGGTCCCCTGGAGGGGGAAATAGCAACCTAATCCAGTGTTCTTGCATGGAGAATCCCATGGACAGAAGCGCCTGGCAGGCTACAGTCCATGGGGTCTCAAAGAGTTGGACATGACTGAACATACACATGTGATGGAAGAACCTGAACAAACTTTTGGCTAACCAAATTGTTCTTTGATCTTACAAAAGCAATGCTAAAAATGTATGTACATATATAATTTTGTTTACTGTGCTAGGACACTAATAAAGGGCAGAAAGTGAAATTTCTGGGTGAGAAGTATGTACTTGTTTTGGCAAGGGGAGTTTTACCAAATTTCTGTTCATACATGTATACAACAATATGTGAAAAGGCCCATCTTCATACATCGGTCACACTGCTGCTACTGCTAAGTCACTTCAGTCGTGTCTGACTCTGTGCGACCCCATAGACGGCAGCCCACCAGGCTCCCCCATCCCTGGGATTCTCCAGGCAAGAACACTGGAGTGGGTTGCCATTTCCTTCTCCAATGCATGAAAGTGAAAAGTGAAAGTGAAGTCGCTCAGTCGTGTCTGACTCTTAGCGACCCCATGGACTGCGGCCTACCAGGCTCCTCCATCTATGGGATTTTACAGGCAAGAGTACTGGAGTGGGGTGCCATTGCCTTCTCCGTCGGTCACACTGGCTCACAGTAAACTTTCTTTATAATAAGTACTTATTTTATTGCTAAATATTTGAGTGAAGTTTCACCAACTGTCTAAAGCATACTAGCATTTATATTTTTAAACATTTGTGATAGCTTTTCCTTATTAGCTAGTAAGGAAATAACCAGTCTTCTGACATTTGACAATTTTTTTTTAAAGTTTTTTGACTAAACTTTATTGAATTTTTAAATTACTGAAAATTTCCATTTTTATGCCGTTAACTTTCACAGTAATTCCCTTTTAAGTATTATGTCATGCTTTGAAATGCTTTCTCCAAAAATAGGAAAAATAATGAACTTTATTCTAGCATTTCTATGGTTTCAAAAATCCTTTAGAACATATTTCTAGATTAGCTGATTCATGGCATGTAACACTTGTGAAGTAAAAGAGGAAGAGTGAAGTACATTGAGTAACTATAAATATTGCAACATATCTGAGAGGCATACAATGGATGCATAGTAGAAGAGGAATTGCATGGCATGGCCCAAGTTCTGACCACAGCCCTGTTAATAATAACAATAATAGGTTTTGTGAATGAGCAGCCCACAGTCATATTTCTCATTTCCTTTCTTGTCAAAGAGAGTAACTACAGAACCTACCTACAGCCTCAAGCTGACAAGTCATACGGCAGATTTGTAAAGCTTTATACAGATTCTATGTAGTAGATAAAAACTTTTAATTGACCCTCTTTTTTTTTTAACAGTTCAGCAAATGAAAAGAATTTTAGTATCATGTGCGTTACAATTCTAGATTATATGGTTAAGCAAAGACCTATAAATTATGATGATATGCAATAACAGAGTTAACATGTATTGAGGGCTTATCTGCCAGTTGTTGAAATAAGTGTCTCATATAAGTTATCTTATTGACTTATGATACAACCTTGCTATGTTTTTAGACAACTAGTTGAGGTCACACAGCTACTATATGCCATAATAATTAAAACCCATACAGACTGACTAAAGCGCCTATAGTCTTTTCTGAAAGAAAAATGTGTTTGTGTGTGTGTGTGTGTGTGTGTGTGTGTATATATATGTATATGAGTTCTTGATCAATACCTAATTTGCATATTCTTTTCAGCACATTTGTTCAAGCTGAATAACAATTTTAAATAGCCTAATATAAAAAAATGATATCTAAGTACAATAAATAAGGAGTGAACAGTGAAAGTATTCTGTAATTAACAGTTAACAGAATTATTTTGAAATTAACTCAAAAAATAAAATTCATTCTGAAGACCTGTAACACATAATACTGCACAGATACACTGTAAAGTATCTTAAAACTTTAGTTACCAGTGTAAAACCATAAGGCAAAATTTGGTTTATCACTTTAATCCTTGGGATAGCTAACCATGGAGATTTACACACACACATATTTATGTACATGTATAGCACCACATGGTTATGTGTGCTACACAAATAGATATCTATTTTGCCAATTGCTGCCCTGGTCATTATGGAAGTATTAAACCAATGACAGGTTCTATCTGTTTTATATGATGAGGTGGGGCTTCACATACAGGAATGAAATACGTATGTACATAATTTAAAGAAGACTATTACATGCATAAGACATAGACATGATAATGCCAGTGAAAGCTTAAGAGATTAAAATGGAAGTTTTTAATATCACTTTTAAAGGAAAATTTCAAAGGACAACATTAAGGATAATGTGGAATATCTGGGTCATTAAAGTTTAGACTTAAGCTACATCATCTGATGAATCAAAGCACACGATCAAAGTATTGACAAACCTACTGCATTCATGATGTAAATTTTCCCCTATGTTTCCTAGAAGCCATGGTAGGAGCCGTGTATAAAGAGAGAACACCTCTCTATATCTGGATAGTTCTCATATGGGCAGGGCCATATAAATATGTAAATTCCACAGGCCTAAAAATGTTGGCAGATCTAATCTTTATTTGAACTGTTTGCAAAGCTGACTTTACTCTCTGAGGAGGTGGAGAAATGTCAACATTTAAACAATACTAAGAAACTTAAGAAAGTGTTAAGATTTGCATAGTTGTCAGTATAATTTGTGTTCACACAGTGGAAGGGAAATAATTAGGAGGGAACAACAGAAATCTTCAAGTAAGAGGATAGCTTGGCCTCAAAGCTTGGTGTTATGAAATAGTAGGGGGAAAAAATCAATAATCAATAACAAAATATAGTATTTAAACAGTGTCAGATTGAAAAAATTATATAAGCAATTAATTTGTAATTTCAAGTGGCAGAAATACTAAATTCTTTGAATTAAGGGTACAACAAAGTTTTCTTTTGAGAAATGTCTTCTACGTTATAAATAGTCCCTGTAGGATCTTAAAAAGGAAATAAAATAATTTTAAGAAGAGTTAGAGAATCAATTTACATATTCACAGTGGCTGATGGCTTGATCAAAATGATATGCTTTAAAATGCTAAAGGGTTTTTTTCACTCTTTTTAACTACCAGCAGAAAAAAAAAAAAAGTTGAAGAGCCATGATGAATGTTTAAAACCAGGAAAGAAATTAGATGGATAATGAGAACAGTAATTTTGTTCCATTTACTAAAAACGAGACAACCATACTCTAGTCCGTCTTTTTAACAATTTTGTTAATGTCTGTGCCAACTGATAATCTGTTAAATTTGGAGATATACAACACTTGGGTGTCAGATTCCTGAAAGAGTTAAACTCATACATGAATACACATATGCGCACACACGCACACACACATTTTCCAGGGACAGGGAAGCATAATCAAATTCCTTCTTAAAGCTGAGAAAATACTTTCTAAGAAGCATGTCATATAATAATAATTTTAGAAATCACCACATAGAAAATAGTACATTCCTAATGCCTTTGTTTTTCTGTTCTCTTGAAATGGAAAAGTTTGACCCTTCTGCCCTGACACTTCGAAAAAACATTTAGTACAAACCTTGCATTCAAGTGGCACAGCAGTATTAAACAGTCTATCAAACCCTAAAGTGAAAGTGTTAGTCACTCAGTCATGTCTAACTCTTTGTGACCCCTAGACTGTAGCCTGCCAGACTCCTCCACCATGGGATACTCCAGGCAAGAATACTGAAGTGGGTGGCCATTCCCTTCTCCAGGGGATTTTCCCAACCCAGGTCTACAGAATTGCAGGCAGATTCTTTACCATTTGAGCCACCAGGGAAGCCCATCACAGTCAAATCAAATCATCATTTTCCCAGATTTGTTCTCAGAGACTTAAGGAGAAGATCTGCTTGTGGTAAAGCCTGAGTTTTCTGTCTTTCAAGAGACCAAAGAGTTTGGATTAGAGTGCTACTTCTCAAATAAACTTCTTCGGAGAACTTGAAATGTATTAAGATTTCGAAGAATCCATAAGTATTCAAAGTTGGAACATCTTACTCTAATTGTATTTTTCATTTTGAACAAAGCTTCGTATAATAGTTTGTAAAAACAAACCAATTCTTGTAACATACATGCACACCCAAATATAGAGTGTATATCTATCTAATATATGTAATAAAACTTCTGGAAGCAAATATTTTCCTGGAAATGTTATAAATCATTTAAAATTATTTCTATATATTTTATTTTCATGACTGTATTCTGTAAATCATAAACATGAAAACCTAAACATAATAAAAATGGAAGACTAGTACTGTTTAATGCATAAGGTAAATTTCATAAAAATCCAGAATTCTAAATTAGCAGAACCCTGCAATTGTCCTGCATGTTTCTCTGTGACACATTTGATTAGCTGCTTAAATGAAGCAAATGACAACTAGTCAGGGATACAGTAACACTTTCCCCTTAGTATCTGCACAAAATTTAATAAATTTTAAGTAAAAGAGAAGTTCAACTTACCTATTAAACTTCATTTTAGCACTCACGTGTTAGTAACCACATTAAAGTTTGCTTCACATTAAGGGGCATTGACAATGGCTCGGATAAAGGAATTTACCTTAGGTTAAGTAGAAACAAATCTTCCAGTTCTTAAGTAGGTTTAGGTAACATCAGCCTTGTCTTTATGAAAGTGTCTGTCATCCTCAGTGTTCTCCAAAAGGCAACCAAGGACTCAAATCGTGCATCCTCTTAACAGATTCCCGAACGTCACTTTGTTAGGAGGTTGTGATTTAAGTAAACAGCAAGTTACGGAATCTGAATTGCTGTGGAATGTCACCCTCAAATGACTCTACTGGCCCCGCTAGTTCTGCACTGCTTGGTACATGTAGCCTCAGAGATTGTTCTAACAACTCTTTTCCTGGCTTTCAGGGCATTCAGTCGTGGTATTTAGTAAGCAAACTCTGCTACTCCACAATGCCTCCTGTTCATGGATAAAGATAAAAATGTGAATCGAGATCCTATCCCAGTGTGTTTCATTGTATTCTGTAATATTCCTTTTGTTAATGGCACACACAAAAATTCCTGTTCAGAGTGAATACACTGGGATTATCATTGTTTTCCAATCTGTGTTACAAGGTTTGGAGCACCGTCCTTCAAGTAGTCCAAGGACTAAAAACATTTTCTGGACAGGTTCCAAGACTGCTGCAGGCCTGTTTTTCCTCTCATTTTCTGCAACCCCTCAGGGAAAACTGGGTAATCACAGTAGGTTGTAGAAAAGAGGACTACATTAAAAGTAATATTTGGAGGTGAAATAAGCCCATGGAAACCACACCATTTCATGCAACTCAAAATTAAAAACCACTAAATATTTCCCATGTTATAAAGAAGCCTGTCCCCAAATACTATTTTTATAAGTTTCAGGATAGACTTCTCTCTTCCCAGTTTTCATTGTTTTCCTTTTTTTCTTCCTTGGTTACCTTGCGTTTACCTATCCTAGTTGATTTTTATTTGACATCTCATTTTTTATCTAATAGTTTTTCAAAATTCAGTGGGGTTTTATGTATATAAATTTGGAATTGCATGCAAATTAACTTACTGCAATTATAAAATCACAGCTATTCCTAAATTACCAGAAACCATAAATTCATTTGGCCCTTCACACCTTTTATTGATATGTTCACATTACCCACTTAACTGGTAGTTTTGTTGTGAAAAACATCCACCCTCCAGTGGTAGTTCAGTACACAATCACAAATTTCCATCTATTACCAAAAACATTTTGGTTATAACTGAACCATATTCTGCCATTTATTTTTTAAATCTCATACTCCCATCTTGTTGGAGTAGGAAATGGCAACCCACTCCAGTTTTCCTGCCTGGGAAATTCCATGGACAGAGGAGCCTGGCGGGCTACAGTCCATGGGGTCGCAAAGACACAATTGTGCACACACGCCTTACCATCCTGTATAGTAGAAAACATTTAAATTCTTTATGCTAGGAAACTAAAACAAAATAAAGATTGAACTAAATTTGTGCTATTTACTGAAGTTTCTCTGGCTCATTTACCATGTCACGTAGGTTAGGGAAAAAAAATACTGTAGTGATTTTCTTTTTAAGTCTTTTGGTGCAAACTAATTACAGGGAAACCTTTTCTTTTTGTGATAAACTATTCCACCATTGAAAATGTCATCCTTTCAGACAATCTTCATCCAATATTAGGTGACTAAAATTAAAATTGAAAATAGACAACATAGTTTTTTTAAAATTCCAATGCATATGTGTTGAGATATGTTTCAGGGAACTGGCTTCAGTTTTTAAAGATGAAACATAATGAATAAATATAACTAAATTCAGCCTTTTTGATTAAATCATAACCTTTGAGGGACATTTCCACATGTTTAAGAATTTCCCAGAGGAAAGGAAGATCATAATGTTTCTTCAAGAACTTATCCTAGCCTAACAGATCATTAGTATATCCTATGTATTTAGAAGTAACTTGTGTTGCAGAAAACATGAGCAACTGACTTCGCTTTCAGAGATGACTCACAACACTGAGTACAGAAGAAAAGATTCAAAAGTTTATTATCGTGGTACTGACATGATATTTCCATGGAGTCGCAAAGAGTTGGACATGACTGAGTGACTGAACTGAACATGATATTGCCTCTAAAAATGTCAATGTTCTATTTAATATTCTTTTTATTAAATCCCTATTTAATTGTTGTAAGTTAAAATGTTATAAGAACTTCAGTGTTATAAAAACATACATCTCCTCAGGACTCACAAAAGCTTTACTCTTTTGTTCAGTGTGGGTGGGAATGATCTTTTCACTATTATCTCTCCCCATCTTCATATTTATTTGTAATAAGTAAACATGTACGAATGCTGCCAGGAACCATCTTAGAACCTCAAGGAAACTAGGGTGAAAGCCAACGCCCAAATAACAGGCAAGAGCAGATAAGTTCAGAAGAACAAACAGTTTGATCTAACTGTGCCTACAGAGTGCTAACTCTGAAGTTTTTCAGTTAAGTGAGTGAGTGAAGTTGCTCAGTCATATCCGACTCTTTGCGACCCTGTGGACTCTAGCCCACCAGGCTCCTCCATCCATGGAATTCTCCAGGCAACAGTACTGGAGTGGGTTGCCATTTCCTTCTCCAGGGGATCTTCCCAACCAAGGGATCGAACCCAGGTCTCCCACACTGCAGGCAGACACTTTAACCTCTGAGCCACCAGGGAAGCCCAGATTATGGACCCCAAATCCCTAAATTGATACAATGGTTTGAGCTGAAAACACTCAAACTCATATCCTGAGATTCTATGTAAAATGTGAACTGTAGATCACACACATTTTAAATAACTAAACATCTAACCAAATTTCTCGCTCATTAACTATCATCAAGAAATGTGATTTAATCAATAGGTCCCTAAAAAAAAAGGAAATAAACAGTCCCTACAACATGGTTTTGTATACCATGTGCAACAAGCAGAGGTCTTAATATTAAGCACATACAAAAAGCCACGTGACTGTATTTATTCATCTTTATATCTCCAGAATGCTCTAGTGTCCTACTCATACAAAGTATAACAAAAAAGCTCAGTTCATTGTATACTCATTTATGACTTCCAAGGGAGAAGGTCACAGTGGAACTCTCCATAATATATTCACTGAGAACTGTGTTGGGAATATCTACTTTCATATGCCAGATTTTAAAATAGTTCCTGACACATAATAGGCATTCAAATATTCATCAAATAAATGCCAAAAAACCTATACTACAAGTATCACAACATACATTAAAGAGACATGGGTATGTTAAATACTTTGGCAGAAGAATATATTTACTTTTCCAAGCTATCCAACATAGAATTTAAAAGGACTGGTTATCTGAATTATTAAACAGTCTGGTTCCTCCACACTGAAAAATATTTATTCTCAAGGAGGGCTTATATTGTTCCACAGATATGTATTGAGTAGCTACAGTACAAGGACAAATGACTTACCACTACACGATAAGCTTTTCTCAAATATTATAAATGGTCAGGTGGACCAATTATGTTTATATCTTCATTTCCAGGAATAGACATATTGATTAAAGATTTCAAAAATTTATGAAAATAATTCAATCATAGGCCAAAAATAATGGTTAAATATAGATCATTCCTTGTATTGGGTTTTTTGCCCATCAAAAATTCTAAGTCTCCTGAATATTATACTCTACCATCTAATTGTACATGCCAATCTACTATCTCTTTATAAGCTAACGTGTGATCCCTTGCTAATAGTTTGATCCCTTTGGGTTATTTAGTGCATTTGTACTGGACTGCTCACTTATTTTGTTAAAAAATAGGCCTTTATCCAGTTGCACAAATGCACCTCTGTTGAAGGTGCCATGGTAGCCCAGTCATTGGACCCTTAAACAAGGGCCCCTGAGAATTGGCTTTTCTGTTCTGATGGCAGTTAATTTAATGAAAATAGCCCACTTTTTGTCTTCCTACTTGTTTCCATCTGTAAGATGAGATATATCATCATTACCATGGGCACTACCCAGGTAAACTGACATACTAGAGGGGTCAAAAATTTTATCAGTTGCACAATTCTGTAGAAATGATGTGTAAAGAAAAGTTGAAAGTAGCAAATGCATCCTTATCGCATAAAAACCTAAGTCACACTGACTCTTTCATTCTCAAGAGAATTTTTAATATGACAAACTCTTATTAAATATCAAAACAAAATGCATAAATGCCAAAACCCAGGAGAAAAGGACAGTAACTAAAACCTTATAGGACTCTAGGCTCAGGAAAGGCTGCTGGGTCCACCTGTGCTACTGGCTGTGATAAACATGAGAGTCGAAATCAATAAGGAGATAAGATAAATACAATTCCCACATATGAAGAGGTACCGAGGAGATTGCTGTTCTTGAACAACAATGTAAAAAACTGATAAACTGAAAGATACTATTAAAATCTCAAAACATGCCTTGAATCAAAGGAGGCAAAGAGTTGAAAATATACTACAAAGAGCAAATACTTAGACTGACGATGAGATTGCATTCCCCAGTCTTTTCCATTATTGGAAAAATGTGCTTTTCAAATAAATTAATTTTCTAATATATTTGTGTATACAAATTACAAATATAAGATTTTAAAGAGAAATAATGTGGTAAATAATTTTAAAGAAATATATTTATATGTTAAAAGGGGGTTTATAATGTAAAATATCATTGAAATACACTACATATACATGTATGGATAAATTTATGGATTTATAAATATTAATAGAAGTCATTTGTAGAGCCTTTTTATTATCACATAGATGATACACTATACTAGCCCAACTTTCCCATGCTTCTAATTTAGTGCAAATCTTAATGTATGTATAATCAAATTTAGGCAATGGGATAATAACCAGGTGACATAACACATTTCAAGTAACTAAAATTACATAGTGAGCTTAAGCTTAATTTTCTTGTATTTGCTAACTATTATAAGTTATTCTTTTCAAAATTTGGTAAACTGTAGTATTATTTAGCTTGATTGTGTGACTAATAAACAGTCATGTGATGGAAGAGCTGATCGGAATATTCATACTAGAAAAATATGGAGATTTGGCAAAATGCCAGGTAAGTTAGTTTTGCGTTCACTGATAAGTTGGGTTGCTATAGCAAGCCCATAGTCACCAGGTTTCTAAGCAACCTAAGACTCCACAGACTTGAGATACTTAGGAGTCCACTGATCTTTCATCATCCTTAAGGGAAAAATCTGAGAAATTGTGGTACCAATCTCAGTGGAAGTTTCCCCAGTTATCCAGTAGAGCAGTGACCCTTATACAACATCCCCTGTAGTGATAGATTTAATTTATTAAATAATGATGTTCATACTAGAGAATTAATTGATTACCCAAAGTGTAAAGTGGATGAAATTAGGAATGGGAAATGATCAATACCTAGTTTGTTGTGGGCAAACAAATGTGTGTTGAATGAATAAACAAGATTCAACACATAATCCAACTCTCCAAAGTGATTTACATAATGCTGGCATTCATAAAGTCCTTAACTTTATATATATATATATATAATCTGTTTAGTAGCATTACTATAAGGCATGCCTCTCAGTTTTTTTGTTTTATAATCATTTACATTTAGGTAACATACATAATTGTAAGTCTGCAATTATTTGTGAGTTTAATTCAAAATATGGATTGTCTGGAATACTTATGTAACAATATTAACTACCAAAATGTCAGTTAGAATTGTATCTGTCTAAGATGCAAGCAAAGTTGTGAATTAGCCCTTGAATAAGCTTTTATTAACATTTCTGCTGTCTTGACACAGTACTCACTGAGGCAAACCACTGCATCTAATTTTAATTTACAGTTTCCAGCTCTTTAAGGTAATCACAATGAAATAAAATTAAGGTAAGCCTTACAAAACACTGTATAATAATATAGGCTGAAATAAATGTCATTAATAGAAATGATTATATGTGACCAATAAAATGATTAAGTGTGGAATCTGTAAAATTTTACATAATTCTTATACCCGGTTTTCTCTGCCTCCCATTGTCATTTTATGTAGCTTGTTCTTGCCATGAAAAACCTCGTGACAATGATTTGCAAAGAGAAAATTGGCTTTAATTTAATGGCAAATTTTATAATGTTACTGCTTGTATCCTGCTAACTATTGCATTAAAGATTCAGTAGCCCAAGTCAGGTGTACAGTACGATGACTGAGTTTCCCTACCTTGAGGATAAAATAAAATTCCAAAGTCACCTGTCTAGCAAGTCACAGTAACCCCTAATGGACTAGATCCATTCCAGGAATGTCTCGGTACAAAGTGCCTGTGACCTCTACTGGTTGGTGCTGTTCAGTGGCCAAGTCATGTCCGACTCTTTGCTAACCCATGGACTGCAGCACACCAGGCTTCCCTGTCCATGGACGATGATAGATTCTTCTTGTTCCAAGACTGGAAAGAACAACTGCTCTGCCTTACAATCTTAATATGAGAGTCCCAAACATATACAATAACACTCATTATAATTGCCTCTTCAGGTAAAAGTGGCCATCTATAATTTAAGTCTTCCTGGGCATGTATTTTCTTTAGAATAAAAGATAGTTTTTGATCTTTTAATATATTGCTCTACTAAGATATTCCTCCATTGTAGCATGTATACAAGCACAGGTGTGTTGGAAGGTTTAGACAATTTCAAATATTTTTGAATGTCCTCTTATCATCTAATATTTAGTTATTACTGACAACATCATAGCAAAATTACAAAACCTGACCAACTCCTTCTGTTTCCTTTTAGACACAATTTCTTATCTAAAAGCTTGGGACAGGCTTTCTTAATGTCTATACTATCTCATATACTCTATTCATTAGGAGAAGAGAAAAAATGCACATACAACTTAAACTGGACAAGAACAATGCAAAAATCAGATCAAAGTAAGAGACTTTAGTATTACAGGCACTGGTTTTGAGTCCTACTTTGTTAGCTTAGATAACTTCACAGTGATAATATAGGTGTAATTACCAGTTGGAAGTCCGATGAAAAAGTGCAAGGCCACCAGTGTCAACGCACTTTCAGAATGCTGGTTGGAGGACAACGAAATTAACACTGATGACTCTTGTTGTGTCTGCCTCAAGTGCTGGGTCAAATCACCGCTGTACATCCGTCAGCCCCACCTCCAAGTATCCAAGAATGGCTGTGGAATTTTGATTGACACTCCAGTGAGGCAGTGGGATTCCTAAACCAAAGTAAACCCTGCAGCTTGTGTTTGCCAAGCTCTCTAGCTTGAAAATGAGCTTCTCTTCTCCTGGTTCTTTCCTTAAAAAAGAAACAATTACTCTGTGATGCTTAAAGGAACACAGAAGCAACTCCCTCTCCAGAGATATCCCTACTTATTTTCTTATAGCAATTCCCTTGACTGTTTCCATCCTTTGTCTTTGTGTAGGACTTTATAGTCTTCCTAGGAACCACATAACAACATTGCACACTGGCCTTCAGGATAAGAAACAAGGCATCAGTGAATGCGGAAAGCTGGAGATGATAGCAGCATTGGGCAGGGTTTTGCAAAATGGACAAGCTCAAGTTTATGCTAGTTACGACATTCTTTTGCCATGTAAGATTAGCAATGTTTGCTGACTATGCTATTATATATGCAACTCATAAGAAGAAACTAAGATAAATATATTCTAAAAGCAAATCAAGCCATTACAGTATATGCTAAATTAGACAAAAATATGTGATTTTCCTGATAGTACTTAAGGCATTAATTCTCTAAGGATTAATGTTGATGACATGTAGCCTCATACACACACCCACACACATACTTAATGAAAATCTGTTATGTGTCCACTGTGTTCTTAGAATCCTGTCATCAAGAAGAAGAAAGCCTGATCCTTCCAGTGAGATTTTCTGGAATGTACTTCAAAACCTTGAAAATAAAATGCAATGATGGAGTATTGAATACTTTTAATCTAAGTGGACAGCTAACCTAGTTGAGAATATTCATTCTAGAACTGTTTACTTAGCATGTAATCAAAATATGTATTTTAGTTGCCTTTTCTCCTAAACTCTGGAAATTTTCACAATAAATATAACAGAGAGGTTTTCACTGGTGAAATTAATGGTTTCAAAGATTTATGAACTGACCAGAAAAATTACTGGCTAACTCTCTATCCTTATATCACAGGCTATAAGAACCCACCAAGTTTATTGTCTAGCTCTTGATTTCAGGGCATTCCTGGCTGCCTGAGTGGGATTGGACAGTTAGCTGAATTCTATAGTTAGCATGCTGTGTGTGCCCCCGATGAAACTTCCAGGCAAGAACTATTGGGACACTTAGAAGGACAGAGAGTGGGTACTTCACAAATCCCATAGAGCAGGCTGGGGAACCTTGCTATTTAACTGCTTCTTTACTGCTTCTGTTAGAAGCCAGTACTGAGAGGGCTTTCTTTGTACCTGTTTTGAGAAAGATCTGTAGCTCTCCCCACTGTTATTTATTGAAAGCTACCAACATGTACCAAGATAACCCAGTAACAATGTGTGCCCAAATTGGCTTGGATAGGTTAGCAACACTTACCTTAAGGAGCTCATCTTCTAGAGATGTAGCTTAGACACAGAGGACAGTTACACATGAAGATTCTAGAGTAGACAACCACAAGGCTCTGGGCTCACGGGACATCCACATTTACTCATTTATAAATAGCTGTGACTCTTAGTTCAAAGACCTTTCACCCACTTCCATGTATGACACACTTTTTCTCTCTTGCTCGTGACTTTTTATTACAAAATGTGAAGAAATTTTAAGAGTCATCTAATCTTGGTCATTTAACAGATGAAGTTTCAGGGATCTGAAGAAATGCTCGTCTTACATTGCCCTAAGAGCAGTTAAAAAAACAAAGCCCCTCAGCTAAAATATTGCTCTCTTTTTCTCCTGATGTTTCTTTTTGTTTATTTTTATTTTGTATATTTCACCTCTTTTCACATATCTTCTCCCAGGATCTGGCCTGATATTTGCTAGTGTATTACTTTAATATTTTTTGTATGTCATTATACTTTCAGAAGTGCTAGTCAATTTAATATTAATTTCCTGGGTAATTGGAATAGTTTACACCTCTTTGATTCCCAAATACTGTACCCTGTTACTAGAGTGAGGTTAGTTTTTTTCTAAATTATTCTGGTTCCAGTGCTCTTGCCTTTTTAAATTTTATTTTATTTTAAATATGCTTTTTAAATTATCTAAATTAAATTATTAAATATAAAAACAGAATACTATTTATTCCTCCTTATAAGGACAACTTGAAAAATTCTACGAAAGGATAAAGGGGAGGACAAGTATTTGTTGATATATTATTATGGATCAGTTGTCAGGCTAAATACTTCCATGTTATTATTTAAATCTATAGAAAATTCTGTAATTAGGTATGGTTAGCCTACATTTCCTACAGAGGAGACAACTGACAGAGAAAATTTAAAAAATTAGATAAATGCTAAGATTTCCAGCATTTTCATGAAATGCATCACCTTAGGTTTATGCATCCAGGTGGCAAGTAATATCAAAGATTAGTCAGAAGACATAAGGATGCATGATCATGAAAGGCAGTTTTTGCCCGTATCTAAATCCTTACCTTGTGTCAGTATAAATCTCTCAGCAGATGCATTGTGCTATGCTACTTTGATGTTTCAAAATTATTTATTATTTTCATATACAAATTATAGTTAAAAACTCATTGGTTCACAGAATTACTTAATTTAAGAAACTATTCCTCCTTGGCACCAGATATTCCTGGGTCCAAAAATTATAAAACTCTAGCTTCATGGAATGGCAGACACATAGAAAAATTATTATGAAATCATACAAAGATGGTCTAATAGAAGGTCTATGGTACTGTGAGAAACCTACAGAGGGGGTAGCTTTCAGAAGGGGAAGCTTCATAGAGAACCTAACATCATAGCTTCTTCCTCAAGCATGAGTCAGAGACCAGTTACCAAGTACTGACTAACACAAAGAACACGTTGTCTAACATAAAGGCAGAGAATATTTCTCCATCCTTCATAAGATATGGCAGTTTCTGCCAGAAGATAGTGACTTCAAGGAAGAAACTATGAAAAGCTGCTGTGGCAACAAACATATAAGATTAAAGAAATTAATTTCAAATTAATTGAGTGTCCACTTTTTCTAGGCACTGTTAGGGAACAATATGTATATTCACCTTAGAATTTAAAATAAATTTTTATTTAAACTGCCAAAAGTTACTTCTATTGCACAAGAACTAAAAACTCTGCTTCAAAACATAAAAATTTTTACTTAATATTGAGAAAAGAAAACCATACTGGATGCCTTTTACAAGTAGTTTGTTATGTTACTATTTGGTACCTGTATAGCTTTTAGAAAGCTAATTTAAATTTATTTAAGTTTGTAAGATATATATATATATATATATATATATATATATCTTTGGAAGGATTTCAGTGATGTTTTAAATGAATATTAGACTAAGTATCAAGGGGCAAGTGTTTAAGATACAGATTTCTTGCTGCATAAGGAATATAAATTTTAAAAAATATATTGGTATATTTCTGTGTCTCTTACCAGATCCAAGGGAACATTTCATGAACAGATGGGCACAATAAGGGATCGAAACAGCAAGGATCTAACAGAAGCAGAAGAGATTAAGAAGAGGTGGCAAGAATACACAGAAGAACTGTACAAAAACATTTCTAATGACCTGGATAATCACAATGGTGTGGTCACTCACCTAGAGCCAGACATCCTAGAGTGTGAAGTTGAGTGGGCCTTAAAAAGAATCACTACAAACAAAGCTAGAGAAGGTGATAGCATTCCAGCTGAACTATTTCAAATCCTAAGGGATGATGCTATTAAAGTGCTGCACTCAATATGCCAGCAAATCTGCAGAACTCAGCAGTGGCCACAGGACTGGAAAAGTTCAGTTTTTATTCCAGTTCCAAAGAAAGGCAGTGCCAAAGAATGTTCAAATTACCGTATAATTGCACTCATTTCACATGCTAGCAAGATTATGCTCAAAATCCTTCAAGCTAGGCTTCAGCAGTACATCAATCAAGAACTTCCAGATGTACAAGCTGGGTTTAGAAGAGGCAGAGGAACCAGAAATCAAATTGCCAACATCTGCTGAATCACAGAAAAAGTAAGGGAATTCCAAAAAAAAACATCTGCTTCATTGTGACTAAAGGCTTTGACTGGGTGGACAGCAACAAAGTGTGGAAAATTCTTAAAGGGATGGGAACACCTGACCACCTTACCTGCCTCCTGAGAAACCTATATGCAGGACAAGAAACAACAGTTAGTACTGGACATGGGACAATGAACTGGTTCAAAACTGGGAAAGGAGTACATAAAGGCTGTATATTGTCACCCTGCTTAGTTAACATATATGCACAGTACATCATGAGAAATGTTGGGCTGGATAAATCACAAGCTGGAATCAAGACTGCCAGGAGAATATCAACAACCTCAGATATGCAGATGATACCACTCTAATGGCAGAAAGTGAATAGGAACTAAAGAGCCTCTTGATGAAGGTGAAAAAGGTGAGTGAAAAAGCTGGCTTAAAACTCAACTTTTTAAAAACTAAGATCATGGCATTTGGTCACATCACATCAAATCGATGAAGAAAAAGTGGAAACAGTGATATATTTTATTTTCTTGGACTCCAAAATCACTCCAGACGGTGACTGCAGCCATGAAATTAAAAGATGCTTGCTCCTTGGATTAAAAACCTGTGACAAACCTAGACAGTGTATTAAAACACAGGAATATCGCTTTACCAACATAGATCTGTGTAGTCAAAGCTATGGTTTTTTCAATAGTTAGGTATGGATGTGAGAGTTGGACCATAAAGAAGGCTGAGTGCCAACAAATTGATGCTTTCAAACTGTGGTGTTAGAGAAGACTCTTGAGAGTCCCTTGGACTGCAAAGAGATCAACCTGCTGCTGCTAAGTCGCTTCAGTTGTGTCCGACTCTGTGCGACCCCATAGATGGCAGCCCACCAGGCTTCCCTGTCCCTGGGATTCTCCAAGCAAGAACACTGGAGTGGGTTGCCATTTCCTTCTCCAATGCATGAAAGTGAAAAGTGAAAGGGAAGTCGCTCAGTCGTGTCCGACTCTTAGCAACCCCATGGACTACAGCCTACTAGGCTCCTGAGGAGATCAACCTAGTCAATCCTAAAGGGTATCAACCCTGAATATAAATTGGAAGGACTGATGCTAAAGCTGAAGCTCCAGTACTTTGGCCACCTGATACGAAGAGCCAATTCACTGGAAAAACCCCTGATTCTGGGAAGGATTAAGGGCAGGAGGAGAAGGGGATGACAGAGGATAAGATGGTTGGATGGCATCACTGATTCAATGGACATGAGTTTGGGCAAACTCAGGTAGATAGTGAAGGACAAGAAAGCCTGGCATGCTGCAATTCATGGGGTCGCAGAGTCAGACACAACTTAGCAACAGAACAACAACAAATATCTCCTACTACAGGTAAAGCATATCATCTTACTGGGAATGTTAGGGGTTAGAGAAAGCAAACATTTATATTCAAGGCTAAGGAAATAAGAAACCTGAGGTTGTATAAATGCTAACTCATAATAAGACAGAAACGATACTGCAATTGTATTTTTAAAAGGTAATAAACATGGGGAGAATTTATTTCCATTTGAAAGCACAGAGGAAAAATATTTTGAATTAAAACTTTGTTGGCTCAATAATTTTTACCATAAAACATTCTTACAATATGAATAGTCTATATTGTAGCACTATGTCATAGAAGTTGACTTTTTAGAAATATGGATTTTCCTCTAATCTCTTTTGTTCCTCTCACTTTAAAAGTTTTTTCATACTCCAATACAAACAAAACAAAACTGAGCCCAGTATATAAGAGGACCCAGAATATTTAAATTAAAAGTCATATTCAACAGTTTCCTTACTTCATGATTTCTCAGTCTTACTATTCTCATAACACAGCTCCAAGAGAACGTCCTGGTATGCCTTATTTCCCAAACTTATTTGACCATGTGTCACCCTAGGATATCTTTATTAACATCTACTGGAACAGTGTTTCATAAAGACAGTTGGGGAAGTGCTGAATTAAATTAGAAGGACAATTAACATTTTCTAAGAAAAGGCAAAAGGGAGTATATAGGCGGTATATCTGACTTGAAAGGTTAAGTCTACAAATTATCTTACAATATTTGGTAGGGCTTCCCAAGTGGCACTGGGGGTAAAGAACCTGCCTGCCAATGCAGGAGACATAAGAGACAGGGGTTCAATTCCTGGGTCGGAAAGATTCCCTGAGTAGGAAATGGCAACCCACTCCAGTATTCTTGCCTGGAGAACCCCACGGACAGAGGAGCCTGGCGGGCTACAGTTCATGGGGCCGCCCAGAGTCAGACACTAGTGAAGCGACTTAGCACACGCACATAACCTTTTGTGACCTGTATTTTTTATCTTTGTAAACAGGAAGAATGAAGAAGAGAGGACAGGAAAGACAGAGAGACAGAGAGACTTGAGATAGGGAAAGGGGCAGTCCTTTGGGCTGCAGGAAAAAAGGGAATTCAGACTGCTCTGGGTCTGGCAAGCAAATAAGTTGGTAACTATCGACTTCTTGTGAAGCCCAAATATAGCTATTGTCCACAAAGGGGTTTTATCTTGTAAAAGCTTGCCTGGCTTGATGTCTATTGATCAATTGCCTCTGGCCACACAGGACAGGATCCTTGATGGTTGGTTGGATCTTTTCTTTTTTCATGTGCTCTGGGACACACATTGATAGCCTGGGTTCTGCAGAGGAACTTTGGGACAGAGAGTGAGTGGGTAAGATTGCAGATTGTGGAGACAAGTTGCTGGGTTGATAGTGAGTATCCCAAATGGTCTTGGACCTATTGCTTGACTTCTCTGTGTTTAAGTTTCCTCCTCTAAAAGATGAGGATGATAACAATATTTATTTCATAATACCATGGAGATCAAGTAAGATAAAATATATGCATTTATTAAAACAACTAGTTGTAATTACTGGTATCATTGATAATGGTAATAAAGATGCTATCTCTGTGAAAAAAGTTTTTCTTCTTCACAATCTCAGGTCATTCATTTTAAAATCTACTTTACTGGTGCCAGCCAGTTATAATGCTTTCTGATCATATTCAATTCTAAGCTGTACTAACCTTACCAGACCCAGAGGCAGTATGAGGGCAGCACGTTCTTTCTCTGTGTAACCCTCCCTCTGGCCTCTGTCCGGCGGTGTGTCCTCGACTCCTTCCCTCTTCTCTGTTGCTCAACTGAATTTAGGTAATAAGAAGCAGAGTCTTCACAAACTTAGAAAATGAGCTCGTGGTTGCTGGGGGGAAGGGATAGCTAAGGACTTTGGGAAAGTCATGTACACACTGCTGTATTTAAAATGGATAACCAACAAAACCTATTGCATACGCATGAAACTTGTGCTCAATGTTATGTGCCAGCCTGGATGGGAGTGGGGTTAGGGGGAGAATGGATGTGCTCAGTCACTCAGTCATATCTGACTCTTTGTGACCCCCATGGACTGTAGCCTGCCAGGCTCCTCTATCCATGGGATTCTCCAGGCAAAAACACTGGAGTGGGTTGCCATTTCCTTCTCCAGGGAGAATGGACACATGTATATATATGGCCGAATCCCTTCACTGCTCACCTGAAATTTCACAACATTGTTAATTGGCTATACTCCATTACAAAATGTTTTTGGTGTTGAAAAAAAAAAAAAGGCAGAGTCTTGCTCTCCTCTATCCAATAGGTAACTCCCAAAGTCCTTGGAGACAGGGACTGGACTCTTATTACCCTGAAATTTACAGAGCTTCAATGTTTAAAACCACGAATAAACATTCAGGTATATGGGAAACCTTGTAGAATGAGATTACAGGCCAAATAATTATTTAGGTCTAATTGAAAATACCACCTAAATGGTGTCTAATGTCCTGTCGTCCTTTGACTATATATAACCAAAGCTATTTCTGATGAGTACTTTTATATTTTTTAAATATTGAGCTTATTTGAGCAAAAATCATTTTGAATCTGGAAGCATCCAATCCAGCAGATAGAAAGGAGCTCCAAATATTATGTATAAAATAGTAAGTAATGAGACCCTGGGTGTTCATTGGAAGGACTGATGCTGAAGCTGAAACTCCAATACTTTGGCCACCTCATGTGAAGAATTGACTCATTGGAAAAGACTTTAATTCTTGGAGGGATTGGGGGCAGGAGGAGAAGAGGACGACAGAGGATGAGATGGCGGGATGGCATCACCGACTCGATGGACATGAGTCTGAGTGAACTCTGGGAGTTGGTGATGGACAGGGAGGCCTGGCATGCTGTGCTATGCAGCACAGGGAACTCTATACTCAGTTTTCTGTGGTGACCTAAATGGGAAGGGTATCAAAAAAAAGAGGGCATATATGTATACATATGGAGAGTGCTTTTAAAAGTCATTGAACTTATCTCTAGAATCTTATTGGAGGGCAGCAGACAAATTCTTATTGTGTGTTGACTGACTTTTAAAATAATCACATCACCATTTTTTATTCCTTGGAAAACCACTTGGTGTTTAATGTGTGAAATGATAAAACTTATCAGAAGCACAATTTTTAAAAGCCCGAAGTGTGTCGTGTAAGACAAATGGCTCACATCGAGGGCACTTACTGCAGGCAAACACCTTTCAAAGGACTCTATATGGATTATCTAAATTAATCTTCATAACCATAATTTGAAGTAAGAATTGTTGGTTTCCTTAATTTACAAATAGTAGAAGTACCATGCAGTCCATGGGGTCTCAAAGAGTCGGACACGACTGAGTGACTGAACTGAACTGAAAAGTACCAAAGTACTGAGAGGCAAAAGGACTGAGAGGTCAAGTAAACTGCTCAAGGTCAAAGAATGCCAAGCTATGGTTGTATCACCTAGGACACTTGTCTGCAAGTAAGAGAATGCTCCAATAAAAGTAGATCAGAATATGGGGGGAACTTTACTTGTCAAATAATAAATATTAGGAAAACTATCAGCTTCCAAAATTCTAACTCTTCTCTAAAGCAGCCATTTTTAAATATTGGGCTGTCATACCATCTTGATAATACAATTATTTGCTTAAATTGCATATACACGTGTATGTATATACAATCAACTCAAAATCAAGACCATCTCCTGTCCCCTGCTGCTGCTGCTAAGTCACTTCAGTCATGTCTGATTCTGTGCGACCCCGTAGACGGCAGCCCACCAGGCTCCCCCATCCCTGGGATTCTCCAGGCAAGAATACTGGAGTGGGTTAAGGAGAAAATATTACATGTTAAGTTTTCAAAATCAAAGTTCAAAATAAAAATTAAGTCCAAGTTTCTATTGCTCTGGGAAACAAAACTGTTTAACCTGACAAAGGGAATATGAAACATAAAATTAATCTAAAACAAAGAAAAATAATCATGGTTACCTGGAAAAGGTTTTCTTTTTTGTTTGTTTTTTGTGAGAAAGAAACTTTGGGAATGGCTGCATACTGTATATTACTGAAATGGAAATGAGTTTTACAATCACAGACTCAGGTGTGCAAAAACAAAATTTTGTTGCACTAAATTTCATTTTATCTCAAACCTCCATTCTGTCTGATACAGCATATTTAGTCACTTTTAAGAAATTTCATTTTTGCTGTTCCTCAGTCATTTCAAGTTTAAAACTCTTGTTACATCTTTCTCAGTACAGGCTATTTTCAGAGAAGGAGATGAGAACACAGAGCATGCCCTCTCAAAATTTGCAGCTATGACTTTCCCTGGTTCTGGCCTTGAGCACTTTGCAGGTGGTGCCTTTCTTTTTCTCAGCTAACTTGCATAACCTTCAGGGGCCTTGAGCTCAGTGTTAGGGTCCAAGGGGCTCCATGAATCTGCTTCTAAACAGCGGCCTACGTACCACACACAGCCCTGGATACTTCACTGCCATAGTCTCTGGGGCAGTGTTTTCTGACATTTGTTCTCTCTGATAACACTTGTGTTCTGAGGTCCTCCCACCTGAGAGTTGAAAGGGAGAAGAGAACTTGCCTTTAGGAGTGAGTCGGCTGTGGAACGGATCACAACAGCTCTTTGGGATTCGTTCATGTCTAAAGTCTGTGTTTCCACTTTTATCCATGCTTCAGTTCTGTTCAGTTCAGTCACTCAGTCGTGTCCGACTCTTTGTGACCCCATGAATCGCAGCACGCCAGGCCTCCCTGTCCATCACCAACTCCCGGAGTTCACTCAAACTCACGTCCATCTAGTCGGTGATGCCATCCAGCCATCTCATCCTCTGTCGTCCCCTTCTCCTCCTGCCCCCAACCCCTCCCGGCATCAGAGTCTTTTCCAATGAGTCAACTCTTCACATCAGGTGGCCAAAGTACTGGAGTTTCAGCTTTAGCATCATTCCTTCCAAAGAAATCCCAGGGCTGATCTCCTTCAGAATGGACTGGTTGGATCTCCTTGCAGTCCAAGGGACTCTCAAGAGTCTTCTCCAACACCACAGTTCAAAAGCATCAATTCTTTGGCACTCAGCTTTCTTCACAGTCCAACTCTCACATCCATACATGACCACTGGAAAAACCATAGTCTTGACTAGACGGACCTTTGTTGGCAAAGTAATGTCTCTGCTTTTTAATATGCTATCTAGGTTGGTCATAACTTTCCTTCTAAGAATTAAGCGTCTTTTAATTTCATGGCTGCAGTCACCATCTGCAGTGATTTTGGAGCCCCAAAAAATAAAGTCTGACACTGTTTCCACTGTTTCCCTATCTATTTGCCATGAAGTGATGGGATCAGATGCCATGGTCTTCGTTTTCTGAATGTTGAGCTTTAAGCCAACTTTTTCACTCTCCTCTTTCACTTTCATTGATCAAGAGGCTTTTTAGTTTCTCTTCACTTTCTGCCATAAGGGTGGTGTCATCTGCATATCTGAGGTTATTGATATTTCTCCCAGCAATCTTGATTGCAGCTTGTGCTTCTTCCAGCCCAGCCTTTCTCATGATGTACTCTGCATATAAGTTAAATAAGCAGGGTGACAATATACAGCCTTGATGTACTCCTTTTCCTATTTGGAACCAGTCTGCTGTTCCATATCCAGTTCTAACTATTGCTTCCTGACCTGCATACAGGTTTCTCAAGAGGCAGGTCAGGTGGTCTGGTATGCCCATCTCTTTCAGAATTCTCCACAGTTTATTGTGATCCACACAGTCAAAGGCTTTGGCATAGTCAATAAAGCAGAAATCGATGTTTTTCTGGAACTCTCTTGCTTTTTCCATGATCCAGCAGATGTTGGCAATTTGATGTCTGGTTCCTCTGCCTTTTCTAAAACCAGCTTGAACATTAGGAAGTTCATGGTTCACGTACTGCTGAAGTCTGGCTTGGAGAATTTTGAGCATTACTTTACTAACGTGTGAGATGAATTCATACTTAGGGCACAACTATTTTCCTAGTCTTTAATAAGACTGAATAGTAACCGAATGTCAGTTCCTTAGGTCCACTAAAAGTTCTCCCTCAATATGCAGCTTCATATCTTGCAGTTAGAAAAGAGAATGAAGTGGGCAGAATAAAACCATGTGGATTAATACCTCACAGTATAACTTATCATAGTATAAAAAACTATAAATTGTGGGAAACACACACATGATAGAAGTTTAGCTAAGAAAGAGATCAATGGGGACTGAATTCCTAAGAATATGTTCATAGAACTCTTACATCCTTAATCTTCCCTAGAAGATGAGTTAAATGTAAAAAAGTAGAAGGAAGTGGGATTCGTGGGAAATAAAATTAGATAAATCACGTAAATCATTTAGAAATGTAATTGGTATGGTTGGAAAAAGGCATGTGCACAAGCTAAGCCTGGCTTGCCATAAAGGTTCCTATCTACAGAGAGATGGACATATTAGAGCAGTTTATAGGAGACTTAAGTACCTGAACATAATCTGACAGAAAAGATAGAAGGGAATAACAAGATATTAAGATTTAAAATTATGACCTCTGGTTAAATGTGGCAGGTAGAATACATTTTCACTTGCATCTGAAATCTCATTAAAATGAAAGTTGTAGGTAGAATTTATAAAAATAGGAACACACATGTTCAGCTCAAAGATTTAGATTAGTGAAGACAAGAAATCAGTCAACATACAGAAAGCATAATGGACTAATGGTAATTGCTCAAACATCCTACAATCCGATTCTAAACATGTAGAATCTACTCTGTCAGCAAAAAGCATCTACTCTATAAGTCCACATAGGACAATGGGGTGCATGGAAAGCAGAGTCTGAACTTGACTGAATATCTCAGGAAGTCCTAAACCTAAAGCTTCTCTCCATATGTTTTACACAGCCTGCTCTCCTTCCTCCTCATCTGTCAGAAGATGGGGTGTTTCCTCTTTTGAAACATGGAGTAAGAGATTTCTGGACCTAAGACAAGGAAGCCCAGCTAGGGATATGAGGGAGATCCATGTCGAAATAAGTTTAAGCCCTCACACTAATTTCTCTTCCACTGCCAATTCCAGAATTCTATCAAGCAAAACATTACAGAATTCCTTTCTAAGGAAACTGACACAAGATAAAACACTTGACACTATTTATTAGCTGAAGTGGAGAGGAGGTCAGGGAGCACAGTGAAATGGTCAGGACCTTCTGCTCAATCTAGAGTAGTACTGTCTGGGGCAAGTATGATACAAGCCTCATGCTAAATATTCCTTTAAAATATCCAGTAGCCACATTGAAAATGTAAGTAACTAGGTAATATTACTTTTAATATTATATATTGCTTACTACAACATCATAAATACTATCATTTAAGTAAACATAAATTATTAATGAGATTTTTTTGCAGGGGCACAAAGTGTTAAAAGTCTGGTTTTTACTTTACTCTTAGAACACATTTCAATCTGGATTAATTATGTTTCAAGTTCTCAATAGTCTCTAAGTTGCTTCAGTCATGTCCGACTCTGTGCGACCCAAGATAGCAGCCCACCAGGCTCTCCCGTCCCTGGGATTCTCCAGGCAAGAACACTGGAGTGGGTTGCCATTTCCTTCTCCAGTGCATGAAAGTGAAAAGTGAAAGTGAAGTCGCTCAGTCGTGTCTGACCCTCAGTGACCCCATGGACTGCAGCCTTCCAGGGATTCCAGCCATCCGTCCATGGGATTTTCCAGGCAAGAGTACTGGTATGGGGTGCCATGGCTCTAGAGTTGGACAGTGCAACTCTAGAATGAAATCTGTATTCATTTTGCCACAGTCTTAAATATAAATGGACAACCACCAGACATTTGAGGAATACTTCTGACTTGCATGAAAAAAGTCAAATACAAATAAACAATAAGGTTGAATACAAGAAAAAGGAATAAAAAACAAAATATTTTTGTGATTACTATCATCAGACAAGTAAGAGACAATTTTGTATCATGAAACTAGTAAAAAACCATGGGGCTTTCCTGGTGGCTCAGTGATAAAGAATCCACCAGCCAACGCAGTCCCTGGTCCAGGAAGATAACTACATGCCGTGGAGCAACTAAGCCTGTGCATCACAACTACCGAACCTGTGCTGTAGAGCCTGGGAGCCCTAACCACTGGACCTCATGCACCTAGAGCCTATGTATCGCAACAAAAGAAGCCACCGCAAAAAGAGAGCAGTCCCCACTCACCACAGCTACAGAAAAGCCTGTGCAGAAATGAAGACCCAGCACAGCCAAAAATTTAAAAATTAATATAAAAATTCTAATCATAATTTTAAAAAATAAATAGGAAAGAATCACTTTAAAAAGAAAACCATGAAATCCTAAAATCCACATAAATAAAAGGCAGCAATCTGGAAAAAGAAAACCATGATAGTAGAAGTAACACAGTGGAGCAAGCATTTGGAATATCTGAGTACAGAGGAGCCACGGAGCAGCATTAGAGTAGCTAGCTATAGAACAGACCCAACATCCACATAATGGGGTTTCCAGAGGAAACAAAACCAGACAAAGTGGAAATAAAACCAGACAAAGTGGAAATAGGATAGAATGCATGAATATTTTTCAGAATCAAAGGACATTAAATCCCCAGAGTGCAGAAAGTCGCCCATCTACAGCAGAGCGGATATAAAGGGCCACAGGCTATGACCTAGCTGCATGTTTTCACATCACAGGTACCAAAAATAAAGAGAAATTCTTAAAAACCTCTGGTGGGCTTGAGAGTAATGTCACATACAAATCGAAGAGACAACAGACAGCAGCACTGGGGATTTACAAGTCAAATAGCAATCTCTTCAAAAATGTCCAAAAATTATCTCCAGCTGTTATTCTCTGTGCAAATATATTTTCAACAAAGAGGATATAGACATTTTAATATACACACGGGCTTCCTAAATTTTACTTCTCTTTTACTGTTTTATAAGGAGCCCAAGAAATCTCAGAATATAAATTTTACTGAAACAAGGAAGTAAAAGTAGACGGGGAATTAAGGAAATAACTAATACAACAAATGAGAGGCATAGGGAATTTCCAGGAACAGCAGAAGGGAAGTTTCACAGTAAGAATTATGTCACAGGTCAAGGGGAAAAAAACAAAAACCAATTAATATTGGACCAAGAGGACAGAGGATATAAGGATGCAATTATTACCAGGAAAACATAAATTGCACCAGAAAGCAAGCACTCATTGTTTATTTCTTGGCTCTGCTGCTCAGAAAATTTCTAATGATTTACACAGTCAATACTATTCGAAAAATACCTACACTATTAGATGGAAGGTGAGAAGTATGTATATAGATGTGAAGGATGGAGTGGTATTGTATTTAATACATAAAAGTTAGATCCTTCTCTTCTACAGGAGGAAGTTGTATTAAAAAAAAAAACAGCTTTTTTTTTTTTTTTAAACATCAAGAACACTTTAAGTATGTCATCTAAAAATAGTTCAGTATTCTAAAATTTAACATGGGGAGTGGGACAGGGTGGAGCAAATAAGGCAATTGTCTGTTTTTCTTTAAGTTTAAAAATATCATTTGTCCTTTTAAAAAACTAACAAACATTCATTTGATATCTATATACATTTTAAAAACAAGATTGTAAGTGAATTGAGCTGTGCTAAGCAGTCCTTTACTTTTTTCCTATCTTGTGACTCTTGCCTTCACTCTCTTGGTTTTGCTGTGGCATCTTCATTTTCCTAAGTATTTCCCTGGAAACCTGTCTTCTCAGGATAAAGTTTTATTTCCTGCTTTAAAAAGTTTGAGGCCATCCATTATGTATCTCTTAAAATCTCTTCAAAATACAGTCCCTCCTTGACCCAGGTACTGTCATCCCTTACTTGGAATCCTGAGTTTCTGTGAAGGTATTTTTGGGCATGGAGAGTTAAGTTCATGTTTCTGTTAAGAGATTTGTGTAGAAATTTCAGTAACCATTCTACCTGCGTCATTTCTGTTTAGCTGGAAAATTTTATTGAAATCTTTACAAACATTTGCTATATAATTCTACAATCAGAAAATCAACACAAAAAGTGTAATTCTTTGTTTAGAATTTGACCAATTGCTCTATGAGTATGAGTGAACTCCGGGAGTTGGTGATAGACAGGGAGGCCTGACGTGCTGCGATTCATGGGGTTGCAAAGAGTCGGACATGACTGAGCGACCGAACTGATGTGGAATCTAGAAAAATGGTACAGATAAACCTATCTTCAGGGCAAGAATAGACATAGAGAATGGGCATGTGGACACAGGAGAGGAAGAAGAGAGTGGGAAGAATTGAGAGAGTAGTACTGACATATAATATGGCCATGTGTAAAGTGGATGACTGGTGGGAAGCTGCTGTATTGCACAAATTCAAGATAGGAGTGAGTGATATATTTGTAAAATAACAAAAATTGATTTTTAAAGGAAGAGAAAAAGTGAGAAGAAGGGGTGAAGGCCAGATGTTGAAGCTCCTTGTATAATATTTCAAGGAGATTGAACGTTATTCTGGAAGCAGAATAGAACTGTTAAGTAATTGTAAATAGGGAAAGGGACGGGTAAGTGTTTTCATTTTTAAAGGGCCAAGTTAAAAGCAGTACATTGGGATGAGAATCTACATAGAAAACTAAGCAAATACTGGGAAGATAGATAGCTCTGCACTAAGACTTGTGTTCAGTCTAATGAGGAGAAGGTGGACTCATTCCTGACAGCGTTTGGATTAGTGGGAGAATGGTGCAGTTCATGGCAGCAGCTGTGGCAAAGGGTTGTAAAACGAAAGCATGCCCTTACAGCCATCATCATGAGTGGGAGAGAGATTCTGGTTAAGCTTTTATTTTATTTTTTTTTTTTTGATGGTGCTCTGGAGCATAACAGCAAGGGTAGAAAGAAAATTAATGAAAACTGGGTAAGAACTGAGTAACAGTCCTGGTAAAAGCAGAGACAATACACTAAAGGTCAAAGGAACTGAGGGGCTTGACACTTCTTTTATATTGGCTCAGGCTGAAGTGACATAGCATTTGCTCTACAAATAGCAGAGCAGATAATATGAGCCTGCACAGACTTCAGTTGATATTAACATTAGGAAGTATTTAATCCCCTAATTTCTCACTTTCCCAATTCACATTCCAGGCTGAGGTTGGTGGACTTAGGGCCATGCTCAGCCTCATGGGAGCTGGTGAAGAGATGTGGGGATGAGAGTGAGGAGCAAAGATCAACTGCAAACAGCCATGGAAGAGTAAGCAGGAGACATCGATCCTTTGATTTACTTAGTCTAGAGTCAATAACTGGACCTTGTCGGAAAGAAACAATGGAAAAAATTATTATATGAGCCTGCTTTTTGTTGAACATGTAATCTTTCTTGTTTGGCCAGTAGATGTGTAAAATGTAGATGCATTATGACAGTTCAAAAAGGATAGGATGGAAGAGAGGAGAATCTAAGCCTAATGACAGTGGGGGAAAAGGAGACTCTGGAAGAAATCATCTGGATAGTTTTTGCAGTTGAAAACCATTGCCACTGTTTGCCGCCAAGCCTGATATGCTCCGAGAAGAAAGGAACATATGTAAACAAGAATAAGAAAGCTACCTTTTTATTCTGGCATCAGTCACAACAACGGTTTTGAGGATACCTGTGATGTGTTAAAGAGTTTTCAGAAGCACATCATGTGCAGGAATATTTCAGGTAAGAAAACGGATTGGCTTGAATCCTTTTCATTTCAGATTGTACCTGCTGCTTAAATGGGTACTCAAAATACTTCTTTTGACAAAAAGCAGTAATGTAACTCCATCTGTAGTAAACTTCTAGACAATAATATTAAAGAACACACATATCCAAAAGCACATTATACTAATTTGACCCTGCATAAAACAGACTCCAAGAATAGACTACGTTCCCAAGTAGCCAATGGATATTTATTGTATTATTTCCCTTTTTTTTACTGTTAACAAAGAATTAAATCAGTTATCAGGAGTCTTCTGTAATGTAATTATTGAACCATTCAGATTTAAGGATCCAAAGTGCTGCCTTTGATTGTACTAAAGAGTGAATAAACCCACCTCTAGGCCCATGACAAGTATCTATAGTCTTTAAAATGATTTAAGCCTTATTGTCTAATTAAAAGTTAAATATTTAACTTGAATTTTAACTTTTTAACTTCCATTTCCTGTTGTAAATTATTATTTCTGGTTCACATAAAAAAAAGCTACACATCTTACTTGAAAACAGGAAAGATGAAATAGAATCATACAGAAGAGTAAACCGTAAAGAGACAATGAAAAATGAGCATCTTTCTTGGTTTAGATCGTATCTTCAAGGGTAACTAAAGGCCAAATTTCATGAAGCTCAATCAAAACATCCTATCCTCACTAATAAGATAATATGATAAATAAAGCAGAGTTGGAAAATAAATAACTATTTCTTCTTTATTGCTTTTATTCTATTCTAAAACCAATCAAGAAACTCAAAGATGAAGAAACTTAATCTTACATATGAAACTGGTAATCTTGAGCCTATTAAATAGCTCATGTTTAAAGATCATATATGTATAAGTCAAAAAAAGTGTTATATTTAGCAATATTACAAATACATTAAATATTACATTGTGGAAGATATTTTTTCATGTGTGACTTATAGAATAAGCCTGATTTATATAAACTTATCTCCTTCTCTCTTCAGAGCCTTCCACCTGCAACACTTTCTGTACATATCTGTAACAAGTTACAAAGCAAATTATTAGCATGGGACATTTGTCAGTTTCTACTCATTTAAAATCCATACATTGCTTAAAGATTATTCAATCATGAACTTAAATCACTTAATTAGATGTTCTTTTCTTTAAGCATAACTGATGATAATGACAGTCCATTATGTAAAAGAAAAAGATTATCTCACTTTTTTTAGTAGGCATCTAGAATGTCTAAGTAGTAAGTTTTTAAACCACATTTATATGTTTAGCCTAGATATATATTTCCAGAGATATTTTGATTCATCATAATTCCCAACTCCAAAATTCCAGTCTCTGATTATTAAATTCTTTTCTATATAGTAAGTGGAAAGACCCTTTAAAATCTTCACAAGTAACTTTCACTAAATAAAATTAAAATTTTATTCCATTTATTTCCTATATGCCAATGGTTTATATTTACATAAAAGATTAGTGTTTATGGTATAAGTACAAAAAATAATCAGTTCCCTAACAATCTGTGCCCTTTGTAGTTATTATACATAGATCAATCTACTTTTGTGGTCCTTATTGATCATCATCATATTGCTAGCTTAAGAGGAATCAAATTTTGTATTAAAATACGCAATGGGTTGAGCATACCATAGGGCTTAGGGAGGAAATTACAAAGAACTGTTAGAATCTTATCACCAAAGTACAGGAAAGTGGATTTCATGGAAGTAAGTTTAATTACTGAAGTAGCAAAGAATTTTATCATGAGAGAGAAAACAGCCCCTGACATCCAGGACCTGGCCCGGTGCTATCACTTAGGTCTTGTTGTCTCTGGACACTGCCCTGGCTCTCACACCTGGCTGTGGTATCCTCATGTTGAACAGAACCAATTTCACAGAACATCAACTTTAGGCAAGGACACTCTATGACCATGAAGAGTCAAGACAAAAACAAAACGCTCTGTAATTATGTCTGAATACAGACCTCTTATGAACACTGTCTAAGCCACAGGCATCATGTGTCCCCCTTTCCCAGCTAATCTGGGTCACTGCTGCTGCATTACCAAGATAGGCTTATCTTCCCTCTTCCTAGATAAGACTTTTTAAGGCACCAAATTGTAAAATTACCCTGCTTCCTGACAACGTTCAATTCAGAGTAATGCTCTACTTCCTTAAACCCTCTCCCCAGATCACTCAACCGAAGTTCAGCTTTTATCAGAGGTTCTTTTCAACGGCTTCTGACCCCATGGTACACTTTTTCCTCTTGGCAATAAGTAATGAACTCAACTTTTTCAACTACAGGTGTCTTCTTGGTAGTCTCTGGCTTAAGGCAAGGACAGTAATAAGTCAGCTAAAAAGTTTGACCCCTCATGCCTGTGTTATCAGGTAGTTCTGATGCATTTGGTTATATAATTTCCCAGAATTTTGGAGAAGAGTAAATAGAACATCAGGCTTCCCTGGTGGCTCAGCAGTAAAGAATCCACCTGCCAATGCAGAAGATGTGGGTTCAGTCTCTGAGCAGGGAAGATCCCCTGGAAAAGGAAATGGCAACCCACTCCAGTACTCTTGCCTGGGAAGTACAATGGACAGAGGAACCTGGCAGGCATACAGTCCATGGGATCGCAAAGAGTTGGACACAACTTAGCAACTAAAACAACAACAACAAATAGAACTTCACAGAAGGAACATTAGTAGATGACACAGTGATGAGGAACAGGAGAGATTATTACGGGGTATGCAAAACGACACTAGACAAAGATTCTGAGGCTAAAGCTACTGTTTCAAGTATGGAGTGAAATATCCCACTGAGATGAAGAACATGATTCAGGGCACAAGGAGAGGCAGACCATGAGCCAAAGAACCATGAAACACCAAAGAGGCTTATAACCCTGTTTCACAACTAGAAACAGGGTTATAAGAAGAAAATTTTAAGTCTGAATACCAAGTCTTAGCCACTATGTTGAAAATATTATACTATTCTTATATGTATATTATATTGTATCTATAAGAAGCATGGCTTCCCTGGTAACTCAGCTGTAAAGAATCTGCCTGCCAAGCAGGAGATGTGAGTTTGATTCCTGGGCTGGGAAGACCCCCTGGAGAAGGAAATGGTGACCCTACTCCAATATTCTTGCCTGGGAAATCCCATGGAAAGAGGAGCACAAAAGAAAAGCTAAATATCACTAGGAAACTAATAACCCTCCCAGTAAAGGGTTATCAAGATAAGTGTAGGTTAATTTTAATAATTTAGAAGAGATTAAGATAAAGTGTGTATTTAGAAGGGATTAAAATGTTAGATAATCAGCAAGATGGGAAGATCAGGGTACAAATGTAAAAAATAAGAGTAACGATGACAATGATGATGATGACAGTTATAAAATTATAACAACAATATGACACATAACATGAGTTGCTTAGAAGCAGGCATTATGGCTACACTTGGGCTGCACGCTCTGTGTTTGCCCAGCCATAAGACTGAATAAAGAGCTCAAAGTCAGTGGCAGACACATCAGTGGTATAATGAATGGGGGATCTTACATGTCAGAAGCAAGTTCCTGAATTGACACTCTACCATGTGTGGCAGACAATGGGCAAGACATGGCAGCAGTCTGCTGGCAGAGGGCCAGAGGATGTGGAGAGGGAAGTTAGCAGTTGATATCAGGTTGAGTCATCAGTTACCAGAGAAACCAATAGAGGGGTGCATCCCTCATTCCCCTTTGATAAGCTATCTTGGTGGAGATGTTTTGATCAGGAGATTAGGACAGCAGTGCCCACTAGCTATTTTACTCAGCTCCTGGACTGTGATGAACTAGATGGGTGGGATGGGGGTGGGGCAGAGGACAGTCCAAGAGGGAGGGGATATGTGTATACATATAACTGATTCAGTTCCTTGTATAGCAGAAACTAACACAATGTGGTAAAGCCAAAAAAAAAAAAAAAAAAAGCAAAGGAAAGGAAGAGAAAGATTGGAAGAATCACTAGCTGGGGCCAGGGACAAGTTTGTAGGCATTTATTGATTAGATTCAGTGATTAACAAGGAAGGTCAGTAGGATGTGAGTAGGGTGTAGGTGGGCAGGGAATGGTTGAGCAAGGGATGTACAGAGAGCAAGAGAATAGCCTAAGCATGGCCTAAGCATACAAGCATTCTTAGTTACTCTCATGCATGCCAATATTTTGAGATCTAATGTGTTAAAGCTAGTCTGATTTAAACAACTATTAAAATTGAGCCTAGTGCTATGAGATAATACTTCATACTCTGTAGTTTCTACCACTCACCTAGTAGTCCTTATTTTCCAAAAGAAGGAAGAACTTAAAACTATGTAAGACTCTGAACCGGAGAAGGCAATGGCACCCCACTCCAGTACTCTTGCCTGGAAAATCCCTTGGACAGAGGAGCCTGGTAGGCTGCAGTCCATGGGGTCGCAAACAGTCCGACACGACTGAGCGACTTCACTTTCACTTTTCACTTTCATGCATTGGAGAAGGAAATGGCAACCCACTCCAGTGTTCTTGCCTGGAGAATGCCAGGGACGGCGGAGCCTGGTGGGCTGCCATCTCTGGGGTCGCACAGAGTCGGACACGACTGAAGCGACTTAGCAGCAGCAGCAAGACTCTGAACTTGGCTTACCCATGATGGTACATGTCCTCACCTAATCTTATCTTGCCCTCAACCTCTTGCCTACATGGCAAGCACTTGCCAGGCAGTCACGCCTGCAACCTGAACCAACTTCTTCTGATCTGGTCCTTCACCACTGGATCACAACCCAGAAGATACACAAATTCTGGCTCCATTCTTTTTGCAATGATTTTTACTGGTTCTCATAGTGGATCATTTCCCCTATCAAGCTTTTTGCATTTTTTTAAACTATTAGATTACTTTTGAAGCTACTTTCCTATAATAGTTTGAATCATTCACTTTGTTTCTCATTTATTTATGCTTTTATTCTTCCATTGACACTGGTAAATGTTTCATTGACCTGTAGCCACTGAAACAGTAAAATAAAATAAATTCCTTAAGCATTCTTAGCCTGGGCTTCTAATTGGGATGAAATGAGGGAATCAACAGGACAAAAACCTGGTATTTTCATGCAAGGAGCTCACAGAATCCCTAGGAAGACAGCTTTGTAAACAGACAATTATAATATTAATTTACTGTGACACTTACACCCAGGTGGGAAGAAAAATGGTGGTTCATGTAAGAAAGTGAAAGGACTGCTGGTGGAAGAAGTTATAGCTTACTGCATATAGTATACAGGGTCCAGGTAAGGAATGGGGAGACAGCAAAGGGATTAGGGGCATGCCCCTAAAATGCAGATGCATAAGAAATTGTACAACTGGGGAAATACAGTTTGGTAAGGCTTTGGTACATGGTACGAGTTTTGGAAAAGAAAGGACACTGAAGAGGTGGGCACAAATGACATCATGAAGCCCTAATGTAATGCATAATATACCAGGCTGAGGGTTTGGCCTGAATACTTAGGAATTCATTCTCTCAGAAATTTCTCTTGAATACAATACAGAGTCACTTGGGGATTTTAGAAGGTAGCGTGAACAGGCAAGATTGGTTAGTAATGAGCTAGGTAGAGGGCTTAAAAAACAAAATGAATTCTAGGTTTTAGGCTCAGAGCAACAAGATAAAAAGAGATCTGGGGTGGGACAGGATAGCTCTATCTAGCGTCCTCACTAACTGCAGGACCCGAGGCCAGTATCTTAATCTCTGTGAGCATGTTTACTCACACTGCCTATTTAAAACTATTTGAGAATTAAATAATGACAGTTAACCCTTCTTCAGAACTTATGTGCAAGGCATTTACATATTTTACATAGCCACTTGCTTATTTTGAGCAACTGGCCCATAAAGGCAGTACTTTGATTAATCTTATTTAACAGACAAGGAAGCAGAGATACAAAGAGGTTTAATATGTTCCCCAAGGTCACAGAGCTGGAAAGTGGCAGTTTCCAGGTTTCAAATCTTTTCAATCCAGCTGCAGAGAGTATTTCAACCAGTGATTCCCAGTGCCTCTCATTAGATACTAGGCATTTTTCATAATTATTATGAATGCCCTGAACATACCAGTAGGTTATAATTGGCTATTATAATTTAATCCAGCCTGTTAGTTTAAAAGTATTTGCAGAGTACATATATATGCATGTTTTACTGAACTTTAGAAGATACTCAGCAGAGTAGGAAACAAAACTCTATCGGGTTTGTTTGCAATTTTGAGCATAAATGCACCTCATAAATCAAAGCACAGTAACAAGATAATGTGTTGAAAGAGGTTAGACACTTTCAACTCACGAGTAATGCATCCATGTCTAGAACTTGAGCAGCAGGCACGTAAATGGGTGAGTCTAATGATCAGGGAAGAGATTGGGGTGGTGAAAAGATTTGGGTCTCTTCAACAGCTAGGTTATAGTTGAAACCATAAGAAAATAGATGTTGGTGTTGATGGGAAGGGGGAGCCTAGAAAAACTGCAGAAAGGGCAATCCAAAGGCTAGGCCCAGACAGGAAAGCTCACTTCACTTCTTTGGGCCTCAGAGTCCTCACTTGTTAAAAAAAAAAAAAAATTAGTGAATCATGGTTTAAGAGTGTGCCAGGAACTATTCTCACTTGCAATGTTTGCAGCTTTTGTTGTGAACAAATGTGAACGTTGGAAGACCTGCTGATAGGTGACTTCTAGCCTTAAACCGGAGGGAAGAAGTTCAACTTCATAGCTGCTGCTCTGCCATGGTAAATTATTATTAAACAAGTTTTCTTCTCACAAAAGCCCATTCAAATGGTTTCAATTGCTTTTATTTATTCTACAGGATTTCAGCTCCACAAATGCTCCTGCTGTTACTATGTACAGAGTTCTGCATGGGAGATGTGAGGAAGAAAACAAAATGGCATCTTTCATACGCAGGAGGAATATTAATGAGGTAGAGAAGAGGGAAGGGATCATTATGGTAAGCTTCCTTTCTGTTTGCCCCCTAAGATTAGAATTTACTTTTTCCTTGCCTAATCCTGGTTTTCCTGACTTCATCCGGTAAAACATAGAATTTTGCTGAACTGCTATAACTGAACTATATAGTATGCGAAACAAAGTTTGGATAACAGGAGACAAACTCTTAATGAGGTCAGGACGCAACTCTGACCAATGAATTGAGAAAGAAAATAGAGAATGATGTCTGTATCTCTCCATTTGCTGTGGCCATTACATCCGCCTCAAGGGAGGGCTTTGGAGGTATGTGTGGTTAGGCTAACAAAGAACATCTACTATGCTATGGTTTCCCATGAAGTAGGAAGTGGAGAAATCAAAACCTGTACTTTCCCTGTTCAGTTCAGTTCAGTTCAGCACTCAGTCGTGTCCGACTCTTTGTGATCCCATGAATTGCAGCACGCCAGGCCTCCCTGTCCATCACCAACTCCCAGAGTTTACCCAAACTCTTGGCCATCAAGTCGGTGATGCCATCCAGCCATCTCTTAGCAAATCTTAAAAATGACCATTGGACCCAGAGTAGAACTGGCTTTATCTAAAAACTTTGGTAAATGTACTGTAGACACCTAAGAAACTGAACACAGAAGCAAACATATCTAAGCTCTGCACATAGAATGGGAAATAGGATAAGATTTTCATGGCACTGGGTGAGATGAATGAGCTTCATGGATTTGGTTCATTGAGGAATTATCAGTGTCTGTGAATTTGCATACTTAGCATAGCATGAAACATAGAATATTTCTGTTAAATTTTATAATTTTAATAGATGATCTACCCTACACAGGGAGAGAGAGAGTAAAAAACAAAACAAAAGAGACATGCTGAGAAAGGTGAGGGTGGTACTGGTGATGGTAATATTCCGTGAAACTGCTTACCTGAGAATTTCTCACTCACAAAACTGCACACATCTATGTATTACTTTATGGTAGAGATTTATGTCAAGTTGGATATTTTTTAAAAAGTGCTAAGCATAAGAAATGGAGATAAAAGATTTTAAATTGTTTTACATGACTAAAAATTCTTAAGATCTAGTTTAGACCTCATTGGAAGGTGAACCTTTTGGGTTATAAAAGATTTACACCTATTTTTGAATAAATATGTACTATCTGTTTATTAAGTGCTTACTATGTATCCAGCACTAGATATTGCTGATACTAAGTCACAAATGAAACCCAGCCTTCATGGAGTTCACAGCCCAGCAAGAAGTGCAGACTCCACATAGTAGCAAAGGTCTGTAAACAGAAGCCTTATATCAAAGAACAGAGCTGGTATCTCTGAGCACTGGCCTTATCACAGCTCATGGCAATGCATTGGAATTCCCTGTCTACGTGTCTGCTTGGATGTAACTTTTGACCAAGCAGCTCTTAAAGACTGGGCTCATAAAAACTAGATATTTCCATGCAAACTAGAGTCTTTCTGCCAAGAGACCCAACTACAATTTAGATTATATTTGTCCCTCACTGCAGACAAAAACACTTCAATCAGAAATAAATTTAGGAAGCTAAGCTAAAATGGATGGGAATGGGCAAATTTAATTCAGGTAACCATTGTATCTACTACTGTGGGCAAGAATTCCTTAGAAGAAATGGAGTAGACCTCAGAGTCAACAAAAGAGTCTGAAATGCAGTAATTAGGTGTAGACTCAAAAGTGACAAAATGATCCTGGTTTGTTTCCAAGGCAAACCATTCAACATCACAGTAATCCAAGTCTATGCCCCAACCACTGATGCCAAAGAAGCTGAAGTTGAACAATTATACAAAGACCTACAAGGCCTTCTAGAACTAACACTAACAAAAGATGTCCTTTCATGATGGGGGACTGGAATGCAAAAGTAGAAAGTCAAGAGATACCTGGAGTAACAGGCAAGTTTGGCCTTGGAGTACAAAGAAGAAGCAGGACAAAGGCTAACAGAGTTTTGCCAAGACAATGTACTGATCATGCAAAGACCTCTTCCAGCAACACAAGAGATGAATCTACATGTGGACATCACCAGATGGTCAATACCAAAATCAGATTGATTATATCATTTGTAGCTGAAGATGGAAAAGTTCTATATAGTTAGTGAAAACAAGACCTGGAGCTGACTGTGACTCAGAACATCAGTTTCTCATCACAAAATTCAGGCTTAAATTGAGTAAAGTAACAAAAAACACTAGGCCATTTGGGTATGACCTAAATCAAATCCCTTATGATTTTGCAGTGGAGATGACAGATAGATTCAAGGGATTAGATCTGATAGACAGAGTGCCTAAAGAACTATGGACAGAGGTTCATAACACTATACAGAGATGTTGACCAAAACTATCCCCCCAGAAAAAGAAATGCAAGAAGGCAAAAGGTTGTCTGAGATAAGACAGCTGAGATAAATAGCCGAGAAAAGAAGAGGAGTGAGAGGTAAAGGAGAAAGGGAAAAATATACCCAGTTGATGGAGAATTCCAAAGAATAGCTTTGGAATTCCAAATATTTCAAAGATTATCTCTCCAAAGGGGACATAAGAAAGCCTTCTTAAGTGAACAATGAAAAGAAATAGAGAAAAACAATAGACTAGGAAAGACTAGGGATCTCTAGATTAGAGATGTCAAGGGAATTAGAGATGTCAAGGGAACATTTCATGCAAAGATGGGCATAATAAAGGACAGAAACAGGAAGGGCCCACAGAAGCAAAAGGGACTAAGAATAAGTGGCAAGAATACACAAAAGAACTATGCAAAAAAAGATCTTAATGACCCAGATAACCATGATGGTGTGGTCATTCACCTAGAGCCAGATATCCTGCAGTGTGAAGTCAAGTGGGCCTTAGGAAGCATCACTATGAATAAAACTAGTAGAGGTGATGGAATTCCAGTTGAACTATTTAAAATCCTAAAAGATGACACTGTTAAAGTGCTGTACTCAATATGCCAGCAAATTTGGAAAACTAAGCAGTGGCCACAGAACTGGAAAATGTCACTTTTCATTCCAATACCAAAGAAAGGCAATGCCAAAGAATGTTCAAACTACCACATAATTGCACTCATTTCACATGCTAGCGAGGTAATACTCAAAATCCTTCAAGTTAGACTTCAACAGTATGTGAACTGAGAACTTCCAAAGGTACAAGTTGTATTTAGACAATGCAGAGGAACAAGAGATCAAATTGCCAACATCTGTTAAATCATAGAAAAAGCAAAAGAATTCCAGAAAATCATTTACGTTTGCTTCATTGATTATGCTAAATCCTTTGACTATGTGGATCACAACAAACTGTGGAAAATTCTGAAAGAGATGGGACTACTAGACCACCTGACTTGCCTCCTGAGAAACCCTTATGCCAGTCAAGAAGCAACAGTTAGAACCAGACATGGAACAATGGACTGGTTCCAAATTGGGAAATGAGTACATCAAGACTGTATATCGTCACCCTACTTATTTAACTTGTATGCAGAGTACATCATGAGAAATGTTGGGCTGGATGAAGCACAAGCTGGATCAAGATTGTCAGGAGAAATATCAATAACCTCAGATATGCAGAGGACACCACCCTAATGGCAGGAAGTGAGGAGAAATTAAAGTGCCTCTTGATGAAGGTAAAATAGGAGAGAGAAAAAGCTGGCTTAAAACTCAACATTCAAAAAGTTAAGATCATAGCATCAAGTCCATCACTTCATGGCAAATAGATGGGGAAAAATGGAAACAGTGACAGACTTTATTTTCTTGGGCTCCAAAAACACTGCAGACTGCAACCATGAAATTAAAAGGTGCTTACTTCTTGGAAGAAAAGCTATGACAAATCTAGCCAGTGTACTAAAAAGCAGAGACATCATTTTTCTGACCAAGGTCTATCTAGTTAAAACTACGGTTTTTCCAGTAGTCATGTATGGATGTGAGAGTTGGACCATAAAGAAGGCTGAGCACCAAAGTATTGATGCTTTTCAACTGTAGTGCTGGAGAAGATTCTTGAGAGTTCCTTGGATAGCAAGGAGATCAAACCAGTCAATCCTAAAGGTTATCAACCCTGAATACTCACTGGAAGGACTGATGCTGATGCTGAAGCTCCAATACTTGGGCCACCTGATACAAAGAGCCGACTCATTGCAAAATACCCTGATGCTTGGAAAGATTGAGGACAGGAGGATAAGGGGGCGACAAAGGATGACATGGTTGAATGGTATCATCCTCTCAGAGGATATGAGTTTGAGCAAATTCAGGGAGATAGTGAAGGACAGGGAAGCCTGGCATGCTACAGTTTGTGGGGTCGCAAAGAGTCAGACACAACTGAACAACTGAGCAATAACAACAACAAGCCTTAGAGCACACAGTACTCTATATATAATACACAGTTATATTTTGGAGGTATTTCCATGTGTTATATATGTTAGTTACTAGAATTTTAAGAGTCAACTATGCATTTATAATGGCAACAGCAAGATGCTCACTCTGGTATCTTCCTTCTATTCCTCCAGTAACTATAGTATTATTTTTAAGTCACTTGTTTGGCCTATTTTCTCTTGATAGGTCCTTAAGGGGTCTGTTTGTGTGCAGTGGTGGCAAAGTATCCACAGAATTCAACTTGTGTCTTCATCATTTACTAACTTAAGTTTTTCTTTTTTCACTTTCATCAATAGGTTTCATTCCATAGAAACAAAATTTAGAACCACCACCTGAAAATAAAAAGATCCTGGATCCTTGTCAGTGTTCAGCACAATAAGATGTCTAATAATGTTTTCTGTAGCTTACAACAATGTCTGACACACAGTAAGTGCTCAAATATTTTTCAACAAATGCATCGAGAAATAAGTTTATCTGAAAGAGGATGACTATTATGTATTCAACCAAAACAGGTTTCTGCTGTTTTACAGTCCCATCAAAGTAAGAATTGGAGAAGGCGATGGCACCCCACTCCAGTACTCTTGCCTGGAAAATTCCAGGGACGGAGGAGCCTGGTGGGCTGCAGTCCATGGGGTTACTAAGAGTCGGACACAACTGAGTGACTTCACTTTCTCTTTTCACTTTCATGCACTGGAGAAGGAAATGGCAACCCACTCCAGTGTTCTTGCCTGGAGAATCCCAGGGACGGGGGAGCCTGGTGGGCTGCCATCTATGGGGTCGCACAGAGTTGGACACGACTGAAATGACTTAGCAGCAAAGTAAGAATACTTGTAGGAAAGATGCCACTTACTAAAGTGTATACCTACTCTGAGAAGACACTGTATTTAGGGTCCATGAGATGGGACCACTGTACTGAATAACCTTTTATTTCTTTATTTCCAAAGCTTCCTAGAGTGAGATACAAGAAAGACCCCTTATAACAGCACCTGTTACATTTCAAATAGAGTAATAATGAAGTTCTACATAGAATGAAGTGAGCCTCCAAATGAATTTCAATTAGACTGTGTTCTCATGAGTACTAATATCCCTCCCTTTTGATTTAGGCGAAATGGAAGAAATTTGGGGAAATTAAGATGGGAGGAATGTAAGATTGAAGTTTGGAAGATTTAATAAGAGAAACAACACTGAGATCAAACTCATCACTTTTAAAACTGTCCTCACTCGACTTTTAAAGTTCACAAGCACTGAAGGATGCATGGTGCTCTTCTATTTGCGCTCACTGTGGAGTCGTTGGTGAAGGCAGCCAAGCTGTCTGCTATGTCGCCTCCAGAACGTTTGCCAATTTTCTCTCATTTCCTCCTTGAGATGACAGTGTGTGACAAAGGTCTCTGGGTATATTTCAAAACATCTTAAACTATTTAACAATGTAATATCAAGCCCTAATTTTAAAGTGTTATTTATTCTCCAGAAGACTAAATTTGTCAGAAGACACAAAGCTCAATTCACCTTGCCCTGATCCATAAAGAAATGACTAGAAAGTGCACTGTGGAACCAATGGCATACTTATTACTTGCCAGATGTAATGGAGAGAAAGTTTCCAGTGGCTTAGTCAATATGTATACTTCAACATGCAACACACGAAACAGTAAAACTATTTACTAAACTATATTTCTTTTTATATCCCCAGCACACTTACCTAGTTTAGACTGTTTCCTTTTCCTGGCAAACAATTCATTGTTTGTGATTTGAGAGAATCATTTTGGATTAGGCATGATTTCAGATTCCAGGAACCTGGTGTAGACACAGCATCACTCCTCCAGCAGCACCTCCCTCCTCCCCACTCCAGATCTCTGCTTTTAGGTTATAGTAAAGTGGAGAAGGAAATGGCAACCCACTCCAGTGTTCTTGCCTGGAGAATCCCAGGGACGGGGGAGCCTGGCGGGCTTCCGTCTATGGGGTCTCACAGAGTCGGACACGACTGAAGCGACTTAGCAGTAGCAGCAGTAAAGTGATGGCACGCTTTTCAATTTTCATCCAAAGAGCAATCAACAATGTATAAACAACTGACCAATTAAAAGTACTTCTCATCTAAAAGCCCTTCTTTTTCATTTTAAAATTTTGTGAATTTTTCCTTAAAAAATTCAACTGTGAAGTTTAGTTTGTAAATACTAAGAATATTAAATTCCTTAGCTAGTGATCTCAACCAACAATCTATGCTAAAAGCAAAATTAGCCCTAATCACTTCAAGGGCAGTACATTATTATGTATTTCTTCATTCCAAGAAAAAAAATATTCTTTCATTTGATTGGTCCACTCTGCAGTCTTATATGGTCTTTGCCACTGATTTGTTAGCATTTTAAAGCCTTTTTTCCTTTTTTGTTTTTCCTCTTTTGCCTAACAATGATTCTTCTGGGTTTGGGAGCTTACCATTTTTCCCCAGGTTAAAATCTTTTTATTATTCTCAGGTGTTTGCTTTCTTTCTGTAACTCTCAGAATAATTCATTGCAAAGTCGTCATTGTCCTTTACAAAAGGATCAAATTCCAAATAATTACAGTTTGTATTGTACATCCTTTGAAAATATTTCTCCTTTCCCCTTGCCAGGATTGCAGGAGTCTCATATATTGTCCCACAAACCCTACTGCTTTTTCTTAGTCAGGTATACCTGAGAACAGGACAGGTTGCTTGTTTCTCTCCATCTGATCCAGATCCTACCTGAGTTCTTGCATAGGAAGTGAACAGAAGTTAATACTTTTAAAAGTATCAGTCCAGAGTGCTTTCCCCTGTATTCAGCACGGCTCCAAGAGACCATTCTCCAAAGAATTATGGAAGGTGACTCTTTTAAAAGGTAAAGAAGCCTGTTTATTTCATTCTCAAGACTTTGTAACAAAGCATAGAGTCAGATGGAACTGCTTTTTTGGTATCAGCAGTTGTCTCTAAAGAAGTATATCATTATATACTTATTTGTCTCTAAGCATATCCTTAAGTTTCCTGTCTGAATAAGTCTTATATAGCCATAGTATGAAATACACCATATAACAAAAATTCTGCCATGAAACAAAATTCCCTCCCCTCAAATATCTGGTGCCAACAGTCAGTATAATTTCTATGATCACTAGTGATCAGTAATTTTATTTATGGAAATATTTTTTTCTTCTAAGACTTTGTTAAGAGGATTGAGTCTTTTAGATTATTTCTTAAATATACTTGTCAGTCTTGACAAAACACCAAAAAACATTTTTAGGTCCCATGAACAAAGGTCATTCAAATTCTAATCTCATTAAAACATGTTTTTTCAACTTGTAAGCAGAAAATTGAATTTGAGAGCATCCTTTTCAAAAGAGTAACATTTTTAAAACAAGGCACACAAAAGTTTAAATAAAATAAGAAATCAGTTTAGAACAGGACATGACAGATCAACTTAAGAATCTTAAGGAAGAAAAAGTTCCACCAAAATTGTACTTTTAAAAATACTTAAAGTTTTCTGATACTTTGAAAATAAAAGATATGAGAATGTATAAATGGAAATTTCATAGGATCAGTTGAGAGACTAGTGGAAATGAAAATTTTGTCTTAAAAGTCTATCCATTTAGTTAAAAGCTTATAACTCTGTTGAAACAATATCATAAACTAAATTATTACACCAGTTAGTATTTAGCTTCTTAAGGAGTTTGAAATAACAAGTATCAATGTTTACTTGATCATAGTCCATCAACTACAAAGACATTTATAGCCACACCCCTACACAAAAATAATTGTGCTCACCAACTTTTAGAGAAGCTTGCTTGCCCAGATGTAGGATCTTAAAACTGGCTTCAGAGTGACTGTTGTAGGAGGAGATGCAGAAAATAAACACATGATTTCCACAGCTGAGAACTCAGAAATGAGGCTCAGGGTCTTGACCATTCGTCTGTCGTTAAGGTTTTCCTGACATGTGAAGCCATTGACATCCTGAGACTTCCAGCACTTCAGATGCCTAAACCAAGATAAATATAGATCCCTGACACCTGAGCCAGATGAAGTGAACTGTTAACTTGAAAAATCTTGCTCATTTCGGCCCTCCATTGAGGAAAATAAAACCTTTAATCCTTTTCCTGTTAAAACCTGTTATTTTAATTCCTTTGCTTATGAAGCACAGGAATTCAGATCAATCATACACAATCAATCTGCTTCTGTCTATTTGTTGTCATAGTATAGATACAGGTTTGAATTTCTCTTGCTTGATTAAGTTGAAAGAAAACAGTAATGATTATTAAATATTTATTTACAAACTTTTGTCAGGAGGTTTTCCAAGTGAGTCATTGAAATGTAAATATGTATTTGGTAAACTTCCTAGTATGTTTTTCTCGTACATGGTTGAAGTAGTAATGTGGTCCTTTTTGGTTTGCCTCATTTAATGATGTGGAAAGTGTCACGCACTGCCAAGGTACTCTGGCTTAAATTAATCTTTTGGTATAGTTGTATCACATGATAGATTTAAATCGAATTGTGCTTAGTACTGTTGTTAAGCATAAGAATAAGGATCTACCCTCAGTCTGATGAAAGATGTTACTCTGAAGCTATAATTGCAAAATTTCTAACAATAAGTCCCTTCCTGGGATTCATATTATTTATTAAGAATCTATAATACTATATCAAAACAAAGTGGATAAAGAAATTAGAAAAGTCATGCTGCTTTCCTGAGATTTTGAGGTATTAATTATTTTCAGTTAATACAGTCTTTACAGAATGGCACTCGAGAAAAACGATGGCTTTTGGAGTTACCACTTTCTAAATGAAGCTGAACTATAACCAGTATTACCTATCATTCCAGGCAGGAGAGTGACTTTTTTCAAATGGCCAAACTAGTATTTTAATATCTAGTATTTTATTTAGTAGATGCTGTGCACTGAGCACTGTCTACCTTCTTGGCACTTTGCTAAGTACATATCATATACTCTCATTCTCTTTTCTTAACCCTGAAACATCCTTTCAAATCTAGTTAATATTTTTAGGTCCAAATATTTACAGGAAAGAAAGCAGACTCAAGAGGATAAATACTGACAATGGACATGTGGCTAATAAGTGGTTCATATGAGAGTCTAACACCCAATTTTGACTGAAAGTGTGTTTCTTTCCCACCCTAAAATATAGTTAGAGGTTAAAAATGTTTCATCCACACATTATCTGTGTCAAAGTAATCAACCTATAAGTAATTCCAAAACTGTTTTAATTTATTGCAAACAATGTTAGGGAAAGTACAGAAGTGGTCCCTGTGGAGTATTGCTATGACACTAGAAAGTCTCCCCAGAAGCATTGTCCTTAACACAAGGAAAAGATAGACAATCTGTAAGTACAACACAATCCTAGCCAGAGATAGCTCTCATCTCTTGCATTTACTTTTTTTTGAATTGTCCTATCAGTTTGTGTAAGCAAAGTTTGACCTACCAGAGCCTGGAGGGCCAGTCCAATGGCCGCTTCTCAGCCATTAATATCATGTTTGGCAGTCTGAGGTGGATACCTAGCACAAAGAAGTGACATCCAGGTGACACAGAGTCACCTGGCAAGGTCAGGTGGTCAATACCAGAGAGATTTGGCAGCGGAAGGTCAGATTCTTATCTATCGTAGAAGGTGACACATTTCTTTATAGAAAAAAAGGTTCTATGTGTATAAAATGCTTTTCTTTTACTTGAACTAAGAATCTGTTAAACAAAATGTTTTATCAAAGAAGTCAGAAGACAAACTACAAATTGAGTGAACTCAGGATCACATATGTCTTCTATGAATCACAATAAGTATCAGAGAATGCCCACACCCTAAGCACCTGTTATCTTTGAATATGGATTCAGTTCAGTTCAGTTCAGTCGCTCAGTCGTGTCCGACTCTTTGCAACCCCATGAATTGCAGCACGCCAGGCCTCCTTGTCCATCACCAACTCCCAGAGTTCACTCAGACTCACGTTCATCGAGTCAGTGATGCCATCTAGCCATCTCATCCTCTGTCGTCCCCTTCTCCTCCTGCCCCCAATCCCTCCCAGCATCAGAGTCTTTTCCAGTGAGTCAACTCTTAGCATGAGGTGGCCAAAGTACTGGAGTTTCAGCTTTAGCATCATTCCTTCCAAAGAAATCCCAGGGCTGATCTCCTAGGCCTTTTAAATAAGAATAGGGAATGTGGAATATCCTTTCTATGAATTATATATTCATTATCACTGAATTTTTCACTCCCTGGTGACACTGACTTCTGAAGGGTGAATGTTGAGGGAGAGGGAAGATAGTGATGGACTGAGGTACAAGTTATTAGGCTCTGGGGTAACTCAGACAAGACCTCTGACCCTCTTCAACCAGAGAATTTTCATTCTTAAGCAGTTATCTTCAGAATTAAATATTTCATCACAGGATATTACTTAAACCTAGGACTTTTTCACCCCAAACTGTTGCCTTTTAAGTATTAAACTAGGCAAAATCAAAACCTCTCCTGGATTTTGTTGCACAAGTGCCATAAACTGTAAGGAATTAAAGTTGAACCAACAACCCAGCCACTAACAGCAGCTGTTGCCAGCTGTTAATAGCATGTTCTTCACAAGACATTATTGTGAAATGTCCAATTTCTGTGTGAAAATGTTTTTCTCAGAACAGCAGTCAAATTAATCTGCCCATATGCATTACCGTCACGGATACAGTGGCAGAAGTAGTCACACTCGTATTTCTGTCCTTCCCAGTTTCTATCCCACCCCTCAAATCCTATTTTCCTGATGCCCTCAGAGGGTCATCTTTTCAGATCCCTCTTCTCTACCTGACCAGCACCATCTAAGGTGCTCCATCAAGTAGTATTAGCAGCACTGACTAGAAGTCACCCTTCTTAGCACTTCACCCTTAAGTACTATGTCCTGCTGAATAGGTTTAGGCCTTTTCAATTAACAATATGATGCGTTTTTAAAAATCCCCTTCAGAAAAATTCGAATTTTAAATCAAAGATTCGCCCCTTTGTTTATATTCCTATTCACTGTATAAGTGTTAACAGTAATCTGTGCTTGAATCCTTGACTCTGTAACATAACAGGGAAGGAACAGTTTGTGGCCTTATCAGGAAATGTTGGCTTAAACCTCTGTACACACTTGAAAACAATGAGAATATTCACCAAGATACTTAAACATGTGAACCTTACTAAATTTGGGGGGAAAGCACATTTGAAAAACATCCTTGAATTATTATCAGCTTGCTTAACGTGTATATTCCGTATTTGAAAGACATTTTGGGGACTAATTTGTCATCGATTCCAGTAACACACCCTTCTTTCCAGGCTTTTTTATTTGTCTATTTTCCCGTGTTAGTGTGGAATAAATAATTTCACTCAGACATTCTTCATAAGGAGCATTTTCCTACAGGAAAGCTGGGGACAAGTCAATAATAATCTTCTCTGCTTAACTTGCTCTCCTCAAATCTATACATGTGTGAAATGCCTTTATTCCAAACATCAGCTTGAGGTAAAGATTTTACCACCATTTCCTCACAAAGTTGACTTCAGAGGTGAGTGCTGGCTGGGTTTGTTATTCAAAAGTAATGAGGATTGATGGAAATCTCTACTACTAAAAATAATCTAGCGGAGCAGTGCTCTTAAGTCTTGGAAGCCTAAAATTATTGCTCACCTGTGTATTTATTTTGCTTTCTGCCTTCCAGAGTCATCCTCATTAGTTGTAAAAGCCTTATCGATAATTTGCAACCAAATATTATAACTCCAAAGCAATATTCTTTCCTTTTAAGGTTGATGGGTTTTCGTTTAATCTCTTATCCATCCAATAGCAGGACCCACTGAAATGTGTTTTGGTATTGTGTATGGTCTTCTGCTACTCCTGTGGGGAAAATGGTGAATAAAAGGTCAAAGCTGTGCTCTCAATGTCTTCTTATTTTGTGAAGGGAGACAAGCACTATTTAATAAATCATATTATAATGAAGTAGGATAAATAATGAAGGAAAGTTTTATTGTGATAAGCTAGGCTGAAAGGTCAGAGACGTTTCCCTAATATACATATGCATTTAAATCTATAGATAGTGTGCATATATATATGTATACACACACACATTGTATGTATTTATATTAACATATTTATGTATATATATAAATGCATATGGGTATACATCTATATAATGTATGCATTTGTTTATATGTATATGTAGATATAAATGGATATATGCAGATTTTGTTTATGTATATGTGTGTTGGTCGCTCAGTCATATCTGACTCTTAGCAACCCCAAGGGCTGAGCCCTCTGTCCATGGAATTCAGTCCATGCAAGGCCCGTTTGTCCTTGAAATTCTCCAGGCAAGAATACTGGAGTGGATAGCCACTGCCTTTTCCTAGGGATCTGCCCAACCCAGGAATTGAAACTGGGTCTCCTGCATTGCAGGCAGATTCTTTACCATCTGAGCCAACACGAAAGCCCCATTTATGTACTGTCATAAACTGTGATCAATGAGGATAAATTTTGAAGGTATTTACACTATGATAAGGTAAGAGGCCCCATCACTTCATGGGAAATAGATGGGGAAACAGTGGAAACAGTGTCAGACTTTATTTTGGGGGCTCCAAAATCACTGCAGATGGTGACTGCAGCCATGAAATTAAAAGACGTTTAATTCTTAGAAGGAAAGTTATGACCAACCTAGATAGCATATTGAAAAGCAGAGACATTACTTTGCCAACAAAGGTCCGTCTAGTCAAGGCTATGGTTTTCCCAGTGGTCATGTATGGATGTGAGAGTTGGACTGTGAAGAAAGCTGAGCACCAAAGAATTGATACTTTTGAACTGTGGTGTTGGAGAAGACTCTTGAGAGTCCCTTGGACTGCAAGGAGATCCAACCAGTCCATTCTAAAGGAGATCAGTCCTGGGTGTTCATTGGAAGGACTGATGCTAAAGCTGAAACTCCAGTACTTTGGCCACCTCATGCAAAGAGTTGATTCATTGGAAAAGACTCTGATGCTGGGAGGGATTGGGGGCAGGAGGAGAAGGGGACAACAGAGGATGAGATGGCTGGATGGCATCACCGATTCGATGGACATGAATTTGGGTGAACTCCAGGAGTTGGTGATGGACAGGGAGGCCTGGCGTGCTGTGATTCATGGGGCCGCAAAGAGTCAAACACAACTGAGTGACTGAACTGAACTGAAGGTGAGAGGTCAGAGAGTTTTCCCTAAAATTTTTGTATGTACTCTTCCCTATATAATATGTATATTATCAAGATGTCTTAAAATAGTACCTGTCTGCCTTCACTAAACAGTAAGATTCTTGAGAGTGCTTTGTTTACCATTTAGTTCTACTACACCTAAATATATATGTACATATATGTATGTATATATATACATATAATATAGAGCACACACAAATACCTAAAAATGAATTGCTTTTAATTGGCAAAGAATTAAGAAAGCATTCAAAGGTAAGGATCCACCACTATAAGGAAGTGGCAGGGACAGGAAGGAGCACAGTGGAAGCCCACTGTGACTGGATGAGAGAGGTTAAGGAAGAGTAATATGAGAAATCAGAAGGGTTGGGGGAGACTGGAGTGTTACAGGGATTTGTAGTGACTTATCCTAAGAACAATGGGAAGCCTTTGAAAAATTTTAATCAAGAGAGACACATAGGTGAATCTGAATTACATTTAAGAACAAGCTCTCTGATAGTTTCATTATTAATGGATTAAAGAGAGATAAGGATGGATGTGGGGAAACCAGCAGGGCAATTAATAGTGACTTTAATGATAAGATCCTAAAATGGATGGTAAATGGAGGAAAAAACATGGTTTTGTAAAATGTGTAGGTAAAATCAACAGATTTTGGTGGTGGTTGTATATGAGGAAAAGGGAAGAAGAAGAATTGAGAAACTATTTAAACTGAAGCTATCTAGGAATTATTCTACCCCCTAACATGAACATTTATTCTTCAGATAACATATGAGAACACATCTAGCTCAATGATTGGCATATTTCAGCTGGTGCTGGAAATTTTCTTGAATAACAGATTATATAAATGGATGAGTGACAGTGAAGTTGGGTAGAATGTTAATAGGAGTGAATGCTTGTTGCAATGTATCTTCTTTTGTTTGGGTCATCATACAGAGTTTCCACAAGGCTGTGGCAAGGAGAGTCACAACACACTAAGTGATACCTTAAGAGACTAGAAATACAGGGAAATGATGAATTTTCATGCAGACAGGTCCAAAGGAAAATGAATGAACCTAGTATTAAAAGGAAAAATTTTTCAGTGACTTAGAAATTGTTCAAGTGTCTCGCACACATCTGGCTCTGTGTATAGAAGCTTGTAATCTAATGGAAATTTTAGTCCCCCTGGACCAAGAGCAAATAATATCCACAGGACATGAAGTCCTTCTAGCACAACAAAACAACAGGCTAGTAGCCAATTATGGTAGCAGCCAAGCAGATGTCTCACTGGTTTTTAAATAAGACACAGCTTTGTTATAATTATTACCTAACATGTTGTAGCATTATCTGTTTATGAAATTTTGTTTTGATGTTATCACATGATAATTAGCTAATAATCAGATAATTCTTATGTACTTTCTTGATGAATGATTGTACAAAACAGTATTTAGTGTCTTGTAGCTCTGTTTTCTTTAGGATAGGGGAAGATTAAGCAGGATGATACTGAGGCTAATCAAAATGTTCTAACAAAGCTCTAGAACCAAAATGTCCAGACTTTAGATCATACTTCAAATAGGATTCCTCTGTGCATACATTTTTCATGTAAAGATCAAATATCCATCTTCTTGATTGTCCTTTCCCTGTCCATCTTTGTGTTTCTCTTGCTCTATCTGCATTCTAAATATAGGAGTCCTCTATATTCCTGTCCTGTCCATTCTTTTTTCTTCCTATGTCTTCTCTTTCTTGGCAATATATGCTACTGTCTGGGCTCAATTTATCACTTTCGCACAGTTAATCCCCAAATCTATTTTTTACCCCTAAATTCTACCCTAATGATAAATTTACTTAGCATTTTTGAGAATTCTCTATACCCTAGTAACATATATTAACTCATTTAATTTTTTTAACTCTGGATATAAAACTACCATTTACCATTTTACAAGTTTAAATGAATGTTTAGTAAAATTAAGTAACTTAAGTCACAGTGACAATGCTCTGAGTAGCCAGATTTGGACTCAGATGACTCCAGATTTGGGCTCAGATGATTTGGGTCCAGATGGCTTAAGGCCCTTAAACACTGTGTTGTGACTGACTCATTGTGATATAACTGTTGATCAACCTTCCGTGGACATGTCTACCCTGCTGCCTTAACACACCTCCCCTTCCCTATCTTTACATCTCTACCTCCTGCCACCCAGCCTGAAACTGGTCCCCTTACACTGAATCATCTTCAAATTCCTAACAACTCTAATTTCATCATGGATTTTCCATTTGTTTCCCATGTTTTGTTTTCACTGCCTCTACTTAAGTCAGATTTCCATCACCACCTACCTTTAATCATTGCCATGGTCCCCTAATTGGTTTTCCTGCATGCAGAATTACTCCCCTCTCATTTATGCTTCCCACTAATTTTAGGGTAAGCTTTCTAAAACACAAATTTGATTTTATGGTTTATTTATTTAAAATAAAACATTAATAGTACCCATTTCCATTAACAGTACAGAATGGACTTTAAACTCCTCAGACCAGCACTGAAGATTTTTAACTATTATTTCTGTTCCTGCATGAAGTCTATCCTTCAATAAAATGGTCTCTGCATTTTTATCTTGCATTTTACACTGCTTTAAATATTTCCTCTATCTATAATTTTCAATTGTCTATATAAATGCCACTCTCCAAATTCAATGATCCTTAGTGTGGTGTGTACACTGAAAACTCTAAAAAATATATTCGTCTTCATCCTAGACTATTTAATTGAAATTAATGAATACTTTCATGTTTAAAAATTACTGTTAGTGCTACTATTGGTCTATGTGGTTAATTTGTACAAATGAAAGGAATTGCTTGTTCAAAATACTGTGATGTACTTTACCAGAAAATTGTCATTATATATCTGTGTATATTTTATATTACATTATATATAATATTATCAAATATACAATGTGAATGACATTTATTGTCATTGTTTATTGTACAAGTATTACCATATTGTTTATTGTACAAGTATTACCATATTCAGCAGTGGTCTTCCTTTAAGATTCAATGAACAAATCTCTCTTCTCTCTGTGGTTTATTCAATTCTCCTTTAGCCAACAAAACCTCTTTCTAAACTGACCTCCCATATTATTATATATGATTTACTTCCCTGTAAATTTAAATCTTGTTTTATCAAACTTAGTATATATATTTGGAGAAGGCAATGGCACCCCACTCCAGTACTCTTGCCTGGAATATCCCATGGACAGAGGAGCCTGGAAGGTTCCAGTCCATGGGGTCGCTGATGGTCGGACATGACTGAGCGACTTCACTTTCACATTTCACTTTTCTGCCTTGGAGAAGGAAATGGCAACCCACTCCAGTGTTCTTGCCTGGAGAATCCCAGGGACGGGGGAGCCTGGTGGGCTGCCATCTATGGGGTCGCACAGAGTCGGACACGACTGAAGCAACTTAGCAGCAGCAGCAGTATATATATTTAATCTCTGATTGAATTCAGGGTTTATTCATTTAATCTAGTCCACTGTTTCTATATACTAACCAATCATTTAATAAATGGATTTCATATGAATCATAGTTTAGAAAGAAAGATCTCTGATATACAGATTTGGTAGTTTTATTGATTTATTTCATTATATCTATTTCTAGAAGGTACTTAAAGCAACAATACACAACAGAAAATGAGTGAAGTTGTGAAACAAACAACGAGAAAAAATAAAGGAGGGGAGATGAATTTGGCCTAAAACCTTAGCTGAAGAACATTGGGTCACTCAAGCCAAGCCCAAGCTTGGTGTCTCCCGGCAGCCACAACCACAAGGGAACTGTGATGTGTTTTAAAACACTCATCATAAATGAAAACTTAGCAGTCCTTCAGCAGGCATCGGATTTCTTCATGAACCAAATCTTAAGATAACTGTATTTCTGGATCTTTAAAAGAGATAGACATTAAAATGAACAGTGTCTTCAAAGAGTTCTAACAACTGGTTCAGAAGTAGAAAACAGTCTTTAAATATGGGGAATCTAAAAAACCTCATCCGGTTAGCGGTTAATCTCTCCTCTCTCTTTAACTCTTACTGTGTTGTAGTTCATTCACTCTGTTCATACTATACTGGCCCTCCTGGAACATGCCAAACTACATCCTACCTCTGGACTTTCCCTTGACCTCAAACCCTCTTCTCCCAGGTATTTTTGTGCAGGTTCTGCTCCCCTCTTTATTCAGCTTCTCTGCTCAAATATTCTCTCTAGGGCCCAATGTATTTAAGAAACAATCTCTCTTCATATTCTATCTTCTAACTCCACACTACTGCATTTATTATGCTACCTTATTTTATCATATATTTGTTTGGTATTTTTAAAATCTTTAACATACACCATATGAAGATGTAAAGTCCTTGGGGCCAGGGAATTTTCACTCTCCTGTGCACTTCTATATTCCACATTGCTAAGAAGAGTACCCAACACACAGAAAGCATGCCAGAAATATTTGTGGGCTAGCTGAATATACTATTTTTATATATTTATTTATGGCATTAACCTGCAACTAAAATGTTTAAGGGAGCTTCCCTGGTGGCTCAGTGGTAGAGAATCCACCTGCCAAGCAGGCAGGAGATGCAGGTTTGATCCCTGGTCAGGAAGAGCCCCTGGAGAAAGAAATGGCAACCTGTTCTAGTATTCTTGCCTGGGAAATCCTATGAACAGAGGAGCCTGGCTGGCTATAGTCCATAGATGGGGGTCGCAAGAGTTGGACACGACTTAGCGACTGAAACAACAACAAAATGTTTAAGATTTAACATTCAACCCTTAATTCCATGAAAGAATTTCTGTGGGGAATGAAAAGTCTTAGTCTAAGAAATAGCTTTCTGGTTATTTGTTTTGATATAGGAAACAATGTGAATTAATGGAACAAAAAAATATACCAAAAGAATCCTAAAAACCCTACCATATTGACATCCCATTTCACAACTCAGTGTGAAAGATGCAACTGAATTTGGATATATGAGGATTACACAGAGGAAAGCTGGGAAGAAATACGAACTTCTAAGATTTGTATCTTTCTCCTGAACATTTCAACACAGGTTGAAACCACATGTATACTACATACAGGCTGAAACTACACTCAAAGTAGAGCAAGTAGAGAATGGTATGAAAACTTTGCATAAGGACTACTGCATCGGTAGGTATGTTAGTGACACTGTCATACCTATTATTTTTATAATTAACTTGTGCTCAAAGACTTTTGGTGGAATGTCTTTCTTAAGGGCCTATACCTAATAAGTGGCAGTTTTAAAAAATTCAAACCAAGTCTGTCTGGTTTTACAGTTAGTTTCTTCTCTAACAAATTTTGCTCACCCCTCCTCCTTTCAACTCATGTATTTATTCATCTACTGATTTATTTATACAACAAATTTCTGAGTGAATGTAAATATTAATTTATTGCATTAAGTTTAAAATTGTTTTTCATCAACTAACATTTCCAAAACTTTTGAAACCTGTGACCCATTTTAATAATTATGTACCTACAGCCTGTCATGTTAAAATTGTATTCATTTTTAATAATATGAGGTAGAGTCAGATTTCATACTATATTAGGAAATTATTAAGGATTGTGTATTCTTTGATATAGCCATATAGAAAAATAAATTTGATTTTTTTCTACTAACAAGGAAATTTTACTTCCAGATAATTAATAAGAAGCTTAATTTGTTCATGAATAAATTAAATTTTTAATGTGTTGTGTTTCACTACTGTTAGGTAGGTAGAATAGGGAAAAGGAGTCCAAAATGGCGTGGCTAAAAGACAAGGAAGGTCAAAGAAAGGTCCAATGACCAGAGTGAAAACTTCAGGCAGAACAAACAGCACTCCTGGCTAAGCCCAATTTGCATAGGGTAGGCCCAGGTGGAGGAAAAAACATATAAAAGGAGGAGCCAAAGCGCTTTCTTTCGGACTCTCTCCCGTGTGCGTGTGCTGTTTTCTTTCTCTCTCTCCCTCTCTCTCTCTCTCTCTCTCTCTTTCTTTCTCTCTTTCTTTCTTGCTCCCTCCCCACGCACTCCTCCACTCTCTTCTCTTCGAGTCTTGGATTCTCCTGCTATCTTCTAAATAAAATGGAGCTGTAACACTGATTTGCCTAAGAGCTGTAACACGGTTTGTCCAAGACCTGAGAGCTGTGATGCACCGAGGGCTTTAATGTCCGTTGCTCCAAATCTTTGTTGTGACGAGACAAAGAACCGAGGAACATACACTCACGTGACACTACCAAATACATAGTGAACAGTGTTCTGAAAGTTAACAATTTCTCTATCAGCAAACATGGACAAAAAATCCTTTCCTTCACTGTTACTTGAATTTTGCATTTCACAGTTTTAAACTATGTATTTTTTTATATTTATAATGTTTAATTTCTTAATTATGGGAGAAGAAAAGGTTAGAAGCCACTTTTTAAAAACACTTCTCCATCGATAACACTATTTGCATGTGACTTGTTTTTGTACCTAACAAACAAAAGATTAAATTTAATATATGTGACAGTATATATTCTTTTTGGATACTGACCTTGAATTTCCAGATACAACTCTTTCTGCTTTATTGAAATGTAAAATACCTGAATGCAATTTTCAAATCTGATAAAGATGATCTTGGTGCAAATTTATACATATACAAGTTTCTTTACTTCTACTTTCACCTATGATTTTTAATACCCTTAATTCTCTCAATATCTTTAGTCAATGCTTTATAAAATAGTTCTAAAAATAAGAATAATGGTAGTATACAATTGAATAAAGCTTTTCCTGTAACTGGCAGTGTTCATCTTTAATAAATTGAATGCATATCATTTGATAGCCTTTAAGACTTCAAATGTTTTTTTTTCTCTTTTAAGCAGTTTTATTTCAAACTGATTTTTAAAGTTGAAATTGAAACACATATTTACTATTTTTATTGTTGTTAAGGATTGAATATTTTAAATCAGTGGTTCGAAAAACTGCTTTATAGAAATAATGGCTAGTAATAAAATAATAAAATATGCATAAACAATTTGCTTTGAGATCTGAGAGAGAGATGAGGAAATGCAGAGGTAGCAGGTTATTAAGCTTTGAAAAATGAGTAGGATTTGAAAAAGTGGAAAAAGAGGAAAAAGGGCTTCTAGATAGAGCACACAATGTTAATAAAAATTCTGAGGCCCTTAAAGGTGTGGGATATGTACAGAAATAGAAAGGCAATCAATGTGCCTGAAGTTCTGCCAACTCAGCAAATAGGAAATAATTTTTAAATGGGGAAGAAAGAAAAGAAAGCCTGTATGTTTGCCGATCACAGAAATATCAATAGTTGAATGCTTGATTAAAATATGCATTCAGTAAGGACTGTGGTGATATGGAAGATTTATGAAATAGGCCAGCAGAATTTAATCTCTGCATTATCTTGTCTCATACTTTCCCTTTGCTTTGCTATTTTTTGTTTGTTTTGCTTTGCTATTTTTAACTCTCCTTACTTGGCTTTGAAAATTTTAAGTATCTCAGGATAGTAATAACATAGAATGATATTCAAGACATCTGTACTACATGCCCTGATATTACTATTATTATTATCCTAAATTTTGCATCCCTGGTAGCTCAGATGGTAAAGTGTCTGCCTGCAATGCGGGAGACCCGGGTTCAACCCCTGGGTTGGGAAGATCCCCTGGAGAAGGAAATGGCAACCCACTCCAGTACTCATGCCTGGAAAATTCCATGGATGGAGAAGCCTGGTGGGCTACAGTCCATGGGGTTGCAAAGAGTCGGACACAACTGAGCGACTTCCCACTCTCCATGAACTTCTATTTTCTTATTTATATATTGGCCTTCAATTGCCAAATTTCTGTTTTGTTGTTGTTGTTTTTACCTTAGAACTTGTCAACTACAAATTGGCACTTGCCCATCAACTACAAATGGACCCTTGCCAATAGCATTTGCCAGCAACTGAACAACAAGGGCATTTGCTATCTACCTGTGCTGCTGCAGCTGCTTTGACACTCCCAGAAGGGAATTCAGGGTGGAGAATGAGGCACTCTGCGCTCTAGGGAAACTGGTGGAATAGATCTTTAGATAGTTTGATGTTTTCAGGAACTGATTTCATGATCCCAATCCTTGCATCTCCTCTTATCTAGAAAAGCACTAAATCCCTTCGTGGTGACATCAGCTCCTTGTGACTAGCAGAACACCTTTTGTAAAACGAGTACTTGATTGCATTGAACTCCTCCTTCACCAAAGTCTTATATGACTTTTCCCCACTGCTTTTGGAGGACTGTCTCAGCGCTATCTGAGGTGCTGTCTTCTGGGCTGCGGTCTTCATTTTGCCCCAAATAAAACTTAACTTGCAACTTTCATGTTGTCCATCTTTTTAGCGGACAAACTCTAAGCATATCAACTGATTATTCTTTGCCACCTCATTTTCTGGTATCACCTAGGTGCATGTAAACAGCATTTTTATTTTAGTAAGTAGCTTATAACAATTTACTACTAGAGGAAGATAAGAGATAGCCATATCAAGTCCATGCACCTTATTACTGAGTTCAGATTATGTCACTGATCCTGTCCATGATTCAGCTGGCTCAGCATGTAGCCAGAAATCAGTCATAATTGTAAGTGTATAAGAAGGAGAAACAGTTGTCATAAACCCTAAAGATTTAATAACAATATTATATAAAAGGATGTTTTTATATTTTTGTGTGAGGTAAAGTTTAAATTCAGTTCAGTTCAGTTGCTCAGTCGTGTCCGACTCCTTTTCAAATTAACTGTTTAGTAATTGCATAACATATCACAATAGTCTATTTTATTAAAACAATAATGAAAACCTGTTTGCTTTCATTTATTATCTCATACATTATAAAAGTATGTTTGCTGATCATAATATCAAATTTTGGCGCTTTAGTAATAAATTCCTGAAAGATGTGATCTAACTTCGGTTTTAACTTTTGCCTTTTCATTTGTATGTAAGTTACCTAGATGACACTGATAACAGCTTTCTGTTTTTTATTTCATGTATCTCTGATGATGTTTTTATTTTACTTTTTTCCTAGAAGTTATGTGCTTTATTTTTGCTTTTTCAAGCACAATGGGTAGATTGACTAAATTACACACAGTACTCAAAGCAGACCACTCTCCACACTTGTTTATGCTGTTAAAACGGCATAATGCAGCAGTAATCATTCTGCCTGAATGGAGGCCAGGTCAAATTATATTTGAAAGTACACAGATACAAATGGGAAATTTTAAGGAACAGCTGTAGATTTACTACATGGCTGTTAGTTCAAAGAGATAAAATATAAAAACCAAAGCATAGAAGACTAACTGGGTCATTGTTTGAGCAATGGAAACTAAATGGAGCCACCCACAGATGCATGGGACTGGGGAAGCTTTTTGTTTTGTGATCCAACCAGTTTTATTAATGTATCCTTTCCACAATAGCTCATTCAGCTGTGCATCTGATGTAAATCAGTAGTATGTTCTTTAACCCCAGATCCCCTGCAACCAATCCTTGGGTGGCTTTTTGTTCTGAGACTCATCATGACTATGGACCTTGAGAATAGTTTTTCTTTAATGTTCTCCTCAGTATTTCAACAGCTAGCACAGAGAGTGGTGACACACCCAGTGGGGACCTATCCTGCATTTCTCAGTGAATGAAGACATCAGAAATTAAAAACTTTATGTGGTCTGCCAAGTGTAAGTGTCACAAACCTGCCAGCAAGTAGCTGCTGAGAAAATGCTGAATGTGCAATAATGTAATTTATTTCCTTTTAAGTACCTTGCTCAGTCATGTCTGACTCTTTGTGACCTGTGGACTGTAGTTTGCCAGGCTCCTCTGTCCATGGGATTTGCCAGGCAAGAATACTGGAGTGGGTTGCCATTTCCTACTCCAGGGGATCTTCCCGACCCAGGGATCAAATCCATGTCTCTTGCATCTCCTGCACTGACAGTTTAAAATAATCTGATTTGTGTGTGGGTGGAGGTGGAGGGTTGTTGGAGGGTCTGAGGCCTTCATTGAGGACATAGGTTATTATTCCCAATGGAATTTAAAAAAAAAAAAAAAGTCCAGTAGAAAGCAAAAAGAATTTTGCTAAGTCACTGTATCTAATTACTAGCATAGATTTAAATTTAGAATATGTGAGAAATTAGCCTACATTGCTGGCATCTGAACTCTGCTGCTCAGCTAAGACAGTCTGTGAAACTCAGTCCTATTTGCTCATTTCCAATCTGTGTTCATGATATTCTCTCATCCCACTCTGAAAACGTCTTTGACTTTAGCCTTAAACTTCATCACCTGATGCAGTGTACATATAGGTGTTTTGCCTGGAATATTGAGCTCATCTTTTTCGTAGGATTTTTGCTTAGGCTCATGCCATCGGCAAATAGGGCTTTCTAGATTTTTGAGTGGGAAACTTTCAGTGAGCTCTTTAAGTGAAAGTCGCTCAGTCGTGTACAATTCTTTGCGGCCCCATGGACTATACAGCCCAAGGAATTCTCTATGGCAGAATTCTAGAGTGGGTAGGCTTTCCCTTCTCTCGGTCTTCTCCCTTAACAGTCAGATGGTACTTCAAATGATCAGCCTGTGTACAGTTTGGTTTTAAAAATACAGTCTAGATAGATCCCTAAATTCATTTATCACCTATTAAAATGCATTTCAAAAGAGATATAAGTATTTAAAAACATTTTAAGAATTTGTTTACAACTGGTGTGTATGTCTATAAAGTTACTTGATGGCAAAACAAATCAGATCAGTTTCCTCTGATTTGTGAATTGGCACTTATGTGTAAAAAGCAATATTTAACAACTGTTTCCCCACTGACATGATTCCTTAACATAGTTTCACTTAGACTTCAAAGACGTTAGCCTTCATCCCTAAAATACAGCATCTACTTAAAAATAAAAAAAAGATATTATCTTGTCATTTTTTTTCTTTTGGAAATGTTCTAAGTCTAGAGAGTTCTTAATAAATAATGTAGTTTTTTAGACAAAAACATTGTGTAACCACTTGCAATGAGATTTAGATAAAATATAAGACTCAAGCATTCAACACATTTGAAAATTAAATGACAACTCTATTGAGATTTATTGACATCTTCTGTAGGACACTTTTGAAAAGCTGGGCAGGGTGAGGGGCGGGGGGTGGGGGAGGGGGACAGAATATATACTCGTAAATGTTATTTTATTGTCAAAAAACCAAAAGTGCTTTCCATGTAATGGGAGCCCTTGACAATGAAACAGTTCTGAATCAGGAGGTTTGAGCATGTTTATAATGGGAATGTGACTCTCCCACTTGAAGATGTCTGAGCATAGGCCACTTACACTCTCTGATGGTTAATTTTATCAATTGTAAAACACAGCAGAAAGATGATAACTTATAGGACCTGAGGAATTTGGCTTTTATAGCAGCTAATATAATCCCGACTACATTTTGATGGTGCATATATTTGATCACATCTATCAAAATTTACATCAAAGAAGCATAGTGAATGACACTGTCCATAGTTTTTTTTCCCATTAAATGATATATTTAATATATATCATTTAAATATAAAGGATATATTTAATATATTCATTAAATATTAAGCTGTGAAAATAGTCATATCCTAAAAAAAAGTAGTAAAAGTTATTAAAAGTGGTATTCACCTAAGAATACAAACTGGAATATTTCCCTATATTTTTTTTCCTTCTACATTAAGATTACAGTTAAACAAGTTGTAAGACTGTTGTCTATTTTTTTCTTAGTCTCATCTGTTATAGCCATACACTCTGCTTATTTCTTCTTTTTTTTTTCTTTCCTTTCCTTTTCCATCACACTTTTCTCTTAGAGCTTCCTTCCTTCCTTGTCCCTGAGACACTATTTCGAGCTTCTAGCTCAAGTACTCTATACTGCAATGTCTCTAAAATAACCTCATGGAAGGTGTATATTATAAGAGAAACAGTTCAGTTCAGTCACTCAGTCATGCCCGACTCTTTGCGACCCCATGGACTGCAGCATGCCAGGCCTCCCTGTCCATCACCAACAAAAATAACTAATACCAAATAACAGAAACAAGGGAAGCAAATAAGCCCTACCCAGATCTAGAGGAAACACCTGGCATCTAATGTTAGAGATATGTTAAAAAAGAAACCCAGACATGTGAGATTTTAAATTTAACAATAATGATCACAGCCTAGGAATTTGTGAATTTAGCAGTAAGATTTCAAGGTCTGTTAATCAAGAGTTATATGGTATCACCCCTTCAAGGAAACTTATAAATCACTAGAGATTGATAGTCTTCCATATAAAAACTTAATTGCACACAAACTTCTTAAAGCAGAGAACCCTTGTGTTGTTTTTTCCTTCTGATGGCCTGTGAGTCTTTCTCTAAACTTCTCTCTTCCTGTAAAATTAAACAGTTTCATACCCATCTGATTCCCATGCACAATATAGGAAAGTGGCTTTGTCTTTTGACCTTCTCTTGAACTTTTCAGAAGTGGAAATAAAGGTATAATGACCCTGTATGACCATCCCCCAGCTTCAGTAGTTATCAGATTTTGCTACTTGAACAGCAATGACTTTTAGATCTTCAGTCCAAAAGGCCTTCATGAAAAGAAAGAGAAACGTGGAGGAAACATACAAAATAAACAGATATGTAAATATTGGGAACCGGAAGCTAGGTCAGAGATTAGATTAAAGTCACAAGGATCAAGATCTGGAGTAACCAGGAAAAAACAGTTATGAATTGTATGTTGGTTTTGTATTCACACCAGTCCACAAGTCAGAAGAAATTAATCAGACTTATTTCATGATAGTATGGTAGTTACAATGTTAATAAATCTGCAGGATCAAAGAGATAATATAGCCTTGATATCAAATAGGGGTTTGTCACATTTTAATATAAATTCCCTTGGAGGTTTGGCTCAGTTTTTTTGCCAGCATTAATGAGTTTACCCTCATTTAGCACAGAGCCTTTCACTCTTGAAAGCTTTCTATCAAAATTCACTGGACAAATTAGTTCAATGAGCCATGTAAGAAAACATGTTCCTGGGTACCAAAATAGGAAATTGAGAGATTAATGTGCTATCAAGATGAAAAAGCCATTAAAGGGAGGGCTGGTTATACTCCGAGGACAAAAGTCACCCAATAATATTTTTGAGCCATGGCTCTATGAGTAAACTAGCTGAGCTTACCAGATGGCATTAGAAATCCTCCCAAACACCAATGAGCACCAAACAAACCTTAAGAACAAAAAGTGCATGTGACCAGTGACTCTCCATCTTCTTTTCAAATCAGATCAGTCGCTCAGTCATGTCCGACTCTGCGACCTCATGAATCACAGCACGCCAGGCCTCCCTGTCCATCACCAACTCCCGGAGTTCACTCAGACTCAGGTCCATCGAGTCTGTGATGCCATCCAGCCATCTCATCTTCTGTCGTCCCCTTCTCCTCCTGCTCCCAATCCCTCCCAGCATCAGAGTCTTTTCCAGTGAGTCAACTCTTCACATGAGGTGGCCAAAGTACTGGAGTTTCAGCTTTAGCATCAGTCCTTCCAAAGAAATCCCAGGGCTGATCTCCTTCAGAATGGACTGGTTGGATCTCCTTGCAGTCCAAGGGATTCTCAAGAGTCTTCTCCAACACCACAGTTCAAAGGCACCAATTCTTCAGCGCTCAGCCTTCTTCACAGTCCAACTCTCACATTCGTACATGATCACTGGAAAAACCATAGCCTTGACTAGACGGACCTTTGTTGGCAAAGTAATGTCTCTGCTTTTGAACATGCTATCTAGGTGGGTCATAACTTTCTTTCCAAGGAGTAAGTGTCTTTAATTTCATGCCTGCAGTCACCATCTGCAGTGATTTTGGAGCCCAGAAAAATAAAGTCTGACACCGTTTCCACTGTTTCCCCATCTATTTTCCATGAAGTGATGGGACCGGATGCCATGATCTTCGTTTTCTGAATGTTGAGCTTTAAGCCAACTTTTTCACTCTGCACTTTCACCTTCATCAAGAGGCTTTTTAGTTCCTCTTCACTTTCTGCCATAAGGGTGGTGTCATCTGCATATCTGAGGTTATTGATATTTCTCCCGGCAATCTTGATTCCAGCTTGTGTTCGATCTTCTTTTACTCCTACTTAAACCCATCTTCCCTTCCCCATCTTTGAAAATCTTTCCAGGCCATACAACTAAATCAGATTTCCAGATCCCCTTCCTCCTTTTCCCATGCTGAGTATTTCATTCCTAAATTCATAGGAAAAAGCTAGAGAAAATAAGTAACTTGTTCAGAAGCCTAATCTGTAAGGAGCTTGAAAATATCCTGAGGAAAGTCTCAACACTAGTGTAATTTTTCTTGAATTACTAAGCAATACTTAGATATTCTTGAGAATTGCTAAGCAGCATTATTTAGATAGGGTACATAAAAATTAGAAAAGATATTTACATCTCTACATTATGTGAGGTAGCTCAGTGTATGCCTTTGAATAATTTCATGGAGCTAATGAAAATTGTCATGATCATCTAACTTCCCATTGATCATTCTATGAATTCACAAACTTTCTTTTGCAGTTCTTTCATAACTGCTTTACAAACAGCATGACACATGGGTTTTTCTATTAACTGTTTTGGTGGCTTAATAAAACCTTTAAAGGTGTTTATACAACTGCAATATAAGAGAATTATAAAGATATATTATCAAAGCAATTACTTTTTTCTATCACCAAAAACCTACATCCTAGAAAAACTTTCACTTGTTTTAGGTTATCAATAGGATTGCTGTTGTTCTATATTTCTTAGGAGATGTCGGAGTTTCCTTTTTAAGAAAAATTTTCACATTTACACAGAGGAGTAATAGAAAGTTCCACCTTCATGGATTGCAGCCTTGTGGTGGTGAAGGGGCTTGCCTAACTCAGTGAAGCTATGAGCCATGCTGTGCAGGCCCACCCCAGACAGACAGGTCATAGTGAAGAGTTCTGACAAAATGTGGCCCACTGGAGGAGGGAATGGCAACCCACTCCTGTACTGCCTGGAGAAGCCATAGACAGTGTGAAAAGGCAAAGAAATATGACACTGCAAGATGAGTACTCCAGGTTAGAAGGTGTCCAGTATGCTACTGTGGAAGAGCAGAGGGCAATTACTAGTAGCTCCAGTAAAGAATGAAGTGGCTGGGCCACAGTGTAATCCACACTCAGTTGTAGATGTGTCTGGTAGTGAAAGGTAAGTCTGATACTGTAGGAACAATATTGCCAAGGAACCTGAAATATTAAGTCCATGAATCAAGATAAATTGGACATGATTAAGTCGGAGATGGCAAGACTGTATATCAACATCTTAGGAAATCAAAGAACTAAAATGAATGAGAATGAGTGAATTTAATTCAGATGACCATTATATCACTACTGTGGGGGGGGAAATCACTTAGAAGAATTGGAATAGCTCTCACAGTCAACAAGAGTCTGAAATGCAGTACTTGAGTGCAACCTCAAAAGTGACCGAATGATCTGTTTGTTTCTAAGGCAAACCATTCAACATCACAGTAATCCAAGTCTATGCCGAAACCACTGATGCCAAAGAAGCTGAAGTAAACTGGTTCTATGAAGACCTACAACACCTTCTAGAACTAACACCAAAAAAGATGTCCTTTTCATCACTGGGGATTAAAATGAAGTAGTAGGAAGTCCAGAGATACCTGGAATAACAGGCAAGTTTGGCCTTGGAGTATAAATGAAGCAGGGCAGAGGCTAATAGTTTTGTGAAGAGAACATGCTGGTCATAGCAAACACCCTTTTCCCATAACCCAAGAGACAACTCTATACATGGACAGCACCAAATGCTCAATACTGAAATCAGACTAAGTTCTTTGCAGCTAAAGAGAGAAGTTCTACATAGTCAGAAAAAACAAGACCTGGAGCTGACTGTGGCTCAGATCATGACCTCTTTATTACAAAAATCAGACTTAAATTGAATAAAGAAAGGAAAACCCCTAGGCCATTAAAGTATGACCCAAATCAAATCCTTTATGATTATGCAGTGGAAGTGACAAACAGATTCAAGGGATCAGATCTGATAGACAGAGTGCCTGAAGAACTATGGATGGAGGTTTATAACACTGTACAGGAGTCAGTGACCTAAACCATTCCAAAGAAAAAGAAATGCAAGAAGGTAAAGTATTTATCTGAAGAGGCTCTCAGACAAAGAGCTGAGGAAAGAAGAGAAGTGAAAGGCAAAGGAGAAAGGGAAAGATACACCCAACTGAATGTAGAGATCCAGAGTACAGCAAGGAGAGATAGAAGACTTTCTTAAATGAACAATGCAAAGAAATAGAGGAAAACAGTAGAATGGGTAAGACTAGAGATCTCTTCAAGTAACTTGAAGATATCAAAGGAAAACATCATGCATGGATGGGAATGATAAAGGACAGAAACAGTAAGGACCTAACAGAAGCAGAAGAGATTAAGAAGACATGGCAAAAATACACAGAAGAACTGTATAATAAAGGTCTTCATGACCTGGATAACCACGATGGTGTTGTCACTTACCTAGAGCCAGACATCCTGGAACATGAAGTCAAGTAGGACTTAGAACCATTACTATAAACAGAGCTAGTGGCAGTGACAGAATTCCAGCTGAGCTATTTAAAGTCCTAAAAGATGATGCTGATAAATTGCTGCACTGCACATGCTACAAACTTGGAAAACTCAGCAGTGGCCACAGCACTGCAAAAGATCAGTTTTCATTCCTGTCCCAAAGAAGAGCAATGCCAAAGAATGTTCAAACTTTATACATTTGGTATGAGAAATTGTGCTCATTTCACATTCTACCAAGGTTATGCTTAAAATTCTTCAAGTATGGTTTCAGCAGTACATGAACCGGGAACTTCCAGATGTACAAGCTGGATTTAGAAAAAAGGCAGAGGAACCAAAGATCAAATTGACATTTGTTGGATCATGCAGAAAGTAAGGAGTTCAAGAAAAACATCTACTTCTCTGTTTCTTTGACTAAAGCCTTTAATTGTGTGGATCACAGCAAACTGTGGAAAAATCTTAAAGATAGGGGAATACCAGACCACCTTACCTGCCTCCTGAAAAACCTGTATGTGGGTCAAGAAACAACACTTAGAGCCAGACATTGAACCAGACTGATTCAAAATTGGGAAAGGAGTACAACAAGGCTATATATTGTCACCTTGCTTATTTAACTTCTGTGCAGAGTACATCATGCAAAATGCCAGGCTAGATGAATCACAAGCTCAAATCAAGACTCCTGGGAGAAATATCAACAACCTCAGATATGCAGATGATACTACTCTAATGACAGAAAGTGAAGAGGAACTGAAAAGCCTGTTGATGAGGGTGAAAGAGGAGAGTGTTAGGCTGGCTTAAAACTCAACATTCAAAAAACTAAGATCACGGCACCCAGTCCCATCATTTCAGGGCAACTGGAGAAAAATTCCAAGTAGTGACAGATTTTATTTTCTTGATCTCCAAAAATATTTATACATGATGACTTCAGCCATAAAGTTAAAAGATACTTGCTCCTTGGAAGGAAAGCTATGACAAAACTAGACAGTGTATTAAAAAGCAGTAACATCACTTTGCTGACAAAGGTCCATATAGTCAAAGCTATGGTTTTTCCAGTAGTCATGTGTGGATATGAGAGTCGGACCATAAAGTAAGCAGCCAAAGAAGGCTGAAAGCCAATGCTTTCATATTGTGGTGCTGGAGAAGACTCTTGAGAGTCCCTTGGACTTCAAAGAGATCAATCCAGTCAACCCTAAAGGAAATCAACTCTGAATGTTCGTTGAAGAACTGATGTTCAAGCTGCAATACTTTGGCCCTCTGATGCAAAGAGCTGATTCATTGGTAAAGACCCTGATGCTGGGAAAGATTGAAAGCCAAAGGAGAAGGGGGCAGCAGAGGATGAGATGGTTAAATAGCATTATTGACTCAATGGACATGAATTTGAGCAAACTCAGGGAGATAGTAAAGGACAGAGGAGGCCTGCATGCCACAGTCCATGGGGTCACAAAGAGTGGGACATGACTTCATGACTGAGCAGTAACAATAGAAACTTCTAGTAATTTCGCATTGTGGCTTAAAAGGTATGTTTTTTAAAGATGTAAATGAAATGTGCTCAGAGAATATTACTAATGTCTTCATTTGTCTGTTGCTGCTCCCAGCCATGTTACAGATCAAAAATAACCAGTTGCTAATGATAATAGTAAAGCCAAAAGAAATTCTATATAAACAGCTGCTGCTTCTCCTTGGGGAAGAATTACATTAAGTTGAATGTTCATTTTCCCATGAAGCTGGACAAAATACCACCAGGAAGCAGAGAGAATTTATGAGTCTCTCTATTCAGAGATTGTTTCTTCTGATGAACTCCTGGAGAATTTCCTGTCAAGTGACACTCATTTGAAAACTAATAAATGCTGTGTTGTGTTACTACTTATAATTTTCCACTAAATTATAAGCCTCTGGAACAATGTGATCGTGGCCTTGTACTGATCACCGTTCTATAACATTTGTTGTTTTTTAGTTGCTCAGTCATGCCCGACTCTTTGCAACCCCATGGACTGCAGCACGCCAGGCTTCCATGTCCTTCTCCTCCTGCCTTCACTTTCTCCCAGCATCAGAGTCTTTTCCAACAAGTTGCCTCTTCACATCTAGACCATAGTGGGTGCACAATAATATTTTTGCATGCAGGGATTCATCAATACTTTAAGGGAATAAACAATTATAAATCAATAGTTTGATTGTATCCTGATCCTCTGTTCTATCAGAATCATGAACAATGAGTCTCTTTCATATATAAGAATTTCCTCTTTCCCAATTAAGCAATCTTAAAGTTTAGTTTTAAGATCAAACTAAACTCTTTCCCTTGGATCTCAGAATTCTCTCCAATGTCAAGCAATTCTTTAAAAAAAAAAAAAAAAAAAAACTATTTATTTATCTTCCTTTTCTTCGTGCTGGGTCTTCATTGCTGCCTGTGGTTGTGGTGACTGGGGCTTACTCTTAGTTGCGGTATATGGGGTTCTCATTGTGGTGACTTCTCTTGTGAAGCATAGATTCTCAGTAAATGGGCTTCAGTATTTGCAGCCCGTGGGTTGGTAGTTGTAGCGCACCTGCTTAGCTGCTCTGCAGCATGTGAAATGTTCCCGGACAGGGATTGAAGTCATGCCCCTGCATTGCCAGGCAGATTCTTATCTACTGTGTCACCAGGAGAGTCCCAAGCAATTCTTTAGTGACTTCCTAAGTTTGCAGTTTCCTGAAGAAGGCAGACCTTTAAGAAAAGTTCTTCTGATGACTTTGACCATAAAATCCAGGCTGGCTGATACATATACATAAAGCAATTCATTCATGGTGGATGCACCTGAATAGTGAAAATTCAATTCTGTGGTGTTGGACTGGAATTACCTATATCTGTCAGTCTCTCTCTCTATTTACTTGTGTAGCTATGGAAATGTCCACTAAGAGGGCCTGAAAACAGCAACTCTTCATAAGCAATGAGCACACCCAGTATCCAGATGTTGGTTTCTAAATAACAGTTCTCCACTGAAAAGAACCAAAGCTCTTTGGAGAAGTGTTTGACTCCAGGGTTCGGGCGGGGAATAAGGACAGGATGAGCCTGGAAGATCTTGTGTAAGAGAGGAAAAGACTATTCAAGTAATCATATAAAATCAAATGAACACAAAAGTTGACTTGGATGGGCTTCCACTGGTCAAATCTGGGACAGTTTGACTATTATGATAAAGTGATAGCAGTAGATTATAATGAATAAAACAGGGAACCATGAGCCCATATGACTTAATAAACAGGTGAGGGAGATTAAGAGGTACAGATGTCCAGCTTCAAAAATAAATGAGTCATGGGTATGAAAGGTACAGTGTGGAGAAATAGTCAATAATTATATAATGTCTTTGAATGGTAACATCATACCAGACTTATTACGGTATTCATTTTGAAATGCACAGTCGTACCTCATTATTATGTTGGGTAAAACAAACTAACATTGTATTATAGGCCAGTTATACTTCAAAAACAAACAAAATTATTGTAAGAAGAGGTCAGATCTGGGGTTACCAGAGAGTGGAGGGAGCATTTTGTGGGGTGACAGGGTGGGGAATTGGTTCAAGGTATTCAAAATGGACAAACTTCCAGTTATAAGTACTAGGAATGTAATGTACAACATGATAAATATAATACTGCTGCATGTTATATACGCAAGTTGTTGAGTAAATCCTAAGAGTTCTCATCACAAAGAAAAAATTTTTTTAATTTCTTTGCGGTGATGGATGTTCACTAAACTCATTGTGATAACAACAAAAAATAGTGCAAATTCCAGTCACACGTATGGTTTAAAATGCCTTCCTCGGTAAACTTCCAAACTCATTCTATGAGGCCACCATCACCCTAATACCAAAACCTGACAAAGATCCCACAAAAAAAAGAAAACTACAGGCCAATATCACTGATGAACATAGATGCAAAAATCCTTAACAAAATTCTAGCAATCAGAATCCAACAACACATTAAAAAGATCATACACCATGACCAAGTGGGCTTTATCCCAAGGATGCAAGGATTCTTCAATATCTGCAAATCAATCAATGTAATACACCACATTAACAAAATGAAAAATAAAAGCCATATGATTATCTCAATAGATGCAGAGAAAGCCTTTGACAAAATTCAACATCCATTTATGATAAAAACTCTCCAGAAAGCAGGAATAGAAGGAACATACCTCAACATAATAAAAGCTATATATGACAAACCCACAGCAAACATTATCCTCAATGGTGAAAAATTGAAAGCATTTCCTCTAAAGTCAGGAACAAGACAAGGGTGCCGACTTTCACCATTACTATTCAACATAGTTTTGGAAGTTTTGGCCACAGCAATCAGAGCAGAAAAAGAAATAAAAGGAATCCAAATTGGAAAAGAAGAAGTAAAACTCTCACTATTTGCAGATGACATGATCCTCTACATAGAAAACCCTAAAGACTCCACCAGAAAATTACTAGAAATAATCAATGACTATAGTAAAGTTGCAGGATATAAAATCAACACACAGAAATCCCTTGGGGGAAAAAAAAAAAATTGCCTCGTACTTGGTGTTTATGGAGACTACCGACTCAGTAGGTCTGCAGCTAAAAAAATAAAATAAAATAAAATAAAATGCCTTCCTCAAGATTCCATAACTGTAAGTTGAAGCACTGTGGCAACTCTACACTACACTGAGTTTATGTCTCAAAGTGTAACTTAGGACTGATGTTCCTTCACTGTGCAGTTTATAACTACTCGTTTACCACCCCTGCTCCTGCTGCTACACTCCACCTTGAAGCCTCTTAGCAGTCAGAGAACTAACGAATTAACCATCATATTTAGGTCTTATGAAATGTCCCTTGTAAAGAACACCATAGTGCAGATAACCTACTAGGTGACAAAACTAGCCTATATGTTATCCATATAGGATAAAATTTAAAATTTTAATTATAACATTCTTCCTTATCCTGGTAGCCACTTCTTGTTTTTATACTTACAGCTACAGTTCTGAATGAGAAATCAATGTTTAACGGATCACCCATGAAACTATATTTTCCAAACACTGTCACTTGGATGATTTTTCCAACACTCAACTGCCCCAACTAACCTTCTTTTAAAACCAAGGACCTCTTTTTCTCAGCTATGAATAAGAGCTGTGAATCCTGGGCCCTTGAAGGTTAGATCGTGCATTGCATGAATTCTACATTTGTCCTTGGGCTTATCACTGTTTACACTTAAAATTGAGATGTGTAAAGAGCCTAAAATCAGAATCAAGGGCTTTTATTTTTTGCCTTTTACTGTGCTCTATAAATATTTGCTGTCATAATATCTAGAAATAGTTGTCAAAATACACCATAATAACTGATATTTAGAATATCAGGAAATATTCCAACCAGATTAAAAAGTAAATCCAATAGAAGCAAAGCCTAAATGAATGAGGACTGAGTTGCCATGATAAACTTAGCAAGTGTAAGTTGATCTTGCAAATGAAGATTCCTTAAGGACTTTTACAGGCAATAGCGTGCCTAATTATTGCCTTCTAGCCTGTGTAGCCTTTTATCTATCTTGTACCTTTTTCTCCAAAATCATTTACACCCTCCATACATACATACAGCCTTAGGGGAAAAAATCATTTTTAAGTCCAAGAACTTTGATTGAAAGAGAAGGCAGAAGGACTTAAGAAAAACCATCTTCACTTGGGAGATCTTGTAAGTAAAAAGGGAAGACCTTTCCTCCCAAGAGAAATCAAGCCATAAATAAACAGAATGAGCTCAGATCCTAAATTTTCTGACATCCAGACATTTCTAATATACCTGCTCCAGAATGTTTCTTTTTGTAATGTTAAAGCTATTTAGAAAATCTGGGGTACAGATAAATGGTGACATTAAGTTTTCTGACAGGAAGGGTTAAACAAGATGATTTGAGAAAATACCATCTTAAGGCTCTTTCATAGGGACAAGTAGAGATATTAGTGGCTTCCCCAGGCACCCCTTACCACAATCATTTTCTCATCTTTGCTGTATATAGAGTGTACTGGTTATCTATTTTTTTAGCCAAATATGCAAAAGCACTAGAAAACAATCATTTGAGGGTAAGTAGAAAATGATAGTGCCTCAAATAGGGAAATGCGCTACGAAGTGAATTCCCTTTCCTTTCAAAATTTGAAAACAAATGACATTTCACAGATTGCCTGAAAATACATTCTAAAACTTTTCCTTTCTCCTATAATCCCTCAGAACAAGATGTGAAACAAATTTCAGAGAAAAATGAAATACAAACAGTGAGCAAACCAGGCCTCCACCACAGCTTTACTAGGGAGACTACAAGCTCTCTGGTGCAAAGAAAATGTCTACTTCTTGTCTTTGATCATTAATCAAGTGGCCCAATAACTTTCATACTTAGACTCCGGATTTTATTTAAACTTCTCTTTATCAGTAAACTCTCTGACACCATGGCTGCAGAAGGATACGACAGGCTCCCCTGCTTCTAGTGCACTGTGGCAGCAGCTCTGTGGTTTTCTCCTTTCCCCTTGACTTTGTCTTACTTCTTTGGCTCCCCTGCTCACTTTGTCCCATGTCACAGTATCTGATTACATGATCCAGGCACTTATGCAATGTGCTGGCCCGCCTCCTGACACCCTGGCACCTTAGCCAACATATTATGGCAGAGATGATCATGAGAAACTCTGACTGGGTCTATTGAAAACATGATGAAACATACTCAGTATCAAGGCCAAGGGAGAAGAGGTGCTTAGAAAACAAAGGAAAGGACAGAGAAAGATGGAGAACATGACTGCAAGTGAAGTGAAAGAGAAATGGGTGCATTTATTTTAGGCAGATTTCTTAAGTGCATTCTATATTCCAGACATGCAAGATGTAATGCATGTATTCCAGGCCCTTAAGAAGTTCAAAGTCTGGTAAGGAAGACAAGAATTGAGATAGGGCAGCATTACTATAAGATGGTATGAAAAGTAGAGAGTTAGACATGTGCACAGGGTGCTCTAAGGATCAGAATAAACTGTTTTAGGAAGCACGGAGGGCTTCTTTTAGGAAGTAACATTGAGTTGAGTCTAACAGGGTGAATAGGATTATATCTAGGAAACTAAAAAATCTTTTGCAGATTAAAGTATTATTGGTAGAGAACAGTAAGTCAGCAAGCATCTTTGCGTTCTTTTTTAAAAATATTTTTAATGTTATTGATTTCAAGTCTCTTCATACAACAAATATTCATTGCTGGTCATTATATTCAATAAACTAAAATATAATGAATTAAGTCTTCCAAATTAGAACTGTTAAGACATAAATTACTTTTTTGGAAAACAGAGGGCCTCTGGAATTCAATTCTATAAACTTAGTCATAATTATATACAATACCCAATATAATTATAGAGTAATCAACATTAAAAGAAACATAGAAGAAGCAATAAAGTGCACTAAGAGTAATTTAAATCTACCTTATGGATTTTAAGTTCTTTGTTTAATAAATCCCATCTTAGCCCTTTCTTTCATCTTACCATGTTTTTAGCCTTTAAATATATCACATATTTCAAATATGTGATACCGTACATCATGTATTTCACATATCAAATAAAGGACAGAAATGGTATGGACCTAATGGAAGCAGAAGATATTAAGAAGAGGTGGCAAGAATAAACAGAAGAACTGTACAAAAAAGATCTTCATGATCCAGGTAACCACGATGGTGTGATCACTGACCTAGAGCCAGACATCGGGAATGCGAAATCAAGTGGTCCTTAGGAAGCAGCACTACAAACGAAACTAGTGGAGGTGATGGAATTCCAGTTGGGCTATTTCAAATCCTAAAAGATAATGCTGTAAAAGTGTTACACTCAATATGCCAGCTGATCTGGAAAACTCAGTAGTGGCCACAGGACTGGAAAATGTCAGATTTCATTCCAATCCCAAATAAGGCAATGACAAAGAATGTTCAAACTACACACAATTGTGCTCATCTCACATGCTAAAAAGGTAATGCTCAAAATTCTCCAAGCCAGGCTTCAACAGTACGTGAATGATGAACTTCCAGATGTGCAAGCTTGATTTAGAAAAGGCAGAGGAACCAGAGAATTAAATTGCCAACATCCATTAGATCATTGAAAAAGAGAATTCCAGAAAAACATCTACTTGTGCTTTACTGTTTATACCAAAGTCTTTGACTGTGTAGATCACAAAAAACTGGGAAAATTCTTAAAGAGATGAGAATACCAGACCAACTTGTCTGCCTCCTGAGAAATCTGTATGCAAGTCAAGGAGCAATAGTTAGAACTGAACATGGAACAACAGACTGGTTCCAAATTGGGAAAGGAGTACATCAAGGCTGTGTATTGTCACCCTGGTTATTTAACTTATATGCAGAGTATATCATGTGGAATGCTGGGCTGGATGAAGCATAAGCTGGAATCAAGATTTCTAGGAGAAATATCAATAACCTCAGATATGCAGACTCCACCACCCTTATGGCAGAAAGTGAAGAAGAACTAAAGAGACCCTGATGAAAGTGAAATAGGAGAGTGAAAAAGTTGGCTTAAAACTCAACATCCAAAAAACTAAGATCATGGCATCTGGTCCCATCACTTCATGACAAATAGATGGGGAAACAGTGGAAACAGTGACAGGCTTTATTTTGGGGGGATCCAAAATCACTGTAGATGGTGATTGCAGCCATGAAATTAAAAGATATTTGCTCCTTGGAAGAAAAGTTATGACCAACCTAGATAGCATATTAAAAAGCAGAGACATTACTTTACCGACAAAGGTACATCTCGTCAAAGCTATGGTTTGTCCAGTAGTCATGTATGGATGTGAGCATTGGACTATAAAAAAATCTGAGTGCCAAAGAATTGATGCTTTTGAACTGTAGTGTTGGAGAAGACTCTTGAGAGTTTCTTGGACAGCAAGGAGATCCAATCAGTCAATCCTAAAGGAAATCAGTCCTGAATATTCACTGGAATGACTGATGCTGAAGCTGAAGCTCCAGTACTTTGGCCACCTGATGCGAAGAACTGACTCATTAGAAAAGACCCTGATGCTGGGAAAGATTGAAGGCAGGAGGAGAAGGGGACAACAGGGTGAGATAGTTGGCATCACCAACTCAACGGACATGAGTTTGAGCAAGGTCCAGAATTTGGTGATGGACAAGGAAGCCTGGCATGCTGTAGTACATGGGGTTGCAAAGGGTTGGACACCACTGAGAAACTGAGCTGACCTGCTGATATATCACTATATGGACCTCTTCTTGGCTTCAGGATTAGTTCTTTGTGGTTTTTTTCGTACATTCTGAAAATATCTTATATCTCCTATTTGCTAGTTTATATATCTCATTGTCCAAAATTCTCACCATAATTCATATTTTATAGAAGCTATTCTGAACTGTGGATCAATCCTCCAACACTTCATATTAGAAAGAAAGAGCAATAAAAGCAAATCATAACTCTTCATAGAAATTCCCAATGAAAATTACATTCAATAACAGTCATATAAACACCATGAATTTAGGGAATAACAAATTTTATAAAAATCTGACCTGAATGAAATGACACAAAAGAGACCATGCTAGAGATTACAGTGAGCCTGTATTTAAAAATTCCAAATCTTAATTACTACAAAAAGAAAGATATAGGAAGCTTTGCTTGTTAATTCTTTGAATATGTGGGTTGCAGCAAGATGGTTCTGTTTTAAAGAGTAATGTTATCACCTTCCTGTTTCAGTTCAGCTCAGTGCAGTTGCTCAGTCGTGTCCAACTCTTTGCAACCCCATGAATCGCAGCACACCAGGCCTCCCTGTCCATCACCAACTCCCGGAGTTCACTCAAACTCATGTCCATCGAGTTGGCGATGCCATCCAGCCATCTCATCCTCTGTTGTCCCCTTCTCCTCCTGCCCCCAATCCCTCCCAGCATTATGGTCTTTTCCAGTGAGTCAACTCTTTGCATGAGGTGGCCAAAATACTGGAGTTTCAGCTTTAGCATCATTCCTTCCAAAGAACACCCAGGACTGATCTCCTCTAGAATGGACTGGTTGGATCTCCTTGCAGTCCAAGGGACTCTCAAGAGTCTTCTCCAACACTACAGTTCAAAAACATCAATTTTTCAGCACTCAGCTTTCTTCACAGTCCAATGCTCACATCCATACATGACTACTGGAAAAACCATAGCCTTGATTAGACAGACCTTTGTTGGCAAAGTAATGTCTCTGTTTTTTAATGTGCTGTCTAGGTTGGTCATAACTTTCCTTCCAAGGAGTAAATGTCTTTTAATTTCATGGCTGCAGTCACCATCTGAAGTGATTTTGGAGCCCCCAAATATAAAGTCTGACACTGTTCCCACTGTTTCCCCATCTATTTCCCATGAAGTGATGGGACCAGATGCCATGATCTTAGCTTTCTGAATGTTGAGCTTTAAGCCAACAATTTCACTCTCCTATTAGATAGGAACAAAAAATCTTTTAAGGAATTGTTAACAGAAGCAGACCTGTCACAGTTGTGTGTGTGTGTGTGTGTGTGTATGTTTCTGTTTGGTGTCAAGTTGTTATGATTAGTAATGAAAATCACAGTCCTTTTTGGCTTCCGCTGGATCATCGAAAAAGAAAGAGAGTTCCAGAAAAACACCTATTTCTGCTTTCTTGACTATGGGGAAAACCACTAGACCATTCAGGTATGACCTAAATCAAATCCCTTATGATTATACAGTGGAAGTGAGAAATAGATTTAAGGGCCTAGATCTGATAGATAGAGTGCCTGATGAGCTATGGAATGAGGTTCGTGACATTGTACAGGAGACAGGGATCAAGACCATTCCCATGGAAAAGAAATGCAAAAAAGCAAAATGGCTGTCTGGGAGGCCTTAACAAATAGCTGTGAAAAGAAGAGAAGTGAAAAGCAAAGGAGAAAAGGGAAGATATAACCATCTGAATGCAGAGTTCCAAAGAATAGCAAGAAGAGATAAGAAAGCCTTCTTCAGCGATCAATGCAAAGAAATAGAGGAAAACAACAGAATGGGAAAGACAAGGGATCTCTTCAAGAAAATCAGAGATACCAAAGGAACATTTCATGCAAAGATGAGCTCGATAAAGGATAGAAATGGTATGAACCTAACAGAAGCAGAAGATATTAAGAAGAGATGGCAAGAATACACAGAAGAACTGTACAAGAAAGATCTTCACGACCCAGATAATCACGATGGTGTGATCACTGACCTAGAGCCAGACATCCTGGAATGTGAAGTCAAGTGGACCTTAGAAAGCATCACTACGAACAAAGCTAGTGGAGGTGATGGAATTCCAGTTGAGCTATTCCAAATCCTGAAAGATGACGCTGTGAAAGTGCTGCACTCAATATGCCAGCAAATTTGGAAAACTCAGCAGTGGCCACAGGACTGGAAAAGGTCAGTTTTCATTCCAATCCCAAAGAAAGGCAATGCCAAAGAATGCTCAAACTACCGCACAATTGCACTCATCTCACATGCCAGTAAAGTAATGCTCAAAATTCTCCAAGCCAGGCTTCAGCAATATGTGAACTGTGAACTTCCTGATGTTCAAGCTGGTTTTAGAAAAGGCAGAGGAACCAGAGATCAAATTGCCAACATCCACTGGATCATTGAAAAAAGCAAGACAGTTCCAGAAAAACATCTATTTCTGCTTTATTGACTATGCCAAAGCCTTTGACTGTGTGGATCACAATAAACTGTGGAAAATTCTTCAAGAGATGGGAATACCAGACCACCTGATCTGCCTCTTGAGAAATTTGTATGCAGGTCAGGAAGCAACAGTTAGAACTAGACATGGAACAACAGACTGGTTCCAAATAGGAAAAGGAGTTCGTCAAGGCTGTATATTGTCACCCTGTTTATTTAACTTCTATGCAGAGTACATCATGAGAAACGCTGGACTGGAAGAAACACAAGCGGGAATCAAGATTGCCGGGAGAAATATCAATAACCTCAGATATGCAGATGACACCACCCTTATGGCAGAAAGTGAAGAGGAACTCAAAAGCCTCTTGATGAAAGTGAAAGTGGAGAGTGAAAAAGTTGGCTTAAAGGTCAACATTCAGAAAACGAAGATCATGGCATCCGGTCCCACCACTTCATGGGAAATAGATGGGGAAACAGAGGAAACAGTGTCAGACTTTATTTTTCTGGGCTCCAAAATCATTACAGATGGTGACTTCAGCCATGAAATTAAAGACACTTACTCCTTGGAAGGAAAGTTATGACCAACCTAGATAGCATGTTCAAAAGCAGAGACATTACTTTGCCAACAAAGGTTCATCTAGTCAAGGCTATGGTTTTTCCTGTGGTCATGTATGGATGTGAGAGTTGGACTGTGAAGAAAGCTGAGCACCGAAGAATTGATGCTTTTGAACTGTGGTGTTGGAGAAGACTCTTGAGAGTCCCTTGGACTGCAAGGAGATCCAACCAGTCCATTCTGAAGGAGATCAGCCCTGAGATTTCTTTGGAAGGAATGATGCTAAAGCTTAAACTCCAGTACTTTGGCCACCTCATGCGAAGAGTTGACTCATTGGAAAAGACTCTGATGCTGGGAGGGATTGGGGGCAGGAGGAAAAGGGGACGACAGAGGATGAGATGGCTGGATTGCATCACTGACTCGATGGACATGAGTTTGGGTAAACTCCAGGAGTTGGTGATGGATAGGGAGGCCTGGCGTGCTGAGATTCATGGGATCACAAACAGTCGGACATGACTGAGTGACTGAACTGAACTGATGCTTGGTATAAAACAAATCTATTTTTAAATTGGCATCTTGGCACTTGAGGTTCCAGTGGTGCTCTCTATCCTCTGTGACTATATTAGTTCCTTTGGCTCTCAGATCCCATGTTCCTCCAACACTTGTACTTGGAGCCACTCACCTCACCACTCACCTTGCCACTTTCAAGGCACAGCACTGGGCTCCTGACTCTGACATAGGAGTTTCCCCAGTTTTAGATCACTTAGCACACTGGCTTTGTAGTAGGCCTTGTTGCCCTTATACTGGGCGGGGAGGGGCAGCTCCCTGCTTCTTTAATAATTGAAGCCACAATTTTATCTTCCAGGGATTAAATTTTTAACCAGAAAAATCACTTTCAATGAACTAAAGTCCCTAGACTTATTGTGTCCTAACTGGGTCTCGGGCAGCTGCTATGGATATTCTGTAATATATTCCTGTACCTAAGATAAGAATATTGATTGTCTATTTGTGCCAGACATGAAAGTGCTTACACAGTGCTTTCCACTTTAGAAAACTTGGTATCATCCACTGAATACCATTCTAAGCCCAGACGAGCACTTCTTGTAGCCTTTAGTGGTGGGGTGGGGTCAGTGTTACACCCACACAGGAGCCAGCAAGCCTGAAAGTGAAAGTGTAGTCACTCAGTCGTGTCTGACTCTTTGCAACCCCATGAACTATAGCCCACCAGGCTCCTCTGTCCATGGAGTTCTCCAGGAAAGTATACTGGAATGGATTGTCATTCCTTTCTCCAGAGGATCTTCCCAACCCAGGAACTAAACCTGGATTCCCACATTGCAGGCAGATTCTTTACCATCTGAGTCACCAGGGAAGCCCACAAAGGAGCCAGGAAGCCTAGAGACTGATATTTACCAGTCAGATCTCCTTTCCTCTTTGACATGGCCCATCTAGGAACTTAGAGCTTCATTAGCATCTAAATGGTATATACTCTCTATTTCAACTCCAAATTATCTCATCAGCACTAAGTATATCTAGAATATTCTTATTCTTGGGCTTCTTTTGTGTGATAAAAATGAAAGAATGAGGATTGGTATCTTCATCAGGATTGTTGTGGTGAATCGGGAAGTTTTTAAGTATCTAGACTTGACCATTAACTGACATCTCTGGAATTATTCTGATCCACCCAGCCATCCTATTCTGTCCATATTCTAACCTCATTTGACTTTGTTCCTCAACTCCAATTTATTTATTTATTTTTTCTTACAAGCCCTAGGTTTAATCTTTAAGAGTCAGACACAGCTAATACCTTGGCTTTGTGAAACACCTTGACTGAGTTTCTGATATTTGCCCTCTGGCACCATGCACAGTGGTGTGAAAGATACTCTTAAAACTCTCTGCACTACCCTTCAGACCTGAGAAGTGGTGTTGCTGCGGGATTGGGCTTCCCACTGGTTAGAAAACAAAGCATTTTGTCCTTTCCTGCCCCTCTCAAAGAGGAAATACCCCCAAGGGCAACTGAAAGGAGCTTTTACAAACATAACACAACTCTTTGTTGGAAAAGAGAACATTTTGGGGTGAACCACACCCGCCCAACAAAGCAACACTCAGTAGCTATTGATGGCATAAAGTCATATCGTTTGGAGCAGCTAATATTTTTTGGTAAGCTAGAGTGAGAGCATTCTAGTGCTCAGCAATTATGCTCCCCAAATTCTCATTCTTCTCTCATTCTGGAAAGCCTGGACCTCAAATGAGTGAGGTCAAGAGGCCAAGCTTGTTTAATCTAGGAAAACATCAGCAGGAGATCATGATACAGGTATGATGGAAGAAAGGGGAAAATTAGGAAGATGACAAGGTATTGCTGGAGAGTAAGATTCAATGCTATAATTGCCAATAATAAACATAAATTTTATATAACTGCGTTTAGGTCAGATGTGCTTATATTTAGAACAAATACCACTGAGAATAAGTGGGGCCCTAGAATGCTTCTGAGACTGAAACTCTGGATGGGATGGAGTTGCTGGTGGGAGAAAAAAGCTCCTGTAAGGGGTCATCAAACATTGTCCTCTAACCCAGGCTCACCTCCCTAGGTCTTGAGATGTCGGCAGGCACTCTTTTGTGTACATGTCACGCTATGTGGGGGTGGCATCTCCATATGGGATAACAGGAAACATAAATGTTTCCGCTTTCTGGAGGCAGTAGAGATGGTGACTATGATAATGGTATGCAGTTACACAGGAATAGGAAACAAGTGTTCTTTGAGAGGACATAAGTTTACTACTGGAGGAAAATGACCAAATTATTGAGTTACGTATATGTGACTGACCTCCATTTTTCCTTCCTTTATTTCCAAGCATATTGTGCCACTTGAATGTTCTTACCATAAAGATTTTTGTAAGCTGTAGTTAATAGAAGGCATGTGAAGTTAACTCCATGTTACACCTTTTTTTAAGTGTTCAAACACATGTAAAGAGATTATGCTTGATATCACGGAGAAGTGACTTTGGGAGAGGATGGAAAAAGTCAGGAGCACCTCCTTGTATCTCCAGGAATCCCAATTTCCATAAAGGTTTTTTTTGTGCCCAAAACAAAACAGAAGCAAAAGAGTCCCAGAAACCCGGGGTACCCTGAAGACTTAGTCATTGGACATTTTAGTAATAACCAGTGAGAATAAAGGACATGAGCTCTCTGGGGCTCTCATGCAGATTAATCCTCTAGGATTTATCCATGACTTAGACAGGAAGAAAGAGAACCTCCATAATAACAACAAAATTCTCTCGACTGATTGGGTTCTCAGACTCTACTTTAAGTATAAGAATAAGAGTATATGACATATTTCCCACTCTTCAGTTTGTGGCTAACAAAGCCATATCCACTATAAAGCATACCTACAAATATTGACGGTACCTACCCAGAGCCCTGTTTCTTGTAGCCCTAATTCCTATCAGGTGGTTAGGTGATAAGAATTCAAAAAGTGAACTTGCCAGGGAGTGATGAAACATTCACCAGCCACTCATAACTTAAGTACTTCTGCACTCTTACCCACTGAACTCAGCTCCTTTCCTTAGTGAAATAAAGGCTCCCCCTCACGTTGGTCCCTGGCCCTACCTCTTGTGATGCGGTCCCGGCTCCTGAACTTCATGTGTCTAAGATCTACTCCTCTTCTTCATCCTTTCCTGAATTTTACTATTTTCTTCCATCTCTACCTTGTTCTGGTCTTTCTAAAATTTCTGACCACTTAATCCAATCAGCTGCCAGGATTTTCATTCACATATCTTGATTTAGACCTACAAAGGTCACTAATTCTAATCTACGATTTCTCTGGTGTTTTCTACTGTTCTGTTCCTGACTCAGGCTGATTTCCTTCATGCTGACCTACAGTGTACACTATCTTCTTTTCTAAAGTTTGGAACTACAACTCTTCTTGACATTATGGTACTGCCTATTATTCAGTGTGCCATGAGGAAGTTTTCAACTTAATAGGTGACTCTATATAATCAAAACACTTGAAAGATATAAAAATAATGGTGGTATGGGTTTTGTTTTTGTTACTTTGCGCCCTGTCTTGTTTTCTGTTTTCTCATTTTGTTTTAAAGCAAACTACATGCCCCTAATTATTATATGCTGCCAATCTCACATCCATTTCTGCCTACTAATAAACTCCTGGTAGAGGTCACATTGATTTACACCACCAATGTTTTGTTATTTCTAAAAAATTTTAGATGGTATTAAAATGCATGTGAGCAGAATATTTATATATTGTCAAGGAACTCCTTTATGGCCTCTACTAATGATATTCATTGTCCTGCCTTTGCAATTTGGGTCTACATTAAGTAAAATTTGAAGAACATAAAGTAGTTCAAGAGAAAGACCTAAAAATGACTAGAAGAATAGAAACACAGAAAGAAGTAAGAAAAAAATTTGGAATACAGAACCGATATATTTCCCTGATGGCTTAGCAGGTAAAGAACTGTCTGCGATTCAGGAGACACGAGTTTGATCCCTGGATTGGGAAGAGTCCCTGGAGAAGGAGATGGTAACCCAGTCCAGTATTCTTGCCTGAAAAATGCTATGGAGAGATGAGCCTGGTGGGCTACAGTCCAAAGGATCACAAAGAGTCAGACATGACTGAGCATACATGCATGAATATAGTACATAAGAGGATATAATTGAGTGGAAACCATCACTGAACATATGATTTGTTAATCTAAAAACAGATTTGTTTACCTTTACTTGTTGGTAAGTAATACTGTGAAGCACTGAACATGATTTTTAGAATTTTTTAGAGTATTTTTTTTTTTTAATTCAGAGAAAACCATCTGCCTTAAGTCATCATAATCTAATAGGCAAATAAACCCAAGGTCAGAAATTTGCCTAATTGAAGAGGCTCAATTTTTGTTTTATATACAAACAGCACAACAGAATTAAACTCATCTTGCAGTAATACTAAAGTATGCCTGTATGGTTAATTACTCATCTACTTTTTTATGGAAAGCCAGTATTCTTGATATGACATAAAACATATGGTAGGACTAGAACAACAGCTTTTTGGAGAGCGTGTACATCATTCTTTTTGGCTTATAGACAAAGAAGATGGAATACCCTGGGATTCAGTGACTTGCATAAATACATACTTATTTAATAGAGTTGGAGATGTCCTCATTTCTAATAGAGTATGTGCAATTGCTATCACATAGAGGGACACTGATAGATTCAAGGAACCTATGTGGGACAGATTTAAAAACCACAAATACTTGCAAAGTGACCATCATAAATAAAATCTGAATACATTTACATTTATTATCATTTTAAAATTATTCAAAGAACCCATCTGCCTAGAAATGCCATAAAGCCAATATTTTATCATAATTTTTAGAATGGTTCATATAAATGTCTTAGGGAGCAGTTTCCAAATAAGATTCACCACTGAATTCAGAAAATATTATTTTTTCTCTTTTTAACACCACTATGTTTTGCCAAGTACAGAAGCAGAAGATATTAAGAAGAGATGGCAAGAATACACAGAAGAACTGTACAAAAAAGATCTTCACGACCCAGATAATCACTATGGTGTGATCACTCACCTAGAGCCAGACATCCTGGAATGTGAAGTCAAGTGGACCTTAGAAAGCATCACTACGAACAAAGCTAGTGGAGGTGATGGAATTCCAGTTGAGCTATTCCAAATCCTGAAAGATGACGCTGTGAAAGTGCTGCACTCAATATGCCAGCAAATTTGGAAAACTCAGCAGTGGCCACAGGACTGGAAAAGGTCAGTTTTCATTCCAATCCCAAAGAAAGGCAATGCCAAAGAATGCTCAAACTACTGCACAATTGCACTCATCTCACATGCCAGTAAAGTAATGCTCAAAATTCTCCAAGCCAGGCTTCAGCAATATGTGAACTGTGAACTTCCTGATGTTCAAGCTGGTTTTAGAAAAGGCAGAGGAACCAGAGATCAAATTGCCAACATACACTGGATCATCAAAAAAAGCAAGAGAGTTCCAGAAAAACATCTATTTCTGCTTTATTGACTATGCCAAAGCCTTTGACTGTGTGGATCACAATAAACTGGGAAATTCTTCGAGAGATGGGAATACCAGACCACCTGATCTGCCTCTTGAGAAATTTGTATGCAGGTCAGGAAGCAACAGTTAGAACTGGACATGGAACAACAGACTGGTTCCAAATAGGAAAAGGAGTTGGTCAAGGCTGTATATTGTCACCCTGTTTATTTAACTTCTATGCAGAGTACATCATGAGAAACGCTGGACTGGAAGAAACACAAGCGGGAATCAAGATTGCCGGGAGAAATATCAATAACCTCAGATATGCAGATGACACCACCCTTATGGCAGAAAGTGAAGAGGAACTCAAAAGCCTCTTGATGAAAGTGAAAGTGGAGAGTGAAAAAGTTGGCTTAAAGCTCAACATTCAGAAAACGAAGATCATGGCATCCGGTCCCACCACTTCATGGGAAATAGATGGGGAAACAGTGGGAACAGTGTCAGACTTTATTTTTCTGGGCTCTAAAATCACTACAGATGGTGGCCGCAGCCATGAAATTAAAAGACTCTTACTCCTTGGAAGGAAAGTTATGACCAACCTAGATAGCATGTTCAAAAGCAGAGACATTACTTTGCCAACAAAGGTTCGTCTAGTCAAGGCTATGGTTTTTCCTGTGGTCATGTATGGATGTGAGAGTTGGACTGTGAAGAAGGCTGAGTGCCGAAGAATTGATGCTTTTGAACTGTGGTGTTGGAGAAGACTCTTGAGAGTCCCTTGGACTGCAAGGAGATCCAACCAGTCCATTCTGAAGGAGATCAGCCCTGGGGTTTCTTTGGAAGGACTGATGCTAAAGCTGAAACTCCAGTACTTTGGCCACCTCATGCGAAGAGTTGACTTACTGGAAAAGACTCTGATGCTGGGAGGGATTGGGGGCAGGAGGAGAAGGGCACGACAGAGGATGAGATGGCTGGATGGCATCACTGACTCAATGGACGTGAGTCTGGGTGAACTCCGGGAGTTGGTGATGGACAGGGAGGCCTGGCGTGCTGCGATTCATGGGGTCGCAAAGAGTCGGACACGACTGAGTGACTGATCTGATCTGATCTGATCTCGTCAGTGCATGTGTGCTATGTGCTAAGTCACTTCAACTGTGTCCAGTTCTTTGCAACCCTTATGGAACCACAACCCACCAGGCTCCTCTGTCCAAGGGATTGTCCAGGCATTAATAGGTTGCCCCACCCTCCTGCATGGGGTCTTCTGGATTCAGAGATGGAACCCACATATCTCACATCTCCTGCATTGTCCAGCGGGTTCTTTACCACTAGTGCCACCTAGAAAGCCCACTCAAGTCAGTACTGGGGATAAAATGGTCATGTTTCCTCTCTGCAATTACTTAAAGACTAGTGAGGATTTGAAGCAATTAAACAAGCAGTTAGAATTCAATGTAAAATCTTTTTGTTTTAAATTGAAATACAGTTAACACTATTAGTTTCAGGTGTATAACATAGTGATTCAATATTTCTGTAAACAGTACTCCATATAGTATAAAGTGTTGACTATACTCCCTGTGCTGTACATTACATGCTTATATTTTATTTATTTTATACTCATAGTTTGTAATTCTTCATCCTTTTCACCTATCTTGTCCCTCTCCTGTCTCCCTTCCCACTGATAACTAGTTTATTCTCTGTATCTGTAAGTTGTTTTATTTGATTTTTGTTTGCTTTATATCTTAGATTGCACAAATTAGTTAAAAAATTCAGTATTTGTCTTTCTCTGACTTACTTCACTGAACATAATATCCTCCAGGTCCATCCACATTGTTGCAAATGGTAATATTCCTTTTATGGCTGCTTCTGCTGCTGCTAAGTCGCTTCAGTAGTGTCTGACTCTGTGCGACCCCAGAGACGGCAGCCCACCAGGCTCCCCTGTCTCTGAGATTCTCCAGGCAAGAACACTGGAGTGGGTTGCCATTTCCTTCTCCAATGCATGAAAGTGAAAAGTGAAAGGGAAGTCGCTCAGTCGTGTCTGACTCTTAGCGGCCCCATGGACTGCAGCCTACCAGGCTCCTCCATAATATTAATTAAAAATAGAACAACCATATGATTCACAGAGTATCTTTTTCTATTGCCTCTCTTTCAATCTATGTTTTTAGCTGAGTCTCTTGTGCGCAACATTTAGATCTGTCTTGTTTTCTTATCGAACCACCTACCCTATGTCTTTTGTTTGGGAAGTTTAGTTCTTTGACGTTTAAAGTGATTATTGATCATTACATACTCACTGACATTTTGTTACTTGTTTTGTGCGTATTTTTGTAGTCTTTTTTTTGTTTGTTTGTTTGTCTCTTGTTATGGTTAGATGATTTTCTTTAGTTTTATGTTTGGATTCCTTTCTTTCCAATTTTTGTGTATCTCTTGTAGATTTTGGATTTGTGGTACCATGAAGTTCATATTTGTTTATCTATATCTATGTGTTTTAAACTGATAGTCATTTAAGTTCAAACACATTCTAAAAGGTTTACATTTTTAACTCATCTCTCCCCCATGTTTTTTTGGGTTTGATGCCGTACTTTACATCTTCATGTCTGTCCCTTAACTGTTAATTGTAGTTACAGCTGACTTTACAATTTTTAACATTTATCCTCCATGCTAGCTTATTTAAGTGATTGATCCACTGCCTTTACTATATATTTTCTCTATACATAATCATATGTCTTCTCACCTCCTACTAGACTTCATTTGATTCTTTCTTTACAGTCTTATTTATAGAAGAGTGCTTCTGCTAGTTCAGGTGATTCTCAGTGAGAGTTTCTCAGTATTTAGTTGTAGTTTTGATGTGTTCAAAGGAGAATATGAGCTCAGAGTCTTCCTAGTCTACCATCTTGACTCTGCCTCCTCTCAAAAGAATCACATTTTTAAGCTCGTTATTTTTTCAGCACTATTGCATGTACTAGAAAAAGCTATACGTCAGAGAAGGAAGCAGCCAAAACCTTTGCCTTACCCTTCTATGAAAGAGAAGAGGAGGAAGAGAGAGAGATTGATGGAGATAAAGAGAAGTAAAATATAAATGAATACATATTCATAAATAATTCATGTGCTACCACAAAATGATAAATGCATGAAAAGAATAAATTTGGACAAAGAGAACAGAGTACCTAGACCTGAACAACAAACTTGGCTCTTTTGGAAGTCCTTTCTGAGGTGATGAATTGGAACAAAGAAGCAAATGGAAAAGAGATAAGCCATAGAAGGATCTGAGAGACCATTCTAGTCAGAGGATACCGCAAATGCCATGACCACAAGATGCAAAGGGTTTGACAGTAAGATAAACACCAGAACCAGTATCATGGGAATGGAGCAAAAGACGGGGAGAGAGATGAATAGAAGATGAGGTGTGAAGAAACCAGGTCAGATTAAGAAAGTATTATAGGTCATGGAAGGAGTTTTGATTTCTTTCTGTGTGTGTTGGGAAACCATTTCAAAATAGTGTGCTGCTGCTGCTGCTGCTGTCACTTCAGTCGTGTCCGACTCTATGCAACCCCATAGATGGCAGCCCACCAGGCTCCCCCATCCCTGGGATTCTCCAGGCAAGAACACTGGAGTGGGTTGCCATTTCCTTCTCCAATGCATGAAAGTGAAAAGTCAAAGTGAAGTCACCCAGTCGTGTCCGACTCTTTGCAACCCCATGGACTGCAGCCTACCAGGCTCCTCCATCCATGGGATATTCCAGGCAAGAGTACTGGAGTGGGGTGCCATCGCCTCCTCCACAAAATAGTGTAATGTAGATCAAAAGAGTGAAAACAATGGAACCAGTTAGAAGACTACGGCAGGAGGCTAGAGGTAGAGAAGTTACAGAGGGTAGTATAGGTATTGATGTCAAGAAAAGACTGGATAAATATACATTAGTAGTAAAGCATATTTGCCAATGAATTGACTGGATGTTGAATATGGAGAAACAGGAAAAATCATGGTGAATCCTGGATGTTTGCTTTTGAAGGAATATCAAACTCAGCTGTGGATAATAAGTAAACATTTCTGAAGAAAGTAATATTCTGCCAGTTTTATTAGGTCAAATTATGCATATATTCCCCAAATACACAACTAAGTATTCCCCAAATACATTAACTAAAAAGATCATTGCTGAACCTAATCTTCAATAAGAATTAAGATAAAAGGCTTATAAGTTCTTTCCTTTTTATTAATAATTGGAGAACCTTGGGCGAATAATTGCTAACCTTGGGAGAAATGTGATCATTTTTGAAGACTGATAAATGTTTCTATGAGATCTTTTAAATTTCATGTGCCATCATGAACATAGTGGGCATACAAAGAGAAAGCAGTATGTGTAGATTATGTTTTACTGAAACAGATTAAGCCAGCATAATTCAGTAGAAAGGAAGGTACAGATTTGTAGGGAAAATAAAATCAATATAAGGATAAAATATTCAAGTTGAAAAGAACTTATAAGTCATCTTATTCATCCACATTATTTTCCAGATGGGAAATTAAGTATCAGAAATATTAGGTAACTCAAAATAATTTCGCAAAAATCCCTGTCTTTCTTGTTTCCATGAGAGTATGTATCATTTAGCGTTCTTCTAGCTCCCTCTTGATTTCTTCATCTATGTGATTTTAAATTGAACAAGCTGTCTATTCTTACAATATGATAAACTAAGCTCATATTGTTTACTTCCTTCCCTCCAAAACTCCACTCAAATAATAGTAAACACATAATAAATGCATAAACCTGATGAAACTACCTGGAGGAGAAACTTCAGAGTACAGGAGATTCCAACACATTTCTGGAAAAGGCTAAAGGGATTTAAAAAAAAAATTACTGAAAGGTGAAGTAAAAACGAGGAAGTCATTGCCTAAAATACACACAGAAATGGCTGTAGAGGAGTGTCCAGATGATCTTCATCTCATCAATAGAAAATATTTCAAAGTAATGATTCAAAAAAGAGTGATCTAACTATAGTGTTTAGAAACTGGGAGGTATTAAGAAGATCTGCTGCTGCTGCTAAGTCGCTTCAGTCGTGTCCGACTCTGTGCGACCCCGTAGACGGAAGCCCACCAGGCTCCCCGGTCCCTGGGATTCTCCAGGCAAGAACACTGGAGTGGGTTGCCATTTCCTTCTCCAATGCATGAAGGTGAAAAGTGAAAGTGAAGTTGCTCAGTTGTGTCCGACTCCTAGCAACCCCATGGACTGCAGCCCACCAGGCCCCTCCGTCCATGGGACTTTCCAGGCAAGAGTACTGGAGTGGGGTGCCATTATATTACATGGCAAATACTATTCTAAAATATTTTAATGTATTACAATCTATAAAGTTGATACTTCCATCTCTATTTTACAGAGTTACAAAAGGTTAATAAGCCAAAGGTCATTAAGCTAATAAGAAGTGAAGCCGGGATTTGAACGCAGACTCCACACTTTAGCCACCTCATTATGCTAAGTGCACATACATTTGTGGAAGAACTATAAGAACTAAAAATAGAAAAGGCAAAAGAAATGGGACAGAGATTGTACTTTTTCTTTTTGGAGGTTCTGTATTTTTAAAATTTTGCAAATATTACTAATAAGTAAACAAACAAAATTGTTTAAAAAAAAATAAGCAAAACCAGTTGTGCTAAAAGCATGAAATGATACTGAGTAATGTGAATATCTTCAGATTGGCCTAACACAGAGTGCATACAGAGCTTTCTTTGTTTTTCAGTTTCCATGCTAGGATCCTAAGATTAACAACAACTTTGTATGTTAAGAGACTCACATTTTCAAACTTCAAACAGTTCTATGACCATCCTGTAATATTTAAAAGTGTACAAGGAAGGAAAATCCTAAGCCTAAAGAACGATACCTTTAAAATCACAGACTTGATATAATCCAAATCCTCTGTAAGATTTATTTCTTTTCCCATATGAACTTAGATTCTAAGAATGAAATTGAGAAAGAAGTCCATTTCATAAATAACCAGCACCAGAAACTGATGATCTTACTGTTTGAAGGCCACCGAGTTCTAGAAAAAGAGACTATAGTTATATAATAATAAGAATTAGTTAATTGAGATTTATATTATTTTCTTAGGCCCTAGGCTATCATCTTAACATGTATCTCATGAGTATGAGTGAAGCAAGAAAATATTATCAAAATAGAACTTTGAAAGTGATGGTTTAAGACAAAGAGAAACAATTAACTCTAATAGTTTTCAACCTAATAGAATAAGAATCAGCTAAGGAGTTTGCTGGAAGTTCAGATGACTAGACTAATGCTTGGAAATTCTGTTTACTTGGGTAAATGGACAGCAGAGATACTAAAAAAAAAAAAGTGTCCACAGTCAGATTTTAAAAGCCCTGAGCTACATAATAGAATACGTATGTTTAGGACAGATTATTTCCATTTTAAATAATCTTGTGATTCAGCCGGAAACAATGTATCCTAAATATAGAAAAAATGGATTACCCAGACAAAAAAGCTAAGGATAATCAGGGCCATGAATTCCCTTATTTTTGTTGTTCCCGTCACTTCTAAGAGAAATAAAGCACCAAGAGGACAAATGTATAAGCATTAAAGAGTGTCTTTGGAATATTTCCTCAAACAGAACAAAAATATGTAGTTAACGTGGTCTTTTTCTATCATACATGATAGGCCTATTTTGTAAAAACTATATGGAGGACAATGGAATACCATAGACTCAACAAAGTGACTCCATTTACAGCTGTAACGTTGATGTGTTATTTTCACTCAAACACGTCAACACAACATAAAACACAGAGATCTACTGATCTCTCAAACATATGTTTGCCATCCCTACAAATAAATATAATTTAAAAAATAAGTCTGCCTTTACATGGCAATCAAAAAGCATTCACATTCATGGTCCAAGGCTTTGTTAACTGCTTGCTCTCTGTCATAATATAGTATACAGGATGCTTCATATTCTGCACACTGTCACTCTGGTTCTATGTAGAGAGAATTTGAAATACAAATTGGAACCAATAAGTATAAAGCACAAGTACTCTGGATGGCCTCACCAGACACTTTTAAACTAGAGGGTGGAAGATAAACCTCCCAACATTTATAGGCCAGATCATCAGAGAGGGTCTTAAGAGCCAGTGATTTTTAGGATATCCCAGTTAAGGTAAAGAGCAGGTTATTATATCTGGTATATGCTGCCGCTAAGAAAGGAGTGCAGCAGTTTGGTTAGTCTGTTTCAATTTTGGAAGCAGCATATGTGACACTTGAGAATACTGCTGCAACAAATTTATCAGGTGACTCAGAAGACAGGCAGCATTGAGTCTAGGACTTGAGAGAACTCTGGAGAATGTCCAGGCTAACAGCTGAGAAATCTGCTAAGAGGATGCAGACTAAAGACTTACACAGAGGCAAAACTATGGTTTCAAACCAATAAAAAGAGTAGAGGCAAAAAATAATTCCAATTTCATAATTTATATAATAATACATTGTGTTCTCTATATTAGATTGGTGCAAAAGCAGTTGTAGTTTTGCATTGTTGAACTTCACCATTTGATACTGACATACATTCTTAAATAAATGCGGTATGTTATTCATCAATTTAAGGCACATTTCTTGCCTTTTTTTTTGCTAATGACTTATTACATGCTGTTTATTTTATATTTCTCATTCAAGTTAAAAATGGATCATAAGCCAGTGGAGACAACTCAGAACATCAACAACACATTTGGCCCAGGAACTGCTAATGAATGTACAGTGCAGTGATGATTCAAGAAGTTTTGCAAAGGAGACGAAAGCCTTGAAGATGAGGAGTGCAATGGTTGGTCATTGAAAGTTGACAACCAATTGAGAGCAATCATCAAAACTGACCCTCTTAAAACTACATGAGAAGTTGCCAAACAACTCAACATCAACCATTCTACAGTCATTCAGCATTTAGAGCAAACTGGAAAGATGAAAACCTCAATGAGAGGGTGCTTCATGAGCTCATCGAAATAAAAAAAAAAAATCATTGCTTTAAAGTGACGTATTCTCTTATTCTACTCAAAAACAGCAAATCACTTCTTGATTGGATTGTGACATGCAACAAAAAGTGGATTTTATAAAACCACCAGCAATGGCCAGCTCAATGGTTGGACTGAGAAGAAGCTCCAAAGAACTTGTCCAAACTAAACTTGCACCAAAAAGAAGTCATGGTCCCTGTCTAGGTGGTCTGCTACCCATTTGATCCACTACAGTTTTCTGAATCCTGGCAAAACCATTACATTTGAGAAGTATGCTCAGCAAATTGATAGATGCACCAAAAACTGCAATGCCTACAGCCAGCATTGGTCAACAGAAAGGCCCCAATTCTTCTGCAGGACAATGCCTGACTGCACATCGCACAACCAGTGCTTCAAAAGTGGAATGATTGAGTTTTGCCTCATCCGTCATATTCACCTTACCTCTTGTCAACTGACTATCACCAGTTCAAGCATCTCAACAACTTTTTGCAGTGAAAATGCTTGCACAACAGCAGGAGGTAGAAAATGCTTTCCAAGAGTGTGTTGAATCCTGATGCTCAGATTTTTACACTACAGAAATAAACAACAAACATTTCTTATTGGCAAAAATGTGTTGATTTTAATGGTTCCTATTTTGATTAATAAAAGATGTGTTTGAGCCTAGTTATAATGATTCAAAATTCAACGTCCAAAACTGCAATTATGTTTGCACCAACCTAATAATTTTCTGTTTTGTGCTTGTATAGATGTAGGTAATGAATACCACTAGGAATCAGATTTCTGTTTTACTGAGCAAGAGAGCAAGTAATAATATAGTTTACTGTGAACACACAGGTTGTTTCATTGGTGCACTTGATCATTTTTGTATATTAGATTAAAAACAAGATAATGATCCCACTGAGATAGCATTTTCTTTATTCTGTGCATGTGTATGTGACTGCATACAAAAGTGAAGAGATTGTTAAGCATTTTATTAGCAAATTATACTTTGGTTCATGAAAAAGAGTCTGTAGAAACACACAATCCACAGATTGGGAGATAATATTTGCAAATGATATGACCGACAAGGAATCAGTCTCCAAAATTTACAAACAGTTCTTGAAGCTTAATATCATCACAACAAACAACACAGTTAAAAAATGGGCAGAAAACCCAAATAGACATTTATCCAAAGACATACAGATGGCCAAGAGGCACACGAAAAGATGTAGAACATCGCTAATTATGAGAGAAATGTAAATCAAAACTACAATGAAATATCATTTCATACCAGTCAAAAAATCTATCATTGAAAAATCCATCCACAAATGATAAATCCTGGAGAGGGTGTGGAGAGTAGGAAACCCTCCTACACCCATGTTGGGAATGTAAATTGGTACAACCACCATGGAGAGCAGCATGGAAGTTCCTTAAAAATCTAAAAATAGAGCTGCTGTATGACTCTGTAATCCACTCCTGGGCATACATCTGGAGAAAAACATGCTCTGAAAGTATACATGCACCCCAAAGGATACATGACATCCCTTATATGTGGAATCTAAGAAGAAATAATACAAACAAACTTATTTGCAAATCATAAAAAGACTCACAGACTTAGAGAATGAACTTGTTGTTGCCAAGGGGAAGGATAGGGAAAGGGATAGTCAGAGAGGTTGGAGTGGATAAACACACTGCTATTTTTTAAATGAATAACCAGTAAGGACCTACTGTATAGCACATGGAACTCTGCTCAGTGTTATGTGGCAGCCTGGATGAGAGGGGAATCTGGGGGAAACGGGTACATGTATATGTATAGCTGGGTCCCTTTGCTGTTCACCTACAACTATCACAGCATTGTTAATTGGCTATACCTCAATACAAAATTAAAAGTTTTAAAAAATTTTAACATATGTTAACTATGACTATCATTACTGTTTTTATCTTATATATACATATAAATACATGTTTTATATACCATCATATTTGCATACATATGACATATAAATGTATATATACCTCCATTATCTCTTTACATATAGTTGTAATAAACACCGAAACCTTTTTATATTACAACCATTATGTAACACAGATAACAGTCTGAATGCTACCTCCAAGTCCACCAAGTGCCACATTCAAAGGAATATACTCCAGTAATTCAAATAAATAAAGCTATATCTTCAACTGCATCTCCCAAAACATCAAGGTAGATCCAATCCATAATTCCCAGGACTGAGGTGCCATTCCTTAATAACTCATTGCCCTTCCTGTTTTTGTGCTTTAACTCTTCTTCCTTACACCAAAATTCTCCCTGAATTCCAGATTACATAGACCATTCTTCAATTATTTATCTTATATTATACACATCCAGAGAAGGCAATGGCACCCCACTCCAGTACTGTTGCCTGGAAAATCCCATGGATGGAGGAGCCTGGTAGGCTGCAGTCCATGGGGTCGCTAAGAGACAGGCACGACTGAGCGACTTCACTTTCACTTTTCACTTTCATGCATTGGAGAAGGAAATGGCAACCCACTCCAGTGTTCTTGCCTGGAGAATCCCAGGGACGGCGGAGCCTGGTGGGCTGCCGTCTATGGGGTCGCACAGAGTCGGACACGACTGAAGCGACTTAGCAGCAGCAGCATACACATCAGTTATTAGGGAAGTAATTTGAAACAAGCCAAAGCCCCATAAGGACTATATAGATACTTAACAATGCATTCTGAAGAGACACATATGCTCTTAAGGTTCCCAAGTTGTCTTGAAACCAAACATGGTCATGAGATAACCAAAGAAGATGCTCCATATAAAACTCATGACTGATTCTAGAAACATTTTTTTCATTGAAGTTTTTCCAAATATTATCATATTTATCCATTTATTGGTAACAGTATATACTTGATAATAATTATATCAACAATTCTAATATTAGCATCTTTAGCTCAAAATGCTGCCACTAAAATGTGATATACCATCATAAATTTATATGAAGAGTTTACCAGAATTCAACTAAGAATCTGAATTAACTGACAATATATGTTATGAACAGAGGAGGACACAGCAACCTACTCCAGGATTCTTGCCTGGAAAATCCCGTGGACAGAGGAGCTTGGCGAGCTACAGTCTATGGGGTCACACTGAGTTGGATATGACTGAAGCAACTTAGCATGCATGCATGCATCCATGTATTACGAAAATCAAATGTTCACATTACTTCTGTATTACCAAGATACTCTCTGGGCTTCCCTGGTGGCTCAGTAGTAAAGAATCCACCCACCAATGTGTGAGAAGTGAGTTAGTCCCTGCTTTGCGAAGGTCCCCTGGAGAAGGAAATGGCAACCCACTCCAGTATTCTTTCCTGGAAAATACCATAGACTGAGGAGCCTGGCAGGCTACAGTCCATGGGACTGAAAAAAACTTGGAGTCAATGTAACAACTAAATAACAATAGCTAATATACAGCAAAGGTGAGATTTACCCCTAAATCATATCTGACTTCTAAGTTCATTCCTGCTACACAAAATGTTTTCACAGAAGAAGGGAATATTAATATTATGAAATAATATTATGAATATAAGAAGTCACAATAATATTATGAAAATAAGAAGTCAACTTATATAACATGGTGAATGAGAATAACATATAAAGAAATCTATCTAACAGCACACATATGCTAGTAAGGTTATGCTCAAAAAGCTAGGCTTCAGCAGTATATGAACTGAGAACTTCCAGATGTACAAGCTGGATTTAGAAAAGACAGAGGAGCCAGAGATTAAATTGCTAACATTCATTGGATCATAGAAAATATAGAAAAAATCTGCTTCACTGACTACACTAAAGCCTATGATTGTGTGGATCACAACAAACAATGGAAAATTCTTAAAGAGATGGGAATACCAGACCACCTTACCTGTGGTGGGTCTGATAAACCTGTAAGTGAGTCAAGAAGCAACAGTTAGAACCAGACATGGAAAACATGACTGTTTCAAAACTTGGAAAGGAGTATGACAAGGCTGTACATTGTCACCCTGCTTATTTTACTTATATGCAGAGTTCACAATGCAAAATATCAGGATGGATGAATCACAAGCTGGAATCAAGAATGCTGGGAGAAATATCAACAACTTCAGATATGCAGATGATACCACTCTAATGGCAGAAAGTGAAGAGGAACATGAAGAGGAAATAAAGAGCCTCTTGATGAGGGTCAAAGAGGAGAGTGAAAAAGTTGGGTTAAAATTAAGCATTAAAAAAAGAAAGAAAGAAAACTAAGATCATGGCATCCAGTCTCATAACTTTATGGCAAATAGAACAGGAAAAAGTGGAAGCACTGATAGATTTTCTTTTCTTGGGCTCCAAGATCACTGCAGACAGTGACTGAGACCATGAAGTTAAAAGAAGTCTTCCTTCCTTGGAAGGAGAGCCATGACAAGCCTAGACAGTGTATTAAAAAGCAGAGACTTCACTTTGCTGACAAAGGTCTATATAGTCAAAGCTATGGTTTTTCCAGTAGTCATGTATAAATGTGAGAGTTGGACCATAAAGAGGGCTGAGTGCCAAAGAATTAATGCTTCTGAACTGTGGTGCTGGAGAAAACTTTTGAGAGTTTTGAGAGTCTCCCTTGGAGAGCAAGGAGATCAAACAAGTCAGTCCTAAAGGAAATCAACCCTGAATATTCATTGGAAGGACTGATGCTGAAGCTGAAGCTTCAGTACTTTGGCTACTTGATGCAAAGAACTGACTCATTGGAAAAGAAACTGATGCTGGGAAAGACTAAATTCAGAAGAAGAAGGGAAGCAGAGGATAAGATACTTAGATAGTATCACTGACTCAATGGACATGAATTTGAGCAAACTGGAAGATAATGAAGTACAGGGGAACCTGGCATGCTGCAAGCCATGGGGTCCCAAAGAGTTGGACAGGACTTAGCCACTGAGCAAAAACCACAACAGCATATACAAAAATAAAATCAAAGTGGATTAAAGACCTAAAGGTAAGACTGGACACTATACAACTCAGAGGAAAACATAGGGAAAACACTCTTTGACATAAACCAAAGCAAGATTTTTTCTCATCTACCTCCTAGAATAATGAAAATAAAAACAAAATAAACAGAATTTAATATTACAAGCTTTTGCACTGCAAAGGGAAACAGAAGGAAGACAAAATGACAACCCTCTGAATGGCAAAAAATATTTGCAAATGAAGCAATGGGAAAAGGATGAATCTCCCAAATATATGAACAGCTTATGGAGCTCACAAAGCTTAATAACCTGGATAACCATGATGGTATGGGCACTTACCTAAAGATAGACATCCTGGAGTGTGAATTCAACTGGGCTTTTGGAAGCATTACTACAAACAAAGCTAGGGGAAGTGACGGAATTCCATCTGAGCTATTTAAAATCCTAAAAGATGATGCTGTTAAAGTGCTGGACTCAGTATGTCAGCAAGTTTGGAAAACTCAGCAGTGGCCACAGTACTGGAAAAGATTAGTTTTCATTTCAATCCGAAAAAAGGAAATGCCAAAGAATGTTCAAACTACCACCCAATCATGCTCTTATCACATGCTAGTAGAATGTCAGTCACTCAGTGTGAGTCAGCTCTTTGTGACCCCACGGACTACAGCCCATGCAGCTCCTCTATCTGTGTAACTCTCCAGGGAAGAATACTGGAGCGGGTATCCATTCCCTTCTCCAGGGGATCTTCCCAACCCAGGGATCAAACCCAGGTCTCTGGCACTGAATGAAGGTTCTTTACCATCTGATCCACCAGGGAAGCCACATGCTTGTAAGGTTATGCTCAAAATCCTTCAAGTTAGACTACAGCAGTATGTGAACCCACAGATTCCAGATGCACAAGCTGGGTTTAGATAAGGCAAAGGAACCAGAGATCAAATTCCCAACATCTGTGGGATCATGGAGAAAGCAAGGGAATTTCAGAAAAATATCTATTTGTGCTTCACTGACTATGCTAAAGCCTTTGACTGTGTGGATCACAATTGGAAAAATACTTAAAGAGATGGGAGTACCAGACCACCATACCTGTCTCCTGAGAAACCTGTATGTGGGTCAAGAAACAACATTTAGAACCAGACATGGAACTATAAACTGGTTCAAAATTGAAAAAGGGGTATGAGAAAGCTATATATTGCCACTTTGCTTATTTAACTTATATGCAGAGTACATCTTTGAAATGTTGGGCTTGATGAATTCAAGTTGGAATCAAGACTTCCAGGAGAAATAACAACCTCAGATATGCAAATGATACCACTGTAATGGCAGAAAGTGAAGAGGAACTAAAGAACCTCTGGATGATGGATCATGATGGACCAAACTCTGGATGGTCAAAGAGAGTGAAAAAGCTGTCTTGAAACTCAACATGCTAAAACTAAGATCATGGCATCTGGTCCCATCACTTCATGGGAAATAGAAAGGAAAAAAGTGGAAGCACTGACAGATTTTATTTTCTTGGGCTCCAAAATCACTGCAGAGGGTGACCACAGCCATGAAATTAAATGACACTTGCTCCTTGGAAGGAAAGCTATTATTAAAAAAAAAAAAAAACAAATGAACAAACAAACAAAAAAACCCTAAACAGCATATTGAAAAAGCAGAGACACTTTGCTGACAAAAGTCTATTTGGTCAAAGCTATGGTTTAACCAGTAGTCATGTACAGATGTGAGAGTTGGACCATAAAAAGGCTGCACACCAAGGAATTGATGCTTTTGAATTGTGGTGCTGGAGAAGACTCTTTAGAGTCCCTTTGACTGCAAAGAAATCAAATCAGTCAATCCTAAAGGGAAATCAACCCTGAATATTCATTGGAAGGACTGATGTTGAAGCTGAAACTCCAATACTTTGGCCACTTGATGTAAAGCACTGACTTATTGAGACCCTGATGCTGGGAAAGGATGAAGGCAGAAGGAGAAGGAGGTAGCAGAGGATTTGATAGATAGCATCACCGATTCAATGGACATGAATTTTAGCAAACTCCAAGAGACAGTAAGGACAGGGAAACCTGGTGTGTTACAGTCCATGAGATCCGAAAGAGTTGAACAGGACTTAGCAACTGAACAACAACACGGAGCTCAATATCAAAAAACAAATAACCCACACCAAAAATTGGTGGAAGACTTCAACAGACATCTCTCCAAAGTAGACATGCAGGTGCCCAACAGGCACATGAAAAAAATGCTCAACATCACTAATTATTAGAGAAATGCAAGTCAAAACTACAATGAGGTATCACCTCACATTGGTCAGAATGGCCATTGTCAAAAAATCTACAGACAACAAATGCTGGAGATAGTGTAGAGATAGGGAACCCCTCTTGCACTGTTGGTAGGAATACAAATTGATACAGCCACTGTGGAGAACAATATGGAGTTTCCTTACAAAATGAAAAACAGAACTACCATGACCCGACAATCCCTCTCCTGTGTGTGTGTGTGTGTGTGTTTGTGTGTGTGTGTATTGGTCTCTCAGTTGTGTCCAACTCTTTGTGATCCCATATACAGTAGCCTGCCAAGCTCCTCTGTCCCTGGAATCCTCCAGGCAAGAACACTGGAGTGGGTTGCTATGCCCATCTCCAGGAGATCTTCCTGACCCAGGGACTGAATCCGGGTCTCCTTATTGCAGGTGAATTATTTACCACCTAAGCTACTGGTGAAACAATTATACTTAAAAAAAAAAAAGTATAGACATTTATACACTGAAGGTACTTATTACTTTAGCAAAGTAGGAAAAAAAAGAAGGAGGCAATGTAAGAGAAATAAAAATCAGTATGTTTGTATTTGGTAGGACAATTATGGTTTTTACATGGGAAAAAATTCTAGAGTAATCATAATTCAGACAAGTTTATTCTCTCATTTTTGCAGTGGCAGGGATCCAGGCTACTTCTATCTCATTATTGTTTGGTTTGTTCCGGTCTCATGATGCAAACCATAAATCTTTCAGCATTCCAGCTGAAGCTTCAGCCATGGCCCCTCCTTCCATCTATCAGGGTGAAGGGGTGGAAGAGGAGCACGAGTTTATTCCTTAATGACATTTCTTGGAAATGGAACTTAGCATTTCACCTACTTCTTACTGGTCAGAATTTTGTCACATTTCAGTACCCATTTGCAAAAGAAGCTGGAAACTATTGTTTATTCTGGTTACAACCAGAATTGTTTACAACAAGGTAACCAGATAAAACTGGAAGAAAACTGTAGAAGAGAACAGGCATGGCAGCCAGAGTTTCTGCTTCAGCATCCAAACCAAACTCATTATCATTCGCCATGGTTAGTTTTTCCTCTTGTCATTTTTAATAGCATAATCCCTTTCTCCTTCACTAAAACTCAAATTCTCCTTGTAAATGCATTTTAGGGAGGCAGTGTAGAAAAATGAGAGCCTGTAGAATCAAACTACAGGTCTGGACTTCCAAGATAGTCTTCTACTTACAAATTCTTTTTATCCATAAAAGTGTTCTAATTTCTTTCTGCCTCAACTTCTTCTTTTTAAGAATAGGAAAACCAATGGCATTTGACTTTGAAAGTCACATGAAAAATAACTTAACTATTTAGCATTGTGTTTGACACAGAGTAAGTTTTCACTGAATACTAGCTTATTATTATTATCCCTTTTCATTTTCCCTCCTCCTTCCCTTCATGATCCACACAGTCAGTTGCCATATCTTTGAAAGTTAACTAAAATTGTATTGGCAGATGTGCTCCTTGTCGTTTGCTCAGCTTTATTCCATTAGCACTCATGTAGCTGTCATACCTAGTCCACTAAACTGACCTCCATGATTTCATTCTATCTTCCCTGAAATCCATTCAACCCAGCATGCTAGGAATTCTTTCTAAACAGCACCTCTGAAGAGGGGAAAAAAAAACAAACAAACAAAAAAAACACACCTATTATCTATAGAAAAACTTCAGAACATCTTATATGAGATAATACAGATGCAAACACACAACATAATGCATTATACACAAAAAAGTGTCCTTCTAGCCCCATCATCTCTTTACATAGATGTGTTCTTGAGCTTGATGTTCATATGATCCAGACATGTTATATGACAATCTTGGTTTCTCTTTTGTCTCCTATCCTCTTATGCCTTGTCCTAAGCCATCTCTGAATGCCTTCACTCCAGTGCCTTCCTTTACTGTTACTTTTAAATGAAATATCTATCTTGACTTTCCAACATCAAACTAATTTTTAAAAGCAAATATGGCAAAATGTTAATAATAGTTGAATCTACAGGATTGGGTATTTAGGTTTTATTATGCTATTCTTTCTTAATTCCATATTTTTGAAATTTTGATAATAAATACTGAAAATTTGTTAAAGAAATCTAGCTTGTTCCTTAATGGTAAAACAATTCCTCAAGATGGAAATATTATTTCTTTTTATTTTCTTCTTTATATGGCAGATGGGATGTGACTCTCATGCTGTCTCTTAATTTTCAGCTTCTATCACAGCAGCTGGTGTATGTATTGCAATTTCTGCTCCAGATTGTAAGCTCCATGTGGGCTAGTGCACACCTTACTCATCTGTACATACAACATAAACAACTCAAAAAAGAACATTCAGATGATAAACTCTAATATCTTAGTTGATAATTCTATAAAAAATACCATAAACTGAGTGGATAAAACAACAGTTATTTCTCATGGTTCTGGGAGGCTGGAAGTCAAGATCAGCATGGTTGGGCTCTTGGTGAAGACTCCCTTCCTGTTTATAGAAGCTCCCTTCTTACAGAGAAACAAGCTCTGGTTCCTCTACCTTCTTATAAGTGTATTAATCCCATCTTGGGGCTCTGCCCAGATGACCTCTTCTAAACCTAATTACCCCATTGCTAAATACCATCACAGTGGGAATTAATGCTTCAACATATTGAATTTGGGGAGGACACATTCCATCCATAGCACCTAATATCTGGCATACTTTAATTGACTTAAGAGAGATACCCATCTAGTACATGTATGTGGTGAGTAGAATTGGCTTCCTAAAATTTAGTGAAGAAAAATAAAATAAATAGACAACAACAAAAGCAAACAGAAAGCATTGTATTTTCAACATGATAAACTAGTGAAAAATTTGGAAAAGAAAATTAAAATTCCCCATAAATTATTGACAATGTTGTAGATGTTTGAAAGAATTCTGACTATTAGGATCATTCCCTACCAGATCATTTTTTATGTCCAAGAGGTATCTATTAAGACTTGAACCTGAGTTTCACCTGAGTAAAACCAATATTTATCTATCCTCACACTCCATATCCACACATATGACACATTTAAACTTGTGTATGTCATAAGATGCTGAGTCATAAGAAAAGAATTAAAGGTCATAACATATGATAAACTGAGCAAAATAGGAAATGTTTATTATAGATGTGGAAATTGGCTAAATAGAAGAGACACTGATTCATCAGAAAATGAGTGAATTACTAAGTGTATAAGAATATATTTAGTCTCATAGACAAATGTTATCATTGAGAGATAAGCATTTGAAAGTTGTTAGAAAGTTTCAGTTTCTCAGTATGCATGTAAAGCATTCCTAAGTTAGTTCTCAAATATCTTAATTCACACTAAATGTTTGGTCATTGTCAATAGATAATGTGACTGTCAGTTATTCTCAAGTTAGATATGCTGCGTAAGCTACTTTCATTTACGATTTATGGCGCAGAGATAGTAAAAGCAAGAAAAACAGAATCCTTACTTTATTATGGAGCAGTGTGAATTTCTGAAAGTGTTATAAATTATAAATATAAGCTCTATGTCCTGATAAATTACTTAGCATCATTAAAGCATAAACCCATAAGTAACCATTTTAGAGTACTATCTCGAGAAACGTCTTTATAAGTAGCCTCAATTTCCACAGAAACTCTGCAGGAGACATTAAAATTGATTTATTCTTGCTGGAAAAACTTGTTATTAGGAAGAGTTACTTCTGGGTCATTAGGATGAAGGCTATCACAGAGACAGGAACAGTAGCGGAAGCTCTGCCTATATTCCTGACTGAAAGGCAGGAAGTCAAAGGGTGACTTTTCCTCTTGATTTTTATCCCAGTAATAACATGTTTATAAGACACTAATTAAAGAAGCACAACAGGCGTCTGACCTACATAAGCAGGTGTATGTATAATAGCAAAGGTGAAAATGAAATCTCGAGGTAGTTTTTCTCCCAATTTCTTCCTGATTTATGCATTTTGCCTAAAACATCTATTTCTTTCCATCTGGTTTTACTTTTACAGAGCTCATGTAATACATTAAGAAGTGAAATGAAATTCTTTTATGTCAGCCACAGTGGGGGAAGGAGAGAGTGGTATGAACAGATAAAAAAGCATCAACATATATACACTATCATGTGTAAAACAGATGGCTGGTGAGAAGTCACTATATAATACAGGGAGCCAAGCCTGTCTCTCTGTGATGACCTAGAGGGGAGGGATGGAGGGGAGAGGAAGGCTCAGGACAGAAGGGATATATGTATAATTATGGCTGATTTGCATTGTTGTACAGCAGAAACCAACAACATTATAAAGCAGTTTTCCTCCAATTAAAAAATAAATTGAAAAAAAAAAAAGTGAAATGAAATTCTTTTCTGCCACCCCCGCCCCCCACCTTTTTTTTTACAGACAGAAAAGATTTCCTCCCTCAACAGCAAACACATTGTTTGATTCTAGTGCCATGTTCACCAAAAAAATGCACTGGTGTTTCACTTTTTCAACACAAATTCACACAGTTGCTTAAGAGAGCCTCTCTTAACCATTTAAGAGCCATTTGAAGTACTTCTACTGCTGATGCTGCTGCAGCTAAGTCACTTCAGTGTGTCCGACTCTGTGCGACCCCATAGACGGCAGCCCACCAGGCTCCCCCGTCCCTGGAATTCTCCAGGCAAGAACACTGGAGTGGGTTGCCATTTCCTTCTCCGATTGAAGTACTTCTAGCCAGCCTTAAAAACTGCAAACTGAAATTAAGAAAGTCTCTTGGGACTTAATTAAATTGACAGGTGGTGTGCCACGCCTACTGACTACTGAGATGCTGCAGGGGAAAAACTTTCTAATTTGCACTAGGAAAGATTGGATGGCTTTACTTTAAACCAGAGTAAACTTCCCCCTCTTAGCATGGAGATGAAAGATGGAACCATAGAGAGAATGGGTAGGAGAGCCAGAAAGCAACAAACCTAAGACAATAATAGGACTTGCAACAAGGAGTAGCAGCCAGGAAAGGCAAAATGGAATGAAAGATCCCATGCATAGAGCATAATTCAGGCAAGTGCTTCTTCTGTCAGCACGATAGTCATCCTATAACTGCACATGTGTGCTAAGGCCCAGCCTTCCCTCATTCATATCCTATACAGTGGAAGACTCCGTGTCGGGTGCGGAACACTGGATCGCTTCAGGAGAGGCAGCTTACAAACTTGGACTTTGGAGTTCCAGACTGACTTCTCTACTTCCTTCATAAAATTGGGCCAGTTAGTTACATAAACTCCAAAATTTCAATTTTCTCAACATTTAAGTATTGACTTTATGCGACAATTCCTTTGTTGTTTAGTCACTAAGTCGTGTCTGACTCTTTGCAAGCCCATGGACTGTAGCCCACCAGGCTCCTCTGTCTATGAAATTTCCCAGGCAAGAATACTGGAGTGAGTTGCCTTTTCCTTCTCCAGGACATCTTCCCAAGCCAGGGATTGAATCCATGTCTCCTGCACTGACAGGCAGATTTTTTTTTATAACTGAGCCACCTGGGAAGCCCTTAACACGAGCTATTTTACTCCAACTTTGAGTTATAAGTCCTCTGAACAGTTTTGGATTACTATTTGGCCCTTTGGCTCCAAGTTAAAAACAGTTGACCTCCACTTGGTAAAAATACATGCCAAATTGCTCTTTGGAGTAAACTTGATTAAAATTTACAAGTTAAGGCAGCCATCTGGAAGCTGATTATCATTGGGGAAATGGAGGAGGATATCATTCCCATCATACAATGGAGACGAAAAGTGTTTATTTCCTCTCCTGCTGGCTTAATTTTAAAGGGAAAGGTTAAAATGGAGAATATGAAAAACAGAACTTTGTTCCCATATATTCTCATTGCCTTCTCATGTAAATCTGAAGGCATTGTATGAAAACTGGAAGCTCCTAAGACCACCAATAGCAGGAACTGAAACAATCTAAAATTAGATATTAATGGGGAAAGTCTCTGGGGATGTTCAAAAATGTTCTTTTGTTTGTTTTCTTTTGTGTCATTAAGTAAATGTTGTAAATCATAGGTCAAAGTTTCTGGAATGCTTCCAAAAAGCCAACTCCCTTTTGCACTGAGTACAAATACCAAAAGAATTACATTAAACTAATAGGAATTCACTATGAAAAACATTCATAATATAAAAATAAAGTTAAGCAAAAGGCGTGACTATTAATTAAAGAAAAACATGAGTTCTCAAACTATGGTAAGGAGTAGATAGTAATAAACAACAGGTGCAAAAGTAATGAAAAAATACTTATGTGCCATTTTGAGGAAGCACGATCTAGAGAGAGAGAACCAAGATTCCCAGTCAGTCCTTGCCTATGGAGAAAATCCCTTCAATCAAACTCAACCCTGACTCGTCATCAGTTTAATGAACCCATTCCTGAAACTACTCCCCAGACCCAGGAGAAATAATAAACCCACCCACAGCAGTCCCATTGCATAGAAGATACAGCTGTATTTCATATTTATATCATTATGCTTATACTATAGGAAAGTGTACACATGCCATTCACTATTAATATTACAAATATGTATTGACCATATTCAATTTACCAGAAAAATTTACCAGAGTCTTAGTAAATTCTGGTGAGTGATCCTGCCACTGGGGATTTTACTGGCTACTGAGGGAGACAGATAACAAACAACGAAGTAAATCTATAGAGAAATGGCTGAGAAACATAATTTGACAGATTCAGCATTTTAGGTAGCTGCTGTTGCTAAGTCGCGTCAGTCGTGTCCGACTCTGTGCGACCCCATAGATGGCAGCCCACCAGGCTCCCCCATCCCTGGGATTCTCCAGGCAACAACACTGGAGTGGGTTGCCATTTCCTGCTCCAATGCATGAAAGTGAAAAGTAAAAGTGAAGTCACTCAGTCGTGTCCGACTCTTAGTGACCCCATGGACTGCAGCCTACCAGGCTCCTCCGCCCATGGGATTTTCCAGGCAAGAGTACTGGAGTAGGGTGCCATTGTAGAGCAGACACAAATACACACGTGACTGAGAGTGAAGCGGGTAGAATGAACACCACACCAAAGCCACGACCTGATACAAAAAGCCTCAAATGCCAGGCTGAGAAGTTTAGACTTGATTTTTATGTCTAGTATTTCAACTGGTAGGGGATTCAAAAATACACATTTTAACAAGCTTCCAGGATGATTCTGACTAAATCATCCAGTTTAATCAGATTAAAGTAACCTTTTTGCCATTATCAGAGATCATCAACATAGTTGATACATTATTTTTCCAGCATTACATACAATTACTATTTTTTCATAGTCTTAGAATGATACATTTTTAAATTTATATCAGTGATTTTTCAGTGGAAACATGGAGTTGCTGTTTTTATAGGTGAAAGATGTTCCAATGTCAGTAGTTACATATAATCCAATTCATTTACCTAAAGTTCATGAGTACTTAAGAAAATAATATCAAATATTTTAGGGCTTCTATATTTGGACCTTATTATTAACACAGAAGCTTAGAAACAAAGAAGCTTCAAAAACTGTCTTAATAAATCAGTGTATCCAGTACACACTCATGTATCCCACAAATATTAGTTGAAAGCCTAATATGGACCAGCATTGTTTTTGACCCTAGGGACACCACAATGAAGAAGGCAAAATTCTTTGTTCTCAGAGTTTATATTATGAATAATATTTGTTTATATTTACATGTATTTATATTACTTATTTAAATAAATATAAACTTAATATATATAAATAATATAAATATATAATATACATTCTTTATTTAAATAATATAAATATAAACATTATTTAATAAAGAATGTGTATTATATATTTATATTATTTATATATATATATATTTTTAAGTTTATATTATTGTTGCAGGAAGGGGGACCCCTTCCAGGGCCCGTAACTGGGCTCTTGTCTAACACTTGGAAATGCACTGTCCGAGGAGACACATGTGCTGACAAAGCAAGAGATTTTATTGGGAAAGGGCACCTGGGTGGAGAGCAGTAGGGTAAGGGAACCCAGGAGAACTGCTCTGCCACGTGGCTCGCAGTCTCGGGTTTTATGGTGATGGGATTAGTTTCTGGGTGGTCTTTGGCCAATCATTCTAATTCAGAGTCTTTCCTTGTGGCGCACACATCGCTCAGCCAAGATGGATGCTAGCGAGAGGGATTCTGGGAAGTGGATGGACACGCGGTGTCTCCTTTCGAACTTTCCCGAACTCTTCCAGTTGATGGTAGCTTATTAGTTCCATATTCCTTATCAGGATCTCCTGTCCTAAAACAACTCATGAAAATGGTTACTATGGTGCCTGGCCAAGGTGGGAGGTTTCAATCAGTGTTATCGATGTTGGTAACAGTGTAACTCTAGATATGGGAAGAAGCAACAAGAGGGAATATTTTCCTGGACCAAGAGGCTAGTAAGACAGGTGGTCCAGAGAATTTTGGATACTGTTTTATGGCCTAGTCCAGTAACAATGCACATTAAGTGGCCTGTCAACAAAATCTTTGCCAAACCTGAGAATGGACTTTCTCAGCACCGTGGGATAAAATGGTCATGAAATGCCCCCCTCAAAATCATGGTCAAGTTTATAAGCAAAAAGGTGCTCTGCCAACTGAAGACTGACACTTGCCATCTATATCTACAAAGATTAAATCATGGCTGCTGCAACTGCTGACTTTCAATGCCCCTGAAAGTTGTTCAGGGTGAAAATCAAGAATGAGGCACTCTGTGCTCTAGGAAAAACTGGCAGAACAGCCCTTCAGATAGTTAGATCTTTTCAGGAGAAGATTTTATGAGCCCCAATTCTTGCATCTTCTCATGCCTAGAGAAACACTGACGTCGTTAATGGTGAAATCTGCTTTGGCTATTAAGGAAAAGTTTACAATTAAAAGTCAAAATAGAGTAGCTATGGTTCAGATATCCTGGGAAATAACTAGGTGATCTATGGGAGTACTTTCAGATTAGACCTTGTATTGCTAAACACTTGAGTTTTCTGAGTCGTGTCAGGCTTGGATGCCACCATTCTCAAAACAATGTGTGCTGGAAGCTAGTAATTGCAACCTTACTTTTTATAAAACTAGATAACAGGCTACCTGGCTACAAGTCTCCCTGAAGTGCCAGGTCCAGACTGGGTTTCAGGCCTATTCTTCTAGAAAGAAATGAGATTTATTTTGTCTACTAAATTCCAGTTATCATTCCCCCGACTACTTCTAAGTGGGTCTGTTACACCAAAATGGCAGACCAAGGGATTGAGATTTTAATCATGCAAGACTCAGATCTAGAACTTGGAACTCAGAAACACTTCCAATTCAGTGTCTATACTCCAAGCTGAGGCAGTCCTATGCTCCATTTTGACAGGGAGTTATCACAGTCATAGCTGCCTGCTGCTACTGCTGCTAAGTCACTTCAGTCATGTCCGACTCTGTGCAACCCCAGAGATGGCAGCCCACCAGGCTCCCCCGTCCCTGGATTCTCCAGGCAAGAACACTGGAGTGGGTTGCCATTTCCTTCTCCAATGCAGGAAAGTGAAAAGTGAAAGGGAAGTCGCTCAGTCGTGTCCGATTCTTAGCGACCCCATGGACTGCAGCCTACCAGGCTCCTCTGTCCATGGGATTTTACAGGCAAGAGTACTGGAGTGGAGTGCCATGGCCCTCTCCACATAGCTGTCTAGTTCCCTAAATTAAAACTGAGTAGAACTCTGTGGGGCTCTGGAGTATATCTGGAGTATAGATCAGTTCTGTGTTCTCCATTGTCTGTAGGATATAGGCTTCATTCAGCCTCCTTGACCTTCCCTGAGTTCCAAAGGGTGGATTCAAACAATTGCTAATCGGGGAAGGGAGGGGATATAGAAACAGGAGAAACAATCAAAGGTTGGTACAGCCTCCAGACAGAGTCCTGGTTCCTACTCAAAGAAATATGGATAACGATGTCTTTGAGCCCCCACCCAGGTGGAGGATGGTAACTTCAGACCGAACACAAGATTCCTGGAGCACAGCTCTGTTGCCTCACCACCAACCGATCAAAAAGGGTCACAAACCCTGCAACCCTCACCCCAAATGTTGCCTTCTGTTTCCGGGGACCAGAGATGACCATCCTGTTAGGTCCCCTGTTTGGCCCTTGTCTATTTCATCTCTGAGAGGGGCCAACAGTTTCAAACTAAATTGCTGTTACTACAAGGGTGGAAGCTGGTTTCAGATGTGGAACACCCCAACTTAGATCAGGTAGAGAGAGACTTCTGCTCTGCTAGGCAGGCCTATGCCCATGCACAGCAGGAAGAAGTTACAGAAGAAAGAGACCACTGCCCCAATTCCCAAGAAGTATCTTGAGTATGAAGTCTCTCAGGGGGGAGTCGTTAGGGGAAGCACACTGATTGAAACCACCCACCCTGGCCAGGGACCATAGTAACCATTTGCATGAGTTGTTTCATGACAGGAGATCCTGATGAGGAATATGGAACTAATAAGTCACCACCAACCGGAAGACTTCAGGATAGGTCGAAAGGAGACACCGCGTGTCCGTCCACTTCCCAGAATCCCTTTCGCTAGCATCCATCTTGGCTGAGTGATGTGTGTGCCACAAGGAAAGACTCTGAATTAGAATGATTGGCCAAAGACCACCCAGAAACTAATCCCATCACCATAAAACCCGAGACTGCGCCACGTGGCAGAGCAGTTTTCCTGGTTCCCTTACCCTACTGCTCTCCACCCGGGTGTCCTTTCCCAGTAAAATCTCTTGCTTTGTCAGCACATGTGTCTCCTCGGACAATGCATTTCTAAGTGTTAGACAAGAGCCCAGTTTCGGGCCCTGAAAGGGGCCCCCCTTCCTGCAACATTATGAATAAATTTTTAAGACTTCATCTAGAAAAACCGGAGTTTAATTTTGTCCTGGCCCTGAACTGGCTGAATTTCTTTGAGAAAAATATCCAGGTCTCTAATTCATGACAGAAAACAAATTTAATATATAATCTGTACACATCACTTGCCATTAAATTTCAAGTTTCTGTTTTCACCCAGATTTCATAAACTCCCAAGCTTTTCTCAGATTTTTATGTCAACAATTTATTAATATCCTACTTCATAATACTCTTTAGTTTGATTTTGCTGTCTTTATAGTAAGAGTTCCATTTTTAATTACTTTTTTCACTTTTTTATTATTGTACTTCTGACAGGTATATTTTCACTTCTTTAATTTCTTATCAGAGTCATAGAACTGATATGAGACATCAGGCAAAATAAAGTGCTTGCCCAATTGTCATTAAGGCCAACATATTCTTGACGTTACTTCTTGAAAGCCTTATAGGAAAGGATAAAGAACCATAGGAAAGCAGACTATATTCCCTCTGAGATATACCTCCTTTACTTGAACAAACTGTGCTTTCTTCGGGCTTGATGATTCCAAAATACAAAGAAAAGGAGAGAAAACAAGAAAAAGATAACAACGTTGTTTCAAATATTTATAAAGGCATACTAGTTTTATGTTTTGTTTTCTTTTTAAATTTGCAGCCTTTAAAATAACAAGTAGGCTATAAATCAAAACACTGTTAAGAATTATTTTAAAATGTAAACTATAATGAAGAATAAGCTAATTACAGTGACCTCTTAAAATAACTTGGAAGAATAGGGGTGGGGAGGCAAGGTACAAAAGTATTTATATTAATAACTATGATTATTTGCTGCTACTTCTTTCAAGTATGTAGACATTTAATCAGAAAAGAAGTCAGAAAATCAATAAATAAGTTTTAAGGGTCTTTTAAGACTCAGGGACAATAGGAGAGACAAAAATAAAAAAGATAAATAAAATATGTTCCTCGCTCAGAAAGATCTTCCGGCTTGTTCTTCAGGAAATTGAAAAGGAAGCAGTGAATTTCTGGTGTCTGGGGAGACAGGAGGAGCAGTAGCAGGGGAGTTATTGATGAGGATTAGAGCCTCAGGACAACATAAAGTTTCCAAATATTTAAAATCCCCTAATTTTTTTTTAAATCCACTAAATCCTCCATATTTTTATAGATGAGACTATTAACTAAAAAGAAACAAGAATACATTTGTTCATGGAAATACTTTCTCAGGAGTGCAGAAAAAGCTGACTGAGCCTTTTCACTCTGTAGGTTGTGCCTAGAAATTCCTTTTGGCTGGTTGTCAAGATGAGTCAATAGGTAGAAAGCCTTAAAACCAGGCTATAGGCAAATTGCAGATGTAATCAAGGAGATAAATTCTTTTAGAGATTCTTATTAGTCTTGTGACACCTAGACTTCTCCTCTGCACTTAAATTACCTCCAAGAGAGTAAAACGCAAGAAAATTTCTTTCTAGGAGTATTTTAAAGAATATAAATAAACATGTAGAATTTCTTTGCCAAACTTTCTAAACTCCTTATATTACTAGCAAAGGGGCTTCCCAGGTGGTGCTAGTGGTAAAGAACTTGCCTACTAATGAGGAGACTCAGGTTTGATCCCTGGGTTGGGAAGATCCCCTGGAAGAGGGCATGGCAACTAACTCCAATATTCTTGCCTGGAGAATCCCAAGAATTGTGAAGCCTGGTGAGCTACAGTCCATGGGGTCACAAAGAGTCGGATGCAACTGAAATGCTTTGACATGCACACTCAGCATAACATACAAATGACAGCAAAAATGGAAATGTCATCACTTTTATTTATCCATGACAAGTCATGTAATAACGAGAGAATAACTGACTGAAGGTAAATTTGTGTTAGGCTTTGGATTCTTTTGATGTCCTAGATCTGAATTCCAAACATTTAATATTCTTTCCTGGGATTCCTTTGTGTTTCTCTCAGATAGGCCTGATACTAGTCTGCATAGGAAGGAATTTTTAGTTTTAATACCAGTTTTCATAAAAATGCTTTTTTTTTAAATCCTTTTGAAGAAAGACTAAAAAGTATGTTTATGAGTATTCTGTGTTTACAAAGACAATCTCATCCTTGTTTAAGACCCCCAAGGTTGATTAGCCCAGTATAATTAATACTACATAAAGTCATACTTGGACTTCCCTAGTGGCTCAGACAGTAAAGCGTCTGTCTACAATGCAGGAGACCTGGGTTTGGTTCCTGGGTCAAGAAGATTCCCTGGAGAAGGAAATGGCAACCCACTCTAGTACTCTTGCCTAGAAAATCCCATGGACTGAGGAGCCTGGTGTCCAAGGGGTAGCAAAGAGTCGGACACTACTGAGCGACTTCACTCACTTCTAAAGTCATATTTAAGAAACAAAATAGAGGCAGACACAAATTAAATAACATAAAAAATTCCAGGTGCATTCAGTGGAAATGTCATGAGATTCTCAGGCTACTATGATTCTCTTCAAAATGAAGCACAAAATTAACCTTATAATAATAAACAGTATTCCATACATAGTGCAGTTAATCTCAATGAGATACTGTCTATTCCAATCATTACCTATGCAGATGATACCACATTTATGGCAGAAAGCAAAGAAGAACTAAAAAGCCTCTTGATGAAAGTGAAAGACAAGAGTGAAAAAGTTGGCTTAAAGCTCAACATTCAGAAAATGAAGATCATGGCATCTGGACCCATCACTTCATGGCAAATAGATAGGGAAACAGTGGAAACAGTGACAGACTTTATTTTGGGGGGCTCCAAAATCACTGCAGATGGTGACTGCAGCCATGAAATTAAAAGATGCTTGCTCCTTGGAAGAAAAGTTATGATCTACCTAGACAGCATATTAAAAAGCACAGATATTACTTTGCCAACAACAGTCCATCTAGTCAAAGCTATAGTTTTTCCAGTAGTCATGTATGGATGTGAGATTTGAACCATAAAGAAAGCTGATAACCAAAGAATTGATGCTTTTGAACTGTGGTGTTGGAGAAAACTCTTGAGAATCCCTTGGACTACAAGGAGATCCAGCCAGTCTATCCCAAAGGAAATCAGTCCTGAATATTCATTAGAAGGACTGATGTTGAAGCTGAAACTCCAATATTTGGCCACCTTATGTGAAGAACTGACTTATTTGAAAGACCCTGATGCTGGGAAAGATTGAAGGCAGGAGGAGAAGGGGACGATAGAGGATGAGATGGTTGGCTGTCATTACCAACTCAATAGACACGAGTTTGAATATACTCCGAGAGTTGGTGATAGACAGGGAGGCCTGGCGTGCTGCAGTCCATGGGGTCACAAAAAGTTGGACATGACTGAGTGACTGAACTGAACTAAATAGAGGGAATGATATATGGTTTGCTTGATGAAAGTGGACAGCAGATTGCTGCTGCTAAGTCACTTCAGTCGTGTCCGACTCTGTGTGACCCCATAGACGGCAGCCTATCAGGCTCCCCCGTCCCTGGGATTCTCCAGGTAAAAACACTGGAGTGGGTTGCCATTTCCTTCGCCAATGCATCAAAGTGAAGTCATTCAGTCATGTCCGACTCTTAGCGACCCCATGGACTGCAGCCTACCAGGCTCCTCCATCCATGGGATTTTCCAGGCAAGAGATTGGAGTGGGGTGCCATTGCCTTCTCTGGGACAGCAGATTACATGTCTTTAATGGTTGGTACATTGTGGCTTAATAAAAGCTCCTTCGGAAACATGTTTTTTAAAAGATGAAGTCATTTAGAATACATTTCCTTCCAAACACATTTGTATCATGCCTGCCTGTAGTATTTATCTACCTACAAACAGTATCAAGTAAAGTTTGATGCACAAAAACAAATAAACAAATAAAAGAATAAAAAAAAAAGTGAACTCATTTGTTAAGCACATTGTGTCTTTCACGGCAGGATACATGACCCACACTTGAGTATTTTAAGTGATCTGCTTACTGGAAAATCAATTTTAAATCTACTTTAAAACTACTCTAAAGAATAGACTTTCTAGTCTTTTATTCCAGAAATCTCTTCAATAATTGAATAATGTTTTGACGTACATCCATCAATTCATTTATTCACTCATTATTCTAATGAGATTAATTGAAGGTCTAGGTACCTCAGGTACCATTGAAATTAAAAGGAAAAATGGAATCACTCTCCCCAGGAGGTCCTCAAGCCAAGGACATATAATTAAATAAGCAAGACTGGAATAAAACAGAATTTGGTGGCTTCTAAATAAGTTGAAATACTTTCAACTTAGAGAAAGTATTGGAAGATTTTGAAATAAGTGAAATAAAAATTAAGAAATATATATATTTATACATTTTTATATATTTTATATGTTATATATAAATTTATATATAAATTATATATATAAATTCATTTATATATATTATATATAATATATATAAATTCATTTATATATATTTATATATAATATATTTACATATTTTCCTTCACAGAAGAAAAAGTGTATTCCTAACTCATGGAGACAAATACTTTTCCTTAACCCTTTATGATCTCCTCTTAATAATTCTTATGGAACAAGAAAGGAAATCATTGCTTTGAGCTGTGCTGATCACATCTGGCCTGTGAATGAAGTCTCTTTCTTACCTTCCTTATTATTTACATTTCTAAAATAACTCACCATTTAAGATTGCCTTTAAAACACCAAGAAATAAAATGTGAAAACAAGAAACGACAGAGAGAAGAGTTAACACACCAGTTTAAGTTGACATTATTTATGAACCAGAATAGCTACTCTTCAAAAGCCTGGCCAGTGTGGGAATGTGTGACACTGGACATGATTGGTGGGGGAATTTGAAAGCACTCAAGTTAGATCATACATATATCAATATATCTAGTCAACATTTGGGCAGAGTCAGTCCTTTCTTGAAAATATTGCCTACAGAAGGAAGTGATAAGCTAGAAGAAATTGGGCGACAGTAGGAAGTGATATATATTATCATTTAACAAAGTGCCATAGTCTGTTCTCTCAGTAGCAAAAGACATAAAATATAAAATTCTTAAAGTAAGACATTCTCTCTATCTGTGGGAAATAAGCTAGAGAATGCTAGCACCTCATTAGGGAAAAAAAAAAAATTCCCCAAACAACTGGAAAAATTACTAAAAACCAAGTATTTCAAAGAAATCATAAACATAATAAGGTTTTGGAAGTTGATTAGAACTAATCTAAATCATAAAATCTGGAAAAATATAGCAACATGCAAACAAGTTACAAATTGTCGTTAAGGTCTTTTGTGAGAAGTTTTTCATCCTTGCTAATCCATGTATCTAATGGAAATACCCTTCCATGTGTATTTATTCTGGAATATTATTGGAAAACTTTAAAGAAACTAATTACTTTTTTAGAGAAAAATAGTGATATTCAAATTAAAAATGCCTCACTTTTATAAGAAAATTTAGTGAATTGGCTAGCTTGGATATTTAAATATTATGACTCAAATATAAACTTTATTTTTCCTCACATAGGTATGCATAAATGCAGTAGAAACTGGTACAATAGAAATAATTATTTTCATGTATAAAGCTTAAATGCAAAAAATTTTCTTCTTTATTTTACTGTAGAATAATTCCACTGGTCTATGCCCTGACCAGTAATGCTGAAGAAGCTGAACAGTTCTATGAAGACCTATAAGACTTTCTATGATGTCCAAAAAAGATGTCCTTTCCATTATAGCGGACTGGAATGCAAAAGTAGAAAGTCCAGACACACCTGGAATAACAGGCAAATTTGGCCTTAGAGTACAGAATGAAGCAGGGCAAAGGGTAATAGAGTTCTGCCAAGAGAACACACTGGTCATAGCAAACACTCTCTTCTAACAACACAAGAGAAGACTCTACACATGGACATCACCAGATGGTCAACACCGAAATCAGACTGATGATATTCTTTGCAGCCAAAGATGGAGAAGCTCTATACAGTCAGCAAAAACAAGACCGGGAGCAGACTGTGGCTCAGATCATGAACTCCTTACTGCCGAATTCAGACTGAAATTGAAGAAAGTAGGGGAAACCACTAGACCATTCAGGTATGACCTAAACCAAATCCCTTATGATTATACAATGGAAGTGAGAAATAGATTTAAGGGAGTAGATCTGATAGACAGAGTGCCTGATGAACTATGGACCAAGGTTCATGACATTGTACAGGAGACAGGGATCAAGACCATCCCCATGGAAAAGAAATGCAAAAAAAGCAAAATGGCAGTCTGGGAGGCCTTACAAATAGCTGTGAAAAGAAAAGTGAAAAGCAAAGGAGAAAAGGAAAGATATACCCATTTGAATGCAGAGTTCCAAAGAATAGCAAAGAGAGATAAGAAAGCCTTCCTCAACGATCAATGCAAAGATAGAAGAAAACAACAGAATGGGAAAGACTAGAGGTCTCAAGAAAATAGAGATACCAAGGGAACATTTCATGCAAAGATGGGCTCAATAAAGGACAGAAATGGTATGGACCCAACAGAAGGAGAGATATTAAGAAGCGGTGGCAAGAATACAGAGAAGGACTATACAAAAAAGATCTTCACGACCCAGATAATCACTATGGTGTGATCACTGACCTAGAGCCAGACATCCTGGAATGTGAAGTCAAGTGGACCTTAGAAAGCATCACTACACACAAAGCTAGTGGAGGTGATGGAATTCCAGTTGAACTATTCCAAATCCTGAAAGATGATGCTGTGAGAGTGCTGCAGTCAATATGCCAGCAAATTTGGAAATCTCAGCAGTGGCCCCAGGACTGAAAAAGGTCAGTTTTCATTCCAATCCCAAAGAAAGGCAATGCCAAAGAATACTCAAACTACCACACAATTGCACTCATCTCACACGTTAGTAAAATAATGCTCAAAATTCTCCAAGCCAGACTTCAGCAATACATGAACTGTGAACTTCCAGATGTTCAAGCTGGTTTTAGAAAAGGCAGAGGAACCAGAGATCAAATTGCCAACATACACTGGATCATCAAAAAAGCGAGAGAGTTCCAGAAAAACATCTATTTCTGCTTTATTGACTATACCAAAGCCTTTGACTGTGTGGATTACAATAAACTGCAAAATTCTTCAAGAGATGGGCATAGCAGACCACTTGACCTGCCTCTTGAGAAACCTATATGCAGGTCAGGAAGCAGCAGTTAGAACTGGACATGAAACAACAGACTGATTCCAAATAGGAAAAGGAGTACATCAAGGCTGTATATTGTCACCCTGCTTATTTAACTTATATGCAGAGTACATCAGGGGAAACGCTGGGCTGGAGGAAGCACAAGCTGGAATCAAGATTGCCAGGAGAAATATCAATAACCTCAGATATGCAGATGACACCACCCTTATGGTAGAAAGCAAAGAAGAATTAAAGAGCCTCCTGATGAAAGTGAAAGAGGAGAGTGAAAAAGTTGGCTTAAAGCTCAACATTCAGAAAACTAAGATCATGGCATCTGGTCCCATCACTTCATGGCAAATAGATGGGGAAACAGTGGAAACAGCGATTGACTTTATTTTTCTGGGTTCCCAAATCACGGCAGATGGTGAATGCAGCTTTGAAATTAAAAGATGCTTACTCCTTGGAAGGAAACTTATGACCAACCTAGGCAGCATATTAAAAAGCAGAGACATTACTTTGTCAACAAAGGTCTATCTAGTCAAGGCTATGATTTTTCCAGTAGTCATGTATAGATGTGAAAGTTGGACTATAAAGAAAGCTGAGCAGTGAAGAATTGATGCTTTTGAACTGTGGTGTTGGAAAAACTCTTGAGAGTCCCTTGGATTGCCAGGAGATCCAACCAGTCCATCTTAAAGGAGATCATTCCTGGATGTTCATTGGTAGGACTGATGTTGAAGCTGAAATTCCAGTACTTTGGCCACCTGATGCGAAGAGCTGACTCATTTGAAAAGACCCTGATGCTGGGAAAGATTGAGGGCAGGAGGAGAAAGGGACGACAGAGGATGAGATGGTTGGATGGCATCACCAACTCAATGGACATGGATTTGGGTGGACTCCGGGAGTTGGTGATGGACAGGGAGGCCTGGACAGGGAGAACTGGCCTGCAGTTCATGGGGTCGCAAAGAGTCGGACAGAACTGAGTGACTGAACTGAACTGAATTCCACTGTACTCTATGCTCAGAATTCTGGTTTACTCATTCCATGAATACCATCCCCATGTTTTTTCTCTCATGTAGTATAAACACTATATGAAATTATTGTTATTCCAAGTTTCTGAGATCTTGGCATTGTTTGTTCATGCAACATATCTTGTTCTAGTTTGATTAATGCTGAGACTTAATATTATATCAATACCTGTAAGAGAAAAAAATTTCCCACCAAATATCCATAGCTTAGAACTATGCCTAACCACATTCAGAACAATTTGATTCTATCAAGTTAGCCAAAAGAATGGTCATTCTAACACAGAAATCACTCATTCTGTCAACAAATTTTGAATGCCTACCACCAATCAGGTAGTATGTCAAGATCTGAGACTAGAACAGTTAAATAATACTTATCATCTCCCCTAGTTATTTTGGAACTGCATTTGAGGAATTAAAAATGGAATGATTAAGTTTCATGTGTTGCAGAATACTATGAGCTAGAGAAGCCAAGAGTGGCAGGAAGAATACCTAGCCTCATATACTGGAATAGAAGGTATTTGGTTTTCACTTTTAAGAGGATAAGATATTAAATTTAACACTTGAAGGATTAAAGGAGCTATCCAAATTGGAGAAGTTTAAAGTAGTAAGAAAATTCAAGACAGAGGAATACATTTGTGCAAAATCTCTGAAATCCAGAGAAAGAAGGTCACATCAGTGGAGGTTAAGATGCTTAGTATGACGAGGGGTGTGGTGTGGTAACAAGAAAAGTGCCTGGAGTTCAAGGAGACGCTGCATCTTGAAGTGTCCTGTACACTGCAGAAGACTGACTGCTGCATGTTGAACTGAGTAGCCAAGTCAAGCAGGCTGTTTATCTGGCAGCCTAAGTGAATGAGTGAGTGAGTGAGTGTGTGTGTTCATGTTCCCTACGGTAACATATGTTGTACCTGTTACAGTTAATTTATTTCCCACCTATGATTTTCTTAGAATAATTATTATGCCAGGAAAAATCATGTATTTATTGTTCTCAAAGAATACTCAGAATGTTACAGGTGAAGGCAGATGATAAAAAGAGTGATAATAAGGTCAAGTATGCTCAGGAACAGACGAACTTAGGAAGTCCACTCCTCACTAAACTGGAAATTTACTGTTGTCGTTTGGGCTTCGAGTTTATTTATTCTGTCCAATTTCTCCCATTTGCTGTCATCCTTTCCAGACCCATCCTACACATCCAAGTCCTCATGACCTTCTACCCTAATTCGTAGCAAGATCTGGTTTAAGGAACAATCTTCAGCTCATTCCCTGCAAAGTGAAAAGAGTAATACCAACCTAAATAACTTTGGTTTATGGTAATATAATCATCCTTCAAAAAAGCTAAAGTCATTTAAAAGTTTTATATTTCTGGATAATTTTATTTTGTGAAAGACCCTTTGAACAAACAATCTAAGAATCTTCTGTCTTCATATAAGTCACAAGTGTGTCCTTGTGGGACGTAGGGAAATTTATGGAATATTAAATTCATGGAATATTAAAACTCTGCACATGGATCTATACTAATACATTTAAAATGCACTGAAGAAGAATATGAGAAAAATATGGCACCAATTACTGTGCTATTACAATAAGTCAGAGAAGAGATAAGAAACAAAAGCAGAGGAAATATGAATGAAAAGGAGTCACAAGTCTGTGAGAGATTTCAGTTAAAAATGCAGACTCAACTTTCAATTTCTGGTTCTAATGTAGGGAGCTTGGAAGTCACCACTGAATCCTAACAAGTAAGAAGCTAAACAAATTATAAAATCAACACTCTTTTTAGAACCCTAATAGAAGGAAGGTCACAGAGAAAATTGCTATCTCATCCCCAAATTGTAGAGACATAAAGACAAATACAGAGAATCACAACTTACCAGAGCAAAAACCTCTGTGGGAACCAGAGCCAGGGTAGAAATCCTGAACTGTAATTGACAAATTACCAGAGGCTCAATGTGGACAAGTCTGAGTGTTTAAAATTCCAAGGGGACTTGATCAGAGGTGGGCTCCCATACTTTAACAACTTTTGTCTCCTGGAGTTCAAGCAGGTTCTCACAGTAAAGATAAGCAAAAAATTTGCTCATGCTTCTGGCAGAGGGAAGGGAAAAGGAACTATTTTGAAACATGCCAGAGTACTCTATTGTTCTTAACAGGGTCTGCCCTCAGCAGAAACCCTTTTTTTTTTTTCTTGCTGTGCACAACTTATGGGGGTCCCCTGACCAGTAATGGAGCCCTTGCCCATGCAGTGGAAGCCCAGAATCTTAACCAGAGGACAGCCAGGAAAGTCCTTACCAGAAACCATTTAACCACAGCCTAATCTGCTGGGAATATATCAGAGCCTAACTAAAGTGGGAGAAGAGAAAATACCCAACTCCAGCCCACTAGAGACATCCTGTTCCAACCTGGTGGAGGAGAGAGGACTGAGAAGCACTTGTGAAGTTCAGTCCAGAAGCACAGACTCACTAAACTGGGACCTACCTGCAGGAATGTAGAATGCTTCTCTTCCCCCAGCACACCTTATCATCACATTAGTAAAAGCCCATTACAGCAGTTCCTTTTACTTGGTAAAATTACAAGGCATACTTAGAGGTAAAAAGCCCAGTTTGAAGAGATAGAGCAAGCACCAGAAACCAGACTCAAGTATAGCAAGAATGTTATCCTACTGGGAACTGAAAGCAGCCATGATTAAGATCCTGAGGTAATGAAGTAGAAAGCATGCAAAAACAGATGGGTAACACATACAGAGATATATAAATTCTAAGAAAGAACCAAAAAGAAGTGCCAGAGGACAAAAATACTGTAACAGAAATGAACAGTGTCTTTGATGACTTAGTAGACTATACAGAGCTGAGGAAAACATTTCTGAGCTTGAAGATATCGAAACAGAAATCTTAAAAAACTGAAAAAGGAGAAAAACAATGAATAAAAGCAGAAAAGAACATTCCAGAACTGTGGGACAAGTACAAAAGGCATAATATGTGTGTGGTGGAGTGCCAGAAAGAGAAGAAAGGAACAGAAGCAATATTTGAGAAAATAATGACTGAGAATTTCCCCCAGTCAATGTCTGAAGCCAAGCCACAGATCCAGAAAGCTTGGAGACTACCAGGCAGGATAAATACAAATAGAACAAAACAAATCAAAGCAAAACAAACCTAAAAATACTGTATTCAAAGTCCAGAAAATCAGAGATAAAGGATAGATCCTGAAAAAAAGCCAGAAGTGAATAACTCTTTACATACTAAGAGAAAAAAAAAAAAAAACCAACCTAGAATTCTGTTCTCAGAGAAATTATTAAAAATTGAAGGAAATTATTAAAAATTGAAGGAAAAATAATAATAAAGAGACATTACATGATGATAAAGACATCAGCTCTCCCCAAAGACAATAATCCTTAAGTGGCATTTACTCAACAGTGAAATGGCGGGGCTGGGGGACTGATAAAGCTCTAAGAACAAATAGATGAATCCACTATCATAGTTGGAGACTTCAATACCTCTCTATAAAAAATAGATGGAGCAGGCAGCAAATCAATAAGGATGTAGCTGAACCAATACCACCCATCAACTGGCTGTAATAGATATCTATAGGCTACTTCATCCAACAATAGCAGAATGCACAATCTTCTCATGTCGACATGGAATATTTGCCAAAATAGGCCACATTCTGTGCCATAAAACATCCCTTCATGAATATAAAAGAGTAGAAATCACACAGTATCTTCTCTCAGACCCCAATGGAATTAAAATAGAAATCAATAACAAAATGATAGTGGAAATTAGGCCAAATACTTGTATATTAAATGGCATACTTGTAAGTAACACATGGGTAATAGAGGAAAACTCAAGAGAAATTTTAAAAAATATTTTAACTAAATAAACATGAAGACACAGCTTATCAAAATGTGTGGAATGCAGTGGAAGAAGTGCTCAGAGGACAATTTGTAGCATTGAATGCATGTGTTAGAAAAAAGATATAAAATCAGTCATCTAAACTTCCACCCTGGGAAACCAGAAAAAGAAGAGAAAAATAAGTACAAATAAGCAGTAGGAAATAAATTATAAAAATCATAGCATAAATCAATGCTATTGAAAATAAGAAATCAAATAGAGAAAAATCAAAAGAACTGTAAGCTGGTTCTTTCTTTAAAAACATCAGTAAAATCAATAGGCCTCTAGATAGGCTAACTAAGAAAAAAGTATACACAAATTACTAACGTTAGAAATAAAAAAAGAACATCATTACAGTTGCCCCATTGATATTAGAAGGAATAGCTCTGTGACCACGAATGTGATAACTTAGATAAAACTGAGAATCTAGACCTAATTCAAAATGATACATGCATCCTAATGTTCCTTGGAGCACTGTTTATAATTCCAAGACATGGAAGCAACCTAAACGCCTATCAACAGAGGAATGGATAAAGAAATGCATACATATACAATGGAATATTACTAATACACAAAAAAGAACAAAATAGTGCCATTTACAGCAAAATGGATGGACCTAGAGATTGTAATAATGAGTGAGGTAAGTCAGATAGAGAAGGACAAATACTGTAAGACATTGCTTATAAGTGGAATTTTTTAAAGTGGCACCAATGAACTTATTTACAAAACAGAAATAGAATTATAGATACAGAACTCAATCCTATGATTACTGGGGCAGGGAGAAGGGATAAACTGGAGACTGATATTGACATATCAGTTCAGTTCAGTCGCTCAGTCATGTCCAGTTCTTTGCGACCCCATGAATCACAGCACACCAGGCCTCCCTGTCCATCACCAACTCCCGGAGTTCACTCAGACTCACGTCCATCGAGTCAGTGATGCCATCCAGCCATCTCATCCTCTGTCGTCCCCTTCTCCTCCTGCCCCCAATCCCTCCCAGCATCAGAGTCTTTTCCAATGAGTCAACTCTTCTCATGAGGCAGCCAAAGTAGTGGAGTTTCAGCTTTAGCATCAGTCCTTCCAAAGAAATCCCAGGGCTGATCTCCTTCAGAATGGACTGGTTGGATCTCCTTGCAGTCCAAGGGACTCTCAAGAGTCTTCTCCAATACCACAGTTCAAAAGTATCAATTCTTCGGCGCTCAGCCTTCTTCACAGTCCAACTCTCACATCCATACATGACCACAGGAAAAACCATAGCCTTGACTAGACGAACCTTTGTTGACAAAGTAATGTCTCTGCTTTTAAATATGCTATCTAGGTTGGTCATAACTTTTCTTCCAAGGAGTAAGCGTCTTTTAATTTCATGGCTGCAGTCACCATCTGCAGTGATTTTGGAGCCCCAAAAATAAAGTCTGACACTGTTTCCACTGTTTCCCCATCTATTTCCCATGAAGTGATGGGACCAGATGCCATGATCTTAGTTTTTTGAATGACATATATACACTACCATATATAAAACAGGTAACTAATAAGTACCTACTATATAACACAGGGATCTCTACTCAATACTATGTATTCACCTATATGGGAAAAAAATCTAAAGAAGAGTGGATATACTTATATACATGTAATTGATTTACCGTGCTATACAGAAGAAAGTAACACAACACTGTAAATCAACTATATTCTATTATGAAAGGATATACAGATGGCTTCCCTTGTGGCTCAGCTGGTAAAGAATCTGCCCTCAGTGCAGGAGACCTGGGTTCAATCCCTGGGTTGGGAAGATCCCCTGGAGAAGGGTAAGGCTACCTGCTCCAGTATTCTGACCTGGAGAATTTCAGGGACTGTATAGTTCATGGGATCACAAAGAGTTGGACACAACTGAGCAACTTCACTTTCTTTCTCTACAGATGGTAAACAAGTATATGAAAAGATGCCCTACATAACATGTCATCTGGCAAAGGCAAATTAAAACAATGAGATTCCATTACACACATATGAGAACAATCACAAAATCTGGAACTGACAAAACCAGATGCTAGCAAGGATAGGGAGCAACAGGAACTCTCATCCATTGGTGGTGGGAATGAAAAATGGTACAGCCATTTTGGAAGACATTTTGCTGATTTCTAAAAAACTAAACATACTCATACCATATAAACCAGCAGTCATGTTCCTTGGTATTTATTCAAAGGAGTTCACAATATATGTCCACATAAAAACCAGGCATAAATGTTTATTGCAGCTTTATTTATAATTGCCACAATTTGAAAGCAACCAAGATGTCCTTCAGTGAGTGACAGAAAAGGAAACTGTGGTATATCCAGACAATGAGATATTTTTCAGTGCTAAAAAGCAATGCACTATTAGGCCATAAAAAACATGGAAGAAGCTTAAATATATATTGCTAAGTAAAACAAGCCAGTCTACAAAGGCTACATACTATATGATTTCAACTATACAATATTCTGGAAAAAGCAAAACTGTGGAGATAGTAAAAAGCTCAGTTGTTGCCAAGGGTTAGTGGGGAGGAAGGGATGTATAGGTGGAACACAGGATTTTCAGGGCAGTGAAACTACTCTAATATCATCAAAGTATGATGGGATACACGTCCTTATACAATTGTCCAACACCAACAATGACCCTAATGTGAACAATGGACTTTGGGTAACAGTGGTGTGTCAATCTAGGTTCACCAAACTATAACAAATCCTCCACTCTGGTGGGGCATGCTGATGATAATGGGTGTGGGGAGGAGGGGATAAGGAAAACATCTGTACCTTCTGTTCAATTTTGCTGCAAACCCTGAAACTTCTCTAAAAATAAAGTATATGTTTAAAAAATGAAGTGTCCGTGTTTCCTTGGATGTAGGAATAAAGTGAAATGAGTGATAACAATGCCTTCCTTGATGAAACTGAAATGGTGCTATTGTGCACACAAACTACAGTATGAATGACAGATCTGCTGGAAGGTGGGGTCGTGGTGATAGCCTGTTTTATCTTGGAAAATATTATTTGGTGTGTTTCCCTGGGAGCTAACTCTGAAACAGACTATTGTAAAGAAAGCTCATTAGGGAGTGCTCCCAAGATCAACACTGGTGAGGGAAGTGAAAATAGCAGAATTAGGCAGAGAGAGAAGTTGGACTGCAGTAAATTAATAATAAGGCCTCAGATAACCCTAAAGGGATCCCGGGAAAGAACAAGGTCCTTTGGATTTGTGCTGATTTGAGGCACCAGTCATTGAATTCAGATCAGTTCTCTTGGAGCATGTGGACTTACCTGTTGTTGTTATTCAGTCGCTCAGTTGTGTCCAACTCTTTGTGACCTCATGGACTGAAGCACACCGGGCTTCCCTGTCCATCACCATCTCTAGGAGCTTGGTCAAACTCATGTCCATTGAGTTGGTGATGCCATCCAACCATTTCATGCTCTGTTGTCCTCTTCTCCTCTTACCCATCAGGGTCTTTTCCAATGAGTCAGCTCTTTGAATCAGGTGGCCAAAATATTGGAGCTTCAGCTTTTTCAGCATCAATCTTTCCAATGAATATTCAGGACTGATTTCCTTTAGGATTAACTGGTTTGATGTCCTAGCAGTCCAAGAGGCTCTCAAGAGTCTTCTCCAATACTGCAGTTCAAAAACATCAATTCTTCAGCACTCAGCCTTCTTTATGGTCCTACTCTCATATCCATATACGATGACTACTGGAAAAGCCATAGCTTTGACTATATGAACCTTTGTCAGCAAAGTGATGCCTCTGCTTTTTAATACACTGTCGAGGTTTGTCATAACTTTACATCCAAGGAGCAAGTGTTTTTTAATTTCATGACTGCAGTCACCATCTGCAGTGATTTTTAGAGCCCAAGAAAATAAAGTCTGTCACTGTTTGCATTGTTTCCCCATCTATTTGTCATGAAGTGATGAGACCAGATGCCATGATCTTAGTTTTTTGAATGGTAAGTTTTAAGCCGGCTTTTTCACTCGCCTCTTTCACTTTCACCAAGAGACTCTTTAGTTCCTTTTCGCTTTCTGCCATCAGGGTGGTGTCACCTGCATATCTGAGATTATCAATATTTCTCCCTGCAATCCTGATTCCAGCGTGTGCTTCATCCAGCCCAGTGTTTCTCATGATGTACTCTGCATATAAGTTAAATAACCAGGGTGACAATACACTGCCTTGATGTACTCCTTTCCCAATTTGGAACCAGTCTGTTGTTCCATTCCGGTTCTAACTGTTGCTTCTTGACCTGAATATAGGTTTCGCAGGAGGCAGGTAATGTGGTGTGGTACTCCCATCTCTTGAAGACTCTCCACAGTTTGTTGTGAGCCACACAGTCAAAGGCTTTTGTGTAGTCAATATAGCAGAAGTAGATGTTTTTCTGGAATCCTCTTGCTTTTTCTATGATCCAATGGATGTTGGCAATTTGATCTCTGATTCCTCTGCCTTTTCTAAATCCAGTTTGAACATCTGAAAGTTCTCGGTTCGTATACTGTTGAAGCCTAGCTTGGAGAATTTCAAGCATTACTTTGCTAGTGTGTAAAATGAATGCAATTGTGCGGTATCTTGAACATTGTTTGGCATTGCCTTTCTTACCTGAGGTAGGTATTTTCAGCTGAGGGAAATTTTTGGAGAACTGAGAGCACTCAGTTATCAGGCAGCAATGTTCTAGTAAGTGGGAATCAGTCTGAAGGAGGGTGTAGGCGGCACCCACAGAGAATCCACAGGAGTATCTGTTACAGCCCTAGCAAACATGACCATTAGGCTGCCCACAGAATAAAAAATTATGCTAGAGATATTATCATTACTGGTTACTTAGGTGAATGCTATCACAACACCACTTTTTGGCTCAGGACCTAGAAAAATATAATTTTTTAACTGTCATATGCAAGGCACTGTTGTAATATTCTCTCATGTGTTCTTAGTTCATTCACTTGTGACAACAGATTTTAATGTCTTCATATTTAGATAAGAAGATTTAAGCTCATTGAGTTGCTCAACTCTCTGTTTCCCTGCACTGCTTACTAAGATAGCTTTCACAACTTGCTCTTCAGAGGATAGAATAGGCCTGAATTACGATATTTTCTTTACTGGGTGGTTTTGAAGGAAATGTGACATTCGAAAAATGGGAAGTGCTGGGCAGCCTCTGAGCTTTAAAGGAAGAATGTACCAAAAGGCAGAAGAAGAGAAAACTCTGAGGGGAGGTAGGATGGTGCAAATAATGTTTTCACTCACTTCAAACTAAGGCAACTCTCTTTAAAAGGACTGGCCTCAGATCAAATAAAAATAAGTTAATGATTATTCAGTAGTGTCAGCTGCCCATTCTAGATTAATACTATGGTGAGTTTAAAAAGCCTTTTCTATACTCTGTCATGGAGAAAGCAATGTCACCCCACTCCAGTACTGTTGCCTGGAAAATCCCATGGACAGAGGAGCCTGGTAGGCTGCAGTCCATGGGGTTGCTAAGAGTCGGACACGACTGAGTGACTTCACTTTGACTTTTCACTTTCATTCATTGGAGGAGGAAATGGCAACCTACTCCAGTGTTCTTGCCTGGAGAATCCCATGGACAGAGGAGCCTGGTGGGCTGCCTTCTATGGGGTCGCACAGAGTCGGACACGACTGAAGTGACTTAGCAGCAGCAGCATACTCTGTCAATTATCCATTGCTGCCCTTAATGGGAAATGTTTGGATCTGCATTATTTTTAAAGCTAAGAAAAAGGAAGGACAGCATGATTCTCACTTATTTTCACCTGACCCAAACTGTTTGAGTCAGCACATAGCAATATAAGTCCAATACCCTAACAACTAGATCTACACGCACCTTCAAGAAATTTTCTAATTTACACAGACCGTATTTTCTGTTTTAAAATGAGTACAACTTTGATATCCTGGACATGTATGGGATTCATGATAACATTTCGCATAGAGAAATCTTTAGTGCACAGAGAGATAGAGCAAAGAGTTTGTTGTGAGAAGGCTGAAAAGTCCTGGGAGACTTTACCTTGAACAACAAAGCACTTATGGCAAGGTGGTAAGAGCTGAGACTAACTGGTTACAATGGACCCGCACAGCAGAGAGTAAAAACGTCAAGTCCCCCAAATCAGGGGAGATTTTCAAAGTGGGTTTAGGAGAATATATTTAACCATATTGTGGAAACTAGGAGAGGCAAGAGCACAGACTAGGAAACTTTTCATGCTCATGCTCAATCACTAAGTCATGTCCAAGAATTTTATGACCCCATGGACTTTTAGCCCACCAGGCTCCTCTGTCCATGAGATTTCCCAAGCAAAAATATAAGAGTGGGTAGCCATTTCCTCAGAGAAGGTAATGCCACCCTACTCCAGTACCCTTGCCTAGAAAATCCCATGGACAGAGCTCCTGGTAGGCTGTGGTCCATGGGGTCGCTAAGAGTCAGACATGACTGAGCGACTTCACTTTCACTTTTCACGTTCATGCATTGGAGAAGGAAATGGCAACCCACTCCAGTGTTCTTGCCTGGAGAATCCCAGGGACGGGGGAGCCTGGTGGGCTGCCATCTATGGGGTTGCACAGAGTCGGACACGACTGAAGCGACTTAGCAGCAGCAGCAGCAGCAGCAGCAGCAGCAGCCCTTTCCTTCCTCAGAGGATCTTCGTGACCCAGGGACTGAACCCATGTCTCCTGCATTGGCAGGCAGATTCTTTATCAGTGAGCCACTGGAGAAGCCTATTACTACAGTCTAAATAAGATTTCATCATGATCTGAACTCAGGAATGGACAACTGTATGTTCAAAAACCTCACAAGATGGTGTCATATCAGGCCTAGATTTCTTTTCCATATTTCTAAAATATCCTCCACTTTCAAAACAAAGTCTCTTTCTTGAGTACTAATCATGAATTTTCAAATGCCTATTATATGTTCTCTAAAGGAAACCTGATTTTGGAGCAAATTAGACAAATAAAATATTAGTCTTCTTATTTTCTACTGAAAATATGTTGTCCTTTTTTGTAAATATGTTGTTCTTATTTTCTATGTCAAATCCTGTTTATACATTCTATCATAATCTCAATTCATAATTTAAAATGCTTTAGCCTCCCATCACACTAAAACTGCACAGCAAAATCACTGGTATCATTATTCTTATTTTACAGATGGACTAACTGAGGCTCAGGAAGATTGGGTATATGATTAAATTCACAAAAAGAGTGAAGGCAGGATTTTGAGCCTGACTCTGACTCCAAAAAAGGTGTTCGTTTCACTGCATCAAATTTTCATTTTTTGTTCCTCTTTTCATCAAGCACCTATTACTTTTTTCTAGGTCCTAGTTCTTGTGTTTGTACATTATTTTAAAATGACTTTTCTACATTTAATACCCTAATTCTCATCCTTATTTTCCAATATTTTAAGTACTATAATAGACTGATTTGATAATTTATTTCTATTTCCTTTTCTTCCAAGCCAGCTGACATCATCCTACTGGGTTTCTATTCTTAAGACGTCACCTCTACTTGGCTACTCCCTTACTCAAAAATATTTCTTGGCCCCCTCCTATCTATATAGTAAGCTGTCTACCTTGAAATACAACGCCCTTCACAATCTTGTTTCAATCTATTTTTCTAAATATATCTCCCATTGTTCCTAAATACACACAATCCTTGAGCCAAACTGATCTGTTGGTGTTAACTCACCACACTGTATCTTAAACTTTCCTGTGTCTACAGAGATTCCTGCTTTTGGCTCTCAGGATATGCAGTTTCCTTCATCTGGAAAAGCCATAAAGCTAGTTTGTACTGAATTTCTCTGATCCTCCAGGAACGATGCTAGGAGTTTTACAGGTAGTATTTCTAAACTTAAAAATACAAAAACAAATTGAAAACAAACAAACAAAAAAAAGAGAAACAACCCAAACGAAAAATAGGCCAAAGATAAAAAAAAAAAAACTCCAAAGAAGAAATATAGATGGCCAATAGGCATATGAAAAATGCTCAACATTGCTAATAATTAGAGAAAGGCAACTAAAAATCTCCATGAGGTACCACCTCACACCAGTCAGAATGGCCATCATCAAAGAATCTGCAAGTAGCAAATGCTAGAGAGGGTGTGGAGAAAGGGGAACCCTCCTACAACTGTTGGTGGGAAGGTAAGTTGATGCAGCCATTGTGGGCGACAGTGTTCCTCATAGAACTGTGGGAGGTTCCTCATAAAACTAAAAGACGAATTACCATATGATCCAGCAATCCCACTCCAGGGCATATCTCCAGACAAAACTACAATTCAAAAAGATGAATGCACCTGCAACCCTATGTTCACAGCAACACTATTCACAATAGCCCAAACCTGAAAATGACTTAAATGTCCATCAACAGATGAATGGATAAACAAGTGGTACATACGTACAAGGGAATACTAGTGCAAGTTGCTCAGTCATGTCTGACTCTTCGTGATCCCATGGACTGTGACCTGCCAGGCCCCTCTGTCCATGGAATTCACCAGGCAATAATACTGGAGTGGGTTGCCATGCCCTCCTCCAGGAGATCTTCTCAACCCAGGGATAGAACCCAGGTCTCCCACATTGCAGGCAGATTCTTTACTGTCTGAGCCACTAGGGAAGCCCAAGAATACTGGAGTGGATAGCATATCTCTTCTCCAGGGTATCTTCCTGACCCAGGAATTGAAAGGTATCCTACATTGCAGGTGGCTTCTTTACCAGCTGAGCTACCAGGGGAGTCCAATCGAATACTACTCAGTCATAAAAAAGAATGAAATAATGCCACTTACAGCAATGTGAATGCAACTACAGATGATCATACTAAGTTATGTCAGAAAGAGAAAGACAAATACCACGTGGAATCTAAAATATGGCACAAATAAACCTACCTATGAAACAGTCTCACGAACACAGAGAACAGACTGGTGGTTTCCAAGGAGGAGGGAGTCGGAAGAGGGATGTGAGTGGGAGGTTGGGGGTAGCAGATTTAAGCTTTTATATAGGAAATGAATTAACGAGGCCCCACTGTATTCAATATCCTATGATAAATCATAATAGAAAGAATATTAAAGAATGTATATATATGTATAACTGAATCTTTTACAGAAGAAATTAATACAACATTGTAAATCAACTATACTTCAATTAAAAATATTAAAACTGAAAAAAGAAAGTTGTAAATCTCTTAGTCCTTTAATATTAAGAAGTTTGTACAAGATGACACAACTACCAAGAGAATGGCATGACTGTCTACAAATTACATGTACTTTCATTTTTCTACACTGTGTTCTGATGTCTTTTATTTAAAATCTTATCTATAACTGAATGGACAACTAAAATCATAACTTTTTCATATCACATTTCTTATATATAAAAGCATGTAAAAGCCATAGTTCTCTCCTCTGAGCTCCTTAAATCCTGTGTGTGGGGGTGTGTGTGCACACACGCAATTCTTTTGAAATTAACCATAAACCTTGTGTCCCATAGTGCTTTTTTTGTATACTTGTCGTATTGCCCTAACTATATTTTACATTCTTCAAGAGTATCCTTTTCCAGTTCAGAACTTTGCTAGAAATTTAAGTAGGGTTGAATAGGCAGAGAAATCATTTAACAACTTGGCAGGGAAAGGATAATTCAGGGAAGATGCGAAATGGTTCTTTAGCTAGCACAATGAAAGGTGAGAAGAATGCACAGTCACTGAAATGAATTCATTTCTCTTCCTGTTCCCCTCAAGCAGTCAGTCATGTCCCTCTAACCCACTTGTATGTAGAAACCAGAAACGGCAACAAACAAGAGTGACAATAAAGGAACAGGGGTTAACGTTGGGAAAGTAATGACTCTGTGACTGTTTTCAGCTTTTACGTGCTTTGGGTGGTACGGGGGAAGGAGGAAATAGCCAGATTAAGATTCATGTTGCGTGAGTCATAGAAAGGGGGCCAAAGTTGATACACACAGTGAAGTTCTACCATGGCTCAGTGAGGACTGAATCTGGAAGCAGCATTTACGCAAGGGTTTGTGTGGGTTGAGATGAACGGATTCTGAAGAAAGAGGTGACCCAGGAAATTTTAGTGTTCATAGGTAGACCAAATGTGTAATATTAAAAAACCACTTGTGGTAATTTAGATAAAAGTGATTAAAATTTAAAGTGTAGTTCCTCGGTTGTATTAAGACTATCCATATTTTAAGTGCTCACTGGCCATATGCAGCTAGGAGAGGCTGAATAGGGCTGTGCAGATTCAGAGCATTTCCATTCACTACGGAAGGGTTCTGACTAAAATACCGAAAACACACAGTATTCTTCCAGCTTTGTCTCCAAAGCCTATAGAGTGTCAGTTAGCATGTGTAGTAAGCTGGATATATAATTTAAATTAATTGCAATAAGTTCAATTAGTATTTTAAATGTGGCCAGAGTAAAATTTTCTATTTTTCAGAGAATATTACTTTCAAGTTAGGATGGAGTTGAAAGTACTCAATATAGTGACATTTGAATTGGGCATTAACAAGTTTTCTGAGTTGAAAAGGACACTGTGGCAACAAGAATAGCCCAAGGTTAGAGATGAAAGACATGAAGTCTCACAAAATGTGTGGGAAATAGTAAATCATTTTGATTGCGATTTAGAATAAATATAGGAGAGAAATGTAAAATTTAGGAAAAATATAAAATTTAGAAATTGAGATCAACTAATGTAGGCTTAAAAGTTTGTCTTAAACAATGGATCTTACGAGTTGCCATTTGCTCCTTGGGAAGATAAATCTTCAGCCCCATGATGCCAGATTGAATAAATGTGCAATTAAAGAAAAGAGGAAGTGAGCTTCTTTAAGAGATTGCCCTAATAATCAGGAAGAGAGAGGAAATTATGTGCTTGGATAAGGGAGTTGGCAAAGGAAGCCTAAAGGGAGGAAAGGATTTGAAAACACTTTTGCATGCTATTAAATATATAAATACAGGGAGAAAGGAAGAATCAGAAAAGGCTCAGATTTCAAGTGAGGGATAAATACAATTATGCTGTTGCTCAAAGATAGCTGAGGGTTCATGAGGAGCTATCTTGAGTTCAGTTTCAAACACTGTCACTTTGAAGTGCTGTGGGACTTGCCACAGGCTTCCCGGGTGGCTCAGTGGTAAAGAATCCATCTGCCAGTGTAGGAGATGCGGGTTCGATCCCTGGGTAATCCCCTGGAGAAGGAAATGGCAACCCACTCCAGTATTCTTGCCTGGGAAATCCCACTACAGAGGAGCCTGGTGGGGCTACAGTCCACAGGGTTGCAAAGAGTTTGACACAACTTAGCTACTGAGCAACAACAAGACTCGCCACAAATTGAAGAGGATGGGGTGGTTCAGGTGGATGTAAACATTTGGGTTTACAGGGTTCATCTCCTGATCACTGAACCCTAAAAAGAAAACTAGATTGCCTGGAGTAGAAGCAGGGAATTTAAAAGACAGAAACATAAAACAATCTGGCTTAAAAAAAGAGTAACAGAGAAAGAATTTAGTGAAGACAAGGTGTGAAGTCAGAAAAGGATAATAGTCACAGTGTGAAAGCCACAGTGAGAGAGGCTTCAGAGGAATGAGTGGTTAGCAATTTCCAAATTTGCAAAGAATTTAAGGACAACTCCTAAAAGCTTTCTGGTAATCTGGAGCACATGAATAGCTACTGAGACATCTTTAATAGAGGTGGAGGGTGGCATTGCATGACTGATATAAGGGGTTATTTAGATAAGAGCTGTTAAGTAGGTCACTTCTATTTTATTCTTTTTTTCTCATATCTCCAACACATGTTCCACTCTTGATTGCTATTTCTCTGAGAAATAGAAGCAACCAGAAGATACATTTAAACTCTATCACCATCACACCTAACCTCAATCTGCTTCTATATTTACTTGCTTTTCCTTCTCTCTCGTTCCTGTGAATGAACTGTCTGTTTAATAGAAGCAACCATCCACCCTATTTCTCTCTACCGACTCAAGGATATCATTTCAACAGTACTGTCCCTTTTCTATTATGCACTATCAAATTTTACCATTGTTCTCCACTGTATCCTTCTCATCAGTACATACAAAAGCATTCTCTTTTGATCAGCTTCCCCTACCAATTACGATGCTAGTCCTCTCCTCTCCTTTATAAAAAGACACCAAACAGATTATATGGCATTAAAAGATTTCCTAAAAACACTGCTTATTTATACTAAACAAAATGTTGAAGGCAATCCTTTCACTCACTGTTAAATATATATTAAACAATATAGTTTAGTATATATTTTTGAGCAGCAGGAGGACATCAGAGCAGAAACTGAGCTTCTGGTGAAAAGATTTTCAAAAAGTCAGTAGAATATTATTTCAAAGTCTTTTATTTATAGTTGAACTACATCAATACAAGCTATTAATTGTATGATATTATACCAAATAAATGGAGAAGGAAATGGCAACCCACTCCAATATTCTTGCCTGGAAAATCCCATGGTTGGAGGAGCCTGATGGGTTACAGTCCATGGGGTCATAAAAAGTCGGACACGACTAAGTGACTTACTTTTACCTTCATGCCAAATAAAAGTTGCTTTTAGGGGGAAAAAAAGGAAAGTAATGTCCAGTACAGTTTCTAATTTCTCTTCCCAACCACACATTCCCCCCACCCCCGCCACTCTTAACACTGCTTTGAAATCAATATTATCAAGATCAATATTTCTAAATCTTGTACCACCTCCAGATTCAGCCAACAGGGGACTCTTCCCTGGACCCCATGACTTGGAAATTCTTGCTCTGGCCCTTCATATTCTGAGCTTCTCCCCAGTGGAGCAAGGAGTTGAGGAGGCCAAGGGGAAATGCCCACTTGGCGTCTATGCTCTTCATCCAGCCCATACTCCAGGGAACCAGCACTGTGTAACTTCCTTTTAGTATCACTTAAACCCACTTCAGGATCTGCACGGGCCTCTTCTGTGAGTCTGATGACTCAAGAGTAGATCACACCACTGAATTTACTTATCCCTAGGTCAGAGAGATTGCCAAAAGTCAGCTGTTTGTCAGATGTTGCAAGAGTTCTCACACAGCAGAGCACTGAGTGGATAGTGGGAAAAGAAGGGGGCTAGGATTCTTACACTTCCACATTTCCATATTTAAAAGAAAGCAAATTGTGCTAAATTTGGACACATCTTTTTGTATCACTACGAAGTTACTTTTTTTTTTTAATGTAAGAGGGAAGAATTTTTCTTGTAAGTTTGTAAGCTTGATTTATAACATAAATATTTAGATGTGTAGCATGTATGCTTTGAATGATACTCTGGCCATGGAAGTGTTAGCTGTAGGTCTGACTGGATTCAGTGATTAATTCTCAGTACATTTTTTTTTACTTGACCAGTCAGTAGCATGTGACAGAGTGAATCATTCCCTTCTCTTAAGACCCTTTCTTTTCTTGGCTTCTAGGAAGACAGTGTATTCTCCAGATTCTCCTCTTTCCATGTTAGCAGCAACTTCTCAGATTTCTTTAAATGAGCTTAGACAGTCCCTGAACCTCTTTTCTCTCTTTCCATATTCCCCTCATTATTTCATCTACTTTTATAACTTTAAATGTCATTATCTGCTGATGACTCTCAAATTATATTCTAGCCTGTGTGACATGTGGAATCTGGAAAAAAAAAAAAAGATACAAATGAACTTATTTACAAAACAGAAAAACATTCACAGGTAGAAAACAAACTTATGGTTAACAAAGGGGATAGCAGTGGAGGGTCAGGGAAGGAGATAAATGAGGAGTTTGGGACTAACATAAACACACTGCTGTATGTAAAATAAGAAAACAGAAAGGACCTATTGTATACCACAGGAAACGAAGCCCAGTATCTTCTAATAGCCTATAATGGGAAAGAATCTGAACAAGAGTATCTATGTATGTATAACTGAATCACATTGCTATACACTTGAAACTAATACATTATATATGAACTATGCTGCTGCTAAGTCACTTCAGTCGTGTCCGACTCTGTGTGACCCCATAGACAGCAGCCCACCAGGCTCTGCTGTCCCTGGGATTCTCCAGGCAAGAACACCAGAGTGGGTTGCCATTTCCTTCTCCAATGCATGAACGTGAAAAGTGAAAGTGAAGTTGCTCAGTCGTGTCCGACTCTGAGCGACCCCATGGACTGCAGCCTACCAGGCTCCTCTGTCCATGGGATTTTCCAGGCAAGAGTACTGGAGTGGGGTGCCACTGCCTTCTCTGATATATTAACTATACATCAATTTAAATAAAAGACAAAAACAACATTCTAGCCAGAATTCTGACATTGAAACTCATATTGATAGCCTGCTTGAACACTTGATTTGGCTAATAATTTTTCAAGTATATGATATTCAATTGAGCTCCTGATCTTTCTCCCCTAACTCTCCTTACTCCACAGTATTTCTCATCTCAGCATGTAGAAACTCCGTTTCTATAACTACTCAATTTCTTTCTTTCTCTTAAGTACTGCATCTCAATCCCTGCCAGATCTAACTGTAAGATGTATCCAAAAATCTGTCCACGTGTTACCATAGCAACAATCCGCCTAAATCATGTTGCCTTTCACCTGGATTATTGCAAAATTTTCCTCATTTCTTGAAAATGTTATCCAGAATTCTCAGTTAACATGTTGGTTCCATCAATTTATTTCACTGCTTAAATCCCTGTATTGTTGTCCAGTCTCTCACAGGGCTGAGTCCTGAGCTGATTCAGGAGTCCCTCATTCGGCTGAAGGAGCACCCCCATGCTCACCCATTCTGCCCTCTACTACTCCTTTCCCTGCACTCACTCGACTCCAGCCACGCTGGTTCCCTGTGATTCTTCAATCACACTAGGCAAGTGCCTGCCTCAAAACCTTCACAATTACTATTCCCTTTGCTCAGATTTATCTTTCTCTAGATGTCTGTTTTTCTTTCCTCATTTCTTTGATGTCTTTGCCCAAATGTTACTGAAGTGAACATTCTGCTGTACCATTAAGATCTCCTTTCATGCCTGATTCACTCATTCTTTCAGCTCTTGGCTGTGTTGGCAGATGAGTGCCTCTGCAGGGCAGGGTCCTTGACCAAAAGGACCTGCCTTGTCCAAGGTTGTAACTCCCCCCTGAAGGCAGCCCTCATGCAATGACTGGGCAACTTGGGAGTATAAAGGTTAATCTCCCTTCTCAAGACAACTTTGAAGAATCAGTCCAGTTACAGACCTCCAAAGGATCATCTGTGACCCCTATTACAACAGCATTGTGGCTCACCCTTGCCTATGGCCAAGTTCTGCCTCCCTCCTTCCATCTAGATTTATCTGCCAAAGGTGTTCCTCGCTCCTTTTTAAGCAGATCTGCCTCAGATTCTGTTTCCAGGGAAACAATCTGAGAGAGTTGATATCAAGAGTGGTCCCAAGAAGCAGACTCTAAATGGGATATTGGGACTAGATTACCAATCCCCAACCTTCAACCTTCAGCCAGCTAAGCAAATAGGGCCCAATTATTGCTGTTAGTTTTATGACCCATTGCATTCGGCTTGCAAAAGCAGGTACGTTTTTAAAATTTTCACTGGTAGTAATCTGAAATTGGATATCAGTGAAATATAATATACATGTAAGAAAAATCTCAGTATTCAGAAGAGTTAAATTTAGCAAGGAAAAATTATAAGGACTACAGCAATATGGCTGTTGCTGGGAGTTATCAATTCACTGAAGAAAAGACAATGGAAGGCCAAGGGTGATTAATTACAAATTTAATGCAAAGCACAAAATTCAAAGGATAGCCTATATAGATGAAGGTGAAGAAAGTGATAATCAGGCAGAGGACTTAGTTATAAGGTACAAGAGTTCAACAGAAGATTGAATATTCAACCATGACAAGACTGTTACACCAAAGTCAAGGTCTTCATGGAAAGAAATGGGACCTAGAGAATTAAAATAGTAATGCCTGGGTTGATGCATCAAAAAATCTTGAATCCTTAGACTCTACTTGGGTCCTCTGGGCTGGCAAAAGTGTTACATTCTTCCTTTTTAAAAAGTAGCACCCCCTCTTACATGAAGACAATGCAGAATCCTTTGTCTTGTAAGATAGCTTTCAGTCTAATGCGAATCTATACCTACTGCTTCAGGAAACACAGTAACTATAGTCGACTTATGACATAACCTGACCAAGGAAGTTCTGGACCTGTAAGCAGAAGAAAGAGCCCACATAACAAAAGAGCTCCAGAAGCTAACCAACATGTACTTGCAGGAGCTATAAGTGTGTGTGTGTACACACACAAATATATTTAGATTTTAAGGGTGCTAGATCAAAGGAAAGTGGAACATAAAACTGGATAAAGGAGAGGTATCATACAGAAGCCCTCTCCTATGATACAGGATGCCAATACCCTAGGAGACAGTATTAATATGTTTCACAGGATGGCTCTTGGAAGCCTGGATAAAGTTCTGTCCCATGGCAAATGGTAGAGGAAGGCAACAAAAGGCTCAGAGAATTTTGCAACCTATATGGGAAAAATAATCAGACTTTAGGAAATGATCAAATAGATTTCCATGTATTGAAATAGTAAGGAATGCACTAGTGGAGGGAACGATTTCAGCATTATTGAGACAGTTCTTTATAGGCAGGGGTTGATGACAGAAAATACAATTGTAGACCTGGGCTTCCTCAAAGCAATGGAAATTATAAGACCCCAAAATAAAGAGACCAGGTGCGAGCATTTAATTATGAAAGTCAACACAGCTGTAATATTATAAAGAGAGTAAAGGTCAGAGTAGCAGCTGGGGGAGCCAGATATGTATAGACCTATGGAAATAATTAATAGATCAGACCATCCTTAAAACCAAAGTAAATGAACAGGCCTTCTGAGTACTGCTGAATTTAAACAACCCAAAGAGTCAAGGATAATCATTAGAAGGATAATGTCATGATCCCTTATCCTATTTCTAGAACTGAGCTATTTCTCAGAGCCTGATTCTAATTACTTAGAGATCCTCATGAAGGAGAAGTCTGCAACATCATGACAAGTATGTAGAATGAAGAGTCACTAAGCAGATTCTAGTTGCTTGGGCTTTTCTCTAGTTGTGGAGAGCAGGGGCTACTTTTTAGTTGTAGTGTGCAGGAGTCTCATTGAGGGAGCTTTTCTCATTGCGGAGCATGGGCTGTAGGGAGCACAGGCTCAGTAGTTGTGGCTCCTTGTGGGTTGTAAAGCACAGGCTCCAAGTTGTGGCATACAGTCTCAGTTGCTTTGCATCACGTGGAACCAGGGATAGAATGCATGTCCTCTGTATTGCTAGGTGGATCCCTATCCACTATACCACCAGCAAAGTCCTTTTTTTTTTTTAACACTTGTCACCATCTATAATTCTGTATACTCAAAATATTTAGTGTGTTTATTGTCTGTGTGAATCCCTCTACACCCTCAGACACTAGAATTTAAGCTCTGTGAGAAAGGCATCTAATTTGATTTACTGCTGAATCGCTCATGCCTGGTACACACGTAACAATTGTTAAATATATCAATTGCTGAATAAATGAATTCCTGCAATTCTAGAGGTAATATTTCACATTTGCAATCACTTGGGAAAAGGAGAATCATGCATGTTCATGATGGAACAGGACCCTTCAAACACTGTATATCTACTGATCACTCACTATTCTCTAGTGTTTTCAATAAACAAGGTTTTTTTCTATGTACTCTGTTGAGAGCCTGCAAACAGAAGAGAAGAACCGGAGGGCATGGTCACTGCAAAATATCCCCACCTAGTTAAAGAGGATGGACCAATTGATTGGCTGCAGATTCCTCTTAGGAATTTCAAAAGTAATTAAGCATCTAACAGGAGGTAGTAGATATGAATCATAACGGAGAATGTACAGATGAGGTTCACTCTTAAAGGATGAGAACTATGAGGAAAAGTTAGCTATGGAAGAGCAAGAAAATCCTAGTGAGGGAAAAAAGCCTGAGTGAAAGCTAAGTTGGGATACTAGCATAAAATTTTGTGAAAGTTGAACAAAATCTGTACTTTAATAATCCTATAGATACATTTGTTTTTTTAAAGACAGACTTTGGGACAGGAAGAGGCCCCTTAGGAAATAATTATCTCCTTTGTCATTTAGGCTTGTAATATTTTTGTTTCCAATAATCATCACATATAATTATATCCTAATCCATAGAAAAGTAAAAGATAGAAATTAGAAAAATAAAGATAGACATTAACTTCAATGTTTGCATTACCTCCAAAGACATAAGAGCTGCTTAATGCTGGTAGTGTAAACTTATTGCACCATCTGAATGTGCTAACTTGAAACAGCAACTTTTGCCCTACTCCCTCAAGATGGAAAGACTGCTCAAGGAGTCCCCAAAGACATGAACTCTCAAAAGGCAATACCATGCACAGGGCTCCCAGAAGTACACATTTGAGTACCATTAGTAAAGAAGGGATAGTTTGTCTCAAATTTCATGGGAATATACAAAGATAAAGGTCATTGCTAAGGGAGCTAAGACTCAAAACACTCAGGGATCCAAAGCCTAAAGTCAACACCTCCTATAAGATATGGAAACAAATTAAAGAATAATACAGATGGCAGCTGTTTTGACAATTTCCAGAAGGGGCTGAGCCACTGAAGCCACTTATGGAAGTCAGCCATGGGTCACAGTGTCAGGGGATATCCAGCTTGATGACTCTACGTGTGCTGCATGCTAAGCTGCTTCAGTCGTATCTGACACTTTATCACCCCATGCACTGTAGCCCACCAGGCTCCTCTGTCCATGGGATTCTCCAGGCAAGAATACTGGAATGGGTTGCCATTTCCCCTTCCAGGGGATCGTCCCAACCCAGGGTTTGAACACCTATCTTTTATGTTCCCTGCATTGGCAGGAAAGTTCTTTACCTCTAGCACCACCTGTAAAAACCCAACTGTGTAAGACTCAGTAATACTGGCAAAAGAGACCTCTCCAGAAATGTAGGTTGGAATCTCAATATTAAAAGCAAATGGGAAATAATCCCAGGATATCTCAAGCTACATGTTAAACATAAATTTAAAACAGCAATGTAAATCTAATATGCCAGTCTGAAGATTCAACAGAGAACTTGACCAAAAAGCAAGAAGAAAAATCACCACATCACTCAAGCTTGTGGTCTGTCAATGACTTTTAAAGCTGAGGACTCATTCTCTGTATTTTACACCTCCTCAGTTTTCTTTATTGCACAGCCTGTTCCCACAGAAGATATTCCTGATCAGGTTGATACTGTGATTTTTTTAAAAAGGCAACAATGTCCTTAGAAGTTATTTTGCAATGATTATTTGAAAAGACCACGATTCTCCAATACAATGTCTCTTTCTTTCTGTGTGTGGGTTGTGCACACAATGTATGTATATCTGTGTGTGTGTATATGTATATGTACAGCAATCTACCTTTTTTAGTTGGTCACTATATAAAACTCTAATATGATAGGATACTTTGGCCACCTGATGCTAAGAGCTGACTCATTTGCAAAGACCCTGGTGCTGGCATGCTGCAGTTCATGGGATCGCAAAGAGTCAGACACGACTGAGCGACTGAACTGAACTGAACTGGACAGCTTTATGTTTCTTCTTTTAAAGAAGAAACAAAATTTATGGCCACATAGTTCCTTAAACAAAAACATCTAATTTAGTTACCTTTTCCTGTTGTCATCTTTTATCAATTTTCCCTCACTACAGAGCAAAGCTCTGTAGAAAGGGAGTATGCTGGTGTTATTTTTAAGGCTGATTTAAAAAAAAAAAAAAAAAAAGATGTACTTATGGGGCTAACAGTTGTAATCATAGAAATGAACACTATTTTAGACTAAAACTGGGCTTCACAGGTGGCACTAGTGGTAAAGAACCCGCCTGCCAATGCAGATAGACGTAAGAGACATGGGTTCCATCCTGGGGTTGGGATGATCCCCTGGAGGAGGGCATGGTGACCCACTCCAGCGTTCTTGCCTGGAGAATCCCAGGGACAGAGGAGCCTGACAGGCTGCAGTCCATAGGGTTGCACAGAGTCGGACATGGCTGACACGACATAGTACACATACACAGACTAAAATTGGTCTTTTTGTTGATTTTTTGAGTCACTTTAAAATTTCAAGGATGTTGAGACAGATCCATCATGACACTGAACCTTGGAAATATTCAACCATTCTGTCACCTCAACAGAGCACACACAAAAAAGGTCCCAGGTCTCTATCAATGCACTAACAAAAAATAATTTTTGAATATTTCTAATAGCACTATGTCAAATAAAATGGAGGATACCTAAGCTAATAAAATACTGTATTCACTCTAACAAAATTTACAATTTTATTTCCATAATTTTCTTAGGTCCAGAGAAGAATAGTGAGTGATAAGTGAAGCAACCTGGATTAATAGCTATATTAACAACCACAGCTCATTAGTGAAGCTGAGTTTCAGGCACCCAAGGGAGAGGAATGAGAAGCCTTTCTCTTCTCTCTGGCTATCCCCAGCTTCCCTCCCCTAAATATAGATATACCTTGAATTTAATGTCAAGATTATTTTAGCGACTAATGAAAAAAATCACATAACAATCTTATAAAGTTGAAGTTGCTGCTGAGTCACGCAGCAAAGTAGAATTTTCTAATTGTATACAGTGCAGAAAATATACAATTACTTCCTGGAAGAGCTTTTCATCAGTAGCCCACTTAGAAGTCTTAGTAAATTGCATACCCTTTCAAAGCCACGGAACATCCCCAACAAAAAAAATAGGGAGTATATTTACTTGAATGCTGTTATAGGAAGTACCTTATCTATTCATAATTGCTATGGAACACATAAGAGTCTTCTATATTCAAGGTACTCTATATTCAATTTTGTAAAATTGAATATAAAACAAAATGTAAAAACAAAAAGGAAAAGATTTTAATGTTTGTGTTCTTTTGCATTGCTGTTAGTGTGGATGGACTCTGTGTTCATGAGTGAGTATAAATAAACCAGCTGGTGCAAATCTTGTTCCTTTGGGGCAGGCCCTTTGCATTTTAAAAGCAACATCACATGCTTTGCATACCTACCTTTCCACATCTTTATACTATCATAACATGGCTTGAGCAGATGAAATCCAGAAAGTTTTGACTATGCTTATGTATTGACAGTCTAATATTCTATGTGAAAAAAGTAAACACAGCAGGACTATGTATTGAATTTGGCAGCCTATTTCCTTGTTCCATGAATATGCAAAAATACACCTGTTCAGAGTTTGTCCACGATCCCACAAGAACAGCACTAACATGCTGATGGACTGACTGTATTCTAATATTTCCCTGTTAGGCACGTCCACAAATCCCAAAATGTGTACTGAGAGATTTGCCTGCTGCCACAGGTAGCCAACTCTGCTTAAAAGGAAAACATCACTTGACTATCTAAGTGCTTTATGCTTCATATAAACAAACAAGCGAAAAAATTGTATAACAAAATCTCTGTCCCCAAACTTGCAGATTGTCGAGAAGGACATGATGTCTGTTGGGGTAGTCGAAAGGCATGGAACATATTTAGGTATATTTACTATTCTTACCTTGCAGGAAAAACCAAATGACCTACTGTTACAAAGAATATTGCTTTTTATTCCCTCAGTACCAAATCAATAAAAGTCCTTCCAGCACAACAGCTGTTCCTTAATGGCCCCAAAGAGTTAATGCCCTGCCTGAATCAAACACATTCCAGTGTCTCCACCAAGCAGACCCTCAATTAATGGTGATGAATTAACTTTCTCACAAGTAGTAAAAGCTCAATTTATAGAAATTGATCCTATGAGACAAAAATAAATAATTTAAGAGCACTCTGTGTTGAATTATATGTTTGGCAGCATAGCAATGTGTATAGATTTAAGAACTATGTATATATATATTTTTTAATGAAAAGGTTTTCTAGTTATCTGACAGATACTAAGAGTGTCTCAATCATTTTGAGTCATAATCTAAGCATAGCAGAACTATAAATCTGGGTGATTCAATATAAATATTCTGATAGTGATATCACAGTGATTATGAAGAATCTGAAGACTCACGTACCTAAAGATAAGACACACGTTTGTTCGTTAATAATTATAACTTTAAATCTTGCAATAAAGATTGCCTATTAGTGATAAACACTATTTGAATTGCCCATTTCAGATCTTTAGTGTACAGATTTTCATAACTTTCTACATTATTGTATGCTATTCTTTAAGGAAGATGAACAGGTTTGAAGGAGTGCCAGAAGTAACCACTTAATTTGAAAGTATAATGAATTTTCTCTTTAGCTGCCATAGAACTGTGTGGTTTTACCCTTTGTCAGGTGACAGCATCTCTTTAGTCAAAGCAGAGTCTTCGAAAATGAGGGAATGGGCTGTTGGGTACTTCAGCAGAGCATTGCTCTTACATCCTATGTCCAAACCAGAGCACCAGCTGCGCTCTACATTCCAAAAAGTTTGAGCAAATAAACTGACAAGCATCTAACACTACAAGATGGGAATTGGAATTAGTTCAGAGAGCAAGGAGTCAGCCAAAAGATCAAAAGAATTGGAGAAAAAGCTTCAGGAAGATGCTGAGCGAGATGCAAGAACTGTCAAGTTGCTGTTGTTAGGTAATATCCTTTTTTCCTTTTGCCTTTAAAACCCTGCTATTTTTTCAACTGTGATGTATTTACTTTTCTCAAACTTTAATTTCAAGGGTATTACCATATGGGAGATTTATTACGAAAATGTGTTTCAAAATTGATTGTATGTGTACTCTGTAAATATTTACTTTTTTGCTTAGGATTTTATTGCATGTCTTTTATTAACCAGAGAGACAAATATTTACTAGATGACTCAATTTCTCTATGTCAGTAATCTTTTATTATTAAAAAAACTCATGGACATTTATTATTTTATTGTAATCGTCATTTTCTGAATATCAACTTTTTAATATGGAAGAAATCCTTTAATTACATGTTACAAAGATTTATGTCATTTTGTTTGGAAATATTTTGTTTGGTATCAACACTAATATGTTATTTAATTACTTATACTGTTAAAACAAATTAGTCAAGTTATTTAGAGAGTAATGATAAAGTACTTTAAAAGATACTGATATTATTCAGGCTTCTGAATACTGTCTATATAATTGAAAAATACTCCATTTAAATCCTTTTAGGATATTTAAATATTCATTGAGGTCAGGAATTACATCTCTTCTATTTTTTATTCCCTCAAAATTCAGCACACTATTTAACCACAGCTATGAATTTAATAAATGTTCAATGAACTGAAAGAATGAATATAATTCATACATCATGCATTTTTCTAAACATGTCACAGTGCCTAGAAGATAAATATGATTTTGAAACAAAATAAAGACCTATGAAAAGAATATAAAACAAGAACTTCAATTTAATCGTAGTTATATGTTCCTCCTGCTCTTCATTATATACAAAAGCAGTCCATTTTATTTCAGAATTGTGACTCTTTCACACAACAAAATATTCTCATTCGTATCTATGTGTGCTTTTACCATGTCTGATTTGCTCCCAGTGGCAGGAGTATCTCAGAAGCCAGCTAGAAGATTCCCACCACTTGCTCTTCCAAGGAAGGAAATGTTTTCTCTCTTTATGCCCAATTCCTGAGGTCTCACACCCACAGCACTTACAAGTAACTACCAAGAGAGGTTGGTAAGTTAGAAAGATGTAGGGGTCAGCTCTTATGAAACCACCAAATGCAACTTCCCTAATGCTCCAGAGTTTTCTGAGACTTTGATCAAGAGGGAAAGTAATAAGTGGACATAGAGAAAACAAATAAAAGATGAGAGGGAACACCAAACATTCCAGCAAGTACGTTCTGTGTCCCTGTTGTACTAAGAACCATGGCACAGGACTAGTAACACAATACACAGAGAATCCCTACGTTTGAATAAAATTTCAAAAGAATAGATATTTTCAATATACAAATTATTTTTAGATTAAAGTGACTGGCTACATAAAGAGGAAAGGGTAACGTCATAGAAGATATACAAAGAACTTTAGTGGTACTACTACAGCTTTTAATATCCTAAGACAATCACAATTGCATAAACTCATCTCCAGTGTTATCATACATTTGGATTCATTTGGTTCCAACAGTATGTCACTGAACTTCTCTATCACATCTTATTTACACAGATGAATAAAATTCTCTGTAGCTTTCCCTGTTCAGTGATATTTCAAACCCTTGACTCAGTTTCCCCCTCTGGACTCTATATAAGTTCTATCTGGTAGTTTAGTCACTAAGCTGTGTCTGACTCTTGTGACCCCATGGACTATAGCCCACCAAGTTCCTCTGTCCATCGGATTTTCCAGGCAATAATACTGGAGTGGAATCTTGCAGAAACAGGGATTGAACCTGGGTCTCCTGCACTGCAGGAGCTCACTGAGCTAACAAGAAAGTCATATGAGTTTTATATCTAATGATGAAGTTGTCAAAGTTCAAAACAATAAAATCTTGTAATAACTCTGCTTCAATTCTCATGTTTTGAACTGAAATTATCTAACCTATTATCTTTATATTCAATTTGGCCTCATTAATATATAAAAGCATTCAGTAGAACCAAAGTAAACCTTCCCACCCTCAAATCTCCTCACTAATGAGATCCAATTTCTCCCATCATTGAAACAATGATTCTCATTCATCAGTCTTGTCTGAACAACTGTTTTTAAGCAATGAGTGTATGTCCTGTGGGACCAACCAGGAGAGCCTTGGTAGAAATCAGAACTTGAGTCTGGCTCTACTTTTATAAAAACAGAAATCTTAAATTTATAGAAATCTGAAAAAAAATTTTTTTCAACAGAATTCATTATTTATGTTGATCCTCTTGTTATTCAGTGAATTTTTTAAACACAGCACAACTTTCCAAGTTAACATGTGCTGTGGAGTAGATGTACTATTCCGTATCACTGGACGTAAGATTTCACTGAATTTGAAGAGCTATCTATATCACAGTGCACTTTACAACTAAAGGATCACCTTGAAGACAGACTCCCTTTTATTCTACCTTTCAGACATTCAGTAAAATTATACAAGAGATGCCAAATCTGCTTCTATAACAAAAAGCAGCCTTCTAATAAACACTGGAGATGACATACATTTCCGGCTTATTTGATAAAACTGCTATCAAGACAATAATGCCATGGAATGTATTGTTTTTATAATTAGCCTGTAAAGGTGCCCCAGAAAGAGTGCATTTTAGTAAGAAAAAACAAATGCTAATGTATAAGCTGTTCTTTTTTGTAGATTTCCTATGTTACTTTATTTTTTAATTTTATTTAAATTAGAAAAAAAAAATCTTAATTTATAGATGTTTGATTACACTTCAATTCCATTCAAAAGAAATACCTGTCTTTTCATTGTGAGATCATTGTGGTTGATGTTTCTGTTTTTCCTATATCTCCTTTCTTTATATTTATTATTTCAAATTTTAGTTCAAATTTACTTTATTTAACACATTACTTCTTTTTTTCACTTTTACAAATTTTCATCACATGAGCTGGATAGATTCAGAGCTCCAAAGTATAGGGGAAAAAATAGCTTTATTTTTTCATCATATCTGAAACCTTGCCTCATTCATTCTATAATGTTCAGTTATGATATTGTAATGAGCTTTTAGCCAGTGATTTCCAGCACTGTCATGGACTACTCAATACTGGTGCTCTACTCCTTTAATTCTAAACCATTTATTCTTTATTTTTCTATGTGCTATCTTGTAAACATCACAGTATCATTTTTAATGTATATGTGTATATACATTAATTTTATGTAATTATCGAGTAATGCAATGTACATACACATATGTATATCCTTTTATGTATATCAAGAGGAAAGAGGACATAAGACTCATGCTATGTCAAAGTTCTTACTTGTATTCTGTTTAAATAGGTCTTTTTATTTTTAAAAGCATTTCTATATATGAGTGGGAAAGGATGCAGAAAACTGGAGGTATTCCTCAGTCACTGGCTAGAGTATAAATTCATCAAGTGTAGAAGCTCTATTTTATGTTTCTAATACACCAGTATAGTCAATGCTTGTCTGTGGATGTGATCACTTACACAGGTCCCCTGGAATAATTATGTTACAATTAAAACTTGCAAAGCATAATTAGAAAAAAAAAAACTTCTTTCGGATAACCAGTGATATGAATCTTGTGAACAACATGTAGAAGCAATTCCTGAGTAATGTTTCCAATTTTTTTAAATTAAAATCATTCTTTGTTATATTAATATATTTTGTTTAAAAATATTTTACAATATTTTATTTTTATAAAGATATCAATCTTTTGGGTGTACAATATTTTTACTATTTGTACAATATTTTTACTATTTGTACTATTTGTACAAATGTTTAAAATTGTTTTTCAGTAAAGTGGAAAGAAACAGTCTACTTGGAGAGTTTCAAATTGTCTCCAAAGCAACTATTTGCACCATAGCAATCTGAAGCCTTCAGAGGAAAAGTCAAATATTTACAGTTATATTTTTTATAACTAATGGCATTTGGCAGCATCAAATAGCTCTCTACAGTGTCCCTTTTCTCTAACCGGCAAAAAGCACTTAGACAAACATTTTGCACTGATTTGTTTGTTTTAGATTAATATATATCTAATAATCAGGACACATTAACAGACTCATAAGTCCCTCACATGAAATATATAAACCATTCATTAAGGCATTCCATATTTAGCCAACTTATGGTATTTGTTAATGAGATTAAATATCCTGTCTTGCTGAAAATAACTCTCATTAACTGTAATATAACAGAACATCTCATGTTATATCACAGAGCATTTTTATATTCATTTTCTATATTCAAACCTTAATTATTGATTTAAGAGCAATGCTGTACTTTTAAAAATATTCAGATAAGCAACATGAGTTAACACAATTTATTTACCCCTCCATTAATTAAAAAGGAAAGAGGGTAGTGAAACATTTGATGGTGTAAAGTCTCTGTGATAAATTTTACATAAATTTTACATAAACACAATTTATTTACCCCTCCATTAATTAAAAAGGAAAGAGGGTAGTGAAACATATGATGGTATAAAGTCTCTGTGATAAATTTTACATAAAATATACTTCCAGTTAAGATTTACACTCAAATTCAGAATCCATCTCCTTATTTAACTTTCCTACAAATATATCAATGTAGAATTTGCCTCTAATGAAGTGGGATTCAAGCTGAAATTGAAGGTAATACTCATCAAGATATAAAAATATTGATTTTGTGTATTAGACTCCAATCCTAATAAACTAGAGTCAGTTCAGTGACTTAGTCATGTCTGACTGTTTGAGACCCCATGGACTACAGCACGCCAGGCTTCCCTGTGCATTACTGACTTGTGGAGCTTACTCAAACTCATGTCTATCGAGTCAGAGATGCCATCCAACCATCTCATCCTCTGTTGTCCTGTTTTCCTCCTGACTTCAATCTTTCCCAGCATCAGGGTCTTTTCCAATAAGTCATTTTTCACATCAGGTGGCCAAAGTATTGGAGTTTCAGCTTCAGCATCAGTCCTTCCAGTGAATATTTAGGACTGATTTCCTTTAGGATGGACTGGTTAGATCTCCTGGCAATCCAAGGGACTCTCAAGAGTCTTCTCCAACACCACAGTTCAAAAAAACCCAATTCTTTGGCACTCAGATTTTTTTTGTAGTCCAACTCTCACATCCATACATGACTACTGGAAAAACCACAGCCTGACTAGACAGACCTTTGTTTGCAAAGTAACGTCTCTACTTTTTAGTATACTATCTAGGTTGGTCATAGCTTTTCTTCCAAGGAGCAAGCGTCTTTTAATTTCATGGCTGCAGTCACCATCTGCAGTGATTTTGGAGCTCAAGAAAAGAAAGTCTATTACTGTGTCCATTATTGCCCCCTCTGTGTGCCTTGAAGTGATGGGACCAGATGCCATGATCTTATTTTTTTGAATGTTGAGTTCTAAGCCAGATTTTTCACTCTCTTCTTTCACTTTCATTAAGAGGCTCTTTAGTTCTTCTTTGCTTTCTGCCATAAGGGTGGTGTCATCTTGCATATCTGATGTTATTGATATTTTTCCCAGAAATCTTGATTCCAGCTTGTGCTTCATCCAGCCTGGCATTTCGCATGACATACTCTGCACATAAGCTAATTAAACAGGGTGACAATATACAGTCTTGACCTACTCTTTTCCCAACTTGGAACCAGTCTGTTGTTCCATGTCCAATTCTAATTGTTGCTTCTTGACTTGCATACAGATTTCTCAGGAGGCAGGTCAGGTGCTCTGTTATTCCCATCTCTTTAAGACTTGTCAACCGTTTGATGTGACCCACTCAGTCAAAGTCTTTGGCATAGACAATAGAGCAGAAGTAGATGTTTTTCTGGAACTCTCTTGCGTTCTCAATGATGTTGGCAATTTGATCTCTGGTTCCTCTACCTTTTCTAAATCCAGCTTGAACATCTGGAATATTTCACAGTTCACATACTGTAGAAGCCTGGCATGGGGAATTTTGAGCCTTGCTTTGCTAAGTGTGTGAGATGAGTGCAATTGTTCAGTAGTTTGAACATTCTTTGACACTGCCTTTCTTTGGGATTGGAATGAAAACTGACCTTTTGCAGTCCTGTGGCCACTGCTGAGTTTTCCAAATTTGCAGGCATATTGAGTGCAGCACTTTCACAGCATCATCTTTTAGGATTTGAAATATCTCAACTGGAATTCCATCACCTCCACTAGCTTTGCTCGTAGTGAGGCTTCTTAAGGCTCACTTGATTTCACATTCTGGAATGTCAGGCTCTAGGTGACTGATCACACCATCATGGTTATCTGGGTCATGAAGATCTTTTTTGTATAGTTCTTCTGTGTGTTCTTGCCACTACTTCTTAATATCTTCTGCTTCTGTTAGGTCCCTACCATTTCTGTCCTTTATTGTGCCCATCTTTGCATAAAATGTTCCCTTGGTATAGAGATTTTCTTGAGGAGATCTCTAGTCTTTCCTATTCTATTGTTTTCCTCTATTTCTTTGCACTGATCACTGAAGAAGGCTTTCTTATCTCTCCTTGCTGTTCTTTGGAACTCTCCATTCAGATGGGTGTATCTTTCCTTTTCTCCTTTGTCTTTAGCGTCTCTTCTTTTCACAGCTATTTGAAAGGGCTCCTCAGACAACTATTTTGCCTTTTTTGCATTTCTTTTTCTTGGGAATGGTCCTGATCACTGCCTCCTGTACAATCACAAGCCTTTGTCAGTAGTTCTTTATGCACTGTTCTTTATGTCAGTAGTTCTTTATGCCTATCAGATCTAATCTCTTAAATATATTTGTCATTTCCTCAGTATAATCATAAGGGGTTTGATTTAGGTCACACCTGAATGATCTAGTGGTTTTCCCTAATTTCTTCAAGTTAAGCCTGAATTTGGCAATAAGGAGTTCATGATCTGAGCCACAGTCAGCTCCTGGTCTTGTGTTTGCTGACTGTATAGAGCTTCTCCATCTTTGGCTGCAAAGAATATAATCTATGAGCCATTCCATGTAGTACCACCCAAGACGGATGGGTCATGGTGGAGAGTTCTGACAAAATGTATTCCACTGAAGAAGGAAATGGCAAACCACTTCAGGATTCTTGCCTTAAAAACCCCATGAACAGTATAAAAAGGCAAAATTATACAACACTGAAAGATGAACTCCCCAGGTTAGTAGGTGCCCAGTATGCTACTAGAGAACAGTGGAGAAATAATTCCAGAAAGAATGAAGAGATGGAGCCAAAGCAAAAACAACACCCAGATGTGGATGTGACTGTTGATGGAAGTAAAGTCTGATGGTGTAAAGAGTTATGTTGCATAGAAACCTGGAATGTTAGGTCCATGAATCAAGGCAAATTGGAAGTGGTCAAACAGGAGATGGCAAGAGTGAACATCGACATTTTAGGAATCAGCGAACTAAAGTGGACTGGAATGGGTGAATTTAACACACATGACCATTATATCTACTACTGTGGGCAAGAATCCCTTAGAAGAAATGGAGTAGCCCTCACAGTCAACACAAAGTCCAAAGTTCAGTACTTGGATGCAATCTCAAAAACGACAGAATGATCTCTGTTCGTTTCCAAGGCAAACCATTCAATATCACAGTAATCCAAGTCTTTGCCCCAACCAGTAATGCTGAAGAAGCTGGTTGAATGGTTTTATGAAGCCCCACAAGACTTTCTAGAACTAACACTCCAAAGAGATGTCCTTATCATTTTAGAGGACTGGAATGCAAAAGTAGGAAGTCAAGAGATACCTGGAGTAACAGGCTAATTTGGCCTTGGAAATGAAGGCCAAAATGAAGCAGGCAAAGGCTAACAGTTTTGCCAAAAGAACACACTGGTCATAGCAAACACACTCTTCCAACAACAAAAGAGAAGAATCTACACATGGACATCACCAGATGGTCAATAAACTAGAACTCAAAGGTTTAATTCCTGCCTCAATATTTTATATTCAAATATAATTTGCTACTTAAAATTGTTTTCTTTTAAGATATCTAGATATGTCACTCCCTGACCAGCATATGATTCTTTACCATCTCATACTTGTTCATACTTACTGGATTCTATCTTTGATTTCATATTGCTTCCTTTCAACGTTGACCATTTTACCTGTGTCCCTCTTAAAGTCTAAAATATTCTTTACCCTAATCCTCTATCTTAGTTGACATTCACAACTTCAAACCTGGAAAACTCCTCAAAGTTTCCACTTATTATTGTTCTAATAACACTACTCCCAACTGATTTATTCCAAAGTAACATTATTTAACATCTTTTCAACCTTTAGTGCTGATCCTGGTCCCATGTAAATACCTAATTTCCTTCGTTCCCAGGTGCTGTAGAATAAAATGATGTATCATTCTGTTTCCTGGTTGACAATTTCCTGTTTTTAACTTTCAATCAGTCGTGTCTGACTCTTTGTGACCCCATGGACTGCAGCACGCCAGGCGTCCCTGTCCATCAACAACTCTTGGAGTTTACTCAAACTCATGTCTATTGAGTCGGTGATGCCATCCAACCACCTCATCCTCTGTCGTCCCCTTCTCCTGCCTTCAATCTTTGCCAGCATCAGGGTCTTTTCAAATGAGTCAGTTTTCTCATCAGGTGGCCAAAGTATTGGAGTTTCAGCTTCAGCATCAGTCCTTCCAGTGAATATTCAGGACTGATTTCCTTTAGGATGGACTGGTTGGATCTCCTTGCAGTCCAAGGGACTCTCAAGAGTCTTCTCCAAAACCACAGTTCAAAAGCATAAATTCTTCAGTGCTAAGTTTTCTTTATAGTCCAAATTTTACATCCATACATGATTACTGGAAAAACCATAGCTTTGACTAGATGGACCATTGTTGGCAAAGTAATGTCTCTGCTCTTTAATATGCTGTCTAGGTTGGTCATAATTTTTCTTCCAAGGAGCAAGTGTCTTTTAATTTCATGGCTGCACTCACCATCTTCAGTGATTTTGGAACCCCCCAAAATAAAGTCTGTCACTGTTTCCACTGTTTCCCCATCTATTTGCCATGAAGTGATGGGACCAGACACCATGATCTTATTTTTTTGCATGTTGAACTTTAAGCCAACATTTTCACTCTCCTCTTTCACTTTTATCAAGAGGCTCTTTAGTTCTTCACTTTCTGCCATAAGGGTATTGTCATCTGCATATCTGATGTTATTGATATTTCTTCCAGCAATCTTGATTCCAGCTTGTGCTTCATCCTGCCTGGCAGTTTGCATGATGTACTCTGCTGCTGCTGCTAAGTCGCTCCAGTCGTGTCCAACTCTGTGCGACCCCATAGAAGGCAGCCCACCAGGCTCCCCTGTCCCTGGGATTCTCTAAGCAAGAACACTGGAGTGGGTTGCCATTTCTTTCTCCAATGCATGAAAGTGAAAAAATAAAGTGAAGTTGCTCAGTCGTACCCGACTCCTAGCGACCCCATGGACTGCAGCCTACCAGGCTCCTCCATCCATGGAATTTTCCAGGCAAGAGTACTGGAGTGGGGTGCCATTGCCTTCTCCGGATGTACTCTGCATATAAGTTAAATAAGCAGGGTGACAATATACAGCCTTGATGTACTCCTTTCCTGATTTGGAACCAGTCTGTTGTTCCAGGTCCAGTTCTGACTGTTGCTTCTTGACCTGCCTACAGAGTCTCAGGAGGCAGGTCAGGTACTCTGGTATTTCCATCTGTTGAAGTATTTTCCACATTTGTGATAGACGCAGTCAAAGGCTTTGGCATAGTCAATAGAGCAGAAGTAGATGATTTTCTAGAACTCATTTGCTTTTTCGATGATCCAACAGATGTTGGCAATTTGATCTCTGGTTCTTCTGCCTTTTCTAAATCCAGTTTAAACATCTGGAATTTCACAGTTCACAGACTGTTGAAGCCTGGCTTAGAGAAGTTTGAGCCTTCTTTGCTAGCCTGTGAGATGAGTGCAATTGTTTGGTAGCTTGAGCATTCTTTGGCATTACCTTTCTTTGGGATTGGAATGAAAACTGACCTCTTCCAGTCCTGTGGGCACTGCTGAATTTTCCAAATTAGCTGGCATATTGACTGGAGCACTCTCACAGCATCATCTTTTACGACTTGAAAGAGCTCAACTGGAATTCCATCACCTCCACTAGCTTCGTTCATAGTGTTGCTTCCTAAGGCCCACTTGACCTCAGATGTCTGGCTCTAGGTGAGAGATCACACCACACTGTGTTCTTGTCACCTCTTCTTACTATCTTCTGCTTCTGTTTGGTCCATATCATTTCTGTCCTTTATTGTGCCCATATTCGCATGAAATGTTCCCTTGGTGTCTCTAATTTTCTTGAAGAAATCTCTAGCGTTTCTCATTCTATTGTTTTCCTGTATTTCTTTGCACGGATCACTGAGGAAGGCTGTCTTATCTCTCCTTGCAATTCTTTGAACTCTGCATTCAAATGGGAGTTTTTAACCTTATCCAGGCTAATAATTATTTTACTTATTTGTAGTTTATTACTAAAATATTCCAAAAGGCAGCTATTTCTACATTTCCAACATCACTTTCAACTACAGTCTCCTCTCCTTCCACCTCACCCTAGATGACCACTGCTCATAAGACCGTCATCAAACATCATCTCCAAAGCTTTCTCCAAAGCATCTCTTCACTAAGCTTTCCTTCATTCTCTTCCACTTTAACTAGTTTTAAGGAGTTTGTGGTATTCCATTCTCATTTAAGGGTAACTTCAGCCTTTGTGCTATAAATTGTATCCCCTTCTATATTTTAAGAATTTTGCTTTATGAATTATCCCATTTGTCACTTTCAAACTTCTTCTCTGCTAGCTCCTTCCTCTTGGCAGATAATGGTATTTCTTCCCAGTCACCTAGAGATTTTTCTTTGATTCCATAAAGCTCATTTGATTCACCGTATATAGTTATCTTTTAAAATGTGTTTATACTAAAATACTTCTCCAACTAGTCTATGGTCACTTCTTCTATTGCTATACTGTTTCCATTCTCTTCAGTTAATTGAGATCTCATTTGTATATTCATTCTCTTTACCAAAAATGATCTCTCACAGATCCCTGATAATCTGCAATTCACAAAGCTGAGACCTCAATAACTGAATTTTTCTTAACTCCTGTTACACCGCAATACTTTCTAATTTTTTATATCCCTCTACTCCTCACTTCATTCAAGCTTGCTTCTTTTTTTTCCATTTATAAGTAGTTTCATTCACCAAAATTTGTCCTTGAGCCTTTGTGTTTTTCAGTCTGTACTGTATCAGGGACCTCATATCAGGACGTAGCTATCACTTGTAGAAGAATGACTCTAACATCCTTTCTTTTGCCCGATTTCTGGATCCATATTTGTGTCAACTACAAATTAGCAGTTGCCGTGGTTACTTGCCATCTATCACTGCAAGGATTAAATCATGTGCTGCTATAGCTGCTGATCTTCAACATCCCCTTAAAGAAGTTCAAGGTAGAAAACAGAAATGAGGCACTCTGTCCTTTAGGAAAAACTGACAGAACAGGTCTTCAGATAGATGTTTTGGGGAGCCAATTTTATAAGTTCAATTCTTGTATTTCCTTATATCTAGAAAAGCACTAAAATCACTAACATCTACTCCTTATGACTAGGTGTAACCTTCGTGACACTAGAAGAAACTTTTTACAAAAAATGTGTGCTTGATTGCATGTACTCCCCCTTCTCCAAAATTACATATATAATGATCCTCCCCTACCTCTTTGGAGCAGTTTCTCAATGCTATTTGAAATGTTATCTTCTGGGTTATAGTCTTCATTTTGCCCCCAAATAACACTTAACTCAAACTCTCATCGTATGTTTTTTTTTAAGTCAACAATTGTTATTTATCAATAATCTGATTATACTTTGGGGCACCTAGCAATCATCCTCCAAGTTTATCTTGCTGTCCATTCATCCTCAAACTTCATCTTTTTAATGAGGCCCTTCATTATATTCTTTTCCATTATATTCACTCTAGTATTTCAATCTTCTTTAATTCCTTTCTTTGTAATCATTCTCTATTCATTGTCCAAAGATTGATCTTTGTTACAAAGCTTAGTTCTAGCCTTATCTCTGCTAGAATGGGTCTCATGTTTCTGTTTTATTCCACTACTCTGTTATGGTTTTCAATCTACAAGGAAATGCTATGAAATAGTATTTTCATTATATAGAGAAGAAAATGAGAATTTACTGAGGTAATTCAATTTTTAAGATCACACATTAGTTTACAGGAGAACAAAGGCTTTAATGTTTATTTCTGTCATTTTTAACTTAGTATCCACATTCTAAGTTCTATAAAAACAGTGGATATGTCTGCTTTTGTCTTCACTGATATCCTAGCACAGAAAAGCATGCCTGCATAATGCATGGAAGAATGATGGAGCTGGGAACATAAAACATTTCTGTAGGCTGGTTACGGTGACTAAAGCATAGATATACATTTGGCACTTGCAAAGAACTGGGGAAAAAAAAAAAACATGTATGTCATATAATAAGGTATTTTTTTTAAGTCAATGAAGATTTTGATAGATTTTTAGAAATGTAAACGAGAATAATAATACTTGGATTTTTTTGTCTAAGACTATCCAAGCTATGCTATAAGATAAAGACTTTATGCAGGTGCTTGAGGTAGGTAGGCCAACTAGGAAATTGTTACTACTCTGCAAACACTTGATGAGATTGTAAATTAAGGCAGAAATTATAAGTTTGAAAGTGAGATTTGAGGGATCTTATGAGACAAAATAATAGAACTTGGTGACTTGACTGCCTGTGGCTGTTAAGTCAGAGGAATGATTAAGGGCAGAATAAGGAAGAGTGATTATTTGATTCATCAGTATGTGAAATACAGGACACAGTTTAGGTTGGGGAAAAAACAAAAAGAGTAGTCGTTTGAGACATTCAAATTTGTGTTGTTTGGAGAACAACCAAGTGGAGATATCTATTGAACAGGTAAACATATGGGTCTGGAAATCAGGAGGGGTAACTCAAGTGAGAGCTGTTAATTTGATGTATTTAATTCCTGTTCTCTTTTTCCCAGATATACAGTATATAAAGGCCGACTGTATAATTAACCAAGGTCTTAGTTTGAAGAATTCATACAAAATGCATAACTGTTCCCCAACTAAGGAACACTTAGATAAATTCTATCAATCCATCCTTCTATCATCTACATTTCTATCTAAAGCAAGCTTGTGTGGGAAATATCACATAATTATATATTTCATTGGTCTACCCGCTTTTTAGCCTAAGAAGTATATTAAAAAGATGAGAAAAGAAAGAAAGACAGTGAAGTCGCTCAGTCGTGTCCGACTCTTTGCGACCCCATGGACTGTGGCCTACCAGTTTCCTCCGTCCATGGGATTTTCCAGGCAAGAATACTGGAGTGGTGCCATTTCCTTCTCCAGGAGATCTTCCCTACTCAGGGATTGAACCCTGGTTTCCCGCATTGTAGGAAGATGCTTTACTGTCTGAGCCACCAGAAGGACACCATCTGAGCCACCAAAAGGATTTTGAAGTTAAAATACTTCAAAATCCTAGAAGGCATATATATATATATGATGTTTTAAATATTATCAACTATTTTAAAATAAGTATAAAACTGGAAGTATTTAAATAAATTTTCATTAGGAAGGAAAGAGTACATAGCCACAACATTCTCACAAATGAAATACGCTTGTTTGGCTGATGACTTTTTACAGTTTCAGAATGCTCATCATTACTACATCATAGAAACAGGTACTTGATGTTACACTAGTAATTGAAATATATCTGACACCATATGACTACTAATGTGATTCACTACAAAAAGCCCCACAAAATTACTTATATTTATGCTAAGATATTTACACCACACTGGATCTAATCACCACACAAATACAGAATATTGGACATTGTATAATAAACTGTCCTAGACTTTGGAAAAATGCCAGTTATGAAAACATAATAACAACAGCAGTATAACATGGGAAACAGTCTAAATTAAGAGTTTAAATAGCATAACATACAAAGGAAATGTGTAAGACTTGATTGGATCCTGGGTCCAAGAAATAGAAAAGGTCTGAAAAACAATTTGGAACAATCAAATAAATATGAATATGGAGTATATTTTATATAACATTTTGAATTTGTATAGATATTCTTAAGCATGAAAATAGTGTTATGATTTTCTGGAACAATGACCTATTCTTAGAATGCACCTTAGAAGATGCATTCTGAATTATATACGGGTGAAGTGTGTGATTGCTTTCAAGAGGTTCAGCAAAACAAAGCATAAATATAAAGACAGATATACATGTATATATGTATGTATACACATGTATATATATGTGTGTATATGAATTTATATATATGAAAAAATGCAAAGGACAAAGTGCTAATAATTGGTAAGGTGAAGGAATAAAATATAGGTATCTAATGTACTATTTTCTCAAAATTCCATAGTTTATGAGATTATTAAAATTAAAAGTTTGAGGAAAATAAGTGTAAATTGGGATATTATTTTTCTGATAAAAGAAAATAGGCGAATATATCTGCAAATTCATCCATATTATTTTGCAAATGGATTCTTTGAAATACTTCATGAGCAGATCACTTTAAAATCATAAAAACTTTTAAAGGAAATCCTTCTCAATAGATTATTTGATAAACTTAACAATAAAATTTGACAAAAACAGGCCAACTCCTTCATGAATGCAGATCCAAACACCAAACCAAAATATCACCAAACTGATTTCAACAACGTAAAAATGTATATTAAAAGAAAAAAGCCAGAGGTAAGAGAGAACTCAAGAATGACCTGTTGAAATACTATTGGAACATTAATATTATTCACATTATCAGAGGAGAAAGAACATCATGATTATGACAGGAGATGCACACACATGTGCATGAACACACACATACACACTAAACAAACTTTTACACATTCTTGATAAAAACTTTTATCACACTAGAAATAAAGAGTAGGTACAAAAACCTGTAGTAATGGTCATACTTAATGGGGAATATTTAGCATCATTAACTACAGGTTGTGAACAAGGACTTACGATGATGAATGGACTGACAGTTTCCTGTCTTTGACCTTCTCCTTTTCAATGTTCTCATCAGGGATTTGAGTGAAAGTGGATAAGGCAAAATTTCCCATTTGAGTAAGATTCAGAATTTGGAAGAATACAGTTTAAGGTAAAGTCAGTATTCCAAGTGATCTAAACTAGCAGAAATGCTTGGCCCAAATGCACAGAATTTAGCAGATATCTTTAATTGAAGTTCAAAATCAGCTATACACATGTAGTATACCCATATAGTATGTAGGAAAATCAGTTTGCTAAGTGATGATGTAAAAAAGTAGAAACAGATTAACTGCTAAAAGTTCAATATAGGTTAAAAAAATACAGCTACCAAAAAAAAAAAAATAGAAGAAGAGGTAAACTAATCATAATGTCTATTAAGAAAAGTGTTCTATTTAGAAATAAGTACTAGGATTGAGGCAGATCTATTTTGTACCCCTATGTTACTAAATCAGAAAATCAGTACCCTTAATAAAATCACCTATATCTATGGCAAAATTTTAAGTCAGACAGTGTTTCAGAAGGACATTGGCTCTCGCATGGAGTGTGATTCAGCGGGTAAGGAATCTAAAAATCATGTTCCAGAAGAAAGGATGAAAGGAGTCAAACATATTATAATTGAAATATCTCTTCGAAAAGAGGTGGAGAATGTTCCAAATAATACAGAATGTTGAGAACTCATTGTAAGTTAGACTCTGTACCAACTATTTCAATCTACCCAAACCCTAGGAGATAGATATCAGTAAGTCAATTTTATAAAGGAGGAAACTCTCAGAGATTAACTTCCATCAAGACACCCACATTCAGCAATGAGTACAACCTTACATTTATTCCAAAACATGAGTTTGCTTATTACATTTCACTACCCACTATCTAGGCTATATGATGGGTTGTAACATGGAAGAGACAGAGAAGTTGGTTGTTGCTCAATGAGAAAGAAGAATAGTGAATGAAATAGAATTGCTTCTAAACAAGAAACGAAGCTAAAAATCTTTTATGTCAATAGTCTACCAAAAGATTACAACCATAAACTCATAAACTGCATACCCATATGTCTATAAAAGTTCACATCTTCCATATTGATTTTAAAAAAGTGATTTTAAATATATGTCTTGACATCATATTGGTATTGACATTACCAGTTAATAATTTAAAATAAGGCATCATTATAAGATTAGTATTAGGCTGTATATTGTCACCCTGCTTATTTAACATATCTTGTGAAATGTTGGGCTGGATGAAGCATAAGCTGGAATCAAGAGTGCTGGGGAAAATATCAATAACCTCAGATATACAAATACCACTACCCTTATGGCAGAAAGTGAAGAAGAACTAAAGAGCCTCTTGATGAAAGTAAAAGAGGAGAATGAAAAAGCTGGCTTAAAACTCAAGATTCAAAAAACTAAGATCATGGCACGCAGTCCCATCACTTCATGGCAAATAGATGGGGAAACAATGCAGTGACAGAGTTGATTTTTTGGGGCTCCAAAATCACTGCAGATGGTGACTGCAGCCATGAAATTAAAAGACACTGGCTCCTTGGAAGAAAAGCTATGATCAACCTAGACAACATATTAAAAAGCAGAGACATTATTTTGCCAAGCAAGGTCCATCTAGGCAAAGCTATGATTTTTCCAGTAGTCATGTATGGATATGAGAGTTGGACTATAAAGAAGGTTGAGTGCTGAGGAATTGATGCTTTTGAATTGTGGTGTTGGAGAAGACTCTTGAGAGTCCCTTGGACTGCAAGGAGATCCAACCAGTCCATTCTGAAGGAGATCAGCCCTGGATGTTCACTGGAAGGACTGATGCTGAAGCTGAAACTCCAATACTTTGGGCACCTGATGCAAAAAACTGATTTATTGGAAAAGATCCTTATGCTGAGAAAGATTGAAGGCAGGAGGAGAAGGGGGCAACAGAAGATGAGATGGTTTGATGGCATCGCCAACTCAATTGACATGAGTTTGAGCAAGCTCTGGGAGTTGTTGATGGACAGGGAGGCCTGGTGTGCTGCAGTCCACGGGGTCACAAACCGTTAGACACAACTGTAGGAGTGAAATGGCAACCCACTCCAGTGTTCTTGCCTGGAGAATCCCAGGGACGGGGGGAGCCTGGAGGGCTGCTGTCTATGGGGTCGCACAGAGTCAGACATGACTGAAGAGACTTAGCAGCAGCAGTAGCAGCAGGAGCTTAATTTCATTGTTTTAAGTTAGGTCTAGGACTTTAGATGAGTATCATAATTTCTACTAGATTCAGTATTCTCATGTATAGAAAGAAGATGCATGCACAGCTGGTTGGCTTCTAAGGTTTCAGTGTTCTGCACAGTTATGTGATTTTAAGAGTACCTACAAAAGAGCTTCTGCAGGATTATAAATCAGGGTTTATTTTCATTTTGCCTATTTTAACAAGTTATGAAATGAGTGAGCAGGATTTGAAAGTGTTTAGGTGAAATTTAGTTACTGGTATAGATCTATAATGGCTTCTCTGGTGGCTCAGACAGTAAAGAACTCACCTGCAAAGCAGGAGACCTGGGTTCGATCCCTGGGTGTGGAAGATACCCTGGAGAAGGGAATGGCAACACACTCCAGTATTCTTGCCTGGAGAATTCCATGGACAGGAGCCTGGTGAGTTATGGGGTCCTGGTGACTCATGGGGTCTCAAAGAGTAGGACACGTCTGTGTCACTAACACTTTTCACTTCACACTTCATAGACTTCATAGACATCGTGTAGCCTTAAAAATTTTTGAATATATTTGCAAAGAAAAATGTGGAATAAAACCTCTAATTTATACTTATTAAGAATAAAACAATTTATGAGCATTAAAGTATGAATTAAGTATAAACTTAAATATTTAATTATTTGAAACATTTTCTTCTTCGAAGAAATAAATAGCTTGTTAAAATTCCCTCATTACACTTTGACCCAGATAATAATATTAGTCACCATCACAATTAGGAAGGAACAGATTATTCCAGGATGCCCTTGGGTTGTGTAAACACACTATTTTGATGTCTATATTTGGCCGTGTAGCATGATCTAATCTTACAGGAATGGAATGATTATTGTGAACTAAGACCTAGAAACATTGTGAGAATGGGACTCAATAATTTATTCCTAAAAAAACTTTGCAGCAGGGCAAATAATAAATTAGATTTTAGACAGATCGGCTTTTCTTCAGGAATTTTCATCTTATTCCTATAGTTGCCTATACTGGGCCTTCATATAGAAGCCTGAAGTCACCACATGGAGTAGGAAATTATTCAGGTAGCTATTTTAAAATCTTTCAAAGGAAAATAGTTTTCATACAGAATTTCATTAAAGAGTAATGCTGTTTTTTCAAAAGTGATTATTCTGCCTATCTGACACACATCTGAATGATCGGTTATCAACAATCCTTGTATAATAACATACCCTTTGGCATCAGAAATAGTTCTGGAAACTTGCCAGATCTTAATGACATATAGTTGTGATTATTTAAAAAATTTTTATGTGTTCAACAGTGGTTCAAATGTATATCTGTCCATGATACATATGCTGATACAATTCTGGAAAAGTCTTTACACAGATTATTATTCTCAAGATAGATAACTGAAATTAAATGAAAATTATCTAAATTATTTTCACTTCATTTTAGAAATTATAGATATTATACCATTATGTAACTGATAGTTAAAAATGAGACATTCTCAATCTCTCAAATTTTCTCGAAAATTTTTTCATTCAGTGCTTCCACTCTAGTTGAAGAAAATGCAACATAAACTATTTCTGAATGGATAAGTCCTGGGGTTTCTATGGGGCCAATTGGTTTTCCTCCCATATCCCCAGAACCCTGCAATTTTCCATCTAGCAAAACTGAAAACATATTTAGAGAAGTAAGATATACTACAAATCTTTTAGTTGTGTAGGATGATGCTGCGATTTCTAATGTCTACGTCTACTGTTGGAGTTTTTTCAAAAACTACCAAGAACAGTTTTATAATCTTATTGAATAACTTTTCTTTCAAAGTGATGCAGTCTGGAGCAAAATAGCAAATTACATAAAGCCAGTAAACCAAGATACTGTGCAAAGCTCATTGATTTACTCTTGCCATCCTCACAAACATAACACTTAGCCATGGAAAATAATATAGCCAGTTGTCTTCTAAAAACAAGTGAGGTGATATTTTATTGTGATTTTCACTATCTCAAATTTCTCATTCTTACACATGGAAGCCTCTATTAAATGATTGTGCCCCATCTGTGAATTTTGTTTGATTAGATTTAAAATCTATGAAAAAAGATTAGCAAATTTGCTGAGGCTGATTTTGTATTTATCAACTTCGTTGTATAATTTCACAATGAGTGGTGTGGAAAAGACTAGCATTAAACCATAAAGCAAAGTATGCTGGAGGTTTATCCAAGAGGAATAATCTATAAATCATCACCAGCAATAAAATTATTTACCATAGCTTTACTACTTTGATTCCTCAGTATCCTGTAAGGTGGGCAGTTCTTTCAGATGGCTACAGATACGTAATTTTCTTAGAAAAACATAAGAAAATTTCCTCTGAGTAAGAAAAAACCAATTTTCTGTGAAGTAGAATTAAACTGAGGTGTAGCAAAGGTGTATTTGCTCATCAGAGTTTAAGAAAACATTGAGTCAGGGAGAAATTCAATGTGAAGAAGCATATAAAACACAAGGACAAAATGCTACTTTTGAAGTACTGTCTGAGTTTAAATAATGCATTTGTTTCATTGAGATTCTACTATTAAGCACTTCTATGTGCTTTCAATATGTGAGTGAACAAAACAGACTAATTCCCTTGCCCTTGTGGAATTTACTCTGTCGTGCTTGCAGACAGACAGGAAAATTTAAAAACTATATGTGAATAATGTGTTACTTTCTAGAATGAGGTAAGTGCTAGGGAAAAAAGTGAGGCAAGGAAAGGACAATAGTGGGCAACAGTGGGTTTAGAAATTCAGATAGTGTAGCCAAGATCTTCTGATTCAATATAGATTTTCATATAATTTGAATAAAATTCTTAGATTCAGGGTTGCCAGAAGTCATGACTTTTGTTCCATAAAATTATACTAGTTTTGGTAAAACAAGGCAGTTGATTACCACGCTGGTAAGGGATATGTTTACATCTATTAATCAAGTTTCCTAACTTTGGGTTTTTCCTGGATATTTAAATTGTCTTAGTAGTGCTGCTTTGAAATTTGTCCAGAGTTAACAAGCACACAGACTTTAAAGATGTCCTATGACTCAATTTCATAATAACATATCAAAGCCTTTGCTTCTCTTAAGGATATAGAAATTAGTGTAAGGTTAAATATTCACTCATTGATCTTTTTTTATAGGCCCTTCATCAATATTATATTTCAATGTCACATTTTTATTGATAAATGTTAATTATAACCTGAGAAACATTGAGTTTTCCTCAATTTATTAAAGTTTAGTGATTCTATATAAAAACTTTATGAACAGATTTGTATTATTCAGGTTTTATCAACTCTTGATGACCCCCTGCTTTTCTCCCATGTATAAACCCAGAATTACCAAATTTCAAGAAGTTGCCTGATATCACTAAAATGTCTGCAAGTTACAAATGCTAGAGAGGATATGTGGAGAAGAGGGAACCCTCCTGCAGTGTTGGTGGTGACATAAGTTGGTGCAAGCACTATGGAAAAGAGTACAGAAGTTCCTCAGAAAGCTAAAAATGGAACTGCCATACGATCTAGCAATCCCACTCTTGGGCATATATCCAGACAAAACTATAATTTGAAAAGATACATGCACCCTAATGTCCATAGCAGCACTACTCACAATAACCAAGACATAGAAACAACCTAAGTGTCCACCAACAGATGAAAGGATAAAGAAGATGTGGTGCATATACACAATGGAATACTACTCAGCCATTAAAAATGAAATAATGGCATTTGCAGCAACAGAAAAGCAACCAGAGATTATCATAAGTGAAGTTAGTCAGAAAGAGAAGGACAAACACCATATGATATCACTTATATGTGGAATCTAAAATATGACACAAACGAACCTATCTATGAAACAGAAAGAGATCAGGGACATAGAAAATAGATTGGTGGTTGCCAGGGGAGGGAGGGGCAGGAGAAGGGTGAATTGGGAGTTTTGGATAAGCAGATATAAACTGGTATATATAGAAGGGTAAACAACAAAGTTCTTCTGTATAGCACAGAAAATTATATTTTTTTCATTAAAAGTTTATGTTTTAAAATTTTTAAATCATGTGAATTTTGTAGCTTTTTACATGTTTGCCAACAATACCAAAATACAGTTGTATATTGTATATCATCAACTAAATAGATGCCCCCAGATAAATGCAATTGGTTCTCTATGATATTACTGCCACTCCTTTCCCCTCTCTCCGGAATGTGTAATCCATTGTGAGACATTCATTCCTTTGTTATTGTTATCCCGACGGCTCTTTAGGTTTGCTTAGTATTATAGGCAGCTTTCTATTTTAAACATAAAATTTCTATGTAACAAGATAAACATGATGATGAAAACAAAAGCTCATCCTTCAATCAGAATAGGCTTTGAATAGTTCTGGAAATAAATTATTGTCTTTTTTTCCTTGCTATTTAATCACATAGGATATAGGAAGACACATTCTGGAGTGATCTAGAGACTAGTAGCTCAGACAGTAAAGCATCCTGCTGCAATGCCGGAGACCTGAGTTCGATCCCTGGGTTGGGAAGATCCCCTGGAGAAGGAAATGGCAACCCACTCCAGTGTCCTTGCCTGGAAAATCCCATGGACAGAAGAGCCCAGCGGGCTGTACAGTCCATGGGGTCACAAAGAGTTGGACACGACTGAACGACTAACACACACAGAGAAACTACAAAGTTGGAACCATTTGAGGGGAGAGTTGAAAACTTAGGAGAGAAAAGCTTTTGTAAAGTCATGTTTAAATGCAATAATATATAGATATGTCATCACCAACTCAATGGACATGAGTTTGCGTAAACTCCAGGAGCTGGTGATGGACAGGTAAGCCTAGTGTGCTGCAGTCCATGGGGTTGCAAAGAGCTGGACATGACTGAGTGACTGAACTGAACTGATGTTTTCCTGATGGTATACACTTCTTGGTTTACAAAACACATTCTACCTTGGAGCCAGAACTATATCTGACTCTAGTATCAAAATAGAGGGGTTGCTGCTATCTTAGAAAGTAGACAGCCAATAATACCTTTCAAGTCCTGATTGATTACTCTCCTTCTTTACATAAGAGGTGGTCTGTAAAAGATTAACCCACAAGAGAGTCATAGGTTTTAATGTCTATGAGAACTTGGTATATCAGTTGATAACACTCCCATATTTCTATTGCAGGAGCAGGAGAATCTGGAAAAAGTACCATTGTGAAACAAATGAAGTAGGTGCCCACTATTTTAAACATTTATTGTTCAGTGTCTCCATGTGGGCTTCCCCTGTGGCTCAGCTGGTAAAGAATCCACCTGCAACACGAGAGACCATGTATTTGACTATGACTTAAATAATACTTTCGGAAAAACTGATTAATAGCCTCTAAACCACAGATAGTGGCAGAGCTGTCACATTTCCTGTGCAAATATTCCTCCAATCCTTTATCTGTAAGCATAACAGATGAGTAATATTATAATTTCCATTTTTCTTTCAAATTTTGCCTCTCAGCAAGATGACTACTAAAAGCAATTATGTTTTAAATATATTAATATAGGTATGATTCAGGGTCTTAATATCATGAACATAAGCCATAAACATTTCAAAATATGTCAGTGATCCATTTGAAATTAGGAGGGAACAATATTTTTAACTTAATTGGCATTCCTCATGCATGGGAATGAAATGAATATTTAAAGTTTTTATCATCACGGATTTCAATTTATTTTTGTATTTTTTCTCTATGTTTTTTTCTCTTTACAATAAAATAAATAGACCTGAATTCTGAATAAGGATATTATGAGCACAAAAATGCTATAATTTAAGAATGCAATATCTAAATGAGTAAATGAAATACTAAGGGGAGATGAAAACATGAAATCTCATGACTATGTCACTGCTGGAGAATTTTAAAGGACCATCATTGCTATAGGAGAAGAAGATAATCATTTTTTTGAACTTATTTTTTACTATGCTTGAGGATCTTTTTCTTTGGAATGTATCCTGGTGATGGAATGATCCCAACTAATGATGAAATTATCTATTTGTAGTCTGATGTTGTTTGGTCACTATATCCAACTCTCGTAACCCCATGGACTGTAGCCCACCAGGCTCCTCTGTCCATGGGATTTTCCAGGCAAGAATACTGGAGTGGGTTGCCATGCCCTTCTCCAGGGGATCCCAACCCAGGGATCAAACCTGGGTTCCCCGCATTGGCAGGTGGATTCTTTACCTCTGAGCCACCAGGGAAGCCCACACTTCGAGCTAGGGAAGCATATAATATCTGCCTCTATATTCTACGGATAGATCTAAATCAGAATAAACAACACTAAACTTATCTTCCCATGTGCCCTTTTGTCCCCTGCAATGAGTTATAGCAACAGCAGCCTCTACAGAAATAAATCTATGTGTAGTTACAGTGACCCCTCACTCTCTCAACCACGTTATGCAACATCTACACAAGTTATGTCTCCAAACACGTCACTTAACTCTACTGTCACTGCCTCAGTTCAGAACCTTGGCATTGCTAACCTGGATTACAGTGGTATCATACTATGTCATTTCTCCTTCTCCTCTTCTTTCCACTGTTAGCCACACTGCCACCAGCTATCTCTGCAGAAACTATTTTATCTCTTTCATGAATTGAACTCTTCACCTGTATTAACAAGATCAAACTCCTAGAACTCTTAAACACTTCAGAATTCAACTCTTGCCTATCTCTTCATCCTAATACCCCGTAGTCCCTCCCCCTCCTCCTTTCTCCTCAGAAATGCTGAACTTACACAGTGCTATGGACTAGCATACCATGGGTGGCAATATAGCCTAGTGGCTAAGATCACAGGCTCTGAAATCAGGCTGTGTGTGTTGACCAGCTGTACCATCCATTAATGGAATAAGTCAGGGACAGCGTCTTTATGTATTAATGCCTTTGTTTCTACCTTTAAATGTAGGTAATAACTTTTATAGATACCTACTTTTAAGTCAGGACTTATTGCAAGAAACAAGATGACACATAAGCACTTAAAACAACGTTTGGCACATACTGAAAGCTTGATAATTGTAAGCATCTATTTGGTCACACTGATTCTCCTGCTCAAAGTGTTCTTTTTCCTTTTGACTCTCTGGAAATAACCATTTATCCCTGAAAAATTAACTGATCATCACTGCTGATGATCCTCCCTGATCCCTTACCACCTCTCCTGGTTGGGTTGATCACTTTTTCTAGTTCATTCCACCTGCCAGTATTTTTGCTATACATTATCATACTGTACAAAAATAGGATTTCATGCCCTACCTTCCTGTAATCTAGTACTCTCCAATAGCACATTCTGTGATGACAGGAATATTATTACATCTGTACTCTCCATATGTGGCTAATGTGATTGAGGAGCTAACTTTTAAATTTTATTTAATTTTAATTAACATGTCGTGTGGCTACTGTATGGGACGATAGAGCACTGGTCTATGTTTTTAGGGAAGAAGGACATTTATACTTTATTCATTCTCTTCAGTGTTTGAAATACGTTGCCGAAAATGCCTAGTAAACGCTTATTAATTTGAGCAGATCTAGGAATGAACTTGCAGACGGAGAGTTCTATCTCACAGTAATTGCAGTAATCGCAGCCCCTAGAAAAGCAGTGTTGCTCACATCCCACTACAGCCGATTTTGTTAACTTTGCTGTTAATTTACTTGGTGACAGGTAGTTCTCATTCCATGGAAAAAGGACAGAGATAAGAACTTGTTCCAGGAAGAAAACCTAAATGCCCCCAGGTTTATTTATAATTGCCATTTAAATTTAATAATTAAAGTAATATTCTAATTTTAATTTTTGACAGAGAACTGGGATTTCTTTCCTGAACTTATTCTTAATGTATCCATAAAAACATTTTACTGTTTTTTCACTATAGTCTTTAATTGACTATCTTATTCATCTAGTTAATTGTTTAATACAGTAGGACAAATATGGCCATTTGAAGTTTTGAATATAAATACAGCCAGTATTGGCAATCCAATATTAAAAACAATAAATAATAGACATAGGTACTGCCTTTACTCTTTTCACTAAGAGTATTTGCATTTGGAGGTTTTAATGTCTTTGGAGGCATTTGTGTTCTTTTTACTCCCTATACTAAAGCCTCTGTGTGTATGGATGCAACACAAATCCCTAGTAATCTCTCATCTAAATGATGCCTAATGAACACACAGTTCATTTTAAAAGCAATTAAAAAAAAAAACAAGAATATATTATGCAATAGAAATGTAATAAAGTGATTAGCATACACAAAGAACCTTTTAATAGGTGTGTATTCCAAAACTAGTAATAAAATTGAGTTCTGATTGAATGAGTGGAAGGGAAAGAAGAGTTCAGCCAAGTTAAATGTCTAGGCATTTCAGCTTTGAGAACTCAGTGGCACGTACACACACGGAACAGTGACAAGGGATTTAACAGAAGGTGGTTACCACCATTTAAAAGGATGCCTTTGTTACTGTTATAAATAGAAAGCAGGCACTCCTATTTTTCCTGTGTGTCTTAAGTGATAGGAAAAGATGTGGATGCTATAGTAAATTACTTCATTTCCTCTAGACATCATGTTACAAACACTAAAAAACGTTTCAGAACTCTGTGTATATCTTTGTCCTGGGAATCTGGACAATCTTTCTCTCAGAAAGAAATAATCTTGCTCAGTAAAAAGCTCATGATTTACCCATTTTAAATTGTAGTTTATCTAGAGCAAATCATTAAGTCCTCTTTGTATTTAGCTTAGGAGCTCAGAAAGAAAGTACTACATTAAATCCCAATGAAAATAAAAATTCAAACCCATAAAATGGTCTTCTGTTTTTAACAAAAATGTATACTATAATTTTATGCAAATTATTATTGATGTGTTTAATAGTAGAAAAAATCAACTATTCAACTGACAAAAGCTTTTCATGTTTAAATTATAGGATCATCCATAAGAACGGTTACAGTGAGCAAGAATGCATGGAGTTCAAAGCAGTAATTTACAGTAATACATTGCAATCCATCCTAGCTATTGTGAAAGCCATGGCAACCCTGGAGATTGATTATGTAAATCCTAGAAGTGCAGTAAGTATGCAAATAATGACAGCTGTATTGGAGTCTGAACCATAAACAGTGGGACCTAATAGATCTGTAGTATTAATCTACACCAAAATATAAGAATATAAAACATGAATTTGAAAGTATGAATTCTGTTTAGTGTAAGATTTCCTATTTTCCTTTAAATGGAACTTTCCTTTTGACTGTGCGCTCTCATCTTACTCAACAATAACTGTTTTCCTAGGACTCAATCGGCCACCAGGGAAGCCCAGTATCAAATAATACACTATATCAAATATAAATACTTATATTTGCTAAATACAAGAGTCTAGTCCATAAAATCAAACTGTAATATCTCTATATTAAGTTTAATTATGAGGCATTTCATGGAGAGTTTATTTTTAAGAACAATACTACAACTATCAATAACGTTCAATGATAATTACAAAAAATATGTGACACAAAGAAGTGATTATTTTATAATGTTAATTTTTTTAAAAAAATTCAAAATTGTATGAGAAAATGTTTGCATAATAAATATACTCAGTCATTATTTGTTTACAAGGTAGCAGATAGTTTTGTCTTTTTTTTATAATATATAAGATTTTATGTTAAAATGTATAAAAATTTTACCTACTTGAAAACAATTTATGTGCCAACATATAAAACTATTTTAGTTAGCAAATGAAATCTATAGTATTATGCAAAGAGCGGTATAGTTAATCATAGCTTGAAACAGATTGTGTACAATCTATAGGAAGAACTCACCCATTTCCCTTTATTCTCTCTGGGAGCAGCTGATTGCCTCTGGATAATGTCAACTAAACTGTTCCCAGTGTAATTTTTAGGTACCTTGTTATACTAAAAAGTGGATCAGCTAGTAAAGAATCCGCCTGTAATGTGGGAGACCCAGGTTCGATCCCTGGGTTGGGAAAATCCCCTGGAGAAGGGAAAGGCTACTCAGCCCAGTATTCTGGCCTGGAAAATTCCATGGACTGTATAGTCCATGGGGTCACAAAGAGTCAGATACAACTGAACGAATTTCACTTTCACATACTAACAATGAATATAGAGAGGAATGATATAGTAGGTATAGAGAAGACAATGATACTTGTGCTCTCCCCTCCTCTTGAGAAGTTAAAGGTTAAACCATGTAAATGACTCTTGGCACTCATTAGGATGAAGAGAAAAATACCTTTCATGTCCCTAAATCCCCTTTGGTTCTGCCACTTTCCAGCAGAGAGCACAGAAATGCTCCGCGTGTCCTTGGGGCAGATTGTAAAGCAGAGTCAGGATTTCTGCTGGGTGTGCCTTCCATTTTTAGCTTCCCCACAACTTGGCTCCACTAAGTTAAAGATAATATTTCTCTAGGTTACCGTTTCCCTCACATGTGAAGGGCGAACTTGAAGGAGCTGAATGCTAATATCCTTTTGGTCTTTATTATTCTATGATTTAGTGTTCATTTATAGTTCAGACCCTGGCTTTTCTAAGAACCTAGGATTTTAAACTGACCAATAAGAGACAACTTGAAATAATCCCTTATTTAAAAAAATAATAATAACAAGGGGCAAAGAGGATTAGCAATTTGGCCTGAATTAAATAACTAGAGTTTAGGGCAAAACTCAATTCTCCTGGCTTCTGTTATAGAGCTTTTCCCTATGCAAGGAGTTTTGTAAAAATATTTTTAAGAATTAGGACTATTTCTTTTCTTTTATTTCTTTTAAACAATAACAGTTCTTAGAACAGGTGTTCCTTCAACATTCCTCTGAGAACAATTTAGCAAGTTTGCATGTGTAATATTCCATATATTTGTGTCACAACCTTGCCTACTGATACTTAGTTAAATATATTTTTTGCTTCATGAAGCCCAATGTTTGCAAATCAGATAGCAGTCATCACTAAAGACCTGGAATGTGTTGGTTAAAACTCGTAATGATCTAGCATGAAGGTGGAGTGAAAACAGACTCTGTATATTGCTGCCATTATGCAAACTACAAAATAAAAAGAAAGGTCATTTATTCAAACCGTACATTAAATGGGGTAAATAGACTAACTTAAGCACCACTAAACAACTGACATAACTTCTTAGGAGGACCTATGTCCTCAAGTATCAAGCATCACAGTTGTCAGGTACTACATGGCTCATACTTTTATTTCAATTAGTGTAGATTATAGCAATTTCAATCACATTCTTCTTCAGTATTTGATTTTGAGATTAATATACTCCCTACCTGACTCAGGCTATTTGTTTGACAGATTAATTGTTAAGCACTTAAGTGTGGCTTTCACAGTTCTGGTGTCCTGTGACTCTCAATAACTTAGATACACAGTATATATATTTTTACATAACCATTTATACCTAACCACACAGATTGCCATTCAAAAAGAAAACGATTTCTAACAGAAAACATACATGAGCTTTACTGGTCACTGGTTCTGCAAGTTTGGACAAGATACTTAAATTTCAGGTTTTTCATCCACAAAGTGTTAGCTTTCATCATTAAATTACAATGATTATTACAAGAGGAAGCAAGAATAATAAATCCATACAAACACTAATTATGAAAGAATATAAGCTCCCAGTATTAGATATTATTACTTTCTAATAATCTCAGTGAATATAGGCTCATTGACATTTATGTATTGAAGTATACATCCAATATCATTTGAAAAGTTGTTATTCTAAACTAAACTATTATTTATTTGTGCTTCCCTTGTGGCTCAGCTGGTAAAGAATCCGCCTGCAACATGGGAGACCTGGGTTCGATCCCTGGGTTGGGAAGATCCCCTGGAGAAGGGAAAGGCTACCCACTCCAGTATTCTGGCTTGGAGAATTCCAGGGACTGTATAGTCCATGGGGTCGCAAAGAGTCAGACATGACTGCGTGACTTTAGGGGCTTCCCTAGACAACTAACTGGATACTAGGAATACACTGAAGAATCAGCCATAAATGAGATGGAAATAGTATTTGCCCTCTAGAGAAGAAAAATGGTGTTGACCAAGTAGTTATAAAGCATCAGCTATTTCAAAAGCTTTTAAAGACGGTAAAGTTGAAGAAACAAAACAGGGAAATAATAAAGGCATTTACTAATTCTCTCTCAATATTATTATATTCTATTTTAGAAATCTAAAACAAGTCATTAGACTGACTAAAAGAATGCTGAAAAGTGCAACACACATTATAGGTGTTGCGACCATCTTTGACAAACCACCCTATGAAGTGAATCCTATAATTTGAAGTAAAGAACACTGATTACTCAAGATGTTCTATGACAAAAGTTCTATAATCAAATAAGTTTGGGATACATATGCACTGTAACAATTTTTAGGAAATTCACAAACAATATTTATAAGCAAAGCTTCTGAAAATCCTGTAATTAAAACTTGGCATTTCAAACCTGACATTTCTGCAAATTATTAGGCTATGATATCTTTTCCTTCCTTGATGTATTTTTTTCCATAATCTTTCAAAATATGATTCTAGGGTTCAGAATGAGTTACACAAGGTTCTAGGTTCATCTGAGGTTCCTAATATTGATGAAGAAAGTCTGGAAAACTTATTGAGGAAACATATGCCACATAGTTCTAGAGCTAACCAACGTAAAGAAAATGAGTTATTCTAGAACCACCATAATTCCCAAACTTTTCCAAATATATGATAGGTAAATAAAATTTATTTAGGATGCCATTCAAACCTGCAGTGAATTAATATTTGGAAAATGATTAAACATCCCTTAAATTTATCTAGGATAAATTTAGGATATGACAGTTTCCTGTCATATCCAACTATTCTGGAGGAAGGATTTTAAAGTTCATCTTGTGTTGACACAATAAAATGACAGGTCAAAGCCTTTGATTTGGGCCAGTTAAAATTTGTGGCCTAACAGTCATCTAATCAGTTTGGCTTAGCAGTAAAATTGGATTGTGAAGAAAGATAAAATGGACTTTTTAGTCTTAACAGAGCCTTTCTTTAACAGTGTTACAGACACCCTTCATTTTTTATACAAAGAGCAGATTTTTAGAAAATGGTGGCACAAGCCTATCATCAATTTCAAGTAATAAATTGAGTTGTATCAGAAAGGCATCAGGATCTTGTTGGACATACTTCACTGGTAGCCACCTAATTTTGCAGAAAATATGTTTAGGCTTGATTCTTTTTCTGATACTTACATCTTTATTGATTTGGCAAATTTACCTCCAAGTTTTAGTTTCCTCATTTGTAAGATAGAGAAAATATAGTGTCTTGTTGAAAGGATTGTGTGAGATATCACATGTGCTAAATGTCATGTGAGTTGTTATGAAAATATGCATGAAAAATAGTCAGCAAAAAGAATATGGGCTTTGGAATCTGACAACTAAGATTTGAGCCTAGATTTCTTCATTTGCCTGGTCTAGCATCATGGCCAATAATTGAATTATTCTGAAACCCACATTCTTAATGAAATTTTTTTAGTCATGAAGCAGTTTGGATCATTAGTTTAAGTAAACTGTGGTCTATGTTATTTATTCAAACTTCCTTTTGCCCTTGTCACCTCCAAATATCCCATCAGGAATAACACAATACTTGGTTTTCTTTTCTCCTTTTCCTCTTTTTTTATTTCCTTTACTTTCTTCCCTTCTTTTCTTTTCCTAATGAAATCTCACCTCTTCCCTATTAATTTGCCCTAAAATCATGCTCATGACAATACCTACAGTGATGTTCAAAAACTTTATGTGGATCAAAATGTTTACCACTGGTAATTTTTATGATTACAAAGAGGTATGTGATGGTAAATAATGACAATATATTTCTAAACTATAATTTTAGAGTATTGAGTTTTAATTTCCATTTGTACTCTAATTCTTACTTGGTATTTTTATTTCCTGGAAAATATATGGCCATGATCAAAGGAATACAATGTGCTCGATTAGATTAGATTTGTTGCTCTTTGATACTAGCATTCTGGTCCTCTAGAAGCTCAGTGGCCTTACACCAAAATACTGTTATCCCTTTTTCCATCATTTAGAAGTCAGTGATAAATACCAAATACCTTAATTTCTTCATGTAATATTTCACAGTTTTTGCAATGAAGGACTTTTGTGGACATAAGCCAGAAGTTGCATTATAAGATACTTGTGTTCTATTAACCTAAAGATACAGTGGGCTTCCCTTGTGGCTCAGCTGGTAAAGAATCTGCCTGCAATGCTGGAGACCTGGGTTTGATCCCTGGGTTGGGAGAATCCCCTGGAGAAGGAAAGGGCTATCCACTACAGTATTCCATCCTGGAGAATTCCATGGACTGTACTAGTCCATGGGTCGCAAAGAATCCAACATGACTGAGCTACTTTCACTTTACTGCATAGTGAATAGATTTTCAATGAAATTGTTACTAAAGTAAAAATCATCAAATTGAAATGATCTTTTGGAAAACAGAAGAATATGTGAGTTTAAGTAACAATACATTTTTATCCTGACAAAAACAATGCCACAGGAAGACCAACAACAGCTTTGTGCAATGGCAAATACCCTGGAAGATGGCAGCATGACACCGGAATTGGCTGAGATAATAAAACGACTGTGGAGAGATCCAGGAGTTCAGGCCTGCTTTGAAAGGGCATCTGAATACCAGCTCAACGACTCAGCAGCATAGTAAGTAAATGCATTTTAAAAGGAACTGTAGTTGAAACATTTACATTTAAAAACTGCAACTCTGTATACTCTGCATTTGTAATCACAAATGACAAAAGTAAATAGGTTTACATTTTTATCATGCTAAATAACAAGTAAATGAAAGGAAAGAAAAAAGAGCAAGATTATATAAATAAGATGTAAAAGACATAACCATGGAAGCATTATAAATAACTAATTTTGAAACTATTAATATATGTCTGAAAAGATATATATGTTGTAAATATTTTCTCCCAATTAAAAAGATTTAATCATTATATGGGCTTCTCAGGTGGCTCAGTGATAAAGAATCTGCCTGCTAAGCAGGAAATGCGGGTTTGATATTTGGGTCAGGAATGTCCCCTGGAGGAGGAAATGGCAACCCCCTCCAGGATTCTTGCCTGGAAAATCCTATGGACAGGAGCCTGGCTAAAGTCCATGAGGTTGCAAAGGGTCAGACATGACTTAGTAACTGAGCATACATGTGCACCCATGCACAAACACACACATAATCATTATGCACCAAGCTCAGTTCAGTTCAGTCCAGTCACTCAGTTGTGTCTGGCTCTTTGCAACCCCATGAACTGCAAGCACGCCAGGCCTCCCTGTCCATCAACAACTCCTAGAGTTTACTCAAACTCATGTCCATTGAGTCGGTGATGCCATCATACTACCTCATGCTCTGTCGTTCCCTTCTCTCACCTTCAATCTTTCCCAGCATCAGGGTTTTTCAAATAAGTCAGCTTATTTGCATCAGGTAGCCAAAGTATTGGAGTTTCAGTTTCAGCATCAGTCCTTCCGATGAATATTCAGGACTGATTTACTTTAGGATGGACTGGTTGGATCTCGTTGCAGTCCAAGGGACTCTCAAGAGTCTTCTCCAACACCACAGCTCAAAAGCATCAATTCTTCAGCACTCAGCTTCCTTTATATTCCAACTCTCAAATCCATACATGACTACTGGAAAAACCATAGCCTTGACTAGACAGACCTTTGTTGACAAAGTAATGTCTCTGCTTTTTAATATGCTATCTAGGTTGGTCATAATTTTTCTTCCAAGGAGCAAGCATCTTTTAATTTCATGGCTGCAATCACCATCTGCAGTGATTTTGGAGCCCAAAAAAATAAAGTCTACCACTTTTTCCCCATCTATTTGCCATGAAGTGATGGGACCAGATGCCATGATCTTAGTTTTTTGAATATTGAGTTTTAAGCCAACTTCTTCACTCTCCTCTTTCATTAAGAGGCTCTTTAGTTCTTCTTCACTTTCTGCCATAAGGGTGGTGTCATCTGCATATCTGAGGTTATTGATATTTCTCCCGGCAATCTTGATTCCAGCTTGTGTTTTATCCAGCCCAGCGTTTCTCATGATGTATTCTGCATATAAGTTAAATAAGCATGGTGACAATATACAGCCTTGACGTACTCCTTTTCCTATTTGGAACTAGTCTGTTGTTCCATGTCCAGTTCTAACTGTTGCTTCCTGACCTGCATACAGATTTCTCAAGAGGCAGGTCAGGTGGTCTGGTATTCCCAAAAGGCTTTGGCATAGTCAATAAAGCAGAAATATATGTTTTTCTGGAACTCTCTTACTTTTTTGATTATCCAATAAATGTTGGCAATTTGATCTCTGGTTCCTCTGCCTTTTCTAAAACCAGCTTGAACATCTGGAAGTTCATGGTTCACATATTGTTGAAGTCTGGCTTGGAGAATTTTGAACATTACTTTACTAGCATGTGAGATGAGTGCAATTGTGCGGTAGTTTGAGCATTCTTTGGCATTGCCTTTCTTTGGGATTGGAATGAAAACTGACCTTTTCCAGTCCTGTGGCCACTGCTGAGTTTTCCAAATTTGCTGGCATACTGAGTGCAGCACTTTCACAGTGTCATCTTTTAGGATTTGAAATAGCTCAACTGGAATTCCATCACCTCCACTAGCTTTGTTCGTAGTGATGCTTCCTAAGGCCCACTTGACTTCACATTCCAGGATGTCTGGCTCTAGGTGAGTGATCACACCATTGTGATTATCTGGGTCATGAAGATCTTTTTTGTATAGTTCTTTTGAGTAATTCTTGCCACCAGGCTCTAGATGAACACAAACTGGTGACATGCATGTTGAGGTGTGGACTATTCACTTCATTTCTAATCAAGTTACCAAAATCATCTTCTAAAATAATCTTATTAATGACATGTGCTTTGGCTCCCCTGGTTTGATAGGCATGATATAGAATTTCAGAAGAAAGTAATGTATTGATTTGAGGAATGTTTATATATAGTGGGATTCTTTTGGAATCTCAAGCAAGATTATCTAATTTTCACAATAATATCAACCAGTTAGAAATTTTTAGCCATAAGCAATAGGAGGTTGTAACAGTATTTATAACTTCATTATTAAAATGATTTGAAATATCCATTTTAGTAAATGGTTCCTGACCTGTCCCACAGTCACATGTCCGTAAGCATGTGTGCACACGCATACAAATATAATGTAAGTACTTATTCTATATTTCTGTCCCTGCAAATGACTGTGTGAATGGGTATATATGCAGTTCTTCTGATGGACTCCCAACAGAACATACTAGATGTACTTAAAAAATAAAACAGTAAAGATTAAACAAATGAAAAATTATTTCAGGACAGAATTAAAAAAAAACTTGCATGATACTTCAGATTTTAAGCATAATAAGAAGAAGGATTATGGAGAGAAAACAAACCATATAAATTCTAGGAAAACATAACAGAAACAAAAGTCCTCTGTGATTGCTCATTCATGTCAATTTAAAATTCCAAAATCCAATGGACATATTGCCCTTGGAGGAAAGTCCTGTTCTTATCTCTCTGATGATGTAGAGAATGGGTATCACCCTTTGATTACATAAACAATGGTTTAATATTACTTTATGGTATAGAAAACATTGCTTTTGATATGAATCATTGAAAAAGGCAGTCACAATTAATCAGAAATTGAATTGTGGGATATTCCTATAAAATGTTGCTTAGCAAAGTTCTGGAGAAGGAGGAAGAGAAAGATATGTCGATACTTGTAATTTCAATATATTTCATTTTAGATACACATTATTGGTTAGACATTTCCCTTAAAATAATGTAAGAAATATGTTTGCAATTATATTATGTTTACCAAATTCTTTGCTCTTTGATATCAAAAATAATTATGTACTGCATACCACAAATGGGCAAAAAAATGACATTTTACTGTTTTTCTTAGACTTCCCTTCTAGTTTTTTTCCTTTGTTTTGACAAAATATATTTTATAGTGAGACTATCACATTTCAGATTCATATTAAAAATATTTGTCCGTTCTTCAAGTTAAACAAATCTATAAATCTCTGCACCAATTTTGTGAATGTTGCCAGTAATGCAGTGATTTTTAACTACCCAGATCAATTTGCAAAGAGCAGTAGAAAATAAGAAGAAAGTTGACTTCCTCCCTTTGTGTCTAAGAAAGTTTTCTTACAACATTTTTTAAAAACAATGTAAATGTTAACTTTTTTGCCATTATGGATTCTTAAAGTGAAAATTAAGTGACACCTTACTAAATTAGCTGAACCTCCATTGCTTTCTTCCAATATTTAACAGGTTTTTTTTAAAAAAAAATACTTAATTACATTAACATTTTAAACTAAAATTAATGTCAGATTGATACCACATCCAGTTTACTTCATATACATTCTGTAATGCAATGGTGGAGAAGGCAATGGCACCCAACTCCAGTACTCTTGCCTGGAAAATCCCATGGACAGAGGAGCCTGGTAGGCTGCAGTCCATGGGGTCGCTAAGAGTCAGGCACAACTGAACGACTTCATTTTCACTTTTCACTTTCATGCATTGGAGAAGGAAATGGCAACCCACTCCAGTGTTCTTGCCTGGAGAATCCCAGGGACGGCAGAGCCTGGTGGGCTGCCGTCTATGGGGTCGCACAGAGTCGGACACGACTGAAGCGACTTAGCAGCAGCAGCAGCAGCAGCAGTGCAATGGTATTTCTTTTCATTCTTCTCTCTTTCTCTTTCTTCCCCCTCTCTCTTCCTTTCCTTCCTTCATTCCATCTATCCATTTATGTACCTGTCTATTAATCTATTCATCCAATTTTTCTGGAAATGAGATATTTGATTTTCTCTCAAACCTAAAGACTCTTTAAGTTGAGGTCAATAAAGAGATGAGTCCTAATCAGGGAATGTTGGGACCTCACCCTCCACAATCAGTACTAGCAAACTTACAGAAAAGCATCACGAGAGCAGGCAAGATTTTTATCAATATTTTTCAGTTTGCTGATTGGGGCTGTCTAGTTTGCAACAAACTCCACATACTTTAAGATTCAACATGGACTTCACTGAAAAAGATACTATTTTTACATAATTAGAAAAAGAATAATATTTTTTAAGTGATTTGAACTATAGGTATTTTAGGCCTCTGGCTTGTTTTAAGTTTTAGACCACAGGCTTGAGCACCAAAATTCTATATTTGTTTATTAAAATGAGTATTTTAGATGCAAATTTGTCACTCTGCCAATGCTTCTGCTTTGTTTGACATCATTTATTTATGCAAATAAAAAGTACATTAAAGCGTGTCTTTACCAAAGCATTCATTTACCCATAACGAAAATGGATTTAATCTCTGTCACAGCAGGTATGTTTCTGTTTGGATTGCTTTTGGATTTGCTCCTGCATGAACCAACTGACCAACAGTATACTACCACATATGCAGCCTGAGTTAAGAAATTCACCAAAGACCTTGCTTCAGAAATAGAAAATAGATAAAACAAAATATCTTCTAACATTTTCTTCTGATGTATTAATACCCTGATTTGTCTTTTTATCATAAAATTAAACTATTATAAAAAACATGGTGATCAATTTTCACATTATACACATATGTTTTTCTGAAGACTGACTATCTATTTGTCCTTGACCAAAATCCCTTTGGGACACTTGACCATTCTTAGTTTATTTCAGCTTAAAATCAGAAATACCCTTCAAGAATAATTATCTACATTGCTACTGAATTTATTTTCAAAAACAAACAGCATTAACTTTTAAAGCATTGTGCTAGACTTTGAGGTATAACAGCTCTTCAACTTAGTCTCTGAAAAATTGAACTGTTGAACAATAACTAATACTCAGTTATATTCTACCTCTCAAATTCTGTCTAGATGAATGCATGTCCATTATAATCTTTTTATTTAGGTTATAAGTATAAACTTGGTTCAATATAAAGGCCAATTTGAGCATAAAAACTTTACTAGTCTATTGGTATCTCTATTTAATATTTTTATAGAAATAGCCATATTGCTAAGCTCCTAAAACCTTAGTATCAAAAGTATAGAACAGGTGATTTTCAACTGTTTTTAAAGCAATAAAGCACTTTGTTTTACTCCAGCGACATGATCTGGCTTGAAGGATGAAGCTAAAAGCGGTTTATTTCCTCTAATCTAATAGACTCTTCCAGAGCACACAGCTTAATCATGCTCATTCCAGCCTCCCACCACCCCTAGATCCTGTGGGCAGAAAGAGGACAGTACTCTGGCTGATGATAGTAGGCTTTTTAAACGTGGCCTCTGGAGAAGAGCAGAGGACATGCTGAGGCACTCTTGGAAGAGAAGAGGAGGCAGGAAAGTATACAGTGTATAAATTCAGCTTTCTGTCCTCAGGAGCACTGACTCAGGAGTGGGTCAGCAACGTAACTAAGTAGTTCCAGCATGAACCAGAAAGAAAGTGAAAAGCTTCTTCTATTACTGACCTAACTGGATAAAATCATGGCACTTAATAAAGACAGTTCCAATTCCTAAACTAGATGATCCAGGAGAAACAACACAAAACCGACAGACCACAATACTAAAACAAGTCACTCTCTTAAAATTCCAACTGCCTAAATACAAACTACAGCATTTTGAGACTAGTCTAGTGACCATCATTACAAGAAAGCATTTTTGGCGGAGGGATGATCTAAGTCCTGTAAGGAGAGCTTTCCTCTCAAATGCCTATTCAGACACCAGTGAATCCATCATATCAGCCTTGTAAAATAAAGCTAAGGCAGCATTCACCCAGCTGCCTTTACAAAAGGACCCGCAGGTCAGTTGTGCGTCACACCCAGCACTCTGCTACATCCTAGCCACTGAGCTCTTATAATTTTGAGAAGCAGAGTTTGAAAAGCATCAGTCTGGAGGTTAATCAGTTTAATGGACTCTAAACGAAAAATTCATTTGTACTGAATCCTGGTATCTTCTAACACAAAATTAAAACTATATATTCTTTTTTTTATTATTATTATTAGCTACCTTAATGATTTGGACAGAATAGCAGCGCCTGGCTATGTCCCGAATGAACAAGATGTTCTACATTCTCGCGTGAAAACAACTGGAATCATTGAAACTCAATTCTCCTTTAAAGACTTGCATTTCAGGTATGAGCAAATGTCTTTTTAAACTCTCAACAGAAATATGCATCAAGCACACATTCTTTATGGAGAAGAGCTCTAACCCATGATCAAGTACAATGAGTCCTTGGGCATGTTCATGAGGCCTTGTTTACTTCAGTTCCATGATCTTTCACTGCCCTCCTGTAGCTCTCAATGCCAATCCTGATCCTGAGCCTCATCCTCCTCTTCAAGAAAAAAATACCTCTTCTTGAGCAGGTGGGAGCTAGATTTTAGTTTCCTCATACTTGAAACTGATATCCTACTTTGAAAAAAACAAAAGGAAATACATTTAAATAACACTGAAGCAACAGGTGCCAAGGATCTTATTTCTGTACCTTCCTACTCTCCCATTTGCTTGAAATGTTATTTTGTTTCCTTAATTTAAAAATGCAAATAATTTAGAAGAGAATTATTTGAATGTGATGCTATCTACTGGAATAACAAGACCTATTTCATAAGCATAATTTGGGTATGAGTTGATTATTTTCATTGCTGTTGCATTATCAAGACCCTCCTAGCAATTCTGTTGTAAAATTACCCATTTACTATACCAAGAAATAGAAATCCATACTATAGTGTTAGAAAATGTCCCTTGACACTTAAGTACCTCTCCCTACGATTGTGGATGAGATAGAATGCTGCTGCTGCTGCTGCTAAGTCATGTCAGTCGTGTGCAACTCTGTGCAACCCCATAGACGGCAGCACACCAGACTCCCCCGTCCCTGGGATTCTCCAGGCAACAATACTGGAGTGGGTTGCCATTTCCTTCTCCAATGCATGAAACTGAAAAGTGAAAGTGAAGTCACTCGGTCATGTACGACTCTTTGTGACCTCGTGAACTGCAGCCTACCAGGCTCCTCCACCCTTGGGATTTTCCAGGCAAGAGTACTGGAGTGGGCCGCCATTGCCTTCTCCCTGAGATAGAATATTAGACATTAAAACCATGTTCTAGATGTACCCTTAAAGCATAATTAAGGGTATATAACATAAACATAATTATTTAATTAATAAAAACATAATTAAATCATTCATGCATTCAATAATGGGAATCTTTTAAAAGTAGAAAAAAATGGGAAAAGGTGACATGAATTGTTTGTATCCATTGAGGAAAGATTGTTTCAGTGGGATCAAAGTTTAATTGCTTTAAAACTATTGTAATTACTGACATATAGTATTTAATTAGAATATTATTACGCAGATGGCCAAGATACTTTCAATTAATATGGAAGAAAGCCCTGAAAACTGCCCATTAATGTCAAGCACACAAATAATTAATTTTCTGAAAGATGAATGAAAGCCCAAACAGGATAAGGAACTGCAAAGGTTGGGATCAACATCTCTTGGCAAACATAAGCAGCTCGTCTTCAGGCCTGTCATCACTGTGGTACAGTTCCTCTTTGGCAACTACTTTCTCCAGACTCCTGATCATTGATCCAGTTTTCAGGTTGTACTTTGAGAGCCCAAATCCAATTGCTCCTCTGTTCTACCCCTCCTAAGCCTCTCAAAGCAATTTTGGCACACTCACATTTCTTTGACTCTTTCTCCTCTCCAAATTTCTCCCTGAAACAGGCTAGAAGCTGACTACAGGCCTTGGGGCTAATCCTACCAAGGTTCCAATCAGAGTCTCCATTAATTAGCAGTAACTGTTGAGAAATAAAATTATCTCTTCTTTGCTTGTCTAATGTGGCTGTTGTAAAAAATTAGTTGAAGTCCCAGCAGAGAATTATAACTTGGTGTTAGCTTATCTTACATAAAGCTAATGGAATTTTCTGGATCCTAGACTGTCTTATTATTAAAACTGGCTGATAAGCCAGTTTTAAAAATTAATGTCACATCTTGAACATCTAGAAACTTCCAAGCCTGGTCTTTCTTTACCCCATCAAACAATCAAGTATCTTGTCAGAAACGCTCACTAGCATAAATTATCTTTTTTATATCTCTGTTCCTTGAACGTCTAAGTCTGAGTCTTTGCACTTACTGTTCTTCTTAACTAAAATGCTCTGACACTAGATCTCTGCAAGAACTGGCCCCTTCTTATTAAGTTTCCCAATCAAACACTGTCCCCTCATAGAGTCTTGACCACCTTACCTATTAACCATCCCTAAATGTCCCTGTTATAACTATATCCTGCAGAGTGTGGGTAAATATGTAACAACAAGCCCCCAGAGATGGAGGGGGGTCAGACTGATTTTTGGCCCTTGAGGATTTCTTGAGTGTCAATACCCTAACAATAGCCATTTTCAACTTACAAACATGATGACACTAAATGTACAACTGGGAAGATATACAAACAGTTCTTTCCAGCCACACCAACGCGAGCCAGTATCATTACACAATTGATGTTACAGCATTTTTCTCTTTTTGAACTTACCACTACTTGAAACTGCCTTGTTTCTTTATCAGTTTGCTCCTTTTGTTTCATGTGATCTGAGGTCCAGAAGGCCAGGGGCCACGTTTGCTTACAGCTCTATCTCCTGTGATCACCACAGTGACTAACTCCGAGCAGGCACTCAGTCAGCCCTAATCCTGCCTGGAGCAGTGAATGTACTGTGCCAAGCAGCTATGAACACGGTCTTTACACCCTTACTGTGATATGATGAATGGGTGTTGCTATCCTTACGTAAGACAAAGAGTCAAAAGTGAAGGCTGAAAACAGGTAGAAGCTTTCTGCAAGATCACACACAGAAATGCTAGAATTGTGATTAAAATGGCTATCTTTCTAACTTCGAAAACCACACTTCTTACACTGCTCAACCCTGATGGGCCATAAGGTAAATTGGGCTGGAAACCACTCTTGTCCTGTAGAGTAAGTGCTTCTTCCAATGTTGTTGGTCATCCATAATTCCCTTCAGAGAGAAGAGGGAAGAGGGATAAAAAGACAGCCTACTGGGGAGATAAAGTCCTGTTGTTAGGGCTCTTTGGCACCTCACAAGTCTGTGCTCCTAAAAGGAGGGTATGTGTAAAACTGCCAACAAACACACAAAAGCTCAGGAAATCATCATTTCCTGAAACATCAAGTTCACTCAGTAGTGAACTTGATATCATTATCCATAATTTTGTAATATCATTATCCATACATTTTAAAAAACCAAGTAGAATACAGCATTTGCACTAGGACACTAGACTCATTGGTGCATCATCATTTTCCTTTCCTTTTCTAATTCTGTGGTTAGTTCTGTAAAGCATTTTAAGCTGTATAAGTAATCTTTCGTGTATATATACATATGTACATATATGAAAATATACTTTCTTATATTGTTGGCTCATATGAAGGAATGAGAAAGATCTTGCTAATTCTTTATACAATAGCAATGCTAAAATGTAAGATAATTGTGAATTGGACTGAAGCTCAGTTAAGACTCATTTTGACATAACATTTTCTATAGTATGTAACCACTACCTCTTTCCCACCCACTAAAACTAGGTTTCGAGCTCTTTTGTTTTCTTAACTTTAAAAAACTAGCTTTTGCTTTCTCTCTGGCTCAAGAGGGTGTGTAATTAAGAACATCATTTATGAGGAAGAGCATGTAGGAAATTCCTCTAGAAACAATATTTAAGCAATGAAATTTTGAAAATACTCAATTTTTACTATAAAGTGTAAAAAACACAGTTATACATGCTTGTAAGGAACTATTTCAAATCATTAAAAAAAAATTTCAAATCATTTAAATAGTCACAGCAATTGAGATAATTAATCCCTTAATAAATTCTCACAGCTAAATCACTTTTTTTTTTGAAGTACTAAATAGGATTATTCAAAAGTACACTGGCATTCACAGTGTAAAATTTCATAGTATTTAAAATAGGAAGTATAAAAATAAGGTACCTTCCAACTTCATTTCAGTAAGTGCCGAGGTACTTACATTAGTACTGATTTGTATTCACATAGCATAAATCATCCTAAAACTTTTAAAGATAAAGTCAATTTACATATTAAATTCAAGACTGTAGAATTTTAAACAGGAACATCAAAATGAAAAAATTCTGTCGATGCACTGTATCATCTTCATGTATCACCTGCTGCTGCTGCTGCTAAGTCCCTTCAGTCGTGTCCGACTTTAATGCAAATTACCTTGGAGTTTCTTTTATCATACCAGAACCTTCAACTGTCAAACTGGTAAAATTATTTCTCTTTACAGAAGTTACTATGTAAATAGAAAATGCAATGCAAATGTTAACCCTTTTATTATTATAAAATAATTCCTCAGGGCAAACAACTTACAGATCATAAGAGTTATCAGTTATAGAGAAGTCCTTTCTTCCTAGAGCTCTATGATTAAAATAATTGAAAGGAGATAAAACTATATGGAAGCTAGGGAAAAGAGGTCAGCAACTATTACAATGTAGAGCTTTAGATTTTGTAATTGTAATGTAACTATTTTCAACAGTATCATAGATTTACCCAATCTATGATACAAAATAAATTATAATTGTTTTGAATTTGAAGTTAAATCATGCCCACTATGTTCATTTCTGTTGGAACATGAGACAGCTTAGGAGTGTCTGGTTCTTATTCTCTATTAGATCTCACAGAGCAATAAATCATGTATAACTATACTTTTGTTACAGGTATGTTCATGGTTAATGTTTTCAAAATTATAAGTTATATAACATGATATCTGGGCTATACAGTCCATGGGGTCGCTGAGAGTTGGACATGACTGAGTGACTTCCCTTTCACTTTTCACTCTTATGCATTGGAGAAGGAAATGGCAACCCACTCCAGTGTTCTTGCCTTGAGAATCCCAGGGACAGGGGAGCCTGGTGGACTGCCATCTATGGGGTCGCACAGAGTCGGACACTACTGAAGCAACTTAGCAGCAGCAGCAGCATAACATGATATCTAATTTATTCTTATGATAGAATTTACTTTAATGACTTTAAGGATTATATTATTCAATAATCAAAGAACTCTTCTGTAGGCATTTTAAGTTACACACAAATTTAGTAGAAAATATATAATGATATTAACAATTACAGGAGTTTAGCAACCCCAGGCTACCTTATGATGGTTAATCCTTTTGATTCTGTTTTTTAATAACAAACAGTCAAGGGATTTAGAATGACCTCGGTGCATATTCTTTCTATCTGCAGCATCTGCCCTAATTTATTTTCAGAACTGGGCACAGGGAAAGACTTAGTGAAGCTACTTTGCTAAGACTGTGCAGTGGTAACACAGATACACACGTTGGCCCTGACACAGGCAGCCACCTTAGGACCTTATACCTAGCTTTTTTTGTGGGGATCAATTTACAACATATATAAATGTCAAATCACTAGGTGGTAAATTGCAATAATATAATTTTGTATGTCAACTATATGTCAATAAAAAGATAAAATTTTAAAAAGTTATACCAATTCTGATATAGTCAAATATGTTGAATACATCCCATTCAACACAAGAGCTTAAAATAAATTTCTACTCAGATTAGATCTTATTTTTCTGTGGTCAAATACATAAAGGATGTCAGAAATTGTTATTTTTCCAAGACAGTCACATGCTTATAGGATGAGCAAAGACATCTTACAAAAAATTAGCTGCAATAGCACTATTTTTAGCTATCCTAGACTATGCAACAACTTTGAAAGTATATAAAGGGCCTATTATTTCATAATAACCTATTCTAATATGAAGTATGAATAATCTTATGTGGTTAAATATTTGTGTGTCCAAGTCCCTTCAGTCACGTCCAACTCTTCGCAATACTATGGACTGTAGCCCACCTCTATCCATGGGATTCTCCACGCAAGAACACTGGAGTGGGTTGCCATGCTCTCCTCCATATTTAGCCAATTGTTTAACATAAATTAGTAAAATTTAATACCTTTTCCAACTGTTTAAAATGGACTATAAAACTCAACTGCTTAGTCAACTGTTTAACATAAAGCCATAAAACTTTGATGGCTTGCCCTATATTAATACCATGGGCAGTTTAACAAATAATTGATGTTCAATTGTTGCTTAAAAGCCTGACCTGTGAATTTTTAGTTACATCATACCTGTCAGGCATTTAAACACATTTTAATATTTAAGAATCCTTTCTTAAATACCACTGTTAAGGAAACATGCATTAAGTCAATCAAGCAATCAAAAAAGAAAAAAGAAAAAAAACTTTTCAAAATGAGAACTGAAAGTTCCATTTAATGTCATTAAAGCTCTAATTATCTTAACTATTCAGGCAATTAAGGATATTCAAGCCACATCGCATATCAATTCACCTCATTAATTGTTCCAGTATATTTAACCAATCCAGATATTCAGTCAGCAAAAAACAGGTTGTCCTCTGATTTCTATTATTGTTTTTCTCAGAAAAGTGATGATGAAGTGTGTATGTATATTTCTTACATGTTCCACTTTGGGAATCTCCACATTTTTTCAATGATTATAATGCTTTAGTGTTATCTGCTCAGTCATGTTTGACTCTTTGCAGCCCCATGTAGTATAGCCCACCAGGCTCCTCTGTCCATGAAATTCTCCAGGCCAAGAACATTGGAATGGGTAGCCATTCCCTTCTCTAAAGTAAGCCCCAATTAAAATTTAGAGGAGATAAACATGAAAAGACATGTAAAAAATAAATTACTACAACAGCAGCAAAATAAAATGTAATATCCAAGAGAATCAATATAAAAGCAAAACTGCAGCCACTGATCTGCTTTGCCAATGAGCATTTCAGTTCAGTAATAGCTGATGGCATTAGAAAAAAGGTCAATGCTCCCCGGACCTGTGTCTTGAACATCACTCTGCATAGGGGAAAAAAAAAAAAAAAAAACTGTTTATCAAGTGAGTCATAAAATGAGAGGATTATTAGCATGCAATCTAAGATTTTTCAGAAGCCATTTTATCAACATGAATAAAACCTTAAGACTAAGTAATCTTTGTCCTCCCTTCCCTGGGAGGCTGTAAGATATTGTGAGAGAGAGAACAGTGGGCTAAGGATCACTTACATAACTTATACCTCTTATCAGAAAAGGAAAGATATAAACATCTGAATGCAGAGTTCCAAAGAATAGCAAGAAGAGATAAGAAGGCCTTTTTCAATGATCAGCGCAAAGAAATAGAGGAAAACAACAGAATGGGAAAGACTAGAGATCTCTTCAAGAAAATTAGAGATACCAAGGTAACATTTCATGCAAAGATGGGCTCAATGAAGGACAGAAATGGTATGGACCTAATAGAAGCAGTAGATATTAAGAAGAGGTGGCAGGAATACACAAAACACCTGTACAAAAAAGATCTTCACGACTAAGATAATCACGATGGTGTGATCACAAACCTAGAGCCAGATATCCTGGAATGTGAAGTCAAGTGAGCCTTAGAAAGCATCATACGAACAAAGCTAGTGGAGGTGATGGAATTCCAGTTTAGCTATTTCAAATCCTGAAAGATGCTGTGAAAGTGCTGCACTCAGTATGCCAGCAAATTTGGAAAACTCAGCAGTGGCCACAGGACTGGAAAAGGTCAGTTTTCATTCCAATCCCAAAGAAAGGCAATGCCAAAGAATGCTCAAACTACTGCACAATTGCACTCATCTCACACGCTAGTAAAGTAATGTTCAAAATTCTCCAAGCCAGGCTTTCAGCAATACGTGAACCATGTACTTCCAGATGTTCCAGCTGGGTTTAGAAAAGGCAGAGGAACCAGAGATCAAATTGCCAACATCCGCTGGATCATGGAAAAAGCAAGAGAGTTCCAGAAAAACATCTATTTCTGCTTTATTGACTATGCCAAAGCCTTTGACTGTGTGTATCACAATAAACTGTGGAAAATTTTGAAAGAGATGGGAATAGCAGACCACCTGACCTGTCTCTTGAGAAATCTGTATGCAGGTCAGGAAGCAACAGTTAGAACTGGACATGGAATAACAGACTGGTTCCAAATAAGAAAAGGAGTATGTCAAGGCTGTATCTTGTCACCCTGCTTATTTAACTTATAGGCAGAGTATACATCATAAAAAACGCTGGGCTGGAAGAAGCACAAGCTGGAATCAAGATTGCTGGGAGAAATATCAATAACCTCAGATATGCAGATGACACCACCCTTATGGCAGAAAGTGAAGAGGAACTCAAAAGCCTCTTGATTGATGAGAGTAAAAGAGGAGAGTGAAAAAGTTGGCTTAAAGCTCAACATTCAGAAAACGAAGATCATGGCATCTGGTCCCATCACTTCATGGGAAATAGATGGGGAAACAGTGTCAGACTTTATCTTTTTGGGCTCCAAAATCACTGCAGATGGTGACTGCAGCCATGAAATTAAAAGACGCTTACTCCTTGGAAGGAAAGTTATGACCAACCTAGATAGCATATTCAAGCAGAGACATGACTTTGCCAACAAAGGTTCGTCTAGTCAAGGCTGTGGTTTTTCCAGTGGTCATGTATTGATGTGAGAGTTGGACTGTGAAGAAAGCTGAGCACCGAAGAATTGATGCTTTTGAACTGTGGTGTTGGAGAAGACTCTTGAGAGTCCCTTGGACTGCAAGGACATCCAACCAGTCCATTCTGAAGGAGATCAGCCCTGGGATTTCTTTGGAAGGACTGATGCTAAAGCTGAAACTCCAGTACTTTGGCCACCTCATGCGAAGAGTTGACTCATTGGAAAAGACTCTGATGCTGGGAGGGATTGGGGGCAGGAGGAGAAGGAGACAACAGAGGACGAGATGGCTGGATGACATCACTGACTCGATGGACATCTGAGTAAACTCCGAGAGTTGGTGATGGACAGGGAGGCCTGGCGTGCTGCGATTCATGGGGTCACAAAGAGTCGGACACGACTGAGCGACTGAACTGAACTGAACTGAACGTCTTATCAACTAAATATTTGACTAAAAAGGAGAATAGTTACTCTTCACACATATGTGTTAATATCAATAGCAGAGGTCAGAGAAGATAAGTGATCAAAGTCAGGAGATAACCACATGGCCCATTAAAAGAATGCAACACAACCCTTGGGAAGGGGAAAGTTTTAAAGTTTTACACAGTTATCTGTTTGACAACACAAAAAGCTATTTTCTTACCTGGGGAATGAAGGCTCCACAACAAATATGCTTCTACTCTACTTGGTGAGGATTTGACAACTAACAGTAGATAGATGTACTTGTTAGGACCTGTAGTCTAAGGAAGCAGACCTAATGAACTTTGCAACAAAGCTTAACACTCACAACATAGATGTCATACATAAAGAACCTAACATGGCACCTGCTACACAGCAGCCTCAAGTATCAACTGGATTAATGAGCCTTGTTTAGAGAGATAATTGTATCTATCTTATACCTTTATGGTGGAGTTTAAATAACTGTTGACTAAAAGTTTTAAAGTCTGAATGCATATTTATCATCCTTTCTTCCATAAGGATGTTTACTAAATTATAAAAATTAAATTTGTTGGCTAATTTTTACATATTATAACCTTTAAGTCAAAACTGTCCTCTTCCTCCATTTATATTGCAAGTCTGAAACTGTAGAGGGTTTGGTAATTAGCAGCACTTACAATAGTCTTTGAAAGTGAAACTGAAAGTCCCTCAGTCATGTCCAACTCTTTGCGACCCCATGGACTGTATAGTCCATGGAATTCTCCAGGCCAGAATACTAGAGTGGGTAGCTGTTCCCTTCTCCAGGGGATTTCCCAACCCAGGAATTGAATCAGGGTCTCCTGCATTGCAGGTGGATTCTTTACCAACTGAGCTACCAGGGAACCCCATAATAGTCTTTATTGACACCAAATGTAAATTTCTAAACCACGCAACTATCGAACTCCTAAACATCGTCTTCAATAATATGAGCAACTTCTCTTTCAATATACTACTAAATGGAGTGATTTTGCATTGGTACACATATTTGAGGAATTTTAGTTCTATACGTCTGTTCTTTACTGGATTAATATGTGAAATATTAAGCACTAGAGAAGTACAATGTGTGGTACTTCTGATTATCTTCAATAAGTCTGCTGACTGATATTTAATACTCCAATATTGTTATTACCTTTGAAATATCTGTACAGGTTGGGTGTTCCTTGGTATTGAATATTTAATATTTTGGGATCAAGCTATTATGAAAGCCCTGTAATTTTTCCTTTGCCTCTAATCTCTTCCTCATCAAATCTGTCTTCAGATTTGAACTCAGATCAAAGTGACCTAACAATAAGCACACAAGCAAATGTTAATACCCCAGTTCAAAATCACCTATGGATTGCCATTGACCACGATATAAAAACTGGTCTTCTCATGTAATAGAAAAGACAGAAAATCTATTTCTGGTCTAACACCTCAGGCTTACTCTTGGGTGCTCAAATCCTTTGTTCTTGCTTTTGCTCTTATTGCCTCTATCTGGAACATTCTTTTTACACACTGTCTTCTCTGCAGTTTCTGATGCACACACAGACCACACACACAACTACCACCACTACAACCAGATCAGAAGATTCTCAAGACTGAAACTCTGACACTTAGAATGTAATAAATGCTCAATAAATATTTGCTGACTCAGGCCATAAATTTCAATATTTTACCGTAATCTTTACATTCTCCAAAATATAACTATTTGTCCCAAGCATGCCGTGTTCTCTCATTCCTTGATGACTTTGGGTAAAAATCCTCCCTCCATTTCATTAACATGGAAACTATTCATTTATTTGCAAGTATTTACTGCATGTTTATTATGTTATAGGCACAGTGCCTGGCACGGGGAATATAACCATCTCCAGTGTAGATAAGGTCCCTGCCCTCATGAGACCACTATTCTATTAGGGAGATGATAACTACTAAACATATGAAAAAAACACAGTTATTGATTGTGACAATTACTATAAAAGAAATGGAGTGATACAACAGAAAATAAATGGGCAGCAGAAAGAGTTAACAGTTTACAAAGGATGCTCTAGGTGGCTATCTGCAAAGTCTCGATATTGATATTAAAACCTGAACATTGAGGGAAAAAACAGTCTTATGGAAGGAAGAACTGAACCATGTTGCCTGGAAGGGAGATGCACTGTGCAAAAGTCCTAAAATAGCAAAAAGTTAGATTTATATTAAAGGAACTGAATGAATAGCATTGTGATTGGATTGCATTGAAAAGAAGAATGGTAGGAAAATGGCATCTGGTCCCATCATTTCATGGGAAATAGATGGGGAAACAGTGGAAACAGTGTCAGACTTTATTTTTTGGGGCTCCAAAATCACTGCAGATGGTGACTGCAGCCATGAAATTAAAAGACACTTATTCCTTGGAAGGAAAGTTATGACCACCTATTCAAGCATATTCAAGAGCAGAGACATTACTTTGCCAACAAAGGTCCGTCTAGTCAAGGCTATGGTTTTTCCAGTGGTCATGAATGGATGTGGGAGTTGGACTGTGAAGAAGGCTGAGCGCCAAAGAACTGATGCTTTTGAACTGTGGTGTTGGAGAAAACTCTTGAGAGTCCCTTGGACTGCAAGGAAATCCAACCAATCCATTCTGAAGGAGATCAGCCCTGGGATTTCTTTGGAAGGACTGATGCTAAAGCTGAAACTCCAGTACTTTGGCCACCTCATGCGAAGAGTTGACTCATTGGAAAAGACTCTGATGCTGGGAGGGGTTGGGGGCAGGAGGAGAAGGGGACGACAGAGGATGAGATGGCTGGATGGCATCACTGACTCGATGGACGTGAGTTTGGGTGAACTGCGGGAGTTGGTGATGGACACCGAGGCCTGGCGTGCTGCAACTCATGGGGTTGCAAAGAGTCGGACATGACTGAGTGAACTGAACTGAACTGAACTGAAGCTTGCAAAGGTAGGAATGAACAAAAACAACTAGAACCTTAGAGGTCATCAAAAAAAAAAAATTTGTGTTTGATTCTAAGGGCTTCCCTGGTGGCTCAGTAGTAAAGAATTTGCCTGTAATGCAGGAAATCCAGGAGACTTGGATTCAATCCCTGGGTCAGAAGATTCTCTGGTAGAGGGCATGGCAACCCACTTTAGTATTCTTGTCAAGAAAGTCCTATGGACAGAAGAGTCTGGTGAGTTACAATCCATAGGGTCACAAAGAGTCAGACATGACTGAAGTGACTGAGCATACATTAACGGGAAAAGAAGCCTTTGAAAAATTGTAAGCAGGAAAGTGGTATAATAAGATTTACTTTAGGATAAAATTCTGAGTGCTGTGAGAATTTGTTTTTAGAGCTTTTAGAAACAGGGAGACCAATTAGAACATTTCTATAGTGTCCCTGGTGAGAAACTGTAGTGGCTTGTACAAGAGAGGAGTTTCAAAGGAGTGGATGAATTAGAAACTGCATTTCACATGTGCACTATATGTAAGATAAGGGAAAGAGAGGGATTACAAAGGATTCCTAGCTTCTTTATTGAGTTTCTCTGTCCACATTGGTGCTTTTTACCAAAATACAAAACCAGAGGGAGGGACAAATTTTCAAACATCTCATTTAAGTTTCATGATCACTCAGGGTGATTTCTTAAATCTCCCTCTGGGCTCATATTTTACCTTCTATGTTAGAATATATATAGACATGAATCTGAGCAAACTCCGAGACAGTGAAGGACTGGGGAGCCTGGCATGCTGCAGTCTGCGGGGTCACAAAGAGTCAGACGTGACTTAGAGACTGGATAACAACAACAAATTAGAATATTTATTACAAAATATTATAATAATTTATTTTTCTCTTTACAAGACAGCAAGCTCATTGAAGACAGTGACTATATCTTTTTATCTTTGTGTCAGTAGGTTTAGCACAGTGTCGAGTACATAGTAGGCAGATGATAATTGTTCAAATGAATGAATGAATGAATGAATGTAGGAGGAGCTCAGTGAACAAGCAAGACTTGTAGCATCAGAATTATGACAACTTTCAATCTTCCCTGGGCTCTAGTAATTTAAGAATACAGATAGTCTTTGATCAAAATCTCTAAGGCCAACAGGTATCTTACTAACACTTCAAACTACTGTAAATTTCCCAGTTGCTCAAAGTCAGTATGTGAATTATTTTACTCTACCCCGTGTAAATACATGCTAAGTTGCCTCAGTCTGACTCTCTGTGACCCTATGGACTGTAGAGGCTCCTCTGTCCAAGGGGATTCTCCAGGCAAGAATGCTGGAATGGGTTGTCATTCCCTCCTCCAGGGGATTTTTCCAACCCGGGGGTCAAACCCACGCCTCTTACATCTCCAGCATTGTCAGGTGGGTTCTTTACCACTAGCGCCACCTGGGACACCTGCATGAAAACCAAAAAATAAATAAAAGTTCTCTTTTTCTTGTCCTTGAGCTGCAAGTTGCCCAAATAAGTCTTACTTCATAATCAGTAAAAATTAAAAGACTACCTTTAAACAAGCATTCATTTATAATTCCAAATGTTTGTCTTAATGTAAATTTTGGTGGATATTTGTAAGATTCATTTTTCTGTTATCTTTACTTTTTTAAAGGATGTTTGATGTAGGTGGACAGAGATCTGAAAGAAAGAAATGGATTCACTGCTTTGAAGGAGTTACATGCATTATATTTTGTGCTGCACTCAGTGCCTATGACATGGTTCTGGTGGAAGATGAAGAAGTGGTAAGTCTAAAAGGAAGACAAGATAGAGGTAAAAAATAAGCTTTTGTGATTTCCAATATGACTACCCCATTCCCCAACTCAATTAAGAACTTCCAAAGACAGATGCTATTTCTAGATCCTTGTTCATAGTCCCCACCATTAATATCTTGCAAACAACAATCCTACACATTTTCATCTTTTATATCTAACAGAACAGAATGCATGAAAGCCTTCACCTGTTCAACAGTATCTGTAATCACAAGTACTTTGCAACCACCTCCATTGTCCTGTTTCTCAATAAAAAAGATCTCTTTCAAGAAAAAGTTACCAAAGTGCATCTTAGTATCTGCTTTCCAGAGTATACTGGTAAGATTCTTTTCCTTTAATTCCAAAGTAGTAAATTCTTGTATAGAGATACACTTTTCTATCTGGACCTTGATGTATAATATTTAGGAGGTTTGAGGCTATGATACTTTTTGAGTCATGTGTATGGTTCACATTGGAAAGAATTTTACAAATTAAAGAGGAAACCCTCTCTACACTGCCTGCAATAAAGCAAAGCTCTAATGAATAAAGGGGATGTGGTTAGACCAAACAGGGCTGAGACTCCATATAATGTATCAAATGGCATTGCAAACTATATTATCTTAAAAATTATGATAAGTATACATTTTATTTCAAATTGGCATTTTTTAGATATTTCCCAATGAAACCTTGTAACGCTGTACTAGATCTTAATGACTCTTCAAAGTCAGAATTAACTTTTCAGAGGAAGATCTTTAATCAATTTGAGAATAGTGTCAGCTTTTTTCCAGTTTTCCTACCTCCTAGAGTTTTAGTAGGAGAAGGCAATGGCAACCCACTCAAGTACTCTTGCCTGGAAAATCCCATGGACTGTGGAGCCTGGTAGGCTGCATTCCATGGTGTCGCTAAGAGTTGGACAGGACTGAGTGACTTCACTTTCACTTTTCACTTTCATGCATTGGAGAAGGCAATGGCAACCCACTCCAGTGTTCTTGCTGGAAAGTCCCAGGGACGGGGGAGCCTGGTGGGCTGCCGTCTATGGGGTCGCACAGAGTCAGACACGACTAAAGTGACTTAGTAGCAGCAGCAGCAGAGTTTTAGTACTGACGCTGTTTGCTATTGACTATAAATGTCAGGTTCTCTAGAAGAGTTGTATTTCTTTTGGAGACTGTTGTTTTTTGTAAATAGTTACATGCTCTGTTGTTAATGAAACTGTGTTAGATGGAGATATTTATGGTTTAAACATAAATATGGACTTCCCTGGTGGCTCAGTTGGTAAAGAATCTGCCTGCAATGCAGGAGACCTGAGTTTGATCCCTGGGTTGGGAAGATCCCTTGGAGGAAGACATGGCAACCCATTCAGTATTCTTGCCCGGAGAATCCCCAAGGACAGAGGAACCTGATGGGTTACAGTCCATGGGGTTGCAAAGAATTGGACACAACTGAGCAACTTAGCTCAAGCATAAATATAAACCTAGTTTACCACTTAGATATGTGGGTAGCCCAAATGTGCTAGGGTTGTGGCACTTTGTCAAAATAGCTACTTAGGCTAATCTATAATGACTGCTTATAGCTTTTTTATTTATAAATATTAATTATATGCTTATACATTTGTCATGTAATTAAGTATAGTTACATGAATGTTGTATTGAATGTTACAAATTAAATATAGAATCATAATTAAGCACCTTATGTGTTCCAATAGGTTATAATCTTTATTTCTTAAAGCAATTTTTAGTTGGTATAAAAAGTGAACAGAAAATAGAGAGTTTTCATATATTTTCTCTCTGGTCAGTTCCCACCATTTGCCCTATTATTAACATCTTGACTTGGTGTCATTAATTTATTTTGTTACAACTGATGAGCAGATATTGATACATTATTAACCAAAGTCCATGATGATATTTTACATCAGAATAAACTCTGTGTTACACAGTCTGATGGGTAATACCAAACGCACGTCAGGTACCCAGCTTTCTAGTGTTACACAGAATAGTGTCACTACACTAAAACTCCCTGTGATCTACCTATTCATGTCTTTTGCCTCACCTCCAACCCTTACAACCACTGTTCTTTTTACTATTACTACACTTTTGCCCTCCCCAGAATGTCATATAGCTGGAATCTTACAGTACATGCCTATCACTTTTTAGCTTTCCTTCACACAGATTTTTTTCTCTCTCCTACCTACCCTCAAAGTCCAGCTCAAACACTACCTCATTATGTATTCCACTCATCTTCAATTTCCATTCTTTTCTTTTAGTTCATGTTAACACACATGCACACAAGCATGCACATATTTACAAGCATAGTCTTTGACATACATCCAGGCTTTCTTACTCACTCTGTTGTATAAATACATTAGTTGTTGCTGTTGTTTAGTCACTATGTTATGTCTGACACTTTTGCAACCACAGGAACTATAGCCTGCCGATCTCCTCTGTCCTTGGGAATTCCCAGGCAAGAATTCTGGAGTGGGTTGCCATTTCCTTCTCTAGAGGATCTTCTCGACTCAGGGATCAAAGCCATGTCTTCTGTATTGGTGGGTGGGCTCTTTTTCACTGAGCCATCAGGGGAGCCCCAAATATGTTAGTAGTTCTACTATATTTTGATGTTTTCATGCAGAGATTACATTTTAACCACTTGAAATCCCCAGTAGGGTAAGCATAGTTTCCAACACAAAGTAGATGTTATATAAATCCCTGATAATTAACTATTGCCATTTTGATTTTTTAATCCTGAGCACATCAAACAGCACACAAAGTAAAATTCTAAAGATTATTTATAATTGTATGCTTTTTAAATGCAATTACGGTTTACTTCTTTAACTTTTTTTTTAACAAGGTCCAAATACATTTGAAGATGCAGGGAATTACATCAAGAACCAGTTTCTAGACCTGAATTTAAAAAAAGAAGATAAGGAAATTTATTCCCACATGACCTGTGCCACAGATACTCAAAATGTCAAGTTCGTGTTTGATGCAGTTACAGATATAATAATCAAAGAGAATCTGAAAGACTGTGGGCTTTTCTAACTGATGCTTTTTTTCTTCCACTCTTGCTCATGTATACTTTTCAAGATATAAAAGGTCCTGTGTGATGTATTCAGTTTTAATAGATACTAACTTGTATAACTAGTGTTGTAAGGCAAAATTTTTCACACAAACATTTTAATGTATTATCACCTTTCTTTGGTAAGCTTTGATTTATTTGAATTAGCAAGGATTGGGGTGTCTTATGTCTTCAGTTCTGAAAACTGATACATTTTGGTAGTGCTCTTGCTGTACATATCAGTGACACTGAATTTTCTTGGAAGTAAATTCTGCATTGTGGCCTATTTTAAAATCATAGAACAATGGGGAAAAAAACAATGTATTCTATATTATTTCCATTGGCCAGAATTTGAGAGGCATTCATTTTTGCTGATAACATATCTGTGCTTATACCATAGAAACATTCAAAGATGATACATGTGGCATTTTATTGGTCAATTACTCCTTTTCAGCCAGTGCAAATGAAATGTTCACTATACATGTGCCTGTTGATGGAAATTACACATGCCAAAGAAATGCATACAATTTTATCTGCTACTTTTCCATAGGAAGAAAAAAGTATTAATGCTGAATTTACCTTTAGAATTGAGGATTTCAATAATGTATTTTTGTACCAATCCAACTGAAAACTGGGGACCATGTGTGATCAAGACAGTGTAAGACTGCTCAGGCTGAAGAGTCATCCTCAATGGAGTACTCCTTTCCCCCATTTTATTTCGGAGCAGCGTGGAACATTATTACAATTAATGGTTTGAGGACAATACATCGTGACCACAAGAGAAAAAAAAATAATTAAATATCTTAGCACTAGTGTGTTTTAGCTTTGTGAATAAGAAGTAGGAAGTAAGAGTAAATAATTAGGAGATTTTTTTAGAAGAGAAACATTGAGCTTCTTGTTTGTAGCATATGCTCCTTTCTAATGTTATATGGTATGCTAATGGTCAAAGCCTACTCTTTAAAAGATTATTTGGTGCATTACCAACACAATCATTATTTATGAACAGAAAAGATGACTTTTTTTCCTTTTTTAAAGTGTGCATCACTTACAACATATATTTTTAAAACATGTCTGATATCATTTAACTTATCCACTTGTCGAAGGTGATATATAGGTCAGAATAGGAGATCAGTGCATAAGATCTATAATTACTCTGAAAAGAGAGCTAATTAGATTAGATAATTAGATGAGATGAAAGGAATATAAATTAAGCAATTTGCCAATCGGTAGCTCTGGTGGATTTAGGTAGCCCTGTCTCAGTGTCACGGCTTCACTGTTCTGTAATACATTTCCAGCCTAAGCACGTAAGAATGATCCCCATTCAGTGAGTAACCTTGACAAGAGCATTTCTGGCTTTATTTTCAAAAACACAAGGAGTTATCAATAAATACGATCGAATAAAAATGTTATATTAAGAGCAATTAATTTGAAATTTCTTTGCAAAATACAAGTTATTAAGGAGCCTAAGATAACAAAGACAAACGATGCACAAGAAATCATTCAGTTCAGGCGCTCAATACATTTTTCTGGCTGAAAACCATTATCTATTAAACAAGTCCACATTTTACTAGGAGCTATATAATGCTTTGAGATTTTAAATTAAGATTACAAATACTATCATTTTATCCATTACTTTGTCTTTTTGTTCTCCTATTCTACTTTAATCTATTTTTCTCTATCAGTGTGAAGAGAATGTTCCAGAAAGTAATTTTTTGAAATAGTATTACTATTATAATTTATATTTTGACTCTGATTTATGCTTAGAGTTCCTATTTTAGATAACATAGGTAGAAAGGGTAAGGTCAGAAATGGTCTTTTAAAAATATATAACTCATTTTGATCTTAGCAAAAAATTAATAGACATCATTTATTTATGAAATCTTGTTCTGAGAACTTTAAAAATATATGTTAAACTACCAAACTAAAATTAAAGGTCAGTTGGGATTATCTTTTTAAAAACTGTTCGATTCCTTCCAATTCTGTAATTAAATTTTAAAAAAACTTTTCTTCACAATCAAGAACAATTACTATGCTAAACAATTTTAATTAAGAGAAATTTTTAGTAGGGAAATATAAATGTTTGTATTATTTCTTCAATGATTGTACACATTAAAACTGAATTTATGATTTTACTTTTTAAATTTTTCAATTAAAAAAAAGGTTGGAGTGGATACAAAGAATTTGAGATTAAACAAAGTAACAGAATGGGAAACATAGGAAGTTATACTTCAGCTAGAAGAAACTCACCTTGAGACTAGAAATGTTACAACTGATAAGACTCAAAACTTCTATTTCAACTGAAAATTCAATCTTTTAGTAATATTTGTCATTCAAAAATTCAAAAGTGATTATAATGATATTTTCCTTTTCTGTTATTTGAGGCTTTTCTTCCTGACTCAGAATGTTTTATAACCCTCTTGTCTTAGATTTTTAATATCCCCAACTCATAACTGTCTAACATATGTCCAATTGTAGACACACTGCGCTGCCTCAGAAATCTGGTGTGGGCTTACATCTAACAGGGTCACTAATAACCAGTTCTTGCAGAGTTCTTCCAGAAGCATGAGCTGAGCAACAAATAAGTTTTGCCTCTTGGAACTAGTGACTGGAGAGTTAAATGAAGAAGAGTATTAATTGGGTAATATCTTTGTGTCAAAATGCAAAAGTTGACAACTTTATGAAGAAGGTCTATGGAAAGGGGGTTTCAAATTCTGTTGAATCTACAACATAACTTATAGATATCCAATATCCTACTGATTAACAACATTTATAAATAATTAACAATTTTCATGTATATCACAAAAATAGGCTCACTACTTTTATAGGCCGTGAGCCTGTCCTAATACACATTTTCTTACTCAATCCAATATCCTATTTTAAACACAAAAGGTATTTTTAAATACTTGACAGAGAATTACTCAGACTTAAAATAATCAAACACTATGTATACGAGGGAAAAAAATATTTTCTGTTGTCTTAATATGTTTTCACAGTGCTACACCACATGTAGAAAGGTGATTAATGTGTATCTACTAAAAACAAAATAGTTGTAAAAACTATAGGAGAATTATACATTCTCTAACTTGGAATAACTTTACAAATAGGAGAGATAACAATCTGCCTAAGTGGAGGGTTATAACCATCACTCCTCTGCCTAAGGTGGAGCCAGGATTTACTGGAGAATATAACCAGCTAAGGCCCTCATTCAAAACATTTAGGTATTTTTCTATATTTTTACAAACTAGCCTATAGCCACTTGGGGGCACACTTATATCATGTGTTTTTCTACTCAAATATTGCAAACATAATAAATTTGGATTATTGGTAACGTTAATGACACAGATAATAAAATCCTATTAGGAATCACGGATCATTTTGTGTTTCCAGCTCAGTAGTACATCATAATTTTCTGATAATCATAATATGCACGATCTTAATCAAATTTTTGAGTAATGGCTATTAAAACAGCTTGAAATTTGTTTGATATTATACAGATATTTAGTTTCTTTGCATGCTTTTATTTTCTGCAATTTTCAAACTATTATTAAATCTAAGTAAACATTAATTTTGCAAAGTGTATTTTTCCATTAATTTGAATTGTTTCTAAAATCTTGATTAGCTTATAGTGAAAGAATAATTTGAAGCCTAACAATTATGTTTTGTGAATAGTTATTAATTAGATGCTTATTAGTGTGTTATCTTTTCAATAAATCAAAGTAAAATTCCACTCTTCTAATAATATTAGCCATTCCATTATTCTTTTTATTACAACTTTTTCTGTAACCACCACTGCACTAAATCAAGAGGAAAATGAGTGCTCTGTGACATTTTTCTATCAACAACACTGCCACTAACAGCACATTTTTCACTAGTAATAGTACAATTGTTATTTTAAACCACATTTGTCACACTAATTAAGAAATAAATAGAGTCACAAGAAAGAAAAAAGGAAGAAAAAGACCCTAATTTACTTCACAAGGACAGTAATAATCCTCTAATTATTATACCTTTCAGGTAAAGAATAATATGTGACACACAAATATAGTGATTGTTTGAAAGACATTCACATTTTCTAAATTGGTCAGATTAAAACAAACAGCACACATATGGAATGGAAAATCTTTTTTTCAATGCATATTGCTGTGAGTTTCCTGAAAAACAAAAGTGGTCAAATATGAAATGCCAGTATAATATCAAAACCAATGCAAACTGTCTTTTAACATATTAAAAGTCTTACATTGGAGAAAATTCTGGATGACTGTACATATAGTTAGCACATGAAAGTTCAACACGAAAAGCACCCCATGTAAAACACCAAAGAAAAAGATGATCTATGCTGTAATGATCTTACTCAGTTAAAATCTGAATATTTAATGACATTTTTGAAATACTGATGGACAAGTGTACATTTGGGGCTTCCCTGGTAGCTCAGCTGGTAAAGAATCTGCCTGCAGTGTAGGAGACGTGGGTTCAATCTCTGGGTTGGGAAGATCCCCTGGAGAAGGGAAAGGCACCCACTCCAGTATTCTGGCCTGGAGAATTCCATGGACTGTATGGTCCATGGGGTCACAAAGAGTCTGACACAAATGAGCGACTTTCAGTTTCTTTCAAGTGTACATTTATATACAGCACAAATTAGGGAAGACAATTCACCAACAAATGAAGTGCTTTGATTTCCCTTGGAGTTAAAGTCAAGTCATTCATCACAGTGAGCCCACTAGTGTTTACTTTCTAGCATATCTGAGAAAGAACAACAAAGAGTAACTTCGTGTTGTTACTCACACATACCATGTGCTCCCCTATAATACCTCCATAATCATCTGTACCTTTTGAACCAAAAGGTAGAAAATTTTATAAAAAACATACAAACCACACGGATTACATCTAAAACAGACAAAAGTGCATGTTCATTTTGATAATTCTGTTTTTTTGGTAAATATAAAAAGAAGCATTGCTTCATCATCTAAAGTAACAGCCACACTGTTTTGCTCGAAAGCAGGAGAGGAAGTATCTGGGCAGTTATATTCTAGACCACCACACATGAAGGCTCATTAAACTCAGATTTCATGAGCAAGTTACTCATCAGGCATTTTATCCTGAATCTGAGGCAAGAAGTCCTCTTGAACTACATTTTTCCCTCAAGGACAGGTGATATGGTCACGGTAGGAAACTCTTGGCTGTGCTTGAGAATTGGCATTTAAATCTCAGTTTTGTCACCAATCATGCCCCTGTGAGACATTGAACACAGTCTTTTTCCACGTGGCTGCTTTTCTTATCTACAGATGAACAGAATACATTAAACAATCACCACAAACCAATACACTCTGAGCTCCTGAATCAGCAACATCTTTGAACACTGATACCAGAGTAAGACTGTCTTAATTGTGTATTGAAAGAAAACAACAGCAGGAAGAGGAATGATATGTAAAGAGTCTTTAATTAGCACTTAAAATGTGACTTAATAAAATATGTGACTTTCTCCTCTTTTCACTGCTCAATTGAGCACTAGACGTGTTATTTCTTCCTGGAAAGAATAGTCTAGCACCTGGCATTGCCCCTAGTTAAGACTTCACCAGGAGGACAACTCATAGTTCAGCCAGGTATAATAGAGCATCCATTACCATCCAAAGAAGTAAAACTGCACTGATTCATGTTTTAAAAAAAATGTTAAAGACCAATGTAACAACTTATGTTGCCAAACACTCAATTATATGCTTAAAATGAATGAACATATAAGTTATACCTCAAAACAATAATAATGATAACTTAAAAAGAATAATATGGCACCCGTTCTCCCCCATAATATCTCATATATGTAATGGCATTAATACGTTTTTAACAAATTAATAAACAATAAGGTCATATCCCCCATAATGACCTCTCTAACTGAAACAGATGAGTACTAAACTCCAATATCTCTGTCTACCCTAGGATATAGGTCTGCCCTCCCCACAAACTGGGTTGCCCAAGAGTAATAAATCAGTTCTACTTTTTTAAAATTCCTGAAAGCTTAGATCACTCTCATGCTAAAATATAGTTTCAGGTTAAATCTAGTAGTCAGGGCACAGGCCCTGGTCCTTCACACAGTAGGTCCTTAGCTCTTGCTGTTTTATTGTCAGGACTGCCCGCTCCCACTCCAGGCCTTATGGGCTCCTGCTTATTCTTCAGATTTTAAATCAGTGTTGACATCTTGAGACGGCGGTTCCCAGACCTCACAGATACAAGTTCACCTGCTTCATACTTTTATAGCTTTTTATAACAAATTTACTCTTTATACCTTGCTAACATTTACAATGAAATATTTATGTGTAGGTTTGATATTTGTACACAGATATCGATGCATATTTGTTTCTCCACTTTACTGTTAGTTTCCTGAGGGTGGAGCCAATATGTGGGTTTTCCGCAGTTGCGTTTGAGGCAAGCAGTAGTTGTTCAGTCGTGTCCAATTCTGCGCGACCCCATGGATTGTAGCCTGCCGGTCTCCTCTGTCCATGAAATTTTCCAGGCAAGAATGCTGGAGTGGGTTGCCATTTCCTCCTCCAGAGGGTCTTCCCAAGGCACAGATCAAACCCGGGTATCCTGCATTGCAGGCAGAGTCTTTACCATCTGAGCCACTGTCTTAAAGAATATTTGTGAATTACTCAACCAAAAACCAATGATTGTTCACCAGTTCTCCTTGAAAGCTGCTTTTCATTTAGCTTCCAGAATGCCACACTTTCCTGAATTTTCTCCTGTCTCTCTGCTTCTTTCTCAAACTCCTGACTATCCTGTAAATGTTACTATTACTGAAAATACTTACCTAGACTGGGTTTTCCGCAGTTGTGTTTGATGCAAATGGTAGCTGTTCAGTCGTGTCCAACTCTGCGTGACCCCGTGGATTGTAGCCTGCCGGTCTCCTCTGTCCATGAAGACAGACAAATTTATTATAAAAAGCTATAAAAGTATGAAGCAGGTGAACTTGTATCTGTAAGATCTGGGAACCCCTGTCTCGAGATGTCAACACTGATTTAAAATCTGAAGAATAAGCAGGAGCCCATAAGGCCTGGAGTGGGAGCGGGCAGTCCTGACAATAAAACAGCAAGAGCTATTCTTATCTAGAAACCAGAAGTACTTTTACACCTTTATTTTTCTTTAACTAAGATCAGTTTCCTGATCCTTGGATGTATATTTTAACTGCCTTTGGGGACATGATCAGACAAGTAAAATGCAACACTTAAAAAATTAAACTCAGGATTTAGTAAGTTTAATTAATCTCAAAAATCTATCCCTCCTCCTGTGATCTCTCAGTTGATTATTCCAGACCTCAGGTTCTACCCTACTTTCTCTCATCTGTTACCTATCTTAAATTATTCAACAAGTTCTATTATTGCTCTACACCTTAAATATTTCTTTATTTGCTTTTTTTCTATCATCACCACCCCTGTCTAGTTCAAGTCTCTCTCTTGCAGAGATTCCTGGCACAGTTCCTTAAACTCTCTGCCCAACATCCATTCTTGCCACTCCCTGTCTATTCTCCACCCAGCTGACAGGATGGACTTTCTGAAGTGCAGAACAATTACATTACAGGGCTTCAGATGCTTCCATGGCTTTCCATTGTCATAAAGTCCAGCTGCCATAACATCTAGATAGTCTCCCTGACCTGGTACCTTTTTTCCTCTCTAGCCTATCTTTTGCCATTCTTCAGTCTAAATCCACTTGCAAATGTGTTCCCTCCTAAAACACTGTCCTTCTCATCCATTGATTAATTAACGCAACCTGTAGGTTTTGACTTTTTTCAGTTCTCTCCTCACCTGCCAGGTCTTGGCTAACTACCGTTCTATGTGCTTGTTCACCCTGTATCTCCTTCTCTGTGAGCCTTATCGTGATAAGGAAGGCAAGTAAATTCATGCTCTATTACTCTGTGTGTGTATTTTACAGTTTTTAACTCTATCTTAATGTTCCTGGTGGGGCAGAAAGAAATAAAAATGTCTAAAGAAAATGATGTATCATAGTAAAAGAACATCATTTGTTTCTCCTCAATTCAGACTTACAAAAAGTCTTGAATGCATTTGGCAAAATTTCCAATTGGTAAATCAATATACCAATTTAATATTCTAAACAAGTTTACATAAATATGTCAGTAATCTGTTTCCCAAAGCCATTTACCACATCCTATTGGTATCAGTAGGAAGAGACAAGTTTATAGAGAAGTCAAACACATTACTGTTGAGAGAAGTTTTAGCTAATCCTATACTAAAGACAACTGAAAGAAAACAATACCAGTCTTGCTTTTCCTGCCAGTCTGACACCTCTATAAACAGAGATACATCTAAACGTCCCAGAGATTTGAAATGAGATTTTTGATCCAGAGAAGCCATATAAGACATATAGATTTTTTTTCTTTTTGAAGTTTTGGGTAATGAATAGCTGAACATTACAAAATCCTTAATAATTAGTCCATTTATATAAAAAAATAAGCTTTAAAGTGTGAGCATTGCCTTAATTGTTCACAAAGGGAGAATTACATCACATAAAGCACAATCTTAGAACAGCAAAGTCTGTATTAGTTGTTCAGTCATGTCCAACTCTTTCGACCCCTTGGACTGTAGCCCACTAGGTTCCTCTGTCCATGGGATTCTCCAGGCAAGCATACTGGAGTGGGTTGCCATTCCCTTCTCCAAGGGATCTTCCCAACCCAGGGATTGAACCTGGGTCTCCTGCATTGCAGGCAGATTCTTTACCGACTGAGTCACCAGGGAAGTCTAAAAATAGCAAAACCCAACAATAAAAGAATTAATGTTTAGAATTTTTAAACATTTGTTTAATAACTTTTTATGATATTTTTTATATAATTAGAAGATTTAAATTTACTGCTAATATTTTTCTATTCTTTTTGTTTTTGTTGTTAAGTCTCCTCAAGTCTTTCAAAAGCAACTTTTATCTCCTTAGCAGGACTGAACTTTCTCTGTACACAACCACCTTACAAACAAATTGTATTTTCATCAAAGTATCAGTCCCTTTTAAAGTTAGTTCTCTCTATACTATAAATAACCCTTACCTGGAACATTCCAGAAGATTATCAAACATACTTGATCAAAGTTCTATTACAGCTTTTCAGAAAATGCTTACACTTCAAAACTTGCAATGTAACTTGGAGAATTTATAAACAGATCAATGACCCTTTAATATCTATAAATATAAGTAGATAATCTCTGTTAGTCATCAGTCGTGTCCAACTCTTTGCAACACCTTGGAATGTAGCCTACCAGGCTCCTCTGTCCATGGAATTCTCCAGGCAAGAATACTGGAGTGGATTGCCATTCCCTTCTTCCAGGGATCTTCCTGACCCAGGGATTGAACCTGGGTCTCCTGCTTTGATTCTTTACCAACTGAGCCACCAGGGAAACCAATAAGTAGATAATAGTGGAACTCTTATTAGTGTGTTTTCCATAACTTGAATCTATTATTTTCCTTAAAATTTCTCACATTTAAAAATATTACATAAAAGATACTTCCTTCACTGAGATGCATAAGAATGTTGGTGATAGATTTCAATGGGAAGTCAATAAAAACTTAATCTTGATGAGGTTAGTAACTGTGAGCTTTAGGTTTAGGTGTTTGGTAATTTCCATTAATCATATGAGTGTGTATGTGTGTATGTTTAACAGGAAGAAAGACCATAGGCCTCTCATGGAGTAATAATTGATTTAACTTACGGGGGAAAAAAAAGACTTTCAAAGTGAAAATATTACTTTTTAGATTTCTTCTAATGTCCTTTCTTAAATTTTTAAATCTATCAAATCTAGTAAATCTTAATATTTTTTTTTTGCTGTAAATTAATAGAGCCAAGTTGCTAAATACAATTGCCTTCATCACCTCATGCTTCATGAAGACCTAACATACCTTTGCTAAACATTGTTTTTAAAATGTGTTTTAAACTATTGAAACCTACCTGTCCTTCTTGAACTCATTATTTAAGCCAACCAGTTGGGAATTTTAAATTTTTCCGATATAATTCATGAGACTTTTTAAATGATTACATAGAAAAAAAGCTTAAAGAATCGATAAATTTCTACTGTCTATGGACTGTGCTATCTCTCAGTTGTATTTCAATTCTAAAAATGTAACCTTTGAAATTTAAAGAGATTTGAAAAAGCAAATTCTCCTTCATGCATGATCAGACAAAATGACAAGCAGCTTGCCATCTATTAAACTCACACAATGTGGATGGTGAGTGCAGGCAATTTGACTTTCTGATGATCAGGTAGCAGTGTAAAAAATGTGTTGTGATATTTACCTTCTGAAAGTAATATTTTCACTTTGAAAGTCTTTTTTTTCCCCCGTAAGTTAAATCAAGGCCTCCATGAGAGGCCTATCTTCAAACCCCATCTCAGCAGAGGCCCATCAGATTATTTATATTACATTTGTGAGCTCGGGCCACAAAAAGCCCAGCTGAGCCCACAGCATTTTACAAGTGTTCTAAACCCAGGAGGCAGGCATATCAAACATCCACATACTAATTGTGACATTAATCTCTAGCCATCAGCTGACTAAGGATATTAGAGCTGTAATAAAAACATGCTGCAGTTTTAAATCACTTCACCGAGTAACCCATGTGGTGCCATATCTTATTTCCATACCAACAAGGAGTGGCAAGAAGCAGGAATAGTATAGCTGAGCACAAATTTTCAAAGAGAATCTTATGTTTAGATGTGTAAGTTGTATAAGCAGGGTATGAAAAACTGCCAATCTAGAGTTCAAACAGCGTTTAATTTTGATCACCTGTCTGTACAGGAAACTTCCTACTAAACATGATATTTTCAGATCAGTAGAGGATTTGCTCCTTTCAAATTCTGGTATCTTAAACCATAACGAATAATTCAACTATATTATAAATTATTCTGTCTTCTGAGATTGAATATATTCAATATATTTTACCCTTTCCTTAAAGTTCCATAATTAACATGATACATAATTACTATATTGTACTGCAATAATACTCAGTTACAATTTCGGCATGTGGATTTCTTTTTATTCATTGTCACAGGGACTCATATGTGTGAGAAGATGCTATGAGTCACCAAGAGAAAAGGCGCTTGCTTTTAAAGGCAAACACCCAAGCGAAACCTGCTCTCTAGTGTGGACAGAATATAATAGACAATAATAGTGCCTGAGGGTTCTTTGTCATCTGGGCTGATAACTTAGTTTTGTCCCTGATGACTTGCATAGTCTGGAATAAGGTTCTTAACTACTCAGTATCCACATTCACACAATGAGGGAAATAATAACAGTTATAGGTCAGAGCCCAGGAATAAATGAGATAATACCTGTGAAGTGCTTAGAAGAGATGATTGTTTATTAGTAGAAGGGGTAGAAAGCTTAACATGGAGTTGTGAAGTTGCATAGTGATCTATAAAGATGACTCATGGCATAACAGAGCCCTTGGCTGAGAGGGAGGAAGGGATTTGAGGGAGGTGGAAGTTTAGAAAATATTTAGAAGTGTATCCTGTGAAATGAAAATATCTCCTGCCATATCGATAAGCAAGAAATGTCATAGTCATCAGCAGTTTCTGCCCCTCAAATGTGAACAAGGGCTCCGGAAACTGTAGCACAGCAGATGCTGCCACCTCCACGAGGTGACTGCTGAAAAGCTAGGGGAATGTGAGTAGCAACCATCTGCCACTCCTTAAGGTCAACAAGGAAACAGGATTTGGCCCCAGATGGCTGAGCGAAGGGAAAGTCACTCAGTCCTGTCTGACTCTTTGCAACCCCATGGATTATACAGGCCGTGGAATTCTCCAGGCCAGAATACTGGAATGGGTAACCTTTTCCTTCTCCAAGGGATCTTCCTAACCCAGGAATTGAACTCAAGTCTCTGACATTGCAGGCTGATTCTTTACCACCTGAGCCACAAGGGAAGCCCAAGAATAATGGAGTGGGTAGCCTATTCCTTCTCCAGGGAATCTTCCTAACCCAGGAATCACCCCAGGGTCTCCTGCATTGCAGATGCATTCTTTACCAACTGAGCTATGAGGGAGATAGCTCAGATAGCTGAGATGCATATGAAAAGAATGAATTCAGTGAGGCCAGAGGCTTGCACCTTCCTATATATACAATGCTAAATTCCTTAATTTGAAACCTGATCTTTGATGTTCAGACTTCCTGCTCCCTTTGCTGCAAACTTGTGTATAGCCTGACTACCCCTCCTGCTTCCCTGGAGCCGTTTTCTCAGAGCTACAGAGATGCTGTCCCCTGGGCCCTGAGTCCTAAATATTCTGTCAACTACGAACTGGCACTTGCCAAGAGCACTGCCAAAGACTGAACGAAAAGGACATTTGCCATCTGCCTCTGAGGAGATTGAACCCTGTGCTGTTGCAGCTGCTGACATTCAACACCCCTTGAGGGAGTTCAGGGTGGAGCGAGGCACTCTGTGCTCCAGGCAATCTGGTGAGACAGTTCTTTAGATAGTTAGATGTTTTTAGGAACTGATTTTATGATCTCAACCCCCTGTATCTCCTCATATCTAGAAAAGCACTAAATCCCTTCATGGTGACATCAGATCCTCAGAACTAGCAGAAAACCTTTTGTAAAATGAATGCTTAATGGTATTGAACTTCCTCCTTTCACCAAAATCTTGTATATTGACCTTCCCCTGCTTCCTCTCTGGTGCAGTGTCTCAGAGCTCTCTGGGGTGCTGCCTCCTGGGCTGCAGTCCTCATTTTACCCCAAATAAAATTTAACTCACACCTGTCAAGTTGTATATCTTTTTTTAGTTGACACCACCCAATAAAATAACTCTCTATTTTCAGGTTGTGACTCTATTTTTTAGTCGACAGGATTAAAAGGATGATATTAGGATTTTTTCTTTATCTTTTGCAAATGTTTTCTTTATCTTTTGCAAATGTTTTCTTTATCTTTTGCAAATATTTTCTTTATCTTTTGCAAAGATAGTAACTTCCCTGGTGGCTCAGAGGTAAAGCATCTGCCTGCAATGTGGGAGACCCGGGTTTGAACACTGGGTTGGGAAGATTCCCTGGAGAAGGAAATGGCAATCCACTCCAGTACTCTTGCTTGGAAAATTCCATGGATGGAGGAGCCTGGTTAGGTGATAGTCCATGGGGCCACAAAGAGTCGGACACGACTGAGTGGCTTCACTCTCACTCTCTCTTTGCAAGTATTGGTTCATCTGACTGATATCACCTGACATGTCATCTTAAATTTAACTATAATAATTATATCCATTGTGTTAGACCTAAGAATTATTGTTACTTCTTTGCTTGTTCATTCTTCCATCTATACATCCATCCCTACACTAAACTATGCATTCAGTTTTTCAACAAGGAACCATCATGAAAAGGTACTTTGAAAGTTACTGTGAAATCCTTAAAGTTCAATTTGAGGTCTCTGTCATCAAGACACTTTCAAATTAACAGAACAGAATTTCCTACATTAAACAGCTTCAAAAATAAGTGTTGAGGGATTAGCTTTGTCAAACACACTTTTGTGTTAACAAAAAGAACAGTGTCATTCACCATCCAGTTACACAAGGGTTAAGTGGTAACCACTGCAGCTGCCCACCCTGAGAAGGACTAAGGATGAAGAAAACTGAGATCCTCCAGTTATCTTTTTTATATATAGTAGTGTATATATGTTAATCCCAATATCCCAGTTCATAACCTACTGTTTAGCACAGAAAACTACTCAATGTCTGTGGTAAAAATGAGGGGTTTTATATACACGTATAACTGATTCACTTTATTGTACAGCAGAAACTAGCTCAGCTGGTAAAGAATCCACCTGCAACGCAGGAGACCCAGTTTGATTCCTGGGTTGGAAAGTTCCCCTGGAGAAGAGATAGGCTACCCACTCCAGTATTCTTGGGCTTCCCCAATGGCTTAGATGATAAAGAATCCACCTGCAATGTGGGAGACCTGGGTTCGATCCCTGGATAGGGAAGATCCCCTGGAAGACAGTATGGCAACCCACTCTAGTATTCTTGGCTGGAGAATCCCCTTGGACAGAGGAGCCTGGTGGGCTACAGTCCATGTGGTTGCAAAGCATCCAGTACAACTGAGTGACTAAGCACAGCCTAAATTAACAACATTGTAAAGCAACTAAACTCCAATTTTAAAAAAGAAAACCAGGATTAAAGGGCCCTCCAGATAGCTAAGATGCATGTCTCCAGAACTATTTCAATGAACCCAGATTCATGCATCTTCCCATACATCACAGAAAAACACTAAAATCATTAAGTTGAGATCTCTGGTCTTTGTGCTTGGCAGTAATATATTTAACCAAGATGTATGCTTGACTACATGTATTTCCTAGTCAAAAATTTAACTAGGTATTGGTTCCTCTCTTATCTCTTCAGAGCAGTTCCTCAGAGCTGTCTGAGAGGCTGTTTTCCCAGCTATGGTCCTTAGTAAGATCCCTGAATAAAACTGAAACTCAAAACACGACTCTGACATTGTGTATTTTCCTTTCAGTTGACAAGTTAAATAAAGTTAAAAGTTTCTTTAACACTGTGTATCTTTGAGAAGGAGACACAGTGTAAGAAGTCTTTTTTGGAACCATTATTTTTACAGCTAATATTTTGGGAAATACTGTGTGTGTGTTAATCATTCAGTCGTGTCCAATTCTTTATGACCCCATGGATTGCAGTCCACCAGGCTCCTCTGTTCATGGAATTCTCCAGGCAAGAATACTAGAGTGGGTTGCCATCTCCTTCTCCAGGGAATCTTCCGGACCCAGGGATCGAACCTGGGTCTCCTGCATTGCAGATGGATGATTTACCGTCTGAACTACCAGAGAAGCCCCTTGGGAAATATTAGGTAATAAATATAGCAATAGCTTTATCGCAAAGACTTTGTGATAGGTCCTTGGGACAAAAGTCTTCTCTACTTACTTTCTAGTTTTCAATTCTGTTCAGCATATCATGCTGTGTTCACACAGTTTCAATGAAATAAGGGTGCTGTTTGTATTCCTTTAGATCATGGACACAGGGAACAGACTCCAGCACCATAAAGGGCAGTTTTAATAACTGACAGTGTGAAGATTGCAGGAGAGAGAGCAATGAACCGAGCCTGGTGAGGCCATATTGTGGATGATGGTTTTATGCCAGGAGCCAGTGCTGCTGCTTTTTTTCTGAATGAGACTATTTGGTACAGTAGTTTGCTTTTTATTTTTATTTTTTTTTAAAAAGGGCCTGAATAAAGAGAAGTCCTGGGAGTTCTCCAGATATCTGGCTTTCATCCTGAGTATCTGAAGTGAATTGAATACCATTTTTAAGTTATGAAATTGTAATGCCGAAACACAAATCCTACCCTGACAGAAATCTTAATTGTTCCAAAACTGGAACCATCAGAATGTCATTTATCTGATTTCTCATCATTGTAAAATGCTGAACCAAACACAAGATTCTCTGTTTCTCTAAGAAATCATTTGTTCCTTTGCATAAAATCAATATGAGGTCACTCATCTGCATACAAATCTTCCTTGAAACTAATTTTTCATGAAAACACTGTTGAAATAATCTCAATGTGGCTTTCTCAGCCTAGCTATTTTCCAGATGATTTAACCTCCAGAGTTGAACCTAGAAAAATGTTATTGCTCAGGTTGAGACTTCCCAAAAAACAGGCAATAAAATGTATGAGACATCATTAGGATATAATACACATCATTAGGTACAAACACACATTCAGCATCTAATTTTAACTAGTGAATCACTGACCTCAAGTCACAAGTAACAATTTCTTTATCACACAGTACAAAGGTGTTTCTGCCCTTAGCAAAAATTGGTCAGATGAAATCCAAAGTGTACTTATGAACCAGGGGACGAGAAAGGCAAGATTTGTAAGTCTACTGTAAATAAACTTGACTCTGATTTGGGGCTATATCAATATTAACACATGGATGAAGAAAGAAGGAAAGTAAGAAGACTGTAAGAAAGATTTATTTTTTCCTTAGACATGTGTGCATGATGTCATTGGTTTTTCCTTATCACTATATCTATTGTAAATATAGACATATCACTGCAGATGGTGACTGCAACCATGAAATTAAAAGACGCTTACTCCTTGGAAGGAAAGTTATGACCAACCTAGATAGCATTTTTTTTTTCTAGATAGCATATTAAAAAGCAGATATTACTTTGCCAACAAAGGTCCGTCTAGTCAAGGCTATGGTTTTTCCAGTCGTCATGTATGGATGTGAGAGTTGGACTGTGAAGAAAGCTGAGCGCCGAAGAATTGATGCTTTTGAACTGTGGTGTTGGAGAAGACTCTTGAGAGTCCCTTGGACTGCAAGGAGATCCAACCAATCCATTCTAAAGGAGATCAGTCCTGGGTGTTCATTGGAAGGACTGAGGCTGAGGCTGAAACTCCAATACTTTGGCCACCTCATGCTAAGAGTTGACTCACTGGAAAAGACTCTGATGCTGGGAGGGATTGGGGGCAGGAGGAGAAGGGGACGACAGAGGATGAGATGGCTTGATGGTATTACTGACTCAATGCACATGAGTTTGGATGAACTCCAGGAGTTGGTGATGCCTGGCGTGCTGCAATTCATGGGGTCACAAAGAGTCAGACACAACTGAGTGACTGAACTGAACTGAACTGCATTAAATTGATGTTTCATAAACTTTTCTTGCTAACACCAATGGCAATTGTTTAAAAACATAGATTAACGGATTCCTATTCCAATTCTGTTGGTTTGAAGAACACCAAAGAATTTCTGATATCTATGAGTAGGCAGTAGGAGAAACATGGCTTAAAACACCAAAACTAAAACACTGATTTGAATTAAGTTTTATTTTCACTTGTATTTTTTTCAGTTTCAATGTTAATGAAGCTTACTTACTATATATTAGTTATTATATTCCAACTTAGACAGTTGAGAAAATTGTGAGTGGGTAAGATTAGTGTCCACGTTCAAAACAGACTATTCTAGTAAGGTAGATAAGCTATGTATATCCAAAAGAATTATATAACAAAGGTAGGATTGCCAATCTTAAATTTATTAAACCATTCACTTATTAATTTACTTAGTAAACGTATATATATCATCCACCTATTAACGAATGGCATTCTATCAAATTAGACAGCTCCAATGATGAGCAAAAACAAGCACAAGTCCTGTCTTCTTGGAACTTCTAGTTTAGGAGGGGGAAATTCGCTACACAAATTAATAACATTGCAAGTATAAAATGCAGCATATGTTATGAAAACAGTGAATAAGACACAATTAGCCAATAGCATGCCAATAGTGATCTAGTCAGAGGGGCTAAGAAGTTTTTTCTTAGTAAATAAACTTGAACTGAGGATGAGGAATCAGTAACAAGATGAAGGGAGGAAAGGAATGCTTCCAGGCCACAGTAAGTGCATGAACCAAGGCCCTGAGGTAAAAGAAATTCTGTGCATGTAAAAGGCTCTGGTGGCTAGAGCTCTAAGAGGAAGAGGGGGAAAGGCTAAAAAGATCAGATCGCATAGGGTCTTTTAAGATTTCTGTCTATATTTTAAAAACAAGTGTTCAAAAATAGAATGGTATAAGATTTGCAATTTGAAAAGATGACCTTGGGTGTGGTATGGAAAAATGACTAGAGGAAGGAAGGCTAGGTTAGTACAATAGGTGGGCAGCTACTCAAAATATTCCAAAAGGAGATTAACAACAACCTAAACTAGGACAATGGAAATGGAGAATAAAAGGGCAGACAGACTTCTAATGTAGTCCGGAGGCCAAACCAAAGAACTTGGTGATGAAGTCACTGCTGGCAGATAACGGTAGGGCCTAGTGGGCAGTCAGGGGGAGGAAATTTCAGGGGTGGTGGAGACATACTGAGGTAGGAGATGGTAGAAGAAGAACAGATCTGAGGCAGGAAGAGGGAATAGATGAAAATGATTTTAAAATAAAATGAATTTGAGATGTTTTGTATATATCCCCTTTGAACTGAGTAGGTAATTAGAAATTCTTACCCAGAGGTTAGAGAAGTATCAACTGCAGACAGACATTTGTGAAGCATCAGGAAAAATAGAAAATATAGGTTCAAGCAAGATTAAGGACATACAGTAGAAAGAAAAAAGAGCTTGGGATACAGCCTATAAGAACTGTAGAAGTTGTTTTTTTTTTTTTTTTTTTTGGCCAGGAAGAGAAGATTGCAAAGTACACTGAAAAGGAAAGGAAAATAAAAGAAGTAGGATTCAGACCAGGGAGTGTGCAAGAGCAAGATAACGTGGGAGAAGTTTTCAAAAATGGAGAAAAAGTATCAATACTTTTACATGTTGTTGTTTAGTCACTAAGTCACATCCAACCCTTTTGTGACCTCATGGAGGAGACTAGACTCCTCTGTCCATGGGATTTTCCAGGCAAGAATACTGGACCAGGTTGCCATGCCTTCCTCTGGGGGGTTCTTCCCAACCCAGGGATCAAACCTGTATTTCCTTCTTTGGCAGGTGGGTTCTTTACCACTGAGTCACTAGGGAAGTCTCAGTTTTAATGTATACCAAAAAAAAGTAATCTGGGAAGGAATGTCTGAAACATGAAGAATGATTAAATAAATGATAAACATGGGTAAATCTAAATTATTTTAAAAATTAGTTTTATGTATATATCCATTGGATTTAGGGACACTGGTGTCACTGACAACATTTTGGCAAAGTGACATTTGACAAAGTCAGATAGTCATGACTCAAGGAATGAAAGGATAATGGTGACAGTAAGTAATGAATTGGTTTTTTTTTTTTTTTTTTAGAAGTCTGACCATAAAGAGGACAGGTAAGGTAGCATTGATTTCAGTTTTTCCTAATAAAAACATCATCTTTATTTTATTACTCACCCTTTTAATATCCTTTCATATTTCTCTTCTATGAAATATGCCACTGAAGCATGTAAGTCTGTTCTAACACACACCATCTAACAAGCCTTCAGTGGTCATGTCTCATTCTTCTGTAAGTTTAAAAGACCTCTAGTACCCTGAACTCTTTTCCCTCTACTCGAATGAACATGTGGCTTAATTTCATGAGCAGATCCACCCTAGTTCTATTATTTAGCTAACCTAAGCTTCAGTAAATGATATAACATTTTTAGAACTTAGTTTGCTTGACTAAAAGGGCAGAATCATCTGCATATCATGGTGTCCATGAAAGTAGAATGAGATAGTGAGTCCAAATTGCTTATTACATTTTCCGGTCTCTGTAGATCTCAGTGATTACCAGTTGAATTTGAATTTGATTCATCTGTGCATGATGTCTTTTATTCAGTACTAAAAAGAAGAGAACAAGCTTAAAATGGAGTCACTTATGTTAAAGTCCCATTTCACCAAACTGAGACTTGACTTAGTTACAGTTTTGGCTTTCTCAGAAATGGAAACTGAAACCAGTCAAACAGTAATCACCTGGTAAGCACTGGTGAGGTCATTTGTCTGATAGACCCTCAGCATCCTCTAAAGGAAAGAAACCTTGCTATAGGCAACCTGCTTTTTTGCCTAGTACAACTTACTTGTTCCTGCTCCTTTCTTCCTGTAAAGGTCCTTCAAAGCTCCTCAGGGCCCCCTTCTCTCTGCTAGAATGAATACCGCCTGATTCATGAATCATTGAATAAAGCCAATAAGATCTTTAAAATTTACTCAGTTGAATTTTGTTTGTAACATGATTTTCACTCGTGTTTCACACGAGTTTTCACACGAGTTTCCAGTAACTACATGTAAAAATGAACAAGAATCATATAAAATGTTGTTGAGAAAATTAACATTTAAATAGCAATTCAGATTAGGTTGACTCATGAAGACACACTCCTCTAAAGTTTATTATTATCACATTACTTTAAAATAGTTTCTTAATGTGCTATGCTGCTGCTGCTGCAGCTGCTAAGTCACTTCAGTTGTGTCCAACTCTGTGCGACCCCCTAGACGGCAGCCCACCAGGCTCCCCTGTCCTTGGGATTCTCCAGGCAAGAATACTGGAGTGGGTTGCCATTTCCTTCTCCAGTGCATGAAAGTGAAAAGTCAAAGTGAAGTCGCTCAGTCTACTTGGATCCAAGTATTTAAAAAAACTATAAAGTGAAGGTAGGTTAGTTCAAGTCATGAGCAAGAACATTCATATCATTCCTCCTTACTCTCTCAGGCCGCAGCCTTTCAAGGGAATGATGCCATGTGACTGTAGTCTAATGCTTAGAACAGTAAGAACTCAAGTTCAAATGTAAGATTCAGACTCTGAGTTCAAACCCCAGCTTTGCTATGTGAGTTCAACTATGGTCTTCAGATTCTCTGTCCTTAATGTCTATTCAGGTTGCTATAAGAGAATACCACAGATCAAGTGGCTTATAAGAAACAGAATTTTATTTCTCATGGTTGTGGAGGCTAGGACATCCAGGATCAAGGTGCCAGCAAATCTGATGTCTCATGAGAACAAATTCCTAGTTCATAGAAGCTTGTCTCCTCACAAGTTCTCACACAGCAAAAGGAAGGAAGGGCACTAATCTGATTCTTCAGTGCTCCACCCTCATATAATCACCTACCAAACACTTCACCACCTAATACCATCACACTGAGGGTTAAGATTTCAACATGTGGATTTACGGGGGCACAAGCATTCAGTCTGTAACAGTGGTGATGATAATGGTTTCCTAATTCAATGAGTTAATGTAAGAAGTAAGTAATGTGTATAAAGCACACAGCATAGTGTATGCGGAGTATTAAACAGATAAAGGCTAGCTGTTACTATTGTGATTGTAGCCTTCTAAGAAATACAGAAGTGACAAGATATAAATTTCACTTTGTTAAAATACAATATCTAAGTTTTATCAGAGGCTACGAGGACCTGTATCCACTTCAGCTAATTCACAAAGAAAATATAAAATTTTATCATATATCAATACACAAGCACAATGGACATGGCCTAGAGGATTTATACATAAAACTGCATTGATCAGTCTCTGAAATAGCACAGGAAGCCAGAAGGGATTCAGTATACATGCAGCACAATGAGAAATGACAGGAATTGATATGGGTAATAAGCTGGAGTCAATGGGATGCTACTAGAGAAAAAGCGAAAGAATGTGCCAGTTGGGGTGTAACAAAGGACAGTGGTGGGGAGTCGTGGGGATAGTAGGTGAGAAGATGAATATCATGAGCAAGTCATCTGGGCAAGAGTCAGGGAAGTCAGGGAGGCAAGGTGGAGAGGCCTGGGGTTGACGTTATGAGGAATTCTTTTTCCTCATTTTGCTAAAGATTTTACAATGTTGCTATTGCTCTTGTAGTTTAAGTTGTACTTTAAAGTAATTATCTGGATTAGCATGTCTATAATCAATATGATTTTCAGTGAATGAAAATAGGTAGTTCTTTGGCAATTTTTATTCAACATCTTAAGACATTTCAAATTCATGTGAAAAAAAAAGGCAATTATCCTTAACATTCATGTAACTGGTTGAAATGCTTACGTGCTTATTTTTAAATTGTTTGCCCTCTACTTCATTTTAAACATTGATCTACTGACCCAAGTATTGTACCTATAGAATACATTATTTTATGTCTCTAAGTTAGCTCAGTGTAGTAGGTAGAAATATAAGATGACCCCAAGATTTCTCTCTCTGGTGTACACATCTTATAAAATGTGGGCATTTGAGTGTGGGCAGGGCTATGAATATGATGGGATATAACTCCTGTGATTAGACAGAGTTAATCAAAAGAGGCAGATCCTGTGTGGGCCTGTCCTAGTCAGGTGAGCCCTTTAAAAGATGATTGGCAGAGAGATGCTCTCCTGTGTTGTGAGAGGACCTATGTGTGGGTTGGGGACCTATGGTCTCTAGGAGCTGACAGCCAGCAAGAAATCAGGGGTCTCAGTCACACAACCATTAGCCTTACAGGAAATTGGACTCCTGATCCAGAGAAAATATAAGATAATAAATTTGTATTGTTTCAAGTCACTAAGTCTGTTGTTATTCATAGGAATAAAGAACTTATACAATGAGAAAAGTAAAATAAAAAAACTCTGTAATATTCAAAGATGTGAAGTGTAAATACATAAGGTATAATATGTCAAGATGGGTGAATGGATAAAAAAAGATGTGGTACAACTTATGCAATGGGATCTTAGCCATAAAAAAGAATAAAATAATGCCATTTTCAGCGACACGAATGGACACAGAGATTGTCATACTGAGCGAAGTCAGACAGAGACAGACAAATATCATATAATAATATCACTTATATGTGGATTCTAAAAAAATTGTACAAATGAACTGATTTACAAAACATAAGTAGTCACAGGGTTAGCAAACAAACTTTTTGTTACCAAGGGGGACAGGAGAGGGAAGGGATAAATTGGGAGATCAGGACTGGCATACACACACTACTATATGTAGAGTAGATAATAAGGGTCTACCCTTCAGCACAGGGAACACTGCTCAGTGCTCCGCAATGACCCATATGGGGAAAGAACCTAAAAACGAGTGAATATATATATAATTCACTTTGCTGTACTGCAGAAACTACACAACACAGTAAGTCAACTATACTCCAATAAAAATTAATTAAAAAACCAAAAATAAGTTAAGAATTCTTATCAGCTGTTAATTCAACAACAATTAGAAATAACTTCTCATGCTTAATATGAGCATAGTAAAATGTGCTAGTATAAAGGCTGGAAGGCTGTATTTACGCATTTAGGAGATCTGGTAAGGTGCTTCAATTTCTACACCAGATGAAATCTCACTAATGTCATTATAGTATTAGTTATTTAATAAATAAAATGTTAAGGAATCAGTATTTTTGGAACCATCTGACATTTGATTCACATTTTGGGAAAAAGCAGGAAAATGGCAGACTGAATCTGGTGGCCTTGTGTTGAGATTTGACTAATTAAATGTACAAAGTTCCTACAAACTAGCTTAATAGTATAATCACTTACCAGCAATTCTACCTTTGAGCATTTACATTTTAGGTGAACAGCTGTTAAATCCCACTATCTGCTAACACTGCTAACACTGACATTGACATCAGTGGCTGCATATCACCTCCCTGCACATCTCTTGGCCTCCTCTCTTACTTCAGCCAGTGTTTCAACATCACCACACAAGTAAATTTCTGCAGAGCCTTGTCTGGTTCATGCAGCATCCTTTCCTTGAGCGGAGGCTCCTCCAATCCTATGGTGAAGGGAAACCCTCAGAAACCCACTGGGCATTCAGACAAGTGCAACCAGTAAGTAGGGGTAGTTAACACACCCATAGAGCCAAGTATCAAAGGAGATCAGAAGCTTATCGATAATGCTTTCTGATTTTGTCCTCTCTGGATAGATGAAACAGATGTAAAGTGTTTAGTCTGCAGTACATCTGATTTGATCACAGATATTTTAAAACTTAATTATGTTTTGAATTCTAAGTCACAATTTTGTGAGAGGGTATGTTTGAACAAAAGTAAATAAGTATAAATCAGATGAAAAGTGTTTATAATATTAAAAAGAATTCAGGATATAATTAAATTCCTATCAACTGGAAAGTTTGTGGTGCTATTTTCCTTCTACTTTTAGTAAAAATTTCACAGGTACTAACATATTTCAGTTTGTGACAGGTAAAGGCTGATCAAGTCTTTATGAATCATTTGTCTTCTCTAAGTCTGGATGAAGATTCTGATCCTCTTATCTAGGAGTCTTTCCCCTACCACATGTTGGTATAGCTGATCCTAGTAGAAGATGCCTTTCAATTAATATGATGGGGTCTTCCTTTGCAAGAGAAGAGAGTGAAAACAATTACAAAACTGGAGAAAAGAAAAATGTAGATACTGGCATGTAGGCTGCATGCAAATGTAACAAATCAATATGAAGGAAAGTGATCCTGGCCAGGGTCATGTCTAGAGATATGGGATTCATCGAATATGCACCACTCTATCAGCTTGAGAGAGAAGCATATGCTTTGTCTATTAGAACAAAGCAAGAAGAAATTTAACAGAAAAGGAAGTGAAAGGGTAAAGAAAAAACTAAGCTTTTTGCAATGGCTCTAACTAAAAACCTGAGAGAGGAGCAGAGGATTGATCTTAAGAAGAACAAATAAATGTCCATTGCACATGAGCCAATTGGAAGCCTCTAGACAACCAGACCATACCAAAATCCACATGAAGAATAAGAATTTTTTTTATAATAACATGGAAAGCAGCCACTTGATTCAGTATGAATAATATAAAGAGAATTTATGGCTGAACACAATGTCTGAGGTTATCAAACAAGAAGAACTTTATGAAGGGACAACAAACTATAAAGTAAATTAGGCTATGGGGAAGTAAGAGTCTTAAAAGGAGTACAGTGGTTTTGCTAATCTTTTATGGCCCCATGGACTGTAGCCCACCAGGCTCCTCTGCCCATGGAATTTTCCCGGCAAGAATACTGGAGTGGGTTGCCATTTCATCCTCTGGGAGTCATCCAACCCAGGGATTGAACCGGGTCTCCTGTGTCTCCTGCATTGGTCAGCAGATTCTTTACCACTGGCTCCACCTGGGAAGCCCGTTGATGAGGAAGTAAAATCTTAAAAGGGATAGAGTGGTTTAGTTAATCTCTTACATAAAGAGTGGACTAAATCTGAAGTAATACTACTTAAATAAAATGTACCCTTGCTCAGGGTTTTGCTGGGTCTTCACCCGAGCCTTGAAAATTCAAGTAGATCTAAATGCTACAGAGACTTTGCTTACATGTCTCTCATTTCTCACAAACCTATGTCTTTTCATAGGTTGTTGGGGGAGGACTATAAAATATTTTCACACTGTTAATATCTGGAGCTAACTCTGCCTGAGAAAATCTGAGGCTATGTAGTCTGACTAAAAATATGTCATGTTGCATGCATGTTAAGTCTTTTCAGTCATATCTGACTATTTGGGACCCTATGGATTGTAGCCTGCCAGGCTCCTCTGTCCATGGGATTCTCCAAGCAAGAATACTGGGGTGGGTTGCCATGCCCTCCTCCAAGGGATCTCCCAACCCATGGATCAAAGCCACCTCTCTTATGTCTCCTGCATTAGCAGGAGAGTTCTTTACCAATTGTACCACAAGCAAGTTCAATACTATCATGTTTGAAATTCCCCAAAAGAAGGGACACAGGGAAAGGGGTTGCAAACAATCTAAATTAGGGGAGCTATCTCAGGAAGACATTTTGGGGTGGGGAAAGTCTTCAAATGATTAAATTAAAGCCAGATCTCTCTTCTCTCTTCTTCTCTTTTACTGAGAATCCCTCAAAGGCAGACAGTGGCTCTAAACATGTGATCCCATGTAAATGCCATGTTGTTTCATGTATCAATAGTTCACTCTTTTTGGCTGAGTGATATTCCATATTTTGTTTTTCTACTCACATAGTGAGGGCTATTGGAGTGGTTTTTCAAGTTTGAGGTTGTTACAAATAAAACTGATCTGAGCGTCTATGTACAAGTCCTGGTATCAGTTCTCCTGGGTAGATACATAGAGGTAGAATGGCTGGATCATACAGTTCAAACTCTAAAAAACTGCCAAGCTGCTTTTCCAATGTAGTTGTACCATTTTACATCCCTGGGCCAGAGTAAATAGTTGTAGTTTCTTACTCAAATAAGTCAGTTTTCTTCATGAGCTAAATAAATATGTATCAATACCTCAGTGAAGTTTTCATTTACTTTTATCATACTTTTACTAATCATTCATATAGTATCTACAACAGCATGATTCCATTCATATAAATTTAAGATTTTGTAAACAAATATCTATTAACCAAAAGTAGATTAATGGTTGCTGGGGGACAGGAATGGAGTAACAGATGTATTGCAAGGGAATAAAAATCAACTCCTGTTTTCTGTCTACCACTATTACTATTCTCAATATGTCACTTCTGACACCAGATATGTTTTTGCCACATCAAGCAATTCTCTGGTTCGCTGGATACCAACTGAGTGTCATATAACTTAATTCAATTCTGACAATACTTACCTAGAAAAAGCATCAGAGAGATGCCACAGGTTAAGGGCTCAGTTGGAGAAGGCAATGGCACCCCACCCTAGTACTCTTGCCTGGAAAATCCCATGGATGGAGGAGCCTGGTAGGTTTCAGTCCATAGGGTCGCTAAGAGTCAGACACGACTGAGCAACTTCACTTTCCCTTTTCACTTTCATGCATTGGAGAAGGAAATGGCAACCCACTCCAGTGTTCTTGCCTGGAGAATCCCAGGGATGGGGGAGCCTGGTGGGCTGCCATCTCTGGGGTCGCACAGAGTCGGACACGACTGAAGCAACTTAGCAAGGGCTCAGTCCCTTAAGACTGCCCTTGCTTCAGATGCCAACTGAAACTCAGGCTGTGACCTGGGCTTCTGACCAACCCAGCATAAATCAGAGATTCCTGATCCTCTTTCTCCAGTTCCATCAATTGTTAGAATGCCTCACATAGTTCAGGAAAACACTTATTGGATTATCAGGTTATCACAAAAGAATACAACTCAAGAATAGTCATATGGAAGAGATGCCTAGGGTGAGAGGTGTGGGAAGGCGTGCAGTCTCCAGACACACTACGGCCCCCATACCTCTCCCCATACATGTTCACAACCCCAGAATCTCTCTTGCTCTCATCCTTTTGGCTTTTTATAAAGGCTTTATTACATAGGAATAATTGACTGAATCATTGATCATTGGTGATTCATTCAACCTCTAGTCCCTCTCCTCAATCTGAAGGTAGGGACAGGGCTGAAAGTTTCAACCCTCTAATTACATGGTTGGTTCCCTTGATAACCAGCTTCTATCCTGTAGTTATCTAGAGGCTTTATAAAAAATCATTTTATTTATTTATTTTTGTCTGTGCTGAGTCTTTGCAGCTGTGTGGGCTTTTCTCTAGTGGCGGAGAACAGGGGCTACTCTCTAACTGTGGTGCACAGGCATCTCTGGTGGCTTCTCTTATTGTGGAGCACGGGCTCTAGGATGTGTGGGCTTCAGTCGTCGTGGCTCCCAGGCTCTAGAGCACAGGTTTAATTGTTATGGAGCATGGGCTCAGTTGTTCCTTGGCGTGTGGAACCTTCTCAGAGCACATATCGACCCCTTGTCTCCTGCATTGGCAGGCAGACTCTTTACCACTGAGCCATCAGGGAAGCCCCATCTAGAGGCTTTTGAGAAAAATCACTCAGTGACAAATTCAAGTGACTGGAATGGCTTTTTATGAAACAACAAAAGACATCTTTATCACTCTTATTATTTAGTAAATTCCAAGGATTTTAGAAAAGGAAAGATATACCCAACTGAATGCAGAGTTTCAGAGACGAGCAAGGAGAGATAAGAAGGCCTTCTTCAATGAACAATGCAAAGAAATAGAGGAAACAATAGAGTGGGGAAAGCTAGAGATGTCTTCAAGAAAATTGGAGATATCAAGGGAACATTTCATGAAAGGATGGGCTTGATAAAGGACAGAAATGGCAGAAGAGATTAAGAAGAGGTGGCAAGAATACACAGAAGAATTATACTATAAACTCTTAAAGACCTGGATAATCATAATGGTGTGGTTTCTCACCTACAGCCAGACATCCTGGAGTGTGAAGTCAAGTGGGCCTTAGGAAGCATTACTATGAACAAAGATAGTGGAGGTGATGGAATTTCAGCTGAGCTATTTCAAATCCTAAAAGATGATGCTACTAAAGTGTGCACTCACAATGTCAGCAAATTTGGAAAACTCAGTGGCCGCAGGACTGGAAAAGGACAGTTTTCATACTAATTGCAAAGAAAGGAATGCCAAAGAATATTCAAGCTACAGACAAATGTGCTCATTTTCCATGCTAGTAAGGTTATGCTCAAGATCCTTCAAGCTAGGCTTCAGCAGTACATGAACCAAGAACTTCCAGATGTACAAACTGGGTTTAGAAAAGGCAGAGGAGAAAATTGTCAACATTCATCAGATCATAGCCAAAGCAAGGAAATTCCAGAGGAACATCTACTTCTGCTTCATTGACTACGAGAAAGCCTTTGATTGTGTGGCTCACAACAAACTGGAAAATTCTTAAAGAGACAGAAATACCAAACCACATTACCTGCCTCCAGAGAAACCTGTATGTGGATCAAGAAGTAACAGTTAGAAACTGTTGACTGGTTCCAAATGGAATCAAAATTGAAACAAATGACTGGTTCAAAATTGGGAAAGGAGTACAACAAGACTGTACATTGTCACCCTGCTTATTTAACTTATATGCAGAGTACATCATGTGAAATGCCGGACTGGATGAAACACAAGCTGGAATCAAGATTGCTGGGAGAAATATCAACAACCTTAGATATGCAGATGATACCACTCTAATGGCAGAAAGTGAAGAAGAACTAAAGAGCCTCTTGATGAAAGAGGAGAGGGAAAAAGTTGGCTTAAAACTCAACATTCAAAAAACTAAGATCATGGCATCCAGTCCCTTCATTTCATGGCAAATAGATAGGGAAAATGTGGTAACAGTGACAGATTTTATTTTCTGGGGCTCCAAAATCACTGCTGATGGTGAATGCAGCCATGAAATTAGAAGACACTTGCTCCTTGGAAGGGAAGCTATGACAAACCTAGGCAGCATATTAAAAAAGCAGAGACATCACTTTGCTGAGAAAGGTCAGTACAGTCAAAGCTATGGTTTTACCAGTAGTCATGTACAGATGTGAGAGTAAGGACCATAAGGAAAGCTGAGCACCAAAGAATTGATGCTTTTGAACGGTGGTGTTGGAGAAGACTCTTGAGAGTCCCTTGGGCTGCAAGGAGATCAAACCAGTCAATCCTGAAGGAAACCAACCTGGAATATTGATTGGAAGGACTGATGTTGAAGCTGAAGCTCCAATATTTTGGCCATCTGATGGGAAGGACCAATCCATTGGAAAAGACCCTGATGCTTGGAAAGATTGAAGGCAAAAGGAGAAGAGGGCAGCAGAGGATAACATGTTTAGATAGCACCACTGAATCACTGGACAGGAACTTGAGCAAGCTGCAGGAGATAATGGAGGACAGGGAAGCCTGGCTTGCTGCAGTCCTTAGGGTGGCAAATAGTTGGACACAATTTAGCAACTGAACAACAAGGATTTTAGGAGCTCTGTAACAGAAATAGGACGAAAGCCAAGTATTTATTACTTACTATAAATCACAATATCACAAAGCGGCATAAGGAAACATTTTGGATTTATGGAAGTATTTGTTATGTGTTTCTTGGTGGCTCAGAGGATAAAGCATCTGCCTGCCATGTGGGAGACTCGGGTTCGATCCCTGGGTTGGGAAGATCTCCTGGAGAAGGAAATGGCAACCAACTCCAGTATTCTTGCCTGGAGAATCCCATGGACAGAGGAGCCTGGTGGGCTTCAGTCCACGGGGTTGCAAAGAGTCAGACACGACAGTGAGTTCACTTCTTATGCCCATTAAAGTGATGGTGTTAGAGGTATACATAAATGTCAAAGCTAACCAAACTGTATACGTTAAATATGTACAGCTGACTGTATGCAATTAAGCTTCAATTAAGTTGTTAAAAAAAAAAAAAGAAATGCAAAAACTCGATTACAAAGTATGCTGCTGCTAAGTTGCTTCAGTTGTGACCAACTCTGTGCGACCCCATAGACGGCAGCCCACCAGGCTCCCTCGTCCCTGAGATTCTCCAGGCAAGAACACTGGAGTGGGTTGCCATTTCCTTCTCCAGTGCATGAAAGTGAAAAGTAAAAGTGAAATCGCTCAGTCGTGTCTTACTCTTAGCGACCCCATGGACTGCAGTCCACCAGGCTCCTCCATCCGTGGGATTTTCCAGGCAAGAGTACCAGAGTGGGGTGCCATTGCCTTCTCCTTTACAAAGTATAGCCATTATTAAATATACTTCCCAGATTGATTCTTAGCCTGCCTTGCAGAACCTTGTATTTTGATGGTATGTAGTTGGTCTAAAAGGTTAGGAATGGACCATGGGAAAGAAAAGGAAGCCGAGCCCAGCCCGTCAAAGGCAGTGTGATCCAGAAGAAGAGAATGGAAGGAAACAGCCCACAGCAGCAGCAGCAGCAGGAAGAGGAGAGACACAGGAATTAAAAGAGGAGGCTGTTCCTTCAGGACAGGGCCAGTGTAACATCTTTCTGAATGATAGATACTGTCTGTATGTAGAGCTCCTCCTACTCTAGCCTTGTGTGTAGATTTGAGGAATGTCTTCTACAGTAAGGGCTTCCTAGGTGGCTCAGTGGTTAAGAATGTGGGCAGCAGATGTGGATTTGATCCCCTGGAGGAGGGCATAGCAACCCACTCCAGTATTCTTGCTGGAGCCACAAAGATTTACTCCATGGGGTCACAAAGAATAGACATGATTTAGCATCCACACCACTTATATTTCTGAAGTAGAGTCATACAAGAGTAGAAAAGGAAGCTGGGAAGGCAATCTACTTTGTTACCACTTGTTCTGAGCCATCTTGGTATCAATTCTTTTTATGATTCCTAACTCATGAGAAATCATTCTTTATGGTCGATTCAAATACTTTTATTTGTGGAATCAGAGGAATGGGGTGTTGTAGTTTGGGGAAAGATCATGAGATCTAGGGTTAGGCCTACATAGGCCTGTGTTTGAAGTCTAGCTTTACCAGTTATGTGACACTTGATAAAGTGCATAATCTATTAAAGACTCTTTTTCCTTCAACTGTAAAATCATACTAATTAAATGATATAATACACACAAAGTTTCTGCTAGACTAAGTAGAGAAATTTAGCTTATTTCCTATTAGTAGCTCTGAACACTCAAAAGCTAGAATTAATGTGTTCTAGATTTTTATGTTTGTGTTTATTAAGGTAACTATAAAAGATTGCCTTGAAACATAATATTTCTTTTTTCTTTAACCATAAAGCTTAGTTACTAGGCGGTTTGAATTAAGCTTCTATTTCTAAAATTCCTGTCTGTGTCCTTAACAAACAATGATTTTTCTTCTTTACATTTAATAATTATACTAAACTCATAAAACAACTTTTTAAAACAAAGCATCTCATGAAATAGCAGTGATTTGAACCCAATTAATAGCAAACAAAGGATATGTCATAGACAGAAACCCAACTATTTAAGTGGCCTTTTAAATATAGAAATTAATTTCATCTTATAGTAGCATCATGCTCACTTTTATGTAAGTAATAACTGATATTACTTTCTTACTCATACCCCAAAATTTTAGGTACTGGAAAACCTAAAATTCATCAATTTCTAAGCATTGATTTTGTAAAAATTCCTATGATTCTGAGTTTTAAGGATTCATTTATGTTTGATATTAAACTTTATTTGGTCTAGAGATTAATTTATAATCTGTTCAGTTTCTAAGAAGCTTCCTCATGACTCTCAAACAGAATTGACAATACAGCTCTTTTAACTAATGAATATATACTATAATAAGTAGCAAAACTGTAATCTATGTACTTCCCAAACTGCTTTCTGAAGGTAGGACCCTATTGGAGTAGGTCCAGCTTTTCACTGCCTTTATGCAATGGACTCTCCAGAATTCTTTCTTGCACTGTTTTCAGGGACAGTGAGTGGCAGTGTGCACTGGTGTGTGCTGCTCCCTACTGGACGAGCGTAAAGCTATGTATTCAAGCTTTACCCTTGAACGGTGTGAGAGCTGGGCCATAGAGAAGGCAGAGCTTCAAAGAACTGATGCTTTCAAACTGTGGTACTGGAGAAGACTCTTGTGAGTCCCTAGACAGCAAGGAGATCAAACCAGTCAATCCTAAAGGAAACCAACCCTGAATATTCATTGGAAGGACTGATACTGAAGCTGAAACTCCAATACTTTGGCTAGTGATGTGAAGAGCCTACTGACTGGAAAATACCCTGATGCTGGGAAAATTTGAGGGCAAGAGGGGGCAGGGGTGACAGAGGATGAGATGGTTGGATAGCTTCACCGACTGAACAGACATCAATTTGAGCAAACTCTGGGAGACAGAGAAGGACAGGGAAGCCTGGCGTGCTGCAGTCCATGGGGTCGCAAAGAGTTGGACACAATTTAGCAACTGAACAACAGTAAATATATTCAGGAGTGGGGCACTGCCTCAAGAAGCCTACATATCATTTTTTTCCTGAGCTCTGATAAAGATAATGAAAGCAGATTTTTTGCCCCTTTCCTTTTTGGTCATTTCTATTCCCCTCTAACCGTAAAAGAACCTAATTGTAGGAATGAGGTCACTAAGTAATTGAAACTAACTCTTGACTTATGTTGCCTTGAAAGCACACAATTTGCCTGTTGTGTTGCTTCTTTTCCTGGGTAAAAAGAAGAATGAATAATTATCAATTAAAAGACGTGCATCTCTCTACTACCAACAGCCCCCTTAGCAACCCTACAGGCAGATCACATAGTCAATTTAATGTCTAAAGACAGAGTCAGCTTGTCTGTACTCAGTAGAGAACGATGCAGACAGACCCCAACTTCCTGCCTTGATGATTCACTTGCATCTCTGCACTCTTTTTTTCCCTTTAAAAATTGTCGTAGTTGAGAAGAATCTTTGGAGTTGGTCCTTGGACATGAGTTTACCTAATCCCAGGTTACCAATTTTCCTGATCAAAGCACCTTTTTTTTCTACTGACACTTGCCTCTCCAATTATTGGCTTGTGAACAATAGTCAATCCTGGGTTCAATAAAAATAGACATTTAGGAATCAAATGCTTAACTTAGGCTTTCATATTTTATGTCCCCTCTGGATTTACATTCTAGTCATTAAAAAATTTAAAGTCACTCAGTCGTGTCCGACTCTTTTCGACCCCGTGGACTGTAGCCTACCAGGCTCCTCAATCCACTGAATTCTCCTGGCAAGAACAATGGAGTGGGTTGCCACTTCCTTCTCCAAAACAGGTCACACATCTAGTCAAACATAGATCACACTCCAAACATCAACAATTGACAGCCTCTTCTAATTTATGGAAATAATTATGGTTAACATAATAGAAAAACTGATACTTGTTAAAAGCAAAGTTATACAAGCCTGGGTCTAAATCATACCTTCATTGTTCTGCCTGGTCCTACATGTTAAGCCTCAGTTTTGTCATCTGTTAATTGTGATTAATAATGTTACCCCAACAATTCCTTGAAATTTTGCCCTTGTATCTGAATATCTATTAGCTACTTGGCACAGATGACCCTAAGTTTCTGATCTACAGGTCTAATTATCATTAAAATAATTGTGAATTTAAATACTTAATGTCTAATTGTCATAGAAATTCATTGTAGTAAAATATTCCTTTAAGAACATTGTAATATATCAAATATACTGTAGTGTAAGGACTTTAAAAAATAATAATAATGTTACCCCATAAAATCACTGTGAGAATTAAATTCCATACACAAAGCACCTAACAAAGTTTCTGAAAAAAAAATACATGCTCAATAAATGTTAAAAATGATAATCATTTAATGAGCTATGCATTTTTTTGCAATTAAAATAAATATTTATCCTAAAGCAGCTTCCTTCCCTACCTCAAATTCTTTTAGAAAAGTGTTTCCTTCTCACAGAGGTTCCAGCCTATGCTTGTATTCTGTGTCTTATGCTCTATCACCTCACTTGCTACTTTTCTCCATTAACCATTCCCTCACAATTAGGGTTTCTTTTCTTTGTACTGACTTTTTTCCTCCAATTATAAACACACTTTCCTACTTTGACCTATAGCCTTACCACAGTCTTCCCTTTCAAAATCAAAATTGCTAAACATTGTTTTACACTGGCTACCTCCCTGTCTCTTACTCCTTAAACCTTTTTGTATAGTACCACTCTTCTCAATCTACCAAAACTCTTTTCTGCAAGGTCACCAATGTTTGATCTGCTTTTCTCCACATTTAGTATCCAAGTATCCATGTCCCTATTCTTGCTCTGCATGAACTATTTATAGCATTGACATAGTTTCTTCTTCAGTTCCAGAACACAGCTCTCTTTTACTCCCTTCAATTTAACCTTCCCATCAACTGCTTAAACATGGCCATCCCCTGAAATTCACGTTTTGTCTCTTTCCTTCATCACATGTACCATATAACTCTACGATTCCACCCTTATTTGTATACCCAAGAGAAAACATGCTTCCACACAAAAATTGGAACATAAATGGTCACAGCAGCATTATTCATAATAGCCAAAAAGTATAAGCAACCCAAATATCCAACAACTGATGAATTGATAAATAAAATACGGTACATTCATACAATGAAGTATTACTTTACCATAGAAAGAACTGAAGTTATTGATACATGCAACAACATAGACAAACATTGAAAACATTATGCTAAATGCAAGAAGCCAGTCACAAAAACCACATGTTATATGATTCCTTATATATGACAGATTTAGACTTAGAAAATCTATGGAGACAGAATGCAGATTAACTGTTGATCAGAGCTGGAGAATTAGAGAGTTGATTAACTGCTAATGAGTCCATAGTTTTGGATGTCTATGACTATATACTTATGACAGAGTATCCATATGTCTTCCAACAAGGTGATGTATCTAGTAGTTGAGGAAATGATGATATCAAGGGTTGATTTATTTTTAGCTGTGGATGCCAATTATTCTGCAGAAAACTTGTCCTCTAGGGAAGCAATGTCAGGTTTGTGTGTTTGTGGGTTTTTTTTCCAATTTTATGCCATATATGACCTTTGTTTCACCAACCTTCTAACTCCTGCAAAAAAATGAAGGTAAGTGACAGGAAAATGGGACCCCTTTTTTCAGAGTGAATTATCTGTCAAACACAGTGAAGCTGCTCAACATCAAACTTAATTTGTTCTTAATATCTTACTATAACCACTGCTAAAATTAATTCAGCATCATTCAAGATATACAGAACAGGCTTGGGGATTTTGGGCTTTTTTAACGTGCATATTATTTTTCATTGGCAAATCCAGAGTATTGTTTTCTGTCAATAGGTCCTACTGAACCTGATGAAGAGCCACTGATCTTGATTAATCTCATTTGTTCAGATCTAACAATGTTAGCTCTATTTTCTGAAATATACACTGAAAAACTTAAAAGCAGAGAAATTCGAAAGGAGAAAGATAAGCTTAGCAGACAGAGAATAACTGAATACTGCCATAAATAAAGATAAGAACCATATCACTGGAGACATGTGACATCTCAGAACAGTAAAGTGCTCTTTGTTCCCAAATATGGTTGTTGATGGGAACGGTTTCAATTTTCACTCCTTTTCAAATGACTGAATAACTTAAAAAAAAATAAAAAGCATCTTTGTATATTACTAATTCTCAAAGTTCTATGTCTAGACATTTTTCTTTTTTCTTATCCAGAAATATGTTTTCTTAACGTATTTAATGACAAAGTTAGTTATGATATACTGTATATATGAAAAGTGTCTTTATGGTTTCTGAAAGTTTTCCTATGTTTTATCTGTTTACACACTACCAATATTTCCATAGGCAAATATTGCTATACATAATTTACAAATGAAGGGATTGAAGTTTAGGAAGTTTGAGTAAGCAGAATGCTTGCCTAAGGTATGTGCTTAAAAACTAACATAATCAGGAAAAGTATCAATCCTTTTGATCCTAAACTACAGCATTCATCCTAAAATTTTATTCCAATTTACTTTTTAAATAAGAGTATCTTTTTATTTTTTCACATCAGAATAACACAAAAACTATTAGAAAATAGTTATATAATGTACATATTTATATAGTGAAAAGTGGGAAGCCCTGAATTTTAAATTTCAGTGCTAGCTACTGTTAAGTATTTGCTGCCTCTTCTTCCATTTTCTTCCCTTTTAAACATATTAGGATTTTTAACAAAGTAGGTTTATATAACTATTTTAGCTCAGGATGCCATAACAAAATACCATTGACTAGGTGGCTTAAACAATATAAATTTATTTCTCACATGTTTGGTGGATGGAGAGTCTAAGATTAAGATGCTTGCAAGTCAGGTTTGTTCTGAGGTCTCCTGTCTTGATTTATAGGCAGCCACCATCTCCCTATGAGCTCTTCATAACCTCTTCTTCCAACACCCATGGGGGGAGAGAGCAAGCTCTCTCATGTCTCCTCTTATTAGGGCACTAATTCCACCATAAGGACCCCACCTTCACAAACTTCTCTAACGCTGATTCAGAGAAGGCAATGGCACCCCGCTCCAGTACTCTTGCCCGGAAAATTCCATGGATGGAGGAGCCTGTTAGGCTGCAGTCCATGGGCTCGCTAGGAGTCGGACATGACTGAGCGACTTCAATTTCACTTTTCACTTTCATGCATTGGAGAAGGAAATGGCAACCCACTCCAGTGTTCTTGCCTGGAGAATCCCAGGGATGAGGGAATCTGGTGGGCTGCCGTCTCTGGGGTTGCAGAGAGTCGGACACGACTGAAGCAACTTAGCAGCAGCAGCAGCAGCAACCCTGATTACCTCGCAAAGGCCCCATCTTCAAGACCATGTTGGGGGTTAGGTCTTCAATATATGAATTTTGGGGAGACACATTCAGTCCATAACAACAACATATACTTTTATGCAAACTATTTTCACAAACTATATTTGTAAAATACTCCTTGTTAGTATAAGCACACTATTACATTAACAGAATAGCTCTATATTAATCTATGAAATAGATTCAGTAAGTCATTGAGTCAATGACTTATTGAATTATTACTAAATTTATTACTAAAATGAATGTTCTTATATATATCATTTGTGCTTGAGTTGGCAGTTGCTATTGCTATAGAAAACCATATGTCAAGTATGAACATTTATCAGTTCCAGTATTATTGCTATTAATATTTGTCTCATGAAAGACATTCTATTAAGAAATGACAGCATTGGCCTGAAACAAGTTAATAGCATAAAGAAACTTAATATCTACTGTGCCACTTGATTTTTTCAAAGACCATGTAAAATCAACAGAGTAGACATATTTAATTCTATTTTTATACACTTGGAAATCAAGGCACAGAGAGTTAGAAATTACTCATCCAAATTCACATTTGACCAAGGACCAGAATTAGAATCCAGGCCCAGGTTTGTAGGAGTCGGTAGTTAGTCTTCAGTGATTGCTTGGATGCATTCACAGGAACAAGAAGGGCCCATGTGGGAAAAGTGTACTATTTACCTCGGGTCTAGAGCTCTCTGCTGCTGGGATTCTCCTCAGACTGCTTCCATCATCTTTGCCCACTCTCACTTTTCCTCTAGAGGATTCTTTTTCCTAGATGCATTTCAAACTCACAAAATGGCAACTTTCCAATTTTTTTCCCTTTCCTTGCACTTGACACTCTAGATTGTGCTTTAGAGACACAGGAGAAACTTGGAGAATGAGAAATATCAGTGAAAAATATCCAAAGCTCCATATCACGGTGGTGCTACCTACACAGTTTCTTCATAGCTTAGTGGGAGATGTTCAAGTTTACGGAAAAGTCGATGGATAAATACGTGTATTAGATACCTGTACATCATAACCTTTAGTTAAGGAAAGATATATAAGAAAACCTCTTTCTGACTACACTGACAGCTCTGTTAATTTTTTGTCATTACTTTATCTACAGAGGTCACTTTGCCTCTGTTCATAGTATCTTTTCAACAAAACAGAACGTGTTCTACCAAAAATAAAAATTCACTACTCTAATGAACAGAAATTGCTTATAAATGTGTGCTGCCAACAAACACCAGAAATTTCATCAAGGAAATAACCAAGATAAATCTTGTGCCTAACACAACTATATGAATTAATATATGCAAAAATGAAAACAATCACAGAAAACGTGATCAGGCACTAATTAGCAAAAACCAGTGTTTCAGAATGGTCATGCACTTTATGCCCAAATTCCAAATTATATCGTGAGACTTATAGAAGTCATTAAATATGCTCCTCCTGCCCAAAGCTTCTCACAGTCCCATTTCCTTCCTTTTTCACTTTCTCATAGTGACTGAATTATCATCAACTGAATATTTATTAAGGTTAAAGTGTCTTATTTTAAAATGTAAATTCTTCTCAAAGGATTTAGAAGTGAGTGTGGAGTTATCAGCTATTCATACTTTGGGTAACAATTAGTATAATCTAATTGCTTTCTTTTCAGATTCAGCTGCCATCAGATTCAATATAAGATTATATTGGCAATATAAGATTGCCAATCTGAATGCAGCTAAAAGGTTCAGTACAGAGTGCTTTAAAGGGAGCTAAGAAGGTGGTTGTACATGGGTTCTTGGTGCATCAGGAGGTGTTGGATAGTACAAAGATGCTGAGCCAAGAGCAGGGAGAGTATGCCCCCAGCTAGCCTGAGACAAGGGAGAACAGACAGGGAGGAACCCAAAGTCAAACTCTGTCCTCACGGATGTCTAAGGGGCTTGTCTTTGAGGGGATATGTAAGGTGTAAAATACATATCTTAATCCACAACCTTTTTACTTCTATAGGAAAATATTAAAGTTTACCAATGACACTACCCAGATCTACGTATCTCATCTTTCAGGCATCTTCTCATCCGTTGCCCTTCAAAAGAGCCCAGAGCTGCTTCCCATGTGCCTCAACCCACTATTCCCTTTCCTGTCTCTCCTCTGGTTTCAACTCTATTTTGTATGGACAATCTCATGTAGGCATCACTAGGACTAAGTTCAGTTAGGTTCAGTCACTCAGTCGTGTCCAACTCTTTGTGATCCCATGAACAGCAGCATGCCAGGCCTCCCTGTCCATCACCATCTCCCAGAGTTTACTCAAACTCACGTCCATCGGGTTGGTGATGCCATCCAGCCATCTCATCCTCTGTCGTCCCCTTCTCCTCCTGCTCCCAATCCCTCCCAGCATCAGAGTCTTTTCCAATGAGTCAACTCTTAGCATGAGGTGGCCAAAGTACTGGAGTTTCAGCTTTAGCATAATTCTTTCCAAAGAACACCCAGGGCTGATCTCCTTGCAGTCCAAGGGACTCTCAAGAGTCTTCTCCAACACTAGGACTCACAGCCTCATTATACGACTGCCTCAGGGTGCTTTGCCACATCATCCTTCACTAGTGAACTACAAACAAAAGGAAGGCTAAATACGGGATTCAAAAATTACCAAGCAAGTCTATTTATTCTTCATGCAGAAGAGTATCACATCAGTATCAACACCAAACAGACTTAAAAGGCCATCTCTTAAAATCACTCATCTGTCTGACTCAGAGTTCATTATTTTGTTTCTTAAATATTATCCTTGGATTCCAAAGCAGATTCACAAACAAACATGCCCAACCTAACAGCCTATCTTGACATGAATAATCATACATATGTACTTCAGTTTTTATAGTAAAATGGAAATGTTTTCCTTCCATCTAGCAGAAATGTTCATAAAGTGTCTTCTGTGTAGTCCAAAATGCTCATCTCTAAAATATAGACTTGTAAGTGTATTATGATAGGTGTAGGCTAGTTTCTTTTAACATAGGCTTATTAATTTCTGCTATGAATAACTTTTGACTGCCATATTAAACTCATGCCATTCATATCAGAACATTGGCAAAGCTTCATGCTTTGCTGAAATTTAGGTCAATATCTTGATATCTTTTTAGTCATTGTCTTGATTTATGATGTTTTTGTACAACTTTTAAATTTTATTATCTCATTGTCTAATCATCGTTAGGGCTTCTCTCGTAGCTCAGTTGATAAAGAATCTGCCTGCAATGCAGGATACCCTGGTTTGATCCCTGGGTCTCGAAAATCCCCTGGAGAAAGGATAGGCTACCTATTCTAGTATTCTTGGGCTTCCCTTGTGGCTCAGCTGGTAAAGAATCTGCCTGCAATGCAGGAGACCTGTGTTCAATCCCTGGGTTGGGAAGATCCCCTGGAGAAGGGAAAGGCTACCCACTCCAGTATTCTGCCCTGGAGAATTCCATGGACTTATAGTCCATGTTTTTCTTGACTGTCTTCATTGTCCTAATTTCTGTATTGTAAACTACACTCAATATCTTTAGGTCTTTTTACTCTCACTCTACAATCCAAAATATTTTTATGTTTATAACATTTTATGAGATGTTTCATGTACGTTTTTATACACGATAAATGTTTATCTTCTGACATTATTTATACTGTATTAATGTATCTCTATCTTTACAAATTAATTTTTCTGATTTCATTTATTTTATTTTTAAAGCACATATTATTTCTTTGTGTGTTAGTTGCTCAGTCATGTCTGACTCTTTGTGACCCCATGGGCTGTATCCTGCCAGACTCCTCTGTCCATGGAATTCTCCAGGCAAGAATACTGGAGTGGATTGCCATTCCCTTTTCAGGAGATCTTTCCAACCCAGGGATCAAACCCAGGTCTCCCACACTGCAGCCAGAGTCTTTTCTATCTGAACCATCAGGGAAGCCCTGTTGCTTCTTTAAGTACTTTTATTATTTGTACCTATTTCAGTTTTAGTCACTTGGTACTATCTGCTTTCCATTTGTTAATTTAGTTTGATTTTCCATATTTAATTTTTCTTCAAGTTTTTTTGAATAAATTTTTTTCTGATAGTGACAATGATTATGGCCGCGGGTTAGGTAAATAGATAAAATACACACTGCAAGTAAGGAAATTGGGAGCCTCCTCTGACTCACCTGTCCACACAGCTACGCTCTAAATCTCTAAATGGATCTCCTATCCTCTCAAGGAAGCTTTCCCCAAGTCCTTATCATAACCAGCCTTAACTATCACAGGTTATTTCTCACAGGAAAAGTCATTCCCTTGATGTAGATGTTTTATTATCAGACATCATACATCTGTTTTGTTACATGACAAGCTTTTATTTGTTTAATGCCAGTTTTGTGACACACCTAAATATTAAACTTTGAGAAATGTAACAGCCTGTTTTGCTGAAGAAACTGATATCTGGCTACAAAAGGACTAGGTGGTATTGGTCCTCCCAGTAGACATTAGACATTTATGGCAAGAAGCACAGGAAGGTGCTACCATTTCAACCTTTGCTTCTTGCTAATATATTATTAACAAGTTGACCCTCCTTCCTTTTTGTCAGGTCCATGGGGAAATTTTCTAAGCACATGAGCCATTTCCATCCCTTCATTTTGATGGTCTAGGGAAAGCTGGATAGATAGGAAATTATCCCATTAAACATTTGTATACATCATTGGTATGCCTTTTGGTGGCTTCCATCAGTTTTCAGAAACTTTCTTTGGGCCTGGATCAATGGAGAAAGATAGAAGCTGAGGTTAAAAAATATATGATTCATTCTGTATATTTCTTGAAGTAGGGAGAGGCAGATGGATCTCTCCCTGTTTTTTTGTTGTTTTTGGGATAGGGCAGGCACATTTTTTTTTTTTTTTCTTTATATGTAGGGATAAGAATCGGAGAAGGCCAATGGCAACCCACTCCAGTATTCTTGCTTGGAAAATCCCATGGACAGAGGAGCCTGGTAGGCTGCAGTCCATGGGGTTGCTAAGAGTCGGGCACAACTGAGCAATTTCACTTTCACTTTTCATTTTCATGCATTGGAGAAGGAAATGGCAGCCCACTCCAGTATTCTTGCCTGGAGAATCCCAGGGACAGAGGAGCCTAGTGGGCTGCCGTCTATGGGGTCGCACAGAGTCGGACATGACTGAAGAGACTTAGCAGCAGCAGCAGCACGGATAAGAATAAGGTACGTTCAAAACTGAAATTATGGATACTGTCAGGAATACATTAGACGGATTCAACATGTAAAAAATGTTTAGCCTTTTCCAAGAGATGACAAGAGCTCAATCAAACTAATTCTGAGTAAGCTCAAGGATACAAGACTGAAAAGTGATTATAAATGGAAAAGCTCTTATCTTGGTAAACTTTTTTTCTCTGAAGAAGTGTGTTGATGAAAGAAAATTTTTCTAAAAAAACCTGCAAAAAGAGAAAGAAAAGTGGCATGATACAGCCAGCATTTTTCAGGGGTGCCTTGTCCCATAGACACATATCCCATATGGCAAGTGTGTGTGTGTGTGTGTGTGTGTGTGTGCGTGGTGAAAGTGCAGCATTGGGTACCATGGTTTAATGAAGCATTAACACCATCCAATGAAACCCCTGTGTTCTCATTATTTACATGCCTGTGGTCAATTTCATCATCTGTGAAATGGGAAAAGTAACAGTATCTACCCTATACTGTGAAGTTTAAATGATGTAATATAACTACATCTCTTGTAACATAATAAATGCTCAATAAATAGAAGATCTCTTTAGTATTATTATATATAGTCAAACTTAAGGATTTGTAACCACTGTTACAAGTACTACAAGACTCCTGTAGACAAACATATAGTAAGTGTAGTATTTTACAGCCTTTATTAAATATAGCCATGATATTATAGAAGATTTTTTGGTTCTATAATTCTAAGAAAAAGTTTTGATTTTTATCTGAGACTATTGTCCAATTAAATCCATAAGTAATAAGTTTCTTTTAAAATGTGTGGTGCAGTTTGTTCAACATGCCAGCAGACCTCCTATCAGCACATTAATTATAAAGTGTTGTATTAGTCAGCTTAGGCTACCTAAACAAAATACGGATTGTGTAGTTAAAACAGACACTTATTTTCTCACAGAGAGGCTGGAAAGCCAAGATCAAGGTGTTCAGCTTCTGATGAGAGAGGTCTTTCTGGTTTGCAGAGAGCCACCTTCTAAGGCCACTGTCCTATTGGATAAGGGCCCCACTCTTATGACCTCAGCGTGGGTGCTCAGTTGCTTCAGTCATGTCTGACTCTTTGCAACCTTATGGACTGTAGCCTGCCAGGCTCCTCTGTCTCTGGGATTTTCCAGGCAAGAATACTGGAGTGGGTTACCATGCCCTCCTCCAGGGGATCTTCCCCACCCGGGGATCAAATCTCAGTCTCCAACATTGCAGGTGGATCCTTTACTGCTGAGCCACTGGAGAAGTTCCTCTTATGAGCTCATTTAACCTTAATTATGTCCTAAAGACTGAGTCTTTAATATAGTCATATTCAGTGTTAGGGCTTTAGCATAAGAATTTTTCAGGTACAGTTCATAGCAACTGTCCAGTCCAATTGAGAAGATTTGTCATCATATTTGGAAGACTATACATCACACTTTCAGAGTGCTCAAGTGAGCAGAAGTCTAGGAATAATACATATGGAAACTTTATTTATGAAAATAGTTATATCCTTAAATTAATGTGAGAAAACATCCAATTTCATAGACAAAGATCTTTGTTTTCAAACTATGAAAGGAACAGATTGGAGGAGGAGGGCTATCTGTTATGCTGGGATGTTTACTATTGGGGATCTACTTAAAAGATTTATAAGGAAAGTTTCTTCATTTTTAATAATTGTAGTAAGTACAATCTGCTTATAAATAGTGGGTTGGCCAAAACATTCATTTGGGTTTTTCCATAAGATGTCACAGTAAAACCTAAATGAACTGTTTGGCAAACCCAACACTATTCCCAAGACAGGCAACCAGGAAGGTGAGTAAAATGTATTTCATCATAGAAGGATGATGCTAATCCTTTTATAAAGTAACCTTATCTCCATTTTACCTGGGATCTTTATGTCTAAGATGAGATGTGTTAATTGAAGTTAAGTTCTCATTTGGTCACTGAATATGTGAAAACCCATGTTAAATTCCTTATTCCTTTGCTGATCAATGTTGATCATTACAGGTAATTACTTATACAGTATTCCTCTCATATCAACACAGAAGCCAATATAAACAGTTGCTTCATCTGTAATGTAGTCATTTCACACTCATGGAGTAATTTATCAAGTCATAAAATCTAATACATAGTCAATATGAGATACTGTGTAAGAAAATGTACATAACATATATAAAACATGCATGAACTCTGTGGACAAAAAGCAAGCAGAAATCCTTTTGGGAAATCCAGGCCTTTCTAATATTATTTTCTATGTAAGGGAAGATTTCGTATTAGTATACATTAGGAAGGATTTAATAATAATACAAAATTTAGATAGAATTAGTGAGCTATCCTGATCACGTTACCTGTAAATTCTGTTTTTAAGAAAAAGGTTAATGTTCCAAATAGTGAGGATCAGTATTTTACTGGATGAGAGATGTGCTGTTACTGCAAGTAAGGAATGACACTCCAGAGCAGTGTAATGTATTATCGAAATGAAGCACTAATCACATAGCAAATACATTTTCCTTCAGGTCTGAGAAACAGTGCTGGGTTTTGACCTTTTACCTGAGTGTCTCTAGGGTGTTATTAAACATTAACTTAAAGGCTAATTGATTTTATTAGTGTCACATATAACAGACATTTAAAAATAAAGCTTATAAAACAACAATCTTTTTTTTTCTGGGACTGCTGCTCATTGTTATATTGCATGACTTATGTTTTTCCTTTACATATTCTTAATTCAATCATACTGTATAATACTTTGCCCTTATTTTTTTAAGAATTTGGAAAATAGTTCATAAAAGAATTGCTCTTAAACAACTTATTTAAATAATGACCAAAGTTATAATGATTTGTGGAATTTTATAGATTGGTCTGCATCTTACCTCCATTCTATGTAAAGGATGACTGACCATGAAGGTAAAATAGTAACTTTGCACTGGGTGTCATTTTTGGTTACAATGAAACAGTCATTTAAAAAATCTTAACAACTCAACTCTTTCAGAACACAATGCTAAACATTTTTTATAAGTGAAAAATAAGCACATCTGACGCCAAAACTTGGATCTCTTGATTTAGAAGCAATTTTAGAAATGTGAAAAATAATTTGCCTAGTTACAGATGTCTAGCACAATTGAATCTTTCTATATTAAAAAGTGAATAAAACTATACATCCCACAAGTTTTTCTGGAAGTGAGTAGAACATTCCAGAATCAGTCATAAGGCACAGCTTGAACTAATAATGGACACTTAGGATTATCTGACTAAGCAGCTCATTTGGGACTAAGACAAGCAGTTCCTATTTCTATTCTCCTGGGCCGTCATTCAAATACATTATTATTCAAATAGCTAATGAGACAGGAAGAGCTGGAACCATAATTGACTTGCATCCTCTTGGGAAGTCAGCTCTGAGAGTAGATTTAAATAAATTACCCAAGTGTGCTATAGACAGAAAATATTGTAATTAATTTACTAGTCAGGCCCAAAGCATTGTGACTGAAAGGATTACCCAGTTCTTCCTTTACCAACTCCTAGATTCCAACCTCTCTAAAAAGAAAAAAAAAAAAATTAAAACCTACTTCCACATATTCTGAAATACAATGTGATTTGAAACATGAAATGTGATATAATGTACATATGTCTCTATTTTTCCAAAGAATATGGTGCAAAGAAAAATAAAAGCACTCAACTGTCCAGTACAGGACAGTTCTGGATATCACAGAAGTTCCATTATATCAAGTATAGCATATTTATATTACTATCAGTTCAGTTCAGTCACTCAGTCGTGTCCGACTCTTCCCAACCCCATGAACTGCAGCATGCCAGGCCTCCCTGTCCATTACCAACTCCTGGAGTTCAAACTCATGTCCATCGAGTTGGTGATGCCATCCAACCATCTCATCCTCTGTCGTCCCCTTCTCCTGCCCTCAAACTTTCCCAGCATCAGGGTCTTTCCAAATGAATCAGCTCTTCGCATCAGGTGGCCAAAATATTGGAGTTTCAGCTTCAACATCAGTCCTTCCAATGAACACCCAGGACTGATCTCCTTTAGGAAGGACTGGTTGGATCTCCTTGCAGTCCAAGGGACTCTCAAGAGTCTTCAACAACACAGTTCAAAAGCATCAATTCTTTGGCGCTCAGCTTTCTTTATAGTCCAACTCTCACATCCATGCATGACCACTGGAAAAATCATAGCCTTGACTAGACAGACATTTGTTGACAAAGTAATGTCTCTGGTTTTCAATATGCTGTCTAGGTAAATCATAACTTTCCTTCCAAGGAGTAAGCGTCTTTTAATTTCATGGCTGCAATCACCATCTGCAGTGATTTTGTAGCCCAGAAAAATAAACAATCATTATTACTGTTACATATGTTCTAAACATAATTAATTTTCTTTAAATTTTATGGTTTTAAACATAACCCCTTTATGGGTCACAGCCTTGTCCTGGCAAAGGGACTTGTGTAACTCAATGAAGCTATGAGCCATGCTGTGCAGGGCCATCCAAGATGGACGGGTCATAGTGAAGAGTTCTGGCAAAACGTGGTCCACTGGAGGAGGGAATGGAAAAGCACTTCAGTATTCTTGCTGCAAGAACCCCATGAACAATATAAAAAAGCAAAAAGATATGATGCTGGGAGATGAGCCCCTCAGGCCTGAAAATGTCCAATATGCTACTGGGAAAGAGAGGGGGGCAATTACTAATAGCTCCAGAAAGAATGAAGCAGCTGGGCCAAAGCAGAAATGACACTTAGTTGTGGATGTGTCTGGTGGTTAAAGTCCAGTGCTGTAAAGAATGATATTGCATAGAAGCCTGGAATGTTAGGTCCATAAATTAAGGTAAATTGAACGTGGTCAAGCAGGAGATGACAAGAGTGAACACTGACATCTTAGGAATCAGTGAACGAAAATGGATGGGAATGGAAAAGTTCAGTTTTCATTTCAATCCCAAAGAAGGGAATGCCAAAAAATGTACAAACTACTGTACAGCTCTGCTCATTTTGCATGCTAGTAAGGTTATGCTCAAAATCCTCCAAGCTAGGATTCAACAGTATGTGAACCGAGAACTTCCAGATGTATAAACTGGGTTTAGAAAAGGCAAAGGAACCAGAGATCAAGTTGCCAACATCCATTGGATCATAGAGAAAGCCAGGGAATTCCAGAAAAACATCTGCTTCATTGACTACACTAAAGCCTTTGACTGTCTGGATCACAATAAACTGTGGAAAATTCTGAAAGAGATAGGAATACCAGACCACCTTGCCTGTATCCTGAGAAATCTGTATGCAAGTCAAGAAGCAACAGTTAGAACATTACATGGAACAACTAACTAGTTCAAAATTGGGAAAGGAGTAAGACAAGGCTGTACACTGTCATCCAGTTGATTTAACTTACATGCGGAGTACATCATGTGAAATGCTGGGCTGGATGAAACACAGGCTGGAATCAAGATTGCCAGAAGAAATATCAATAACCTCAGATATGCAGGTGACACCACCCTAATGGCAGAAAGCAAAAAGAAACTAAAGAACCTCTTGATGCAGGTAAAAGAGGAGAGTGAAAAACCTGGCTTAAAATCAACATTCAAAAAACTAAGATCATAGCATCTGGTCTCATCACTTAATGGCAAATAGGAGAGGAAAAATGGGAGCAGTGACATATTTTATTTTTGGGGGCTCCAAAGTCACTGCTGATGGTGACTGCAGCCATGAAATTAGAAGACTCTTGCTTCTTGGAAGGAAAGCTATGACAAACCTACACAGTGTATTATAAAAGCAGAGACATCACTTTGTCGACAAAGGTCCATCTAGTCAAAGCTATGTTTTTCCAGTAGTCATGCACGGATGTGAGTTGTGTGTGTGTGTGTGTGTGTGTGTGTGTGTGTGTGTGTGTGTGTGTGTGTATGTATGTATGTATAAACACAGCAATCACAGAAAGAAAGGCTGAGTGTGAAAGAACTTATGCTTTTGAATTGTGGTGCTGGAGAAGACTCTTGAGAGTCCCTTGGATAGCAAGGAGATCAGACCAGTCAATCCTAAAGGAAATCAACCCTGAATGTTCATTGGAAGGACTGATGCTGAAGCTCCGATACCTTGGCCACCTGACGCAAAGAGCTGACTCATTAGAAAATATCCTGATACTGGGAAAGATTGAAGGCAAGAGAAGAGGAGGATGAGATGGTTAGATTGCATCACTGACTCAATGAATCCAAGTTTAAGCAAACTCAGGGAGATAGTGAAGTACACTGAAGGACAGGGAAGCCTGCATGCTGCAGTCTATGTGGTCGCAGAGTTGGACATAACTTAGCGACTGAACAACAGCAACAAAACATGGCTAAAACAATTTCTTCCCAAACTCTAGTAAAATAAGTGTAAAAACATAAAATATTTGTGTGTGTGTGTTTATAAACACAACAATCACAAAGAGGAAAGAAAAGGAAGCAGAAATGAGAAATTCAACCCATTTTGGAAGACTGAAAGCATGCACTTGAGTCAGAAATTGACATTTCAGAGTAGAGAAAGATAAAACCAGGTACTTTTAGAGAAATGTCCTGGTGAAAAGTATAATTTTTTCACAGAGCTTAGGAGTGTAAAATATTGAAAAAAGGTAATGTGAAAAATATGGATAGATACAAAGGGATTTATTGAAAGTTCATATTAATGTAGTTAGTCTCCAAATCTGGTCCTCAAATGACTACCTGCCTTCAATGACCCTAAACGAGTTTAAAGTTTCATTGTTCAGAGAAAGTGAATCAGATATTTTCTATACTAATGTAGGAGAAATAGGGGAGTAGCAGGAGCTAAGAGCTTAAAATTAGGAGAACTAATTGAATGGTGAAACTCTTAGGGCTCCAGCAAAGTAGATACTTCCTGAACCTCTTCTATAGGCAGGGGATCATAGCTTCTTCTCTAGGAAAATGAGATGGCCCCAGAAAACATAATATATGAATATTAGGATTAGATAGTACCTGAATAGCAACATTATCTAATAAGTCCAGAAGTCAGCAAACATTAATAACGCAAATGTAGCTTCAGATTCACTAAATATAAATAGATGGCTAAGGATCACCAGGAATTTGAAGACTACTTTCAACACACATGAAAAAAAGGATCAAACTGATGCTAAAGCTGAAACTCCAATACTTTGGCCACCTCATGAGAAGAGTTGACTCATTGGAAAAGACTCTGATGCTGGGAGGGATTGGGGGCAGGAGGAGAAGGGGATGACAGAGGATGAGATGGCTGGATGGCATCACCGACTCGACAGACATGAGTTTGAGTGAACTCCGGGAGTTGGTGATGGACAGGGAGGCCTGGTGTGCTGTGATTCATGGGGTTGCAAAGAGTCGGACACGACTGAGCGACCAAACTGAACTGAACTGAAACAAGTGAAGAAAAGGAACTGAAAAACCCAGAGAGAATTTTAAAGCTCCAAACTTCCAGAACTATGTTGAATAGTAGTGGTGAAAGTGGGCACCCTTGTCTTGTTCCTGACTTTAGGGGAAGTGCTTTCTATTTTTCACCATTGAGGATAATGTTTGCTGTGGGTTTGTCATATATGGCTTTTATTATGTTGAGGTATGTTCCTTCTATTCCTGCTTTCTGGAGAGTTTTTATCATAAATGGATGTTGAATTTTGTCAAAGGCTTTTTCTGCATCTATTGAGATAATCATACGGCTTTTATTTTTCAATTTGTTAAAGTGGTATATTACATAGATTGATTTGCAGACGTTGAAGAATGTTTGCATCCCTGGGATAAAGCCCACTTCGTCGTGGTGTATGATCTTTTTAATGTGTTGTTGGATTCTGATTGCTAGAATTTTGTTAAGGATTTTTGCATCTATGTTCATCAGTGATATTGGCCTGTAGTTTTCTTTTTTTGTGGCATCTTTGTCAGGTTTTGGTATTAGGGTGATGGTGGCCTCATAGAATGGAAGTTTACCTTCCTCTGCAATTTTCTGGAAGAGTTTGAGTAGGATAGGTGTTAGCTCTTCTCTAAATTTTTGGTAGAATTCAGCTGTGAAGCCATCTGGACCTGGGCTTTTGTTTGCTGGAAGATTTCTGATTATAGTTTCAATTTCCGTGCTTGTGATGGGTCTGTTAAGATTTTTCTATTTCTTCCTGGTTCAGTTTTGGAAAGTTGTACTTTTCTAAGAATTTGTCCATTTCTTCCACATTGTCCATTTTATTGGCATACAGTTGCTGATAGTAGTCTCTTATGATCCTTTGTATTTGTGTGTTGTCTGTTGTGATCTCTCCATGTTCATTTCTTATTTTATTGATTTGATTTTTCTCCCTTCGTTTCTTGATGAGTCTGGCTAATGGTTTGTCAATTTTATTTATCCTTTTAAAGAACCAGCTTTGGGCTTTGTTGATTTTTGCTATGGTCTCCTTTGTTTCTTTTGCATTTATTTCTGCCCTAATTTTTAAGATTTCTTTCCTTCTACTAACCTGTACTACACTGTTGGTGGGAATGCAAACGAGTACAGCCACTATGGAGAACAGTGTGGAGATTCCTTAAAAAACTGGAAATAGAACTGCCTTATGATCCAGCAATCCCACTGCTGGGCATACACACTGAGGAAACCAGAAGGGAAAGAGACACGTGTACCCCAGTGTTCATCGCAGCACTGTTTATAATAGCCAGGACATGGAAGCAACCTAGATGTCCATCAGCAGATGAATGGATAAGAAAGCTGTGGTACATATACACAATGGAGTATTATGCAGCCATTAAAAAGAATATATTTGAATTAGTTCTAATGAGGTGGATGAAACTGGAGCTGATTATACAGAGTGAAGTAAGCCAGAAAGAAAAACACCAATACAGTATACTAATGCATATATATGGAATTTAGAAAAATGGTAATGATAACCCTGTATGTGAGATAGCAAAAGAAACACAGATGTATAGAACAGTCTTTTGGACTCTGTGAGAGAGTGGGGGGGGGCATGATTTGGGAGAATGGCATTGAAACATGTATAATATCATATAAGAAATGAATCACCAGTCCAGGTTTGATGCAGGATACAGGATGCTTGGGGCTGGTGCACTGGGATGACCCAGAGGGATAGTATGGGGAGGGAGGTGGGGAGGGGGTTCAGGATTGGGAACACGTGTACACCCGTGGTGGATTCACGTTGATGTATGGCAAAACCAATACAATATTGTAAAGTAATTAGCCTCTAATTAAAATAAATAAATTTAAATTTAAAAAAATAAATAAAATAAAAATAAAGCTCCATAATTAGTATTCTCAAAGTAGGAATGTAAAATAGTATATGAATGCAAAAAAAAAAAAAAGAAAAACACAGGATATAGTAAATAGGCAGCAGAGAACAGGAATAAAAGGTTTTTGCAAATTAATGACAGAATAGCAGATACTTTTAAAATTCAACAAAAGTTTGGAAAGTGTAAGGAAAATATTCCCCCTACACACACACACACAGGAAAGAATAGACGCCACCAAAAAGAAAAGACAAAGCAACGTATTATAGGGGGCGGGGAATGGTAAGAAAATTAGATTGTCATTTTAGGTGGGGCAACATCCAACCAAAATTAGTTTCAGAAGGAGAGAAGAAAGGCAAGAAACTTTTATTCTCCAGAAGTGAAAGGCTTGAGTTTTGGTTACTATTGCCAACAAGATACCCTAGAATTTAACTACTTTACATTATCATTTAATCATGTTTGTGGCTTTAAAGATTATAAATTTGGACAGGAAGCTGTGAGAATGTCTTCTCTCTGTTCCACAGTTTCTAGACCCTCACCTGGGGAGCATTTGACAGCTTGCGGCGATTGAATGAGGGGGTCCTGGAATCATTTGAAGCCATTTTCATGGATATATCCGGTGACTGGTGTGGCTTACAGCTGAGACCTCAGCTGGGACTTCAGCTGAGTCCATATGAACTATGTCTGGCCTCTCCATGTGGTCTGCCTCCCACACAGAACAGAAGTTACATGGTACTTGGATTTCCTATGGAGCGGCTCAAGCTGGCCAGTCTGAGTGCTTCAGCATGCAGTACAGAAGACGCATCACCTTTTGCAACACATTCTTGGAAGGTCACACAGCATCATTTCCAATCCATCCATTGGTTATAAACAAGTGACTAAATCGAGTCCAGATTCAACTAGAGGAGACACAGACCTCACCTCTCTCTTAGATGAGAGTCAAAGATTTGCAGATAAAACTACCACATGCTTGAATGTCAGAATAAAGGCCTACCATAAGGAGTATAAAATGTCTTGCACCAAAGCACTGATGGTAAAATCTCTAAACATTTAATGTTAATATAGATTTTAGAAGTTTCTGGAAGGTGAAAGATAACTAAATATTAAAGAATATAAAAGTGATGTGGGATTTCTGAAGCTTTACACTAGAGTCTAGAACCTTTTATCAATGACTCCAAAATTATTATAGACTCAATTTCTGACAATGAGGACAAAAAAATTAAATGAGAAAAAATAATCTTTTTAACAAATGGTGTGAGGACAATGATATAGCCAAAAGAATAAAGTGGTATACCTCTGACACATCACATGTAAAATATTAACTCAAAAAGGATCAATGATCTAAATACAAGAATGCTTCTTACACATTCTAAACTCTTAGAAGAAAACATAGATATGAAATCTTTGTGAATTTAGCTTAGGCAATAGTTTCTTAAAATGACACCTACAGCACAAATGACCAAAACATAAAATAAAATGAATTTCAAAACTTTTGTGAATCAAAAGAAACTATTAAGTAAAACCAAAAGCCACAAAATGAAAGAAAATACCTATATATCATATATACAATGTGGGCCTAGTATATAGTATACATAAATTTCTTATAACCCAACAACAGGACAAATAATTTTCTAAATAAGCAAATTAATTGAATTTATATTGCTTTAAAGAAGATCTAGAAATAGCCAATAAGCATGTACAAAAAAAATACTCATTGTCATTATAGATACACAAAGCAAAATTATAAAATTCCACTTTAAACCCACCAATATGACTAAAATCAAAACAGAAAATGCCACGCATTAGCAATGATGTGGAGAAATAACGACTCACGTACACTGCTGACAGGAATGCAATATGGTACAGTCATTGTGAAAAGCACTTTGGTGATTCTTTAAAAAGTTAAACATGGATTTCCCTATGACCCAGTTATTCCATTCCCAAGAGAACTGAAAATATTTTCCCACACAGAAACTTGAACATAACTATTCATAGCAGCATTATTCATAATTGCCAAAAAGTAGAAACAACCTGAATTCCATCAACTGTTGAACAAGTAAACAAAGTATGGTATAGTCATACTGTGGAATGTTATGTGGCTCTAAAAGAGAATGAAGTACTGATACAGGTCACAACATGGATGAACCTTGAAAACATTCTAAGCTAAAGAAGCCAGACACAAAAGGTTACATATTGCATGCTTCCGTGTATCTGAAAGGTCTAGAACAGGTAAATTGAAAGTATAGTAGCAGCTGCCAGGGGCTGGTGGGAGAGGGAGGTAACTGCTTAATGGGTTTGGGATTCGGGGAGGTGGGTGATGAAAATGTCCCAGAATTAGATAATTGTGATGGTTTCATTTTGTGATAGATTTGAGAATAAACTACAACTCCTAAATTATACAGTTTAAATTAGTGAACTCTGTGGTATGTGAATTATATTTTAAGAATATGTGTATGTGTTTTAAGATTAAATTTTTTATTTTAGCTTCACCTGTATCATCTCATTAGTTGCCCCAGGAAAATGATACTGAATGGTGGGGACCATGGCAGGGCTATTATTCATGGTAAGTTTTTGAGAACTATGAATTTTAAAATTACATGCATACTTGTTATTTTAACATTCACTGAACTTTCTCATAATTGTTTTTCATAACAATTATTATGATTTTAAAACTATATGATTTTTATATATAAACCTTTTATATGGAGTCCAAAATATTAGTTTCCAAAGTACATCATTCTATTTAATATGAGCAATTAGATAATTATTTCTACTTTGTTTTAATTATATCATTTCAATGAGTTTGAAATATAGTTGTGAAGTACTTTCTACTTCAAATTTTGTTATTTTGTAATTCCAATCATAAATTCAAGTATGTACTCATTTACCATGGATTAAATCATTTGCTGTTGGCACTCAGAATGCCTCAATATACCATCTACTGTGCCTTTAAGCCAGTAATGATCAGATTTTTTCCTGAGGCCATATATGAGCACCATCCTAATCCAATTATTTCTTCAAGGCACTTAAAAGTAGGTCCTTTAAAATGTTGAATAAACCTAGTTCTGCTTACTGTGCTTCATTCTTCCTGATCTAATAAAATTATCAAGAAAAACACTTGTGGCTTATATATCCAAAGAACTGTTGGTATACCAAACAAGCAAGTAAATCAGCTAATCACAGAAACCCAACTGTGAAACCCAAAGAAACTGCTTTCCAAGGGACAGACATGATCGGTAAGATTATACTGTTAACTAAAATCAGTAATTTTATATTTGGTTCCATCCCATTTACTGCTTGTTTGGTTTTGTCATTGTTATCGCTGCTTGTTTCTTCAGAAACAGACAAAATTTGTTTTCAGGCTACGATGACATGCATTTTCCCTTTTTCTTATTTCCGCTCCCTCCTCACTGAACTCTCTCACAAAGAACCTCATAGAATCCATCTGTTTATCTACAGAGACTAGACATTGACTCTAGTACCTAATGTGAGACAAAGTGCATGTATTTCCATCCAGAACTTGTAAACAATACACAGTATAATAGAAAAGGAATAAACATGGTACACAAACATAGCACTATTAATGACAGGAAAGGTGGATTCAGCAGATGAGCTTACAAAGACAGAGAGGAGAGAAAACAGGAAAAGGTGTTAGCTGTTGAAGCAGAGGAGGGAACCTCCACCTAAAACACTCTATGTGGGAGCTGCAATTGGAGAGTGAAATTTGGATCCCAAAGAGCAGAAAATGAAAACAAACAAACAAACAAAGAGTGAGGGCTAGAGCATCACAAATTTAACTGGAGTCTGTGAGGAAGCCCCTATCCTCCAGTAATGGGGCTTCCCTAGTGGCTCAGACAGTAAAAAACCTGCCTGCAATGCAGGAGACCTGAGTTCAATCCCTGGGTCGGGAAGATCCCCTGGAGAAGAGAATGCCTACCCCTTCAGTATTCTTGCCTGGAAAATCCCATGAACGGAGGAGCCTGGTGGGTTGCAGTCCATGGGGTCGCTAGGAGTCGGACACGACTGAGCGACTTCACTCTGACTTTTCACTTTCATGCATTGGAGGAGGAAATGGCAACCCATTCCAGTGTTCTTGCCTGGAGAATCCCACGGACAGAGGAGCCTGGTGGGCTGCCGTCTATGGGGTCACACAGAGTCGGACACGACTGAAGCGACTTAGCAGCAGCAGCAGATACACCATCAGAACTCCTGGCTCTGTACCATTCACTCCAAACAAGTTGTTAGTAATCCTCAACGACTTTCCAGAGCTCCCAATCACACTTCTCATTGTCAAATACAACAAACGACCAAGGGTCATAAGACATTTAAAAAAAATATACTTTGTTATCAAAGAAAAGGCACAGAGGAAAAGGAGAAATATTTATTTTGGAGGAAACTTAAACATTATTTAAAAATAATAAGAAGTTTAAGTATTCCATAATATCCTCATATATGTGTGAATACATTACATTCATAAAATTCAAATAAAAATCTATGACAAATAGAATAATATGAGCTTTTGTACCTTAAATATATATTTGTAAGCTTTTTTTAAAGACAGGAGAAATAGTAAAGAAAATCTTTCATCACATAGAATAAGAAAGCAAAAAGAATAGATGAAATACAAGCAGCAGCAAAAGACAAATGCAACAAGACTAGTAACAAATTAGTGAAAATTTTAAAAAGTGGGAATGGCAAATACGGAAGGAAAGAAATTTCCAAAGAAATAATCCAAGAAAAATTTCTGCTATAGTACTGAAGAGAGTCATGCGTCTTCAATATGAAAAGGTCCACAAGGGCTGAGTGACTCAATAATGACCCACGTCTAAGTATGTTAGACATTTTGTAACAGAATGAACCAACTTCTTGTACCATCTCTCTTCTTTGTTTTTTGGTAATATTTCAACTTTGTACATTTTCTTAAAATCTGCTTCTGTACTATGAATCAGCTTATGAGATTATGACAGATTCTGACCACTTTCATGTCGGGACTTTGGGCTATGGTCTGTCCCCAACTCTGCTGAGGTGAGAATCCAAGCTTATCACACATCAGGTAGTTATGTGGCCCTCCATCCCCACTAACTGAATACTGACATCTGTATTCAGTCTGTACACTGCCCATTAGTGAATTTCCCCCCTTGCTCCACTGATGATTCCCAATATCTTTTTGTGACTTTTCCAAGAAACAGTTTATCTAGTGTGTGGAAAAAGAAAATATGTTTGAGTTTCTAAAGAGCTGGGGCCTTTTGAGTGAATTTTGCTAAAACGGGATAGCTAACTAAAAGTAAGACTTGGGAAGTTGGTTGAAAACTACAGAAACTGAGAGAACGCCAGAGATACTGATCTAATTCTCGGGGTACATATTTACATTTCAAGGGAAAATGAGTCCTAGAACCTTGGAGACATCTTTAGTCATAAAATCCAGGGACACTGGATCTTATCTGGCCTTTGGAGAGATGTATTTACATTCCAAAAGACTACAGTGAGAATACAGAATCCTTTTCATCCATCTCCAAGAAGCAAAAAAAATTTTTTCCCCTTTTGAGAGGGTAGGAGGAGGCAGTTGCCCCTTTCTCCTATATATAAACAGAGAAAATACATTTTTCTCTGTTTCTCTCCTATGACTCAAATTTTATAATCTGCATTTATAAGACATTATATCTAACTTTTCTCTCATTGTCCATGAAAAAAAATTAGAGTGTGGAGGATCACACAATCATTATGTTTCCATCCACATAGTAAACAGGCCCAACCCTGCTTAGCTTCAGAAATCAGATGAGATCAGGCATGTTCAGGGTGGTATGGCCATAGACATCATTATTTTTATGCGAATAATGATAACCTTTATCTTTGATTTAGAAGACTTCATGTGCATATTTAGGATTAAATTAATACAGATGCATATTTTAAAACCCAACATTTATTCTGCCTTTACTCAAGAATGAACATTAGTCCTCACAACAGTAACATAGGTCACAAATCAAAACCCTGAAATGTTAGTTTTTGAAGGAGAAAAAAGAAAAATGGATACTATTTTTCTATTTGTAATTTATGATGATGGCATAAGACATTTCATGAGAATGTGAAATAATTAAGAAGTAAGGGATTTTTTTCCTCACTCAACAAAAGATAGATAATAACGAACCTACTTGGTGCAATTAATTTATAAATAGCATTGAACTGTGAGCATAAATGAATGGCTGAGACTAGAAAGTAATATTTCCAGCTGGATTTTGGCTACATTCAAGACTGAAGAAAGTTGAATATTTTAAAGATAATTTTATCTTACATTTCTCTTCCTCTCCCAAAGAATTATCTACTATGGAAAAATAAAATTCAAGTACCATTTTGTATTTTGAACCAAGACTAACTTTAGCTTTTGTATTTGGGGTAGGGGGAAGTAGGATTTAGACTCTGTACTTTTTAATAAAGTTTCACTTTAATTTCATCAAGCTTTGCATCCCTGTTGTGAATATCTATGTAATGGAATTCCTTTGTAATCATTACTCTACATCAACCATTTATATAGACTAGCAAAAGTTTTGAACTATTGATGTCATTTTGAACTTGGTATTTTTCCATTCTCTTTGGTCTATGAACAGAAAACAAATATTTAGAGTTGAAGTTTTTGAGATCAAATCATTTGACTAAGAACTGATGTAAATTTTGACAGAGGTAAACCTACACCAGAAAACATCCTGACTTAATCTTTACTTTGAGATCCCAGTACTTGCAGTTTCATTCAAATTGTCCCAAAGACTTCTTTCTCTAGTTTAATAATAATTCCTCAGTCTTTCTGTCTTTTCACAATATCCTGATTATCCCATCTCTGGAGCAATCTAACCATCTCTTTTCTCCAGTCCAAATCTTAGGCTGCCTAGGGAGAATCAGATGCAGCTAGGCATTATTAAAAACAAATACTTTTCTTTTGAATGAAGCCACAATCTGTCCAGAATCCTATTTTTTAACTCTAACTTACCCCAACTCCTCCCCCCCTTTTTTTTTGTGAAAGCATTTATTCACCGTTTTGAGTACTATCTGCAAATCTTTAATCCTTACTCCAAATACCTTCATCTAATAGTTAATTTGACAAGATAATCCTTCAAAAAAAACTTTCCCTCTGCTCTCATACTTTTTATATCTAGCCATCCCTTCCCCTCCCCCCTTCAAACTTTAATGGGAGAAGTGCCTTCTATCTTCCAAGGTTAGCTCTTTCATTTGTGATCTTGATTGATCCTATTCCACTTCCCCAGGGCTTGTTCTAAGTATCTTCTCTGCCTTTTGGAGAAGATACCTGAATACAACTCACTTTTTAAGACAAAAAGTATTTTCTGCTCTTAGGTCCTAAGTCTCCATCAAACAATTTCCTATCTTTCTCTTGAACTTCTTTGAAGACTAGGAAATTTCCCATATAGTATTAAATGCATGGCAATCTGTCCTTGTCTGCCAAAGACAAGATTAATAACAGCATCCCAATTGCCTAAATAATAGCTAGTTCGGTTCAGTTCAGTCGCTAAGTTGTGTCCGACTCTTTGAGACCCCATGGATTGCAGCACGCCAGGCCTCCCTGTCCATCACCAACTCCGTGAGTTCACTCAAACTCACATCCATCGAGTCGGTGATGCCATCCAGCCATCTCATCCTCTGTCGTCCCCTTCTCCTCTTGCCCCCAATCCCTCCCAGCGTCAGAGTCTTTTCCAATGAGTCAACTCTTCGCATGAGGTGGCCAAAGTATTGGAGTTCCAGCTTTAGCATCAGTCCTTTCAAAGAACACCCAGGACTGATCTCCTTTAGAATGGACTGGTTGGATCTCCTTGCAGTCCAAGGGACTCTCAAGAGTCTTCTCCAACACCACAGTTCAAAAGCATCAATTCTTCGGCGCTCAGCCTTCTTCACGGTCCAACTCTCACATCCATACATGACCACTGGAGAAACCATAGCCTTGACTAGATGGACCTTTATTGGCAAAGTAATGTCTCTGCTTTTCAATATGCTATCTAGGTTGGTCATAACTTTCCTTCCAAGGAGTAAGCGTCTTTTAATTTCATGGCTGCAATCACCATATACAGTGATTTTAGAGCCCAAAAAAGTAAAGTCTGGCACTGTTTCCCCATGAAGTGATGGGACCAGATGCCATGATCTTAGTTTTCTGAATGTTGAGCTTTAAGCCAACTTTTTCACTCTCCTCTTTCATCAAGAGGCTTTTTAGTTCCTCTTCACTTTCTGCCATAAGGGTGGTGTCATCTGCATATCTGAGGTTATTGATATTTCTCCCAGCAATCTTGATTCCAGCTTGTGCTTCTTCCAGCCCAGTGTGTCTCATGATAATAACAATATCATGATAATAGCTAACCTTCTGTTTAATCCTCTGTTTTTTTTTTTTTTTTTTTTTTAGGCCAATCCATCCTTGAAATACTTTTCACTCATGGCTACCAAGGAATGATTTCCTTCTGGTATTCATGTTGCCAAATGACTTCTGGCCTCTTCTAAGTACCCTTCACCTGTTACATTTTGGGTCCATTCCATGTTTTCTTTGAATAATTGTATCAAATTCAGCTCTAATAGTACCTACAAATCAATAGCCATCAATTCTTTATCTCCACCTCTCTCCTCTACTTGGCTCACATTTTAGTAGAGATGGAGTAACTTTTGTGTAGAAATTCACCCTTGTTAGAGATTTAATTTCCCTAAGAAGTCAATTCTTCAAAATTTTTTGCAGCAACCTATGGCTGCTCTTACCTGGCAACTAGAGAAAACAGCTGCACCCTAAGTACTAGTTGGAGAGAAAAAATAAAATATACCACTATTTAATACATTTTCAATATTAAATATTTGCTCAGTTGAGCAAAACAGTATTTAAAGAGTATCCCCAATGGATATGTGGTATTCCTATAGATGCTCAAAAATGTGTCCTCGGATTATGTCAGACCATTAAGGATTCTGATAGATTCCTGAATTGCTTTATTGACCCTCTTTCCAAAGTTACTTTTAGGGAACTGTCTTTGACATAATTAGTTCATCTGTATTGAGAGTGTAAGAACAGCTCCAAGATTCTTATCACTGTGTATACTTAAAACGATATTGAGGATGAGAAGTAAATGGTTTTAAGTATTGGGACAGAGTGATGTCAGCAGCGTGGTGGTGTGAGTTGTTCTTTTTTTCTCACTTCTTTGATTTATAACTAACCAGCTATCCATAAGGGGGGTGGAGGGGCAGGGGAGCAACTGAGCAATACATCCATGTGCATTGAATGTGGATGAATTGGACATCTGGGGTCACTGTGAATGAGGGGAGTCATGGTGGGTCCAGCAGGGATCCTGTACAAGACTTCTGGCATGATGAAGGAGGTGAGTGGGTGCTGACCTAATGCTACAGCTGGAAAGGCTTTGTGGGTGTGGAGAGAATGGCAGTGACTCAGCGACTCGGAAAGGAAAGGGAAGGGAAGATGACAGACAAAGATCTAAGGAAGGCATTTCCTGCTGACTGTCCCTGGATTCTGTTAAAAGAACCACCCACAAACCTCTGTTGCCCCCCAATTCAAGGATTCCTCTACCAGGCCATGGCACACCCAGAGCCTCAAATACTAACCACACATCTCCTTCACCGCTCTATTGCCAGCCTTTTCTTCTTTTTTTCCCCTCTGCCAAGTTTTTGTTTGTTTGTTTGTTTACATGCACTAGCTCCCCAGCTTAGCAGCCTGTCCCTGTTGAGAAGAGAAACAAAAATCTTGTGCTATGGTGCCACCTTCTGGGACAAAAAAGGAAGGCTCCTAATCACTAATCTGTTGGATTATTGGAATCAAAGCTTTACCTAAATACGATGTTCACTACTTCAAACGTGGCAACACAGTTTTGCATCAAACACTATGAAAAATCACCATAATACAGTATCACAAAAAGAAAATGACCGTTTTTCAGCAGCAGAACCCAAAGACATGGAATAGTGCAATCTACGTGATAAAGAATTCAAAATAACTATAAAGAAATTTAATGTGTTACAAGAAAACCCAGAAAGGCAATATCATAATTTCAGGAATAAAATTAACAAGCAGAAGGAGTGCTCTACCTCAGACATTGAAATTTTAAAACAGAACCAGGTAAATTCTGGAGCTGGAGAACTCAATAAAGGAGATGAAGAATGCTTTCAAAAACATGCAGAGCAAGAAGATCAGATGGAAGTGAGAATAAGTGAGCTTGAGGATAGGAATATAGAGATGACTCAAGTGGAGAGAGATGACTCAAGAGTAGAGAGAACTAAGAACTAAGATATTTTAAAAGTGAAGAAACCCTACAAGAGGAAAGGCAAGATTAATCAGTGTAACAGAAGGGGAAGCGAGGAGAAAGCGTATTTAAAGAAATATAGCTGAGAACTTCCCAAACCTGCTGAAGAACTAGATATATAAGTCCATGAAGCTAATAGAGCACCTCATTATCTGAACAGAAAAAGAACTTCTCCAAGACACATTATATTAAATGCGTCAGAAGTCAAAGATAAAGAAATATAAAGGCAACCAGAGAAAAAAGACAAAATCCTACAAAGGAACCCCCATCAGGTAAGGATTTTTCAGCAGAAACTTTATAGGTCAAGAAAGTAGAAGGACATTCAAAATATTGAAAGCCAAGAAGACTCTACTCATCAAAGTTATCCTTCTGATATAAAAAAGAAATAAAGGCTTTTCTAAAGAAACAAAAGCTGAGAGAGTTCACCACCTCTAGACCTACCTCCCAAGAAATATTGAAAGGAACTCTTCAGGCTGAAATGAAAAGACAAAAGTACATAAATTTTTAAGGTGATAAATAGAATTAGAAAACTGACTCTTTTTACAATAGTATATTAAACACTTAATTATAGCATAAAGATTAAAGGAGAAGAGCACTAAAATTAACCATAGTTATACCTGGTGGCTCAAACGGTAAAAAATCTGCCTGCAATACAGAAGACCTGAGTTCAACCCCTGGGTCGGGAAGATCCCCTGAAGAAGGAATTGGCAACCCACTTCAATACCCTTGCCTGGAGAATTCCATGGACTGAGAAGCCTGGCAGGCTGCAGTTCATGGGATCACAAAGAGTCAGACTTGACTGAGTGACTAACTTTCGCTTTTCACTACAACTTAGTAATGAAATCACAGCATAGAAAGATAATTGATGACCTTAATACAAAAGGAGAAGAGCAAAAGGATAAAACTTTTGCTTTTTATAGGTGAGTGAAAATGAATTGCTATCAGCACAAACAGGACTGTTTTACCTATGAAATGTTTTATGTAAAACTCATTGTAACCACAAAGCAAAAAAATTTAGAATAGAGACAACAAGTATAAAGAAAGGGAAGCTGAGCAAATCACCATGGAAAACCACCAACTTATAAAGGTAGACAGAAAGAGGAGGAAAAAAAAAACAATGGGGAGAAAAAAATAACCAGAAGGCAGAAGATAAAATAGCAGTAGTAAATCCCTATATATCAATAATCACCCTAAGTGAAAATGGATTGAACTCATTAATCAAAAGTTACAGAGTGGCTGGATGAATAAAAAAAGAATAAACCACTTGCTACCTACCAGAAACTCATCTCATCTCTAAAGAAACATACAGGCTTATGTAAAAGGATGGAAGACAATATTCCAAGCAAATAGAAACCAAAAGAAAGCAGGCAGAGCCACGCTTAGATCAGACAAAACATATTTCAAGTCAAATAAGGTGACAGGGTATACATCATACACTTTAAATTTATACATTATATACCAAATGTATTCAATAAAAGGAAAGAAGTATAAATGCCTCAATAATTTTTATTGATTACATATTGATTTTTGATTGAATATAATTTAAAAATTTACAAACAGATTGGGACAAATTACAAAAGCATCATAGATTACTCAAGTTACCGAGAAATATATGATTTTTTAAAAAACTACAAATGTCTAGTCCATATTTTTAATTTAAAATCCCATTAAACATATCTCCATTCAATGTCTCTGGTTAATATACATAAATTAATGTCTAAAGATCCATGAATATAGTTTTAAATATTCTATCATCTGAGCTTGTTAAATCACATATGTTTATATCAGAGGAAATTTGTAATTCACTTGGCATATCAGTTTACAGTAGAGATTGTTAAAACATTATACTCCATCAAAGTGATCCAAACTAGAACAGGTTCATTAGGACTCCTTTTTAATGCAATGAGTGCATTTGCATTTACATTTGTAATGTCTTCATTAGAAGACTTAAAATAAATTATTAATAAAATATTTTCAAGCAAATATGAAAAACGTAGACTGATCAGAGGCAATGTTAGAGAGTATAAAGAATATTGACATGGAAGTTATTAAATATGAATGGAATCTAGTCTTAATTTTGCTACTGATCAGCTGGAAAAGTTGTTTCATATAAGCCTTAGTTTTCATTTACTTATCTGTAAAAAAGACGCTTACTCCTTGGAAGAAAAGTTATGACCAACCTAGACAGCGTATTTGGAGAAGACAATGTCACCCCACTCCAGTACTCTTGCCTGGAAAATCCCATGGACGGAGGAGCCTGGTAAGCTGCAGTCCATGGGGTCGATAAGAGTCAGACATGACTGAGCGACTTCACTTTCACTTTTCACTTTCATGCATTGGAGAAGGACATGGCAACCCACTCCAGTGTTCTTGCCTGGAGAATCCCAGGGACCGGGGAGCCTGGTGGGCTGCCATCTGTGGGGTCCCACAGAGTCGGACACGACTGAAAGGACTTAGCAGCAGAAGACAGCATATTAAAAAGCAGAGACATTACTTTGCCAACAAAGGTCCATCTAGTCAAGGCTATGGTTTTTGCATTGGTCATGTATGGATATGAGATTTGGACTATAAAGAAAGCTGAGCACCGAAGAATTGATGGCTTTGAACTGTGGTGCTGGAGAAGACTCTTGAGAGTCCCTTGGACTGCAAGGACATCCAACCAGTCCATCCTAAAGGAGATCAGTCCTGGGTGTTCTTTGGAAGGATTGATGTTGAAGGTGAAACTCCAATACTCTGGCCACCTGATGCAAAGAGCTGACTCATTGGAAAAGACCCTGATGCTGGGAAAGATTGAGGGCAGGAGGAGAAGGGGACCACAGAGGATGAGATGGCTGGATGGCATCACTGACTGAATGGACATGGGTTTGGGTGAACTCCAGGAGTTGGTTATGGACAGGGAGGCCTGGTGCGCTGTAGTTTTGGGGTCGCAAAGAGTTGGACACAACTGAGCGACTGAACTGAAAGAAGACTTTAGAAGGTAATTTATGTCCTAGTTTTATCATTCTCAATCATTGCTTGATTATACTTCATCTAACTTTGCAGCCAAATCCAAATTTAATTGCTTTTGTCACTAAGCCCTCTTTATTAGAAAATGATGCCAGTCTTGACAGTGCTAACAAGAGCAATGGGCATGTCTTATATAGAAAATGTATACTGAAAGTACAAACTGTGTGATTCACTAGGCAACTAAGGGAAATAAAATGGCTACATTTTTGAGCCATCAGAATGAATGAGATGTCTCTTTTCTTCCTTTCTCTGTTAACTTGACTAGTAATCAATGCTCATGCTTATTTCAAGAGTAACTGATAAAAGATAGAGAGAAACTGTCATATTTTTCCATTTGATAAATTCAGTACCAACTTGCCATATTTTTAATCAAAATTATATTATGATAGTACACATAAATTATAAAAATTTTTCAGCCAATATATGAAGCAGGAAGAAAAGCTAAGATCTTAACTGCATATCAAGAGATTGGTGGTGGTTTAGTCACTCAGTTGTGTCTGCTGCTGCTGCTAAGTCGCTTCAGTCGTGTCCGACTCTGTGCGACCCCACAGACGGCAGCCCACCAGGCTCCCCCATCCCTGGGATTCTCCAGGCAAGAACACTGGAGTGGTTGCCATTTCCTTCTCCAATGCAGGAAAGTGAAAGTGAAGCCACTCAGTCGTGTCCGACTCTGAGTGACCCCATGGACTGCAGCCTACCAGGCTCCTCCGTCCATGGGATTTTCCAGGCAGAAGTACTGGAGTGGGGTGCCATCTTGCTATACCATGGCCTGTAGCCCACCCGCTCTCTGTCCATGGGATTTTCCAGGCAAGAATACTGGAGTGGTTTACCATTTCCTTCTCCAGGCAATCTTCCCAACCCAGAGATTGACCCTGGGTCTCCTGCACTGCAGGCAGATTCTTTACCAACTGAGCTTGACTTGCCAGGAAGGTAGTGTTGGTAGTGGGTGTGTGCTAAGTCACTACAGTCGCATCCAGCTCTTTGCGAACTATGGACTGTAGCCCTCCAGGCTCCTCTGCCCATGGGATTCTCCAGGCAAGATTACTGGCGTGGGTTGCCATGCCCTCTTCCAGGGGATCTTCCCAATCCAGGGATCAAACCCACATCTCTCATGTCTCCTGCACTGGCATGTGGGTTCTTTACCATTAGCACTATCTGGGAAGCCTGGCTAGTAGCTAAGAGTATCCCTAAAGCCAGGTTGTCTGCTAAATCCCAGCTTTACAAAAATGCTATTTCAGGCTCTTTCTTTTGTGATGTAGTGTCTGTAATAGATATTATTTATATATTTATACATATATTTTACAAGTTTCAGAATGATATCATTATTATACTTCCTCTTTAATGCTGAGAATTTTCCCCAAAACTATTAAAGTCAGTCATTTAATAATATTTTAAAACTAGGACAGATTATAAAGGTATTACAGAATCTTTAAGAAAAATGTCTTTTTTCAAAAACCATAAATGACTATTCTACATAATAATGATAAATTTGTTTATTTTTATATATTATGAAACATGTTCTCAGCATTGTCTCAATTGAAAGGTTTAAATATTAATATACTGCAACTAATGAACTTACCTTAATTGATTTAGCAATTCCACTATTGAGTATTTAGCTTGGCTTTAGTACTTGGAGCTTCCTAGGTGCCTCAGTGGTAAAGGATCCCCCTGCCAATGCAGGAAGCACAAGAGACATAGGTTTGATCCCTGGGTCTGGAAGATCCCCTGGAGTAGGAAATGGCAACCCATTCCAGTGTTGCTGCCTAGAAAATCCATGGACAAAGGAGCTTGGCAGGCTACCTTCCATGCAGTTGCAAAGAGTTCGACATGACTGAGCAGATGAGCACTGCACTTAGTATTTTAGTATGATAACTAATTCTTTTTTTAATAAAATTCACTGACTTCAGTCCAAGTACACACATTGTTCATTCTTCTTTACGAAATAAGATGTATAACTATTTGATAGTACAACTTGGAAAATCTTTATTGATCATATTCTCCATATTCATCTAAATAAAATTCTAAAAAAATACTCCTAAACATTTTGAAACACTAAAGCATTCACATGTTCTCATACAAGAAAAATCAAATTTTATAGTGATATAGCTTGATGAGAGAAGATTCTCAGTTCCCCATGTTTCCATAGCATTCAATCACATTCTTGCATATGCATGTCCCAGTTATAATTTACTGATGTTTTAAAATATTGATTCCAACTACATAGTCAAAATGTTTGATGATTTTCTTAGCTATTATTCCAGTGAGGGAAGAAAGAAATCTAAGTGGGCCATTAGACATACAATGTCATGTTAGTCAATTTTTATTCTTTTGTAATCTATCATTTAAATATTAGTTTATGTCATATATAGTTCTTACGTATATCAGCCCCTTTATCCAGAATGCTATTTCTTAGTCACATCTCATCATGCTATGCTATGCTATGCTAAGTTGCTTCAGTCGTGTCTGACTGTGCGACCCCATAGACGGCAGCCCACCAGGCTCCGCCGTCCCTGGGATTCTCCAGGCAAGAATACTGGAGTGGGTTGCCATTTCCTTCTCCAATGCGTGAAAGAGAAAAGTGAAACTGAAGTCGCTCAGTCGTGTCCGACTCTTAGCGACCCCATGGACTACAGCCTACCAGGCTCCTCCGTCCATGGGATTTTCCAGGCAAGAGTACGGGAGTGGGGTGCCATTGCCTTCTCCAATCATAGTATTTAATAAAAGGTCTACTGTCATCACTGAAGATTCAGCTCCTTTTTTGGACCTATTCTGTACAGCCTTTCTTCATTCTTATTATCAAGAAGAGTTTGTCGTTCTCCCTGATTGCACCTTGCATTTCAAATATCTGTCATATTGTTCTTTTCATGCCACATAAACTCTCTTCTTTCATACTCCTCTGTAATATTTGAGGTCCTTAAAGGCAGGATTCATTTTGAGTGAATCATCCAAGGACTTAGCACTTTATCATCTTTGTATACTTAGCATTAAGCCAGTGCTTGTGCTGGGTGCTAACAATGAATGAACAGAAGAATAGATGTTCTGTAGGCATTTAATTAAGGAGCATTATTAAAATGTCTCATACCATTTTAATTTCAAGCTCTAAAGGAAAATGTTACTACAGAGAGTATTGTTTAAAAGTAGTTGTTTTATTCTTTTTTATTTTATAGACATAGTTCTCAAAAATATATTGAGAAAGGAATATAAAATGATGATTGGCCATCTTGCAAGAATGGAATTTTTATAAATTCATCCCTGGCACAGAGAAAATTGTGATCACAACCTGTCACCATTCTAAACATCATTTTTGCGGTTTTGAAGAAAATATATCTGGTGGGGATTAATTTTAGAAAGAACAAAACCACCCTGATTTCTTAAATGGGAATGGAAAATTCCCTGAGCTATCACCACCACATCAAGGTGAGCCACAGAAATGTTCTTAAATGCATCACATGTGCTAGAGATATTTGTATTTGTAAAGTTACCACAGCAATAACTACACACAGTACAAATTCAAGAAGATGTTTCAAAATTAAACGCAGGCCTAGAGGAAACCTAAAAACACTGAAGGAAAACAAACTTGAATATTTATATCCTTGGTGAATGTTTATTTTAATTGTGGTTTAGTGAAGCCACATTTTTTTTTTTTTTTAATCACACAAAAGTTCATAGGAAGCTAAAGGTGAATGTGGAGGAGCGGGTGTCCCTCCTCATTCTCCCCGCACACACGGCTTGGCCTCTTGCCAGTGAACTTCTGCTCTGTTTCAGGCAAGATTCGTTTGATGACTGATAATGATGGAGCCCTGTCAAGTGTTTTCTTTTTGGTAGGGACTTGTGGAAGAGGTGTCATCAAGATCTAAAAGAAATGCATCTTTAATTGAAAATTGTCAAGTTAATTCTGGCAGTAGTACATGGTGATAGCTTTTTAGGAGGACCTCATTCATAACTGAAATCACATTCTGCTGCTAATATATTTATGCTACGCCATAAACTGAATCTCTGTAAACAAAACAAAACCAAAAAAACTTGCTCTCTCTCAAGCAATATTTTCTTTCTGTTAGATATTATTTCCTTCTCTCTCTTTTTTTTTTTTGAGCTGGCTAGAACCATGGATAGAAGGAAGCAAATCGAATGGGAGAAATGTAACATAATAATGCTACAGTTTTATAGTGGTATATTTTTATGAATTCTCTCATGGACAGTATTGATCACCAAAAAAAGTTTTGGTGTAAGTAAGGTATACATTGTCATCATCCTAATTTTCAGGTGAATCTAATGAATCACTAAAATCTTTCAGTGAAATCAACTAACAGAACTAGACATGGAATCCAATAGTTTGGAGAAGGCAATGGCACCCCACTCCAGTACTCTTGCCTGGAAAATCCCATGGATGGAGGAGCCTGGTAGGCTACAGTCCATGAGGTCGCTAAGAGTCGGACACGACTGAGTGACTTCACTTTCAGTTTTCACTTTCATGCACTGGAGAAGGAAATGGCAACCCACTCCAGTGTTCTTGCCTGGAGAATCCCAGGGATGGGGGAGCCTGGTGGGCTGCCGTCTGTGGGGTCGCACAGAGTCGGACACAACTGAATCGACTTAGCAGCAGCAGCAGCAGCAGCCATGGAATCCAACAGTTTGTAATTCTACATCCTTAGTCCATCAAAAAAACAAACAAACTCAGACTTCAAAAAGGACAGCAAATAAAATCAGTTAATACTGAAACATTCTTATCTATGCTGAACCAGTCCTCTTAACCACACAGCTGTAAAGACTTAAACAGAGAAGCCACATAGGATGAACTCCATTCAAAGAGGAAGAGCTTCCCACAGTGTTGAAGGTCCTCTTTCATAGGCACAGGACAGTAATGGTAAGATAATTAGTCATGTTTTAAGAATAGTCCCGAACCCAGAGTCAAGGTCTTTAAGGATGTAAACTAAGTGTAACCCTGAGTCTAGGGAGAAGGGTCTATTTAACTACATAGCCTGGGATATCTCATATTCATTTTCTCTGAAACAACAGCAATGTTGTATCTTTCCCACCCCCACTTCTTCGCTACACTCAATTCCTGCTACATTACATTCTTTGCATGATTAGGTGTGCTAAATCGCTTCAGTCACGTCTGACTGTGTGCAACCCTACGGACTATAGCCCACCAAGCTCCTCTGTTCATGGGATTCTCCAGGCAAGAATACTGAAGCGGGTTGCCATGTCCTCCTCCAGGGGATCTTCCCAACCCAGGGATCAAACCCATGTCTTTTTTGTCTCCTGCATTGGCAGGCAGGTTCTTTACCACTAGCTCCATTTGGGAAGCCCCATGATTAGGAAGGCATACTATAAATTAGACTTTCATTTGTGAGCATTTGTTCCTTCATTTCTGCAATCTAATGGCTATTTGTCTTCAACTCCACTGATAACTACACTTTGCTTTTACAATTTGCATTCAGTTTTACTTGCTCATTATTGCAGACATTTACCAAATTAATAATATATTCTATAGCCACCAAAAATCCCTGGACATTCTAAAAATGTACTGATGGAACAAAGATATGAAAAATACTTTAGAGCATGCTAAAAGAATGCTCTTCATCCCAAAACAATGCCACTTATAGGATTCAACAGAGTAAAACATTTGTGTGTAAATAATTTTACAAGTATGTCATAAATTTTGAAGAATTCAGAAAAGGAAAATATATTCCATTCTTTCCACGTTCAGTACACTGAAATGTATGCCAGTTTCAGTTATGACACGTTACTCTGTGGGAGGCAATGTATATTCATATGTATATATAAAGAATTAATAGTTACATAGACTGCAAGAATGTCAACACTTTCAACCACCAGATGGCAGAAATAAAGCTACAGAACTTTAGAATCTGAAGATTCAGAAAAATATAACAGCAATATCCATCTTAGTTTTTTTCAGTTGAACAGACATAAGACACTTTGGTGCAAAATTCCATGTGTGAAGCAGAAAAAAATTTTGATTAACAACTTTCCATTTAAATGGGTTGCCAACTCATTAGATTTTTTTCATTTAGATTGTGGAGGCTTTTAAAAGAACCATTTTTAAAGACAAAATACAATCAACCCTGGATGATAAAAGAGTTGCCCATTCAATCAGCATCTCCTTTTGGAAGTCATTCTAAATCAATCCGACCTGTTTTGAACCATGGACTCTCCTTGTTTCACTTTTTCAACCACCTAGCCTTCTCATTTTTCCAAAATGGATCAGTTGTCTATGTATCTGCAATGCTCTAGATGGCTGGATTTGCTTAATCATTCTGCCATACATGATAGCATGTTTTCTTGTGATTTCCAGTACTGACAGTATGGGTTTTTTGATTTGTTGTACTAATTTTTATGTATTAGATAGTTGTAATAACCATAAATGGAGAAGGAAATGGCAACCCACTCCAGTATTCTTGCCTGGGAAATCCCGTGGACAGAGGAGCCTAGCAGGGTACAGTCCACAGGGTCACAGAAAGTCAGACAAGACCTAACAACTAAACAACAACAAAAAAACCCTTAAAAACAATAATAAAGAGGAAATGTTGCTATACCATATATAAACTTTGATTCTAAGAGTCCAGAGTTCTCATTCCAGTGGTATAAGTTTTAATATTTCAATATTTCTATTATCTTCTATAAGAGAAACAATGAAAGAGATACTGAGCTGATCAAATTAAATGGCTGCTATGAGCTCTGATAACTTGACTTCCTTAGATTAGCTAGAATTTTAAATATCTTCAGTGTAACATTATATTAACATAAATTAACAGTAGCAATGATGTGAAGTGTTGACTGGGTACTAGAAAGTTTTCCAAGCATTTTAAAGGATTCAAAAATTTAACTTTATAACAACCCATGAAATAAACACAATGAAATGACCCTAATTTTAAGATGCTGAGGCATATTTAAAATACATTATTTGTAGTTTTTATTCAGTCACTAAGTCATGTCCAACTCTTTGTGACCCTGTGGACTGTAGCCCACCAGGATCCTCTGTCTGCAGGATTCTCCAGGCAAGAATACTGGAGTGGGTTGACATTTCCTTCTCCAGGGGGGTCTTCCTGGACCAGGAATTGAACTCATATCTCCTGCATTGTCAAGCAGATTCTTTACCACTGAGCAACCAGGGAAGCCCCAAATCCCAAAAGTAATATGTAGTCTAGTCTCTACTTATACCTAGGGTCATTTATTCTCCACTTTCTGCCCTTAACCATTGCTCCATTCACCTGAACTACACTATTAAAAATCAGGTGTTTATTTGAAACTTTATTCAAATATTTATTAAATGCCTTTTTGATACCAAGGATTGAATATTCATAGAAAAGATTTAACATGGACTCCATCTTGTAAGGCATACAGTCTGGTAGGGAACTGAGAGATGTGATTAGTAAGGCAATAAGGCTTTATGTGTGTCATGACAGTTTTGTATAACGTATAAGAACAACAATAAAAAATACCAGATACATTTCCCATCAGGTTCTTTGTCCAAGTGTCTTCTGACAGGTGACAAGAGAAGTGTTTTAACACAAAGGAGAAAAAGCATACACATGTGCAGAAGTACTGAAGAGCTGCACATATAAGCAGTTCACTATTTTAGGAGTTTAAGTTTAAAAACTGTGTACCATGGGCATACATATTTAATCAAAATACATTGAATGGTACTTAATGACTGTGCATTTCACTATATATAAATATTTCAAGTTTTAAAAAAATTGGTTGCTAATTTTAAAAAGATGAGTTTGGAGGGTCAGGAAGAGGCCTTAGCATAGTTGGTTCTGCAGAACATCCTAAGGGGAATGCATTGGAGTATGCACATTGGGGAACTTCCAAAGGATTTTAAATAAGGAAATCACATGACCAAAAATGTTCTAGGAAATCATCATGGTGGCAGAGTGAGGATGACTGGAGCGACATAAGGCCAGAGATAAACAGACCACATAGGAGACTACTGTAATAGTGAAGCACAGAATGATGAGGACAGCTGCAAATGAAATAAAGAGTTTCAAATAAAATGAAATAAAAATGAGTGTGAAGTTATTTGGATATGCAGTTTACTAATGTGCTGAAGAACGCAATCTGGTGCACATGAGGTAAAATTATAATGAACCAGATATGAACAAGCTTGCCTACTTGGACTAGAGAGAATGTGGTGAGGATGATAACAGACTATATTAGTTCCTTTGCTGATCACCTTGATTTTCTGTATATGGTAATGTGAGAGTCATCTCTAGAGAGAGAAGGTTATAACCATAAGTACCGTGTGTCCACATTCTGCTACTGCTAAGTCGCTTCAGTCGTGTCCGACTCTGTGCAACCCCATAGACGGCAGCCCACCAGGCTCCCCCGTCCCTGGGATTCTCCAGGCAAGAACACTGGAGTGGGTTGCCATTTCCTTCTCCAGTGTCCACATTCAGTCGCGTCCAACTCTTTGCAACACCCCCATGGACAGTAGCCCACCAGGCTCCTTTGTCAATGGAATTTCCCAGACAAGAATACTGGAGTGGGCTGCCATTTCCTATTCCATGATAACTTCCTGATGCAGGGATCAAATTGGCACCTCTTAAGTCTCCAGAATTGGCAAGCAGATTCTTTACCTGGGAAGCTTCTATAAAACATGCAGGGAGACAATTTTAGACAACAGCGAGAATTTTTAACAACAGCTACAGAGAATAAAAAAAGTGCATTGACCAGAAACAAGTAAAATATGTCCACTTCTGACAGGGAGTTTAGGGATTAAGTAGTGATGGTTACAGAGAAAACTAAGAGGGTGAGGTGAGAGAGAAAATGAATCATTAACTAATATTTAATTTTCCAGTGAAGAGGTATCATAAACACACACACACACACACACAAGTGTAGTATATCACATACTCAGCTGTGAGTAATAATCAGTAATATAAATACTAAATCTTGAAGGGAGACAGTATAAGTAGGGAGATGGGCATATGTGAGTAATAAAGATTCTTCCTGGGAAGAAGTTAATAGCAAGTACCTCAGCTCAGTTCAGTCACCCAGTCTTTTCTGACTCTTTGCAACCCCAAGGATTGCAGCATGCCACGTCTCACTGTCCATCACCAAATCCCAGAGTTTACTGAAATTCATGTCCATTGAATCAGTGATGCAATCCAACCATCTCATCCTCTGTCGTTCCCTTCTTCTCCCATCTTCAATCTTTCCCAGCATCAGGGTCTTTTCAAATGAGTCAGCTCTTAACATCAGGTAGTGAAAGTACTGGAGTTTCAGCTTCAACATCAGTCCTTCCAATGAACACCCAAGACTGATCTCCTTTAGGATGGACTGGTTGAATCTCCTAGGAGACCAAGGAACTCTCAGAAGTCTTCTCCAACACCACAGTTCAAAAGCACCAATTCTTTGGCTCACAGCTTTCTTTATAGTCCAACTCTCACATCCATACATGACTACTGCAAAAACTATAGCCTTGACTAGATAGACCTTTGTTGGAAATATGTCTTTGCTTTTTAATATGCTGTCTAGGTTGGTCATAATTTTTCTTCCAGGGAGCAAGTGTCTTTTAATTTCATGGCTGCAATCACCATCTGCAGTGATTTTGGAGCCCCCCAAAATAAAGTCTGTCACTGTTTCTACTGTTTCCCCATCTATTTGCCATGAAGTGATGGGACCAGATGCCATGATCTTAGTTTTCTGAATGTTGAGATTTAAGCCAACTTTTTCACTCTCCTCTTTCACTTTCATTGAGAGGCTCTTCAGTTATTCTTTGCCTTCAGCCATAAGAATGGTGTCATCTGCATATCTGAAGTTACTGATATTTCTCCTGGAAATCTTGATTTGAGCTTGTCCTTCATCCAGCCAAGCATTTCTCATGATGTACTCTGCATATAAGTATAATAAGCAGGGTGACAATATACAGCCTTGACATACTCCTTTTCCTATTTAAAACCAGTCTGTTGTTCCATGTCCAGTTCTAACTGTTGCTTCCTGACCTGCATACAGATTTCTCAAGAGGCAGAAAAGGTGGTGTGGTATACCCATCTCTTTCAGAATTTTCCACAGTTTATTGTGATCACACAGTCAAAGGCTTTGGCATAGTCAGTAAAGCAGAAGTAGTTGATTTTCTGCAACTCTTTTTGCTTTTTTGATAATCCAACAGATGTTGGCAATTTGACCTCTGGTTCCTCTGCTTTTTTCCAAATCCAGTTTGAACACCTGAAATTTCATGGTTCAGGCACTGTTGAAGCCTGACTTGGAGAATTTTGAGATTTACTTTGCTAGCATGTGAGATGAGTGCAATTGTGCAGTAGTTTGAAGATTCTTTGGCATTGCCTTTCTTTGGGATTGGAATGAGAACTGACCCTTTCCAGTCCTTTGGCCACTGCTGAGTTTTCCAGATTTGCTGGCATATTAAGTGCAGCACTTTTACAGCATCATCTTATACAACTTGAAGTAGCTCAACTGGAATTCCATCACCTCCACTAGCTTTGCTCATAGTGATGCTTCCCAAGGCCCACGTGACTTCGCATTCCAGGATGTCTGGCTCTAGGTGAGTGATCACACCATTGTGATTATCTGGGTCATGAAGATCTTTTTTGTATAGTTCTTCTGTGTATTCTTGCCGCCTCTTCTAAATATCTTCTACATCTGTTAGGTCGATAATATTTCTGTCCTTTGTTGAGCCCATCCTTGCATGAAATGGTCCCTTAGTATCTCTCATTTTCTTGACGAGATCTCTAGTCTTTCCCATTCTATTGTTTTCCTCTATTTCTTTGCACTGATCACTGAGGAAGGCTTTCTTATCTCTCATTCTTTGGAACTCTGCATTCAAATGGGTATATCTTTCCTTTTCTCCTTTGCTTTTCACTTCTCTTCTTTTCACAGCTATTTGTATAGGCCTCCTCAGACAGCCATTTTTCTTTTTTGCATTTCTCTTTCTTGGGGATCATCTTGATCCCTATCTCCTGTACAATGTCATGAACCTCCGTTCATAGTTGTCAGGCACTGTGTCTATCAGATCTAATCCCTTGAATCTATTTCTCACTTCTGCTATATAATCATAAGGGATTCGATTTAGGTCATACCTGAATGGTCTAGTATTTTCCATACTTTCTTCAATTTATGTCTGAATTTGGCAATAAGGAGTTCATGATCTGAGCCACAGTCAGCTCCTGGTCTTCTTTTTTCCTGACTGTATAGAGCTTCTCTATCTTTGGTTTCAAAGAATATAATCAATCTGATTTTGGTATTGACCATCTGGTGATGTCCGTGTCTAGAGCCTTCTCTTGTGTTGTTGGAAGAGGGTGTTTGCTATGACCAGTGAGTTCCTTTGGCAAAACTCCATTAGCATTTGCCCTGTTTCATTCTGTACTCCAAGGCCAAGTTTGCCTGTCACTCCAGGTATTTCTTGCCTTCCTACTTTTGCATTCCAGTTCCCTATAATGAAAAGGACATCTTTTTTGGGTCTTCATTCTACAAGGTCTTGTATGTCTTCATAGAACCATTCAACTTCAGCTTCTTCAGCATTACTGGTCGGGGCATAGACTTGGATTATTGTGGTACTGAATGGTTTGTCTTGGAACCAAACAGAGATCATTCTGTCATTTTTGAGACTGAATCAAAGTACTGCATTTAGGACTCTTTTGTTGACTATGATGGCTACTCCAAGTCTTCTAAGGGATTCTTGCCCACGATGGTAGATATAATGGTCATCTGAGTTAAATTCACACATTCCAGTCCATTTTAGTTCTCTGATTTCTAAAATGTCGATGTTCACCCTTGCCATCTCCTATTTGATCACTTCCAAAATGGCACCCCACTCCAGTACTCTTGCCTGGAAAATCCCATGAATGGAGGAGCCTGGTAGGCTGCAGTCCATGGGGTCGCTAAGAGTCGGACACGACTGAGCGACTTCACTTTCACTTTTCACTTTCATGCATTGGAGAAGGAAATGGCAACCCACTCCAGTGTTCTTGCCTGGAGAATCCCAGGGACGGGGGACCCTGGTGGGCTGCCCTCTATGGGGTCGCACAGAGTCGGACATGACTGAAGTGACTTAGCACCAGCAGCACCAGCAGCAATTTGCCTTCATTCATGGACCTAACATTCCAGGTGCCTATGCAATACTGCTCTTTGCAGCATTGTAATTTGCATCTATCACCAGTCACATCCACAACTGGGTGTTGTTTTTGCTTTGGCTCTGTCTCTTCATTCTTTCTGAAATTGTTCTTCACTGATCTCCAGCAGCATATTGGGCACCTACCGACCTGGGGAGTTCATCTTTCAGTGTCCTATCTTTTTGCCTTTCCTACTGTTCATGAGGTTCTCAAGGCAAGAATACTGAAGCGGTTTGCCATTCCCTTCTCCTGTGAACTACATTTTGTCAGAACTCTCCACCATGACCTGTCCATCTTGGTGGCCCTACACAGCATGGCTCATAGTTTCATTGAGTTAGACAAGGCTGTAGTCCATGTGATCAGATTGGTTAGTTTTCTGTGATTGTGGTTTTCAGTCTGTCTGCCCTTTGATGGAGAAGGATAAGAGGCTTATGGAAGCTTCCTGACGGGAGAGACTGACTGAGGGGGAAACTGGGTCTTGTTCTGATGGGTGGGGCCATGCTCAGTAAATCTTTAATCCAATTTTCTGTTTATGGTTGGAGCTGTGTTCCCTCCCTGCTATTTACCTGGGGCCAAACTATGATGGAAGTAATACGTCTATGTACATATACATATGTATATATGCACACAAGCTATTTAAAAATCTGGGAGCAAATTCTAAAAGAAATAGCTAAGAACTGAAAGTGTTGCCTCTAGGGCAGGAGATGAGGCTTGGCACTTTGGAGACTAGATTTCTCTAGTAAGCTATGCAGAAATTTTTACATTTTTAGTATATATCCACGTATCCCTTCAATAAAGATATGAATTAAATGTAAAAAGAAGTTTTTAAAGAAATCAAGTAGTGGATTGGAAATCATCTTAGGGATTTAGGATATGCCACGTTTGCTTTGAGACTCGGTGGCACATAGGATGTGGGCAGATTGTTCTCCACAAGCTGTGAGTCTGTGGAGCTGGTGTGACCAAGAGCAAGAGGAGCTGTGCTTAACGCGTGCAGGTGTAAAGTACCTGAGGATGTAGGGAAGTTTGCTTAAAGAAAAGAAAGAAAGAGAACAAAATCAGGTTTCTGGCGTGTACAATGAGGAAAATCTGGAAGACTCACACAATATATATATAATACATGTAATATAGTCCTCTTAAGTAGGATTAAGAACAGTTATAATAATAGAGCAATAAAAATTAACAGATAAATGGGATTTTTTAGCAAATGAATGATGTGGCAGAAAAAATAAATTCCTTGGTACAGTTCAAGAACTGTATTTTGATGTTGACCTTTGAGACATTAAGTCCAAAGCTTAGTGACTCCCCTACCCATGATGTTAAACTTAGTAATAGATACTTACTAAAGGCAAAAGGAAGAAGAGAAACATATTAAACACACACACAAACACACAGGATTCCTTACCTTAGACAGTGATGTTGTTAACATAACAGCCCAGAAGGCTGCTGAACAATTTAGAACAGTTCCGGAACCGTTCTGTCCTAACATGCCATACAAGTTGACAATTCAACCAACAAAATTCATGCCTCAAAGTCAGAATAAAACATGCAAATGTTAATAGGATCGCATTTGCCTAGCCAAGGGGGTGGGGGAATAGCAAGGCAGAGCACAGAGCTGAGGGTCAGGAGTGCAGAGGCAGTTCTTTGCCTCGAGGCAATCATGAATTTGCTGGGTGAAGTCAAGCGGAGCACTCCACTGAAAAACATTCTTTCATTTGCCCGTGGTGCTTGTTTGTGGTTTCTTTTTTTCTTCTTCTGACCTTCCAATAATTCATTCAAGAAAGGAATACCTCAAAAGTAGGTCAGCTCCAATCCACACAGTTTGGAACACTTATAAATATTTAACATTTACAAATGTTTAAGTGACTGAGAGAACTAGATTACGTTTTAAAGAATTTACACCTGTTGTAAGTGATGGACATTCAACTTCATCTTTTCCTTGATCTCACTTCGTTTAGGGATTTAAGAATCCTAAAACCTTGAGAACAGAGATTCCCTCACCTCACCCCAAGGTTTCTATTATTCTATTAGGTAGGAAGTTAGGCATGAGCAAGGAGGGATGGCCTTGCTGAAAATGATGCAAGTTGACCTCAAAATCTCACCCCAGAGACACCCAAGAGAGCCCACAGATATGCTACAATAATCACAGAGGCTTTTCCAACTCCTGCACATGTGCCGTCTGCACACAGTGGATACAAACAAACCATAAGGGCTTCTCCAACTCCTGCACATGCACCCTTATGCACAGCTGTGTCCTCAAGTAACCTTAGGCAGCCAGGAGGCTGTTAAGGGTTCATAAATACTCTATACATACACACAGCTTGTTATAGCAGACTGAATTATGGGAAAGACATGTGCAATAGAGTCTGTTATATAATTTACAGCCATCAATCAAAACTCAGTCCATGCCTGCCTAGATGAATATGTAACAACCCTATTTTGTATGTGCCCAGACATGCCCCCTTCCCTGATTGCATTCCATTTCCTGATTGGGGGTATAAGCCCTATTTTGCACAGAGCAGAACCAAGAGGAGGAAATGGGAAGTATAAAACGGGAATCCAAGAGGAATAATGGCCCCTTCTTTGGGGTTGGTCTGCTCCCATGTCTCAAAAGTGTACTATCCGCAGTCTGTTTAAAGAAAAATCTGTCTGCTTGAATTGTAACTGATCTGTAACCAGTCTGTTGTTTCAAATCCTTGCTACCACAAGAGGAGAGCCAAGAAATCCTACCTGAGTTATAATTAGTCTGTCATTCCAAATCTTTCTTACAATGAAACAAGAACTGGAGGAGAGAAATAAACCAATTTGACAATTCTCTCTTGATGATGTGGTTCCAGTACTAAGCCATCAGCTGCTGGAAATTTTATGGTGAAACAAAAATCTGACTTGATATTTTAAATAATTTTATGTTGCAGTTTGGAAACACAGAAATTTTTTTAACTGAATAAATTCCCTGTCTCTCCTGTCCTAAACAACTTCTAGTTCCCTAAGTGTGACATGGTGACATAAGTCCCATTCTCAACTTGTTCTCCAGGGCAAAATCTCCTAATTTTTCCAAACTAAGCTTACCTATCTATTTTGAATTGCCTCTCATATTCATGATAAATTACCAGCTCAAAAGTACTGGTTATCTCAAATTTTCCACAACCATAGAAGATATAATCATTCTCTGCTGCTTTGCATAATTGTAGCCTACGGTTTTTCATTGATTCATACTTTGCCTAATTGGTTCTCTGAAAGCATCAGGCTTAAGGATTACCTGAAGGTCTAGTTAAAACACACAGATATCTGAGCTCTATCCACAGGGTTCCCAATGCAGTACAAGTGGAGTGGGACCCAAGATTTGACATTTCTAACATGCTACAGTTAGGGACTGTGATTTATACTGCTAGCGTTTTGCCTCTCTTTATATTACAAGTCTTTATCCATATGTTTGATGCATGTTCTAAGTGCATCACATTTAATGCCCATTTTACACTTGACAGAAGCTAAGAGAGAATAAGTAATATACACAAAGGTCACAGATACATAGGAGGCATAATACCAATTCAAGCTAAATTCAGTTAAATACCTGCTATTTGACAGTCACATCATTAAATAGCAAGACATTTCTATTTTTTTTAAAGATTGATACAGAAGATAAGAAAAGGTCAATGTTTCCTTCTCTATTCCTGTTATTTTTGTTCTTTACTCCAAGCTACAGACAACTAGCATTGCCTCCTCAGATTAATAAAATTTTATCAGCTTAGAAGTAGCTAAGAAATAACTGTCCAGAAATTTCCAGGAATGTGAAAATATTGTGTTTTTTATCTAAAAGTGCTCTTGCAGGGCAGCAAATTGCTTGGAGAAAGAGTAAAAGCAGAGAGGAGTCAGTATTTACTTCCAGCTAATGACAGCTTCTACTACTGTGTGTAATTAAGCCAAAGAGGACTTGAAGTCAGGTTATCTACAATGAATATAATTCATCTGTTGATATTCAGGAATTAAACATTTTGATTACTATTTCATAGGCAAGCAAACAACAAAAGGCAGACTTCCCCATGAGAGTACAATAGGTCAGGAGCAGGTTAAAAAAAACAGTTCTGATTCCCCTCGAGTTAGTGAATTAAACATTGTAAGCAGATGGGAACATTACTACAGAAAACCTAAAAGGCTAATAGTCTACTCCGCCTATTTTTTGGAAAAAAATTTGCATCAGGTGAAAGTCCATTCAAATGTCCATCTTACTCTCAAGTCATACTGGCTGAATTCAATGAACGTTTTTCTGGGAAGCTTAATAGGGCATTGATGATACATGAAAAAAATAAACACCATCATTTTGAAGAGGGCTATGAAAATCAGGGTCAGGATTTGAAAGCACCTAGTTGAAGATGCTTTAGCAAGATAGAAATGTTACCAGAACTGTAATATTGGTAAAAGGCTGACTAAATGGCTGTATGGGGAGGCCTTACAAATAGCTGTGAAAAGAAGAGAAGCGAAAAGCAAAGGAGAAAAGGAAAGATATAAACATCTGATGCAGAGTTCCAAAGAATAGCAAGAAGAGATAAGAAAGCCTTCTTCAGCGATCAATGCAAAGAAATAGAGGAAAACAACAGAATGGGAAAGACTCGGGATCTCTTCAAGAAAATCAGAGATACCAAAGGAAAATTTCATGCAAAGATGGGCTCGATAAAGGACAGAAATGATATGGACCTAACAGAAGTAGAAGATATTAAGAAGAGATGGCAAGAATACACAGAAGAACTGTACAAAAAAGATCTTCACGACCCAGATAATCATGATGGTGTGATCACTGACCTAGAGCCAGACATCCTGGAATGTGAAGTCAAGTGGGCCTTAGAAAGCATCACTATGAGCAAAGCTAGTGGAGGTGATGGAATTCCAGTTGAGCTATTCCAAATCCTGAAAGATGATGCTGTGAAAGTGCTACACTCAATATGCCAGCAAATTTGGAAAACTCAGCAGTGGCCACAGGACTGGAAAAGGTCAGTTTTCATTCCAATCCCAGAGAAAAGCAATACCAAAGAATGCTCAAACTACCGCACAATTGCATTCATCTCACACGCTATTAAAGTAATGCTCAAAATTCTCCAAGCCAGGCTTCAGCAATATGTGAACCGTGAACTTCCAGATGTTCAAGCTGGTTTTAGAAAAGGCAGAGGAACCAGAGGTCAAATTGCCAACATCCGCTGGATCATAGGAAAAGCAAGAGAGTTCCAGAAAAACATCTATTTCTGCTTTCTTGACTATGCCAAAGCCTTTGACTGTGTGGATCACAATAAACTGTGGAAAATTCTTCAAGAGATGGGAATACCAGACCACCTGACCTGCCTCTTGAGAAATTTGTATGCAGTCAGGAAGCAACAGTTAGAACTGGACATGGAACAACAGACTGGTTCCAAATAGGAAAAGGAGTTCGTCAAGGCTGTATATTGTCACCCTGTTTATTTAACTTATATGCAGAGTACATCATCAGAAATGCTGGACTCGAAGAAACACAAGCTGGAATCAAGATTGCCGGGAGAAATATCAATAACCTCAGATATGCAGATGACACCACCCTTATGGCAGAAAGTGAAAAGGAACTAAAAAGCCTCTGGATGAAAGTGAAAGTGGAGAGTGAAAAGTTGGCTTAAAGCTCAACACTCAGAAAACGAAGATCATGGCATCGGGTCCCATCACTTCCTGGGAAATAGATGGGGAAATAGTGGAAACAATGTCAGACTTTATTTTTCTGGGCTCCAAAATCACAACAGATGGTGACTGCAGCCATGAAATTAAAAGACGCTTACCCCTTGGAAGGAAAGTTATGACCAACCTAGATAGCATATTCAAGCAGAGACATGACTTTGCCAACAAAGGTTCGTCTAGTCAAGGCTATGATTTTTCCTGTGGTCATGTATGGATGTGAGAATTGGACTGTGAAGAAGGCTGAGCACCGAAGAATTAATGCTTTTAAACTGTGGTGTTGGAGAAGACTCTTGAGAGTTCTTTGGACTGCAAGGAGATCCAACCAGTCCATTCTGAAGGAGATCAGCCCTGGGATTTCTTTGGAAGGACTGATGCTAAAGCTGAAACTCCAGTACTTTGGCCACCTCATGCAAAGAGTTGACTCATTGGAAAAGACTCTGATGCTGGGAGGGATTGGGGGCAGGAGGAGAAAGGGACGACAGAGGATGAGATGGCTGGATGGCATCACTGACTCGATGGACGTGAGTCTGGGTGAACTCCAGGAGCTGGTGATGGACAGGGAGGCCTGGCGTGCTGCGATTCATGGGGTCGCAAAGAGTTGGACACGACTGAGTGACTGATCTGATCTGATAAATATATAAAACATATTATTTATATAAATACTTATATTTATATAAGTATATATAAATTAATATTCATATAAGTATATAATAATATAAATATATAATATGTATTTTATATTTTTAAAGTATATATATGCACTTTATATTTTAAAGTATATATATACTTTACAGTATATATATATAAATATAATATTATATATAATATAAATATAAATAAATATAAAAAATATATATATATATATAAAACATGTGAGGTTGTCTGTGTAAGGAACAGAAATAATATAAAAACCACATTTAAATCTTGGTAGAAATATTAGGGATTGAAAAGGAGAAACAGACAGGGAAACATCTTTGCATCTTGTGTATCTTTGGACTTCTTATCCAAAGGCGATGCAATGGCTGTTTGTTTACTGTCCATCAATGCAGAGCATATGTCATACTCATCTTTGTATCTTTTTCAGTGTCTAGATGTGTACCTTTATAACACTAAATTTTTCTTCCAGGTTTGAAAGTGAGAAGTCAAAATGATTTCCAAGTGTTGAGGCTGGTAACTGGGAGAGGGATACTGGGATTCATGTATATATGTGAATGTTAAGGAAGGAGGAGAGAAAGTAGGCTGGATCTTGGATCCATCTGATTCAGTAATGCTCATGTATCTCACAGGCAGTGGAATGTGGGAATAGAGTTTCAAAGAAAGAATTCACTGATAAAAAGAAACATAGTGGCAGAAGCTGCAATGAGAGGAAAATGGGAATTCCTAGAGGAGAAAGCGTAAAGAAGTAGGGCCAAGAACAGATACTGTATGTAAGAAACAGGAGAATGAAGACCTAGGAAGAAGGGAGAGAAAGAACTTCCAGGGGCACAAAGAGAGGAGGACCAGGTAACCATAGGAGACAAGACAGGAGGTAGTTTCCCACAGACATGTATACCTCCTATCAGGATTTTCATCTGTGATGTATTTTAGGTCATGTGAACATGTTGATAACAAAGCTGAGTTTTTTTTATTATTATTATAATCACTGCAACAGAATACAATGTATCATATTTTGTTTGAAAATGTGTCTTTCCATGCTTGCTTCTGTAAGATTCTTTGGAGAAATTAACTAGGGTTCACTATAAACTAAATGAAGCTAGATCAGGGGAAAAGATAAGGCTATTCAATATTTACAATTCTATTAAGTATTGTCCTCAGACATCTAGCCAACACAGGAAGGTAATTAAAAGAAATTAAGTATCAGAATGTATGAACCAAAACTGATATTATTTATGGATGATGTTATTGCTTATATTTTTTAAAAAGAGCTAAAATAGATAAATATTAGTAATGAAACAGCTCAGCAATGTGCTTATTATAAGAAAAAAACAGTACAAATTTCTACTCACCATAGCAAAAAGCTTACCTCCCTAGTCCTGAACTGGGTTGTACATAGTGATTTACCTCCAAAAGTACAGAATGGGAATGGAACAAATTAAATAGAATAACTTACAATGGTGGAGTATCTGGATAAATACTACTTCAGCTAAGATATCAAGGTGAAAGTCAACAGTCTTAAATCACATAGCTAGTAAATGTCCTTTATAAAACTGCTGTTTTACCTCTGTGGTCTTTCTCCCTAAAATTCATAACCCCAGTCTAATCATGAGGGGAAAAAAAAAAGCAGACTGTTCTGCCAAATACCTGAACATAAGTAACTGTCACAATGGTCAACATTATCAAAATCAGTCTGGAAGACATACAGGTGGCCAAAAAGCACATGAAAAGATGCTCAGCACCACTAATCATTAGAGAAATGCAAATCAAAACTACAATGAGGTATCACCTCAAATCAGTTAGAATGGCCATCATCAAACCATCTACAAAAAATAAATGCTGAAGAGAATGTGGAGAAAAGGGAATCCTCCTGAACTATTGGTGGCGATGTAAATGGGCACAGGCATTATGGAGAACAGTATGGAGGTTCCTTTAAAAACCTAAAAATACAACTACCATATGACCCAACAATCCCACTCCTGGGCATATACCCAGAGAAAACCATAATTCAAAAGAGATATATGCATCCCAGTGTTCATTGCTGCACTATTTACAATAGCCAGTACAAGGAAGCAAACTAAATGTCCATAAGCAAAGGAATGAATGAAGAAGATGTGGTACATATATACAGTGGACTATCAGTCAGGCAGTAAACGGAACAAAATTAATGCCAGTGTAGCAACATGGATGGACCTAGAGATCGTCATAGGAAGTGAAGCACAATAAGCCAGACACAGGAAGACAAATGTCATATGATATCACTGACATGCGGAATCTAAAAACTGAGTACAAATGAATTTATTTGCAAAACAGAAGCAGAGTCATGAATGTAGAAAATAAACTTATGGTTATCAGGGGATACGTTGAGAGATTGGGACTGACATATACAAACTACTAGATGTAAACAGGTAACAAATACAAACCTGCCATATAGAACAGGCAACTCTACTCAGTACTCTGTAACGATTAGTTTTGTAATAGTTTTAGAATTTCAGAACAAAGTCTATTAATTTAAAAATGTAATGTTTTGAAGATGTTACTTATAATATCATTTAAATAGAAAGTTCACAATAAAAATTTAACCAAAAATATGAGATCTTTATAGACATATTATCTACTGGCAGACCTAAATATAGAAAATATACCATGAATAGTGAATCAAGAGTCCCAATATTATATGGATATCAATTATTCCCAGGTTGATCAGCAGTTTAATCAATATCAGTTAACATTTCAAACTCTCATTTTTTTGGAATTTAAAAAGCTAAGTGAAAAAAGTAAATAAAAGTACAAAGACCCAAGAATAGGTAAGACACTCTTGAGAAAGACAAAAATGTGGGAAGAATTACCTTACCAAATGGCAAGAAGTATTAGAAAGTTATAATAATTAAAATAATCTGGTATTGTTTAAAGAATACTGAACAGCACTCTCATCCCCCTCACCTGCCCCAAACAAAAGCCCACACATAATTGAGAATTTGATTTATATAGAATTAGATTTGAGTTATATAGAATTATACTGAATATAGAATTAGATTTATAATAGGTCAATGGAGAAAAGATAGAGCTTAATAAATGTTACTGAGACTACTGTTTAATGTTAGGAAATTGTGGCACTGAGCTACTCCCTCACATCCTACACAAATAAATTAGTTGGTTAAAATATAAAGATCAAATAAACCTATCAGGTAATATAGAAGGTTATCATTATGTTGTCAATTAGGGAAGTGTATCTTAAGACAAAGTTACATATGCAAAGGAAATGGTTAATAAAGTCTTATGATATCACAACCCAGAAACTGGGAAAAGATGGGTTAGAACACAAAATATACAAAGAGATCCTGTAAGGTCTATTAAAAACACACACAACTCAGTAGAAAAAGTGGTTTTAAATATCCACATAAAAGCATGTCATAGAAGATTCACCATAAGCAGCAAATAAACAAAATTATGTTTGACCACAGAATTAATCAGGCAAATAAAAGTAAAATCTTGAAACATTTTTTTTGTACCCACAGAAATAGGCAAATGAAACATTTATAAAATGATGTCATGAGTGCCAAGGGCTTCAATCATTTTGGAAAACAAAGTGATATTCTCTCACAAAGCTAAACCTGAAACCCAATAATTCAACAGGTGAATATTTACCTTAAAGAACTCTAACACAGGCATACTTGGACAAAAGTACTCATAATGAGACTGAATATTTATGGGGACAATCTAAATGTATATTAGCAAAGGAATCAATCAATAAATTGTGACATTATACTGTAATGTCATACTTTTACTGTATGAGACAACAATAAGCATAATGAATTGCATCCTTAAACAACAATAAGAATGAATTTCTGAACATAATGTCCAATTTAAAGACAAATTATAAAGACAGTTCTGTACAATATAATTCCTATTTAGAACCATAAAAACATTAAACATTACATTGTTTTGGCATATAAAGACATGCAGCAAAAGTCAAAAAGCAAAGCAAAAGTTAAGTGCAAAGTGTATTATTTAATTTCACTTGAGCAGAGAGTAAAGGGAACGACATTCAGGAGGATTACAAGGCAAATTCCAAAGGGAATGATTACCATTTTCTTAGACCAAGAGTCAGTGGGATGTGCATTTGAATCATCATTCCTTATACTTTACACATATTTTATATTTTTAGTTTACTCAATATTTAAGAACATTATTTTAAAACATAAAGCAATACTAGCATGTCACAACCCCCAAACAGTTGAAACAGTCATTTCTCCATAATAACTATAAAACATCCCAGTTGTTGTTATTGTTGTGTTCAGTGGCTAAGTCATGTCCAACTCTGCCACTCCATGAACTACAGCATGCCAGGCTTCCCTGTCCTTCACTATCTCCCAGAGTTTGCTCACACTCATGTCCATTGAGTTGATGATGCCATCCAACCATCTCATCCTCTGTCGTCCCCCTCTCCTTATGCTCTCAATCTTTTCCAGCATCAGGGTCTTTTTCAATAAGTCGGCTCTTTGCATCAGGTGGCCAAAGTATTGGAGACTCAGTTTCAGCATCAGTCCTTCTAACGAATATTCAGGGTTGATTTCCTTTAGGATTGAGTGGTTGGATCTCCTTGCCATCCAAGGGACTCTTAAGAGTCTTCTCCAGCACCGGAGTTGGAAGGTATAAATTCTTCAGTGCTCAGCCATCCTTATGGTCCAACTCTAACATCCATACATGACTACTGGAAAAACCATAGCTTTAACTACACGGACCTTTGTTTTCAAAGTGATGCCTCCACTTTTTAATGCACTATCTAGGTTTGTCATAGCTTTTCTTCCAAGGAGCAAGTGTCTTTTAATTTTATGGCTGCAATCACCATCTACAGTGATTTTGGAGCCCAAGAAAGTAAAGTCTGTCACCGTTTCCACATTTTCCCCATATATTTGCCAGGAAGTGATGGGACTGGATGCCATGATCTTAGTTTTTTGAATGTTGAGTTGTAAGCCAGCTTTTTCACTCTCCTATTTCACCTTCATCAAGGGGTTCTTTAGTTCCTTTTCATTTTCTGCCACTGGAGTGGTGTCATCTGCATATCTGGGGCTATTGATATTTCTCCTGGCAATCTTGATTCCAGCTTGTGATCTCAGGGTAAACTTAAATAGACTGGATTATCTGTATACATTTGCCCATTTTTCTGACAGCATGACAGGAACACAATAATAAAAATACTAAATCCCAACTGTTGAAAATCTGAATTATTTCTGCTCTGTTTCTGAACCTTAGGATGGTAGGCAAGACCAGAGAACTCAGGTGGATATAAGAGGGAATGTAAAATAAAGAAGCGTTTTTGCAGACATTGCTGACAAGGTTTGTTGTCAGATAGTACTCATTGACATCACTTGATCAGCTGCAGTGCTCACCAAATTGCGGTTCTGATTATTTTTCCTACTAGCTAATTAAGATTAAGCCTCCATTGATTAGCAAGTCCTCTTTGCTTTTAAAAGAAGTCTAAAGATAGCAGAAGTGGTTTGACACTAGAAATTTAAGATGATAAACAAGGGCCAGTACAGATGTGGCCCAACCTCTCATACAGAAACTATTACAGGTCTTCAGAGCTCAAAGTTCCTTAGAGATGTTCTGTTTTTACCTCTCATTTTGCAGTGGTCACACTGAATCTGAATATGTTCTTTAGGAACAGGATGATACTGTCAAAGACTACTACTAACTTGATATGTAAGACCATAAGTGGACCTTATGGTAAAGCTTCAAAGCACACTGTGATGATTGACCAAGGACACATTACTCTGCCTTTCAGAGGAAAGTACACTGACTGGTATATCTTAAAAGATATTTTAACAATGGCAAAAACAAAAGGATTGTCTGCTGTATAAAAGCTAAATGGTTCTTGCTAGGACCAGTAAATAATGGTACAGTCATGGTTTTCCAAAGAGAGCATTGCCATTTCAATTCGGCATTAGAGTAAATAATTACTATTATAAACACATTGTTCTTTAAGGACCTATAGTGCTGTTCTACCAAAAGCACTGAGAGCTGCATTCTGAACCATGTAAATGTTCCAGAGTGCTTATTATTATCAGTGAGGTGTTGGCTAAAAAGCGAGGGATATCAACAAGCAGAAACTGGTAATGATCATTACAGACTTTAGCTTTAGCTTTTATTTTAATGCATGGTTCTTTGGATTTCAAAACAAATGTAAGGTATTATATGGGTCCTCAGTCATGATTTATGATTCATGTAATGGTTTCTCTAGTTGAATCTATTGACTTGGCAAGAATTTAGCATCATTATGAGTTTGCAGCAGCAGCCTAGGAAGTGATTGTTCATGTTTTAGGAGGGTTGCATTATGGGACGAGTGAGTATATTTTTCAAACAAAATGCTGCATTACAATGTCATTTGAAAATCCAGCTTATAAAACCACAAAGATGAACGTTGAAGAAAAATATCATGTTGGGTTTCTCAGAGGAATATGGAAAGTAAATTATAAAATGCATATTATTGACAGTAATATGCCTTGCTCTTGTCACACATATACATTTATTAGCATCACCTCAACTTATGACAGCAATCTGAAGTACACATAATTTACTCAGAACCTGGTCTAACAACATCTAAGAAGCAGAAAAGTTTATTCCCAGTCAACACCCATTATACTGAAATCACAGAAACTCATACAGTTTCCATTCTTTTAAATAATCCCTGGAGTTCTTTTATAGCACTATTTGGGGAAGTCACTTTGCCTCCCATGGTCTGCTTCAGTTTTCTATAAACTGGAGGGAATGAGTTTATTTTTCCCAAACCGGCTCCCATCAGCACCAGCAACAACTAAAAAATTTTCTAAAAACTCCAATCCTCAGGTTTATATCAGTTTGCGATAAGTCCTAGAAATCTGTATTCTTTTTAATTACTCCCCCAAGTGAGATAAGCAAACTTATAAATTAATAAGCTACATTATTTCAAAGGTTCTTTTTGACTCTGATCAAAAGACACAGACTTGTTGGTAGAGGTTTCAATTCAGAGTTCACTGGTGTAAGATTTGTGAAATATTTTGATTGCAATTAAATTTAACTTTGAAGATATGCTGAAGAGAATGCTTTGAAAATCTAGGAATATCCAGTCCTATTAGACGACTCTAGGTTATTAGTATTATGTAGTGTAGGTACCCACATAGGGCCAATTAATAGAGTGGTTTTAAAAAGACAATCCACATAGAAACTAAAGAAAGAAAACCATATTTTATATAATTCTTACAGAATCAGTCTCATTTTGTAAAGACAAAATTTAGAGATATGCATTTCTACAACTTTTTCTAAAGTGTAAGATTCTCAATGACTATATAGTTTGTAATCAAAAAGTGGCTTTCCTGTGCCCCATCCTACCCCAGCTCCTACAAATTTGCTATAAAATTTATCTTCAAATTTTTAAACTAATTTTCTGTATAGCGTTATTTGGCATAAATAAACTGATAATATTGGAAACTGTCTAAGAAAGTAATTTGAGAATAACTAATAAGCCTTTCTTAATGATGAAATTGATGATAATTAGGCCACCGAGCCAACTGTCTGTTGAGATGGGTCCTAGTTACATTATGAAGAGCAAGTTTCCCATTCACAATGGCCAGGCATAGTCGTTGAGTTCTTCTAAATGTAGTGTCATGTTAGTCCCATACAGGCATACCCTGGAGATATTTCAGGCTTTGTTCTAGACCACTGCAATAAAGTGAATATTGCAATAACACAAATGCTGCAATAAAGTGAGTCAGATGAACAGTTTGGTTTCCTAGTGCATATAAAAGTTCTGTTTATGCTATACTGTAGTCTATTAAATGTACAATAATAGCTATGTCTTAAAAAACAACAAACATACCTTCCAATACTTTATTGCTAAACAATGCTAATTATCATCTGAGCTTTCAGTGAATTGTAGTAGTAATAAAGATCACTGATATCACAGATCATTAACAAATATAATGAAAAAGTTTGAAATACTGTAAGAGTTTCCAAACATGGCACAGAGACACTAAATGAGCAGTGCTGTTGGAAAGATGACATCAACAGACTTGCTCGACATGGGTTTGCTAGAAATCTTCTATTTGTTTTAAAAAAAAAAAACAGTATCTGCAAAGTGCATTAAAGTGAAACAATAAAATGAGGTATGCCTGTATTACACTTTATAGGAAAGTTTCAACGTAACTTGCACATCATCAAGATTATTCTGCCAGGATAGCGCCAGCCAACCCTGGATGATGGCAGTCCACATTCAAGTGCTGCCAGATGCTGGCATCAGCACCTGCACAGACAGAGGGCAATGGAAACAGCAGAGCTACATCGCTCCTGACTTGTTTATTCACGGGGCAGCAGAGCAGGGCTAATGCTTTATGAGAAGCCTACTTTTCTTTCACATAAAATGCTGGCCTAAAAGGTCCAGATTTAAAGCTTGTTTAAAAGCAAAGAAGACAGCGAGATTCGAAATAACAAAACAGTAAATCTTTACCTTTGTTATTTTCCTTGCTGACTTTTTGTTCTCCATAAAGCTTTCATAAATATACTTGATAACATTTAGTCATAATTTATTTAGACTTAAACACTCTTTGAATACTGTGTAGAAGAGAATGGATCTTATCTGGGACCACGATTTAACTAAGAAGAGGTATGTCCAGGACCTAACACTTTGGTAGCAGTAGTGACTCTGAGACCCCCTGCAGCAAAGGTGAAACTGCAGAAGTGCCAGACCTGGGTGCTTTTCTGGAGATCCTCAGTACCGTACAAAGACCTTGGAGATTCTGTGTGTTATTTTAACAAGAAACATAATTATTTAAGCAGTGGTTACTTTAAGAAGTGAGAGAAACTACCAGAGAGCTTGAGGAGAAAAGTTAAAAATAAAGGAAATACAAAAGGAAACAGAATGATATAGTTGATCTGAATTTCAGAAAGATTACCCTAGAGGCAGTGTGAAGAATGAACTGAAAACAGTGAAAATTAAAAGGTTAGAGACTGTGATGAAGTTTACTCTTTCACTAAACCAATGCTGGTGGAGGTGGAAACATGGACTGGAGGAATTCTTAGGATCTAAGAGTCATTGCTAAACCAAACATATTTGGAGAGCTTTCTAAACTTCTCGTTTGAGGAAATTAATGCACAGTGGTGCAACTGACCAGAAAAAATATACTGAAGTAGCAGAAGGAAGGGGGTTTGGCGAGATGATCAGTTTGTATTAAAGCTAAGTTTGAAATGCCTATAGCACATCCTGATGGAAACATTTAATAATCAGTTACATATGCAGTCAGTTGTATATGTCGTATCTATCAGAGAGACCTGGGGCAGAAACAGATTTAGGAGTGATCAGCATATGTTGTCCACTAGAGTTACCTATTTAACCAAGAAAAAGATGGACTGTAAAGAGTCTTCTAGAATTGACAATGGTAATCATTGACAATAGTAATTGGAGATCTTGGTAAAAGATATACCCAGTTAATAGTGAGGGGAAATGCTGAATTTCAGGGTTGAAGAGTAAATTATAAGTGAGAATTATAGAGAGCAAATGGAGGGCATTCTTTTAGAAAATTTGTAAAAGTGACAGAAAGAATCAAACAGGGGATTGAAATAACTCTTACATATATTAAGGAAAATAATAGAGAAGGTATGTTTTAAGACTGGAAAAGAGCAAATATGAAGCAATGTCTAAGATGAGATAGGAGTGAAGAACACTCAGACTCTAAAGAATACGTTACTCTTGGGTGAGAGAAGAGATCTTTTTCAGTGAAAATATGAGAATAGAAACAGATGAAAACAAATTCATTTGAAGATGAGGATAGAAACAACAGGTTTCAAATATTGCAAAGATACCATGATTCTTTTAGAATAAAAATATAATTTGGATTATTAAAGTAACATATATTCATTGTAAGATACTAAACATTTTAAAAGAAAATATTAAGAGTTCTTGTGCACATAAATTCACCCCTTCCCCATTTCTTCTCTAGCAAATAGGTACATGCTGCTATATTCTATCATGCTTCATACACTAAGAAGATCACAAATATTAATTACGCTTTAGGTCTCAGCTCAATCCTTCCTTCCTTTAAATCTGAACTGTTTAACTTTCCAGTGTTCTTCAGATTACTCATCATCTGCATCACTGATTTTTTTTTTTTTACATTTTCCCAAACACTTCCCCAAATATCTATTTCTTCACTACACTTAAGTTACATGAAGCAAGAGCCACATTCCACTTAACTTCAGAATTCCACAACACAAATAAAGCTTTAAACATTGTAAATCAGCACAGCCCAACAGAACATTCTGTGATGATAGAAGTATTTGTTCTCTGCACCGATATAGTTAGCCACTTGCTACTGTGGCTATCATGCACTTTAAATGTGAAACTAAAGAACTGGATTCTTAATTTTAATTTAAATTAAATATGGATAGTGACTACCTATTGATCAATACATTGCAGGCTATTGGTATAGTGATTAAACTATTGTAAGCTTTTTGTGTGTTTGGTTTTTAATTCTTTTTCCTTCTTGGGGTTAAAAAAAAAGATTCCCCAAAGCTCACAAAAGATTAAAGGGAACAAATTGGAGGAGAGATGACCAGGAATGAGAAATAATCTTAATCTCTCAACTGATGTTTGCTATAAAGATCCTGACCCATCCCAGGAAGGGATGAGTGCTAGTATCCTTGTATAAGCTCAAACTTAATTTTTAAGATAATTTCAGAAAATATATAACATTACCCTTATATATCAATTTTAAAAGTTTCCAAAATTCAAGCAACTTCCAAAAACAACAGAAAGAAGAGATGTTAGGTGATAGAACTAAAATTCTATCCACGATGAAGAACAAAGCCCACAAGCTTTAATAGGATGCCTAATGCCTAACTTGTCTTCATCATACTCTTTACTCTTATATGCACACACAAAATATTTTGGAAAAAAATTTCACTAAAGATAGTTAAAACCCAAAGCAAATCATTGTAGCACATAAAGGGATAAATCTTCACCTAATTAAAAAGAGCTATTTGTTTTCCAAATGACTCATAGTCTAGTGAATCCAGATAGATGATACTATACTCATTTTAGTAAGTCTGTACAGATGTAATAAAATATGCAAACCTTAAAAATGTTTATATGACATATTCTTTTGAACCTTTTTATCAAATAAACTTGCTACATTCAAGTTGTAAGAAAAAAATCAATGCATTACAGAGATAGATTCTTTTCATTACTTTCAAACAATAAAGTTATAAAACTTACTCTTACCTTGTTTGTTGTAAATGTGTGGTATTTCCTATTGTCCTTCACACTTCTCTATAATTCCTTCAGTTTTTTAGGTCCCAAATGATACTATACATATTTTATAAGTATATTTTCAAAGCATTCTTTAGTCTTTAAAGAAATACATTGAAATTATCTTCAATGTCTCTTAAAACTCAAACATGACTTTTAAAGACATGGTGTCTATGGTCAAAATGATACACTTACTGCCTCTCAATGTCTATAAATAAGCTATGGTTTCTTAAAAAGGCCCATAAAATAAAAGTTTGTTTGTTATTAGTTATCTTATTTCTTAATTAAAGATTATGCTTGTTAGGAATGGAACCTAACTATTTACTGATTTAAGTAATTTTCAAATAGTATCTTATGATAATATATTTTTATACTAGAATTTTTAGTTGCCTTTCTTATTCTTTTTACTTTTATTCCATATTTTCCTGCTGAATTATAATCGTGTGTTCTATTCTGGATGAAATACTCTCATTTTCCTCTAAAATGCAGCTGGTAAACAAAAGCATGTAAGACTATACATAAGAGGGAAGCATCATCTCTTTCATCTGTGACTTTTCTTTTAAAGTTATCCTTGGCTTTACTAAACTGTGGGTTGTTGTGGCTGTTATTGTCTCGCTAAACATAGACCCTAATTTAGATAATCACAGGATAAAACCCAAACTGACGTACGGTTTCAAATAAAATACTGATACCCCTTCATATAGACCAGGGTGGCAGAGACACACTGCATTTAACATTCCACCAGGCATCTCAGTGCTGGACTCTGCTATTTCAGATGTCAGTGTAAACATAGCCACAGAGAAGCAAACAGGAGGAGAAAAACAAAAACTTCTGCTTTTGTATTACCTTTAACAAAAATGCCTTGGCGGGTGGTGTGGGGGGTGGTGGGGAGGATGTTGAGGGGGTGGATCCTTTATTAAATGCATCAATGTAATCAAGAATGTGTGACATGTATTTCATCTAAGAGAACCAGGCTGTAAAATTTAGCATTCTTTATTCCAACCCATCAGGTTTGATTCAATTCACAGTTATTGAATGTTTTCTTCAGATAAAAGGTTTGTGTAAATGATTATAATAAAGCGTGCGGTATACTGGGCCTCATTTTTGCTTCAGTGACAGAGAACAAAAGAAAATGGCAAAAGAATCTAACACACCATGAGCTTGAAGCAACGTTTTTCAGATGGAAAAATACCTAGATGATTGCCCACATTTCCTGATAATGCCATAATGCCAAACCACAGAATAATTAGAGGTAAACAGTCATAAAAAATAGTTTACATAGGCTTCATTGTTGCTATTATATATGCAGCATTTTCATAGTAAGTTTACACTGAAGGACTGAAATGAAGGCACTGGGTGTAATTCCAAGTAAGCCACTGACCAATCAGTCAAAAACCAACCTTTATCTTTCTACAAAATAGGCTTTTCTGGCTCACTAGTTATTGAGCCTCTAGGTAATTTGATATTGAGTCATTAGCAATCACTACATGCTCGCAATGGCCTTGGGAGATACACAAATGTGAATTCAAAGAAATTCAGCACAGCATTATAAGGCAAAGGTGCTCTAAAATACAAATACACAGCGGATGGTGCAGGCCCTGTCCAGAACCTGTTTGCCTGCTGGAGCACCATCTCAGCTGCTCTGAGAACTGGCTGTCAGCGCCTCACAGCTGCCACTTCCTTGGAAAACTGCCCTTCCTAAAGATGGACTGGAATGGGGGACAAAAGCCTGCCCCCTGGCTTCAAGGATGGACTAACTTTGGTGCTATTTATACTCCTGACAGTCTCCCTGCAATCACAGTGCTGTAAGACTCCAGCAGAGATGCCATCCTTGCTCATCCTTTTTCTTTAGTTCTTTCTTGCTTTCCTCACTCCTGTGAACCTGAGGTTACTTTCCAAATAAATCACATTCAATACTTCATGTCCTGCTTTCAAGAAACACTCACTTAGGATATACAGGTATCATTAAAACTATGCTGCCGCTGCTGTGTCACTTCAGTCGTGTCCGACTCTGTGCGACCCCACAGACAGCAGCCCACCAGGCTTCCCGTCCCTGGGATTCTCCAGGCAAGAACACTGGAGTGGGGTGCCATTTCCTTCTCCAATGCATGAAAGTGAAAAGGGAAAGTGAAGTCGCTCAGTCGTGTCTGACTCTAGCAACCCCATGAATTGCAGCCTACCGGGTTCTCCGTCCATGGGATTTTCCAGGCAAGAGTACTGGAGTGGGGTGCCATTGCCTTCTCTGTTAAAACTATAGCCCGGTTTAAAGAAGAAAAAAAAGCAAACTGAAGAGATGGTATAAAGAAGAATGGAATGAGATTTCTATTATCAAGATTTTATTGGATGAAGTTACAACGTTGAGCATAATCCACAATTTTGACTAACTACTTATTTTCTACGGGTTTGAGAATCCATTTCTTTATCTTTAAAATGGAAATTATCTCTCACAATCCAGTTTATAGCTGCAGTGTTGTATTCACAAGTGGAAGAGTTGGAAAAAAGTGTTATTTCCCCTATCCTCTATAAGTTAACTTTCTAACAGAAAAAACAAAGCATAAAAACAAAAAGAACTTTATAATAAGCAGGTCTGCCAGTTGAGATTTTCTTCCTTTTTTCTTCTTCCCAACATAGAAATACAGAAAAAAATCATTTTTGAAAATATAAATTAATCTCAAAAATATAATAGCTGGTGTTTTAAACCAGTATTTTACTCAAAACACTTTCATTGGGGCGTTCCATGACTGTTCAAATCAAACATTTCAAAGTCAGGAACCTTTGTTTCCTAGTATCCTTCTCAATGACTGGCACATATTCAGTGCAAATAATTCAGTTCAGTTGGTCAGTACATCCAACTCTTTGTGACCCCATGGACTACAGCATGGAAGGCTTCCCTGTCCATCACCAACTGCCAGAGCCTACTCAAACTCATGTCCATTGTGTTGGTGATGCCATCCAACTATCTCATCCATTGTTGTCCCCTTCTCCTCCCACCTTCAATCTTTCCCAGCATCAGGGTCTTTTCCAATGAGTCGGTTCTTTGCATCAGGTGGCCAAAGTATTGGAGTTTCAGCTTCAGCATCAGTCCTTCCAATGAATATTCAGGATTTATTTCCTTTAGGATGGACTGGTTGGATCTCCTTGCAGTCCAAGGGACTCTCAAGAGTCTTCTCTGACAACACAGTTCAAAAGCATCAATTCTTCAGTGCTTAGCTTTCTCTATAGTTCAACTTTCACATCCATATGTGACTACTGGAAAAACCATAGCTCTGATAAGACAGAATTTTGTCAGCAAAGTAATATCTTTGTTTTTTAACATGCTGTCTAGTTTGGTCGTAACTTTACTTCCAAGGAGTAAGTGTCTTTTAATTTCATGGCTGCAGTTCACCATCTGCAGAGATTTTGGAGCTCAAAAAAATAAAGTCTCTCACTGTTTCCATTGTTTCCCGATCTATTTGCCATGAAGTGATGGGACCGGATGCCATGACTTTAGTTTTCTGAATGTTGAGTTTTAAGCCAACTTTTTCACTCTCCTCTTTCACTTTCTTCAAGAGGCTCTTTTCATCAAGTGAAGTTCTTCTTCGCTTTCTGCCATAAGGATTGTGTCATCTGCATATCTGAGGTTATTGATATTTCTTCCAGCAATCTTGATTCCAGATTGTGCTTCATTCAGCCTAGCATTACCCATTATGTGCTCTGCATATAAGTTAAATAAGCAGGGTGACAATATACAGCCTTGACGTACTCCTTTCCTGATTTGGAACCAGTCTGTTGTTCCATGTCTAATTCTAACTGTTGCTTCTTGACCTGCATACAGATTTCTCAGGAAGCAGGTAAGGTGGTCTTGTACTCCCATCTCTAAGAATTTTCCACATTTTGTTGTGATCCACACAGTCAAAGGCTTTGGGGTAGTCGATTAGGCAAAAGTAGATGTCTTTCTGGAACTCTGTTTTTTTTTTTGATGATCAAGCAGATGTTGGCAATTGGATCTCTGGTTCTTCTGCCTTTTCTAAATCCAGCTTGAACACCTGGAATTTCATAGTTCATGTACGATTGAAGCCTGGCTTGGAGAATTCTGAGCCTTACTTCGCTAGCATGAGAGATGAGTGCAATCATGGGGGTAGTTTGGACATTCTTTGGCATTGCCTTTCTTTGAGACTGGAATTAAAACTGACCTTTTCCAGTTCTGTGGCCACTGCTGAGTTTTCCAGATTTGCTGGCATATTGAGTGCAGCACTTCCACAGCATCAACTTTTAGGACTTGAATTAGCTCAGCTGGAATCCCATCACCTCCACTAGCTTTGTTCTCACTGATGCTTCCTAAGGCCCACGTGACTTCACATTCCAGAATGTCTGTCTCTAGTGTTTGATCACACCATAGTGGTTATCTGGCAAAACCACTGTTTTTTGTATAGTTCGTCTATGTATTCTTTCCACCTCTTCTTAATATCTCTCCTTCTGTTAGGTCTATACCATTTCTGTCCTTTATTGTACCCATCTTTGCATGAAATGGTCCCTTGGTATCTCTAATCTTTTTGGAAGAGATCTCTAGTCTTTCCCATTGTATTGTTTTTCCCTATTTCTTTGCACTGATCACTGAGGAAGGCTTTCTTATCTCTCCTTGCTATTCTTTGGAACTCTGCATTCAAATGGGTATATCTTTCCATTTCTCCTTTAGCTTCTTTTCTTTTCTCAGCTATTTGTAAGGCCTCCTCAGACAACCATTTTGTCTTTTTGCATTTCTTTTTCTTGAAGATGGTCTTGATCACTGCCTCCTATGCAATGTCACAAACCTCTGTCCATAGTTCTTCAGGCACTCTGTCTATCAGATCGAATCCCTTGAATCTATTTGTCACTTCCACTGTGTAACTGTAAGGGATTTGGTTTAGGTCATACTTAAATGGTCTAGTGGTTTTCCCTACTTTCTTCAATTTAAGTCTGAATTTGGCAGTAAGAAGTTCATGATCTGAGCCACAGTCAGCTCCTGGTCTTGTTTTTGCTAACTATATAGAGTTTCTCCATCTGCAAAAAAGATAATCAATCTGATTCCAGTATTGACCATCTGGTGATGTCCATATGTAGAGTCCAGCAGAGCTTATGAGATGAATAATATTACATTGATTTTTAAAGATTAGGAAAATGAGATTTCAAAAAATTAGGCAACATATTTACATCTCCACTAAGATATAGATGAATAGATTCCCTGTTGAACCAACAGATTTTTTTTTAGGCACAGAATTAGCATAAAATAAATACCTGTTGGTTCAACAGAGAGTCTATTCCCCCATCTCTTAGTAGAGATTAAATTTGTTACCCAATTTTTTGAAACCTCATTTTCCTAATCTTTAAAAATCAACGTAATATTATTCATCTCATAAACTCTACAAGAATCTAATAGCTAGTTAGTTGAAATAGTAGCATTACAGTCAATCTTAGATTCCAAAATCTATGGACAAGTGTTGCTAATTATGAAATTATGGTCAGTTAAAAACTCTTGCCTGGAAAACCCCATGGATGGAGGAGCCTGGTAGGCTTCAGTCCATGGGATCACTAAGAGTCGGACACGACTGAATGACTTCCTTTTCACTTTTCACTTTCATGTATTGGAGAAGGAAATGGCAACCCACTCCAGTGTTCTTGCCTGGAGAATCCCAGGGACAGGGGAGCCTGATGGGCTGCCGTCTATGGGGTCACACACAGTCGGACACGACTGAAGTGACTTAGTAGTAGTGGTAAAAATACATTTTAAATAGCATATGTATAACTGTTATTGTTGCCATTATTATTACAGTAATCATGGGCTGATCATCAGTAGACAGTTTTTAGCATTATAAAGACAAAAAAAATTTTCTACGAATTTCCAAAGAATAATCTATGGTAAATTGATGGCTATAAAAGGACAGTCAATAGCCAGCATTAATGCCATCTCATCTGATTATCTAAGAAACTTAAGATTCAACAACAATAACTGGTTCCCAAGTAAAGAATTTGATCAAAGGAGAGATCATAAATTTGACCAATATAGAAATAAATATCTGCCAGTTTTAGACATTGTACTATGTACAGCTATTTAACCATACTTACATCATGTTCTTTTCAATGGAAATTTTACCTCATGTCTTTCATTCAAATAAAAAATCGTAATTATTACAATGACACCTTTGTAAAAATGACAATTTCTTAAATATCTCTAAAGAGAACTGACATGAGAGAGACAAGTTTAGCACTTGAATATAAAAAACTGATTATTCATTTTTAAACTATAAGGTGAATGTGTCATGTGTTCAGTTGTGTCTGACTCTTTGCAACCCCATGAATTATACCCTACTAGGCTCCTCTTTCCATGGCATTTTCCAGGCAAAAATACTGGAGTGGGTTGCCATTTCCCCATCCAAGATAAGGTGTATAGTTGAAGTTAAAATATAGCACTGGCAAATAATAATAAAAACTGTAGGGAATGAATGAAATGAAGGAAGAAAAATAAAACACACCAAAAAAACAGCCCTCAAACTACTACCTCACCCCAATACAAACACAAAACACCAGTACCTGAAGAGCTATGCCAGACCACTGAAAATAGAAACTGTTAATACTATTTCCATTGCAAGATAATCAGGTATAATTTTAGATAACCTTCATAAAATTTCTTGGCCATTTTAAAGTGGATATTACACATCTACCCCTTTAGATATCCTATTTCTGTCTTGTACCGACTTGTCTTGTATTGTTGGAAGAGGGAGTTTGCTATGATCAGAGCATTCTCTTGGCCAAACTATGAGCCTTTGCCCTGCTTCATTCCGTACTCCAAGGTCAAATTTGCCTATTACTCCAGGTATTTCTTGATTTCCTACTTTTGCATTCCAGTCCCTTATAATGAAAAGGACATCTTTTGGGGGTATTAGTTCTAGAAGGTCTTGTAGGTCTTCACTGAACCATTCAACTTCAGCTTCTTCAGCATTACTGGTCGGGGCATAGACTTGGATTACCGTGATATTAAATGGTTTGCCTTGGAAAGGAAGAGATCATTCTCTCCTTTTTGAAATTTCATCCAAGTACTGCATTTCAGACTCTTTTGTTGACTATGATTGTTACTCCATTTCTTCTAAGGGATTCTTGCCCACAGTAGTAGATATAATGGTCATCTGAATTAAATTTACCCATTCCGGTCCATTTTGGTTCGCTGATTCCTAAAATGTCGATGTTCACCCTTGTCATCTCCTGTTTGACCACTTCCAATTTGCCTTGATTCATGGACCTAACATTCCAGGTTCCTATGCAACATTGCTCTTTACAGAATCAAAATTTGCATCTATGACCAGTCACATCCACAGCTGGGTGTTGTTTTTGCTTTGGGTCCATCCCTTCATTCTTTCTGGAGTTATTTCTCCACTGATCTCCAGTAGGATATTGGGCACCTAACAACCTGGGGAGTTCATCTTTTAGTACCCTATCTTTTTGCCTTTTCCTACTATTCATGGGGTTCTCAAGGCAAGAATACTGAAGTGGCTTGCCATTCCCTGCTCCAGTGGACCACATTTTGTCAGAATTCTCCACTATGATCCATCTGTCTTGGGTGGTCTTACATAACATGGCTCTACACATGGACATCACCAGATAGTCAACACTGAAATCAAATTGATTCCATACTTTACAGCCAAAGATGGAGAAGCTCTATACAGTCAGCAAAAACAAGACTGGGAGCTGACTGTGGCTCAGATCATGAACTCCTTATTGCCAAATTGAGATTTAAATTGAAGAAAGTAGGGAAAACCACTAGACTATTCAGGTATGACCTAAATAAAATCCCTTATGACTATACAGTGGAAGTGAGAAATAGATTTAAGGGAGTAGATCTGATAGAGTGCCTGATGAACTACGGGCAGAGGTTCATGACACTGTATAGGAGACAGGGAGAAAGACCATCCCCAAGAAAAAGAAATGAAAAAGCAAAATGGCTGCCTGAGGAGATCTATGCACATAGCTGTGAAAAGAAAAGAAGCCAAAAGCAAAGGAGAAAAGGAAAGATATACCCATTTGAATGCAGAGTTCCAAAGAATAGCAAGAAGAGATAAGAAAGCCTTCCTGAGCGATCAGTGCAAAGAAATAGGGGAAAACAATACAATGGGAAAGACTAGAGATCTCTTCAAAAAAATTAGAGATACCAAGGGATCATTTCATGCAAAGATGGGCACAATAAAAGACAGAAATGGTATGGACCTAACATAAGGAGAGATATTAAGGAGAGGTGGCAAGAATACACAGAAGAACTATACAAAAAAGATCTTCACCACCCAGCTGATCACAATGGTGTGATCACTCACCTAGAGCCACATATCCTGGACTGTGAAGTCACATGGGCCTTAGGAAGCATCAGTAAGAACAAAGCCAGTGGAGGTGATGAAATTCCAGTTGAGCTATTTCAAATCCTGAAAGATGATGCTGTGACAGTGCTGCATTCAATATGCCAGCAAATCTGGAAAACTCAGCAGTGGCCATAGGACTGGAAAAGGTCAGTTTTCATTCCAATCCCAAAGAAAATCAATGCCAGAGAATGTTCAAACTAATGCACAATTGCACCCATCTCACATGCTAGTAAAGTAATGCTCAAAATTCTCCAAGCCAGGCTTCAAAAATATATGAACCACAAACTTCCAGATTTCAAGCTGGATTTAGAAAAGGCAGAAAAACCAGAGATCCAATTGCCAACATCTGCTTGATCATCAAAAAAGCAAGAGAGTTCCAGAAAAACATCTATTTATGCTTTATTGACTATGCCAAAGCCTTTGACTGTGTGGATCACAATAAACTGTGGAAAATTCTGAAAGAGGTGGGAATACCAGACCACCTGACCTGCCTCTTGAGAAATCTGTATGCAGGTCAGAAAGCAACAGTTAGAACTGGACATGGAACAACAGACTGGTTCCAAATAGGAAATGGAGTACATCAAAGCTGTGTATTGTCACCCTGCTTATTTAACTTATATGCAGAGCACATCATGGGTAATGCTGGCTGAATGAAGCACAATCTGGAATCAAGATTGCTGGGAGAAATATAAATGACCTCAGATAAGCAGATGACACCACCCTTATGGCAGAAAGCAAAGAAGAACTAAAGAGCCTCTTGATGAAAGTGAAAGAGGAGAGTGAAAAAGTTGGCTTAAAACTCAACATTCAGAAAACTAAGGTCATGGCATCCAGTCCCATTACTTCATGGCAAATAGATGGGGTAACAGTAGAAACAGTGGCAGACTTTATTTTTTGGGCTCCAAAATTACTGCAGATGGTGACTGCAGCCATGAAATAAAAAGACGCTTACTCCTTGGAAGGAAAGTTATGACCAACCTAAACATATTAAAAAGCAGAAACATGACTTTGCCAACAAAGGTCTGTCTAGTCAAGGCTACAGTTTTTCCAGTGGTCACATATGGATGTGAGAGTTGGAATGTGAAGAAAGCTGAGAGCCGAAGAATTGATGCTTTTGAATTGTGGTGTTGGAGAAGACTCTTGAGAGTCCCTTGGATTGTAAGGATATCCAACAAGTCCATCCTAAAGGAGATCAGTTGAGTGTTCATTGGAAGCACTTATGTGGAAGCTGAAACTCCAACACTTTGGCCACCTGATGCGAAGAACTGACTCATTGGAAAAGACCCAGGATGTGGAAGCAACCTAGATGTCCATCAGCAGATGAATGGATAAGAAAGCTGTGGTACATATACACAATGGAGTATTACTCAGCCATTAAAAAGGATACATTTGAATCAGTTCTAATGAGGTGGATGAAACTGGAACCTATTATACAGAGTGAAGTAAGCCAGAAAGAAAAACACCAACACAGTATACTAACTCATATATATGGAATTTAGAAAGATAGTAATGACAACCCTGTATGTGAGACAGCAAAAGAGACACAGATGTATAGAACAGTCTTTTGGACTCTGTGTATGTGGGGGGGTGATTTAGGAGAATGGCATTAAAACGTGTATAATATCATATAATAAATGAATCACCAGTCTAGGTTTGATGCAGGATACAGGAAGCTTGGGGCTGGTTCACTGGGATGACCAGAGGGATGGTATGGGGAGGGAGGTGGGAGAGGGGGTTCAGGATGGGGAACAAGTGTACACCCGTGGTGGATGCATGTTGATGTTTGGCAAAACCAATACAATATTGTAAAGTAAAAAAAATAATAATACTAATTTTAAAAATTAAAAAAAAAAAGAAAAGACCCTGATGATGGGAAAGATTGAAGGCAGGAGGAGAAGGGGTTGATAGAGGATGAGATGGTTGGATGGCATCATTGACTCAATGCACATGAATTTGAGTTAATTCCAGGAGTTGGTGACAGAGAGGACAGGAAGGACAGGGAGGCCTAGCATGCTGCCGTCCATGGGGTTGCAAAAAAGTTGGAAGCCAGGAGGACCCCATGCCCAAAGGGCAGCGGCCAAGAGGAGTTACCCCATGTCCGAGGTCAGGGGCAGTGGCCAAGAGTGCCAGACTGCGACAGTGCAGGAACGGCCGAGAGGAGCTACCCCACATCCGAAGTCGGGGGGTGGTGGTGGGGGGTGGCCGAGAGGAGATACCCAGTGTCCGAGGTCAGGGGCAGGAGGAGACACCCCACGCCCTTAAGCCCGAGGCCAGGGGCAGCGGGTGGGAGGAGCTACCCCACGCCTGAGGCCAGGAGCGGTGGCTGGGAGGACCAACCCCACGCGTGGCTGCGCAGGTACAGGAGGGCCTAGAGGAGCTATCCCACGTTGAAGGTCAGGAAGGGCGGCGTTGAGGAGATACCCCTCGTCCAAGGTGAGGAGCATTGGCTGCGCTTTGCTGGAGCAGCCGTGAGGAGATACCCCATGCCCAAGGTAAGAGAAACCCAAGTAAGACGGTAGGTGTTGCAAGAGGGCATCAGAGGGCAGACACACTGAAACCATACTCACAGAAAACTAGTCAATCTAATCACACTAGGACCACAGCCTTGTCTAACTCAATGAAACTAAGCCATGCTCATGGGACAACCCAAGATGGGCGGGTCATGGTGGAGAGATCGGACAGAATGTGGTCCACTGGAGAAGGGAATGGCAAACCACTTCAGTATTCTTGCCTTGAGAATCCCATCAACAGTATGAAAAGGCAAAATGATAGGATACTGAAAGAGAAACTCCCCAGGTCAGTAGGTGCCCAGTATGCTACTAGAGATCAGTGGAGAAATAACTCCAGAAAGGATGAAGGGATGGAGCCAAAGCAAAAAGAATACCCAGCTGTGGATGTGACTGGTGATAGAAGCAAGGTCCAATGCTGTAAAGAGCAATACTGCATAGGAACCTGGAATGTCAGGTCCATGAATCAAGGCAAAATGGAAGTGGTCAAACAAGAGATGGCAAGAGTGAATGTCGACATTCTAGGAATCAGCGAACTCAAATGGACTGGAATGGGTGAATTTAACTCAGATGACCATTATATCTACTACTGCGGGCAGGAATCCCTCAGAAGAAATGGAGTGGCCATCATGGTCAACAAAAGAGTCCGAAATGCAGTACTTGGATGCAATCTCAAAACGACAGAATGATCTCTGTTCGTTTCCAAGGCAAACCATTCAATATCAAAGTAATCCAAGTCTATGCCCCAACCAATAATGCTGAAGAAGCTGAAGTTGAACAGTTCTATGAAGACCTACAAGACCTTTTAGAACTAACACCCAAAAAAGATGTCTTTTTCATTATAGGGGACTGGAATGCAAAAGTAGGAAGTCAAGAAACACCTGGAGTAACAGGCAAATTTGGCCTTGGAATATGGAATGAAGCAGGGCAAAGACTAATAGAGTTTTACCAAGAAAATGCACTGGTCATAGCAAACACCCTCTTCCAACAACACAAGAGAAGACTCTACACATGGACATCACCAGATGGTCAACACCGAAATCAGATTGATTATATTCTTTGCAGCCAAAGATGGAGAAGCTCTATACAGTCAGCAAAAACAAGACCAGGAGCTGACTGTGGCTCAGATCATGAACTCCTTATTGCCAAATTCAGACTTAAATTGAAGAAAGTAGGGAAAACCACTAGACCATTCAGGTATGACTTAACAAATCCCTATGATTATACAGTGGAAGTGAGAAATAGATTTAAGGGCCTAGATCTGATAGATAGAGTGCCTGATGAACTATGGACTGAGGTTCGTGACACTGTACAGGAGACAGGGATCAAGACCATCCCCATGGAAAAGAAATGCAAAAAAGCAAAATGGCTGTCTGGGGAGGCCTTACAAATAGCTGTGAAAAGAAGAGAAGTGGAAAGCAAAGGAGAAAAGCAAAGACATAAACATCTGAATGCAGAGTTCCAAAGAATAGCAAGAAGAGATAAGAAAGCCTTCCTCAATGATCAATGCAAAGAAATAGAGGAAAACAACAGAATGGGAAAGACTAGAGAGCTCTTCAAGAAAATCAGAGATACCAAAGGAACATTTCATGCAAAGATGGGCTCAATAAAGGGCAGAAATGGTATGGACCTAACAGAAGCAGAAGATATTAAGAAGAGATGGCAAGAATACACAGAAGAACTATACAAAGAAGATCTTCACGACCCATATAATCACGATGGTTTGATCACTGACCTAGAGCCAGACATCCTGGAATGTGAAGTCAAGTGGGCCTTAGAAAGCATCACTATGCACAAAGCTGGTGGAGGTGATAGAATTCCAGTTGAGCTATTCCAAATCCTGAAAGATGATGCTGTGAAAGTGCTACACTCAATATGCCAGCAAATTTTGAAAACTAAAACTCAGCAGTGGCCACAGGACTGGAAAAGGTCAGTTTTCATTCCAATCCCAAAGAAAGGCAATACCAAAGAATGTTCAAACTACCACACAATTGCACTCATCTGACATGCTAGTAAAGTAATGCTCAAAATTCTCCAAGCCAGGCTTCAGCAATATGTGAACCGTGAACTTCCTGATGTTCAAGCTGGTCTTAGAAAAGGCAGAGGAACCAGAAATCAAATTGTGAACATCCACTGGATCATCAAAAAAGCAAGAGAGTTCCAGAAATACATCTATTTCTGCTTTATTGACTATGCCAAAGCCTTTGACTATGTGGATCACAATAAACTGTGGAAAATTCTTCAAGAGATGGGAATACCAGACCACCTGATCTGCCTCTTGAGAAATTTGTATGCAGGTCAGGAAGCAACAGTTAGAACTGGACATGGAACAACAGAATGGTTCCAAATAGGAAAAGGAGTATGTCAAGGCTGTACATCGTCACCCTGTTTATTTAACTTCTACGCAGAGTACATCATGAGAAACGTTGGGCTGGAAGAAACACAAGCTGGAATCAAGATTGACAGGAGAAATACCAATAAGTTCAGATATGCAGATGACACCACCCTTATGGCAGAAAGTGAAGAGGAACTAAAAATCCTCTTGATGAAGGTGAAAGAGGAGAGTGAAAAAGTTGGCTTAAAGCTCAACATTCAGAAAACGAAGACCATGGCATCCAGTCCCATTACTTCATGGGAAATAGATGGGGAAACAGTGGAAACAGAGTCAGACTTTGTTTTTCTGGGCTCCAAAATCACTACAGATGGTGACTGCAGCCATGAAATTAAAAGACACTTACTCCTTGGAAGGAAAGTTATGACCAACCTAGATAGCATATTCAAAAGCAGAGACATTACTTTGCCAACAAAGGTTCGTCTAGTCAAGGCTATGGTTTTTCCTGTGGTCATGTATGGATGTGAGAGTTGGACTGTGAAGAAGGCTGCACGCCGAAGAATTGATGCTTTTGAACTGTGGTGCTGGAGAAGACTCTTGAGAGTGCCTTGGACTGCAAGGAGATCCAACCAGTCCATTCTGAAGGAGATCAGCCCTGGGATTTCTTTGGAAGGAATGATGCTAAAGCTGAAACTCCAGTACTTTGGCCACCTCATGCAAAGAGTTGACTCATTGGAAAAGACTCTGATGCTGGGAGGGATTCGGGGCAGGAGGAGAAGGGGACGATAGAGGATGAGATGGCTGGATGGCATCACTGACTCGATGGACATGAGTCTGAGTGAACTCCGGAGTTGGTGATGGACAGGGAGGCCTGACGTGCTGCGATTCATGGGGTCTCACAGAGTCGGACACAACCGAGCAACTGATCTGATCTGAGCGACTGAACTGAACTGAAACAACTTATCTAACCCCAAAGCCACAATCATACTCACCGTTTTAACTACCTGAACATCTTCAGTTAGACACATTTTAATGTCATAATTTATTATATTGGAGTGTAATTATTTAAATGAAGAAATGTTCTGTATCTTATGTTAAAAAAATCAGTTATATTTCTTAATGAAAGTCAATATTCCTCATAAAATAATTTCCTTCTAGCTACTATTATCCACAAAACCACCTTATTCTCCTGATGAACTAAAATTCCCTTTCATCAAAGAACACACTATGCATTCCATCACACCAAAAAAAAAAAAATACCATGATGACAGGAAAAAAAGTTTTGGCTCGATAATGAGATAGTTTCATATTCCTAAACATATAGCAATGTGATCTCTCTGAATCTCAGTTTCCTCAAAGTTCAAGTGTATGAACCCTACTAGGTTTCAAGGTCTGTCAATAATCCTTTATGGCTCGTGGACCCTCTGAGCATGAGGTTCTGAAAATAATTTAAAGATGAATACAAAATCAATGTAGGCCATTGGACTTCCAAGATTCTACAGGCTGGAAACAAACTGATAAATGTAGTCAGCAGCTAACCCATGTTTCAAAGAATAAGCTAACAGTTGAGGATGAAAACACAACAATGACAAAAATAGATACTACAGTGGACAGTTTTCAGCTAAATGAAAGAATGAGATATCAATACACACAACATCAGTGAATCTCAAATGCACTATGTCAAATGAAAGGAGCCACCCACATGGAAATGCATGTGTTATGAGTCCATTTTACGATTAGGCAATGCAAATATATTATGAGCAAAAGAAGAAAAAAAATCGGTATTTGCCAGGGATCAGTGGTTGGAGTAAGGAGATTGAAGGCAAAAGAAATCAAGCGGACATTTTGCAGTGACAGAAATGTTTTATATCCTAATTATGATAGTAGCTAAATGCCTATATATCTTTGTCATAACTCATGGAATTTTAATCACTAAAATTGCTGAGTTTAATCACACTTCAATGATTAAAAACTTCAAATTAACATAAACCATTTATTGTAGTTTTCTGGGTAGTAACATGGTTAGTAGCTTGAACACTGATTTTCTCCTTTAAAGGGAGGGAAAGAAATGAATTATACCTAGAATATCCATAATTGCCCCTCAAAATCTGGGGAGGCTCATTTTAATATTTTCCTCACCTGATTACTGTATCTATTTCCATGATACAGGGAGGGAGACTAGTCACAGAGTTATTGTAATAGCAAATGAGAGATTATGAGGTCTTATATAGGGCAGGGTTGATATGGAAAGAAATGCTTTCATTCAAAAAAATACATACTGAAGTAAAATTGACAGAAAATTTTGTATTCTTGGGCAGAAGTGTGGTACAGTAAGAAGTGTGAGATAAATTGCTCATTTCTGCCTTCATCTACTTTGTAGGAAGTGATAATGTCTACCAAGTTGGAGGAGGGGAAAAAGAGAATTTGAAGAGTAAGATTGTTTTATTTTAGCTTTACTGAGGATTAAGGGGTTATATAGAACTTTCCAGTAACAACGTCCATGTATCAGTCTGAATGTCACAGTAAAGGTCAAAGATAAGAACAGAAATTTCAGATTATATGAGTAAGGTTTAATCTTCAGAGTGATGTAGAGAACATGTAGAGAGAAAAAAAGATGACAAAGATGGATCTCTGGGTAAGACCAATATAAGCCAGGCAGAAAGAGAAAGTAGGCTTCATAAAGACAAAGAAGAAATTGTTGATGAGGTAAGAATGTACCAGGAGAAGTTGAAGTCCAGGGGATAGAGATTTTGACCATATTAGGTGAAATTGGGCAAGATGGCAGAGTAGAAACATCCTGAGTTCATCTCCTCTCATGGACACACCAAAATTACAACTATTTCTAGAACACCTATAGATGAGAAAAAAACAGAACCTACCAGAAAAAAATGTTCTACAACAAAAGATATAAAGAAGGAACCACAATGAGATGGGTAGGAGGGGCAGAATGGCAGTATAATCAAGACCTATACCCATGGGTAATGTGTATGCTTTGTCGCTCAGTTGTGTCTGACTCTGTGGCCCCATAGAGTGTCGTCCATGGGCAAGCAACCCACAAACAGGAGAATAATGACAATTTCAGAGGTTTTCTTCAACCAGCAGGGGTCTAAGGGCAACTTGAGTTTTCCCAGACCAGGGGTCCTTCCAGGAAAGACCAGTTCCTGGACTATTTGGCTTTGAAAGCCAGCAGGGCTTTCTTTCAGGAGGTCCAGATGTTTTGTTGGCAATAGAGACTCTACTCTTAAAAGGCACACACAAATCTCACATGCTCCAGGTCCCAGGGCAGGGGCAGTAATTTGAAAGAAGCCTGGGTCAGACCTACCTGCTAACCATGGAGAGTCTACTGCAGAGGCAGGAGACAATTGGAGCTCACCATTGAGGACAAAGACATTTTAGGAGCTTACTCTACCACGCGGACACTAGTGCTGGAAATCACCATTTTGGAATCCTCCCTCTAGCTTGTTAATTAGCCTCAAGACCCAGCCCCACTCATGCCACTAGCCTGTGGGCACCAGGACAAGGATGCTTCAGGCCAAGCAAATAATGGGATGGAGACATATCCCTATCCATTAGTAAACAGGCTGCCCTAAAATCCCCAAACTCACAGCTTACCCTGGAGATAGCCCCACCCACTGAAACACCAGGATCAGGTCTCACATCTAGTACAGGCACTAGATCTGGGACCCCCAGGGCCCTGCATCCAGAGACCAGGGGACCCAGCTCCATCCATCAATGGGCAGAGATCAGTACCAGAATCTCTGACCCAACTCACAAGTGACTTGCTCTAGCTTCAGGACCAGCCTTACCCACAAACAAGCAGATACCAGTCCCAGAAAAGACTCTTAGTTTATAAACTTTTACCCAGACTCATAAAACAAAAAAGGGACCAAATCAATAAAATCAAAAGTGAAAAAAGGAAGTCACAACTGAACACAGAAATACTGAGGATTGTAAGACATTACTACAAATAACTGTACATCAATATAATTGACAACCTAGAAGAAACGGACAATTTTCCAACAATGTACAGTCTCCAAAGACTGAGCCAGGAAGGAATAAAAATATAAACAGATCAATTACCAATAATGAAACTGAATTAAAAAAAAAAAAAACAAAAAACTCCCAACAAACAAAAGTCCAGGACCAGATGGCTTCATGGGTGAATCCTATCAAACATTTAGAGAAGAGTTAACACCTATCTGGAGAAGGAAATGGCAACCCACTCCAGTGTTCTTGCCTGGAGAATCCCAGGGATGGGGGAGCCTGGTGGGCTGCTGTCTATGGGGTCGCACAGAGTCGGACACGACTGAAGTGACTTAGCAGCAGCAGCAGCAGCTAACACCTATCTTCTCAAACTATCCCAAAAAATTTCAGAGGAAGCAATGCTTTCAAACTTATTCTATGATGCCAGCATCACCCTGATACAAAATCAGACAAATATATAAGAAAAGAAAATTATAGGCCAATATCACTGATAAACACACTTGCAAAAATCCTCAATGAAGTATTATTAATCCAAACTGAGCAACACTTTAAAAATAAGTCATACACCATGATCAAGCAGAATTTATCCCAGGAATGCAAGTATGGCTTAGCATACACACACACACACACATACACACACAAATCAATGAATGTGATACACCTCATTAACAATTTGAAGAATAAAAACCATATGATCATCTCAATAGATGCAGAAAAAGCTTCTGACAAAACTCAAGATCCATTTATGATAAAATCTCTCCATAAAGCAGGTATAGAGTGCACACACCCCAAGATAATAAAGGTCATATATGATAACCCAACAGCTAATATCATACTCAACAGTGAAAAGCTGAAAGCATTTTCTCCAAGAACAGAAATAAGACAAGGAGCACCACTCTTGCCATTTTTATTCAACATAGTATTCGAAGTGCTAGCCACAACATTCAGACAAGAAAAAAGGAATCCAAGTTGCAAAGGAAGAAATAAAACTGGCACTGTTACAGACAAAATATATTATACATATGAAATCCTGATCATGCCACCAGAAAACTACTAGGTTTCATTAATGAATTCAGTAAATTTGCAAGATACAAAATTAATATAGAGTAGTATGTTGTATTTCTATACACTAACAAACTACTACAAAGAGAAATTAAGGAAACAACTCCATTTATAACTGTATCAAAAAATAAAATACTTAGGTATAAACCTTGCTTAAGTGGTAAAAAATCTATATGCCAAAAAGTAGAAGACACTGATGAAAGAAATTGAATACAACACAAATAGATGGTACATTGTAGTCATGAATTGGAAGACTTAATATTGTTACAGTGACCATACTACCCAACACAATCTGTATATTTAATACAATTCTTAATCAAAACACCAATGGCATTTTTCACAGAACTGGAACAAATAATTTAAAAATTTTTATGAAAATACAGAAGACTCTAAATAGCCACAATAATCTTGAAGGCTGGAGGTATCACACTCCCTGACTTCAGTCTATGTGACAAAGCTACAGGAATCAAAACAGTATTGTACTGGCACAAAAACAGAGACACACAGATCACAGAACAGAAGAGAGAGCTCAGAAATAAACCCATGTCCTTAAGGTCAGTTAGTGTGCAACAAAGAATCAAGAATAGACAGTGGAGTAAAGACAGTCTCTTCATAAGTGGTGTTGGGAAAACTGGACAGCTACATGTTAAAAAAGTGTGGTTTTCCCCCCTTCACTCCATGTACAAAAATAGACTCAAAATGGATTAAAGGCCTAAATGTAAGATCAGAAACCATAGAACTCCTAGAAGACAACATATGCATAACAGTCTGCCATAAATAGTAGCAACATTTATTCACTGTTTCCTAAGGCAAATGGGGGAAAAAGCAAAAAAATAAATAAATAAACAAATTAAACAGACATAATTAAACTGAAAAGTTTTGGCACAGTAAAGGAAACCACTGACAAAATAACAAGATAACCTATTGAATAGGAAAAAATATTTGCAAATCATAGACCAGTAAGGGGCTAATATCCAAAATATAGAGAGCTCATACAACTTTTCATACATGAACCGTATGAAAAGGCAAAACAAAGGATACTGAAAGATGAACTCCCCAGGTCAGTAGGTGCCCAATATGCTACTGGAGATCACTGCAGAAATAACACCAGAAAGAATAAAGAGATGGAGCCAATGCAAAACCAACACCCATTGTGGATGTGACAGGTGATAGAAGTAAAGTCTAATGCTGTAAAGAGCAGTGCTGCAGAGGAACATGGAATGTTAGGTTCATGAATCAAGGCAAATTGAAAATGGTCAAACAGGAAATGGCAAGAGTGAAAACTGACATTTTAGGAATCAGCAAACTAAACTAGGCTGGAATGCGTGAATTTAACTCAGATGACCATTATATCTACTACTGTGGCCAAGAATCCCTTAGAAATGGAGTGGCCATTGTCAACAAAAGAGTCCGAATGCAGTAGTTAGATGTAATCTCAGAAATGACAGAATGGTCACTGTTCATTTCCAAGACAAACCATTCAATATCACGGTAATCCAAGTCTATGCCCTGACCAGTAATGCTGAAGAAGCTGAAGTTGAACGGTTCTGTGAAGACCTACAAGACCTTCTAGAACCAACACCCCAAAAAGATGTCCTTTTCATTATAGGGGACTGGAATGCAAAAGTAGGAAGCCAAGAGATACCTGGAGTAACAGGCAAATTTGGCCTTGGAGTACAGAATGAAGCAGGGAAAGGCTAATAGAGTTTTGCCAAGAAAACGCACTGGTCATAGCAAACACCCTCTTCCAGCAACACAAGAGAAGACTCTACACATGGACATCACCAGATGGTCAACACCGAAATCAGACTCAGTCTATTCTTTGCAGCAAAAGATGGAGAAGCTCTATACAGTCAGCAAAAACAAGACTGGGAGCTTACTGGCTCAGATCATGAACTCCTTATTGCCAAATTCAGATTTAAATTGAAGAAAGTAGGGAAAACCACTAGACCATTCAGGTATGACCTAAATCAAACCCTTACGACTATACAGTGGAAGTGAGAAATAGATTCAAGGGATTAGATCTGATAGACAGAGTGCCTGAAGAACTATGGACAGAGGTTCACGACATTGTATTGAAGGCAGTGATCAAGACAATCCCCAAGAAAAAGAAATGCAAAAAGGCAAAATGGTTGTCTGAGAAGGACTTACAAATAGCTGAGAAGAGAAGAGAAGCTAAAGGAGTAAAGGAAAGATATACCCATTTGAATGCCGAGTTCCAAAGAACCGCAAGGAGAGATAAGAAAGCCTTCCTCAATGATCAGTGCAAAGAAATAGAGGAAAACAATAGAATGGGAAAGACTAGAGATCTCTTCAAGAAAATTAGAGATACCAAGGGACTATTTCATGCAAAGATGGGAACAATAAAGGATAGAGAAATGGTATGGACCTAATAGAAGCAGAAGATGTTAAGAAGAGGTGGCAAGAATACATACAAGAACTATACAAAAAAGATCTTCATGACCCAGATGATCATGATGGGGTGATCACTCACCTAGAGCCAGACATCCTGGAATGCGAAGTCAAGTGTGTCTTAGGAAGCATCACTATGAACAAAGCTAGTGGAAGTGATGGAATTCCAGCTGAGCTATTTCAAATTCTAAAAGATGATGCCGTTACAGTGCTGCACTTAATATGCCAGCAAACTTGGAAAACTTAGCAGTGGCCACAGGATTGGAAAATGTTAGTTTTCATTCCAATCCTAAAGAAAGGCAATGCCAAAGAATGCCCAAACTACCACACAATTGCACTCATCTCACACACAGAGGAACCAGAGGTCAAATTGCAACATCTGTTGGATCATCGAAAAAGCAAGAGAGTTCCAGAAAAACATCTATTTCTGCTTTATTGACTTCCAAAGCCTTTCACTGTGTGGATCACAATAAAGTGCGGAAAATTCTTTAACAGAGGTGAACACCAGACCACCTTACCTGCCTCCTGAGCAATCTGTATGCAGGTCAAGAAGCAACAGTTAGAACTAGACATGGAACCGCAGACTGGTTCCAAATTGGGAAAGGAGTACATCAAGGCTGTATATTGTCACCCTACTTATTTAATTTATATGTAGAGTACATCATGGATAATGCCAGGCTGGAGGAAGCACAAGCTGGAATCAAGATTGCCGGGAGAAATATCAATAATCTCAGATGATACCATACTTATGGCAGAAAGTGAAGAAGAACTAAAGAGCTTCTTGATGAAAGTGAAAACTCAACATTCAGAAAACTAACATCATGGCATCCAGTCCCATCACTTCATGGCAAACAGATAGGGAAACAATGAAAACAGCAACACTTTTTTTTTTTTTTTTTGGCCTCTAAAATCACTGCAGATGGTGATTGCAGCCATGAAATTAAAAGACACTTACTCCTTGGAATAAAAGTTATAATAATCCCAGACAGCATATTAAAAGCACAGACATTACTTTCCTAACAAAAGTCTATCTAGTCAAAGCTATGGTTTTTCTAGTAGTCAGTGTACGGATGTGAGAGTTGAACTATAAAGAAAACTGAGCACCAAAGAATTGATTCTTTTTAATTGTGGTGTTGGAGAAGACTCTTGAGATTTCCTTGGACAGCAAGGAGATCCAACTGGTCCATCCTATAGGAAATCAGTCCTGAGTGTTCATTGGAAGGACTGATGCTGAAACTCCAGTACTTTGGCCACCTCATGCGAAAAGTTGACTCATTGGAAAGACCCTGATGCTGGGAAAGATTGAAGGCAGGAGAAAGGGATAACAGGATCAGATGGTTGGATGGCATCACTGATTCAGTGGACATGTGTTTGAGTAAGCTCTGGGAGTTGGTGATAGACAGGGAAGCCTGGTGTGCTACAGTCCATGGGGTTGCACAGAGTTGGACACAACTGAGTGAACTACTATACTACTACTCAGTATGTACTACATACAACTCAGGATGTAAAAACAAAACAAAACAAAACAGATTAAGAAGTGGGCAGATGACCTGAATAGATATTTTTCCCAAGAAATAAATACAGGTACCCAATATGCATATCAAAAAATGCTCAACATCACTAATCAGAAAAATGCAAATCAAAACTACAATGAGATACCACCTCACACCTGTCAGAATGTCTTTCATCAAAAAGAACACAAATAACAATTATTGGTGAAGATGTGGAGTAAAGAAAATCCTTGTACACTGCTGGTGGGAATATACATCCATGTAGCATCTTTTGTAAATAGTATGACTTTTCCTCAAAAACCTAAAAATAGAACTACCATATTACCCAGAAATTCTAATCCTGGATATCTATCTGAATTGAATGAAATCATTAATCTGAAAAAATACATACCTCCCAGGGTTCACAGCAGCATTATTTAAAATTGCAAAGGTAAGGAAGCATGCTAAGTGTCCATGAACAGATGAATGGGACTTCCCTGGTTGGCGTAATGAATGGAAATCCACCTTCCAGTGCAGGAGACACGATCCCTAGTCCAGGAAGATTCCACATGTTGTGGAGCAACTAAGCTCGTGTACCACCACTATCGAGCCTGTGCTCTAGGGCCTGAAAGCTGCAACTACTGAGCCTGTGTGCCACAGCTCCTAAGGCCTGCATGCCTAGAGATTGCACTCCACAACAGGAGAAGCTACCACAATGAGAAATCCACGCAATGCAATGAAGAGTAGCCCTTGTCCATTGCAACTAGAGAAAGCCCATGCAAAGCAACAAAGATCGAGTGCAGCCAAAAATAAATAATAAAATTATAAAAGAGTTAAAAATAATAAACGGATAAAAAAGTTGTGGTATATACATGGAATATTATTCAGCCATAAAAAGAATGTAATTTTGCCATTTGCAACAAAGTGGATGGAACTGGAGAGGGTTATACTTAGTAAATCAGAGAAAGACAAATACTCTATTTTAGAACATATATGTGGAATCTAAAAAACAAAACAAACTGATGATTATACCAAAAAAGAAACAGCCTCACAATAGAGAACAAACTGATCAGAGGGGAGAGAGACAGTGTAAGGGACAAGATAGGGGTAACAGCTTAAGAGATACAAACTATTATGTATAAAATAAGCTATAAGGATCCATGTTGATGTATGGCAAAACCAATACAATATTGTAAAGTAATTAGGTCCAATTAAAATAAATAAATTTAAATTAAAAAAAGAATATATCATACAGCTAGGGAATATAGCTAATATTTTACCATAATTATAAATAGAGAATAATCTATAAAAATTTCAATCACTATGTTGTTTACTTGAAATAATTTAATATTATAATCAACTATTCTTCATTTTTACAAAATGTATTAGGTCAACTCCTGTAACAAACATATTTCAATCCCAGTTGTTTGTGTTCATATCACAATTTTTTTTTTCTGGGTCATGTAAGGAACATGATGATCTGTAGGAGTAATTCAAGGATCAAGGCATCTTCCATCTTATAGTTCTATTTTCCTTTAGGACACTCAGAAGACACACAGAAAAAAGATCATGTAAAATGCCATGTCTTTAATAATCTTGCCCAGGAAATGACACATATATCTCCTATCACATTTATTGGGGTGTGTTAGTCAAAGTAACCTCACCTAGAAGCAAGGGAGATGGGAAATTTAGTCTAGCTCTCTGACAGATAAAGGTGAACACTAAAATTTTCTAGCTAAAGCAACCAGAGTTCAATACTTAACTAGTGTAGCAGATATACACAGTGAGAAGACTTGAAAAAGGAATTATAGGAAAAAGAGACAGAAAGATACAGAAGTTCAGAGAGACATCAGTTATAAAACATTACATGAAGGCCATGGGTGGGAATGAGATCAAGCGTAAAAATGGAGAAAGTGCCACTTAGATAAGTCTCCCCAAAGTAATAAAATCATTTTAAGAACATTCTTTACATCCATCCTGGGAAGATGGCTAAAAAGGGGAATAGGTTTTCTATTTTTTTATCTTCCTGGTTTCTTTTTCCCAGAATGCTGGAATCATACTACCTCATGATTTGAGATGAAAATAAACTGCTTCTAAGACAGGGCCAGTGGAAACCACAGACCCATATCCCCATAGCCTTTTGACATTTTCCCCTCAGCAACACATTCTCTTCTATGAAGCCATAAGATTAATAAGATCAAGGACAGGACAATTATGCTTAAAATGCAAAAGAAAAAATTCATGTCCAAACTGATGCTGTCCTGTCCCACCAGAAGTTATTTAAACCAATTATTTATCCAAATTGATACCAACAGCAGAGTAAACAAGCTATTAGAGACAGAAATCTCCACAGACTTCTTATGGCATTTCAGAAAGATGAGCATTTACTGGGACCTTCTGGACCACATTGGATTGTTGTTTTATAGGTAAAAAGGTCAAATAGCATTACTTTCATATGATGCAAAAGAGGAACTACATAGAGGAAGTTGTTTTGCCTATGAAGTTTTAATAGGATAGACCCTGGATGGGAATTCCTGGCAAGCATAACTCCTTAAAACTTTTCTGTGGTAGTTAAAGCTAAACCAAGATTGAGTGGACAGGTGTGCATCAAACAACAAGCCCTTAACAGATGGTCTTTCTACCTCCCTGAAGACTATTGGGTGAGCTCGAGTAAGATTTTACTCTGGTCTAGTCCCAGGGAAAATAGTTTTGTACAAACATTAAGTTTATCATAATTAAAATTTTTTTCTGACGTATTCCTTTAGCCAATCTAAACTAACTTTAATATAATTAAAACCATACTGACAAAATGCAACACCCATTTATGATAAAAAAAAAAATTCTCCAGAAAGCAGGCATAGAAAGCCATATACAACAAACCCACAACAAACATTATCCTCAATGGCAAAAAGTTGAAAGCATTTCCTCTAAAATCAGTAACAAGACAAGGTCAACCACTTTCACCACTACTATTCGACATGGTTTTGGAAGTCCTAGACTCAGCAATCAGAGAAGAAAAAGAAATAAAAGGAATCCAGATTGGAGAAGAAGAAGTAAAACTCTATTTGCAGATGACATGATCCTCCACATAGAAAACCCTAAAGATACTGCCAGAAAATTACTAGAGCTAATCAATGAATATAGTAAAGTTGCAGGATATAAAATTGATACACACACACACACACAAAATTGATACACAGAAATTCCTTGCATTCCTAGACATTAACAATGAAAAAAGAGAAATAAAGGAAACAGTTCCACTCACCATTGCAATGAAAAGAATAAAATACTTAAGAATAAATTTACCTAAAGAAACAAAAGACCTATGTACAGCAAACTATAAAACACTGATGAAAGAAATCAAAGACGACACAAACAGTTGGAGAAATATACCAAGTTTGTGGATTAGAGGAATCAAAATACTGAAAATGAGTATACTACCCAAAAAAGTCTATAAATTCAATGCAATCCCTATCTAGCCACCAATGGTACTTTTTTTTTTTTTTTTTTTTTTTACAGAACTATAACACATAATTTCACACACACACAAAAAACCACAAAGCAATCTTGAGAAAGAAGAATGGAACTGGAGGAATCAACCTGCCTGACTTCAGACTATACTGCAAAGCTGCAGTCATCAAGACAATATGACACTGGCACAGAGACAGAAATATAGATCAATGGAACAAAATAGAAAGCCCAGAGATAAATCCATGCACCTATGGACACCTTATCTTTGACAAAGGAGGCAAAAATATACAATGGAGGAAAGACAATCTCTTTAATGGAGGAAAGACAATCTCTTTAACGGAGGAAAGACAATCTCTTTAACAAGTGGTGATGGGAAACCTGGTCAACCACCTGTAAAAGAATGAAACTAGAATACTTTCTAACACCATATACAAAAACAAACTTAAAATGGATTAAAGATCTATATATAAGACCAGAAACTAAAAAACTCTTACAGGAAAACACATACAAAACACTCTCTAACATAAATCACAGCAAGATTCTCTATGACCCACCTCCCAGAGTAATGGAAATAAAAACAAAAATAAACAAATGGGATCTAACTAAACTTAAAAAATAAAAGTCACTCAGTCGTGTCCAACTCTTTGCGACCCCATGGACTATATAGTCCATGGAATTCTCCAGGCCAAAATACTGGAGTTGGTAGCCTTTCCCTTCTCAAGGGGATCTTCCCAACCCAGGGGTCAAATCCAGGTCTCCAACATTGCAGGTGGATTCCTTACCAGCTGAGCCACAAGGGAAGCCCAATTAAACTTAAAAGCTCTTGCACAATTAAGGAAACTGTAAGCAAAGTGAAACTGCAGATGATGATTGCAGCCATGAAATTAAAAGACACTTACTCCTTGGAAGGAAAGTTATGACCAACCTAGACAGCATATTCAAAAGCAGAGACATTATTCTGCCAACAAAGGTCCGTCTAGTCAAGGCTACGGTTTTCCAGTGGTATATATGGATGTGAGAGTTGGACTATAAAGAAAGCTGAGTGCCAAAGAATTGATGCTTTTGAACTGTGGCGTTGGAGAAGACTCTTGAGAGTCCCTTGGACTGCAAAGAGATCCAACCAGTCCATTCTAAAGGAGATCAGTTCTGGGTGTTCTTTGGAAGGACTGATGCTAAAGCTGAAACTCCAATACTTTGGCCACCTCATGCGAAGAGTTGACTCATTGGAAAAGACTCTGATGCTGGGAGGGATTGGGGGCAGGAGGAGAAGGGGACGACAGAGGATGAGATGGCTACATGGCATCACCGACTCGATGGACATGAGTTTGGGTGAACTCCGGGAGTTGGTGATGGACAGGGAGGCCTGGCATGCTGCAGTCCATGAGGTTGCAAAGAGTCAGACAGGACTGAGCGACTGAACTGAAGGAAGGTGAAAAGGCAGCCTTCAGAATGGGAGAAAATAATGCAAATGAAATACTGACAAAGAATTAATCTCCAAAATATACAAACAGCCCATGCCACTCAATACCAAAAGAATGAACAACCCAATCAAAAAGTGGGCAAAAGAACTAAACATATTTCTCCAAAAAGACATACAGATGGCTAATAAACATATGGAAAAATGCTCAACATCATTCATTATTAGAGAAATGCAAATCAAAACCACATTGAGGTATCATCTCACGACGGTCAGAATGGACACCATCAAAAAGTCTACAAACAATAAGTGCTGGGGAGGGTGCAGAGAAAAGGGAACCCTTTTACACTGTTAGTGGGGATGCAAACTGGTATAGCCATTATGGAGAACAGTGTGGAGATTCCTTAAAAACCTGGAAACAGAACTGCGATATGACCCAGCAATCCCATTGCTGGGCATACACACCAAGCAAACCAGAATTGAAAGAGACATGTACCCCAGTGTTCATTGCAGCACTGTCTACAATAACTAGGACATGGAAGCAACCTAGATGTCCAGTGGCAGATGAATGACTAAAGAAATTGTGGTAAATGTACACAATGGAGTATTACTCACCTATACAAAGGAATGCATTTGAGTTAGTTCTAATGAGGTGGATGAAACTGGAGCCTATTATACAGAGTGAAGTAAGTCAGAAAGATAAACACCAATATGGTATATTAACACATATATATGGAATTTAGAAACACAATAATGATGATCCTATATGCAAGGCAGCAAAAGAGACACAGATGTAAAGAACAGACGTTCGGACTGTGTGGAAGAAAGCAAGGGTGGGATGATTTGAGAGAATATCATTGAAACATGTATATTATGATATGTAAAACAGGTGACCAGTGCAAGTTCAAAGCATGAAGCAGGGCACTCAAAGCTGGTGCTCTGGGAAAACCCAGAGGGATAGGGTGGGGAGGGAGGTGGGAAGGGGTTTCAGGATAGGAGGACACATGTGCACCCATGGCTGATTCATGTTGACATATGGCAAAAACCACCACAATATTGTAAAGTAATTATCCTCCAATTAAGATAAATTAATTAAAAAACATACTGAGGCAATTGTTTTAATATTTATAAAAATGTTTAATTACATATGTTGCCTGTCAGAATCCCTTTTTACTTGCCTTCCTATACAGACAAGACTAATATTTACCCTTAGCATATATCTTGCAGAGTCAGTCTACCTAAGTTATGTGGCCAAATGACATACTTTAGACATTCATAATAGTTATATTAAATTTTAAAATGTTCTTTTGAATCAGAGTGACACAAAAAACCAATATTACCAGCATTTGGTGAAATTTAACAGATTGCTGTCAGTTGGACTTGTATGATTCTATTTCTGTTCCCTTCAGTTTGCTTAAAAAATTCAAATATATTTTAGAATAACAGAACCTACATTTCAGGGGAAAATGACATAAAATCAACTCATGTTCCGCTCCCTTACACAGAACAGGTAACAGTGATCTGAACTAGGAAATGTGCGGGGCGGGGGAAGGAAGGATTATAGAGGGATTCCAATAGCTTTCAGAAAGCTTTCAGAAAAGCATCCAAGCAATTAAACTAAAAAAAAAATTTTAAATGGCTTCTTTCTTGTCAATAACTTTATGGTTCTCCAAAGCTTAAAAGCCTACCAAGATTTACTCACTTGAAATTCAAGTAACACTCATTCTTTATGGAAAAAAAAAAAAAAAAAGCAAAGAGAAGCACAAAAATGCTTAGCAAATTTGCATGCAATCTGTTTGCTGCCCTCATAGAAAAGTAAATATTTGCAGCGTTGTATACTTGCTACAGAATCCTGTAACCAAAAGAAGAGACTCTGAATGGCATCTTTTTTTCTATCTACATAAACAGCTGGCTCTTAGATGCAAGTTTGGCTGAAATATTTTACCTCCCTGGATACCATGTTTACTTTGACTAATGCAAGGAATTTTCACAGTGTTCAGTAACATCTGTTACCGAGGTATGTGGAATGCATCTACTCCAATCACTCTTCTAGTAAGGGAACAGGCCATTTTTTAAAAAACAGTAGAAAAACACAATTTTGAAAAATTATACTATTTCTGGACATAATGCTATTTTTTGTAAGAATAACACAACAGGCTAGTGAGCTAATTATTGGCTTATAGTTGTTGGTCAGAAAGCTAACAGCAACTTAACTAAGAGCTTTGTGGTATCAGGTGGAGAAGGCAATGGCAACCCCCTCCAGTATTCATGCCTGGAGAATCCCAGGGACAGAGGAGCCTAGTGGGCTGCTGTCTATGGGGTCGCACAGAGTCGGACACGACTGAAGTGACTTAACAGCAGCAGTATTAGGAACAAAGATGGAAATATGAACTGGCCAAAAAGTTTGTTCTGGTTTTCAGAACAACAAAAAGTTGTTTCGAGTTTTCCATAAGATGTTATGAAAAAACTTGAACAAACCTTTTTGGCCAACCCAATATTTAAGTCAAAATTTGTCTTATTAACACTTATTAATGCCAACACTATAAAACATCTGCTCTAGTGAACCCAGATGGAGATAACTGGGATCATTATGCCTCTTCAAGTTCCACACAGAGATTTAATGTGATCTGAACTCAAGTTGCCAGAGAAGGCAATGGCACCCTACTCCAGTACTGTTGCCTGGAAAATCCTATGGACGGAGGAGCCTGGTGGGCTGCAGTCCATGGGGTCGCTAAGAGTCAGATACGACTGAGCAACTTCACTTTCACTTTTCACCTTCATGCATTGAAGAAGGAAATGGCAACCCACTCCAGTGTTCTTGCCTGGAGAATCCCAGGGACGGGAGAGCCTGGTAGGCTGCTGTCCATTGGGTCGCACAGAGTCGGACACAACTGAAGCGGCTTAGCAGCAGCAGCAGCAGAACTCAAGTTGCAATTACTTCATGAAGAGTTTGTCTCCTTTTTCCAGTAGCCTTCTCTATTTTTTGGCCACGTGTTTAATGCATTTATGTTCTGTAGGTTCTCCCTAGACCTAGAGCTGGAGTACTGGGGGCTCCATTCCTGCCTATTATACTCCCAATAATTTCTGAACTCATTCAGATTTCCCAAACATGTATCTGGACCAATAAATTAATATGCCTTAACCAAGTCAAGGAATGGAAGTAGAGAGAGAAGTAACTAGAAAAGCATGGTGTACCTAGAGAATTTGAGAGCTTATAATGGTACTCAGAGTGAGAAAGAAAGTAGAGGAAAAGGTAAGATGAAGGAGATTATGGAGAAATTGGACAGGATCTGGTAAAATATGTGAAGCAGGGGGTTATCAAAAACCGACCTTCAGTTTAGAAAGATCGTTCTGGCAGCTACGTGAAGAATGGTTTGAACTGAGGCAACAACAAGGTTTTTCCAGTGGTCATGTATGGATGTGAGAGTTGGACTGTGAAGAAGGCTGAGTGCCGAAGAATTGATGCTTTTGAGCTGTGGTGTTGGAGAAGACTCTTGAGAGTCCCTTGGACTGCAAGGAGATCAAACCAGTCAATCCTGAAGGAAACCAACCTGGAATATTGATTGGAAGGACTGATGATGAAGCTGAAGCTCCAATATTTTGGCCATCTAATGGGAAGGACCAATCCATTGGAAAAGACCCTGATGCTTGGAAAGATTGAAGGCAAAAGGAGAAGAGGGCAGCAGAGGATGACATGTTTAGATAGCACCACTGAACCACTGGACAGGAACTTGGCTGGGAGGGATTGGGGGCAGGAGGAAAAGGGGACAACAGAGGATTAGATGGCTGGATGGCATCACCGACTCGATGGACGTGAGTCTCAGTGAACTCCGGGAGATGGTGATGGACAGGGAGGCCTGGTGTGCTGCAATTCACGGGGTCGCAAAGAGTCGGACACAACTGAGCGACTGAACTGAACTGAACAATAAAAGGGAGAAAAAGAGGATTTTGTAGCATTGATTAATGTAAAAAATCATAAGAACTAAATTGGCATTGGCAATGGTGATAAGAAAAATAAAGGATTCAAAGACAGTAGAGTTAATAGTTCATGCCATTAATTAGAAACAATATTACTGTAACAAAATTATCTGTAGGAAATAAAATTGAATGAAATCATTATTTCCTTTACCCAAATAATTACCAAAGGACTGGGAAATCAATTTTCTAAAGAAAAAGTTAAGCAAGTCCTTGTCAATTTGTTTGTATACAGATCCAAATTTGAATTATAAAGGTTATTATGTAAACTGTGTCCTTACAAGCAAATTTGAGCTCAGAGATATGACTCTGGGTTATATTCCTGTATATTTTCTCTTCAATTGGGTCAAAAAAGCCTGTTAAACCCATGTATTGATTTCTTAGTTTCATCCTCACAATCTTAAGTTCTTGAATTTCATTTGCTTACTTAATAGAATTGAATAAATACAGCAACATAGTTTATCTTTTTATATTTGGTAACTGCTTTATAGGACTTAGGTCCAACTTTAAGGGTGATTTTCATGACTTTCATAGGGTTCAATGAAACCTCTAGAATTCAAAGAATGTAGGGCCATAGAGACCCAGATGAGACTCCATCAGGAGTGAAACTACCGCACAATTGCACTCATCTCACATGCTAGTAAAGTAATGCTCAAAATTCTTCAAGCCAGGCTTCAGCAATACGTGAACCACGAACTTCCAGATGTTCAAGCTGGTTTTAGAAAAGGCAGAGGAACCAGAGATCAAATTGCCAACATCCGCTGGATCATGGAAAAAGCAAGAGAGTTCCAGAAAAACATCTATTTCTGCTTTATTGACTATGCCAAAGCCTTTGACTGTGTGGATCACAATAAACTGTGGAAAATTCTTCAAGAGATGGGAATACCAGACCACCTGACCTGCCTCTTGAGAAACCTGTATGCAGGTCAGGCAGCAACAGTTGGAACTGGACATGGAACAGACTGGTTCCAAATAGGAAAAGGAGTCCATCAAGGCTGTATATTGTCACCCTGCTTGTTTAACTTATATGCAGAGTACATCATGAGAAACTCTGGGCTGGAAGAAGCACAAGCTGGAATCAAGATTGCCAGGAGAAATATCAATCACCTCAGATATGCAGATAACACCACCCTTATGGCAGAAAGTAAAGAAGAACTAAAGAGCCTCTTGATGAAAGTGAAAGAAGAGAGTGAAAAAGTTGGCTTAAAGCTCAACATTCAGAAGACTAAGATCATGGCATGCAGTCCCATCACTTCATGGCAAATAGATGGGGAGACAGTAGAAACAGTGGCTGACTTTATTTTTTTGGGCTCCCAAATCACTGCAGATGGTGACTGCAGCCATAAAATTAAAAGACGCTTACTCCTTGGAAGGAAAGTTATGACCAACCTAGACAGCATATTCAAAAGCAGGGACATTACTTTGTCAACAAAGGTCCGTCTAGTCAAGGCTATGGTTTTTCCAGTGGTCATGTATGGATGTGAGAGTTGGACTGTGAAGAAAGCTGAGCGCTGAAGAATTGATCCTTTTGAACTGTGGTGTTGGAGAAGACTCTTGAGAGTCCCTTGGACTGCAAGGACATCCAACCAGTCCGTCCTAAAGGAGATCAGTCCTGGGTGTTCATTGGAAGGATTGATGTTGAAGCTGAAACTCCAATACTTTGGCCACCTGATGTGAAGAGCTGACTCGTTTGAAAAGACCCTGATGCTGGGAAAGATTGAGGACAGGAGGAGAAGAGGACGACACAGGATGAGATGGTTAGATGGCATGACCAACTCAATGGACATGGGTTTGGGTGGACTCGGGCTGTTGGTGATGGACAGGGAGGCCTGGCGTGCTGCAGTTCATGGGGTCGCAAACAGCTGGACATGACTGAGCAACTGAACTGACTGAGAGACCCAGACGAGACTCCATCAGGAGTGAAAAGTATTGGGCAATTGTAGTTTGACAAAGAGGCTGCTAGTTCGATAGTGAAGAGAGTAATCGAAAGTCTAAGTATAACCGTAGACCACCTGCTACCAGGAAAAATTGGGGTAGGTTTGTAGGCAGAGGTTAAAGAGGCTGGAACGTTGACATGGGTGCCCCTTAAAAGACAGTAAAGTTGAAGATAGATGAATCTACATAGATACCCATTAGTTATGAAAGGATGTGAAAGAAAGCAATCCAAAATTAATAACTGAATATAATAATGTCAGAACAGCTAGATCTTCCTGAACACCATGAGTTAATGCTTTTACATATCCCAAAAGAGAGTCATCTGAGATCTCTAAGCTATCTCATTAATGAAGACCAGAGCATCAAATGTTAATTACTGCATCAAAAGGTAGAATTGAGCACTGGTTTTCACTCTTTTGTTTCTGGTAAATTCTACACAAGACACGTACCCACTTTATGTTAAAATGTTATCTCTGATGAGGATATGAGGATAATAAAAGACAAGGCACTTTTAAAAAAGAAACCGACACTGGCAAAGACAACTAAAAAATTCAAGTCCATTTATCTTCATAAATTGCCATGGAGTTAAGTTCAGTGAGTAAGAAACAGAATCAATGATTTCAAAGTACTATCCCTATTATAAGCACATTACAATTTTGGCCATTTATCACATGCTAACTGAGACACCAGTATTTTTCTCCCTGATTTCAGCATGTTACAGTTTATTATCCATAAAGCAGAAAGACCCTTTTAGAAGTAAATAAGGTCATGTGGGATCTTGGCTCAAAATCATTTTTAACTTCCCATCACAATTATAATGAAATAGGAACAATTTATTAAAGCCTAAACAGATCTTCCATTGTGTGACTCTTGCCTACTTCTACCATGCAGCATCTCAGTCTACTTTCTTTCCTTGTGCATATTTCTGTCTTAGAATCTGGATCCTATTGGTCCTTCAGCCTCAAAAGCTCTTCCCCAGATGGAGATGTGGTTTGAGATTTTCAGAGAAGCTTTCTCTGACCACATCATTTCAAATAACTTCCATCCCTATTCCTGCTTCCACGGTCACTCTCTAAACCCTTGCCCTGGTTTTATTTTTCTTTATAGCACTTATCTCCACCAGAACTTGTGTTTTATCTGTTAATTTCTTTCCTTTATCTGTTAAGAACTGTATGAGCAGGAAAGTTGTTATATCTACTGCCTTCTCCTAGAGGCATAAAAGATTGCTTAAAAAATAAAAGTATTACATATATATGTTTGTGTGTGTGTGTATAACATGTTGAATTATATATGTGTGTATACACACATACACACACACACACAGAATTAATGAGTGATGCATGAACCCGATCCAGTTCAAGGAAGGAGAGCTGGAGGACCCCGGCCAGATACTGCTGCTGCTGCTAAGTCGCTTCAGTCATGTCCGACTCTGTGCGACCCCATAGACGGCCTCCTACCAGGCTCCCCCATCCCTGGTATTCCCCAGGCAAGAACACTGGAATGGGTTGCCATTTCCTTCTCCAATGCATGAAAGTGAAAAGTGAAAGTGAAGTCTCTCAGTTGTGTCTGACGCTTAGCAAGCTCATGGACTGCAGCCTAGCAGGCTCCTCCGTCCATGGAATTTTCCAGGCAAGAGTACTGGAGTGGGGTGCCATTGCCTTCTCCGCAGCCAGATACTACAACCTCTATATAAGCTAATTTCAGAGCACTAAAGGGAAGCAAGTCTGAAAGTGAGCCCTGTGGTTGTTACCAAGCTGTGGAATCGTGACTTCATTCCAATTCATAGACAGATGTTGGAGCTGAAGCCACTTGCTTTGACATACTTGCTTTATAGGTCATGGTTCCTAAGGCTGAGGGGCAGGCTTGGGCCTCCAAGCTGTCAGGGTGAGCTGGGTGTTTGAGTAAGGGGGAAGATATATAAATTGCTGAAATTAGCTGTGAGAAAATGCTGAGGGCAGAAACAGATGAGCAAGGAGAAGCCTTTGTTAAAGAAGTAGATTCTTGTCCATTTTCTCAGCATTATTCCCTCTCATTAGTATTCTAGAGGTTTTCAGAACTTCGTTAATGACAAAGAAGCTCTTCCAACAATTCTGTCATTCCTGGAGAGTAAGAGCACATCCAAAGGAAAATAGACTATTGTGTTCTGGAAATAGTTGAGCTACGCAATAAACTTGTGAAACCATAGGCTGGGGCTATACAGTGAAGCCAGTCAGCTGAAGGGAAGTATAGTCTCTTTATTCAAATTAACAGGGGAAATGATTGAAAATTTACATTACTCAGAACACATATAGTAGATGTTTCGGCCTACATTTATTCCCAGTTTTTAGTTTTTGTTTTTTCCTAATCTCAAGAAGTGACTAATAATTGCTTATCATACAAAAGTACAATTTCAATCTTTAAGAGATAGTATTAGTTGCACTACTATTGGAAATGATCCACAGTTGGGAGGACTATCATATGCAAAGTCAGCTTAAAAGTAAGTTAGAAACCTGCTTGCAAATCATATTCGACTACAAGCTGCATCATAAAATTACTCAAGCCTGACTCATGCAAGTACATAAGCCTTAATGAAGGCAGTGAAGCTTAAGATGGTTTTCTTCCCCCCTTGTCAAAATCATTATTTTTAAATCTGATTCTGTCCATAAACATTGACAAAATATAAATGTATTTTACTCTTTGCTCTAGGTATTACTTCTATACAGAAAACAACTTAAGAAATACAAGGTCTCATGGTGATAAGACAATTGTCTACCACAAATCACAGAAAATTAAAACATAAATATAGGCATAAAAAAAAAGAACAGAGGGAAGGTTAAAGGGAAGAAGGGAAACAAAATAGTGTAATATTATGGGCTAAACGGGCTTCCCTGGTAGCTCAGACAGAAAAGAGTCTGACTGCAGTGCTGGAGACCCAGGTTCAATCCCTGAGTCGGGAAGATACCTTGGAGAAGGAAATGGCAACCCACTCCAGTATTCTTGCCTGGAAAATCCCATGGATGGATTTTGTAACCTGACAGGCTAGAGTCCATGGGGTAGGAAAGAGTTGGACACAACTGAGCGACTTCACTTAACTTCATGGGCTAAATAAAAATTCCATGGGCTCTGCCATCTTATTTGCTAAGAACATTTTTAGAAATATAAAATTCCTAGGAATTTCTCATAGTTTAGAAACACAAGTGCAGAATATAATGTGAGGAAATTGTAAGAAAGTAGAACTAGGAAACAGTGGATTTGCTGAGGACTAGAAGGAATGTCAGAGAAGGCAATGGTACCCCACTCCAGTACTCTTGCCTAGAAAATCCCCTGGATGGAGGAGCCTGGTAGGCTGCAGTCCATGGGATTGCTAAGAGTCAAACACTACTGAGCGACTTCACTTTCACTTTTCACTTTCATGCATTGGAGAAGGAAATGGCAACCCACTCCAGTGTTCTTGCCTGGAGAATCCCAGGGATGGGGGAGCCTGGTGGGCTGCCATCTGTGGGGTCGCACAGAGTCGGACACAACCGAAGCGACTTAGCAGCAGCAGCAGGAATGTAGAGACACCATTTTACTTATCCCCAGCTTCTGCAACATTACTTCACAAACCTTTTCAAAGATTAGTTTTGTTTCACTTCTTTTTGGTTAGTTCTCTATATTTTATCTTTATTTTAAAAATATTATTTGACATTATTTTTTAATTTCCTTTCTTACTTCTAAACACCAGTGAAATTTTTCCAGTCTCCGATACTGAATTTTTGTTTTACTCGTTAACAGAAAAACATGTTTAAAACTAAGAAGTTCCCTCTGAGCACTGACTCAGCTTTGTCTCTCAAATTTTGACAAATATTGGCTTAGGTATTAAGTTAAATATTTTTGTAGTAACTGAAACTTTCAATTGCAAAGATTCTCAGCATCTCCACTTAAATTTTTTTTTTTTAATCTATCCCCTTCTGAGAAGTGTATGTTGAAAGCTTCAGCTTTCATTGTTAGTTTACACTTATGTTTTGGCAATTCTGTTAGTTGCTTTATATAATACGTTCATAGTGTTTATATATCCTGGTAATTTTTTTTTTCTCTTTAGCATTGTATGACATGTTTTTGGGGAGCAGGGTAGAATATAAAATAGTAAATAGAAGCATAGGATTTTAAAGCTATACACCACAGTTAAATCCTGGTCCTATAACCAACTTTTAATTAGCATATTTTTATGAGAGTAATTGGTGTGGGTTTTTTGCCCAGTTAATATGATTAATTTTGCATATAATAAGGTGCTTTGTGATAATGGCAACTTATTTAACTTCTGGATTTCTATGTTCTATACATGTAAAATGGAACATAAATGTGGCAAAAATTAAATGAGGTATCAAAGATATCAGTTTTATCATGGTGGTTATTAAGTACTATTATTTCTATTCATGTAATCTATTCACCTGAAACACCATGATCCACTGTATGACTTACAATTTATTTTCCAAACTCATTTGGATGGAAACTTCTCTCCCCCAGGCTAACAGCCCAACTTTCTTTTGAAATATATGCCTTGACCATGCTTTAATGATAATTCTGTGACTGTATTTATGTTCCTTGCTCTCCTTAAGAGACTAGAAGATCTACAAAGAAAAATCCCATTTCTTCCCCATATAAATTTTTATCTCTAAAGCCTAGCAAAATATTTGCAGCAAATTCTCTCGATGGCATACATTTTTTTTTTTCATTTTTTAGGATTAATGTCTAATCAGTATGATTAATCTGGAATAGCATTATCCAAGAACTTTCTCCAATAATGGAAATGTTCTATTCTGTGCTGCTCAATAAGATAGTCAGTTTAAGTCTATTCAGAATTGAAATGTGTTAGTGATGGATTATACTTATTTTTAATTAATTTCCACTTAAATCACCATATGTGGCTAGAGGCTGCTTTATTAAACAGCTTAGGTTTTCAAAATTTATGTTGCAAATTGTGTAGGTTAGTAAACTTTCCAACAGCATCTCATCTCGGAGTAAAACTCAAAGTCTTTACAATAACCTCCAAGGATCTATGCAATACAGCCTTCCATCCATAATTCCAGTCTGACTCCACTCCCTGCTTCCTACACCGCAGCCTTATTGGCCTTCTTGCTGGCACACTCTCACTCCCAATATCTTCCAATAGTTGCTCCTTTGCTCAAAAAGGCTTCTGTCAGACATGTCTATGGTTCTCTCCCTCAATTCCTTCAGCTCTGTTTTAGGTGACAGTTTATATAATATATAAAACGCTTTGTGGCAATTCTATCAAAAATTTCATCTTCTCCCCATAAGCTATCTGTCTTTCCTGTTTAGTTTTTTCTCCAAAGAATATATCAGAGAGTAAAATGTCCTACTTACCTTGTTTACTGTCTGTGACCAACTATTAGGATTATGCTCCAGAGAAGAGAGACCATTTCTGTGTTTTATTCATCACAATATACCCAGCTGCTATTATAGAATACCGCTTTACAAGGGAGGGTTCAATTAACCCTTGCTGAATGAATAGGCATACTGACAAGATCGTGAAGAACTTTTAGAATCAGACAGAAAACGGTACCTTAATACTGCTTGCACCTTGAGTAAGTCCAAATTTGCTGTCCAAATTCAATGAGTTGAGCTTGTATGATCTCGGAGTTCCAACATCACAAAAAACCCTACAAAACATGAACAAATTGAAACAGCAGTGAGACTGGTTTATAACCCTCTAACCTGCTGTACTTAAAGACTGTAGCTACTAAAAATTTTCTCCAGCCTTATGGAAATACAAGAGAGGAATTGAAATAAATTTCATTTTTGTAGATAGCTCACATAAATGAGCAACAATTTAGGGTCTTTGTGCTCTTTAATTTTATAGTCACTGCCTGCATGTTTTTACACGTGGTGTAAGCTGTATTGTATCACTGTAAATACATTTTGAGTTCCATGGCATACTGTGGTCAGTTTTCATGGTATAAAGTGTTTCTTTACAGCTGAAGTAGTACTTTTTGTTTGGTCTAGTCCCTACCCTTCCTCCTGAAACCTACTCCAAATTCAGGCTCATCAAGCATGCAAAAAACATTAAGAACAGTAAGATACATCCACTTCCCCTGCTATTATTCTTATCCAAGTGTCTAAGAAAAGCTCAGATATCCAGCTGGTTCAGGAGCTGTGTTATTCACAGTTTTGGCTGATTCAGGCCTGAACAAATATCGCTTCTGTTACTGTCCTGGAACTCTAACACCCAACTTGACTCCTTAAAAGAAAACACCTGAGTTAGAGACTATATAGACCTTCCCTGAAATGTATGCATGGAAGAAAAAAAAAAAAAAAGCAAGCATTTACATTATCCAGATCTTATAAATATTCAACCAAAGAGAACATCAATAAGAAAAGATATGAGAGTGGTTATATACCCCATATTCTTACCAATGGTTTAAGAATATGTTTGCAAAGGAATTCTTTCCAGTGTCCAAATGGAACTATCGAAAAGTTTAAAGGGGTAAAATCCTAAAGACATGCCCATTTAAAACAAAGGAACAAAAAGTCATCATCAACAGAAACAGGTTCATAGACACAGAGAACAAACTTGTGGCTGCCAAAGGTAGGTGGAGGAGTTGGGGAGGGAAAGGTTGGGAGGTGGGATCAGCAGATGCAAACTATTATAGAAAGAATGCATTCATAAGGTTCCACTGTGCAGTGCAAGGAACTGTATTCCATATCCTGTGATAACCCATAATGCAAAAGAATGTGTCACTGAATTATTTTGCTGTACAGCAGAATACATTAGAAATCAACTAGACTTATATAGAAAAAAAATATTTTAAGTCACTGTATGGCCACTCCATATTGAGGTCATTATATTACTATTACTGTTCAGAATTCCAGGGGCATAGTTTTAAGAGGGTAGAGTGGGCAGAGCCTTTGTGAAACTCTACATGCTGAATTCAGTGCAGCATTTTGGAAAAAGAATCTCAGGCGTCAAGACACAGAGTTCTCTTCCTTTCTCTGCCACTGTGAACTACTCCGCTTTAGGTAAATTTGTTTACATGCTTCTTGCTCTCAGTTTTGCTATCTCGAAAATAAAGGAATTAGAGATTTCTAAACTTTTGAATGCTGAATACATTTACATGGCATAAAAATCTCAAATGCCCCAACAGGATTTTAATTGAAATAGTAACATTTGCTTGTTAATAAAACACATAAAGAGGAAAGGGGCTAATAATGCTTTTGATGGTATTTTTATTAATTCCAACAGCAACAACATACATTTGAAATACACATGCATGCATATACTAAAAATATGCCACCCCCAATAGGCCACTTTTGGCATATGATTATTTTGAGTAAATGCAGGGAGAGGCTGTCTCTGAATGCCCTTCTGTGTATACGTATATTTCCAAAATACGTAGCTTTTTATTCAGACTATGCTTCCCAGTTGGCTCAGCGGTAAAGAACCTGCTTGTCAAACAGGAGGCACAGGTTTGATCCCTGGGTAGGGAAGATCCTCTAGAGAAGCAAACGGCAGCCCACTCCAGTATTCTTGCCTGGGAAATCCCATGGACAGAGGAGCTTGGCTAAAGTTCATGGGGTTGCAAAGAGTTAGACATGACTCAGCAAATAAACCACCACCAATTTTCAGTACCTAAATCTCTAGGTACACCTGTTGGCCCCTTCTCAATATCTATTCCCTCTTAGTAGGTACTGTGGCCTTAAATACAAACACCTGTCTTCAGTGAGCTCTTAAAATCACATCTGATCCACACAGTCTGTGAGTCACTGAGAAGGAAAAAACTCTAGCTGTATCTTTTCTGCAGCCTGTTTGCAAAGTGCAGTCACACGTTAATTTCTACCTCTGCTATATCAAATTACCATCATTGTAGTGACTTAATCAAAGGAAACTTGTTGTTAGTTCTGGAAGGCGGAAGTCCAACTTGCTTTGCTGGAAAAACACCTTGCTGTTGTTGTTAGTCACTCAGTCATGTCCGACTCTTTGTGACCCCATGGACGTAGCTCGCTAGGCTCCTCTTTCGGATTTCCCAGGCAAGAATACTGGAGTGGGTTGCCATTTCCTTCCCCAGTAAGAAACCTTAGATCAAGGTGTCTGCGAGACTAGGTTCTTTTCTTGAGATTCTAGGGGCAAATACATTTCCCCATCTTTTTTAGCTTCTAAAGGCCCACATACTTTGGCTCATGACTGTCTTTGTCCCTCTTCAAAGCCAGCAACAACAAGCTGAGTCCTCTTCATGCGGCCATCTGCCTGATTCTCTCTGCCCTGCCTCCCTCTTCCATTTTTAAAAGCTTTGATGATTAGATTGGGCCCACCTGGATAATCCTCAAGGTCAGCTGATTAGCTATAAACTTAATTCTCCTTTGCCACCTAGTCGAAATACTGGTAAGTTCTGGATGTAGGACATGCACAACTTTCAAATTGGCTATTTTGCCTACCGCAGGACAGAGAAAACTCATCTTAGAGAACTAATAGAAATGCCAATGCAAATGTCCTGATAAAAATACCAATGTGACAGTAATAACCCTATTTCCAGTGTATGTTTCTTTTAAAGCTAGATTTGATTGCTTATAATTTTAAGACTATCTAAGGGCTGCAGAAACTCCAGTACTTTGGCCGCCTCATGCGAAGAGTTGACTCATTGGAAAAGACTCTGATGCTGGGAGGGATTGAGGGCAAGAGGAGAAGGGGACGACAGAGGATGAGATGGCTGGATGGCATCACCGACTCGATGGATGTGAGTCTCAGTGAACTCCGGGAGTTGGTGATGGACAGGGAGGCCTGGCGTGCTGCGATACATGGGGTGGCAAAGAGTCGGACACGACTGAGCGGCTGATCTGATCTGATCTGATCTGAAGGGCTGCAGGTTATGGAAAGGTGAGGGAGGAAGAGAAGAAAAAGAAGAAGCAGGAGAATGCAAAAGTAGATAAACTAATATAGTGAGAGAAGCAGAGAAAATCAAGATAGATACGGAGGAATACTGTTCACCTGGAAGGGGAAAAAAGAGACAAGAGAAATCTCCATGAAAAAAAGAACACCTGAAACAAAAGGGTAATTCACCATCTCTGTTCTCAATTTTTTCTTAAATCAAATTCAATTAGTGACCCAAGACTCATTTATTGAATTCAAATTAAGTCTTTAAAAAAAGAAAAATAATTTCAATTTTTTTCTTTTTTATATGTTTTTCCTTTAATCCTTCCCTAAGAAATGGTACTATTTTATATATATTTTGTAATGTACATAGGAAGAAAGATACTATGAATAGAAATGGTACTATTTACTATGTATTTTGTAATATATATAGGAAGAAAGACCTCAGCTAGGCTGAGTTATTCAGAGTTCTCCTACTGCCATGACTGAATTGCTTACTATGTGTCCCCACCAGGGGTTGGTTTCCTGAGGGCAGGGGCTGTGTTTATCAACCACTATAAACCAGCAGCTGACATGGTTCCTGGCATGTAATCACCTCAAAATATTAATTAATAAAATCAGTAAAGTGATCAGTTGCTTTCCTCAAATTTTCTAGCCTCTCATCTAAAATTCCAAACCTATCAGTCAAACCAAACAGCACAATTCCATTTAGAATGGAAAAAGGAGAGAAGGAGGGATGATGATATAAGGCATGATATCTCCCACTTCCCATTGGATTTCAGATGATTTTTTAACTCACAATTTGCTTCAAGAAAGCTAGAAATTTTTTTCTTTCGGAATATTTCAGTTTAGAAATGGGATTTTTTTTAAGCTAAATATTTATTTTAACAAAATAACTCTGCAGCACTTGTCTGGCTTGGACACTGTACAGCTTATAATGAGGGGATTTTACGTGGCAATGGTAATAGATAATGTTGTTGAGAACCCTATTTCCTTCTGTTTCTACATAACGATAACATTTGGAGGAACTCTCCTTTTGCCAGCTCTAACACTCTTTGCTCTCGGGATCCTGCATTCCACTTGATGAAGTCTTCTTGGTAAGATTAGCCTAAAGCAAGATTGTGACATAGAGAGAGTAAAGGCTCTTTGGCTTCAACTCTGTGCGGTCTCAAACTTGGGGCCTCATGCGTTCCCAGAATGCACCGCACCTAAGGCCCCTCCTGCCACTCCTGATACAGCACTGCCCTTTTCGCCTTCCCACAAAAACATATGTGCTCTCGTGCACCATGTATGCACATGCACAGACGTGCACACGCGCACACACACAGGTGTGAGATTCTGAGGGTGATCTTAATGTCTAAATCTTTTCCCAGAGTTAATTTACACTTTCTTTTTTAGCCAAAGCATATATGCAGATGGTTAAAAATCAAGTAATTTAGAGGAATTTATAATGAAAATCATGTTTCCTATTTGAATTCCTCTTTTCTGAAAAAAAAAAAAAAAAGGAGTTACTCTTTTTAGAAGTTGACTTTTAAAATTTCTGACTTTTGGCTGCTTACTGTGACTGCTTTTCATTCTTTAAATTATTTCTATTCATTATCAATTTATTTTGTTGTAATCTATAAAAATTTATTTTATATAACTTCTTACCACACTCCTTCCTCTCCCCAATATAGTCCTGTCACATCTCTTTTACTTCTATAAGTGACATCATACATTTTAAAAGTAGAAGGCTCAAAATATTGTACAGCTATGATAATGATGATGATGATGATGTCATGAAGAGTCATGTTCTGAAGATTAGGTAATGGCACAGGAAAAGAGTCACCACTTAAAATTAAATGAAAACCAAAAAAGACATATTTATTAATATGGTTGGGTTGGGAAGATACCCTGGGGAAGCGAAAGGCTACACACTCCAGTATTCTGGCCTGGAGAATTCCATGGACTGTATAGACCATGGAGTCACAAAGAGTTCAACGTGACTGAGTGACTTTCAATTCAAATCCTGTGGATATAGACTGTATATAATAACATTATAGAAATAAAACATACAATAGAATTAATAATGTTTATCTCAAAGAAACAGGCTTATAGATCATTCTTATTTCCTTTTTTCTAAAATCGCTATAATAAATACATAGACTTTTATAGTAAAAGAATATTCAGAGTAAAAAATACTTCCTTTTAAGTAAAATGAATGACTACCTAATAGTAGAATCTTAGGCCAGTGGAACAGCTAATAGTAGGCCTTGCCCTTCAATTATATGAACTTTGGAATGCCTATTCCACCCAAATCCTCTTTTCTCACTTAAAATATGCAAACTGGTAGCTGTTCAGAGATCTAAATTATTATAAAAATGCAGGACATCATCAGAACTTTTTAAAATAAAAATTCAACAGTTTTAATTAAGTGCATAATACATATGTATGAGTGTATTGTCTTTTGTAGTAGAAGACAGCTGCTTGCTCTGAGTTTGAAAATCCCATTTAAAATTTGTTAATCCTATGCTAATGATGTAAAGAGAAAAGGAAATGGCAGGCAATAACATTTTACTTTAACATTAATTATTTTCAATGCTAGCAGAATCCTCACTATTTCAGTATTAATTAAAAACATTTTCTCTTACAGTAGCATATTTGCTTTTGGTAGTGACTCCCATCTCTAAAAGTACACCAAATTACTTTTAATGAAGAACTCTTTGTACAAGACATCGCAAATTAAAGAAATTCTGTCTTCCTCAATAATCAAGATTATATAATCTAATGAACATTGTTGGGAATATTTTGCACAAAGTAAAGAGAGAGTGGGACTGGCTGAGTTATGTTGTCTCCAGCCCCCAAGACTTTACAGCTGACCCGGTCACACACTGTTCTGCCCACAAATGCCTCCTCCTCCATCTGGGCATAGACATCTTAAACAGAATTTCTCAGATCTCCTTCCTTCAGCCTACCTCTTTCCATTTAACTTCTGGCGGCCTGGCTAACTGCCTCAGGGTCATCCTGGTTCTTTGCTGCTCGCAGAAAGCAGACCAATGGCAGAACTCTCTGCCAGTGTCTGCTTCAGACACTGAGTCTGCCTGAGATTGACATCTGCTTCTCAAAATGGGCAATTTGTGACTTGCTCCTTATTTTGCCTGTCCCATGCTCCCCTTGCTTTTCTGCTCACCAGCCAGAAAAGCCAGGACAGGCTCCAGGTACCTCTTTGCTTCACTGACAAATCACTGTTAGGTCATTGTGAAAGCCAGAGAACCTCATCTTCCCAAGCCCTAATTAGAGGCCCCTGCTCTCCAGTTTTCTGCCAAGCCTGTCCTCTCATCCCTCCAACAAGTCAGGTGCCATGTCAACTAATTCACTATTGCAGTTTATCTTAGCACCTCTATTGCCTGGGTTCAAACCATTTTAGCTTTATGGCCTTAATCAAGGAACTTAGTTCTGTTCCTCAGTTTCTTTATCTGTAAAACAAATAATCATAGTGTCTAAATCATGGTTACAGAAAGGATGAAATCAGATCATAGATATAAAGTGCTAAGAGCAGTGCCTTGGACACAGTAAGCTCACTATAAATGTAGCTATTGCTATTGCTGTAGAAGACACACACAGAATCCCCTCTCACACGCATAATGCACACCACACACAAAAAGATATACTTTTAAAAATCCTGGTCTAATTCAGACAGTAGATAACAAGAGTTATTTAATAGGGGAGCAAGTCTTAGCAAGGGGAACTGTTCCTTGAGTAACTGTCCTTAAGCCCCAGCAGACCTCAGTGACAAGCAACATGTTGCTAAATAACAGCATCTGTATGAAGGTGTGAGAAACACTGGGCTGGATGAAGCACAAGCTGGAATCAAGATTGCTGGGAGAAATATCAGTCACCTCAGGTATCAGATAACACGACCCTTACGGCAGAAAGTGAAGAAGAACTAAAGAGCCTCTTGATGAAAGTGAAAGGGGAAGAGTGAAAAAGTTGGCTTAAAGCTCAACATTCAGAAAACAAAGATCATGGCATCTGGTCCCATCACTTCATGGCAAATAGATGAGGAAACAGTGGAAACAGTGTCAGACTTTATTTCGGGGGGCTCCAAAATCACTGAAGATGGTGACTGCAGCCATGAAATTAAAAGATGCTTACTCATTGGAAGAAAAATTATGACCAAACTAGACAGCATATTAAAAAGAAGAGATACTACTTTGCCAACAAAGGTCCATCTAGTCAAGGCTATGGTTTTTCCACTAGTCATGTATGGATGTGAGAGTTGGACTATAAAGAAAGCTGAGCCCTGAAGAACTGATGCTTTTGTGGTGTTGGAGAAGACTCTTCGGTCCCTTGGACTGTAAGGAGATCCAACCAGTCCATCCTAAAGGAAATCAGTCCTGAATATTTATTGGAAGGACTGATGTTGAAGCTGAAACTCCAATCCTTTGGCTACCTGATGCGAAGAACTGATTCATTGGAAAAGACCCTAATGCCGGAAAAGATTGGGGGAAGGAGGAGAAGGGGACGACAGAGGATGAGCTGGTTGGATGTTATTACCGACTCAATGGACATGAGTTTGAGTAAATTCCGAGAGTTGTTGATGGACAGGGAGGCCTGGCATGCTGCAGTCCATGGGGTCACGAAGAGTCGGACATGACTGAGCGACTGAATTGAACTGATATGAAAGTGGCACTAGAGGTCAAGAACCCACCCGGCCAATATAGGAGACATAAGAGATGTGGGTTTGATCCCTGGGTCAGGAAGATCCCCTGGAGGAGGAAATGGAAACCCACTCCAGTATTCTTGCTTGGAAGAATCTCACAGACAGAGGAGCCTGGTGGGCTATAGTCCAAAGGGTTACAGAGTCGGGACACAACTAAAGTGAGTTACACACAGCACATTTGAAGATACATCTCCCAGCTCTTTCTGAGTCAAAAGGAACTTGAGACTAGTAATTGCTCAACTTTTAGTACTAGAAATACTTAGCTGCAAAATCAAATCAGCATCTAAAAAAAGAGTTAGAGCTCCTTCTGTCCTCATGTATAAGGATGCCCAAGACCACAGAGATGCAGAAAAAATTCCAGGACTGACTCTGAACAAAACCTGCATTAGGTGAAGTGTTCCTTTGGCAGAAGGCCTTTATCTCTAGGACTTCAGCCTACAAGCAAGGGTCAAGGCTCAAACAAGGTGCATTTGAAAAGAAATAGCCAGATTTAAGTCTTTGAGATGAAGACCTGATGATTCATTACTCTTCACCCTTTCCTCTGACTCAATTCTGAAGAAGTGTGTATACTACAGGTGGTGATCAACCACTGGAAATGGCTGGAGTCTTAGCTTTATTTCAGTAGCAGTACTATAATTTCATGCCTACAGCAAACCTTTCTCCAAATTACACCCACACTATAATCAGCCACAGAGGCCTTTTGTGATTATTTATAAAGGGTACCCTTTAATTCACCCTTATAATTTAGCTGGTAGCATGTGCTGGAAGTTTTAACAGCTATGCAGTGCCAAACCCCTTCCACTAAGTGCCTGGTCTCTTTTCTAAGTGTATAGTATACTACATAGCCACAACATGGTCATTAATACAGTTACCATCAAATTCTGGTGTGAAATTATAACATTCTTAACTTTGGGGCAATTATAGACATTTTAGAAGTGCCACAGAAAGAGTCTGGAAATGTTGGTCTGTGTCCACCCCAAAACAAACAGCATCGAAAAATTTGCAACCTGAAAGCTGTACCCAGAGATTCCCCATTGATGAGTACGGTTTCTCATCAGAGAGGTACATGAGGCTCACCAATAACGCTCTAGAACAACTTTCAGGTGTGTGCCAGTGACCTGGAGATATGTTACAGTGCAGTTTTGGGGTCACTAGGCCTGGAATAGCCATGAGATTCTGCCTATTAATAAAATCCTAGGTCGTGTCAGTGCAGATCACACTTTGAGAGGTAACAGTGTTGGTGGCCAGTTTGGGAAGAATTAGGGAGAACAGTGGGTTCAGTTGACACATGTATGAAGATCATGTCATTGAATCTTTTGGGTGGTTATTTACCCAGTTATTGAGATCAGTGAAGCTGTGTTCTCATATTGTCAGCCTTTGCTGCCTTCTCATTTTTACTATCATCATCATCCCAAATAGAGAAATAATAACCATAAATGGATTCCTAAAAATAGATCCATGAGTAAGCAGAGGATTTGATGTTGCACTGATGACATAAATGTATGTATTTTTGGAGCTCTTGACTATATTAAGAACCAAAAGACTACTCTTCACTCAAATTTAAAATAAAGGAGACCAGCTTTCGGTCTTTGGGAAAATCAATCTTTCATTCCCCAAGTTGCTCATTAATAAAGGAAAATAATTTAATTTACTGATACATAAATTTTAAGTCTAAAATATTACAATTTAATAAATTATTTTTAAAATTCATATATGATATCTGTCACACTTAAAACCAAATAATGTATGTCATACTACATGCAAAAAAACTGAAGCAAATAATCACAAGTATCTTATCACTCACCTATAACAATGTTATAGAATAAGTAATCTCAAATATTTAAAGGGGAAAAGTGCCTGAAATCAAAGAAATTATCTGTCTACTAATGGAGTTATTGGTTTATTTGTGTTATTATTTTCAAATTTTCATATGAAAGCTCTATTTTCAAACTGCCTTTATTGTGTATCAATGATAATGTTTAATTGAAATGATCTTTAACTTAAAAAAAATCAAGACCATTTTTATGAACATTCCACTAATTGCTTCAGCAGAAGAATATATATGATAAAACATCAATGTCATGAGCATGGCTAAGTCGCTTCAGTTGTGTCCGACTCTGTGTGACCCCATAGACGGCAGCCCACCAGGCTCCCCCGTCCCTGGGATTCTCCAGGCAAGAACACTGGAGTGGGTTGCCATTTCCTTCTCCAATGCATGAAAGTGAAAAGTGAAAGTGAAGTCACTCAGTTGTGTCTGACTCTCCTCGACCCCATGGACTGCAGCCTACCAGACTCCTCCATCCATGGGGTTTTCCAGGCAAGAGTACTGGAGTGGGGTGCCATCGCCTTCTTCAGTCATGAGCATAACCTCCCAAAATACTGCTTGTGTGTAAAATTCTCTCTAATAGTTTTCTTTTATATGCTAAGAAACCCTCCAGTTTAAGGAATACTACTCCAGACACAGAGGGTAAATTAGCATGAAAGATTATTTTTATTATTTTTTTTTAATTATTATTATTTTTACTTTACAATATTGTATTGGATTTACCATACATCAACATGCATCCACCACGGGTGTACATGTATTCCCCATCCTGAACCCCCCTCCCACCTCCCTCCCCATACCATCCCTCTGGGTCATCCCAGTGCACCGGCCCCAAGCTTCCTGTACTTGCATCGAACCTGGACTGGCGATTCATTTCTTATATGCTATTATACATGTTTTAATGCCATTCTCCCAAATCATCCCCCCTCCCTCTCCCACAGAGTCCAAAAGACTGTTCTATACATCTGTGTCTCTTTTGCTGTCTCACATACAGGGTTGTTGTTACCATCTTTCTAAATGCCATATATATGCGTTAGTATACTGTATTGGTGTTTTTCTTTCTGGCTTACTTCACTCTGTATAATAGGCTCCAGTTTCATCCACCTCATTAGAACTGATTCAAATGCATTCTTTTTAATGGCTGAGTAATACTCCATTGTGTATATGTACCACAGCTTTATTATCCATTCATCTGCTGATGGACATCTAGGTTGCTTCCATGTCCTGGCTATTATAAACAGTGCTGCGATGAACACTGGGGTATACGTGTCTCTTTCAATTCTAATTTCCTCAGTGTGTATGCCCAGCAGTGAGATTGCTGGGTCGTATGGCAGTTCTATTTCCAGTTTTTTAAGGAATCTCCAGACTGTTCTCCTTAGTGGCTGTACTAGTTTGCATTCCCATCAACAGTGTAAGAGGGTTGCCTTTTCTCCACATCCTCTCCAGCATTTATTGCTTGTAGACTTTTGGATCGCAGCCATTCTGACTGGTGTGAAATGGTACCTCATTGTGGTTTTGATTTGCATTTCTCTGATAATGAGTGATGTTGAGCATCTTTTCATGTGTTTGTTAGCCATCTGCACGTCTTCTTTGGAGAAATGTCTATTTAGTTCTTTGGCCCATTTTTTGATTGGGTCGTTTATTTTTCTGGAGTTGAGCTGTAGGAGTTGCTTGTATATTTTTGAGATTAGTTGTTTGTCAGTTGCTTCATTTGCTATTATTTTCTCCCATTCTGAAGGCTATCTTTTCACCTTGCTTATAGTTTCTTTTGTTGTGCAGAAGCTTTTAATTTTAATTAGACCCATTTGTTTATTTTTGCTTTTATTTCCAATATTCTGGGAGGTGGGTCATAGGGGATCCTGCTGTGATGTATGTCGGAGAGTGTTTTGCCTATGTTCTCCTCTAGGAGTTTTATAGTTTCTGGTCTTATGTTTAGATCTTTAATCCATTTTGAGTTTATTTTTGTGTATGGTGTTAGAAAGTGTTCTAGTTTCATTCTTTTACAAGTGATTGACCAGAACACTTTCTAACACCATACACAAAAATAAACTCAAAATGCATTAAGGATCTAAGCATAAAAGATTCTATGTAGTCGACTTTTCATTACTTAATTCTATCTAACATATATTTTCAAGGATTCTATCCTCAATTATTTTGCCTGAGTAGTTAACTACCTGGGGCTTCCCCAGTGGCTCAGTGGTAAAGAATCCACCTGCAATACAGGAGCCTTGGGAGACACAGGTTTGATCCCTGGGTCGAGAAGGACCCCTGGAGGAGGGCAGGACAACCCACTCCAGTATTCTTGCCTGGAGAATTCCATGGACAGAGGAGCCTGGTGGACTACAGTCCATGGGGTTACAAAGAGTCAGACAGGACTGAAGCGACTTGGCACTCATGCAGTGAACTACCTATTTATTTCCAAAGTGGGAAAAGACAGAATCTGCACTTTACTATCAATAGCACTTTTGTGTTTATACTGTCTGAGAGCATGTTAGGAATATTAAACACAACAATCAAGGATTGTTATATTTACTTGAACAAATTTTGCTTATTTTGAATTTTTCCTAGTGATATTTTCACTGTGACAAAGGAGACTTTTTATAATAATAAATGGAGACAGACTGTAATAATGAGCAATTATAGGCCATTTTAATTCTCTAAAATATTTTATAAAAGAAAAAAATTTAGTCTCCACTGGTTTATAACTTCTCCATGTCCAGACAGCTAATGTTACAAACCTGAGAAACAAAATCTGTTTTTCCTGACACTAAAAACCACAGTTAAAAAAAAAAAAAAAAAACCCACAGTTTTTCTCTGATTTATATACATCCCTCAAATTTCTGCCCAAATAGTTGAATTAGTTCTCAGAACATATAATACAATGTAAAAGCCCCCAGTTAGTAGAAACTAGGAAATAGAAAACGCTTAAGTCTGTTCTGTGAGAGAAAATTATAAAACAAAAGCAGAAAATAAAACTATCTTTTCCATTTATTTAGTTGTTTATTTGCTTTTATTTTTTAGAAAAGTATATACTTTAGAAGGGAAGAGAAAGGAAGAATGTGAAATTCAATAGATTAAAAAAAAAAAGACATCATGTTATTTCCAAAATATCACTCTCCAGGAGATTAACTTCAGGGACCTTTGAGAAAACTGAAGCAAGTCTATTTGCACACACACACTGCTGCATTCCAGAACATGTTAAGGTGCCTAGACTATAACAAGGGCTCAAGAACAATTTATTGTTGATGATGGAAATGCCCATGTTATGCACATACCAAAATAAGGCTGCTCCCATCTCACAACAAGGAAATCTCCTGAGTCATTAAATACAATGTATTTGTGTCAATACTTTCATCATTAGTGCAATTCAGGAATGCCCACCTCATTACTCCTTTAATGTCAAAAGGATGCCTGCAATTTCTGCTTTTCTCCTCCTTTTTGTACCCTCTTTTCCTCTTCATCATATGTGTGCTTCATTTCATTTATTGACATCCAAATGGCTAGTCAGTACAGTCAGTTCAGTCACTCAATCAGGTCCTACTCTTTGTAACCCCATAGACTGCAGCACACCAGGCTTCTCTGTCCATCACCAACTCCCAGAGCTTGCTCAAACTCACATCCATCGAGTTGGTGATGCCATCCAACCATTTCATCCTCTGTCACCCCCTTCTCCTCCTGCCTTCAATCTTTCTCAGCCTCGGAATCTTTTCTAGTGAGTCAGTTCTTCACATCAGGTGGCCAGAGTATTGGAGCTCCAGCTTCAGCATCAGTCCTTCTAATGACTATTCAGGACTGATTTCCTTTAGGATTGATTGATTCGATCTCCTTGCAGTCCAAGGGACTCACAAGAGTCTTCTCCAACACCACAGTTCAAAAGCATCAATTCTTCAGCGCTCAGCTTTCTTTATAGTCTGACTCTCACATCCATACATGACCACTGGAAAAACCATAGCTTTGACTATACAGACCTTTGTCGGCAAAGTAATGTCTCTACTTCTTCAAATGCTGTCTAGGTTGACCATAGCTTTTCTTCCAAGGAGCGTGCCATCTGCAGTGATTTTGGAGTCCAAGAAAATAACGTCTTTCACTGTTTCCATTGTTTTCCCCATCTATTTGCATGAAGTGATAGGACCGGATGCCATGGTCTTAGTTTTTTGAATGTTGAGTTTTTTGAATGTTGACTTTTCTTAAACCAGCTTTTTCACTTTCGTCTTTCAATTTCATCAAGAGACTCTGTAGTTCCTCTTTGCTTTCTGACATAAGGTTGGTGTCATCTGCATATGTGAGAAATATCGATATTTCTCCCGGCAATCTTCATTCCAGCTTGTGCTTCATCCAGCCAAGTATTTTGCATGATGTACTCTGCATATAAGTTAGACATACTGAGGCAGGCATAGCTGGTCAGGCATAGTCTTAAGGATTCAAGCAATCATAAGAGATGCAGGTTTGATCCTTGGGTCAGGATCAAGACCCCCTAGAGGAGAGCAAGGCAACCCACTCCAGTATTCTTTCCTGGAGAATCCCATGGCAAGAGAAGCCTTTCAGGAGGTGCATAGGGTTACAAAAAGTAAGAAACGACTGAAGCAACTTAGCACACATACTTTCTAAAGTTTTTGCAGAGAGTTTCATATTCCTTTCACTGTAAGAATCTCATTCTGAGCTTTTTGTATACTAAACATATGCTACACATGATGTGGTTAATCAGGCTCTACTATTGACAAACTATTAATGTCTACATTAGCCACTTTATGTTGCTCTGTTTTCTCAACATTTATTCCATAGTTCACTTCTGTAGTGTCTTAGTGTCATAATACAAAGTCACAGCTCAAAGTACTTAGATTTAAATTTTATATACATGAAGATTTTATAGTTAATCCAGGTGGCACTTTTTAACATTAATACATTTATTTTAGTTGGAGGATAATTACTTTGCAAAATTGTGATGGTTTTGCCATTTATTAACATGAATTGGCCATAGGGATACATGTGCCACCCCCCCCCCCCAATCTTGAGCCCTTCTCCCACCTCCCTTCCCACCCTATCTCACTAGGCTATCCCAGAACACCAGCTTTGGGTCCCTGCTTCATGCATCAAACTCACACTAGTCATCTGTTTTACGTATGGTAATATAAGTGTTTCAAAGCTATTCCCTCAAATCATCACACCCTTGCTTTCTCCCACTGAGTCCAATACATGGCACTTTTTTGCAGGCAGAAACAAAAATATACAGGCTACACTGCCACACTCTGAAGGAACAATATGTACACTGAGTTTGTATAATATAACCTCCTCACAAATTGTATTTATTTATACTTCCCACCACAAGCAGTGACCATTGACCATTGATCAATACAGTGGTGTGCAGAAGCACCTACTGAGTTCACATTTTGACAATGTACCCTAGGATCTAGTTTGTATTAATTAGGAATACAGTGGATTTCAGGAGAGAGAACTGTTGTGTGTTATCCACATTAAAATAGCTCTAGTTGTTTGATATATTTTTACCATCTAAGAATCCTCTTTGAAGTTTCGATGGAAATTTTTTTTAACAAGTTTCGCATTATATGTACACACATAAACACACACACAGATACACAATGGAGCTATCGTAACACACTTTTCCAAAACAAGTGAGAACATCACCAGATTAAACTCATCTAAGAGTCGACAGTGGGATTTCCCTGGTGGTCCAGTGGCTAAGACTCCACACTCCCAAAAGAGGGGCCCTGGGTTCAATCATTGGTCAGGGAACTAGATTTCCATATATCCAAACTGAGACCTGGCACAGTCAAACAAATAATTTTTTAAGAGTCAATAATTTTGACTCTTACCTTCCATGATATGTTCATGGGAAACCACATATTTTTGCTTCATAAGTGATAAATGATATAACTGAAAGGATCCAAAATTGGGAAATGAGTTTAATATGCTTTCCTACAATTGCCAAATGCCATATTCATCCAGTTGAATTGAAATCAAATGTAAAACGATATATGAAAACACAGATAATCTGGAGACTATAGGCTATAGCCTACATTTCATATAGATGATATATTTATATAGAAACTAGTCTCATTGCTATAAATACCTGTTATAATGAATGATGCAGCTCAGCTGAGCTGGTGATTCAGTGAGGCAGGAGGTACCCACGCCACCTTTGCTACATACTGAACAAGGAGAATGAAATGTACTGTTTTCATTTTCTAGCCATAAATATATATTATGTTTTCTTTCTGAATGCACAGGAAAAAATCTACTGATGGAACTGAATTGCAGTTAAAAACTATAACTACACCCATCTCTGTGATTCATTTCTCACTCTCATGATATATTTGGAAATTGTTCCTTTAGGATTTCCAGCATCTTGTCAACCATTCTGCTCTTAAACTTGCCATTTCTACAAAGTATTTCTTAGTGGAGATTTGAAGTGTTGTGTTTTCACACCACTGTTTCTTAAAGAGAGCTGAAACTGACATTTTGAAAGCAAATGAAACACACACATTAATTGTATTTTAAAATTTGACAAAGCACATCAAATTACTTTTACTCAAGTAATTAATTGAGTTAGATTTTAAATACATAGTCATTTGTGCACCTGTGATAATTTCTGTTTTGTTTTGGTTTGTTTTGCAAATGAAAATTCTCCACTCACTCCAAAATGGTGCATAAGAGTTATTTGTAACAATGGTAACTCCAACAAACAGAATTTAAGCACCAAGAGAGCAGCTCAACTGCAATAGCCAGAGTTCTCTGATTTTTGGCTAAAGATACTCTGAGATGAAGAACCTCCCAGATTTTCTTCACAGGAAATGCTAAATAGAAAGAGAAGCTTGATATTTGGAGCAAAATGCTTGCCATTCTTAACTCCTTCCACTTTTTCACACTCGTAAGTGTTAGTCACCAAATCTTTTGAAATATCTATGAATCCACTTACTTCTCTCCATCTTTGTACCACTATCTTAGTCCAGGCCATCAATGCATCTGAACTGAAATACTCCCACAAGTAGCCTCCTTGCATGGCATCAGGTCTACTTCTAAACCATTGTTTGAACCACATCACTGGAGTCACTTTAGAATGCATACCACATAAAATTGCAGCAACTGCCTATCAGCCTCAGTATAAAATCCAAGCACCCAAACATAAAGTTTAGCTTTAAAGTCTCATTATCAGCTACTCACTACCACATACCTACTTGCAAAAAAAGAAACACTCAGCTTGTGGGGGCTGCATGCATCATAGTGTCTAATGTAAATGTATTTTCTTATGCAGTCGCTCATGTCTAAAATGCATTGTGCACACACACACACACACAGTTCTTCAGGACATAAGGTATATGTCACCAATACCAGGATCTATCTTTGATTTCTTGAATGACCAAGAATGTTTCAAAGATCCTAAAGCCAAGGCCACATCCTATATCAATTAAATCATGTTTCAGTATTTTTTAAAGCCACCCAAGTCAATTTCACCATATAGCCAAGAAATGCAGAAAAGCAAAATGGCTGTCTGAGGAGCCCTTACAAATAGCTGCGAAAGAAGGGAAGTGAAAAGCAAAGGAGAAAAGGAAAGATATACCCATTTGAATGCAGAGTTCCAAAGAATAGCAAGGAGAGATAAGAAAGCCTTCCTCAGTGATCAGTGCAAAGAAGTAGAGGAAAACAATAGAATGGGAAAGACTAGAGATCTCTTCAAGAAAATTTGAAATACCAAGGGAATATTTCATGCAAATATGGGCTCAATAAAGGACAGAAATGGTAGGGACCTAACAGAAGTAGAAGATATTAAGAGGAGGTGGCAAGAATACACAAAAGAAATATACAAAAAAGATCTTCACCACCCAGATGATCGTAATGTTGTGATCACTCGCCTAGAGCCAGACATCCTGGAATGTGAAGTCATGTGGGCCTTAGGAAGCATCACTATGAACAAAGCTAGTGGAGGTGATGGAATTCCAGTTGAGCTATTCCAAATCCTGAAAGATGATGCTGTCAAAGTGCTACACTCAATATGCCAGCAAATTTGGAAAACTCAGCAGTGGCCACAGGACTAGAAAAGGTCAGTTTTCATTCCAATCCCAAAGAAAGGCAATGCCAAAGAATGCTCAAACTACCGCACAATTGCACTCATCTCACATGCTACTAAAGTAATGCTCAAAATTCTTCAAGCCAGGCTTCAGCAATACGTGAACCGTGAACTTCCAGATGTTCAAGTTGGTCTTAGCAAAGGCAGAGGAACCAGAGATCAAATTGCCAACATCTGCTGGATCATTGAAAAAGTAAGAGAGTTCCAGAAAAATATCTATTTCTGCTTTATTGACTATGCCAAAGCCTTTGACTGTGTGGATCACAATAAACTGTGGAACATTCTGAAAGAGATGGGAAAACCAGACCACCTTACGTGCCTCCTGAGAAACCTATATGCAGGTCAGGAAGCAACAGTTAGAACTGGACATGGAACAACAGACTGGTTCCAAATAGGAGTATGTCAAAAGAGTACATCAAGGCTGTATGTTGTCACCCTGCTTATTTAATTTATATGCAGAGTACCTCATGAGGAATGCTGGGCTGGAAGAAGCTCAAGATGGAATGAAGACTGTGGGGAGAAATATCGGTCACCTCAGATATGCAGATGACACCACCCTTATGCCAGACAGTGAAGAAGAACTAAAGAGCCTCTTGATGAAAGTGAAAGAGGAGAATGAAAAAGTTGGCTTAAAACTCAACATTCAGAAAACTAAGGTCATGGCATCCAGTCCCATCACTTCATGGCAAATAGATGGGGAAACAGTGGAAACAGTGGCTGACTTTTTGTCGGGGGTGCTCTCAAATCACTGCAGATGGTGACTGCAGCCATGAAATTAAAAGACGCTTACTCCTTAGAAGGAAAGTTATGACCAACCTAGACAGCACATTAAAAAGCAGAGACATTACTTTGCCAAAAAAGGTCCATCCAGTCAAGGCTATGGTTTTTCCAGTGGTCATGTATGGATGTGAGAGTTGAACTATAAAGAAAGCTGAGCACTGAAGAATTGATGCTTTTGAACTGTGGCATTGGAGAAGACTCTTGAGAGTCCCTTGGACTGCAGGAGATCCAACCAGTCCATCCTAAAGGAGATCAGTCCTGGGTGTTCACTGGAAGGACTGATGCTGAAGCTGAAACTCCAGTGCTTGGGCCACCTCATGCGAAGAGTTGACTCATTGGAAAAGACCCTGATGCTGGCAAAAATTGAGGGCAGGAGGAGAAGGGGACGACAGAGGATGAGATGGTTGGATGGCATCACCGACCTGATGGTTATGGGTTTGCATGGACTCCGGGAGTTGGTGATGGACAGGGAGGCCTGGCGTGCTGTGATTTATGGGGTCACAAAGAATCAGACACGACTGAGCAACTGAACTGAACTGAAAATCACTGCAGTAGGATTTCAGTGAACTGTTTTTCCTAACAACAATCCATCTTATGAGTTCATCCTTCATACCCCACTGCCACACGAGTCAGACCTTTCATTTGTTCTCACCTAAACTGTTTTCTCCACCGTGGCCACCGAGTCCCATTCAAGGCACTGTCAAGTGCTTTGTTGAAATCCAAGGCCTCATTTGGTCATTATCTTATTAATCTGCTGGATTCTTTCAAAATAACACTTGCTAATCCTAAATTACATGAGAGTTTTCGACATTTAGCAAAACATCTATAGAAATTAAATGTTTTCTTTCAACGCAAACTATGTGGACATCTACTAAATGTTGCTTATAGACATAATATAGCTTATGTGGAATGAGTTCTGGAATGAAGCCTTAAAATTAGGTTGTTTTGTGTTGTTTTGATGGACAGGGAGGCCTGGCATGCTGCGATTCATGGGGTCGCAAAGAGTCGGACACGATTGAGCGACTGATCTGATCTGATGTGTAAAATATGTTCTTTCATACATACGTAAATGCATTACTTGTTCTACTCGTCATGGCATCCAGATACCCTAGAAAGCGACAGTTAACATGAAAGGTCCCAAACAATATTCACATCACATTTTAAATGATTCAGTTCACTTACAAGCTCAGTATTCCCAAAACAGGTAGATTTATTTCTTGTATTAATTTTCCTTTTGGATAATAATGAATATATTGAACAACAGCAAAGCATTTTTTCCAGATCTTCCTCTGTATAGGGACACTGCTGTAGAAAGAGTCAGGACCACTAAATGTGAGCTCTGGTTCAACATAATCTGTGTCCTTAGGCAATGCTTTGAATTTCCCAGGTGTCAGTTTCTTTTTTTGTTTTTTATTTATTTATTTGACTGTATCAAGTCTCAGGCTGCACAGCATGCAGGATCTTTATTGCCTTATGTAGGATCTTTTGTTGCAGTGCACGAACTCTCTAGTTGTAACATGAGGGCCTAGTTGTTCCATGGCTTGTGGGATCCTAGTTTCCCAACCAGAGATGGAACCCATGTCCCCTGCATTGGATCATCAAGGACCTCACTTTTTAAACAATGTAAAATGAAGACAGGGCTATAAGCTACAACTCCTAAGAATTTGGCATTACTTCAATGGGAGGACTTTCCTGGTGGTCCAGTGGTTAGGAATCCACCTGCCAGAACTGGGGACATGGGTTCTATCCCTGGTTGGGGAACTAAGATCCCACATGTCATGGAGCAACTAAGCCCCATGTGCCTCACCTGCTGAGCCTTCACTCTAAAGCCTGTGCTCTGCAACAAGAGAAACCACTGCAATGAGAAGCCTGCGAACAGCAACTAGAGAATAGCCCTCGCTTGCCTCAACTAGACAAAGTTCTCACACAGCAACAGAAACACAATGCAGCCCACAATTAATTAATTAAAAACATCAATGGGGAAGACATGTATGCTTCTTGCGGAGACAGAGGTACAATCAAGGTGAAATTGAAGAAAATTTAATAAACGGTCTATTTACAAAGGTGTGTGTAGCAGAAAGAAACTAACAAGGGATGGCGAAGCATCCGAAAACTAACTAAAATAGGAAGGAGTTATCCCCTCTAGCCCTGCGGGAACAGAGGTCGGGGTTGAGGTGAGAACCCAGTGAGAGCTCTGTCTGGGGAAGAGAGACTGCAGTTGAGCTTTGGTTGGACGAATACAACCGTTGCCACACCATAACTTGACATGGGGAAGCAGGGAATAAACCCCGCAATCTCTCTCTTCTCCCCTTCTCTGATCATCCATCTGCTGGCAACTTCCCTTGACCAAACCCAAGCCAAATTCAGAAAGGAGTCCCAGTGATGCCCTCTGTAGAGATGTAGAGCAGGATGAAGAGAAGTGAATGATATGAAGAGGCAGTTGGAGAACATTGGCCACAAAGTGAAAGCTTTTAACCAAACATTTGTTCAGTAAATCGTTTTTCAAATATAAATAAAAACACAATATAACAGGGATGCCATTATTCTATATGATACTATAATAGTGGATACATTTCATTATACATTTGTCAAATTCCATGTATAACAATACCAGTGAACCCTAATGTGTACTATAGATTATAGTGAATAATAATGTAACAATATTGACTCACCAATTGTAACAAATAGACCATACTAATGTAAGATGTTAAAAATAGTGGAAGCTGGTGGGGGTGAGGAGTTTAAGGGAATTCTCTATATTTTTTGCTCTGTATTTTGTAAATCTAGGATGTTCCCAAAAAACAAAGTCTATTAATTTTTTTAAAGTGCCCTTTTCACTACTCATATCTTTTGAAAATGTCTCATAATTGGCCTGATTCCACCATGCTGTCACATCCATGCAAATGAGGTGACAGTGAGATAACCACCCTATGACATTGAGTAACAGGTTAATTACCAAGATTAGGAAAGTGAAATACATCTGCTGCTGCTGCTAAGATGCTTCAGTCGTGTCTGACTCTGCAACCCCATAGACGGCAGCCCACTAGGCTCCTCTGTCCTTGGGACTCTCCAGGCAAGACCACTGGAGTGGGTTGCCATTTCCTTCTCCAATGCATGAAGGAAAAAAGTGAAAGTGAAGTCGTTCAGTCCTGCCCGACTCTGAGTGACCCCATGGACTGCAGCCCACCAGGCTCCTCCGTCCATGGGATTTTCCAGGCAAGAGTACTGGAGTGGGGTGCCATTGCCTTCTCCGGGAAATACGTCTGCTGCTGCTGCTGCTGCAAATTGCAAAGAGTTAGTGGTGTCTGTTTTCTGAATTCTCCATGTCCCTATTCCTTGTTGTGCTAATTTAGACAGACAAAATTCTCCCCTGCTTCTCAGCAAAAGCTCTTAGTAAGGTATTCCAAATCATCATTTCTCTTGTAATGATTAACTTTTCACTTGAAGCTAAGACAACTCTGTTTTCATAATAATTTGTATGTGAAAGTTCTTTGCCCTTTGAAGAGACTGAAGACATAATTTGGAACGGTTTTCATGGCATGATAATTACCATAGATACCTCCTGCTGATAATTCTTCACTAAGTAGAAAATAAAGGTGAAAGAGAAAATAAAATATACTTTAGGTCCACAAAGAACCTGACACACTGAAATACATTCTATTTGGAACCTTACATCAGATGTTTAAAAATCTGGTTTATTTCAGTATGATTTACCATATTCTAATAGTATGTCCTCTGAAGTGCAAGTAATATACTATAATAATGAATTTCTACACATTATACAATTAATATAATGGTTCCAGAGCCTTATATTTTTTGATGTATGAGACACAGAGCCATAGGTACTTGTGACATCCTGACAGCATTCTTTTAATAAGAGTTTATGTTTTAAGCACAAAATTATAGATTGTATTCAGTATTAGATTAGAAAAAAATCTAGTAAACTGTACTTAAAAAAAGGGGGGAGGGGACTCCCCTGGTGGTCCAGTGGTTAAAAATCTGCCTTGAAATACGAGGGATGCAGGTTTGACCCCTGGTTGGGATCCTACGGGCTCAGGGGGAACTAAGCCCAAGTGCTGCGACGAAGATCCCAAGATCCCATGTGCTGCCGCAACTAAGACCCAAGGCAGTTAAATCAATCAACAAATATTAAAAAAAAAAAAAAAAAAACCACACTATCAATATTCCAAAGTCAATAGTGGATAAATGACAATAGAATTCAGAAACGATTCCTGATGCCACTTGCTGAAATCAAACAGGTATGGTTGTAAAGAATAGGTAGCCAGCTGTTTCTTCTCTAGAGCATGGAGTGGCACTGTCCTTCCCCACTTGACTTCTCCCCTCTTCACAATTGTCCCCTGATTAAACCCAAACACCCTGCATCCCTGCCTCAGAGGAGAGCTCAAATCAACAGTGTCATCCAACAGGTCTGACTCTTTTGTCCTCCAGGGTTGTAGGCACTGGAGAGCCACAGAACCCCCCTTTCTTCAAGATGCTGTGATCTAGCGATGACAGCTGAGCTGCTTGGTGCCTCAGAGAACAGCCTAAATGAGGGCGGCTCAGACAGTGTTTGACTTTGATGATAAGACTAACTTATTAGTCACAGGGCAACATTTTGAATGTGTTTCCCTGCCTCCTTTTTGTTCACTCATGTGCATACATGCAAACATTGTTAGGGTGTAAATGCCCTTCTTTCTGGTCTTATCTGCACTGTTTGTGTGCACACTCAGCCCTGGGAAGACTGAGAAATGGACTATCACACCAAGATACTGAGTGCTTTCTGGTTTGCAGTGGCAGCTGTTGTTTGCTCTGTCTGATGCCTTTCAAAAGCTTTTTTCTCCTCCATATCTATGCCGTGACTTTCCCTGAAAAATCTTACACCAAATACTGAGCTGGCGTGTCTAGCCCTGTGACTTCACAGTAATCCATAGCAGATTAAATCTTCTACAGGATTTTAACACAGAAAAGCAGTGACTCAACTACTGAAAAAAAAAAATGGGGGGGGGTAGTTTTTTCTTCCCGATACAATTAAAAATTTTTAAAGAATACTTCTCAATACTGCTCAATACAGGATTCACATCCCTTTGGCCAAAGGGAGGCTGTAGTTACACTTGAGCCTTCTAAGAATTATTTACAGAGCCCCTATCATCTAAAGGAAGTATATTTTTTGGCCAGGGATGCATGTTTTGTCAAATTAAGATGAACAACAACATCTTAGTAGGTATTGGGTTAGCAACTACTCCACAATTTATTCTTGGCAAGATCACCAAGGTTCTGGGGCTCTGTAACACCCTACAAAAACATTTAGGGAAAGAATGCAGGATGCGACAGGAAGACAGATTACAGATCCCTCAAGTGAAGAGAAGAATGTTTCTTCCCTTGTAGCCAATGTTTGTATTTGTTCCTATAGATCTTGAGAAATAACAAAATGACTTTCAGTGGCAGCTTTAAGAAATATATATACAACTTTATTTTCCCTTGGTAAGGGAAGAGAAAATAAAAGGGGAAAAATTAATCTGTAGATAAAAATGTTGACATAAGAAAATAAGGAAAAATACATATATCTGCTGCATGATCCCTCTTTGATACCTTATAGTAAATTATAAGGCTAACAACCAGCAACAACACACACTATTTAAAAATAGTCAAGAAGGCTAAGAGGGAAAACATGATTTGGTTAATATATATAAATACATGGCACATGTGTGTACACACACACAGATTATCCTCAAAATCTTAGTGAAGTTTTGAGTTTTAATAACTTAAGAAGTATAAGTGCTACAAACTTAAAAAAATACCATTTCAAGACAATTAAGGTTCTTTTCTACTTATTTAGATTTGTGAGTGCTGAGTAATATATTTTTAATTTTAACTTCATTTGCCATCATCTGTATATGCAAATAGGTTTCCCAGGTGGGACTAGCAGTGAAGAACCTGCCTGCCAATGCAGGAGACACGGAGACGCTGGCTTGATCCCTGGGTCAGGAAGACCCCTGGAGAACGGCATGGCAACCCGCTCCAGTATTCTTGCCTGGAGAATTCCCATGAACAGAGAAGCCTGGCAGGCTACCGTCCATGGGATCACAAAGAGTTGGACACGACTGAAGCAGCTTCGCACACACATATATGTAAACAAAGCAAAGACGAGAATACACACAGCAGCAAGTCACGAGGCTACAGTAGAGCTTTGTAACTTCTTTCTTCTGCTATCTAGTTCTTGTTCCTTGTATCTCAGCTGGCATTTCTAAGCTGGTTTTGTTCTTTACCTGCTTGGGTGACCTAAATATGACTTCTGAATTATTGCTAGTAGTTACAGCAGCAGAAACAGCAATAGCAGTAATAAAAGGAAGGCCTCAGAATATACAACAGCAACCTCATCACCCCTTGACAATCAGGATCAATCATTCAGACATTAAGCTCCTGCTGTGCCCTTTAGGTCAGTGTTATGAACTCAAACTGCTTCTCAGCTTCCACTTGGATAGAATTATTTTTATGAGAACGAAACTGATTGATCCAGACAAGGTCAAAGTTGTAGTACTGGGAAACAAAATTCTTAATGAATGGATCACTGAGGTAACATGGAAAAGGTCTACCGTCACTCCCACATCCTTAAGTCCATGTCCTGGCCGTTGCAGAAACAGAATTACGTATGAGCTGCTATTGCCATCAACTGTTATCAGAATATATCCTGCATCTTGTCAGATGACACCTCAGACTTGCGAGTTTTCTTGTCTTTTTAATATTTAATCTATTTATTTGGCTGCACTGAGTCTTGGTTGTGGCACACGGGATCTTTCTTGCACACAGAACACATAAATGATGTGCCCTCTTCCACAAAGGTGGGGAGAAAGGAAGAACACATTTCATGAACAACTCCAGGTGGGCTGGAGGATCCTTGCCTGCAGCCCCCACTCTATTGTTCTGCTTTTGAACCATGGGGATTTGTTCATTATTCACACATTTTAAAAGGAAGCAATGGTGCAGAAAGTGAGCCTCAAGATCGGTCATTCAAGAAAAAGCTAGAGACTTACCTGATGGTCCATTGGTTAGGACTTCATGCTCCCACTGCAGAGGGCACAGGTTTGATTCCTGGTTTGGGGACCAAGATTCTGCATGCCACAGGGCTGTGGCAAAAAATGAAAAGGTCTAGATACAGAGCAGTGGGTAAATATACTAATTGTTCAGATGGGGACAAGGAAGATGGAAAGGAAAAGGAAGGAAAGGAGAGGCAGGAAGAACGGGGGAGGGTGGGATGGAGAGTGGCAGTCCAGACACGTAGGTCCCTCAGGATCTTCCTTGCGTCAAGTGGGATTTTCCTTGCATCTGGAGGTATCTTCCTTGCATTGTGCGGGCTGAGAAGTTGTGGCACTTGGGCTCTGTTGCCATCAGGCATGTGGGGTCTTGGTTCCCAGACCAAGAACGGAACGAGAGGCTTCTGCACTGCAGGGCAATTTTTAACCACCAGGCCACCAAGGAAGTCCCGACCTGGAAGTTTTTATTCATATACTTGGACTGTTTCTTCAGTGGATCATTGTACCATTCTGTCAGAACAGTAGCTTCTGGATGATATAGTACACAGTAAGACCAGTAATAAATGAAGAATAAAAAAGTCACTCAGTCGTGTCCAGCTCTTTGGGACCCCATGGACTATATAGTCCCTGGAATTCTCCAGGCCAGAATACTGGAGTGGGTAACATTTCCCTTCGCCAGGGGATCTTCCAAACCCAAGGATCAAACCCAGGTCTCCTGCATTGTAGGTGGATTCTTTACCAGCTGAGCCACAAGGGAAGCCCAAGAATACTGGAGTGGGTAGCCTATCACTTCTCCAGGGAATCTTCCTGACCCAGGAATCGAACCAGGGTCTCCTGCTTTGCAGGCAGACTCTTTACCAACTGAGCTATGAGGGGAAGGCCAGTAAGTCTCATGAATATGAGTCACTGCTTTTGCTGTAAGATGAACTCTTTGGTCAAAAGCCATATTATGTGGGATCCCAATATATGGAATAAGGTGTTCAATAAATGCACAGGTGGTGATGCTGCAGAGACTTTGTGGGGGAGGCAATACAATTCATACCCAAAGTCAGTATATTTTTTAAAGAAAAAAACTTTCTTTCCTTCTAGGATGGCAAGGGTCCAATATAATCCTTCTGCCACTGAGCGGCTCACTAGTCTCACTAGGAAATGATGCTATATTGGGGGATGAGATTTGGTTTGTGCTGTTGGTTGGTGATCTGTTCAGCTGTCATACTTGTCATATGCATTTTGTGGGGAAAAAAATCTTATGTTGTTTCAATTCCATCCTTATTACGGTGATCTTTTTCCTGGGTCCAATAACAAAACACTGGAATGACTAAGAAAAGAGAGAAACTGATCTCCACAGCAGGAGTTGTATCCAAATATTACCGAAGGCCTTCTCTGGCTTGCTCTCATGAGTACTCACATTCTCTCTGCCTAGGTCTCATTCCACCAAGTGCCCCATCTTATTCCCTTCAAATCTGATTATCCAGCTTATCCAGTAGTCTTTGCTCAGAACTGATATCCGTCTGTACCTTTAGCCCTTGTTTTTTCAAGCTAAAGTTAATAATACAATGCATGTCTTAAAGTTCTGTCCACTGAGAGGGCTTTTTTTCCTCTTTTCCCTCATACCATCTTTCTATAACACCCTTCAACTAGGCTGTAATAAAGTTGCAGTTCACTTCGAACTGATGGCAGCCTATCATCCAGAACTCTCTCTCAACAAAACCTGAAATTTCACCTGTTTCAGATGAATGGTCATAGGGAAACATTGCCCATGAGTCCACATGTTACAGTCAAAGGAAAGCTGATAATGAAGCAGGAGACCAGGCTTGCTCTGGGAGCCTGAGTTGCCAGTGCAACTTGTTCCTATGACTTGTTAGAACATGGCTTCTTGCATATCACTGCCATTTGATGGTAAGAGCGATGATGAGCATGCTCATCTTTACGACTGAGATCAGATAACACTCAATTTGTGATGGGAAACTTAGGTAGCATGAGCAACTTATATCCTATAGTGAGTCATTCTATCACTGTCAGGGCTGAAAAGCAAGCTAGCAACAATTTCTTAAAAGGAGAACAGATCTACTGTATAGCGCATGGAACTTTGCTCAGTGTCATGTGGCAGCCTGGATGGGAGGGAAGTTTAAGGGAGAATGGGTACATTATATGTATGGCTGAGTCTCTGCATGGTTCACCTTAAGTTATTACAACTCGTTAATTGGTGATAGTCCAATACAAAGTGTACACCCGTGGCAGATGCATGTTGATGTATGGCAAAACCAATACAATACTGTAAAGTAAAAAAAATAATAATAATAAAAATTTTTTAATAAAAAAATTTTTTTAAAGGAGAACAGTTAACTGTAAAGTATATCGCACAATTGCACTCATCTCACATGCTAGTAAAGTAGTGCTCAAAATTCTCCAAGCCAGGCTTCAGCAATACGTGAACCATGAACTTCCAGATGTTCAAGCTTATTTTTGAAAAGGCAGAGGAACCAGAGACCAAATTGCCAACATCCGCTGGATCACTGAAAAAGCAAGAGAGTTCCAGAAAACCATCTATTTCTGCTTTATTGACTATGCCAAAGCCTTTGACTATGTGGATCACAATAAACTGTGGAATATTCTGAAAGAGATGGGAATACCAGACCACCTGACCTGCCTCTTGAGAAATCTATATGCAAGTCAGGAAGCAACAGTTAGAACTGGACATGGAACAACAGACTGGTTCCACATAGGAAAAGGAGTACGTCAAGGCTGTATATTGTCACCCTGCTTATGCAGAGTACATCATGAGAAATGCTGGGCTGGAAGAAGCACAAGCTGGAATCAAGATTGCCAGGAGAAATATCACTAACCTCAGATATGCAGATGACACCACCTTATGGCAGAAAGTGAAGAGGAACTAAAAAGCCTCTTGATAAAGGTGAAAGAGGAGAGTGAAAAAGTTGGCTTAAAACTCAACAATCAGAAAACGAAGATCATGGCATCTGGGAAGATCATTCCCATCTTCATGGGAAATAGATGGGGAAACAGTGGAAATAGTGTCAGACTTTATTTTTTGGGCTCCAAAATCACTGCAGATGGTGACTGCAGCCATGAAATTAAAAGATGCTTACTCCTTGGAAGAAAAGTTAGGACCAACCTAGATAGCATATTGAAAGCAGAGACATTACTTTGCCAACAAAGGTTCTTCTAGTCAAGGCTATGGTTTTTCCTGTGGTCATGTATGGATGTGAGAGTTGGACTGTGAAGAAAGCTGAGCACTGAAGAATTGATGCTTTTGAACTGTGGTGTTGGAGAAGATGCTTGAGAGTCCCTTGGAGTGCAAGGAGATCCAACCAGTCCATCCTAAAGGAGATCAGCCCTGGGATTTCTTTGGAAGGAATGATGCTAAAGCTGAAACTCCAGTACTTTGGCCACCTCATGCAAAGAGTTGAGTCACTGGAAAAGACTCTGATGCTGGGAGGGATTGGGGTCAGGAGGAGAAGGGGATGACAGAGGATGAGATGGCTGGATGGCATCATTGACTCGATGGACGTGAGTCTGAGTGAACTCCGGGAGTTGGCGATAAACAGGGAGGCCTGGCGTGCTGCGATTCATGGGTTCGCAAAGAGTCAGACACGACTGAGTGACTGAACTGAACTGATAGTACTTTTTAAAAATCTTAGGAATATATACTGGGCTTCCCTGGTTGCTCACCAGTAAGAATCTGCCTGTAATGCAGGAGACATGGATTCAGTCCCTAAGTTAGGAAGACCCACTGGAGAAGGGAATGGCTACCCTCTCCAATATCCTTGCCTGGGAAATCTTGTGGAGAGAGGAGCTGGGCAGGCTATAGTCCATGTGGTTGTAGAAGCTGGACACGACTTGGCAAATAAACCACCACCACCACCAGGGATACATGCTATCACATATCTATCAGTGCTTGCCTGATGTGATATAGAGCAAACCCGTCTTCCACAGATATCCTGAGCACTCATGGAATTTTCTTGCTCATAAATTCCAAATGGCTAAGCAGTTGCTCTTCAACCCAGAACAACAAGAGCACTTTCTTTTCTTTGGGGCTCTATTAAAAATTGGCAGCTTTAGGCATTACTTGTTAAGTGGATTAGAACATCCTGAAATGTGATATATGTTGTCTCTAGAACCAAAGCTCCTCCCAAGAACTATCACTCTTTTTATGGTGGTAATAGAAAGCACAGTAAAAGTTCTAGATGAGATATCTTGATATGCCCATTGGACCCCCTAGAAAATCAACCAAGATTCCTGAATTTCCATGAGAATTTTCTGTACCCTCTAGGACACATATGTCTTAACAAGGCAACTGGCCTGATGTCACTAATGTAGTGGACAAACGTGATATCCTATGTAATAGTTCCCTAAAGAACCTGAGACAACAGAGAGCAAAAGAGTCAATACAGCCCTGAGGAAGGATGATGACAAGACACTGCTCAATAGCTGTGTACTAAATACTAGGTGCTGAGTTGATTTACTCTAATATAGTCCAACTGGGAGAGCAATTGAAATTAGAGTCACCACCTGATTAATTTCATGAAAATCAACTAATATTCTGAAGAATCTATATGTCTTCTGCATAAAAAATAGGTGAATTAAATGAGAATGTGATTTTTAAAATGTATCCTGTATCTTTCAAGTAGTTAGTGATGGCAATAAGTTTTGCAATTGCCTGTGATTTGACATGCTGCTGCTGCTGCTAAGTTGCTTCAGTTGTGTCCGACTCTATGTGACCCCATAGATGGCAGCCCACCAGGCTCCCCTGTCCCTGGGATTCTCCAGGCAAGAACACTGGAGTGGGTTGCCATTTCCTTCTCCAATGCATGAAAGTGAAAAGTGAAAGTGAAGTCGCTCAGCCGTGTCCGACTCTTAGCGACCCCATGGACTGCAGCCCACCAGGCTCCTCCGTCCTAGGGATTTTCCAGGCAAGAGTACTGGAGTGGGGTGCCATTGCCTTCTCCAGATTTGACATGAGTTTTCATCTTCTGCTACGGTGAAAGAAGTACTTCCTCGGCTTCTAAATTTTCCCATCCTACTATAGTGGTCCTCTTCTGATAGAAAGCCATCAGAAAGCCAATGTGGGGACTCTGCCAGTAGTTATGTCTATCCTAAATATGCATTCATAAAAGTAATAATATTCTGGAATAATAATCACGGGGTGTCAGAAGGACATTGGCCAAAACTGTTTTCTGAACACAATGAAACCAAACTCATACTGAGACGTTTTGAAGCCTTGTGTATTGGTGGTTGTTTGGGACCAAGGTTCTAAAATATTTTATAAGTCTGAGCCATCCCCCCTACTCAGTGCATGGTCACTCTGGCAAATGTCCTCAGGTCACTCTGTGGAAGACTGAAACAAACATTTACAGTATATACTTGTGGTAATCCTGCGGGGAATTTCCATAACGGAAATTGACACCTCTATTCAAAAGCTTCTGTGAACTGGATTAAATCGGGCATGATCTAGTTATGACTCCATTGAGTCATTGAGTTATGATTCCATTGTAGTGACTCCTTTCAGATCTCTGCTTACTAAACCTTGACTTTTTATTTATTTTCAGCTGAGCTAGGTCTTCATTTCTGCTCGTGGGCTTTCTCTAGTTGTCATGAGCAGGGCTACTCTTTCTTGTGTTGCGTAGGCTTCTCACTGCAGTGACTTCTCTTGTTGCTGAGCACGGGCTCTAGGCACGTGGGCTCTTCAGCAGTTGTGGTGCACGGGCTTTAGTTGCTCTGTGGCATGTGGAATCTTTCTGGACCAGGGATCAAGCGTGTGTCCCCAGCATTGGCAGGCAGATTCTTAACCACTGGACCACCAGGGAAGACCAACCTTGCATTTTTAATGAAACCAGGTCAAGTAGACATTATAAGAATCAAGTAAAATTTTAGTCGGTTGCTCAACTATTGAAACCTAGAGTATCAGAGTCAAGTTACCTTGCTCCACCCTTCACCATCTGCAGAGAGAAAAAATACCTTCTTGTCTCCGGCTTCTGCCATTCACTCTTTAAAACTGAGAAGTCCATTTCAGCCGCACTATCTCTCACAGTCTTCCTCAGCCTACAATGAAGAGCTAGCACTATTCTTTCTAAGATGCCGCATCAGTCAAAGCTTTGGTAAAGGGAGTATTCTCTAAACTCTCCTCAGGGATACAGTAAGGCCATAGATGTGAAAGTTTCCCATAATTAATATTCTCTGATCTTCTTATTTCCAAGCTTTTAGATATTTCAGTCAACACGATACTAAAGAAATCCTGGCACCTCATACTTATTTAATTTAGGTCATTGATATGTTCAGATTTAAGTCAACAGTCTGAGCTGCTTGTGGGAACACAGTTACTCCAGGATGTCTGATAAGGGTGCCTTTTCAATAAACCAGCTTTATACATGTATTTTTAATTGTTGTTATTGGTTCGTTGTGTCCTGCTATAAAACCCTTAGAATTATTTTTACCAACATTATGCCCTGTTTTCTGTGAATATAAATTTGGAAAACATTGCTTTTGCTTCAGCGTATGGTGCCAACTTCTCCTGGATTTGAATTTGAAATCATCCCCCACATCCTGTGCTCAGCTTCTGATTACATGTCTGGAAGCAATGAGAAGAGTGGGGGTGGGTCTTAAAGAGAGTTGGCATTGCCTTACAAGGGGATGCTTCACTGAGGTAATTCAGAATCATCAGGCAAAGTGAGGCTAACATTCCTGGATAGGGAAAGATAACACTGATTCTGATGGAAACCAAGGATCAGTGAAAGTAAGCAGTGTAAGCTCCTCTGATTCACTGGAATCCACTGGAAAATTCTTATTCCAGTTCTACTCATTCAAACCAGTACTCCAATTTTTCCAGTTGGCAAAGCAAAGTTAAAAATTCCATTTGCCTTGTAAATCTGCAATTTACAAGACCAAATCTTATTTCTGGTTCTGTATTTATAGGTCTGTATCTACTAAGTTATTTAAAAACATATTTTTAAGGGTAATAATAAAAAGATCTTTCTTCTCTGATCATGCCATAAACTTGTCTTTAGTAGGCACTTTCTTTCCTATTTACCATTTCTATGGACTCTTCTGTTTTTTGCTGATGACAAAGTCATATAACCTTCCAATGACTAATCCCAGGTTCCCACATATGACAGTCTGTGTCCTGGATCCATGTTTTTATATACTGAATCAGATAGAGTTTGCTCAGGAAAACAGAAAGCATACAAAGTATTATAAACAGGAGGTATTTAATATAGGAAATTAGACACAAAATACTTGAAAATCTAGGATGGGGAGGTTAGCAAAGAACTGCTAGATTTCAGAAATTGTGAAGTGAGGAATTGCAAGAAACTACTGTTCGTTTCCTCAGCAGCCTTTAGCATTAAAGTGGGTGATCCAACACAAAATATTGGTAAAAATACCCATCTGGTTTTTTATAATCTGACAAACCTATTTGCTGCTGCTCATTCAATAACAGTGCTTCCTTTCCCTTGTCCTGGCAGGAGATGATTCTCCATGGGTTTCCAGCATCTCTGTACATCTTGCAAATAAAGGCACTGACTGACTTTATTCTAGACCATCTTTTTAGGGATGTTTAATTGAAGAAAGTAGGGAAAACCACTAGACCATTCAGGTATGAACTGAATCAAATCCCTTATGATTATACAGTGGAAGTGAGAAATAGATTTAAGGGCCTAGATCTGATAGATAGAGTGCCTGATGAACTATGGAATGAGGTTCATGACATTGTACAGGAGACAGGGATCAAGACCATCCCCATGGAAAAGAAATGAAAAAAGCAAAATGGCTGTCTGGGGAGGCCTTACAAATAGCTGTGAAAAGAAGAGAAGCAAAAAGCAAAGGAGAAAAGGAAAGATATAAACATCTGAATGCAGAGTCCCAAAGAATAGCAAGAAGAGATAAGAAAGCCTTCTTCAGCAATCAATGCAAAGAAATAGAGGAAAACAACAGAATGGGAAAGACTAGGGATCTCTTCAAAAAAATCAGAGATACCAAAGGAACATTTCATGCAAAGATGGGCTCGATAAAGGACAGAAATGGTATGGACCTAACAGAAGCAGAAGATATTAAGAAGAGATGGCAAGAATACACAGAAAAACTGTACAAAAAAGATCTTCATGACCCAGATAATCACGATGGTGTGATCACTGACCTAGAGCCAGACATCCTGGAATGTGAAGTCCAGAGGGCCTTAGGAAGCATCACTACGAACAAAGCTAGTGGAGGTGATGGAATTCCAGTTGAGCTATTCCAAATCCTGAAAGATGATGCTGTGAAAGTGCTGCACTCAATATGCCAGCAAATTTGGAAAACTCAGCAGTGGCCACAGGACTGGAAAAGGTCAGTTTTCATTCCAATCCCAAAGAAAGGCAATGCCAAAGAATGCTCAAACTACCACACAATTGCACTCATCTCACATGCTAGTAAAGTAGTGTTCAAAATTCTCCAAGCCAGGCTTCAGCAATATGTGAACCGTGAACTTCCAGATGTTCAAGCTGGTTTTAGAAAAGGCAGAGGAACCAGAGATCAAATTGCCAACATCTGCTGGATCATAGAAAAAGCAAGAGAGTTCCAGAAAAACATCTATTTCTGCTTTATTGACTATGCCAAAGCCTTTGACTGTGTGGATTACAATAAACTGTGGAAAATTCTTCAAGAGATGGGAATACCAGACCACCTGATCTGCCTCTTGAGAAATTTGTATGCAGTCAGGAAGCAACAGTTAGTTGCTGTTGGAACAACAGACTGGTTCCAAATAGGAAAAGGAGTTGGTCAAGGCTGTATATTGTCACCCTGTTTATTTAACTTCTATGCAGAGTACATCATGAGAAAGGCTGGGCTGGAAGAAACACAAACTGGAATTAAGATTTCCGGGAGAAATATCAATAACTTCAGATATGCAGATGGCACCACCCTTATGGCAGAAAGTGAAGAGAAACTCAAAAGCCTCGTGATGAAAGTGAAAGTGGAGAGTGAAAAAGTTGGCTTAAAGCTCAACATTCAGAAAACGAAGATCATGGCATCCGGTCCCACCACTTCATGGGAAATAGATGGGGAAACAGTGTCAGACTTTATTTTTCTGGGCTCCGAAATCACTACAGATGGTGATTGCAGCCATGAAATTAAAAGACGCTTACTCCTTGGAAGGAAAGTTATGACCAACCTAGATAGCATATTCAAAAGCAGAGACATTACTTTGCCAACAAAGTTCGTCTAGTCAAGGCTATGGTTTTTCCTGTGGTCATGTATGGATGTGAGAGTTGGACTGTGAAGAAAGCTGAGCACTGAAGACTTGATGCTTTTGAACTGTGGTGTTGGAGAAGACTCTTGAGAGTCCCTTGGACTGCAAGGACATCCAACAAGTCCATTCTGAAGGATATCAGCCCTGGGTGTTCTTTTGAAGGAATGACGCTAAAGCTGAAACTACAATAGTTTGGCCACCTCATGGGAAGAGTTGACTCATTGGAAAAGACCCTGATGCTGGGAGGGATTGGGGGCAGGAGGAGAAGGGGATGACAGAGGATGAGATGGCTGCATGGCATCACTGACTCGATGGACGTGAGTCTGAGTGAACTCCGGGAGTTGGTGATGGACAGGGAGGCCTGGCGTGCTGCGATTCATGGGGTCGCAAAGAGTCGGACACAACTGAGCGACTGATCTGATCTGATCTGATGTGGCAAGAGGGCTTCCAAGGTGGTTCAGTGGTAAAGAATCTACTGCCAATGCAGGAGACGCAGGTTTAATCACTGGGTCAGGAAGATCCTCTGGAGAAGCAAGTGACAACCCATTCCTGTTTTCTTGCCTGGAAAATTCCATGGACAGAGGATCCTGGTGGGCTACAGTCTGTGGGGTACCAAATAGTCAGACAGGCCTGAGCGACTGAGCACTCACGTGCACACCATGCACCCACCCATATGGGAAGTAGCTTTTGAAGACAGAGATCCTGTCTCCCTTCAGGGCAAAGACCAGATAGGATTACTGCTCTAAGTTCAGTTACTCTCCTTTAATCTGTTGCTGCTGCTAAGTCACTTCAGTCATGTCTGACTCTGTGCGATCCCATAGATGGCAGCCCACCAGGCTCCCCCATCCCTGGGATTCTCCAGGCAAGAACACTGGAGTGGGTTGCCATTTCCTTCTCCAGTGGATGAAAGTGAAAAGTGAAAGTGAAGTCGCTCAGTCGTGTCTGACTCTTATCGACCCCATGGACTATAGCCTACCAGGCTCCTCTGTCCATGGGATTTTCCAGACAAGAGTACTGGAGTGGGGTGCCATCGCCTTCTCTGCTCCTTTAATCTACTCCACTGTGTATGCAGGTATCACCCAGCCCTCCTTTTAGTGTCCTGTGGGCTTTGTGTCTGGCAGAACCAATGCAAATGTTTATCCTCTGACTTTTCCTGTTGTTCTAAATAATAAAGCCCTTCATCTCTGACCCAGGAGTTTGATGTCTTTTACCAGCTCCTATAAAACAGAGGCAGACTTCCCTGGTGGCTCAGTAGGTAAAGAATCTGCCTGCAATGCAAGAGATGTAAGAGACATGAATTCGATCCCTGGGTCAGAAAGATCCCCTGGGGGAAAAAGTGGTAACCCACTCCAGTATTCTTTCCTGGGAAATCCCATGGACAAAGGAGCCTGGCAGGCTACAGTCCATGGGCTCCAAGAAGTGGACATGGCTTAACAACTAAAGTACCATGCATAAAACAAAGGCAGGATAATTTGTTAACATGCAACTAGGGAAAATTTCAGATCTTTTCAGTTTTTGATACCAAAGGTCATATCTCATAGGAGGATCTTTGTTTCTACAAAACAGGGGAAAAAAAAAAAAAAACAAGCAAAGATAAATAAACTTGCTCAAAAAAATTATCTAAGAGCTTTTTAAAAATTACAAATATAAAAAAGAATATTTCAGATTTTGGTTCTTTTTTTTTTTTTCCATACCTCATTAATTTTGCCTGGAGAATCCCAGGGACTGGGGAGCCTGGTGGGCTGCCGTCTCTGTGGTCGCACAGAGTCGGACACAACTGAAGTGACTTAGCAGCAGCAGCAGCAGTAGCATTAATTTTATCTTTTGGTGTTGGTTTAGTCCCTAAGTCCTGTCTGATTCTTGTGACTGCATGGACTGTAGCCCACCAGGCTCCCCTGTCCATGGTATCTCCCAGGCAAGAATATTGGAGTGGGTTGCCATTTCCTTCTAGACTTAGGGATCAAGGGATCGAACCTGCCTCTCCTGCAATGCAGAAAGATTTTTTCCTGACAGAGCCACCAGAGAAGCTTATTTATCTTTCATCTTTATTAAATCCTCAGTTATATATTCTCAATCACAGTGTACAATTTATAGACTTATTGAACAACAAAATTCTTATGCTCTATTAGGCTTTGAGTTTAAAATTATGAGCAAAAATATGCATTGTCTGTATTCCATTGGAATTTTTCTTTATTGTTTTTTCCTAACTCCTTAAGTTGAATGCTTTAGATATTTTAAAACTGCTGCTGCTGCTGCTGCTAAGTTGCTTCAGTTGTGTCTGACTCTATGTGACCCCATAGACGGCAGCCCACCAGGCTCCCCCATCCCTGGGATTCTCCAGGCAAGAACACTGGAGTGGTTGGCATTTCCTTCTTGAATGCATTTCCTTCTTGAAAGTGAAGTCGCTCAGTTGTGTCCAACTCCTAGCGACCCCATGGACTGCAGCCCACCAGGCTCCTCCATCCATAGGATTTTCCAAGCAAGAGTACTGGAGTGGGGTGCCATTGCCTTCTCCGATTTTAAAACTAATTATGACTTTAGTTAAATTTCACATTTATTTGAAGTATCCTTATTTTCATAAGTTTCTTAGTTATTTGTCTTCTATAATTTTATTTCTTCTTCTAAGCAACATTTTTAGAAAACTGTTTTTGTGATTCTTTTATTTCTTAAATGTGAAAGATATTTGCACAAACTGCTTGTCATGCTAAATGTAAAGGAATAGGGAACAGATTCTCTGAAATAACTGAAAACTTTTTTGAGTTTGAGTAAAAATGATTTTTTTCAAAGCAGTACACATCAAAATATTCCTTGCTCTAGAGTGGTACAATTTCTTGTTTCCATTCTCCCAGCATACTTCTGATTTTAAATTCATATAGACTTTACACTGGGACATTTAGCAACATAGACAAAAAGTCAAACATTTTCACATTGTTTAATCAAGAAATTCTACTTCTAATACTATAAAGAAATAATTGTACATGTTGGCAAATATATGTGTGTGTGTGTGTGTGTGTGTGTGTATATACATATATATTCAGGAGAATGGCCACTGTTATTAGTGAAAAATCAGGCAGAACCCTAAAAATATCCATTAATAGATATTGAGTAAAAATGAATACATATACATATTGAAATTCTATGTATCATTGAGAATGAAGATAAACATGTATTAACAGGGAATGGCACAGTCTTCATGGTAGAGGATTGTTAGTAGTAGGTAGTAAAAGGAGGTTTAGTTCCAATATCCAGTTAAAAATGTATATGTTTTTTGTAGTTATGTATATATATGAAGTAAGTCTTTACACCAAAATGGTATTAGTTATTTTTCTGAGTGTTTTGAAAATAGGTGATTTTTCCTCTTAGTTTATTTTCTACTTTTTTCTAAAGGTGTATATATATATATATATATATATATATATATACACACACACATATATACCATTATATATAAAGGTATATATATATACCTCCTATATATCTCCCAGGTGGCACTAATGGTAAAAACCCACCTGCCAATGCAGGAGATAGACATGAGTTTGATCCCTGGGTTGGGAAGATCCTCTGGAGGAGGAAATGGCAACCTATTCCAGCATTCTTACCTGGAAAATCCCATGGGCAGAGGAGCCTGGCTGGCTACAGTCCATAGGGTTACAAAGAATCAGACACAAATGAAGCGACTTTGCACACACGTGCACACATATATTATCAGTTCAGTTCAGTCACTCAGTCATGTCCAACTCTTTGCGACCCCCTGAACTGCAGCACTCCAGGCTTCCCTGCTGCTGCTAAGTCACTTCAGTCATGTCCGACTCTGTGTGACCCCATAGATGGCAGCCTACCAGGCTCCCCCGTCCCTGGGATTCTCCAGGCAAGAACCCTGGAGTGGGTTGCCATTTCCTTCTCCAGTGCATGAAAGTGAAAAGTGAAAGTGAAATCACTTAGTCGTGTCCAACCCTCAGTGACCCCATGGATTGCAGCCTACCAGGCTCCTCCAGCCATGGGATTTTCCAGGCAGGAGTACTGGAGTGGGGTGCCATTGCCTTCTCCCAGGCTTCCCTGCTGCTGCTGCTGCTAAGCCGCTTCAGTCGTGTCCGACTCTGTGCGACCCCAAAGACGGCAGCCCACTAGGCTCTGCCATCCCTGGGATTCTCCAGGCAAGAGTACTGGTGTGGGTTGCCATTTCCTTCTCCAATACATGAAAGTGAAAAGTGAAAGTGAAGTCGTGCAGTCGTGTCCAACTCTTCACGACCCCATGGACTGCAGCCTACCAGGCTCCTCCGTCCATGGGACTTTCCAGGCAAGAGTACTGGAGTGGGTTGCCATTGCCTTCTCCAACCATCACCAACTCCCAGAGACTGCTCAAACACATATTCATCAAGTCAGTGATACCATCCAACCATATCATCCTCTGTCGTCTCCTTATCTTACTACATTCAATCTTTCCCAGCCTCAGGGTCTTTTCAAAGTTTTCAATAAATCAGTTTGCATCAGGTGGCCAATGTATTGGAGTTTCAGCTTCAGCATCAGTCCTTCCAATGAATATTCAGGACTGATTTTCTTTAGGATGGACTGGTTGGATCTCTTTGCAGTCTAAGGGACTCTCAAGAGTCTTCTCCAACACCACATTCAAAAACATCAATTCTTCAGTGCTCAGCTTTCTTTACGGTCCAACTCTCACATCCATACACAACTACTGGAAAAACCATAAATGACACTAATCATGGTGTAAAACATCACTTTTGTGACCTGTTCTACTCCAGATTTGATAATGAAAAAGGTCAGAACACAGTAAAGACGTCTCTTTATATCTCAAAGAAGCTAAAAGATATTGCCAGAGTGTACTACAATCTTAAGTCCCAATCATGTATATTGTTTTGCTGACCACAGGAAGCCTAAGGAAACCCTAAAAATGTCTGGCTAAAACCCTAAAGATGTCTGGCTCTAGGTGGGTAATGACACCATCATGGTTATCTGGGTCTTTAAGACTGCTTTTGTATAGTTCTTCTGTGTATTCTTGCTACTTCTTAATATCTTCTGCTTCTGTTAGGTACATACTATTTCTGCCCTTTATTGAGCCCATCTTTGCATGAAATGTTCCCTTGGTATCTCTAATTTTCTTGAAGTGTTCTCTAGTCTTTCCCATTCTGTTGCTTTCCTCTATGTCTTTGTGATGACTGAAGAAGGCTTTGTTATCTCTCCATGCTATTCTTTAGACCTCTGCATTCAAATGGGTATATCTTTCCTTTTCTCCTTTCCCTTTTGCTTCTCTTCTTTTCTCAGCTATTTGTAAGGCCTCCTCCGACCACCATTTTGCCTTTTTACATTTATTTTTCTTGGGGATGGTCTTGATCACTGCCTCTTGTACAATGTCACAAACCTCTGTCCATTGTTCTTCAGGCACTCTATCAGACCTAATCCCTTGAATCTATTTGTCACTTCCACCGTATAATCATAAGGGATTTGATTTAGCTCATACCTGAATGGTCTGTTTGGAGAAGGAACTGGCAACCCACTCCAGTATTCTTGCCTGGAGAATCCCATGGGTGGAGGAGCCTGGTGGGCTATAGTCCACGGGGTCACAAAGAGTCAGACACGACTGAGCGACTTCACTTCACTTATTTTGAATGGTCTGTTATATATATTTATATATTATTTATATGATATAAGCAACATTAACAACAAAATTCCTCTGTATAGTGCTGTGTTTTCAGTATATATAGTATGTTCCCAGCTGTTGCACATGCGGAGGTAGTTACAGGAGATAGAGTGTACCAATTAGTGAAAGTGAAAGTCGCTCAGTGGTGTCTGACTCTTTGCAACCCCATGGACTGTATAGTCCCTGGAATTTTCCAGGCCAGAATACTGGAGTGGGTAGCCTATCCCTTCTCCAGTAGATCTTCCTGATCCAAGAATCAAATAGGGGTCTCCTGCATTGCAGGTGGATTCTTTACCAACTGAGCGATGAGGGAAGCCTGTAAATGCCTCACTAGATGAAGATTTTATTCTAAAAACAACAATTACACTTTGTCCAAGCAGTCTACATGATCACAAACAAGATTTTTCTTGTTTTAAGCAAGACCTACTCTCTGTGTTAAGCAAGCTAAAATTCTTTGAAGATGCTAAAGCAATCGTATTAAATACTTTACTTCTAACTTAGTTAATGCTAGATTTTAAGAATGGGGGTGGTGGGAGTTGGATCATGGAACTTCTCAGTACCAAGCTTGGGGAGAAGAGTTGCACAATTTGAGAAATAGAATCTAATTCTTCTCTGCTTTCTTTTGTATGAGTTGATTTTTAAAATACAGTAATCTGAAAAGGGTTCCATTACTAAGTGAATGCTGCTGATCTAGGATAGTGTCAAAACAGCATGGGTGTTGTTCTCCCTGAAAGATAGATTTCCTGTTTTCAGAAAATTTAGGAATGAGTCTCAAGCCTCCTTTGTAGATGAGAGCGCCTAATTGTCTAAGCTTTTACCTTGTGCTTTCATCTTCCTGAAGCATCATTTCCTAGGATATTGGTCTTGATTCCTGCTGAGTCAAATTCCACTGGCACCAACCCATATATCAGGGGCATTATAAACACTCACATGAATTCAGGATTCTCTAAATACTTCCTTCATGGGATCACTCTCATTTTCTCCAGAGACTTTGGATACTGGCAAACTGCCTGTGATTTTCTTTGTAATTACATGTCCCTTTGCCACCCATTCATAAACTAGTTTCTGTGTTACAATTAATCACAGATTACTATCAATAAGATCTCTCTCAATATCATTAGCATCACACAATCTTTTATTGGCTTAGAGATTATTCATGGCTGCTGAGAAGAAAAAACAAAAAAAAAACAAAGAAAAGAAACAAACAACAATGGCCACAGAAACCCATAATCTCTTTTCATTCTGTTTCTCCTTCATAGAATACAGTAGTTGAATTAATTTTACAACATAATTTCAGAAATAAAAAGTTACATAATACATTTCTTTTGATGCTGACACTAGTGATCAACCAAATATAAGACAATAGAATATGTAATAGCAATTATCTTTCTTAAAGTCAAAAGTGTAAAAAAAAAAAATTCTGAAACAGAAACTAGAGGCTTCCCACAGGCTTAACTTTTCAACAATAAAATAATTTCTTCCGAGGAGTCCTGTGGAATCTCTTTCCTTAGTTTCGGTAGACAGATGGTTCTCTTTGTCAAAGAAAAACCAGAGTCTGATAGTAGTTGAGATGATAAAAAAAAAAAAAAAAGATTTCACTCCAGAACTGTTGCAATAGGAGAAAAGAAACCTTAGTATAGCCTAGGCTCAATTCTGAATACAATAAAAAGTGGGACTTTCCAGCCAAAGAGAAGATGGAGGGAAGGTAGTGGGGGTGGAAACTTACTAAGAGGAAACAGGACAGGCAAAAGGGATTCTGGTTAAACCCATCTAACAGGATTCTCAATGAAGTGAGCAGCCAGGGTGACCAGACATCAACTATCGAGGGTGATCAGATACCAAGGGTCAGGGAGTTCTGGGTAAAACTGGGCTGTTGGGCAACATGCCCAAGAATGGGGCTTTGTCTAGCTCAGAAGAACCAGACTAAAGTTTGGTGAAGGAGTGAATCCTGGTCAGTCTCTCCTCTTGTTCATGGAAAGAAGAATGTCTTTTCTAACTTAAGACATTTCTCATTTGGTCAAATTTTATTCATTAAAGATCAACTGAAAAAAAAAAAAGAAAAGATCAACTGAAGCATCTGCTGGAATTTGTTAGCAGAGGATATTTGCTGGGTGATACTACTAGTCAAGCATCTAACGAAGGCATTTTCTATAAAAATAGAAGAAGAGCAAACACTAATAATTGGAAACCCAGTTTCTGAGTCCAGAGCACAATCAGTTGAGATTTCTAGATGCTGGACTCAGAGACAGCAGTGGCCAGCCAGTGGATCTCCTGGTTTGCAGTTTGAATGTCTTTGGTGATGGCATTGGTTATTCTGCTAAACTTTCTGAGTTGCCCACATAGTAGCAGGCCTGAGGGTTGTTCATATATGATCTGTTGTGATTTATTTGAAGTTTATATCAAGTCCTCCAGCTTCAGCCTCCAGGTTTCAGGGGAAAGGGCAGGAAAAGGGGCAGTTTTTTTCTCAGTACTGCCAAGTAATGACATAGATGAAGAAATAGAAACTTTAATTTGGAAAGTTGTCACCAGATAGCAGAGAAAACTAGGAGAACTGAGAATCCACAGATGAAGGAAGGAGATGATCCAAAATTTTGAGTGGAAACACTGAGCATGTGTGTGTGATTTTTGAACTTTAAAATTTGACTAGGGGGATGAATCACAAGTATTAGAGTCTTTATTCCTTTTCTTTTGAGCTGGTCACCTTCCCCAGAATGTTCTCTTCATTTCCTACTTGGTGGGTAAAGATCTAGCTGTAAGAATTCTGGGAGTTCAGCAGAAAAATAAAGCTGGGGACTTTAACCCAGCCTGCAGATGCATCTAGTCACTGCATCTCCTACTGTGTATGTGATACCGACATTTTCATTCATTGCACTTGATGCTCATTCTGAAGATCCTCAGTCTTACCTTTTCCAGGAAATGAGTCCTTTGTCTTCTATCCAGTGGGATAGCAGGGAAGAGGGACTAGAGTTCCAACTACTTTGCAGTTTCCTCCAGTTTTCTTCATTTTAGTTTCTCTCGCTTCACTTTTATTTCTGGAGACACGTGGTGTTACCTACTCCTGACTCTTGATAATTTTCTGCTTTAAATCAGGAGGCTTCTCAGACCTCAGAATACCACTTCCTTAGAATTCCTCTTTTTCAGGTATGTTCAGCCAGTTACTGCAGGTCCATCTGTTTTCCAGCTTGCAAATTTCCTTGATGTTGGCTTTGTAAATGTCATGAATTGCTGAGGCTGTAAGTCTTAGTTCCTTTATCCCAGTTAAACTGCTTAAGATCTGCATATTTCCCTGAGATTCTTTATTGGTCATCTGAGAATATACTCCTAGAAGTATATCCCTGAGCTACCCAATTTGTATGCAGCACACCATGGGGTTCCACAAAAGGATTCTGGGTTTGCCCTGAAATACAGATCACTGAAGTTCTTTCTCCCTGATTTTCTCAGACAATGGTCCAGGCAGAGCAAGCAAGCCAGAAAGTGTGCCCAAGGTCCCTGTGAACAGTGAACACACAAAACATCCAGTAGGTTCTGCTCTATAATAAGAATGCAAATCCCCTACCACTGGGACATCTATATCAGTAGCCACTCTGGATGTGCAGTCCATTGAGCTGCTGCGTGTTGTATGTTCCAGGCACACAAAAGAGCATGGTGTATAGGCCAAAGTCAGGGCTAGGATCTTACACTGTCTTTACATACATTATATTCCTCTTGCAGTCCAAATGCAATTTTAGAGACATCTAAGCTAGCAGCCGAGTTACAGTCCTAGCAATGTATTTGTATTCTACAATTGAAATATTCACCTTATTTTGAAATTATTGATTTGAAAAAGTTTGAATGAATTTGAAATCTATTACAGTTATTATAAGAAAATTTATCATTAAAGTATTAATGAAGGAAATAATCTCTTTAATAGCTTTAAACATAATTTCAATAGTTTTGAATTTTTAAACAGTTTTTAAATATATTTAAATGGTATCTCATATATCTGTATGAACAAAGGTTTTCCTTGATGGTGACTATCAGTAATTTGAAAAGATCATCATTAAAAGGTCTTGATAAGGAGTTGTAGATAGCCCTTTTAAGCATAAAGAAAAAAATTTTTAAGTATTTTTTTAAACAGATGTGAGCTCAAGTTTCTTGTTTAAAGTTTTCAGTGAATGTTATTTGCATGTTTCATATTCCTTCAGTATCAAAATTTACCCCCAAATGTTGTACTTATTTCCTTTCATATTAAAACTGTACTTAAGAAATAATTGTAAGTGGAAAGTAACCTTAAAATTTAAATTTTTTAAATAAAAAAATAAATGTTTTTAAAAAGAGAGTGAAACAACTCAATAAAAATCGGGCAGAAGACCTAAACAGCCATTTCTCCAAACACATACAGACGGCCAATAAACATGAAAAACTACTCAACATTGTCATTATTAGAGAAATACAAATCAAGACAACAAAGAGGTATCATCTCACACCAGTCAGAATGGCCATGATCAAAAAATCTGCAAACAATAATGGTGGTGAGGATGTGGAAAAAAGGGAACACTCTTGCACTGTTGGCGGGGATGTAAATTGATACAGCCACTATGGAGAACAGTATGGAATTTCCTTAAAAAGCTAAGATTAAAACTAACATATGATGTAGCAAATCCACTCCCAGGCATATACCCTGAGAAAACCATAATTGAAAAAAGATATGTGTACTCCAAAGTTCATTGCAGCACTATTTACAATAGCCAGGATACCAAAGCAACCTAGACGTCCATTGACAGATGAATGGATAATGAAGATGTAGTACATATATACAACTGAATACTACTCAACCATTAAAAGGAACAAATTTGAGTCAGTCAGTATCTAGAAGTGGATAAACCCAGAGCCTGTTATACCAAGTGAAGAAAGTTCAAAAAGAGAAAAAAATATTGTATATTAATGTGTACATATGGAATCTAGAAAAAATGGTACTGATGAATCTACTTGCAGGGCAGGAATAGAGACACAGAGAACAGATTTGTGGACACAGTGGGGGAAAGAGAGGGTAGGATGAGTTGAGAGAATATCATCAAAACACATATATTACCATATGTAAAATAGATCACAGGAAGTTGCTATATAACACAGGGAGCTCAAGCTAGTGCTCTGTGATAGCCTAGACAGGTGGGATGGGGTGGGAGTGAGGTTTAAGAGGTAAGGGGACATTGTATACTTATGGCTGATTCACATCGTTCTATGATAGAAACCAATACAACACTGAAAAGCAATAATCCTCCAATTAAAATCAATTTTTAAAAAAGTGAAGACAACCCACATAATGAGAAAAAATATCTGCCAATCATGTACCTCAATAGGAGTTTTTGCCCAAAATATATAAAGAAATCTTGCAACTCAATAATAAAAAATAGAGAGAATCCAATTTTAAAAATGGGCAGAGAATCTAAATAGATATTTCTCCAAAGAAGATATACAAATAGCCAATTAGCACATGAAGGAAAAAAGTCTGTACTGAATTTTCACCAAGCTTCTTAGGTAATCGCTTGACTTCCTTCAGTATATCTGTGTTAGACTGGATCCCTGGAAACGCATTACAAGATGGAGAATTTCAGGCAGAATGTTTACCAAGAAAGGCCTTCAGGAGACACACCTGTAAGGAATTAAGGGTGGAGGAACCAAGAGGCAGGAGCTGACCAATCGCGCGTTTACAGCGCAGGCCTCAGCTGATCTCACTTGGCGATCTGGCGTTGTGATGGCCTTGAGAGTTGTCTATATCTGGTGGGAAGGGCTGGGCCTAAGCGTTCTCTCATCAGTCATTCGTCGCACCTGCTCTGAGGGTATATAACACTGAGTGAGACCCACTGTGAGCTGGTGGAATTTTGTTTCTCTACCAGCTTGGAGAGGGGTAAGTCAGCTCTGGGCAGAGCGCTGCAGAATTTGCCACACTGTGAGTTATCACAGATACTGACTTAAATTTCCTCAACTTCCTTGAGATTCTCCTGGGTGACATTCATTTGGGTTATTTACATTCAGCCTACTTTTCCAGGTTATTTACATTGGGCCTACTCTGTACCTCCTGAGATTTCATTAACATTGTGGATTTTGGTACTATATACTTTTTATAGCACTTACTACTATCTAATATTATAAATTACATGCAGTCACAGTCACATCTTTGTGGGCTTTCCAGGTAGCAGAGTAATAAAGAATTCACCTGCTAATGCAGGAGACACAAGAGACATGGGTTTGATCCCTGCGTCAGGAAGGTCCCCTAGAACAGGAAATAGCAACCCACTGCAGTATTCTCACCTGGATAATCCTATGGACAGAGGAGACTACAGTCCATGGGGTTGCAAAGAGTCAGACGTGATTAAACATGCCCGCACATCTTCATTGCTACCATAAAACCTGAGAGGATGACACTTCGTTAATTATTGTATCACCAGCACCTAGAACACTGACTGGAATATAAGCAGGCACTCGGTAAACAGTTACTAAATTAGTGATAAAATAAATGAATGAGTGAAAGTGTTCCTGAATCCAATTCCAACATGTGTGTTTGGAGGCTTCCACACCAACAAGCAATTCTCAGATGCCAGCAGGGTGTTGGAGAACTCAGCTCTGACACTGTACTTAGAGATGGAGTCAGACTCCACACGGAGAAAGCAATGGCACCCCACTCCAGTACTCTGGCCTGGAAAATCCCATGGACGGTGAGGCCTGGTAGGCTACAGTCCATGGGGTCGCTAAGAGTCAGACACGACTGAGCAACTTCACTTTCACTTTTTACTTTCATGCATTGGAGAAGGAAATGGCAACCCACTCCAGTGTTCTTGCATGGAGAATCCCAGGGACGGGGGAGCCTGGTGGGCTAACGTCTATGGGGTCACACAGAGTCGGACACGACTGAAGTGACTTAGCAGCAGCAGCAGCAGAAGACTCCACAGCTAGATGCCTCAATCCCACAAAACCACTCTTCACTTCAGATGCCAGTTGCAAGCCCAGGTTTTTACCTGTGCTTCTGAGCTACTGGCTCTAGGTCAGTAATCTCCTCGACCCTCTCCTCGGGTTCAATTAATTTGCTAGAATGGCTCACTCAGGAACTTAAGAAAATCTGTTTATTCATACAATAACCAATTTATTATAAAAGTGTATTAAATTATACAAATCAACAACCAGATAAAGAGATACATAGGTCCCAAACAAAGAATCGTACGTCCTTGTAGAAGTTGGGGCTCAGCACAGTGGCATGTGGAAGTGTTCTGGCTCCCCAATGTGGAAACTTTCTGAAAAGGGCCAAAGAGCTGTCCTTTGGGGTTTTATAGAGGCTACATTATATAGTCACATGCATGTGCATGCTCAGTCATGTCCAACTCTTTGCAACCCATGGATTGTAGCCTGCCAGGCTCCTCTGTCCATGGAATTTTCCAGACAAGAATACTGGAATGGATTGATATTTCATACTCCAACATTATACAGTTATGACTGACTAAGTCACTGGCTAATGGTCATTGACTGAACCTCAAGCCTTGCTCTCCCCTCCTGGAAAATCAGGTGACGGGAATGAAAGTTCCAATCCTCTACTCACATGGTTGGTTCTCCTGGCAACTGGCCCACCCTGGGGTGGGATCCAAAAGTCACCTTCATTAACATACACCCAATTGTGATGGGAGAAAACCCAAGGGTTTGGGGAGCTGTGTGGCAAGAACTATGAATGAAGACCAAATATATCTGAGAAATGTATTTTGGTCATCTGATGAGTATCACAATTAATGAATTCATTAACTTCTCTTTCTCCCCCTCCCTGCCCCCTTTTCTTCTTCTTTATTTTTTGCTTCTTAGTATCTCATTCTGCTATGAAATATATTTGAATGGCAATGTCATAAGGTCAATCAATCCTGGTAACTCCTGTGGACATCAAAGGAGTTTACACATTCTTGAAATATCACCTGATGAGATGTCCTGTCTAAGAACTTACTGTTTACATTTTAAGGAACATTGTTTTCTTAATTTCAATCTTTTTTTTAAGTGCTTTCTTCTATTATAATTTATATGTAAGAACCAAATTGTCAGTTCTACAGAAAATGAAGTCCCACGTCCAAACATTTTTCAACTAATTGCTATTGTCTTTGAGTATATTTAGAACTTAGGCACATCGACTCAATAATATTTTCCATCTCTTATCTTTTTCAGGATGTTGTCTTACTCTGATAATTCTCTAACTCTCTTAGTAGAGTTATAAATTTCCCTTCTGGGTGTTGATAACTTATCTGAAAAAGCTATGGTACATTTTATACCTTCTGTGAGGACATTTGCTATTAATCTGTTCAGAGATTACTTCAACTACTTCTGTATCACTGGAGACAAATGGTCACAGCACTGTTTTTTGTTTTGTTTCTTCGGGTTTTTAATCAGGCCATACGTTTTAAAATAAGTTCCACTTTTTCCATTTCTCTCCTGTAATTATCTGATTGGTTATTAACTTAGGACCTCTTTTTTCTACAGTCCATAATGCATGTTTCACTGCAAATGTTATGGAACTTGTGATACATCTTGGGGACAAATTTAATGATATAGCTTACACTTTCCCAATACAGAAAACAAATTTCTTTAGATTGAAGATATTTCTGTTGGCAAATGAATTTCTTTGTTTTTTGAACCTTTCTCTGTCTTGGTGTTCTTGGGTGTATGTCCAAAATGACCCCTTCCCTATACTTTGTCTCCCTTACACACAGGGATCTTTCATATATACACCTTTTTGTTCCTGTTATTTTTAGGGCTGGCCTTTGTTTCAAACAAATGTAATCACTTACATTTCCAGTTTCAAACAGCTTAATTCAAACAAAGTTCTAGAGAGTCGAGCACCATTTACAAGAAGTCCTATCTTTTATAAGACTAAATGTTTCAATGTTGATCTTTCTATGAATGTATTAAATTCCTTTAGAAAGGATCAGTTAGATTTGTCCCTGTCCTGATTCTGTCTAGATCTGCCTTTTCTTGTCTATGAGCTGTTTTTTCTATGTTTTTATAACCCATAGCAGTGATTTCTTGATGTCCTAGTATTGCTGCTGCTACTGCTAAGTCGCTTCAGTTGTGTCCGACTCTGTGTGACCTCATTTGCTTAAAAATTTCTCATTAATTGTAACGGATAATTATTAACATTTATTAGTACTGTGTTTCAAGTGCTCCTAGTTCATAAATCATTTCATTATGTCTTTTAATCTTTTTTACATTCCTTACAAACTATTTTTTGAATGAGGAAACTAAAATCAGATTGGCTCAGGAACTGTCCATTATCCAACTACCAGTACATAGGGGAATCTGGTTTCAAATCTTAGTTTATCTGTGATACTTCACTGCCTCATAAATGTGACATTTAAAAAAAAATATTGATTTCTTTCCTCCATTAAAGACCCCAAATCATAATTCCATTGGTCTCGTAATTCCTATGAGAGCATGCAGTGCCATAACTGCTAGAGATATGAGTCTTGCTTGTAACTTTGTTCAGTGCAAATCTTCTATACCATGTTAGTGTGATTGCAAGCAAATTTCCCAAGGTAAAGAAATTTCTTGCTCTTGGGGCTAAGGATACTCAAATTGAGTAATATATCTGAACTTACCAGTTAAACATTCCATGCCTTCCCAGTATAGGATATTAATTCTTTATTGCTACCACTCTTGCTTTAAAAAAAAATTCTGTATTCAATTGTCCATTTTTCAAGTTGCATGAACTCAGAACAACTTTTGCAATGTCTTTCTGGTTTTTTTTTTTATTTTATTTTATTTTTAAACTTTTCAATATTGTATTAGTTTTGCCAAATATCGAAATGAATCCGCCACAGGTATACATGTGTTCCCCATCCTGAACCCTCCTCCCTCCTCCCTCCCCATACCATCCCTCTGGGTCGTCCCAGTGCACCAGCCCCAAGCATCCAGTATCGTGCATCGAACCTGAGCTGCAATGTCTTTCTGAACTCCTGCCCAATGTTAACTCTTATTCATCCAAGGTGCTCTGTAAAAACAGTTCTATAAATTCTGAGTTCAGTATGTACTATTTCTGGCAACTTTTTACAAGTTTGAGATAAAATGTTAAAAATAAGGCAGAACAAATAAAGTAAATAGAAATGAAACAGGAAAAACATTGGGAATATTGATTGAGGGTGAGGATTTATTGAGCTTATCTGGAAAAATTAAATGAGACTTGTGTCATGTTAAGGAAGGAATTATGCTATCGGATTATAAACTTTATTTTGAAGATGCAATAGGTAATATAGTGTGGTAGTGTCTTAAGAACTGAGAGACAGATACTAGAGAAACTCTAGGATAAATACTAGAATCTCATATAGGGTGTAAAATGTCACAGATCCATAAGAAAAGGATATATTATGTTTAACATTGTGTTGGAAAAATTCTTTTGAAAACAAAATCCAATTCTCAGTTGGCATTATATCGAAAATATATTGAAATGATGAAAAGTTTAAAGGTAGCATCTAAAACTATAAAATACATGCAAATTTTTCAATGTGGAAGATAACCTTCTAAGAATGAAATCATTATAATATGTATGAAGACAAAATAGACTTATCTATTACATAAAATTTAAACCTTTAATATATCAAATATTGACATTTTCCATTCTATTAAAATGTTTAATTCCTTTTATATCTAAATCATTAATATAAATCAATAAGCAAAATGGCCAAACTCAAGACTAATTATTTTGTCATATAATTAACAGACATATAAAAATCCAACTCATTATAATCAGAGAAATACAAATAAAAGTTTCACAGTTCAGTTCAGTTCCTCAGTTGTGTCCAACTCTTTGCAACCCCAAGGACTGCAGCACGCCAGGCCTCCCTGTCCACCACCAACTCCCAGAGTTTACTCAAACTCACGTCCATTGAATCTATGATGCCATCCACCCATCTCATCCTTTCTCATCCCCTTCTCTCCCGCCTTCAATCTTTCTCAGCATCAGGGTCTTTTCAAATGAGTCAGCTCTTTGCATCATGTGGCCAAAGGGTTGGAGTTTCAGCTTCAACATCAGTCTTTCCAACACATATTCAGGATTAATTTCGCTTAGGATGGACTGGTTGGATCTCCTTGCAGTCCAAGGGACTCTCAAGAGTCTTTTCCAACACCACAGTTCAAAAGCATCAATTCTTCGGCATTCAGCTTTCTTTATAGTCCAGCTCTTGCATCCATACATGATTACTGGAAAAGCCAGAGCCTTGACTAGACAAACCTTTGTTGGCAAAGTAATGTCTCTGCTTTTCAATCTGCTGTCTAGGTTGGTCATAACTTTTCTTAAAAGGAGCAAACATCTTTTAATTTCATGACTGCAGTCACCATATACAATGATTTTGGAGATCAAAAAAATAAAGTCCGTCATTGTTTCCACTGTTTCCCCATCTGTTTGCCATGAAGTGTTGGGACTGGATGCCAAGATCTTAGTTTTCTGAATGTTGTGCTTTAAGCCAACTTCTTCACTCTTTCTCTATCACTTTCATCAAGAGCCTCTTTAGTTCTTCTTTGCCTTCTGCCATAAGCATGGTGTCATCTGCATATCTGAGGTTATTGATATTTCTCCTGGCAATCTTGATTCCAGATTGTGCTTCATCCAGCCCAGTGTTTCTCATGATGTACTCTGCATATAAATTAAATATGCAGGGTGACAATATACAGCCTTGATGTACTCATATCCCTATTCAGAAACAGTCTGTTGTTCCATGTCTGGTTCTAATTATTGCTTCTTGACCTGCATACAGATTTCTCAGGAGGCAGGCAGGTGGTGTGGTATTCCCATCTCTTTCAGAATTTTCCACAGTTTGTTGAGATCCACACAGTCAAAGGCTGGAACTCTTGCTTTTTCAGTGATCCAGTGGATGTTGGCAATTTGATCTCTGGTTCCTCTGCCTTTTCTAAAACCAGCTTGAACATCTGGAATTTTACAGTTCATGTACTATTGAAGCCTGGCTTGGAGAATTTTGAGCATTACTGTACTAGCATGTGAGATGAGTGCAACTGGACGGCAGTTTGAGCATTTTTTGGCATTCCTTTCTTTGGGATTGGAATGAAAACTGACCTTTTCCAGTCTTGTGGCCACTGCTGAGTTTTCCAAATTTGCTGGCATATTGAGTGCAGCACTTTCACAGCATCATCTTTCAGGATTTGAAATAGCTCAACTGGAATTCCATCACCTCCACTAGCTTTGTTCGTAGTGATGCTTCCTAAGGCCCACTTGACTTCCCAATCCAGGATATCTGGCTCTAGGTGAGTGATCACACCATGGTCATTATCTGGGTCATGAAGGTCTTTTTTGTATAGTTCTTCTGTGTATTCTTGCCACCTCTTCTAAATATATTCTGCTTCTGTTAGGTTGATAACACTTCTGTCCTTTATTGAGACCATCTTTGCATGAAATGTTCCCTTGGTATCTCTGATTTTCTTGAAGAAATCTCTAGTCTTTCCCATTCTATTGTTTTCCTGGGTTTCTTTGCACTGATCACTCAGGAAGGCTTTCTTATCTCCCCTTGCTGTTCTTTGGAACTCTGCATTCAAATGGGTATATCTTTCTTTTTCTCCTTTGCTTTTCACTTCTCTTCTTTTCACAGTTATTTGTAAGGCCTCATCAGACAGCCATTTTCCTTTTTTGCATTTATTTTTCTTGGGGATGGTCTTGATCCTTGTCTCCTGTACAGTGTCATGAACCTCTGTCCATGGTTCATCATACACTCTATCTATCAGATCTAATCCCTTGAATCTATTTTTCATTTCCACTGTATAATCATAAAGGATTTGATTTAGGTCATACCTGAATGGTCGAGTGGTTTTCCCTCTTTTCTTCAATTTAATCTGAATTTGGCAATAAGGAGTTCATGATCTGAGCCACAGTCTTGTTTTTGCTGACTGTATAGAACTTCTCCATCTTTGGCTGCAAAGAATATAATCAATCTGATTTTGGTTTGAGCATCTGGTGATGTCCATGAGTAGAGTCTTCTCTTCTGTTGTTGGAAGAGGGTGTTTGCTATGACCAGTGCATTCTGTTGGCAAAACTTTATTAACCTTTGCCCTGCTTCATTCTGTATGCCAAGGCCCAATTTTCCTATTACTCCAGTGTTTCTTCACTTCCCACTTTGCATTCCAGTCCCCTATAATGAAAAGGACATCTTTTAGCCTTACTGGCCAGGGCGTAGACTTGGATTACCGTGATACTGAATGGTTTGCCTTGGAAATGAACAGAGATCATTCTGTCGTTTTTGAGATTGCATCCAGGTACTGCATTTCAGACTCTTTTGTTGACTATGAGGGCTACTCCATTTCTTCTAAGGGATTCTTGCCCACAGTAGTAGATATAATGGTCACCTGAGTTAAATTCACCCATTCCAGTCCATTTTAGTTCGCTGATTCCTAAAATGTCGACATTCACTCTTGCCATCTCCTGTTTGACCACTTCCAATTTGCCTTGATTCATGGACCTAACATTCCAGGTTCTTATGCAGTATTGCTCTTTACAGCATCAGACTTTGCTTCCATCACCAGTCACATCCACAACTGGGTGTTGTTTTTGCTTTGGGTCTGTCTCTTCATTCTTTCTGGAGTTGTTTCTTCACTGATCTCAGTAGCATATTGGGCACCTACCGACCTGGGGAGTTCATCTTTCAGTGTCCTATCTTTTTGCCTTTTCATACTGTTCGTGGGGTTCTCAAGAATACTGAAGTGGTTTGCCATTGCCTTCTTCAGTGGACCACATTTTGTCAGAACTCTCCACTGTGAGCAGTCCATCTTGACCCTACACAGCATGGCTCATAGATTCATTGAATTGGTCCATGTGATCAGATTGTTTAGTTTTCTGTGATTGTGGTTTTCAGTCTGTCTGTCCTCTGATGGAGAATGATAAGAGGCTTATGGAGGCTTCCTGATGGGAGGAACTGACTGAGGGAGAAACTGGGTCTTGTTCTGATGGGCAGGGCCATGCTCAGTAAATCTTTAATCCAGTTTTCTGTTGATGGGTGGGGCTGGGTTCCCTCCCTGCTATTTACCTGTAGGGCTGTAAGGAGATACCCCTTGCCCAAGGGCAAAGGAGAAGCCCCAGAAAGAAGGTAGGAGGGGCGAATTTGAGTTTAGAATCAAATCCCATTCCAGAGATGCTCAGAGGCCTCTAACAGACCTTGTGGACACCAGGACCCAGGGACCCCACAGAGACTGAGATGGAACTGTGTTTGAGCATCTCCTGTGGAGGTACGGGTCAGCAGTGGACTGCCACAGGGACAGGGGCTCTGGGTGCAGCAGACTTGGGTATGGCATAAGCCCTGTTAGAGGAGGTCACCATTAACCCCACCATAGAGCTGCCAGAACTTAGCAGGACTGGGAAATAGACTCTTGGAGGGCACAAACAGAAACTTATATGCACCAGGACCCAGGAGAAAGAAGCAGTGACCCCACAGGAGACTGACCCAGACTTGCCCAGGAGTGTCCAGGAGTCTCCAGCAGAGGGGTGGGTCAGTGGTGGCCTGCTGCAGGGCTGGGGCCACTGAGTGTAGCAGTACACGCATGGGATCTTTTGAAGGAGGTCGCCATTATCTTCATTACCTGCAGCATAACTTGGCCCCGGGTAAAAGCTTGATAATTTCCTATAATAGCCTATAAACTGGCACCAAGAAATACATAGTACTGACTATTTACCACTTCAACCAAAGTTGGCGTCACAAGGTAGCAAGAAAGAGGCCCAAGAAATGAGGATACAAGGGTTTGCCTGAGAGCAGTGAATGCAGGAAAAAGTAAATACTACTGGTCCATATAATTTATGGATCTACATCTCCACTAGTATGAGGGGTAGAACAGGGGCAATTTCAAAACAATTAAATCACACTTAAGACAGAGTGCTCTAGCATTCAAAACACAAATATCAAGCTTCGGAGCATGTGTAGGTGGTATCTTAGTCTTTTCAGGCTGCTATAACAATACTGTAGACTAAATGGCTTATAAATAATTGAAATTTATTTCTCATTGTTTGGGAGGCTGGGCCATTGAAGATCAAGGTGCCAGCAAATTACGTATCTGGCAAGGTCCTGCTTCCTGGTTCACTCTACAGTCTTTTCTCCTTGTCCCCATATGCTAAAAGGGGCAAGGGATCTCTCTGGGGTCTCTTCTTAACAGAATACTAATCCCATTTATGAAGGCTCCACCTTCATGACCTCACTAACTCCCAAAGGCCCCACCTTCATATACCATTACATTGGGGGTTAGATTTTAATATATGAATTCTGAGGAACACAAATACTCAGTCTATAGCAGGTGGTAACTGTTTATAGATATTACAAATATTATATGCCTATATGTAATATATATTTATATTTAATAGTCTGTACAGATATAAAAGCAATGACTACTCTTTTAAGATTCATTGATGCTTATAAATGCCAGTATTTCACAAATGTATGCCAAGTTTAAAAATGCATAGCCTGGTCAGAATGCAGACATACTAAATATCTTTATATATTATTTAAATTGAAAAAAATCATACTTAAACTATTGCATGGCTTTCCTTTTCAATTTTAATATAAACATTATGGCAGCTCATTAATTTTTCTTCCATAGCTTCAATATTTTAGTTGAGGCACAGAAATACAAAATGAATACTATGCATATATTTTTAAATAGAATATTTTTTCCAGGTTGTGTTTCTACCAGAATCTTTTGTTCCAAGTCATTGAATACATTTTGTAAGAATGAGTCACTTCAAAATGAGATTTCTTGGGTTATAAGCATAATGTGCATGTGTTCGGGAAAAAATAAGAAAGAAAATTATTAAAACAAAAAAAAAGCCAGATGAGTAAGTTAGCATAGCCAAAGGGCAGCACCATCTGATGTGGTGACAAGCTTTGCATGCTTCGTGTATTAATGCAGTTTCCATAGCAGCCACCGTATCACATGATAGTTCAAAATAATTTATAATTGCCAAGAATCCTTAAAGGGAAACATATCCAACTCTGACATAATTTAAAAAAATCAACTAAGTGTTTCTGAATCTAGGTCCTGACTCAGGCCCCAAAATGAAACTTGATGGGTACCGCGACCTCCAAGTGCCTCCCTGTCTATCCATAAAATACAGATAAAAATATACGCCATGCCTGTCTCAAATAGGATCAGTGATTAACAGTTACAAACATGCTTTGAACAGTGAAATCTGATGGACAAATACCAGGCACAGTCACTTTGCAGAATCACAGTCTTACAACCAGTAGAAACATTAGCGGTCACCTGGTCCCAGCCCTCACTTCACAAGTGTAGTATAGGCACTGAACTTGTCTGCAAGGTCACATTCGATGGGCAGCACGGTCATCACTAGCACTTGGTAGGTCATTTGTTTCCAGGTCCAGTGCTCTTGGCCTTTGCCCCTCTGTCTCTCTGGCCAGCTACTGCTGTTTGAGATCCACCACCCCTGCCTCCCCGAGTCTCCACACTGATTACTACGGTGGAAAGTAATTTCTCTGGTCTTCAGAGGACACAGTCTTCTCAGATCTGGTCATATAGAACTTCAGTATGTATTGCGATCTTTTTGCACAGCTGAAATCTTCCTATTAATTCCACACTGAGTCCTTAGTATACTCTTATCCTAAGCTCTTTCAACTGTCTAAGTGTTTATGAATGATCTTTTGCTATAACAGGGATTTTTAATAGAACTTTGAAGATGCTAGCTAACTTTCAAGTGTCTAGGCATCATGTAAATCAGAAAGGGAAGAGACTCCATCTCCTGAAAGAGTTCTTGTCTGAGTTGTCAGTTGAAATACAGCATTCATAGCCGATTTTCATTGCGTGTGGTATATTTTAGTTTGGGTATATATTTTAGTTTGTGGTATATATTTAGTTTGCAATTTCATGTACAGACCTAATTTAATACTTAAACTCTCTTGAAGGAAGATTACACCCATTTTGCTGTTGGAGAAAAACTGCTTTTCAGAGAAATTAGTTAACCTTTCTATTGTGACAGTGATATTGGAGCCAGGATTTGAACTTAGGTTTTTGTTTTGTTTTGTTTTTAATCTGATGCTTTTTCTATTTCTCAGCAGTGGGTGCTTTTGATCAGACTTGCTCACTGACTTGGTGTCATGAGCCTATAGGGCCTAGAAGGAATGAAGCCTGACACAGCGACCAAATACTTACACAGGATCTGATATTTACGAACCCATTTGAACTTGAATTCTTAGTCTATATCTTCTGCCTTAGCTGCTAGCCTTGCCTTTTCAACTTGACCCATAGTCTCTCAACTCTTGGCTGTAACACTGATTACTGATTACAACCATCTTGATTTGATCCCATAAACAATCTTCACCTACCCTGTCCAGGCCTGATAAAAACTGCTAAGGATGAATTGACATGCTAACTGATTAGCTAGTGCATGATCAAACATAAACTGCTACTGGCAGAGACTCAGCAGCTTGGCATCCCTAGACTACTAATATAATCTATTCTAATGATTTCATTTACTTTATAAATTACCTTTTCATTGTATGTCCGTATCCACAAACTATCACCACCGTTCTTCTCAATCTCCCCAATCTTCCTTTACAATATACCTCTTATTTATAAAGCACTTAAATATTAGAAATAGAAGTCTCTTCTATAGATCATTGAACCCAACCCCACCATTATACATAATTCTGGATTTTAAATATTACAGGAAATGTAAGGTCATCCAGATTATTGGTGGTAAAGTCCCTGACAATCAACTATCAGTCTATTCTCTTTCTAAAATGTCAGTGTTAATTTATTCATTCCTGTTGTTAGCTTCTCCCCTTTCTACAAAGAATACATCAAGAATACCATGTTGAACAAAGTTCACAGGTAAATTTTACCTTATCTAGTTAATGTGATGTCATCTTCCTGCCCAGAATGTAATCACTGAGAGAAATAGTAACAACTCTACCAATTACAAGACAGGGATAGTTACTCATATAAGTTTGGCATGTCTTGGCATACTCAAACATTAATAATAAGTCCAAGAATGCTTTGGCAGAGAGTGCAGGATTTAAATCTGCAGCTAGTCAGAATACATGGGAAAGAACGTATTATCTGATAGTCAATCTCCATGGGCTTTAAATGGTCCTAATTATTGGTGCTCCCTGGACTTCCTACTTCATGGTATCAGACAAACTCTACATCCCAAGGGGACAGTAATAACATCTCAAGGGGGAGATACCCTTCAGTTTAACTCTAAACTTCATGTGTTAGTTGCTCAGTTTTGTCCGACTCTGCGACCCTATGGACTGTAGCCACCTAGCTCCTTTGTCCATGTAATTCTCCAGGCAAGAATTGTGAAATGGATAGCCATCCCCCTCTCCAGGGGATCTTCCCAACCCAGGGAAGGAACCCAGGTCTCCTGCATTGCAAGCACTCTGAGCTGAGTGTTCAATAAATATGGGTGGTTGACTAACTCACCGAATATGGAAAGTAATGGTAAAGGATATGAGCCCTGGAATCTAACTACCCAAATCCTGTGTTCCTCTTACTTTTTGAAATTTAGACAAGTTATTCGTTCTCTGATCCTCAGTTTCCTTGTCTTTAAAACGGAGCTAATAATACCTCAAAGGATTATTGCAGCCAATAGTGAGGTATTTCAGCAAAGAGCTTAAAAGTTCCCTGACACAGAGGGAGCGCTTGATAAATGTCAGCTATTACGTTTTAAATCACTGAAAATTTCTTTTTCATAGACATGAGACAAATGACAGATTCTGTTCTTTTTCAGAAAAAGGAATCCATTCATCTTCAGGAAAAAAAAGGGACTGATTTTACAAGCACAGCCTAGGTCTGAGTTCTAGCCACCACCCAGTTGTGTGATCTTAGCCAAGTAAGTTAACCTTCCTGTTTCTGTTTGTTCGTATTTAATATCAATATCATAGTACTGGCTACTTTGTGGTGTTATGAGGTTTGTATGAGTCACCACATATGAAAGACAAAATTACTAAATTGGCCTATGGTTAGCACATTGAAAACATTTGCTGTTATTCTGGATCTTATGCATAAAGAAGGATATGTTAGATTAGAATTATTCCAATCCACAGATTTACTTGAATGTAAATAGGTTTTCCAGCCATTTTCATCATTCTTTGAATCAAAATATTTTGGTTCTTATTGTACCCAATAGCTATTACTCTCTTTGACAGGAAATGGTGTGAGATGAGAATGCCTATAAATCACACTTTTTTTTTTTTTTTGAGTCTGCTGTTGAATTACTGATTTGACCTTTCAGGATTGTGTTAGATTAGTAGAATAACACCCCACTACCAACCACCACCACCACCCAACTTCCACCCAGGTTTTCTGTGGATTTGTGTGTTTGTAAGTAGAAGAGATTAATTAAATTACAGAAGAGTATAGATGCCAAAAGTGTTGTGCAAGCAGTATTTCTGCTAGGTGGAATGTATCGGGCATCCTGATGCAGAGCCTTAGAAACAAAGGTTACCATACTCTAGGCCACAAGAAGGGACAAGGAGCTATTGCTGTAATGCAGGTTAGATGAGTGAGAAAAAAACATAATGCCACTGAAAGTCTAGTTTTCCCCTCCCCTAACTGCCAGGATACCTTGATCTTTGGTGTTTTAGGCTCTATCAGATATCATGTGTGTGTGTGTGTGTGTGTGTATGTGTGTGTATGTGTGTGAGTGTACAAAGAACAAATAATTATACACCTGTATCTTTTTAAAGAAATTTAAAAGAAAAACTTACATCTCTATCATGCAAGACATTTCTCTTTGTCTTCCTGTTTGCTTATGATACTTTGTTATTGTAGTGAATGTGTGTGTGTGTTTTATATCATGATCTTTACTGTTAAAATACTGTATTTTCACATGACATAATTTGACAAATACCAGGAATGCTGTCCCTTGCCTGTGTGTAAAGCATGGTCCTTTCCATCTATTTTATTAATTTTCTGTCATAACTATTCCCGAGAGGACGAATGAGCTATTCTTTTAAACATATTGAGTTCCTAACACCTTAGACACTATCCAAACACTTTGCTCTAAGAGTGACAGGAAATTTGGAGCCTCACATTCACACCCTTTACAAGCAGGCAAGGAAGAAAAACTAAAGGAAGAAAATAAGACTAGCAAGCAGGCAATACAAATTAGAAGTATTTCCTACTTCCATGGCTGCTTAAGCTGTGTTCTAAATAGGATATTTCTCTGGAAGTCCAAATAAATAAGAACTTTATTTTCTCTTCCAAAATGGAAACAAAATACTTCCATAGTTTGGAATAACTAACTGTAAATTACACAGAGTCTGTACTTACCCTACTCCACTGCCTATTCATTTGCCTGTCATGGGGTGACCTAAACACATCACTGGGGCCGTTGTATTTTATAACATTGCTCTCTCTTTTTCTTAATTTAGAGAAGCATAACAAAAGAATCTTTACTTCTATGACCAATCAAGAAACCATCTCTCTATATAGTATTTCCCCTGGAGAAGGGATAGGCTACCCACTCCAGTGTTCTTGGACTTCCCTTGTGGCTCAGCTGACAAAGAATTCACCTGCAGTGTGGCAGACCTGGGTTTGATCCCTGGGTTGGGAAGATCCCCTGAAGAAGAGAAAGACTACCCACTGCAGTATTCTGGCCTGGTATATTCCATGGACTATCCATGGGGTCGCGAAAAGTCAGACATGACTGAGTGACTTTCACTCACTCATATAGTATTTCCACACGTTACTCTTCGAAAAACAAGGAATCTGCTATAAAAACAGTCATGAGTTCTGCTTGGGAACACTGTGTTGCCTGTGCACTGGGCTGAATTAGTGCTAATGGAAAGGTGGTCATGAGTTTTAAGTCTCATGAGCCTTCTCTTTGCTCTGTGGTTGTCCTAACCTCACCTGGTTTGCTGGCTTGCAAAACAAAAAGGAACCTCACAAGCTCCTCTCCATATGAACGGAGCTCTACTAGACCTAGACTTTTGAGAGTGTCGGGATGGAGGGAACTCATGAGTCTCCTTGGGATCCCTAAAGACCTACACATGCCTTGGCAAAGTGTAACATGTGACTTTAGGAGGTCAGAGCTGCCCAGCCCAGGGACCTGGCAAAGTTTCCCAAAGCAAAATAAATCTCAGCTGCCATCCAAAAGGGGCCCTCTAGGTCAGCTTTTCCTTAAAGCTGGAGTTTGGCCACCTTTAGGAGCCCGTAAGGCTGCTGCTTCCTCTTCTCTATGAGGGGAGCATTTAGGCAGGCTCCATGGAAATAGAAACTTCTGCTTGTTTCTCTGAGTCAAAAAGCCAGTGCATTTTGATCTTCTCTAAAGACTTTTCAAGATTCCTTTTCATTTCTTCTTTTTGACATTGGTTGCAGAAGTTTCTGGAATATGCAGACAGTCCTTTTCTCCCTGTGTCCTTGTGAGACAAAAGGACTCTTTCCAACAGGAAGGAGAGACCAGAGGCTCTCATTGAGGGAGCGCACCACACGTGGGCCCTTCTGAGGATGAGTAGGTAGTGATTTCCTCCTGTAGATGGCCCTTCCCCTCCAACAGTCTGAAATGGTTGACTCATCGTCTGAGAGCCAATAAACTGCTGGAGCACAAAAACTCCTCTCCCTCCCTACCATAGCACTCGACATCTAGACGAAGCCCATTCTGACTATAACATGGAGTGATAGTCTCTACTCTTTTCCATTGGGAGGTGGAAGGACACAGAGTCATGTACATCTTATGGGATGGAGAATTTAAAATTGATATGAAAAGTACAAATATAAATGAGGTTATATACTAACCTATGAATATGAATAGCATCATAGGAAAAAAGTTATTTATAGTTGGTCATATTCTGTGGGGGATTTTCCACTCTGGAAAAACTACCATACCAAGATTGTACATCCATTTGTTTCTGAGTAAAGAGTAGTAAATAAAATTGAGGGAAACCTCAAAAAATGTAAAACAATAGCAACAAATTGTTAAGTAATTATCACTGGACATTTTACACAGTGTGATCCAGATACTACCAGGTATTCTGGTATAGGTTTGTGAACTTACTCATATGTAGAATGAAACATGCACATGCTCTGATTAACCTCTTAAGACAGTCTGTGAAGGAGCCTTGCCTATGATACTGAGTTAAACTATCTGGTCTCTAACTTCATACATGTCCAAGGTGGGCCAGCTTTGTTCAGTGAGTGTGTGCTATGGTCATCCCTTCCTTTAAGGCTGAGAACAAGCAATGGGAAAACCTGAAATATGTGCCCTTAGACACCAAATTATCCAAAGTTTAATTATGTTTATTACAGCTGAACCAGCATGAACAAAGAATAGTTAGGTGTCCTATTTCTCTCTCTTCAAACTCACAGCAGCCTTAGATATAAATGAGAATGGCTGAGTGTTGAAAGAGAGGGTCAGGTCATGGAAGGTTTAAAATGCCCACCAGAATGTCCCATCTCTACAATCCAAATTTTACCAAGTATTACACAGGAAAGATCCCAAAGCCAGAACATATTGAACAAAATTGCTGAGAAATAAAAGTTTAGATAGCTAAAAAAAGTGATCTTGAGTAGAAGGTGTGGTGAGTAGGAGTGTTAGCTGCTGCTGCTGCTGCTGCTAAGTCACCTCAGTCCTGTCCAACTCTGTGCGACCCCATAGACGGCTTCCTACCAGGCACCCCCGTCCCTGGGATTCTCCAGGCAAGAACACTGGAGTGGGTTCCATTTCCTTCTCCAATGCATGAAAGTGAAAAGTGAAAGTGAAGTCGCTCAGTGTCCGACTCTTAGCGACCTCATGGACTGCAGCCTACCAGGCTCCTCCGTCCATGGGATTTTCCAGGCAAGAGTACTGGAGTGGGGTGCCATTGCCTTCTCCAAGGAGTGTTAAGAGGACTCTTCAAAATGTTTAGGAAAATGATAACTTGATAAATAAGGGGTTAAAAGTTAAAAGACAAATTGATAAAAGGACCGTTTTCTATCACATTTGCTTAAATTTTCAGAGCTGAAAATGACAATTCCAACCCCCCAGATAATTTAAGCAAGTGAAATCCCAAAGCTGTGAAATAATTTGTCCATGTTGACACTGCAAGCATAGCTCAACTCTTCGAACTCTTGGTCCAGTGCTCTTAAACTCATCTTAAACTCATCTCTTGAACTCTTAGTCTAGTGTTCTTTCCATCATCCTCTACTGACAGTAAAGAACAGCACTTTATCATGACTTTTGGAAAAAATCTTATGAAGTTTCCAGTATAGTACCCACAATTTCCATATTAGCCTGTCTTGAGACACAGATATTATCACAACCAGTGTGTGCTTTCTGAGGGCTCCAAAAATTCAGAGGGTGAATTTGAAGATGATATACTTCTGAAGATGATATTATCACCAGGCAATAACAAAGACATAAGTAGACTTTCCTCACTAGAATTTTGTAAAAGCTGTGACTAAGTGACTAATCTAAGTATGCATAAAACTCTGGCAAAAAAGGGTGATACATAATTTGCTAGTGAATGTTCCTTGAGATGAGAAAGGGAAATTAAAAAGAGAATTCAAATAGGTATTTAAGAGAGATGGTTTGATATAAATGCTGTATTTACATCTTTTAGGAATCCTGTTTTCATATTTCTATAAAACATGATTGATAATAGAAAAGGAACATTGCAGTGCCTAGTGAATACAGAGCCTGAAAAGAATCACTTGTTTTTTTCAAACTGGATAGGTATCTGTTGTATATCTAATTTGTTCTACTTCATGACTTGGAGCTGGGGCTAAAGCTGAGGTTCTATAAACGGGTTCTATTAGTAAGCAAGAACAGTTTTTGTATAACTTAAGATGAACACTTTTAATTTCTCATCAAAGAATTCAGCATGAGAATTATGCTTAAAACATATTTTAATATGTTTTTTAGAATAGATTTGCATTCCATACGTACTACAAATTTCCTACATTTTTCCCTAGTCCCACTTTCATCAAACAGAGAAATGACCCACTTTCCTTCTATAGAGAGTCATTTGTCAGGCTAGGAGATGTGAGATTGCAAGAATCCTGGGGTCAGTTTCAGTCAACCATTTACTTGAATTCCCCTGGAGAATGTGAGCCATGACTTGTGGAAATTTAAGGGTCAAAATCAAAATTATATCAAGTTTCAATAATAAATTTGGAGCTGGAAATGAATTTATTGCTTAGCAAGTGTTTGGGAAGGAGTAAAAGGGGAAAAGCAAGATGAGCAGATCAGGTATAATTGCCTCAGCTGGGAGATGATTTGTCTGACAACCATCTTTAATGACCACTGACTCACCATATATGAATAGCTGAGATTGACTTAATGGTACACCACTCCCTCTTTCCGTGTCTCACAACTAGGCACAGTTTTTCCAAGACTTCCATCAGCAACTTCCGAAAATTTACTATATCTTCTAGTGTTTTCTAGAGATAGGAAAGTAGCTCTCACACATTGTGTCTGAATACATCTTGGCTTTATGAGTAGTTTGGGTAGCTATTTTAGCACACTTAATCTGCAAAGCACGGCTAATAATACCTATTCTACACAGCTGTTTTGAAGATTAATAAGATAATATACATGCTACTACTATAGGGTTTGGCCTTGGGTAAGTGGTCAATGCGGAGAAGGCAATGGCACCCCACTCCAGTACTCTTGCTTGGAAAGTCCCATGGACGGAGGAGCCTGGTAGGCTGCAGTCCATGGGGTCGCTACAAGTCAGACACGACTGAACGACTTCCCTTTCACTTTTCACTTTCATGCATTGGAGAAGGAAATGGCACCCCACTCCAGTGTTCTCACCTGGAGAATCCCAGGGACGGGGGAGCCTGGTGGGCTGCCGTCTATGGGGTCACACAGAGTCGGACGCAACTGAAGCGACTTAGCAGCAGCAGCAAGTGGTCAATGAATGATGGATGCTGTTACAAACTACTACCATTATACTTTTTATACCATTATGCTGAGACTTCAGAATAAAATGTAATGGTAGTAGTTGGTAGTAGCATCTATCATCGACTGAGCACATATTCAAGGCTAAGCCCTCGGTAGTGGCCTGTATGTTATCTTAGCCACTGGACCACCAGGGAATTCCTTCCTTCTATATCTTAAAAGCTGACTTCCTCTCTGGGGTTTCTGGTAGAGATGGCAAAGGCATAAAGCAGATGTTATGCTCCCCAGGAATAAGAGGAATTATCAGAAGTCTGAGCTGATGGATGTTCACAATCTCTATGATTTTGAAGGGGGAGAAAAAGTGGCTTCCAGGTTATCCAGGGAATGTTTTAAATAGTCTGTGTCTGGAAAAAGATCACCCAAACCTTCAAAATGTACAATGTTATATTGTCACCTTATTTCATGCTTACTAGATTCTCTACCAAGAAACTTAACTACTTGATATATGGTAGAGATTCAGGAAATATTTGCTAAAGGGTAGACATTTTCAAAGAAATTAAGTTGTATTTATTTGCAGGGAAAGCAAAACCACTATAGTAAGCTGCTGTGTCTACTGTGCTTCTTCTGATGGTCCATTGCTCTCTGTGATCAAACTGACTCATAAAATTATCCTTATCATGTTTAGTTCTGATTTGAATGTTGATTGGTGTTCTAAATGTGTCTGGAGTTGTGTAGGTCTGGTCTCAAAACAGTGCTATTACTTCTTAGTTGTCTCTAAGTAATAATGTCATTATCAAGAACATGTACACTTCTCTGACCTAATACATGCACCGAGTGTGTCTTTATTACTATGGAAAGCAAGCATAGCTGTAGAGTAGAGGCATGTATTTTATGAGCCGACTATAGCTTTCATTTGGGGAATTCTTTCATTCATCTTATCCTTTCAAATGTGTTTCAACATTTGTTTGAAATTTTGCACAACCACCATGTCCTTTGACCGCGATTACATTTATATTATGTAGAAATTTTTTTAATAATGCCAAGTATGAAAGTATCTTGAAAAAGTTTGATGCTATCATGGTCAGAACTTAACACAGTCACCTAAAAAACATATATCACACTTCCTTTACTAAGTTATAAACTCTTATGAAGCCTGGCTTACTTCACTGTGTGGTTTCTATTGTTAAAAAGCAAAATAATTGAGTAAATTGTAAAGATCGAATTGGCTTTACTCAATGATTCATGAATAGAGCAGCATCCCACCTAGGAAATAAAAAGAACTCCAGAGAGCTCTACAAAATGACGACTTTCATAGGCAGAGGCAGGTGGGACAAGGAAATTACTAGCAAAGAGTGGATTGTTTCAGGCAAGGTCACTTTCTTTTGGGAGAACAGCAGGCTCTATCAGGCAGATTACTTCACTAGCGTTGACCAGGAAATGTCAGACTGACTGGTTAAGATTTCACTCCTGGGAGAGGCTGACACTGCTGTTAGGTTAGATATTAAGCCTGGGTTTGGTGAGGTGAGCTTAGCACAAGTGACTCATTTGAGGCCTGTTATCTATTTTTTAATGTTTAAGGAATATATTTATGAAATCATGGCATTTTATTTTGGTCGTTACTATGTGCCAACCAAAGTTACTTATTTGCTATATTTTCCCTGTGGTACTTGAATATCACTATAGTGTACATGTCTCATTGTCAAACTAAGAAAATTGGTGAGACTATGGGATTTTCATGTTCTTTGTGGTCATGATTGCAAGTATGGAATGCCCTACCTGTTCATGAATAATAGCTTGGTTTCTCTCCAGTTTGAGTTGCATAATGCACTAGAAAAATCATGTCCCAAACACCCAAGTATCTGTCTTTATAAAGATCAAATGATTCTGAGCCAACATTAATTTTCTAAAATCAAATTTATTTCAAAGATAAATTAATAGATACTGTAATCATTATAAGAAGAAGCAAGATATATTTATTTCTAGCCCTATACAGAAAGATAATATGGCATGATCCCATTTATATGTGGAATATAAAAAATTTGAATTCATATTAGTAGAGAATAGAATGATTGTTACCAGGGGGAGGGGGAATAGTGAAGGGTAGGGGAAATTAGATGTTGATTAAAGGGTACAGATTTTCAATCACAGAATAAGTAAGTTCTGAAGACATAATTTATAGCATGGGGACTATGATTAATAATAATGTACTGTATACTTGATATTTGGTAACAAAGAAGATCCCAAGTGTTCTCACCACACATACACAAAATGGTGACTATGTGCTGTGAGGAGTATGCTGATATCTTGATTGTGATAATCACTTCACATTACATATGTTCATCAAAACATCACATTATATACCTTCAGTAAATACAATTATTGTCAGTCAGATCTTAATTAAGCTGAGGAAAGTGATATATTTATTTCTGCTGAAGTTACCCTACTTTGTCCTTCAAAATGCCCAAATAATGATGAATAAACAAAATATATCTATAATATAAATTTTTTATTAGCAAAGACCATATACATAAATTTCTACAAAACAATAACATTATCTACTGTTTCAATATTGGGCTTCCCTGATTGCCCAAATAGTAAAGAATCTGACTGCAATGCAGGAGACCTGGTTTCAATCCCTGGGTCAGGAAGATCCCCTGGAGAAGAGCATGGCAACCCACTCTAGTATTCTTACCTGCAGAATCCCATGGACAGAGGAGCCTGGCGGGCTCTAGTCCATAGGATCACAAAGAGTTGGACACGACTGAAGCAACTTAGAATGCACTCAGACACATACCCATTAGGATGAGTATCCCAGAGACATCTCAACAGCTCAGTAGTAAACTCCTTGGCGGCAGCAGCACCTACAAGCTTGAGAGTGATGTATCTGTTGGGCACCTTAGGAGGATCCCAGCTTCCATTTACTTCAGGTAATATCTAGTTTCCCTTTTTATCCAAGGCAAGAACTTTATTGATTTTATCTGGTAGAGATGATAGAGTAAAATGATAGGGGAACGACTGAGGAAAGGGGATATACAATCATGAAAACTATTTCAGAAAGCTCCTTTGACAGATCAGAGAAAGATGGAGGGATAGAAGGATGGAAAGAAAGAAGGAAGCTTCTCACTTGCCACAAGTGAAAAGACCATTGCTATTCCACTTCACATAGATATGAGTAAGGTAAAAAAAAAAAAACAAACAAAAAAAACTGTATTTGTCTTTGTTTTCTAGTTTTGTTTGTACAAACTGAGGGCACAAACTCATGGGCCCTTATGCCAATCTTTCAGGAAACCACTTTTTTTTGTTTCACAAAAGCATAGTAGTTGATATGCATAAAGAAGGAAGAAAAAATTCTGATTTGCTCCTGAAGGCAATCTGCTTGGTTCCTCATGGATGAGCCCTAGGAAAAACAACACTAAGCCCCAGGAAAAGCTCCTAAAACCCAAACTCATTCAAGACTGACTTGTGACTGAAAACTAATTGCATCATTTAAACTATAATTGCATCATTTTAAAGAAAAATTGAACACAGTTGCTCATATGATTTAGTTACACATAACTAGTAAAACTTACAAATTTCTGCTCAAAATTAAATAGTACCTCAGGAATAAAGCTTCAGTTAGATGTTAATCTCACTTGTGATAAACTGTAATCTAAGCACTTTCTATTAACCACATAAATCAGTTCAACATATCCTGCTACAGGTTGTCCCCTGCCCCTTCCTTTTAAATTAAATGCCTTATTAATAGTGGTTTGATCATGGTCTCCACTGAAATCTTTGATAGTTGTTGCCGTAAGCAGAAAGTCATGGGTCAGATGTTAATTTTAGAACTGAATATCTTTATATAGGCTTATTAATTTAATAGCCAACATGTGTTTAATGAACATCTATTATGTGTAAGAACTTGTCTGTAAATTATTTTGTCTTACTACCAGTAGGAAAAGTAAAAATTCACATTATTCTAATATTCATATATTGGGCTTACAAAATGGAGGCCACTCCACTGACCTCATGTTTAGCCCATTGTCAGAAATCTGAAACTAAATCAGTCTGCACTGACAGGAAACAGCTGTCAAAGAATCCCAATGGACATCGTTCACCATCCTCCAACTCGGCTAAGGTAGCTCACCTTCCCCGAGAAAACAGGACCTGCTAGTCTTAAAGGGAAATGCCTGAACTCTTGGCCAATCATGCCCTTTCTCCAGTCTGCCTCTTCTGAGGAATTCTTCTGTAGAATTTGCTCTTGCTCAAAATCCCCAGATAAAAGCACTCCACTGCTTGTGAGGCTCTGTAGTCCTCTATCCATGGGCTGTTTTCCGTTGAATAAAAGACATCAAACTCATTACTAAATGTGTTAACTTTGTCATTTGACAATCCCAAGTATCATAACTAATAAGATAGTAAATGGAATGATTCATCTATTTCATTTAAATACCCGTTGTGATTAATACCCAGAGACATCTCAACAGCTCAGTAATAACATAGCCAGTAAAATTTCCAAAGTTCTGCTCAGAATTCCTGAGGAATTCTGTATTACCTCAGGAATAAAGCTTCAGTTAGATGTTAATCTCTTGTGATACCTATAACCTAAGCACTTGACTCTATTTACTGCATAAATCAGTTCAACATATCCTACCACAACGTGTCCCCTGTCCTAATAAAATAGATTAATTTAAAAATCTTCAAATATTTTTTAAACTGATTGCCAACGTTTCTGTAACTGTTTCTCTTGAGTTTTCCCTATGGCTGACCTGCTAGTATTTGAGCTCTTTGTCTGTTAAGCACCCCTTTCAAGAGGAAGCCTTCTTACCTTCCTTCTTTCTCCTGATTTATTGAAGGAACTTTCTGAAACGGTTTTCATGATTGTTTATCCCCTTCCTCCATCATTCTCCTATCATTTCACTCCACCATCTCTGTCAGATATAACCAACTAAGTTTTGCCTTGGAGAAAGAGGGAAACTATTAGCTGAAGTGGAAGCTGAGGTCTTCCTAAGGTGCCCAACAGATACGTCACTGTGAAGCTCGTAGGTTCTGTCGCCAATGAGGTCATTACTGAGCTGTTGAGATGTCTCTGGGATACTTACCACCATGGATATTTAAATGTAATAGATGAATCATTTCATTTACTTTCTTAAAACCAACATTTTTACAGATAGGATACCCTAATATTGAAATAGATAATATTGTTATTGTTTTCTAGAAGTTTATATAAGTGGTTATGGTCAATATTTTGCTTCTGTATCTATTAAATGATAGCAGTTTTACTTATGAAATTTTAAGCTAGGAAAACATAGAATCTTGAAACCTGAAATACACTTGCTTTTGAACATTTCCAAAGAATGAATTATCTTATGTCTTTTTAATACTCTCTTAATATTTATTGTGATTTTAAAAGTAATCCATGCTCAGGGTAAACAAAAATAATTGATTAATAATGAGAAAAGTAAAAGGCTTCATCTCCACAACTCCTTTGTCTCTAAGAATATCCAGTGTTGACTATTCCACAGGTACCCTTAAGAAAATATCCATGAGTTGACAAGGATATACATGTGCGTATTGTAGAGGAAGATAGACTGTTCAGTAGTCTTAGGATATCTTGCTGGGTCTGAAAATTAAACTGACACAAACAGACTGACAGTAGAAAAGTATACTAATTTATTTATTTTATGTGACATGAGAGCCTGCATGAGGAAATGAAGTCCCAAAGGAATAGTTAGACCTGAGCATTTTATGCCAGGTTTGGTAAAGTGCATGGCAGTGAGTGGAGGAATCTGATAACTTACAAAACGTGAGGCTATTGCAGTAAATGGGGGGAAACAGCAAGACCTGTTGGTTAGGATTCTTCTCAGCATCCCTTTGTCTTCAGAGATAAGGATGCTGCTTCCCTCTGGGTGTAGGTAGAGTTCCTCACACATGACTGTTTCTTGGCCTGACTCAGGGAAGAAGCATGATGGACTGGAGGTCACAATGACTTTCCTGCTTCTTCCATTTTGTCAAAGTCCTTCAACTTAAGGTATTTAATATGTCAAAGTGTCATATTTTGGAGCCCTATCAATGTATATGTATGTGGGTTTATCCGTCATAGTCACCTGTCCTTATTAGCACACAGACAACTACCTCATGAACTGATTTCTACAAAAATTAGCTTGACTTAACCATTCCTCTACAAATGCACATTTAGTTTGGTTTCATTGTTTCGCTAGCACCATCAATACCGCAGTAAACCACCTGGTACCTTTGAATACTTCTGCAAATTGCTAGCAGTGGATTTTCTGGGCCAAATTTTATATGCACTTAAAAATTTAATAAGATTACTAAATAAGCATCTGAAAGGTTGAAACTATTTACATGTCTACCAGGACTGTCTGAGCATGCCTGTTTATCCATACTCTCATCAACTCTGGGTATGATCAAGCTAAGTTTTGCCTCTGTCATGAATTTAAAAAAAAAAAAAAAAAAGATTCTGCCCTGTTGTGGTGTTCTCTTTTCCTTATATCCCACTGTTAAGGAAAGATTAAGTAGCTAAAATCAATGGTCAAATGTTGGATAAGTAAATTAGAATAGTCCTGATGCCTTTCTGTGTTGTTAATCTGAACGAGTGAAGTGAAGGGAGGAAGGAGAAACACCCAATTGCATTTGACTGTGCTAGGTTGGAAAATATTCAAGGCACATAGAATGTGGAGACAAGCTCTAAAAACTAAGCTTGTCTTTTGTTCCACAAATGTACTGTAATATGCACTAGTCAAAATAAAATCTGTCTTGGAGAGCATTGAAATTTTCAGCAGCAATAATTATCTCTGTGTATTTCATTTTCTACTTTGGGAAAAGCTTATGATGCATGCAGAGTGTACATCTGAGTTTCACAGATGTGGTCTAAATTACTCAGATGCCAAGCCCTCTTATCTGGCCACTGCTGGGTCAATTGCCAGACATAGAAAAGAACAGAGTGACATGAGTTTTCAAAGAGATTGAAACTGAATTGAGCTTACCGTCTAGCTTTGCCTTTGAAGACACTATGTAATGCAGTGAAACTCTGCTCAAAGCGAAAGGGAGAGTGTTTACTACTTCCTCTTCTGTGTCTTAACCAAAGAAAAGAAACAGCAAAAATGCTCTGACAAACATTAGGCTCAGCTAATCAAAGTAACTGACCTATTGTTATTACTTAAAAAAAAAAAGAATTCTAACACAAAAATATTTGTACCTACATAACTAGAGAACAGCAACAATAAAAGAAATGTAAAAATTCTTCTTTGATGTACAATTATTGCCGTGTATAGGTACTCTACCAAAGGATACTTGAGTTAAAAAAAACAGTCATGATTCAGATTTTGTTCAAGTTTTATCAAGTGTAACTGACATATAAAAAATTGTATTACTTTGGCCATGTAACTATTACATTAAATTATTTATCAAATAACTATAGATTTCCACAGTTTGGCATTCTAAATTTTTTCACTTACATATTATTCTGATTTTGAAAATCCAAAATTCTTGGGATAATTTTGGGGAAAATTATTATTTTCGATAAAATTGAGAAATTCAAGTTACTTTTACCACACTCTGGTAAAAGTAAAAAGAGATACCTTTTTCAAGTACTTGTGTACAATTTAACAAAATTCATAGTCAATTTGCTCAAATTATTGGTTAATTAAAGAAAAATTTGGTTGATTTATTTGAAGGCCCTTTTAATGAACATAACTTACTAGTTCATCCAAGACTGAAAAATCAACTTAAATTATACCATTCTACAGTCTCCTCCCTATGACTTCCATGACTCCAAACTGAGTCATAAAGTTGGTTCTTCAGCTTATATAATTGCAACTTTTGTTCCATTATTATCTCTTCTTTCTGAGTGTGATCTTTCTCGTGTTTAGACTTCCACTGCTTTCCACAATTATCTCCCTGATTCTTAGTCTTTTCTTACAAATTGTGTACTGCATACTGCTGCTAAGTCACTTCAGTCGTGTCTAACTCTGTGCGACCCCATAGACGGCAGCCCACCAGGCTTCCCCGTCCCTGGGATTCTCCAGGCCAGAACACTGGAGTGGGTTGCCATTTCCTCCTCCAATGCATGAAAGTGAAAAGTGAAAGTGAAGTCGCTCAGTCGTGCCTGACTCTTAGCGATCCCATGGATTGCAGCCTACTAGGCTCCTCCATCCATGGGATTTTCTAGGCAAGAGTACTGGAGTGGGGTGCCATTACCTTCTCCAGTACTGCATACTAATGCAAGATTAATATATTTTTTAAAAAGACTGTTTTTTAGAGCAGTTTTAGGTTTACAACAAAATTGAGAAGGTGATATAGAGATTTCACATATACTCCCTGCCCCACACATACACAACCTCCCTCATTATCAACATCATATAAAAAATGGTATATTTGCTATCAAAGCTGAACCTGCATTCACACATCACTATTATCCAAGTCCATTAGGGCTCACTCTTGGTGCTGTACATTCTATGAGTTTGAGCAACTGTACATCCATCATTTATGCATATTTTACAGAGTGTTTTCATTGTCCTAAAATCCTGTTTTGCCTATTCATCCCTCCCTTCCTTTATGTCAACCACCAATCTTTATTATCTCCACAGTTTCACCTCTTACAGAATGTCGTATGAAATTGTATGGAATTCCATATGGAATCCATACATTGCATATGGAATCCATTCCATATGGAATCATATAATATGTAGCCTTTTCAGATAGGCCTTCTTCACTTAGTCATGCTTAAATGTCTTTTAATTTAATAGCTTGATAGCTCATTTCTTTCTAGCACTGAATAATATTTCATTATCTGGGTATAACACAGTTTATTCATCCATTCACCTACTTAAAGACACTTTGGCGTCTTTACTTCCAAGTTTTCTGGGCGTCATAGGTAGTGCACAGCAGTAAAGAATCCGCCTGCCAATGCAAGAGATACAAGAGATGTGGGTTCTATCCCCAAGTTGGGAAGATCCCCTGGAAAAGAAAAGCACCCCACTCCAGCATTTCTTGCCTGGGAAATCCCATGGACAGAGGAGCCTGTCAGGCTACAGTCCATGGGGTCACAAAAGAGTTGGACACAACTTAATGACTAAACGACAACAACATCCGAGCTCTTTACTCTGTTCTTTCATTAATCCATGCTGTTTTGAATAGAAATAGCTTTATAGAAAGTTTTAAAGGTGGATGACATCAGTTTTCCAACTTGGTTTTTCTCCTTTAATATTGAATTGGCTATTCTGGGTCTTTGCCTCTCTATATAAATCCTAGAATCAGCTTTTCAGTATCCATAAAATAAATCGCTGGAATTTTTACTGGATTTGCAACTTGATCTATAGATCAATTTGGGAAAAGCTGACATCTTGACAATATTGAGTCTTATATCCATGAACATTCTCCAATTATTTTTTATTTATCCAATAATTTCCAATTATTTAGTTCTTTGCTGATCTTAAGTTTTTCAGTTTCTCTCATCTTCTGATATAGATTTCCTTATACATATCTTCTCATATAGATCATATATGTATTTTGTTAGATATGTATCTATTTCAATTTTGAGGTGCTAATGTAAATGACATTGTATTTTTAATTTCAAATTCTATTTGTTTATTATTGGTATATAGGAAAGCAAATGCTGATTGTGTATTAACCTTGTATCCTACAACCTGGGTATAATTGCTTATTTCTTTCAGAAGTTTTCTGAAGATTCTTTCAGATTCTCTGAATTAGATGAGCATGTATACAGGAGCATTTTCCTTTTTTTCTTCTCACTCTATCTTGTATTTCCTTTTTTGCCCTATTTAATTAGCAAAGACTTTTAGTACAATGTTGAAAAGCTGAATTGAGAGGAAACATTCTTGCTTTGCATCTGATCTTAGTAGGAAAGCTTTAAGTTTCCCACCATTGAGTATAATGTTCACTGTAAGATTTTTGTGGATAGTCTTTATCAAGTTGAAAAGGTTCCTCTCTGGCCCTCATTTGCTGAGAGTTTATCATGAATGGGTATTGAGGTTTTTAGTTTTTAATATTTTATTTCTGCATGATCATTATTATTAGCATGATCATGTGATTTATTTTTTTTAGTCTATTGATGTAATTGATTGCAGTAATTGATTTTGGAATGGTGAATCAGCTTTGTATACTTGGAATAAATCCTACTTGGTTATGGTATATAATATATATAATTATTTTTATGCTTTTTTAGATTTGATTTGTTAATATTTTCTTGAACATTTGCACCTACATTCATGAGAAATATTGGTTTATAGTTTTCTTGTCATGTCTTTGATTTTTCTATCATAGTAACACTTGCCTCGTAAAATGAGTTAGGACTTACTCCCTCTGCTTCTACCCTCTGAAAGAGATTATAGAGAATTAGTATAATTTCTTCCTTAAATGTTTGGTAAAATTCACCATTGAACCCATATGAGCCTGGCAATTTCTGTTTTGGAAGGTTATTATTGATTCAATTTATTTAATAGACATAAGCCTATTGAGATAATCTATTTCTCCTTGTATGTGTTTGGGCAGATTCTCTCCATTAAGAAATTGGTCCATTTTATCTAGGTTATTAAGTTTATGGGCAGAGAGTTGTTCATAGTATTCCCTTATTATTCTTTTAATTTCTATGAGGTCTGTCATGGTGTCTCCTCTTTCATTTCTGATATTAGTAGCGTGTGTCTGCTTTCTTTTTATCTTAGTTAACCTGGCTAACGTCCTATTGATTTTATTGACTTTTTTCAAAGAATAGCTTTTGGTTTTGTTGATTACTCTATTGACTTTTTGTTTTCAATTTTTTTACTTTCTGCTCCTATTATTTCTTTTCTTCTGCATTAAACTTAATTTGCTCTTGTTTTTTCTAGTGTCCTACATTGGAAGCTTAGCTTGTTGATTTTAAATCTTTTTTTTTCTAATATATGCATTCAGTGTTATACATTTCCAAGAACTGCTTTTGCTGTATCCCACAAATTTTTATAAGTTATATTTTGATTTAGTTCAAAACAGTTTTAAATTTCTGTCAAGATTTGTTCTTTTGTCTATATGTCACTTATAAGTGTGTTTTTAATGTTTTGTATTGGGGGATTTTCCAGTTATCTTTCTGTTACTGACTTCTGGTTTAATTCCATTGTGGTTTGCAAGCAAACATTGATTTCTATTCTTTTAATTTTGTTAAGGTGTGTTTTATGGCCCAGAATGTGGTCTATCTCCGAAAATGTTTCACATGAGTTTGAGAAGAATGTATATTCTTCTGTTTCAGAATGCAGTAATCTATAGGTAGATATCCATTATATCCACTTGATTGATGGTGTTGAGTTCACATGTCCTTACTAAATTTTCTGACCACTAGATCTGCCCATTTCTGATAGAGAGTATTGAAGTCTCCAACCACAATAGTAGATTAAACTATTTCTTCTTGCAGCTCTATGGTGTTCTATGGTTAGGTGATACACACTGAAAATTGTTACATCTTATTGGAGAACTGAGCCCTTTGTCATAAGTAATGTACTTCTTTATCCCTGATAACTTTTGAAGTTCTGCCTGAAATTAATGTACCTAATGCTGCTTTATTTTCTTTAGGGATCAGTTCAGTTCAGTCGCTCAGTCGTGTCTGACTCTTTGCACCCCATGAATCACAGCACGCCAGGCCTCCCTGTCCATCACCAACTCCCGGAGTTCACTCAGACTCACGTCCATCGAGTCAGTGATGCCATCCAGCCATCTCATCCTCTGTCGTCCCCTTCTCCTCCTGCCCCTAATCCCTCCCAGCATCAGAGTCTTTTCCAATGAGTCAACTCTTCACATGAGGTGGCCAAAGGACTGGAGTTTCAGCTTTAGCATCATTCCTTCCAAAGAAATCCCAGGGCTGATCTCCTTCAGAATGGACTGGTTGGATCTCCTTGCAGTCCAAGGGACTCTCAAGCATCTTCTCCAACACCACAGTTCAAAAGCATCAATTCTTCAGCGCTCAGCCTTCTTCACGGTCCAACTCTCACATCCATACATGACCACAGGAAAAACCATAGCCTTGACTAGACGGACCTTTGTTGACAAAGTAATGTCTATCTTTAATCCATAATTTCTCTAATACCTGTTGTCTACAAGTAACTCACTTTAATTTCTTTATATCTAAAGTGAGTTACTTGTAGACAACAGGTATTAGAGTCAGTCCACTCTGATTTGAAAAGACCCTGATGCTGGGAAAGATTGAGGGCAGGAGGAGAAGGGGACGACGGAGGATGAGATGGTTGGATGGCATCACCAACTCAATGGACATGGGTTTGGGTAGACTCCGACAGTCAGTGATGGACAGGGAGGCCTGGCGTGCTGCGGTTCATGAGTTCTCAAAGAGTTGGACATGACTGAGCAACTGAACTGAACCACTCTGATCTGTCTTTTAAATGATACATTTAGACAACTGACATTCTAAGTAATCATTGCTATAGTTGAATTATATCTACCGTATTTGTTACCATTTTCCATCTGATGCTCCTGTTTTTTGTCCCTATATGTCTTCCACTCTTTTTCTGCCTTATTGTCTTGCATGCTGCTATGCTATTCATTAGCGTCTCTAGCATATTAATCATAGTTGTTTTAAATTCCCAATCTGATAATTCTAACATCTCTGTCATGTCTGGTCCTGACGCTCATTTTGTCTCTTCCAACTGTGTTTTTGCCTTTGGTGTGCCTTTTAGTTTTTTATTTTTATTTTTTGATGGGCAGGCCTGATGTACTGGACAAAAGCCATTTAGGAGGTAAATAGGCCTTTTTTAATGTGATACTGAGGTATGAGGAAAGGGGAAGCATTTTATAGTTTTCTGATTAAACTTCAGTCTTTTCAGTGAAAACATGCCTCTACAATGTGAACTTAACAAGTGTTTTTCAGTTTTTTCTCTTCCATCTGTCCTGTAGGAGTAGGACAAAAAGGCTAGAATTGGGTAATTTTCTTCTCCAGGTCCCTATTATCTGGCTCTGATAATACCCTAGCACGTTAGGCTATGGTTACATGGTTTCTCCTGAAGGCAGGCCTTGTTTAGAAGAACAGAGTGCTCTGATATATTTCAAAATGATTATTTTTCACTTCCTCTTCAGGAAGCAGAAGGGGATTGTTCTCAGATACTTACTGTGGGAATCTAGTCAAGCTCCAGGACATAAATCTCACAATACGGTAGCAGCCTCCCATATGCATCCCCCCGGAGTTAATAGATCTCAGATTTGTCGACACTGACCCTCCAGCAATTCTTCAATGCCACAGCAGGTTTTCCTTCTCTGCCTCTGGTTGATGTAGTAGTTTCTGCCCCTGAGTCTCTGCTCTGCTAAGCTGGGACTCCCTGTATTCACTTGTCTGCCTCTCCAACCTTGGGGGCAGAAATTTTCCACGTGTTTTCCCCTCTCTTATGGTTCCTAGAAAAACTGATTTTTCACTCTCCTAAACTTTCTACTTATTGGTAGCATGGAGTGACAATTTCCAAGCTCCTTATATGTAGAACAAGGCAAGATTAATATTCCTAAAACATTATTTTGTTCACTTCATTACTTCCCAAAAAAGCATTGCACTAGATTTTTAGTAGCTATGTTCCAACTGCTTAGGTTGGCATTCAAGGCTTTTCAAAATCTGAAATAAACCTTTCTTTCATGTGTTATTTCTACCTACATGTTGATAGCTTCCTAATATCCATTTTCCCCTTCAACTTTTGTACATTTTGTATGAGCGCTTTCTCACCTGATATAATTATTACATCCCCCAGTCACTTCTGTAGCTACATGTGGCCAGGAGACTAAATTTTGTCCTGTCAGTTGTCAGCAGAAGCGTGCCATGGGGTGTCTGTGGCAGCTCCTTAAAGAACAGTTATATGCAGAAATTAGATCCAATGGATACATGTATCCCTTTTGCTCTCCTGCATTTTCCTTTTCTATCCTTCCTTCCTTCATTTTGTTCTAGGCTTTGTTCTATATGCTAGAGAGAAAAATAGTAAAAACTGAGTGCTCACGTTCAGCTTATATCCTAGTGCTTTTTAGAATTTAGTGTGGTGGTTGGAGCTGTCACATGATACCAGGAAGAAAATTTAAGGATAGAAATCATGTGTGCGGAGAAGGAAAAAGGACAGAAATCATGGGCTTTGATGACTTCATGAAACATTAACTGGAACCATAATCCCAACCACATGTGTCACAACTTCTAAACTTCTTTCACCCTAGGCCATAAACTCTTCTGTGTTTAAGCCTCTTTGAGTCTCTAAAACTAGTAACCAAAACTCAACTTGCCTGATACTCAATTTTCAAAGAATACCTCACATTTCCCTCTGCAGTCTTTGCATTACTGGTTACCTTATCATTTGTAATTTTTAGTCCCTTGACTTTACTCTAAATAACCTAAGAAAAGGTAAAAGGGGTTTATTCAGTCTTGGGATTCCTCAAGGCAAAATGTAATAGTACCTTGTAATCAATATTTAATAAAAAAATGAAAGAACACATGATTTTGCTACATGATTACCACATAGTAGGTGAATGTTGAAGTAGGAAGATTTTTCTCCGGGTTTCTGCTTATATTTTCCATTAGACGATGTCTAGATAAGAGGGTTCTAATCTAACAGGCGTTCTTTCAGTTCAGTCAAATAAGATGCTAGTGTCTATTTCACAGCAGGCAGGAAATAGAGTAACATAATTTATTCCCTCAATGATCTTACAGATCAAAAGGAGAAATGGATATTTAACAAATAATTATACTAAAGGATAAAAAGTATCACATTAGATGGAGTAAAGGGTTTAGTAGAACAGAGAACTGGGAAACCATATGTGTTAGGTGAGAAGAGCTCTTTGAAGACGTGATACATAAGCTGAAATCCAACAGTGAGTATTTTTAGTATTTTGATTCAGATCTGATATGCAATAACACCATATGCAACACAGTTCATGTGGCTACAGAAACCCAAAAAATGCAAGCATGTCCCCAGCCAAAGGTGATGCTGAGAAAAAAAAGTGAAAGAGAAAAAGAAGGAGAGGAATGAAGGAAATGTCACTAAGGATATATAAGAGGTTAAGTTGGAAATGTTTTAGATTAAGAAAGAGAAGGTGGGGAAGGAGAAAAGAACAGGAAGAAGAGAAAGATAGGAAAAACAGGAAGAGAAGAAGGGCAGGAGGAGGAGGAAGAAAAGAAGAAAAAAGGAGAAAGGGGGAGGAGGAGACCCCTCTGAGAGAGCCTTGATACAAATCAATCTGAGGACAAAGTCCAAACATGAGAGTCTTTAATCTCTTCCAGATCTATGATTGATTGTCTAGATATTTTTACTCACAAAAATATGCTTTTTGGATTAAGAAACATACATTTTTAAAAACTTCATAAGGTATAGTTGATATAGTTCACATAAAATAACTTGGATACGTGTAGGTGTACAATTCGATGAGTTTTAACCTGTATATTCACCTGTGAAACCATCAACACAACCAAGTGAATGAACATATGTAACGCTCAGAAGTCTTACATATGTTGCATTGACGAGCGTCCCACTGTAGTCCTTTACCCCTGCCATTCCTTACATCCCTCACCCTTGTCTGTAGTGTCCTTTCTGTAGATTCATTTGCATTTTCCAGAATATTATATGAACAGAATCATACAGTACATACTATCATATTTTTCACTTGAAATAACCATTTGGATTGTTACTCAAGTTGTTGCAGGTATCAACAACTTTTATTGCTTTTATTGCTGAGTAGTAACCAGTTGTGTAGATGTATTATACTATGATGTGTTTATGTACTTACCTTTGAAGACTTCTTGGGTTTCTCCAGCTTATGACTATTAAAAATAAAGCTGCTATAAACATTCTTATACAAGTATTTGTATAGATAGAAGCTTTCATTTCTCTAAGGTTAAATGCCTAGGAATGGAATGACTAGATTATATAATAGGTATATGTTAGTAATTTTAAGAAACTGACAAATTGTTTTGCAAAGTGGTCGTGCTGTTTCACATTCCTGCTAGCAGTTCACAAGAGTTCCACTTCCTCCACACTCTCCCTAACACTTGATCTTTTAAATTTTAAACATGCTAGTAGATGGCTAGTGATAATATCTTTGTGGTTTTAGTCTGAATTTTCTCAATGGCTGATGATATTGAGCATATTTTCATGTGCTTCTTTGATGAAGTACCTTTTCAAATATTATGATTATTTCTATTGAACTATTTTTTTCTTATTATTGAGTTTTGAGAGCTCTTTATATATTCCAAATACAAATTGTTGATTCTTAGTAGGGTATATTTCAACAAATATTTGCCTGCCTTAAGTGGAAAGAGAAATATTTAGGAGATTTTGTGTTTATTTAAAATAATGCAAAACAGGAAAACAACAATAAATTTGAAAAGTGTTTATTAGAAATAATATATAAATATATATTTGTCTATGCATACATATATGTATTTGTGCATCTGTGTATACAAACAGACCAAAAGAAAAGTCATTGAGCCAGTAAATTAAGTCTATCATTAAAATAAAAAACACCAGAGGCAAGAAGTGAGAAGCTGCTGCATTAAGAGCTGTCTTATCCTCTTGCTTGCTGCAGCTTTTCTCTCCACTCATTTCTGACTGATCATGGATAGTGGCCCACAGTTTACATCATTAGCTATTAATGACTTGGTTAAAATTTCCGGTTACTCAATCCACACAGCCTTCTAAAGATCCATTTTAAGCTCCTGTTAAAGACTGTGCAGGAAGAAGATTTACTATTTATGGAACAACCTTGAACATATTTTCTGGCAGGCATCTTCAGAGGCAAGAGTTGCATCAGCAGCAGTTCTACAATTTCAGTGCTTAATCTTACTAACTAGCCTAAATGATAACTCTTCAACAAGCAATTGATAAGCATGCTTTGCTGATGGCTAATCTAATCATTTAATGGGAAAACAGGGGAAAAAAAAAACCTGAGATAGTAGTTTGTTCCCTCCCTAGGGCACAAAACAATATCAATAACTTAGTTACCAAAGGAAAACATATTCATTCAGATAGTTTTATAAATCATTTCCTTCCTAAGATAAAAATTAAAAGGTCAATAAAAGTTTTTATTACAAAAGAAATTCAATTTGGCATCCTGCTGTACAACACCCTAATAAAATCAGTAAAAGTATGTTTGCATGAGGAAATTTAAAATTTCATAAATTTAACTGAGAAAAATATGTACATTGACAAACTAGTCTGGGGTTCCCATTGTTAAATTAAAAGGTTCCAAATCTGAATTTCATGATATTATGATTCTAGTTTATATTCCACTTTGCAGGTGTGAGCATATATATTCAGAAATCCTTAAAGCAAAATTCAGACTTAAATAGAAGAAAGTAGGGAAAACCACTAAATCATTCAGGTATGACCGAAATCAAATCCCTTACTATTATACAGTGGAAGTGACAAATAGATTCAAGGGATTCAGTCTGATAGGCAGAGTGCCTGAAGAACTATGAATGGAGGTTCATGACCTTGTACAGGAGGCAGGGATCAAGACCATCCCCAAGAAAAAGAAATGTAAAAAGGAAAAATGATTGAGGAGAGCTTACAAAGAGCTGAGAGAAGAAGAGAAGCTAAAAGCAAGGAGAAAAGGCAGTGAAAGTGAAAGTTGCTCAGTCGTGTTCGACTCTTTGTGATCCCATAGAAGTCCATGGCATTCTCCAGGCCAGAATACCAGAGTAAGTAGCTGTTGAATTCTCCAGGGGATTGTCCCAACCCAGAGATCAAACCCAGGTCTCCTGCATTGCAGGTGGATTCTTTACCAGCTGAGCACCAGGAAAGCCCTGGTGGGAAGCCACCAAAGAAGGCAAAGGAGAAAAGAAAAGATATACCCATTTGAATGCAGAGTTCCAAAGAATAGCAAGGAGAAATAAGAAAGGCTTCCTAGGTAATCAGTGCAAAGACATAGAGGGGAAAAAAATAATAATAATAGAATGGAAAACTAGAGATCTCTTCAATAAAATTAGGGATACCAAGGGAACATTTCATGCAAAGATGGGCACAATAAAGGACAGAAATGATATGGACCTAACAGAAGCAGAAGATATTAAGAGGTGGCAATAATACACACAGAAGAACTATACAAAAAAGATCTTCATGACCCAGATAAACACGATGGTGTGATCACTCACCTAGAGCCAGACATCCTGGAATGTGAAGTCAAGTGGGCCTTAGGAAACCTCATTATGGACAGAGCTAGTAAAAGTGATGGAATTCCAGCTGAGCTATTTCAAATCCTGAAAGATGATGCTGTGAAAGTGCTGCACTCAAAATGCCAGCAAATTTGGAAAACTCAGCAGTGGCCACAGGACTGGAAAAAGTCAGTTTTCATTTCAATCCCAAAGAAAGGCAATGCCAAAGAATTTTCAAACTACCACCCAACTGCACTCATCTCACATGCTACCAAAGTAATGCTCAAAATTCTCCAAGCCAGGCTTCAACAGTATGAGAACCATGAACTTCCAGATGTTCAAGCTGGATTTAGAAAAGGCAGAGGAACCAGAGATCAAACTGCCAACATCCACTGGATCATCAAAAAAGCATGAGAGTTCCAGGAAAACATCTACTTCTGCTTTATTGACTATGCCAAAGCATTTGACTGTGTGTATCATAATAAACTATGGAAAAGTCAAAGAGATGGGAATGCCAGACCACCTGACCTGCCTCCTGAGAAATCTGTATGCAGGTAAAGAAGCAACAGTTAGAACCGGACATGGAGCAACAAACTGATTCCAAATTGGGAAAGGAGTATGTCAGACTGTATACTGTCACCCTGCTTATTTAACTTATATGCAGAGTACATTATAGAAATGCTGGACTGGATGAAGCACAAGCTGGAATCAAGATTGCTGGGGAAAAGATCAATAACCTCAGATATGCAGATGATAACACCCTTATGGCACAAAGGTGAAGAACTAAAGAGCCTCTTGATGAAAGTGAAAGAGGAGAGTGGAAAATGTTGGCTTAAAACTCAACATTCAAAAAATGAAGATCATGGCATCTGGTCCCATCAACTTCATAGCAAACAGCTGGTGAAACAATGAAAACAGTGAGAGACTTTATTTATTTATTTATTGAGCTCTAAAACCACTGTAGGTGGTGACCGCAGCCATGACATTAAAAAGTGTTTGCTCCTTTGAAGAAAAGCTATTGCCAACCTAGACAGCATTTTAAAAAGCAGTGACATTACTTTGCCGACAAAGGTCTATGTAGTCAACGCTATGATTTTTTCCAGTAGTCATGTATGGATGAGCTGAGCTCCGAAGAATTGATGCTTTTGAACTGTGATGTTGGAGAAGACTCTTGAGAGTCCCTTGAACTGCAAGGAGATCAAGCCAATCAATTCTAAAGGAAATCAGTCCTGAATATTCATTGGAAGGACTGATGCTGAAGCTGAAACTCCAATACTCTGGCAACCTGATGCAAAGAACTGACTCACTGGAAAAGACCCTGAGGCTAGGAAAGATTGAAGGCAGGAAGAAAAGTGGATGACAGAGGATGAGATGGTTGGATGGCATCATCAACTCAATGGACATGAGTTTGAGCAAGCTTTAGGAGTTGGGGATTGACAGGGAAGCCTGATGTGCTGCAGTCCGTGGGGACACAAAGAGTCGGACACAACTGAGCAACTGAACTGATCAAATAAACAAATGAAAGAGACACAGAACATGTCACAGTGCTGTTCACTCCTTCAGTGTAAGTTATTGCTAGCGTTTGATGTGTATGTTTCTGTCTAGCATTTCACTAGCCTAGATTCTGTTTTGTAGTCCTGTTTTTAGTTTTGACTATGTAAACCAAAGAAAAAATGAGCCACCTCCTGAAATATCTCTATTTACTTTTCATTAAAATCTTGATATCAAAACTTTTCACAATGTCAGTAAAATATTATCATACCAAGTAGATAAGAAGCCAAATGCACTCTTCTAAAAAAATTACCAAATGCACACTTCTAAAGATTAATATCCATAAAAACCTGAAATTGCATTCTTGGAGCAACCTTAACGATAGTAATGTCATAATTATGATAACACATTCAGTCACTCCCCAATAATTTTTCAGAAAAGCATAGTATTTAATTTCAGAAAAACACATTTAACCTGTTTATTTTGTTGTTTGAATTTAAAAAAAAATCTGTCTCTACTTTGACAACAAAAGCATCAAATGTAAAGGCTGGATGCAAACTAGAGTTCATTAACTAGCTGTTAAATCCAGAATGTCAGCATACGAAGTTCAAACAAGAAATTAAAACATATAGGAAGAAAACTAGAGTTCGTTAACTAGCTATTGAATCCAGAATACCAGCATACGGAGTTCAAACAAGAAATTAAAACCTATAGAAGCTAACAAACATTGTTCAATATTGCAAAATCTTATTTCTTTACCTTGGAAAAACTAGAGTAAATATGAATCAGTTTTGAAAATCAGAGAATCAGACTTTAGGCCCAAATCTGGTCCTCATCTTTATAAATGAGAGTTCTATATAATAAATATCCTTGCTTCCTTTTAAAATTAATCCTTTCTGTATTGTGGCCCAAGAATAACTGATCTCATACTAAAAGTTATTTTATAAGGATCATTGTGTTCTAGAATGTGTTCAGTGTACTGCTTTTTTTCAGTAAAAATCTCTTCTCATCTAGCAATTATCTTTGCAATTAAAAATTGTCCTGCATATCTATTTGCAGAATGTATATGCACAAATTTTAGTATTACCCTAATATAAAAGTTTTACAAGTGTGTTTTATTAAGGGAAGAAGAGCAAGTTTGTTGTTTATACTAACAGTCTGTAAATAGGCTATAAACATTTGTTGAAAGAATGAGTCACTTAGAAAAAAATTCAAGTAACAAGATGAAATGTAGATGAAAATCTACATTATTTGTTTAAGTTATTTTTAACTTATTTATCTTTAAGTTATTTATACCAGGATCAAACAAGCACATGCTAGAATTAAGTTTGAATGCACTTTGAAGGCCTAGTCATTGGATAATATAGAGTGACTTGAAAAAGTGAATAAATATCACCAAAATAAGTAAGGTCAACTTGGAAACAGAAGGACATGGGGACAGTGACAGACACCCGGGACCCTGGGTTTCTGGCAAAGCAGTTGGGGGAGTTTGCCCCCTGAGTGATCAAGCCTTGGCCTACGACCGCTACTCCCAATATCTACTGCCTCCTTATAGCTCCCATTTTTTGCCCTATCTCCCCAAGAAAATGTATTCGTACACCACCTGTGTTGTGTCCAATTTTGTTGTTATGTAAGCGTAGAATTTGATAGCTTACTATATTAAAAGTTAATAAAAACTCACCTTTAATTCAAGCTTTGGCCGTAAGTAAGAGTTGTTTATTTCTCTGGGGTAAAAAAGAACTTTAATTTATGGCCAGACTACTCCCTTGGGCCCCAAACCTCTTGCTTCATTTCTTGAGGAAACCATTTCCTTTTGCCTAAGTAACATGAACTTGGAATTCCCTGGGCTCTGCCTGCAGAATTACACTGTACTCTCTTTTCCTTTCTCTGACACTATTCCTCAGATTTCCAAGACAGCTTGGAAATCTCTCAGACAGCTTCCTTATGTTATTAACTGCTTTATCTCACGTGTACCCTCATAATTTCTATAAAATCAGTCAATTACTTTTCTGCAAAATCTTCCTTTCCAGGCTCACTAGTCTCCTTAATTGACTTGAATCTCACATGCATTTGTCACTGTTATTACTAGGCCGACAGAATTATAAATTGTGTATGTACTCTGTCTATAAAATGTTTGTACTTTGATTTGACCTAGCTGAAGGCGGCTTACTCCCAAAGCTCACAAAATTAGAAAGGTGGCTTTAAACAAATTATTTCTTTAATTGGCTCCACCAGGTCTTAGCTGCAACAAGCAGGATTTTCATTTCAGTTTGTGGGTTCTTCAGTTGCAGCATGTGTTTTTTTAGTTACGGCATGAAAGTTCTTTAGTTGCAGAGTGCAAACTCTAAGTTGCAGCATATGGAATCTAGCGTCCTACCCAAGATTGAGCCCGGACCCTGACACTGAGAGTGTGGAGTCTTAGCCGTTGGACCATCAGGGAAGTCTCTCGAGGAGTGGTTGTTTTGTTTTGTTTGCATCTCTCTAAAGTTCAGATTCTAACCTAACCCAGCAGTTCTCCAAATGTAGTCTGGGGACACGTCACTGTCTGAGAATTTTAGGGTATCTGCAAGACCGAAATCATACATAGGTAAAAGATCTATTCAGAGTTCTAGATAGAGTAATGGATTTTATGCTGCAGATTAAGAAATGTTTATTGAAATGGTTTCAGATTCCACATTACAACTAACCTTTAAGGAACTAACACTTGTGGAGTTTTTTAAACAGATTTATTCACAGATATAATTCACATACTATAATTCCAATATTAAGTGTATACTCCAGTGGCTTTTAGTATACTAACAGATATGTGAAACCACCTCTACAGTAAATTGTAGAATGCTTCCTATCATTGCAAGAAGAAACCTCATACCCTTTATCTAGTACCACGTTTTGTTCCATTCACCCAGACCTAAACAACCACTAATGTGTTTCCTGTCTCAATAGATTTACCTATTGTAGACATTCATATAAATTTCATATAAATGAAATCATACACATGACCCTTCATATTTGGCTTTTTTTCACTTAGAACAATATTTTCAAGGTGAATACATGTCATAGCATATATTAATACCCCATTTCCTTTTATGGTCAAATAATATTCCATTGTATGGATATGCCATGTTTTATTTATTCATTCATACATCGATGGATGTTTGAGTTATTTCTACCTCTTAGCTATTATGCTGTTATAAACATTGTTAGAAACATTTACATAACTGGATAATGTTGTTATAAACATTTATGTACAAGTTTTTGTGTGAACATTTGTTTACTTTTGGGTATATCGCTAGGATTGAAATTGCTGGATCGTGTGGTAACTCTAGGCTTCCTTATTTGAGGAGTTGTCAGACTATTTTTCAAAGTGGCTGTGTCATTTTAGATTTCCATGGGCAGGTTGAGGGTTCCAGTTTCTCCACATTTTGTCAGCACTCATTATGTGTCTTTTTCATTATAGCCAGTGGATGTGAAGTAGTATCTCATTGTGATTTTGATTTGCTTCTCCCTGATGACAAATAATGTCAAGAATCTCATGTGTTTATAGGCCACTTCTATATCTTATTTGCAGACGTGTCTGTCCAGATCCTTTGTCTATTTTTAAATTATGTCAATTTTCCTTTTATTTAGTTGTAAGACTGCTTCATATATTCTAGATACCAGGTCTTATCAGATACATGATTTGTAAAAATTTTTTCCATTCTGTGGGGTACCTTGTCACTTTTTTGATAGTGTCTTTGAAGCACAAATTTTTAAAGTTTTGATGAAATCTGATTTTTCCAGTTTTCCATGTTACTCATATTTTGATGTTACATTATTCATGGCAAACCCAAAGTCATGAAGATTTACCCCTATTTTTTTTTTTCCTAAGAGTTTTATACTTCAGTGCTTACATTTAGATCTTTGTTCCATTTTGACTTGATTTTCCATACATGGTATGGCAAGAGTCCAATTTCTTTCTTTTTTTTTTCTTTTTTGCATGTGGCTTTTCTAGGTGCCATTTGTTGAACAGGCCACCCTCTCTCTCACGGAATGATCTTGGCACTCTTGTTGAGTGTCAGCTGACCATAAACATATGGATTGACTTCTGGACTGTCGGTTATATTCTGTTGATTTCTAGGTCTACCTTGGGCCAGTGTCACTACGGCTTTATTACTGTTGCTTTGTGGGAAGTTTCGAACTCAGGAAGCTCTAGTCTTCCAACTTTGTTTTTCAAGATCATTTTAGTTAGTTTGGGGTCCTTTGCAATTTCTTAAGAATTTATAATCAGCTTGTCAAGTTTAACAAAGAAACTAGCTGTAGTTTCTATAGGAATTAAGTGGAATCTGTAGATCAATTTGGGAAGTATTGCCATCTTAATAGTATTAAGTCCTCCCATCCAATTCTTGAGTTTTTTATGTAGTCCCAAAAAAGAATATCTGCAGTTATCTGAAGTAGTTGTGAAAAGACTAATAAGAGACTCCTTCCTTTTCCAAATATTTATGTTGTGAGGCTGAATTTTCTCCATTAATTTGGCCAAAATAAAACAGTGAATGTAGAAACATATGTGAGAATCCAGCTGTATTCCCCTAAGCTAGACATTAAAGTGAAAGTGAAAGTGAAGTCACTCAGTCGTGTCCGACTCTTTGCAACCCCATGGACTGTAGCCTACCAGGCAGCTCCATCCATGGGATTTTCCAGGCAAGAGTACTGGATTTTCCAATGGAGTGGACTGCCATTTCCTTCTCCAGGGGATATTCCCAAACCAGGGATCAAACCCAGGTCTCCTGCATTGCAGATCCTTTACTGTCTGAGCCACCAGGGAAGCCAAGCTAGACATTAAAGAGATCTGCAAAAAAGTAAAACTTACCCCACAATTTTTTTGTTTGGGAAAATATAGTTATTTTTCATAAAAATTTGTTTATGTAATATGAAATGGGCTTCTTGCTATTTTCCAATAGATTAACAAACATTTTTAAAATTCCCTCACTTGAATTCTGAAATGAAACTAGCAAAGATATATAACACATGTAGCCAAATGTTCTTTGGAGACCTCAGTAAAGGGATCCTGAGGCCAAAATGTGAACTGTTGGCTTAATACATGATGCCCTTCATTGATGGGTCTGGTTAATTTTTCTGTCCATATTCTCCTATACTGACCAAAATACAACATACCTGTCACATCAATCATAAAAAATGCCTTGCATTTCTTTTGATGTATCATGTTTTTCCAAACCTCTGTGCTTTTTCATTTGTTGATGCTTCTGCCTGGAACAAATGCCCCATTGCTGCCCCCTCCTCCCAATTCGTAATATGTCAAAACTTTCAAACTTCACTCAAGCCCCAAATTCTCCAGATCTGAGCTCTTTCCATGTGACCACTCTGCTTTGTCCTTTGGACTTCTGAGTTTTCTTTTTTTTCCTTTAAGTACTGTATATACTCCTGTAATAGGAAACCCCATCGTATTCACTTCAGTACATGTTCTTAGCACACAATAAGTGATCAGTTGTATGCTGTAATGTGCTTAGTTGCTCAGTCATGTCCAGCTCTTTACGACCCTATGGACCGTAGCATACCAGGTTCCTCTGTCCATGGAGATTCTCCAGGCAAGAATACTAGAGTGGGTTGCCATGCCATCTACCAAAGGATCTTCCCAACCCAGGGATCAAACCTAGGTCTTCCACATTGCAGGCAGATTCTTTACCATGTGAGCCACCAGGGAAGCCCAAGAATACTGGAGTGGGTAGCCTATCCCTTCTCCAGGGGAACTTCCTGACCCAGGAATCAAACGGGGATTTCCTGCATTGCAGGTGGATTCTTGACCACCTGAGCTACCTGGGAAGCTCAAGTGATCAGTTAATATTTGGTAACAAAGTATATAATCCTATGGTACCATTAAAAAATTGTCAAACCTATTAGAAACTAGCCTCACACTATGTATTGTTGAATGTTTTATTTCCTATAAAGAATAAACACTTAGAAGTATAATTATTTAGAATTTATAAAAATGAATGCTTCCAGAATAAGAAGTGCTACATGGAAACATTGTTACAGGATTTTTCAGTTCATGAAATATAATCCTCTGATATTGTTACCTTTGTGATGTTCAGACCCATTATCATTTCATAGGGGCTTCCCAGGCAGTGCAGTGATAAAGAACCCACCTGCCAGTGCAGTAGACACGAGAGATGCAGGTTCAGTCCCTGGGTTGGGAAGATCCAGTGGAGAGGGAAATGGCAACCCACTCCAGTATTCTTGCTTGGAAAATCCCATGGACAGAAGAGTCTGGCTGGCTATAGTCCATGGATCGCAAAGAGTTGGACATGACTGAGCATGCATGCACACATGCATAGATGCAAATAGCTTAGATAAGTAGATTAGCTTAACTAAAATAATTTTTCTGAAAAGTAATTATAAAAGTACTTTAATTAATGGGTTCTAAATTATTTGCTTAGGATATGGGGATATAGTGAATTGATAGCCACTTCCCCTTTAATAAAACATATATGAATATTTTGTTACAATTTCCTGGAAAAATCATTATACTTCTTTATAGTTATAAATCTTCCTTTTCACATAAAACTTTTCAATTCCCAAATATTCAGTTACAATAAAACTGTAAATTAGCTACATGGCTACAATGTATTTTGTGAATAAGTTCAATGAAATCAAATAAGCACCAAAGATACTATTTTAACATGACTTGAAATTATATAGATTCAAATATCTTAGATTTCAATTAATAGTTGCAAAACCACAATAGGTAGTGATGTATGTAACACTGCATTTAGTCTATGATATGGGTGTTATATCTCTTTTTAGCATAATAATGAGACGATGTATTTCCTTTATAAATTCCTGAGAAGTCACTAGGTAGAGAACAGTTTGCATTTTGATGGTAAGGAGATAGCTTCAGAATACAAGCTTCGGAAAGTCAAAGTCTTCTGAAGGTCTCAGCAGCATGTTATGGGGAGACAACTAAGCACGCAGGGTGACAGATGTTAACTAGACTTGCAGTGATCATTTCAGAAGAGAAACAAGTATCGAATCATTGTGTTGTACACCTGAAAGTAAAACAATGTTGTAGGTCAATTATACCTCAGCAAAATAATAATAACCATCTGTACTCAAAGCTAACTGCAATATAACTTCTAATAAAAATATAATTGCAATGCCATTTAAATCAACCAGATCTTTTAATAAATGGAATGATTCCTAATATAACTTTACTATAATATCTTAAGATAAAAGCAATACAAACAGGAAAATCTACAAACTAACTTGACTATTGACTAAAGATGCAAACATTCTAAATTTTAATAAATTTAGGGTAAAAATATTCCATTCAGAGTAACAACAAAACTATGAGAATTCATTTTACCTGGTTTACCGCTGATCCACCTGGGTTTGGAGACAGTAAAATGTGAAAGTAATGTGCATGGCATCCTAGAATCAATGAAATATATAAAAGGACTAGAAATATACCTGGCTATGCCTAGTTTTAGAAAAACATAAATCTTAAATTAAAAAACTAAAATCTTACTGAGTACTCAAATACATCCTTAGATTTATTTACAACAGATTCTGTATTGAAAGGTCCCTGATATATTCCTGCATACAGCCAAATTGGAAAAGTCTTGCATTTAAAGGGAGAAATGAAGAGGGTGGGAGGGGATATAGATTGCTGCTTCTTTATATAAGTTTATATTGAAATATGTCACTTACTAAAGCAAGCATTGTTATATTGAATTTGAAAGTAGAATTTTCTTTTTGCTTTCAATATTTTATGAAAAGAACAAAACTGGGAGGTATTATTGGGTCAGTAATTAGACACTTAAAATACAGATGAAGGGAAAGAGCAACAAGGCAAATGAAAAATGAAGCTTTAGAAAGGAAAATAGGCTTCTATATGTCAATTCTCACTCACAGAAAGGGCTTCCTTCCTCTGTACATTGCTTAATCTGCATGTTAATGAGGAACAATGGTTACCCCAAGTTTTTATTTATAAAATTTGAAGGTATAAGAATGGAGTTGCCCAGAACTTAGGTCTTAACTGTCCATTGATAGGGATAAAATATGAATTATAAGATCCTTCTTCAAAAGAGTAAATTGAGGAAATTATGTAAAAAACTTGGAGGAAAGGGATTCTAGAAGAATAAACCAGAGATAAGAGAAAAAAATGACAAAGATGCAAAAAAAAGAAAATGTGCCAGTTTTCTCCTTTAGTAATTTGCAGCTTTTAGACTATGAGTTCAATTAAGAAAGAATTCTTAAAAGCAAGCTTGATGTTACACTTAAGCAGGGTAGAGACCAGAGGACAGTCTATACGAAATTAGTTCAGGGACCTGGGAGATCTCCTCTAAATATTTCCTCTATATTTCATATCTGAAATGTTTTTAGTAGGGAAAAAACACTTCATTTTGTAATTAATTAGAGGTAAATATTGTGTACACCCCTTGGGAAAACTAAATACGGAATAAAATTCATATGTTATAATAAAATAATATTAAATCTTCTGATAATTATAGGGAGATGAAAAGGATACATTTGTGTGGTGGAGGGGGTTTCTGTGGTGAAGGATGATCGGAGCGATCACAGTGGAGTATAAGGTCAAAGGAGGAAATTGGTAAAATGGAAAGCTCATGATTTGTCCAGGGCAGGCCCTACCAAAAATCTTCAAGTTCAATCTACAATGTGCCAAATGCAACCAAGAAATAAGTCCACAATCTCTTTGTCTTTTTATTCTCTTATGCTTGATTAGAGTGTTTGAAAGTAATAGAAAAAAATGTTAGAGTTAGTTATGGGAAACAATGAATGGAGGCTCTCACTATGTGCTTCATAGTACTCTGACTCACAGAACACACACAGCTACCTACCTTAGCAGAGTGCTGAAAAGCGCACAGGACACAGGGGAAGAAAGCCTGTCGGGTTCCTTATTGCCTGTAGTTTTGTATGCAGATCCGCTCTAGAGACAGCAGTGATACATTTTATCACTGGCTTCCAGGAGGGATACTCCTGGGAAAGGAGCATAAACTGTTTTTCACCTAGCGACTAATAACTTGGCAGAAACTTGCTGGCTGAGATACAGAAAGTATGCTTTAAAGTGGTGTTTGTCAGTCCTTTTTGTTTACATTTTTAGCCATTTTCCCCCTAGCCACTTCCCATGAAATTTTAACGCCACAGATATACTGTGTTTTTAATCTGTGTGTCATGGTCCGTGCGTGGGTTGGGAAAGGAATTTCCAGACATGAGGCAAAATGAGAGAAGAATGGTGTTTATTAGAGTGGGAGATGCTGTTAGAACAGTGGGTCAGCTCAAGGGACAGCTGACTGCTTTTGCAGGCTTGCAACCAATTTTTATAGGCTCAAGACAGAAAATTCCTACTGGAATGGTGGCATTAGGTGATTGGTTAGGATGCTATAGGGTGGATAGTAGGGTGGGTATTTTACATAAAATATGGGGTCAGGAAACTTGCTGGTTTAGATCCAGAGGCTCATGGCAACTGTTGCTAAGGGGCTTGGTCAGTTCCAGAGATTTTTATCCTGTGACCTTGGTACAGGGCTCCACACCTTTGGTATAGGACTCCATAGTGTGCATGTCTGTCATTTATACACAGATGTTTTTCCTTCCCCAAGAACTAAGTTCTGCTCCATTGAAGGAGATATTGCTTCCATTGAGAATATTTGTCTTAAAGTAGTATCTTTGAATGTTATTATTGCATGAGGCAGCTAGTATTCCCTTTTTCCTAATTTGTGAAACTACAGTAGGCCATTAAAATTTGTTTTTATCCTTTAGAAAAAAACTCAACACCATGTTCATGAAAACTGTAGAGAAATCACTTAGATTAAGCAGTTAAGGAAGACGAGTCAATTGGAATTTTTCTGGCATTAAGTCAATTGCTGAGATACTTTCTCATCTTCCCACTACTAGAATTTGAAAGAAAACGTCTCATGCCTTTAGAACTAATCTACAAATAATTAGTAAGTCATTCATGTTACAAACACTCCATAGTCTTATATACATTGTTTAGAACAAAGAATTGGGATTTTATAGAATCAAATTAAACCAAAGAGGCAATTCTGCCTCCAGGATGGGGTCACATGACTTTTACATGTTTAACTGAATTTACTTAAATGTTCTCCATGGTAATATTTATTTCACTACACATTTTGAAACTAATATCAAGAAAAATATATATGCATCTTATTTCTGCACACACACAGACACACATGTTCTTTCCTGTTTCTAAATTATTTTATTCTTCTCTGGCATAACAGCTCTGCCTTCATTACTTTGTAATGGACTATGTCCTTTCCTAGGTAAAAGACAAGTTTTTATCCAATTTTACTTGGGAAGGGAAGAAGTAAAGTACAAGTCCTTTACTTGGGAAGGAACCCTATACCTTCCACCAGCACTGCTCAGCCTGTTCATTTATGAAGTGTCTTCCACCTGCAGCAAGGTAGAAGCATACAGATTTATGCAGGGCCTTGAAGGTTCTGAAAATAAACTAGGTATGCAGCACCCATACCACTGCAATTGTTTCATTAATGTTTGCATATTAAACATGGCTCGTATCTTACAAAGTTTTTGAAAAATAAATGTAATTCAAATACTTACAGTGATTGATGGTAAATGAGAGTTAAATAGTTGCCCACTTTAAAAATAAGTTAGATAATGATAGGCAAAGAATGTTTACACAGATTTATAAATAGAGGTCACCACAAATAGATTTAAAACTATATCAGCTTACTGCAAGATAAAGGTAATTCATGTTATTGGGGAAATGACAAACAACGGCTGATAACTAAAGAGGATCCCTCCCTCCTGCCTTTATTTTTAAAATGCCAAAGGGATCCAAGATATAAATGTAGGATATAGAATGATAGAAGTTGTAGAAGAAAATATGAAATAACTGGAGACTAGAAAAATGACTGATCAACTCAATTACACAAAAATAAGACATAACTACAGAGCACAAATATCCTGAATATAGTCAGGATAAATTCAAAATTGTAAAAAAAAATAATTGTAACAGATGATTATAGGAATAATTAGACTTAAAAGAGCTTCTAAAATTAACAGAAAAAATCAATAACCCAATTAAAATAAGGATATTAATAAATCATTCACCAGAAAAGGAAATATAAATGTCTTTTAAATGTGAAAAGATTTCCATCTTCAATAAATTATAGTACATCTATATAATGGTATCTCTGTATAAACTATGAAACCATTTCAAAGATGCATTGTTAAATTTTCAAAAACAAGGTTAAAAACCAAGAATTTTTAATCTATATATAAAAATGAATATGTGCATATACTGCTTCTGTGTGTACATGCTTGTATATGCATAGATTACAGCTAGAGAAAGATAGGTGTTTGTCACTCAGTCATGTCCGACTTCGCGACCCCAAAGGCTGTAGCCTGCCAGGCTCCACTGTCCACCAAGTTCTCCAGGCAAGAATACTGGAGTGGGTTGCCATGCCCTTCTCCAGGAGAGAGAGAGATATAAGTTATCTATAATCATGGTGTCCCTTGATGGGGGAGGAAATGGGTACTGAGAAGGGATTATTACTTTTCACTACAAACCCTTTCATATTTTCTGGATTTTGTACCTTATGCATTTATTAATTATTTTTTAAAGTTGGTTATATAAGTCAATTATTTTCACCATTACTATGATTTTAGATGATCGTTTACATTATTTATTATTTCTTAGAATTCCAGTATAAATGCACACACACACACAATAGTTTAATCATTTCTCTCTTGGTGAACATTTTTTCTAATTTTTCTTTAAAGATTTCACAACTGTATATAGTATTTTTCTTTCATGTGCATTGTCTAGCCAAGATGGTCTCTACTTAGTCTTTTTCTTTCCATCAATTTCATATGCCTTCACCAGCTTCTTCTCAAGAGTTTTAAATCCAGTTCATCTTTTAAACCCTATTTTCTTTTTTCACTCTGGCCCTGAATTTTTTCTTTTATTTTATTTCCTATATATTTATTATCACTCTATACCTATTTTGCTTCATCAATAAAATAGGAATAATAATATCAATCTCAGAGTTTTTATGAACATTAAATTAATGTGGGAAACATGTATAAATGATTAAATGCTATAAAAACATAAATTATACCATTCATATTTTGTACTTTATGATAATTATTTCTTATATTATTTGCACTAGTGTTATATTATTATCATCTTGTGTACCTACTGTCTATGTACATACTACCTTTTTTTACTAGCTTTGGGTGCTTTAAAGAAGGATTTACTGTTCATCTGTGTATCTTCTACCAGCATATATAGTTGGCATCTTCACTGAGTGGTCCTCAATAATGTTGATAGTACAATAAATGCAATAAACAACATATGATTGATTCTACTATTTGGATTTGGAGTTAACAGTTCCATAATTTTTTTAATTCCACAATTGGAGTATAAATGATAGTCCGTAATATGGCACCCCACTCCAGTACTCTTGCCTGGAAAATCCCACAGATGGACGAGCCTGGTGGGCTGCAGTCCATGGGGTCGCTGAGGGTCGGACACGACTGAGCGACTTCCCTTTCACTTTTCACTTTCATGCATTGGAGAAGGAAATGGCAACCCACTCCAGTGTTCTTGCGTGGAGAATCCCAGGGACGGGGGAGCCTGGTGGGCTGCCATCCATGGGGTCACACAGAGTTGGACGCAACTGAAGTGACTTAGCAACAACTTATATATAATGCTGCTTTAAGAGAAATGTTCAACCAAAAGGGACACTTCTTGCCTTAATATGTCCCGATCTGCCACCAGCTCGTGTAAGATCACATCTTGAAGGAGGCTATTGAATCTACTATAGGTCCCCAGCTTCTCTAAGGGACCTATAAACCTCTCAGACATAATCACATTCCCTGACTTATTACTATGCCACCTATTTTATCTACAGACTTTGCCTTACCTATTGTCCTGTACATTATTATTCATTTTCATGATTTTTTCCTCTATCATATGGTGACTTTCTGAGCACAGCAACCATGATTTCTCATCCTCATATTCCTAGTCCCTACCACAGTGTCGGGCACATGATATGTCTAGAAACAGTCATTAAATGTGAATTAGGCTAATTTGAGGAAATGAATCACTTCTATTGCATTGTAACTGCAAAAATGACTTTGGAGCAGATTTGATCAGATGAAATATATGTTTTATGTAATTCTTATCATAATATCTGTGGTAAACTTAGTAATAATGAGAAAACCCAAAGATGATATATTACAATCAAGCACAGAGTTGAAAAGAAAAAGAATTGCACAGTGTCACTTAATATAGTTCAGTTAACATCTGTTTGTGGTGCCATTATTACTACCTACTGGCTAGTGTTCAACACTGATCAGTAAATTAGTAGGCTGTATTCCTGATGATACATCTATTTTCTGCCTAATGGTATATTAACTTAGCTGACCTTGGCTGTCCTGATTAGAAAAAATTCACACATCAGAACATTGTTTATTGAACATGTCAAATATTTGCCCTAACTCCTTTGCTTTCCTCTCTTAAAAAAAAATGATGAGTTAAGAAGGCCTAGTAAGAAATTTAAATGATTCTGTTCAAAGCAAGAGCATCTTCAGTCCCAATCAAATCTGTATATTTATATATAAATTTATTCTAACTTATAGATGTTGAAAAATTAGTGAAAATTTTAACTAAGAAAAAACATAAGTAGGGCATAGAGATTATACTATAACAGAAACATTATTTTTGGTTAACATAAGAAGTTTGCCCTCAATTATAAATTCATAGTCAATTGAACACTGTATTTTATGCACTAAAGCAGGATGTGGGAAAACTAGTCCTTAAAAGTAGTTTGATGTATTGGTTTTTCTCCATTTAACTTTTCCTCTCACCTCTGCTTTAAACTTTTCAATGGATTGTATTCCTGGGTGCACCTACTCTCTGGCTTATGATTGAATCTGATCCAACAAGGCACTGGCAGGCAGTGAGAGAAAGGAGGAGCCTAGAGCATTTATTCCCTTTACCCCTTTCATCCTGAGATAGTGTTTGATTATGCCTGCACTGTTTTTTATGGTCAAGGTTCTGTCAGGGAGTTTTACTTCCATGGCTATATCTTCTGTCAAGTTCTAACAGCACTATGGGACTTCTAGTTTCAAGAAGGCGGACTGAACATTTGTGTCAAAATTTCTGGCTCCTATTCAAGACTGACACTGTAGTGTAAGTTTAATACAGACACTACATAAGGTTTATAAAAGTAAATAAATATTAATATATAATTACATTGAGAGGGAGATGGGATAAAATATTTTGGTATCAGTGAAGTAATGAACAAAAGCTACTGCTGCTCCTAGACGTAAACCAATGAGATCACCAAGAAGGTGACTACTAGGAAAAGCCATGGTGTCAGCCGGTGGTCATAATTGAGGACATGGAATCAAGACCAACCAAGAATCATCAGGCATCTGAGAAAGGCTACAAATTCTGAGGCAACAAATTCATAAGTCAAAGGATTTGTATCCAATAACATAGAGATAATGTAATAATATCAAAAGGAATTAGAATACATATAGTTCCTATTCATAAAGAAATAAAAATACACTCATGACACAAGAGTAAATAGCTATAAAATAAAAAGTTACAGTTGTGGAAAAAGAACTTAGAAATCACAGAAATGTCAACTTGGAAATTGGTTAAAAAAAAAGAAAAAAGAAACTCATTAGAGTCAGGTTAAATAACAAACTGAACCTAGCTAAAGAACAAAATAGTTCACACATGTAAGATCTGCATCTTTCCCTCCAGGAACAATAGCTCAGTATTGCTAATTCAAGATTCCCAGAGACTTTATACAGTATATTACCAGGAATAACAAAAGTTGGGTGGATGGGCAGGCATGCTTGCCCAGGCAGGGCAAGCCTGGAGGCTGAGGGACTCAACAGGACTTTGGCAGGATGGGGATTTTACTGGGGCTGGGTGCATTGACCAGGTGGAGATATCTATCACAGAAGCCACTTAGGCATCTGGGAAATGCAGTTCACATGTATTGATATTTACAATGCAGTGGATTTGTTTATGAAGACAAAAGACAATAGAAACAGAGAGCCCACTTCCAAGCAAGATGTTTCTGCTTAATCAGTTCAGTGCTGGAATCACATTGGTGTTTGCTTTACTTGCAGGTTCCCTTCTAGGTTTGCGCTGTGGTGAGATTTCATTCTCTACATTTAAACAACATCCTTTCTGAGCTGCTGTGAATAAATTTGCAGTGATACTGTATATCTTCATCTAATGGAGAATTAGCTGTACCTTGAATAAAGACTGTGGACAACTTGATAATAGTACAATGTCATCGGACTGGAGCCAGAATCCCAGTGAACTGAATCATCTTGGCATTGACGAGCTCTGGGATAACATCAGAGCGGGAATCCAGCAAGTGTATGCCAGACAAAGTATGGTGAAATCCAGATACATAGAACTCTACACTCTTCTTTATAACCACTGTTTATATGTGTCCCCTCAAGCCCAGACTCAATCAAAAAAGGGGCAGAAGCTGAGGGAAGATAAGACTGTTGGCTTCGAATTATACAAACGAATTAAAGAATTTTTGAAGAATCACTTGACAAATCTTCCTAAGGATGGAGAAGATTTAATGGATATAGGAATACTGAAGTTCTATACTCAACAATGGGAAGATTACCAGTTTTCGAGCAAAGTGCTGAATGGGATTTGTGCCCGCCTCAATAAACATTTACTTAATAGCACAAATAACGAAGGACACAATGTTTGTGAAATATATTCTCTCGCAATGGTGACTTGGAGAGATTGTCTTTTCAGGCCATTGAATAAACAAGTAACAAATGCTGTTTTAAAACTGATTGAAAAGGAAAGAAATGGTGAATCCATCAATACAAGACTGATAAGTGGTGCTATCCAGTCTTACTTGGAACTGGGGGTGAATGAAGATAATCAGTTTGAGGAGAGCCCTATGCTAACAGTGTACAAAGAAGCCTTTGAATCTCAGTTCTTGGCTGACACAGAGAGATATTATACCAGAAAGAGTACTGAATTGTTGCAGCAGAACCCAGTTACTGAATATATGAAAAAGGTGGAGGCTCTTCTGCTGGAGGAGCGGCGGAGGGCCCGGGTCTACCTTCACCAGAGCAGCAAGGGCAAGCTAGCCAGGAAATGCAGGCAGGTGCTCGTGGAGAAACACTTGGAGATTTTCCTCACAGAATTCCAGAATTTACTGAACGCCAACAAAAGTGAAGATTTGGGTCGCATGTATAGGCTCATATATAGAATCAAGAATGGCCTGGGAGAATTTAAAAAGATCCTGGAGACACACATTCATAATCAGGGTCTTTCAGCAATTGAGGAGTGTGGAGAAGCTGCTTTAAATGACCCCAGAATGTATGTAGAGACAGTATTGAATATCCATAAAAAATACAATGCCCTGGTGATATCAGCATTCAGGAACCATGCTGACTTCGTGGCTGCACTGGACAAGGCATGCAGCGGCTTCATAAACAACAATGCAGTTACCAAAATGGCTCAGTCATCCAGTAAATCCCCTGAGTTGCTGGCTCAATACTGTGATTCCTTGTTGAAGAAGAGTTCCAAGAACCCAGAAGAAGCAGAACTAGAAGACACACTTAACCACGTGATGACGGTCTTTAAGTATATGGATGACAAAGATGTGGTTCAGAAGTTCTACACGAAAATGCTGGCCAAAAGGCTTGTCCATCAGAACAGTGCGAGTGACGATGCTGAAGCAAGCATGGTCTCTAAGTTAAAGCAAGCTTGTGGTTTTGAGTATACCTCCAAACTTCAGCGGATGTTTCAAGACATTGGTGTAAGCAAAGCTTTGAATGCGCAGTTCAAAAAGCACCTGATGGATTCAGAGCCTTTGGACTTAGATTTCAGTATTCACGTTCTGAGTTACGGATGGTGGCCCTTTGAGGAATCTTGTACAGTTCTCTTGCCATCAGAGCTGGAACCATGTTATCGGCGCTTCACTGCATTTTATGCCAGCTGTTACAGTGACAGAAAATTGTCATGGGCATATCAACTGTCTGAAGGAGAATTAGTAACAAACTACTTCAAAAACAACTACACTTTGCGTGTATCTACATTTCAGATGGCCATCCTGCTCCAGTACAACACGGAAGATGCTTACACCATTCAACAGCTGATGGACAGCACTCAGATCAAAATGGACATTGTGGCACAAGTCTTACAGATTTTATTGAAGTTTAAGTTACTGGTTTTGGAAGACAAAAGTGCAAATGTTGACGAGGTGGAATTGAAGCCAGACACCTTAATAAAATTACATTTTGGTTATAAAAGTAAGAAATTAAGGGTTAATATCAGCTTGCCAATGAAAATTGAACAGAAGCGGGAACAAGAAACCATGTACAAAAACATTGAGGAAGATCGCAAACTGCTGATCCAGGCGGCTATTGTGAGAATAATGAAAATGAGGAAGGTTGTAAAACACCAGCAGTTACTCGGAGAAGTAGCGACTCAGTTGTCCTCAGTATTCAAGCCTCAGATCTCAGTGATTAAGAAATGTATTGACATTCTGATCGAGAAAGAGTATTTGGAGCGAGTGGGTGATGAAAAGGACACCTACAGTTACCTGGCTTAACCCTCCTGGAAGGGTCTGACTGCGGGCACAGCCCCTCGTCCCCTTAGGAAGGAGGGAGACAAGCTCACAGTGGTGGCAGAGTCACTCCGACCTCCTCCTTGGCCCCAGGTCCAGGTACCCATCGCTGGCTCCGGATGGAGAACTGCTTAGAATTACCACACCTCACATCTGTAAATATGGACGCTGATGCCATTTAACCTAATTGAAGACCAGAGGAGAGGAAACTTGCCACCCTGAGGGCTGCATGCTTTTGCATCCAGATCAACCCATTGGCCACATGAATAATAGCTGCTAGCTGGGCAGCCCCTTGGAGGCTGACAGCACCTTGAGAGCAGGTCTGAATGGACCCACTTGTAATCTGTTATGAAAAACCATTTGTCTATGTGCTTCTTTTTTTTAACTGTGGAAATAAAGAAAATTAAAGGGAAAAAAATGAGTTGATTCTAGAAAGTGTCAAAGAATGTTCAGAAGCATGGAGAATAAATCCAGAAGTTCAAATTTTAATTTCAATAGAATTTCAGAGTAAAGTAATAGAAATCAGAAAAAGTCAATATTTGAAGAAATAATGGGAAATAATTTCTCAGAATTATAGAAATGTGTGATTCCACATGTTACAAAAATCCATTTAATGCAAAGCAATATCAAAACAAATTTAAAAAGCAAGAAACAAATGAAACCACACCTGAACACATGGTAGAGTAGCTTCCACATGTTAAGGATAAAGGGAAACGTTGAAAGTCATCAGAGGGGAAAAGCAGCATAATAACGTGTAAAAATCCATTTTCATGAGCTATTTCATCAGACACATGAGGTTTGTTAGATTCATGACATCAATAGAGCAATACTTCCAAATTACTGAGGGAGAGGTCTATTTCTGCAATTGCTCACTAATGGTTTCAAACCACTTCCAACCAAGGAAAACTTTATAGACAACATTCAAAATGGAAAGAAAAGGCTGAAAATTGCAGTTAAGCGTTAACCAACAGCATCGGAGTGTTCAAAACTGTCACATTCCAAAGAAAGGATTGGTTCCTGAGTGAAGTCTTTAGAATACCCTTTCTGTTAAGAGTGTATGTACATACATGAGGTCTTGGGGCATGCCAGATAGTTCTGCTAATAATGTGACATGGTGGGGTACTCGGACCATAGTTTATCAGTTTGACCTCTGGAGTTGCTGGAAACTAAGTAACCAAGGTCAGCCACTTGGACAATAAACCATGTCTACTTTACTGACTCTTAATAGAAACCTTGACACCAAGACTCCTATGAAATAGGCTGTTTTACAAAAGTTCATACACCTTGACACATAAGTTGCTGGGAAATTAAATGCTATTCAATGACTCTGGGGAAGAGGACAGTTGGAAGCTTGTTCCTAATCTCTGCTTGACCCTCACATTTGCACCTTTTGCCTTGACTGGGTTTAATTTGTATCCTTTGGTGTAGCAAACTGTGGCTGAGTAAAACAGCTTTTCTGAGTTCTCTTGAGTCTTTCTAGAAAAATCATCAAACCTGAGGATGGTCTTGGAGACCTTCAACATAGAACGATTTTCAAGGCAGTAGAGACAAACAGAAAAGAAAATTCTAAAGATGAAGCATAAGTGGGAATTTGATGTGTTTGGAAGTCGTATGACAAATTAGCAGTTGGAATGATTAATTATTATTGGCTCTAGTTCTCCACATGGACAAATATATTTAAATAGAATGCATTTATTTTATTACTTACCTCAAACACAAACACAAATTCCAGATGAAGAATAAATGTAAAAATAGAAACATGACTTTTAACCAAGAAAACAGTCTCTATGATATTGAGCCCTTTAATTAAAATTTTTCCAAGGTAAAATTAGTTAAAAAAAAAAATTGAAAAAATGATGTGGCTATCTCAAAAGTGCTAATAATCATTGACAAAAGACACCACCAACAAAATTAACAGATGGAGAAAAACTGGAAGAAAAAATTATAACTATAAATAAGATATTATAAATACATAAAATATATATTACAAAATAAAGGACCAGTACATAGCATAAAGAACATCTATAAGTCAATAAGAAATATGCAAACAACTAAACAGGATACTGGAAAAGGACAGTTTTTCAAAAAATTAAAACAGTTGACATATTAAAAAGTATCCAAAGACAGTAACAATTAAACGTGATTTGAAAGAATAGGAGTAGATCATTTTTCATTCATCAAATTTACTTTTTCCTAAGTCAAAAATGGTTTAAATGTTTGAGTCTTGGAAAACTCTCTCAGAGTACTGATTTTACACTGGGGCAGACAGTTTTCAGGGCAACTTGAGTGTCTTAAAATACGAAAGGTGCATACTCTATAACTTAGTATTTCTGTTTCTAGGTACCTGCTTTAGGGATGACCTACTCATGCATGTCAAAATAAACGCTTATAGATTGCTCTTTCTTAATATAACTTGTTTACTGGCTTTCAAGAACATCACACTCTATTTTGTTCTCTTTTGTCACTATTCACTCCTGACTCTGCACTATGGTTTTCTCTCTCCTGGCAGTGTAAGGTTAAAGTAGCTCCAGGCTCAGCCCCTGCTGCTATTCTCTTCTCCAGCTGCATTCACCTTAGTTATCTAAGATGGCTCAAAGCTTTAAACAGCATCTATGGGCGGATAACTCCGACATATCTATCTCCAGATCAGATCACTCTCCCAAACTAAACTCATATATCCAGTGTCCTACTCATTCACTACTGTACAGTTAGACAAAAATCTGTGTCTCCTCAAAGTCCCTTGGCCGCCTCCTCATTTACAAAGACGCTTTCTTCCCTGAGGATCATGCTGCTGCTGCCTTTGCCATTCCACTTGGCAAGATTTCTCTGCTGGCTGGTGGTCAAGCTGAGGTCCCAGACTGTTAGGCCTCTTATGTCCAACAAACCAATCCACATCCGCTTGCATACTGCAATAAAAAATGGGGGTGTGGGATTTTTCATCCTTATTATTGACCACCAAGGTGCTGACCAGTAACATTCAGTAAAGTAGGGCATTGGTCTTGACTAATGGGAATCGAGAGATGGGAGGAAACTGAGTAGAAAAATTCTGTCTCTTCTCTCTTCTAAACTATTCTGAGGTGTAGTTTCTTGGGGTTACTAAATTCCAACTGGGAGGAGATGAGAGAAATCACTGCCCTTAAAAAGTGAAATGTGCCTGTGAGCAAGTCCAAGCAGACCTGTAGTCAGTCACACATTTGTGGCTCCTTCTCCAGCATCAGCCCACACTCATCACTTCCTCCTCCAAAGTCTTAAACTGAGTCTAGATTTCTTCTTCTCATGCATCCCTATGGTATCTAGCATCTTGGTAACACACATTAAAAAGTCTCTAAAATGTCTTTTTAAAAGAAAGACAATGAGAATGGGAGATAGGATATGTGAAAGAGAAAGAAGGAAAGAAAAGAAGAAGAAAAATTCAGACCAACATATCAACTATTCTCTCTATACAGTTGTGAAGAACTACTGTTTTATTCTTTCTCTAAGTAACAAAATCCCAATAATTTATGCAGTTAAGAGAAAAGTCAGTGTTCTTCTGGCAAAGGACCTCAAACCAATATTAAAGTTTAGATTTATCTGAGTAAAAGCAATTAGCTTCTTGGCAAGTATTGAAACAGTAATTGTGCAACTTAAGTATCCTAACCTCTCTTTCCCCCCATTTGGAATTTGCCCAATTTATAACTGACAGGTTGCACTTCATAAATGTTGCTGTCTTTGGGCCACTTCCCTGTACAAAGACTTACATTTGTCCCCAGGAGTTTTTTTGTATCAGGTCTATACTCTTATTCCAGGATTTATGATCTACTCTTTAACCATATCCTAACAATAATCTAACCTTCCTGCCAAAGAATTTTATGTTTTATAATTGCCCTGAACAATATCCACTTTGGTCAGAAAGTCTTAACATTCTTCTTTTTATGTCTATACAGTCAAGGTAATGCTGCTTTCTCTCCATAGATTTTTTTTTCCTTCCCACCTATAATATGTTACCATTATAAGAACTTCCTCTTCTTAGTGACTATAGACCCTTGTAGTTATGGCATTAAAAAAAAAAAAGGAAGAGATAGGTCTGGATTCCAGAATTCAATAATTTAGTTGATCTCATGATAACTGTCACCATCAAGAGATGCTGCAATGCAGGTTGTACTAGGACCCAACTGTACCTCAAACAAACCTTTACAAGGCATATAAGATTACTTTTTTTTGTCATCACAGGTGAGCCCTCTGTAATTGCCTTTATAATGTCTCTTCTACTACAAATGTGTCAGCATTAGTCATTCAAAACATTTCTCCTTTGGCAGTTTTTATGTCAAATGATATTAAGACACTGAGGATTCATTCATAATTAAGATATACCTCATCCCTGCCCTTTCAGAACTTCTATTTCAATGAAGAGAATTAACACATAAATGAGATATTTTTAGTGCCATCAAAAAGACTAAGATGACGTGACAGTAAATTGGACAAAGGAGAGACAATTATAGATTGAGTCACCTATCAGAGAAGATTTGCTGATGTTGTGGAATGTTGAGTTGAAGCCTCATTAGAAGACAGTATTCCAAAAGCCTGGGAAAGAGGATGCCAAGTAGTGGGACTGGCAAGAACAAATCTTGAGTTTGGAACGATGTTGGTGTACCTGGGCAGTGAGAGTGTTCAGTGCGGTTGCAGTATAGTACGGAAGAGAGAAAATGGCACATTAAGAAAAGAGGAAACAAGTACAAAGCATTCAGACCTTGTGGACCAAGATATGGAATTTGCATTTTATTGAAAATAAAATGAGAAGCTGCTAGAGAATTTTGGCAAGGGATTAACATCCAATTTTCATGTCAAAATTGTTGTTTCCTCCATAGAGAAGGGGGAAGAGAACACATCAGTTCCACCTTTGTTCCAACTTCAGAGATAGGTTCTCGAAAAACATGAGTTTTGGAATAAAGTGACTTTTTATATCTGCTGATGATCACCTAAAAGTTTCTAGGTAGACCTTTGTTCTCTTGACATATTAGCACTAAAGGTGTTGTCTGCACATTTAACATCAGTAATTAAATAACAACCAAACATTCGAAAGTGAGAAATACAAGCAGGTAGAGCTGAGGTAAAATAAGAGAAAGTTCTGATTATTACTGCATAGACCAGCTTATCAGACAAGGAAGTAATAAGGCTGAAACAATGCTTAATTACAAATGCACTAACCAAGGCAGTTTTGTCTTTATGTGGAAAACATGGCTTAACTTCTCCAATTCTTACTGACTGCACTCCATTTCAACTACTTTCAACAACTAGGCATAACTCATTTTATTCTGGTCTGTTTCACTGGGCTTTGCAGATAATGTGTTTTTTTACAACACAAATTGAGATTGTGGCAACCCTGTGTCAAGCAGGTGTATGGGCACCATTTTTTCAAAAGCATTTGCTTACTTGTCCTCACATTTTGTTAGTTCTTGCAACATTTCAAACATTTCCACTATTATTATATTTGTTATGGGCTTCTCTGGTGGCTCAGGGGATAAGGAATCTGCCTGCAATGCAGGAGACACGGGTTTGATCCCTGGGTCAGGAAGATCCCCTGGAGAAGGAAATGGAAACTCACTCTAGTATTCTTGCCTGGGAAATCCTGTGAGCAGAGGAGCCTGGCAAGCTACTGTCCATGGGGTTGCAAGAGTTGGACACATCTTAGCGACTAAACCACCACATTTGTTATAGTGATCAGTGATTGGCAATCTTTGATGTTACTGTTGCAAAAGAAAATTCACAGCTTGCTGAAGGCTTAGATAATGATGAGCATATTTTAGCAATGAAGTATTTTAAAGTTAAGATACGTATGCGGTTTTATAGACATAATGCTATTGCACTCTTAGACTAGAGTACAGTATAAACATAACTTGTATGCACTGGGAAGCCAAAAACTTCATGTGACTCACTGTATGCAATAGTTGCTTTATTGTGGTGGTCTGGAACTAAACCCATGATATCTCTGGGGAAGTATATATATGTGTGTGTATATATGTGTGTATATATATATATATATATATATATATATATATATATATATATGCTAGGTGGCGCTAGTGGTAAACAACTTGCCTGCCAATGCAGGAAACATAAGAGATACAGGTTCAATCCCTAGGTCTGGAAGATCCCCTGGAGGAGGGCATGGCAACCCACTCCAGTTTTCTTACCTAGAGAATCCCATGGACAGAGGAGCCTGGTGGGCTACAGTCCATGGGGTTGCAAAGAGTTGGACATGACTGAAGCAACTTAGCACGCACATGTGCACACACACACATATGTTTTATGTCATTTATGTGCTGAATGTATACTCCTGCTGAAACTACAGGCTTTGCAATGAAGCAAAATAGGGAATTTTGACAGTTTACTTTTGGCCAATATCTGTCCTCGGAATGTATTGCTAACAAAACCAGATAGTATTCAGTAAAGGAAATGAGCCAGGTTGCATTCAACCTGTTCAAACATGTTCAGAAAATTATATAATCCTAGTAGGTAATAAGTGGGAAATACCAAGTGGTTGTACCTGACAAGATACTGAGCACAAGGAAGGAGAAAGTTCTGATTAGAAAAATACATCAGAGATATGTAAGTCCAAAAGTGAATGGGAGCAGGGATAAACTAGAAAGAGCTGCAGAATGTATGCTCTCTACCATCAGTGGTTATAAAACCTGGCTGAATGGGATATGCTGCTGCTGCTGCTGCTGCTGCTGCTGCTGCTGCTAAGTCACTTCAGTCGTGTCCAACTCTGTGCGACCCCATAGACGGCAGCCCACCAGGCTCCCCATCCCTGGGATTCTCCAGGCAAGAACACTGAAGTGGGTTGCCATTTCCCTCTCCAATACATGAAAGTGAAAAGTGAAAGTGAAGTCGCTCAGTCATGTCTGACTCATGGACTGCAGCCTACCAGGCTCCTCCATCCATGGGATTTTCGAGGCAAGAGTACTGGATTAGGGTGCCACTGCCCTCTCCGAAATGGGATATCAGATCAGATCAGGTCAGATCAGTCACTCAGTCCTGTCCAACTCTTTGCGACCCCATGAATCGCAGCACGCCAGGCCTCCCTGTCCATCACCAACTCCCGGAGTTCACTCAGACTCACGTCCATCGAGTCAGTGATGACATCCATCCATCTCATCCTCTGTCGTCCCCTTCTCCTCCTGCCCCCAATCCCTCCCAGCATCAAAGTCTTTTCCAGTGAGTCAACTCTTCACATGAAGTGGCCAAAGTACTGGAGTTCCAGCTTTAGCATCATTCCTTCCAAAGAATGACCACCCTCATGGAACTCTGCTGCTGCTGCTGCTGCTGCTGCTGCTAAGTCACTTCAGTCATGTCCGACTCTGTGCGACCCCATAGACGGCAGCCCACCAGGCTCCCCTGTCCCTGGGATTCTCCAGGCAAGAACAATGGAGTGGGCTGCAATTTCCTTCTCCAATGCATGAAAATGAAAAGTGAAAGGGAAGTCGCTCAGTCGTGTCCGACTCTTCGAGACCTGGGGGACTACAGCCTACCAGGCTCCTCCATCCATGGGATTTTCCAGGCAAGAGTACTGGAGTGGGGTGCCATTGCCTTCTCCTAGTAGATATTTAATGTTGTTTTTCTTCACGTCGCCTAGCATTTAAGTTTCTACTTCCTGTTAGAATCTTATCTTCCTGTTGTCAAAGTCCCCGTTTGTGTAGCTTTGATGAAAGATCAGCTCCATAGATACCAAAGTGGGTGATAGTTCTCATTCCATTCCAGTACAGCTGAGAGACAGCACATGATTCAGGAGTGCCCATTTTGACGTCAGTGGCAGTCTAAACCAGTCCTTTATTGCTGCATAACCTTGTCCTTCTTCCATTAACTAGCTTTTTAGAACTCCTCTGGCCTTTGTCCATGTCCCAAATCAAATCCCCCAGGCCATCATGAATATTTTGAGCCTCCAATTCCCCTCTAAATTTTTTTTTTTTTTTTTTTGCTTAGAATAGATAAAATTTAGTTCTAATGCTTGAAAGCAAGAAATGTAATTAATACGGACTCAGGCAATGTTTAATCATTTTTTCCTGGTGTCCAAACTCCCTCCAAGCTAATGGGGTCAATCCTATTAACCAGTTCAGTGGAAGTTTCTGCTGTCTTCCCAAGGTGCACAGCACCCCATTTTTCGTCCAACTCAGAACCCACCCTTAGGATACAAAAATTATTACGAGAAGTTTGATGCCAAAACTAGAACAGTTATTCTTAAATTTAGTATTCTTAGAATCTGATATGGTGTTCATTAAAAGTGTGGTTTCAGAGACTACACTAACTCGAAAGTAAAGCATGGGAGAAGCCCAGGGATTTGCGTTTTTGATAAGCATGGAGCCAAGGAGCTAGAATTCTATTTGGTGAGCACATTTGTGTCCATTTGGCTTTGAAGGAGAAGAACCGCATTTGGATGGTTCTCCATCCCATCATGTATTTCATATTCCTTCATGTTTACTTCACTGGCTGATTTCCAGAGAAATTTGTGATTTCTTTGGCCTTCAATGTACAATTTGCTCTGATTTGTCTGTGCCTTCTTGGGAATTTCTTGTTACCATTTAAAGTTTATTTATTTATTTTGTTGAAGGGTCTAGCTTCTTATAATCAACTTTAGAGCATTTTGCAAAGGTCAATGTAATCACTGGTCTACTGCAACAGCTTAAATTCTGCTCCTCTGAAGAATGCTTCCTCTCAGCTTGGGGATTGTAAACATTTTCATTAGCAACCAATTGCCAAGGAGTCTGTTATAAGTTGAGAAATAAATTTCTACAGCTTCATATCTTCCCCTGTGGCTCAGCTGGTAAAGAATCTGCCTGCAATGCAGGAGACCTGGGTTTGATCCCTGGGTTGGGAAGATCCCCTGGAGAAGGGAAAGGCTACCCACTCCAGTATTCTTGCCTGGAGAATTCCATGGACTGTAAAGTCCATGGGGTTGCAGAGTCGGACACAACTGAATGATTTTCACTTCATGTCTCAGAGAACACAGAAATGTGTTTCCTTTTACTCCATCAAAACTACTGACTACTGAGAATGAAACATCTTCAGAGTAAATTGAAATTAAATTTTATTCTTTAGAAGATAATTGTACATTTACTATACTGAGAACTTCTGTGTAGAAGGAAAAAACTCAAAACATTTTATTCTAAGATTCATATAGTTTTCATATGGCTATATAATAACATTAATCCTGGCTGGAGGTTGACAATATAAGTTTTAATTATGAATCTAACTTTTTTTATTCTTATAATTTAAATATTCATTTTTTCATCTATTAAATGGGTATAATTCTACCTGGCCTAACCATATAGGACAAGATTAAACTTCATAAACTATAAAAACACTTCACAAACAGAAATTACTGGTAAATACGATGCAAATATGACATTCAGTCAAGGCTATGGTTTTTCCAGTGGTCATGTATGGAATGTAAGAGTTGGACTGTGAAGAAAGCTGAGCACCAAAGAATTGATGCTTTTGAACTGTGGTGTTGAAGAAGACTCTTGAGAGTCCCTTGGACTGCAAGGACATCCAACCAGTCCATTCTGAAGGAGATCAGCCCTGGGATTTCTTTGGAAGGAATGATGCTAAAGCTGAAACTCCAGTACTTTGGCCACCTCATGCGAAGAGTTGACTCATTGGAAAAGACTCTGATGCTGGGAGGGATTGGGGGCAGGAGGAGAAGGGGATGACAGAGGATGAGATGGCTGGATGGCATCACTGACTCGATGGACGTGAGTCTGGGTGAACTCCGGGAGTTGGTGATGGACAGGGAGGCCTGGCGTGCTGTGATTCATGGGGTCGCAAAGAGTCGGACACGACTGAGCGACTGAACTGAACTGAACTAAAGAGGTAACAAGAACAACAGCAGTGGTTTATATCATTTCATATATTTGGCTTTATTCTAAGTTCTATGTGTGTGTGTGTGTCTAGGGAGAGAAAGCAAGAGAGTGATTGATTTAACACTCAGAAACACCCTATGAAATTGATCTTTCTCAGATGAGGAAGCTGAGGCATAGAGAAGTTAAATAACCTTTCACAGACCCCATAGATTTTTCACAGGAACTTTACAGAAATGCAGCAAGAACAAAAGATTTTCCTAATTAATTAATTTATTTTAATTGGAGGCTAATTACTTTACAATATTGTGGTGGTTTTTGCCATACATTTACATGAATCAGCCATGGGTGTACATGTGTCTCCCATACTGAACCCCCCTCCCACCTCCCTCCCAATCCCATCCCTCAGGGTCATCCCAGAGCACCAGCCCTGAGCACCTTGTTTCATGCATCGAACCTGGACTGGCGATCTGTTTCACATATGGTAATATACATGTTTCAATGCTATTCTCTCAAATAAGCCCACCCTCACCTTCTCCCACAGAGTCCAAAAGTCTGTTCTTTACATCTGTGTTTCTTTTGCTGTCTCACATATAGGGTCATCGTTACCATCTTTCTCAATTCCATATATATGTGTTAATATACTGTATTCGTGGGTTTTTTTTTTTTCTGACTTCACTCTGTATAATAGGCTCCAGTTTCATCCACCTCATTAGAACTGATTCAAATGTATTCTTTTTAATGGCTGAGTAATACTCCATTGTGTATATGTACCACAGCTTTCTTATCCATTCATCTGCTGATGGACATCTAGGTTGCTTCCATGTCCTGGCTTTTATAAACAGTGCTGCAATTAACATTGGGGTACACGTGTCTCTTTCAATTCTGGTTTCCTCAGTGTGTATGCCCAGCAGTGGGATTGCTGGGTCATATGGCAGTTCTATTTCCACTTTTTTAAGGAATCTCCACACTGTTCTCCATAGTGGCTATACTAGTTTGCATTCCCACCAACAGTGTAAGAGTGTTCCCTTTTCTCCACACCCTCTCCAGCATTTATTGCTTATAGACTTTTTGACAGCAGCCATTCTGACCAGTGTGAGATGATACCTCATCATGGTTTTGACTTGCATTTCTCTGATAATGAGTGATGTTGAGCATCTTTTCATGTGTTTGTTAGTCATCATCATGTCTTCTTTGGAGAAATGTGTGTTTAGTTCTTTGGCCCATTTTTTGATTGGGTCATTTATTTTTCTGGAATTGAGCTGCATGAGCCTCTTGTATATTTTTGAGATTAATTCTTTGTCAGTTGCTTCGATTGCTATTATTTTCTCCCATTCTAAAGGCTGTCTTTTCACCTTGCTTATAGTTTCCTTCATTGTGCAAAAGCTTTTAAGTTTAATTAGGTCCCATTTGTTTATTTTTGCTTTTATTAATGAACATACCAATATTCACAAATGTTTTGGAGTTGACCCTGCATCTTGATAGTGCCATGACATAAATATACATTTTTCTTTTTATGAAGCTCAAAACAAGTGCATTTGATTTAGCTAAGTGGAGTTTGTACTACTCTCACTTCCTTTCCAAATCCTATGACTCTAAGATGATTGCCTGTCTTTACACAAATAGTAAAAATAGACAACTGGAATGCCATGTAATTGCTGGAATTTTAATTGGATGGGAAAGAGGAGCATAAAATAGTATTACAGTCAGAGCCAGCCTAGGTTTAAAGACAGTGACTATTTAAGTTTGTGATTTCTGAGGCTTCTTCAGAATCCTCACCAGAGAACAACACCTACACCTTTCCTTACCTAATTTCAAATTCCCACCAACATAATTTCTATGTTATATCACTTTTAAGTCAAATTTGTTTTGATAAAAGGCATAGAAATTATGCTCATTGTGTAGCATTGTGAATTATTGATTAATAGTAACCATGAAATTACAGCAATGATTTTGTGCTCACTAGTTTATGGCATCCTTAGCAGGTTTATGGGGCTTCCCTTGTGGCTCAGCTGCTCAAGAATCCACCTGCAATGCTGGAGACCTGGGTTTGATCCCTGGGTTGGGAAGATCCCCTGGAGAAGGGAAAGGCTATACACTCCAGTATTCTGGCCTAGAAACATTCTGGCTCCTGTATAGTCCATGGGGTCGCAAAGAGTCAGACATGACTGAGCAACTTTCACTTCACTTTAGCAGGGTTAAAAGAGGTTAAAAGTATAAAATTTGATTTATCAGGTGTATTTGGCTCTAGAATTAGGAAAAAGGCTTCCACTACTGGATTAAGTCTAAAGGATAGTCAAGTTCAGTAAGAGATCTTTAGAGTTCTCAGGGTGAATGCAGGAAACCTGGAGAATCTGATGGCCATGAGATCCTGATATTCAACCAGTCAGTGCAAAAGGGCAGCAGAACAGGAGCTGAAGGGAGCTGGGCAGTCCCATGAGGGGTTATTAACAAGAGATACCAGCCTCAGCCAGGTATCAGTATGAAGGCCCCTGGGCCCTGGTTCAGTGCAGGAAGTAGGGCCAGATTCTGGAAAAAGAGCCATGTTGGAATGGGATGTGTCAGGAAAGCCAAATCATTACCACTCTTTGGAAACAACATAGGAGACATTTATTTCATGCCAGACTCTGTCAAGGATCTCATGCTCCTGAGCTGTCTTTTAGTGAGGAAGTGTTTTTAGTTGGAATAGCCCTTCTAGTCTCCTTCAGGTCACTGGACAAGCATGACTAATATAATTAGTGAGTTTGTGAGGAGGAGATAGTCATGCTCAGCCCAAAAGATATGGAGTCTCTGTGTCCTGTAGGTCTGCCAACTTTTGGACAGAGCAACTCTGTGACCTCAACTGCGTGATTAGTGTCTGCCCCTACAAACGGGGTTGGGGGGGCGGGGGCGGTGCTCAGGTCATTTTACTGTGTGGATGACTAAAAATATGACTTTATTTCCTGAACGAAGAATTACCCTATGGTGACCACACGCTGAGGCCATATCAACCAAGTCAGCCTTTATCAGCAATAAGACTAGTATTTAGTTTTCCACTTGTCTTTTGTGTCTTATTTCTCAGATGCTTCTATATTTGGAGATGAAAGGGATGTGATTTATTGACTCCCTGAAATCCTAATCCATATGTCAATTCCTTTAACTCTTGCAATATTCTTGGTACTCTTGTTAGTTTCCATTGCGGTTATAACAAATAACCGCCAACACAGCACTTTTAAACAATACAAATTGATTACCTCGTCATTTCTGTAGGTCAGAAGCATAGCACAGTGTGGCTGAATTCTCTGCTCAGTGTCTCAGTGATGAAATCAAAATACTGACTGGAGCTGCAGTCCTCAACTTGGACTCCAGATCCTCTAGAAATATAGCTGATCATTGCAGGAACTCATTCCTTCTCTTGTTTTCCATGGGCCCCTCCATCATCAAACATTTCCAGGCTTCAAATCCGTCTGAATTGCTCTTTTGCCTTTTTTCTTTCAGAGATTTCATGTGAGTACGTTGGCCTAACCTAGATGATTCAGGATTATCTCCCAATCTTAAACTTGACTTAATAGGCACATTAATTATAGCCACAAAGTCCCTTTCATCACATCAGAGGGTGTGACTCCAGGAAACAAAAATCATGAGGGCTATATTTCTGCTAACCACAGTTAGATAATAACATTCCTATTTTGGAAATAAGAAAGTTGAGACTCAGAAAAGATAAAGAACTTGTCATAAATCACACAGATGGTAAACGGCAAAGCTAAAATCAAAGGGCGAGTGTCTCTGAGTTCAGGTTCAGTACTGCCCTTGATCTCAGGTTTCCTACATTCTTGCCCACTGTTCACCTTGGACAAATGATGCATAATCAAGCACAACATTTATCTTTATAACAAGGAACAGAAAGACGTATTCATTGTGCTTCCAAACCCCTCTCTTTCCTTCATCTTATTTTTTCTGTTTTAATTCCCATCTGATAAATGTTCCCACTTCCTCACAAATGAGAAATGGTAAGGAAGAGAAAAATACAGGGTCGATAATAAAACAAGGAAATATGAGAGAGTGGTACAACAGGGGTTAAAAAAAAAAGATGGAAGCAAGAAAGAGAGAGAAAGTGAAAAGAAAAAAGTCAAGAAAAGGGAAGGCAGAGGTAGAGATGACACTGAAGTGACTCAAATAAATTCACTATATTCTAGGATAATGATTTAGGCTCTGAGAGATCAGTTAAAAATTTTCCCCACTATTCTGTTTATATTCCCAAGTAAAGCCTGCTTATTGCTGGCCCCAAACAAAACACACAATCTGGCATTAAAGAGCTCAAGATTCTTTAGCTGTTGTAATATGTTAATGACTTGAGGCCAGAATTCAGCTGAGGCCATGTCAGCCTGCTCCACTTCTCACCCCTGTCCTAGTGAACCGTCCTCAGGGCCAATCCCCAGGCCCTCTCTCCTACAGTACATTCTTGCTGCTCTTTTGCTCTTCCTTCTCCCCGCCCCATCCCAGTACCCACAACTTACTTTTTTGATTACATCTTTGCCATCTTGTCTCCTGAAACCCCTATTTTACTGGAAATGTACCCTCAACCTTTTTTTTTTTTCTTTTTTAATAAAATGTTCCCTTTGCAGGCCGATCTCCCTAAAGGTCAGTTCCTTTCATCTTTTACTATGTGGAAGACACTGTTCTAGTGCTGAGGACAGGAAAACATGAAAAGACATGCTTATTGTCTCTGAAGATTTTACAGCCTGGCAATTAAGTAGGACAGAAAATAAGTAGACAACGTTAGTGTTAAAAGGTTAAAGGGAATAATCATTGACACCATGATTCTTTTTTTTTTTTTTTTGCCTTCCATTCCTGTTTCAAACCATCACTCTTCCACTCTCAAGAATCTCTTTCTTTAAGATGTTTTCTGTGCCAGTATATTTTGCTTACCCTCAAGGCTACCTAGGGATAATTCTAAATATCTCCAGTCCACTTACTTCTCTTTTCCTTTCAGGGAGTTTCCCAGGTTTTTCTCTTCTTCATGAGTGTCCTCCCTCTACTTCTGTTTACCTCCTTCTCTCAGGTACTTAAACTTCCTCAACCCCAGGTAAAAATAAATAAATAATTCAATTTGCAGACTTTCTTTTTTGATTCCCTCTTAATGGAAGAAGTGTCTCTCCCTTTCAGATCAAGGGTAATTCTTCCTCATGTTCTTTAGATTTATTGCTTTGTGCTTAACAGAAATTGTGATTTCTCAGTGATCTCTGATGTCCTCTTTGAGCAACATTCAGACACTAACAAGCTCCTTAAACAAAAAAAGCTTGCCCCATATCCCATCTTAATCCTTAGTTAGCTGCTTATCTCTCTTCTATATTTTGCTATACACCTTCTTGAAGAAGGAGTATTGGCTACGATCATCACTAGCTCAGCTTAAATTTAATCTAGAACCCAAGAAAATGAAACTAATAATATTTCACTGAAATGTTCAGCAGATGTGACTTCATACGTAGATACACACACATGGAAAAAAGGTAACATATCTTATTTTCTATCAGTAAGAGTAATACCTGTCAGAATGGCTCTCATCCAAAAGAACACAAATAAAAAGTGTTGGCAAGGATACAGAGAAAAGGGAACACTTATGTACTGTTGGTTGGAATGTAAATTGGTGCAGCCACTGTGGAAACCAGTATGAAGATTTCTTACAGAACCAAAAATAGTTTTTAGCAGTTCTACTCTTGGGTATATATCAAAAAACAAAAAAAACACAGATCCATAAAGATATACACACCCCAGTGTTCATAGCAACATTATTTACAGTAGCCAAGATATGGAAGCAACCTAAGTGTCCATCAACAGATCAACAGATAAAGAAGTTGTGGTATAGATACACAACCGAATATTACTCGGCCATTTAAAAGAATGAAATTTTACCATTTGCAGCAGCGTAGATGTATTTGGAGGGCATTATGCTAAGTGAAATAAGAGAAAGACAAATACTATATGATATCACTTATATGTATAATGTAAAAAAGTACAACAAGCTGGTACATATAACAAAAAAGAAGCATATTCATAGATACAGAGAACACATTAGAGGTTACCAATGGGGAGGGGGAGGAGATGGTACAAACTATTGGGTGTAAGACAGGCTCAGTTAAGTTCAGTTCAGTTCATTTCAGTTGCTGGGTCGTGTCCGACTCTCTTCGACCCCATGAATCACAGCACGCCAGGCCTCCCTGTCCATCACCAACGCCCGTAGTTCACTCAGACTCACGTCCATCGAGTCGGTGATGCCATCCAGCCATCTCATCCTTTGTCGTCCCCTTCTCCTCCTGTCCCCAATCCCTCCCAGCATCAGGGTCTTTTCCAATGAGTCAACTCTTCGCATGAGGTGACCAAGTACTGGAGTTTCAGCTTCAGCATCAGTCCTTCATCGAAAAGATAGGCTCAAGAATGAGTAAATACAATTCTAAGTCTCCATCCCCCAGGATGTCAGGAAATCCAATCTTTGCTTTCAAAGGGCTCCCTGCTTCCCAGGGTCACACTAAACTGAAAAGTTTATGCATTATCTGGGAAACAAAGGCTCTACTTGTGTAATCATTTCTTCACTACCAGTTGCCAGTCTCGCCTCCCACCACTTCCTGTTTGCCCTTTTGCAATAGTCTTATCACCTCCTTGCTGTGATGCTCTTTACTGAGTCTAATCCTTCACCGATTCTGTTTCCTATACAGGGTTGTCCTTTTCTTCCTTCCCTACTTGGATCTCTCCTGTTAATTCTGCAGAACTGAGTTCAAGTTGACCTTCTTCCTTCTCTGAATACTCCCTGACCCACAGAATGATTTACACACCCTCATTGCCATTGCATTCTGCACAAACTTTGAGTAATTATTCCTAGATTCTTGATTAGAACAGAGAATATATTATATTCTCTGAATTTATAATCTGGAGAATTTATAATCTGGAGAAGTATTTAAGTGGGGAGAAAAGGTGATTGCAATGCTCTCTGTGATGTTTGGCAGGAGTGATTAAAGAACTTAGGAAATTTTTTTAAATGGTTAACGTATATTCAATGTTTTATGTGTCTCATATAACCTAAATATTTCGTATGTTATCTCATTTAATTCTCACCAAAAACTATGAACAAAAAACGTCTACCCATTTAGTAACTTGTCCAAGGACTCATGGCTAATGCACAGACTGATGGAAGTCTAGCTTCAGGACATACTCTGTTAATCTATATACTACATTATTTCACTGTTTGATAGCATTGCCTCAACAGTGAGTATTGGCTAGGACATAAGAACTAAGATGAGATTATCTAGTCAAAGGCTAGGTGCAAAGAGAAACTATGGAAAATGAAGAGTGGTAAGAAATGAGCCTGCAAGGATAAGGAGTGTCTGAATAATAAAGAGACCAGGGAATTCTATAAGAATTTTGCGTTCAGCATGGCAACACAGGGAAGGAGAAGGCAACAATGGCAGGAGGATCCTGGAAGACGAGGTGGCAGCAAGAGTATAAATGTCAGTGCTGCCGTTCCTGGGAACCAGAGCCTCTAGGTCTGTGGAATCTACACTGTATGGGTGGAAAACACAAATTCCCTCCAGGAAACCAGGCCAACCAGAATCCTGGCAAAGCTTTTCCCTGATGGGGAGAAATTACCTAGAAAGCAAGCAGTTGTGAGCCCCTCAGAGATGGAGTGGATACTGTGGTTCCACCCAGGTCCCCCCTGTAGGGCCAGTCACTCCATCCTCAGCCAAGAGTAATCATTCCCTTAGGCAGCTGTCCTCAGTTGCAGGACACCACCCAGCTAAGGCAGCCCAGCCCAGTAACTGATGTGGGGGTTTAAAGGCCCGGCCTTCTTGTGTGAGTTTGGAAGGGTTCAGTGCTCCCCACAGGATCAACTGGGGCCTCAGCAGGAACTATTAATACCCTGCAGGTCACTTTCTCCATCTGCTTAATCCTGCCCCTTCACTTTCTTACTAGTGTGTCTCCTGAGAGAATGTCCTCAAACCCCATTAGTCCAGAATCGTCTGGTCACAGAATCTGTTTCCAGAGACCAGTGTGAGTCCTGGGGTCTGAAGGCAGGCTGCTGCAGGAGGGGGAGCCAGAGGGGAAGAAGCACAGACAGTAACAGTGGCAACTCTTTCCATCAAGGAAACCAATATGGTGGTAGCTCCAAGAAGCGGGTGGGGTGGAGAGCTTTTCTTCTGTTGTGACTGGCTGTTTAAGACCTAAGTATGCTTCATTTTAGACAGAAAAGAGAAGGAGAAGAGGAACATACACTAAAGATGATGAAAATGAACATTGAATTTGTGGAGGTGAAAGGCAGGACGAAAATCAAAGGCTTAAGTAGTGAGAGTTAACCTGACTTTAGTGCATTGTGGTTCAGTAGCTCAGTTGTGTCCGACTCTGTGCAAACCCATGGACTACACCGGTCTCCCCTGTCCTTCACAGTCTCCCTGTGTTTGCTAAATTCATGTCGTTAGTCGATTAGGCCATTCAACCATCTCATCCTCTGTTGTCTCCTCCTCATCCTGTCCTTGATCTTTCCCAGCATCAGGTCTTTTCCAGTGAGTTGGCTCTTCACATCCGGAGAGCTGCAGCTTCAGCATCAGTCCTTCCAATGAATATTTAGGCTTGATTTCTTTTAGGATTGACTGGTTTGATGTAGTGTACCGTATGACTTATAAATCTCACTTCAGTTTTTGCAAATGGTTAGTCACTCATTTCAGCACTATATTTGACTAGTTCATTCTTTTCATATTTATATAAATTGCTGCTTTTTTCACAAAACAATCCTCATATGGTCCTGAGCCTGTCTTTAGATTCTATTTCATAACTTTTTCTATTTCTCATCTAATATTAAGTTGATACAATTACTACAGTTTATATGACATTTTGATAAATGGGAGGACAAAACCATCTGTCTCAGTGCCCTGAAATATTTTTAAATATTTCAAAATTTATGTCATATATATCATGAGTTTTATTTTGCTTTTTAGGTTTATCTCCAGGTGTTATATTAGATATATTAGATATCTCCAGGTATATTATTTTTGTGTTGCTAGACAGAATTTTTACATTGCATTTTCATATTTGTGTTGTTGAGATGAAAAGGGCTATAGATTTTATTGTATTGATCTTTTATTAATCCCTGTATGAAATTTTTACACGCTTTTGTACTTGTTCACTTAGGTTTTTTCAGAGAGCAGCTATTTCTTATTAACCTTATTAGCTAAAACCTATTATATTATATTATTCTCTGAGATGGGGCTTCCCCAGGAATCAGCAGTAAAGAATCCGCCTGCCAATGCAGGAGACACAGTTTTGATCCCTGGATCAGAAAAAGCCCCTATAGATGGACATGCAACCCACTCCAGTATTCTTGCCTGGAAAATTACATGGACAGAGGATCCTGGTGGACTGTGGTATACAGGGTCGCAAAAGAGTTGGGAACGACAGAGTGACTAAACAACAATAACATCTTCTGAGATAAAGATTTGAGTGCAAGAGGATTTGGGATTAGTGCTCTTGGAGTCAATACCTGTTGGAGGGAAGAGAAGGAAGTGAGACTGAGCAGAAAGATAAGGTGGGTTGCTATGCAGTAAGGATAAAGCAATCACATAAAGTCCTTAGCAACATACGTGGAGCGCTAAAGCTTATAAGATCCTTTCAGAGTTTTGGCAGGGACCTCAGATGTCTAGTCACTGGATGCTGGCTATTCCTGAAGGGGGGGGGGGTGTACAGAGCATGAGGCCAGGTGACTCACATCAACTGATGCAATTCCTGGCAGCACTCTCAGCAGCAACCCCAGGAGCGAGGAAGTAAGTGTGCCTGTTCTGAGGGCTATCTGGGTAGCATGTTACAGCGTTCACTACATAACTTCCATGAAAGATGAGGTAATTTTGTGTTTTAAAAAAAATTATTCATTTGGTTGTGCCAGGTCTTAGTTGTGGCTTGCGAGATCTTCTATCTTCTTTGCTGCATTCCGGATCTTCATTATCACATGCGAACCCAGCTGTGGCATGTGGGTTCTCGTTCCCAAACCAGGGACTGAATAGGGCCCCCTGCCCCGGGACCCGCAGTTTTAGTTACATGACCACTAAGGAAGTCCCTGTGTCTGTTTCCAACACGATCATGGATTAACTAGTTTATACAATTTGGAGGCAAACTACTACTAAAAGGTATCTGCATATTTGCATTACCTTTTGTGTTTGCAATTAGCAGGATTTCCCCTCTCCTGCTTCCCACCCCCAGCCCCTCTCCACTCTGGCCGGCTGCCCCTTCTCCCCTCAGAGGCCTGGGAGTTCCATGGGCCAGAATCTCTCCCAGGAGGTTCGCGTCCAGGTTTCAGGAATTGGAAGCACCTGCTCCAGGCTTGAAAACAGCAGCGGCTACCATTTTCTTGTTCTTGAGGCAGCAGGAGCAGAAGCCCAGGTTTCAGTAGAGAAATTGCAGCGGCTTCTGGGCGTCTTCCTGTGAATTTTCTGCCTCAGTTTGCAGAGCACAGTCTAGCCCAGAGGTTTGCAAGGAATGAACATCACCTGGGAGCCTGAAACAGTACAAATTCTCCGACCTACTGCAGACCGACCTGTCCAGAAGCTCTGGAGGTAAGCGTTTTTCTGAGTTCCCTGATTGAGAACCGTCGAAACTGGTATTAATACAACAGATCGTGACAGAGTTTACAAACTGGGTTTGGTTAACAGAATTACCAGGAGTTATTCTGAAAATTACACATTCCTGGGTCCCACCACATATCAACCTGGTAAATAAGATTCTCCAGGAAAAGGCCCCATGAATACATATATGTATATAATTTTGTCTGCACTGCCCAACATGTGGGATCTTAGTTTCCCAGCCTCCCCAGCCAGGGACCCAGGGGGTGCCCCCTGTATAGGCGGCGGAGTCTCAACTACCAGACCACCAAGAAAGTCCGCCATCAATGTGTATAGTCTTAACAAGTATCCCTGGTGAGTCTGCATTTGTGGAAAGTTGGTCAAGTATTGCTTTGTGGTCTCTACAGTTCCTTGTTTAAACACCATTCCCTTTTCCTTATAGTGTCAATGGAAGGGAAAAACAGTTATATTTAATGAAAAAAAGCTGTAACTTGTTTGGAAAGCCTGCGTACTCAGCATTAACATCCATTTTAAAAACTTGGCGTTGTAGGTTTTATATTTCTCACTCTGACTCAAACTAACCAAGGATGACTTTATCAGTCACTGTTAAAATTTCAGACATCTAGCCTCTGTTTAGACTTAATTGAATTGGATCTCTGAGCATGGGGCATGCTCAACAAACACACCAGCACCCCAAAATTTTGAGAGCCACCAATTTCCCCCTAGTTTATAGTAGACCACATTAGACCACATGTGTCACCAGATGTGCTAGCTATACTGCCAGCACACTTGGGAAATGGATACCTACAAAGGGTCCTATTAACTCTGGGTTTAGTTTATTCATTGGTAGATGAGGGTGCGGAACAAGATTATCTCTAATTTCTCTTCCTGTTCTGAAGTGTTTTGATGAAATTGGGTATTTATCAACCTGTACACATAGCTACTTCCAATGTTTTATGATTTTCCTTGGGCCTTCTGATGACCACATCATTTACTGCATTGGCTAGAGGCAGATATTTCAATTTTAAAATTTGATAAAATTTTATCTCAATTTTGCACCCTTTTGGTGCAAAACAAAGGGGTAAGAGAAAGAGGAGTGCTATAAATATTTCATTCATACTCTGATCCACTTCTTACAAACTTATTACTTTTTTCCTAAATATTTTTAAAAGGATAACCACATTCTTGAACAGTCTTACAAGATGACTGATTTAGATTTTGCTTCCAGATGAAAACATTTAAATTCTTAAAACATCACAAAGTTAATAATATACAAAAATGTTCAGTTTTAACTCAATGTCTACTTTTAGTCAAGTATTCTTTATTGTAAAAACACAGTCTCTATATATTTTTAATGTTATTGAAGTATAGTTGATTTACAATGTGTTGATTTCTGCTGTACACCAAAGTGGTTATTATATATATACACACACACATACACACACATTCTTTTTCATACTCCTTTCCATTATGGTTTGTCACAGGATGCTGAATGTAGTTACCTGTGCTGTACAGTAGGATGTTGCTGTTAATCCATCCTACATATCGATGTATCAATAATAGTTTGCATCTGCTAATCCCTAACTCCCAGCCCTTCCCTCTCTCAACTTCTCTTCCCCTTGGCAACCACAAGTCTGTTCTGTATATCTGTCAGTCTGTTTCTTTCTGTTTCATAGATATATTCACTTGTGTCTTATTTTAGATTTCGTATACAGGTGATATCATATAATACAAGTGATAATATTAACCTTTCTCTCTGACTTACTTTGCTTAGTATGATAATCTCTAGGTCCATTCATCTTATTGAAAATGACATTATTGTGTTCTTTTTTATAGCTGAATAATGTTCCATTGTCTGTATATACTATATCTTTTTTTATCCATCCCTCTGCTGATGGTCATTTGGGTTTTTTCCATGTATTTACTTCTGTAAATAATGCTGCTGTGAGCATTGGGGTGCACGTGTCTTTTCGAATTATGGTTTTGTCTGGGTATATGCCCGAGACTGGGATTGCCGGATCATATGGCAACTCTGGCTTTTTGAAACCTTCATACTGTTTTCTGTAGTGGCTGCACCAACTCACATTCCCACCAACATAGTAGAAAGGCTCCCTTTTCTCCGCACCCTCTCTAGCACTTGTTATTTGTCGGCATTTTAAGGCTGTCCATTCTCACTGGTCTGAGGTGGTGCCTCATTGTAATTTCGATTTGCCTTTCTCTAATAATTAGTGATGCTGAAAATCTTTTTGTGTGATTGCATATCTCTTTTGGAAATGTCTGTTTAGGTCTTCTGCCCATTTTTTGATTGGGTTATTTGTTTTTGTTGTTGTTGAATTGAATGAGCTGTTAAAATACAGTCTGTATTAATGGTTAACATGAATACATTAACCATTCAGGCTTTTTATTGTTGCTTTCAGTTAAAATGTGTCCTACATTGTACTATGAATAAGTTATGATAATGTATACTCTTGAAGAGAAACTAAACCTGTGTTGAGCAGCATTAATACCATGTCTTGCATTAGTATTTACTAAATGTTTCTTGAATGGTGATTAGTTCCTCTGCCAATTATTTCTGGCACAAATGATGATTTTTAAAAACCTTTTTGCATGACTTGAATAGTAAATAGTAAATCCTTCTATGGGCTTACAGATGCTTCTGGTCTTTTGTCTATAATTTTAATGTACCTTAAAATAATTTCCCTTTATCTGAAATGCTAAAATTTTTCTGGATAAATTAAGAGTTCTTAAGGACATGAAAGTGGCAACTGTGAGATTACAGCAGAAACCACCTTATTTCTTTTGTAATTTTGATACGTGCAAGGACCATCTTATTGAATGCGGGTGCATCAACAAAAAGTGGGGTAAAGGAAAAATCCATTAACCACACAAATTTGATTAAAAGTTCTTATGTTGTTTGGTGACTTAATCTTGAATGATAAATAAAAAGTGTTGGTTTGCTGACTTTTCCTATCTGTTTTCAAGATGTTCCCCAAAGCTAATTTAACAGTTACCTTACTTCTGGAGTATTCCAGCCTGGTAAAATGTTCTGAGTTACTGACAAGGAAAGGGCAGAGCCGTGGCAGTGGTCTTGGTCCCACAAAGCCAAATCTTTTCGCCTTCAGGGTTCAGTTCAGGATCCAATTTGTTTAGCCAGATTTTTTCCTAATTGAAGTCAGTCATCTCCTTAACTTCAAAATTGCATTATTTAATTTAGATGGTTTTACTCTTATATTCCAGAGAAGGCAATGGCACCCCACTCCAGTACTCTTGCCTGGAAGATCCCATGGATGGAGGAGCCTGGTAGGCTGCAGTCCATGGGGTCGCTGAGAGTCAGACATGACTGAGCGACTTCACTTTCACTTCTCACTTTCATGCATTAGAGAAGGAAATGGCAACCCACTCCAGTGTTCTTGCCTGGAGAATCCCAGGGACGGGGGAGCCTGGTGGGCTGCCGTCTACGGGGTCGCACAGAGTCGGACACGACTGAAGCGACTTAGCAGCAGCACTCTTATATTCATAATTCTGGTGATGTTTGATTTTGGTACTTTTTTATCTTGGTGCTGTTGCTAAGTCACTTTGTGCGACCCCATGGACGGCAGCCCACCAGGCTCCTCCATCCCTGGGATTCTCCAGGCAAGAACACTGGAGTGGGTTGCCATTTCCTTCTCCAATGCAGGAAAGTGAAAAGTGAAAGTGAAGTGACTTAGTCGTGCCCGACTCTGTGCGACTCCATGGACTGCAGCCCACCAGGCTCCTCCATCCATGGGATTTGCCAGGCAAGAGTACTGGAGTGGGGTGCCATTGCCTTCTCCTTTTATATTGGTACATTTTTATTAATAAAATTCTATGATGATTATTATATTTTTGAACTTTGAGTAGATTTCATTTTGATACTGTTAAAGATAATACTGGTATAATAAAATATACAAGCTTGTATAAAACATGCCAAACATTTTAAAACATGTAGTTTTTGTAAATTGCTCAATATAAAAATTCCTTGCTATCCATAAGTTTATTCACCAGCTGGCATAAGAAGTAAGAAATGTTCATGTGCTAAGCAGAAAGAAAAGTATTAAGACCTTTGACATTGTGGGACTTGAGTATTTTTTAAAGAATAAAAGTTACTTTATGTAAAAAATTAAATTCCTATTGTAAGTTATGTTTGATATGCTTAAACACTGCAAAGTTTTTTTTTTTTTTTTAAGATTTTACTTTTTAACAAGAACTTTGAAATGATTTGTGTGTATTTGAGAAACAGATCAGGCTTGACTATAAAATCAAATTTTCCTTGGTAATATTTTGCTGGAAGCAAAAAGGTCTTTTGTAAGGTAACCAATGTTCCTAGAAAATTGAAAGAACAATCATGCCACATAAAGAATAATGAGTCAGCAGGATCAGAGGAATATGTACTTGATTCTGACTCTGAGTTATGAGACTGAGAGCTCCAGGTCCTGGGCTTGTCATAGGTAACAGGTTCATTTCAGACAGAAACATAGGTCAGTCATGATTACAGAGGGTAAGTTTTTTCTAAATCATAAAACAATAGCAGACCATCAGATTATTATGCACTCTCTCATTGTATATGCCTTGTTCTGAAAATATGGGTTTTCTCCCTTATTTGACTCAGAATAAAATTTTTAAAAAGCAGAAAGATCAGCACAAAAAATATGTAGAGGAAATTCTTCAAAAGTTTGTATTTACTTCTCACATGTACAATAAAATAAAAGCATGCCATAGTTTCTTCACCTTGGTTTACTTTTTAGTGTTTTTACACACAAGGTGTGAAACTAAAAAAAAAACCCCACATTCCTTAATTAACTAAAGAATAAGAAAAGTTAGTTTCTCCAGCAAAAATCATTTTTTTTAATTCTGATTTCCTAAATGATTGCTTTAGACTATTGTTTCTCAGAATCTGGTTTCTGAAACAGCAGCAGCACCTTAGTACTTAGAAGTACAGATTCTAGAGTAAAGATTCAGTACTTAGAAACACAGATTCTCAGGTCCCACCCAGACCTACTGAATCAGCAACTCTGAAGGTGGAGCCCATCAGAGTCTTGACAAGCTCCGCATGGAATTCTGATGCCTACTAAAGTTTGAGATCAACCACTTTAGACTCTGGAACCTAAATACACAAGCTGAAATAGATAGGCCTGAATTTCTGGGTAGACTCATTGGTCCTTGTTGGATCTCAGTCTTGCCTGCTGATCCCTCTTGGGGATGATTTCAAGGCCCCAACTCAGATCAATTAAATCTGAATCTGCCTTAACATCTGCATTTTAAAAGTCCTCTGGTGGTGCTGATGAGCAGCAGGATGGAAAGACGCTGTTGCAGGTCAGCAACTTAATGCAGGTTTACGTAGACTAACCTGTGGTTGTTCCTGTCGCCTTTTCTGTTGACCCTGCTTTTCTGCTTTACTGCATTGGCTGAAATACATGAGCCAAAGAGGATGTGGATTAACTGCCAGTGTAGCTTAGATAAGACTTATTTCCATTTGGGAACCTTTGTATTCAATTTAAAAATGAACCCACTATCCCTTGGATTATTAAAGACTGCTACTGATTCCCTTGCTCTTGGACTTAACCTTTTCAATCCATTCTCCACATTATATTCAGTGTTATCTTTCTAAAATGCAAATCTGATCATGTCCAGACTCTTAAAAATGGCTTGCAAGGCTGTGCATAAACTTCTGTTTTGTCTTCCACTATATCCTCCCCAAATTCCTTTTGTGTTTTTGTGCTGTAGCCATTCTAATGTTTAGTCTAGTATGTTAGTTTGACCAAGCTTGTCTTCTCTCTCCTCCTATCATAGAACATGTTATTCTCTTTTCTTGGAACACTGCTTCCTGACAGATGGTCATCTCACCATCACACGTTCATCCAAGCCTTTGATAAGATTTCTTCCAAAAAAGGAATTCCCTGGTGGCTCAGACGATGAAGCATCTGCCTACAATGCGAGAGACCTGGGTTCAATCTCTGGGTCTGGAAGATCCTCTGGAGAAGGAAATGGCAACCCAACCCAGTACTCTTGCTTGGAATATCCCATGGATGGAGGAACATGGTAGGCTACAGTCCATAAGGTCAAAAAGAGTCGGACATGACTGAGCAACTTCACTTTCACTTCCAAGAAAACTTAACTGATTATCCAAGCTTGAGAGAACACTCTTTGAGGAACCTTGAAATCTTTATTACAAAACTGTTATAACTTGCATACATCTCTGAAATTCCCAGTAGACTGGAAAACTAAAGAAGTTATTCTTCATATTTTATCACTGAATTTTTATTTCTACATCTAGCCCAGAGCCTATCCATAAAAGTTTTCCATAAATCTTTATTGAGTGAACAAAGGGATTATTTTAAAATAATCTCAACACAGGTAACCAAATAGCTAATTAAAAGTAAACAAATCATGAACAAAAATTTTTCTTGAAAAGGTAATCTATAATCAGGAGTTTTCCAAATGGTTGGCATATTGAATGCAGCACATTCACAGCATCATCTTTTAGGATTTGAAATAGCTCGACTGGAATTCCATTACTTACACTAACTTTGTTCGTAGTGATGCTTCCTAAGGCCCACTTGACTTTGCATTCCAGGATGTCTGGCTCTAGATGAGTGATCAGACCATCGTGGATATCTGGGTCATGAAGACCTTTTCTGTATAGTTCTGTATATTCTTGCCACCTCTTCTTAATATCTTCTGCTTGTTAGATCCATACCATTTGTGTAATTTATTGTGCCTATCTTTGAATGAAATGTTCCCTTTGTATCTCTAATTTTCTTGAAGATTTTCTCTAGGCTTTCCTACCCTATTGTTTTCCTCTATTTCTTTGCATTGATCACTGAGGGTGGCTTTCTTATCTCTCCTTTCTATTCTTTGGAATTCTGCATTCAAATGGGTATATCTTTCCTTTTCTCCTTTAGCTGCTCTTCTTTGAGAGCTATTTGTAAAGCCTCCTCAGACAATCATTTTGCCTTTTTGCATTTCTTTTTCTTGGGGATGGTCTTGATCCCTGACTCCTGTACAATGTCATGAACCTCCATCCATAGTTCTTCAGGCACTCTATCAGATCTAATCTCTTGAATCTGTTTGTCATTTCCACTGTATAATCATAAGGGATTTGATTTAGGTCATAACTGAATGGGCTAGTGGTTTTCTCTATTTTCTTTAAGTCTGAATTTGGCAATAAGGAGTTCATGATCTGAGCCACAGTCAGCTCCTGGTCTTGTTTTTGCTAACTGTATGGAGCATCTCCATCTTTGGCTGCAAAGAATATAATCAATCTGATTTCCGTATTGACCATCTGGTGATGTCCATGTGTAGAGTTGTCTCTTGTGTTTTTGAAAGAGGGTATTTGCTATGACCAGTGTGTTCTCTTGGCAAAACTGTTAGCCTTTGTCTTGCTTCATTTTGTACTAAAAGGCCAAACTTGCATGTTATTCCAAGTATCTCTTGACTTCCACCTTTTGCATTCCAGGTCCTATAATAAAAAGGACATCTTTTTTGGGTGTTAGTTCTAGAAGGTTTTGTAGGTCTTCATAGAACCATTCAACTTCAGCTTCTTCAGCATTCCTGATTGGGGCATAGACTTGGATTACTGTGATATTGAATGGTTTGCCTTGGAAACGAACAGAGATCATTCTGTCATTTTTGAGATTGCATCCAAGTACTGCATTTCAGACTCTCAATGACAATGAGGGCTACTCCATTTCTTATAAGGGATTCCTGCTCACAGTGGTAGATATAAGGTCATCTGAGTCAAATTCACCCATTCCAGTCCATTTTAGTTCGCTGATTCCTAAAATGTCGATGTTCACTCTTGCCATCTCCTGTTTGACCACTTCCAATGTGCCTTGATTCATGGACCTGACATTCCAGGTTCCTATGCTATATTGCTCTTTACAGCATCAGACTTTAGTTCCACCACCAGTCACATCCACAGCTGGGTATTGTTTTTGCTTTGGCTCTGTCTCTTCATTCTGGAGTTATTTCTCCCCTGATCTCCAATAGCATATTGGGCACCGACTGACCTGGGGAGTTAATCTTTCAGTGCCCTATCTTTTTGCCTTTTCATACTGTTCATGGGGTTCTCAAGGCAAGAATACTAAAGTGGTTTGCCATTCCCTTCTTCAGTGGACCACATTTTGTCAGAACTCACCATGAGCTGTCCGTCTTTGGTGGCCCTACATGGCATGGCTCATAGTTTCATTGAGTTATGGCTATGGTCCATGTGATCAGTTTAATTAGTTTTCTGTGGTTGTAGTTTTCATTCTGTCTATGCTCTGATGGATAAGGATAAGAGATTTATGGAAGCTTCCTGATGGGAGAGACTGACGGAGGGGGAAACTGGGTCTTGTTCTGATGGGTAGGGCCATGCTCAGTAAAACTTTAATCCAATTAATTGTTGATGATGCTATTAAAGTGCTGCATTCAATATGCTAACAAATTTGGAAAACTCAGCAGTGACCACAGGACTGGAAAAGGTCAGTTTTCATTCCAATCCCAAAGAAAGGCAATGTCGAAGAATGTTCAAACTACCATCCAGTTGCACTCATCTCACAGGCTAGCAAAGTAATCCTCAAATTCTCCAAGCCAGGCTTCAACAGTATGTGAACTGTGAACTTCCAGATGTTCAAGCTGGATTTAGAAAAGACAGAGGAACCAGAGATTAAATTGCCAACATCCTTTGGATCATTGAAAAAGCAAGAGAGTTCCAGAAAAACATCTATTTTTGCTTTATTGACTGTACCAAAGCCTTTGACTGTGTGAATGACAACAAACTGTGGAAGATTCTTAAAGAGATGAGAATACCAGACCACCTGACCTGCCTCCTGAGAAATCTGTATGCAGGTCAGGAAGCAACAGTTAGAACTGCACATGGAACAACAGACTGGTTCCAAATAGGAAAAGGAGTCCATCAAGGCTGTATATTGTCACCCTGCTTATTTAACTTCGATGCAGAGTACATCATGAGAAATGCTGGACTGGAAGAAACACAAGCTGGAATCAAGATTGCTGGGAGAAACATCAGTAACCTGATATGCAGATGACACCACCCTTATGGCAGAAAGCAAAGAAGAACTAAAGAGCCTCTCGATGAAAGTGAAAGAAGAGCATGAAAAATTGGCTTAAAACTCAATATTCAGAAAACTAAGATCATGGCATCTGGTCCCATGACTTCATGGCAGATAGATGGGAAAAAGTGGAAACAGTGGCTGACTTTATTTTGGGGGGCTCCAAAATCACTGCAGATGGTGATTGCAGCCATGAAATTAAAAGATGTTTGCTCTTTGGAAGAAAAGCTTTTGCCAACCTAGATGGTGTTTTAAAAAGCAGAGACGTTACTTTGCCAACAAAGGTCCATGTAGTCAAAGCTATGATTTATCCAGTAGTCACATATGGATGTGAGAGTTGGACTATAAAGGAAACTGAGCACTGACGAATTGATTCTTTTCACCTGTGGTGTTGGAGAAGACTCTTGAGAGTCCCTTGGACTGCAAGGAGATCCAACCAGTCAATCATAAAGGAAATCAGTTCTGAATATTCATTGGTAGGAATGATGTTGAAGCTGAAACTCTAATACTTCGGTCACCTGATGTGAAGAACTGACTCATTTGAAAAGACTCTGATGCTGGGAAAGATTGAAAGCAGGAGAAGGGGACGACAGAGGATGAGATGTTTGGATGGCATCACTGACTTGATGGACATGAGTTTGAGCAGGCTCCTGGAGTTGGTGATGGATACAGAAGCCTGCCATGTTGCCATCCATGGGATCGCAGAGTCAGACATGACTAAGTGACTGAATTGAATAATCAGGAGTATTAAACCATGTGTGCTCATGTGTCCTCAGTTCCTTGAGTCATGTCTGACTCTCTTGTGACCCTATGGACTATAGCCTGCCAGGCTCCTCAGTCCATGGGATTCTCCAGGGAGGAATACTGGAGTAGGTTGCCATGCCCTCCCTCCAGGGAATCTTGCTAACCCAGGATTGAACCTACGTCTCTTGAGTCTCCTGCATTGCAGGTAGATTCTTTACCACTGAGCCACTGGGGAAGCCCCTCTCTTAAACTATCCAGACACTTTAATCTTTTATTTTGCATCTTGTGGAAAGTAAGTGTTTTCTGACAGAACATTTCAGAGACGCTGTTGTGTTATTAAAGAGATGTCCACAGCCCTTAGTTTTTTGTATAGAAGTATTCTGTAGTCAAATAAGTTTGGGAGGTATAAAGTTAAGCAGCTTTTTTTAGTGCAATTCATTCAGGATCTTTATTATGCTAATATGCTTTGTAAATCTCCAAAAGCAAAAAATAGTATTTCTTTGAAATATTTTGAGGGACGTGTTCCAGAATTAATTGTTAATTTATTGAAGTACTTTGAGAAACTACTTAGCTTAAAACTATCAGTAAATGTTTTACTTCAAGAAAGTTAAAGGAAAACAGGAATGGAGGTGTTAGTCATTTTCTCCATTTCTTCAGGAAGCTAATTGATCAGAATTATTTTCTGAACTCTGTAAACTTAATGAACTCAAAAAAGGAAAAAAAATGTATATATGTGTGTGACCAATTTAAAAAGTGACCAATTTATATATATATATTTTAAGACTATTTGCAAGTATACATTATTGTGTACAGAACACAATATGGTAAGTATTAGATATTGATTTTTCTTGGTATGTTCAGCTGTGATATTCTTGTTGATCATACAATTCACTGTGGTACTTATTTTTTTAATTGTGTATTTTATGAATACACAGTAGCTTAGAGAAAAAGTATAGCAATGTCAGCTGAAAGAGAAAAGGAAAACAAAGATGAGGAGGAAACTAAGTGGGCCCTGAAAGAAGATAATGTGGGACGTTTCTGGAATCTTAGAGTCATGGGGTCAGATATGTTGAACAGTAGAATGAGGCATCCTTTGTTTCCCAAGTTAGGCTTTGAATTTAGTGGGCGCCTCTCCCTCTTGAATACATTTAGACCTGAGAACCTCTGGGAGAAATGACACCTTGATGGCTGAGATTTAAAGGTATAAAAATGTATCTGATTGATCAGAGTGGAACTGGCTGAGTGAAGCTTGCTGTTTTCAAGCCTGAGTTCCTCAAAAAGAGATTCTGTGCAGCAGGAGAAGCTGGGCCAGTGAACAATACTGAATGCCAAAGTCTAAGTACTGTGAGGAAATTGAATTTCAGTCCCACTGTGCACTAAATTCCAGAATCTCTCTAGCTGCCATTCTGGCTCTGAGAGGATATCTGGAGACTATTGAGTGCTCTAACAAAGAGCCATTAAAGAGCCCTTACACATGGGGCCATGGAGCTTGTTAGTGTAGTACCCCTAACTGGGACTGGTTTAGAGGGGCCTAGTGGAAGTTTTGTGTGTGTGCACATGAACGTACGTGGGTATGTGTGCACATGCATTCATGCTTCATCACTGCTGTTTCCACGGGGGACTGTTCCCCTTCCATTCCATGTGGCTCTGAGAGGGTCTATCGATCTCATAGTCCACTGTTGCCTAGCAATAAGGCTGGGCCCAGATCTGGCCTAGCTCATCAGGATAGTCTATCTGCCTAGTCAACAGGGGTAATAGTTCAGGGGTGGACGTGCAACACAAGCAGAATCTACCTGAGTGCTTCATGAGTTGAATACACTCATGAAAGACTGGAAAGGAACGTTTGCTTACTTACAAATACCAGCATGAATTTGTGTTTGGCTTCCATTTTATTGTTTAAATTTTTATGTTATGTTGGAGCATAGTTGATTAACAATGTCGTGTTAGTTTCAGGCATACAGCTGCTGCTGCTGCTGCTAAGTCGCTTCAGTAGTGTCCGACTCTGTGTGACCCCATAGACGACAGCCCACCAGGTCCTCTGTCCACAGGATTCTCTAGGCAAGAATACTGGAGTGGGTTGCCATTTCCTTCTCCCAAAATTTTTTAGTGGCTGAGTAATACTCCATTGTGTGTATGTACCTCACCTTCTCTATGAATTCCTTATATATGGACATTTAGGTTGCTGCCATGTCTTGGCTATTGTAAACACTACTACAATGAACATTGAGGTGCATATGTCCTTAAGAATCATGGTTTTCTGTGAATGTATGTCCAGGAGTGGGATTGCTGGATTATATGGGAGCTCAACTGTTAGTTTAAGGAACCTGCAAACTATTCTCCATAGTGAATGTACCAGTTTTACTTTCCCACCAACAGTGAACGAGGATTCCCTTTTTTCCCCACCCTCTCCAGCATTTATTATTTGTGTACTTTTTGATAATGACCATTCTGACTGGTGTGAAGTGATATCTCATTGTAGTTTTGATTTGCATTTCTCTAATGATTAGCAATGTTGAGCATATTTTCATGTGCCTCTTGGCCATCTGTTTGGAGAAATGTCTATGTAGGTCTTCTGCTCATTTTTTGATTGGGTTGTTTGTTTTCTAGATACTTAGCTATATGAGCTGTTTGTAAATTTTGGAGGTTAATCCCTTGTCAGTAGCATTGTTTGCAAGTATTCTTGCAAAAAAAAAAAACCCCACTCAGTGGGGGTTTTTTGCTCTGTTTTGTTTTTGGTTTCCTTTGTTATGCAAAAGCTTTTGAATTTAATTAAGTTTCATTTGCTTTATTTTTGTTTTTATTTCCGTTACTCTGGGAGACAGATCAAAAAAGATATTGCTGCAATTTATGTCAAAGAGTGTTCTGCCTATATTTTCCTCAAAGAGTTTTATAGTGTCCAATCTTGCATTTAGATCTTGAATCCATTTGGAGTTTATTTTTGTGGTGGCTCACATGGTAAAGAATCTGCTTGCAGTGCAGGAGACCCGGGTTTGAGCCGTGGGTCAGGAAGATCCCCTGGAGATGGGAATGGCAACCCACTCCAGTATTCTTGCCTGGAGAATTCCATGGGTAGAGGAACTTGGCAGGATATAGTCCATGGGATAGCAAAGAGTTGGATATGACTGAGCAACTAACCCTTTCACTTTCATATGATGTTAAAGACTGTATTTGTTTCATTCTTTTACATGGAGCTGTCCAGTTTTCCTAGCATCACTAAAGAAACTATCTTTCCTCCATTATATAGTCTTACCTCCTTTGTCATAGATTAATTGACCATAGGTGCGTGGGTTTATTTCTGGGTTTCTATCCTGTCCCATTGATCTATATTTCAATTTTTGTGTTAGTACCATGCTGTTTTGATGACTGTCTTTTTAGTATAATCTATAGTCAGAGAGCCTGATTGCTCTAGCTCCATTTTTCTTAAGATTGCTTTGGCTATTTGGGGGTCTTTTGTATCTCTATAAATTTAAACAGTTTTTGTTCTAGTTCTGTGAAATACGTCATTGGTAATTTAATAGGGATTGCATTGAATCTGTAGATTGCCTTGAGTGGTACAGTCATTTTGACAGTATTAATACTTTTAATCAAAGATCATGGTGCATCTTTCTGTTTGTGTCAACTTTAGGTTCTTTCCTCAGTGTCTTACAGCTTTCTGAGTTCAGGTCTTTTGTCTCCTTAGGTAGATTTACTCCCAGGTATTTTATTCTTTTTGATACAATGGTAAATGGGATTGTTTCCTTAATTTCTCTTTCTAATTTTTCATTGTTAGTGTATAGGAATGCAAGAGATATCTGTGCATTACTTTTGTATACTATGGTTTTACCAAATTACTGATAACCTCTAGTAGTTTTCTGGCAAAGCATCTTTAGAATTTTCTTTGTATGGTATCATGTCATCTGCAAACAGTGACCATTTTACTTCTTTTCTAATTTGTATTCCTTTAACTTCCTTTTCTTCTGTGATTGCTGTGGCTAGGACTCCCAAAGCTATGTTGAATTAAAGTGGTGAGAGTTGACATCCTTGTCTGCTTCCTGATCTCAGAGGAAATGCTTTCAGTTTTTCACCCCTGAGTATGTTAATTGTAGGTTTGCCATATATGGCCTTTATTATGCTGAGGTAAGTTCCTTCTGTCAGAGAAGGCAATGGCACCTCACTCCAGTACTCTTGCCTGGAAAATCCCATGGATGGAGGAGCCTGGTGGGCTGCAGTCCACAGGGTCACTAAGAGTTGGACACGACTGAGCGACTTCCCTTTCACTTTTCACTTTCCTGCACTGGAGAAGGAAATGGCACCCTACTCCAGTACTCTTGCCTGGAAAATCCCATGGATGGAGGAGCCTGGTAGGCTGCCGTCTACGGGGTCGCACAGAGTCGGACATGACTGAAGTGACTTAGCAGCAGCAGCATGTTCCTTCTGTACCCCCTTTATGGAGAATTTTTATCATAAGTTGGTATTTAATTGTGTCAGAAACTTTTTCTGCATCTATTGAGATTATACAGTTTTTATCGTATCAGTTTGTTGTGGTGTATGAAACTGACTGATTTGCAGATATTGAAAAATCCTTGCATCCCTGGAATAAATCACACTTAATCATTGCATCTGCCTGCAATGCAGGAGACCTGGGTTCGATCCTTGGGTCAAGAAGATCCCTTGAAGAAGGAAATGGCAACCCACCGCAGTATTCTTGCCTGGAGGATCCCATGGTCAGAGCAGCCTAGTAGGCTATAGTCCATGGGGTTGCAAAGAGTCGGACATGACTGAGTGACTTCACTTCTTCACTTCAGTCATGGTATATGATCCTTTTGGGACTTCCTAGGTAGTGCTGCTAGTGGTAAAGAACCTACCTGCTAATTCAGGAGACGTAAGAAATGTGGGTTTGATCCCTGGGTCAGAAAGATCCCCTGGAGGGAGGGCCTGGAAACCCACTCCAGTTTCTTGCCTGAAGAATCCCATGGGCAGAGAAGCCTGGTGGACTGTGGCCATATGGTCACAAAGAGTTAGACAGAGTGAATCGCCTTAGCAGACACAGCACAGCAAGATCCTTTTAATGTTAGATTTGGGTTTCTAGTCCTTTTTTGAGAATTTTTCCATCTATGTTTATCAGTGATATTATCTATAATTTTCTTTTTTGTGTCATCTTTGGTTTTGGCATCATAGAATGAATCATAGACTAGAATGATTCTATAGAATAGAATGATTCATTCACTCGTAGAATGAATTTGGGATTTTTCCTTCCTCTGCAATTTTTTTATAACAGTTTCAGAAGGATGAGTGATGACTTTTCTCTAAATGTTTGATAGAATTTACCTGTAAAGCCATCTCATCCTGGACTTTAGTTTGTTGGGATTTTTAAAATCACAGTTTCAATGTCAGTACTTGTGGTTGGTCTGTTAATATTTTCTCTTTCTGGTTCAGTCTTGGGAGATTGTACCTTTCTAGAAATTTGTCCATTTCTTCTGGGTTATCCATTTTATTGGCGTATAGCTGCTTGTAGTAATCTCTTAAGATCCTTTGTATTTTCACGGTGTTCATCGTAACTTCTTTTTTTGTAAACAGTTTTTTAATAATTTTCTGTGTTTTCGGCTGTCTCGGGTCTTTGTTGCTGTGCGGGCTTTTCTGTAGTTGTGGTGAGCGGGTGCTCCTCTCTAGTCGTGGTGTGGAGGCTTCTCACTGTGGCGGCTTCCCTCGTCGCTCAGCAGTCTCTGGAGCAGGCAGGCTTCAGTTGTCGTGGCTCCTGGGCTTAGAGCACAGGCTTGATGGTTGTGTTGCACAGGCTTGGTTGCTGTGCGGCTTGTGGGATCTTCCCAGATCAGGAATTGAACCTGAGTCTTCCTCATTGGCAAGAGGATTCTTTACCACTGAGCACCAGGGAAGCCCGTAACTTCTTTCTCAATTTTATTGATTTGAGACCTTTCCTTCTCTTTCTTTATGAGTCGGCCTAAAGGTTTATCCATTTTGTTTATCTTTGTGAAGAATCAGCTTTAATTTCATTGATCTTTTCTATTGTTTCTTTCATCTCAGGTTCTTTTATTTCTGCGCTGATCTTGTGGTCTCTTTCCTTCTCCTAGCTTTTAGTTTTGTTTTTTCTTTCTGTAGTTGCTTTAGGTGTAACATTAGGCTGTTTATTTGAGATTTTCTTATTTCCTGAGGTATTTAGTTTCCAGTTCGTGGGTCACCCACCCAGCAGGTATTTCATTTTATTTTATAGAGGTTGGTCCTCTCCTACCATCTCGTTGTGGCTTCTTCTTCGTCTTTGGCTGTAGAACATATCTTTTAGTGAGTTCCAGCCTTTGTGTTGTTGTTGATGGCTGTTCAGCAGTTAGTTGTGATTTTGGTGTTTCTGTAAGAAGACATGAGTTCATGTCTTGTCTCTGCTTTTTATATCTGCTCTGTCATCCTTCTTTTTACAAGAGGAGACAAGAAATGGGAGAGGCCTTTGGCAGCTATTTTCATCAGGATCTTGAGGAGCATGACATGAGGGATCCAGGAAGAGCTGATTGATGTTTAGATGTGCCACAGACATGAAGAGTTTCTAGGGCTTCCAGCAAAGTTAGCAGCAGCATTTTCTGTCCATTTGCACCACTGGGAAAAAACAGCAATCAGTCATGGGCCATGGTGGCACATGGACCATGGTCAGCTGATGGAAGATAGGGGTGTAGCAATGGAATTTGACCTCTAGGAGCTTTATTTGAAGTATTCCTCCCTTGGAGTGTGAAGGGTAAGAACAATGACAAATATTTCATAGTTCAGTTCAGTCCAGTCACTCAGTCGTGTCTGACTCTTTGCGACCCCATGAACTACAGCACGCCACACCTCCCTATCCATCACCAACTCGCGGAATTCACCCAAACCCATGTCCATTGAGTCAGTGATGCCATCCAACCATCTCATCCTCTGTCTTCCCCTTCTCCTCCTGCCCTCAATCTTTCCCAGCATCAGCGTCTTTTCCAATGAGTCAGCCCTTCACATCAGGTAGCCATAAGTATTGGAGTTTCAGCTTCAACATCAGGCCTTCCAATGAACACACAGGACTGATCTCCTTTAGGATGGACTGGTTGGACCTCCTTGTAGTCCAAGGGATTCTCGGGAGTCTTCTCCAACACCACAGTTCAAAAGCATGAATTCTTCGGCGCTCCGTTTTCTTTATAGTCCAACTCTCACATCCATACATGACCACAGGAAAAACCATAGCCTTGACTAGATGGACCTTTGTTGACAAAGTAATGTCTCTGCTTTTCAATATGCTGTCTAGGTTGATCATAACTTTCCTTCCAGTGAGTAAGCATCTGTTAATTTCATGGGTGCAGTCACCATCTGCAGTGATTTTGGAGCCCAGAAAAATAAAATCAGCCACTGCTTCCACTGTTTCCCCATCTATTTCCCATGAAGTGATTGGACCAGATGCCATGATCTTAGTTTTCTGAATGTTGAGCTTTAAGCCCACTTTTCCACTCTCCTCTTTCACCTTCATCAAGAGGCTCTTTAGTTCTTCTTCACTTTCTGCCATAAGGGTGGTATCATCTGCATATCTGAGGTTATTGCTATTTCTCCCAGCAATCTTGATTCCAGCCTGTGCTTCCTCTAGCCCAGCGTTTCTCATGATGTACTCTGCATATAAGTTAAATAAACAGAGTGACAATATACAGCCTTGATGTACTCTTTTTCCTATTTGGAACCAGTCTGTTGTTCCATATCCAGTTCTAACTGTTGCTTCCTGACCTGCATTCAGGCTTCTCAAAAAGCAGGTCAGGTGGTCTGGTATGCCCATATCTTTCAGAATCTTCCACAGTTTATTGTGATCCACACAGTCAAAGGCTTTGGCATAGTCAATAAAGCAGAAATAGATGTTTTTCTGGAACTCTCTTGCTTTTTCGACGATCCAGCGGATGTTGGCAATTTGATCTCTGGTTCCTCTGCCTTTTCTAAAACCAGCTTAAACATCTGGAAGTTCATGGTTCACGTATTGCTGAAACCTGGCTTGGAGAAATTTAAGCATTACATTACTAGCGTGTGTGATGAGTGCAATTGTGCGGTAGTTTGAGCATTCTTTGGCATTGCCTTTCTTTGGAATTGGAACTAAAACTGACCTTTTCCAGTCCTGTGGCCACTGCTGAGTTTTCCAAATTGGCTGGCATATTGAGTGCAGCACTTTCATAGCATCATCTTTCAGGATTTGAAATAGCTCAACTGGAATTCCATCACCTCCACTAGGTTTGTACGTAGTGATGTTTTCTAAGGCCCACTTGACTTCCCATTCCTGGATGTCTGGCTCTAGGTGAGTGATCACACCATCGTGATTATCTTCGTTGTGAAACTCCTTTTTGTACAGTTCTTCTGTGTATTCTTGCCATCTCTTCTTAATATCTTCTGCTTCTGTTAGGTCCCTACCATTTCTGTCCTTTATTGAGCCCATCTTTGCATGACATGTTCCCTCAGTATCTCTAATTTTCTGGCAGAGATCTCTAGTCTTTCCCATTCTATTGTTTTCCTCTATATCTTTTCATTGATCGCTGAAGAAGGCTTTCTTATCTCTCCTTGCTATTCTTTGGAACTCTGCATTTAAATGTGTACATCTTTGCAAGCAAATGTTGGAAATTTCTATAAAAGTGGTTCTTACAAATTTCTATGAGCATGGGCAGTGGATAGTACTGCTATTATGATTTAAGATACAGTTTTAAGTGTAATTTCAGACTACTTAAATTGAGAAAGAAGTGTGAAGAAAGGCAATTCCAGGAAGAGGAAAATATTGCCAGTGAAACTTTGGTGTATTCATAAGGTTTGAGAATATCAAGCTGATTACACAAGGTGAAACTTTGGACAAGGTTGTGAGAAATTAGGCTGGCTAATTACAAGAAGACTAGGTTATGGTACAGCTTGTCAGAGAAGTTTACATTTGGTTTAGTATGAAACAAGAGGTAAGTGTAGGGGTTTTATACTTATTCAACTTAATTTCAATCTAGGTAAAATCACACTTCTTATTTTCCAGTTAGTTATTTGAGTTTTCACATTTCCTTATGTAGCATAAAGTCCTCTAGTTCTTTTTTTTTAAGATATCCCCCTGCATTCCTGCCCCAACCACTCACTAATTTGTCTGAGAAGCAAGGGACTTACCCAATACAAAGGAGATTAGTTCTGCTTCCGGACACCAGACAAGAAGAGAGGACTATACAGTCAGATTAATCCACATCCACCATTGGTTTGGTCAAGGCATTTCACCCAGACAAATGATGTTTCTCCCCTCCTGATATCTGATCAGAATAGAGGTGGGACCATCTTTGAGAATCAAGGATACAAATCTTAGATAAATCTTTTGTCAGACATTGTTTCCTAAAACAGGACACTCTAGCACAGTGGCTGGGTTTGAATTCATGCTGACTCACAAGGGAGCAAGAGTGCAGAGATGTTCTTAGCGGGAGTACTCAAAATTCCACAAAAGCTCCACCTCCCAGCAGCTGATCGTGAAATAAACTCTGCTGCCCTGCTGCAAATTAGTTTCAAGTTTAACAATACGGAGTGTTTCTGAGGATGTGAATAATCTGTTAGCTTTATAGAATTCTGGTAGGAGTACAAATTGCTACACCCACCTTGCAAAACAATTTCGTGTCTAGCAAAGTTCAGGAATTTGCTTGTACTCAGAAATTCCATTTTCTAAGTATATACTCAAGAAGAGTATGCTCATGACAGTGTTGGCAAAAGCAGGGGAAATGGTTGAGATGTACAGTAACGGAGCATGACTACATAAATTGTAATATGGTGGCGGAATGGATTAAAATTCAGCAGTGCAAATAAATGAACAAGAGCTGAACATGTCACCATGGATAAATCTCACAGATGATGTTGAACAATTACAAAGGCAAGTCATAGAAGAACACATGCAGTTTGAGGCCATATACATCATTTCAAAAATATGAAAAACCAAGCAACATGCAGTTAAAGGATATGTACATTTGCAGTAACTTCATAAACACAAGGGAATAATAAACACAAACTTCAGAATCCTAGTTCACACTTGAGGGAATGGAGAATGCTGTGACCAAAGACAGGCATATGGGAAGCTCCAAATATATTGTGACTTTATACAGTATAGTAAGAGGCTTACCCATCAGCTCTGTATCTGTTGAACATTTCTACTCTTCCAGCTTTTATCCTTCTCTCTTCCTTTTGTCACCTACTTCCTTTTTTTTTGACCTTTCATTCTCTATTTGCCACATCTCAAAGCTCAAAGTAATAAAGAAAGGTCAAGTACAAAGGAAGAGAAAAAGAGAAGGAAATAATTTTTTTTTAAGTTCTAAATGTACTCATTTTGTCTTTTCAGGTTATTTGCTGAAGTTCCCTTAACAAAGTATAGCAGTTATTATAAAAAAGTGTTTTGTTTTCTAGCAGGATTTATCAGAGTTCTTGACACTCTTAAGAGGAAGATTATAGTATATTGTTTATTTACAAATTTTTTTATAGGAAATTTCCCTGTTTTCTAAATGTCTGTCTTGGATAATACTATATTTGGTGGAAAAATTATGGAAAATACTGAGTTTGAATTATGACCAAGAATGTTCTCGCAGAAAAGGAGTTAAACATGTTTTCTGCATGACACATTAGTCTTAAATATTTGAATTGGATTGTCCTACTTTCTACAGTGGATTCTTTGTCAATATGGATAATACAAATTCTTTATGGCAAATACTGCAATTTAGTGAAGTACATAATCCCCTTTTAAAAATGTTATATCATGCTTTCTCCTCCAATACTGAATGAGTTCCTACTCTGTTTGAATCTAAGTGCTAGAGACACAATAGTAAACTTTTACTTAGATATAATTAGCAATCTTATCGGATAAGGCAGTGGCACCCCACTCCAGTACTCTTGCCTGGAAAATCCCATGGATGGAGGAGGCTGGTGGTCTGTGGTCCATGGGGTCGCTAAGAGTCAGACACGGCTGAGCGACTTCACTTTCACTTTTCACTTTCATGCATTGGAGAAGGAAATGACAACCCACTCCAGTATTCTTGCCTGGAGAATCCCAGGGACAGGGGAGACTGGTGGGCTGCCATCTATGGGGTTGCACAGAGTCAGACACAACTGAAGTGACTTAGCAGTAACAGCAACAATATTATGGAACATAGTTGTAAGAAAAATTATTATAAATTAATCATCCCTCTATTAAATGCACTTAATATAATAATAAAATAAGGAGCAAAAGTTTCAAAGGCAACCTGAATGTGATTTTTAGTTCCAGGTATATTTTTCCAAATTATTGCAACTTTATGCAGGTAAAGCCTGTGTGTTCATTATGTATTTGAGTTCCCCTTAATAAAATATTGCTTGGGGAAGGAAAAGTTATCATATGATGAAAATTTCATTTAGAACTTTTGATTCAGTTAGTCCCTGCCCGAATATTCCTTCTTCTGTTAATAGGACTACATTGATCACCAATGACAGCAATATCCTTACCCATTCAAGCTTTTAATTTCATATTTGTATTTTATGACCTGATGTTCTATGCAATATGCTTCAAACTGTGAAATAAAAATACCAATGTCATTGAGTCTGAGACTTAATGTAATTGATGAAAATAATGTTGGAAAAATACTGTAAACAAATCCTTGTAAAAAAATGAAAATCTGGCAGAATAAGAATTGTTAGCAAATAAAGGAAAATATAAGAGTAACAAAATAGATTATTCAGGCATGAATTATTAAGAGAGATTCTTGAAAATTTCAGTATACTGTCAAATATGTTTTTTAAAAGGATTCTTTAATATTATCCACAAAGGCCAAATAGAAAGGCAGTTATATTCTAACTCTCTAACTCATTTTTTGCAAAAAATGCTATATCAAGAGTCAACTCTTGCTTTACTCTTTGTTCAACAAACTAGAACACAATTGAAATATAATCTAAATTTTGTTAAACGTGTAGTTTTAGAATTTTTCCATTTCATCTGTCAAGAAAACAGCCAGCCAGCCTTATTTATCACTATTTATTATGGGGAAAATTCATAATCTTACAAAAACAATATCTTAAAGGCTTTCACTTTAATATCATGGTCAGTTATACTCAAATAATGAAGATTTCTTACACTGGTGTTCTCTTAGTCAAGGCATACATCTCAAAGTCATACTGAAGTCTGGAGCCCTGTTTTCTCAATAAATGAGTTCCTGATTCTGGTTTTGAAAATTAGAGTTAGTAGACTTAGCCATGTGCCTGAGATTGTTAAAATAGCGAATCTTTCATCTTTAATAGAATTATATTTATTTCCAAGTTGAAAAGCAGAGACATTACTTTGCCAACAAAGGTCCATCTAGTCAAGGCCATGGTTTTTCCAGTGCTCATGTATGGATGTGAGAGTTGAACTGTGAAGAAGGCTGAGCACCAAAGAATTGATGCTTTTGAACTGTGGTATTGGAGAAGACTCTTGAGAGTCCCTTGAACTGCAAGGAGATCCAACCAGTCCATTCTGAAGGAGATCAGCCCTGGGATTTCTTTGGAGGGAATGATGCTAAAGCTGAAACTCCAGTACTTTGGCCACCTCATGCGAAGAGTTGACTCATTGGAAAAGACTCTGATGCTGGGAGGGATTGGGGGCAGGAGGAGAAGGGGATGACAGAGGATGAGATGGCTGGATGGCATCACTGACTCGATGGACGTGAGTCTGAGTGAACTCTGGGAGTTGGTGATGGACAGGGAGGCCTGGTGTGCTGCGATTCATGGGGTCGTGAAGAGTCGGACACGACTGAGTGACTGAACTGAACTGAACTGAACTATGCTCTTGAGGGGCTTCCCCATGGCTCAGAAGGTAAAGAATCCACCTGCAATTCAGGAGACCACCTGCAATGCAGGAGATCCAGTTTCAATCTCCAGGTCGGGAAGATCCTTTGGAAAAGGAAATGGCTACCCACTCCATTATTCTTGCCTGGGAAATCTCATGGACAGAGGGGCCTGACAGGCTAGGTCACAAAAGTTGGACATGACTTAGCAACTAAACCACAGCCACTCACTATGCTCTTGGCACCAAAGCAGTGAAAACAGCAAATGATGATGGCTCCTGTGTTCTCATCCTTGGAGCCAGGGGATCTGTTATTTTACATGATAAAAATAACTTGCAGATGTGATTACATGAAGGATCCTAAAATGTGGGAGAGGATCCAATATTAACCAGATAGGGCCCCACGTAATCACAAAGGTCCTTAAAAGACAGAAGCAGGAGGGTCAGAACACTTATATTTAGAAAATGTGAGGATGGAAACTGAATTCAGAGAGAAGAGATTAGGCTGCAGGTCTTGAAGTTAGAGGAAGGGGCCATGGGGCAAGAAATGCAGGCAACCTCTAGAAGCTGGAAAAGGCAAGGAAACAGTCTCCTCAGAGCCTCCTGATGATATGTAATCCTGTGGACCCATTGTAGGCTTCTGATGTCCTGAATTTTAGGAGTATATATGTGTGTTGTTTGAAGGCACTAATTTGGTAATGATTTGCTACAGCAGCAAGAGGAAACCAATACAGTTTCATCTGGAATTTTTAAAAATTTTTATTGGATACAGTTGATTTACAATGTTGTATTAGTTTCAGGTATACAGCAAAGCGAATCAGTTATACATATATCTATTCTTTTTTAGATTCTTTTCCCATATAGACCATTACAAAGTATTGAGTAGAGGTCCCTGGGCTATAATAGAAGTTTCTACATATATATATAGTAGTGTATATATGGCAATCCCAATCTCCCAATTTACCCCACCTTTGTACCCTTTATCTAGATTCCACGTATAAGTGATATCATATATTTGTTTTTCTTTGTCTGAATTCACTCAGTATGGCAGTGTGTAGGTCCATCCATGTTGCAGCAAATGGCATTATTTCATTCTTTTTATGTCTGAATAACATTCCATTTTATACCCCCCCCCACCCCCCACCACATCTTCTTTATCTGTTCCTCTGTGGATGGACACTTTGGTTGCTTCCATGTCCTAGATATTGTAAATAGTGCTGCAGTGAACATTTGGGTGCGTGTATTTTTTTGAATTATGGTTTTCTCTGCATATATGCCTGGGAGTGAGATTACTGGGTCATATGGTGGCTTTGTTGTTGTTGAGTCACTAAGTCATGTCCGACTTTTGCGACCCCATGCACTGTAGCCTGCCAGGCTCCTCTGTCCATGGGATTTCCCAGGCAAGAATATTGGAGTGGGTTGTCATTTCCTTCTCCAAGGAATCTTTCTGACCCAGAGACTGAACCCACATCCCCTGCACTGGCAGGCGAATTCTTTTCCACTGAGCCACGTGGGAAGCCCTATGGCAGCTCCACTCAGGGTTTTAAGGAACCTCCATACTGTTCTCCATAGTGTTTGTACCAAATTACTTTCCCACCAACAATATGGGAGGGTTCTCTTTTTCTCCACACCCTTTCCAGCATTTATTGTTTGTAGACTGATTAATGATGGCCATTCTGACAGGTGTGAAGTGATACTTCATTGTAGTTTTGATTTATATTTCTCTAATAATTAGTGATATTGAGCATCTTTTCATGTGTTTGTTTTTTTGTTTGTTTTTGGGCAAGGCCCCTGCCACAGCAGAGGGAGGGCAAGAACAAACAACAGATTCCCTTGCTGACTCTCTCTGAGGGGTGGACGAACTCGTTCCTTATATGGGGTGAGGTAGGAGTCTTCCCAGGGGCGGGCTGGAGGGTTGGCTCAGTTGTTTGTCCGCTCCTTGTGGTATTGTGTGTAGTGGGCATCCCTAGTACCCTGCTTTTACTCCCGACTCCCTGCTTTTGCTCTGGGCTCTTCAACAGCGGCAGTTGGATTTTTGGCTTCTTTGTATCTTTTGACCAGAATTCGCCTCAACTTCTCATGCATGCGGTTTCTTTGTGTTCTGTTGCTTGAGGAGAGTTGTGTCCAGGTGCAAGCATTGCCACACTTGCAACAAAGGGTCCCGCGTCCCATCCTGTCTCATCCCCACCCTGAGAAACTCTGCACTCTTATTCCTAAGGGGTAAGGGGCCAAAGGCCTTCTCCTCTGAAACTTCTTCCTGCTGGACAGGGGCCATAGACCCTAGCCCACTCTAGAGGTGTAAAAGTCCCTTGCTGATTGTTTGAGGACCTATAGGGACCTGGGCCACTTTCCACTATAATGGGCTGAATTCCTTGAGCCATTATGAGCCTTACTTCAAACTGTTGAAGCCTAAAAAACACAAACTTAACCAAAAGGTTAAACAAGAGCAAAAAAGGAGAGGAGCAACAATAGCCATTGAAGGGCCTAGAAAGGGAAGGAACCAGGTTAACTTTGGGCTTCCTTAACTATTGACTGGACAAGGGAGGCAATATCAACCCTGCCAAAATTACCAAGCCACTCTTTCTGGGTCTATATTTCCTTAATAATAATTTTAACATGTCCTGTCACATTGATCCAGGTGCAGCAGGAAGCATTAGTTATCCCACAAACTCTACCTTGTTCTGCCAGAAGGAACTCAAGGGTCAGATGGTTGTCAAGAGACACATCAGCCAAAGACACAAGAATGATTCCAAGTCTCATTAAGATTTCAGATAATCCTCCCCCAACCCACCATATCATTTTACTTACCTGTTCATGGTGCCTGTCTTTTGAATAGGTATCTCATGTTTTGTTCTTTTGTTGTGACCTATGAGGTTTCTTGGAGAAGGCAATGGCGCCCTACTCCAGTACTCTTGCCTGGAAAATCCCATGGATGGAGTAGCCTGGTGGGCTGCAGTCCATGGGGTCGCTGGGAGTCGGGCACGACTGAGCGACTTCACTTTCACTTTTCACTTTCATGCATTGGAGAAGGAAATGGCAACCCACTCCAGTGTTCTTGCCTGGAGAATCCCAGGGATGGGGGAGCCTGGTGGGCTGCCGTCTATGGGGTTGCACAGAGTCGGACACGACTGAAGTGACTTAGCAGCAGCAGCAGCATGAGGTTTCTAGAGGTAAAAGCTTTAGCCTGGGCAAATGTTGCTGTTCAGTTGCTCTGTCATGTCCAACTCTTTGCAACCCCATGGACTGCAGCACACAAGGTTTCTCTATCCTTCATCATCTCCTGGAGGTTGCTCAAACTCATGTCCTTTGAGATGGCGATGCCACCAACCATCTTGTCCTCTGTTTTTGCCTTCTCCTCTGCCTTCAGTCTTTCCCAGAATCAGGGTCTTTTCCAATCAGTCAGCTCTTCACATTAGGTGGCCAAAGTATTGGAGCTTCAGCATCAGTCCTTCCAGTGAATATTCAGGATTGATTTCCTTTAGGATGGACTGGTTGGATGTCCTTGTAGTCCAAGGGTCTCTCAAGAGTCTTCTCCAACACTACAGTTCTAAATCATCAATTCTTTAGCACTCAGCCTTCTTTATGATCCAACTCTCAGGAGTACATGCCTCCTGGAAAAATCATGTGTGTGCTCAGTCACTTCAGTTGTGACCACCGCTGTGTGACCCTATGGACTTCAGCCTGCCAGGCTCCTCTGTCTGTGGGATTCTAGAGGCAAGAATATTAGAGTGGATTGCCATGCCCTCCCCAAGGGGATCTTCCTGACCCAGGGATTGAACCCATGTCTCTTACATCTCCTGCATCGTAGGTGGATTCTTTACCACTGAGCCACCAGGGAAGCCTAGCTTTGACTATATGGACCATTGTCAGCAGACTAATGCCTCTGCTTTTTAATCCTCTGTCTAGGTTTGTCATAACTTTTCTTCCAAGGAGCAAGCGTCTTTTAATGTCATGGCTGCAGTCATTGTCCACAGCAATTTTGGAGCCCAAGAAAGTAAAATCTGTCACTGTTTCCATTGTTTCCCCACTATTTGCCTTGAAGTGATGGAACCGGTTGCCATGGTTTTCGGTTTTTGAATGTTGAGTTTTAAGCCAGTTTTGTCACTCTTCTTTCACCTTCATCAAGAGGCTCTTTAGTTCCTCTTCACTTTCTGCCGTAAAGGTGGTTTCATCTGCATATCTGAGGTTGTTGATGTTTCTCCCTGCAATCTTGATTCCAGCTTGTGTTTCATCCGCCTGGCATTTCACATGATGTACTCTGCACATAAGTTAAATAAGCAGGGGGACAATATATAGCCTTGACATACTCCTTTTCCAATTTTGAACCAGTCTGTTGTTCCATGTCCAGTTCTAACTATTGCTTCTTGACCTGCATATAGGTTTCTCAGGAGGCAGGTAAGGTGGTCTGGTATTCCCATCTCTTTAAGAATTTTCCACAATTTTTTGTGATCCACATAGTCAAAGTCTTTATGTAGTCAACAAAGCAGAAGTAGATGTTTTTCTGGAATTCTCTTGCTTTTTCTATGATCCGACAGATGTTGGCAATTTGATCTCTGGTTCCCCTGTCTTTTCTAAATCTAACTTGTACATCTGGAAGTTCTCGGTTCACATACTGTTGAAGCCTAGCTTGGAGGATTTTGAGCATTACCTTGCTAGCATGTGAAATGAGTGCAATTTTGCAGTAGTTTGAACATTCTTTGGCATTGCCCTTCTTTGGGATTGGGATGAAAACTGACCTTTTCCAGTTCTGTGGCCACCGCTGAGTTTTCCAAATTTGTTGGCATATTGAGTGCAGCATTTTCACAGCATCATCTTTTAGCATTTGAAATCGCTCAGCTGTAATTCCATCACCTCCACTAGCTTTGTTCATAGTGATGCTTCCTAAGGCCCACTTGACTTCTCACTCCAGGATGTCTGGCTTGAGGTGAGTGATCACACCATCGTGGTTATCTGGGTCATGAAGATCTTTTTTGTATAGTTCTGTGTATTCTTGCCACCTCTTCTTAATCTCTTCTGCTTCTGTTAGGTTACCATTTCTGTCCTTCATTGTGCCATTTTTGCATGAAATATTCCCTTGGTTTTTCTAATTTTCTTGAAGAGATCTCTAGCCTTTCCCATTCATATTGTTCTCCTCTATTTCTTTGCATTGCTCACTTAGGAAGGCTTTCTTATTTCTCCTGCTATTTTTTGGGACTCTGCATACAGATGGGTATATCTTTCCTTTTCTCCTTTGCCTTCCACTTCTCTTCTTTTCTCAGCTATTTGTAAGGCCTCCTCAGACAACCATTTTGCCTTTTTACATTTCTTTTTCTTGGGGATGATTTTGATCACTGCTTCCTGTATAGTATTATGAACCTCTGTCCATAGTTCTTCAGGCACTCTGTCAATCAGATCTAATCTCTTGAATCTATTTGTCACTTCCACTGTATAATCATCAGGGATTTGATTTAGGTCATACTTGAATGGTCTAGTGGTTTTCCCTACTTTCTTCAATTTAAGTCTAAATTTTGCAATAAGGAGTTCATGATCTGAGCCATAGTCAGCTTCGGGTCTTATTTTTACTGACTATATAGAGCTTCTCCATCTTCAGCTACAGATAATATAATCAGTCTGGTTTCAATATTGACTATCTGGTGATGTCCATGTGTAGAGTTGTCCTTTGAGTTGTTGGAAGGGGACATCTGCTATGACCATTGTGTTCTCTTGGCAAAACTCTATTAGCCTTTGCCCTGCTTCATTTTGTACTCCAACGCCAAATTTGCCTGTTACTCTAGATGTTTCTTGACTTCCTACTTTTGCATTCCAGTCCCCTGTGATGAAAAGGACATCTTTTTTGTTGTTCGTTCCAGAAGGTCTTGTAGATCTTCAGAGAAATGTTTGACTTTAAGCTTCTTTGTCTTTAGTGGAGGGACACAGACTTGGATTACTATGATATTGAATGGTTTGCCTTGGAAACGAACAGAGATCATTCTGTGGGTTTTGAGATTGCATACAAATACTGCATTTTGAACTCTTTTGTTGACTATGAGGACTATTCCATTTCTTCTAAGGGATATTTGCCCACTGTAGTATATATAATGGTCATCTGAATTATTTGCCCACTCCCTTCCATTTTAGTTCCCTGATTTCTAGAATGTTGATGTTCAGTCTTGCCATCTCCTATTTGACCACTTCCAATTTGCCTTGATTCATGGACCTGACATTCCCGGTTCCTATGCAATATTTTTCTTTACAGCATCCGGACTTTACTTTGACCACCACAACTTGGCATTGTTTTCTCTTTGGCTCAGCCTCTTCATTCCTTCTGGAGCTATTTCTCCAGTTCTCCATTCTCCTCCAGAATATTGAGCACCTTCCAACCTGGGGAGTTCATCTTTCAGTGTAATATCTTTTTGCCTTTTCATACTGTTCATGGGACTCTCAGAGCAAGAATGCTGAAGTGCTTTGGCATTCCCTTCTCCAGTGGACCACGTTTTGTCAGAACTGTCCACCATGACCCATCTCTCTTGGGTGGCCCTGCATGACATGGCTCATAGTTTCATTGAATTTGACAAGTCTGTGATCCATGTGATCTGTTTGGGTAATGTTCTGTGATTGTGGTTTTCATTCTGTCTGCCCTGTGATGGATGAGGATAAAAGACTGATGAAAGCTTCCTGATGGGAGGGACTGGCTGTGGAGAAAACTGGGTCTTGCTCTGATGGGCAAGGCCATCCTCAGTAAATTTTTAATCCAATTTTCTGCTGATGTGTGGGGCTGTGTTGCTTCCCTTTGTGTGCCGGAGGTGAAACTATTGTAGGGGTAATGGTGACCTCCTCCAAAAGGACTTATGCCAGCATGCCATACCTCCTAGGGCTGTTGCAGTCGGTGTCCCTGGCCCCAAGGCAGGCCAGTGTCTACCCAGGTCTCTGCTGAAGACTCCCGAAACTCACAGGCAAATCTGGCTCATTCTCTTTTGAGTCACTGCTCCTTCTCTGGGTCTTGGGGCACACAAGATTTTGTTTGTGCCCTCCAAGAGTCTCTGTTTCCCCAGTCCTGTGGAAGTTCTGTAATCAAGTCCCACTGGTGTTCAAAGTCAAATTCCCTTGGGGTTCTGGGTCCCTTTGGCAGATCTCCAGGTTGGTAAATCTATTGTGGGACCTAGAACTTTTGCAACAGTGTGAGAACTTCTTTGTTATAATTGTTCTCCAGTTTGTGGGTTGCCTGCTCTGCAGCTCTATAGTGGAGCTAATAGCAACCTCTTCCAAGAGGACGTATGCCACACACATTTCCCAGGTCTGCTGCAGTGAGAGCCTCTGTCCCTGTGGCAGGTCACTACTGACCTGTGCCTCCACAGGAGACACTCAAACAAGGTCTTTCAGTCTCTTGTGCAGGTCACTGCTCTTTTCCCTGGGTCCTGGTGTGCACAAGGTTTTGTTTGCACCCTCAAAATGTCTCCAGCAGCTATGAGGTTTGATATTAAATGCTATTGCACCCCTCCTGCTGTCTTACTGTGGCTCCCCTTTTCCCTTGGGCATCGGGTATCTTTTTTGGTGGGATCCAACATTCTCCTGTCATTGGTTGGTCAGCAGCTAGTTGTGAGTTTGGTGTTCTCAAAGGGTAAGAGGAACGCATGTCCTTCTACTCTGCCATCTTGCCTGTTAGGACAAATTTACCCAACCTGATATTCCTAACAGCTTGATAGCAGTGGGGTTGGTTAAGATCACTTTATAGGGACCCTTCTCTTTAGCAATAATTGGTCTCTGGGGATCCCCTCTTTCCAGCTTTTAAGAAGAACTTGGTCCTCAGGGTTTGTTTGTGAAGGAACTGCTCCTTCCTCTAGTTTTTAGTGGGAACTGGCAGTGCCTTGTGGGCTGAGTCCTGGATTGCCTTCTGAACTTGTCCTAGGTTAATATGTCTCGGCGCCTGGCTCACTTCCTCATCCTGTAGAATGTCAATAGTAAGAGGAGGCCTCCCATAGGTCATTTCAAGTGGGCTAAGTCTCAGACCACTCCTGGGGGCTACACAGACCCTGTGGAGTACCAGAAGAAACAAGTTGGCCCAGGTTCATGAGTTTCTTGGCAGAGCTTTGGTAAAGTTTTCTTTAAAGTATGGTTCATTTTGTCTCCCTTCCCTGAAGACAGGCGATGCCAAGAGATGTGTTGCTTGTTGTCTATCCCTAGGGCCGTTGTAGCCCTTGTCTGATTTTGGCTATCAGAGAGGGCCCATTATTGCTCTGGATGGACATTGGAAGTCCAAACCAAGGAATTACTCCTTCTAAAAGGGACTTACAGACGTCCATAGCTGTTTCAGATCAGGTGGGGAAGGTTTCACCCCATCCTGTGAAAGTATGTACAAACACCAGAAGATATTTATATTCTGATCTTGGGGGCATTTGAGTGAAACCTGACCATCTTCCCCTGGATATGTCCCTTGGTATTGAATTGACCTGAGTAATGAAGGGGAAATTAGATGAGTCTGCGGTTTATTATTATGCACAGAAATCACAGGTGTGTTTTACTTGTTTTACTGTTCTTTTAAGCCCCTTCCCTGGGGGGAAAAATGACCTTTTGCATTGAGTACCATGGTGCATCCCTCCCACAGCAGGCAGCATCATGTAAGCTCTTAGTGAGTTTCCATTGTTGGGACTCAGGGGCTAGAATATTATCCTCCTTTTTATACCAGCCTGTGCTTCCCTTCTCATAGCCCCATTTCCAGCATTTTCTTGTTCCTGTGAGGAATACTGGGGAAGACTAGGGAGTTCAGGGAGCCCAATCACTAGAGCTATAACTTGTTTAGGTTCCTGCAGTCAAGCTGCTTGTTTTGCAGTTTAATCAGCTTTCCTGATCCCTTGGGTCACAAAAGATCCCTCTCTCTGGCCTCTACAGTGGATTACTGCTCCCTGGTGGGAGGCTGTACTACTTCTAAAAGAGCCAGAATCAAATCTTTATATTTCAGGAGGGAATTTCTAGCAGTTCACATTTGCCTATCTTTCCATATGGCAGCGTGAGCATGTAACACTAGAACCCACATTTAGTCAGCAAAAATATTTAATTTCCTATCCTTCCCTAATTGCAAAACTCTCATTAATACCATTAGTTCAGGTTTCTGGGCCAGTGTCTGGGGTGGCAGGGCCTTGGCTTCTGGACTTTGTCTAGACTAACTATGGCACACCCTGCCTTTTGGGTTCCCATTTCTACAAAACTGCTCCCATCAGTGATCCATTCCATCTCGGGACTGTCAGGAGGTTCAGCTGGAAGAGTAAGTTTGTTCTGTGGTCTCTGTATACTGATGCAGTAAGTCTCCACTCTTGACCACTGGAAGGTGGGTTGCTGGGTTTGGCACACCTTTAAGGTAATGTCAGGAGTGTCCGTTAGGAGCGCCTGCTAGCTCATTATCCTTCCTCCAGTCAACCAATGATGCGCTTTGACTTCCAGCACAGACTGTACCTGATGAAGGTTTCATACACCTAAGTGTTATCCCTGGGTCAGCTTGGAAGCCTCATTACCACCAGGGCTGTGGCTGTGACTGCCTATGGGCAGCTTGGCCATCCGGGCCGCTAAGTTCAGTTGTTTTGAAAAGTAGGCCAACTTTTGGGTCAGGACTCCTAGTGCTGTTCCTGATTGCTCATGAATGTATAGGGTAAAGGACTTGTCCAAATTTGGAAGCCCCAGTGCTAGTGCCTACTCAATTCAGTCTTTAAAGTCTTGAAGTCCCACTGGTGTCCTTATTCCATTGACAGGATTCTTTTTCTCCTCTCTTTAGAGCCTCATAGAGGGTTTTGCTATAAGGCTGTGATTTGGAATCTAGATGTGACAGAACCCAGCCATCCCAAGAAACCCAAGAAAGTCTTGGAGTTGCCTCTTTGTGGTTGGAGTTGGTAACACACTAACTACTGTTTTTCTATCTATGGCCAAAGCTCATACCCCTAGGAGTCAAAACAAATCCTAAGTATTGAATCCATTGCTGTGAGGGCTGAGCCTTGGTTGGAGAGACTTTGAATCTCCTTTTGTCCAGAAAATTTAGCACTCTGGCAGTATTTTGATCTGAATCTTAGTTGGTATTACTACTTATCAATAAACTATCAACATATTGTAGCAGAGTTCCATTCTCCAGGCTTGGTTCCCTCAGTTCCCTTGTTAAAGCATTTCCAGAAAAGTGGGTGCTATCCTGAAAATCCTGTGAAAGCACTGTCCTGTATATACTGGGGAGCCTCCAGGCTGTCAGTGTCTCTCCACTCAGAGGCCAAAAGCTATTGAGAGCCTGGATTTAGGGGAATACAGAAAAATGCATCTCTGAGGTCCAAAACAGAAATACTGGGCGCTCCATGGCACTTGGGTGAGGAGGTTATATGGGTTTGGCACAAGTGGGTGAATAGGGATGACTGCCCCATTCATGGCTCCTAAGTCTTGCACAAACTGATTCTCCCCACTAGGCTTCTGCACAGGAAGAATTGGGGTGTTGCAAGGGAATTGGCAGGGCGGAGAAGACTCTTGAGAGTCCTTGGACTGCAAGGAGATCCAACCAGTCCATTCTGAAGGAGATCAGCCCTGGGATTTCTTTGGAAGGAATGATGCTAAAGCTGAAACTCCAGTACTTTGGCCACCTCATGCGAAGAGTTGACTCATTTGAAAAGACTCTGATGCTGGGAGGGATTGGGGGCAGGAGGAGAAGGGGACGACAGAGGATGAGCTGGCTGGATGGCATCACTGGCTCTATGGACGTGAGTTTGAGTGAACTCCGGGAGATGGTGATGGACAGGGAGGCCTGGTGTGCTGCGATTCATGGGGTCACAAAGAGTCGGACACGATTGAGTGATTGAACTGAACTGAATGAGTCCGTGTTTTTGAAATTTGCTGAGCCAAAGGTTTGATACCCCTCAGGGCCTCAGGCTTTAAAGGATATCATCTTTTCCAGGGGTATTTTCCCTAGGCCTTGACTGTATTTTTATTGGGGAAGGATGTTTTGCCCTTCCTGCACCAAGGTGTCCAAAACTGTAGGATCTACCTGTTCTCTAATTTCTTGGAGGGTATCTTAGGGATATCTTCCCTAAGGGCTCAGATGGTACAGAATCTACCTGTAATTCGATCAGCCTGTAGGTTCAATCCCTGGGTTCGGAGATCCCCAAGAGGAGCCTGACAGGCTCTAGTCCATGGGGTTGCAAAAAGTTGAACATGACCGAGTGACTAACACTTTCACTTTCATCTTAGGGAATATTTTGATGGCCAACCAGTGGCTCATTTAGGATACTATATAATAGGTACAATAGATACATATACAGACAGATACATCTGTCTGTTCAGATTCTTTACTTCCTTGGATTTCACCCTGTCCTAAGACTATACTGGTTTCTAACTTATTTAGCAAATATCTTCCAAGGAGGGGAACGGAGCATTCTGGTATACACAAAAAGGAGTGAGTAATAATGATAGACCTAATTCTGCAAGCAAGGGGAGACCTAAATCACTTTACCTTTGACTGTTCATCATCAACTCTTGTCACAATACAGTCACAGTGGAAAAGGGGGCTAGTTGCCTAAGCCAGAACAGAGCAGGTGGCTCCAAGGTATACAAGAAATTCAGTTTTTCTACCTGCTCCATCTAGGGTGACCTGAGGCTCCACTGGAGTAATGATGATGGATGTGGAGCTGGGCAGGCACTCAGACCCTGTCAGTCAGCGGAATCCCTCATCTGAGAGATTTGCAAGGAACTAGGGTGTGTTGATCTCTGGTTCCTCTGGCTTTTCTAAAACCAGCTTGAACATCTGGAAGTTCACAGTTCATGTACTGCTGAAGCCTGGCTTGGAGACTTTTGAGCATTACTTTACTAGCGTGTGAGATGAGTGTAATTGTGTGGTAGTTTGAGCATTCTTTGGCATTGTCTTTCTTTGGGATTGGAATGAAAACTGACCTTTTCCAGTCTTGTGGCCACTGCTGAGTTTTTCATTTTTGCTGGCATATTGAGTGCAGCACTTTCACAGCATCATCTTTCAGGATTTGAAATAGCTCAACTGGAATTCCATCACCTCCACTAGCTTTGTTCATAGTGTTGCTTTCTAAGGCCCACTTGACTTCCCATTCTGTGTGGATCACAATAAACTGTGGAAAATTCTGAAAGAGATGGAAATGCCAGACCACCTGACCTGCCTCTTGAGAAACCTATATTCAGGTCAGGAAGCAACAGTTAGAACTGGACATGGAACAACAGACTGGTTCCAAATAGGAAAAGGAGTATATCAAGGCTGTATATTGTCACCCTGCTTATTGAAGTAATATGCAGAGTACATCATGAGAAACGCGGGCTGGAAGAAGCACAGGCTGGAATCAAGATTGACGGGAGAAATATTAATAACCTCAGATATGCAGATGACACCACCCTGATGGCAGAAAGTGAAGAGGAACTAAAAAGCCTCTTGATGAAAGTGAAAGAGGAGAGTGAAAAAGTTGGCTTAAAGCTCAACATTCAGAAAACGAAGATCATGGCATCTGGTCCCATCACTTCATGGGAAATAGATGGGGAAACAGTGGAAACAGTGTCAGACTTTATTTTTCTGGGCTCTAAAATCACTGCAGATGGTGATTGCTGCCATGAAATTAAAAGACACTTACTCCTCGGAAGGAAAGTTATGACCAACCTAGATAGCATATTCAAAAGCAGAGACATTACTTTGCTAACAAAGGTCCATCTAGTCAAGGCTATGGTTTTTCCAGTGGTCATGTATGGATGTGAGAGTTGGACTGTGAAGAAAGCTGAGCACCAAAGAATTGATGCTTTTGAACTGTGGTGTTGGAGAAGACTCTTGAGGATCCCTTGGACTGCAAGGAGATCCAACCAGTCCATTCTGAAGATCAGCCCTGGGATTTCTTTGGAAGGAATGACACTAAAGCTGAAACTCCAATACTTTGGCCACCTCATGGGAAGAATTGACTCATTGGAAAAGTCTCTGATGCTGGGAGGGATTGGGGGCAGGAAGAGAAGGGGACGACAGAGGATGAGCTGCCTGGATGGCATCACTGACTCGATGGACGTGAGTCTGAGTGAACTCCGGGAGTTGGTGATGGACAGGGAGGCCTGGCGTGCTGTGATTAATGGGGTTGCAAAAAGTCAGACATGACTGAGCAACTGAACTGAACTGAGGGCATGCTGGGGTTCTCTCTTGGGCATCCCAAAGGAGGGTGCTCAGGGCATTCCCCCTGCCAGTGCCCCTCCCTCTGACAGAAGGCACACTGGTTTGGGCCCAGGCGGCTTCTTGGTGGACTGTCCTGCTTTGCTCTCCAGGGTTTCCTTAAGGTGGTGTGAAATCAGAGCAGTCAGAAGCTGCATTCTTTCCACTAGCCTCCTATCCTCATTGGTCTCTGCCATTAAATCTTGGTTGCTAGAGACCCTGAAGGCCTCCTCTACCAAGGTTGACTGTGGGTTTTGGGGTCCAGCCTCAAGCTTTTGAAATTTTCTCGATACCAGGAGTAGCCTGGGTGATAAAATGCATAGCCAGTAGTGCCCTCCCTCCTGTGGACTCAGGATGGATATCAGTGTCCTTCCGGAATGCCTCTGTCACCCAGCTCAGGAAGACTGCTACATTTTCATCTGTTTCCTGTGTAACCTCACAAATCTAATCATAATTTATAGGCTTCATCATATGCCTTTTCATTCCTTCTGATGACAAGTAATATCATATCTCATCCTGACTGGCTTACTCGATCTTCATAGTTTCAGTGTAGGTCATGTTCTGGCATTGCAGCTCCACCCAGCTGATAAATGTGGTGTGGATTGGTGGCCAGTAGGCCATCTGTTTGTTCCCTACCCTTTCTTAGTATACCTTCCTTTTCATCTGGGGTGCAGCAGAGGGCCAGAGTAACCATGATATCAGATCAGATCAGTCGCTCAGTCATGTCCGACTCTTCTCGACCCCATGAGTCGCAGCACACCAGGCCTCCCTGTCCATCACCAACTCCCGGAGTTCACTCAGCCTCACGTCCATCGAGTCAGTGATGCCATCCAGCCATCTCATCCTCTGTCGTCCCCTTCTCCTCCTGCCCCCAATCCCTCCCAGCATCAGAGTCTTTTCCAATGAGTCAACTCTTTGCATGAGGTGGCCAAAGGACTGGAGTTTCAGCTTTAGCATCATTCCTTCCAAAGAAATCCCAGGGCTGATCTCCTTCAGAATGGACTGGTTGGATCTCCTTGCACTCCAAGGGACTCTCAAGAGGCTTCTCCAACACCACAGTTCAAAAGCATCAATTCTTTGGCGCTCAGCCTTCTTCACAGTCCAACTCTCACATCCATACATGACCATTGGAAAAACCATAGCCTTGACTAGATATGGACCATTGTTGGCAAAGTAATGTCTCTGCTTTTGAATATGCTATCTAGGTTGGTCGTAACTTTCCTTCCAAGGAGTAAGCGTCTTAATTTCATGGCTGCAGTCACCATCTGCAGTGATTTTGGAGCCCCCAGAAAAATAAAGTCTGACACTGTTTCCACTGTTTCCCCATCTATTTCCCATAAAGTGGTGGGACCGGATGCCATGATCTTCGTTTTCTGAATGTTGAGCTTTAAGCCAACTTTTTCACTCTCCACTTTCACTTTCATCAAGAGGCTTTTTAGTTCCTCTTTACTTTCTGCCATAAGGGTGGTGTCATCTGCATATCTGAGGTTTTGATATTGCTCCCAACAATCTTGATTCCAGCTTGTGCTTCTTCCAGTCCAGTGTTTCTCATGATGTACTCTGCATATTACTTCAATAAGCAGAGTGACAATATATAGCCTTGATATACTCCTTTTCCTATTTTGAACCAGTCTGTTGTTCCATGTCCAGTTCTAACTGTTGCTTCCTGACCTGCATACAAATTTCTCAAGAGGCAGATCAGGTAGCCTGGTATTCCCGTCTCTTTCAGAATTTTCCACGGTTTATTGTGATCCACATAGTCAAAGGCTTTGGCATAGTCAATAAAGCAGAAATAGATGTTTTTCTGGAACTCTCTTCTTTTTCGATGATCCAGCAGATGTTGGCAATTTGATCTCTGGTTCCTCTGCCTTTTCTAAAACCAGCTTGAATATCAGGAAGTTCACAGTTCATGTATTGCTGAAGCCTGGCTTGGAGAATTTTGAGCATTACGTTACTAGCATGTGAGATGAGTGCAATTGTGTGGTAGTTTGAGCATTCTTTGGCATTGCCTTTCTTTGGGATTGGAATGAAAACTGACCTTTTCCAGTCCTGAGGCCACTGCTGAGTTTTCCAGATTTGCTGGCATATTGAGTGCAGCACTTTCACAGCATCACTTTTCAGGATTTGAAATAGCTCAACTGGAATTCCATCACCTCTACTAGCTTTGTTCGTAGCGATGCTTTCTAAGGCCCACTTGACTTCACCTTCCAGGATGTCTGGCTCTAGGTCAGTGATCACACCATCGTGATTATCTGGGTTGTGAAGATCTTTTTTATACAGTTCTTCTGTGTATTCTTGCCATCTCTTCTTAATATCTTCTGCTTCTGTTAGGTCCATACCATTTCTGCCCTTTATCGAGCCCATCTTTGCATGAAATGTTCCTTTGGTATCTCTGATTTTCTTGAAGAGATCTCTAGTCTTTCCCATTCTGTTGTTTTCCTCTATTTCTTTGCATTGATTGCTGAAGAAGGCTTTCTTGTCTCTTCTTGCTATTCTTTGAAACTCTGCATTCAGATGTTTATATCTTTCCTTTTCTCTTTTGCTTTTCACTTCTCTTCTTTTCACAGCTATTTGTAAGGCCTCCCCAGATATGCAGATCACTAAAAGACATAGGAACTCACACAATCTGCTACCAAAAGCAGCATTCCAGGAAAACTTGTTCTCTTACAAGAGAGGAATCAAATTCAGTCTTGCATCAGCCTACTCTTAATAAAATCCATTTACCTAATTAAATTTAATCTAACCATAGAAAATTCTGGCACATACAAAATTCTTTCCTCAATGTTCATCTTCTACAAACCTTCTGCAACTTCCTATAGCCATATTCTGTCCCTTATTCTTTCCACATTCAGAAATAGCCAGCACTGAGACAAAATCACCCCTATTCCTTTCAACAAACTGTATTTCTACTCTTCATACCTTCTTTTCTGAAAACACACATCCCACTTTCCATGAACTGCTTTCCACATTAACATTCTGTAAACTGGTAACAGAACATCTCAAAGTGGCACCGAATAGCTTAATTTCTCTCTCCCATGAAGACAAAAGTAAGTAAATTGAGACCTGTTTAGCAATTAATATTGCAATATTCTATCAAGCATTCCTGCTTGAATTCAAAATGGCCCTCTTTCTTATTTTTCCTCAGTCTGGGGGACTGGAGATGAATCAGGCAGTCCTGAGAGCCCAGGTAGAATAGTCTCACTGCAAGAGCAGAGGAGGGAAATGTTCAAGCTCCTGCCTTTTCTTTAAAATCCCACTCCACTCAGTGACCCAAGGCTGGAGTCTCAGGCAGCGTGGGCTGTGTATTTCAAGGCTGAAGTGCTCTGCTGTGCCCACAGTGTTGGCAGAGACTTGCAGGAGCAGTTGGACACACAAAACTACAGCACAGAAATGCCAACCACAAAACTTAAAGACCCAAACAAGAAATTTTCAAGGTCGGGCAGGAGTGCAGGAATGAGGACCAAGGGAGAGGTAAAAAGAGGAGAGACACAAAAGAGACAAAAAAAGACAGAAAGAAAGAGATCGCTGCTTCAGCCCACCCTGCTGTGGGTCTCTATTCAGGCACCAACCTGTGTGCTTCCAGAAGAGGCCAGTGAATACCCACAGGGGTGATCAAGCCTGGAAAGCAGACAGTTGTCCGTTGTCTGTGGGTCCCCTACCCAGAGATGAGACTCTCACCCACGTGAACACTATTATGCAGGATTTGCCACTTCAGCCCATTCCGAGTAGGACTTTTCTTACTGGCAGAGAAAATAACAGTGAGAATACTGAGATGATCATACTTCTGGCCACTACACTCTTCGAGGATTTGTTAGCAGAAAAGACTCTGCAAACTCCTCCTTCCCTGGTCCTCAGTTCTCGGTGAGGACGCAGAGATGAATCTGAGGTCTTACCTATTGTGAGAGAGTTTATTGAAAATAAGGACAGAACAGAGGGATCACCTCAGGAGAGAGGTGGGCCAGGCCAAGGAGTGCAATGGCACCAAAGGACGGGGGTGTAGAGTTTTTAAGGTAAAGTTTTTCCATTATCCAGGAGGCTTAATTGACAGTCTTAATTGACAGCTACAGGTTGTATAACAAGACCGGTGTGCATGTCCTTCCCATAATTCAGTCTGTTATAATTGGATGTATGTACTCACAGAATATTTATGAACATTTAATGAGCCCAGTGGCCACCAAAGGATATCTAAGGACATGATAGCATGGAGTGCGTGCATGTACCAGAGTCGGGAAAGTCCTTCCAGTTGGCCAGTGGGGAATTTTTCTGGGCCCTTGACCATTTTAGAATACTGATGGGGGCATGTTTGGGGCAGGATTGGTGAATAGCTTGGCAAAATTGGGCGGCTATTGGACGTTCAGTCAACAGGGCCGCCTTTCATTGCTCATGGCTAACGTCCTGCCTAATAGTTTGAACCTCTATCATTCTCACAAATGTTTGGCCAGGAAGAGCCCGCTGGACCAAGGCATGCCATGGTGTGAGGCGAGCCTCTCCCACCTGTCCTGTCACCTGTCAGCGTGAGCCATTGCTGGCCAGAGCGAGCAGGTGACACAGGCTGAGAGGAATGAGGCTGTAGCTGCCCAATGGCCATTCTCTCAGGATAGGACAGAAGGGGAAGAGGACAGAGAGGAGAAGCAGAGATTTTAGGAGAGGGAAGGCGGCGAAGGGGAAAGAGAAAGTGGTGAGGGAAGATGGACAAAGGGGAGGGTGAAAGAAAGCATGGCCTAAAGGAGGGTTCTGAGCCCCCAGGGGCCAGGAAGGCAGACTTACCTTGTGACTCGGAAACAAGAGGCTCAGGTGGCCGCTTGTCATCCACGGGGAAGCTGCGTTCAGTGATTCCAGAGGTGTCCAGATCCTTTCTCTAAAGGGGACAAGGCCTACATTAGGCAACCCTAAGTTTGTTACCAACCAGGGCTCTTGTTCCTCCTTCATCAGTAAAAATTGATCAGAGGCCAGATAGGAAATTCAGGCAAGGTTTTATGGGGCCCCTGCTGCCAGGGCCCCATATCGGGGGAGCAAGGGCAAACAACAGGTTCCCTTGCTGCCTCACTGCTCCTGTGCTTCTTAGCCATCTGTGTCTTCTTTGGCAAAATTGTCTATCAGATCTTTGCCCATTTTTTGATTTGGTTGTTTGCTTTCTGATCCTGAGTTACATGAGCTGTTTGTATTTTGGAGATTAATCCCTTGTCAGTTGCTTCATTTGCAAATATTTTCTGCCATTCTGAGGGTTGTCTTTTTATTTTGTTTATGGTTTCCTTTCCTGAGCAAAATCTTTAAGTTTAATTAGGTCCCAATTGTTTGTTTGTGTTTTTATTTTTACTACTCTAGGAGGTGGATTGAAAAAGATCTTGCAGAATTTTTATCCTTTCTGCTTTGCTGAAAACTCAAGGAAAATTTAGTCTTCCCCTGCTCATTTCCATTTCACAGAAATGGCTTTCCTTTCCTAACCATTCCTTTTATGGGCCTGGTCAGAAGTCTTTTCCTCTTTTGAGTCCTGAGGTCTATCTCCTAGCCTCTCAGAGCAGGTTGTCCTTACTTACAGTGACCATAGGTCAATTCTGAAGGTGCAGTGGAACGAAGTTAATAATTATGCCACAACAGAGACAAACTGGAGCACTGCTGGAGTAGATGGTCCCCCTACCTACATACCTGCTACAGTACTCAGTTTTGCTTTGTTTTTTAATTATGAATTAAATACTTAACTTGTCTTTTCCCCCATCTCCTTCCTTCTTCCGCCAGAGGTAAGAGAAGCTTTCCTCTTCAGCTCTTTTCTCTGCAATACATCTAATGTCATCATTGCCAGCAGCAGCATCATCACCACCATCGCTATCATCACATTACAATAGCTGAATCTTCCGTTATATTTACTATATGTCAGGTACATAGTCACATGATGTATAATGACTCACTGAATCCTTGCAACAGTTATAGGAAGGTGACATTATGTTATCCTTGCTTTAGAGAGAAATTATTTGAAGCTTAGAGAGGCTCACATGCTCAGGGTCACATGGCAGGGAGCAGTGGGGCCAGGATTCAGTTTGAGACAGTTTGGCTTCTTTATTACCATTGCCCTCAGGTAGGACTTGACACAGAGAATGTGTGAAGTAGTCATTTGAAAAGTAATGGATCCCTGGATTCACATGCTTACACCCCTAATTCTAGATTTTAATAGAGGAAAGGGTTTAGGAAATAAACAATTTCACTTATAATAATAATGTCTTATGTCTGTTGCAGATATTAAAAAACAAAACAGGTTTCCACACAGAATGTTGTCTCTGGTCTTCTGATAAATTAAACCTGTTAGAATTAATTCAGGGAAATAAGAGTTATTGGAGGGAACAAATGCATTTTTATTTATTTTACAGTTTTGTTGAGGTATATATAATTGATGTACAGTTTAAGGTATACAGAATAATGATTGGACTTACATATGTTGTGAAATGATCACTACAATAAGTTGAGATGACATCCATCTTCTCATATTGAAACAACAGCGAAAAGATGTTTTGCTTGTGATGAGAACTCTTAGAATCTACTCTTAAAAAACTATCAAATATGCTCCACCACAGTGTTGATTGCAGTTACCAAGTTGTGCATAATGATTTTTATTTATTCATCTTTTAACTGTTTATACCTGTTGATCACCTCTATCTACCCTGTCCCCCCCATTTCTGATAACTATATATCTGATCTCTTTTTCCACGAGTTTGGTTAGGATTTGTGGGGGTTGTTTGTTTGTTTTTAGTTTCTCCAAATAACTGAGATTATATAGAATTGGTCTTCCTCTGTTTAACTTACCTTAATTAACCTCAAAGGCCTCAAATTTTAGGATTGCCTTCTTTTATGGCTGACTAATATCTATCTTGTGTTTATGTGTCTCATTTTCTTTATCTATTTAGCCAGCAATGGACAGTTAGGTTACTTCCTTCCAACCCATGGTAAATAATGCTTGCTATGAACTTGAGAGTGCAAGCGATATCTCTTCCACATAGAGTTTTCATTTCCTTAACATATGTTCGTACAAGTGGACTTGGTCCTGTGGAGAAGGGAACGGCTACTCACTCCAGTATTCTTACCTGGAGAATCCCATGAGAAGCTTGGCGAGCTACCGTCCACGGGGTCGCAAAGAATCAGACTTGACTGAAGTGATTTGGCATGGCATGGCATGGTAGTTAAATTTTTAATTTTTTGAGGAACATTCATACTGTTTTCCATACTGGCTGCACCAATGTATAATCCCACCATCAGTACATAGGACTCTTCTCCACATCTTCTCTAGCATTTATCTCTTGTCTTTTTGGTGCTAACCATTGTAACAATCTTTAGATGTTATCTCATTGAGATTTTTGATTTGCATTTCCCTGCTGATTAGTGATGTAAGCACCTTTTTGTATTCGTACATCTTCTTTGAGAAAATGTCTATTTAGCTTCTTTGTCCATTTTTAAATTGGATTGTTTGTTTTTTTGCTATTGAATTGTATGAATCCTTCATATATTTTTGTTGTTAGTCGCTTCTCTGTTACATGGCTTACAAATAGTTTTTTCCCATTCTGTAGGTTGTCTTCATTTTGTTGACTGTTTGCTTTGCTGTGCAGAAGCTTTTCAGTTTGTTATAGCCCTACTTGTTTGTTTGTGATTTTGTTGCTGTGCTTTAGGTATCATATATATATATATATATATATATATATATATATATATGATCATTGCTGAGGCCGATTCCCATTGCCTATATTTTCTTCTAGGAGTTTTGTTCTTTCCAGTCATACATTTAAGTCTGTAATGCATTTTGAGTTAGTTTTTGTGAGTGCTGTAAGATAGGTGATCTATTAGTAGTTTCATTGTTTTACATGTGAATATTCGGTTTTCTAAGCTCTGTTTACTGAAGAGACTGTCTTTTCTCTGTGGAGTTTTTTTGGCACCCTTGTCAAATGTTAGTTTACTGTACGAAAGTGAAAGTATTAGTTGCTCAGTCGTGTCCTACTCTCTGCAACCCCATGGTCTACTGCAGCCCACCAGGCTCCTCTGTCCATGGAATTCTTCAGGCAAGAATACTGGAGTGGGCAGCCATTTCCTTCTCAAGGGGATCTTCCCAACCCAGGGATCAAACCTGGGTTTCCTGCATTGCAGGTGGTTTCTTTACCAATTGGGAAACCCAGTTTACTGTATATGCATGGGTTTATTCTGTTCCACTGATCTGTATGTCTATTTTTATGCCAGTACCATTATTTTTTTAAATTTTTTACTTTATATTGAAGTATAGCGGATTCTTCAGGTATATGCAAAGTGATTCAGTTATACATATACTTGAATCTATGCATCTTCAAATTCCTTTCCCATCTAGGTTGTTACATAACATTGAACAGAGTTCCCTTTGCTGTACAGTAGCCAGTCCTAATTGGCCAGTACCTTATTTTGACCACTATAGCTTTATAATATAGCTTGAAACCAGGAAGTGTGATGTCTCCCACTCTGTTCTTCTTTCTCAGGATTGATTTGGCTATTTGGGTTCTTTTGTGGTTCCATATAATTATTAGAATTGTTTTTTATCAGTTCAGTTCAGTCGCTCAGTCGTGTCCGACTCTTTGTGACCCCATGAATCGCAGCACACCAGGCCTCCCTGTCCATCACCAACTCCCGGAGTTCACTCAAACTCACGTCCATCAAGTCAGTGATGCCATCCAGCCATCTCATCCTCTGTCATCCCCTTCTCCTCCTGCCCCCAATCCCTCCCAGCATCAGAGTCTTTTCCAATGAGTCAACTCTTTGCATGAGGTGGCCAAAGTACTGGAGTTTCAGCTTTAGCATCACTCCTTCCAAAGAAATCCCAGGGCTGATCTCTTTGAGAATGGATTGGTTGGATCTCCTAGCAGTCCAAGGGATCCTCAAGAGTCTTCTCCAACACCACAGTTCAAAAGCATCAATTCTTCAGCGCTCAGCCTTCTTCACAGTCCAACTCTCACATCCATACATGACCACAGGAAAAACCATAGCCTTGACTAGACAGACCTTTGTCTGTAATGTCTGCAAAGTAATGTCTCTGGTTTTCAATATGCTTTCTAGGTTGGTCATAACTTTCCTTCCAAGGAGTAAGCATCTTTTAATTTCATGGCTGCAGTCACCATCTGCAGTGATTTTGGAGTCCCCCCAAAATAAAGTCTGACACTGTTTCCACTGTTTCCTCATCTATTTCCCATGAAGTGATGGGACCAGATGCCATGATCTTCATCTTCTGAATGCTGAGCTTTAAGCCAACTTTTTCACTCTCCACTTTCACTTTCATCAAGAGGCTTTTTAGTTCTTCTTCACTTTCTGCCATAAGGGTGGTGTCATCTGCATATCTGAGGTTATTGATATTTCTCCCGGCAATCTTGATTCCAGCTTGTGCTTCTTCCAGTCCAGTGTTTCTCATGATGTACTCTGCATAGAAGTTAAATAAGCAGGGTGACAATATACAGCCTTGACGTACTCCTTTTCCTATTTGGAACCAGTCTGTTGTTCCATGTCCAGTTCTAACTGTTGCTTCCTGACCTGCATACAAATTTCTCAAGAGGCAGGTCAGGTGGTCTGGTATTCCCATCTCTTTCAGAATTTTCCACAGTTTATTGTGATCCACACAGTCAAAGGAGTCTTGATAGGAATTGCATTGAATTTATGGATGACGAAGAGCTGATTCATTGGAAAAGACCCGGATGCTGGGAAAGATTGAAGGCAGGAAGAGATGGGAAGGCACAAGATGAGATGGTTGGATGGCACCATCGATTCAATGAACATGAATTTGAGCAAATTCCAAGAGATGGTGAAGGATAGTGGAACCTGACATGCTGCAGTCCATGGGGTCACAAAGAGTCAGACACAACTTAGGGACTCAGTAACAGCAAATAGATGGCTTTCAGTAGTATGAACATTTTAACAGTATTTTTCCAATCAGTGAAAACACTGAAAATATTTTTCTATTTTTTGTGTCTTTAATTTCTTTCATTGATGTCTTGCAGTTTTCAGTATAGAAATCTTTACCCTCCTTGGTTAAATTTATTCCTAAGTATTTTATTGATTAATGCTATTGTAAATGTGATCATTTTATTTCTTTTTTTAGATAATTCATGTTACTGCATAGAAATTCTCCTAATTTATGTATGCTTATTTTATATTCTGCAACATTAATGAATTTGTTGGTTCTAAGTATTTTATTGACTTATGTTACTGTAAATGTGATCATTTTATTTTTTTTTTTCAAATAATTCATTGCTACTGTGTAGAAATGCTCCTAATTTTTGGATGTTTATTTTATGTATTTTGCAGCTTCACTGAATTGGTAGGCTAGATCTAACAGGGTTTTTTTTTTTAGCACTGACTTTAGGATTTTCTGTATATAAAACCATGTCATCTGCAAATAGAGACAATTTTACTTGTTACTTTGCATTTCTTTTTTTTTTAATTGCAGTATAATTACTTTACAATGTTGTGTTAGTTTCTGCTGTACAACAATGTGAATCAGCTATGCATATTTGCTAAATTGCTTCAGTCGTGTCTTGACTCTTTGCGACCCTAAGGATTGTAGCCCGCTAGGCTCCCCTGTCCATGAGATTCTCTAGGCAGGAATACTGGAGTGGGTTGCCTTGCCCTCCTACAGGGGACCTTTGCGACCCAGGGATTGAACCCACATCTCTTATATCTCCAGCATTGGCAAGTGGGTTCTTTACCACTAGCGCCATCTGGGAAACCCTGAAATCTGCTATCTATATATGTATATGTCCTCCCTCCTGTGTCTCCTTCCCACCCACCATCCCACCCCTTGAGGTCATCACAGCACACCTGGCTGGGCTGCCTGTGTCATACAGCAGCTTCTCACTAGCTATTGATTTTATGCATGATAGTGTATATGTCAATGCTACTGTCTTAATTTGTCCTGTCCTCTTCTTCTTTGCCATGAAGTGATGGGATCAGATGCCATGATCCTAGTTTTTTGAATGTTTAAACCAGTTTTTCACTCTCCTCTCACTTTCATCAAGAGGCTCTTTAGTTCTTCTCTTTCTGCCATAAGGGTGGTGTCATCTACATATCTGAGGTTGTTCATATCTCTCCCAGAAATCTTGATTCCAGCTTGTGATTCATCCAGCTCAAGATTTTACATGATGTACTCTGCATAGAAATTAAATAAGCAGGGGGACAATATACAGCCTTGATATACTCCTTTCCCAATTTTCAACCAGTCAGTTGTTCCATTTCTGGTTCTAACTTTTGCTTCTTGTCCTGCATATGGGTTTCTCAGGACAGGTAAGGTGGCCTGGCATTCCCATCTCTTTAAGAATTTTCCAGTTTGTTGTGATGCATACAGTCAAAGGCTTTAGCATCAATGAAGCAGAAGTAGATGGCTTTTTCTTTTTTTTTAATTCCCTTGCTTTCTCTATGATCCAGCAAATGTTGGCAATTTGATCTCTGGTTCCTCTGCCTTTTCTACACCCAGATTGTACATTTGGAAGTCCACATAGAGCTAAAGTCTAGTTTGAAGGATTTTGAGCGTTACCTTGCTAGCATGTGAAATGAGCCTAATTGTACATTAGTTTGAACATTCTTTGGCATTGCCTTTCTTTGGGATTGGAAAGAAAACTGACCTTTTGGCCACTGCTGAGTTTTGAAAATTTGCTGGAATATTGAGTGTAGTACTTTAACAGCATCATGTTTTAGGATTTGGAATAACTCAGCTGGAATCCCATCACTTCCACTAGCTTTGTCTGTAGTGATGCTTTCTAAGGCCCACTTGACTTCTCACTCCAGGATGTCTGGCTCTAGATGAGTGACCACACCATTGTGGTTATCTGGGTCATTAAGACCTTTTTTTGTATAGTTCTTCTGTGTATTCTTTCCACCTCTTCTTAATCTCTTCTGCTTCTGTTAGGTCCTTACCATTTCTGTCCTTTATCATTGCCATCTTTGCATGTATGTTCCCTTGATACCTCCAGTTTGCTTGATGAGATCTCTAGTCTTTCCCATTCTCTTGTTCTCCTAATTCTTTGCATTGTTCGCTTAAGAAGGCTTTCTTATCTCTCTTTGCTGTTCTCTGGAGTCCTCCATACTGTTCACCATAGTGATAGTATCAATGTACCTTTCCACCAACATTGTAAAAGAGTTCCCTTTTCTCCACACCCTTTCCAGCACTTATTGTTTGTAGATTTTTTGATGATGGCCATTCTGACCTATGTGAGATAATATCTCATTGTAGCTTTGATTTGTATTTTTCTAATAATGAATGATGTTGAGCATCTTTTCATGTGTTTGTTGGCCATCTGCATGTCTTCTTTGGAGAAATGTCTGTTTAGGTAGTCTGCCCATTTTTTGATTGAGTTGTTTGTTTTTTATATTGAGCTGCATGAGCTGCTTGTATATTTTGGAAATTAATTCTTTATCAGTTGCCTTATTTGCAGATATTTTCTCCAATTCTGAGTTGTCTTTTCATCTTATTTATGGTTTCCTTTGCTGTGCAAAAGCTCTTAAGTTTAATTAGGTCCCATTTGATTATTTCTGTTACTTTATTTCATTTCACCTTTAGGAGGTGGGTCAAAAAGGATCTTACTGTGGTTTATGTCAAAGAATGTTCCACCTGTGTTTCTAACAGTTTATAGTGTTTGGCCTTACATTTAGGTCTTGAATCCATTTTGAGTTTATTTTTGTATATGGTGTTAGGAATTATTCTAATATCATTCTTTTACATGTAGCTGTCCAGTTTTCCCAGCACCACTTATTGAAAAGGCTGTCTTTTCTCCATTGTATATTCTTGCCTCCCTTGTCTTTGACTTTAGGTGTGTGGGTTTATCTGGGTTTTCTCTCTGTTCCATTAATCTGTGTTCTGTTTTGTGCTTGTATGCTGTCCCATACTGTCTTTGATTGCTGTAGCTCTGTGTTATGGTCTGAAATCAGGGAGGCTGATTCCTGACTGTTTTTCTTTCTCAAGATTGCTTTAGCCACTTGGAGTCTTTTGTGTTTCCATACACATTGTGAAATTTTTTGTTCTAGTTCTGTGAAAAATACTGTTGGTAGTTTGATAGGTATTGCATAGAATCTGTAGATTGCTTTGGATAGTATAGTCATTTTCACAGTGTTGATTCTTCCAATCCAAGAACATGGTATCTCTCTCTCTCTGTGTCATCTTTGATTTCTTTCATCAGTGTCTTATAGTTTTCTGCTTACAGGTCTTTTTGTTATTTTAGGTAGGTTTATTCCTGGGTATTTTATTATTTTTGTAGCTATGGTGAATGGGATTGTTTCCTTAATTTCTCCTTTGATTTTTCATTGTTAGTGTATAAGAGATTTATGTATACTCATTTTGTATACTGCAACTTTACTAAGTACATTGATTAGCTGTAGTAGTTTTCTGGTGGCATCTTTAGGATTTTTTATGTACAGTATTGTGTCATCAGCAAACAGTAGCAGTTCTACTTCTTTTTCAATCTGGATTCCTTTTATTTCTTCTCTGATTGCCATGGCTAGGACTTCTAAAACTATGTTGAATGATAGTGGCAGGAGTGAGCACCGTTCTCTTGTTCCTGATATTAAGGAAGTGCTTTCAGTTTTTCACCATGTTTGAGAATGTTTGCTGTGGGTTTTCATATATGGCCTTTATTATGTTGTGGTAGGTTCCCTCTATGCCCACTTTCTGGAGAGTTCTTTTTTTTTTTTTCTTTCATAAATGGGTTTTGAATTTTGTCAAATGCTTTTCCTGCATCTATTGAGATTATCATATGGTTTTTATCTTTCAGTTTATTTCTTAATATTGTGTATCACATTGGTTGATTTGCATTATCAAAGAATACTTGCATCCCTGAGATAAACCCCACTTGATCATGGTGTATGACTCTTTTGATGTGTTGTTGGATTCTGTGCTAGTATTTTGTCGAGAATTTTTGCATCTATGTTGATCAGTAATACTGGCCTGTGATTGTCTGTTTCTCCCTCAGCAATTTTTGGGAAGAGTTTTAGAAGGATAGATGTTACCTATTCTCTAAACATCTGCAAGAATTTGCCTGTAATGCCATCTGGCCCTAGGCTTTTGTTTATTGGAAGATTTTTGAAAGATAATTTTATTTGTTTTTGGCTGTGCTGGGTCTTCATTGCTGTCTGCACGCTTTCTCTAGCTGCAGCGAGTGGGGGCCTCTCTCTAGTTGTGCTGCATGGGCTTCTCAGTGTGGTGGCTTCTCTCGTTGCAGAGCACAGGCTCTTGCCTGCACGGGCTCAGTAGTTGTGTTTTGTAGGCTGTAGAGTGGGCTCAATAGTTGTGGCACATGGGCTTAATTGCTCTGTGGCCTGTGGAATGTTCCCAGAGCAGGGATTGAATCCGTGTCCCCTCCATTGTCAAGTGTATTCTTAACCACTGGACCACCAGAGAAGTCCAAAGAACCAACTCTTAGTTATGTTAATCTTTTTATGTTGTATTCCTATTCTTGATTTCACTTATTTCTGCCCAGATTGTTAACTTTCTTCCTTCTGGTGACTTTGGGTCATTTATTTTTTTCCTAGCTCTTTGAGACATACAGTTATGTTGCTTATTTTGGATCTGTCTTTTTTCTTAATGTAAGGGATTATTGCTATGAGCTTCCCTCTTAGAACTGCTTTTTCTACATCCCATAAGTTTTGGTATGTTGTGTTTTCAATTTCATTTATCTGAAGATGCTTTTTAATTTCCTTTTTAATTTCTTCTCTGATTGGTTGCTCAGGAGAGTGTTATTTAATTTCCATGTATTTGTGAGTTTTCTAGTTTTCCTCCTGTTACTGAATTCTAATTTCATCCCATGGTAGTCAAAGAAGATACTTGGTGTGATTTCAGTCTTCTTGAATTTACTAAGGCTTGTTTCGTGACCTAACATTGTGATCTGTAATACATAATGCTTCATGTGTGCTTAAGCATAATGTATATTCTGCTGTTGTTGAGTAGAATATATATATCTGTTAGATTCATTTTGTCTATGAGTTCAGTTCAGTCGCTCAGTCGTGTCCGACTCTTTGTCACCCCATGAATCATAGCACGCCAGGCCTCCCTGTCCATCACCAACTCCCGGAGTTCACTCAGACTCAGGTCCATTGAGTCAGTGATGCCATCCAGCCATCTCATCCTCTGTTGTCCCCTTCTCCTCCTGCCCCCAATCCCTCCCAGCATCAGAGTCTTTTCCAATGAGTCAACTCTTCGCATGAGGTGGCCAAAGGACTGGAGTTTCAGCTTTAGCATCATTCCTTCCAAAGAAATCCCAGGGCTGATCTCCTTCAGAATGGACTGGTTGGATCTCCTTGCAGTCCAAGGGACTCTCAAGAGGCTTCTCCAACACCACAGTTCAAAAGCATCAATTCTTCAGCGCTCAGCTTTCTTCACAGTCCAACTCTCACATCCATACATGACCACTGGAAAAACCATAGCCTTGACTAGGTGGACCTTTGTTGGCAAAGTAATGTCTCTGCTTTTCATGCTGTCTAGGTTGGTCATAACTTTCCTTCCAAGGAGTAAATGTCTTTTAATTTCATGGCTGCAGTCACCATCTGTAGTGATTTTGGAGCCCAGAAAAATAAAATCTGACACTGTTTCCCCATCTATTTCCCATGAAGTGGTGGGACCGGATGCCATGATCTTATTTTTCTGAATGTTGAGCTTTAAGCCAACTTTTTCACTCTCCACTTTTACTTTCATCAAGAGGCTTTTGAGTTCCTCTTCACTTTCTGCCATAAGGGTGGTGTCATCTGCATATCTGAGGTTATTGATATTTCTCCCGGCAATCTTGATTCCAGCTTGTGTTTCTTCCAGTCTAGTGTTTCTCATGATGTACTCTACATATAAGTTAAATAAACAGGGTGACAATACACAGCTTTGACGAACTCCTTTTCCTATTTGGAACCAGTCTGTTGTTCCATGTCCAGTTCTAACTGTTGCTTCCTGACCTGCATACAAATTTCTCAAGAGGCAGATCAGGTGGTCTGGTATTCCCATCTCTTGAAGAATTCTCCACAGCTTATTGTGATCCACACAGTCAAAGGCTTTGGCATAGTCAATAAAGCAGAAATAGTGTTGTTCAAATCTGTTATTTCTCTATTGATTTTGTCTGAATGATCTATTCATTGCTGAGAATTGGGTGTCTAAGTCCCCAACTATTATTGTATTCGTGTTTATTTCTCCTTTATCTCTGTTCATTTTTGCTTTATTTAGGTGCTCCAATGTTGGGTAAATAAATATTTAAAGTTGTTAAATTTTCTTGATTGTCCCCTTTATCATTATATAATAATCTTCTTTGTATCTTTTTACCATTTTCAGTTTAAAGTCTATCTTTTCTGACATAAACTTCCTGCTGGTGGCTCAGATGGTAAAGTGTCTGCCTACAATGTGGGAGACCTGGGCTCAATCCCTGAGTTGGGAAGATCTCCTGGAGAAGGAAATGTCAATCCTCTCCAGTATTCTTGCCTGGAAAATCGCATGGACGGAAGAACCTGATAGGCTACACTCTCCACATGACTGAGGGACTTCACTTTCACTTTCACTTTTCTGACAAAAGTATAGCAACTGCTTTTGGAGGGGATGGTTTCTGCTTGCTCGAAATATCTTTCTTTATCCCTTCACTCTCAATCTGTCTGTGTCTTTAAGTCTAAAGTGAGTCTCTTATAGGCAGCATATGGTTGGATCTTGGTTTTTTTTTTTTAATCCATTCAAAAGTTCCATGTACCTTTAAAGTAATCATTAGTAAGTGAGGACTTACTCGGCTTCCCAAGTGGCGCTAGTGATAATGAACCCACCAAGGACTTACTATTGTAGTTTTGTTACATTTTTTCAGAATGTTTTATAGATTCATTTTTCTTGTTTCTTATCCTGCTGTCTTTTTTTGTATTTCACGTCTTTCAGTATCAGTATGCTTTGACGACTTTAGCATGTTCTTTTATGTAATTACTACAGATATTTTTCCCTTGTGGTTACCATGGAGCTTACATAAATATTTCGGAGTTACAGCACCCAATTTCAAGCTGTTAACAATCTAACTTTGATGACATTCCTAAGCTTTATACTTTTATTTCTCCCCCTCTCCTCACATTTTATGTTATTGATGTTACAATTTACATATTTTAATGTTGTTTATCCAAATATAGATTATTATAATTATAGTTATTTTGCTACACTTGTTTTTTAACTTTGAGTTGTAAATGAATTATGCACCACCACTTACATATTTCTTCTTCATGGAAAGTCTGCTTTTGAAATTCTATTCTGTTCTTCAGATCAGTCATTGTATTTTTCAGCTCTCGGTTCTCTGGTCAGATTTTTGGGTAGTTTCTATTTATTTTGAGGGCAAGAAGAGAAGGAGGCACAGAGGATAAGATGGTTGGATGGCATTATCAACTCAATAGACATGAGTTTGAGCAAACTCTGGGAGATAGTGAAAGAGAGGGAAGCCTGGTATGTTCCACTCCATGAGGTTGCAAAGAGTCAGAGGTGACTGAGCAGTTGAACAACAACAGTATTTATTTGTTGGACTTCTTTTGTTCATGCATTTTTTCCCCTTAAGTTTGGCTAGCTGTCTGTGTGTTCTTGTAGTTCACTAAAGTTCTTTAGGAGAAATGTTCTGAATTTTTCATGTTACAGTTCATAGACCTCTATTCTTTGGAGTTGGTTATTGGAGCTTTATTAGTTTCCTCTGGTGTCATGTTTACCTGATTTTTTTGTGATCCTTGATTACTTATGTTGGTGTCAGCACATTTGAGTAAGTATTCTCTTCTTCCAGATTCTTTACAGCTTCACTTTGGCAGAGATAGTTCTTCACCAGTCAGCTCAGCTTGAGCTTATGATTGTGTCCACTTGTAACATCCTTGGGCAGATGCAGCTTGCTGTTAGGGTCTGTTTTGGGGTGAGGCCACTGCCCAAGCTATGAGGTTGGGAGTGGTGCTATTGGCTGAGAACAGTCGATTTTCTGATTGACTGCTGACTTGGTTCCCTGTCCAAGCAAGGCTGTACGATGGGTTCTGCAGTTGCATGGGTTCTCTGGGCAGGCTTACTAGATGGTTGGGACTGGGTACTACACTCAGTAGTAGGTAGGAGTAGGAATAAGCTTCCCTGCCATGGTGGGATAGCAGAAGGGGCCATGAGCCTTTGTGGCTCATTGTTTGGGGATCTGAGTCAAGCAAGACTATGCATTGAGTTCCCTGGCCAGATGGAATCGGCTGTTTTTCTCTGCAGAGGGAGAAAGCCCTGGGCTGGATGCTTGTTCAGATGCTGCTGTAAGCAGGGATGTTGGATGGGCTGTGCAGTGTTCCATGTGCTCTAGTTAAGCCTGATGATCAGATGGGCTGAAAGCTATCTTCGGCAATGGGTGAGGCCATGATTTAGTTTCCCTTCCCTGCTTGAGTGGGAAAATAGGCTCCAAGGCTGGAAAGGCTCTTTGTGGTCTTGACTCAAGCTGACCCATGTACCAAGTTTTCTCCCCAAACCAGGCCACTGGCTTTGCTTTGTGAATGGTTGGCTCTGGCTGCCAGACTCTCTCATCAAGTGTTGCTGAGCTGCACAAATTACTGTAGCTAGGCTTTCTGGGAAGGCAGGATTGGGAGCTATATTTAGTAGTTCATTGGGCTAAGACTCAGACCTCCATTCCCCACTGCCAACCTGGATAGACACAAACCAGGATCAAGAGCCAGCAAGGTCCTTATGTGAACACCTGAATCAGGCAGACCTGCAATCCCACCAAGTTCCCAGGAGTGACTGCACCACCATCTTGGTTCTTTAGATGAGCAAAGCTGCTGGTTGGGCCTTCTCCTTGAGTGTTGGATATAGGGAGTCAGCCTATCAAGACCTGAGTGCTGCCTTGTTGCAGACCATTCCTTCCTTCTCCGTGACAGTCAGATTCCAACTGGTCAAGCCCCGAAGGTCCCCCAGGTTACTTCTGTGGGGTGAGACCAGAATTGGAGCTCCCAAGAAATAACCCACAGTTTTGGAGGACATTCATCCTGGGCTCTTCTTCCTCCAGGGAAGAACCATAGAGTCAGGGGAGCTGGCCAGCCTAGGGGAGAGGTGGTGCAGTCAGCATGTAGTGGCTCCTCTTACCCTTCGAATGCAATCTGTCCTGGTCTCTGTGATGCAAGAAGGGTGTGCTTCAGTCTCATCCCTGCATTCTAGGATCTTCTTAGTCGTGTCTTATCCATGAATAGTTGTCAGTTGTTTTCCTCCTGTTGGGGAGCAAAATCAGGATCAGGTATATCGACATCTTGGTGACAGCACTCCTGCATTTTGAATTGCTTTCTGATTAGCAAATAACCATACTGTCTATAAATGAATCTGGCTTAACAGGTCAAATGCTTCTCAGCTGCCCTTGACAATCACTAAACAGAAAGAACATTTTTGCCAAAGGTTCAAGGAAAAGAGGTAACATTTAGTTAGAAAATATGGAACTTGTATATGGCTTATATGAGCCAAATTTCAGGTGAGTCATGTTGACAAAGAGCTCTCAACTGTAACTGCCAGCCAAGTGTGTGAAGTCTTCTACTGGTTAATAAACAGAATAACCATTGATTTTGATTGTCCACATACTAATGCCAAGAAAAATCACAGGCCTAAAAAATAAAGTTATACTCTTTAAGATTCGGTAGAGCATTTAAGCTGATTTTTAGGGAAAATACTGCTTCCAGTGTGAATCATGACGTATTTAAGTAAAGATAAATGCAATCTACTGATTTAGTAATATGAAGAGTGGAAACAGAATTACCAGAATGAAGATAGGGCTTACATGTGAGCATGATTTGATTTTCTAAAGATGGATTCTTTGATTCAAACATTAGATTGTTTGATATAAAAAAGGAATATAAGTTTACTTGAATGTTTATGCCTTTAATGAATACATCATCATTTAACTCTGATAACTAAGTGTATATAAAACCTATTCTTTTTATTCATACAATTATTAGAGCAACTTAAATCAGCTTTAATCATTTTGTGTGCTCAGTTGCTCAGACTTGTCTGACTTTTTGTGGCCCCATGGACTGACTGTAGGCTGCCAGGCTCTTCTGCCCATGGAATTTTCCAATCAAGAATACTGGAGTGGCTTGCCATTTCCTTCTCTAAGACCCAGGGATCTTTCCGACCCGGGGATCACACCTGCATCTCCTGCATTGGCAAGTGGATTCTTTACCACTAAGTCACCAGGGAAGCTGTTTAATCATTTAGGCTATTCCAAACTTTAAAAACCCCAAATTAGACATATTTCTGTAATATGTCTTGATAATTTCAACTATTTACAAGTAAAATTATTCACATATCCCAATATAGTTTTATTTGGTACACATTATACTGAGAAAACATATTTCTCATGGAATGATTTGTGTATGTATATTCTAATTGAAAGCATAGCTAAAATACGCATATATATAAAATAACCTTTCTCAGACTGCTACTATTAAACTAATGAACTCAAATCCTGAGGGAAGTTTAAGAATCTAGAAAGCTTCACTTATAGATAAACAGATGTGATTTTATTAAAACTTAACAGATGTGATTTTATTGCTGTCTTCTGTTTTTATGGGAAAAAAAAAAAGCATGCATCTAAGGCCTTGGAATATTTGATATCCTATCCTGGTTTAAGCCCTTTAGAATATCAGATTCCTGTCCTCCTCCACACCTCCAGGGAGCTGCTCTTTCTGAAAAAAAAGTTCAGAAGCTTTTATAATGCATGACTGTGCTCAGCCCAGGCCTGTGGGAGGTATGGAGGAAGAAAGGAATTTGGCCAGGGGAATTGAAACATATTAAAAAACAAGACACAACACAATAATAATGTTAAAAAAATAACCACTAATGTTGTGATTTGGCTTAAGAACGCTAAAGACATGGGTGTGTAAACTAGGATTTAGTAATTTTCCAGTGCCCTGATGGGTCTATTCCTTGGAACTAAAGATATAGCTATTTGAAAAATCCATTTCTAGAGTATGGATTTCGGAGAAGGCAATGGCACCCCACTCCAGTACTCTTGCTTGGAAAATCCCATGGACGGAGGAGCCTGGTGGGCTTCAGTCCATTGGATCGTGAAGAGTCAGACACAACTGAGCGACTTCACTTTCACTTTTCACTTTCATGCATTGGAGAAGGAAATGGCAATCCACTCCAGTGTTCTTGCCTGGAGAATCCCAGGGACAGAAGAGCCTGGTAGGCTGCCGTCTATGGGGTCGCACAGAGTCGGACATGACTGAAGCGACGCAGCAGCAGCAGCAGAGTATGGATTTAAAATGTGTATTGCTCTCTTTTATTCAGTTCAGTTCTGTTCAGTCGCTCAGTCGTGTCCGACTCTTTGCGACCCCATGAATTGCAGCACACCAGGCCTCCGTGTCCATCACCAACTCCCGGAGTTCACTCAGACTCTCGTCCATCGAGTCAGTGATGCCATCCAGCCATCTCATCCTCTGTCGTCCCCTTCTCCTCTTGCCCCCAATCCCTCCCAGCATCAGAGTCTTTTCCAATGAGTCAACTCTTCACATGAGGTGGCCAAAGTACTGGAGTTTCAGCTTTAGCATCATTCCTTCCAAAGAAATCCCAGGGCTGATCTCCTTCAGAATGGACTGGTTGGATGTCCTTGCAGTCCAAGGGACTCTTAAGAGTCTTCTCCAACACCACAGTTCAAAAGCATCAATTCTTCGGCGCTCAGCCTTCTTCACAGTCCAACTCTCACATCCGTACATGACCACAGGAAAAACCATAGCCTTGACTAGACGAACCTTTGTTGGCAAAGTAATGTCTCTGCTTTTGAATATGCTATCTAGGTTGTCATAACTTTCCTTCCAAGGAGTAAGTGTCTTTTTAGAGCTGACATATTAGAAGTGACAATGAGAGAGCCACCCCTACCCCAACAGTAAAGGCCATACTGCGTCAAACCAAACCTTTGTATTTTATAACTACAGTAGTCTTCAGGTCTTAGCTTTTTATCCATGGTATCTGGTTCTCCTAAGCTTGGAAACTGTTCCATGGAATGCAAATGGAGGTGTGTGGAAGGAAAATAAACTGTTTCACTTTCCAAGTAGAAAGATAATGCAAGTTGCTTGAATTGTTTATATTTCCCACCAGGCAGGCAAACCATATAAGAAAGAATAGGTGGAATTTTAAAGATATATTTCATTTCACCCAGCATATCCAAAATACTGAGTTACAAGTACATTCTTAGAACCCACTGTGTCTTTTTCCCTCATGTCACACCTCAGTTTGGATCAGCTACATTTCTGGTCTCCTAGAGTAGTATATCGGTGGTGGCTGCTGTGTTAGCACAGCTCTAGGCTTGTAAAACAGCAGGTTAACACACATGGGAGCTTCTTTATTGCAGGACTTTTCAAGGCCATTGACAGGCTGTGTACACCAGACACACTTCACATCTGCTTTGTTGTTGTTGATCAGTCACTCAGTCGTGTCAAATTGTTTGTGACCCCATGAGCTGCAGCACAGCAGGCTTCCCTGTCCTTCACTGTCTCCTGGATTTTGCTCATACTCATGTCCATTGAATTGGTGATGCCATCCAGGCATTTCATCCTCTGTCACCCCCTTCTCCTCCTGCCTTCAATCTTTCCCAGCATCAGGGTCTTTTCCAATGAGTTGGCTCTTCGCAACAGGTGCCATGGTACTGGAACTTCAGCTTCAGCATCAGTCCTTCCAATGAATATTCAGGATTGATCTCCTTTAGCATTGACTGGTTTGCTCTCCTTGCTGTCCAAGGGACCCTGAAGAGTCTTCTCCAACACCACAGTTGAAGAGGATCAATTCTTCCGTGCTCAGCCTTCATTATGGTCCAACTCTCACATCCATACGTGACCACTGGAAAAACCATAGCTTTGTCTATACAGACCATTGTTGGCAAAGTGATCTCTCTGCTTTTTAATACACTGCCTAGGTTTGTCATAACTTTTCTTCCAAGCAGCAAGTGTCTTTTAATTTTATGGCTGCAGTCACCATGTGCAGTGATTTTAGAGCCCCAGAAAATAAAGACTGCCACTGTTTCCATTATTTCTCCGTCTATTTGCCATGAAGTGATGGGATTGGAAGCCATAATCTTAGTTTTCCTTACTCTGGAGTTTTAAGCCAGGTTTTTCACTCTCCTCTTTCACCTTCATAAAGAGGCTCTTTAGTTCTGCCATAAGGATGGTGTCATCTGCATATCTGAGGTTGTTAATATTTCTCCTGGGAATCCTGATTCCAGCTTGTGCTTCATCCAGCCCAGCATTTCACATGATATACTCTGCATGTAAGTTAAATAAGCAGAGTGACAATATACAGCCTTGACATACTTTCCCAATTTGGAACCAGTCCATTGTTTCATGTCCAGTTTTAACTGTTGCTTCTTGACCTGCATACAGGTTTCTTAGGAGGCAGGTAAAGTGGTCTGGTATTCCCATCTCTTTAAGAATTTTCCACAGTTTGTTGTGGAAACTTCCACAACAGTCAAAGGCTTTATCATAGTCAATAAGCAGAAGTAGATGCTTTTTCTGGAATCCTCTTGCTTTTGATCTCTGGTCAAAAGATCTTGGCAATTTGATCTCTGGTTCCTCTGTCTTTTCTAATTCCAGTTTGTACTTCTGGAAGTTCTCTGTTCACATACTGTTGAAGCCTAGCTTGGATGATTTTGAGCATTACTTTACTGAGTGCAATTGTGTGGTAGTTTGAGCATTCTTTGGCATTGCTTTTCTTTGGGATTGGAATGAAAACTGACCTTTTCCAGTCCTGTGGCCACTGCTGAGTTTTCCAAATTTGCTGGCATATTGAGCGCAGCACTTTCACGGCATCAATTTTTAGGATTTGAAATAGTTCAGCTGGAATTCCATCACCTCCACTAGCTTTGTTCTTAGTGATGCTTCCTAAGACCCACTTGGCTTCACATTCCAAGTTGTCTGGCTCTAGGTGAGTTATCACACCATTGTGGTTATTTGGGTCATTAAGATCACATCTACTTCAGTTCAGTTCAGTTCAGTTCAGTCGCTCAGTCATGTCCAACTCTTTGCAACCCCATGAATTGCAACATGCCAGGCCTCCCTGTCCATCACCAACTCCTGGAGTTCACCTAAACTCATGTGCATTGAGTTGGTGATGCTACCAAGCCATCTCATCCTCTGTCGTCCCCTTCTCCTCCGGCCCCCAATCCCTCCCAGCATCAGGGTCTTTTCCAATGCGTCAACTCTTTGCATGAGGTGGCCAAAGTATTGGAGCTTAAGCCTCAGCATCAGTCCTTTCAATGAACACCAGGACTGGTCTCCTTTAGGATGGACTGGTTGGATCTCCTTGCAGTCCAAGGGACTCTCAAGAGTCTTCTCCAACACCACAGTTCAAAAGTATCAATTCTTGGGCGCTCAGCCTACTTCACAGTCCAACTCTCACATCCATTCGTGACCACAGGAAAAACCATAGCCTTGACTAGACGAACCTTTGTTGGCAAAGTAATGTCTCTGCTTTTGAATATGCTATCTAGGTTGGTCATAACTTTCCTTCCAAGGAGCAAGCGTCTTTTAATTTCATGGCTGCAGTCACCATCCACAGTGACTTTGGAGCCAAAAAAAAAAAAAAAAAAAATAGAATCTGACACTGTTTCCCCATTTATTTCCCAGGAAGTGATGGGACCAGATGCCATGATCTTTGTTTTCTGAACGTTGAGCTTTAAGCCAACCTTTTCACTCTCCTCTTTCACTTTCATCAAGAGGCTTTTTAGTTCTCTTCACTTTCTGCCATAAGGG